>NW_026138109.1:5530000-8295000 GCF_025592945.1 Manacus candei | reverse complement strand
AGGATATGCACCATCTTGTTTCAAGATTTGTTTTAAATTTGACAGCTTATATGAATTCAATATAATAAATTCATAGTAAAATGCAAAGCTTATGTAATTCTAGATGCACTTAAATCAATATTTTAATTTCATTTTACAGGAGCCTCTGTAGAAAAAGAAAAACTCATAACACAGATATATTGACAAAAAACCCTCCTAGGGCATCAGCCTGAGGGTTAAAATTAATTCCTAGTTCACCAGTTCCAATTACTGTGGTGTGCTACCAAGTCCACTGCTGATACCAGTGTTTCTGTCTGATCTAAAGAAGGAATTGATCAACAAGTTTACTGGTGACACTGACTCATTCCACTGAGTAAGCAGGATTGATGCTCTCCAGGTGGAATTTCTGAAGCACTGCACAAGTCAACAGCACTTCAAGTTTTATTTGTTTAATGAAAAACTGACACGCACAAGAAAGAGCCGTGATAATACTCACATCAACACTACACTAGGGACAGAACTCAAAAGAACTCTTCCTGACTGAAGGCACTTACAATCTTTAAAAATGAAGAGTTTTAAAAATGTTCAAAAAAAAAAAAAAAGAGCTTTTACCAAGAGAAATATGAAATGCATTAAGAACTGTGGCTCAGCAAATTAAGACAGAAGACAAACAAACAAAACAAACAAAAAGCAGAGATACAAACACTGGAAACTTCACTGATCAGTCCTATGCTCTTTGGGAACACTTAAATTTTAGGAAACAGTAACCTGGTATTTGTCTGCCAACTAGCTAGCAAAGATGAAAACATTTTGGTGACCATTTTTGAAAACTACAAGTTTTTAAATTTCAAGCAAAAAGTGGCATCTGAAACAGGCAAGTCCATCACAGGAGTCAAAAATCAAGCAAGGACCAAGATAAGGGCATCATGCAAAGTCCAGCACACATGGATATCATGGAATGAAACCAGCTATCCCGACTGAAAGACATACTCTAGAAAGGCAAAAACAGAGCTTTCCATGCCAGAGTTGATTTTGCATCTGGCACAACTGAGCAATAAAGTGACTTTTAATATAAGCACTCCAGGAAGAGAAAATGGCAGTATTTTTTGTCCAAGAACAATGTTCACAAATCTGATACATTTTACTTCAGTATCATGGGCAGTTTGTACAAATTAAAAAAAAAAATAACAAAAAAAATACGGTCCCAAAACCTAATTGAAATTGCTGCACAATGGATAAATTTTATGATATGCATCTTGCAAAATACAAAACTAGATCTCACAGCATGAATTTATAGCTACAAATGACTTTTTAAGCACAAAAGGTAAGTGTGATTGGTGATACAATAATCCTGGGCATGCTTTTCCTATCAGCACAAAGCCATTTGCCAGACAAGCTTAGGGATATCTCATTTGCAGTCTCACTGCCTGACCAATTAAGAGAACTGAAGCACAATATTGCTCCTAAAGTAGCATACAAAAAAAAAAAAAAAAGAAAAGAGAAAAGATCTTGAGGTTAAAGCCAGGTAACAATTTGGTTAAATATGAAGTAGTGGAACCCAGGAGAGAAGGCAACCCAAGAGGCCAAACACTGAAGATTTGTAATATGGGTTTCCACAGGCAAGTTGTCCTTCAAAGATTCTGGAAGAAAAACACTTAAATAGCGGATATATGCTACAATAGTTTTACTGTCCTCCTTTGTAATGGTTTCCAGTTCTGTAACCAAATTAACCTTCTGTTTTGATTCCCATTTTCACCTTTTGTTGGAAAATTTCAATTTTAGTTGGTCGATTTCATCTTATCAGGATAAAAAGTCCAGATAAAAGCAATGGCAGTAGAAAAGTCTGGCATCCCAGACTGCTAGCATCCTACAAAGGGTTTAGGAATCCAAGGTCTTGGGAAGGAGGAAGCATCTTCTCAGTAAGGGTCAAATGCATGTCTGAAGGCTGTTTGGTAGCTGCCAGTTGCAAGTCATTCTGGGTATGCCAGTGATCTCAGCCAGAAAGACACTAACAGGATAGCAAGAACTGTCTTGTATCTCATTTGGAAAGGGCAATCACTCCCTCCCACGGGTGAGTAAGGGCATTACGATTCCTTTCTACCTAAATTGCTTCAGAAGATTTATTTGCAAAGACAACAGGGAGCCAGCTTTCTCCATGTTTATCTTATCTGAAGAAAGAAAGAATATAAAGTAGCTAGTTACCAATTTTCACCACTAAAAACAAAAATTAAACTTTCACGAGCCATTCTCTGTCACTTAGTCAAGGCCTCTGCTCACTCTAAAGCAAATTGCATATGTGAGCTGTACAGGTAGGTGAACTGTGCAGGCAGGGAAGAAGCATTTGATACACCTGCCATACTAGGAGCCCCAAAGTCACAGAAGTATGGCTACAGGTGTGGCCTGTATCAGCTAGGAGTGAAGGGAATGCTTGCAAGCACACACACATTCACTCTCTCTGCAAAGAAATTTGAGATCCTCTCCATTCAGCCAAAGGCCACGACAGAGAGAGTTCTCAAAATCTGCATAACACTTGAAGTATTTCACTCTAGAACACTTCATAATCATTCTCAGTGTGGTGTTTAGCAAATCCTTAATGTTCAGCAGTCAACTGGTCACGTCCCAGCAGACCCTGCACTGCTCCTTCTCAGAGAGGCTGATGTGTCCTGACACTGGCACAGAGAACGAGTGTGGGGAACTTTCAGTGTCTTCACCACGTCAGTGCTCATTTCATTACATAAGCTGATGACTGCTTCAGGAGTAGCCTGCTGTAATAAAAGCTCAGAGAGAGTCTTCCTTCCTCCTTTTTAAAAGGACTTGGCTTATAGGCAGAGATAAAAATTTGTTCTTACTGTGCCACCTTCACCACCATGACAGCAGCACCTTACTGAAAACACGAAGGTGCCATGCTGGTTGCTTTTGAAAATAAAGGCTGATCACACTCAAGAATTTATTCACAAAGCATTTTGGCATTCATGGGCATGACTCATTCTACTCAGAAGTTCCTCTGTAAACAGAGTTTGAAAAGAATCTGCTGACACAATAAATAAAAAAGTTCAAATTTGCAACATTTGAGTATTTTAAACTTTGGAAGCAGTTTGTCTCTCTCATTTCACCTTAAAAGGGAAGACAGACTGCATACATTCAAAGAAAGGCGAGGTAATTGCTAGATTTACAGGTGGCAGCACAGATCAAAAACTATGATTATTCAGCCTAGAAAGGAGGATTAGAAAGGATACAGCTGAGTCGTTTCCTTTGACCCTGTCTCAAAATCCAATTTCATAAAGTCCCTAACAGCTAACGTGATGTCAGACACTGGAATCCCCAGCAGCAGAGCATTACAGCCAAGTAACTGACTTTTTTTTCAAAGAAAAGGATATATTAATGCATCTGGCATTAGAATTTACTCATACCAACACAAAGTGTGACACTTCAGTGAATGCAGTGGCACACGCCTCCCCAGTGTTCAAAAGTGCAATGGGAGTAAGAGTTGGAGGAAGAAAAGTAAAAATTGGGAAGAGAAAGAGAAGTACATGAGCTCTCCTTGAGCAGTCACAGAAGTCAGGAAAAGGCCACTAGCCTGAACTGCTCAAGCAAGACCTGGTTGAAATTCGAGCCCCAAGAGTTCATCGTATTTTGCAACTGGTTTCCACACAGACAGAATTTTACCACTTTACAACAGCCTTCATGCAGCCACTTACTGACCAATCTATTTCTGTCCACCTTCCTGCGTCAAACCTGCACAAATTAGTCTCAACTACCATCTTTTTCATTCATAAATTGTAGCAAAATAAGGAACAGTGAGGTATAGCACTGGTCAAGTGAGACCTTTATTATTCCAAGTATTTACTGCAGGTCAGTCTTCCTGGAAAACTTTTGGCTTTCTGCTGGTCCTTTTTCTTCTCTGAAATAGCAGAGAATGTTCTAATGCATGTAAGAGCACTCCATCATGGTACAACTAAGGATGAAAATTATGGAGAGTTTTAAAAAAGTGACGAGGTGAGCTGAATTAAAGTTCAACTTCCCTATTACTCTGCAAAGGACTTTTAATTACATCCAATAAAAATATGATTAGGTTTAAAAATAAAAGAGAACTAAGTATAAAATAATAGTGTTCCACTAATTTTACTTCTCAAAATTAATGTTGCTGCACCTTCTATTTTTCTTCAAAGAAATGTCAGGCAGAAATATCAAGCTGTCCTAAGGGAAAAATCACAGCATCTGAGATTTAAGAAGAATCCCATGCTCAAATGAATTAGTGTACTACTATTCACTAGAGAGCACTGTATTATGAAGAACAATGTAATAAAAGGCTTTTTTTAATATTAGAATATAACTCTATATATCAACAGTGGCAACAGTGTCCAAATAGCTCCAACATCTGACAATTTGGAACCAGGCTTCTCAGCAATCTACTCTTTATGACAGTCTTAACTATACATTTTCTAACACAAGATATGATAAAATAGAGTTGCAAGCATGAAGAACTTCAGAAATTACTGAAATACTGTATGGCAAGAAATCCTATATTAGTACAAATCATTAGCAGGTAAAATGGTCCACTAGATGAGAATAATCGGAGAGAAAATATTCCTAGCTGCACCAGAGAGTTATTGCATGACCTTGAGCAAGTAACTTAATTTCTCTGTCCAAATTTTCCTATATAAAAAGAAAAGGGACAGTAATGCTTGCCAATTACTGCACAGGCATGTGAAATCTATAGCAAAAAGTATTTCATTAATATCAGAGAACCTGTATTCTGTTAAAAAAAAAATTTGCCTTCAAAAATTCTACATGTGGACACTAACTTTTAGCCCAAAGGACCTGAGGGCATCTCACGATACTTCGCCCCCTGATGTCGTGCCAAAGACTGACAAAGGCCCACGTGCTCCTCCTCATTCTTACAGCCACCATGTAAGAAGTGGATTTCCAGATATTCCGAGTTGTTAGGGACAGAGAGGAGGACTAAAATGTCCTCACTCAAATTCAACCCATCTTTTACCTTTGTGAATGTAACCAGCACTAGAACGAAACCGAAACCGAAAAAGGCTTTTGCTAAAGCTGAGAAATTTGCACTACTTGAGCCCCTCCTTTCAAAGAATATGTAGCACCTGAAGAAATTAATCAAAGCAAAAGTTTGGCTAGATAAGTAAAAGTTACACAGGAAAATATTGATCAACATGTTTCAGCTACTAAGACCAGCAATCCACCTTTAACATGGCTTCCCCTGCAAAAGCTTACTCCCTGCCAAAAATATCAAGCACTACAAAGCTTCACAGTAACAAAGTTTGTCATTTCCAAAAGCAGCATGTTTTCATTTAAAGCACGTGATACATGCAACAAACAAAATCCTAGACTTGTGATTAGGTTTATATGGATGAACTACTGCTGGTCACTAAACTTTGGCTTTTGTTTTAAATATACATTCAGGGGTCACAAAGTAAGGAAAAACCAATCAGCCTGCTTCATTGTTCATATCTCTTGCAGCAAGAAAAATTACCTTATGCAAATATTCAGTATCATAATGCAGTTTTACATTGCTTGATGTTAATTAGAGGAATGACTCCTTTTAAACATAATGCATTTTCAGGTGATGCTTCTTCTTACCTGGCAAGTTCTTTAATTAAGTTTGCAATGCGTCTCTTGTCCTCAGGACACAAATCCTTTAAAGAAGCACTCTTCATTCCTCCTTCATTAGTGACCTGAAAATTTAAAGTAACATTTTAGAAAGTACCGTTTAAAAGAAAACAAATATTTCATAAGATATTAAAAGCATTTCAAGACCTAATAATTACAAGCTGAAGGCAGATCAATTCCAACTGGAAATAAAATTCGTATTTTTTAAAAACGTAAGTACACTTCAGCAAAACAAATTACCAAATTGTGGAGAATTACTTTAAGAGTCTTTTAATTCAAACGCAAGCTGCTAGCTTCTATACTAAACACGCTGGGTAAAGTTTTAAGACGTGCACTATTCATTGATTCACAGTAGATAAAGGGAAGTAGGTTCTCATGACTTGGAAATCCAGTGCAGTGATACCCAAATCCAAGTCCAAACTTTATTATCACAGAGAGTAGAAAGTAAGAAAAATATATCCTGCCTCAGAGTTTATGACCAAAGCATACGAAACAGCAAAGTATTGTTAGTAGACAGTAAGTCCTTATTTCATTTTTCTAATACACAGGAAAGTCCAGACCCTTTCACACATCGCTACCGTTTGGTCTCAATGGCTTATTTGCTTCCACCGCAGTTAATACCCGTCAAAACAGGCCTGTAACAGCCCCCAGCACTTCAGGCCTTTAATGCACTCCTTCAACGCACACAGAACCGCTGCTCTTGCTACCAGTGCCCACCAGAGGGCCTGCACTGCTGCCCTGCACTGCAACACATTCCCTACCTCGGGATGCTTCCGAGCAGGAAAAGGTTCTAAATTGGTTTTATTTATCAAAAATTTCTGTGATGGGGGGACGCGGTTCTGCAGTGCTCGTGGAAGGCACGAGATGCGAATCCCAAGATGAACGCGGCAATAAGGGCTACGCTATTCTGCCCAAGGTTTTGACAAGTTTCAGTATCTCCACTCAATCTGATTTATTTCAGTTCAGACTTTTACAAACCTACAAATATTACAAACCTCCCCAGCTCAACTTGAGATAAAAGAATGCAGCCGAACGCCCCGCAGTTTGGCCAAGTTAACACAATAGAGCACAAAAAGCCTGCACAGCTAACACTGGGCTTCTCCCCTCTCATTAGCAGGAACAGCAGCTGATCTACACAGCCCCAGAGGAAGTGACCCCTTTCACTCTCAGCTAATTGCTTCTTAAACAGTAGCTTAAAACAATTAAAGAACGATGTCCACTACTAAAAGAGGACTCATGGTTACCCACATGACCCTTCAGTACACTCTTATTTTGACTTCAGTGTATTTTCCCCAGGTACGGGGAAAGAGTCTCACAAGGCAAATTTTAGCACCTTTCAAGGGGATATTTAATTTCAGTTTCCTTCCTAAACATATGCTGCTTACAGTCATTCAAATGAAGAGACAATGTCTTTAACTTAACTGAATTCGACTACAGTACCTTTGAAGGAATTTCACTTTCCATTCTAAAAATGTCTGACTTTTTTTTTTTTCAGCAGCCAGACGATGGAACTTCTTTAAGAAAAACAAAAAGTTACAGGACAATTTTCACTCAAAAAGAGAGACAGGAGCTTGATCACATTAGTGAAGGAGGTTTTAACAGAAGGTACCTCAAACTATTACCCAAACCAATGTGCATACTGTCAGACTAACATTTGTGCACAGGTACGCAGAGGTAGCACAGTACAAATTCTCAGAGGCAGACTTGTACCATAACACATGTCAGAAAGAAGCTGTGGCATCATGCACAGCTCAACCACCAAAACAAGATGAAAAAGGAGGTAGAGGCCAAGACTGTATATTGTCTCCTCTTCCCAGATTTCTGTCCTTTCTTCACAGTTCAGGACAGAAGGCAGTTTTGTAACTCGGTATTTGTAAGATACTCTCCACACCTTGGAAGGTGACAATCTGCCTGACAAAATCACATGGAATCACAGGATGGTTAAGGTTGGAAGGGACCACGGTAGCTCATCTACTCCAGCCTACTCCACATTGCTCAGGACTATGTCCAGGCCAGGCTGGATAGGGCTCTGAGTAGCCTGGACTAGTGGAAGGTGTCCCTGTCCAGGGCAGAAGGGGTTGCACTAGATGATCTTTAGGGTTCCCTCCAACTTAAACCATTTTATGATTCTTTGTTAAAGTAAAGCCATCAGCTCTCCCTAGACATGCACACAACATCTGGCAGAAAATGAGTTGTACTGGTGATGAAAACACCACACAAAAGGAGTTTTTCTTCCATAACAAGTGAGACACATTTGTTCTATTTGTTTCAAGTAATTCAGAGCTTATCTTCAGAATACAAAGTTTCCATGAGGATTTGGCAAGGTAAGAGAAAAACAGAAGGTTAACAAAGACAGAGAAGAAACAAAGTTTTGAACGCATTTAATTGTCAACATCATAAAAGCACGAGTCACCAATTAAGATTTCATGTATCAGGCATTATATAAAAAAAACCACACAAAAAACCATTTATACCGCAACGGCTTTAAAAAAAAAAAAAAAGGAGTAAAAACTCTCTAAACAACAAGTAATGCAATCAACACACCATTCAACAAAACAGATTTTAATGTGACACATTGAAGGCATCTATGAGGCAGCAGGCTTGTAGATACTTATGAAGAGATGCTTCTACATAAAGACTCTGCATAATGGGGGCTATTTGTGGAATTTATCTGCATGTCACTTAACAGCATCATTTGCAAAGTGGAGGTACATGCCAGCCTCCTAAAAGCAAGTACTGATAAACAGAGAAATGGAAAGGGATAAGTCCAGGAAGGCCCTAAAAATTAATACCAGTGTCATGCTGAAGGATCCAAAAAGCAATGACACTGTCAAAGCAACAAGAACTGAGTGATCTGTCTTCAGAGTTTTGAAAATACATGTGAGGCACACCATCCACCCAGTGCACAGAAGACTGGGAAGGACATCTTAGTCCAGATGGAGAACAAGATCTAACTGCATGATAATACAACAATGATGCAGAGCAGTCCAAGGTTTCAGATCCTGCCTGTAAGTGGAAGGATGCCAAACCCTAGTGATTTACAGATGAATACTAGGAAAGAGACTTAACAGTACTCAAATAACTTAAACAGTCATTGCGCTATACAAACCATGCTAGAAAAATGGCATCTCTCAACAGATTTCTGAATATCACAGTATCTACCACAACACAGAATAACCTTCCAAAAAAACCCCACTGCTTTGAAATTTCTAATGCAACTGTAGGAAAAGTGTCACCTATTCTCACAGGAGGAGACCACACAATTTGAAGCAGAACCAAACACAGTGTCAATGGACAAAGCTACTTTGGCTACTCACATACATTTTGAACTTCTACATCAAAAACAGAGTGATTTTACCCTATTAACATGAGCAGCCACAGTGAAAAGGTCTCTAAAAATAGAGTTTTATAGGTCTTGTTTCTAAATGATATGACTACAGCAATGAAACTGAGTAGATTGAACACAACTTTCAGCATGTTTGCTCAGTAAAATACAGGTTAGGTGCTATCCAAGACTACATTCACTGTCTCTGTACAAATACACACATAGAAATATATATAATCTCTTTTACATAGCTCCAGTTACACACAAATTACATAACTTAGCACATTCAGCCTTTGTTTTCTTTAGATGATAAATTCTGTCAGCAAGCCACCATGTAAGTGGGCAAAAAGTATAAGAGATTGTAAAAATAAAAATATTCTAATGCCGTGTAAGAGTTTTCAATCAAAATATAAAATCTGACGTTTTTGTACTAAGTCTTAAGAGCAATAAAAATTTGCCTTTACTGACCTGCTGCCCTGTCAGATTTCCCACACTTCTATCCGGATCCATGGAAACAGAAGCAACAGCTACAGGCACCTTGAGTTCAGTTTGACTTGTCTGATATTTTGGCAAACAGCTTGTTTTTAAATTTCCTTTTGTAGACACTCCTGCAAATGAAAGACAAGCAGAACACACAGAATACAAAGTGAAAAGAGACCCTTCTCTTGCCTTGTACAAGAGGACTTCCACAAAGGCATCTTTGCCTTAGCAGCTCTTTCTGAAAAGAATGAGCGTGTTGGGTATATGTTTGCAGTTCCCCCCAGCCTCTCACTCTGCACAAAAATTCATTAAGATTAATGTATCAGCAGAAAAAGAGGTGCATGGCACTGAAGTGCACACAGCCACAAAGAGCAACAAAGTAAATTCTGAAAGACACATCTTCTGATGGAGGTCCAGTGCAAAAAAACCCTGTTTGTTTAAGATGCAAAAGCATAAAATTGAGCTTCTCCTCTGACACTCAAAGACAAAAAGGAACCAAGCAGTACTGCTGCTAAAAGTACCACTCATACGATAAAATACCACTTTTCTGTTATACAGCCAACCTACTGACTGCCCAGGTTAATTGTTCCTTTCAGGATCAGGAATATGAGTAAGGCAACACTTCAGTGCACACTCCACAGATCATCTGTAAAAAACTTCCTGCCATAAATAGAATTAGTTCACCGCTACCAACAGTGAGAATACGAAAGCACTGAAAATCCTGATGCTGCAATTATAAAGTGCCCACACTGATACTAACACTAAAACTGCCCAGGGCCAGATTAAAGCCCATACCTTCTTGGTACTGTTTTGAGTTTTGACTGTTCAGAAGTGCAAAAAGGTTTGGAACAAAAAACATTAATTTTATACTAGAAGATAGAATACACTTACTTGGGTAATGAATTTCAGAAGTGTACCAGAAACCCCAGTGAAAGAACTAAATTATAAGCTTTAACATCCCCATGCTCGTACACAAAGGAAAACAATGTTCCTGTAAATCTCTTTCACAGAAGTGGAAGAGTATTTCCCAGAGTGAGTCGATTTACATCATTTAGGAACACTGCCTTCTTTCCAGGGCACACAGTGTAACCATCTGACATCGCCTGGCTTGAACTATGCTAGTTACAAAACACACGTAGTTTTTTAACAGAGCTATTTGGCCAGTAGTTTTCGAGGGTAACCATGCTACTCCAAACTAGAGAGGAGGATTCCTCAAAATTTATAACTGCTGGATGACATATACACAATTTTACCAGAGTTAATCATGCCCAGATATGTTTTCAGGACCTGGTGTCACTGTAAGAGCTGTGTTTGAAAACAATCAGAGAATTCTGAAGGGGAACTAAGAACACTCATCTTTTCCCCAGCGATGTATGCAATCTTGCATTCAGTAAATCAAGGTCAAAAGAACTAATAAAAAAAAAAAAATTACTTTTGCTTTACATAATGAATCTTCATTTGAAGTGATATCTTCAAAATTTACAAAAGACCTCAATACCTCTAATGCTTCAATATTCTTTGGAGACCACATTAAAAAATTCAGCTTAGCTTATAAATTGGATAAAACTGTGCTGTACCTGCAACAGAAACAGCTCCCCTGAAACTATTCATTTTATACAGTATGCTTATCTAAGCAGCAGAGCATAAATCCTCTGCTGTAATCCTATATGTCCCATTACAACCCGTGCTGACTCTCTACCTTACACACTTAAATACACAAACCACGTACCTGAAAAGACATTGCAAATTTTATCAGGGAAAAAAAAACAATTTTGTTTACATCTATTACCTGAAACAGGTACCATTGGCTCTTCTTCATCAGAAACTGCATGTGGCTTTGTTAAAGGTAATAAAAAGAGAGCAAGTTTGGTTCTTTAAACAGAACTGTAAAAATAAGTATTTGGGCTCTTAATTTTAAAAGACTTTTGAAAAGAAAACAAACTGGTAACAAACACTGGGTCCAAGAAAAGCAAGGAAAACTCAATTAGAGAAGGACCACCATCACAGAGATTTCTAGAACAAAAGTCATTACTCCTTCTTCACTGTGCATTAACTTTCAGCCTTAAAGATTATCTTAGAGGTCACCTTCCAAAAGGTCCCAGCGGCCAGCCTCACAAGTGTAATTATTAAGATAATGAAGTAATAATATTTATTTAAATTTAAACAGGTTATTGTTGTATAAGGAACTTCTTTATGTGTAGGAGAGACAAATTCTGGAAGAGTGTATATATTAATATTGCAATAAAATACATTTTGTACATTTTTATACATTGGATATTCTAAGAAACATAAAGGAGGATAAATGCAAAAGGTTTCAAAGGAAGTTGGTCATTCTCATCAGATCTTCACATGATCAGTAACAGATAAAAAAAAAACACAGATAAAGCCTGAGGACTAATTTTCTTTAAGAAGTTTTAAGAACTTTCAAATATCCCAGAGCTTTAACTATTAAATTACTTGACTGCAGAAAACACTCAGAAATCAGAAAGAACAGGGCACCATATTATTTGTGCTATATCAGCAGTCACTGAACTTGAATCCCTCGCCTCCCAGAAGCCCCTAAAAATACAACTCAGTATAATTCAGGGAAGGGTGTAAACCATACTGCCTTCTTTAAAGCAGGAGTTTCATTTAGCTGAACATAATGGTTGTTATTCCCATGTAACTGACACACTTGGTGGGGCTTAACCCCAGCCAGCAACTCAGTACCATGTAGCTGCTCCCTCAGTCCCTCTCCCCCTCCCTGCCCCCTCTCAGAGGGGAGGAAAAGCAGAGATAAAAGGTAAAGCTCGTGGGTGGAGATAAGAAAAGTTTAACTGAAACAAAATAAAACAGAAGAGGATATTAATACAAATAATACTATTTGTAATGTAAAGGAGAGAGGAATAAAACCCCAAAGAAACAACAGATGCACAGTACAGTTGCTCACCACCTACTGACCAATGCCCAGCCTGTTCCCCAGCAGTGATCAGCCCCTCCCAGCCAACTCCCTCAGTTTATGTACTGGGCATGATGCTCCATGGTATGGAATATCCCTTTGGCCAGTTCAGGTCAGCTCTCCTGGTCGTGCTCCCTCCCAGCTTCTTGTGCAGCTGGTCATTGCCAGAGCATGGGACACTGAAGTCCCTGTTTTAGGGTAAGCACTGCTGAGCAACATCTCAAACATCAGTGTGTAGTCAGCATTATTCTTGCACTAAATACAAAACACAGCACTGTACCAGGTACAAGATAGAAAATTAACTGTATCCCAGATGAAACCAGGGCAATACGAAAGTGAAAAACAAAAGCAGGGGGCACAAAGTTCTGCCCCACTATCTTTTGTCTATACCCCTTTACTTTCCTCAACCTTCTGTGGTTGGGCAATTAACTCAATTACCTAATTTCTGTACTGTTTACAGATAAATGCAGATAAAGGCTTTGCAGTTGCCTTCATACAATAAAGTCAAGTTATGAAAATATTTCAATCAACATATACTAACTCTTGACTTCACTAAAATTTGATTCTGAGATGGTGCTTAATTTAGTAGATTATTACACAGTGGAGAAAACTAGGAACCGTGTAGGAGCTTCTCCCTGTGGACAGCAACTTCAATCAACACCCACTGTCCGTCACAGAACTGGTACTGGACACACTGGAAGGGCTGGATCACACACTCCCTTATGATCTTGTTGATGCCCTTTATCACTCATAAACAATTATCACTCATCAGTCTCATACCAGTTTGAAAATACATTCGCTGAGTACTGCTGTCAAAGCCACCTCTCTCTACAAACACTGAGAGCACTTCTGTTCTCACCTGTAAGCTGCAGCCTGCTCTCTCCTAGCTGCCAGAACACACTGAGAGCTCACAGCACGAACCAGGTGAGGAACCTGAACAAACTCTGAGAGAAAAGCACTTTGTGTGCCCTCTTTTCAAAAAGCACTAAGGCAGATCAAAAGTCCGAGCCTGGATCAAAGCCCAGCCCAAACAGCTGTGTCCACCAGGACAGCAAACTGCAGGGCACTGAGGAGCATGTCTTCAGCTCACACTACTACAGGAAACAACTTCAGCACAGGCAATTGTTTACTCAACTGACATATGGTTCATCTGTGTGTAAACACTCAGCTATAGGAAATAAAAAGATTTGCCTAAACAACATTACGCTTCTAGAGCTGGTATTGGCAGCTGTTGTGGATAGATGCCTCTTAGCAGGAAGCAAAAATTAGTCAAAGATATTGCTGTTACTACCCCCAGCTACCAGGATCACTCTCCTGTGAAGGTTTGCAGCCCAGTGCATTAGAATAACCCCACGTTGGAGCAGGTTACCTCAATCAGTTGGACCAAAAATCGCAGTGACTCAGGAGCCAATTCGTAAACAGGTCCAACGTCCTTGCCTCGGCGGGCAAGACTGGGAACAGGACCAGCATCAACCTTTTAGCATTAATCCACTGCCACATGCCCCTCAAGACTGACAAGGCAAGTATACTACTATAGAGCTTGTACCACCACAGCTAAAGTTCAATGCAACAGCAAAGACAGGAGGAACTACACACTGTGATGCTGCAGGGCTCACCTACACAAGCAACAGTGCATCTGCCTTGCTATGCTGAATCTATTCAGCAGTTATGGGCAGAAGTTCAATTTTACAAACCTATTAAACCAACACTACTCAATGTACCAAATCCCCCACCCCCTCCTATTTTTTTTAAAGCATCCACTGTTATTATTTTAAATTGTACAATGTGCACTTCTAAGTATTTAAACTTTTCCAGGATCAGAGGCAACACTACCTACTCGCCAAAAAACATAAAATGGAAATGACTCTCAGGAAAAAATTCATTCCTTGGAATATCACAACACATGAGTCTGATGATGGGCTCAAGAAACCGTATTTGGTCACGGGAAACAACCTGTCACATCAGTAGTTAGTTGATAAAAATACACTGTCAGTGTAGCACAGCAGTGACAGTGTGGCAACAAATCTGATATGTGACCACCAACCTGCACACCATCACGGCACAGACAAATTTGTAGGCAATCTATTTTACTTTACACAGATGGGAAATCATAACAATATGCTTCCCAAACAGTCCCTGGGACGGTTGGCCCATTTCACTTAAACAGTGCTGTCTAGTGGGTGTGCAGTCAAACATAAATACAAGAGCACACACACAGACTCTTCTTTCCAGTCTTCCAGCTGATGCTGAAATCCCACTTTCAATATGAGTAATAGCAATCCCTCAAATCCCTCATACCTGGAGCTAAACTGTCAGGTCCTAAATTTCCACCAGGCCAGGCTGTCAGCTCCACCCCAATGTCTTCACGTCGCTGAGCCTCTACCTCAGCCCCAGGAGCCCAAACATCAGCTCCTGATTCTACGAACCACACAAGCGCATCTCTTTCTAGCCAGGCTTTTACAGGCTGACTCCCCAACACCACAACCACCACCCACTCCATCTACAAGTCTAGCTCCACACAGTATCCTATAACAGAAGCCTGCCAGTCCTCTGCAGATGAAGCCACCACAGCTTCACACTTGTCCCTCACAGACAGAGCCCTCTGTGTCCCACACAGGGTCACCCTAAATTTTATGCTTGTAATCAAGCTTAGGTGCCACTCACAAAAGACACATCTGTTCCTTGCTGCCTGTTCAGCCTCAGTTTCAAAGAATCTCAGAATTCATTAGGTTGGAAAAGACCTCTGAGATCAGCATCACCCACCGTGTCAACCAGACCACAGCCTGAGTGCCACGTCCAATCTTTCCTTAAACACCTCCAGGGACGGTGACTCCACCACTTACCTGGGCAGCCCATTCCAATGTCTAATTACCCTCTTCTGTGAAGAAATTCCTCCTAATGTCCAGCTTAAATCTCCCCTGGTGCAGGTTAAGGCCGTGTCCTCTGGTCCCCTCACTTTTTACCGACCCCGACCAGGGTCTACCCTCCTGTCAGGGGTAAGTTCACCCCTGAGCCTCCCCTTCTCCAGGCTAAAGCACCCCATTCTCTCTATCGATTCTTTTACAAGTTTCCATGAGCTAAACGCAGTTTCCCCATTTCTATACATTTACTTCCTCCAGGACTCCACAGCCCAGTCACACAACCCTCCCTCCTCTGGCAGGCCACTTCTGCCCATCAATCCCGCGCACCCCCCGAACACAGCCACACGCCCACTCCCTCTCCCCAGGCCGAGCCCCCACACCACTCGGTGCCCCCACACCTCTGGTGTCGCGGCCACAGAACCCCACTCGTCCCACAGCCCCGCGCCGGCTCCACGCCAAAACTCCCGACAGGCCTCCCCGCACACCCCCGAGGGCCCTCCCCGCCGCCGTCTCCTCGCCCCGAGCCGCAGGGAAGGATACGACCACGGCCAAGGCTCCAGCAAGGACCTCCACCCTCACCGGCGGCCGCCGCCGCCATCTTGAAACAGCCGCCACTCCCCGCGCGCCTCTACCGCCCCCCCGCCGCTCGCCGCCCATTGGCTGCCCGTGTCGGCCGCAAGCAGAGGCGCGGGGCGTGCTGGGAGTCGTAGTCCTTCCGGCGCAGCAGGACGAGAGCGGTGCGGCCCGGCGGAACTACCACTCCCAGCGCACCTCGCGGCTACGGGGCGACAGGAAGGATAAAAAGGCTTTGTTCGCTGCCGGGCTGGGCGGAGGCAGGAGGGTCCCGCGGAGGATGGAGGACAAACCCCCCGTCGGCATCAAACCCTACCTGGACAAGCTCACCCTGGGCGTCACAAGGATATTGGGTGAGTGGCGGTGAGATACAGCCCCCCCCGGGGCCGGGGGCAGGCCGGGGGTGAGCTGGGGGCGGGGGGGGCCACCCAGTTGTCACGGCCCCTCTTGTGAATCGCGCAGCTGAGCAGCTCCTGCACACACACACATACACACGCACACACAGAGATCCTTGTTTCTGGAGTCAGCGGCAGGAATCCCGAATCTTTCGACTTAGGAGTTTCAAAAGCATCAAAGAAGGAGAAGGTGGTGTTTTATTCAAAATTGTAGAGTCATGGAATGTTAAGGAATTGCAAGGGACCTTGAAGATCATTCAGTTCCAACCCCCTGCTGTGGGCAGGGACTCCTCCCACTAGACCAGGCTGTTCAAGGCCTTATCTAGCCTGGCCTTGAACACTAACAGGGCTGAAGCATCCTCAGCCTTCCTGGGCAACCTCTGCCAGTGTCTCACTGCCCACACAGTAAAGAATTTCTTCCTGACAGCCAACCTAAATTTCCCCTCTTTCAGTCTGTACCCATTACTCCTTGCCCTGTCTCTACAGTTCCTGGCAGACTCCCTCTCTGGCTTCCCTGTGGACCCCTTCAGAGACTGGAAGGTTGCTCTGAGGTTGCCACACAACCTTAATGCGTAAATTGTGCATAAACCCCTTTGTTGTAGTAAACCTGGCTCTGTTGCATGTGGGGTCAGCAGGGACTGTGCCCGATGGAGGGGGTTCAGTGTGGAGCAGGGCTCTGGCACAAGGCTGATCTAGGAATCTGCTCAGGATCAGCTCCCCATAAATAGTCACCGTACAGCTCATTCCCACACCGTGGGACTTGTTCCACAGCATGCCCTGCTTCCCATCTCTGCGTTTTGCTCAGGTCTCAAGCCTTCTTGCATCCCCTCAGCATTCTTTGAAGTTCAGCAGGACTGCAAGGCATTTAGAGGAAGGCTTCTCGGACAAAACTTTACTCATGGCAGTGGAATCACAAGGATATGTGCAAATGTTTGCTTGTGTAAAGGATTTCAGCATTAGACCTGTCATCCCTCAGAAACTTGGGCACACGGCTGTCCTATTTCTATCCCAAGCCCTCTGTGCATCAAGACTACAATTTGCAGTCCAGAGACTTCTTGTGAATTTTAAAGCCAAACGTGAGCACTGCAGTTGCCTCACCCAGCCACTGTATTGCAGGACAGCGAGTTTCATCTCATAACCCCAGTGTATCTCTGGTTGCACATGGGTTTAGATAGCTGCTCAGACAGATGAGATTAAAAGATCAGGGCTTAATACTTGCTCTGGGCTTCAGTGAGGACAGTATTTCATCCTCAGTCTCTGATCAGCATTCTCATACAGGCTTTTTATTGAATTTGGGGGGGGGGTTGGAATTTGTTGGTTTGGTTTGTTTGGTTGGTTGGTTTGTTCTCCAGTTGTGAGGTCAGCATAACATTGTCATTCTGCCCTGTGAGTGGAACTGCTGGTGATCATCCATCATGGCAAATGCTTCTTTGAAGTAGTTCTTTTTAAAAAAATTACTGGCCCTGCCCTCATTTTTGCCACCCTCAGATGTATGAGATCTGTGAGATGTTAACTGTGTCCAAAAGTAATGTTGCCATATAAACTGTTTTGGGTAGGTGTGTTATCTACACCAGCAAGACGTGGCAATGCAGGTTTGGCTCTTGAAAGTCCTGTAACATCCCTTTGGCATGAAGGGTGTTTCCTGGTTTGTGTTTTTTTGTTTTTCTGCCTGTCTCTCTGACAACTTCCACTGTGCAATACAGCAATGTGCATGCCAGTCCATCACAGTGATGTTTTACTCTGCTTCTTTTCTCTGTCTCTCCACTCCTTCTGGGAATTTTTCACATTTTCTTCCAGTGAAGTAGCCCAAAGCATGTCAGCTGTGCCACCAAATTAGTTTGAATTGCTGAGCTAATTGGGAAACTTTATTAATTTGTTCATTATTCAAATAGCAAAGAGTATCTCATTCAGAAAGATGCCTTTCTCAGTAGTTAGTAAGATAGAAACTATCTTACTTTAAATCTTGTGGAAGGTCTCATGAAGCCAGTAGATACTTTCTGCCTACCATAACATAAAATCAGTAATAGACTTTTAACTCTTTTGAGTTTGTGAAAGATTTTTTTTCAGGAGCTAAAAGTAATCATGTAATGAAGCTCAGCATACTCCTTTTAAGCAAGTTGCCTGTATAGTGTATGGGAGCTTGACACCTGATTTTCCAATACCTTCATGAACAATTGTTTATGATACCATTTCAAAACCCCTCCTTTGAACAAATTCTGTAGATTAGGTTGTGGGGGTGGGTGTTGCTTTGTTGCTTGGTTTTGGGTTTTGTTTTTTTTTTTTTTAACTTCTTGTCTCTGTGGAAGTCCCCACAAGAGGGAATATTTCTCACAAGCCTTATGGAGGATATAACATAAGGGAAAAAAGAGGGACATCTTTCCCACTGCCCATAGGATTCACTTTGCTGAAGTTCTGTGAGCAATAGCAAGTTCCAGAAAGGTTGATTTTTCATAAGTAAATCAGAACAGGAGGTGTTAGCTATTCTGAACTTTCTAGAGCGGGACCGTACTTCACTGTTGTGTTTACTAGATAAGAACATAACTATTCAGACGTTTTAAAATGATGCTGAGAGTTTATCCAACTTATAGGCAGTATCAGCAGTACTGTAAAGACTGCTAATCTTGTGATTTCTTGACTAAAAATCCTATGAATTCCTGCTTCAGCTTTGTGTCACTCCATTACATTGACTCTTTCTGATTTACACTGCAAAGCGTTTTTGGAAGCTTCTGAATGAAATGTCCTAAAAATAGGATAGAGTTTACTGTGATCTTGATTCAGAGTAATAAGCAGGGTGGAGTCACCTGAACTAGTTAAGCCTTATCATGTATCTTTAATCTAGATGGCTTCTTCATTTCTTCCATTTGGAAGAAAAAGCAACTCATGGCAAAGTCAGCTGTTGATGTTTAAAGGAGCTCCTGTCCATACCTACTTACAGCTGTTAAATGTGGTCTTCAGATTAGCCACGGGATATTTTTAATGTAATATTCCAGCTTTTAAGATGGAATTTCTCTTTCTTTTGATGTTGGATTTGGTTCAGACCTCTTTAGAAGTTGTACTTCTCTCTTTCCTAGACATCATCTTTGACTGATATGATATTTAATCTTCTGTCATCCCAGCCAAGCTGTTGTGCATGATGAATTAAACATCCCCGATGTTTTCTTTGATCACAGAAATAACAATTGCTCTGTTATTATAATCTCTTTAACTTGTCATAAGGCTTACATAGCTTAGATGGAAAGGACTGGTTAGGTCATTGATTCCACACAATTCTTTAGGAGCAGAATACAGCTGGGCAGCTTGTATTTCAGCAAGAGACAGCCTTGGACCCACCTACCAGAAGTGAAACATCAGGGTCTTCTGTATGTTGGGGGCTCCCCCTTGGCCAGACAAATCACCTAGGTGACCTACTATGATTTTACTCTTTTGCTGTTTTTTTTCTGTCTTTAACCTGAGTCTTGGTTTTGTGGTGCCATGTGTTGTCCTCTAAATTATCTAATGATGTTACCAGTCAGTATTTCCCATTGGAGTGTAGACTTCCTGAAACCGAGTGCCGCTTGTCCACCAGCAGAACAGACAAGGGCAAAGCTACTGCTGGAATTGGAAGCCTGGCACTGAAGATAAAAAGCACACCAAAGCTCTCTAGTGCTTGCCTTTCCTGTCTAGTGCACTGTGTATGTTTTATCAGAAAGCAGTTGTAATATGTGTGACTGCTTTGGGAGCCAATACTTTCACAGCAGAGCCAGTTCTTGAAAGCCCTGCATAGTGTTCACTTCTATTCTGTGGCCCCATGTGCTGGGCTTGCAGTTCCCACAACAAGTTAGTGGTCTTTCTGGACCTAATCCAAGGTGAATTAACTCAGTGGGAATTGTTTCAGTTGGCTGTGGGTGAAGTAAAACATTATAAAACACTAAGTGCAAGAGAGACTGTTCTGCCATCACATGCCTGCAGGGGTAGCACTGTGTAGATTAGTATCTTGCATTTCTATAGTGTTCTTTCCCATAAAATACTAAGATGATTTTTATAAGTTACAAGCTCACTGCTCATAACAGCTTTGCATGTGTCCAGCTGGGATTCCAGATGGCTGATGTTTGTTCACACAGCTCCCTTTGTGATTAGATTCTATGTCTGTCCAAACCCACTGGATCCAGCATTTAAATGTGCCTCTCTTTGTGGAATATTGTTGTTAGCAGTTCACAGCAGCACTGCACAACATATTGTCCCAAGCTGAGGAAATCCTACCCAACAGAAACCACAGGGAATGCTTGCAAAGAGAGATTCCTCTCTTTTCAAGTTTGCCTGGGAACCCATCATTGATTTTTTTTTTTCCATTAATCCTTTGCAAAAAAATCACACCTTGAATAAGAAATGTGTTTATGTCATAGAATCACAGAATAGTTTGGATTGGAAGGGTCCTTAAAGGTCATCTGGTTCCAACCCTCCTGCCATGGGTAGGGATGCCACTCACTAAACCCATCAGATATATCATTATATATGCATATATATCTATAAAAAAAGATTCAAAGGAAGCATTTTGTGCATCTTTAGATATCTTCATGCCAAGATATGCTGAGTACAGTTACAGACAAAAAAAGTGACTGCTCAGTCACCAGCACAGTGCTTATAGTCATTAATGCCTTTTCCCTGGCTGTCACTCAAATTAACTTGCAAAATTGTCTGTCTCACAATGTTGGTGTCACTCGTGCCAGCTGCAAACATGCTCCTCTTTTCCTTTTAGAGACTTCTCCAGGAGTTGCTGAGGTGACATTTGTGGAGAAGGAGCCAGCTGAACGCCACACCATCATTTCTTGGGAGCAAGTGAGTATTTTTGTGGTACAACTGCAGTGAGGTGCAGCAGCCCACAGAGAATCTCAAATGTAATGACTACCTTGTGTTTGGTCATGAGGGAGCTTGTTATCAAGTTTGATGCACAGAGGAGCCTACACAGTTGTTGGGTTTTTCTTAATCCAGTTTCACTCTGTCTTTAAGGCTGTCATGTGCACCTGATCTGTTAGAGAAACATCATCAATGTACATTCAGAATGATGTCTTGAAAAAGAAATCACATAACTGTAGTAGGCAGCAACAGTGGTGACTCAGTGGGGAACAGATATTTTTCTGACTCAGATCTGAAAACATTTTCCAACTCCCTTTCAAACAAAATGAAGCAGCTCTGTGTTATTCATTGACATTAAAGGTAAAGGCCTCAAGCTGGCAAATACCACTGAGCCACCCAGTTTCTTCCAGTTATCTGTTTCTCTTTTTAGTCTCAGCAATTTGCTTCAGTTTCTCACAGCCCCTCATTCTACCTCCTCTTTGACTAACCAACCCAGTCTTTTGGCTAAGGCATGTCCCACTGCCTGTTCTAGAAAGCTATGAAGGACACTCTGCATTATCTGACCTCACTGCATCACTCTGTGTGATCGGAGGGTCCTGAAAACTGTTGTGTGACTCTTGTGGGCAGAGATGGCATTTTTGCTCCCCTTTTTGAATATACATATATATATTCAAACCTCAATCCCACGGCCCTGGTGGAATAACTGCTTTGTAGGTGTCACTCACATGTAGGAAAGGGACAGCAGAAGCTGTCTGGCCTTTGGAAAGCGGCATGGCAGAGGATGGAGTTGAGTGAATCATCCTCCCTCTACTCCAACCCCAGCTGTAGTCCATTCTCCCAGAGAATCTGCTCTTATTACCACTGCTCTTGTTACCACTGCATAAAATAACTTTTGCTTGGACACTTTGCCATTTACAGGGTTTTCCTAAACAGTAAGGAAAGGCCTGGCCCTAGTTTTGGTAATGCCCTATCCCAATTAGTGACATTTATCAAGAATTTATATACCCAGGTCAGAATATGTGTGATGTAAATGTGTGTTACTTACTGAAATTTGTCCAGTAGCCAACTGGTCAGGGAGAAATGTCCGGTTTTTCAGGTTTGTGTAAACTGATTCCTGATTTACTGTAGCTGTTGTTCAGGTGTTGGATTAACTGGGCTGGGAAGGTCTGAGGCACCCTGACTGAGGCAGCTCAGGTCTGGGAGCAGCGGAGTGACCTTTGCTCACTCTTCTGTTGAGTGGAGAGGATGCTTCTCCCAGACAGTGTTGCTCTCATTTTCAGGTGCTGCTTCTCCTCCAAACTAAAATGAATTTCTTTGAAAACTGAGCTGCTATTGTAAAACTAGACTTTGAAATGCTGTAACCAAAGCACTTCATTCCTGAGATGTCAAAACAAAATTTCAGTTCCCACCCCCCCCCCGCCCACTGATGGACTAAGTCAATTGTGAAAGTGAATGTTGAAATTTAGGTGGATATAGTTGAGCTGGACTGCTAATAGTGAGGGGTTGGCTGCCTATTTCTTTGGTGTTGGTTCCAATTGCATTGGCAAATAAAATTTCCCTTCTCAAATTAAAAGGTAACTTTTTTTTTTTACTTTTTTTTTCCTTGAGCTTTGGGGATGAAGTCTGATATCTACCCTAGTCTACACAATTGCAGGACAAAAATGCAATCAGTGATGATTAAGTGCAATGCATTCAGCACCTCACAAGGCCCTTTCAGAATGAACTTTTATTTACTTTTCCTCAAACTTACCCTTCTTGATTTTTAATACAATGTTCACTTTTATCACTGTGAAGTTTTTTTGAGCCACTAGGTGGCAATACTTATGCACAGAATAATTTCTTCGTAGTTGAGAATTTTAACAAGGTCTTTTAGTTCCCCTCTATGTCTTTGCTTATGAAAGTATTTGCAGAACTTTTTCTGTGATATAGGGGAAACTGGTCAAACTGTTCCCAGGCAGAAAGAGCTGTTAAGTCTTACACTTCAGGAAACCAATCCTGAAATCAATCCTGAATAATTTATTGGAAGTCAGCACACTCACAAAAAAAGTACATGATTGTCAAGTGTTTACATCACTTCCCCAAAACTTTTAAGCAGTTCAATATATTTCAATAAAAACAGATAATTTTTCAACCTTTCTTGACATTTAGACCTACCAAGATGTTACCTTTTCCCCAGGAAAGGGAGACAAGCAATAGGAGAGGGAGTAGAGACAGTTACCTGGTTAACAGAACTCCAGTGGTAATAACTCCAGTGTGTGTTGTCCTATGAACCCTTTTCCACTCCTAAAATTAGGCTGGCAATGGCTCTGCTCCCCTCCACATACAGTTTTTAAAAGTAGGTATTATACTAAAATATTGCTAGGAGGCACTCTGATGCAGTGGCTGAATCACAATTTCTCTTTTGCCTCAACCAGAATTAAAATGAATCACCCACGTAATTGTTCTGGTTTTCATAGGGGACATGGAGGTACCAGAGCTCAGCACCACAATAGGCCAAGCAAACTGAACAGAGTAATTTTGGCTCTTCCTCTGTTTGACTTCTTAGCAGTGTCTGAGCTGCCCCTGGCTGGCTGTAATTGATCCACACCCATCACATTGCTGTAGTTTTGATATTCTACAAGTCTGCATAGGAAATTTGTTGTTTCTCCTTATGTTTTTTGTCTACAAAGATTTAATTTTCTGTAATAAAGCCATAAAAGGCCCTCAAGCAGTCTGGTGCTTTCCTGTTATAGACTATCTTAGGCTGTCAATTTAGAAACTCTCTCTGCCTGTAAATCTCAGTGGGAACTGCCCTGGTGGTTTCTCGCTATCCTAGAAGTCATAGAATCATTAAAGTTGGAAAAGACCTCTAAGATCATCAAGTCCAACCATTAATGTAGTACCATCGTGTCACAACTGAACTATATCTCCAAGTGCCACATCTTCACACCCTCTGACCACTTCCAGGAATGGTGATTCCACAGTTCCTGAGCAGCCTTTTTTCAATGCCTGACCAGCCTTTCCTGGCACAGCATGAGGCCATATTCTCTTGTCCTTCTCACTTGTTATCTGGGAGAAGACCCCGACCCCCACCTGGCTTTCAGGTACTTTCAGTACCTTCCAGGGAGTTGTAGAGAGGGATAAGGCCTCCCCTGAGCTTTCTTTTCTCCAGGCTAAACGCCCCTTAGTCCTTCAGCTGCTCATCATCAGACTTCTCCAGACTTTCCCCAGTTCTGTTCCCTTCCCTGGACACACTCCAGCACCTCAATGTCTTTCTTATCATGGGGGGCCAAAACTGAACACACATTTCAAGGTGCAGCCTCACCAGTGCCCCGTACAGAGGGACAGTCACTGCCCCAGTCCTGCTGCCCACACTATTGCTGACACAGGCCAGGGGCCATTGACCTTCTTGCCCACCTGGGCTCACTCTGGCTCATGTTCAGCCACTGCCATCCAGCACTCCCAGGTCCTTTCCCACCAAGCAGTTTTTCAGCCCCTCTGCCCCCAGCCTGGAGCACTGCAGGGGGTTGTTGTGACCCAAGGGCAAGACCCAGCACTTGGCCTTTGGTTGGCCCCAGCCCATTGATCCAGCCTGTCCAGATCCCTCTGCAGAACCTTCCTACCCTCCAGCAGATCAACTCTCTCACCCAACTTGGTGTTGTCCTCAAATCAGCTGAGGGTGTTCTTGATCTCCTTGTCCAGATTATCAATAAAAGCAATAAACAGGGATGGACACAGCAGTGAGCCCTGGGGACCACCACTAGTGACTGGCCCCAGCTGGATGTAATTCCATGCACCAGCACTCTCTGGGCATGGCCATCAGCCAGCTTTGTTAGCCAGGGAACAGAGCATCCATCCAAGCCAGGAACAGCCAGTTTCTCCAGGAGAATTCTATGTGAAACGTCCGAAAAGTCAACACCCACAGCCTTTCCCTCATCCACTGAGCAGGTCACTTAGTCATAGAAGGAGATCAAGTTGGTGAAACAGGACTTGCCTCTCCTAAACCCCTGCTGGCTGGGCCTGATCCCCTGGTTCTCCTGTACATGCTGTGTGATGGCACTCAGAATGATCTCTCCATGACCTTCCCCAGCACCGAGGTCAGACTGACAGACCTGTAGTTCCCTGGGTCTTCGTTTGAACCCTTCTTACACACAATCTAGGAACCTCCTAGCCTGCTCCCTCTCTACTGTGTTGTGTTTCCAGCAGACATCTGGGAAGTCACCCCTGTAGTGGTTTAGTTTTTTAGACCTTCCTGGTAACCAAGTCAGAACTAGGAAGTGGCCATTTTCCCAGTATTCCCTACGATTTTTTTTACTTAACCCAGAGTATAAATAAGACGGAGAGAGAAGCCTCTTCCTCTCTTCTCTTCTAGCAAGGTTTGGAGACAGCAGACTCCCACAGCCAGTCTCACTCGTGTCGGGGAGCTGAGGCCTGCTCGGGCCTACAGGGCCTGTTGTTTCTGCCGATGCAGGGTCCGGTAGCGTGGCAGTGGCGTTTGGCACAATTGTGTATCTCAAGGAAGGTATTAAAATTTTCTTTGACTAGTTCTTTATTGAGTGCGTATACCTGTTTTTAGGGTTTTTTTTTGTTTTGTCCCTTTCCCTTTGGGGGTGTTGGGGGTTCCTTTCTCATGCGTATATAGTCTTTGTAATTGAATATAAATGTAATATAAGTGTAAATATATTTATATATTGTTTTAACTCTCTTATTTCGGGCCTCTTGGGTTTTTTTCATTTTTCCCTTGGTTTTTTGGGAGGAAGCTTTTGCTGTGGTGTTGGAGACTTGGCAGGGAGCCAGCTCCAAACCACCACACACCCTCACTGGTTCTACCATATGTATCTCTTTTTGACTCAAAAGCATGCATGCAGGCGTGTGCATGTTCAAGGGTCCTTCTTGGCATCCTTCTTGTAATGTCCTCCCTTAGCATTAGGCAAACCTGCCATCCCTTATCCCCAGGAGCACAGGATCTACCGTCTTGAGCCTGTCTTGTGGCCCTGACTGTAAGAGAGACAGGGAAGTGCATCCAGCAGCATCCAGCCTGAGGAAACCTGTGTTTCTTCAACCTGCATAATGGGGAAGAGGTTCGAGGACTTTGGGGAGGAGTAAATAGTGCTTCTTTCACAGTGTTTCTCCTTCTGTTGGGCCTTATAATATTCTAATTAAAAACCTGGCTGCACAACAACATCCTCAAGACAATTGTTAAATCCTCTTCTCTGCAGCAGGGAATCAGGTCTACCCCAGCCTCAGAAAATTAAAGCATCATGATCTCCTGGGAGCCCTCTAGATTTATGAAAGGTGCAACAAGAACGTCTCAGCATGTTACACAAGTTAACATTCATATTCACTATCAGCTAAGACAGACCAGTCATGAAACTGCAGCACGTCAGGAAGAGAGGAGGGTGGCTGCTGATGTGCTCTACTGCTTGCAAGCCCTGAGAAGAGACATAAATACCTTCCTTTTGTCCTCAAAATTTGGGTAAAAAGTGACATAAATGCTTTCCTTCTCACCCTAGAAGTTGAATAAAAGTCATTCATTTTTTTTTAGAAAAGTCTCTCCAGAGCTCTATGTTTTGATTGCTTTCCATTTCTTTAGTATATTTGCTTGAGAGGTATTGTTTCAACAGTGCCTTAAGTAAATTGCCATATGTCAGGGTTCTAGCTTTGGAGCCAGTGCTGTTCAGGTCTTGGAAGCAAAACAAGCCTGATTCTAATATTTTTCTCTGTCTTCTGTGGACTGTGCTTTCTTGGGAGACTACTTGGGGGTATTCTGGAGAACAAACAAGAGGAACAGACCTCACACACCATACTGGGCACTTGGGATATTTTGTTTTATGAGCTGATGAGTGTAACTAAATGACTGGAGTGAAAACAGCTGCTTGCCAGGGCTGTGGTTAAGCCACTTCTGGCACGTTATTAGGAATAGTGTATTTTATGGGGCTGGAGAGCACAGCCCTTAAAACTACCAGTTGAGCAGGAGGAATATAGAGTTTGATAAGCCACTTTTAATATATAGTGGCTTGTTTGTCTGACTCTGCTGTCCGATCATCACTGTTCTGATGTCATGTGGTCATGTGACTAAGTATAATATGACAGAACAATCCATCCTTTCTGTCAGATGAGAGAGATGGGTATTAGCGAAGCTTTCTATTTACTGGTATTTTCCTGTAGACCCCATATCTGCATTTCCCACCCATATATTTTACACCATCGTTTGGAAACTCATGCAGAGGGACATGGTTGGGAGAATCCTGAAATAAATTGGGAGGGCAGCCATCTGGAGAAACATGCACATGTTGATCTTTCCATTCAGAAAAAGAGGATTCAGAGCAGAAGGCCTGTTCAGATGTGATTTTTACCTTGCGTTAATCAGCTATATTTGCTAAATTGATCTGTGCCTGAGTTGTTGTAGTATTTATCTGGATACTACCATGGAAGTTTTAAAATCTTAGATTTTTCACAATTTTTCACAATGGATCTGGTTCTCCTGCTTGGAGAGTAACACCCACTGAAGTCAGATGGGCTGTTTGCATATGTGTTTTTACTGCTGGGATAGATTAGTTAAAATTGGGGGATTTGAAACAGATTGAAAGTGCCATGTAAACTTTTGTACACTTCTGAGGCCTTGTAGCAGGTCTGTCTCTCTGTTTCTTCATAGTTTTAGCCCTAGTCACTGTGCTTACAGCTGCAGCTTGAAATTGGAAGTGATGAAAGGACAGCATGAAATTATAAATATTTAGGACTGAGGAGAACCCACAGAAGAAGGTGTGTTTGTGAAAGGCATTTGAAGAACTTCAGATATGTCCATGTGATTTAGTAATCTCCTTAAACTTACCACCAGGGCCTCAGCCATCAGCAGGCTCTTATCAAAGGATGATAAATTCTTCTCAAAACAAAGTCTCTACAGTATCAGTTTGTCTGCTTTAATACCTGTAGACCCTGAATATTTTCCCTGCCTGAGTTAGGAAAGCACTGTGCAAGTGACCAGACCACTTGAGGAGGCAGGTGAAGTGACCTGTCCTATTTCAAGCTGTAAAACCATTAGTATCTGGGACTCGTCAGTAGTAGTCAGCCAACATAAATGGATATGCTTAGAAAGAAAGTTAACAGGCAGGAGTGAAGGTTATGTGCAGGTTAGGGGGTCCTGCACAGCGTGTACACCCCCAATTTAGGGGACAGAGACTGTAACAACCCAAAGAAAGTGGCTGTGAATAAGATGTGGGGGAGAATCTGATCAGCTTCTCCCTTTACCAGAGCTACATGAACTGCATGTGCATCTTTCTTTCCCTTAGATACTGGTTACCAGAATATTCTGTCTTTATTTAATGCAACTTTTCCACAAGGAGAATAATGCAGCCCTTGGACAAGTCAATGCAGAGATTGTGGAATTGCATCATTGGAGACTATTCTGAGTTTTGGGCTCTGATCCTTTTGGAGTCTTGAGTGTGACAATATTTTAAATGTGAACTCTCTTGAATCTTTCTCAATCAGTTTTTTCTCTAAAACAATTACAGGCAAAACAACAGGTAACTCTTGTAGTCATACGTGTTGCTTGTCTTCTTAAAACTGACAGGCTTCTGTCCTGTTTCATTTTGTGTTCTTGACACTTCAGCAGGAGCAGAGGGTCTCTGGTCTGCAACCAGTCCTGTCACCAGGAGCGGGGCCTGCAATTGCCTATAGCTCTTTGGGATTCTTTTTGTTCCAAGGATTAAGCCTTTATCCTTCCTTCCTCGTATTTGCTGCTTAACTAAAGAGTCTAAGTTAAGAAAGACTTCTTCCATAATCAAGACAGGTACAGGAAATGGGTTGTGGTTCCTAGAACTCCAGCTCACTGGAGTTGCTTCTGTCACTGTTGACTCAAAAGGAAGCAGGCTTAGGAGCCCCAGCCGAGTGCTGAAGTTTGGAGGGGTGAAGCCGGACCAGCAGGTTTGTGAGTCTGGCTCTGCATGTGTTTGCACACATACTTTTTGTTAAGTGGAACGTAGAATCCGCCTGATTATGTGCAACTTTTGAATCTACACTTCGCTCACCAACTTGGAACTGAAATCCCTCAGGAGAAGAAAGTCCTTATGCTAATATCGTGTGTGCTTTAGTGGAACGGATAAGTTTAGTCTGATTTCACTCAAAGCAAGATTATATATTGTCTCAGTTGGGGAACAATGGTGTAATATTCTTCTGATGACTAACTGCTCATTGTGAAATTTTCCCAGGTCACCTTTGTAAATACAGTAGCACAGACCCAAGAAATACACAGTTTTCTCCGAGGCTTTAGAATGAGATATTTGAGTCATCTTGCAGTTAAAAAATTTGGTAGCAAATATTTCTGTACCGTGTTTCAGTTGAACTTCGGGTTTGAGGCATGATCTGTGTTTTCCCATAACACTTTGATTGTGATCTGCAGAAAAACTCCTGCATATTGCCAGAGGATTTAAAGAACTTCTATCTGATGACCGATGGCTTCCAGATGACCTGGAGTGTGAAGACTGATGGTGAGTCAACATGTTCCTCTCCACTGATACCCTCATTGCATTGCAGCCAGTCTTTCCTTTGCAGAACCTATTTAATTTCAAGCTTACTTTCTGAACAGTGAATACACATCTCTCAGTATCCTGCATTAGTCTGAGCAAAAACCCAGGTACCAAGTCATTCTGAATTAAAAATTAGCACCATTCCTTAACTTGCAAATAAACAAAGTAGTTTATTTCTACTAGACAGCTTGATCAGTGACTACAGAAATCTGACCCCTGAATTAAGAGTTATAAAAGGCAGTTCTGCATGGGATTGTAGACTATTTTAGAGATGTCCTGGTAAGGAAAAAAATATGACTGCCCATCAGAGGTCCCTTCTTGATGCAACAGGACAAAATCTATTACTTAAGTGTTCTGGACTCTCACAGAAGAAGTGCAGACACTGAAAATGGCAAGAAGTCAAACAACTACTCATGACATCAGTACTGTTCTGTAATACACTGGCCATCTGTTGACACTCACATTTAGGTATGTAATTTAAATCTCATACCTTAACTCCCTCTGTAGTTCATGGAGGGAGAAGCAGCTATAGCTCATTATCCCATCATAAAGCAGTAGGAGGAGGAACCTCTGACAATGTCTCTTTCTCATTATAAAGTATAAGCTGGAGCCTGGTTCCCCTTTCCAATGCTAAAGTTAGAGCTCCATTGTCCATCCTTGTTCATTCTGCAGTTATTATCCGGGTTCTCATTGCCCTCAAGCAAGGCTGTCAAATTGGGCTATGGACACTTCCTTACTTCTGGAGGTGGGTGTCAAGTACAGGGTGTCTTAGTTTAACGAGATTGCAACTTAGAAATTAAGAGACTTCAGGTGGAAGTGTGGAAAAGGACAGAGTCTTCCTCAGGAAGTGAAATTTCATTTCAGAGACAGCTCACATCAGGGCTTTAGCACCTGCAGTGACTTCCATCATGTTTCAAGTGGGATTTGCTGTGTTGTGACCTCTGAAGAGTTTTGTTTTCAGGGCTCACAAGCGCACAGAGTCCAAGGCAGCTCACATAACTGTCTTGTTTGAGCAAGCATCCAACAGTGCCTTCTGAGATCCATCACACTGACACATGGCTGAGCAGGGTAACTTGTTGACTTGATGCTGTTAGAAAGGTTTGGGTTGATGTGTGGAGGAACAGAAATACCTCCTATGCTTTCCTGACACTAGGTGTGGTTAACAGTGAGTCTTATTGCAGATACTCCCATGCCTCTGGGCTCCATGGTGATTAACAGCATCTCACAGCTGTGTCGGCTCGGGGGCTCCTCCATGTACACCCTGCCCAATGCTCCAACCCTCGCCGACCTGGAAGATGACACGGATGAGGAAGGTAAGGCCTGTTAACAGGCTGGAAAATGTGCTCTGTGTCATCCCTTTTCCTCTATTAGAGTAGTGTTAGGATATAGGGCATGGATAGGTAAGCAGTGACCCCTTGCACAGAGCCCCATCCAACCTAACCTTAAGCACTTCCAGGGATGGGACATCCATGGGAAATCTGTTCCAGTGCCTTACCGCCATCATAGTAAAGAACTTTTTCCTAATATCAAGTCTAAACCTACTCTCTATCAGTTTGAAACCATTCCCCCTTGTCCTTTCTCTACATACTCTTGTAAAAAGTCTCTCTTCATCTTCCTTGTAGGCTCCCTCCAGGTACTGGAAGGCTCCTATTAGGTCACCCCAAAGCCGCCTCTTTTCCAGGATGAGCAATCCCAATTCTCTTAGCACCTCAGCTAAGCCCTGTGGCTTTGGAAGGAGGTGATCTTTAAGGTTCTTCCAACCCAAACCATTCTGTGATTTTTTGTCTTCTGGGCTGGATCTATTATGTATCTTAATAGTCCCCTACAGCCTCAACAGGCAGATCTGTATGCTGTGAATGTCGTGGGGATTGCTGATGCTGCCAGTCGTTAGTGTTACTTGTATTCTCTTTTAGCAACCTGTCAGCCCTCTTATTCTGCCCTTTCCCTGTTTAAACTTTTATCTGAGTCTTCCTCTGGTGATTCAGCTTCCAAAGTCTTTGTGTGCTTATGGTGTTACATGAACAAAAGATAACGGGTTTTGTCTTGGTAATGAAAGTACAGCTGGAATGGGAAAAGTAACTGGTAAACACATGTAACTGTGAGGTTGCAGTGGAAAGTGTGTGTTTCCAGACTGCCTAAAATGCTGGGAATACTGCTCTTTGGAGAGAAGAAAAAAGAAGAAAAAGGCCCACTCACTTTTTAAAGAGCTTTTCCAGTCTAACAAGACTGGAAAAATTAAGAGGATAGGAACAGAGCCAGGTGTCATGCCAGTTTTTTTTAAAAAGTGTTATTTGATTTCAATCTTATCCCTGCATCTCTACAGTTCTTCTAGCTTCTAAATGTGGCTGAAAATTTCTTCTTGTCACATTCCAGCTTGACTGCAGTCCTGATCTTCTAACCATTGTAATGAAATGCACCAATTTCTACTTCCACTCAGTGACTCAAACCTCCAGTGATGCACTTATAAGGTACACTGAGAAAAAAGTTACATCCCCACAGAAGTTCTCATCCTGACTTTAATGGAAAATTCTTCTGGAGAGTACAGCTCTTATGTCCCGCTTCTTCCCCATCAGCTTTAGATTTCAAAATTGCATTCCACAAGAACTTGCAGCTTCACAGTCCCAAAATGGTGCTGTAGAAATGCTCAGTGGTGGTTGGGGGTCCCAAGTTGAATATGGGTCAGACATGGTTGTTGAAAGGGCTGCTGATGTCACACTGGAATGTATGGAGAAATATGTGTCTACAAGTTCCTTAAAGTCTTCTGTCAAGAGGAAAGAATAAATTGTTCTCCCTGTCCTCCTTAGAAAAACATGTAATTAGGGCAGCAAAGGAATAGTAGATGTAACAGAGATAATGGACTTCCAGTGCAATAAGGAAGATTCCGGACCCATGAGGAAAACTTCAAAGTGATAACTGATGGATTTGGATTGACTGCCTGGAAACTGTGCCATCTCCAGCACTGGAGAACTTTAAGAAAAGATTAGATAAACCTCAGGAGTGACGTCTGTAAAACTGGTCTTGCTTTATGCCACGGAAGGACTAGAACAGTTGTTGTCTGTTTTCAGCCATCTGAATTTGACTCTGTGGTTTGTTTTCCTACCAGATTAAAATTTTTCTCTTTTTTTTTTAGTTTTATTTTAAACATAGGGAACTTAATCATTTCCAAGAAACATAAATATAATAGTTTGTGTTAGATCTTCCTCAGCTGATTTATTCACAGATATCAAATAGGTTGACTCTTTGCAACTGAGTCACAGTCAGTTTCCCAAACATGTTTCATGAAATTTTTGTTTGTTTGTTTCAGGTAATGGAGACAAACCAGAGAAGCCACACTTTGATTCTCGTAGTCTTATCTTTGAATTAGACCCATGCAATGGGAATGGGAAAGTCTGTCTTGTTTATAAGCATGCTGAACCAGGTAAGACTGAAGAGAGAAAAGTTATCTGTCTCTTGTGGATTGTATCTGGAGAATTATGTTAGATTTCTGATCTTCTTTGTAATTAATAGATGAAATTTTTACTAGGGTGTCCCGTGTCCACTGAAGTCAGGGGCTAAACCTTACAGAGACTTAACTAGAGCTAACATTTTCACTCCTTTTAATGTTGGAGTCTGAGTTATAATTTCTGCATGTACATGTGGCCTACATACAGTGTTGAATTAATACAGAGCTCCACTAATCTGTCTCTGGTTACCTGCATGTCTTGGAACAAAACCCTTACATTTTAATGTGAATGGGTATAACTCTGCTTAAAAACAAGGGGCAGATGGTAAAAAAAGGCCTTAGCTGACTGAGACAGGCTTAGACTGGTTCTTCCACCTTGTACATGGATGCAGAGCCTCCAGGTGCTAACTAGGTCAAAATGGGGCAGGAAGGGTGGAACAAGAGGGTAAGAGATGGGAGCTGAACTGTTTCTTCTGACAGATGCGCAGATAACTGTTATCAGTGAGTGAGTAGAGAAACACCCAAGGCACTTGTGAAGTAGGTGGCATAAGACAGTGCACAGGTCACTTGGTGTATGTGTGTTTACAGTGTAGGGCTGTGCAATTGCAATATATATGTTCTTAAGAAAAATCCTCAGTTATTATCTTGTGTCTTTCATTGGGTGTGACTACAGCTCCCAAGGCAGTAAGTTCTTACTTGTGCCCTTGCCTTCCAGTGTCAGTGATTTCAGCACATGCAGTGGATGACCTGTGCAAGGAGAGGGAGCGTTGGTTACGGGGGTCGATGGCAGTGCAGGGGACAGTCTGTTTAACTGGCAGTGTTCAGCATCTTGGTTTCCCAAGAAAGAAAAAAACTTCTTTTTATGCTACAAGGGATGTCGCCACTAGAGAAATACTTGATCACTGTGGAAGGATTTTGAAAAATGCGTTTTTGTTGGCAGCACACACTCGCATGACTTCCGAACTCTGGACTCTATTCAGTAATCCAGATGACTGACAATTGAGTTAGCTGCTTTTTACTTTGTGGGGCAGATAAATGTTTGCCATAATTGTACTTTGAACATATACTACAAAAACTGCTGATGTCCAGGAATGTTCCATGTAGCGTATCAGTCCCAGGCTGGGAAGGGATTCATTGTCCAGGACACAGCCAGACAAATACATCATGCAATGGGTGAGCAACTGGCTCACGGGTTGGGCACAAAAGGTTGTAGTGAATGGGGTCACTCAAGCTGGTGACTTAGTGGGGTTCTGCAGGGCTCCATCTTAGGCCCAGTTCTCTTCACTGTCTTCTTAAACAGCTTGGACACAGGACTGGAAGGTACACAAAGTAAGTTTGCCCATGACGCTAAATTGGGAGGAGCTGGTGTCTCCCCCGAAGACAGGGAGGCTTTGCAGAGAGACCTTGACAAATTAGAGGTCTGCTCAATCACCAACCATATGAGGTTTAACAAGGGCAAGTACTGAATTCTGTGCCTGAATGTAAATAAAACCACCTTTCTGATGAGTTCATTTTGTCTCCCACCTGAAAGAGGCCAGATGTTAATCTTATCACTGCAAAGCAACAGTGTAACTTGTGCTTGTTTTGTTCTAGTTGTCTCCCCAGACACAGAGATATGGTTCCTGGACAGAGCTCTGTACTGGCATTTCCTCACCAAAACCTTCACAGCCTACTACCGCCTGCTCATCACCCACCTGGGTCTCCCACAGTGGCAGTACGCCTTCACCAGCTATGGGGTCAGCCCCCAGGCTAAGGTAGGACAGCAGGGTCCAGCATCTCAGTTTTTTGCTAAGCACAGACTGGAGAAACATCTTCCCACCTTTTGACAAGCAGTCTGTAGCCCCAGCGGGGCCCTCCCTGGCGAGCCACTGAAGGGACCACGAGTCTTTTCCCCATAGCTTGTTAACGGTCACTTGTTTCACAGTAATTTGAATTCACTAATATTATGTTAACCCTGCTTTTGTCACCTAAGTCAGGCCCTACCCTCGACCTCTAATAGCATGTGGTAGAACTCTGATTATTTCTTTGCCTTCTTGATCCTGAAGCAAACCTTCATACCATGGCTGCTGGCAATTGAGGGGATGTGTTCGTCCCCATAGCTGTGTAAGATTTGTCTAGATCAGTTTTCTGGGCATACCACTGAACAAGAGCCTAATGCTGCCTGGGTGGAGAGGGAAGTCCAGATACACATTAGACAAAATGACAGATGAAGACTATGACCTTGAGCCTTGCCAATAATATTAATTCCTTTTCACCCTCCTCAGGCATGAAGGGATGCCTTCATAAAAATTATGCTCAAAAAGGTGCAATTTAAATGCCAGCAGTCCTAGAAGTAGTTATAGAAGAGCTCTAGGTAAAGCCTTGTGACTATTCTAGCCCCTTATTATTATTAAAATTGCTGTTCTGCTATGCCAAAATCCTGCTATTAGAGGCTTCTGCTATTCCTCTGTGTTTGACTGGGCCTTCAGCCCTAACCCTGCTTCCATCGTGTGAGAGGTCAGGGAATGCAGCTGACAATCCTACTGAACACAAGCCAGTGCAGTGTCTGCGCACATTGTCAAGTCTCAGTGAGTGTCCTGCACTTCCCCCAGAGGTGACAGCTGTCCTGCCAGCGTGGCACTCCTTGGTCCTGTGTGCACATCAGAATTACTTGCTAAAATCACTGCCGACTTCCCATCAATCAGTGGCTGTAGAAACTGGTTCTTTTTATTTCTGGTGTCTTCCCTGTTACACTGCACTGTACTTCGTCAGCCCAGGCTGTGTACGTGGTACTGTGTGCCTGTGACCTGCTTTTCTGTAGCTTTCCTGCTATAAATATTTTATTATGTTCAGTATATTCGCAAACCTTAAGTGAAATCATTCGTATATTCCCTAATCATTTCCAGCCCCTGTTAGTTAAAATCCTGGTGCATTAATCATTATAATTTTTAAAGTTTTCAAGGGAGTATTTAAAGCTGTTTTCCACTAAGCAGTACATGAATAGGCTGCTATCTAAATTTTGGTATGGATCTTCTGTTTATGTTGTTCAACACTGTCTTGATGGTTTCAGTATGATTTGTAATACTATAACTCTTACAGTTTTATTTCCTGACTTTATCAATGAAAAAACAATGGGAAAAACATTTAAGAATTGAGAACTGTAGGCTGTAACATTTTGGTGAGCTCTGGGAACCAAGAAACTAAATCATTGTAGTTATTTCTAGACAGAAAATCAGAAGTAGAAAGACAGTAAGAGAAACCAACACAAAATCCTTTGTGTAAACAGTTAAAAAACGTGTGTTATTTTATATGAGAAAAGAGCGGGGAAAGCTATGTTTTGAGAAGTTCAACTAGTTGGTTTCCACTTTATAAGCCCATTTAAATTCCAAGGTTTTTTAATCTTTTCTGCTTATCTGAATCTAGATAAATGTGGTTTAATTTTATCTCCTCCCTTTGGTTTTCCTCCTGTGATTTAAATCAGGAGTTGCTCCCTATAGGAGTTACACTGCAGGAAAGGTAGTGTTAGGTTTGTGTCTGGTTCTCTTCTTCCCTGTCTGGAATGCAGTTTCAGGACTGTGGCTGTAGCAATGCCTTGTGTGTCCTTATCACAAACACTCTTCGAAGTCCTGTAAACTACAAACTGATAAGTGGTGTGGGATTAAAATCATGTCCCAGGGAAGAGGGGGAACAAGGTGAAATTGTCTATTTGCAGTTCGAATTTAACCTCTTCCTTCCACACAATCCTGCCTTTCAGCAATGGTTTAACATGTACAAACCCATAACCATCAACACAGCGCTCCTGTCTGAAGAAGCTGATTCCTTTGTGAACAAGCTGGACCCCAACAAGGTATTTAAAAGCAAGAACAAAACTCCAGTGCTCAAAAAGAAACCACCTTCTCAGCCAGCAGGCTCCCAAAAGAGTCACACGAGCATGACCTCTGCCAAGACATCCTTACTAGCTGGGAATTCTTCAAGGAAGTGAGACCCCCAGATCTAACCCTGGACAGCATTTGCAATAAGCTCTGGTGTTCTCTGCTGCAGAGTCTCAGTGGTTCAGACCAAGTTCCTTGTGCATGAATAGATGTGCCCATGGAAAACACATTGCAACATTTGCATGAATATAACCACGATGTGGATGTAGTTCCTGGAGACTCTTAAAAAAACTTGAGACATTGATTTTATTCCCTTGTGCTACTTGCAGCATGTATTTTTCAGAGGGCATGAAGAAGCCCTTGATATCACTGCTCTGTAGGGAAGCTTTTGTTCCTATGCAACTGGAACTGCAGCAGTGAAATGAAGGCAGATGTAAGTCACCATTACTTTAACAGACCATGCTGCAACAGAGGGTATGAAGATATTTCTGCCATCTCCTCTGAAAGAAACCTGTCCTGACCTTGCATGCTGTGGGAGCAGGCTGGAACCTGCTGAACAAAGAAATAACTTCCACTTCAGATAGAATCAAACTCTGTGCTTCCCTATGCTCCTTCCAACTTCTGCTCTGAGATTCATGGTGCAAGGGACCTGGGACGTTGGTGTCTCCGCACTGTCCTAGCTGCTTGCTCTACAACCCAGACCACCTTTTGGCCTTCACACTGTATTTTTTCACATAGTGACAGAGACTCATAGAATCAGCTGGGTTGGAAAATGCCTCCGAGATCACCAAGTCCTGTGGCAGTTAGACACGGGCCCACCAGATTGAGTGCAAGCTGGCAAATCGTTTATTAACAGTCAAGCACACGGTTTTATACTCCTCGGTTACATAAGAGGTTACATAACCATAGAGCACGTGCTATTTCCCCAGCGATCATTCTCCAGTCCTTCCAGTGGGCACGTGCAGTCAAGCACTTTCTTTGGGGGCCTGCTGCGGAGACTACATTTCCCATCCTTCCTTGCAATAGTCTTCCTGTAAGTTGTTAACCCTTTCCCACAAATCCGCCTTCTTTATTATAATAAGTTACAGAACAGTATAACTCTAAAACCTTTCTTAACATAAAACAACATTATTTTAACTAGCTATATAACTCAGGGCCTAAGTCTAAAAGGCCTTTATTAGAGCTAATTACTCTATACACTAAGTAACTTCATTAATCATGCAACCTTCATTAACCCAGGATTTTTTGAGGGTTTTTAACAGGTGACTTTTATCTGAGGGTTTGTATGTAACTGGGTGAAAAGCATTAACTTTATTTTAAGGGGAAATGTGTTAGAGTATAGATATTGTCATCATCATCATGGCTAGGCTTCGTGAATGAAGATTTGGGAAGGGCCCTACCCACATTTGCTACAAGCACACTAGTGACTAAAAAGACCAATACGAGATAGACAAGACCGGTTGCAAAAGGCACAGCAGAAAGACTCCTTAGGTGGTATTGGCAAGACATGATTCTTTCTGCGATGATTCTTTCTGCGTTGTGTTTTCTCCTCGAGAGTGATCCTGTGTATGTTCTCAAAGGCATCAGCAGCGTTATAGATGGTGTGTCTCCAGGCCTTCCGATTGGAGGCCAGAGTAGACCAGTGATGTTGATCAATATGGCCAAGGCTGAGATATTGTTTCAGGGAGTCCTTGTATCTTCTCTTTGGGGCTCCTCTCTTGCGGCAGCCAGTGGCAAGTTCACCATAAAGCAAGATCTTAGGGAGGTGGTGATCCTTCAGCCTTGAGACATGCCCTGCCCAGCACAGCTGTGTTCTCAGCAACATGGCCTCAATACTTGTAACTGCTGCCTGTTCTAGAACAGACGCATTAGTCACATAATCTGACCAGTGGATGTTTAGGATTGTATGGAGACAGCGTTGATGGAAGCGTTCTAGGAGACGCAGGTGGTGGCGGTAGATGACCCATGATTGGGAACCATATAAGAGAGTAGACAGCACTATGGCTCTGTAAACACTGATCTTTGTACTTCTCTTCAGATGTTTATTTCACCAAACTCTTTTATGGAGTCTTCCAAAAGCACTATATGCCTTTGCTAACCTATTGTCTTATCTCTCTGTCAATCTTACCATCCGAGGAGATGAGGCTACCTAGGTAGTTAAACTGCTAGACTGATTTGAGCTCTGATTCGCCAGTGGTGATATGGGGATGATGGAAGGCTTCCTGAGGTGCCAGTTGATAGAGAACTTCTGTCTTCTTTAAGCTGACTTTCAGTCCAAAAAGCTCAGCAGCCTCTGCAAAGCAGGATGTTAAACACTGCAGAGCTGCTTCTGTGTGGGCGACAAGGGCGGCGTCATCAGCATAAAGCAGCTCCCAGACAAGATGATTTAAGGTCTTAGTGTGGGCCTTCAGTCGCCTTAGGTTGAATAGACTTCCATCAGTACAATATCAAATGTAGATACCATCTTCAATATCGAGGTCTCCCTTGGCCCTTTGGAGCATCATGCTGAGAAAGATTGTGAATAGAGATGGAGCAAGAATACAGCCTTGTTTCACACCACTGGTTATTAGAAAGGGCTCAGAAAGTGCATTGCCATATCTGACTTGGCCATACTGATCTTCATGAAGTAAGATAATCATATTAAGGAACATTCCAAAATCTGCCATAGACCTTTTCTGCTCAAAGTATCAAAAGCCTTGGTGAGATCAACAAAGGTTACATAGAGACCTTTGTTCCTGTTCCCTACACTCCTCTTGCAGTTGTCTGAGAACAAATACCATGTCTGTGGTACTCCTGTTGGCTCTGAAACCACCCTGACTTTCAGGTAGAATTCCTTCTGCTATAGCGGGTATTAGTCTGTTCAAAAATATTCTTACCAGGATCTTGCCAGCAATGGAGAGCAGAGTAATACCACGGTAATTTGAACAGTCTGATTTATCTCCTTTCTTCTTATACAAGGTGATGATGACTGCGTCACAAAGGTCTGATGGTAGTTCACCTAGTTCCTAGCAGTGCACCACAAACTCATGAAATTTAGCATGGAGTGCTTGGCCCCCATGCTTCCAGACTTCAAGTGGAATTCCATCAACCCTAGCTGCCTTGCCAGTTTTCACCTGCTGTATGGCCTTAAGGGTTTCTCCCATAGTAAGGGCAATATCCAATTCATTCTATACTGGTTGTTGTGCAATGTGCTGAATTGCTGAGTCTTGAACTACACGGCTAGTACTGAAAAGAGTCTGAAAGTGTTCAGACTCAGAATGGAGGTTTTATCTGTGACAAGCATTTGACCATCTGACCCTGAGTAGAGAGAGGGCTTTGGACCTGATATGTAGTCTCCTCCTTGGGATACTGTCCCTTTTACGTTTGAACTTAAGGTGGAAGTTAAGTTTACAGCGCACAAGCCGATGGTCTGTTTGGCATTCTGCCCTGGGCATCACACGGGTGTGGTGGACATCGTGAACATCTCTCTGTCGCACCAAGACATAATCAATGAGTTGCCAGTGCTTAGATCTAGGATGCATCCAGGTTGTCTTCAGACTATTTTTCTGCTGAAAGACAGTGTTAGTGATGGTGAGCTGTTGCTCCACACAGAATTCTAGCAGAAGGCATCCATTATCGTTGCAGTTTCCAATACCATGCTTGCCTAATACTCCTTTCCAGGCTTCAGAGTTCTTTCCTACTCTGGCATTGAAATCACCAAGGATAATTGCCACGGCCCGCGGGGTAAGGGAAATGGGACCGGGCACTGCAATAAGGGTCTTTGACACAGCAGAGGTCTTGTGGAGCAATGCCAACTTTATTAGGAGAGCACGAGACTTAAATAGGATAGGATAAAGGGGTGGAACCAGGCGAGGGGAGGAGTTTAGGATTGACATCTCAGGGGCACACATGATAGGGCGACTGGGTAAAGAAGGAAGGAGTTTTGGTGTTACCGGGGAAATGGGCCAATGGTAGCTCTCCCTGCACTGCAGCACTTAGCGGCCAATCAGGTGCAGGGGAGCGGGAAAACAGGGGGAAAAACAAGGTTTAGGCAGGAAAACTGTGAGGGGAAGAAGGAGACAATATGGAGGACGGGATTTTAAAACAACAACTAGGGTATACACAACACTATAACCATATAACAATAAACTGGGGAAAACTGGGGATAACGGGAAACTGTCCAGTCCATTGTAAAGCCATATCCAGTAGATAAGTGCCCATTTTGGTGTAATTGCATCTCATTCCGGGTTGTATATCTGTCTCCAAGCTTGGAACTGTTTCCATTCATCTTCATGTTCCCCAACAACTAATGATCTTATCATTTGCGGGAATCTTTTGGGTAAGGCGGCGCAGGTCGGTGTAAAACTTATCTTTTTCAGCAGGGTCAGCTTGGAGAGTTGGGGCATATATACTAAAGAGGACAACATGGTGTTTGTTGTGTAGTGGAAGGCGTAGGGAGATAATGTGATCAGAATGACCTGTCAGCATATTTTCTATTTCAGGGACAATAGAGTTTTTAATCATGAAGCCAATTCCTGAGGTGCCTTTCGGTTCCGGGTTTACCTGACCAAAAGAGTGTATAACTGGCACCATGTTCTCTAAGGCTGCCTTTCTTCACTGAGAGCAGCAATGTCGATGTTGAGACGTGACAGTTCATGGGCAATTAGTGCAGAATGGCGCTCAGGACGACCACTGTCCGCAGTATCAAGCATGGTTCTGATGTTCCAGCATGCGAGTGTCAATTTGAGTACACCTTTGAAGGCAGATGTATGCCTTTGTTTCTCAGACTTTGTTTGACCGCATCAGAAGATGCCTGTTGGTCGCGGTTAACCAACCGGGTGAAGAGTGGAGATGAGCTTTGGTTAGGCCACCTTTTCTAGGCCCCTCTCCGAGTGGAGCAAGCTGTGCTCTCCTTGAAAAAGGCTACTTGGTCATTCAGGATGCTGCCAAATGAGACTGTCATCTCTAGCGTGTCATGGTTTGAGATAGCCCCAAAAATCTAATTCCCTAGTCTAAGCCCCCTCCCACATCTCAACCTAATGTGAGATGGGTTTTTCCAGACAAAACACACCAGACTCCAAATGGGGGAAAGGGAATATATTACAATGACTGTACAAATAAATATTATAACACATTATACACACGATCACAACTATCTCTACCATGACATATAGTATTTACAATGGATCAGATCTCTTCTCCCCTCCAAATAAAAGTCCAGGAGGGAAAAAAGGACAGATCCCTTCCAGTCTCTGAACAGCAGGAGTATCTTCTACAGCAGCAATCTGTCTTCTTCAGCATGCAACAGCTAATAGCTGGATTTCTGCCAGCACTCATGAGGGAGGTATCCAAGCTCCCTCGGCCCCGTTGCCACCAAGCGAGGAGTCTTCCGTGGATTACATCACCCCAGACAAGGTTGTTCCACCACAGTCATATCACGAGCACAGGGGGCTTCGTGACGGTCTGGTATCTTCAGGAGATTCAAGCTCCTTGCAGGGCCTCTGTGCCCTGACTCAGGCTGCGAGCTTCTTTGTAGCTTGCAGCAAGGGAGGGCCCCCAAGGTCACCCTCTCCGCATTCCATCTGGCCGTCCCGGTCCAGCTCCGGGACATCTTTGAGCTTCTTAGCTCCTCTCTCTCCGGTGCTGCTGTACTCCAAGGCTCCTCTCAAATAGGAGTCCATCTATTCCTCTTTTCTCGGAGGTCTCAAAGGAGTTTGGGGAGTCTGGTATCAGTTCTTACCCCCAGAACTCTGAAGCTCTGCTGCTGACTCTCCTTCTCGGCTCTCCAAGACAACTCGGTGTCTTCCTTACTCAGTTGCATGTCTCTGCTGCTTCTCCGGTTCAGTTCTTATCTGTCCTGGCTCTTAGCCAGAGTCTCTGGATGCTGCATCTGCTGCTGCTATCTCTGCTCACCCACAGTGGAGAAAACATCTCCTGGCATAACTACAGGCACCTAGCCCAGCTTTATGCTGTTCCAGGTCCCCACAGGCCCCCACTGGGGGCTGGGGGCCAAAGCCCCCCTGTGGGGCTCTGAACCCCTTCCTCGTGGCTCTACAACATGGCCATCACTCCTCAACAACCAAACTACAACTCGTCTCTTCCGGTCAGCTTGTGGAATGTTTACATTTTGCAGGAGCGCCCATTGGGCAAAACTTCAAAACTTCCAGGGGTTTCCACCCCTTGGGGTTTTACCATTTTTCTTAGCCTCTGGGGGAAAACAAGGTCCAAACTACTACATGGGGTCAGTCTCAGGCAACCAATGTCCTGAACCACCTGCATGCAGGGTTGGGTCTGCAGCTTGCAGTGCACCTTTCACCTGCCATTTCAACCCTCACCTGTTGCTACAGGACTTTACAAATGTGCATATCACCCTCAAGCCTGCTCAATGGATTTTTTAGGTGAGATGCAGCATGCACAGAACTGGACCCATCCTTTAATCCTAAGGTTCATCTACCAGGGCCTAGCGAGCTTGGACGCTGACAGAGAGGTCTTTAGGACATAGGTTTAATTAGAGTGTCCTTCTCTTAAGATGGATGGCCTTACAGGGATAAGTGAGCTCCATCTACCCGGGTTTGGAATTAGAGTTGTCCTTCTCCTAGATGCATATTGTACTTAACTGTCATCTGGGGACATTGGTGTGGTTGAGGTAGTATTGTTGCATAATTGTAGTTTTATTTGAGGCATTATTGATATAAAGTGTTCTTGAATTTACATACACACACACATCTTTTCACTCAAGGAGGCAGCCACCACACTCACACTTCATGCACGCGTTTTAAATCTTTATTCTGACTGTGCATTCCTTCTTCATCATTTGCAATTTCTGGTGATTGTTCCTGTTCTGAAGAAGAATTAATGTAAGGCCTGACACACCTAGAGGAGATCCATCTTAATTGAGTACCCATGGATATGCATGTATATCCTCTCCCACTTTTTTGCTTTTGTAACATGGCTCTTGAAATTGACCTGTCAAAAGACAGGGAGAGAGAAAGAGAAAAACACATGGCCCTGGCGATGGGGGCTTGAGTGGTTGGGGAAACAGCAACGCGTAAACTGGAAGCTCAGAGTGTGAAATGCTATGATGAAAAGGAGAGAGATACTGCCTAGAAAGTGTGTAAAAAAGATAGGAAAGGGAACAAACATGCAGGAGAGGTAGCTGGCAAGATGGATCTCGGGGAAGAGATCAGAAGCATCACACTTGGGACCCTTACTACCCCTCCATCTCCCAGATCTCTTCTTCTCACCCTCCCAGTTGTGAAGGGAGATCCAGCTAGTTTGATTTAGACCAAATCTTCGCACTGCCCCGGAGCCCTTTGGCTTTGGAAGTTTTCTTGCTTGCCTGGTGCTGGTTGGTTCCCTGAGCTCCATTAGGTGCTCTTCCGGGTCTTGGGATATCGCTGCTGCAGCAGCTGCTGTTGTCTTGGCTCCTCTCTCCAGATGTCCCTCTCAATGCTGTTGTGAGCAGGAAGAGGACTGGGGGGAGAGGCTCCCAAATCTTGCAGCACTGGTTCTGTGGCTCAGCCCTGTGTCCCTGTCCCGGGTAGAGGGAGAGTTGGTGGGAACAGCTGGGGGCTGCTGCTCTTTCAGAACTTCTGTTTTAGCACCAGAGGCTGTGGGCACCCCCGCACGACCACCTATCCTCATTAAGAGAGGACATGACTGATTCCCTTCCTGTGTCCTCCATAAACTCACTGCCCTCCGGATCATCATACTCTTCATATGCTTCTTCAGGCAGGGACACATTAGGGCATGTCAGCGGGGGCAGACTCGTGTTTCCTCGGCAGCCTCACGGCGAGAGTGTAACGGCTGCTCCTCCGTAACGGCCGTGCAACATGAACAAAGTCAAGTGGCACACCATCTCCTTCTCCCTCCTCCTTTGGTCCCAAGGGCCCTCCCGCACTCCCACATTTGCACCTCATCTCTAGGGGAACCCTAGGGGGAGCAGGGGCAGCAGGAGGAACAGGGGGAGCTCCTGTTGCCGCAGCAGGAGCTAATCTCCTTTGTGCCATTTTGAAAGTATCCACCATTTCCCTCCATGTGGCTAAGTTCCCAAACGCCTCTAGGTCTCCAGAAATTGCTCTCTTGTAAAGTCTCTTGCCAATTTTTGCCAAGCAGTCATTTGAAGGGTTCCGGCCAGCGGAAATCCCAGTGCAGTCACGGCAATCCATATTAAAAGTGCCAGTGATTTAGCTTCCATAATTTCTTTTTTCTGTCTTTTTTTTTTTTATTATTAAAAAACTAGTGTGAGGCTTCAGCATTCTGTTTCATCTCTTGGGAATTACATCCTGCCTTCCCTGGCTGCTCACCTCTGAATTGAATGCTGAATTTTCTTCTTTTTTCCTACAGTCCTGTAACTTCAGAGGTGATTGGCGCGCGCAGTGTCCTCGAGGAGTTCCTCCTTTCCTTTCAGTTCAGCCGGGGCTGCCACCGGTAGAAGTCCCAGCAGCCTAATGCTCTGGTTCCCAACATCTCTCTTAAAGTCCCTGCTCGGGTGCCATTTGTGGCAGTTAGGCACGGACCCACCCGATTGAGTGCAAGCTGGCAAATCATTTATTAACAGTCAAGCACACGGTTTTATACTCCTCGGTTACATAAGAGGTTACGTAACCATAGAGCACGTGCTATTTCCCCAACAGTCATTCTCCAATCCTTCCAGTGGGCACGTGCAGTCGAGCACTCTCTTTGGGGGCCTGCTGCCCCCATCCTTCCTTGCAATAATCTTCCTGTAAGGTGTTAACCCTTTCTCACAAAGTCCAACCCTTGATCCACTACTGCCGTGGTTACCAGACCATGGCACTGATGCCACATCCAGTCTCATCTTAAAAACCTCCAGGATGGAGAATCCACCACTTCCCTGGGCAGCCCATTCCAATGTCTGATTACTCTCTCTATAAAAAATTTCTTCCTAATATCCAACCTAAACCTCCCCTGGCACAGCTTAAGACCATGCCCTCTTGTCTTACCAAGAGCTGCCTGACAGAAGAGACCAACCCCCACCTGGCTACAACCTCGTTTCAGGGAGTTGTGGAGAGTGATGAGGTCTCCCCTGAGCCTCCTCTTCTCCAGGCTGAACAACTCCAGCTCCCTCAGCCTCTTCTCATAGGACCTGTGCTCCAGTCCCTTCACCAGCCTTGTTGCTCTTCCCTGGACCTGCTCCAGCACCTCAATATCCTTCCTGAACTGAGGGTCCCAGAACTGGACACAGCACTCCAGGGGTGGCCTCACCAGTGCTGAGTACAGGGGAAGAATCATTTCCCTGGACCTGCTGGCCACACTGTTCCCGATCCAGGCCAGGATGCCATTGGCCTTCTTGGCCACCTGGGCACACTATGGCTGACATTCAGCTTCCTGTCAGTCCAGACTCCCAGGTCCCTTTCTGCCCTTTCCCCAGCAACTCTGTGCTCAGCCTGTAGTGCTGCAGGCAGTTGTTGTGGCCAAAGTGCAGGACCTGGCACTTAGCCTGGTTGAACCTCATCCTGTTGGAATCAGACCATCTCTCCAGCTTGTCGAGGTCCCTCTGCAGAGCCCTCCTGCCTTCCAGCAGATCAACACACACCCCGAACTTGGTGTCATCTGCAAATTTTCTAATAATACACTCAATTCCCTCATCCAGATCATCAATAAGGATATTAAACAGAACTGGGCCCAACACTGATAGCTGGGGGACACCACTAGTGACCAACCACCAACTGGATGCATGATTCCAAATAAACCTGAAGGCAGCCAGAAGCTACAAGATCCCTCATTGCCTCCCTGTTGTGGGAACCCCTGAGCAAGGGTGAGTCAATGGTGTTGAGTCCCATCAGCAAGGAGAACCCCATGGTTTGTCACACACTGATTTGCAAAGCTGACCATTGAAACAGCCTTTGCCTTTTCAGTTGGGCAGGATCTTACCAGGAGCCACTGGTAAGAGATCCTACAGCCTTAGAAGCTCCTGATGCTGTTTTCTGTACTGTAAGTTTTCAGGTTAGAACTGCACTTTAATCCATTCACTGCTGGTTTTCAGTTATACCTGATGTTTCCACTACTTTTCTATGCTATTCTGTCTTCCTAGATGTGCTGGAAATGCATGGTAGCACCCAACACATTTTGTGCCTAAACAGGGAAATCAAAGTCACTGTCTTCAAATAAGCATTTAAACAGCATCATGTTTAATTTATGAAACCATCACATAATTACACAAGACAAACCTACCTCACAGGGATGTTGTGAGGCTTTCATAAGTATTTGTATGGCTTTCAGAAAAATGAAGCCACCCTGTAAGTGCTTAATAGTATTTTAATAAATACTTAAATATTTTTGTCCAGAGTGATTCGGTATTTGAAGATGCTTTGGGGAGCATGTGCACAAGGATGTATGGCAAGAGCAAGACACACGCTGGATTGTTTGAGGTTTTTTAATGCAGTGGGGAATCTCTCTCTGGGAAGTGATGGGTTGCAGTTTGGTTCCCATAGACCAAAAGACTGAGCTGTGTGACAGGTGTTCTACTTCTGTCCCGTGGTCACTGTACAAAGTCTCTGCCCCAGCTCAAGCACATTTTGCTGGCTTCCAGCGCTGCCTAGGGCCCACTCTCAAATGCAGTTGCTGCATTGCCTGCCAGCCACCCTCTGCCACCCCCAAATGACAAAAAAATTCTCTGATGCATCCTTTCAAGCTGATGTGTGTCTTGAGACAGGTGAAGATCTGCTGTAGCGGCTCTATTAATATAAAGTCAGCTCAAATGAGGAAGCACCTACCACCCAAACCCACCCCATGCCACTGGGTTGGTTATCCATTAGCTATCCTTCTAGTAGGGAGATGGGAATAATCATTAAAGCCAGTAAATGTAATTTTTTGGAATTCTGTGCAGTAGTGATGTTCTGTCACATCCTACTCTTGGAGATTTCTGTGTTGTTTATTCATGGCACCCAGCCCTGGGACTGCAGTTGTGTGCTTGACATACATACCATATGTGCTTAAGCACTTTCTAGAAAAGTTAAGACTGTTGTCACCACCCCCCAGGAACAAAGAGCTTCTGGTGGTGTTTTACCTTTAATCCAATGATATCTCAAACGTGTAAGGCTGTTGCAGGCCCACTTCCTCATTCAGATGGAGGTGGCAGAATTCCTGCAACAGCAGGGCAACCTCTTCTCATATTTCTCATGCATTCAGAGTGGAAAAAGAATGTGTTGGGCGGGTGTGTTTGAGTTTTTGGTGATGCTGCCACAGAAGTTATCTGAATTCTTTCATATGGTGGTAGTTGGTGATAGTTCAAGTCTAGCCTGTCAGTAACACACTGGTTCTGTGATGCCAGCGTGTTCCAGCAGAGCTGTGGCAGGATTCAGGAGACCCTGTAGTTTAGTTTACTAATTTTTTGATGCTTCCTGAATGTTCAGATCCAAAAAAAACCAAAAAACCAAGCATGGGGAAAAAAAAGAAGTTCATGTTTCTATTTTAGAGTGTCCTTGCTCTTCTCTTGTCTGTGCTCTGCCAAACTATCCTTTGGTAGGGTGGTATCTACCTCTTACCAAAGAATATTCCAGACCAAAGTTCTGTGTTAATAAACTTAATCACATTTTTTCTGCCATTGTTGACTCCTGTATTTTGATCTATATGAATATATAGGTATCTGGAGTCTTGCAGCTCTACTTTGCTTTTCTTCAGAATGTGATGATTGCATTTGGGTTTGGGTTTTTTTGGTAGATTTTTAAACAGGGAGATTGAATAATTTCTTCAGGTCAGTCAGGTCTAACCCTACCCAGGTCTGCCCAATATCTCAGAGACCAAGTTTGTCTGGTTAAGCAGAGTGGATTTACTGAAGACTAGTCCCTCATCTGCATGTTGGACAAACGGCATGCTCCTCCTGTGTGTCGTCGAAGCACGTGGTCGTCACAGCTTGGAAGTCTCCACACCTCTCTCTTCTTTCTTATTTTCAATTTCCTCATCAGCTTGGTTGTGAAAGTCAATGAAGAGTTTGTACATTAAAACACCAGCAAGACTTCCCAGAACTGGAGCTGTGACTGGTACCCACCACCAGTTACGTCCAGCCCTAAAAAGAAACACAGAAAAGGCAGATGGTGAGCCAGGCTAGAACATCTTACCCTGCCACGTCATTGTGCAGCAGGAGTGAGCTGAGTCTGCTGGGGCAGGGGTGAGCTGTGTGAGCAGAGGTGCCTGTCCCACTTTATGTACTGGGCTCTACAACTGGCTTAGACAAATTCTCTCTCCACCACCTGATTGCTGGAGGGAAGGTCATTTTCCCCATCAGCATGAAAATGTGGCTCCACACTGTCTGCAGGTTTCTTGTTATCCAAAAGAAATAGTCTATGTGATCTTGATGAGTGTGACTCTCAGACACAGGCACCAACATTTTCCCTCCCCTTTTCCAATAACATCTGCACCTCCTCTATCAGCCTCTCAAATACATTTTCAGGAAATTGAAGGAAAATGGGCATCTGGAACAGGAGACTGCAGTAATGACCAAACCATAGGAAAAACCATAGCATGGCACCATCTTTCTAGATAGAGGAAGGTAGGATTTCATCTCCAGATTCAGACATCTAAATGTAGGAGAGCTATTCAGCAATCCAGCTGTAAGTATGTGCTTTCAGGTGAGCTGAATGCATTCTGGCTTTCTGGTCACTGCAATAACCAGCTAGATCTCCAGTGATCAGGTCACCAGTTTGGTGCCCAAACTGAGGTATCAGAGTGTCAAGGTGAATCCCATGCAGGAGAATTAGTGTACCCCAAATTTGGTGTACAGAGTAGAGTGCCCAGGGCTCCTCTAGGCACAACCCTTGCTCTCTGAGAATGGAGAACACACTCTGCAGTGACACCATCACTTGGCCCAAAGAAAAAGGCCTCGGGACTGTTTTGTTGTGGGTTTATCTCCTCTCCTTGCAAACTGGGCAGTGTAAAAGCAGAACAGGTTACTCACGTGAAGACTTCTGTTCCCCAGCCAGCAATTGCTGTGAAGACCCTGGGGGGCAGGTCCCGGGAAGGGTTTATGGCATAGCCTGTGTTCATCCCCATTCCCAGGCCGATGCCCAGGACCAGGATACCGGTGATCAGGGGCTGAGTGCCTTTCAGGGCTGCATTGTTTTTCTCATCGTGAATGACCTGAACACCCAGGACCAGCATAACTGTCGCTGTGAACTGCAGGAGCAGAAGAGGGAGAACAGGTCACAGGACAGAATGGAAAAGGTGGAAGGATTCTGCTCAGCAGAGGGGAAGAGGCTTCCCAGAATCAAAGAGGAGGTAAGATTCACAGTCTGATCAAGGCAGGGAGGACCCAAATGTTACTCTTGCCTCACAGGTGGACCAAAGAAAATTCTAGACTCATTTCTCAACAAAAAATGTGTTCACCTCTGCCAAAAGTGCTCTAAGACTGACACAAACTTCTCAGCAACAAATTCTCCCCCTCCACCTCTTAAATCAGGGAAATGGGTTATTTTAAGTACATTTTGTCTAACAGAAGCAGAGCCATAGCAAACAGCTAACAAGACAAATCTGATCCTCTCTAGAGGGAGTGATGTTTTTACTACGAGCTGTTGCTTTAGCCCTTCCTGGAACTAAATGCGGATACCAGATTCTCATCTGAGAAGCTGAATGTCCCATCAGTGACAGTACATAGCTGGCATTTGTAGATCTGCAGTGCCGAGGACATCAAGAACCACAGTTTGTATAGAGGTGATGACTCTTGTTTCTTTCTGCTTCAGCAAATGCAGCTGGAGAGCCTTGGTCTGCTTGCAGAGATGCCAACAAAAGCAGAAACTCTGCAGCTCTTAGCAATGTACTGTCACTGTCATTTGCTTTCTTGTGCAGCAAGGACACGGCCTGATGCACAGGAGGCTGAGTGATCAGCTCCCCACCTGTAGGCTCTTCCCACTCTCACCACCTTCCTCATCATGCCAAGTCAGGAGTTTTGTCAGCTCAGAAAAAAAATCATTGGCTTCCTAAGATATTCACTGAAGTGAATCTTCCCTCTCTAGTATCTCAGTGCTTCACACAACCCTTTCCTATTTCTGGGCATCTGGGCATTGTGCTGTGTGCTGGGAATCAACTGTACACAGCCTCAATTAGACTATTCAAACTGTAGAGTTTCAGTCCAGGCTGCGCTCATGTGAAGACAGTCCCAGGCTCTCTTCACTGGGCAGGAGCAGCCAGCACAGCTGCCTAGGGTCATGGAGTGGGTGTAGAATCCAAAAAGGGCAAGAACAGTTCAGGGAACTGCCCAGAACCCAAAGGAAATGTTTGCTGATACAGGTCAGCTTCTCATTTCCCATTGCTTGTGCTGCACGAAGGGAAAGTGACTGAAGGGCACTTGGACCAAGCTGCAGAGAATCCTGCAGGCATTACCCTGAGGGTATCCTGTAGCAGACCTGTTACCTCCCACCTTCTCCTAGCACACCACAGCCATTCCTACTGACCTCTGTAAAGAAGGCCCCCACCAAGGATACATTGGGAGCAGGGTAAGTGGCGAAGATCGGTGCAGTGGCAATCGGTCCTGTCACTGTGAAGTTCCCTTTGGTGTAGTCGTACAGAGCATCTAGGAGAAGTAGGAGTTATGGAACTTAGCACAGAGTTCATCCCACAAGTCACATACACATGTCCACCCGTTGCAGCCAGCACAGACACCAAGGAGAAGAGAGGCAATGGAAGAGATGATAGAGGTGACACACTCCTCGCAGGGCATGATCTCACTGATACCTGTTGCCCACAGACTTTGGTCTGCAATTTCTTCCTTATGCCCCCTATTCCTGCTCCAGCAGCCTGCATGCACTGGAGGCCTCCAACCCTGAGACTGAGACATGCTGGAAACAACAGCTGGCAGGTCGTCTGCTTACAATTCAAAACCCCCAGTGTCTGTGATCCTGTTTTTCACAGACCAGCAGAGTCCCCCAAAGCTCCAGCTGTACCTAATACACAGTAGTTAATGTAACTCAAGCCCCTGCAGACCTGGAAACAAAATGCTGACAAAATGCAGCTGCTACACTTCAGTTGAGGACGGGTTTTGAAAGTGGGAATGCCCTGAGCAAAAGGAGCTATGCCATCCAGGAGCTGCATATCCTTCCCAGAGTTATCTGGGACCTGCTCTGACTGTGAGCTATGAAGTATGTCTCACAGGCCTTGCCCTCCTCAGAAATTATGCTGTGGACTCCAAAAGGACATATTTTTGATAATGTGAGTTGAATGAAGTGATGCCTACAGCAACCTCTGTGATAAAAGACACAACAGTACCATAGTAGAGGCCAAAGACGGTGGCTGCTGCCGTAAAGGAGCCCAGGAACTGGCCGGTCATATAAGCTATGAGCTTTTTCCAGGTGAGGTTTCCTAAAAGGTACTCCATAATGGTGATGGCAGCATTCAGATGACCTCCTGCAAAATCACAGAAAAAGAAAGTGGCCTCAGCTCTGATGTAGCTGATTTAGAGCATGTGACTGGGCACATGCCCCATTCCTGGGAACATTCAAGGCCAGGTTGGATAGGGCTTGGAGCAATCTGCTCTGGTTGAAGATGTCCCTACTCACTGCTAGGCGGTTGGACAACACGACCTTTAAAGGTCTCTTCCAACCTAAACCCTTCCATGGTTCTATTCCCCATGCCACACAGTGGTTACCCAGACCTTGTTCCAGAACACCAAGAGCTGCTCTCAGAGCAGGGTCTTACTCCTGCACAGACACAAAACTGAGCCATTCTCCCTGCTCAGCTGAATCATACAGGTCAAAGAGCTCCTAGCTTTAGTCTTCTGAAACTTCTGTAGACCACAGGCTGCCTCCAGAGAGAGGATCATCTTGCCAGTCAGAGATACCTTTCTCAGCATGGCATGAGTTTCTCAGTGGGCTGCTCTTTATTGAGCTTAAATAGAGCCCAGACTTAGCCACTTTTTAAACAGCTACAGGTAGATGAGGCAAATCTTGGCCCAAACAATCACAGGGCCTTCTGGAAACATCAAATAGACAAGAAGGGCCTCATCCAGGCGAAGCTGAGTACCCCAGCTGATGGGAGCTGTGGGCCCTTAGCGTACCTGGCAGTCAAGGCATGAAGGGAAACTGCAGAATCAGCCACTGATGACCCATAGCTTTGTGACTGCATAGCAAATCCTACACAGGGCTGTCAGCAGGGACTCAGGTGAGCTCTTGGACATCACTGCATTGAGAAGGGGTTGCCAGGATGTTCAACCATGCCCAGACCATGGTTGCTCCCACTAGTTTGAAGCAGACCCTGTCCTTCCCTTGCAGAGTTTGTAATCTTGGACTGCATTTCCTGATATCTTTTAGTATGTGGCTTTCATACAGTGCAAGACCATTTTTCCCTGTTTTGATGGGACATTTTCTGTGGAGGAGCTTGGTATCACAATGGTACTTTTGGAGAAGGACTACATGAATCCAGGTTTGGTGCCCTTGGTGTGTTCTCCAGGCCCCATGTCCCCATATTTCTAAAGGAAATATTTGTTTTTCCTGCCCAGTAGGTATAAACTTTAGGGGTCAATAAATGTTCCAGCCTTCATGGCCATCTCCTACTCCAGACTCTAGAAGGGGTAAGATGCAGACACCCATTGTCTCGTCAAAGTGTAGGACAGAGAAGTAAATGTGCATGTATCGCCTTGCTACAGTCCAATAATCACAAATGGAATGGGAGCAGATCCCTATTTCTTTGATCCTCTGCTCCTTTGTGGGTATGACCAGCCATTTCAGAGCATCTTGTGACACACTGAAGCCAAATTACTATGACAGGAAGCCCTGAAGTTTGCTCCATAACCAGACTGTTACTGGCTGAGCTGAGATCCCTTCCCTCTGCCCTCTGCCCTCAGCAGAGCAGCTCCTTCTCAAAAGTCACTTGGGACTGCCGGGACCTACCTTCCTCAGCCCACTTTTCCCAGGATTTTTCCGCCAGCTCCAAAAGTCAAGGAAACCAAGCGCTGGCTGCTCGCATGGAAAATTTTTCCAAGCCAGCCCCAAGCTTGGACCTCTCTCTCTGCTCCAACAGTTCAAGAGCAAAGAGGTGCTTTAATTTTTTGCCCATTAGAGCCATTAATCTCATCTCTTGGTGCAAATGAATGCAGAAATAGCACAAGGCAAAGGTAATGCTCTGCCATGTGAGGGATGGCACCCCATGGCTCTGAACCACCACCTTATGCAGGTTATGTGCGCATGGATGTGGATGGTAAGGAGAAAATTTGCATACCATTCCTTGTTGTGACATCAGCAGTAAGCTCTCCTTTGCAATGAATTATTTACTTCCCCATGGGTTGTATCAGCAGCATGTTTTGGGACCTCCCTGTCTCCTTAGGCCGTGATGGCATATCCCAACTGCCTAACGGGAGAACTGCTGAAACCTGGCTCTGTAGCAGGAGGGGAAGGTAGAAACTCTGCCTCCCTCCCTGTGCCACTTGCCCCATCACAGCTCAGAGCACAAGTTTGGGGACAGCGTGCTGTAGATGTGCTGTGCCTGCCTTGTCCCCCCCTGACAATGCCACGCCACCGCAATGCCTTGGCTTGACCTCTGACCTGCCCCTCCTCCCAGATTTGGCTGTGTTCTCCAGGTCACAAAGCTGGCCCTGGTCATGGTCACCAACCAGACCTGCTCTACTTTTCTAGCTTGGGTACCCTAGGACTGCCCTTTTTGGAGTGAGGGCACTGCTCCACCTTGCCATGCTGTCATCAGCCCCTCCACAGCCCACTGGTGCTGTTCCCAATGCATGTGGCCTTTAGGGGACATGGATATGTCCCATGCTCAAGTGTCCTGCTCACCAGATACTCCTCCAGATGCATGGATTCCCAGAGTAACACCAATGCCAAATGCCATATTGATGCTCAGATACTGACCAGTGTTTCCTTTTCCTAATACCACTTGTGCCACAGAGGACAAGCCAAAAACCTGTGTAAAAAGAAAGAGAGAAAGGAGTGTTAAAAGTATGGTTGTTGCTGTGGTAGACTGAGCTTCTTTGCTACATTTTCTGCAATACTAATAAACTCCCAAAGACAGGAAGTCTCTAAGGTGCCTATGGTCAGAAGACAAAGAACAAGCCTCCCCAGCAAAAATTGAAGTGATACCTGGGATATTTCTCATTGGTGCCCATCAAACCAAACCAGGCACTCTCATTATGACTGAGTGTGGAGAGACAAACCCCAGACACCCACACCAAGAGCTGGGGCTCAATGAGGATCATTCACACAGCCACAGCAGAGATGTCTGGGCCTGAAACCAGGGACATGAGGCAGGGGAGCATCACCATGGACCACTCAGAGGCAACGTCCAAGATGGATGGAAGGAGGGTGAGCAGATTCCTATGGTCTTTCTTTTCCTGGTGGGCAATTTATTGACTAAAAATGTAGTTTGGGCAACATACAGCTATTTGCCAAACTCAACTCTAATTTTGGTAACATTCCAACAAAAGACAAGAAAGGAATTTCTTGTTTGACTTTTCCATTCAACACATAAGACTTTCAGTTTGAAAACAGCCAAAGTTTCAATATTTTTTAAATGACTAAAGGAGAAACAGTGAAAAAATTAAAAGTATACACTCTCCAGCAGGAAAACACATATTTAAGAAATTGGTTGGTCCTGAAAATGAGTTCTCTGTCACTTTTTTAATATGGCAAGAGGTTGGAAAAATCAGTTCTTTGAACGGTCTTACACTGAAATCTGGAGAAGGACGAAGCTTCTTGTGAGGTTTTGGCCTCGCAAACGACTTAGGATTTGGGAGGTATATCCTGTTCTGAGGACTGTACTGATGTTTAAGCAGGATGACATGTCTTTCAGAAACAAGAAAGTCAATATGTTCTCCAGCATCTAAACCTCTGCTCCGGCCTGTACTGTTTTAACTGTGATCTTTTCTGGCTACTCTGCCTGGATCCAAATTTTATCTCATGTGTCTGCTTCCCCTCGATGCTTTCACACATCACTCAAATCCCCTGTTCCCCAGGGATGCTGTTTTATCTCTCTCATATACACAGACCACACTCTGTGCTCTGCACAGAGCTGCAGCCTGCACAATGTAAGCTCTTCTCAGATTGCCTTAGCAAAAGCCCCCAAAAGCAGTTTATGATGTCCCCCAGCATCTGCAAAGCGTCTGCATATTCATCTCTGAATTTTCCAAAGCCAGATCCAAGAGAAGGCAAATGCATAAGGCACAAGTTTTGCAGCAGAGCACACAGGTGCAGAGAGAAGGGTACAAGGCAAGAGATATAACTGTGCATGAACAGCACTATCCTGAAAAAAAACGTAAGACAGGCCACAGAACATCCTGGAGATGCATCCAGCACATTCCCGTTTGCACTGAGGGCCAAGGTGCTGCTGAAGAGTTGGGTGCTGGATGGTGCTTGTCATCAGCCCTTGGTGGGAGTCCACATGCACTGCCCTTCTTTTATTCTATTCCCTCATATGCATCAGTGAGAGAAGAGCCAATGTGAGCTGCAGGCCACAAAATCTGCCTTGGACTGTCAGAGTACAGAGAAAAGTCTCTACCTCATGCTGCTTCCCGGAGACAGCCATGGCAGGACAACCCTGAATTGTTCTTTGTCACCTGGGAACTTCAATCACCCAATAATGAAGGGAATGGCAAGCAATTTGCTTTTGGAAAATGGTTTGCTAAGCTGTTTCTGGGGCTTCACAGATGCCTGTACTCTGACTTACTATGGGTACAAAACTGCCTAGGAGTGAACTTCAAGGAGGTGAATGTGCAATATGATGTGATAAAAAGCAACCACCCTCTGCACGGGCAGTTTTTGCCCCTGAAAATGAGCAACCTTCATTTGTACAGTCAACTCTGTCGAAAGGTCCCTATGCTTACACAAATCTTATCTTCCTCCTGTGCAAATCTCCACATGCAAGTTGTTGGGGTTATGCTCAGCCTTTGCATGCCAGCCTCTGTCCAGTCCAAAGCATCTCAGCCCAGGCTAAGTCCAGGTGTAGTAAGTTGGCACAGACACTGGACTTTTTCAGAGGGAGGATCTCATTATACTGTGTTGGTCCAAAACTCACAGTCTCTGATCCCTCTGGGTACTTCACCCGCACCAGGGATCAGTTCTGACTGTAAAGCCTTCCTTGCCTTCTCCCCAAACATTCGGAAGCAGCCCAGGAGCTCAAGCCCACTTAGCTTTTTCTTTGTGGAACAGATCCCTCAGGCAAGGGGGCAGTTTATGTATTATTTGCATAAGCACTATTCAATTGGCAGCAAGAAAACCAAAAGTGAAATCCTGGTGTGCTTCACATCCGGTAATTACATTTCCTAATGGTGGGCTGTGGCTCGGGAGAATTTCTCTGGAAGGTTCATGTCCATTACCCTGGCAACACCGAGAGAGGAAGATGGATGAATGCTGTTTTCATTTCACAGCAGCTGTCTATGACAGGGGAGTCAGGGTCTGCCCCCCAGACCTGTTCAGGACCCACCAACCACACCATTGCCTCTGTCATGGCAGGAAGAAAAGCCTCAATTCACTGTATGGGATCTTTCAGGGTGCTTGGCATGAGTGTTGTGTTACTCTGTCTGACTAGACACTGCTCTTTGATTTCATTCCCAAACTCTTCCTCAGTTTTCTCCTAGAAGAGAAATGAAACAATGACATGTCCAGAGAAGGGAAGTGGAGCTGAGGAAGAGTCTGGAGCACAAGTCTGATGAGGGATGGCTGAGGGAGGTGGGGGTGTTCAGCTGGGAGAAAAGGAGGCTCCAGGATGACCTTATTACTCTTTACAACTACCTGAAAGGGTGGTGTAGCCAGGTGGGGGTCAATCTCTTTCTCCCAGATAATAAGTGACAGCAGAGGAAACAGCCTCAAATTGTACCAGGGGAGATTTAGATTGGATATTAGAAAAAAATGTCTTCACCAGCTGGGTTGCTAAACATTGTAACAGGCTAGCCAGAGAAGTGGTGGAGGTATAGATATTAAATATATATTATAATATATCAGTATTATATATGAATATTATAATATATATAATACCCTGGAGGTATTTAAAAGACATGTAGATGTGGCACTTAGGGACATGGTTTGGTGGTGGGATTGGCAGTGCTGGGTTAATGGCTGAACTCTTAAAGGTCTTTCCCAACCTAAATGGTTCTGTGATATTATCATTCTATCCCACCTGCTTCACTGTCTCCCAGCACCCACCTCCCACTCCCCACATTACTTTTTAGCTCCAGAAGGTTTTTGACAGACAGTCTTCCTGATGGAAAACTGCCACCCCACCACAGCAGAGGGGTGAGCAATAACAACCAGCCACCGAGCAGCCCCAAGGATGTGGTAGGAAACCACTGACCTTACAAATTGCTGTTTTAAATGGTTGCATACACACACACACACGGGCATGTCTGGACCCATCTCCTCCTTACCATGAGGATGAACGTTCCCAGTGTTTCTGCCAGCAGCTCCCTCATGGTGCTGCATTGAACTGTGAGCGCCTTCTTGATCTTCTCAGACATGGTGCTCTCCGACCTCGGAATGTAGACAGGGTGCTGCTGTTGTGAAAACACACTTCATTGCACTGAGCCAAGTTACCCTTTGAAACTTGGCACCCTCTCCAGCCCCAGACACCTTCATTCATTTGGTTAACGATGAACAAGCCAATAAAGCAGCAGCCAGCTTCAAAGTCTGCCCCCACACAAACACACATGCCATCCTTTAAAAGCTATATCATACAAATGCAATATTTCTATTACTGGAGCATTACAGACCCTGTGTGTCTGCCCAGGAGCAGCCTATCCTCAGAACAGCGGAGCTAGCTTTGTTGTGCTCTTAAGGCTGTCTTTCTCAGTAAACTTTTTCACTGGAACTGAACAGGATTTTTGGCTCTGCTCTGCATTGTAACCCACTCACTGATGGTTTGGTGTCATTTTTTTTAAACAGATGGGGTTAGGACCATTTGCCTGTGCAGGATGCCCATTCTGCAGCGAGGGTGCTCTGCCTGGAGCCAGTGTGCACTGCTGTCCTCAGCTGGGAAGAGCACAGTGCGTTGCTTCAGGCTGAATATTTGCTCTTGTTGAATCCACCTGTCTGCAGCTGCCATCACACTAGTGGAGAGCCGTGCCACCAGCCACCTTGTCTGTCCTCTCATGTGGGGCAAGGAGAAACCCAGCTCAGAAATGGTCTCCAAAGACCTTCAATCTCATCTAGCTGTCAGAGCAGAATCATTGCTGTCCTGATTCCTCCTCCATCTACTGATTCCCTCTGCTCATCTCCCTCCTCACCAGGTGCTCTTACCTCTCCACGGTGAAAACATTTTAATACCTTTGCTTAATCATGGAAAAACTTACATCCACTGAACACTCAAGACCTTTCCATGTGAGTCTTTTCTGGTTCTTTGCTGGTTTTCTTTGCCTTCCTCTCAGCCTGCTGCAGCTTCTCAGCGTGGCTCTGCAGAGGACAGCTCTGCAGAGGTTACCAGCAGCTGCCCCAATGGGGACATGGTGCTCTGCTCATGCTGCCCATGGTGTTGTTTCCCTCTGCTCTACTGCATGGGCAAAAGTTCATGAGCTTTCTTTCACCCACAGGACCCTCAGCAGCTGTGTGGAAGAACGTGTGAAGCTGATTCTCCTCTGCTCCATAGATGATTGTCTATCTTCTGGCAGGGAGAGTTTTATGCAATGGGGTAATCCCTCCTCCAGGAGCAGATTAGCTATTGACCCCAGTGAATGTCTGGATAAATATGCAGTAAATTACTAGTCTGTCTCTGACACTAAGGATAATCTAATTATGACAGATGGTGATCATGTTGCTTGCAAGGGTGTTCCTACTGCATATTTCTAGGTGGGAAGGTTTTCTTCTAAGAGTCTGTGAGCTATGCTGTGGCACAGAACAAGCACCAGATAAATCTTTCTAGGTCACTTCATTCTCTGCCATGCAACTGTTTTGGTGGAGCACAAACGTGGGCCCTAGAGCACCAGATTGGGGTAGTGACACGAGTGTCAAGTTTGTTTTGCACATGGTGGTTTCCAGCTGACTTGTCACCTGAGATCTGCATGTATTGGAGATCTCACAGCCTTTCTCCACCTGATGGACAAGGTGTGAGTGGGTCAGTATCACCCACAACTGGACCTACAACTTTGTTTTTCACTCCTAGATCTCAGGGAGCCTTCCAAGTGGATTCTTTCCCTGTGGACTAGGAATCTGCTGTGTCGCTGATAGGCTTTGTCTCCTGCATTCAGGCTTTAACTACAGGCATCTCCATATTCTGATTTGGGCTGAAAAATGGACAGGTATTTCCTGGGAACACCAGGTTCCCATGGACTTGCAGTCTTCTCAGGGAAAAAGGCAATCTTAGTTCGCAATAAAAATCTTTGGTTTGGTGATAATATTTGCAGCGTCATTCCCAACATTACCACTGAATTCCCTAAACTTTCAGCATGCTTCTAGGATGGCATCATGAATCACTAGATATGTCTCTTGCCACTGCTTGTCCTTTTGTTCAAGTCATTCCACAAGATGGCACTGAGACATTAATTTCTCCCTTAAAAGTGTTCAGAAGGGTTCCTCTGTTGGCTACTGAAAATGTGAGAACTGTTTAATTTTAGGGTTCCTCTAGGTATTTTTAGACATTGAAGTGATAGACGTGTTCAAGGAGAGTTACAATAACAAAACCAAAACCTTTCCGTAGGTCATGTAAGTCAGAGCACCTCTGTTCTGACAGCACACAAACCCAAAGTGTGTGAGCCTGCACCTGACACCTTCCACTTTACAATCAGCAGAGAAAAACAGGCAGCTCCAGTGGGCAGTTCTTCCCCACCTAAAATAAACATCTGAGGCCAGGCCTATGAGTCACACTAGATACTGGCACTTTCCCTCCAGTGTCTGCACAGGGACATGGAGTGATGGGCTCCAACATGCACACCCACGCTGAGGTACCTACCCCCCGGTGAGCTGGAATGCCCCTCTCCCTGCATCCAGATGTGGTGATCTTGAGCAAGTGCAAACCACGTGAGTCAGACAAGGGCTGAATTGCGAATATCTGCTGGTTGCCCAACGGTACCTGCTCTTACTTGCTCGGTTTCACTTACCCGCAGGGCTGATGGGGATCTCTGGGGTCACTAAATACATCCCTCCTGACAAAGGCAGCCACATCACATCAACCCTTTGGTGACCAGGCCAGTCTCCATTTTAGGGGTAGATGCTTTTTGCCCAACTCCTCCTGTTGGACCCTCTTACCAGAACTAGCTGCTCTGGAGATTAGACACTTTCCTCTAATTTTCAGCCAAAATCTCAAAGCTGTTTGTCCATGTGCCAGCATTGCCCCATCACAGTCATGAGTTAATTTGTTTATTACAGGTGCTATCTCTTAGAGTGTTCCTATAAGTTTTGTTAGAAGAGCATTAGCTGTTTGTGCTTAGCTCCACAGTGCCTCCTGATGTTTACCTTGATTTCCTCACAGGTTGAAACTTCACTCAGCATTGGCCTTACAATGATTTTACCACGTTTTCCCCCTGCAGATTAAGCAGTCACCTGCTAAACCAAACCCATTTTCTTCCATAAGGCAGGTGTGCTTTCAGCAGTAGTAATAAAGGTCTCAGTTTTGAGAGGAAGGTTTTGGCACAGTCAATGCCCACTAAGTGTGCTAGTGTTGATACCCATGGTACTGAAGAACAGGAGGAACAACACCCCTGGACCCTGCTAGAGCAGCCCCAGGAAGGATGACAACCCAGGAACTCCAGGGCATTCTTCAAGGAATAACTTCTCTGACTCAGTTTGACAGTGCACATGCTCCTCTACACCTAGGAGCTCATTTATCTCTTAATTGGGCTAATCAGCAGGTGGAACATTGCCACTCCAGTTGCTGCAGCCCTGCTGGTGGAACTTTCTTCCCCCAGAGGCCTAGAGGAGCATGAGCAGAGAGCACAACAGAGGACAAGAACAGCTTGCTCCTCAATCAGACCAAATGAACATTGCACCAAGATATCTCCAGTGCCCTTTAGGAAGCTTTAGGAAGCAAGACCCAGTCAGAGCTATACTGCATCCATACATTCCACTTATATAAGCTACACTTGTAAACCCTTCAAGAGATGATGTCAAACCCATAGGGACACCATAGAATCACAGAATCGTAGAATTTTGGGAGTTGAAGAGACTTTGATGATGATCCCGTTTCAATCCCCTGCTATGGGCAGGGACACCTTGCACTAGACCAGGTTGCTCAGTCAGAGAGATCATTACAGCACTGGTATGACCTTAGCTGTCCAGTACAGACCCCAGCTGACATACCCTGGAATACCTGCTCCATATGGTCCCATATTTAATACTCATGGTCATTTTTTACAGATGGCAGGCACCAAGCAAGTTGCAGACACCCCTGATATTTGTCTCCCAGCAGATGGCTTTGCTCTCTGTAGTTACACTGCTCTCCATTCCCAGGATACCACCCTCCACAGTGTTTCAGCTCATCCCACACGACATTATCCCTTGCCCTGAAGCTGACCAAAGGTTTGTCACCTGCACATACTCGTCCATGATACCAGGCTGGCTCTTATCGTGCTGGGCAGAAGTGGGAGGTGGAGGCACAAACAGAAGGAGGTTCACCGGTGAGATCCTGCTTCAGGCACAGTGCTGCCCTTCCCCAGGCTGCTACAGTTTACTTAAGCCGAGGTAATCCCCGAGGGGATAGTGTCAGCAGGAGCAGAGTTAGCCAGGGAGAGCAGGGCTCTACACGAAGGGGTTGCCAGGAGTGGTGCTTACCCCATTGTTGAGCAACAAGAGCGGAACCCTCCTGGCCACCAGGGGACCCACCCACCCCACATTGGGCCACACTCTCCTCCTGCCCTTGTTTGACTTATCAGACAGAATCAAATCATTTTTGTAGGCAGCAAAGCATGATGGTTTTTGAGGCACCCCACCAGCTTTGATCTGTGAGAAGCCCTGAAAAATGTCACTTGTCCACAAATATTTAACAGGGAGTGAAATGGAGGCACAAGGGTAGCTCAGGTCATAGAATCATAGAATGTTAAGCATTGGAAGGGACCTTAAAGATCATCTAGTCCCAATTCCCCCAGCTACAGGCAGAGACACCCCCCACTAGACCAGGTTCCTCAAGGCCTTATCCAACCTGGCCTTGAACACTGCCAGGGTTGGGGCATCCAGAACCTCCCTGGGCAACCTATTACTGTATATTACCACCATCATAGTAAAGTATTTCTTCTAAACTAAATTTCCCCTCTTTCAGTTTGTATCCCTTGTCCTATCACTACAGTTGCTGACAAAAGACTCCCTCACCAGCTTCCCTGTAGGCCCCTTCAGATACCAGAAGGTTTCTATGAGGTCTCCACACAACCTTCTCCAGGCTGAACAGCCCCAACCTTCTCAGCCTTTCTTCGTAGGGGAAATGCTCCACTCCTCTTATCAACTTCCTGGACCTCCTCTGGACTTGCTCCAACAGTTCCATGTCCTTTTTATGTTTAAGGCACCAGAACTGTATGCAGTAAAAGTCCAAGAAGGTACCCATGGGATTTCCAAAAAGGTACCCATGGGATTTCCAACAAGGTCCTGCCAGCTCCTCGTTTGCCATCACCCCTCATTTCCGTGAGCATCTTGTTCTCCTGGCCTGTTTAGGGCCATGCTCCCACCATACCCCTGTGTGTGGAAATGTCTATCTTCCTGTCCTGGGGCCCCACCATGGGAGTCTCCAGACCCCAACAGAGAGCAGCAGGCCCTGTGGGTGCAAATGCTCTCACCGAGCTTTGAGCCGCCTGCTCAGACCTGCTTTCAATCCACAGATTGAAAGTGAAAGCTGGGGAGACCACAGGGCTCACAGGACATCATCACCCAGGAGATAAGGGGAGCCGGGCTTTCTCCTAAAGGAGCACAAACACTCACACTCTGAAAGGAGAGATTAAACAGAAAAGGCTGGAGGAGGAGACACCAGATCACGTGAGTGAGGTCTTGAAACTGCAGAGCATGGTGGAGCCAGCACACTGATCTGAACATTTCCCTGCCTCTGACTGTACAATAGAGACAGCGCAGCATGGCTGTGTCCCACCCTCAGGATGCAAGGAGTTCAGCCCTTGTACTTCATCTCACACTGTCTCCTCTGCCTCATCCCTTCCCAGGCACTCCAGTCCAGGATGGTCTGCAGCACCACAAAGGCAAGAGCTTGTGTTGACAGTCACAAAGAGTAAAACAAGAGCAGGGCCTGATGACAGGCTCACAGCAGGCTCACAGCCCTGCCTGCTCCCTCTGCTGCTGAGCAAGCAGAACAAGGCTGAACCAGTAGTACTTCACACAGTCCTTCACAGCCACCAGGTGTTTAAAGCTATACTGCATCCATACATTCCACTTATATAAGCTACACTTGTAAACCCTTCAAGAGATGATGTCAAACCCATAGGGACACCATAGAATCACAGAATCGTAGAATTTTGGGGGTTGAAGAGACTTTAACGGTCATCCCATTTCAACCCCCTGCTATGGGCAGGGACACCTTGCACTAGACCAGGTTGCTCAAGGCCCCACCCAACCTGGCCTTGAACACTTCCAGAGATGGGGTATCCACAGCTTCTCTGGACAACCTGTGCCAGTGCCTCACCACCCTCGCAGAATTTCTTCTATTATCTAATCTAAACCTGCCCTCCTTCAGTTTAAAGCCATTCCACTTGTCCTATCAGGCCCTGTAGGCCCTTGTAAAAAGTCCATCTGTGATGCAGATGTTTTGTGGGGTGAGGAACCAGCTGGTGACAGTAATTGCTGCCCATATGTACAATCAGTGAATTACCCACCCCCCAGCTCTCAGCCACACAGCCGTGTTCTCACATATCACACCTGACATGGGGTGTCCAAAGACAGTACAGCTGCTGGCATGACTTGCACCACCAGTGCCTGCCATGGGATTTGCCTCTCCACAGGGGAGGGAAAGGCCGGGATGGAGGCAGCTGGTTTGGTTTTCTCAACACCAGCCCACCCCAGCTCAGAGGGCCGCTGCTGGTCTGGACGTGAAGGCATGCAAAGGAAACCCCGATAAGCTCCCACTATCGCAGTTCGGAGGAGATGCCACAGATTCCTTGCAGGCGTGCGCACAAATCCCCTTGGACACTGCTCAGCATCTCCTGGTGCTCCAGGGAGCCCCACAGGCATTTCAGTGGGGGTGGAGGTTTCCTCCAGCATCAGCCAGACCTCGTCACTCTCGTAATCCCCCAGTCATTTTTGGCTCTTGTGCTCTTTAGAGACACAGGAAAGAGGGACCAAGTGTGGATCTAGGTGGCTCCATGGTCATTCTCATCCTATCAGTTCCTGTGTGTAAAGCCATTGACCCAGAGAAACTCACAGAAGCTGAAAATTCATCCATTGATGTATCCTGAGCAAGAGTCAGTTTTCCTAGCCCGTGTAGTTTTCCAGCACAAGTCCTGCATGGCACAAGTGGCAGCTTCACAAATTGTTCCAAATTAAGCAGAGCACTGACATGCAGTCTATTTCCCTAAGCACAGGGCACCACATATCAGTCATTACTGACAGTGCAGATGTCCCTAACCCATAGCAATTATTAAACATTGTCACTGTCTTTATTGTCTCTATGTTTCTTTTTACACAGACACTCAAATTATACATCCATATCAGCCACTTCCTAGTGAAGAAGTAACTGTAGCGTTCTGAATTTTGACTTCATATGATCCTCCTTGGGGTCAAATTATCAATTTATAATCTTATAAGAATGGCAGAGGGTCTGTCCCTCACTCCCAGCATGAACTAGTTAGAACTCTTAGGAAGCACCTTGGGGTGTATTTGCACAGGACGTGATGCAATTGGCCTCTGACCGCAACACAGCCCCCAGGCTCTGCCACGAGACATAAATCACAACAGGTCTGTGAACATATGGAGAGTGATTTTTGCACCTCAGATCTTCCTGCATGTTCCAAACTGTGCCTTGATGGACCTCTCACTTAGCACAGAATCTACTGAGAAATACGTGGCTTTGCTGCAATAACTTTGCTCAGAATAAGCTAAAACTACTTTTCATGCACCACTGTGTGTACTGCATCTCCAGAAGTCCTTGACACAGGATGCTAGGGGTGCTAAAAAGGCATCTAAGAAGGTTAGACAAATTCATGAAGGTAAAAATCCACCAATGGCTGTTAAACATCGACACACCTCTATTACAAGGGGAACCTGAGCTGTGAATAGTTGAGGGTTGTTAAATGATTCTGGGGAAATGAATTCGTTCTGTTCCCACATTCTTCTCACATCACACACTCATGAATCTCCTTCATGGGTCCAACCCACCTCAGTGACCACTGCCTAGCTGCCTGTGCTGTCCAGTGGAATAAGATGTCCACCGCTTTAGTACTTAAGTCATAAGAACAGAAGACTAACATCCTTTTCTAGCTGCTCTTCTCAAATTGCTCAGTTCTGAGAATGGCATGGGAATACCAAAAGTATATTCCGGCTCTACTCTTCAGCAGCGTGAGTCCTGAGCACCCACTCCTTCTCCCTGCCCAGTTCCCCATTTCCAGGGGTGACCAAGACACCTTTTTCAGAAACAACTTGCAGTGGGCAGAGGAGACATTTGTAACTGCACACAGCATGTTATGTGATCTTTGCTAAAATACCTGCCCAGGCTGAGTGCTGGAAGTGCCATCAGCTTCTGGGTCATATTGAGTCAGCCCCCTCCTCATTGTTCTGTGCAGTACAGAGAGTGATCTCTCCCCATCCCAGGACAGCCAAGGACACACGTGTCAGCTTCCCCTTCACTTCTGGTGGGGCCAGTGGTCAGAGGATCAAGTAGGAGCGTCCTTCATACACACAACAGGTAAAGCCAGCAGAACAGCTCCTCAGCTCACCACAGCACTTACCATAATGCCTACAGCAGAGCAGCAATTCAATGGCATTTTAGATACAGTAAAAGCTTTAGATGAGGGATATCTATTGCACTGGTGGTAGAGCCTCCCTTCTCCTTTCCCCCACGAGCTGGAGGAAGCCACATCATATGCGTCATTTAAAAGCAGACTTGAAGCAAAAGGCACTTGAAAACTCACCATGGGGAACAATCGTGCCTTGCTTAGGGCAGTAAATTGCTGACTTTGCCTTGTTCATCTCGTGTTTTATTGCCTCTGCTGTTTGTACAGTGCTTCACAGGAGAAAGCAAGCTAACGGAGCAGAGCTGCTCACTGCTCGCCTCCCCTGCACCAGACCATCTTCCCTCTTTGCTTTCTCTCCTGCACAGCTCCATGAGACAGCACCTGTGGATGCCACACCACTACAATGCAGTCACACAACACTATCAGCAAGGACTTGGGCGAGAAAAACACTGCCAGAGCCATGGGAGCATCTCAAGGCCCCCTGCCAGACTCCCTCCTCTGTGCATGGGATGAGGCTTGCACCTTCCTCCCTCCTGGTCAGCTTGGGAGCCATGTGGCACCTGTAGTGTGGTAGGGAAAAGGAGTCTCAGAGTGGGGTCTCCCTTCACTGCAAGTGCCATGGGGTTTGTCATGTGCCATCCTGGAAGTCTAGAATGGGGACAAAATCCTCTGAACACACAAGACGTCTTTTAAGCATACCTTGGCAACCAACTTAGAAGCAGCGAAGGGGAAATCTCATGACCAGAAGTGGTGTGGGACACAGCAAATTTTTTGTAGACACACAGTGGTATGGGGGAACAGAGATAACTGGTTTCATAACAATCTGCTTGGGCTGCAGCTGGACTCTCAAAGCATGTGTTTGTTCAGGATCTTTGGAATAAGTTCTCATTAGTCTTTATTTCTGTCATACAATTGCCCCATGTTTTTTTGGACTCTGACTTTTTTGGAAGCACTGCCAAAATCATCCATCACAAATGCCTTATACCCATAGGCAATGTCTTGATGGAAGACATCATGCCCTGATCAGCATCTGCATAGAGCAAGATGTGATCCAGCAGTGACATAAACATGTTATGTTCCAGGTTGTCAGCACTGAGGAAAAAAACATGTTCATAATTTGCATTTGTTGATTCACACTTGCGAACAGGATGACAAGATTGATCAATACAGAGAAGTTGAGATTAGTAAATCATGATAACCTTTAAGTTCTCAACAGACTGACCCTAATTTGTAAGCCAAGGTCAACGTCTTAATTATTCTGTTTACACTTTTATATTAGCTAACTCAATACCTATCTACTCCTTGGAACGAAGGTAGATCCTTTACTAAAAGCAGTCCTGATGCCTGTGGATTTCTTCCTGCCTGCTGACAACCCATAACCAGGAAGAAAACTGCAAATCCCATGGAATAGTCCTACAATATTAGCTGATGATTCACTCAGATGACCACAAATATGTAAGGAAAACGGTGCTCCCATGCCCAGTGTCCCACCCAGCTAGCTGCCTGTCTGAAAGGAGTGCATCCCTCGTGGGTGCTGTCACCAGGTGCTGTAGCACTCAACTTTAATCAGAGGTTTCCCTTTCAAGCACTGTCCTGTCCTGCCAGATCAGTCCTGCTCAGCTTTCAGCACATGATAGGATCATAAGCCAAGGCAAACGTAAGCAAAGGATAGAAACAGTGGATAGAGATCTAGAATAGGCAATTACACATATAACGATGTTATGTTATGCACAAAGGTGCGTGAAATATGTTCAAGAGAAAAAAAAATCTGCATAGATAGGAGAGTTGCTCACAGTCCAGGATATTATCAGATCTGGAAAAATACCATGTGAATGAGTCACTGGAGCATCAGTCAATGGCTGTGTGCAGAAAATGCCACAAAATTGGCTGTTGTATTCCCTCTGCAGTATTCATACAGTTTCATTTCATAGTTTCCATAAATGATTGACTAAAATGTGCCATGGGCCACTCTTGCATTATAGTTATCTGCCCCACTACCCTGCTCCAGTCTGATCCCTCCTACCTTTCAGGAAAACATATTTTAAGGAAATATCTTTTCCAGATTGGAAAGCAAAAAAATACCCTTTGAAAAAATGTTTTGTATATTTCTGCCACAGCTGCTCTCCAACCAACCTGCCAGCATGGTTTTGTTGTAGCCTGATGCCAAGGAGAGACACCAAGTGTGACTAATCCATCAGGTTTATATATGCTTCATTCCTCCAGGACTTGCTGTGGAGTACCTTGGCTCCCCATCATTTAGCAGCTGAAAAACTTGAAAGCTGCAAATCAAGACTGGAGTCCTGCTGCCAGCAACATGTCCTGGGGCACAGAAGGCTTGTAAATTAGAGGTGATGCCTTCAGCCCCAGCTAGAAGCCAACAGCCAGACTGCAGAGATCCCACAGCACTGGTGTCATCCATTACAGGTGCAACAGCTCAACTCAGAGGTCTTGGCTGGATCTGTGCTGCAGGACGGGTCCCTACCCTGAGCTCTGCCCCGGGCTGGCCTCAAACAGGCAAGGACCTTCACAGTAGGGCAGCTTTTGGCTTAGCTCCCATTTCAGCCACCCCAAATGGGCAGGGGTAAAATCAGAGGAATCTAGGAGAAGAAAAAGGGGGAAACAAAGGACTGTCTGAGGAAAGACTGTGAAGAAGGGGGGCCCTGTGCCCAGGCTCCCTGTGGTACTGCTTGTGCTAGTTAAGGTGTCTCTACCCCACTCACTGTCTTTACCCCAGCAGATTGTAAAGATAGTTGATGGAGAATCCATATCTGGACAGAAGATTTGTCCTCTATCTCCATATCACCATTTTCAAATCAGCTGTAATAAGCTCCCTGGAACAAAGTCTGACTGTCCTGACACACTTATGTAGGTCTGACACAGTCGGGCAGAGCATAGAAACGTGGCTGCAATAACCATCTGTGCCAACCTGAACTGCAGCAAGGAAGGTGTATGAAGAGATTTTTTCATCTGATACAAATGGATGAGCATATATCTCATGAGTTCTGTGTGTTAGCACTCTGGAAGGTACATAACCACAGGAAACATGTTTTACTGCTCTGGCTTTGGATGCTGGAGGAAGACCCCGTGTGTCTCACCCTACTGGCATGTTATGTCCCCTCAAAGTGCTGTTGTGTGATTCCATAGACTGATTCCCACCAAGAGTGGTCTCCAGGGTCCGGGTAAGTGCCAGCTCAGCACTCAGTGAGCCCTGCTCAGGTCAGCTTTGGGCAGCTCAGCTGGTTAAAAGTTGGTGCTAATAATGCCAAGGTCACAAATTCAATATCCTATATGGGCCATTCACTTAAGAGCGGGACTCAATGATCCTTGTGGGTCCCTTTCAACCCAGAATATTCAGTGGTTCTGTCATTTGTGAGTGCAAAAATGCTATGTCCATTTCCAGCTCCCAGCCTTGCAGAGAGGGTGAGAAGTGCCATTCACCTTGCTTTAAATTTGCACTAGCTTCTGCTTGTGATTAGGAAAGGCAGATCATGTCATGTGGGATTGTCCAGGAAATTATTCCATGCTAGGGTCCTGCAGCACTCTCTGCCTTGCCACCAAGTCCCCATGCTATAAATCTTGAAGAACTCAGAGACTTGGATGTGCCAGGACCTCCTCTATCTGTCCAGCCCAGTTGAGTGACAAAGAGATGTGACTCACAAGCTGAAGCAGACCCCATGTTGCTCAACTTCAGTCCTGTTCTGTCACAGTGAAAGGCAGGTCCTCTACTCCCTGTTTACCAGCATTTCCCCTAAATGAACATCACAGCTATGCATGTTTTCAGGCCATTTCTGAGTATCATGAGATGTTGCTGAGTTCATCAGACTAATCTGCTGGGGATGGGGTGAAATAATTAATTAGAAGATGGACCAGAAGACTCATGACCCCTGACTTTCACAGATGGGAGTGACCTGAACAGGAGAGATCAGCAGCCTCCTCTGGCTGGACAGGGAGGAACCGCAGTACAGAGGGTACTGGAGAGAGGTTTGGACACCCACTCCTGAATTTGTCCAAATTCAGACAAATTTCTTTATGATCAGGAGAGTAAATCATTTTGGAGAATTCTTCTTGCCTATTGGACACAGTCTCATGCATCCTCGAGCTGCCTTCAGGAGCTCTCCGGGGGGGCTTGCTGGTTTCATCAGTCCTGGTGTTGACAGACTGTCACCAATTGATACAAGTTGTAAGGAACCCTCACCACCTGTTGCTGAACAAATCATGGAGAATCAAGGGTTAATTCAAGCAGTGAGGTCAACCCACACTCCTTGTAGAGTCTGAGCCCAGCACCTCCAAATCTGACCTTTACTCTTCCCAGTTCAGAAAATGCCACTACCATTCACTCCTGGCCCCACACAGAGCAGGCAATAGCGAGGAGTTTTCCTTTTCCCACTCTGAGCCATCACTCCTAAAATAACTCAATGCTTGGATGGGCCTGGACAGGTTAGATCACAGTAGGCTCCCTCTGAATGCTGGGCTGCTACAAGCTGCCATCGCATTCCCAGAGAGCAGCAAATCAGCTCCACTCCCTGTTTTCAAAGGTCTTGGTAGCAGGAGACCAAACTATCTTAAAAAGCCTGTGGCTTCAGGATCAAGGCTGCCCATGGTGTCTCTTCTTTGAGAGGCTCCTTTGAGCAGTAATGAACTCTATCCTTCTCTGTAGGAGGAAGAGTCTGTGTGGGGGCAGCCACATGCTGTGGAGCAAAACTTCCCCAGAGCTAAAATCCACAATAAACCTCCTCACCTCCTGGTATATCTCCACCAGCTTAAAAGGAGAGCTCTGCGTGTGTGTCCGCATGTGCACTTCTGTGAAAAACCAAGGGACAGACTGACTCAGTGCAATGAGGATTTCAAACAAAACAATATAATTACACATATTTTTCTCCCATGAGCAGGATGGGAACTAAACATGTAACATCTGTTGCTCAATGCATTCCTAGATAGCACACAGATACTGTGCTGATAAATACTACTTAAGAACCAAGATAGCAAAGGAGAAGAACAGAAGTAATGATTGTAGTTACACAGAGAGCAGGTCAGATCTTAGCATGACTTCAGAACAGCCTGGTTTCCATCCCTCCATTTATCACATTTACCACAATGCATATAGCAGTGAAGCATTTTAATAACATTTTAGAGGCAGTAAAAGCTTCAGAAAGGTGACATTCATCGCGAGGCTGTACATTGCAAAGCTGCCCCTGGAAACTGCAGAGCGCCACATCACACACCTTTTGAATCCTGAATCGAAAAAACAACCTCTGGAAATCAAATGTTGGTATGGATCCTGTGCTGTTTGACGATCTGGATGAGACTAAAATTCACACCTGTTTCAGATCTTTGACCTTCACCAGAGCACAGCTTACCATGTGAATGGCATGAAATGAAGAGGTGACCACCCCTTGCTTCCCGCATGCCAACCACTTCCAGTGCACCATGACAGTGCCTCTCATGCTGGGCTCGTCCCTTATTCCCAGTTCCAAGAGGTGGCAGCAGCACTCCTGCCTTTGAGAAGCCGCCCCTGGGTGGGACTGACATCCTACCCTGCCCTTGGGATAGGAGAAGGACTGATACCCTTGGGAAAAGCAAGTGCACACCCACACATTTAGACACTCTCAGCATCTCTAAGCTGACCAGCAGTTGCAATAGGCCTAGCACTGTTCACAAGCACAGGAAAGTATATTAAAAAAAAATAAAATATTTGCATCTGGCTTATTTTTTCATGTCAGTGGAGTAGGGAAAAACTCTTTCTGGGATTGAAAAGAACCCTGAGTGTCTGCTTATCATTCCCAAGGGAAGCTCGACAGCATTGCTCACTACAAAACCCTTTGCAGGAATATCAGCTGCACTGATTCTTTCCAGCCACCTCAGAGATTAAAAGTTGAAGACAAATATCAGAGAAAGAAGAAAAAAGAGAAGCAAATATGGTCCTTGTCTCAGAGACAGTACAACCTCAACAGAACAAACATGCAATGGGAAAAAGAATGAAGAGAGCCAGGAATAGCCAGAAGCTCCTTGCATCCTGGGACAAAAAAGTATCCCACCAGTTCTCAGCATGGCCCTGCAGTGGTGAGACTTTCACCTGAGCACATCAGCAATGATGTGCATGTCATGAGTGACATCGCTCATGGTTCCATTATGCTGCTGGGGTGGGTGAGCACAAGCAATACTAACACGGCCATTTACAAGCATAGATCTCGCAGATTCACAAAACAGGGTCCTGTGGTCCCTGCACATGATGGCTTCTTGTCATTTAAGGCCCTCCTCTTGCAGCCATAGGATATAAAAATGTTTGGAAGTCTGTATCTGTCAAAGCACTGATGTAGTCCAGTAAGTGTAATTCTTGAAATTGTAGGTGAAAAACACAAGCTTTGGTATCTCAGTATGTCTCCAGGCTTATCTTGACCTGCACTGGTGTTAGTTTACCTTAACAATTGCTAGTGGTCTAATAACTTCTGTATAACCTGTTCCAGCTTTATCGCTGTATATATGGTAACATGACAGGCATAGATCATCACTGCATAACAAGAAATAGCCCTTGACCTTAACTGAGATTGGGGAAAGATGTTGTGCAACTTTACCTGGAAACTGCTGAGAGGGAAAGACATTGTGTCAAGGGAAAAAAAAAAAAAAAAAAAAACAAACACAAAACCAACCCCAAACAAACCACAGGCCTGAGGAGGAACCTGGTTTGGGAGAACTCCTCCCAGTGACAACTCGGGGCACTGATGACTCACAGAGACAGCCCGTCACCTCTCTGCTAGAGGAGGCTGGTGCCACCAACCACAAGATTCAGGGACATTAGAAGGTGAGGATATCATTGGATAGGAGGATTAGATATAGTAAGTTTTCTTTTATAGCAGTTTTAAGAGCAATATTACTAAAGAGGCTTTTCTGCATTAATCTGGATTATAAGGGTTAGTATTATTGCAACTGGACTAACAATAAATTTATTGTGTCTTGATTAGGTTAAGATTTTAATAAAAGTTTTGGCTCTGTGTGAATATAATGCGTTCATCTTGGCATCTAACAGCACTTTAAGTGTAACTCAAGAGCCATTGCCAGGCACTAGCACAGCTGAGAAAGCCTATCCAGACAAAGACTTCAAAGACATGAATGAACCCCACGAAAATTCTTTTCCTCAAAGCTTGTCCTGCCTGGTTTAACTGTTTGAGGATACACAGGACAACTGTTACTCTCACAGTAGTTGCAGCTATTCAAGGTGCTCCTGTTGGGACTTTTCCAGGCATCACCTTAAACAAATATTTCACCTACACCCAGCTTGTGCCCACACATTACCCTACCACCACCACATCTTTGTCAGTTCAGACCTTCATTTATCCAGATTGATCTTTCTCACAGATTCTTATACCTCTCAAATTGCTGTGAGCTGAAATAACCAGTGAGGGAGCGATCACTTATCCCCAGGGCAGTGCACAGGCTCGCTGTCTTTGACCCACCTATAACTGATTCAGGCTTAGAGTCCTTCTCTGAGAAGGTTAACTCCGACCAAAGAACTCCAGCTGCAGCTGGAAACATCTTTCCAACAAGAGCTACAGCTTGGAAAGAAAGAGACAAACATGTTTCTCGCTGCTGTGCTCATCATACTATCCTCAGATGTTTCCTTACCAGTCTCTGCTCTAACTCTGCAACCTCCCTGTCTGTGCAAGGGGCAAAGTGAACATCACTGAAAGTAGACGAAAAGCTCAAAAACTGTCACAGAAACCACTTCACCTCCCAAAAGTCACTGCCACAGAAACCACTTCGCCTCCCAAAAGTCACTGCCACAATGCAGGCAGAGGCAGAAACCACAGTGACATATCACCTGTGCAAGTGGCCCAGCTAATAAGTAGAAATAGAGACAAGAATAGCCTGAAATTATGCTTGTTAGCAGCTGTAGAGGATTGAATGGATGTGGATCTCATTATCAAGTTGACCTAGCAAAGTTACTTTGTTTAAATTTTCCTATGCCAAACTTCAGCCAAAATAATTTTTTACCCAAGAAAAATGTTCCTTCTGAGAGCATTTCACTTTCCAATAGCAATGTAGTGTGGGAATTCAACGTTTTTCAACCTCTCTGGCTCTAAAAACAGAATTGTCAGCCTTCTCCTCCACTTTTCAGGAGGTGGCTCCTCACTGTAGAGCACAGTGTTCTTCACTGAGATGAGCTCACAGCAACCAAAGGAGTGTTTATTCATAAGACATTATTCTAGAATGGAAAGCGTCACTTGGGTTGGAGTTTGCTTTGTAGTTTATTATTTCAGATTTTGGGGGGCTTTTCCTTCTGTGACTTAGAGTCATCTTTACCATATGTAACAACTTTCAAAGACTGGTACTGATTTCTCAGGGACAAAGAGAAAACAATTCCAGCCTTTCCTTTCTAAAATCGGCTGGGAGGAATGGGAATATGGGGAAGGAAAAATGGGAGAGTTACCTTCTAGCAAGAGGCCAACCACTGACAGTCTGGAAGGAAATGGAGGCATCCTGCTGGTTTCAGATTCATTTTCCATGTAGCCACCATTTTAAGTCAAGAAAGATGTAAAGACCCATTCCACACAGCAGATGTAAAATGTAAGATTTTAAAAAACTGAAATTGTAATGAAATTGTGAGATTTAGTCAAAAAATACCCTATCCTCAGCAGATGAGTCTGGCTTTGACAGTTTCAAGGTCTCTCCCAGTCACAGTAGTACATTGAGACTTCAGATGTCTGTGCATTTCCAGAGACCCTGTGCAGGTTTTCTGGAAATATCCCCTCATTCTTATCTCATATCCTAGCAAGCAGTCCCAGAGGAAGAGATTCTTTTGGTCAGCAGCTGCATCCAAACTTATGTTATTTGCTTAAGCTGAAGGTTGTGCAAAGCATCAAGCAGCACAGCAAGACTTTCTACAGGAAGAGATGACAGACCTCATGCTCTACTGGCTACAAGAAAGAGAACTGTATGACCCATCCCCACTGAATGTACTCCTAGTATTGTCCTCTTTGCATCCTGCTCTTGAGTCCCCCCAGTCTGATCCACAGCGACCAACAGACCTGAGGATTATGAAGAAAATTCACCTGCTGTGCAGGGAGTGCAGCCACGTGCCTTATGCTGGCACTCTGCACCTCTGTAGGAAGTGAGTGGGGTCCCCCAAGGGTGTGCAGCAATGTCTGGGCAGACCCAGATGAAGCAAATAAAGGAAAACAATTTTGCAGCTGCCCAGTTTTCCGAGTTGGAGTACATTTCTCAAATTCATCCAGTACCTTTCAGACACAAAAGAGGCAGTCAGATATTCAAAGTAGCCCAGCATTCAATGCCAAGAAGTGTTTTACAAAACATGTCCATGGTCCTGTTGCTAATGCTCTGGTTTTCTGCTTATCTCCCAGTTTGCAGAGCACGTGAGTAAGCAGTGATTCCAGTGGGAGTCAGGAACAACAGCAAAAGGAAGTGGGGGATCAGCTCCAATAGTGGAGGGGACATTTACAGCACCTCTGTGGAAGCCAACTTCCTCCCCTGCCTTCACTCCTCTTACAAATTCATTACAGCTCCTGCCAAGCAGCAGCTTCCCCACTTTCATGGCTTTTCTCTGTGGCCTGTGACCCATTTTGGCACCATGCTGCCTGCACTAAATGCAGTGTCCAAAAATCCGGTGCTGTTGTAGATGCCGAAGGCACGAGAATCATGTCTAGAAAGGATGAAGTCAAGAAAATTATTTTTGTGGGGAAAAGCCACTTTTAAAAATAAGTTGTTCTCTGACCAATGGAGTTAAAGAGGTATTCTTTCCTAAGTTCCCTTTCCAATTGCCTCCACACTGATACTTGTAGCTCCTTACAGGGTCTGCTGCTAATTTGGCTGGAGATCTATGTCTTGTGCTGTGGGTGGCTTGGAGCTGTATCTGAATTGCTTCATTACTCAGGATACTAAGTGTCCCTTGGCCAATTATGTGTATATGGTGCAGAACTCTGCCTTTGGCAAATGAGGAAGGAGCAGGGAGCAGCAAAAACATGGATCTCTCTGCTCTATCCAGCTACCAGTTTTTGCAAAAACGTGAACAAATTCAAACCTTGGCCATATTTTACTACATGAAAAGTTTGGTAGAAATCATACTTTTGGGGACATAGTGGGGAAAGAGGAAACAAAGAGTTTACAAAAGTAAATGCAATGCCTCATTTCCCTAGGTAAGTAGGTTTAAAAATACTGACAAATGACGCTACTGTGAACTTTACACACCAATTTAGTACGGGATAACCTGCAATATCAATTAGGACTGCAATATCAATTAGTGGAAGTGTGAGGTCATGCTTGCTGCAACATGTAAAAGATTCTTCTGAGCTCATTAAAGTCACTTTCAAGCTAATTTTGAGAAAGTGTGAGTAATTAAGAGAAAGATCAAAGAAGGAAAGGGAGAAAGAAAGTAGAAATGCAGTAATAAAACCTGGGCTGAAGGATAGCCTCTAACTGGTTATGAAATTGCTCTTAAGCAGGAAAAGGACATGGTCAAGAGAAATGGAATCCCCTCCCTCATTGACTGACATCCCCACTTAGTGACTGAGTGGAAATCGGGTTGGGGAATTTATCTGCATGAAGGACCAAGAGATTGCATCCTCACCAGAGGTGTTGTGTGACCCCACCAAGAGCCCACCTGGTTCTCTAGGAATTCTGTTTTCCCTAGTTGATGATTTTCTGGAGAAGCTCCACAGAAAAACAGTGAAACCAAAGGCAACTTTCAGCAATGCAAAAGGGTACAATTTCTGATGATTCCCAATGTTTCTCCATCTCTGTTTTTCTGGAATACTATGTTTTTTTCCTGAAACTGTTGAACATTTTGTCTTTGAAAAGCAACTCTGAAAATGCTGGAAGAGGAGTGAGCGAAAATTATGTTAGAAAGCTCCACCCTCTGCATCTGCTGAAGCTATGAGTTTTTACTATGTCTTTTGTTGTGCTGATCCAGGGCACAATCAGAAAAAGCAGAATAAGAATAGGGAAGGGACTTTACATCCTTAGCACGTGGTATCAAGATCTGCAAACTGCCGAGTCCACATCAGAAAATATTCTCCCTGCCAGGCTGATTTTTTGTTTGAAATTTTTTTTTTTTTTTCAGCTTTTTGTCGTGCATTGGCCCCTGCCAGTGATTTTTTTTCCAGTTATTTTACTCTTTTTCATTTCTGTAATTGAAGCCTGCATACACAATAACTAAGAGATGAATAGTCCAGCTTGGGGCATCAAAGCTCAATTCATTTCTTTGAATTTTCTCATGGACTTTCTGCCTTGATGAAGAAATCTAGCCATTATTGAAACCAAAAAGCCAAAAATGCAGAGGAAAAAGGTGAATCTGGTGCCAGCTTATGTCTTCCTAGAGAATCCTCCTTGAGAAAGACGTACTTCTTGTTACAGGATGGAAAACAGAGACATGAACTTCCCCATACAGTTGCCAACAATAACAAAAGAAAAGCATCTTTTCAGAAAAGAGAATAAAATTCTGTTTTTCTCTTCCCTGTTTCAGAGGAATCTTGCCCAGTATTTCCCCATGTTGAGCTGCCAGCCAGCTCTCATTTCAGTCAGAAACCCTAAGCCAGCATAACTGCCTGTATTTTAAACCAGCTCTCCTCACTCTGGCTCCTTCCTGTGGGTTGTTTTAAGGCATCAGAGAGCTGAAAAGCTGAGCTGCTGCGGGTTTGCTGGTTTTGTGGAAGTGCAGCTCAGCCAGGGCGGGTTTACTCCCGAGCTGGCACTGTGGCAGCAGGATCTCTAGATGCATGGGAAGGAAGAGTCTGTGCCAGAAATAGCTGCAGGGCTCCAGTAAGTCCCAAAGACCATCAGGCAGGCACCACTTTCCTGTAAGTCTTAGAAAGGGGAGGGCTAAGCAGTTCTTCATGTGCTGCAGATGGGCTGCAGAGAGAGGAACTACCACAACCAGGGTGCCAGCATGGATGGAGGCATGGCAGAGGGCAGATATGTGTTGGGAATGAGCCTCACAGAGTCCAGTAACTTCTGATCCCACTCCAGTTCTTCCCTTTCTCCTGCTCAGGACTATCCTAAACAGGATAAGGGTCTCCCTCTGGCACAGTCTGAATCAAAATATTTGTTGTTTAACCAACCATGAAACACCAAAATAATTCTTCATGAAAAATGAGTGAGAAAGGCATATGGAAATTACACAGTTCAGGTCTGGTCTGAGCTGTTTGAGTTTTCTACAGTTTCTAGAGTTTCAGTCATCTAGATGCAAAATAGGAATTTCCACATCTGTCTGTCACAGCTCACCCCCCAACCTTCCCCAACAGCCAATGGGAACAGAACGCACAGGCAGGAATTTCTACTCAAAACTAGAGGGAAGAGAAGCTGGAAATGGCTAATGATACTGGTTAATTACTTACTAACACTTAAATGATGTTGGTTGATGTCCAGGTCTACTTGCCATGTACAGTAGAAGTAGACATGGCATCCTGTGATATGTTTTAGTGGACATGGAGACGCTCAGTCAAAGATTGAACCTGGTGGTCTTGAAGGTCTTTTCCAACCTTAACAAATCTGTGATTCTGTGATTCTGTGGTTTTTCTGTTTCCCACAGGTCGTGTTTTCATGTACACTCAGTCTGGAGACATTTGTGGCTAATGGTACTTGTTAGCAGCTTTGGCAGCTTACAGCATTAGGATCATCAGTTCCTGTAATCTGATGAATCTCTTAACATCATAATGAATTTCTTACAGCACCCCTCTTTCCATCATGCAGATATTGATGACGGCAGTTCCCTTTCTAGGAAAAAAGAGTTTCCCTTGCTTGTGTCTGCAAATTTCTTGAGTGAACAGTAGAGGTTTGAGACCGTGATGCAGATAAATAAAGTTAAAACTACAGTCTTAGACCAAGGAGACTGAGTCATATTTCTCAAAAACATCTGGCCAGCAAAATTGTGTTTCAACCTACTGTCACTGCATGTGGGTACTCAGTCATGGACTCAGCAACACAACAAAGAAAAAAGGAGGGGGGAATTTAACCAATTAAAACATTTTAACTCATCCTTTTACTGACACATTGTATGGGAACTTAATCAGATATTAAAAGCCTGACTTCTTAAGCATACCCTGAACCTTACACTGATAGATTATCATCCTGCAACAGTTCTCAACACACTTCTCCAGAAGGGAATCAGCTCCTACAACTTGAACAAGCTCCTCCACTGAATCCAACTTTCCAACCAGACTTTTTGCCTAGGCTGTGACAAGCTACTTCCCAAACTCCACCAACTTCTTTGAATCCAACAAGCCCTATGAGATGGGTCCTCATCTGAAGGCCACAAGGGGCTTTGTAGTTTCCTAGAGTAGTAACATCACAGGCCCCTTTAGCCTGCACAGGGCCCAGTGCCCACAACCAGCTCTTCCTTTGAATATCATCTGCCAATAGTTTTCATGTTTTCTCTAGCAGGCCACACCATCCCAGGAGGTTTCCAGCAGAAACGTGCTTGGAAATCTTTTACTAGGATCTGATATTCCCTACCAGATTCTTCTGGAGCATAAAGTCAGAATCTGTCACTGCACAACAGAGTTTTCTGAGCAGGAGGCTCAGGAGTTTATTCCCTCGACATGAAATTGGACATGAGGTGTGACCATGGGAGGCAGTGAACTGTGGAAAGAAACTTTCCCTTCCTGTGATCTGTGACATCCAAAAACCAAACAAGTGTGTCTCCAGTGGCAGAAATCAAGTATCCAGCCCTTGGATACTGACCTGCACATAAGCTCCTGTTCTAATAAGTGGTAAGTCTTAAAAGTATGGTCATTTGGAGTAATTTATTAGGTAGTTCCAGTTAGGTGCAGGGGTGAATTTTACTTTTATTCACTCATGTACATGAGAGGACTCCATGATCCTACAGGTCTTTTCCAACTTAAATGATTCTATGATCCTGAGAGGTTCTGCCATAGTTCGGATATGTATAGGAAGAGAGATGTTCTTCTTCCATGTTGTCAGCAAGAGAGATGGGTACCAAATGCTGTTCTTCACAAATGCAATCCAGAGAAGGGACTATATGTGTGAAAATTTGTCAACAGCAGGTTTTCATCCAGTAGGGGTGTCCAAGGAGTTAGGAGATGAGACCATGCAGGCTTTGACACAAGATCAGCCTATTCCTGAATGCAGTGACCCGTGGAGCATTTGTTCTCTGTGCCCCACAGCTCTAAGGTAAAACATGTTCTCTAAGGAAAGGACAGCACCCTGGGGTTGGGATCCTTCCCACTCAATGCTGTGTGTCTAGAGCGGAGGTGCTTCTGTCAGTGCTGGGTCCATCAGCACAAACCTGATCTCCAAGAGCAGTATTGACTCGGCCACTCCAGGCATTTGAAGGCATGCTGGGTGGAGACATCTACCCTTTGCAGTAGCCCTGATTTGGTCAGATGGGCCAAGACCCACTATCCTCTTCTGAAAGATGTGGAAAAAATTCTTATATTTCTGGTGTGAAGCGGAACACACTGTCTGCAATAAAGACTGCTTGTTCACTCACTGATTATCTTCACTTTGCCTTTGAAGAAGTGTAATCCCCAAAATACCCACTGAACCTGCTAGCCCAGGGTGCTGGAAAAGCTTCCTTATAGGAAACATAGTCACAACATAAAAGAAACAACTTCACATTCCTCTGCAAATACAACCCCAGGCCAAGCTCTGGTCAGATAAACCATGTCCTGGTGTCCTGAGCTCCTGGTATGAAACTGCTAGGGACAGGAATGCTTCTCAAGAAGTGGAAGAAAAACCATTCCAGCCACATGTGCTGGAAAGAAGGAGCCGAGGGGTTTTCGTATCTGTTAAGAACTGCCTTGCACGACGCATGGCTGCACACAACCCCTTCTCCCCAACCCCTCCTGCCCCGCTGCTCCCCAGCACCCCCACATAGCTCAGGGCTGCGTCCACCAAATGACAGATCAAATTCTCACCTCCCCTCCACCCTTCAAAATCACCAACCGACTGTGCAAAATTCCTGCACGTCCATCTCCCTTTTTCAGATCACCAGCAGATTTTCTGTCTGCCACCAGGCTTTCTGGCCAGCTCAGCATTTTGGGAAAGAACCGAAACCTCAGAGGAGAGAGAGGTAAATGGCAGGACATGGCCAGTTTTCCACTGGCTGGGAAGAGGTCTGAGCCCTCTTCACCTTGCAAAGGGGGAGACCAAGGCTGTTTTTGCCAAGGTGGGTGTTGTGGGTGGGAAGGGCAGCACCAGCCATTCAGAGTTGCAAGTGTCTGTGTCTCACATGCCTGGTAGCTGAAGTATCTGCAAGATCTAAGGGAGGATCTGGTATTTACATGTCTGCCATGCGTGCCTCTGTGTGGGAGTAGGGTTTGTATATATTATGAGGAGAAGCTGCAAATGGAAACAACCCAGTTTGGTTTCTAGGGCCTGGTTCAAAGCCCATTCAAATCAGCAGGAGTCATTCCACTTACTGTGATAGGTTTTGGCCTCATCTCTCCTTGGCCCTGCCCAACATACCTATGACCTCAGGGACTGCTCCTTGCTGCATATCCTCAATTAAACCCTGTTCCCCAGAGTGGCTGTTTGCAGGGAATCTGTGGACATGCTCCCTCCTCTGGTGTCACACCCTGCAGATACTCAGAGGCAAGTGTTGCTTGTTCATCAGTCCTTGCTCAAGATAAAGAGATCCCATTGTTTGATTTGGTTTTGTAAATTGGTGCCACCAGGGTTTTTTTCTATCTTTTGTGTTGCTTTTATCTGAACACACTTCAGCATCATCTTCTTCCTCAGGAGCCAGATTTCAGATCAGAAGGCCTCACCATCTCATCACCTTCCTCCATACTCAAGTCTATCACATTTCTACCAGCTCTACCTGAGCTGCCTTTAACCTGCCTGCAACTAAAGCATTTCTGAAAGGGCTTCATACTGGATTTCAGACATCAAAAACTGGTCACTCCTTTGCTCTAATGGTTGCAGTCTGTGCACATCGATGGTGTGGGGTTTTTCCTTTAGTTTTGCCAGGTTACTGCTGCACTCCCATGTATAAAAGAGCCTTTTAAGATTTTATCATTTCTATACAAGTGTGTTTATAGACTGTAAACAAGTCACACCTCTGTCTTCAGTAAAATCACAGGCTTTTTATTTCATGTTTTCCGTTCGTAACAGCATTTAAAAACGTGGATACTGGAACAGGACCAAGCACTAGTGTATCCATCACAAAGATGCAGGGTTGTTTCCACTTGTCATTCCATCATTTATGCAGCCACAGATTGCAACAGCTTTGTTTGCCACAACATTGAGTTAGAGGTCAAAACTGAGCTGGTTATCCTCTCTGCACCACAAACCCTTGCCACAAATATTGCTGTCTGCTCTCCTCCTTGTCCTCTCCTAAACACCTCACCAGCACCACAGCTCCCTGAATGCGTCTCACCCAAGCCTTGAACAGGCTGAACAGACCCACTCAGCTTTTCCATCCCGATAACATCACAGGTCGGAGTGGAAGGAACAGAAAGCAAAGGGTTGAGCCATCGAAGCGGATCAAGATCTGCTGTGGGGGTGCCATGGACAGTAATGTAATGTTCTGCATGAATGTACATGAGATATGTTCAGGGATAATGTACTTACATAGATAGAGAATTTTTTTAATTCCAGGATTTTATCAGATCTGGAAAAACGCTGAATGTATGGGTCCCTGCACTATCAGTCTACAGCTACACCAAGAAGAGGGAGCTGTATTCCTTTTCTAACATCCATGCTGAAGTCGTACAGCCTCTGCAAATAATTAACTAAGTCTAACCAGACTCTTTTCCCCACATTAAATCTGCATTATCAGTTCAATCACCACCCCAAAATTAATTTTCGCTCTTGGACCCACTCCCCTTTATTATAATAGATAATGGGAAATTCTATCCCAAATAATTTTGTGGGAATACTAGGAAGAAAGGAGTTTCAGCCTGTTTGGGAAGAAAAGAAAGTCTGGGGGAGACAGAAATTACAAAAACACTCAGTCCCAATGCTGCAAGTTAGAAGCTGATCACATATATATTCATGCATACAAATATATGCATAGTCATCTCACTGCTGCCACACATTATGGTCTGGTTCCAGCAGCCAAGGCTTTCTGTAGTGCTTTTGGCCACAGCATTGAACTGGGACACAAAACTGCATTGCTTAATCCTTGTAACTCCATGCCTAAAGCACTGCACTCTTGCACTGTGAACCAAGGCTAGTAAGGACAGACACAATCATGAACTTTGCTTAATAGTCCTGTAGTCTGCTCCAAAAGAGGATCGCTCATCTGGGATCAGATGTATAGGGAAACATTAAAGTTTGCTTACACTCCTCCTTCACTCTACACCCCAGCATCTCCTAGAGCTCCTACTGCTGTATCTTTTAGCCCACAGCCCATAATCCCTCCTGGGTAAAGCCATGCTGCCTGACAGGCTGGGCTTTTTTGGAGCCTTTGTGTGAGACCAACCTGAGGGATTAGGTTGGCAGGTGTGGCTGGAGCAGAATAGCCAGGTGGTGGTGATAGAAGAGAGGAGGCTGTGCCAGCTATGAGTGTAGTTTAGCCAACAGAAGGGGAAGTGGTATTGAGCTAAAATTTACCATTGATTGGACTCACAGTGCTCTGTCATCACATAAAACTACCTATTTTATGAAACTAAATCTTCCTGAGGTAAGCATTTATTCCAGATAATCATGGAACTTAAGATTGAATGGGAGAGTGTCTGCTAAGGCAAGAACAACCATGAGGAGAAAACTCTCGCCAGGAGCAGTTTGCTTGTAGCAAAGGGTCACTGACTCACGTCTGAAGCAAAGATTTTTTCAGGGCTGCCCAGAGCCACAAACAGCCCTCTGTGCTGAGGGACTCCTCCTACCATGGACAAACAGGGTACAAGGGAAGGAAAAAGTGCAAGTCACCTCTCTAACCAGAGTCAGCCTCTCAGGAACTCACCTCCAGTCCTTTTCAGAGCCTGGAAAAGTGGCTTTGAAAGTTGCCACTTATCCTGAGATAGTGGCTGTAAACTCTAGGGCTATCTTGAGAGTTCCCATTGCCTGTGCAGTGTTTGAGCACCTCATGCAGTCTCCCACAGTCCCAAGGTAGACAAAGCACTGAGAGAATGCAACACAAAACCAACCACAATTGAACCTATGAAGAAGCTTTACATTAGATTCAATCAATGAGGAAACAGAAGAAGTGCAAGTACTGCCTTTATTCTTTGAAAATATGAAAGCAGAGCTAATCTGAAAACAAACTCACTACACAGAGAAGCTACGGCGAACAGGACTCAGACAGAAACCACTGATGGAGTTTGTCATGGGTTTTGCTCAACCCAGCACTAGCGAGAGTCAGAAAAGCACCTTCTCCAGGATGAATCCTGATAGGAGAGGGAGGAAGACGGTGTGTTGAGGGGCAAGAGCAAAAACCACTCTGTCCATAGAAAAAGCTGGTCTGCATTGGAACCGCTTCAGCTTTATGTCCATCATCCCCAGGCTGTTTTTTCCATCTCCTGCCATATTGCATTCAGAAATGGTGGTACAACCCTTCATGGCAGCTTTCACAGTCTGTCCAGCTACACAGGAGGAAAAGTACATGCCATGTGTCAGTGGACCCAGTCCCCATAGTCATTCCCTCCCTGGCCACTGCAGTCCCCATTTCCAACCCAAGAACTGCCCATTCCTTACACCCAGTTGGCTCTAAACCCACCAACCCATTCCTGTCTCTTCCCATCCTCTGAACAAATTTGAAGAAACAGCAAGGTCACCTTGGTTGACTTGAAATACAAAGGGTTTAGGGTTTGTCTTCTTTCTTTCCCCTGAATAAAGATGATTTTTAAAACTTCTAGTAATTTAAATTTAAAAATTAAAAAGGTCTTAAATAGTTATCTCTCTTACGTTTAAAGATTCTTCTGGTCAAAGTTTGTCTGGCTTCCTAAAGAAACCAGGGCTGTGTGACATACTCCAGGAATTCATTGCCTCCTTCTCTCTCGGAACCTCTCATGGCATTCAAACTGGATGACAATGTCTCAGCCATATTTGACATGGGGTTGAGAAGTCTCAAAGACAATACAGCCTGAGCCATTTATTAAGATTAATCCATCCTTGAAGGCTTTACAGGATTTTAGCCAAACCAAGAGAGAAACATGGTGACATGCCCACTGAAACCTACCCCTGTCCTTTACCACCCCTGGAGCACCTACCTGAGAAGGAGACCTGAGCAGGTGCTGGGTGCCTAACTCTCCAAACAGACATTTTTGTTCCTGTTGCTTGCTTTTGCTAACACTGCTCACATTTCTCTGCTGTGCAGGTTATGGAGGGCTGGAATACTCTGTTGGGCATTTTTGTCTTAGATACAAATAACTTGTAAAGGCACCTCACTAGTTCCTCACCTTCCTGTGCTCCCCTACACCTCTTCTTCCTCTGCATAGCTAATCACACCACACAGGTCTTCTCTATCTACAGTGACTGATCAATCAAGTTAAGACAAATTAGGAGCATTTTTATTTCAGTGATACACTGAAATATTTCCATTGCTGTGACTAGGAAAAGTCTTGTTTTCCTTCATGTTGTTTCTGTGAAACATGATCTAATTCAGGGTTTGGACAACACATTTTCAAAAGTCTATAGCAAAGACCTTCAGGCATCACAGGAGCACAGGTAGCATTGCCACAAAAGGTGGAAGTCCTTTACCTGCAGCATGGGAGGAAAGGAGAGTGACCAGGAAACATGCTGTCAAGTTTCCTCTCTCTAATTACACGTGTAATTACAGGTGGAAAAAAGATTTCTGAAGGAGCCATTATAAGACTGGAGTTCCTTCTCAAGGAAGATCTTTGGGTACCCCAAAGGCTCAGCTGCAGTGTTTATGTCCCTGGCTCTGTACACACAGAAGCACCACTACAACAGTGTCTTGTCCCCAGCATCACCTCATGGAAAAGCCAATGGCTCTGTGTAGTTCCACCTAAACCTCCACTGAGCTGGCAAATAGCTTAGATCCAGATTCACCCTCATACATCTTAACTAGGGCCAGCAGGTCCAGGGCCTTGGTCAGATTTGTTACATCCTGATTGCCTCAGGAACCCAGTTCTCCTCTTGACCTCAGTTGTGCTGTGCTATGAGGAACTCCAACAGTTATTCATGCATAATGGGGAAGAAAGAAGAAAAAAACACCCCTGCCCTTTGATCAGCTTTAAACTTTCAGTTTTCACTTTTCAGTTCCTTGCTTCTTCCTCTTTTTTTTTTCCCCACACTTTTTACATGTTTTTATTTCTCAGTGATGCTTCCTCTTAGGCTAGTTTCACCCATTTTACCAAAAAGATGAAAGACAGCCCAAATAAAAGGCAGTTACCAGAATTCATTAACCCAGCAAAGTCAACACATTGGGTTTCAGATCCAGTGCAGTTTACAATTTCTTGACTGCACTGGAAGGAGTCCACGCTGTAGCAGGCAGGACACTGGAACCCGTTGGGCACGTTGTCATCTGGTGGCACTGGAATGAAAGAGATGGGCTGTAACTGGTGTTAATGAGGGTTTGAGAGGAACAACCAAGGTCATGGTTTAGCCTGGAAGGCCGCACCTTGGGATGGGCCAGAGAGGGGATGGGCTATAAGGATAAAAAAGGAGCTTACATGAAACAGAGGTGGTTCGACACTCATCACCCGTGCAGCAAGCTATGTGGCCCTTTGCTTTTACCTTCCCGTAGTTCATGGTGACAGGGCCATGGTTGCACATGTTGGATGGCACGCAGGATTTGATGGATGAAGGGATTGCCATCCCCCCTGTAACAAAGCAGAAGGCAGTGCCAAGTTGTTAAACACAAGGTAACTCCCTTCCCATTCCAATAGCTCCTGCACCAATTCCTAACCAGCTGCATATTTCCTTCTGCTTGTACAAAGTCACCCTTCATCCTTGAAGCACCTCAAGGCTCAATTTAACTGTTCTGCTCCCCTTTACACCTTTTGAGCTTGGCTGATGGTGTAGACCAGACTTGCCCATGTCAGGATGCTCGTGGCTGCGACGGACCATGTGCTCAGCAGAATGTGCATAAAGAAGCATGAGCTTCTTAGAGGCATGTGGGGTAGAGGATCGTCTGGGATGGGAAAAGCTCTCTATTCCTCTATCTTGAGAAGTAGTTTCTTACTGGGAGGTTTTGGTTCTTAGTTGCGGAGAGGAGAACCATGAGCTACACTAGACTCACTTCTACTGTGAGGACAAGCTCAGACAATTGAAGTTGTTCAGCCTGGAGAACAGAAATCTCCTGGGTGACCTTATAGCAACATTCCAGTACCTAAAGGGGCTAAAAGAGAGCTGGAGAGGGACTTTTGACAAGTGCATGGAATGACAGGACAAGAGGGAATGGCTTCAGACTCAAAGAGGGTAAATTTAGATTAGATATTAAGAAGAAATTCTTGGCTGTGAGGGTCATTAGGCACTGTACAGGTTGCAGAGAAGCTGTGGATGGCCCATCCTGGAAGTGTTCAAGGCCAGGCTGGATGGGGGCTCTGAGCAACCTGTTCTAGTGAAAGGTGTCCCTGGCCAGGGCAGGACATTGGAACAAGATGATCTTTAAGGTCTCTTCCAACCCAAACTATTCTGTGATGTCGATTACAATGATACAGTGATAGCTCAGCCCCGGTGGTACTGCCTGGTTGCCTGGTGTCCCCTTCCCTGCTCAAGGAAGGGGGTTAGATGCAGGCCACCTTCTCTCTCCACATGTCACCACTGCACCCTCAGAGCTAGATGTCAGCAGCCTAGTGTAGCTCATGGTTCTCCCCTCCACAGCTAAGAACCAAAACCTCCCAGTAAGAAACTGCTTCTCAAGATAGAGGAATAGAGAGCTTTTCCCATCCCAGACTATCCTGATCTCTGGCTCCTCTGCCAGCAAAAGAAAAATGAACAGTCTAACCAAGGGTGGATCATAAGACCAGTGACAGAAGTGGGGAGAGAGACACCTGCCCCAGTCCCACTCTGAAAGCTACAATGGCACACAGATATAGGGGATGTCTCACCTACCTATTAGGACCTCATGCAGAATGATGCCACAGGTATCTTCACCACCAGTGCAGGTTTTCATGGGGCCAGAGCAGCCTCTTCCTATGCTGTGACAAACCTCACACTGAAGACATGTCCCTGGGGAAAGAAGGACATATTCCTGAGTAAGAATCATAAGGGATCTCACTTCCCCTTTCATTACCATTTGACTTCAGTGTTTGATCAGAACTTTTCACATTCCTCTTCTCTTATTTTTCCTGTTTCATTGTGCAATTTGTGGTGGGGTTTTCCTGGAGCTGCTGATGAAAGCAATCCTACAAACCCCTTAGTCCTGGCAGGCGTTCAACTGTCCCTTGATCCACAACTCCCAAATTCTCTCTTTGCAGTAAGCAGGGGCACCCGAGTGGCTGGAGAACAAGAACTGTCAGTGGGTAATGACTGTGCTCTGTAAAAATTGGAGAATCCCTTTGTAGACATTATCTCTTTGTAAGCATTATCTCTTTGTGTATCTCTCTGTAAGCATTAGGGGAAACCACTTTACCAACTACCTGCTGGAACACCTTAAGCAGACCAGAATATCAGACTGTCAGCAGGAAACACTTAGAAAGTAATAAAGTGCTTATCAACAGAGGACAAATACGATGTCTTCCATGGCACACACCTGCAAGGGTCCAGAGCATAGATTAATAGGTCCCAGGCATGTATCAGCTCCCAAAACCCAGGTGCCAACTGAGGCACCTTGCAGTGGCTGTGACGTCTTCATGGTGTGTCAGGTATGACCCAAGACCTCCAAGACATGTGTGCTTCTCTGTAGCAGAGCTGAAGGACAGCCGAGATGACATAGAACGTCCAAAATGTCACACAACCCCGGACACGAGCAAAATAAATGGGCCCCTAAGCTTGTGATAAACAAGTCCAGAGATCCACTCAGCTGACCAAAGATCTGTCTGCCTCAGAGTAACCTGGGTCACTCCAACAGCTTTCCTGGCCAGACCAGCGGTGTCATGTTGTAAATGCCGACACCCTCATCTGCACTTTGGCCCACAGCACCAAAGACCCCCTGAGACTGGTCACCCCTCTGCAGCACAAATCCCCCCAGATGAGGTGTTTCTATGGCTCAGATGGCAGGAACAGCCTGTCACATGAAGCACCCATTCCCAGAACTCTTCTGTGTCCCACAGCTCAGCAGGTCCTAGCAAAAAACTCACCTGTGTCCAGGAAAGCCAGGAGGAAGCTGAGTCCAAGGGATACTTTCATGTTGATGGGATGTAAGCACAAGGAGCTGCCAAATCTTCGTGAACACAGCACCGTGTGCCACAAGGGCTTTATAAACTGGAGGAAAAGGGTGTGTTCTTAAGGAAGTGGAGATTGGGGAAGTGTTCTGAAGAATATAGATATTTCTGAGTGCTAACACCAGCATTTGTTTCTTTTTCTTTTAAAGCACAAGTTTTGCCTTCTTCTCCAGATGAATAATGCTGTTTGCCTTTCTCCTGTTTAGAGGATGCAGCCTATGAGGAAAGACTGGCTTTCTTGGTGATATCAAGTGCAGTCTCTGGTGCAGACTTTGAACACCATTTAGCCTCTGCCATCCATATGAATGATGGAGAAGAAATCACTTAGACAGCCCCGTTAGGCCCAAACAGGCTGATATGATTTGAAGCTGGCTCCCTGCTAAGTCTCCAAACCTTACCACAAGAAGTCCACCCCCCCTCCCCCAAACCTCAGGGAGAAGAGGGAAAAAAACAACCGAGAAAACCGAAATGAGAGAGAGGTAGCTAAAGCAATATATATGAATATATTTACGCTTATATTACAGTTATATACAATTGAAATATATATATACAATTTCACAAGGAAAAGGGAAAGGGAAGGGGGAAGGGAAAAAAGGAACAAAACCAAAATAAAATATATATGTCTATATATATATGTATTCTGATCAATAGCACAAGATCTAGCAACTAAAAGAATTAGCAAAGAATATCTTACTACTCTCCTTGGGACAACAGAGAGTCACCGCTGGAGCGACTGCCGGCAACCTCCACCTCCCAAGGTCGACAAGGTCTTACCAGGCCTCGCTCTCCAACCCGACAGACTCAACAGAAGGGAAACCCGCACCTCAAAGCTGCCGGAAGGAAAGAGAGGGCGAAGGCCTCTCCTCCTTTCTTCTTATACCCTGGCTTACGTAGAAATCGTAGGGAACACTGGGTAAATCTGAGCCCTTCCTTGGTTACAAACTGGTCCCCAAGGAAGGCCTAGACTAAACTGCGACAGAGCCAAAGTATAGCAAGGACTAGCCAGAAATGCTCCTTGTGGCTGGGTTTTTGCTGGCTTGTTTCCCATCTCCTCACTCCCATCACTCAGGAGCTCTCATGCCCTGATTACAGAGGCAAAGCAGGTAGGGTCAAAGCAGTGAGCTTCCTCTCTGAGGCAGTGTACAGCTTCAGTTTGCAAACTGACTGCCCATGCACACCTTGGAGCAGGCTCAAGGAAGGGTTTCTGGAGTTGAAAACTGGTCCTCCAGCGTTTGGGGTTTGATATAAAACACTTGGAAGTTGATAAGGAAGTCTTCTGTTGTAGTTCTGGGCTTTAAATTAAATCAAGTCAGCAGGGAGAAAGCACAGGTTGTCTGTGAGGCAACCTGGTCACAACTGAGGTGATGTTACAGCAGGTTTTCATGCCCTGATGTCTCATGATGGGCCAATGACAAGCAGCAATGACCAACTTGTGATTGGCCCACATGCACAGGCTTTATGTTCTGCCTCACTGAAACCATTCCCCACACTGAAGATATCCTCTTGTCCTGCACCAGATTGAGCCAGTTTATGATCCTCCAGGACTTTTTGCATTGACGTCCAGGAAGAACTGAAATGTCTCTGTGCCCGTTCTCAACTGCAGTGTCAGTCCTTGAGTGAGATATTGCTCCAGAGGGACTTTTTGGTGTGTTGCACAGGAGGATGCTGGTCTCATCTGGGCTTCAGACACAAGGGCAAACCAAATGACAAGTCCTGCACAGCAGGAGCACACAGACATACAGAGAGGAATCACAAATACAAAGTGCAAGGACATTCCAAGGCTACCTAGTCCATCCCGCTGCCCAGGACAGTTCTAGGCCAGCACAAGTGTTGCTTCTGGGGATGTAACAGGGAAATCCAGATTACTGGGAAGGTAGTCTCACCCTGAACCTGGCAGGGATGGGTGTTTGGTGAAAAGCGGGGAGAGCTTCACTACTGAAGATTCCTACTGATGTGCAAATGAGCTGAGTGCTGTTCCCAGATCTAGCAAAGTCTTCCCGTAAATCCATCGAGAAAAATCACAGATCTCACTGATGTTTCCACTCACTCTTTTGCTTTCATATTCTGCCAGCAGCAGAGCTCTTCTCTGCCTCTCTCTCTCCCACCTTACTATGTGCTTTTCCATTTGAGACTAACCTCTTCAAAGGACAGTGGCCTTGTTACATCTTGCTATACATTGAGTAGTCCAGCAGGACCTCTACTTAGATAAGTCCACAGCGTTGTGATAATGAAAATCAGTGCAACCACACTGTACAAGAGCCTTGGACCCCCATTTTCCATTAAGCTGATATCTCAAGGAGGCAAGAGAAAATTCTATCTTCACCTTGAAATTCTTTTTCAGCTCAGAAATGATCATAGACACGTTGAAATGAAATCAAACTTCTGACTGCAGCCTGTTCAGGACTAAAATTCACTCCTCAGTGGTCTTAAAACTCAAACTGAATAAAACCCTGTCCCCAGACAGGCTGGGGTACTCAGATTGGGGTGATCCTGCTGTTTAACTACATGTGGGACTGCAGATACAGATATGAAGATGAGAGGTTGTGACTGTCTCTGGTGATATTAATTTCATGCCCTTTCATTTAAGATGATTACTGAAGTGCCTGGGGGATTTTCCCAGAAATAGCTGCAGGGCTCCAGTAAGTCCCAAAGACCATCAGGCAGACACCACTTTCCTGTAAGTCTTAGAAAGGGGAGGGCTAAGCAGTTCTTCCTGTGCTGCAGATGGGCTGCAGGGAGAGGAACTGCCACAACCAGGGTACCAGCATGGATGGAGGCATGGCAGAGGGCAGATATGTGTTGGGAATGAGCCTCACAGAGCCCAGTAACTTCTGATCCCCCACCAGTTCTTCCCTTTCTCCTGCTCAGGACTATCCTAAACAGGATAAGGGTCTCCCTCTGGCACAGTCTGAATCAAAATATTTGTTGTTTAACCAACCATGAAACACCAAAATAATTCTTCATGAAAAATGAGTGAGAAAGACATATGGAAATTACACAGTTCAGGTCTGGTCTGAGCTGTTTGAGTTTTCTACAGGGACTGAGTTTCAGTCATCTAGATGCAAAACAGGAATTTCCACATCTGTCTGTCACAGCTCACCCCCCAACCTTCCCCGACAGCCAATGGGAACAGAACGCACAGGCAGGAATTTCTACTCAATACTAGAGGGAAGAGAAGCTGGAAATGGCTAATGATACTGGTTAATTACTTACTAACACTTAAATTATGTTGGTTGATGTCCAGGTCTACTTGCCATGTACAGTAGAAGTAGACATGGCATCCTGTGATATGTTTTAGTGGACATGGAGACGCTCAGTCAAAGATTGAACCTGACGGTCTTGAAGGTCTTTTCCAACCTTAACAAATCTGTGATTCTGTGATTCTGTGGCTTTTCTGTTTCCCACAGGTCGTGTTTTCATGTACACTCAGTCTGGAGACATTCGTGACTGATGGTACTTGTTAGCAGCTTTGGCAGCTTACAGCATTAGGATCATCAGTTCCTGTAATCTGATGAATCTCTTAACATCATAATGAATTTCTTACAGCACCCCTCTTTCCATCATGTAGATATTGATGACGGTAGTTGCCTTTCTAGGAAAAAAGAGTTTCCCTTGCTTGTGTCTGCAAATTTCTTGAGTGAACAGTAGAGGTTTGAGACCGTGATGCAGATAAATAAAGTTAAAACTACAGTCTTAGACCAAGGAGACTGAGTCATATTTCTCAAAAACATCTGGCCAGCAAAATTGTGTTTCAGCCTACTGTCACGGCATGTGGGTACTCAGTCATGGACTCAGCAACACAACAAAGAAAAAAGGAGGGGGGAATTTAACCAATTAAAACATTTTAACTCATCTGACACATTGTATGGGAACTTAATCAGATATTAAAAGCCTGACTTCTTAAGCATACCCTGAACCTTACACTGATAGATTATCATCCTGCAACAGTTCTCAACACAGTTCCCTAGAAGGGAATCAGCTCCTACAGCTTGAATAAGCTCCTCCACTGAATCCAACTTTCCAACCAGACTTTTTGCCTAGGCTGTGACAAGCTACTTCCCAAACTCCACCAACTTCTTTGAATCCAACAAGCCCTATGAGATGGGTCCTCATCTGAAGGCCACAAGGGGCTTTGTAGTTTCCTAGAGTAGTAACATCACAGGCCCCTTTAGCCTGCACAGGGCCCAGTGCCCACAACCAGCTCTTCCTTTGAATATCATCTGCCAATAGTTTTCATGTTTTCTCTAGCAGGCCACACCATCCCAGGAGGTTTCCAGCAGAAACGTGCTTGGAAATCTTTTACTAGGATCTGATATTCCCTACCAGATTCTTCTGGAGCATAAAGTCGGAATCTGTCACTGCACAACAGAGTTTTCTGAGCAGGAGGCTCAGGAGTTTATTCCCTCGACTTGAAATTGGACATGAGGTGTGACCATGGGAGGCAGTGAACTGCGGAAAGAAACTTTCCCTTCCTGTGTTCTGTGACATCCAAAAACCAAACAAGTGTGTCTCCAGGGGCAGAAACCAAGTATTGGATACTGACCTGCACATAAGCTCCTGTTCTAATAAGTGGTAAGTCTTAAAAGTATGGTCATTTGGAGTAATTTATGAGGTAGTTCCAGTTAGGTGCAGGGGTGAATTTTACTTTTATTCACTCATGTACATGAGAGGACTCCATGATCCTACAGGTCTTTTCCAACTTAAATGATTCTATGATCCTGAGAGGTTCTGCCATAGTTCGGATATGTATAGGAAGAGAGATGTTCTTCTTCCATGTTGTCAGCAAGAGAGATGGGTACCAAATGCTGTTCTTCACAAATGCAATCCAGAGAAGGGACTATATGTGTGAAAATTTGTCAACAGCAGGTTTTCATCCAGTAGGGGTGTCCAAGGAGTTAGGAGATGAGACCATGCAGGCTTTGACACAAGATCAGCCTATTCCTGAATGCAGTGACCCGTGGAGCATTTGTTCTCTGTGCCCCACAGCTCTAAGGTAAAACATGTTCTCTAAGGAAAGGACAGCACCCTGGGGTTGGGATCCTTCCCACTCAATGCTGTGTGTCTAGAGCGGAGGTGCTTCTGTCAGTGCTGGGTCCATCAGCACAAACCTGATCTCCAAGAGCAGTATTGACTCGGCCACTCCAGGCATTTGAAGGCATGCTGGGTGGAGACATCTACCCTTTGCAGTAGCCCTGATTTGGTCAGATGGGCCAAGACCCACTATCCTCTTCTGAAAGATGTGGAAAAAATTCTTATATTTCTGGTGTGAAGTGGAACACACTGTCTGCAATAAAGACTGCTTGTTCACTCACTGATTATCTTCACTTTGCCTTTGAAGAAGTGTAATCCCCAAAATACCCACTGAACCTGCTAGCCCAGGGTGCTGGAAAAGCTTCCTTATAGGAAACATAGTCACAACATGAAAGAAACAACTTCACGTTCCTCTGCAAATACAACCCCAGGCATATATATTCATGCATACAAATATATATAATGTGTGGCACTGCTGCCACACATTATGGTCTGGTTCCAGCAGCCAAGGCTTTCTGTAGTGCTTTTGGCCACAGCATTGAACTGGGACATAAAATTGCGTTGCTTAATCCTTGTAACTCCATGCCTAAAGCACTGCACTCTGGCACTGTGAACCAAGGCTAGTAAGGACAGACACAATCATGAACTTTGCTTAATAGTCCTGTAGTCTGCTCCAAAAGAGGATCGCTCATCTGGGATCAGATGTATAGGGAAACATTAAAGTTTGCTTACACTCCTCCTTCACTCTACACCCCAGCATCTCCTAGAGCTCCTACTGCTGTATCTTTTAGCCCACAGCCCATAATCCCTCCTGGGTAAGGCCATGCTGCCTGACAAGCTGGGCTTTTTTGGAGCCTTTGTGTGAGACCAACCTGAGGGATTAGGTTGGCAGGTGTGGCTGGAGCAGAATAGCCAGGTGGTGGTGATAGAAGAGAGGAGGCTGTGCCAGCTATGAGTGTAGTTTAGCCAACAGAAGGGGAAGTGGTATTGAGCTAAAATTTACCATTGATTGGACTCACAGTGCTCTGTCATCACATAAAACTACCTATTTTATGAAACTAAATCTTCCTGAGGTAAGCATTTATTCCAGATAATCATGGAACTTAAGATTGAATGGGAGAGTGTCTGCTAAGGCAAGAACAACCATGAGGAGAAAACTCTCGCCAGGAGCAGTTTGCTTGTAGCAAAGGGTCACTGACTCACGTCTGAAGCAAAGATTTTTTCAGGGCTGCCCAGAGCCACAAACAGCCCTCTGTGCTGAGGGACTCCTCCTACCATGGACAAACAGGGTACAAGGGAAGGAAAAAGTGCAAGTCACCTCTCTAACCAGAGTCAACCTCTCAGGAACTCACCTCCAGTCCTTTTCAGAGCCTGGAAAAGTGGCTTTGAAAGTTGCCACTTATCCTGAGATAGTGGCTGTAAACTCTAGGGCTATCTTGAGAGTCCCCATTGCCTGTGCAGTGTTTGAGCACCTCATGCAGTCTCCCACAGTCCCAAGGTAGACAAAGCACTGAGAGAATGCAACACAAAACCAACCACAATTGAACCTATGAAGAAGCTTTACATTAGATTCAATCAATGAGGAAACAGAAGTGTAAGTACTGCCTTTATTCTTTGAAAATATGAAAGCAGAGCTAATCTGAAAACAAACTCACTACACAGAGAAGCTACAGCGAACAGGACTCAGACAGAAACCACTGATGGAGTTTGTCATGGGTTTTGCTCAATCCAGCACTAGCGAGAGTCAGAAAAGCACCTTCTCCAGGATGAATCCTGATAGGAGAGGGAGGAAGACGGTGTGTTGAGGGGCAAGATCAAAAACCACTCTGCCCATAGGAAAAGCTGGTCTGCAGTGGAATGGCTTTATGTCTATCATCCCCAGGCTGTTTTTTCCATCTCCTGCCATATTGCATCCAGAAATGGTGGTACAACCCTTCATGGTAGCTTTCACAGGAGGAACTACACAGGAGGAGAAGTACAAGCCATGTGTCAGTGGACCCAGTCCCCATAGTCATTCCCTCCCTGGCCACTGCAGTCCCCATTTCCAACCCAAGAACTGCCCATTCCTTACACCCAGTTGGCTCTAAACCCACCAACCCATTCCTGTCTCTTCCCATCCTCTGAACAAATTTGAAGAAACAGCAAGGTCACCTTGGTTGACTTGAAATACAAAGGGTTTAGGGTTTGTCTTCTTTCTTTCCCCTGAATAAAGATGATTTTTAAAACTTCTAGTAATTTAAATTTAAAAATTAAAAAGGTCTTAAATAGTTATCTCTCTTACGTTTAAAGATTCTTCTGGTCAAAGTTTGTCTGGCTTCCTAAAGAAACCAGGGCTGTGTGACATACTCCAGGAATTCATTGCCTCCTTCTCTCTCGGAACCTCTCATGGCATTCAAACTGGATGACAATGTCTCAGCCATATTTGACATGGGGTTGAGAAGTCTCAAAGACAATACAGCCTGAGCCATTTATTAAGATTAATCCATCCTTGAAGGCTTTACAGGATTTTAGCCAAACCAAGAGAGAAACATGGTGACATGCCCACTGAAACCTACCCCTGTCCTTTACCACCCCTGGAGCACCTACCTGAGAAGGAGACCTGAGCAGGTGCTGGGTGCCTAACTCTCCAAACAGACATTTTTGTTCCTGTTGCTTGCTTTTGCTAACACTGCTCACATTTCTCTGCTGTGCAGGTTATGGAGGGCTGGAATACTCTGTTGGGCATTTTGTCTTAGATACAAATAACTTGTAAAGGCACCTCACTAGTTCCTCACCTTCCTGTGCTCCCCTACACCTCTTCTTCCTCTGCATAGCTAATCACACCACACAGGTCTTCTCTATCTACAGTGACTGATCAATCAAGTTAAGACAAATTAGGAGCATTTTTATTTCAGTGATACACTGAAATATTTCCATTGCTGTGACTAGGAAAAGTCTTGTTTTCCTTCCTGTTGTCTCTGTGAAACATGATCTAATTCAGGGTTTGGACAACACATTTTCAAAAGTCTATAGCAAAGACCTTCAGGCATCACATCATTTCCTAGCAATATTATCCACTCAGAGGAATTTCATCTATAACCATACACAAGATAATTTTTTTCAGTCTGTTTCTACAGCAGGTGTTGCTGCCTTTAACTTCCATCTTAGTTTTCCTGTCTACTGGAGCACAGGTAGCATTGCCACAAAAGGTGGAAGTCCTTTACCTGCAGCATGGGAGGAAAGGAGAGTGACCAGGAAACATGCTGTCAAGTTTCCTCTCTCTAATTTCACGTGTAATTACAGGTGGAAAAAAGATTTCTGAAGGAGCCATTATAAGACTGGAGTTCCTTCTCAAGGAAGATCTTTGGGTACCCCAAAGGCTCAGCTGCAGTGTTTATGTCCCTGGCTCTGTACACACAGAAGCACCACTACAACAGTGTCTTGTCCCCAGCATCACCTCATGGAAAAGCCAATGGCTCTGTGTAGTTCCACCTAAACCTCCACTGAGCTGGCAACTAGCTTAGATCCAGATTCACCCTCATACATCTTAACTAGGGCCAGCAGGTCCAGCACCTTGGTCAGATTTGTTACATCCTGATTGCCTCAGGAACCCAGTTCTCCTCTTGACCTCAGTTGTGCTGTGCTATGAGGAACTCCAACAGTTATTCATGCATAGTGGGGAAGAAAGAAGAAAAAAACACCCCTGCCCTTTGATCAGCTTTAAACTTTCAGTTTTCACCTTTCAGTTCCTTGCTTCTTCCTCTTTTTTTTTTCCCCACACTTTTTACCTGTCTTTATTTCTCAGTGATGCTTCCTCTTAGGCTAGTTTCACCCATTTTACCAAAAAGATGAAAGACAGCCCAAATAAAAGGCAGTTACCAGAATTCATTAACCCAACAAAGTCAACACATTGGGTTTCAGGTCCAGTGCAGTTTACAATTTCTTTATTGCACTTGGAGTCCGCGCTGAAGCAGACAGGACACTGGTACCCGTTGGGCACGTTGTCATCTGGTGGCACTGGAATGAAAGAGATGGGCTGTAACTGGTGTTAATGAGGGTATGAGAGGAACAACCAAGGTCATGGTTTAGCCTGGAAGGCCACACCTTGGGATGGGCCAGAGAGGGGATGGGCTATAAGGATAAAAAAGGAGCTTACATGAAACAGAGGTGGTTCGACACTCATCACCCGTGCAGCAAGCTATGTGGCCCTTTGCTTTTGCCATCCCATAGTTCATGGTGACAGGGCCATGGTTGCACATGTTGGATGGCACGCAGGATTTGATGGATGAAAGGATTGCCATCTCCCCTGTAACAAAGCAGAAGGCAGTGCCAAGTTGTTAAACACAAGGTAACTCCCTTCCCATTCCAATAGCTCCTGCACCAATTCCTAACCAGCTGCATATTTCCTTCTGCTTGTACAAAGTCACCCTTCATCCTTGAAGCACCTCAAGGCTCAATTTAACTGTTCTGCTCCCCTTTACACCTTTTGAGCTTGGCTGATGGTGTAGACCAGACTTGCCCATGTCAGGATGCTCGTGGCTGCGACGGACCATGTGCTCAGCAGAATGTGCATAAAGAAGCATGAGCTTCTTAGAGGCATGTGGGGTAGAGGATCGTCTGGGATGGGAAAAGCTCTCTATTCCTCTATCTTGAGAAGTAGTTTCTTACTGGGAGGTTTTGGTTCTTAGTTGCGGAGAGGAGAACCATGAGCTACACTAGACTCACTTCTACTGTGAGGACAAGCTCAGACAATTGAAGTTGTTCAGCCTGGAGAACAGAAATCTCCTGGGTGACCTTATAGCAACATTCCAGTACCTAAAGGGGCTAAAAGAGAGCTGGAGAGGGACTTTTGACAAGTGCATGGAATGACAGGACAAGAGGGAATGGCTTCAGACTCAAAGAGGGTAAATTTAGATTAGATATTAAGAAGAAATTCTTGGCTGTGAGGGTCATTAGGCACTGTACAGGTTGCAGAGAAGCTGTGGATGGCCCATCCTGGAAGTGTTCAAGGCCAGGCTGGATGGGGGCTCTGAGCAACCTGTTCTAGTGAAAGGTGTCCCTGGCCAGGGCAGGACATTGGAACAAGATGATCTTTAAGGTCTCTTCCAACCCAAACTATTCTGTGATGTCGATTACAATGATACAGTGATAGCTCAGCCCCGGTGGTACTGCCTGGTTGCCTGGTGTCCCCTTCCCTGCTCAAGGAAGGGGGTTAGATGCAGGCCACCTTCTCTCTCCACATGTCACCACTGCACCCTCAGAGCTAGATGTCAGCAGCCTAGTGTAGCTCATGGTTCTCCCCTCCACAGCTAAGAACCAAAACCTCCCAGTAAGAAACTGCTTCTCAAGATAGAGGAATAGAGAGCTTTTCCCATCCCAGACTATCCTAATCTCTGACTCCTCTGCCAGCAAAAGAAAAATGAACAGTTTAACCAAGGGTGGATCATAAGACCAGTGACAGAAGTGGGGAGAGAGACACCTGCCCCAGTCCCACTCTGAAAGCTTCAATGGCACACAGATATAGGGGATGTCTCACCTACCCATTAGGATCTCGTACAGAATGATGCCACAGGTATCTTCACCACCAGTGCAGGTTTTCATGGGGCCAGAGCAGCCTCTTCCTTCGCTGTAACAAACCTCACACTGAAGACATGTCCCTGGGGAAAGAAGGACATATTCCTGAGTAAGAATCATAAGGGATCTCACTTCCCCTTTCATTACCATTTGACTTCAGTGTTTGATCAGAACTTTTCACATTCCTCTTCTCTTATTTTTCCTGTTTCATTGTGCAATTTGTGGTGGGGTTTTCCTGGAGCTGCTGATGAAAGCAATCCTACAAACCCCTTAGTCCTGGCAGGCGTTCAACTGTCCCTTGATCCACAACTCCCAAATTCTCTCTTTGCAGTAAGCAGGGGCACCCGAGTGGCTGGAGAACAAGAACTGTCAGTGGGTAATGACTGTGCTCTGTAAAAATTGGAGAATCCCTTTGTAGACATTATCTCTTTGTAAGCATTATCTCTTTGTGTATCTCTCTGTAAGCATTAGGGGAAACCACTTTACCAACTACCTGCTGGAACACCTTAAGCAGACCAGAATATCAGACTGTCAGCAGGAAACACTTAGAAAGTAATAAAGTGCTTATCAACAGAGGACAAATACGATGTCTTCCATGGCACACACCTGCAAGGGTCCAGAGCATAGATTAATAGGTCCCAGGCACGTAACAGCTCCCAAAACCCAGGTGCCAACTGAGGCACCTTGCAGTGGCTGTGACGTCTTCATGGTGTGTCAGGTATGACCCAAGACCTCCAAGACATGTGTGCTTCTCTGTAGCAGAGCTGAAGGACAGCCGAGATGACATAGAACGTCCAAAATGTCACACAACCCCGGACACGAGCAAAATAAATGGGCCCCTAAGCTTGTGATAAACAAGTCCAGAGATCCACTCAGCTGACCAAAGATCTGTCTGCCTCAGAGTAACCTGGGTCACTCCAACAGCTTTCCTGGCCAGACCAGCGGTGTCATGTTGTAAATGCCGACACCCTCATCTGCACTTTGGCCCACAGCACCAAAGATCCCCTGAGACTGGTCACCCCTCTGCAGCACAAATCCCCCCAGATGAGGTGTTTCTATGGCTCAGATGGCAGGAACAGCCTGTCACATGAAGCACCCATTCCCAGAACTCTTCTGTGTCCCACAGCTCAGCAGGTCCTAGTAAAAACTCACCTGGGTCCAGGAAAGCCAGGAGGAAGCTGAGTCCAAGGGATACTTTCATGTTGATGGGATGTAAGCACAAGGAGCTGCCAAATCTTCGTGAACACAGCACCGTGTGCCACAAGGGCTTTATAAACTGGAGGAAAAGGGTACATTCTTTAGTGTTCTGAAGAATATAGATATTTCTGAGTGCTAACACCAGCATTTGTTTCTTTTTCTTTTAAAGCACAAGTTTTGCCTTCTTCTCCAGATGAATAATGCTGTTTGCCTTTCTCCTGTTTAGAGGATGCAGCCTATGAGGAAAGACTGGCTTTCTTGGTGATATCAGGTGCAGTCTCTGGTGCAGACTTTGAACACCATTTAGCCTCTGTCATCCATATGAATAATGGAGAAGAAATCACTTAGACAGCCCCGTTAGGCCCAAAGAGGCTGATATGGTTTGAAGCTGGCTCCCTGCTAAGTCTCCAAACCTTACCACAAGAAGTCCCCCCCATCCCCCAAACCTCAGGGAGAAGAGGGAAAAAAACAACCGAGAAAACCGAAATGAGAGAGAGGTAGCTAAAGCAATATATATGAATATATTTACGCTTATATTACAGTTATATACAATTGAAATATATATATACAATTTCACAAGGAAAAGGGAAAGGGAAGGGGGAAGGGAAAAAAGGAACAAAACCAAAATAAAATATATATGTCTATATATATATGTATTCTGATCAATAGCACAAGATCTAGCAACTAAAAGAATTAGCAAAGAATATCTTACTACTCTCCTTGGGACAACAGAGAGTCACCACTGGAGCGACTGCCGGCAACCTCCACCTCCCAAGGTCGACAAGGTCTTACCAGGCCTCGCTCTCCAACCCGACAGACTCAACAGCAGGGAAACCCGCACCTCAAAGCTGCCGGAAGGAAAGAGAGGGCGAAGGCCTCTCCTCCTTTCTTCTTATACCCTGGCTTACATAAAAATCGTAGGGAACACTGGGTAAATCTGAGCCCTTCCTTGGTTACAAATTGGTCCCCAAGGAAGGCCTAGACTAAACTGCGACAGAGCCAAAGTATAGCAAGGACTAGCCAGAAATGCTTCTTGTGGCTGGGTTTTTCCTGGCTGGTTTCCCATCTCCTCACTCCCATCACTCAGGAGCTCTCATGCCCTGATTACAGAGGCAAAGCAGGTAGGGTCAAAGCAGTGAGCTTCCTCTCTGAGGCAGTGTACAGCTTCAGTTTGCAAACTGACTGCCCATGCACACCTTGGAGCAGGCTCAAGGAAGGGTTTCTGGAGTTGAAAACTGGTCCTCCAGCGTTTGGGGTTTGATATAAAACACTTGGAAGTTGATAAGGAAGTCTTCTGTTGTAGTTCTGGGCTTTAAATTAAATCAAGTCAGCAGGGAGAAAGCACAGGTTGTCTGTGAGGCAACCTGGTCACAACTGAGGTGATGTTACAGCAGGTTTTCATGCCCTGATGTCTCATGATGGGCCAATGACAAGCAGCAATGACCAACTTGTGATTGGCCCACATGGCTTCAGACACAAGGGCAAACCAAACGACAAGTCCTGCACAGCAGGAGCACACAGACATACAGAGAGGAATCACAAATACAAAGTGCAAGGACATTCCAAGGCTACCTAGTCCATCCCGCTACCCAGGACAGTTCTAGGCCAGCACAAGTGTTGCTTCTGGGGACGTAACAGGGAAATCCAGACTACTGGGAAGGTAGTCTCACCCTGAACCTGGCAGGGATGGGTGTTTGGTGAAAAGCAGGGAGAGCTTCACTACTGAAGATTCCTACTGATGTGCAAATGAGCTGAGTGCTGTTCCCAGATCTAGCAAAGTCTTCCCGTAAATCCATCGAGAAAAATCACAGATCTCACTGATGTTTCCACTCACTCTTTTGCTTTCATATTCTGCCAGCAGCAGAGCTCTTCTCTGCCTCTCTCTCTCCCACCTTACTATGTGCTTTTCCATTTGAGACTAATCTCTTCAAAGGACAGTGGCCTTGTTACATCTTGCTATACATTGAGTAGTCCAGCAAGACCTCTTCTTAGATAAGTCCACAGCGTTGTGATAATGAAAATCAGTGCAACCACACTGTACAAGGGCCTTGGACCCCCATTTTCCTTTAAGCTGATATCTCAAGGAGACAAGAGAAAATTCTATCTTCACCTTGAAATTCTTTTTCAGCTCAGAAATGGTCATAGACATGTTGAAATGAAATCAAACTTCTGACTGCAGCCTGTTCAGGACTAAAATTCACTCCTCAGTGGTCTTAAAACTCAAACTGAATAAAACCCTGTCCCCAGGCAGGCTGGGGTACTCAGATTGGGGTGATCCTGCTGTTTAACTACATGTGGGACTGCAGATACAGATATGAAGATGAGAGGTTGTGACTGTCTCTGGTGATTTTAATTTCATGCCCTTTCATTTAAGATGATTACTGAAGTGCCTGGGGGATTTTCCCTGAACAACATGACTACACTAGTCTCACTGAATTACACAGAGCTCACCTGTTTTCCACCTCTCAAGGAGGGAGGGTGTGAAGCTGCAGCCTTTTCATGTGCTTTTTTAGAGAGGAAACCGAGCACAGCAAGGAGAAGACACAATCTACAGCAATAAGAGATCTGGAAAATAAGATCTATGAGAGAAGGTGAAAACTATTAAGGTTCTCAGTGGACACCCAGTCATATCATATATGTCTACAAAAACAAGGGCTGGATAGGAAAAACTATCACAGAGGGCTTACTTTAGGCCCTGGGGAATTTTCAAACAGTGACAATACTGAAATGTGGGAAGGTGTGGATCCTCCATCCTGGGTGGCTTGGAAAAACAGGCTAGACAATAACTGTTAGGGAATTATTTATGTTGATAGGATCCTGCTCTAGGGCTGAGAGATGGATTATTTGTTCTCTCTCAGGATTCTTTCTAAATTTGTTCTTATATTTTAATTTCATGGTGTGCATGTTCGTGTTTCTACAGCATGTCAATGTTTCTGCAGCATGTCCATGCTTCCAGAAGCAGAGGAGAATGATAATACAAGTCACACTCTACAGGGAGGTGAGGCAGAGGCTGGGGAGGTCAGACAAATATGTCAGACAAGAAAAGTTAGAAATCCAATCCTGAAAATAGCATTGGTAGGAAGTGAAGAAGGGGGAAAGTTCAAAAGGATGATTATTCTATGTTCAGCAGAAGAAAAATGCCCATCTAGGCCAGAGCATGTAAAAAAATATATACAAATTTGCCTTGCAGGCTTGTAGCAGAAAATCCCAGTGGGTTTCATAAAATCAGAATTATTTGGATTGTAAAAGACCCTTAAGATTATTGAATCCAGCCATTAACCCAGCACTACCGAGCCCACCACTAAACCATGTCCCTAAGTGGAACATCTACACGTCTTTTAGATACTTCCAAGGATTGTGACACCACAACATCTTCCAGGGATGCTGACACCACAAATTCCCTGGGCAGCCTCTTCTAGCGCTTGACAACCCTTTCCATGAAGAAATTTTCTTAATATCCAGTACAAATCTCCCATGGCACAACTTAAAGCTGTTTCCTCTCATCCTAAGAACCCAAACATAAAGATATGTTGTCAAAGCACAAAATTAATATATCAGATTTACAACACAGCTGAAAAACCCAGGTCAGAAAGCTCTGAAAGAGAAAGTGGCGAAGTTGTGACAAAGATAGTAAAAGATAGAAAGGACTGGGTGTGCACAGCTTGTGTAGGAGATATTGGGGAGAAGCTTGTGCAGGCCCTGCTGGGGTTGAAATGGAAGGTTCCTAGTGGAGAATGACAATGGTGGCTTTAAGGAAGAAGACGTGAGGTTAGAGCTAAGGATAAATCCCTTGACGGTGAGGTCAGCTGAGGCCAAGAGGAGCACCCTGTTCCTGTGATGAAACCCTTGAGAAGGAACCAGGAGAACGGGGCATGCTGGGGTTGAGGGTAAATCCAGCAGAGCGCTGGAACCAGGTAGGCGCAGAGCAGGTGCCAGCCCTCTTCCCTCACAGTCAGTGTGGCTCCGAGGGATGGTGGCACTGTGACCAGGGCTCCCCTCTCAACAGCTGGAGAGCCAGCAAAACACTTTCTGCAATGGCAGACAAACTGGCAATCAGAATGAACCCCTGTGCACAGGGTCATTGCAAGGCTTGGGTGCTCAGCTGGGTCTAAAGAGTCACCCAGGCTAGTGGCAGCCACAGCAGAGCTGTCCCTCTTGTCCCCACATTAGCAGGATGCAGCTTCAGAAAAAGACTGGAGGGACCATTTTGCGCATAGTGGCCATTTTTAACCACAATGTTCCTATTTTTTCTGTTTAGAGGACTGTCCTGACTTTTAAATGCTACCAGGGGCTTTGAGCTATGCTAACACAGGGCTGCCTGTGACAGCAGGGTATTGTACATCCCCAACAGCTCCAATGCCCCAGTGAGACAACAAGTCTAACAGTGTCCCAAAAGCCCAGGAACAGCTTTTGTGGGAACAGTAGATCCTGCATCTCCCGTATTTCCTTTTACACCTGATGCAAGAGGACAGAGCCACAACATGTTGGGACATTTCAACGGTGAAGTCATCCACAGCCCATAAAAAAAGGTGTAGAAGAAGAATCAAACCCACCCATTTTCTGAGCTGATTCCTTGTTCTCCATAACAGAGATTGGCAAAACCTGCCAATCTAGTTAACCAGGCAGGGAAATGTAAGACATTGTGCCTGGCAAGGTTATGGAGCAGATCATCCTAAGTGCAATCACACAGCACCTACAGGATGGACAAGGGATCAGACCCAGCCAGCACAGGTTTAGAAAGGGCGGGTCCTGTCTGACCAACCTGATCTCCTTTTATGATCAGGTGACCCACCTGGTGGAGGAGGGGAAGGCTGTGGATGTGTCTACCTGGACTTCAGCAAAGCCTTTGACACTATCTCCCACAGCACACTCCTGAAAAAGCTGCAGCCCATGGCTTGGACAGGGGCACTCTGTGCTGGATTAGGAACTGGCTGGAGGGCTGGTCCCAGAGTGGTGGTGAATGGAGCTGTATCCAGTTGGTGGTCGGTCACTAGTGGTGTCCCCCAGGGATCAGTGTTGGGCCCAGTTCTGTTTTATATCTTTATTAATGATTTAGATGAGGGCATTGAGTCCACCATAAGCAAATTTGCAGATGACATCAAGTTGGGGGGGAGTGTCAATCAGCTGGAAGGCAGGAGGGCTCTGCAGAGGGACCTCGACAAGCTGGAGAGATGGTCTGATTCCAACAGGATGAGGTTCAACCAGGCCAAGTGCCGGGTCCTGCACTTTGGGCACAACAACCCAATGCAGCGCTACAGGCTGAGCACAGAGTTGCTGGGGAAAGGGCAGAAAGGGACCTGGGAGTTTGGATTGACAGGAAGAGAGTTCCTGTTGGCAATGGATTTGGGAACCAGGGAAGAGAATTCGAAGGCTAGAAATAATATGAGTTAAGTAATATAAAACTGTGGCTTAAATGTGGTTTAAAAAGATGGTATTTAACAAGTTATTGCACCTATGCAGCAACACTCTAGAAAAAATACACAGAATCAAATTACTGAATATCATCAAACCATGAAATTTCATTTTTCAAGAAGTCAAGACATTTAAATGAGTTCAAGGGATATTTTATTTCCCTTTTGATTGTACACCGCTTACGGCATTAACATTGATGCATTGTTGGTACCCTGGCCAGTAATTGCCTTTTCAATTGAAATAACTGCCAGGAAATCCAGCTGCCTTTCAAGCATCCTGAGTGAAGGCAGATTTGCATGCACGTCAGTGTGTTGAGCAAGCCTCCTGTTCCAGTATGAATGATCAGCAATTCAAGACAAAGAATGATCAAGCATTCAAGACAAAAACCAGCATCTATTTAATCCACTGGTGGATGATGTAAAAATTACATCCTTACTAGATAATCACAGACCTTATTAGACATTCATATTTCAACCTGGTCTTCGATGAATCGCTCCAGCGTGCGACTTTGCCAGGAGCAGAGCTCGTTTGCTAAGAGAGTTCCAGGCTGGCAGCTGAGGTGAACCTAGTTTACCAGTTTTAGTTGATACATTAAGACAAAGCTAATGCTGCCATGATCTGGTGTCAAAAACCAATGAATATATAAGATGAAGTCTTTTAATATAATGGTGATATCCACACATCATATTTATTGTCCGTGGCAGTGGTTAGTACCCTCAAAATGGAATAGAAACTCAGTGTTTCGGGAATCACTTCTAAGTGGGCTCTCAAATACTTTGTGTCTGCTCCTGTCCCTTGAAAAAGTGGCCTGACCTCAAGACTCTGGCAACTTGATTTAATGTGCTTGAAAGTCTCTGTCTCTCTCTATGCCTTTATTTTTTTCCTACTTTCTGCAAAAAAAAACTCCTCTCCTCCCACATAGCTGAAGCCTGAGGCTGATGATGAAGGTCACATATCCTGGAAAGCACAGTGGCTGCCTTCTGCATCACACTGAAATTTGTGAAGGAATTAGTGAACACAGTGGGATTTTACAAACTTCTTTTAAAAGCCCAATTTTGTGGGGAAAAAAGAGGAACCATCCAAAGCCAACCTGGAGATGAGGCACTGATAGACTGCAGGTGATAAGAGGACAAAGATTCACTCAGTCCCTTACTTACTCACTCCTTCTTTCTGGCTATCCACTGGTCCCATCTGTGCATGGAAAGCCTCCTTAAAACAGGCTGCATACTTGGAAACAGGAGATGTGTAATAGGTAAAGGCATTCATCTTTGCCCTTGATTGCATTTATTCATAAAAATATCACTCTATCATTTTCTCACCCTCCCTTTCCATTCAGTCAATTACTAACCAAGTCCCACCAACAGGAAATAAGATTTTATCACGAAAAGTAGCAGTCACAGCTGAGTAAGACCTGCCTTGAAAATGGAAAGATGAAGCCAAATCAGGAAAAAGAAAAATAAATTGTTACCAATAGGCTTGAGACAAAAGTTTAGGCTGTGGTTACAAACTCTCCTCACGGTAGGAAGTATTTGCATGCAGGCATTTCTTTGAACCATCACAAAGATGCAGCCGCTCTGTTTATACTGGAGGTCTTTGAAGTTTGAAGATCCAAACAACCTCATTTACCTTTTTTTTTAAATTGAAGTGATCTGGAGCTGAGTGAACCCTCCTTACAATTTTTGGCATCCCTTCTCTGAGATGTGTCATGTCACTCCGTCGATGCCATTTTTTTCTGTTGCAGGATTTTTCCCATGTGTGTAAAGCACACGTCACTTCTGATGAGCCCAGGTGCTGTGTGCTTCTCAGTGCCAGTGTCTGCCTCCTCCTTCCAGTCCCTTATTATGAAGCATGACACACTGCATAAGGAAGAACCCGGAAAGCCATGCCCTGCAGCACCAAGAGATATGATCCCAGCTTTCCAAATGATGCTCATCTTTCCCATCGTTTTCCAACCCAACATTATTCATTGTGTGATAAGTATCATACAATAAAGGTATTCCCAAATGAGTGTGACATACAGCATGAAGAAAAGCATGTTTGCTCAAAGCCTGCATTGGTTTGGGCAGATTTTTAAATCAACAATCGCTTTCAGGTTGTTCTTTCATTTCCTTACAGACATTCATGAGGGAATGTGTCCATTGCCCAAGGTAAGGCAGGCCCTTGGGCAAAACAACTGTTTGACAAGTCATAATACTGAGGGATGTTTCAAACTGAAAGAAAGTAGGTTTAGATTAGATATTAGGAAAAAATTCTTTACTGTGAGGGTGGTGAGGTGCTGGAGCAGGTTGCCCGGAGAAGTTGTGGATGCCCCATCCCCGGAAGTGTTCAAGGCCAGGCTGGGTGGAACTCTAAGAAACTTGGTTTAGTGAAAGGCATCCCTGCACATAGCAGGGGGGTTGGAATTAGATGATCTTTAAGGTCACTTCCAACCCAGACCATTCTGCAATCCTATGTTCAAATATTACAGCGAACTTCAGAGAAATATCCAGAAACAACAAAAAATGAATGGCAGGGGGAGAGATCCAAGGAAACCTCCACAGGTCTCAGTATGGAGACACCTGTGGTAGCTCAGCACAGCTGGTACAGCACCATGTGGAGGAATCAGATCAGGTCCCATGAGCAGGGAACCAGGTCACCTGAGTGACCTTGCAAGGGAGAATCAAACTGTTCCAGGGATGTTCCATGACTTGAGCCTTAAATCCAGTGTTCAGTTTTGGTCCTCTCATTACAAGAGAGACATTGAGGTCCTGAAGCATGTCCAGAGAAGGGCAACAGAGCTGTGGAAGGGTCTGGAGCACAAGTCTGATGAGAAGCAGCTGAGGGAGCTGGGGATGTTTAATCTGGAGAAAAGGAGGCTCAAGGGTGATCTTATCGCTCTCTACAACTGCCTGAAAGGAGGGTGTAGCCAGGTGGGAGTTAGTCTCTTCTCCCATGTAACAAGCAATAGCACAAGGAGAAATGGCCTCAACTTATACCAGGAGAGGTTTAGCTTGGACAGAAAGAAAAATTTCTTCACTGAAAAGGGTTGTAAAGCAGGGTGGTAAAGGCTGCCCAGGGAAGTGGTGAAGTCACCATCCCTGGAGGTCTTTAAAAAACATGTGGATGGCACCTGAGGGCATGGCTTAGTGGGGAATGTGGTGGTGGTGCTGCATTGACAATTGGATTTTATGATCTTGGAGATCTTTTCCAACCTTCGTGATCCTATAACTCTGTCATGCTCTTACCCACTCAGCCAAAAAGGACATGCACCAGGGTTTCTCACTCACTAACATCCTGGTTGTGCAGATAAAAACCATTCTGCCAGGGAGCTCTCTCCAGGATAATATATGATAATAAATACATTTACACACATAGGCCTTCACTCTGCTACACCAACCAAATAGCAACTGGTTGCAAGTCAGGAGACAAGGCTACAGACATCTTGGAGTCCTTTGCAAAATGTTTGCTTATATGAAATCAAAATTTTACAGCAAGAATATCCCCCAATAAAAAGTTGCTTAACTCATCAGTGACATAGATGGAAACAAAATTCCCCCCAAATGTGCTCTGTAATTGGTCTACTCCACTTCTTCAAACCTGGGGTATTACAAATATACCTGATAGGGATGATATACTGACAAATGGGTGGGGGTTTTGTGTGGTTTAGGCCTCAAGGAATCATCTGGGAAACCACAAAGTTTTAATGAGCCTGACCCAGAGACATTAGGTTTTATGGAAACAGATTAAAAGAGTTTTACATAACAACTTAATCATACAGTATAATGAGAAAATAAAAAATATTGCCATAAAGATAAGACATGGGAAATTCCAGTGCTAGAGATATGAAATGTATGGAAATGATAACTAGATGGATACAGAATGAAAATGAAAACAAATGTGAAAGAAGAAAGGCAGATATTTAAAAGAGGGCTTATAAGATTATTAAAAGACTAGGACAGTCCCATATCAGAGCAAAATCCCTAATGTTATGTTTTTCAAGAAAGTTTTTGTCATTTTTATGTTTTACCTTTTGCATGAACATAGAGTGAAAGATTAAGGAGTACTGGATCCAGATTTCTGCATTTTCTCAAAGTATCTGTATCTCGGTATGAGGAATGCCAAAATTACATTCACTGATTGCATGGAAAACCTTAAAGTGAGGCGTCACCTCACCTTAGACTGCAGGGCAAAAGGGGTTGGAAATGATGAAAGTGGAGGTGAAGCTGGGGCTTAGGGAAAGACTGACGCACCATTCTTATCACGTATCCCAAGACCAAATGGAGAAATAACACAGGCATAGACTGCACACCCCAGCATTAGGATCTGGACTTCCAAACCCTGACAGTTTTGTGGCTGAACACCAAGAGAAGTGCTCAGTTTTGGGGCAGCGTTGTGTTTAAGAGGGTACAGGACCCCAAACAGAGCTGGTGAGATAGGGCTCCAACCTGCTGCACACTCCCTTTGAGATGCCACGCAGAGCTGCTCCTAGGGGTTCACTGCAGCTCCTGCGTCAGGCCCGGCATGAGGATTTTTCAGATACTGTGGAACATTTCAAATGGTGACTAAATGCATTTGATTGCCTGCATTGCAGTCTTAGCCAAGGGGCTTGTGCATTGCATTATCCCAACAATATTCCCCATATCGGGTGATCCAAAGCTATAAAACTCTCAGATTCATATGACATTCTGCTAGTGCTTTGCATTACACAATCCCTGTGGAAATATAACTGCATCAGATCCAGTTATGCCAGCACTGTATATGTGCATAGAAAGAGGCAACACACATCCTAAATGGTTCTAGTGAAGAGACCTGAACTCAGGTGAGCTAAGTAACTTCCTCACAGCCTCACAGACAGCATGAGCGCCCTGCCAAAAGTGTTCCTCTAAAGGACCTGCTGCTCGGACTTGCTTCACTCATTCCCCGTGACAATCCCATTGTGGTGATAACCCCATGTGGCACGGTTAGAGGCAGTAAGTCTCACCCACTGACAGCAAAGCTTATGTGAGGCAAGACAAACAGCATCAAGTGAGGTTTGCTCCCGCTACTCCCATCTCTTGTTATACCACCTGTGGCTAAGGGAATAGCTTTTGTGTTTCGCACAGATTTGCATCCATCAAGACCTGCTATTTATGAACTGGGGGGAAAATAGCTGTGGGAATACAGGTCTTGACCTGCCTTTTGTCTGTGCCAAGGAATAGATATTTCCTGCCATACTGGCCTGTCAGAGCAGAATTGTTCTTGAAGATGGAGCTGGGGAAGCAGAAAGGCAATGTCGTCTCCATATGCACCCAAGGGTCTCCTGGGGCCAGAAAAAGAAGCTGCAGCCATGTGAAGCAAAGCTGTGGTGCAACATAAGTTGACACTGCTGACAGAAATGTATTCCAAGGATTAGCTCTGACCTGGCAGGCTTTGTTCTTGATCAGATCCAGCACAGACTGTACTGTGCTGTCTCTAGGTCAAATCAGGTGTCATCTGACTGCACTAAGCCCATATGGTATCTCACCATGGCAGTTAACCACTTCCTTCTCCCATATTGTCTTCTCTGTGTGTCCTCCTCCTTTTCCTTCTACTTCCTCCTCCTCCTTTTCCTCCTCCTCCTTTTCCCTTGCACTACCACCAGTGCTCCCTGGAAAGGCTGCTTAGGGAGTGGATCCACCTAACACTCACCCAGCAATGAAGTGGGTGATGTGGTAAGGCCATGTGGCCATGTTAGCAGGGACAGAGAGGACAAGGTGGCAGCAGTCCACATTTGGCTTTGCTGGCACTGGCAGAGAACCCCACACCAACTCTGTCTTCAGCATAGTGCATATGCTGGGTCAAGCATGTATAAAAACATATTTGCTGCCTAAAGTCTGTGTTACGAATCTTGGTCAACTGAGTCTAAATTTATTCAGGACTCAAACCTGTTTTGGTTCAACATGAACCAGCAACAGACAGACCTCCATCAGTCGTGCAGCCACTGCCTTTTTTTGCTGGGACCTCTTGCAGGATCTCAGGTTCATCCTTTGGGATGTGGATACACCCTCATCACGGACAAAGCAACTCTGTGGACCTCCTGCAAGAGAAGTTAAAAAATTAATTCTTCATCATATGGGGCTGAGCTGAAGTCACTCAATACTTGGAAACTCAAACTCTTATGACATCCCCATTCCAGAAATAATCTGGTAATTCCCATTTCCTAGACATTCCTCTGCCTCAGGCTGTACAGAGTTTGGCTTTCTATACATTCAAATCTAAGAACATGACACTTGAGATTGTCACCAATAACACCACGTGCCTACAGCACGGGATCCCTTCCTGTGCTGGGCTGGCTGGGCTGACATTCACACCAAGAGGAAAAAGGCTCTTCCTTCTCCTTTTGCTCTGCTCTATGGACCCATTGTGTCATGGCCAAAGAAAACTGCTTCTTCCTCTTACAGTCTGCAGACAGAGGTTCCACAGGAAGGATAAAGAAAACCTACATAAACCAAAGCCAGGATTAAAACACAGTATTTCTGGACAATAGGCCAGTGCATGATGATCCAAAATGCCTTTGGCCCCAAAGGAAATGTCTAATTAGTGCCAGCAGGAGGAAGGCTTGTGTATGGTTTGTATGTGGTCTCTGCCAAGGTTACAGTTGGCAAGAGCAGACTTTGCCAATAGCAGCCTGCTGGCAAAGCCCCGTGTTTTCCACTGCCTAGAAGCACACGTCTTTCCTCATTTCAGAGATATCTTCCACCACCTGTGGGCTGTTCCTGCCAGTTCAAAAGACCCCATCCTGGCACACTAACTCCTTCAGAGTTAGCCTCCCCATCCACTAGAAAAGGGAGCTGAGTCCCTTATGCAATATTTAACAAGCAGTCAAAACCAGAGATGTTTTCTGTCCCCTTTCAGCCTAGAGCACAGATGCAAGACACAACTAGCCCAGAACTTTAACAAGACATCACCAAGATGAATCATTACTAGTAAGTTATGTGATTACTTAACATTCTGTATGCATAACTGGATGATGTGAGCTCTCTCCCCTCTTCTCTTTCTCCTTTTTCCAATCTCCACAATTATCTTCATCTACTGAAGCCAAGATCCTTTCAATACCTCCAGCTTGCCAGGAAGAGCTGCCCCAGCTTGCTATTTGAATTATAACACACCCTCTAAAAAAGTTTCTGGCTCATAATTCAGTTATGTGAGAATATCCCTTAAGTGCATAACAAGGAAAGCACAGTTGGATGAGTAACTGATTCAGTTCACATTGAAATGGAAAAATCTAGTCGGTCCCAGTCTTAGTTTTCTCCTCCTGTACTTGCACGGGTCTGTTCCCAGGGCTCAAAGATGAATTGAGGGCTCTGGGCTAACTTCCTTGCCAAGGTTGCCTGCCTCAGAGACACCATCTGGGATTCACAAGCAGCTGTTCTCTTATTGCTAACAGAGAGCTGGGAGAGGGAATCCCAGGGCTGCACAGATGGAAAGGACCTTGGGGGTTAGAACTAGGTAATCTTTAAAGTCCCTTTCAACCTGAAAAATTCTCTGATTCTGTGATGGGAGACAGACTATTTGCAAGATCATATAGTGATGTGACAAGGGGAAATGGTTTCAAACTGGAAGAGGGCAGATTTAGATCAGATATTAAGAGAAAATTCTTTACTGTGAGGGTGGTGATACACTGGCATGGGTTCCCCAGAGAAGTTGTGGATGTCCCATCCCTAGAAGTGTTTAAGGCCAAGTTGGATGGAGCTCTGAGGAATCTGATCTAGTAAAAGGTGTCCCTGACCATGGTAGGGGGATTGGACTTTAGTCACCTTTAAGGACCCTTCAATCCAAACCTCTTCTTTGATTCTATGATTATTATTCTTGGGGTCTTATCTGAAAGGCTCTTTTGCAGTGGGATGATGCTCAGACACTCAGAACTTGACAGCAAGCTGTAAGATTGGGATTAGCCCCAAGACACAGTTTAAACAGGATTTTTGAAAAGGAGAGGAGATTCCTGTCAACTGGGAAAATAGGTGACCAACTGTGAGCCAGGTGCCTCCCAGAGGATGAAACTGGAGTATGTCAGCACAGCAAGGAAGTTGAGACCTCCAAATTTTTACTCAGGAAAGGAATCGTAGGGGTGCAACTTCCCAAAACAAAGGTAAGTGCAGGTAAGATGCATCCCTCTGTGCCTCCTTGCAGCACCCAGAGTAGTGAAAAGCAAACATGGATACCCAGTATAAAGCAGCTGTCACTGCCCTCTTGTCCTGCCTTGTCCTATCTGGGGCTGTAGGACCTCTGACAAATCTTTCACTAAGTGCACATACAGCACCTGCCACAAAGGAACCTGGGGCCAACAAGGCTGTCAGAGTTCTACTGAGTAAACTAATAAACTTCACAGATATAATCTCTAAGAACACAGAGCAGAAAAAACAAGCCTCTGCCAGGGCAGGGACATTGTCTTCAGCACTTCAAGGGAGATCTTCAGCAAAACCAACCCATTTCAGTTTGCTTCATGTGTGTGGAGGAAAGATTGTACAGGATTATGCAATACAGTAACGAGTCAGCTTAGCCATGTCTAAAACCAGACAGATCTCCTTGTCCCACTGACATGCCTATCTCCAGCTATCCCAGCACTATTTCTGTTTTAACTCTGCAGATAACATGTTTAAATACTGGACACAGATAGACACAAGATGTAAATGGTGTCAGCTCTGAATGCACAGCATACACCAATAGCCACATTGCAAAAGTCATATGCTCACAGTACTGCTGCCCTCCCACAAGTGGTGGCAAGTAGGATGCCTTCCTTTTTCCACAGGAGGGACAGCAAGGACACAGAAACAAAATCCATGATCCATGTAACACCTACTAACAAGGTCTGGGGAGAACATGAGGTTTATTAAGAGTTTTGCAGAAAGAATTGTGGCATCCCTCATGGCACCATCCACAATGTAATCCTTCATGACATCACCCTTCTAGAAGAAGCACAACCCAAGGTGTCTTTTCATATGTTCAGGCAGGCATAGTTGAAACTGAGAAATTGGCTCAGGACTTCCTGGGGCAGGGGAGGAGAACTTTTCCCAAAACATTGATTCTCAATGCATTTCCATCTCTGTTTCTTAAAGTTCTTTCTTTGCTCTCTTGATTCCCAGAAGTTGTCTACCCTGGGGCATTCATTTGAGTGTTGCCACTCTATTAAATATGAATTGAATTAGGCAGGAGGCAATTATCTGCGTTGGAAATTTCCCAGGGTATCAGAGCTGAGATCCTCAGCAATATCTGATGAGATATTTACAGACCACAAGCAATACAGGCATTATTTAAAATGATGGTGCTTCCCACACTGATCCTTAATATGTTTTTAGGACACTGGGCTTTAGAATAAGTCAAAGAGAGGAGCTAAATCACGCCCCTCTTCACAAAGCAATAAGGTTTTCCTCTGAGATCTCCTTGAGTGCAGGTCTGCTGCTACAGCTTTTGTTATTCACAGGTGGCTGAAGAACAGTCCTTTGGCATAAGCCATGGTTTGTGTGCAAACTGAGCACTGATGTTACCAGGATGCTGAGTGGGGAAGGGTCCATCATCAGTGCAGGTACTGGTGACGGGTATTCCTGCCCTACTCTGACCTGACTATCATACTTTACCATATTGTTAATGCCAGATTGATAATGAGCCAATGATGTGCTCCCACAGCAAACTGGGCAAACCACATACTGGGCTACAATAGGACCATTGTGGCAGGCAGACCAAGGGAGTTACTGTCTCCACTGCTGGGCCCTCAGTTCAACATGGTTATCAAGAAAAGGAAAGAAAATAGAAAAGAAACTAAAAAATGGAGCAGAGCAGCGCTACCAAGATCAGGAGACAAGAGCACGTGTCCTACAAGCAGAGTCTAGGGAGCTGGAATTGGTTGATCTGGTGAAGAGGAGTCTGAAGGGGACATTTACCAGAAGCCAAAAACTGGTTGAATTACAGCAGCAGAGCTCTTCTCAGCAGGGGCAGGTGATATAACAAGGAACAACAAACTGAAGTTTGAGGGGTCCACAGTGGACACGAGGAAAAGTTTTTTGGCTGGTGTTGCAAAAACGTAACTAGGGGTCCAACACCAGAGGCACAAATAGTCAAGTCATGCTCAAAAATAGTCCAGTCACATTCAAAAGAGTCAGTTGGATTCACAAATAGCACGATTGAATGCAGCATGTAAGTTTGTTTTGGATTGCCAGTGATAATGCAGTAACTGCAGAGTAGCTATATATAGCACCAAAAATATGATTGCAATCACAAGCTTAACATCCTGGGTCAACACTCAGTGTAGCTGAGGATGCAAGGCTTACCAAAAGGCGTCTCTTCTGGGGAGGGTGAAGAGGATAAGCCCATCAATCTCTCCCTGTAGTTTTGCATCAAATTCTCACCCCCGGTTAGATGCAAAATTGGGGTACTTTTTATACCTTATTAACCAATATCATGTAAAGTTCAGTGGGTGGGACTGTGGTCAAATCTTCTGTCCTTTGTGGGCTCGTTGTACGGAATATTTCTTGGTAGGAGGTGTACTTGGTTTGTACAGAACATCTGTGGGTATTGGGCAGAAGAACGAGACCACATGGCCTGTGCCTCGCTCCGTGTTCCCTCCCTCAGTGTCATGGCAACACAAACCACAAAACATCCGCCCTGTTTCTGTGCTTGCACCCATGGCATATTGAGCTTTGCATTTTCTTCACTGTATCATGCTTACAACATCTGGGACGGAGGACCAGCCCTCAGAGCTTTCCAGGACACAGGTAAATCAAAGCCAAGGCCAGTGTGGTCAAATTTTGGAGATAGCCCAGCTAGTCAGAGTAGGAGATTGAAATGCAGATCTCTGAAGATGCCTTCAGACCAAAGCTCCTGGGTACAGTCCTCCCATCAGCTTTGCCAGCTGTTTGTGTGGGCACACAGGGATTCAGTGAATTGCTTTAGTGGAAAAATAAGCCAGAAAATTATGATCTGTTTCAGGCAAACACATTCTAGAAGTTCCCATGCCAGCCTGGGAACAGTTATGAGTGGTCTCTGTAACAACCCAGCGCAAGTAATTTCATGGGAAACAGACTGCCTCCTAATCAAGTCAGTAATGAAAGAGCTCGTTTGTGGGGAGAGGAGGTAAGATTTGAATCTGAACAGAACTTCACACTGAGTTTCCGCACAAAAGGAAGGTAAATACTGAAATGTGTGTTTGCTCACAGGAAGGACAATTTAAGGCTGCGGAGCTCGCATATAGAAAGCACAACAGGACAAATAGAGAAAGGGGCCCTGGACTGGTTGTGTGATGCACAGAGAGAGAGGTCACGTAGGCCAGCCGTAGAATGACTAGTACAAAATGTGGTTTTCTCTTATTCATCTCTTCTTCCAGCACATTAAGCCCTTCTGCTTGGTTTGCTGTCATATACAAACTCTTTGTTTACTTTTGTTTAGCTTGACTGGCATTGCAGTTCTTAACGAATCAATTCCCAATGGGTGTGATAATGCTCTCTCCAGCTCATAATATTCCAATACTCGAGGGAACTAAAGAGTCGTAAACTGTATGTTACTCACCTGCACAGACCATGCTGAGGCAGGTGTTGGAGAGGGCATGTGAAAAACAAGGCTTTTCCAGGAAAGCCCTTTGCCATGCAGCAGGACAGTGGGAAGAACCTCTGAGTTCCCCCGTGAAAGCTGTACTGTGGGTCTTATTAGAGTGCCTGTGACCTGCAGTCATTCTGGTTGCCTCTGTAACATCATCAAGGTACAAAATGTGTGTTTCTGGTCTCACACTCTTCCTTAGTTTAAGCCAATTGCAGTTCTTTTTTCATCCTTTTTAATAATAGCATTGTCTATCCCAGGAATAGAGGGTCATTTTTAAGTGTTGTGAATTCATGGTTGAAGAGTTGGTGACAAATGTCTTTACAGATGGGACAGGCTGAGGACACACAGTCATTGTGGCTCACTACAAGTCACTAAGCCATAATACCTTGGTTGCTACTGTTCATGTACCCATAGTCCAGGGTGTACTGAGAGGGAAAGGAGAATCAGGAAATCCAAATTCCCATCATGTCCCATGTCTCCTACCAGACCAGAAGCATAAGCCAGCCTTGACAAGGATCAAGCCAAAGACTGAGCACAAAGCTGGAAGGATCTATCAAACATTGGGTTGATGGGGAGTTACAGGGTTGATGGGGAGCTATATCACTTCCTTCAGTTGGTCAAAGTGAGCACTTCCTTCAGTTGGTCAAATCCTATGTGGGATTCCATTAGTGGTTGCCACAAACCTGGGTAGTCATCCCAACTTGGGTAGTCCAGGCATCCTGGTCTTCAAGTATGTGACTCTATAGTGAGGAAGAAATACATAAACATTATAAGAATAATCTAGGGAAACAGGCTCTGGAAGAAGTAGAGTCAACATCTAACAGTACAGTCAGTCAGTCTTTTTATTTAAATAGCTTTTCAGCCAAACAAGGCTTTTTCAGGAAACGGTAAAATTCTGCAAAAAGCTTAATACTCCCACATCTCTGGAGCTCAGTGCAGAGAGAGCTCGCTAATGGTCTCCAGGGACAGCCACTTTAGGGAAACCATAATGTCCTACTAGCTTGCAGGTCAGGACCACATAGTTTCCTACAAAGCTATGCTGAAAGAAGTGCTGTCTTGGACACTGACAAGGCTGGAACACACAACATGAGTCACCTCACAGCTGTCTCTAGTCAGGCTCTGTACGTTACATTCATTTTCTACAAGACACTGGAACTGGAACTGATAGATAAAACGTTCTGTGTCTGGCAGACCTATTCCTACATGAAACCTGCCCAGCCCCAAAGGCAAAGAATAAGAGGAGAGATCAGATAAGGAAAAAAAGTGAAAAAATTGAAGGTGAGGGGGAGGACAGTGTTGAAGAAAACATTTGGTGGGCAGGTTGCTTGGTGTGTGCAGGTTGAGCTCCGGAGACAGAAGTCTGAGCCAAAGTCCCAGGCAAGAGGATGTGAACTGCCAACCCTTTGCACAACAAAGGGCACAGGGACCTGTAGCCTGACCAGGTGACTGGGCACACAGAGACACAGCAGGAGCCGATGACTCCAGACTTTCCCAATGACTCCAGACATTCTTGCCACGAGACTGTAAGGGTATAAAAGTCCAGGGGTTATTTTACTCTGGGTTCCTCCTTGGAAGCACCAGCTCAACCTGTTATTCTGTTATTGTGCCGTGATTAAAGTATTTTAAGGATCCAGAGATCTGAGACTCTGCTATGGGAAACCTGGGGTCAAGCTGGTAAGAAAACCTTGTCTGACTGTGTGAGTGTGGGGTGTGTAGCTGGGAAGGGGCCTTGGTCCCACTCAGGTGGTGAGAATGTGACTGCCAGAGTGGGTCCTGGGTGGTTGGACAGGGAACTTTCCTTAACAGTAGTTCCCACTTTACATCAGAAAACCACATTAGACTATTTCTGTTGGAAAGGACCTAGAGCTATCACCAACTTGCTCGTGGTGAATTCAGCTCCTGCATCCAGATTGTTGATAAATATATTGAACAAGACTGGCCCTAGAATTGACCCCTGAGGAAAACCACTGGTGACAGATTGCCAGACAGATGTGGCTCCACTTATTACAATCCTTTGAGTCTTGCCTTTCAGACAGTTCTTCACCCAGTGCACTTGGTTATCCTACAGCTGGACACCTGTGAGGAACACTATCAAAAGCCTTCTTAAAATCCAGAAAAACTACATCCACCACCTTTCTTTCATCTATTAGGCGAGTGAGCTTATCATAGAAGGATATTAAATTAGTTAAACAGGACTTTCCCTTTGTGAACCCATGTGGACTGTGCCTGATGACTGTATTTTTCTTTAAATAATGCAATAAAACCAGAGCTCTCCATCCTCACTGCCACAACTGTCAGGCAGTAACTAACTTTGGGCATCGTTGCGTTCCCCCTTCTAGACTGTGGATGTGTCTCGCTAAAATGGTCTTTTGCCCAAATTACTCTTTGATCTCTGGGCTGGGGGACACATGTGAGTGTATTGCAAAACCCTTTGGAGCAGGAAACCACAGGTTTCGTGCCTTGGGCAGGTAGACTGAACACCCTGGAGCTGCATCCAATAATGGGAAAAAAAGCGTGGAATAAAAAACCACCCCAAACCCCCAACAAAAGCATTTTCCTGCTATAAATGTAGCTGAGAAGTAGATGTGGCTTATGCTCCTTGGCAGCTGCAGCACTCTAACACTGACCATGCATTAGCATAAATACAAGCTAAATTACAAGTTTGCATTACACCAGCTGCACTCACACCTCTGGGACAACAAGCCAAGAAGACCAGCCCATCAACTCTGCAGCTCTCAGCCCCTCAGATGAGCATCATGGCAGGCCTTGGATGAGGAAATAGCAGCAAGAAAAGCACCTTTCTTCCAGACTCTGGGGCTTTATGTTCACTTTATCCTCCCCTGAGAGCTGGCCCCTTCCCGGCATGATCTCTGCAGCGCCCTGATGACTTGATTGTGTTTGCCTCATATCTGGAGATCATCCATGTGATTCACCCACAGTTCCTCCAGGGCCTTGAAGCTTTGATCCTTGTCCTCATTGCTCATTTTTGTTTTCTCACGAGAGAGAAAATAACAAGGAATACTGACAAACACGTGATGAGGAGTCTGCTCCATGCTCACCAAGTGCCAAGGATGCAGGCTCAGGCATCCAACAGCTGGTGGGCAGGTGGGTGCAATGCTGTGCTGGGATCTTATACCACCTTCTTCCATGAGCCAGCTCTACTCCCTGGAACAGCACACATTTTCCTTCGAAACCAGAAAGACCAATATAATTGCCTTCCCAGAAATGAGTAACAACACAGAATGATAGACACTTTACGAGTTGACTTACAGCAGTGAGTCAAGGTTTAGTGTTTGTGCCTGGTTTGCCCAATGACACCCTGAAACAGCCCAGAGGCTCTAGCCCCTTTTTTCCTTTTTTTTTTTTTTTTAACAGCTCTATTTCCACACATGGGAAAATAAGCTAGGACTGAGCTTCAGCAGTCATCAGCTGAATTTGGAGAGGACTGTGTCTAACCAGGTAGGAGTTCTATGCAGAACAGCCTGCTTAGCCAAAATAGGCTTTGCTCTCTTAAAAGCATGGTCATCTTGCACCAATTCCTTTTAAAGCACAGTCACCTTACACTAATTCCTTTTTAAACTGTAGAGGTTTTCAAAATAAAGATTGTTTTCCAAGTTAAAAAGAAATTAAAAATAATGTTATATGTATATAAGAATATAGAAATACATTAAAAAAATTATATATATATATATATATATATTTTTCAACCCTGAGATACTGTTATCACAGCAGACTGCTTCCCAATACCATATTAGGAGACTTCCATGGTTTAAGCTCAGCCAGCAACTAAGTTCCACACAGCCAGCAGCTCATCCTGCTCGTTCCTGGTAGGATGGGGGCTGAAACTGGAAAAAGAGGTAAAATCCATGGCTTTACGTTGCAGTTTAATAATTGAAACAAGTTTAAATATACCAACAATAATAATAACAATAATAGTAAAAATAACAACAACTATGGAGACAACAAAATGAGAGGAGTGAAGCCCAAAAATGGGCTTCATGATGAACAATACAATGATAAACAATACAGTTGCTCACCACCCACTGACCAATGCCGAGCCTGTCCCCCAGCAGCAATCAGCCCTCCCAGACAACTCCCCCCAGTTCGTGCATTGGGCAGTCTGGGTCAGCTCTCCTGACCAGGCTGCCACCCAGCTTCTCGTGCACCTGCTCGCTGACAGAGCACCAGAAACTGGAAAGTCCTTGATTTAGGGTGAGCCCTAATCTGAGCACCAACTAAAACATCAGTGTGTTATCAACGTTATTCTCATATTACATCTAATTCATAGCATTTTACCAGCTACAGCTTAACTCTATCTCAGCCAAAATCAGGACAGAGAATTGTACAAGCAGGATATGATGACTTGAACTTGCCAGCTCACCATAACTTCAGGAGTTCCACTGTCCCTGACTGAAAATAAGCTTTTCTGTGTAAGGCAGTGATGTCTTTTCTAATGGCTTCTACAAATGTGAAATCTCTGTTATGCGGTAAGGGTCATGCTCACTAACATCCCCCTCAATGGGGTCAATAATGGCATCTCAGTTCTATATCCAGCCAGAGACACTCATAAAACCACCAAGAGAATCCTCCCTGGGCCTGTGCCCCAGGGGCTTTGGTGTCCCCAGGGCTCAGCCAGGACAAGCTGTACGAGGCCAGGGTTGGTGTCCCTCAGCCCCAGCAGCCCCCCCCCGTGCCTTCCACAGGCCTGGGCAGACCATTTGGGTGGGTGAATGCCACCCTTGCCTGTGCCCCAGGGGACTCTATGTGTCTCTCGGAGCACCCCAGAGATGCTCCTGGCCCTTCCTTGCTGCCCCAGGCTCCAGGAAGAGACTTCTGGGGCAACCCAGATGCCTCCCTGTGCCTTTTGGTGCACCCTGGCACAGTGCCGACACTAATATAATAAAGCTTAATTGGAAGATGTAGACAACACAATATTGACCAACATCTTTTTTTCCAACTGATCTCAATACTCTTCAAATACTGCTGTTACACTCGGGGACTAAATTACTGGTGGTTTTGAACTCATGTGCAAAACCACAAACCCTTTTGTCTCCCTCATATGGACCAGGGAAATAACAGAGAACTTTATTCAGCTTGAACACTTTGGAAAGGCTTAACATCTGGGGAAGGGATGGGGGAGGGGAAGATTCCTAGGTACCCTGGGCCTAATAATGAAAGGCTTCAGTAACATCTGTTGTCAGCAATGTCCCAATGCCAAGGGTCAGCACTGCTCATGCATCCCCTACAATGTCCTGAATGCCCTGAGCCTGCCTGGAGCTGGGCAGCCACACTCCAGGGCACAAGTGGAGTCTCCTCCTCTTCCAGCTCTCACATCTCTTTCTTCTCTTCTTTGTGGAAAATGGCCTCTGCAGAGAGCATTGGTGCAGGCACATCCTCAGTAGGTCACAGTCAGCCTTCAGCAAATGGATCAACTCCTTGGAGCAGCAGTGTCCCTGCCAGCACGTCCCTGGAGAGGCCAAGGGTGTCTGGCCCTTCTCCTTGAAGGCACAGGACAGGGATGTCAATGAAAGGGGTAGGGGGGGCCTCAGGGGGCTGAGACGCCTCTGGCTGGGTTTGGCCTGTCTTGGAGAGACTCGAGCCTGGCTGTGCTGCCCCGGACAGAGGTAGCAAGAATAGGAGCTCATGCCAGCTCTGTCTGTAGGAATTCTTTGCTCGTGCTGTGTCTTCCATGTTTGCACTTCCATGTTTGCCTTCAATGGGCCGAGTGGTTCAAAGGCATCAGGGGAGCAGAGAGATACATGTGCTCACTCTCTCACACACCCATACTGGGAGATCACATACTCCTGATCTGCTGGGGAAACCAGACAGAAGTGGATAATCATCTCATTGTGTGTCTCCAAGCGTAAAATTACCCCCTGCAGGAGATAACACTTCTTGTGTGGGTAGATTTCCCTGCCTGCAGTGCACTCGTATCTTGAAAACAAGAGATGAAGAGTACCACGTGAGCTCTGGATCCAAAGCAGAGATGAAGCTTGTTGTGTGGCTGAGAGCTTGTTTGCACACAGATCACTCCAGAAGATTTTCCCGGGGTTTCCTTTGAAGAAGCCAAACAAGACCTTATAGGAAAAAGTACTGAAAGCTGTCTGCTTATCTGCCTGGTCTACAGCTGATACTGCAGGGTATAGCCATGACCTAATCTGCAACACAAACCTTCCCCCAGAGACACCTCTCTGCATAGGACATCTATGATGCCAGAAGAGAGAGAGACTGAAGCTACTAGCAAGGGCATACATCATGAAGGAAGACACACACACACATTTTTTCAGCCATTTCCTTGTTCATGTTTCCTCCTGGCTTTGAAGTGGAGTTTCTCAGTGATGTGCTTCACGATGCTCTCAAACGTGCACAAGGGAAAGAGAGTAAGGAAGGAAAAGGAGATGACACAGGTTAAGGGAGAAGCCTCTGCCCAAGCATTCTCACACTATTCCAGGACATGCACACACACAACACAAGAATTTAGCTGCTGGGACTGGAGACCCTTTGCAGCAGGCCACTGCAGTGAGACATATACAGGTAAAACGTGTTAAAGATAAAAGGAAATATGCCAGTGGTTCCAACCCACACTACCTGAAATGCAGGTATATGATAAACAGCCTGGAGACAAAGCCTTAATTAAAGTATTTTTCTGAAAATCAAAATTAAACCCTAATGGGAGGGGCCATATGCTGTCTTATTATATTCTTATTTTTCTGTTAAGGTTTTAGGAAAATTGGATACACTATTCTCACATCAAACAAGCCAAGTCAGCTGATAGTTGACAGATTCTTGAAAACAAAGAATGAAATGAGATATTACACTACTCTTGATGTTGTTGACACTGCTGACAACTCCAGCATGGTTAAGTATAAAATTAAAAAAGGATAGATGATCCAAACTGGTGGAAAGATGATAAATTTGAGAGAGAAAAAAAAAAATATACTAAAAGTATAAAAGATCCAATTTCCAAATTCTTGAAGATTTTAAAAAAGAGACACTTTGTCTGTTCATGCTGGAGAAGAGGAGACTGAGGGGAGACCTCACTGCAGTCACAACTTCCTCATGAGGGGAAGAGGAGGGGCAGGCACCGATCTCTTCTCTGTGTGACCAGTGACAGGACCTGAGGGAATGGCTGAAGCTGTGTCAGGGGAGGTTTAGGTTGGGTATTAGGAAAAGGTTCTTCACCCAGAGGGTGGTTGGGCACTGAACAGGCTCCCCAGGGCAGTGGTCACAGCACCAAGGCTGACAGAGCTGAAGAAGCGTTTGGATGATACTCTAAGGCACAAGGTGTGACTCTTGGGGATGGTCCTGTGCAGGGCTAAGGTTTCGACTTGATGATCCTTGTGTTTTCCTTCCAACTCAGAATATTCTGTGGAACAAGGCATATGATCGTACTGTGACAAAGGTGGTAAAAAAATTTTCATCTTACTGTTCCAATCATACTAGTTGCTGTTTAACACTTAATTTCAGGTGTTGTGTGGAAGTTAATGGCAAAGTTGGCAGAATTACAAACCACTGTATCTTGTGAAAGAATTGACTCGATACCAATTGCAGTCCTTTTACCCACCACGATGAATCCAACTTCCATTCTGATAATTAAGAGAGGAGTTGATCCCACAAATATCTGAAATTGGACTGTATGCTCTTAAACACGTAGGTACAATAGGTATTATTTAATCCCTCATGGTCACTGAAACAGGTAGAACTTACAAGACAAGTAATTTTCTACAATCAAATTGACCTGCTCCCCATTCCCATGTGGGATGGTTAGCATGGTTACGGGAACAAACCTTTACCCCCTTGAGATGAACAAAAAGAGATGCAGCTGGTATTATACAGACAGGATTGAGAGTCATAAATAGTATAAATGTTGATATACTTGTAAACAAACTGAATGCATCAACAAGTGACTTAAGGAAATCTGAACATCCAATGGGGTCCTCACTGCTAGCATTAGGGACTAACCAGTGGTTTGTGTCTGATACACAACGTCAGAGGGAAAAATCAAGGAAAGAGACCACCAGTTAGTTGTAGATCAACTGCTCTTGCAATGGCATAGCTCTTGAAACAGTCCAAGGCAATGTTTCACTGGGCTTTAGCTGCACCAAAGCTCACGTTGTTACTGATAGTCAGTCGCCTTGCACATAAAATTACGTGGAACGATCGCACAATTTGAAAGACTTCACAAGCTTTGTCAAGCATATTAGCAGGAATGCTTAAAAAAAAACAAGGGAGGACTGTTGTGAGATATTAGTTGTTAAGCTTAAATACTTAAGTTTCAAATAGAATGAGTCGTGGAGTGTGTGATTTAGTATGTTGTTTGCTTGGCTTTACTTGCTTAGCATGAGTAGCTGGATTTGCTTAATCCTTAGGCTGCGAGCTGTGGACTTTCACCTAATAAGCCTGTGTTAATAAGAGTTCATTTTCTTATTAATTTTCGTAGTAACAGGTACAGTTCTGTGTTTTGTCTCCAGGATAAGAAGAACATTGATAACACCATGATGTTTTGGTTGTTGCTAAGTAATGTTTATCCTAAGTCCAGGACTTTTTTAGTTTCCAATGTTCTGTCAGCAAGCAGGTACACTAGAAGCACAAACCAGGGCATCATCTGAAGGAGCTCTAGTCCCAGGCTCACACAGTGCCCCAGGCAAGACCATGACATGATACATGTATGGAGCAAAGGCTGGGACAGGTAGGCATCAGAGGATGGGAACTGACCTGCCCCGGTACCTCCATCTATCTCCACCATGGAAAAGTCCCTGGTGCACCTCTGTCCTATGAAATCCCCATTGAGGTAGGCTTCAACAGGAGAGGAAGAGGATGGAGGGAAAGATTTAGGCAGATTTTCTCAAAGCTCATCTGAAACTGCTGATTGGACTGGCTGCAAGGTGAGGAGACAGTGAGGACCCTCTCAGAGAGGAAGGTTTGGGGCACAGAAGGAGGAGAAGCCTGGACAAGGTCAGAGGGAGATGGAGGGAGAGAGGGGAGCAGGTGGAGGAACAGAACTGAAAGGGTCTGTGGGACAGCACACAGACTGTGTCCCTGATGCCCTGCCACAGCTCTTTCCTCCAATGACCACCTCCTGTCTCAGGATTCTCGAGAGCTGAGCTTGGTTCCCACATGTTTAGGGCATAGGTGACCACAAAGCTGTGTTACGTTGGCTCAGGAAATGGCTCTCATTACTCCTACTCCCTTTGTATCTTACTTTCCTCCCAGGAGCTGACAGAGCTGCAAATGTTTCCTCCTCAAAAATGAAAGGAAGAAGCCATGAAGAGACCAAGCCCTGAAGGGAAATAATAAACAAACCTATGACAGCATCACCTCTTTGATAAATGCTGGGAATATTTTATGAAAGCTCTTCAGAGAAATGTGGCTGGCTGCTAGCCTGGAGCAAGAGTGCCCAGACCCCCCGTTGCCCAAAATTCACAGCTGGTTTTATCAGGGCTGGTTCTTCCTCCACCCCACCCCGCCCCCCACCGCCTCCCTCACTCACAAGTGTAAGTGGGGCTAGAGGGCTCTTCTAAGACTGAGTGGGGAGGAGAGGGAAAAACACTGAAGAGGAGGAAGAGTGCCTTAATGAAAGAGAGGAACAGGACAAAACCTGGAAGACAAATTAGGAGATGCTGAAACGCAGAAGAGGCACATAAAAGGGCTGAGTGGAGAAGAGGTCATGGGAAGGGAAAATACTGAGCCACTTAACCAAAATGATTGAATAGCAAATGTTGTGTACAGGCTGTCTCCATCAGTGCACGACATTACCTTCAGCATACACCTTCTCCCCACCTGCCCAGGGGCAGGGTGGTGCTGCTCTCTCTCTCTCTCTCTCTCTCTCTACTTTAAAGACACTCAAAGGCTCGTGCCCAGACCAGCAAAGGGTCTCAGGCGTGGGAAAGCTCTGCGTCGCTACTCCTCACTTGCAGACACCCGGCATGCACACTGCAGGAGACACACACGAGTGCCCTATGGCACAAACAGGGAGAGCCACCCTTCCCAAAACCAGCTCCCATCTCCTGAGACCAAGTGCAGTCCCTGAGACTTTCCATCCTGTGCTATTATCCCCTTGGTTATACATACAAAACATCTTTTTTCCCCTGGTTCTGGAGTTTAGGATAGATCCGAGAGCCCTGGTTTAAATTGTTTAATTCTGACCACTCTCACTGAGAGTGGAATTCAAGGCTTTAAAGTCACTGAAATGAAATTAAGCAGAACTATTGCTGCCATCACCCCTTCAGGGTCAGAGTCTTCCTTGCTTTGCTGCTTTCCATCCCATGGATTTTCCTCCCAGTAATCCCAGTCTCAAAAGGAGGGAAGGTGAAAGACTACATTATCCAGGCTTTTCACCATAGTCCCTCACAGGACCATTTAGTTTGTGAATCTCAGCAGGGCTGGTACAAAAGCCAGCTTCTTCTGGCCAGGGATCCTGGTTGTGGAGTCTCCCTCACCACAGATATTCCAGAACCATCTGGACACAATCCTGTGCCATGTGCTCTAGGATGACTCTGCTTAAGCTGAGACGTTGGACCAGATGATCCAGCCAATGGTCCCTTCCAACCTTACTCACTCTGTGCCTCTGTGATCTTCCAGATGTGCTGAAGCAACATTGCTGCTCCAAGAATTCAGGGAGCTGCTAAACTGGATTTATTGGATTGTGGTTCTCCTGTGGACCAGGTGCTAGTACTTCTGTCCCCCTGGCTCAGTGGGAGTTTATCAGCATGGCTTCTCCTCTCCCATCAGCTTCTTTCCTCCTGGAGGGCCAAAACAGCTGTAAATATTCTCTGAGTGAGCACAAAGTAGATGACAAAAAAGGACTCGGACACAGAACAGTTTGGCTGAAGATTACCTAAAGCAATGCAGCAAGAAAGGGAAAGCAAAGTTAAAGGGCAACAGAAACTCTACCCTCTTGTGCTGGGTGGAGTTCAGAGGTTGCAAGAGAGCCCAGAATGTCTAAGTGAAAATGTAATTGTTTCAGGTACTGAGCTGACACCAGCCAAATCACAAAATACAGCTATTACGAGTTGTCCTGCTGACTCATACCTGAGAGGTGAGTGTTACCCGTGCTCTGGGTTTGAGGTTCCTGTCCAGGAACAGGGTACAGTTTTAATAAGAGCCTGTCATGTGAAATTATATGTTTCTGTGGCTGACACCTGAGTGTGCTCAGTTCAGACAGGACAAGGAAACCACCTCTTGGACACAAACTACATCTCTTTGAGGTCACATAGCTCAGGCAGAGCCTTAGCTGCTATGTCTGGCAAGGAACATCCACCTGGGACTATTTAACAACGACAGCAGCCAGAAACCCCAGCATCTGGTGTGTTTGTTCCCTGCAAGGTTGTTCAGAAAGGTGTTACTGTACTCTCGAGTACAACTTAAAACAACTGAAGATCTACTGGGACAAGTTAAGCCTGCCTGGCAGGGAAATTGTCTCCCAGAGATAAAATTAGAGAAAAAGAAGTGTTATTTATGAGAGAACATCAGTGTTTCTCCTTGGCACAGTGAATAGATTATCCCTCCCCATACAAACCAACAAACTCCTATTTCACTGGAGGAATGTAAATGCAGTGTTACTCCAGCTCCTCAAGAGGGCTGGTTTCACTGAAGTCTGTCACAACTCAAACCAAACCAAGAAGAGTATCTGGGAGCTCAAAAGCCACCTCATCCATGTGGCTTTCACTGCTCCCTGTTGCAGCATTCCTAAAGAGGGTAGGGAGGTGTGAGTGGCTGTTGTTGAAGACTGGGCACAGAGGCAGGCAGATCTCTCATTTGTTCCCTGTGCTATTTTTATGCCTCTATGGAAATTCTACCACAAAGGAAATGGAACTATGAAGATTTCTTGAGTTTCTGCTTCTGCCCAGGCCATAGTTTTCTGGGGGGAATTCGACTCCAGGCCGGTCATCTCCAGGGCCTGACCCAGTTGCACACACAAAGGACTCTCTTACATGGGGTTTGGAGGTGTGACATAGGGCCTGCAGGAGATCTTAGCCCCTCTGGAGTGGCTTCCCTCAGCTTCCCTCAGCTGCCATTTGCCCCTCTTCCACTGTGCTTGTCTCATGTGCTGCACAGCTCAGACAGCTGCTGCACCTGTCCCCTCTGATGGTTTTTCCAACACTCTTGCTCAGTCATCCCTCCACTCTCAGGTCCCTGGAGACAGCACAAAGATCTTCTCAGTGTTCCACCATTCGTTTTTGGTGGCTGTGAGGACACCATCATCTTTGTCTTGTGTCTGGATTGACAAATATCATCCTAGTCGGGAACATTTATGTCTGTGATGTGTTTTTCAAGCTGAGCCATTCATCTGGGTAGGCACAGGGCTGGGCTGCAGCGTCTGACGTCTGCTCAGCACTTGGAGTGTGCGGACCATGAGGCAGCAGACACAGAGAGAGTTTTGGCAACGCGTCTCTCTGTATTCCTGTTGCTCAGTGATAGAGGAGAGTCTGTTATCTTGTGCTTCCACTAGGGACCAAGTGACGAATTTAAACAGCTAGTGGGGTTCCAGACACTGAGAAGTGGGTAAATGCTGATCCTCCCTAATTAGATGAAGGTAAATCCTGTCCACAGACACACAGCTACTCTGTGCACAGCACTTTCGCTGGAGCAAAAGGGTTTTCTAGGATGACAAGACCTGACCGGAGCCCCAGCTATCTCTCTACCCCAGTCTGTTCTTGAACATTGCATTCATTCTACGTACAGTGAGTGTTACAGGACTCAGGGACATGTTTGCACTCCTGGGGGTGGCTAGATGGGACCACACTGGCAGTTCTTGTGTCTAATGAGCTATACTTGGGTCTAAAGTCTTATATCCATATTGCAGTTTTCCATCTGCCACTGGAGTAACACAAGAGGGGGACCCACTCACATCACAATACCCAAGTGACTTTTGTGGGAATTCATGGAACTGACTGCTGGGAAAGCAAGGGCAGCAGACAAGGCATCCTTAGCTGTCCCAGATGCAGGAGGAAGGTTCCACCCCAAACTCTAGGCCTCTGGGTCAGGATGGTTACCTACATACTGCCAGGTCCTGTAAGCCAACTGGTCTGGGCCAGACTCACAGAGTGAGGTGCAGATGAGCTGTGTCAGTGCTTTAATTAAAAGATTTTATGCAAAGAAGAAAAAGAAGTCAAAGACATTTTCACTTAAGACAAAGTGTAGCGGAGTGAGGGACATTTTAGAGAAGGTTTCTCAGATCCCAAGAGATTTCACCTGGTTCCAGGCCAGTGGCAGAAAGCAGTAGAATGCAAGTGATATTCTTGGGAGGAGGGAGAGCAAGAGATTTGGTAGATGGAAACTGGGCAAATTATATGAAAAGAGCTAAGGTAATTGGTGGTCCTGCAACCAGTAAAACCACCATCTCAGGTAGCACATTTCTTGTTATATTTTCAGAGGTGTATCCTAGTTAGCAATCTTTAGCCTGAGAGCTTGCTCCCCTTGTTGTTCTCCTCCCATTTATTTACTTTCTCTTTACCAAGGTGAAGGTTATGGGGAGAAGAGAAGACAGCAAGCAGATGATGTGTCAGTGCTTGTCTCTGTTGGGCACATGTGGAAACCTGCCCTAGTGCAGCCCCACCAGACCTGCCTGGAGGTGGTCAGCCAGACACAACCAGCCTCTGCATCCCCAGCACCCACCACGGGCAGATGGAAAGCTGGAACTCAATTTGGGATGGAAGAGCTGCACAAAGGGAGAGTATGTTATTCTCCCATCCACACTGCAGTGCCAACCACTGACAGCCCCTTGATTCACCAAGCCACCTTGCTCCCACAAGGTGAAACAGAGCAGGGTCTGGAGGAGCTCAGTAGTGCTGCCCCCATTTTACAGAGAGACAAAGCAAACAGACCTTTGGCATGCATGCCAAAGCACCTGCAGCAAGGAGCTTAGGCCAGCTGAGAACTAGGAGGAACTGAATACTTGGTCATTTTTGTCTTGCCTTTTAAATTTTGTAGGTTTTAAGGTCAGAAGGGACAAATCCTGTCAATTTGACCTTCTGTAATGGAGAGGTCTGGGAATTTCCTCCAGCGGGACTTGCAGTTTGCAGTTTAACTGGAAGACCTTTTTGCAAGACAGCCAGTCTTAATTTGAAAACCTCATGCAATGAAGAATCCACAACACCTTTTAACATTTTGTTCCAACAACAAATTACACTCTCTGTCAAGCACAAGTAGTTTAAATTGTAGATTTATTTCTTCCTACAAAGCATATTTCAATAGCTTGACAGCTGGAGTTCATCTGACCTAAAACCTGGATGACTGTATTTGGCCAGATGAGTCTTACCTCTCCAGCGACTCCAAAAGAAAGGCATTAACTACAGGGTGATTCACTGCCTTTGAAATCTAGGTATGAAGAAAAAAGAAAAGAAAAATCTTCAGATTTGCATGGGCCTGCCAGGCAAATAATGCCCAGAAGGTCTCTCAAGGCTGCTAAATTGAAAACAAGCAGAACCACAACTTGCAGCAATTTAAGGGTGTCTCCTGCCAGGGAAAATACCTTTTCCTCCCCACACTTTAATAACTCTTCTACAGCTCTTGAAATATGGTATATCAAACTGTCCTAGCACCACCCTCCTTACACGGGTAACAAAGAGCAAAGACACAATCATGTCTCATATGAGCCAGATCCTTATGGAGGCTACATTCTCCACAGCTTCCCATCCCCTGATGACAGGGAATGGCTGCCTCTTTCCTTCTCTTAATGGATCCACTCAGCAGAGCTTGGTGCTTCTTCAACAGATCCCAGCAAAGCCAAAGCTTTACACAGTTGGGATATGATTAAGACAAAAAAATTTCACCTCAAACTGGTATGACATTTTATTGCTGTTTTAAGAGGTGTAATAATGCATACCATTCAGGCACAGGTAAGGCCAGGATATAGAAGAAGGCAATTACTACACACCAGGAAAAACCAGGAGGAATGTGGCAGGTAAAATAACCAAAAAAAAAGAAAAAAAAATCCAAACAAGAATCCACACTGCTCCATGCTGCACCTTGGATCAAAAGTCTTAAGATCTGCAGTAAGAATTTTAATACATTGATTAAGTCAATTGAAGATACAAAGTGGTAGAAGAGTAGAAAAAGGACTAACAGTCCTGAAGAGAATTGACCTCTGCAGCTATGTTAGTTGATCACAGTAATGTACAAGACTGCTACAGATATTTTGAGGGATGAACTTTCATGTTAGAAATGGAATAAAGCAGCATGCTGTCTGCACATAGAGCAAACCAAACAAACCTGGAAACTTTCTTGCCAAAAGCCATTTTATTTCTAGTTGGTGAATTGCAGGAAACCACATTCATCCAGACCTTACTGAATTGTTCAGTTTGGCAACATCTGGGAAGTTAGGAGTTATTTTAAGGCAGCACAATTAATACAGGAAAAATACAACAGTACACAAATCAGCCAAAGAGCAACAAGAATTTTATTTACACAGAACACAGGCTGGAAGAAAGCTGCTTGTGTAATTCTGTGAGCACTGGACTCAGATCTGTAGTACTTTTCCTTGCATGGTGTAGCTAATAAAGACCAAAAAATGGTGACTCATGCAATGTGCTACGTGGGGTTGGACAGTACATGGAATGCAGAGTGGGATTGCACACTCAGAAGAACTGTTAAGTGAGAGAATAGCAAGAGAATTTAAATTGTACAAAGGGTGAATGACAAATACTTGCCCAATGTTTCTTTCTGCCTTAAGAATAAGATGCCTGAGAGCAGGGCACTCCCACTCCCCAGCCCACACCTTGGCCATTATATGGAGTGCAGTACCTCCTCGCTCCCCACCTGCCCCAAAAGGGAAAGGAATAAAACACAAATGGAGAATGTAGATGTACTGAAAAGGTTAATTCCCCTTTGTTCAGGCTGAAGAGGAAAAGGGCTTGGGGAAGCTATTCCTATAGATAACTTCCTTTCCGTGGTAAAGTTTGCTGACAGCTGCTAAAAAAATACAAGCAACACTAGAATTTTACAGTGCGGGTATCGACATTTTATTTTTTTAAAAAGGCAAAAAAGAAAAAAAGAATACAACTTTTTGGTGACTGGAAATGTGTACAAAGTTACGTATTTCAATGAATTCATGCATTAAAGAAACAATCTCTGAATGAGTTTCTCTAATGCACAGGACTCACAAATTCTTTCACAACCAATAATGCTTGTTTAAAATACTCTTTAGTAATATGGCATTGGGAGAGTCAGAGATCCCCTGAGATGCCAGTACTGCTAGTACAGAAGGTGCCTGACCTCAGTCCCTCAGCCATGAGCACCAGGCATACCCCAGTAATTTTACAAGGTAGAAAAGGAGGTGCTCCAAACAATGCAATGCCTTAACCTAAGACCACCCCAGGAAAATCCAACAATATCTCAAAGCTGACAGAGAATCAGCAGTTCCCACACATCTCTAAATTAACTCATCCCAACCTTGGTATTTAGTAACAGCTTTAAGGAGTATATTTATATATAAATCCACTAAAAAAAAAAAAAACACAACCCAAAAACAAAACAAACAACCAACAACAGTATCGTAAAATTTACATGAACACACGCAACTTTAGCAACACTGTGTTTCCAGTGGATCTTGGCTGTTAACTGCTTGCAGTTTATATACAAAGCTGATTAATTAGAAAGGCTGCTTCGGGGAGCCAAGCTTTCTTTCTAGGTTAGCCCCTGGCTAGAACAAGGATTTCCTACGTGTGATCCTCTAGGAGCTGGCAATATTAAAATTTGAAATTAGAACACCAGGCTGCACTTGTTTGTAAACATTTTGTCTTCATATTAAATTAAAATCCAGTGCATTCTTACTCTCTGTGCTGGTGTTATGGATCAGCTGATTGATACAATGTTCTAGGAATTCATGGGAGATATAAGAAGTTTGGCCAATAAAAAAATCTTTTAGACTCGTTAATTCCTGGTGTGAAGTTATTGACTTTAGAGCAACATCAAGCAGAATTTGATCCACAGTAGAATCACAGGCAATTTTTTTCCAGGATGTAGGAGTTTCCAATCCATGCTAGCAAAACGATTTAAGCTTTACATGATCCCCATTCTGCAGATTGGAACACAGGTTTGAAGGGAAGCAGTTTGCCAAGGTCACAGGCAGCATCAGTAACACAACCCCAAAAGAGCTGAAGACTCCTGAACACCTGACTCATGTTGGACAGCAATGCCCACTTCTCTCCTGACTCCTACAGCCCTCAATCCCCTTCTATTAGGAAAAGATTACATGATACTGCATTTGGAGGAAGGCTTACAGGGAAATGTCAAAAGCAAATGCATCAGGGACATGGAAAAAAAAAATACTAGAATATCTCAAGACAGGTAAAAAACTCTTCCTGTTGTTCTTGAAGCTCTTCTTAACTTCTCCTCCTCTTTGCCAATTGCAGTCCTGAGTAATGAATACCTGCCAGATCAGGGTGGCAGCTTCCTCAGACCCTCTCCTTGTGCTTCACGTTAGCCAGCTTGACTGTTTCCTGCTCAGAGGCAGGTGGTGAAGGCTCATCGTGACATCCAATCATCAGCTGGTAGACTATCACTCCTGCAATTGCCCCAAGGAAAGGAGCAACAACTGGAACCCACCACCAATGGTTGCAAGCCCTGGCAAATAAAAAGGAAGTGCACAAAGTGAGAACTGCAGCCTAAGCATTAGGATATTTGTGTTTGGATCTGGAGCAATGCAAGAGTCTGGTCCAGTCCAACCATCACACAGACTTGCACAACAGTACCCACATGTCTGCAGCATTTCCAAGGCAGATATTGCCCCCCGTCCCACTCTGCAAGTCCAGGTGACAAGCAACTCAGAACACCTATTTTCAGGACTTCCAAGACTATCTCTTTACTAAGAAAAGAGAGAAGCATTTGCAGTGCCTAAACTAGGCATCTTCAATTCCCTCCCACAGCTTGCAGGAAAGCTGCCCTTGATAACAAGAATCCTCTATTGCTCACGGCTCTCTTAATTTTCTCCAGAAACAACAAAATTCGAGTATAACAAACAACCTCCATTTTCTACTGATAAAAAAACCCCAAGATATGCTCACATTAAAGGTACAACTGAAATTCTCATGGATGCTCCTAGATTTCCTCTTTGATAGCAAAGTTATGTCATTTGCTCTCACCACTGCAATCTGCCCAGCTTCTGTGCTTACTTAAGAAGTCAAAGCAGAGCAAACAGTGCCTTTTAAAAACATTTAGGCAATCCAAAGATGCCTCGTGGGTGCCAAGACTCTTTATCATGCCAGAGTGCATCTATTTGGACTCATAATTTATTTTGCCTTGATCCACAAGGTTTTCATTGGCAAGAACTTACCCGAACACCTCCGTACCCCAGCCAGCGATGGCTGTGAAGAGACGAGGCCCAAAGTCCCTGGCAGGGTTGACAGCATAGCCAGAGTTGAAGCCCATGGAGGTTCCAATAACAAGGACAACAAAGCCAACTGTAAAAGCCTCCAGCCCTGTGGGGACGGGGTTGTTGAAGGGATCAACAATAGCCAAGACACAGACAATGAGGGAGGCAGTGCCAATGAACTGGAGAGGGATGGAAAAGAAGAAGAAAAATTTAATACAGGTTAGTCTTTTAACCAAGTTATTTAACTCCTCTTGGACATATTTTTCTTAACTGGAAGAGCTACACTGTCATCCCGTGACGTTATCAGACCACAGTAGACTGCACCCATGGGAATGGGAGAGTGGAACATGCTCCTCCTGACAGCCCATAGTGTCAGCCAAGCTCACACCTTTTTCCCTACCCACAGAAGAACCATGAATAACTGTTTAGGAAGCCAGGAAAGCTGAAAACATCTTCCTAAACCTGCTTCCAACATGCCATGGTTGGGTGGCAGCTGTCCCTTTTGTGGTAACCTTAAGGAGACAGTCACATTCAAAAACCACCACCATCCCACAACCAGTTGATGTCTGGATTGCGCAACAGCCACAGTAGAAGAGGGGGAGTGAGAAAGAGCCAACACTTCTCATGCTGTGGTTCTTCAGGGAAAAGAATTATATTCTTTTCACTGGTGTCTTGACCAGTGTTGTATCACTGGTTAACCCCCCCAAAACCTTCTTGCTGTGAGGTCATTTCTGGCCTTGCTCTCTCTGCCTATGGGCTATTGAGATATCCATGTCAGCTCCAAAAACCTTTCTGCTATCTTTTCTTAAAATTGCAATTCATTTTCTAACTAAAGGTGAGGCCCAGAACCACCCCAAGATATTCCTCTTCGAATGCACCTTCACACTCCCAGCACCATCTTACCTGGTCAAAGAATCCATTCACAACATTCAGATGCTCAGATGGATAGGTGGCAAAGATACCAGCAGTGCCATTCTCTCCTATTGCGTACAGCCGGTTAGAGCCAAAAGCCCAGATGGCATCTAGAGGCAGGGATAAGAAAAGAGAGAGGTAAAGAGGTCAGTCATTTTACAACATGCATGGGACAGAGGACCCTGCTTGGAAAATCACTAAAACACAGGTTCCACAGAGCCATGAAAATTGAGATAGAACTTCCTGGGCACCCCACTGCTGTATGTTGCAAACCCATTTGCTGTAGACCGAACATTCATTTGGAAATTACTTTTCTGGAAGATCTGTTTCAGTCCAGACAGCAGATAGAGGACGGGCTATTCAGTGGTCCACCAATCATTACTCAGGGGCAAAGAGTGGCACATTAACAATGTTGTTTGGCCTTCAGATTGATTTGAGGAGGCTTGAACCCATCATCATGAGAACAAGAAAGCCATCTCAGAAACACAGCAAGGAGGTTTGATGGATCTCTGCTCTGCAAGAAAGTTCTCCTTTCTGATCCGATAACCTCCCTCCCTGCAGTGAGTCACAGAGAGCAGTAGTCTCACTCTAAAAAGCACACAAGGTTTCCACACTTACCGTAGTACAGTCCGAAGACTATGCCAGCTCCAAGGAAAGCCCCCAGGGTTTGTGCAAGGGCATAAATTGGCAGCTTGATCCAGGGCTCCCGGGCCAAGAAGCACATGGCAAAAGTGACAGCTGGGTTCAGGTGTCCACCTGCAGAGAGGTTGGTGGTTAGTGTGCTTTTACGGGCAGAATTTTGATCCCAGAGTTGTGCCAAGGGTCACTGGTTTCCATGACAGCGCCTCATAGGAAAAGTACAGCCATCTAGGCCTACACAATTGACACAGGTGAAATCCAGCCTACGTGAAGCCCCACATACCTGATATCTGTCCTGCAATCAGAATGCCAAGTGTCACAGCAAAGCCAAAGGCCAGGTTGACAGTCAGGAAATTTCCATGAGACCCTCTGCTGAGCACGATCTGCGCAACGGAGCCACAGCCGAAGAGCTACGAGGAGAAGAGATTGAAATTATCACCTCTTTCACATCAGGGCCAGTTGCTGACCCCATCTGCAACTGCTCCACTTAACACCTGCTTGCACCATCACAGCCTACTCATGACTCAGATCCTTTCAAAGCTTCAATCTTTGGTCAAAGTATCCAGACATCACCTCTAGGACAGGAGGGAAGGGAAAAGGGCACAGACAAACCTACCTCCTAGCAGAGGGAACCGAAACGAGGACCAAAATCAAAAGCAAGATAGATCTACAGGAGGCTGGAGTTCTTTATCCAAGTATCTAATTTTGAGGTGGTAGGTGAGACGGATCAGCCAGACAGCATCCTGGTCTGAGGTATTCACAGTGCAAGTATTCTGATGAGGGATATGGGTACCTTTTAGTTAAAGGCTAATAATTGTTTAACGCAGTAGCGCAAAGATTGGTAGGAAACAACTTTAATGCCTGGAAATACAGTCATGACTGAAGAAGGCCACATTCAGCCTGACATTCATGGAGTTCTCTTTCAAGCTCCATCAATTTCTTTGGAATATGGACTTTTCAGTCCATATTCCAGAGAGCTTGCCATCAGCACAGTAAGAGTCTTGGACTCCTGTCCAAGATGAGGGGTGCACTAAGCACTTTGGTGGACAAAAGTCGTTTATTTTGAGTGATGAAAGTGTTTCATAATAGCTAAGGAAAGCATGTGTTCTTCCTTAGAGTTGTTTCTCAAATCATGATCCTTCTCTTCCCAACTGCATGCAAAAGCCATCATTCCTATGCTCACCCTTAACAACTCAAACCAGTTTTTCCTGAGAATTCTGTTCAGCAGTCATCCAGCTGGAGGATTTCTGTCTTGTCAAGTCTTTCCACTACTCACCATATAATTTAAAGAGCCCTAATTGTGATCATCTGTATGTTTCTATCTTCCACTGACTCCACCTGAACTGATCCTTGGTGTATACCAGGGAATATCACATCAGCAGGTACTGAGAGCATTCTTAAACTAGAATAGAGATTATAGTTTGCTCATGAGATGCTCAAATCTAGGAATCAAGGCTTGACTTATTTCTTCTGACCACATTCCCATAACTACATCCCCACCAAGACTTTCTGCTTCCATGGACTCCATTATACCAGAACGACTCACTCAATTGCCACAGAGGCGCTATCCACTCCTAGAGGATAAGCCACCAGATAGGCACCAAGGTAGCAGAGTCAGCTGTCTTCACCTCTCCAGCCAGTACTGGACATGCCCATTGAACAACACACAATCCAAATCAGGGGCAAAGCCAAAACACACTCATCCTCTCCCATCACCTTGACAAATGATGAATTCCTAGCAAAGCAAACACTGCACTCAGCCTGCTGTGAAAGAAGCAGCCAGGTAGGCTGCAGGCTGACTCATGAGGTGGACACTCTGTACACAGGTGCCTCTTGACAAGGAGCCAGGTGCCCAACACAAGGACCTTGTGCAGAAAGAACAAAGGAACCTGTTGAACTTGTTGCTTAAGGAGGGATAGCCAGCACTGCTCTCTACTGGGTGCAGTCAGAACAGCCCCTACAATGTCCTCACCAAGCTGGGAAACCATGGCAGAGGAAACTCCAAGACAAAGGCAGAAAAGATGACTCTTGTTTATTGGCAGCAAACAGAACAAGCTGTGCCCAAACCACCAAGGCAAGCATAGCTCCCATGGAGCAAATAAATACTGGCTGATGACCAGTATTCTGTTCCTTTCCTTACCCCTGACAAGCCCCAGCATGCTTTGGAGAGAGTACTTGGCCATGATGTTTGCCTCTCTGAGGCCACACAGCACATCAGGCTGACCAGGGAGGGGACAAGACCACAAAAAGCTGAGTTTTGTAGGATTGACCCCAGGTGATTCCTAGTGATGAAGGTATTTGTGTTATTCACTCTGTAAGAACTGGCAGTTCTGCAAGTGCTTGGTGGTTGACTTGTTATACACATACCTTTTGGTTGCAAAAAACCGCAGAGTAAAGTTTTCCCACCTCCACCTCCCTGTACACCTGCAAAAGTCTTCCCTTAACCTGGGGGAAAGCCAGGTCTGCCATTTCTCAAGGGGTTATCTCAAGAGGTTATCCTCCTCTCCTCTATCCTACACCTGGCAATAGCTCTCCAGCTTTTCCTCAGAAGAGAGTCTATGGGCCGTGCAAAAACACCCTGGAGCCACTCCACAAGGGTATTACAACTGTTTATCAGATGAGCCCTGAGCATTATTTGGCTTAATTCACCATAGAAAACTCAACCCTCAGCAGCTAAGAGTACGGTGATATTTAGGGACAGGGTTGAACGTTGATATGCATGTGTCCAATTCCATCCTGCACCCGTGGAGTCCACTAAACACGGAAGTCATGCATGACATCCCTCCATGGCATTCAACTTTTAGGAACCAGTTCCAGTCATGCTTACACATGCTTTTGTGAAAAGTAGCTTAACAGTACACAGTTTTGTTGCGGTAGTAGCTATTAAAATTTTTTAATCACACCAATTCCACTTCTGCTATCTGCTAGCTTTCCTTCAAATTCCTTTTCCCAGGTAATATGAGACAGGATACATTTTTTAAGTCTTCCTTGTCCACTGCTCACAGAGAAGTGTTTAGGAGCAGCTACCTTGAGTTGAAAGGTAAGGAAGGTCCAATAAAAGCAACTCAACATTTTTCCCTGAGTCTTTTAAGTCCATGCAATGGATGTAAGAGTTCTTAGGCAATATCGTACCACTATGGTCAGGGACAGTGGTGCACACCTAAGGGGAAGATGATATCTAATTCTTTTGATTTTAATAACCTGACTCCAATAGCATTTGGTTGTTTGTGGGTTTTGTTCATTTTGTTTTTTGCTTTTTTTTAAAAAAACTACTGTAAGAACATCCAGCCAACAGAAACCCAGCTTAGCACCTCACAGGGCAGTGGGTGCAGCAGTCAACTGTTATACCCCATGATTCACTAGCTGAGTTCAAAAGCGGTTTTAATGTGGTAATAAAATGATTGCAACAAAGCATCACTCTGATCTATTAAAGCTACTCTCCAAGGAACTGAGGTCAATGCACCCATTAACCAGGTTAATGGAAGCCTGCTCCCTAATTTCATTTTACTGACTCCAGCAAATCTAGTGGTTTTCCCTGCCGACAGAGAGGCTTCTCACTCCTCGTGAGCTGATTCAACTCCTTGCACTAAATAACCATATCCATGTTCTGCAGGAACTGGTCCAAAGGTGGAGGAGCTGACGAACTCCATAGGGGAGGAGAACCCCCCTGTACTAAGGACACAACAGGTAGAAGCAAAACCAGGACAAGGCAGCACACTGCTGGGGGAAACTTCACTCTCATGAAACCCTCATCTCCCTATGTCCAGGGTGTGTTACAAGACTGAGCAGTTGGCTTTGTCACTCAAGATAAAAACACCCTGTCTCAATGTCTGAACACATCAAACCCCTGGAGTCAGTAAGGGCTGGTAGGAAAGGACCACGGAGGACAAAAAGAAAAGTTACAACAGCTAATAAAGAAGCAAGGCCACCTTAGTTTTTAGGCAGACCACATGAAAAACGGCTTCATACACGAGCTCAGGAGGAAGGTAGTGCTCAGCACTCCCCTGCACAAGAGACATGTTTCTTCCCTTTCTTTTCGCCTTTATTTGCCAGTGCTCTTTTACGCCTTCAGGTGCAACACAAAAGGCCTGAGTATATTTGCTCTTGGACTAAAGGCAGACTGATCTCTAAATGAAGATGGGAAAGTTTTGCTGGCATAGACCAGGAGGAGTGCAATTACCTGAATTACAACTTTTCTCCACAGCCAGCAAATAAACCAGGGATTAGGCAAGGAGCCTGCTGTAAATCTACCCTAATCACCTGGGTGGATGGGAAAGACTGGTCAGCCCTTGCTGGTAGTGGGGAAGATGCCAGAAGGGCAGTCAAATCATGAGTCTGTTCTGAAGGGAGAGACCCTGAGATACTGATGGATGATTTTAAGCTTTGGACACACAAAGGGCACCAATCTTCATATCAGAGTGAAATTCAGGACTATCCTACACCTCCTTCCAGGGAGAAGGCAGAGAGGGAGGGAGGGCACCACACAGAGAACTTCCTCAACTCCATGGCCTGTGTGGTCAGGAATACTGTCCTTTCTGCTTTTCCTCAAAGCATCTCTCAAACAACCAAACTGGTCACCATTTTCAATTTCAAAGCAAGGAAAAACCTTAGACCCCAGAGTCCAGCTTTTTGTCCAGCACAGCTGGAGGCAGCCTGGGCAGAAGCAGTCCTGCAGGGAAGGGCAGCAGCAGATGGTCTGTTATGTTACAGCTCTTCACAAATAACACGCTGTCCCAGAGCCAAGGCAGGGCTGCAGGACCCAAGAGATAAGAGAGTCTGAGGAAAACTGTGCCCCACACACATCACGTGCTAACCAACACTGAACAAAGCTGGAGAAAAGAGCAGCTTTCGGTCAAGAAACCTGAGCAACTTTCAGCACAGGAGTTGGGCATTAGAGAGGAAATTCACCGTTTTAGCTTGTTCGCACCCACACACGGAAGCAAAAACACTTATTCTGATCACCCTGGTATTGTGCAGACTAAGAGGCTTTAACTGTTAGAGAGACCAGTCTGGTGGGGTTTTCATCACAAGGTTGGGCGCTCCTGGGGGAAAGCTGCCTTCCCACCAATGTGGTCTCGATGTGTGAACTGTCCTGTTTGTAGGAAGAAGAAACCTCCTGCTCCTGCACAGAGACAGCAAAAAGGGACAGTTTTGGACAGTTAATGAAGAGCTTCAACCTCTTCTGTTGGAAGAGGTGAGGGAGAGAAACACCAGTGCTGCCATTCCCCACTCCTCAGCATCCAGCAGCCCAGACCCCTTGCAGGGAAGAATCAGCAGCACTTAACATGCACAAATATTTCCACCAGCTTTACCAGCCTAGCAAAGCATTAGCAAATCAAAGAAATTTTAAAAATTAAATATATATATATATGTATATATAAAATAAAATCACACTGCCAACAGTTAACTGAGGTTCCCCTTGCCTTGGTCATCCCCTTAAGTGAGGCTCCCTTTGCTCCACTTATCCAAACCACTTTGTTGTTTTGGTTCCTGTGGTCTGCAGCACACTCACACTTCAGAAAGCTCCCACCTAGCCACAAAGTCAAGGCAGCACTGATTGAAAAACAATTAGGAATTGTTTTGTTCTTTCTTTGTGCCTGTACAACAGTGAATCACAGTGAGTCCCACTTGGAAATCAGTCATAATCCGCACATTACTTCTCCTGCAAATTCAAAAGCCAAAGAGAGCCAGCTTTGGTATTTGCAGCCAGCAGAGCAAGGCAAACAGACCTTTAAGAGAGGTACGGACACCAGCCACTAGAAATCCGGTGTTAGTGAGTTGCTACAGTAATAACACAAACAGCAAGAGACTGGGAAAACGCCTTCAGCATTGGTGTTGCTTAACTATTGCCAGCAAGCGGTGCTTCCAACACAGGTATAAAGTTCAAGCCCAAAGTGCCACTCAGAAAGCACATTTTGAAGAGGGAAAATGCCAATTTAGGTATCAAAGGAAACTTATGTAGAATCCACTTTATCGTTTTTGCAACAGCAGGTACATTACCCACGGACTAAATGAACATCGTACAAGGTGCTGTACACAGCAAGAGCGGCTTGCAAATAGACAGCAACTCACTGTCATCCTCTTCAGGGCTGCCTTGGTTGGATTATTTTCCTCATCTTTAAAAAAAAAAAAGAGGCACTATTCTGCTTTAATGTTAACATCCCTAAAATGACTACCCTCATGACAGCGGGGTTGGAACTAGATGATTTTTAAGGTCCACTCCAACCCCAAAACCATTCTTATGATTCTACCTTCAAAATAAGAAAAATAAAATCAAGCACTAGGTTAATTCTTTCAGGCAATAAGACTATGCAGGGGTCTGCAATAGCTTTTGTCTTCAAGAGTTTGAAAAAGCTGCAGTCATTATGCAAGTGAAGGGGAGGAGGGAAGAAGCTGAAGCAGTGCCAATATCCACAGTGGGACGAGTTTTACATTAAGCAGTGAATTTAAAATAAGCTACAAACATTAAAACTCCCTCTCTTGGGACTCAAGAAGTTGATTTTAACATGAACAATATAAAACCTTAAACCCATCCCTGATGCTGTCCTGTTCTAGACATATTTGTCTTCAGTAAACTCCATTTCCCATGAAGAAAATTTCATGGATCCCAGGTTGGATATTTTACTGCCTGAAGCTCATGGTATTTACTGGGGTCCAATGCATCTAGATGCACACACACACCGGCTTGCAAGGGGGGCAACAGGGGCTTCTGCAAGCTATAGAATGACATTTTCTCTCCTGAGACTGTCCAATTCAAACTATTGCTCAGGCCATCTGAAAGGGGAAGAAAGTTGCCTTCAAGTTCCCTTTCTCTTTCACGTAGATGATATAATAAAAAGATGCAAAGGAATCCAGGTGGTAGGGAGCAAAATAAATCACTTTTCTTTAGTAAAAGGAAAAACTGTGAGTGTCCCTTTATTAAGAACAGACTGGGACAACACCAAGTCAGAAAGGTCTTGACTGTCTTAGACAGCAGGTCAGGAACTCCTGCACACGGTGAGGGCTCTGCTTGTCCCCTTAGACACACACACTTGCACATTTAAACACCGCAGGTTTGGCACTCCAGAGGACAAGACATGTGTTACCCACTTCTGCCAGTGCAGCCTCCAGCATGGCCAGTGGGTGCCCGTTACCACCCTCATTTTGGAGGCTGCTTATGAGTTTCAACCAAACCCTTCCTCAGGCTCTGAGCAGACCCCAGCTCCTCTCCGTCTGGAGAGGCAAGGCTTTAGGGAAAAGTAGTCTCTGTTGTGCCAACTGATACAGTTAGAAGAAGAAATAATGTTTTTTGAATCATAAGCCCTTCTGGAATCCATGTGGCTAAAGGCTTGCCTTGTTTCTCAGCAATACTAACTTGGCTATCAGGAGACATTATTCCACCTTACAAGAATTTCCTTGTTTCAATCCTGAGACCAAATGCAGCAACATCAGTGATTCATAGACAGCAACTTTCTAGCTGTTAATCACTTTCCTATCAACTTCTACCCACCTTAATTCCAAATAACCCTTCCTTAAAAAAATCAACAGGACTTGTTTGCAAGCCACCAAAGCTGGGTCGCTCTGATAATACAGACATTGCACTGTGCAAAGGTGCTTTCTTTAAAGAGCGATAACACTTTACAGGGTCTTAGCAGAGTCCCCTAAGCTCGCATACAAGACTCACTCACTCTCCTTTCATCATCAAAAAATAATCTTATTTATGAAAACATAAAATTGCATTGCTCTTTTTGTGTTGTTCCCCAAGTGCACATGCAGCTTCATTAAACCTTCCTCCACTTTCAACTCCTCCAGCCATTATATTTCTCTCCAAACTGTCCAGCCATCAATTACAAGGAGGTGTAAACCCATAGTCACTCCACTGAAACCTCTAGGGTTGCTCTGGATTTACACCATCTCAGAGGAGCTTGTACTTGCACACATTTACCGGGTGAACACCAACTCATTTCTGCTGCAATATCAATGCACCAGACCTGAGGCACATTGGGCAGTCCTGCTTTCTTGGACACAGATGCCCAAAGCCAGATTTCCCTGTCACAGTTTTTCTACATCAGTGTTTAGTCCCCACAGCTCATACACAACTGCCCCAGCTGTTCTCAACTGTCTTTAACTTCAGAGCAAGTTGGGGCTGCTTAAAACATTTGCAGCCTTAGGCACTTACACATTTATCCTGCTTTATCCCTCATATCCCACGCTTTTGGAAACTGAGCACTAAAACGGGCAGAAGAGTTTTTTCCACCATTTACCACTTAAAAACATGCAGACTGACAGCTCAGTGCTGTCACACACACCGAGCCTGATATCCCCATCGGCACAAGCTGCCATGGTGCCGTGCAGCCCTGATGAAAAGACCCTGGGGAACCAGCAGCTGACAGCAAAGGGGCACTGCAGCAGTTTAAATTCTGGCTACTTCTTTCTTACAGGATGCGTGAGCGGAACGAAGTGAGGTGAGGGGGAAAAGAAGCTTTCACTTCCTCGGGTGATAGCCCTTGCAGTATTTTGGTGCCAAGATAACATCCCAGGGCTGACAGAAAGGAAGTTTTGCATGATCTCTAGCAAATCACTTGCTGCTTACACAGAGGCATTTTGCTCCCTGCACTTCGCAGATACACAAAAGCTCCCAAACACCCAACAAGCTCTGTGGACCCCACCCTTGCCAAGCACCCCAAAGTTCACCCTAAAGGAACTTGCATGAAATTTTTCCTGTGCACAGGGATTGTCCTTTGCAGCAGGTTGCACCAGAGCTGAGCTCATCCCAGATGCAAACCCAGGCAGCAATGCAGCCCCTTCACCAGGACCGTTTCCCCCACACCCAGGGGCTAGAGAGCATCCCCACACCACAGCCCCCACTCACCACCAGGATCAGTGTCCCCAGGCACTCAGCCAGTGCTTGCCGCACTAATTTGTTTCTGATTCTCAGGTGCTCCTCAATGGTAGCAAGAACGTCCTTTTGCCGCCCCATCACAGTAGAGGTGCTGGTCAAGTGATGTCAGGCAAGAAGCAGCTGCTGACAAAGCCTCAGCAAAGTTTCTTCCCCAGCAGAACTGCCTTTGCTTATAAATAAGTTCATCAATGCCTGACACACCTCCTGGGTAACCACACCCCTTCCACCCGCTCTTCAAACCCAACTTTTTTTTTTTTTTCCTCCTTTTCAGCGTGAGACAGCGTGGGTGGTTTTCTTCATTTGCTTTATTGCTTTCACAGGTGAGCAAAAGCTTCAGGAGCTTCAGAAGGAGGAGGAATTAACCGTGGCAAAGGTGTCCTGCTCAAGCCACTCCTGTTCTCATCACCATCTAAAACATGGGGCCCTATCTGCCCTTCTCAAGCTTCAGCTAAATGCGTAAACTAAGCAGTGTCTTACCCATTTGTGTGAACATGGCACCCTGCTTTTAGCTTTATTTCCTTCCCAAGCTCCTGCAGGATGGCAAAGTGGTGTGTGCTGATGGCCTGCAGAGGCTGCAGGTGCTTTGGCAGCAAAATCAGGGGGCAGGAGGGTTTGAACCCCCACAGCTGAGGCCAAGGCACCTCCCACCTCCAGCAATTACCCAGCCGAAGCCGGTATCACGGAGCAAGACCAGACCTCTCTTCATGAAAATCTGTGTCTGGCTCCAAATCCTTGTGTGTCATTAAAGTTTGTCTCACGCTCCCAGAACTTTGGGAAAGCATTTACAGCCCAGTCCCTGTGAAAGCTGTGAAAAAAAGACATGAGGTCCCCAGTGCAGAGCCAATCCCCATCCTAGGATCTTGATGAAATGCCCACAGAATCACTGAGCCACACAGGAACCAACCCTTGCTGAGTTTTATCCTCAGTAATGACCTGTATCACCTTGGGACAATTCTATGGATAGCCTGGATGAAAGGAGTTCCAGACCATACCATCTGAGGTGAGGACTGCTAAGAGAACATGTGCAATTGATGGCATCTGGTTTTTGTTAAGTGAGTAGTAAAAATTCCCTGGGCCCCTTGACTCACCAGGGCTTGACACAGAGCAACAGGGCCAAATTTGCAGGACTGAAAGGGACCCTTTTCCTGGATTTGTTCCCCCGCCTCCTCTGCAAAGCCACAGATGCCCAGCTTTTCCTCTTCCCCTTATTTAACCATCAATTTTCCTGTGGAAAAACCAGAGCTTTTTAGTGCAGTGCTGAATGGGCCTTTATTTTGTACAGAAACTGCAGCCAACCCAAGGAGCAGTCAGGAATGTGGTTAAGAAAGCAATAATGTGTGAGGAATCAAATACAGGGAAACACTCAGGTCCAAACATAATTACAGGGACAGGAAACTTTCCTTGTTATTTTGTGCTCAAGCCCAGTCTGGGATTGCCAGCATCAATGGGGTCCTCTGAATTACAGCAAGTGTTCCATCAGCCCCATGCAACGAATGCATTTTTAGCCTTATCTCTACATCCCTCTCCTCACCATCTTGCAGTGCATCACCAGAGCCCTGGAGGTTCCCCACTTGCTCCTTCACTCCACTCTCCTTTGTATTCTGCTCTGTCCTTTCACCCTGACATTGTATCAAAGCCATCAGAGCCAGAAATGAAGCTGTGTATTAGGTTTTTTTCCATTTTGACAATTCCCAAACCTATGGCCTGGTTTGCCATTTGTTGAACCACCAGTGTGCAGATGCTGCGTTCTGTGGTGCAGGTTTTTTGAGATTTATGTTGACTGGCTCCCATTCCTTCCCTGGCGGTGAGGACAGGGCCATCAGACCAGAAAGAAGCAAAAAGCATAGGGAGGTGTGATTTTCTCCAAGCAGGTAGGTACATTTTTCCTGTCTGAGGCATCTGAGCCCCTCTGGCTACGAGTTGAGGATACCGTAATTTCCTCACGACTGGTGAAGGGAGAGGAGATGTCCAGGCTCCAAGGTTGATGATATGTCTTGGTTTCAGCCAGAATTGTTAATTTTCTTCTTAGTAGTGGTTTGGATTTAGTATGAGAATGATGTTGATAACACACTGATGCTCAGTTGTTCCCCAGCAGTGCTTACCCTAAATCAAAGACTTTCCAGTGTCTCGCTCTGCCAGTGAGCAGGAGCACAAGAACCGCGGAGGGAGCATGGCCAGGAGAGATGACCCAAACTATCCAAAGGGTTATTCCATACCACAGAACATCATGCCCAGGTACATAAACTGGGGGGACTTGGCCAGGAGCTGACCAGGCTGAGGATCAGTCAGTGTCAATTGTGTTGTTTTTCACTTGTCTTTCTTGGGTTTTATTCCTCTATCTTTCTCTTTTTCTTTTTCATTAGTAGTAGTAGTAGTAGTATATTTTATTTAATTGAATTATTAAACTATTCTTATCTGAACACACAAGTTTTACTATTTTTTACCATTCTCTTCCCCAGTGGGGTGAGCAGGGAGCAGTGAGTGGTACTTAGTTGCTGGCTGGGGTTAATCCACGACATGGTAAAAGGTGGTGATAAGACCAGCATCAAAGATGGTGCTTGGAAATGTCTAGACAGAGGCAAGCTGAGGAGCTGGAGTGGGGTGGGTGCTCCAACACCTGCTCTGTGACTGACTCATTGCCTGACCCCAAGCAAATCCTTCACCTTTCCACACCCCAGCTTCTCCATCAGTAAATTGGAGAGTGACATCAGATTCCCTTCTTGGGGCGTTGTGAGGGTGAATCACTGCAGCCCAAGATCCAATGACTTAAAATGAGCAACAGGGACTTATGCAACTGCTTTCCCAACAGGCAGCCATGTTATTATCTAGGAAGGAGCTTGGGGAAGGGACAGTGATGCAACGCTAGAAAAAGCAGAGTATCTTTTCAGAAGCAATAACTAATCAAAGTGTGGGTAAGGGCTGAAAGGCCCCAGTGCTGGAACTTTTCTGTGCCAAGACAGAAATTTCTTTGCTGCACCAATCAGCTGGACTCCAGGGACACATATCTAAGCACAAAACAATTAGATGTGCAGCAGCAGCAACAGGTTCCCAAGCAAGCCCATCTCTTGCAGTAACTGGTGCACAGGGTACTCGTACCCGTCCTGGTGGTTAGAAGAAACCACCAGATCAGTAGAAGTAAACAAGGAAGGATGTAGCAGTAAGAATAACAAGATAATTCCTCAGAGCTGCCGGGCTCTCCTAGTGTTGGGTGGACATAGAAAGATGTCCATGCCTTTAGTGTTGCCTTTCATAGACATCCAAAGAGCTCTTTCACAGTAGAAAGGTTTGAAGAAAGGAAATTTTCAAAACTTTGTCACAGAAATTCGTGCTTGACCTGCTAGTGGTTGTCCCAGAGATACTGAAGTGCAAGCAAGGGATTTCTCTGATCAATCACGGCATGATTCAAACACCAGGTGTTAAAGTACCTAGAATGAACTACTCCTATCAATCTGTACAGTGTCAAAAAATCAAGGCAATGTAATACTTCAGTTTAGGAAACCTGCTGATTGCCCAGAAGAAACTCAAAGAGAAAAGGAAGCTCAGCTCAGCAGGAAACTCAGAGACAACATTGTTATGTTGTGCTCTTTCCATGAATCTCAATCTTTTCTTCCAGTATCTTCTGGGACCAACAAATACAGCAAGTACCTAGGAATAAACCAGGATTTGAACCCATACCCTCTGACCCTGGTCAAAAAGAGCACTTCTCTGTAATGTTTGTCACTTTATCACTCCCTTCCTTTCTCTCCTGCAGAACCGTGCAATGTGCCACAAGAAACTCACTGTGTGCTCAGGCTGTTATTTCTAGACAAGATCCAAAACTAACACTCAGGTTCCAAGTTTGCTGTTTGTGTTTCAGCCTTGCCACTTGGCTCCACCCCTCATCACTCCATGCCAGGAGAAAGATACAGGTGAAATTATGAAGGAAGATCCAATCCTTGGCTGCTCCCATTCAGCTGTTTTGCTACTGGCTATAGTGACACAAAATAAATTCAGGTTCATACATTTCCTTGGCTTCTGCAGAGTCCTGAATCAGCCCCCAGCAATGTAATTTTTCCTATTAAAATCCAAGTTTAGCAAGTTATCAAGACTTTTTCTTAAGTGGGTGAATGGATAAACCTGGACTGATGGGGTTCCACTGCTTGTCCAAGCCAAATTTATTCACTCATCCCAGGATGGATGGTGCAACCCAATAGGGAGAAAAGTGTGAATCACTCAAATCTGTGATGAGTCACTCATTGCGCTGATGGTGGGGTCACCTGGTGCAAAAGCGATTATGCCAAGAGAGGTCACTGTGTCAAAGCGTGACAGGATTCATCCTTGTGAAATCTGCCCTCAGAAGATACCTCTGACCACCTCCTTCCCATGATCTACCTGACAGAGGAATATGGTGACATGTTCATTAGATTTCATTAAAAATAAAAATTATAGCTTGCCTAGCAAGGCAGGGTAGGAAGTGAGTGGGTAGGAAGTTTGTAAGCTTTCTAAACCATTCTAGCTGGAGGCTTAAGTGCAGTGATTTCAACATTCTGCCTTGAATCTCCAGATTGGCAGAACCAGGTGTTTGTTTCATGTCTGGGTGTGCTTAGCCCTCCAACCTGAGTTAGAAAAATTGAGACCTTCCTCCAGGGAACAGCAGTCATCTACACAGCTGAGGGTTGTTGATGGTGTCTGTTTTTGGAGAAGCTTAAGGTGAAACTGCCATCCTAATTTAGGTTCCTTGGACACCTGAGACTGACCTGCAAGCTGCAAACTGGGTTTGGACTTGAATTACAATATAGTAATGGGAATAATATTTAAAATCCCTGAAAATAGCTCTTCATGAAGTCCACTGCTTGGAACCGAGTGAAGGAAAGGATGCCCTGAGCTGTCTCTACCTAATATAATTCAAAAGTGTCTCACAGGGATGAATCCCCCAGAACTCTATTGGAGTATGGACTCAAAACTTGTCCCACTGTTGATGAGGCTCCTTGTCACGTCTGATTTCCTCCTCATCCCAAAGCTGGACCCAGTTCACAGGAATAAACATTGTACATCACATGCCATTCCTGCAGAGGAGCCATTTTCAGTATAAGCAGTTGCATACCAAAGTAACTACTGCACATTAGAAAAGCATCAGTTCCTCCAGAAGAAAGCTTTTTAATAACACATCTAAAGGGAAAGCTCTTGCAAACAGCTCTCCTGAAATAAGGTTTTGGCAGGAGCTTCTCCCATAAAATGCTCCGTGTAGACAGTCGCTCCTCGGAGAGCTGCAGAGCCAGTCCTGACTTGGAGACACTGCTGCTGTTGTGCACCACAGCAGGAGAGTTCAAAGACCCTGAAGGCAGAAGACACAGAAATTATGTGAAACTCCACCAGCCCAAAGTATGAGTCAGGAGCAACGACAGGAACTTTCCCTACCAGGTGAGGACACATCCCGGAATGGAGCGTGTGCCTGCCCTCCAACCTAACCACAGCTGGTCCCAGCACAGGGGTCTCTCAGAAAAGAAACAATCACTTTAAGAGCAAAAACACATCCAGATGTCATTTTAATTGTCTATTCCATGAGATCACTTTAGAAATGTCTCTTTGTGAGCTACAAAGGAAGCCTAAAACAACTAGCCCAGGTGGAGACAGCTACATGTAGTTGATGTAACCCACCCCCACTCTCTAAGGGGATGCAGATCTGAAGAATGCAAAGATATTTATGCCATAGGTGGAGTGAGATTAGCAATAGGAGTAGAGACACCTTAATATTGTTTCACAATTCACATCAGGGGCTCTCTCTGCAAGAACACATGAATTACAGATCACCCATGCTTGAGAAAAGTGAACTGAAAGTGGAAGAGGTGCAAAAAAAGTGTCAGAAGGACAAACGGGTGACCGGAGTCCCACCATTTCAGTGTGGACTAAAAGTGCTCAAATAAGGGAACACAGTGAAACCAAGGCCAAGCTGGGACATAACTGCTGTCGATAGGTACCTCAGGAAGCAAAAGGACTGTTTGTGTTGGCACAAGTGCAGCTAGGGATGAACAAGATATCGATCATTTTGGTCTGGAGACTAGAAACCAAAAGAGCATGGGTATTGTGTAGATATTGTCCAATTCAAGTAAGATGTTCTCCTTTCCCTGGAGAAGCAAAGGCAGAAAGTATCAGAGGGTTAAAGCCGAAAGGAGGTGTGGTGTTCCCTGCAGTAATTAACACTTCCTCCCTGATTTCTGTGCCCCAACCTAATTCTGTACCCCCAAGTCTTGCTTGGGTCTCTCATATGGTCTTTGCAAGGGAATTCCTACTATCTGTACCTTCAGAGAACTGGGCTCCTGAACTGTAAAAGCACCTCTGAATCAAACTACACTCTCTGCCCCTTATGTCTTCAGGCCTGTTGAAGGGCTGTAACTACCAGTTCACCTGGATGCTCCCAAAATCCACCTCTGCAAAAGCAAAGTGAGCTTGTTTACACTTGTTTCAACTGAGAACAGAGTCTACTGTCCTCTTTGGGACAGTCATTCCTTCAGCTGATTTTAAATCAGCCTGAATCCTGGGGGAATTTCCATACTGGCCTATTTTTTTTTTCCCCCCTGGGTAGTTTAAGTATTAAACATCATCCCTTAGCAAACAGGCATTAAGGAACTGCATTGTAATGGGCATTTCTGAGATTCCATAATGAAACAGGGATTTGGCATGGACAAGCCACCTGAGACGAGTGCCTGCGGCTGTGGAGATAACAGGGCTGTAAACAGAAGGGCTGGGCTGTGCAGTGGGTGCAACACTCAAAGTTTGAAGAGACATAAAGCAAGCACCCACCTCCTGATTCACCAGAGGAGTCCCTCTCCCAAAGAAAGGGATAATGGCCTTTAACTGACAGCTCCTTCGCAGACTTCAGCAGGCATGGGACATGAACTGGTTTGGGGCAACAGCTTTTAAACTGGTTCTGGAGTCTTCCAGGAAGTCTTCATCTCATGGGTGGAGAAAAGCAGAGAACTTGAAAGCTGTTGTGGTGAGAGCCACTATCTTTCCCTCTCTCCCTTCAGATGAAGTTAGAATGGTTGACAGACACTATGGCTGACCTGGAACACCCCAAAGGTAAAGAGCCAACATTTCCTTATGAAAATGTCTTGGCCTCTTTTTTTTGGCCTGCCCAGAAGGAACAAGAGTGGGTATTTACTGACTGGAAGCTCTAAGAGTCAGCTAAAGCAGAAGCCAAATGAGGATGCAGGAGATATTCAGAATTTCAGTCCTAAACTAGGAGCATTGAAACAGAGTTGATCTTGGGAATACATAATTTAGTTCCTCTGTGTAGACACAAGAAGTCCAAGCCCCAGTTTGCTTCAGGACCCAAGAGTGGATGGTTTTTATCTCGAGAAGCCCACTGTCAAATCAAACTGATGTGTGTAAGCAGAGGGGAATACATGGCAAGGGTAATCCCTCCTCAGACAGGCAGCCCAAGAGCCCCCTGGTCTCCCTGTACCCCTTACGTCTGAGGGTAGAAGCCACAGGAAGCCACAGGATCCATCTGCTCTGGCACAGGATGGGGGGGCAGGGATGAAAATCCAGCAGATGGGAACAGATGCTTTCTTATGAGCCACCAGTGCATTGGAAGCAGCTCCCAGTCCCAGTCACCTCCTCCTGGGGTCAGACCCGTTTTTCCCTCAGGCAAGGAGACCCCCAGCCCTGTTGGCTGCCAGCACCCAGTGAGAGTCAGGATGAGACCTGAAAGAAGCACCACGTGGAGGCAAACACAGAGTGTACCAAAGGGACAAACAGGGGGTCCTCTCCTTCCACCCACAGTGAGTTGTTGTGTCTCTATCCGCTGGGATGCAGAGGTGATGGATGCTGTTGTCCTTGCAGCCCATATCTCCCAACTCCAGCCCTCCCAGCAAATCTCAGGGGTGGAGTCCGATCCCCCCCACAGCTCTTGTTCGCTTCCAGGCCAGAGAAGAAGGAGTAATGGGAATGTGGCAAGAGCAGCAGTCAGCCTGGAAGTTCAAAAAACTCCCCAGACTGGCAGCAGCCCTGAGTCTCCCCATCAGAGGCAGTTTGTTCCACAAAGTTTTGTGAGGTGGTAGGAGCAGGGCAATGCTGCCAAGGTGCCAAAATGCCCATGCTGTAACAAAGTATCTTGTCACACATCCCACTTGGAAAATTCATTTCCCAGCAAAAGGTGTCAACAAAAGTCTGTTGTGTGTGACTGGGGCTTCCCTGACAGGAGCTCTAGATGCCCTGGTGACAGGCAGCATGTCTGTTGCTTTGCCTGTTAACCTACACACCAATGTACCCTTTCTTCAGCTCCAGACTGGGGGTATCAAATCTTCCAGCCCATTGTGGGAGGTGCAGGTGATTGATCTTTGATGTCCACCCCTGTTTCCCGAGCCTGCCACTCAGATATCGCAACCACCACATCCTGCAGGAAGCCCAAAGAGACCTGAATCAGACATGAGTTGAGCAACTGGAGTCAGCAAATTGGATACCTATTACTGAAAAGCAAGATAAGATCACTTACACTCATCCTGCTTGTGGCTTGGGGAGGATCTGTTGCAGGCACCCACCTGGGGCATCCACTCAGCCTTGCAAAACCCTTACAAAGAGGCACCAACTCTGGCTCCACACATGCTCTCCCACCCTTCCCACAGAGAATACACTCAGCTGGCAGAAATGACGCTGTGCAGACCGAGGGAGTGGGGCTCGGCATGGCTGTCGTGCTGCTCATTCATCCTTCCCCCTGGCACATCAAGGAAGCAATGACAAGGGAAGGGTGAAGGGGCAAGTGAAAACCTGGTAGGATTCCCTGGTGTGGACCACTGAGAAAGAGTAAGACATGCCAGTCATTTGTGGGAGGTTTCCATAAGGGATATGCCAGGAAGACCCAGACCCAGTGGCTGCCAAAGAAATCACAGGAAATCTGAACTCAAGGCTTTTATTAACCTATATAGAAAACTTGCCTTGCTTCTTATCTAAGAGAGCAAAGGTGTATGTGAGGGGTAGGAGAGGCAGCAGTCTTCCTCAGATGGTGTTTGACATTTCATCACTTCTGAGATCCCTGAGAGGCAGGAGCTTGGCCACCCACATTCCCACTGCTGGTACAGGTGCCTTCACAGCATGAAGCAGAGCACCCTGCATTTCTTCCAGGGGGCATCCCTGATGACCTGTGGAAACAGCACCAAGGTGCAAGAGTGGTTCTGAGCTCAGTAGGCCTCCAAGCCTAAGCTGTCCAGAGTCACCTCATGTGGAGGGCCAGCAATCACTGCTGGGTTTTTAGTCAAGGGCCATGGGCTCTGAGCAGCCCACAAGGATACAGATCCAGGGCATGCAAAAGAGCAAAGCTGTAGCAGAGGGAATTGCCCTGGTGGTGGTGCCACCTGCTTCTGGGACCACAGCCCTTTGCTGCAGTGTCTCATATTGTTCCCAGGAGCAGCCGCAGCAGCTAATCCTGGCTCCCTCAGAAATCAAACTAACTAACTCTTTGTTAGCTTCAGTGAAGGGACAAGAGGTCTGCTGCAGTGTGTGCCCAAGTACAACCCATGCTGCCATGGTGGAGAGGCAAGGTACCCCTCGGATCAGGTGTGTCTTTCAGAAAGATATCAAGTGGGTGACAAAGACCCATGTCCTATTCTTTGCACCAACCCTTTGCAGTGCACCAGAGGTGGCCCAGGAGGAAGGTGCATACTCTTGGGCTAAACAACCTGGTGGGTTACTTCAAGCCGGACCACATCAAACCCTGCTTGAGAGTAGCCCAGGAACTGGGGCAAATTGCTGTAACTCTTCCCAAAGTCCAATATTGAGAAAGGAATTAATTTTTTTGCCCACTGAAATGGAGTTCTGTCAGAGTCTGGTGAGGAACGCTCTCCCTTGACATCAGCCCTGATTGTTTTCTGTTTGTTACCACTTACTGTAAGGTGCTTCAGAGAGGTTTCGGGAATGTACAGTGCCCTTAGGGTGACTCTAGGCCATGAAACTCTAAACCAGCTTGTGGACTTCCGTGGTAAATGATCACATCTGTCATTATTACCTCCAGCTGCTGGAGCTGTTGAAATCAGGTCGCTGCTCTGTCTTTCAGCACTGTTGTTTTTGCTGCTTCATAAACAGGCAACTTTCCGTCCTGTTTCTGGGACAATCATTCAGTGGATGAGCTCCAAATTAACACCTTAAGGTTATTGTTAATTTATATAACAATAAACACCAGGCTAAATCCTCTATGTATGTAAACTAGAGTATCTTCGGCTTTCAGCAGTGGAGAATTTGGACCCTGAAACTTGGTGCTCCCATTGGTCTGTAAGCAACACTGTTTTTGGTTTCAGACATGTTTGGGCTCTGCCCTGGCATGCTTAAGAGCCTCGGTCACTGCCTGGGATTATACTTTAGTTATTGCCTCCTTTGACAGCAAAGAAGATGGAGGAAAGCAGAGACAACATGTGCGTATGAAAAATTAGTTTTGCTGGCTACAAACTTCAGCTGCAATGAAGTTCAAAGACCCCTACTCAGAAGCCTGCATGAACAGAAGACGCATTTCTTGGTGCTGGGGTTTCCAACAATAATGATGTTCTGGCTCTGCCTTCCCACCCCCCACTAGGACTGCCAAATCCATCCGGTGTCTAATTGGAAGAGCTGGACAGCCCTGCTGTGGCCACATGAACAAGTTTTTGAAAGGCTGTGGCAATGAGAAAGTCGTCACTGAAATGTCTCACCAACCTGCTGACACTGCTTATGTAGCAGATATCCACTGGTGAGGAGGGGAGGGGAAGGGAACCTCGCATGACAGCAGATCAACAAGACAGGATTATCTGCACCCAGCCCTGACGAGTGCAGGGTTGTGGGGTTTCAGGCGGTTTTGCACTTTTGAAAGATGTTTAAAAGTTAAAGGCGGTGAAGACAGCACCAGGAAATTCACCTGAGGGCTAAAGCAAATAACACTTTGTGAGAAGCTGAGAGTTCAGCATGTTCAGCCTTTCAGGGAGAAGATGGAGAGGCAGCTTGATTACAGGGTACAATATCAATGTGGGGAGAAAAATACAAGGTCTTTAATTTCCAGGAGAAAAGCATGTCAAGACAAATGGTTTTTAGCCTTTAGCTAGGCAAACACAAACGAGAAGCCCAGGCATGAGGATTCACTCTTACCCAGCACAGTGCTGGATCTCCTGGGACAAGAGGGCTGGTGGGCTCAGCATGGGGGTGTCTCTTGGGGGAGAGGGAAGATGGTAGTGCAAAGAGCTGGAATATTTTTCTGGCTGCCCTCTGACCGCAGGTGCTGCTGCTCCAGAGTATACTCCACCAAATTCCCCTTCAAAAGAGCATAAACTTCAGTGGAAAGAGAGAGAGACACAAGAAGTGATTTATTAGCCTGCGGCTCAGCTGGGCTGAGTGTATACTGCACTAGTCATGTTGTGTGGCATCCTTGAGCTCCAGGGATTCAGAGCCAAGCCAGAATAATTAATTGTGCAACACCTTTACGACTGGGAAACCTGCCTCCTGTCCCTTATATAATGACAGTGCCCAGGGGCGAGTCATCTCTTGCTGATTGCGGAGCTGCATGGAGCAAGGTCCTGGGACAGGTGACAGTCACTGCTCCAGTATGGGGCATGGACACTTCCCAGTCCCCCTGAAGAAAGTACAGGACGCATTTGCAGGGCCATGCACTAAGATGGGAGACACTTCTCTGATCCCACAAGAGGATGAGAAATGTGATTTAACACCTTGTTCAAGCCCAAAATAAGAATTTCAACCAACCTAGCAGGTCTAGCTGATTTTTCTCTTTATCGTCTCTATTGCAGACTCCTACAGTCATCTCCTACTCATCCTCCCTTCCCCTTGCACACCATGCGTGTGTCATGGGACACAGCCAGACTGCCCACGTCAGGAGGATGCAGGCGCACAAACAGGATCCCACACACTCCCCCAGGCACCGCCGCTGCCCATCGCCAGCACGGACACACCCAGCACACACGTCGTCGTGCCAGGCACTGCCCTCCTCCTCCCCTGCCTGGGCACACACGTTGCAGGGCTACCCTGAGTGGGCAGGGGTAGGGCAGGAGCAGAGCCCAGGGCAGGGCAGGGAGAAGTGGGTGGTCCTGCCCACAGAGGTGAGAGATGAGCTGTGCCTGCTCCAGAAGGGTGGGGGTGGGATGCACTGGCTTCTCCTGTGCCGTGGGGGTTCTCCTGGCTGGCATGGCCAGCAAAGCAAGCACATTTGAGCAAAGGGGACAGGGGTGTTTTTGCCTGTGAAGTCCAGACATCTGCCTGCACAAGTGCTTCTGCTGTGCCTTATCAGCATGGCCGCCAGCACAGCCTGTTGCTCTGCTCCAAGCTTGCCCATAGCACTGCCACACTGGGGGTTGGATGTTTTCTCTCTTGTTGTTTACCCCAAGTGCATACTGGGATCTGGGACTGGAGATAGAGTTGGGAGGCAGAGACCCAAGTAGGCAAGTGCTTTTGCCCACAGGTGGGCAAAATTCACCCCAGTATGATCCAAGTGCAGCTCAGGTGGCCTCAGCAGAGACTGGGCAAATTTTTGCTGACAAAACTTCTCTGAAATTTTGGAAGTCATTCATCTCTTATCTGAAAATTTCTGCAGCTCCTAGAGAGGACAAGATCACTCACAACACCATCCCCACAGAGGAAATGGACCTGTTCCCTCATGTTCACAGAATCCCAGAATCCCAGAATGGGTATGGCTGGAAGGGACCACAGTGGGTCATGAGGTCCAACCTCCCTGCTCAAGCAGGGTCACCCCGTACTTCTGATGGCCCCATGGCAGAAGGTGGGCACTGGGCACCAGCAATGAAAACCAGGGACTGACAATATCCCCTGAGCATGGTCTTCTCTGTGAAATGGTGTCTGGGAGGAAGGAGGTTTATCTGAGAGATAACAAACCCAAATTGGTGTGGAGGGGGCAAGTGCAACATTAAATGAACACTAATCACAGCAGGACTGGGAATGTGGAGGGAAGCTCTGGCACTTAGAGAGGGAGACAAGGCATAGAGATGGAAAGAAAAGGGATTGGGATAGGCTTTGGGGTGTGATGTCAAGGAAAGCCATTCTTGGAGAGACCACTTCATGGTTCCCCAGAGAGAAACCCAGACAGACAGGAAAAAGAACCATGAAATGGCTGGACCAGGTGACAGGGACTGCCAGCCTGTGGAGGACATGGGAAGGGACAGGGGGCAAATGAGAGGGCCACAGAGAAACCTGATATCAGGGACAGAGCACCTGCAACAGGGAACGGGGAGGAGGCTTGTGTGCGACTGATAAGAGACTCCGGAGAAGCAGCAGATGGATGGGGGACAGTGAGGTGTGTAGAGAGGCATTTTAAACCAAGAGCCTAAATTGGGTACTGAGATTCAGCAGATAGGGGTTAAGAGAGGCAGAGGGGGAGTGTCTCTGCAGAAAGGCAAACAAGAAGGGAATAGGCACTAATTTGGGGCTCAAGGGGTTGTGAGCCTTGAAACAGGCAGAAGGACATTGAGAAGGGCAAAGAGACTAGGATGGACAGGAGGAAAAGCTCCAAAAAGGAGTAAATCAACCACAACAGGTTCTTCTGTGAGCCCCAGAAGAGCCATGAGTCCCACTCTGTCCTCTACTGTCAGCAAATACTCATATAAGACCTGCAGGCAAAACGTCTTTCAGCCACACTTCATAAAGAGATCAGGGCCTCCCACCAACTGGTCCTGGACTCCCTCTGTCCAGTTGGTGGACAGGGAGGGGATGTAATGAATAATGAGTACTGAGTAAGACCCAGGTTTTGATCCGTTGAGTGGCTTTTTTTAAACAGAGAACTGCTCCAGACATGTGCATTTAAAGAATTTTGTTAAGCCTCTGAAGTCCAGCCCCTCCACTAAGATAAGCCAGCCTTGGTTTAAAAAAAAAAATTAACAAAAACTTGAGTTTACACATGAAGATATAATCCCCACTATGTTTGTCTCTGTTGTGGTGTACAACAGGCAGCACTCAGCTGATGAGCAGATCTTGCAGCTTTGATTTCCCTCTTGCTCTCCTCACCTGTCTTCAGGCATCTCAATTCCACTCCAAAGGACAATATCATGAATTCGGCTTTCCCAGGTCTGCCACAGCCCTCCAGCTGGAGAACTTCATTCAGGTCCCTTCAGTCCTTGGGATGGGAGCATGACAGGGAGGTATTACCCCCTCTTCAGCACAGAATAGAATTTTGTAGGACCCCCATTTGATCTCCCCAGGCTCATTGTATCAGAGAACCCAGTGCTGCACGTTCAAGCCCAGCTCACCTTGAGCATTTGACCAGCATTGACCACTGACAGCATAAAACAGTAACATAAAGAGCTGATAATTTAACCCTCTTGGAGGAGGTCAGTCGCATAATTCTCTGGTGAGCAAGGTTAACACCACGAGGAAGAAGACAGAGCCTGACCATAGCAGGGAGGTTCCCTGGCATGTGCCCCTGTCTGGCTGAGATTACCAAGATGATGGAGCAGAGGGCAGATCTACTCAGTTCTTGTGTGCACTCAGCTACAAAGTGTGGGGACACTCAGCTGTCCCTGATCTTCTCACACCATTGCCATACAGAGTTCCTTTAACTGGGAAAGACACAGACACAAACAAGTAATGAAATCCAATCAGCTGGAATTAAAGGAAACCAGGGCCGTGACTGACAATCTTGGGGGACCGGTGTCTGACTTGGTTTTAAATCCTGCTGATGATACTGAATTCAACAGAGTCAGCACTGGAGTGAGAAGTCTATTACAGGGGAGATCCCATCTCCAGTGAGCCTTAAGTATCATAACAAGTGGTCTGGGAGCTCTGAGAGGAACAGTAGGTCCTGCAGTGACCCTGTTCCTGCTCCATAGGTGTGGCATCACCAGGCAGATAGAGATCTTTTCCAAAGTTCCTAAATGACTTTGGGAGATAACATAGGAACTGGATGCAACAGAGTGCTTAGACTCTTTACCCAGAGAACTTTAAAAAATTTTTCAGAGGTGCTCAGATCACCCTCTTCAGTGTCTGAGATAGGGCTACATCTCTAGAATAATAGATTTGGATGTTGTGAAACACTTGCTGGGCATACACGGCCAACATGGCCAACATGTCCATAAAGCTGGACATTTGGTGCATAAGTCAGCTATCCAAACCTAGGTGTCTCTGAGGTGTCCCATGGTTCCTAAGCCAGTTGGCAGATCTGACATGGGACTTTCAGGAGACCCTTGTCCTTCCAAAAGACATGCAGAGGTCAGAAGGAACATCCAGGTCATCTCAAAGAGACCTTGACATCTACATTTAGGCAAATGAATCAAGCCCCCACTGTGAGAACCAGTGTGAGTTTGGAAATCCCATACAGTGTCTAGACACATCCCCCTTTACCCAAACACTTTGATCTGTGTCTGGTCCTCCAGCTGGCCAAAAGCACTTGTGCAAGAACTTTGTATCCTAAGTAGTTTGGATGATTTGGCAAATGTTATCTCTGGACAGCTGAAAAAATATCTCTAAGATATCAGGTCAGGTCCAGACAAGGTCTAGATCCACCCCACTGTTTTGGGTCTGTTAGATGCCCATCTAACCTCTTGCACTGAAGTCTTGCTGATTAGCAAAGTATCAAACAACAGCAAAAGGAGGAAGAGCCAAAGCAGTGGACAGGCACAACCTGCAAGAAATCGAGGTCTGGATTAGTCCTATGGGATTCTGTCCTGAACACTGTGGGGCAGGATTTTTCCCTCTGTTTTTTAGCCCCAGCTTTGCCTTTGGTGTCTTCAAAATGAGGCTGCAGCAGGTTTTGAGAAGTGCCCAAGCACTGCAAACCCGTCTGACAGACATTCAACCTGCCTGATCCTGGTATGTATTTCTGCTCAGTTTCCCCTTATGCACAATAAAACCTTATCTACCTCATGTGGGCCATTTAGTGATGACTAATTAATGTTAATTAAGTGCTTTCAGATGGTCCAATTCAAGGAGATACATAATTGCAAAATATTAATTACTGTTTACTTATTATCCTGAAGCCAACAGCAAAACCAGCTGCTTATCTGCCTCAGCCATGACTCAGAAGGAGGATGATGGCTCATCATGATAGAGGTGTCGAGTCCAGTTAATCCTGCACAGTGACACACATGTATGTCTGTGTGTGTGTGTGCATGTGCAAAGGCACCTGACACAGCAGGGACAAGGCCAAATTAGACTGTACTCATGTCAAAGCCATGCAAACTGAAAGTCCACGGAGATGAGCAAGAACTCACCTTGTCAAAGATCCAGATGTGACAATGGATGTCTAGGAGTGACTCACGTGTTTGAAAATCATGTACATGTGAGAGACAGGGAATTAGAAGAGTCAAAGCTGTAATGAATTACTGTGAATGACTAAAATGTTGTTGTAAGAGTAGGCTGTACCCACAGTGTACTGGAAAACCTCATTGTCAAAGATCTCAAGCCCTACTCGAGGGGCAGAAGAGAAAGAGGCAGGGAGAACAACACCCAGGAAAGGAGAGCTTGGCAGACAAACTGAGAGGAAACTGAGCCCAATATTTTGTCATACTGTGTCAAATTCCTTCAGGATGATAAAAATTAGTTTTGGGTTGAAATTCGAACGAGCTGGTGGTCAAAGGACTGGAGCAGGGTGGGTATTCCACAAACAAGGACCATATAGGTGTTATACTCTGATTTACAGATGTATAGGAGTGATCATGTTGATGGGGAAAAAAGAGGTTGACTCTATTGGAAAAGTGACAATTCCAGGTAAACTCCAGGAGACAGATTTAGAAAGGATCCTGAAGAAGGATGGGGGGCACTGAGCTTGATGCAGCTTGCCAAGGTCTCAGGGTCAGGGTGAGTGGCTCACACTACTGGATCTAGTGGAGTTATGATTTGCAAGGAGCACTGGGGAAGGGAGGAGGAGAAGACATGGAGGAACACAGAAGTTTTGATAAAAGTGTGGGCTACATCCTGAAGATGCTTGAAGAAGAGGAAGATTGGGATTCAGAAACCCATGACATGGGCAGTAAAGAATTTTACTTTACACAGGTTTTCAGGCATTTACAGGTGTCTTCAAGTTACCATCTGATCTCAGAGGACCTACCAAATCCCTTAGGCATTCTAGTATCCTGAAACACCTCAAATTGCAGCCTAGCATTTACATTGACATTCAAAATTGTCTTCCCTGTGAGGGCTTGAAGAAGCAACCTGAGAGCTTTGGCTCCTGCTTGGCCACTTCCAGAGCTGCAGGTGCCTCTGAGCCGTGGTGACTTTCTCTGCATGTCAGTTCAGAGAGAGGTGTACATACTGTTGACAACCTGAACAGCTCTCCTGCTCACACACCCAGGGAAATACACACAGGGAAGCTGGATAAACTTCCCTAAATAGGTCCTCAGGAGAACAAGAATGGTGATGACCTACAAAAGCAAAATCCGTGAGTCCAAGCCGATTTGCTCTCAGGGGTCTTTATTTAATATAAGTGACATACTAGTCCAAGGGAGTTATGCTACATTGATGCTACTCAGTAAGGTGAAAGATAGGGCAGCTGATGTGCCATGGGACCAGATGCAGATCAGGAATGTATACCAATCAATGGCACTAGCCAGCAGTTCCCTTCACATGGAGAAGTATCAGTAGGACCCAAGTTGGTCTATGGTCAGGAGCCCATGGGGCCCTCAAGCTGTTCCCTTTCTTCCATAGAGAGCTCAAAACTGAACAGGTCTAATTTAAAATGTGCAATGATGCAACGTCCTCTACACGCTCCAGAGCCCATGTTTTGGGGCCTGGAGATGGTGATGCAGTTCTCAGTGCAGCAGTCCTGTATTACATCTACAATTCACCATGGTAGAGAACCAGCACCCAAGCAACCATCAATCACTTTTGCTGATGATTTGTGACTTCTGGCTAATTCCCCAAGAGAGATATAGCAAACAAACAGCTCCCATCAGAAAATCACTGCTGTTTCCTGACACACAGTGACATAATGACAGCTCCTCTCCAATCCTTGCATTGTGATCTAGCTCCTGATTCAATCTCCATCTGGGATATAGTGGTATAGCCTAAGAAAATACACTTGAGCTTCAGAGTGTCTCTGAGATATGATCAGTCTGGGAGGCCACAGTCTGATGGGGAAGTCTTCTTCTTATATTGCAGATGAAAGTTCAGAGCAGTCAGAGTATTTGCCCAAAGCTATTCAGAGAGTCAGGAGCTCAAATGCCTTTTGTCTGACACCTGAGCTACCACACTGAAACCTTTTGAGTCTGTTATGCCTGTTCTTCTCTTCATAGATTGCTTCCTAATGACTTCTGGCTATGGTGGAGTCAGTTTGTGCAGCTTTAACATCACCACCTGTTTTGCTGCTGGCTGTGGTGCTCTCAGGAACACTCTCGGCTCTTGGTGACAAAAATATGAGGAGCAATATTCTTCCTTATTGCTTTCAGTCATCCCCTTGAGCTTCTGCTGAGTCTCTTGCACTGTCAGAATTCCATTGTGCATTTGGGATGAGGTCAGCCATTCAGAGAGAACAAACAACTTGAATATAGACTCAATTTTCAGGGTTATTATTTTACAGCGCTTTCTGTTCCCATCCCTCAAGCTCCAGCAATCATGTATTTCCAAAAGACCTCAAAGAACCAACTTTTCAAGCCTCGCAAATCATGTCTGGACCCAGATCTACAAAAGTGACCCACATTTATTGGGTTGCCTTCTTAGAAAAAACAGCTGCTTAACTTCATTGATAAGTGCGTTTAACAGCTTCGACTAAAAATCTAAGCAGAATTTATTATTGCATCCTCTTGTCAGTTCTATTTCATAGCCATAAATAAATGGAGGTCATGTCTATACTATAAGTCTAGCTGAATTGTTACACCTAAGCCAACAGATTTACTGGTTTCAGAATAAATCAGACTAAACTGATAGACAGAAGTAAATGGATTAAAAGGTAGGCGTCTTGTCCCTCTCTAGGCCTGGAGTCTGATTCTATTCTATCTCTTCTGTCTGGAGGTTCTAAGAGGAGACATACCAGTGGCCATAAACAATACTGACTCCAGGGTGTGGAACTTGAGGTTATGGCAGGGATCTTTAAAGAGGGAACTTGCCTGGTTTCCTGATGAAGGGAGAGTCAAAAAGTGTATTGCAGACACCCAATCTGTCTCTTACTGCCCAAAAAGAAGCAAAAATAAATAAATGATCAGTCACAGCATCTTCCTGTTTATGCTTCTTTAGATAAGAGGAGGTAGATGTCCATCTTAGCAACTCCACCCTGTCTGCATCTATTGTCTTATTTGTCCACCCTCCCACACTCACCACTTTTACACTCCCTCACACTTTCTCCAGCATTGTGTTTCCTTCATTATCTCTATGTTTGTGGAACAACTGCAGAGAAGCTAAGGGCCCTAACTACCCTTGCAAGGGCAACCCACCAGAAACAAGGTCTCACCAGTGCTACAAATTCAGTCCTAAGAGGGGCCTTATTTTTAGTGTGTCTGTGTTCCCCAACACAGATGTCTTTGTGAGGGCAGACCAGACCTAGCCACATTTTATCAAATGACATCTGCAAATTGTTCTAGACCCCTGAACAAGCTGGGATCATGCAAAAGTCAGAACCACTCATGACATGGGGCTCTGCTCTAGATGAATTTGTGCCATGCTGAAAGTTGTGAGGTAAATGCATGTCAAGATGAGGAAAGGAGAAAGGAAATGAAAGTGGCCTCTTGAAAATGAGGCCACTTACTCCTCACCTTCCACCATCAATCAGATCCCACAACTTCCTCCTCTGTGAGATTCCTACTGTTTCTGGCCAACAACTTCACACTGAAAGATGCCTCTGTGTTAGAAGGGACAGGACTAACAGCTGCCCTCGGGGTGTCTGGTAGAAACTCTCCCTTGTCTTCTGCAGGTTGGAGAGGCCACAGCAGAAAAGACAACGTGCACTTTGTTCTTCCCAGTTCAAACTGAACCGTCCTCCAACAGCCTTCCCGCCACACTTGTACTATTGGATCCTGCTGGCAGTAGTGGAATAAGGGCAGTGGGCTCCAAAGAGGAGTTTCAAACATGGATAATGGGTTTCAGTAAAAGGAATAATCAGCAAACGTGGAGAACTGACTTTAGGGGGAAAAAAAATCTAAATCAGTAGTGCAAGTGCCAGGGAGCCTGTGTGCTGCCAGAGGAGGTTATGGATGTGTTTACTCATCATGAGAGACCAATTAGTTCATCGGAAGGCATTACTGCAAACTAACCAGTGTAATAATTGACTATATGGAAAAGACTAATTCATCTCAAATGCGATAAAAAGGGTTTGCTTAACCCAGCCATGAAGGTATTTAAACTCACCCATTTAATTTCACAACCAGGACAGGCTCAAGCAGAAGGAGAGAGTAAGTTACTGTGTTTCATCTGACAGGTAATAATTTCTTGTGTTGTGTTGTGCAATCACATGAACATGCCCTTAATTAAGCACACAAAGGCAATCTATCCTGATGAGCAGGGGAAAGAGGAAGTACAGTGAGAGATGACAGTGGCAGCATCAGACACCAGCTGGTGACCTGGGAATCAGAAAGGTGTTTTATAACAAATGGAAATACTGTTCTGTGATTAATGACTGGCATGACAGTAAGGCCCAGGGAGACAAGGATAAACTCATATAGACTGAAGAACATGCAAGGGTTAGAAACTAGTGGGATATATAAGGGGCTCAGTAGAAGAGGTTCTTGAATTATGTTGGAAATAAGGGGAAGATAAAGAAATGCAGCCCTGCTCTTTATAGGAAAAGAGAAGATATAGCAAGTCATCCTGGGGTGGCCAGTAGGTTGAGGCAGGTGATCCATGGTGGGGCCACATCTGGAGTGCTGTGTCCAGTTCTGATCCCGGTTCAAGAAAGACATGGAACTACTGGAGCGGTCCAGTGGAGGGCTGTCAAGATGATGAGGGGACTGGAGCTTCTCTCTTGTGAGGAAAGGCTGAGGAAAGGCCTGTTTAGCCTGCAGAAGAGATGACTGCCTCTCAGTGTTTACAAATACCTTAAGGAAAGGTGTCAAGAGGATGGGCCCATACTCCTTTCAGTGGTGCCCACTTACAGGATAAGGGGCAACAGGCACAAACTGAAACACAGGAAGTTCTGGCTTCCCAGACTGTGGAATCTCCTTCTCTGGAGATATTCAAAACCGACCTGTATGCAATTCTGTGCAACCTGCTGTAGGTGACCCTGCTCTATCAGGAGGGTTGGAGCAGGTGATCTCTCAAGGTCCCTTCCAACCCCAGCCATTCTGTGATTCTGTGGTATGTGTATCACTGAGAGAAAGCTAGTGCATCCCGTACCGTGCTTCAGATGTAGAAAAAAGTAAGCTGATACAAGCCACCAACAATAGAAAGTGTTAATAATGATTGGGAGAAGAGTCCAGAATAGGAAAAGCATGGGTTGTAGCACAGTGGGCTGAGTTTGATAAACCAGGGGTACTTAAGGAAGCAGTCAGAGGTACTTTGGACCCATTAGTAATTATCTTTGAGATCTCCTGGCATTCCCACAGGACTGGTGAAGGGTAAACCCAACATCTATGTTTAAAAAGTAGTCCCAGGAAGCCCAGCTTGGTAAGCCACCTTCTGTACCCAGAAAGACCCCTGCCTACCCTATTGACTGATCTGCTTATAAGTGCTGGGAACAAAATGAGGTGCAGCTAGGATAGGTTTGTTGAGAAGAAAACACATCAAATCAAACCTGTTTCCTGGCAGATTACCTCATGATCTGGGAGGAACTGGGAGATGAGATACCACTCTTGGCACTCTTCTGCATGAAATCCTAGTACAAAATCAACAGAGTACAGCTGCACTTCTGGTTAAAAAAAGATCTGTTTTCAGAAACTTTCTTCTGCAAAGCCTGCTCTCAAATACGGGAACGTCTCAAAAGGATGCACAGAGGGACCAGGCCTGGGCATCCTTTTGGTTTGTACTTCTACTGATTCCCAGACAGAAAAAAAAGGAGCTTTACAGCAAGTCTGGAATGGCTCTGGAGAACAGGCTCAGGTAGAATATAAATGACTTTAATAAAGCAAACTAAAAGGCTGTAGTACCCGGAGGGAAAAGGGTGGCTATTGGGTGTTAAGGACAGGAGAGCAAGAACTGGGTCATGGGAAGTAATTATTTTGCTTTTTCCAGCACTGATGGAGCTATATCTGGAGTCCAGTGTCTATTTGCCTCTGAAACACTATAGACAAGCCAGAGGGAGTAAGGACAGAAGGGTTGGAGGTTTCCAGTGGAGAAGTTTAGTGTGAGTTACAACCTTCCTGGAGCACAGCTTCCAGCTAGTAGAAGCCCAGTGTTGAAGATCACAAGCATTGCACACAGCAGGGACATGTGGGCAGGGTTGGGAAATCCATGTGAGCTGGAGAGAATGATGGTCTTGCAGGCATCACCTGGTGCTGGTGTCAGTATCTGTGTTCTCTCAGCTCCAGTGTGTGCTGGTATGACTGACCCCCTTTCACAAGACCACCCCAAGGTTTCATACCATACTAACTGCATTCTCTGGGGGCTTTGCAAGCTTTTGCTTTGTTTAGGGCAAAACAGTACTGTCCATGCGAGGGCTTTGTGTGGGTTTTCTCCATACAGACTTGGACTTCATGTTTCCCCCCAGTCACTACCTGTCTATAGTATGGGCCTTTCTCCCCGTGCTTGGCCAAAATAAACCCAAGGGTGTGAGGCACTGGTTGGGAACCAGAAAGATGCACGTGTTCGACAGCAGGCATCTGGCAGAGGCTAATGGAAAGCCCACAGGAGCAAGATAAGTAAAGGTAAACCCTGTCAGTCCAGTTCCCTGACAGGGAACTGATTGTGTCACTCCCTTGAGTGACACAATGCGGGTGATTCAGTGAGGAGGGACAGAAGCATCACCCCTCTGCTTGAGCTCCCACAGGGTCTCTGGCCCCTTTGCCACCACTAGTTCTGCTTCCAGACCAGCTGGGAAGAGACACCAGGCACCCAGAGCCAGCCTGCTGCCATGTATTTATTCCCTCCCCAGCACAGTCTCACCTTGTCCTCAGTCCATCTGTGCCTAAGGGATCCTGCCAACTCATGACACAAAAGCATTATTCATCAGCTGGGAGAAAGGGAAGTTGAGAGTTTACTTTCACAAGAATTTTTTTTTATGCCATTCCATGAGTAGGATAAGCCAGGACCATCATGAAGTATTCACATCTTCCTAGGTCTAAAGGATAATTTCCCAGGCTGGTGATGCTCACCAGTCACGTTGGGCTGCTGCTACAATTGTTTGAAGGGGTTCAGGAAGGAGACCTGCCCAAAAAGGTGGGCATGCAGCCAAGGAATAGATTAATACCAATATTTAGGGCCAAGCCTAATGTCATCTGTGCCCAGCTTGAGCCATGTAAGCCACCCACCACTCCTCCATTTGTTTTACCTAGCCTGCACCCGAGGTGCTCCCCCATGCCCCTGATTTTGGGAATGGGTCCACCTTTCGGCAAAACTCCCTCAGCCACAATAGGCCACTTGGCACAAAACTATATGGTTTGGTCTGCCCCTGCTTGTGAGATGGAAGCAGTTATAGCTCTTCTCAATTACTCTCCATTCTTCCCCCAGTTTGCAGGCAGAGCAGGTGGCATATCAGCCTCACAGCTCCCTGTGCCTGAGTTTGGAGCTTTCTTCCTTGTGTTGCCTAAAAGTAGATGGTTTTTGTTGTTAACTTGGAAGAGAAAAATCATCCCTATTCACTCAGATAACATGGCTGCTGGAATTTCTCTCAAGTATTGATCTAATCCGACCTGCCTCCAACCTTTTTCCTGTTCTCCTTGCTCAGTCCAACATCTGTTTGCACATCCTGCACAGGGGCAGGACTTAGGGCTGCCAGCCCCAAAGTCCCAAGCAAGCTGCTTGATGGCACTCACACACTCCTCCCCCAACTCAATTCCTCCTGCAGAGAGACTCCTCCACTGCTCACACTTCCCAGGGAAGCAATGTCACCTTGTCTCCAGCTCAGTCCAACAGTGAGTGGCTCAGTGATGTTCCCTGAGACCTCCCATCTCCACAGCACTGGGTCCACCAGGATGTGGCATTCCCTGGATCTCTGGTGCTAAGACCTGGCCTTGCTAAGCCTTTTGAGACCAGACTGTGCCCAGCTCTGGGCAAACTTGGGCACTGCTGGGAGAGGGTTAAAATCCTGGTCCTTGCTTACTGATGGGGAAATTTGGAAACCACAAGGAATTCAAGCTACTTTGTACCAGGGTGGACAAGGAAACCCAGACAACCACAGGCAGTTTGCTGTGTAGTTTAGGAAGCTCTCAGCTAATTGCCACCTCCCATCTGAGATGGTGCTGGACTGTGTAGTAATTTAGATGCAAAACAACAGATCAAGACATTCCTCTGAACTTGATCACAAGCCAGAAAATAGAATTTACATGCAACTTATAAACATGCTCTACAGAGGAGGTTGTAAAACCAGGGACCCTTTGGTCCAGAAGGTAAGGAAACAATTAATGTCTTCTTATGGGAAAGCAACTCCTACACGTACAAGACATCAGATTTAGTGTAGACCCAACATCTACATGAGGAAAGCAAGCTTTGTAATATATTTATGTTATTCAATGAGATGTTATTGTGCAAGAAATACTATATGGCTTGTTGGCTGGGAGCAAAGGTGTAGGAGGGTGTTATTAGAGCCATGACAGACATTAGCTCTGTCAGAAAAACACAGGCCTACATTCTGCCTGAGAAAGATGCTGATTTGAGAAATATGCTACTTTAAAAAAGGCAGCAGTTTAAGTATGGGCAAAAGCCACTGCAGATTTAGTATGAAAAGTATGTTCTTCTAGAGGCACTTTCTATCCCCTAAATACCTCAGCCTGATAGGTGTCTGGAAAAGTTTCTATGGACGTTGGGTATCTTTCTGATTCAAGACTCTAACCACCCTTGGTTATTCCTTAACTGATTGTGACAACAAAACTGTTTGAAGAAGTGTTGTGTGGATTTTTTTCACCTTACACAAACCTTTGTGTAATTACCCCTTCTTTGCCTTTCCATGTAAATCTGGGAGGGTTTATGCTGCATATGGCAAACTCCCACATTGTTAGCATTACAAGTCCCAGAATATGGAGTATTCATTAAGAATTGGAAAATATTTGTTTGGCAGCACACAGAAAAGTTCCTTAGAAAATTCAGAAAGACCTGAAGAATATTAGGAAGAAAAGACAGATTTTAAACAAGAAAATAAGTGTCGAGACTTTCTTCAAGAATTAATATCATTAAAAAGACACCTTGCAGGCTGGAGGACTTTTGCACACATAGCAAAGTTTGGCAAGTTTATCTGGAACAATATCTTCGCTCCTGCAAGACCCTGAATAACCTGGAATGCCATCTTACCACACTGAAATTCATTCAGATAATGACTCTACTTAAGAAACAAAGAGAAACAAAAATAGTTTTTCTAAGAACAGAAGACTCCACAAAGCCACAAGCTGAAAATTTCAATGAGTAAACCCCACAGGGACACTGACTCATTGCAAGGACACAGAAGCAACACAGCAGCCTGCTTCAAATCCAGACAAGTATAAAATAATTGCATTTTCTTTTTTACTTGGGTCTTTGAAAAGAAGTGATCTTAAAAAAACCTCTGAACTGAACATGTAAATATGTCCTCTATCCTCATCCCTCACCACTCATCACACCCTCTCTGTAAACAACCTCAGCAAGACAAACAACAGAAATAAAAGAGTTTATCACATAGCACAATTGTAAGACTCAGCAAAGTTTCAGCAAAATGACATATCAGAGTCTTCTGCTCTCTGGGTGGGGCAAAGCACTTAAACCACTGCCCACAAATCTGACTGTCACCTTCATAATGTTAATGGATTTTTTAAACATTGATGTTAATTCAGCATATCCCTGCTAATCTCATGATTGGGACATTTTCATGAAGATGAAACACAAACAAAATTTCAATGGGGAAGAAAACCAGTAGGATTTGATTGTGCTTTGGCTAGTTACTGAGATCTCGAGACAAGTCTGTAAAAGACTTCTTCTGAATAATAGGCTTAGAGGACTTCTTTGATTTCATAGGACTTATTAATAGCACCCATTTTTATCCATTCGGCCTACGAGTTTATCCTGGACATGCCCATAGGGATCTTCCAACAAGGAAATGGTATTGCTGCCTGTGACGCCTCTTAGCTACTGCTGATCCTTGCAGCAGCTCTTCTAATAATTTGGGCAAAAGGGTGAGCCTGCTTAGAGCTGTAATCCCTGCAAGGCCTTTCTGCAAAGGGGTCGCAGCTAGAGTGAAACACACTTCATTCTCTGCTCACTTTAACATCCTACAAAATACCTTTGCCTTTGACTGTGTTGCCCTGTAAGTCCTGGACAAAGACATCCAGGAAGCCCTCTGGAGTGGAAAGCCCCTGTTCATTAACCACAATTCATAGACAGTATGTTACAAAAAATAAGGTAGCACATGTCAGTGCCCCCAGTGGTGCCCACACTGAGGTGAGATACATTTTCATCAGTGCTGTGAAGCTAAAGTGGGTCAATGAGTTATTGCGTACCTGAGACAATGACTGCCCCACTTCTAAACTGTGCCTTGAATTAACAAAGCTTTTTGACACATCAGTCCAGGATTTCAGAGACAATGAGTTTTAAAATTGCAAATGAACTGCAGTTAATGGAACTGGAATAGGACCAAAATAGCAAAACAGAGCCCCTGGCCTTGCACTACAATTACAGAGAACCTGAACCCGCCCATGTGGAGTGCAGATGCCTCACCTCGCCTGGATCATCCTCATTAAGTAACCTGTCCTCAAACCACTTTCCAGCTCCATCAGCTCTTCCACTCTTTCTCCTAATTTTTAGTGAGACCCTTTGCAAGAAGTGTTGCCTCTCTGAAGAAGTTACATATACAGCAAGACTTTGTCCAGTTCTCAAACATTTCTCCTTGCAAGCAAATAGAGGTATTGTGGTGAGTAACTGCATCTTTTGCTTTCTTCAAGCCACAGCAAGTATTCTTAGAGGAATCAGATCCTTGTCAAACAACAGCAGTAGCATCACAGCCAAGCTTCCTGGAATTAGCTTTTTTTTACCTGCTACCAGGTAAAATTCAAGACGGTGAGGATTAGCAAAGAGGTGGATGACACTGGGGAGAGGTTTGTTTGTCAGCACTGTGAAAAGTTAGGATCAAATCTGAGGCCACTGTATTTACCTTCCAGAATCAACATGCCAGTCTTGTGATGCAGAATCGTAGAAAAAAAGACTTGGGAATGTCTGCCTAGCAATTCATAGATACCTGGGGCTGGATTAGTGGATTAGTATTGCTCAATATACTTTTACTAATCCAGAAAAGGAAGTGAGCAGTTGGGTGACAACCAGTTCATTGCTCACTCCCTTCTCAACTGTGTTTATGAATATATTAAATAACAATAACCATAAATTAACACTAGTTAGTTACACAATCATAGAGAACTGGGATGCAAAGTGACCTTGAGAGAGCCAAGAAGGGGTCAGCCCTATCCTTGTGATTACAGACAGATGTTTATCTAGCCTGTTCTTTGAGATTCCCCTCTGGGAATTTCAAGCCTGACCAGATCACACATTCCAGCACCTAGAGATCTCACCATCCGTAGGATTTCACATCCTCCATTGTCACTGCTACAAGACACTCTCCTAACTTGCTGCCCCTCCAACTGAGAACAGGTTCTTCCATTTAATGCCTTTAAAAATTGGCACTGGGCCCCTTTCAGTCTCCTCAGTGCAACAGCAGTGGTTCACTCTCTCTCCATAGTGTCAGACCCTAAGCAAGTTCTTCTGCAAGGGCAGACCTTTTTAGAGGTATTATATCTGTAGAGAGCTCTAAAGCATATGGAAACTTGTTTTTCTTACTCACCTCTTCCAGATATGTACAAATAGACCAGAAGACAATAGATCACAGTCTGAAAAATCAATGTTCTAGACCAAACAACCTGGTCCCATGAGTCCAGAGTTGTGTTTCCTCACTCTCCAGTCACTTCTGTTGTGTTCCTCTGAACTCTCTTCTACTGGTACCTAGCTCTCCTGAAGGGCAGTGCCTGGAGTTGGCATATTCCTGCCATGTAGGCATGTTCCACCCTAACAGATTGTTATAACTATTTCATGTGTCCTACAAACAATGCTGCTGTTTATACAACCCAGGGATGTTTAAATTTTCCTTTCTTTTTTGCAACACCATGACTCTGTTGACTTATGGTCATCTGATTACTGCTACAACCACCTGCAAAGCCCTTCCTGTACAGATGCCATCTACCCAACTGTCTGCCTCTCTACCTCTCCCCTGTTGGGAGAGCTCTATTCCTGCATCCACACCGAAAGCTGCGCCATCCTCCTTGAAAAAATACACTCCTTCTCTCTGGTCAGAGCTAACAAATATAGTGAGCAAAGAGCTGACAGGGCTGGGCAGAGTGACTACATGTGGTCTGTAACACTGGAAAAATGGAACTCCATAATGCCAGCTGCAAGAAGAAAACATTCGATTTATTCGGAACAGTGCTTAGTGCAGGCTCTGTGCAGAGAGATCTGACCACCACAGTAGTCAACCCACTGGCAACCTCTGTTCCATTCGTGATCAGCCACACTGTTCATTTTTTAACTAAAAATTTCTGCTTCTGAGTGGGAACTTCTCCCCGGCACCTCCTGGTTCCTTGCAGATGGTCTGCAAGACGCAGCCCAAACAGAGCGTGTCTCACAACAATCTGGGCAAACGAGGGCGTGTGATTGCAACCTTGCTCTGGCTATTGTGGGGGAATGAGGAAGTTCAGGCAGGGATTCTCAGAAGCAAAAAGTGAAAAGTTTGGCTTTCCTAGGGCCGGAGCTGTACCCGGCACAACTTGCCTCGCTGCAAGAGTCTCGTCTTGACGCAAGACACGGTTTCGCATCACATTTCACCAGTGGGGAGCAGTGAACCTGTGAGCTCCCAGCAAGGTGGAGCTTTGACATCTACGTGGGGCTTTACGCCTCAGCTCCTTGGCAGGTGAGGTGGATAAAACCAATAATGGCATCTCTCAAGAACAGTGACCGGGAAACCCATCAGAGTCATCCTGGCCTTTCATACACACTTCAGCCAGAGCTGAAATTCAATGCAAAATAGCAGTAAGGAACAGGAGGAGGGATGAAAGGGAAGTATCATGAATTTTCTATATTTTTTTCCTTTTTTATCAAGAGAATTAAATCTGGAGAATTTTGACTGAACACCTTTACTCTGAAATGCTCTGTAGACCAGAGTTGTGCGGGTTGTTTCATGTAGGGTGTCCTTACAGACCGTGCTCCCCAGTGAGACTGGGGCACTCCACCTCCTGCACAGGTGGTGAGGACAAGCCAAGCAGATCCATGAGGATCTGGTGATGCCCATCTCATTAAATTGTCCTCTTTTATTTCTCTTCACACTAAAGAATGTTTCAACTGGTATTAAGTTTCTCAGCTAGTTCAGGTCACAGACTAAGAAAGAGCAAGGATCCATCAGATTTTCAGTGTATCTTCTTTGCTTTGTATCAGGATCTCCTAATCACTACAGTCTCCCTTACTAATTAAACCTCAACTGACAGGCTGAGACAGTTGGGGCTGTTCAGCCTGGAGAAGGCTCCAGGTAGACCTTATATCACCTTCCAGTATTAAAGGGTCTACAAGAGAGCTGGAAAGGGATTTTTTACAAGGGCATGGAGAGATAGGACAAGGGGGAATGGGTTTAAACCGATGGGTGGCAGGTTTAGATTAGATATAAGGAAAAAATTCTTTACTGTGAGAGTGGAGAGGCACTGGCACTAATCTAGTGGAGGCTGTCCCTGCCCATGGCAGAGGGTTGGAACATAATGATCTTTAAAGTCCCTTCCAGCCCAAACCATGCTATGATTCTATGACTTAGAGTCATAGAGTGCTTTGGCATCCCAAAGACCTAGAGCCTTCCCTGCTGTCATTTATCATGCATGACATTATTCACACTCCTGACAGTCCATTGAGCCTCCCAGCTCACACACAGCCAGATACCAGGTTCTCTTGCCATTGTGAAATACTTGTAGTTTAAAGATATACAAAAGAATGTAAAATCCTGAGTCTTCCCACGTGTACAGCTTCTGTAGAATGAAGGAGCATTGCAAGGGCCCTGGGGCTCAGTGAGATGGATGGAGCAGTTCCACCTCACCAGGCTGTGCAAACCATGCCACGCCACAGCCATGCCTGCAGCACATCCCCAGCAATCTCAGCTAGAAGAACCCGACTTCTCCGGTAACAGGAGGGGAGGAAGGCTGGAGAGGACTGATGGGAGTACCTGAGAGACTCTGGGATGCTTTATCACCCCATTTGATCACTCCTTGGGACAACTCACACAATCAGCCAGCAGTGCTGCTGAGCCAGAGCAAGAGGGCCCCATAGCTATTTTTCTTTCACTTGGCATCTGCCGTGGCTTTTTCCAGCCCATCAGCTGCTCTGTCACAGCCTGGGTGTGGATGCTTCCACTTCTGGGGCACAGATGAGGTCCCATTGATGGATTAACCACCTCAATGGGCAACCTGAATGGCAGACACGATTTGTGACCTCAGGCTGCAGCTGCCAGGAGGGATTGCATTTTAATCTCATGCCGCATGGGTCATATCCTCAGCTCACAGCCTGAATCACATCCTCACCTCACATTCCTGACCTACCTTCTAGCACAATCCAGCCCCCTTGGCAAGGAAATGGTGAGGGCTAATTCCAGCACACCAGAGGCAGCAAAGGGGGAGCCATGCCTGAGAGTACCACTCTAACTGGTGGAATGTGAGGGCAGCTGAGCCCCCTTTAGACCTGGTCTGCAGAAGGACAAACTTAAGCCCTGCCTTCTTTCTTTTTAAGGAGGTTGGAGAGATCTCTTTGGAGATGGACATTAACCAAGGGCCATCAAAGCACAGATGCATGGATTTTCTTTCCTGGCCCTCTAACACTACACTTCCCAGAAACAGCAAATCCCTCTGTTCCCCTCCACTTAGCTTTCTCCCATATAACAGGAACCAGGGTTGGTCCTTGATTCAGTGAGTGCCCTGCAAATAAATTACATAAGAAACCTCTGATTATATAAAGTGCATTGCACAATGCATTATATAAAACTCAGGTCACGGCCTAATCAACCAGCACTCAGCTCTTTCACATCAAGAAAAATTAATCTGAGGAGCAGCAAGGAAGGGGAAGGAAGAGGAGGATGCTCTCCCTCTCTTAAGGAGGTGTGTGGCACACATGTGGCACACATGCCCACTGAGTGCATCTCCAGCCCCAAGCCAGCCCAGGAGGAGCAGTTTCCAGCCAAACCCTACCTTTTTGCTCAAAGCCCACCTGCAAAATACCTGGACACGAGTGATGCATCCTGTAGAAAACAGAGCTATAATCGCTACCACCTCACTGTTAACCTTGTCTGGCTCTAATGGAGTTGCCCAAAGGTAGGGGTGTCCATCCACCACTGTAACACACCTTGAAGGGGAGAAATAAGAAAATTCTCATGAATGCAGTGCTCGAAAAGGCCTGGATTTTTTTTTCTTATACTTTCTGATTTCAAATCAGCAGGAAATGTTTAAATGCTGACAGTGACAAAGTTTCGCACCAGAATATGGAAACCAAAACAAAGTGGAAATTCTATGCTAAATCTAGTGCCAGAGGTATCCCCAAGATACATTACAGAACCCAAAGGCCCCATTTCTGTGCCCTAATATTCAGAGTTTTCCAGAGAAAGGATTTGAGTTTCACAGATTTTAAAGCCCAAGACCCCCACTAAATTAGACCCAGCATTTCCCATCAATCTACCACAGGGATGGCAGGGGGGACCTGCTCCTCTTCTTGGAAAACCTTGCTCTTGGAGATGCTTGAGGCTACCTGTGGTTTTAGTACAACTCATTCAATCAGCTTCAACAAGTCTTGGGCAGGATTTTGAGCTTGCAAGCACTTCAGGGCAGGAAACCTCTGCAAAAGTTTCCCCCGTGCCTTGGAGAATCAGACTGAGGCAGCAGGGGTGTCAGTGAAATTAATTTGTTACTACTGCTAGTTTCAGTGATAATAGTGAATATTACACAGGAAAAGCAATAAATCTATAGGGGATATACACTGAAAATAAACAGTGAGGTTTCAGCTGTGCTTTGAAGTACCATGGAATGGCCCAGAGGCAAAGACATGCTGAGAACTGCTTGGTCCTTTGTGCCAGATCTGCAGAGAAGTTTCTTGTACCAGCGGGGAGACTGAAAGTTGCAAGGGGAGGAGAAAAGCCCTCTGTGAGAGTTTATTTTGCAGCTGGGTTGTTAAATGAAGGGCAAGATTCTGAAAAGAGAGATGGGGATGTAGGAAACAGCAAGGGTAGTGCAGAGAGGTTGTTATGGGATATTTCTGAGCCTTGGAGGGAGATGCTTTCTAACAGTTCTTCCCATGAGAAGGGCCAGAAAAGAATGCAAGAGGAGATGGGATTTTGTGTTCTGCAACGTTTCCCTTTGGTCACAGAAGTACCACCTGTCACTATGGGAATACAAGATGTGGACCACATGGATGACTTCCAGATGGAGGGGTCTCACACCTCTCTGGCACTTCCCAACACAGCTGGCAGCAGATTTTGGGGGGAGGGGGAAAACAAAACAGCAAATCACTTGTCCTGTGCAATAAAATCAAAGGGGAAACTGCAATTAGTGAGAAGGGAGCAGAGCACTATTCCCTGTGTGACCAGCCATACCCAGAGAGGGAGTTCCCACCATGTCTTCTGCGGAAAGGAATGAGTCAAGGAGAAGTTACCACAGGCACGATGGGACATGCATGTGTGCACAGGGAGACCAGGGAGACAGCTTTCCTCCTCGGGTGATGGGAATGGAAACCTTTTGGGAGGTCTCCATCAGGAGACCTTTCTTGCAGCCAACATTTCCATGGGTCAGGTCAAACAGGTCCTCAGGAGCGAAGGTTCTGAAGACAGATTGATGTGCTGAAGCCTGGAGGTGGCACCAGGGGAAATTCATACACTTGGAGCCTCCCTGCACCAAATGGCCATGGCAAGAGCAATGGGTTTGGGTTGGGAGGCAGAGGAGAGGGGGCTGCTCCTTGCTACTCCTTCTACCCATCCTCCTTTTCTTCCAAAAATGGTGTTATCTAGGGGTTATTCAGTACACAAAGGCTTTTCCATGCCAAGGTTAGTTGGCTGAGTGACTAGATGGAAAACAAACGCCACTGGGGAGATAATGCCTGTAACACCAAAGGGAGAGGGCCCCTGCACAAGGCACTGGGTTCCCCACGATCACTGGCCCCATGCCTGGCCTAAAAAACCTGGGGGCTTTAGCACTCAACATAAAATTCCCTGGGCAGACAAAAGATGCCAAACTGTGGGACATTCAGGCTGGTTTCACCTCCTGTTTGTCCAGTCAGGAAACTGGTTCTGCAGCATGACCAGGGAAACCCGGCCCTGACGGTGCCTACACCAAATCCTGCCTCTGTGTGGAACAGCTGAATGGGTGCTTCCACTCAGGCTTTCTCCAAAGAGACTGATGTGCCTCCCACACCTCTGTCTCACACAAACAGTATATTCAGGAGATCCCAAATAATCCCCAGCACAAATAGACTTCGCATTGTGCAAGGGGAGATAATCACAGGGTCATATTATTCTTAGCTAAGGCATGGGAGAAACACCAGCAAGGTGCTGAGGGCAGGGGGAGGCAGGTTGTCAGGCAGCTCAGGAAGAGGGTCTTGTCCTTGTCATTTTTTCAAACTTTTACCTTTTTAAAACTATTGCTCATCTTCTGGCAGAGCTTTGGGACACCATTTGCTGCCCAGCCTCCTCCTTATCTTGCTCTCTACGGCCCCTTTGGTCCAGGCTAATGAAGTGATGCAAGACAAGAGAAATTTATATATTCTTGGAGGCATGGACGGAGTACAGAACATGGATGTAACACAGGAGCGCTCACCTTCCTGTCCTTGGGTCACCCAGGCACTCCTTGCACTTTGTTGCTGTGTACTCTCTTCTCTCTGCTTGTGGGGTTTGGCTTTGTCTCACATTGAGATCAATGATAAAAGCAGGGAATAAATAAATACAGTAAATTGAGAAAGATCAGCTCATCAGGCCAAGTGCAAACACTACCGAGTCATCCAGAAAAGCGTCTTGTAACGTGCAAACAGGAACTGATAGAGATCCTCTTCCAAGGGCTGAGCTTACTCATAACTGATGGATTCCCTTGCCCAAAACTGCCTCCTGCATATCTGGGTGTGAGCACTGCTATCTGCTTCTGCATTGTGCACAGCCCAGATCTCTCCAGGGCCAAGGGCAGTTCTCAAACTGGAGAGAATGGAAACATCGATCTCTTGTCCTCATCAGCCCATCACGTCAGGGAGCATTTCAGGATGAAAGTGGGGGAAGAAACATGCAGTTTTATCTTGCCACATTCTTGCATATGGAAGGGAATAGCTGAATCCCTGTGACAAGCTCTGCCTAGCTGAGCAAGCCCAGCTTCAGGACCAGCCTTTGGATCTCATGCTACAGCCCACGTAAACATCATCTTGGGAACAACTCTTGGAATTCACAACACAAAATGTCTCAGTGCCTGGCAACAATGACTACAACAGTGGAAAAAAAAGCCTCACTAAGGAGTCTGGGCTCTCAAGGCACTGTAACACAATTAGTCTCACCAACTCTTTTCCTTACCCTGGGGAACCTGCACCACGGAAGCCACCTGAATCCCTCCATTGGAAAGGCTGTGATGGCGAGGGCACCCAGCAAATCAGGTGGTGTCACAGCTCACTTGCACTGCACAGGGCACTGCTGAAGGAAGGGATGTCTTAGGATCACTCAAAAGGAAGTAGTGAGGCAAGACAACAGCAGGGTGAAGAAACAACATGGGCGGCAAAAGAGCTGGAAAACCTGCTCTTGGGTCAGATTCCTTAGTCCAGGCCAAGACACACCACTGTATCCCATTTCTGGAATTACTGCTGCTGACCTTTGCAGACCAAACTCTAACATCCAGAGATTTGCAAGGCAGATGCACCATGACTACCAAAGCTGACTCCTGTCATCACCCAGGCCAAAGAGCTCCACACCCTGTGTACGGGGTTTGTGTGGCCAGGTTTTGGCAGTGGGGGTGAGGCTACAGGGGTGGCTGCTGTGAGAAGCTGCTAGAAGCTTCTTCCATGTTCGGCAATTCCAACCACTCCAGGACAGACCTGCCGCTGGCTAGGGCTGAGCCAGTCAGGAATGACAGTGACACCTCTGCACTAACATATTTAAGAAGGAAAAAGAAGTTATTGTGCAGATGAAATTGCAGCCAGAGAAGAGAGGAATGAGAAAATGTGAGAGGAACAACTCTGCAGACACCAAGGTCAGTGGAGTCCTCCTCCACTGGGGAGAAGGTGCTCCAGGTCTGGTATGGTTGATCTTGGTTGAAAGGCTATGCCAGTGCTGGGCAGGGGCACCACACAAGCTCTGCTTGATGGGGTGGGGTAATAGCAAATAGCTACGGGTTAGCACGGGCAGAGCAGGCAGCTAACAGGGGGGTACAGCACCCAGTGGCCAGTCCTGCCTGTCCAACACACATGGGGGTACTTCCTATCAGCCCCACACAGCCTCCCCTACCCCAGTACTGTCCCAGAATGCACAGGATGCTCGGGACAGGGGAGAAGCAAAGGAGCTGTGGGATAGCATGACAGTGCTCAGCTTGCTTACAAGAGTATCTGCATAAATGAAACCTGCAAGAGTGGAAAACAGGCTTCGTGTTAGAAGTGTAAAGCAATTATTTACTGGTCAACATATGCACACAAAAGATGGCTAGGACTTCATGAGCTGCTCACCTAGGCATTAATGTGCTCACCACCTCAGAAAGGGCCCAAAGAGCCTTTGCTGACCAAGGACTGCCTGTATTCACAGTTCCAAGGGATGTCCCCACCCTGGTGCCCAAATCCTTTGACTCCCTGCCTTTGTTCCTTTAGGATTTTGTATATTTCCTTGCTTCTGCCATCTCAAAAATCCCCCCTCTGTCTGCAGTCTTACCTTTCCCAGCGTGGCAGGGTATGGCAGGGTCACAGCTGGGATTTCAGACTCAGGGAGCTGAGACCTGGGAGCACAGATGGAGTTACAGAGAGATGGGGTAAGGGTGGAGAGGAGGGGTGGCCTCCCCATGCCTTTAGCTTTAGGTGTTCCACCTCACAAGGCAAAAAATAGAGTCCCTTGAGCCAGAGAGCACATAAGAGCGAGCACAGCTCCACCATGAGTCATCTCTGCTTTGAGACAGGAGGGTAGATTGAAGTTTCCTGTGCCCTGAACACGGAGGACAGTCTGGCATTGGCACTGCATGCCAGGGCATCTCCCACGGGATAAGAGACATACAACCCTCAAGGACAGCACAAGCCAAAGTTCAGCTGGAGAGGAGAAAATACCACAGCACAGCTGATACGTGGCTCCCAGCTTCTTGTCTTATGTGACATTCAGCAACCTCCCTTTGAAGTCTGGTGGAAGGTATCCCTGCCCATGGCAGGTCATCTAGCAAACAATATGATCTTCAAGGTCCCTTCCAACACAAACCATTCTGCGATTCTATGACATGCCACTTTAATGGGGTCAAGGCAAATCTCCCTGCAGAGCCAGGACCCAACTTGTGCATAGAGAGGCACAGGCAGCATCTGACTGTCTGCTGGAGGTGTTTCCTTGGACAAGTTACAGGTGAAATCCCAAGACAAATAAAGGAATTTCTCACACTGTTGCCACACTCCCATTGGAAAGACTAAACACAAATCTACCCACGTGCTTTATGCTGCTGCAAAGAGAGTACTATGAGAAGCTTTCACCTGCTCTGCCCTTCCCAGCCTTTCCCCCTGTGTCCCAGGAGATGTAACATGGCACAGAAGCAGTGTTCAGGATGACTGCTTGTGGGACCTAGGGGACTCAGGAGCCCAGCTAGGGCCTCTCTGCTCCCACCCCAGGACCAGATGGTGGTCACCCAGCCCCCTAGAAGGTCACTGGGAAGGCAGATGCTGCCCTTCAACCCTCCCAGGTGGTTTACCAGCAGAACATAAGCTCAAGACACAAGCTGAACAGGTACAGCTTGTGCAGGGGGTTTTCCTCTGAGGGTTTTGCAGACCTTTTCGGGATAAGAAAGGTTCAGGCTGTCCTAGTATGCAGTGCAAGGGTAACCCAAAGCCCAAGGGTTTCACTGGAGATGGGTACACTGTAAAAGACAGGATGGAGGCAGCTTGGGCAAAGCAGAGGGCAGTGCAAGCTCTGTGCTCCTCTGTGCAACATCCATGTCCACCAGCCTCCCAGGTGAGATACTTTTGTTGGCAATACACAGAGCCTGGATCCATGTCTTCTTGATAACTCCATGTCGGTGATCCTCAAACAGGCCTCAGCATGTTGCAACACTTCTGCTGTGCACGCTTAACTCCTTGGAGATGCTCAAAACCCAGCACTTCAGGGAGAAGAAAAACAGACTTTTCTTCTCGGGATCCTCAAATAGCTGCTGTGGTAGTGAACTCACCATTGTTGTCTGCAGCAATTCCCAATGGAGGCTGTGTTGAGCTTTTTTCTAGGGGATCAACACCTTCCCAAGGGCTGCAGAGCTTGCGCTGGCATGGCCAAGGTCTGCCCTGACTCACACCGAGCCCCGTTTGCCTCAGGGGTGCTGGTTCCAGCCATAAATCCCAGCCCGAGCAAGGCCTGCCAGTACACTTGGCACAGCCAAAATCCCTGAAGAAAAGCTAATACTAATAAATAAAGGTTTGCTGGAAGTGCTGGCATGAGCCAGCAGGATGTTGCTGAGCTCTGCACAGAAACCTACCAGCAGCGTTGTGGTTTCAGATGAAACCCAAGACACATGAATCCTCCGGCCAAGCTTTGCCACTGGGTTTCAGTGTCACCCTCAGCAGCAGGAACCAGCCACCACCACAGAACATGGATGACGCAGCACTGGGAAATTATCTGATGGCTGGGAGCGTGGCCAGACCCCCAGCCTCTCCAAGGCTGGAGCAGTGGGCTGGTTCCTGAGGCAGAGGGGAGCTGGTCTGCCCTGTACCTACAATAACAGGGTTTCCTGGCAGGTTTCAAATTCTGGGTTTCATCTCACTCCCCATAAGCTGGCAGGGAAGCAGACCAACCCTCTTCAGCTTGCACCAGGAACGCAGCAGAGGCACCAGCCTCACAAGCCACAAAATGCAGCTGGGACATGGGTGGGGAGCACCACACCCCCCTCCACCACCAGCCTGACTTGCTGCAGTGCTCACTGGATCTCAGGGAGCTGGCCACCTCTCCGCCCTGCCAGGAACACTGCTAGTGGAGGCTGAAAGCCCAAAGCATCCTCTAGCCTCTCCACCTCTCATCCTGTATCCCCAGAACACTGCAGCTTGTGGATTCAGGGCTGCTTGCTACGGAGCGGGCTGTCTTCTCCATCTCCCACCACTGATGAATTTTGCCCATGCAAAACTGCAGACAGGCCACCCCCTATTTCTAGGGACAATAACTTTGCAGGGAAAATCCCTGCGCTCAGACAGGGCCCCTCTGTCCTCACCACAGCAGGGATGGCAGCTTTGCAGCATCCCATTTCCATGGAACTGTCTCACAGCTACACAGCAGAGGTGCAGGAGAGGCCTTGTAGAAGTGTGTTACAGGCTGATAGTTTATCTTGGATCGCTCCTGAGCACCAGCAATCCCACATCCCTTGGAAGAAAACCCTCTTGGCTGCTTTCAATGTTATTCTTCAAGCGCAGCAGCAGCTGACATGTGGAAATATTTTCATGCTCTGGAACAAGCTGTCTGTGAGATGCTGCACTGCTTTTCCCAGTCTGCAAAACCCCAAGGCAGCATCAGCTTGTTGGAAGAGGAAGCAAGTGTGGCTGGAGTCGTGTCCCTGCTCCCAGCACTGCCAGCAACTTGTCCCGTGGTTTTGGTCCCCATTGCTTTGGTCCCCCTTGCCTCCACAAGCCACAGAGTGGCCAGTTGAGATGGGAAGATAAAGGCAGCCATGTCCCCACGCTGTCAGACTGTGGCTGTAAGGCATTTTTACAGCATTTTACACATACAGGTGGCAAGGACTGCAGTCTTACAAGGAAAGTGTCAGGTCTGCACCCCACCCTGCCCCTGGGGAGATGGGGAAACAGCTGCTGCTCTGTGGAAATGGTGTGAGCACAACAGGGAGCGCAGGTCTGGAAAAGGCCAATGCTTTTCCTCCTCGTGTTGGCAGCATCAGTGACATAGTTCCATCTTGGGATGGACAGCACAACAGTGGGGCAAGCAGGGGGTGCAAAATGCAATTTTGAATGTTTTTGTTGAGGGCTGAGATGAGGTCCTAGTCCATGGCAAGGAAAAGGGAAGGGGAAAGGGCCCTGCAAGCCCATATCAACAGTGCAGTGGCTTGCCAACCATCCTCCTGCCTTGGACAACAGGGACACGCTTCCCCTCTTTTCAGGGCCATTCCTGGACCCATGGCTGTGAATGGGTTCCCATCCCCAGACCCCACGCTCCCCCAGCGCTCCCTCCTCAGCTGCCGCTCACACCCTCCGTGTCTCATCCTACCTGCCTCCAACCATCGGTGCTCCAGGGCAGGGAAAGTATCTCATTGCCTCTTCTCCATGGGCTGTGGCAAATTGCTGGCACTAAACAAATTTCAGTTCCTGATGAGAAACATCACTGTCATGGGGCAGGAGCTGCGAGCATTACTCACTCAGGGAATTGCATTTGCCTGTGTCAAAAGGGGCCAGGGGCAGGAGCTGCACGGACAGAGGCTGGGGAGGCCCCACTCTCTTTTCTACAGGCCAGTGGTGACATGGCACAGGCCACCAGTCCTCCAGTTACATGTTCCAGGGAAAGGCATGTGCTTCCCCAGCACCTCACAATCCTACAACAAGTACCCAGGCACCCCCAAAAAAAGTAAAGAAAAGGTGCAGGCATGCCTATATAAATACAAGGTATAGGGCAGGTATAAGGCAAGGCAGTATGTTAATAACCATGCAAGGGAGGGACATGGAGGTCTACTTTGAAGGGCATAGGGGAAAGGAAATGTTCTGGGGATGGGACTGTGTGGGGGAGAAGGAAAGAGATCCTGGTGCTGTGGCTGCAGGAGGAGTGTTACCCTTCTGCAGCCCCAGGCTGGACTGGGAGGGAGCATGGGATTCGGTTGCCAATTATTCCACCTGGCTGAGTCTTTAGCTAAAATAATCCCCACTGACAAGACCTGACAGTGAGGGCTGGCTCAGCCATGCACTGTAAGACACCTCTTGCACCAGGCAATCCTTCCCTGTGAGTCCTGATCCCCCTGGATGGGGGAAAGTCACCATCACCCATCCCCTCTGCTCTTCCTTCCAAGGAAAGGCCACCCTCACCCGTCCCCTCTGCACTTCCTTCCAAGGAAAGGCATTGCTCCAGGACAGGGTCTGCTGATCCCTGCTATCCATACAGATCTAACTGCCCACCTGCAATACATTGCCCCTCATCCCTCACCCTGTAACATGGCCAGGGTCTCCAATCACACACAAGCACAGGGTTACCCCATGGCAGCACCTCCAGCCCACAACCACAGTCTTGGCCTGCACTGGCACGAAGCAGCTCAGCATTCCACCAAACCAAGCTTGGCTGCCATGTGTTTTGGTAGGAAGAGCCAGCAAGTAACAAACTCACAGCCCAGTGGAGCCACCGCTGTAGTTTACCTCCCAGACGCTGTGATCCTCAGTCTTTCAATATGCATGGAAACAACGTGATTTAGCCAAAAGGGAGAGACTCAAGGCTAATAAATCAGTACACTACCAGGCTCCTGCCATGCCCTTTTCTGACACCTCCCTTAGACTTCCCACGCATATCCAGGAGCAACATGAACAGGAGCAGTCTGTCTGGCACCTTCAGCAGCACAGGAGTCACGAGCACAAGGCACAAGTGTTTCTGTGCCGGCTCACAGCCAACACAAGCCCTCGGCACCTTCGTTAACGACAGCACATGAAGCCCTGAGGAGCAGATTCCCCCTCTCTCACTCTCTGGAGGGAAGAGGCAGCAAGTTTGCTGAACCTGGTCATGATGCTCAGCAAAAAAGTGGAGTAATGGGGAGATCCTTTATGCACCTCCAGTTCGTTCCTCTGCCAGAGCCCACCATGGCATCACCAACTTCCCAGCACCTCTCCACCATGCTTATGGCCAATGTTTATTTCTCTCCTGGCAGCTGCTGAGCCTTTAGCCCTTCAGTCTAGTGCAAAGACTTCACAGTACTAGAGGATGCATCCTTGTGCCAGCTCATATGGTTTGAACAACTTGCAGTTTTGTTCTGCTCCCCCGACACAGCCCTGGGGTGCCAGTGACAAGCATTGCTTCCCCCACTGCCAAACTGCCCTTTCTGTCAAACCCCAGCCTCTTTCCAGACCACGTGATTTTCTGATTCTGTGATTTCTCCCATTTTGCAGTTCCCCCACCCAATTATCTTTGATTTTCCCTTCCCTATGGTGCACCCTGCACTTGCCAAGTGCCACCCTCGCCCCTCGAGCAGCACCACCCTGCCTTTCCCAAGGAGACCAGGAGCATCAAAAGCTGCCCCCTGCCAGAGCCACTTTGCTACCGGTGCTTCCCGAAAGCCGCTGCCTTGCTTGGGAAAAATCACTTCAAGTCCAGAGCATTTTCCTGATGACAGAAACACCAGCAAACACACCATCCCCCAGCCTAGCAGAATGGCCACAGTGGGAGCAGTACAGGGGATATATTCCCTTTCTGTGCCAAAAAAAACCCCTCAAGACAATCACTCCTTCCCTAGCCAGCCATGGAAATTTAACCTAAGAGTTTTCAAAAATCACCAGTAATTGTGGGTGCCTGAGCAAATTGCTTCCTTCAGAGGCCTTTATTTCCAGGAGACATGTGCTTTTTGCCTTCAGGGGATCAGCCTCAAGTGAAATAGCCCCATGGAGACCCCAAACAGCCTCTGAAAAGGTCTCAGCAGCCCCAGAGGCTGAACACCAAAGTCTGAACAATCCAGTGGGCAGGAAAACCTCACAAGCCTCAACTTGATGTTGTCATTCCATCATCTCAGCTGTGTGCCACTGTCTCCCCTCCCTTTCATAAATCATGTGATAAGTCACTCAAAGCTCTCCAGGGCACCTGGAAAGTAGGAGTCTGGCAGCAGAAGAAAGGCTCCATCCATCTCCCCTTCTCCTGAGCCAGCACCAGCTGATTCCCAAAAACTGCTTTTCCAGAGAGCATCCTTGCAAAGCATGAGCTGATCCTTTTAGGAGGAAGCTGCCCAAAGGGTGGCTCAGGTAAAGGCCCAGGAGGACACACCAGCATTTGGAAAGTTCTGCTAGAAAGCATATACCACTGAACCCTGTCTTGACTGACTCCATCCATGCACTCAGTGTACCAGTACCACTCCAGCCCAGTCTTGCTTTTAGAAACACTTCCCTGTTTGTGCTCACCCCCCATGCATAGGAGACTGCTGCCGGTGTATTTTGGTGCTGAAAAAAATCTTCGGAGCAGTTAATTAGGGGTGAGATAAGAAAGGGTTTATTTGCCATGGCAGTAGGTGATAATACGACGAGCGCCCGCCGTGCCTGAGAGGTTATATTTTATAACATTATCCATCCAATCCCAGATGTGTCCACCCTTTGGCCTTTCCTCTGGTCCGCCCTGGGCCCTCCCCCTGAGAATTGGGTCTGGGGTCTTTTTGGGACCACTTACTTCATCACCTTCAGCTTCATCAGAGCACAAAGGGTACATATTTACCTAATTTTTGACCGTATTCTGTGGTTTAGGCCCTGATATGCTGTTCTCCAAACAGTCTAGGCCTTTGCCTTGACAGAAGACTAAACACTCTGCTGTATTCAGAAGCAGATTGATATAGAAGGCATAGAATGGGGTAAGAGGGTTAGGGAATGTGTAAAGAAGGGAAAGGAACAAGGGACAAAGGGGTTTCTGCTTTTTAAAACCTACCTATAAAATTTACAAGTCTTACAAATATTAGAAAAATAAAAAACCATTAGGGGCTTAAGGCGTCAAGACCCACCATAAAGAGCTTCAAAGGCAGCTTTGCAAAATCAACACAGCAGCAGTGGCAACATGTCAAAGCCCATTGCTATTGCCTCAGCTCCGGTGCTTCCCTCCCTCTCCCCTCATCCCACCTCTTGCAACATGACGCAGGGGCTCCCCAGGGCAGCTCTGTGTTTGTGCAGCACTTGTTTATGGCTGGGACCACAGCTAAGCAAACAGCTGCAAGCAAGAGAGTGCCCATTCACTGCTCTGGAAATGGAAGCCCAGCACACTTGTCAAACAAGCAAGGCCCTACTCTGAACAACCCAGGCCCTACCCAGCTTTCACAATAGAAGTTAGTCACAGCGCACCAACAAGAGCAGTAAATCAGGCAACAACAGATAAAGTTGCAAGGGAGACCTCACTTGTCCTCTCTTGTATACCTGAGACACCTCTTTCCTTTTGATCCTGCCTTTACAGACCCCTTAGAGGCACAGGGACTCTCTGCTCCTGAGAAAGGTGCTTTGCATTTTGCTTTAGGTAAACTGTCACTCGAGAAGTTCAGAGCACACCAATATCCAGCATCTAAGAGCATCCAGAGGATGTCCAGAGGAGAGCAACCCAGTTGATTAGAGGGATGGAGTACCTCTCCTATGAGGAGTGGCTAAGAGAATTGCATTTGTTCAGCCTGGAAAAGAGAAGGCTTCACGGTGACCTAATTGTGGGTTCCAGTACCTGAAGGGAGCCCACATGGAAGATGGAGAGGGACTTTTTACAAGAGCATGGAGTGACAGGACAAGGGGAAATGGCTTCAAACTGAAAGAGAGTAGGTTTATATTAGAGATAAGGAAGAAATTCTTTATTGTGAGGGTGGTGAAGCACTGGAATAGGCTGCCCAGAGAAGTTGTGGATGCCCCATATCTGAAAGCCAGGTTGGATAGAGCTCTGAACAACCTGGTCTAGTGGAAGGTGTCCCTGTCCACAGCACAGGGGTTGGAACTGGATGATCTTCAAGGTCCCTTCTAACCCAGGCCATTCAATGATTTTATGGCTCTGTGATCCCCAGGCCTTCCAGCTACATTTCAAGGTGACTTTGTCCACATGCATTGCCACAAGGTCTGAGTTTAGCAGATGATAAAACATGACCTAGAACATTTGCAATGTTTGACCATATAAACAAGGCCTTCAGAATGGCTCCAAGGTGCCCTTACATACTTGCATATTGGGAGATTTAGAGCAACGAGGAGTTATCCTTCCTCTGAAAGAGGAGTCAGGAGACTGTGGATCAGCCACGGCTTTGGCAATACAAGCATTGAAAGCACAGCTGCAATAATGTGTTACTTGGGTGACTTTTGCTGACACAGATGTATCCCCTCCAAGTGCTGTAAGCTGGGCTAGCAGCAGGTCAATTTTGCCAGTCTTAGGTGAATTCACTACAAGGTTTTTGCTGAGATACCAGTATTTGTCATCAAAACTGGGCTCAGATCTGGTTGCTGAGCACAGTGGCGTTCCCTTGTGAAACACGAGCAGGTTGGTGCTTGCATGAGGGTTTGGTTACAAGTTTATTTATCGTCAGTTTATTGGGCATGGGTATTTTTGCAGAAGGTTCACCTGGGCATTTCCTAGCCCTTTGCTGCACACTGCACACAGAGATATTTTACCCAAGGTTGGAGAAGTTTTATGTCTTTTTAAAGGCAAAAAGGAAAAAGAGTAGCAATACAACATCTGACAGTGTAAAAGAAGCAGATTAAAGCAGAGGTGCTGCAGGGCTATGCCTACAAAGTACAACCTTCACAGACACCACTGTGGGAGCTGGGTTGGGGAGGAGAGGGCAGAGGGGATTACAGCAGAGACTGTCTCTCCATAAATATTCCCAGGCAGGGAATAAGCCAGTGAGGGATCCAAGCATCCCCTGACAGCCCTGGGGAAAGGGTTGCAGGACCTTCCAGCCTGCCTGGTGAAGCAGAAGGCTGGAGATCAGCTCCCTTGTAAGCTAATGCAAGCTCCAGCACACGCCTCTGCCCTAGGGAAAAGCAGACACATCAGTGAAGAGAATGTTCTGGACCAAAACCATTCACATCCACAACATACAGCAGGGGGAAAAGCAAGGGCAGGATGGGACATGGAGGGAACAGGCAAACCTCTGGCACAAGGAACCAGTGCAGCAACTCAAAATGTTGTCCAACAGTTGTGTTGGCAAATTTACAGGATCCAAATGTCAGAGTGAAGGCAAATGGACAGGAGAAGCAGGAATGATCCAGCTACTGAGGAAAATTACAGCCATTGCTGAAGGCTGACTGGGCAATTCCAACATCTAGAGGATGATAAAGCAGAACAAAGAGAAGATTAAAAATTAATCCCCAATTACCTGCTTCTGAAACCTGTCGAAATCACTGCCTGCATCATTTGCTAATGGACCTGTCAACAGGTTCCTAGGCTGCAGGGGTCACAGCAGAAGCAGAATGTTCTGCTTTGTTCTCAGGTTTGAGATCTGTTTTGCCCACTAAGAGCTTTTGATGTTTTCAGTTTAAGTGTACTCACAAAGCTCTTGCAAGCAAAGGATGGGCAATGGATTTTGTCTGCAGCCTGCCTCAGCCACAAGCACAGGGAAGAGGGAAAAATGTTCCTCGTAATTTTAATATAGCAAATATATCCCAAAACCAGGGATGCTGCACACATGTATCTGCCCCCTAGGACACACTGTGCCTCCAAACACCAATCAGTGGGCACTAAGTAGACAGCACCAGCCCAGGGCTCCATCTCTGCCACAGCCCACTTTCAAATGCTTCAGAGAAAACATTTGAAAAACAAGTTGCAAATCTCCTCCAAAAAGCATTGGGCCCTCTGCCAACAGCTGAAGAGGCCAGTAGGTCTTGAGGCAACACGTTTAACATCTCATCCGAAATGCCCCTTACCAAACAACAGCCTAGCTATCAGGCTACCTGTACATCCCCCTGCCTTTCCAAGCCTGATCTGTTTTTGGTGTCTGCAATATCTGCTGTCATGAAGTCTGTTTTCTTTACTCCACATCTGATTCACCTGTACTTTGCTGTTGGAACACGTGTGCTGCCTCCACCAGAAGAGGGGATGGGGAAAGTCCATTTGCTCTCTTCCCCCATCAGGAGTCCCAGTGATCGTTTCACATTAGAGATATAACCCGACATCTCTGCTCACCGTAGGGTCACCTAGAGGAGGCTGCCCAGGACCATGTCCAGTTGGGTTTTAAGTATCTCCAAGTACAGAGACTCTACCATCTCCCTGGAGAACCTGTGCTGATATTCGAACACCATCATGGTAAAGAAAAAAGCATTTTAATTAGAATTTCTCACTGTGGTTCAGTAGAAAGGAATAACCTGGTCATTATGGAACAACTGTGTTTCTTTGGTTTTGCTAACCACTACAATAACAGCATCTGCAGTAAATTCCCTACCAAACTAGGAAACTGCCTTCCCTCTGCCATAATTTTCAGACCTTGACATTTTTGTGTGAACACAGCTTAGATTCCTACAATGAAACAGGGACACTTTCAAAAACTTTATCCCATCTTCATATCTTCTTCGAAATAAAAAGGTATTTATATTCTCAAAAACAATAACAGGTCCCATTGTTTTTCATGAACAAGGCATATAAAGATAAATACAGTAAAACAGTTCTGGGATTTAAAAAGCTAAAAGCCTTGTCCAGGACTGATTTATGAAAAGGAACAGTCCCAGAGTGAACAAACTGCTTCAGAACAGGCCATTCTGACACCTCTCAGTGGTCTTAGATAGTCCATTTCTCTGTACGAGCTTCCACACTTTTGACCAGGCCTTCTCCCAAAACCTCAAAGTCCTCCAGAATTGCTTCCACGTTGGGAACACAGACCAGTTCGTTGTTCAGGGTTGTCACCTTCCTTCCTTTCATGCTGGAGACCTGTGGGGGACACATAAATATTGCACAGATGGGAGCACCTGCTCAGAGTTGCTTTGCAACCTCTGCCAGCCCCAAATAAGAGAATTCCTCTCTTGCCTTGTCACGTCCAAACCCTGCTACTCCACTGCACCGAATTCCCCAAGTTTCACTTCCCAGCACCATCAGTGCTCATTATTAGAACTACCAAAGTGCAAGAGTGACCCTTCCATCCCTTTTTAGGGCTTACCCTGGAGTCACAGTCCAAAGACTGCATGGAGTGAGGAAGCCAAGTAATGGCCAGGGGCATGGAGGAGATGGGAGGAGCGTGCAGATGCATGGCAGAGCCTGTGTAAGCAGAGCGCACGGGGTGTGCAAAAGGGGCCACAGCATAAAGCTGAGTAAGAGTTGCTGGGCTCTGCTTTGCTCTTTGGTGGGTGTCAAGACTTCAAGTGGGAAGAGATCTTTGGCTCCACCAGAGGAAAAAGCAAAACCCTCATGGTTTAAGCAAGCCACACTCAGCTCAGTGCAAGCATCTCCTCTGTTTCACCACTGTGAATAACTCAGTTTCACAACAGCAGCCTGGCTCAGTGGCCAATGCCCTCTGGCCGTGAACAGAGGGGAGATAAATCACCCACAGACTGACAGAAGAGCCTGGGCTGCCAACTCTGAGCTATGAGTAACCGGTTTCTTTGCGTCTTTCCTTCATAGAAAGCAGCATGAATCACTCCAGCACGCCTCACGCCTGGCTTAGCCACCCTCTAGAGTCTGCCAGCCCACACAGTGTAGCTGGAAAACAGTTGTGTGCATCGATAGGCTTTGAGCAGTAGGGATCTAGGCTTGCCATTCCAGCCCAGCTTCTTGTGGGTTGGGTATTTCTGAGTAAGATGCCCAAAGCCACAAGAATGGGAGAGCCTACTGCACGCACCAGAAGTCTTTGGCAAATGATGCATCATCCATTTCCCAGGAAGGGAGCAGGAAACAGCACCCAGGACAGAGAGCTCTGTTCTGACCCATGACCGTGGTGCTGGGGCTTGTCCATGTCCCCTTCTCAGATCTGCTGATGACTGAGGGCACTGTGGACACAGCCCTGTCTTGGTTTCACCCATTCTAAGAAGGGACAGAACTGTGAGCTCCATTTCTCAAAGGGCTTTGGGGCTGATGAGACTTGGGCAAAGCAATTACAATGCAGAAAAGAAAAAAAAAAAAAGCCCTTCAAACTTCAGGGCATAAAGGTAATATGAAGCTTCAAGTAGAGCAAAAAAACTCACCTTAAAAGGCTGAGGCTGAAAGCTCAAAGGTTTCCACAAAACTGCAATCACTTCTCCACCATGCTTGTCATAGAAGAACATGGCAAGATCGCTGAAGGCATCCTGGGTAGAAAACAAGCACAGGTTGTGCCAGACATCCCAGAGTCAGAGCCTATCCCTGATTCACTCTCCTTACATAGGAAGACACAGTAGTTCCACACAAGCCAGGACCAAAACTGAAACTCTTTCAGTGGATTCCCAACAAGGAAAGAAACTGGCAGCCCATGGACAAGTCCTAGGTGCCTCCTGCTGCCTCTTTTCCCCCAGTCCTGATGGATACAGTTCACTACCTCCAAATTTTGCATGCAGATCTCACCACTGCTTCTTGCTGTCTCAGAGGACAGAAACATGATCCACCACCTCCCACAGGCCAGCAAGAGCACCCAGAAATCAGTGTCCAGCTTTAGGACAGTGGCCCCCTTAGTGATATCCCACTGAATGTCCCTCACCATGGTCTTCCATCAGCTTGACTTGGCAGTACCGAGCCTTCCTGGTGTCCAACAACTATGTCCAAGATTTCACAGTGCATCAGACAGAAAGAGGGAGGCCCTGTCAGCAGGCAATCCTGCCAGAATACATTCCACTACGTGGCAGCAAAGACAGACCCCAGCCAAGGACCTTTCACTGGATTCCAGCACCTTTGAGTACCAAAGCTCCTTCTTCTCCCAGAATAAACCCCCTGTGAGCTGGCAGCACACAGCATCCGAAAAGGAAACATAACAGCAGAAATTTTAAGTAATATAGTTCTGGGAGGCGCAAAGAGATGAAAAGTTCAATGGAGGCACTGCAGGAATCTGTCCTCCTTGCCCCAGTGTTTCAGTAGCGGTGCCAGTGAGCATCTCCTTTGGTGGTGCTGGGCAGCAGAGATCAAAAAGAGATCTTGCACAAAGAGATGATTAAACCCCAGTCTGCCTTCCCTGAAGCCCACACAAGCTGGATTCCCAGAGGTGCAAGGAGGCAGAAGAGCATCACAGCAAAAGGAAAAAATGCTGCATGTAAGCAACTTTTCAAACCCAAAGTCTGGCCCTACAGCTCATCACTCAACATGTTGATACTTAGAGATATGGACCTTGAGTGCAGCTGACCCAGACAGCCAAGCAGCTGCTCCCTGACAATGACACTGGTTCCTCCTCCATTCCCTTGGTTTCCCTGCTTTTACAAAGAGAAGTCTTGCTGGCATCACTGTATCCTGAGGTTTTCATGAGGATGTGCATGAAAAAAAAAAAAATCAACACCAAAGGTAAGCTTGGAAGGGGTCTTCTATGGACATACCAGGACTGCAGTAGGAAAAAAAGGTGGACTGGGTTGGTGTTACTAGTGACTCTAAAAAGTGAGGTGGCACTTTAAGAATACAGACCTGATAAGCAAGGAGCAGTGGTGGTGCCTGCAACCTTCAGAGACAGATTTGAGTTTGGACTGCTGCTACCCTCACAAACAGAGGTCATCAAGCTGGAAAGATCCTGAGAACTGCCAGCTCATCCCATTCCACGGGTTCTTCACAGGGGCAAGGCTGGTCAAGGCATTATTTCACCAAACTGGCTAGAAAAACCACTGTCTAAAAATACATTGAGAAAGAGGCAATTCACCTTGGCATTTCTAGGCTGAGAGCACAGGTTTAGCTCAGAGCCCAGTCAACAAGGAAGACTCCTTGTTTAGCCAAAGGGCAAACAGCAGGAGGGAGGGAAGGCCCAAGGAAGGGCAGTAAAGTCCAGGCACGATGACCACCAGTGTGCAACTTCCTGAACCAAAGGGGAGCAGAGCATGTGAGAACCTGAAAAAGCTCAGCAACTCCACAGGGCGAGGTCTCAAATGCCACTCGGTGCTCCTTCCGAGAAAGGTATTTTTTTACAAGACACATCTTGCTGGACAGAAGCCAGGAGCATTTGCAGGAAAGGAAGCCTCCCAGGCTCAGATCATTTCCCAGTAAAACCACTGTTTGGCCTGACACCCAGCACCGTTTTTTCCCAGATGCCTGGGAGCGGAGGGCAGATGTGAAAAGGATGGCATCCCATTCAAAATTCCAGCACTTGTGCTGCTCCCAGCATCATCCATGTGATAGTGCCCCAAGCTGGCCCACTGAGCTGTGGAGATGAACACTCAGCTCTTGGGAAATTGCAACATTAAAACGGTCTGGTGAATTAGTCACTGCACTTCTGTTTGTACAGAGGTTTGTGGAGCAAACAGTTCACTCTCCTTTCCACATCCCATGCTCCATGCCCAGTGCCACTGGGCTTGTCTGAGCCTGCAAACACCTTCTTCAAGGGAAAGTTTCAAAAAAAAAAAACAGAGAAAAGGCAATGAGTGCATTTGAACCCCTGTTCCCTTCTCAAGCTGCTGTATCTTTGGTTGCAATTCAGCTTTCAATGCCCAGGGAAAACCCTCTTGCCATCAGCAAGAACTACTGGTTTCCATCTCACAGAGACATCAGGGACCTGCAAGCTCAGTGCTTCAATTTGGAGGAGCCTCATTGTCCAGGAAAGGGGTATATGGCATCTGAAAGAAGATTAGATCAAGCTCTTTAAGGAACCATCTTTGTTGTAGGAATGAAAAGGATGGAGAAAAGTAGTGAGTAGAACAATACCATGCTCTAAAATGGGATTACCAGATTAAGCAGCTCCATCTGAATCGTGGATTTTGCAATGAGCTAAGTGCTCATCACTAGTTAACTACCTACATTGTTATTTAGGGGTAGGTTTTTTTTTTTTAATCTTATCATTTATCCACCCATTTTTTTCACTGCTTCTACCAACAGATCAGGCTCATTGCACTATAGATACTGTAGAGCCTTTTAGGGAGGTCTCTGCACTCATAATGTGTCCTACAGTAGCTTTTCCTGGTTCGACAGCAGCTCAGATGGCAAATACATCAATTAACATTTGTTCATTGTTCATTAACAATTGAACATTGAGCATTTCAAGTGCTCTTAGCAAGGAATCTACCAGTAAAAAACCCTATTAAAAATACTTACTTCCAGCAAACAACTACCATTTGTGGTTAAAACTTTCAGGTCTTTGTCATCCTACAGCAAGCTACCCTGACGTTCAACGTTATGTAACACAGACAGAACGTTCCCCCACACCCCAACAGAGCAAGGAGCACTGTCAACCCTGGGCACTATGCTAAGGGTCACATAGCTGCTCTACAGCTCTAGGAGCAGGTGATTTCCTGCCACCTCTGCCCCTCCAGGGTCACAGATCCACACAGGAAGGTTTCCTCCCTACTGTGAGAGCCCGCAGAGTCTTTTCAGTTCATCTCTGCCAGTCTGGAGTTGCCACAGGAGGAGTCAGCCCTGCCAGTCAAGAGGAAGGAAGCAGACTGCCCTGAAAAGATTTCACCAGTTCCAGCTACATCCCATAACCACAACTTACATATTGTAGGGGACAGAGAATTTTTACTATCATTAATTCCTTCCTAACATGCAGTAGCAAGATACACATTCCTACACCATGGCAGGAAGAAAGGAAAGGGCTGTAAGTCTTCCTGATAGGTCTTGTCTGAAGGTGAAAGAAATGCAAAACATTGCTCTAAAGGGAAGGATGTTTACAGTAAAGCAGGAAATATTTTCCTGCTCATTCACACACAAAAGATCTCACATATACAAGATGGGCAGCTCCTCTGCCACAAACTCTTCCTCAGGCATATGCAGCCCAAGAAACCTAAATCTCAGTGAACCACAGCCCATCACATCAGTGACCTGGTGAGACCAAAGACCCAGTAAGAAATGTGAGGTCTGTTAACAGCCATAACACACACAGATGGACATGGCACAGGCCATGTCCCCACCCATTTTCCCCCACCATGAGTGAACAGCTCTGAGAGGTGACCAGAGCCTTTGGGTTTTGTGAGCTCCTGAATGCATGCAGACAGCCATGCCAAGCACATCCACAAGTCCTGTGTCCTCTAGGGTGTCTCTTGAGTCCAGAGGACACCCAAGCCACCCTGGAGCAAAAGCTGCACTGACCAAGCCTTTCCACACCACATTCCCAGCAAATAAGTGGGGGTTCTGCAGCTTAACAACCACGACACAGACCAGCACTCATGATGGAGATTCAATGGGAGCCACAATTGAGAGACTTAGCCTTGCTGGGGAATCCCCACCAGGAACCTACCCAGAGTCGTTTGACAAAGTGCTCTGGACTGTAAGTCGCAGGAGGCTGGTGATGGCCTGAAGCTCCAGGGAGGCCCTCTCTGTGGGATGTCTGGCACCTGCTTTCCTTCAAGAGCGTCTGTCTGCAAAGCCTTCTTATCTGGACAGACTCACAGAACAGGCCTTTTCTATCAGATCTGTCCTGGAACTGAAGAATTTGCTGCCTGAATCCCAAAGCCAGCCTTTCATCTCTACCCTGAGCCTCCCAGGCACCAGAGCAACTCAATCAGGCCAGTTCCTGCAGCACATCTCCTTGGAGCAGGAAAAATTAAAGCAGTCAGGACTCAACACCTACTCTCCTTTATTTTCTCCTCTGATTAGGCTCCTTGGAGAAGGCATGCAGCAGTCCTTCAGCTCCAGAGCATTCCTGCCTTGCTAACTCCTTTGACTTGAGAAGAACAGGGACAAACAGGCTGGACAGGAGAGAAGTGGATCTCCTAGTTACTGGTCTAAGGATGCTGGGGAAGAAGCTATTCCCTGCCCGTCTCAACTCAATCAGCATGCTATGGCATTTAATCCCTATTTCATGTGGAAAGCTCAGTAAAAGGCAATGTTTCCTTTCTGCTCACAGAACACAAAATCCCACAGCATCTGTGTGACAGATGTCTCCCTTCATTGCTGTAAACCCACCAGGGCTGCACTGTCAGCCACAGCTACAGCCCTGTTACTCAGTTCTGTGGTTTGTGCTATTTAAGAGAGAGCAAATTATTCTGAGTCAAAGCCAGTCAGTGCTGCATCCAACTGCCTTCTCATCCAAAATCTCTCAAGGATTCACTGATGTCACCACACTCCTTTTTGGCACCAACTTCTTGCTGCATTTGGATCATCCCCAGGGATCCTAGCCTGCCGGACAAGGAGCAGCAGCAAAAGCCAGGGAAGGAGAAATACTCCAGGGATGGAGAGGCTACCAAGCAGAGCCAAAGTCGATGAAAAGGTCTTGCCTTTAAGGAACAACATCAGTACACTGAGACACAAAGCCAGATGGTTTTTGATGGATAGAGCAGCTTCTACTGACATCACCAGCTTGCTGGTGGCCCTGCAGTGCAAAACCAGCTTTCAAGGCTTTCCAGCCCAAATGGATGTGGCCGAGTTATCTGACAGCATATGCAGCATCACCTGTGTGATTATTCCAGGAGAAGAAACACCTGTTTGCCTGGAAAAATAGATATTCATCAGCTCCTTCAGGTCTGCCCACTGCTGATCTGGATGCTGCAAATGACAAGGGAACTGGTATTGCAAGATACCTCCAATATGATGGCCACAAGGGAACAAAGCCATATCTATCTAAGAGCCTTCAAGACATGGAAAAGCCCCCTAGACAGGGATACTGGGACAGATTTCGGGCTCTCTACCCCATAGCTCACTCCTGAGAGAAAGCTGTGACCAGTTTCTGCTCTGTTCCCTCCTAAGCACCCTCAGCTCAAAGAACAAGAGACACCAAGCGAATAAACATTGCTTGTAACAAGGCAACATGACTTTTGCTCATATCCATGTTTCTTCATTGGGATGTTGGCATATTGAATTTAGGACCAGTTGTAATTTCTAACCTAATCATACTCTATTCCACATCTATTATTATCCATATTAGCACAAACAGGCAGTAAAAATTCAGTCACTATTGACTGGACCAAGTAAGTCATAACTGCCTAAAGCTGCTTTCCAGGGAAGTCTCTTCTATACCTTTCAGTTCCAGAGCCATTTACTAACACCAACTTGTCTAGAAGCATAAAACCATCCTATAAACTTCAACACACCCCTATGAGTTTCCTAATTGACTGCCTCATCTACAGCCAGACCTGCTGCAAGCAGTTAACAGCCTCCCCAAAGGGCCTGCTCTCCCAACAGCCTCCAGCCGTGATTTCCTTCAAGCAGGCAGTCATCCTTATGCCAAGTTTCCATGACGATTGCTTAGCCCTGACCCCTTCAGAGACACAGAGGCTCCAGCCCCATGTATACAGGCATCACCAGCACCTTGGCAGCTGCTGAAAGGCTCTGCTCAGCTCTAGAACCCACTTCCAGCACCGTGTGGAGAAGGATTTCAGGCTTAAGAAACTGCATTTCCTACCCACATCTACACCCCTTGGCTGAGTTTTCATGGCAGAAGGTCAAACCCTCATCATTTATGGAAAAAAAGAGGGGGGCTGGTCTTGATGTATCGACTCCTCAGATCAAGACACCAGGAAAGAAGGTGAAATAGCAAACAGTTCCAAATCTGCTTCCTGCTCCCTTTTAAAACTCTTGTGCAGGATGCTTATCCCCCTCCTTCTGGCATATCCTGGACCCCAAGAAATCCCCCAGTGGTCTCTGCAAACTGTCTGCAGGACCTCCAGGTCCACCTTCCTTCTCAAAAGCAGGAGAGCACTGGACATCTCCTTACCCCAATGTCCTTCCAGCCAAAGCAGCAGTGCTACTTGCAGGGAAATTGTGGGACAATTTTGAGGTCTTTCTCAATTTCAAGAGGTCTTTCATGCATCTGTCTCTCACTTCCTCACCACCCAAGACTGTCCAAACCTGCTGTGGGTGACAGGAGGACTGAGGTTGCACCTTGCTAGACCTTGCAGCTATACTGAAGCCACAGCAGATTCCTATGGGCGCAGGTTATCATGCAAGGCAGCTGGCACGGACTTTGGGAGGTAACAGGGCTGTGCCCAGGATGAGGAAACCTTCAAAGACACCCTTGCAAGTTTTCCTTGCCCACCTCCTAAGCTTACCTGGTTAAGGTGAAAGGGGAGTTTGAACTGAAAGAGCCCAGAATCTTGCAGCCCAAAACTGGAGTTTCAGTTCAGGCAACATTCACAATGGTGGCCAAGCACTGGGACAGGGAAATGGGAAATCTCCATCCCTGGAGACAGCGGTCATTCAACAGGACTGTGCTCAGTGCAGCCCCTGAAAGCTGGCTCTGCCCTGAGTGGGGAACAGGGCCAGAGACCTCCACAGCACCTTCCCTGCCAAAGCCAGCCTATGATTCCTACACTGACAGTTCTGACACTGTCCACAGACTTCTGTGAGTAAGGGATGATGGCACTTGAAAATCAAGGCAGGTTTTGATAAGAGCCCCACCTCTCTGCACACTAACATTTACTACATCTGAAGCTGGGAAGGGCCAAAGCTGCAGATGCTGCACATCTGCAAAGCACTGTCTGTCCAGATCCCACATGGATGCTGTCACCCAGCACCTTGCATATCTCCCCAGACTGCCGAGGCTTTGGCTTGGTCACACGGTGGGAAAGAGCATGGTCCATGACCTTGGATACTGATGTTCTCCACATACCCAACTACCAACTTCCTCTGTCATCATGCAGGTAGTCAAGACACAGAGAAACCATCCTGTGACCAATATTGAGCCCTTCTGGCTCACATAACCATTGGCCTAACAGCAGGAAGCCTACTGGTACCATCATGAAAACCAGTTGGTGCAAGAAGCTACGAAAAGTCAATTAACTGACTGGAGACAGATGGCTGCACAAAGATATCTTTGTGCTGAAATACAATATTCTTCAGCAAAAGTTCCGGGTGCTTTGTATCTGAGCTCACTCTCACATCAGGAGCACTCCCATTTCCATGGAAAGGGTGGTGCATTCAACAGGTGAGGAAGCAATGAGCATCCCACACAAAATACCTAAAGGTGTCACCAACCATGTCCTGCAGCGGCAGGCAAGCTGAATGCCAGAAGGCAGCTTCCCCCAGGCAGGAGCCTCCCCCACTGGCCCTGCTTACTCTCAGTTCCTGGAGGTAGCACTGCACAGGGTCATAATCCACCACAGGAAAGAGGATATTCAAGGCAGTGCTGTTCTTCACCACACCACGGCAAAAGGATTTTGGCGGCCGGTCCACGTTCTCCAGATGCCGAGGGATCTGTTTTGGGTTCAGGTGGATTAGGACATCGTAGAATTCCAAAGGAGGGCGGAAGACCATCTGCAAGGAGAAACGAACAGTGCCACTCAAAGTAGGACAGAGGTGAGCAGGAGAGATGAGAGAGATTTCCCAAGTCCTTGCCTGCATTTTATGCCCTTCTCCTTAGAAAGCAGCAAACCAAAGACACAACTTCTGTGAGATTAATGTTAGAAGTTTGCCACAGACTCCAGGAAGCCCACTTGAGCACATGGCTCTGTGGGCAGTGGCACTGTGTTGGGCAGTTGAGAGAGGGACAGACAGGTGAGCTGAAACAGGTAACTGCACTGCACATGGCAGAGTCCCAGAATGAAGAGGGGAGTCAAGAAGCCAACAAGAGCCAAACAACACCCAGGGGACATGAGGAGCTGTGTAATAAAGGGGTGGTCCCATCTGTCCAACACCATTTGCCCCAGAGGGCAGCAGCATCTTTCATCAAGCAGACAGAGGGTGAGAGCAAGCCCCATTAATGGAGGGGAGCAATCCCAGATGCATAAATATTTGGACAGGCAGGATCTAGCTGTGGATACAGCTGTATTAAAATGGAAAAAACTTAAAACTATGTGTACATTTTTGTGGAACAAATGATGCAGAGACATGATCAGAGGCGTGGGACACTGCTCAACTCGGCACTGGCAGAAAACCCACTGCTCAGAGCTGGTTTAAAGCCAGGCTGGGGAGAACACACATGAAGAATATCAGTGACCAGCACTGACTCTTCAGGTCTAGTCCACACAGTCCCCCTTTCCCACCCAGGTGACAAAGTCCATGGCTTACTGCATGTCCCCTGGGAGCAAAGAAACAGCTCATAAACCCATGTCTCCATCTGCATGAGAGTGGGCACATCCCCATCTGACCCAAAAGCAAAGACAGGAAGCCAACTTGGAGCACCTTCTTAAGTACACGGGTAGAGGAACCAATTCCAAAACCAGAAAGGCTTTACTCTCCTCCCTGTCCCAAGCTTTGCTTACAAATAGATTACTAGCTCTGGAAACAACATCTTATGTTTATCCCTAAGGAACATCACAGGCATGGGAGGACACTGGCATGGACCAGATGGATAGCCTGGGAATGGGAACAGTATCCACTGCAGCAGCCAAGAGGAAGGGAGACAGGAGGCCCAAGGAGGCCAAGTCAAGGTGTTGGAAGGCTGCTATGGACAGGTGACAGCTCATTTTAGAAGCTCACCATCCCAAGCTCACAGTGCACCTCTTGATTTTCAGTTTTGGGTCGGCACTGTGACTGCAGCACACTGGACACATCTCATTCCTTCATAGCCCTGTAACACACTCCTGCTGCCTCAAGTAGATTCTCACTTAATACTTTCAGTGGAAAATGCAGTAGAACTGAAAGTAGTGTCAGTAAATCCTTTTTATATTGCATAAGCAGAAAAAAATCCACTATATGTGCTGGTTTTTGATTTTGGTTTGTTTTTTTCCTAATGTCATATTTAACCACTGTTTGGCTTTTTTAGTCCTTTGAGCTTCAATTGCCTGGGTCACTAATTGGTACACTAACAAGTTACTCTTCAAAACGCATGTATCTCCTTTCAAAGGGCAAATAAATATGTCTACATCTCTCAGGTCCATTTCAGTAATGGAGGTTTCAATATACTTAAAAAATAAAATCACTGAGAAACTGAAGAGGGTTAAACTACTTATGGCCTTGCTCCTCCACTCAAACCAAAATAACATCTTCCTAAAGTGCCTGTTGGTGTCCTGCCAAAACCTCCAACACCCTGAGCCTGGCTGGACTCAAGCACACAAGCCAGATTTGCCAACTACACCAGAAGTCTTCCACAGGAACCATTTGATCTGGCCATGAACACATGACTGATCTGGCCCAGGAACATCGTGGGTTTGCTCATGTCCCAGAAAAACCAGAGAATGCAAAATAAATGTGTCCTAGTCACCCCAAGTTGCTATGCAGAGCTGGGTCCCCCAGAAGCAGGGTGGCAGAGCAGGGCACCAGGCTCCATCCTCCCATCCTTGAGGCTTTTCATCCCAGGGCAACCGCGCAGCCACAGCCTGAATCCTCCCAACACATCCCAGTGATCACCGCCAAAGACCAGTATGCTTTGCCAGAGCCTGAAAACCCTTGTGCTTGTGCTCCAGGGGGTTACCTTCACATCTTGGCTGTTGAGTGGGTCCATGAGCTGCTCCTCCAGGGCACGGAGAGACTCTGAGGCGAGCACGACAAGGCGCTGCAGGATCTGGGGAGGGAAGAAAGCCAGAGGGTGAAACTTGGCAGTCCTGGATGTAGCAGGGGCTACCAGAGCTGGCTCCAGCACCAGGAGCAGGGAACTGCCCACAGGGCTGGACAAAGGGCCCGGCTCACCTGTGCCGAGGGTCGGTCCTGGGTCCACATGGAGCTCCACTGGTCCTTGGGGGTGGCAATGAACATGACAGGGAGGCGAGAGCGAGCAGCCACAAACTTGTTCTTGATCTCTGTGCAGTCAGTGTCTGGAGAGGGCAGGCAGGGGGGTGAGATGCTCTGCCCCATCCACAGCCCTCTGGCCTCCTTGCCCATCTACTGCAGTCCAGGGAAGGGCAGTACAACAAGCTTTATCCCCTCCCGCCCTCTGATCTCACAGTCCATGTGCAACCAGAGCTCCTTCACCTTGGGCTTGCTCCACTCTCACACTTCCCTTGGCACCTGCCTGTGGGAAGTTCTAGAGCCAGGAGGCAGCTCTAGATGGACCTGAGCTCTAAACCCACGCTGGTGCACTCAGACATGGCAGGTACTGGGACTGACACAGGCTGGCAACTCATGTTATAAGCTCATGACAGAGTTTGTACCCAAACTCCGAGGGTTCTATCTTTTGGTTTTTATTTCCTCTCAAGTAGAGGAAAAAATAGCTCTTTAGCTCACTGAAAAAAAAGAGTGCTTTGGAAAGTATCAGTTTTCAAAACCCAATTCTTTCCCAAGCAGCCTTACCTTTTTTTATAAATCAGCTTTAAAAGCTATCTCCCCCACCCCATAACTACGCAGAGCCAAGACAATCCCATGGTCTCTGCTGGCTCCTGGGGAAAGATGGCATGTATCCAAAAGATGATCAACAGACAAAACACAAGAGGGCAGGAACACAGGGCTTCAAAGACAAACCCACATCCAATAGCACCCAGGCTTGCCACAGATTTCAACAAGACCAGAAGCAAAAGAGCATCATCACTGAGACCCACTTCTTCAAAGGCAGGAAAGGGAAAAAGAAACCCCACACTACAACCAAACCCAGCCTGTAGCCAAGGTGAGCATGACAGGACAGGAAGAAAATCTCCTTGCCCGCAGAAGAAGCTGTGATGCCTCCCTCTATCCAAGATCCCTGGAGCCAGGCACTGACTGAGGGCTCAAGACCCTCATGTCAGCTCTCCTACCTCTTGCCTGCTCACCTGTGAGGCCAGTGTTTATGTTGACAATCAGAGGGTTGTTTTTCCAGTCAAAGGTTGCCAGCAAGTTGAGGAAGCGCAGGAACCCCACCTGGGGAGAGCTGCAGGCAGGACAAAACAGTTCAACACTGGCATTTGCTCTCCTGGCAGCAAGAAGGGCTGCACTTGGGAGTACTGAATACCCAGCCCACATGCAGCCCAAGAAGGGATGTCTGTGGTGGGAAAGAGAAGTCCTGGACAAGTTTGAGACACATTCCCTTCTCCAAATCCCCAGGGAAAGTCTTTTCCCATTGTTCCTCTCTCACCAAGGAAAAGAAACAAGCAGAAAGTAAAACACTGCCCCCAGGTTGCCCCATCTCCTGATGACCTCCCCATCCAGACTCCTGGGTCTGGAACAAGAAGGAGGTGGAGAAAGGGCTGCTCCCATCTCTGGTGCAGGTCTGAACACCAGCAAAGTTCCCACTGTGCCTTTTCCCCGCAACACAACACGTGCACGAAGCCAGGCAGCTGGGAAGATGGGGCTCCTGCTATTTTAGGAGACAGGAAAGCATTCTAGGCATCATGCTTCTTTGAGAAAGGAAACTGGACCCGGAGTGCAGGGTGGAATAACCTTTTGACTCCGTACAGAACAAAAACATTTCCTTTAACTTCATTTCACTTCCTCTGGGCCCTCTAACATCTATCTGCCAGTGGCCAGCAAGCAATTGGCTTATTTACCAACACACTACTCCACTGAGCTTTCAGTGGCCGATCCCCCGTCCTTCCCTTGGAAGTCTTCTCCAGGAGGAAGGGAGGCTGGAGCCACCGGCACCACCATAACATCCTTCCTGGGGAACTCGGGAGCCCCAACATGCTGGTAGCCACAACTCAGCCCCCACCCTGCTTCTCCTGGCCATCACCCCCAGAACGAGGGGCCTCACCAGTCCTCCAGAAGGCACAAAACACCCTGCAGTTGTGGCACCAGCACCAAGAGGACACAAGGACACTCACTCCCATCCCTACCTGCTTCCCCCCTTTCTCCACAGTCCAAAGGGCAGGGGAAGCCACAGTCCTGCAATGCCAAGCATCTCCATCTCCTCTAGCAGCCATTCCCAAAAGGGCTTGGGACGGCATTTTGGCAGCACAGGGGCCTCATGCTGCCTGATGTGAACCCTCCCAACACCTCCTGCTCTGGCAGTATCCCATCCTTCCCCCATCTCACGTAAGGAAAAAGGCACTAAATCCCCATCAGGTTCCTCATCCTCACCTGGGTGGTGTGAAAGGGGCTGGGTGGAGGAAGAGAAACGCCACAAGAAGGTCCACACACTCCTCAGAGATGTTGTCGCTCAGGAGCTGGGCACTGACCCAGCGCTTGGCCAGCCGGGAGGTGCTGCCATAGACAGGGTGCTGCTGCTGGAGCCTGCGAGGAGGGAGACAGGCCACTGCTCAACCCACACACTCCAGGATCCACAACTACCCTTTGGCATTCAGTAAGGAAGAAGTGAGGGGCAAAAATATGGTAGGAACATGTACACAGCATTACAAGCACAGGGCACTTTCTCCAGGCATTGACGGGCACAAAGGGAAGATGCTGCCTCGTGCTCCTGTCTAACCATGCTGCTCTTTGATACTTGTCTCCCCGTACCAATGACCTCAGGGTGACAACTGGTGCCACCCACACCCACATTCATCCCTTCACTCTCCCAAAGAGCCTCCCATGAAGTGGGCTAAGGGCCGCTTCCCACAGTAAGCTCTTCTACCCACCAACACTGTCCAGCATCCAAGGGCACCTCCACAATGGCCTCCAGCCCCATCCCACATCCTGACCCCTCAGACACCTTCTGCCTCACCTACCCATGCAGAGAGCTGGTTAGATAGGGCAAATGCAACGTCTCCCACTCCAGCTGACGAGATTCCTCTGTGTCCTGGTACTTCAACAACCCTTCCGGGGTGACCACTTCCTTCAGGATCAGGGGCTCCCGGTGGTAGGCTACTTGGAGACGGAAAACGTAGCCATCCTGAGATGGGACACAAGCTGAAGTCAGGCTTGGTGGTAACATAAGCAGGCTGCTGTGTTACGCTGCCCCTCAGGGATACAACAGCAGCATCCTGACATCAGTACCATCTCACCACACTCTTTCCTAGGTCCACCATCCAAATCCTGGTTGTGTCCAGTGGGACCACTGCCACAGCCCCCCCACCTGCTTCCTCAGTAATATCAGGTCTGGGGAAGGTCCTGGTTGCCCCTTACCTTGTACACATCAGTGTGGGTGGCTGCAGGTCTGCAAAGCAGCTGGTGCTGCTGCCGGAGGAGCTCAGCCAGCTGGAGGTGGAAAGCTGCCTTGATACGCTTAATGGCTTCCTTGTCCTGTGGCCACTGGCCACTGCCTTCCATGTGGCAGATGACTGGGTGCAAAGAGATAGCAGGAGGTCAGTGAGTCCCACACTGAAATCAAGTGTTGGACAGGAGTGTCCAGAACTAGGGATTACAGCAGGAGAGCAAGAGAAGCCAGGGTTTTGCTCCTGCCTGTAGCACTCCATTGCAGCAATAACAGAGCCAGTATTGCTGCCTGCCTCCACTTCCCCCCATCAAGTCATCTCCCACTCACATCTCTTCCCACTTACTCTTCAAAGGGGTTATGTAGGCTGGGCAGGGCTTCTCTTTCGAAGGAAGCAGCAAGTGCTTGATTCTGATTAGGTTATGGAAGGAATAAATTGGCTTCATGGGAACGGGAGGGAAGACCTGAAAGAGAACAGCCACTCAGCAACTGAGAAGAGGGAGTAGAAACCTCAGGGCAGCGTGCAGCCCCTCACTCCAACCTCCCACCCCAGCAAAGCCCTCCAGCACAGAGGTTTTAGTCAGCTTGTGCACAGCTGGCCCAACGGGCAGAACAGCAAAGAAGAGGCACCACATTGCCCCAGGGGCTCTCAGGAACCGCAAAACCAGAGTGGCTAATTCTGTGGGTCCTCCCCCACCCCAGGGCACACCCCCAGCTCCCTGCAGACCCCCATGCCCGGCCACGGCCCAGGACACTCACATCCGTGTACCGGAGGGCTGGGTGGACACCCTGCACAGCCGTCACCGTCAGCGGCAGCTCCTTCAGGTTCCACAGCTTGCGGCTCAGGTCGTCGTAGGAGCAGACAACACTGACCATGGCCTCCTCGCCCATCCCTGACGCCTGCAGACACACAGGGAGCCTCTGCATCCACCGCTCTCACTCCTGCACACCCACCCACCTCACCTCCCTCATGGGAGGGAGCGGTATAGCCATGCTCTGAGGAGCCAGCACTGCCACCCCAGGGAGCAGCTGCTGCTGAGGGCACTCTGCAAAATCGGGAGGTAAGAGAGAGATGGAAGACAAGGGCAAGGGTGTCTGTGGCTCCCCCAGCAGCCACAGGCATCCTAGAGCCTGTGTTTCCTGTGGCAAGTAAAATTATTTCTTTTGCAAGACACTAAGGCAGCACCAAGAGCTGTACTGCCAGCAATCATCCTAGGAAAGGAGACACCAAGAGTGATCTGGGAATAAAGAGATCACATACTGGCAATGTGAGAGTTCTGCTACTGTCTCCCCACCAGTTACCATGGTGCCAACAGAGACAGCAGTTAACAGAAAACTGCACTCACTACATCCTTAGCCAAGGCGAAGCTCTGAAGCATGACAAAAGCAAAGACAGAAAATATCCAGGATGCCCTGGGGAGGGCAGATGAGAAGCACTGAAAGGAAAATTGCTGCTGCCCTTGCTGCTCCCATCTCCTCCAAGCACAGCAGAGGGGCCTGCACAGGGAGGAAACATCACTGACACCAAAGCACCAGCTCAGGCACAGCCTGGGCTCTCCAGCAGAGCAGCAGCACCCTCTGCAGGGTGTGCCACGAAGGACAAATCCCCTCCTGCCTGTGCAGGGCTGCAAGGGATTTCCTTCATCTGCTTGGAAGGGACACACAACACATGGATCTCCCCACCTCACCACACAACAGGCTGTGAAAACCAGCATCTCATCCCAAATCTAACATGCCACTCTGCCCAGACCACAACTGGTCCCTGGCACAGGAGATTCTTTCCACAAAACTTGCTCCCCTTTGATCTTAAAAAGAGGAAAGGAAACAATCTCTTTCTCCGTCCAACAACAAGGTAAAGAGCTTGTTTTATAAAAGTGACACCAACTAAGTGGTGTCAAAGTGCTCATGGTTCATCTCCAGGCTTTAATTTTACAGCCTGGTGACCAGAATTGGGGAGGGGGGCATTTCCCAGCCTCCAAAATGCATCTTTTCTGTCTGAAAGTGAAGCTTCTTTGTTTCAGCTGCACATTCAGCTGCAGCATGATCTAGCACTTTGCTCCTTGACAGAAAGGATCCTTTTCCTGGGTTTCCCACCTGGACCTAAGGGATGAAGGCACAGAGTTGCCTGGTCCATGTCCTGAAGGATACAGGACCTTAAAGGTGCAGCCAGAAGAGCCCTGTGGGACAGCGATATATCCTCAGACATGTGGACAGAGGGCAAACGAGCAGAGGGTAGGACAGTGGGAAGCTTGCAGGGAAAAATGAGGTGTGGGGGATGCCAAAGTAAGAGGATTTCACCAGCTGTACCTCAGCTGCCATGAAAGACTTGGCAGATCCAAGGAGAGCACCATGCTCCTAACCAAAGCAGCCACAGGCAGGAATTTTCCTTAGCCTTGTTACATTCTCTTGGGAACCACCCAGCTGCCTTGGGGGCCACCAAAATGACCTCCCTACAGCCCTCCCCTTACTGTCCTTCCTGGAGAAAGCCCCAGCCCCACTTGGGGGAGCAACCATACCTTTTGCCCAGTCCTGATCACAGATTCCAGCAGGGCTCCTGCGTAGCAGATAGAGGATTCGGGAATGTCTGCATGGCTATGTGGAAGAAGACAACAGAGCATCAGAGCTACAACATAACCTATTCATCCTGACACTGTATACTACACAGGCATGGGTCAGTCCAAGGATGAGAAATCCCTTTATAAAGGAAGGTCCTGGTGAGAAGCCCAATCTCTGTGTGTTCCTCCCATGCCCAAGTCACGTACCCAAAGCGACCCAGCAACTTGTGCAGCTTCACAGGATTCAAAGCCAAAGCCACCAACCTACAGCCTTTCCTCACAAGACTCAGGACAAAGAGGCACAGGCAACCCCTTCATTCTCTGCAAGAGGGTCTCATTTTTGGCTGATGGTATAAACGACAGGGAGGCTTTCCAACGCCATAGGAAGACCCAACTTTGTGAAAGGCTCAGAGGATTTCATGAAATGTCCTGCAAGGTCCAGACAGCTTCTCTTCCAGCTCTGACAATCAATGTTCTGTCATCCCACCTGCATGTAAGGGTAGGACCATGCAGCCTCCTTGCCTTTATCATGACTTTCAAGCAGAGGTAATGCCTGTCCACCCCACCTGCTCCTGGGAAGCAGCTCCCAGCATCAGGACAACTGAAACAACTTCCAGGTTTCACAAAGCCAAAATTACCCACAACATCCCCCAAAGCACGAAGCTGACAAGGGGGTTACCAGGGACATGAGAGGAGCACAAGCCAGGAGAGCAGCAGTGACCCCCACAGAGCTGCAGGTCCCCCGGCCTCAGCTGCTGCTCAGTGCAACTTACAGCTTCAGCAGGTGCCTGACAATCTGCTCAGGAATGAGGCGTTTCTGGCAGGCAGTGCTGGCCTCCCACACCACGGCCTCACAGATGCTGCCATCCTGGAACCGCCGCAGCTCTGACTTCTCTCCCCAGAAGGTCCGGAACTCCAGGGCCTGCGGGGGGACATTGACCAAGCCAGGTCAAGGACACGAGTCACTCCCATGACCATCAACCAGCCCCGCAGCAACAGTACAGCACCAGCTCTACTCCACCCCGTCTGGCATAAGCAGGGCTCCCCTCACCTCAGGGTGATCAGCCTGTGGTCCCTTCTCCAGCGTGCTGGCAGCAAACTCGGGAACAAACAGGAGCCCAAATGTCAGGGACCCAACATCCTTGTGTTTTGGGGGCTCAGCATCAATTGACCACTGTGGGAAAATGGGGAACATGAAGCAGAAGGAGAGATGAGGTTGCTGGACCAGCAGCTACTGGGATACTGGGTTGTTAGATGAACCCCCTGCTACATGCTCCCAGGCACCTTGGACAAGCACAGACAGGGAAAGCCTAACAGACTCCCTGATATAACAAAAAGGTTTTTTCACCCTGCCACATTACTGGGCCAGGAATTTTGCCCAGATCAAGTCATCCAGCTGCGCCCCACACCCTGGTGCAGAGCCCCAGGTCCTGTATTCCCTATAAAAGGTACAGGTCTGTCTCCTTCCCCAGTAAGCAAGGATCCCCTCCCTGGGCTGCCACAAGAGACGCAAAAGACTCCATGTGTTGCAAAGGATGCAGTGTCACTGCCAAGCTGAATTACCTCAGGGATCTGGGGCAAGGAGTGAGCCACAAGCAGTGCTCTCTTGGACAGACCACGTGCCAGCAGCGAGACAATGAAGGGCAGGGCTGCAGCCACGTAGTTCCCACCCCGATCCATCAGCTCATTCAGCAGCTGCATCTTCTTGCAGGTACCCTGCAGCTTGGAGACATGCTTCAGGCTACAAAGAAGAGGGGAAGCTGGTCACCTACCTCTATCACCACATCCTTTCTGAGAGAGAGAGACATGTTAGAAGATAGATAAAGTGGGGAGCTGAGGGTCCTAGCCCAGGATGGGGGCTAAAAGAATGCCCTTTAGCATCTCAGGATGCACCACAGGTGATGCTGGTCCTTGGGACAGTCAACATTCCCAAAGGTTAAAGCACTGCCCCTCTTCCTAGGAGGCTATCTAGACAGTAAAAGCAGAACAGCCAAGTGCAAGAGGCACCAGTGTCTATCTCAGAGCTTAGCAGGGCCACCTCCCACCAGTAAGTTCAAACCTAACCCGGTCCAAAGTCAGAAACAGCCCATTCCTCTCTGAACAGGGTCCCTCAGCATCACCTCACCAGCACAGCAAGACTCACTGGAAGATGTGGTCAAAGGCTCTGAGCATGGGCTTCGGAGTCATGAGCAGTGCCTGAAAGCCGTCCACCATCCGGTCATCCAAAATTTCCATGGAGCACTTGGCTTCAAACTGGACCTAAGCAAGGAGATAAGACAGTGCAAGAGTATGAATGGGAAGGGAAACATGAAGCAAATCCCTGCAGCAGTGATCACCAAAGCTCCTCCATCAACCATGGCCACCAGCACGCCCTGATCCCAGACAGCCTCTGTCCTCAGCATGAAGCCAAGTGACCAACAACCTTGATACCCCTGACATCAAGGTGGTTTTTCCTCCTCCAAAAAAGTTACATCTGCTAAACAGCTGCTTGGCTTCACCCAAAGGTGCCCACAAAGAGGAAAACAACTTTCCTCCATCATTCAAGCAAGACAGATAAGACAGCACTACATCTAAGTCTTAAAATTCACTTCCAAGCTTCAGAGCTGAAGATGTTAAAAGCTTCGAAAGCAACACTGAATCCCCTCCCCAGGTCCTCTGTCCTTCTCCAAGACATCTAACCACTCTCTGCCTGCTTCAGCTCACTCCTAAGACCACAATCTGCTCGGTACCTGGTGGTATTTGCTGGCAGTCATATCAGCGCAGAGGTTCACCAGCCCAGAGGGATCCACAAAGACCACTTCAAATGCCTGGTGGAAGTCATCCAGGGCAGGCTGGAAGAGCAAAATGGTCCTTAGTGCTACAGCACAGCACAGACACCAAGATCCCCAACACTGCTGCTGTCTGACATCCCTGTGACAGGCACGTCCCTGCCCAAGGAGCACTGGCAGTACAGCCACGCACAGGCAGGAGACCCCCCACAGAGGGTCACTTACCAGGGAGGGATCCGCATCCTTCGCTAGACTGATCCCTGTCACGCTCAAGTCAGTGGTGGCTGTGGGCAGACAGGAAGGAACAAGTCACACCACCATCCACATCTCCCCAACTGGTGACAGTGGCACAGTTATGTGCCAGTACTTCGTGGTTTCACAACATTTAACAGTGCTACAATGCAATGCCAGAATCCACCTTGTGATGGGACCTACCCACCCCTCTGCAAGCTGCAACATCCCGCCCCAACCTGCTGACTTATTCCGTCCTGTCCATCCCACCCACAGGGTCTCAGCATTAGAGAGAGAAAAGCGCCAATTGCCTCTTTGCCTCTTCCTCCACTGTGTTCAGGCTTTGTGCAGAGATTCTGCTGACACCAGGCTTTCCTTGCTCAGAGAGGCCCTCTGGAAACTCACCCAGGAATTGCAGAGTGCTCCTCAACACCTGGTACCCACTCATCATCTTGACGATCTTGCGTTTCATCAGCAGGTAGGCAACCAGCATGGAGACCAAGAAGCCACTGAAGCACCCCAGGCCCTGTGAAAACAGAAGACTGAGTCAACAAGAGCTCAACAAGGCACCATGAGAGAGCCCAGAGGGCACCTACATCACAGCTTCTGGCCTCTGTCATCACCAGCAGAGTAGGCTCTAAGCCCCAGCCCTGCCAGGAAGACATTGAGGCAAAGCAGTGTACAATGAACATATGGATCCCCTTACAGGAAGGCAACACCTCAAAGTTCTTGGAAAATGGGATGAATTACAAAAAAACCCCACAATCCAAACCTCCACTGTATTATTCCACAGATCTCAAAGAAGCATGATTGTCTGGTACCACAAACTCAATGCAACCCACAGGTTAGGATGGAGCTCTTTGAAACCTAACACAGCTCAAAGCAGAGCCACAAGCCCACCACCCCCATCCATCAGGACCAAACCACCACCTGTTCACCCTAAGAAGGGGAGCAGGGCAAGTTAGCCAAGTAAGCAGGGCCTACCTTGGCACAGGACATACCTTGCTGAGCTGCCGCTGGTTCAGCCAAACTTTGAGGAGGGCCAGGCCATCCTTCATGCCTGGGAAATCAGTGGCTGCATTAGACAAGAACTGCAGGTGGGAGAGCATCACTGTGTCACAGAGGATGGAGTTGTTGTAGTGGGGGGTCGGGGGCTCGGGGGCTCCTGTACGGGGAGATGACAGCACGTTGGACACAATCACGAACCTCCTGCTCGCAGACAAGGGCTGCGGTGAACCCACCTGTAGGCACTGGGTGCAGTCTCTGCCTGAGGCAAACAGCCTCATTCTCCCTCAGCACCCAGCCCTACCTTCTTTGGGAGTGCTCTGCTCCATGAACCAGGCGGTGCGGACATTGTTCTTGCTGGGATGGAAGCGACTGGGTTTGAAGAGACCCACATCAGGACAGGCATGGAGTCGGACAGTGACCATCTTCTCATCCTTGCCTGTAAGCACCGGGAGGTAGGTTAGCAGGAGGAAGAGATGTCAGAGACTAACCTGAGAACACACTGAGCACCCCCAGCTTGGGGAAAGTAAAAAGCTCCTTCCGCAGCAGTGGAAATCATCTCCGAGCAGAGAGTGACCACATCCCAGGGCCAATAACCCTGAGGTCACACTGCTTCTGTCCAAGTCCCATCTTTCTCCCCACTGGCCAGCTTAGTATCCCAGCACTCTCCTGTCTGCCCTGGTCTCCCCATGCCACACCTGTCCCAGACCCCAACCCACTATCTCCTGGGGGTTGTGGAAACATCCCACATCATCTCATCAGGGAAGAGCCAGGCTGCACACAGGTCCCTGGGGAAGGCAGGAAGATAGTGGGGAGCAGGGATGAGGAAGAAAGGACAGAGTTAGACATAGACATGTTTTGTAGGATCTACTTTTTTTACTCCTTGAAGTATCCACAGGGTGGGCCAGCCAGCAAAGCTGGGGAGCCCAGCCAAGATGCATAGGGACTGGCAGGGGAAAAAGACCTTGAGGTCCAGGCTCTGGGTAAAGGGAGAAAACAATTGGGAAGCACCCAAAATCTATCACCAATCATGACAGCAGCCCCAGTGATCCCCCTCCACAGGGCCTGTTATGTGGCATGAGACCACCACCCTCCACCCAACACCAGTACTCAACTCACACCCCCCACGAGAGCAAAGCTCAAGTGCTACCTTGAGGCCTCAGGAGCAGGATGGGTTTCAGATGGTTGCTGTTCATGTAGGCAAACTTCACGCTGCCAAAGAGCTTCTCCTTGGAGAAATGCTGGGCAATGTGGGACAGGTACAGAGCTCTCTTCCGGTGGTAGCGTTGATTCAGATTATCTTTGTCCTGGAAGATTTCCTGGGAAGAGAAGGATGGGGCAATCCCACCTCACCTGCCTGCAGAGCCCAGTTCAGCCTGAGGCACCACACCACCCACACCTCTCCCTGGCCCCACAGGCCCCAAGAGAGCAAGTGTCGGGGCACTTGCACCGACTGCAAGACTGCACCCCCCAGCTCCTCGTGGAAGTCACCACATTGCACATCCAGATGCTGTAACTTCACTGAGGAATAGAGAGGGCAGGGTAGGGGTCACAGAGGACAGGAGGGGACAGGGCCCAGCCAGGCCCCAGGCGATTCAGGAGCTGGCACAGCCAGACTCACCCGGGGCATGATCACTGCCACGTCCACATTGATCTCCGGCTTAACGCAGGTGCCCAGCAGGTAACTGCCCACCACCTTCAGCTCGGCTGGGGGCACAAAGTGGAACCTCCCCTTCACACTGAACGGCACCTGCAGGAACGGGACCTTCACATCCTTGGAAAGCCAGGCCTGGTCGGTGAGCTGAGAACAGACAGGACACATGGAATGCTCTAAGCACAACCAAGAGCAGATGTGCAGGGACCGAGACCCCTCTCCCCACACAGCTGCAGGACACTGCACCCAGGGCTTACAGACAGTTTCTCCCTTTCCCCTCTAAGATAAAGCAAAGTATTATTTTTTCAGCCCCTAAGAGAGATAGTCCATGAGGATCTCTGCTTGCACAGCAAAGGCAGAGCCTGCTCCATACAGGACAAGGGTCTTGACACCTCCTCCATCCCTCTGGAACATACTTCAGTTTCTGTGGTCTCTGGGAGAGTGCTCAGCAGGCTGTTAATTTCATGGAGGAAGGCATCAATCTTCTTCTTCTTCGTCTCCTTCAATGTCACCTCCTTCAGAAGCTCTTCAATCTGTAGGGGGAAAGGGGACCCTCAAAGGCAGCTCCAACACTGGAACTGCTCCTGCCCTTTACCTTGTCCTCCAGCACCAACCATGATCCTGGTGCAGAGGGCAGCAGGTGAGCTGGGGAACACACCAAAACTTCTCCACAAACCCTGCCTGGAGCTGGCTGCTTGATCAGCTCCTGCCATCTTCTATGAAGTGCTGGATTGCAATCAACTATCCCACCAAGAACCAGGCAAAAAAACCCCGATGTAATTCACCCAGGCATAGCTCTCAGGAAGGCTTCTTGTATGACAAGAGAATCAGTACAAAACAACCATGCAGGTTCTCACCACAAACCAGCCCCTAGAGACCCTGCCACCAACACCAGCGAGTAGCCAGAAGATCAAAGCTGTTCCTCATAAAAATCACCAAAGCTACAACCATCTGAAGGATGGGATGTCATCCACAGGGAACTGGACAAATTCAAGTGGGCCCATGGGAGTCTCATGGGCTTCAAGGCCAAGTGCAAGGTGCTGCACCTGGATCAAGGCAACCCCTGGTATCAATCCAGGCTGGGGAATGAACAGATCAAGAGCAGTCCTAACAAGAAGGACTTGAGAGAGCTGGGGGATAAGAGGGCTACAAGAGAGCTGGAAAGAGACTTATATAAGAGCATATAGTAACAGGACAAGGGGAAATGGCTTTAAACTGAGAGTAGGTTTAGATTAAGAATTAGGAAAAAATTCTTCCCTGTGAGGCCCTGGCACAGGTTGCCCAGAGAAGGTGTGAATGCCGCATCCCTGGAAGTGTTCAAAGCCAGGCTGAATGGGGCTCTGATCAACCTGGTCTAGTGGAAGGTGTCCCTGCCCATGGCAAGGTGCTGGAACAACATGATCTTTAAGATCCCTTCAACCCAAACTCTTCTGTGATCTACTCAACAATTGACCTCCCCCAAACACAGACGGCTTCCTCTCCCAGGACATAAAAAACATCGTCCTGTCCCATCCCGAAGCCAGTTAAAGACAGCAGCTGGGTACAGCTGACCATGTAACCCTCCTCATCCCGGTAAGCAACAGACCATCGCAACGAGGGACGCAATGGTCCTGCTTTTACCGAACCGCAGCTCTGTGTCGGAGAAGCTCAATTTTAACACCGTAAAAGAAGCACAGATCCTGGCGCAGGATGTTAACAGGAACTACAGTGAAAAAGCCTGTGCCCTCTGTGTCCGCCCCGTGCGCAGCTGCTGCAGAGCAGCGGCCGCCGCCCGGACTGAGCAGGCCAGGAGGGCTCAGGGGCCTCTTCCCCAGGCGGTTCCTGGGAAGCTCCGGGTCCAGGGTCCCGGTGGAGTCCCCCCAGACAGGCAGAGCGCGGCGCCCACCCGCGGGCTGACCTGTAGGCGGAGCAGGCTGGAGTGGAACAGATCCTCCGTCTCCTTCAGCTGGCTCAGCTCCTCGCTGGTCGGCGGCTTGTAGAGCTCGGCGCGGCTCAGCTTGGCCGGCTGCGGGTCCCCGGGTGCGGGGGCCGCCCGCTTCCCACCCCGCGCCGGGGGCTGCGGGCCCTGCGCCGCCGCCTCTTCCGCCGCCTCCGGAGAGCCCTGTGGGGAGAACACAGCACAGTACAGTACGGCACGGCACGGCACGGCACGGCACGGCACGGCACGGCACGGCACGGCACGGCACGGCACGGCACAGCACATCACATCACGGCTCGGCTCGGCTCGGCTCGGCTCGGCTCGGCCCCGCCGCCCGCTCCCCCCGCCCGACCCAGCCGCCCCTCACCGCCATGGCCGCCGCCCACGTGGGGTCCCCGTCGCCACGTGCGGCAGCGCGCGCGCCCCGGCGGCCGCCGAGGCCCGCTCCCCATTGGCCCCGCGCGACGCCGCGAGGGCTTTCTATTGGCCGCGACGCCCGCGTGCCCGCCCCCCCGGCCCCGCCCACGGAGGGGGCGCGTCTGCGCGCTTCGCTTCCGCCGCGATGGCGGCGGGAGAGCCGAAATTGCCGACTTTTGCCCCAAAACTGCGGCTCTCGCGGTGGCGAGGAGGGGATTCATCTTCAGGCGGGCGAGCGCGGAGCCGCGTTGTGGCACTGGGTGATTAACTGGGGGTGGATATCCTGGCCGTGAACTGCCGAGAGCCCGAGCCGGCCTGGCCGGCAGGAGCGACCACCGGGAGCCAGGAAAGTCCTCCTGGATAGCCGGAAAGGGCACCGGGAGCCAGGAAAGTCCTCCTGGATAGCCGGAAAGGGCACCGGGAGCCAGGAAAGTCCTCCTTGATAGCTGGAAAGGGCACCGGGAGCCAGCAGCGTCCTATGTGCGGATTATCGGAGTGGGAGGAATATCCCCTTTGTATATATCACATATACGTGCATTTACAGAAGCAAGCCTGAACCCCAGGCCACCCTGATTGGATTTGGGTTGTCAAGATATTTAAAAGCCCCACTGCATGTGTGTCCCTGAACAGGAGGACACAGATTTAGGACCCAGATAATTTTAGTTCTGTGTCCAGAACTGTTTCTTTGCCTGACTGTAGTCAGTCTAATTCACTTATCTGCACACTATCGTGAAACAGGGATGTTGTGACTCCAGTGGGACTGTCCTTTAGAGGGGCTCTGCTCTGGGATAGTATCCCTGGAGTGTGTTATCTCCACACTGGGTCCAAATTCCCCCTGAACCCTGGCCACACTCAGTTCAGCTTTTTTTTCCTGCTCTGTAAGAACACTATAAGCAGGATCTCTTCAAGAGCAAATGTGCAGGAATGTTAAGACAGAGGGTAGAAGATCGCATATCCACCCTTAAGGTAAACATAGGAATTGAGTGAACTCTTCAGTGAAGCAGGCTGAGCTCCATCTCCCACATAGGACCCCTAAACCAGATCATCCCACTGCTCATGAGCTGTTGGAAAAAACAAGCAGGTTTGGGGGAAACAATAAGCCAGCTGGGCATTGGAGGTGGGAAGCAAGCTGTGTGTTCAGAGAATGTTTGCAATTGATACTCTCTCTGACTTGCAGGTCTTTACTGCATCTGACTTGCCACAGAGCAGGGCGGGTTCTCACCCTTCCTTCTTCCAGGGGAAGCAGAGTAATGCCATGTCCTGCCCAGCTTTCACCATTTTTACACACTGCTTTGTGCAGCATGTCTGGGAAATCACAGAGTTGAGCCAGGCATTGTTTCTGTCCCCAAAAAAAGCTGGCATCAGCCTGTGTGTCACCTGACCTGCTGCCTGGCTGAGGCAGTCACCAGCATCGTTATCAAGAGCACTTCAAGCTTCACATCCCTGGTATTTAATGACTTCCACGGAGGAAAATCTGCTGGAAGCAGGGTCTGAGGCTTGTGTCAGCTAGGGGACCAGGACACCTGCAGGTGGGTGTTTGGCTTCTGCTTTACAAGGGAAGTGTCTCGAGAGCCGAGCTAACTTGTTGTATTTGGGGACCATCTCCCACACACATCACCACATGAGGATGCAGGTGGTGGCTGTAGGTACAGCTTGAGCTTTCTGGTCCTAGTTACTGCTCATGGCAACTTCTGCCTGGCTGCTGCATCAGCCTCTCTCCATCCCAGCCACCAGCAGCAACTTCCCCAGCCCTCTCCAGGGCATCACAGGGGAGGATCTTTGCCCATTGTAACCTCAGAATTGCTTTTTCTTCCATCTTAGTGGGCTGGGTTACATTTCACATGCTTAACCCTGCTCCTTGATCTGGGGAGACAAACCCCCTGCATCCATTCCTGTCCATGAGCACACTCCCTGCACACCTTTGCAAGCAGAGATCACCTCCAAAACTGACTTCCAGTTGTGTAGCAGTTTAACTCCCGTCAGGTTTTGCAAGTAATTCTTGTGCACAGCCTGAGTGATTCTGCCGAATACGAACTCCTAACTTGGGAGGAATTTATACTCCATATTCCCAAAAGAAACAGTTTCCTGGTTGGAGGAGCCTGCTCTTTCCCCGACCCGACCATGACTGCGGCACTCAGCTCCACCCCTCTCCCCCATTCCCGGTTCCTCACGTTCCATCCCGTCTGTGCTGCTCAGCTCCACCCCTCTCCCCCATTCCCGGTTCCTCACGTTCCATCCCGTCTGTGCTGCTCTGCTCCCGAGAAGTGATTCGTTGCCAGACACCTGCGGGTGCTGTGGCCATACCTGTGGTGTCAGGCTCCCTTCTGTTTAAAGGCAAGGGTAATTACAGCCCTGTGCAGGATTTTCAGGAAGGCTAGGCAGACCAGTTTGGTCATCCTTGGCCCCAAGGTCACATCCCTGCACTGCTTGAGAGCAGCAGGAGAGGAGGGACTCAGTGAGGGGCAGGTCCAGGGTGGGTCACGGGGGTGCCCACTGTGCAAATCTCTAAGCCTCCCCTCTTCACCCCTGCCATCCCTGGGATGGCATGTAATGCCCAAAGAGGGAGGAAGAATGAGTTTAGGGTCTGTCCTGGGGGGACTGGTTACAGGGCCATACCCAGAGCCTTCCCAGCCTCCTGCCACCCTCTCCACTTCCCAACATCCCTGCTTCCAGGGGAAAGGCCTCATCTTGCAGCCTCCAGGAGAGGGCACATGCACACGCAGAGACACACGTGCATATGTGAACATACACACTGCAGCAGGGAGGAGGACCAGTGATGCCTTTCCCAGAACAGATTATTTAATAAAGTATTTCAGCACTTAGTGAGTCATTAATTACACCCAATCCTGCAATGCTAAGAGTAGTAATATTAATTAAAAAAACATTTTACTGCATTCCATGCCATTTGCCTGCCCATCATGCACCTCCTTCCATCCCACCTTGCCCAAAGAGCCACTGCTGAGCTCTTGGTTCCTGCTATGCTTCATCCTTGCTGCCCAGAAACCCCTGGGGAATTGGAGGAATCCTTCCCCTGACTCTGTCCCCAGGAATCTGGGGCTTCAGAGCTCAGGAGAAGCCATTCCTGGGTGGGTTCTCAGCAAGGGTGAGCATCCCCAAATTCTGTGTACCAGCATCTTATCAGCATGACATTCCAGATCTCCAGCTTTCCTGAGAGGCACAGACAGACAGCAAGCCGGCCTCAAACGCACCCCTGGGAAAAAAAAAATCTAACATCCCACTGCAGGAACCACAACACAGTCTCTGGCTACCGTCACTTAGATGGCCCAGTCATCCAAATATCTTATGTCATGTTCTACACGTTTAACCCCAAGCCCTGGAAGGTTCATGACCGCCAACCCCAGGGCAAAAACTACATCCCATCCCTTCACTGCACGTAAATGGAAATCATGTGTGAGCACCCAGCTTATTGGCCCACACTGGGACAAGCCAGTGTGACAGTCGGTAGCTGAAATGTATCCCATGAGGAAACAGCACTGGTGGGACCAGCAGGCTGGGGATGAGTTTTTTCCCCTCCGCATTGGCTTATTTCTGTTTCCATCTGTTCCTCACTCAGTTCACCCGTGCTAGTGGAGTTGGGCTGTCCTTTACCCTGGAATGCAAGTAAGACCAGGGGTGGTGTTGAACCACTGGCAGGGATTGCTGGTGACCCAAAAGGGGGACTCTCAGAAGAGTAAAGGAGTTGCTGCTCCCCACCATCCCTTTATTCTTGGCAAAATGAAAAGCCACTCAGTGATTTTCAGACGTGATTCCTGAGTTTTCTTTTCAAGGGACACAAATCCCACCAAAGCTTTTTGTAAACAGGATGCCAAATTCCAGTCTGGAGTCCTCCTGCCCAGAGTCTTTGAACACACTGAGGTGGTAAAAAGGACCATTGAGAGCGTGTGGAGGGACATGCTGAGCATTGCCTTTCCTGGGAGCATCTCACAAGCACCTGAGCACCTCCAGACCTCAGCCCACCATGGTGGTGATGCCCTCAACCCCACGGCTCAAACCACTGTGCACAGTGCACACCCACACACACACCCATGTTCTCACACATCCTTATTCCCTCTGTTTCAGCCTCAGGAATGCTGCTGACATCACAGCTGGCAAGAAGGTGCTGCCGAGCAGGTTTAGCCATCACACTGATCCCAACTTGTGCAGTGTCCACTCTCCCTCCACACCACCTTGTCCCCTCCTAGGGTCTTCCTGCAAACACCACTGCTGTGGAAATGCTCTGGTTTAGCTGTGGAGGGCTAAACTACGAGCAAAAGCCTTGGCACATCCCTTGGGACTTGGCATCACCCACAGAGGTTTCCAGGCAAAGCCAGCTCCTCCCCGGGGCCCTCCCTTCCAAGACTTTTGCATCCATCCCCTAATTCCCTTTGGCCACGCCATGGCCATAGCTGCTTTTTTCTCCCAATTCCCCCAAAACCTGATCTCAGTGACAACATAAAGCCTTGTAGGGACATGGCACTTCTCACTGCCTGGCAGCTTTACCCAGATTTGATGTGATTTCTTGCTTCTCCTGGGGAAAAGGGGCTCTGTCCCCTTCTAGCAAATCACCATTTCATTGAAGGATTAAGCAGTTCCTCCCTTTAGTTTCTGAAGTATTTTCAAGTGTTTCAAATGCTTAAGTATTAACACATGACAGAGTCATTTGTAGCTCCCAGACAAAAATAACCTGGTACACAGGTTAATGACAAACTCCTGTAATGTTTGACTCCCAAATATGGGCATATCACAGAAACATGTAGACAATGAGGAATCTTCACAATGGCCAAAAATTGTGGGACTTCATCAGGGCAAAGGAATAAGGTAAAGTAGATGTTTATAGCCATTGAAATTTTGAACAAAACCTCGAGGGCTTCACCCCAGGATTCAGGCAGGCATCCAGCACATTCCTGGCAGCCACTGAAAAAACAGGGTCCCAGGAGAGCTCCTTGCCTGTGGGATGGTGGTTAGAGGGATATCCAGGTCCCTCCTGATGCTCAGAGACCACCCAGACGAAACAGTGCTGCATTGATTAAAATGAGCCTCATTCATCACTTGTTTCTCGGATGGATGATGGTTTGAGTTTCACATGGTTCATGAAGCTTCACTCATCTGCATTGGGATATAGCAGCCACTTTGCATCCCCCACTAGCAGCAGCAGCTCCAGGGCTTTACAAGGATAAAGCTGACCTTCACAGGATGGCACAACAGCCACAGCCCTCCTCGGTGGGTCAGATACTGGGAGGGTGTGTCAGGCATTCCTTCTCATTCAAATAAAAAGAAAAAAAAAAAAAACCAACAAACCAGGACTAAAGCAACCCATACATATAAGTCAGGGGCAGAGACGGAGAGACTGATTTTGACTGTCCCAAGTCTGTAGCTCTGGCAGCTTTATCTCAAAACTGTGGTGGCCTGAATTACACAAAGAGAACTAATGAGAAATTGATATGCCAGCAGTGTTTTGCCTCTTTTTATATCACTGATTTTCTTTTTGCATAGATTGTTTCGTGTACCTTGTTCTTATTTTCTGGTCACTTTTGTTTGCTTCCTGCAACAGGCAAGAGAGCAAATTTATCTGATTTCCAGTCTGTTGCCACGTTTGCTTTACACATAGCAACAAGGAGGAGAAACCCTTTCCAGTTTTTTTCTGATAGGAAAAAACAACCTGCAGTCTCCAAAAATCACATCAGAGACACCAAAGGAGAGGAAAAGCTCTGCTGACCCCTTTCTTCTTGCAGTCATGTCATGTTTTATCAGTGATGGGTGGTTTACCTTGTGTGTCCCACCGAAGCAGCCCCTGGCAATCTCCCTGCAGTAGAATAGTGCTCTTTCCCAATCACAACCAAAAACAATTCAGTCCCTGGGGCAGCTCCTGAGACAAGAGGAAGTGAAGAGAGCCAAGAACATGTAAATGTGGGGTTTATTTATTTATGCCTTAAACCTCTGAGTGCCAAACTGCCTGGCAATGTGAGCACCCTCCCTGCCTTTCATCCAAACCCAACCTGCATGGTGCTGAGCAAACATCAATAGAGGTGGTGGTGATGACAATGACAATGACTTGGTGAATTGAAATCTTCAAGCTCACCTGACTCAGATTTAACAGCTCTGGTCTTTGTTATTCTTTGGTCCAGCCCCCCATTCCAATGACTCTGCAAGACAGGTATGTTACATCCTCATTCAGCTGGTGGGGAAACTGAGGCAAGGCAGTGGAGGGATTTGCTGAGGTGTAGTAAAGGTGAGTCACAGCTGACATGTGCATTCAGGAGATTCCCTCACAGTTCTCCACTTTGCTTTTCCTTCCCATGGAAACAGAGATTAAACAAGTGTTGTCTGTCTCTCTATCACATCCATCCTAGTTTGTGATTTTCAACCCACAGAGGCTGCTTCCCCTCCGGACGTGGGTGTGTCAGAGATGTTTTGTGTAATTTGGCAGCTCAGTTGGGAGGATGAGAAAGACCAAAGTCTTCCTGCATTGAGAGGAAGACAGTGAAGGGCTCTGAACTGCATTAGCAGCCACTCAAGGCTCCAGAAACCAGCTTCAATGCTCTGCTGCTCTGGTAACACCTTGCGGAAGTCTTACCCTGTGGGTATTAAAGCTGTTCTCCTGGGCCTCCTTTTGCACTGGGATGAGTTTCCAGCATCTGGCCTCACCCCATGGGGTGCTTTGGAGCTGGAAGGACAGAGAGAGAAGCACTCTGACCAGGATGAACTCCTCTTTCCTGGCCCCTACAGCCCCTGCAAGGCTGCTCTGTGAGCCAGAGCTGTCATCTGCTGAGGTCAGAAGTATCTTCCACATCAGGGAAGGCCCCCTTGACGTCTACACAAGGGTTCTTCCACCAAAGCAAACACTGGGCACTGGCTCTGGAGGATCTGGGAAAATCTGCTTTGCTGCCCTTTAGCCTGGTTTGACTTCAAAGAGGAGGAGTTACCTGCCTGTGCTTAGAACACCCCAGAGAGACATGCTACAGGATGAGTCAGGGGACCACGGGGTGAGGTCAGATGCCCCCCGAAGGTGATGGAGGCTGCACAGAGAGCTGAGGGCTTTGTGCTATCTGACATCCAGGTGGATCCAAGAATCCCAAAAGCCCAGACCCAGAGATGACAGGCATGCCTCACAGCTGAAGGCTCTCACTTGAATACCCCATCCTGCCCTGCTGTAGGTTACCAAGCCAGGATCAAAAGGCTTCCTTGCCCTCTGGGAGAGGAGCCTCTGTCCTGTAACATGCTGGTTACTGCAATTAAGTTTTATGCTGGAGATGAATGACTCTTCTGTCACTTGGGATGTCCTTTGCCTTTCCCGTGCCTGGTGTGGGAGGAAACACAAAGAGGCAGATCCCCCAGGAATCAGGTTTTGCAGTTTAGGTGAGGACAGCAGCAACACCCAGGGGACAATTTGAAGTCACCTGGGAGAAGGTGGACATCTCACTTTGGGGCATTTCCCTTTGATTTGTCTCTAAACAATCTGTGAAGGTGTACCCAAGGCTCTGGGTGCTTCTTGTGAAAGGGTTGGAGACAAAAAAGGAAATGATCCTCAGGTGATCAGATGATTAACACAGTAAAGTCTCTGTGTCCATAGGAGGAACAGCTGTGCAGGCTTGGAACCTTCTGTTCCCACAACACATCATGGAAAAGGTTGTAGTAGAGGCTGCAAAGTTACAAGGGGCGGAGTGTGATCGGATAGAGAAGGACCACTCACCATCTTCTTCACCATGAAGATGAAGGCATGAAAAAAGCTGTCAGGATCAAAACAAACCAAAGGAAATGATTCTGCACTCAAACAGGTCATTAGGTTGGGCAGCTGTTTTGCACAGGATGTTGCAAATGCTTAAAATTTATCTGGTTACAAAAATAACTAAAGAAATTAATGGGAGAAAAATGTACTGAAGACTATTAAATACAAGGACACTTCTGACTCAGGGAGTCTGAGTCACAAAAAAATGTCAGAGGTTGAGGAAATATTCTGGGGAAAAGTATGACTTGTCCTTACACCCCTCCAAGGGTGGACATCCATGAGGAGAAGTGCTGGAGTAGGTGGGCCCCTGTGGATATAGAAGCACCCAGCACTGAAACGCGGTGTTGGTCATGATAAGTTTGTTATCTACCTGTGTGAATCTGCCCCAAGACCTCACTGCTGTGCTCTGCAAAGCATCTCCTGGAGGTATAAGGTTCGGGGGGGGGGGGGGGGGAAATGGGAATGGGACGTGTGGCACCCAGCAGGTGGGGAAAGGAGATAGAGCCCAGCAGGACCTGTGCAGGCAGGTCCCTGGAGATAAGGCAACATCAGGAGAGTCACTTAGTGCAGCGCCTTGATAGAGCACCAGCCGCTGGCTCTAAAGCCAAGAGAGAGAGCCTGAAGGCCCTGAGATAAGGCAAGGAAAGAGGGAAACAAACCATGGCCTGGCAGTGAGAATTTCCAAATCTCCTTTTTCATTCCTGCGACACAGTAAAACAAGGTCAAAAGGGAAAATATTCGATGCAATTAATACATACTCTGAGCAGGCACAGCCCAGCCCAGCCCAGCTGCCCCAGCCCCAATTGCAGGGTCACGCTCTGAAGGCATGTTCAAATATCTTCACAGTCTTCATGACCAAGGTGCCCTGAGAGCTGTACGGTGAAAGCACTGGCAGGAGCAGGATTCAATGTCATCCCAACAGATGGTAGCACCTTTCAATCTTTTGGGCTATTCTTACATCTGTGTCCATAAAAGAGGAAGTCCACTGCCCCCAAAACAGCCCCCAAATTTTCAAGCCCCGTATCAGTCTTGTTGCCATTTGGTGGCTGTACACTGTCTTCACACCAAGAGCATTGCAAAGCACTGTTGTCCCTCCCTCTGTGTGCAAAGTATCTCTTTTGAAGCCAGTGCCAGTGATGGCAGATAGCCTCAAAATCTTGGGTCTCATTCTGCAACCACCTCCAATGTCAGTAAAATGCTGATGGCCACATCATCAAACTGACGACCAAGAAACACAGTCAGGGATGGGATCCCATCCAGAGGGACCTGGACAAGCTCGAGATGTGGGCCTATTGGAATCTCACGAGGTTTAACAAAACCAAGTGCAAGGTCCTGCACCTGGGTCGAGGCAACTCCCAATATCAATCCAGGCATGAAGAGACCGAGAGCAGCCCTGCTGAGAAGGACTTGTGGGTGCTGGTGGGTGAGAGTCTGGACATGACCCAGCCATGTGCACTCACAGCCCAGAAACCAATCCTGTCCTGGGCTGCATCCAAAGCAGGGTGGGCAGCAAGTCAGGGGAAGGGATTCTGCTCTGATGAGACCCACCTGGAGCACTGCACCCAGCTATGAGGCCTCTGGCATAAGGAAGACATGGACCCGTGTGCTGGTTTTGGCTGGGGCAGAGTTAATTTTCTTCACAGTTAATTTTTTTTCACAGATATGGGGTTCTGTTTGGGGTTTGTACTGAACACAGTGATCATAATACAGAGATGTTTTTCTTATTGCTGAGCAGCACTTGCACAGAGCAAAAGCCTCTTCTGCTTTTTGTACTGCCATGCTGGCAAGGAGTCTGGAGTGCATGGGAAGTTGTGAGGAGACACAGCTGACCCGAACTGACCAAAGGAATATTTCAGACGGTATGACATCATGCTCAGCACATAAAGTGGGGGGAAGAGGGAGGTGGGGGGGACGTTTGGAATGATAGCGTTTGTCTTCCTGAATTACCATTACACGTGATGGGGCCCTGCTCTCCTGGAGATGTCTGAACTCCTGCCAGCCTACGGAAAGAAGTGAATTAATTCCTTGTTTTGCTCTGCTTGTGTGCACCAGCTTTTGCTTTCCCTATTAAACTGTCTTTGTCTCAACCCACAAGTTTTCTCACTTTTATGCTTCCGATTCTCTCCCCGATCCCACCACGGGGGAGTGAGGGAGCAGCTGCATGGGGCTTGGTTGCTGGTTGGGGTTAAACCACAACAACCTGTCAGATGATGCCTCATCCCTGGAAACATCCAAGGCCAGGTTGAATGGGACTCTGAGCAACCAGCTCTATTTGAAGATGGCCCTGCTCACTGAAGGGAGGTGGGACCAGCTGACCTTTAAAGGTCCCCCCCCAACCCAAACCTTCCTATGATTTCATGATTCAATAAGTGGGAAGGCTTTTGTTTTCTGTCTCTTTGCCAAGCTTTTGGAAATACCTCCAAGGATGAGAACAGCCAGGAGCCACATAGGCTCCTGTTTTCCGAGAGCCCCAGATAAAATATTACTCAAATGGCTTTTATTATTTATTAATCATCAGAATATGAAGACTAACAGCAGGGTATTTTCATTGTGCTCTGTTATCAGATCTTTTGACAGCTTTTTCAGATTTTTAAACAGCAAGTAGATGTGAAAGAAGCACCTATGTACATATATTTCATAAATATGTGAAAGGTGACTGTAAACAAAAAGGAGAGTAGGGCAGTAGAGTCAATGGGAGAATATTTTCAGATATATTAAAAAAAAACCCACAGAAAATGCCTTATGATCAAGTAAAGCTTAGAAATGGCCCTAAAAGAAACAGCTTTAGACTGTTAGAGGACAAGCCAAGCCCACTGTTTGTAAGCCCTCTCCTCTAATTTCTTTTGCTCCTAAGTGTTCAGATATATGAAAATATATCTCACTCTAGGGAAAAACCCTGCATTTCTGAAGCTGAGCACATGTTCTGTTGTCTAGGGAAGAATCTGAGTGTCCTGAAAATGCTCACCAGTGCTGCACTTAGAGAAAAAAAAAGAAAAAAAAAAGATAAATATATTAAATATGGATGCTGAGAGAAGAACAGGCTTGAGATGGAGAAAAGCTTTTATCAAAGTTATGTGGCCTCCATGGTATTTTGGCTGCTTCCTTGCAAAAAGGATTCACTCCCTGTAAAGTACTGCTTCCTCTGGTTCCCATTTTGCAGTCCCTGCTTTGTACATTTTCCCTGTGGAAGGAGGTCCTTTCAGGCCTCCATCCCACAGGGCTTTTCTGCTTTGTCCCACTCACCCCACTTTCACACCAAAGGGGCAACAGGAAGAGAGAAATAGCTAAAACTTACCCTTTTTGGTTCTTTTTGACATCTGGCAAGTATATTTAGATGTTTTTTTTTTAACTTCTTCAGAGCAAGAGTGAAGAAAGGGCCTTTGATTATCTTAAAGATGAGGGGAATGCAGATCCACAGGACCAGACTGCAGCCAGCTCAGCCAGCTCACATCTCCCCTGCAACACCAGTGAATACATCACCCAAAGGCAAGAAGAAAAGCATTTTAATTTAAAGCACTGTGCAAGTGAGCATCCAGATGCAAAGGCTTGGGTTGACTCTTAAACTCCCTCTCTCTTCTAGACCCTTGGTATGTCCATACATAGCAAAAACAAACCCATTTGAGATAAAATCCACAGCTTATAGTTTGGGGCAGCATCAGGGCCTTCTCCACCTTTAAAATGGAATTGCTTCTGCAGAAAGGACTGGCCCTGATGTGAATCCAGATGCAAACTTGGCTGTTGGCTCCTTCTGCACCCTGCCATCACTTGAACTGACAGCTGAAGGTGGGAGAAGGGAACAACCCCTCCTACAGGCCAGGCAGAAGATGCTGAGTTGGGCTAGAAGGGGCAAGGACATGGGATGTGCCAAACCTACCTGCATCAAGAGCTTCAAGTTGGTGTGGCCAACGGGTTTCCTGCAGGATGGAAAAGCATGAAGTTAATTAATGGAAATCTCACTGTGGGTAAACAAGTCTGGAGGAGATCTACCTGGCCCTGCAGGCAGCTGTAGACGGGGACTGAGATGTTGGCATAGCAAAGCATTCAGGCACAGCACCTGCGGGGCACACCAGTGCTCTGCCCTGTCCTCAGGTGCCCCAGGGACCCTCTTGCAGGGCTGAGCCCTCCAGCCCCAGTCACAAAAACAGGGCAGGAACATACCTGAGGTTGCCCCAAGGTCTGCAGCAGGGTGTCGAGGGAGCAGGGTGAAACAGCAAGGGGTGTCTGGAGGGGACGTGGGTGCAAGGGAGCTGCTGGGGCCAAGAGGCAGGTGATCAAACCCCTGAGTAGTCCGTGCAAGCTCCTGTATCTCCACAGGTCTCCCTTCTCCAGGAGGGCATGTGAGCATGGACAATGCTGGAGGGTTTTGGTCTTGTGAGCTCAGATCAGTGTTTTTCTGTTTGTGCTTTTCCCAGACCCCGTTGAAGCTCTTTCCAAATTTCCATGGGACAGCAAGCCCTAGGGTGGAGATGACAGCACCTCTCAGCACATTTGGGCCAGGCAGCAAGGCTTCTTCAGACTTGTTCCCCTGTCTGGGAAATTTGCATTAATTACCCTCATGGTGATTCAGGCTCCTGCAGGAAAATTCAGCCTCTTCCTCTCCACACGTGAGTGCACAGACTAGTCTGTAGGACCAGTGCAAGGGTCTTCCTTTCCCTGTTCTGCTTCACATTCACTACAGTGTGGTTTCCAGAGCTCACAGCTTACCTGTGCACACAGGGGAGTGAGACATTTTATCTGCCACACAAGACTGACAAATAGTTTTTCAGAGGAACATCTAAGTTTCAGGAAGCTGGAGGTGGAGATGCTGAGGGAACATCTCCTGCCCCAAAGCCCCTCTGGATCTTCGCACCCAAGGGATTCTCTCTGCCATTCAGCCCCCCAGGGCTGTTGCCTGAGCCTAGGGCTTGGTGCTTACGCCGCAGTTTGCTTTTCTTCTTCTGTATCTGTTCATATTTTTTGTGAGAAGGGTCATGAAAAGGCCAAATTTAGCCTCAGCAAAGCAGGGTCCAATTCAACTCAGTTTGCCCTCCCTGTTTCCTAGTGGAAACTCTTCTCTGTGATCAGTTTCCAAGGCCCCAGGCAGGACCTGAGTTGTGCGTCTTCACCTAAGCCTGGCTGGCCCTGCATTTTAATGGAGTTATTGGCATTGCTGCTGGACACCAGCCCACAGAGACCACCCAAGGTACGGCAGCGAGTGAGAGCACTTGTAAGTTCAGCTGATAGTGGCCAATAATGTGCCAGTCAGCACTGATCGTTGGTGTTGATGTGCACCCAGCCCCCAAAACCGGAACAACTTGAGACCCAGTAGAGCTTCCTCCTCCCCCTCTCTCACCTTCTGCAAAACTCTGTCCCTTCTCACCATGGCTTCTGGCCAAAAACAAGGAGCTGTCTGCTCTGAAGGTAAAAGCAGAGTCTGCTGAACCCATTCAGGAGTGCACCACGCAGCTGCTCTGTGGGCTCCAGCTCCTTTACCTTCTAGTGCCTACCTAATCCAGATGTCTCATCCTCAGGAATGGGGACAGCCAGGAGTCCCTGCCTGATGGTCACCCACTCTCAAGGGACTCGGAGTCCTGAAGGGCTGACTCTGCAGCAGAGGTGAAGGTGAAACCCTGGGAATGTTGGTTTAGGCTGATGCATTTCCCTGAGCACACCAGGGCTCTGTGCTGCCTTATCCCAGTGACGCTGACAGCCACACCATCTCAGCCATGCTATAATGCTTGAGGCAGGGATGCCATGTCCTGTGCAGCAAGAATAATCTAAAATGCCAGTTCCCAACACAGAAACTATTGCTGAACAATATGGATATTCCAGGTACAGCCCCATCAATAAAGCATTATGTCCCCCAGCTTGCTGCTTTGGAGGGTGGCAATGGTCACTTCAGGCTTTGGCAGAATTCTGATAGGTCCCTTCCAACTCAGCATACTCTATGATTCTATGAGATCATGAGCCTGTGAGAATCACAGCACATCCCACCACCACTGTGTGCAGCTGGAGGACTGTCTCTGTAGCAGGCAGGTTGAACACACTCAGATATTTCTGCACACTGAGCCCAGAATGGGAGGTGTAAGATGACCTGAACAGCTGGTTACCCGAACTCCTTGGAAATACAAACCACTGTCTGACAGGCATAAGGTCACGGCCATCACACTCCTCAGGCCCTGGAATCACAGCTGAAATAGCATTGTAATGCACTTATAATTTATTCATCAGCTGAATGAGAGCTGCAGCAGGCATTGTGATGGCATTCTTTTATCAAGCCCTTGTGATGGACTTCATCCATTTTAAAAGAGCAAGCTGGAGTCAAAAGGAAAAAAAAAATTATTCAAATTAAAACAAGCAAAAAAAAAAGGAGAAATCAAAATAAGGAAAAAAACAAACCCTCTCCACTAAAGACTTGTTTTTCTCCTCTTCATTTTTCTTTTGCTTTGCTCTGAATCCTTAGAATTTTGCATTTCTCTGCTGGTGGCTACTTTGATGCAAGATGCTCCTGTTAACCCACATTCTGTTGATTGATGCTCAAAAGCATCTTTTCCTCCCTGTGATGAGTTCTGCCTGAGGATCAGCTTGCCCCATTTCGGGGTGAAAGAGAGCCAAAAGGGGAATTGGAGGGGACAGACTTTTATTCTCAAAGATTCACAGCTGCTTTCCTTGAGTACCTGGGTGCTCTGCTCTCTCAAATATAGGAATCTATATAGGTGCCAATGTGAGTGTGAGGATTCCTGTATGCCTTTCTTTGTTTTTTGGATGTGAGAATCGCCCCATGCAGTAATGCTGCACTGTTCACTTGGGCAGCAGAGCACAGAATTGCACTTTGATTTCCCTCACTAAATACTCAGAAAGTTTTATGGGAGAATCTTTCCTTGGCATCAGGGCATTAGTGTCTGGGCAGAGATCCATCACCATGGTGCTTGTCTGTCCTCCAGTCTGGGACTCAGGTATCAGTGTAAATAAAAGAAGCAGTCCCGGGTTCCTCTGTCACTGGTGCCTCCAGGGCTAAGAAACCAGCCTGCAAAGTCTAAAGTGGTGTTTCCCCTTGGCCCATGGGCAGGGATCTGCTGCTGCCATGGGAATGGTGGGCTGCCAATACTGGTATGGCCGTGGCTGGAGATTTGCATCCAGCCAGGGCAGTGGCACTTCAGTAAGGAGATGGAGGAAATAGTCCTGGCCCCTCTCTCTATCTTCCATATCCCTACAGTGATCTTGACAAGAAGAAACAGGGTAAGATTTGAGTGGGGGGAAGACCTATCAGTTCTCTAATAGGAAAGGGAGCTGAGCCCAGAGCTGAGCCACAATGACCTAGGAGCAAGCAGATGTCCCCTTTGGGCAGTCTGAAGGACAAATATTAAAGAACTGGCTGGGCAAATCTGTCTTGGTCTGTTTGGGACAAGCTGATACTGCCTTGGGGCAGGAAGGTGGTGAGGTGGACCTCCTGATGTCCTGCTCTGCTTCAGTAGAGCTCAAGGAATAGCTCTTGGTGCTTTGAGTTACAAAGGACTCCTGGGGGGGAGATGTGGGCTCAGTAGAACTCCTACCCTCTGCCTGATCTTCATCACTTCACTATCTGACATGCTGAGGGTGAGATGGTATTAAAGTCCAGTCCAGAGTACCCAGAGTTGTCTTTTATCTCAGATGAGTCCACTTCCCTAAGGTAAGGAGCAAGTATCTCATCCTTTGAGCCACTCAGGAAAGAAATTAGATAAAGCAGTGAAAAGTATCATGTGAGATGATGCTGTCCCAGGAATGGAGTCACAGAGGGAGGATCTCCCACGTCTTCCCACCTCTTGTCCCCTCCCTTTGACAGACTTATGGAGCAGTAACCCTCTAATGTGACACCAAGACAGGTCTGCATTTTTGAAGCTTCTGCTGCTGCTAAGCAGAGGAGTTAACTTTCTCTCTCCATCAACACAGCTCACAGGAAGGAAGAAAGAAGTCAGAAACAGAGATATTAAAAACAGATGGTGACAATAAAGCAAAAATGACTTAAAGAGAAGTTTTAATCTCAGATTTACCTATTGCATCAGTGGCACCTTGAGGTCCAGTTTACAGTGACAAGTTCTGCTGCTGAGGGCTGGATTAATGGTACATGTAGCCTTCTCCCCTCCCAGTGAGACTTCCCCTTTCTGGAGCCACATGTTCCTACACTAGACCTTATTTCTTGCTCTCTGAGAGCAAAGAAAAAACTGATTCCTTCAGGTGAAAACAAAATAAAAGAGGGAACAATACAGTTTGTGGCAGACCACACCCCATGGAGGGTCCTGCTTGCAGGCAGGCAGTGACCATCCACAGGAGAACAGCTAAAGGAGGAGGAGGAGAAGGAGAACAATGTTTCATTTTTTCATTATGATATATCAGAGGTGATTAGAGGGCAGAAATGCCATGTAATAAATCAAAAAAGTTATGTCAGCCTCAGGACAGCCTAGGCCCAGGGAAGGGGACACCAGGAAGAGCAGTTGAGCCTCCCTGGGAGCACAGGCAGAAATGCAGGCAGGAGCTTTGGAGGGGGCTGCCAGGCTGCCCAGGCTTCAAAATATTCTGTTGCTTCAACAGTTTCTATTTTCTTTGAGCATTGAATGTTTTTGCAGGAGAGGGGGGAAAAAACTCCGAGACAAAAAGACCGATATTCTCGCTAAAAGCAGACCCAATGGAAAATTTTCAGCCAGCCCTATTGAGTACACCAGGGCATGCTTTACTTTTTGCCTTGCATGATTACCTCTTTCGTTAACATTCGAGACAGGCAGCAGGCAGAGATAAATCCTGAATAACTCCAAACTTTGCTTCTCCCATCTCTCCCAGCGTTAGGCTGGTTCAGACAAAGCCTGTGCTGGAGGCTGGCTGCAAGGAAAGATGTTTTGATTACCATAGAAATAGGGGCAGTGCAATCCCCAAAGAGCTCAGCTCCTGCACATTCTCCTCCGAGCATGAGCAAATCCATGTTTCACCAGCAGGCTGGGATGCCCTGTTATGAGAGCAGGTCTTTGGTGGCTGGCACCAACAGAGAAGGTCACAGCATGTGTTATGTCCATCAACTCAAGACAATTTCATAAGGATGTGAACATCCTTGAATGTATCTCAAGGAGGGTAACAAAGGTGGTGAAAGGGCTGGAAGGAGTGTTCTGTGAGGAGCAGCTGAGGACTTTGAGCATGTCTCGTTTGGAGAAAGCGGGTGCTGAGGGTGTTGCTCTCTACAGATTCCTGAGGAGGGGAATTGGAGAGGGAAGTGCTGAGCTCTTCTCCCTGGTATCTAGTGACAGCACACATGAGAATAGTTCAAAGTTGTGCCAGGGGAGGTTTAGACTTGACATCAGGAAGCATTCCTTTGCAGAGAAGGTGAACAGGCATTGCAACAGGTTTCCTAGGGAGGTGGTTGATGCATCCAGCCTATCAGTGTTTAAGGGACATTTGGATAGTGCCCTTAAAAACATGCTTGAACTTTTGGTGAGCCCTGAATCAGTGAATCAGTGTTGGGCCCAGTTCTGTTTAATATCTTTATCGATGATTTAGATGAGGGCATTGAGTCCACCATCAGCAAATTTGCAGATGACACTAAGTTGGGGGGGAGTGTCGATCAGCTGGAAGGCAGGAGGGCTCTGCAGAGGGACCTGGACAGACTGGAGAGTTGGGCTGACTCCACCAGGATGAGGTTCAACAAGGCCAAGTGCTGGGTCCTGCACTTTGGCCACAACAACCACCTGCAGCCCCATGGGCTGGGGACAGAGTGGCTGGAGAGCAGCCAGGCAGAAAGGGACCTGGGAGTTTGGATTGACAGGAAGCTGAACATGAGCCAGAGTGTGCCCAGGTGGCCAAGAAGGCCAATGGCATCCTGGCCTGGATCGGGAACAGTGTGGCCAGCAGGACCAGGGAAGTGATTCTCCCCCTGTACTCAGCACTGGTGAGGCCACCCCTGGAGTGCTGTGTCCAGTTCTGGGCCCCTCAGTTCAGGAAGGACATTGAGGTGCTGGAGCAGGTCCAGGGAAGAGCAACAAGGCTGGTGAAGGGACTGGAGCACAGGTCCTATGAGGAGAGGCTGAGGGAGCTGGGGTCGTTCAGCCTGGAGAAGAGGAGGCTCAGGGGAGACCTCATCACTCTCCACAACTCCCTGACAGGAGGTTGTGCCAGGTGGGGGTTGGTCTCTTCTGTCAGGTAGCTCTCAGTAAGACAAGAGGGCATGGTCTTAAGCTGTACCAGGGGAGGTTTAGGTTAGATATTGGGAAGAAATTCTTTACAGAGAGGGTAATCAGGCACTGGAATGGGCTGCCCAGGGAGGTGGTGGATTCTCCATCCCTGGAGGTTTTTAAGATGAGACTGGATGTGGCATCAGTGCCATGGTCTAGTAACCATGGCAGTAGTGGATCAAGGACTTGATGATCTCAGAGCTCCTTTCTAACCTGGCTGATTCTATGATTCTATTCTATGAATTGGTCAGGCAGCTGTAGGTCTCTTTCAATGGAAATGGTCCATTCTTTCCTATTCTATTCTATTGCCATAAATAAAAAGAACATGGGACTGAACTTCCACCAGAAAACACACCGAGCATGGTATTTCCCAGCCACCAAGGAGCTACTCTGACAAACATTTTTTCATGTCCTAGCCCTCCAGCCTCCATCTGAGGATGCGAGAGCTGAATTAAGCAGCTTTCTGTAAATCTGAGCTCACTCCAAGGTGGTAAAGAATGAGAAACAGTGGCTGACCTTTGCCTGCAGAGAGGCAGATGTAGGAGAACACACATTTTTTTTCAGCATAGCCAGGCAAGCTGTGAATGGACAAGGGATGTTTATCCATATTACCCCTATGACACTGAGCAAGAGCTTGTCTCAGCTCATGAGAAAAGCAATGCCAGTCCCCATAGGAATATTTTCCAGAGTGAGAAAGGATTTTACAAGGGCTGGAGTACTTTACAGCCTGGAGGCAGTCACAAGCCTGGGACCAGGTACCACTGCCAGTGCTGGAGCATCTTTGAAGAGAGGAATGGGGTAAAGCTCAAGAGGCAGGAGAAAGACAAGAAGAGCGGCCACAGGAACAATGGGGAGGATGCCGTGCTTGTCATTGGGCAACAGCAAATTTGTCCTGGTAGCAGCTGGTACTTCGGGAAAAACATCTGCCTCCTGCTCTCCACTCTGGGCCAAGTATGGAGAAGGAGCCAGAGTCATGGCTGCCAAGTGCCAAGTATAGACTTCCAAACTGGCCCAGCTGCATGATCTCTCACCAATGCAGGTGGCCCTCACTGTCAGTCCCATGACTTTGGGAAAGTCCATGGCTCTGAAAAATGCAGGAGATTGATCCAACGGTCATCCTTGCCCACAGGGTTGTCATCAGGATGGGAAAGCATGAGAGATGTGAGAGGTGATGGGGGCAAGGAAGGAGGTTAAAGCTATGTAATGCTATAGGGATGTTGGGACACATCATCCAACCTGTTTGTCCAAGGAGCAGGTGCCTCTGTGTGGTGGCCTAAGCCCTGCCATGTGCAGAAGGATGAAAGAAATGTCACGCACAAATGGGTTGTCCTCCTCCTGGACAATCACTGTTATTTTTCTTTATTTTTACAATGAATATTATTTATGTTATTCGTTAAAGACTTGCTAAGGAACAGGTGCTGGCTCATGTTCACTGGTTGATATACCTCAACATCTTTGCAATCATTTTTCACCCTTAACCCAGCTGGGGAATGGGAGGAAGGCTCAAAACGGCATGTTCTGGTGTGACCATGTTGCATGTCCACGGAGAATGTGAAAACAACACATGCTTTGTGGGGGGCTGCTAGCTGCCTGTTGGTGTCCTATTGCTCCTGGGGGGATGCTGCAGGATTTTTAGGGGACCCTTGGTCATACAAATTCACTCCTCAAAAACCATTCTCTGTACAAAAACGGCTGGTTTATGATCATGGGTGCCTGTCGGTGGGCCAACCACACCCCGCTGTACTCACCCCCAACCTGTGACTGTCTGAACAGGCTGGATTGATGGGCCAAGACAAACTGTATGAAGTTCAACCAGGCCAAGTGACGGGTCCTGCACTTGGATCACAACAACTGCCTGCAGTGCTCCAGGCTGGGGGTGGTGGGACTGGAAAGATACCCAGTGGGAAAGGACCTGGGGGTGCTGGTCAACATGAGTCAGCAGTGTGTCCAGTTGGACAAGAAGGTTGTATCAGCAATAGTGTGGCAGCAGGACCAGAGAAATGATTCTTCCCCTGTACTGGGCACTGGTGAGGCCACACCTCGAGTGCTGTGCCCAGTTCTGGGCTCCTCCATTCATAAGGACATTGAGGTGCTGGAGTGGGTCCAGAGAAGGGCAGTGAAGATGTTGGTGAAAGGTCTGGAGTGCATGTCCTATGAGGAGTGGCTGTGGGAGCTGGGAGTGTTTAGTCTGGAGGAGGCTCCAGGGCCTCCTATGACCTATTGCTCTCTATGACCTGAAAGGAGGTTGTAGCCAGGTGGGGGGTGAGCTCTTCTCCCAGGCAACCAGTGACAGGATGAGAGGACATAAACTCATTGAATCATAGAATATGCTGAGTTGGAAGGGAACCATCAGGATCAGTGTGTCCAACTCCTGGCCCTGCACAGAACACCCCAAGAATCCCACCAAGTGCCTGAGAGCATTGTCCAAACACTTCCCGAACTCTGTCAGGATTGGTGCTGTGACCACTTCCCTGGGGAGCCTGTTCCAGTGCCCAGCCACCCTCTGGGTGAAACACTTTTTCCTGATATCCAACTTAAACCTCCCCTGACTCAGCTTCATGCCATTTCCTCGGGTTCTGTCACTGGTTACAACAGTGAAGGGACCTGTACCTGCCCCTCCTCTTCCCCTCACAAGGAAGTTGTAACTGCAATGAGGTCTCCTCTCAGTGTCCTCCAGGGCGAACATACCAAGTGCCCTCAGCCGCTCCCCGCACGGCTTCCCCTCCAGACCCTTCACCATCTCTGTGGACGCTCTCTGACAGCTTAATGTCTTTTTTTATAGCCTAGAGCTGCGCCAGGGGAGGCTTAGGTTCCATCGGGAGAAACTTCTCCACAGAGAGGGTGATCAGACACTGGAAGGGGCTGCCCTGCCCGGGCAGGTGGTGCAGTCACCGTCCCTGGAGGGTGTCCAAGGAAAGCCTGGACATGGCACTCAGTGGTGGTGGATCGGTCACGTGTTGGACTGGATGATCTCGGACGTCTTTTCCAACCTAAGTGCCTCTGTGATTCTGTGACACCCCCTCCCTGGTGACCGCCCTCTCCTCTGCTGGTGCTGGGGGGGTGTCGCGGCCCCTTTAAGCGCACGCGGCGAAAGGTGGGGGGGGGGGCCGAAGAGGGAGGGGCGTGCCGCGCGGCGGCGCGCGCGGCGGCGGTGTGGGGGGGCGTGTCCAACGGGGCGGCGGGGGCGTGTCCCGCGCGCGGCGGGGGCGTGTCCGGCGCGGCGCGCTGAGGTCAGCGCGAGCGGCGCCGTCACAAAAGGAAGTGGCGGCGGCGGGTCCGTCAGCGCGGGGAGGGGCGGGGGCGGCTCCGGCACCTCCGGGAGCACCGGGAGCACCGGGAACAGCGGCACCGGCACCGGCACCCGCGGGGCGGCCGCGGCGGGGGCCGCGCCGCGCCATGGCCCAGCAGCAGATGAGCAGCTCGCAGAAGGCGCTGATGCTGGAGCTGAAGTCGCTGCAGGAGGAGCCGGTCGAGGGCTTCCGCATCACCCTGGTCGACGAGTCCGACCTCTACAACTGGGAGGTGGCGATCTTCGGGCCCCCCAACACGCTGTACGAGGGCGGGTACTTCAAGGTAGGGCCTTCCCCCCGCCCCCCGTGCCGCGCGGTGGGGCCGGGCCGGGGCCGGGCCTGCGGAGGGGGCTCGGGCTCGGCCTGGGCAAGGCGGGGGGGCCGCGCCTCGGCCGCTGCCGCGCTGGGAATCTGCTCTTTTGGCCCCGAAGAGCCTCCTGCAGGACCTCAGGGAAGGGCGAGAGTTCGCCCCTCGCGCCCCAGGGTGCCCCCGTGGCTCTGCTCTCTGTGTATGTCACAGAATCACAGGGCTGTGGCGGTTGGAAGGGACCTCTGGAGATCATCTGTTCCGTGTTCCCATATCCTTACAGGATCCAATGGGAACACAGGAAGGATGGAGCAAGACTATTAAAAAGAGCATGGAGTGATAGGACAATGTGTAATGGCTTCAAACTGAAGGAGAGTTAGGAAGAAATTCTTTGCTCTGAGGATGGGGAGGCCTTGGCACAGGTTGCCCAGAGAAGTTGTGGATGGCCTATCTCTGGAAGTGTTCAAGGCCAGGTTCAATGGGGATCTGAGCAACTTGGTCTAGTGGAAAGTGTCCCTGCCTGTGGCAAGGGGTTGGAACTGAGTGATCTTTAAGGTTCCTTCCAAGCCAAACCATTCTGTAGTTCTATGATGATATTTATTTCAAAGGAAGGGACTTTCCAGCCATCCCTCGATAGTTTCACTCATCGATGGCTAATTCAGGATAAAGGCTGTGTTTCCCTCAGAACTTCATGGGTTTCAGGGCTGTTTTACATGATTATTTTTTCTACTCCCGTTTTCTTCCTCTCCAAAATTTCAGAAGGCAGCCTTCAAAGGGCTGCAGCAACACGTAATGAGTGAAGGCAGATAAATGCTTTCAATTCCTCTCTCAGCCTTCCTGTTAATACAAAAAAACTTTTGTGCTTGTTATTTCCACTCTTGTACATACAGCAAGTAAAAAATCTGACGCAGCTATCGCAGAAAAGAATTGAAGGGAGCAGACTTAAATTATCAAAACAACTGGAGAAGGAGGAGTTGCACTTTTCTTTCTTAAAACAAGCAACTGGAAGACCTTAGAGTGTGCAGAAGATATGCTGTATCAGGCACACTTCTCTGCACTTGATGTCTGCTTGGTCTCTGGCAAAATATTGTCCCCACCAGCTTGCTTCTCCAAGCAGTTAACTGTTTTAGTTGTGTCTCCTGCATCTCTTATTCCATGCCCTTTGGCTTCTGTCAAACTGAAGAAAATTTTGAATGGTGTCTTTGCTTGACTAACATGTACCTTTAGTGCCTCTTGGCCTCTCCAGGTCAAGGTTTAAAAGCTTTGTTCCACAAAACCAAAATAACCTGTAGCTTGGGGAATAATAGATTTGAGTCACGTTCAGTTTGGCCTCATTGTTTGGGAGGAAGGGAAGGCTTTGGCACAAGGCTTGCCTTTTGTAATGAGTTGGCTGGCTTACTCATGTAGGTGTGATAGGTGTATTCTTAGACTCACCTCCATTATTACTTATTCAGGAAGTCGCTCCAGTCGTTGGTTGGTAACAGTGTCATCTTCACATCCGAATGGTCTCATGACCTCTTCCTGCACTTAAATTACTCATCCATTTTTTTTCAAAGAAATCATAACGGATCAAAATATGTTTGCTTGGTTGGGGAACTCTCTGGAGTGTGTGTTTGCAGTTGTTCCTGAAAGGAACCTGAAGCGGCCTGTGAAATAATTTGGGGATGTGTGTTAACAAGCATAGATTTAGGCAAGGTTCCCAGTTGCCTTACCTCAGTATTGCGACTGTGTTGTCTTTTTGAGTATTTAATGTCCTTGAACTGTTGTGCCTTTCTTCTAAATTCTTTTCACCAGTCCTGTGATACTTGTTTTGAGAGTGGGAGGCTGAGGTCTGGTGGTGCCTCCACCCCTCCAGAGCAGCAATATTCCTTTTAAGTAGCATGGCTGAAGTCTCTTGTGTGTTGTTTCTCTCATCCTTCCTCCAAGAGGAGCTCTGTGGGGTGGGTTTTTGTAGCATCTGATCTTCAGTTTTGTATTCTGACTTCTGAGCCACTGAAAAAGTGGTCTTGGACCCTTATTCTGTCCCTAGGGAGAAGTGATGTTCAAGACTCTCTTTGTATTAGGCTTTCAGATGCATTAGACGTGGCTTATGAAGTCATTCAGAGATCAGATTAATACCCAAACTTTATTTGATGAGTGACTTCAATGATGTATTGATAGTCTATGCTGCTCTGAAGTAGTGCTCACCTTGCATCTGTTTAATTTCTCGCATTTCTTGACGTGATGAAATATCCAGCTTCATTTTGTTTTGTATTTTTAGTTTACTAAGGTTAGGTAAGCAGGATTAGAAATGTGCAATTACAGGATGTAACTTTTTTTTGGCTTTGTGGCAATGAGATTTTGGGAACTGTCTTCCACTTAAAGTGTGGTTTAAGGGTAGGAACTGGAGGAGAAGAACAAAGGCTTCTAGTTAAGCTACAGTATAAATATTTTGAGGAAAACCTGTGTTTAAAGTGACCTTAATAAAGGAAGTGTTAATGATTATTGGTAAGGAATACAAATGCTTGATTTGTGCCTGTGGAAATCTTGGAGCTGGTAACATCAGATTTTGGCATCTTGGGGAAATACAACCTTTCTCTCTGGGTTGTTGGAATAGCTGAACAAACTGAAAGGAGGAAAGTGCTCTCTCTGCACCTCCTTGACAGGAGCTACTGCTGTCTAAAGCTGGTTCAACATTTGAACAGACTCTGGTTTCAGTTGCAAATCCTGTAACTCTAACATTTGGTAAACTGAAGCAGAAAACAAGTCCCCTTGAATGTTTGTTTAAATGGTAGGTTATCAACATGCTGGCTGTAATAAAGTTGGGGACTTCTTAAAAATTCAAGCACAGCATTTAAGCTTATTTTTTCAGCTAGTATACCATGCTCAGTCTACTGCAGTGCTTCAGAGTTTAGGATTGTGAGCTAGATGGAAAGGGCAGCAGCCTCCAGGAGCAACAACTGTGTGAAGAGCATCTTGTACCAGCAAGGGATGATCCAGCAGCCTCCCCCTCCTCTGTGTGATCAGCTGAAGTTGGACATCTGCAATGGAGATTATATCAACCTTTGCCTTACCTAGTTACTGTATTCCCAGTCATTCTCAATAGTTTCTAATGTTCTGGGCAATGCTTTGTCTAGGTTCCACATTATCATCCTCTGGGAAGGAGTCGAGCTGTTCCATGCACTGGTTACTTCTCCTTCCTCACTGGCAAGGCAGAAATAGCTCAGGGGCAGTGATGTTAAATCCTACAAAGGAGTTGAGATAAGAGCCAATGTCTGTCCCTCAGTTGCTGTCAGGAAGAAATTGCGTTTGACTAAAGTTCCTGGCAGAATCAGTTGTGTTGGGCTACAGGCACTTGACTGCAATAGATGAACTTGATTTTTGGTCCCAGACTCATTCAAAGAGTTTAAGGGTGAAATGTAGGTAGACCTTGTGTGTCTAAGGTGTTGCTCACATCTAATTCAGTTACTGAGGTTTTTTGAGTGAGAAAGGCAATATTTCTCTCAGAATGAAATGCTTTGTGTTCAGGTCAGGTCAGAAGTGGTGGCTTCTTTCTTAGGTCAGCTGGGATAATACGGGTCTTTCGATCAGAATCCACTGGCCTATGTAATAGTTCTGAATTGCTCTGGAAGTGATTGGAATGTGTTCTTCTGGTTTTGCAGGCAGTGCCTGAGCAGCAGAGAACCAGATTGCGCAGCCATCTGCAGAGCTAGGTGTGATTCCACCTTAATGCCATAGTCATCTTCTGTTTGTCTGATAGGGTCCTTTGCTATGTGGCAGGAGAACTTCTTCATCCTTAATTTTGGCTGATACTTAAATGGGGACCACAGCAACAAAGGTGATTATGCTGTAGTCTGGTGATGATGGGTGTGAGCTGGGATAGATGTCAGTGGCTGAGGGCTGTGTGTGGTAAAACCTTCACCATCTCAGGTGACAGTTCATCTCTCTGTCTTGAAATCCAGTGTCTTTCTTTGATGCTTGAGCTGTCAGAACCTGGTGGTTGATGAATCTCTGCCCAATGCCTTGATCAAGTGGTGTTTTCAGAACACTTACAGGACTATTAGAAAGTGTCTCCTGATGGCTTACTCAAGGTCCTGAATGTTTGGTGCCATTGCACCTTAGCACCACAGCGTTTGGTTGTTTTTTAAAAAAGGCAGTTCTACTAATTTGTTTTAGTTGGATGGTATTCTTGTGCAGGGAGCCAGTGTTTCAGTGGAGGTACAAGTGAGAAATTATACAAATAGAAACTTCCTTATTGAGCATATAGCACTACCCAGAAGCACGGTTTGACCAAGCACACTGTGTCAAGAAGCATGTTTAATGTAGAGCAAAAGTCAATATTAAAAGCTCCTTCAGAGGTGATTCAGGCTGGATAGATTAAAATTAATACACCTAGCATGAAATGAAATGAGAAAAATTAACTACATTGTTAAAGTTACTATTTGATAGTTCTTAAGGCAGTTCTTTTCATAAGGTATTTTTCCTGCTTGAAGGAACAAGCCTTGACACATAAGTTGGAAGGGGAAAAAAACACCAAGCATTATGATTAGTTTTGTCAAGCAATTTGGGGGCTAAATACTTGTCAAGACATTGTTATCCTTGCTTTTTGTTACTCATTAACCCTATGCTATATGGAGTTCTGTATTGTTGGATCTCAGCTTCTTCCAGGTGATTTGATTTCGAAGTGATTTGCAGTATTTGTTAATATTTCAGAGCAGGATACAGAGAACTTACGGATAACTAATGACAAGAATGAACACCATGTTTAAAAGTTTGGTATTGTAGTCTACTTCTCAGAAGGCTTAAAATTAAGCAAATAGAAGTTTCCTAAGCACTTATATAATTATATAACTTGTAGAACATTCAACTCCACAAAAATTTACTTGATTCCAGGGGAAAAACCTGTGGTGCTCTGAGCTCAAGAGCTGCTTTCTGCAGGCCTCTGCATTGCAAGGTGCTACAGAGTTTCTCTCTGAGTACTTGGTCTCCTATTTTTGTTGCCTTTAGGTATCATTGATGGTAATAAGCAGTGGTTTGATGCAGCAAAGGCATACGGAATTGCGGGCAGATAGAGCCCTGCTCTGTGGAGCTCCAGTTCAGAGCAGGCTGTCTCCAAAGCTAAGGAGCCTCTCAAGTGCCTGCAGACAGGGAGGCAAAAAACTTCTGATGTTGATTCATGGATCATAAGCACAGTTATGACCTCAGACTCTCAGGCCTGGGCAATGCCTGATAGTCCCTCACTCTGCTGTTCCATATAATTCTTTGGATGGCTACACCTGTGTTCTGCACAGACAGCTTGTCCATCCTGTAACCTGTTTTGGACATCAGTGCATCCTCAGGAGGAAATGGGCAAGGTCATTTTGGTGGGCAGCTCCCAGTCCTTTCCCTAGGGCTCCTCTGATCCTGGTAGGATTATTGTGTGTGCTGAGAAGCACAGCTAGTGGTTTGCACTTCTGATACTGCCTGAATGTATGAGATCATGTGCAGTTAGGTCCTGTTGTAGGGAAAGAGGTGAACTGTAGCACAGCCCAGCTCTGCCATTAGAATAAAGTGGAAAGCTGTCCATGTGGATAGAGTGAGCACTTGGTTTGCTTAATTGTTGTACAGAGTGGTCCTTGGATAAGGTAAAAAGGAACTTGACTTTTTTTTCCTTAGGTAACAATGCAAGGAACTGTGCCTCTTGAAACTTCTTGCCTGTCTTTTGAAGCAATAGTACCTAAAAGCATGTAGCTTTAGATGTGGTTCATATTATAGGAATTAGTGCAAGTTTTTGACTCCGTAGTGTTAGAAGAGTGAGGGGGGGTATATATATATTTTTTTTTAAATCCTTTAGATCAAGTAGTGCAGTGATGTTATGCCAGTGTCTGAGGGTTTGACACATCTATAACTTTTCAAAAACTCGTTTTTGCCTCACTGTTTCTGAAGTCACTCTTAGACTACCCGCTGTTTACATGGTGATATATTCACATAGGTGTCTTCTGTATAATAGCACTTTAGGTCTACTGCACAATACTCACTTTGTGTCTAGAGGGTAGGGAATGCTGGAAAAATAAAACCTCTTGCAGAACCTTGACTGATCTTTGGTGTGCCGTTTGGTTGTGTAGTTCATGGCAGGTTCATCAGGTGTTCAAGGTAATGAATAGCATGGGCTAAATGGTGGAGGTTTTACGTTGAGCGTAAATGTAACTGAGTTCAAGTTGAAAGTGTTGCAGTTACAGGTGGCCTGCAGTGTGGATGAACTAGAGGTTGTGTGACTCATAATACAGCAGGCCCTCTTATAATTTGGTCTGCACGTGATCAGACGTGTGCAAACACACATGCATGTGCACAAAATTAGCTAGCTATTTCCAGAGTGCTGCTTCATTTTTAAAGCCTTAGCGTTTTTATCCAGCATTATGAGTTAGAGGAATTGCGGTTCATCTTGCTAAGTTGTTGTGGTAGTGACTTGCTGAGAATGTCTCATCTCACCATGCCAGTTTGACAGTAATAACTTTGGCATTGTGTACCCTCCCCAAAGCACTAGCAGCCGAGATTACCCAAATTGATTGATTGCCTATCTCCACGCTTTCTGAAATATTTAAAATGCATAACTATTTGCCCAAAGTGGCTTACAAATAGGAGGTAAATGAGAACTACTGAATTAGGATGCATTTAGGATATTTTGGAATCTTGCTCGACTTGAACAAATGTGACCTCAAGATTCCTGGATGTTTGTTTTAAACTGAGGCTTTTTCCTGGAGAACAATGACAACATAAAGAGGCTGAACTTTAAGTGGGTGACTCGTTTAGGTTTCATAGTATTTGTAATTAACAAAGAGAAGGTTGCCTGGCAGACAGGCTGTGTCTTACTCCTTAAAGTTTTAGTACTGAAAGCATGACATAATATGTTCCTTTTGGTCTATTTTGTTGTCTTAAAATTATGCAGGTAGTTTAAAAGTTTGGATAAACAGTTTTTGCTTGAGGAACCTAAGTCAATAGCAGTAAGGACGTTTGCAATAGCTGTGTGACTCTTCCCCAAATTATGTATCCTAGTCAAGTATTTAAAACATATGTTTTAATATTTGTTGTAGCTAAATATTTGGAGAGGTTAAGATGCAAAACTCTCTGCCAGAGTATTGAAACAGTGCAAGGACCAGTGTTTAACCAATTGTGCCACTTGGGTCAATTTTTGAGCGATAGACTCTTGTCCATTGTGCAAAAATTCTTTGGTTCTAAATTAATCCTGAGACACCTCTGCAGCTAGAAGCCTTTCGCTGTCAGACCTAGGCAAAGGCTGAAATAATATTCTCTTTCGCAGCACCCTCTTTGGCCTTGTCAAAACAAAAGCCATGCAATGGAGTAGTTTTGACTTACAATACATTCTGTGAATACACATTTGTTCTTGCATAAAGTCTGCTCGTAAAGGCCCCTTATTCATGGATGTAAACCACACTGGTGTGCAAGTGTTTGCTTATCTTGGCTAGAATAACTATCTGTAAAAGCACTCACCTTTATTAAAAGAATGGGCTTCTTATAATGTATTGAGGAAAACTGAATTTCATCTCTGTGTTCCCAGTTACTTCTCTGCAGAACAGTAACTGTACCCACACTTAGTACCTGAATGCTTTTCAGTGGTGCATTAAGCAGTATAACTTGAGAGGCTCACAATCTCCTCTGTACCTTTTAAGTATCTTGTAGCTATTACCTAAATCCCTTCTATTTTGTCATTCACGTGGTAACAAAATGCCCCTACCCAAATGCTTGAGATGAAGGTACATGGCATTTTTTCGTTAAGGTGGAAAGAAAAGGCCTTGTTTGTTCTTAATGATGTTGCCACTTCAGTGGGATCTCTGCCTAACCTCATTTTTTATTGCTGAGTCCGTGTTACTCAAAATGCTAAGCAAAAAAGACATTGAGGCACAACTCTTATTGACAACTTAGTGTTCAAGTTCAGTGTGTGATGGTAACATTTTTTCTCTGGTATAATTCTCTGAGTATCAAGTGGCTGTTTCTTGACACAGCCATAGTCATGTTTAAACAATTCTCTATGAGGACCTATTGTCACTTTTTTTTTAAGTACTTCCAAATGAAACTAAGCATTTTATATGCTGTCTTATCTCCATTGGAGCATATAAAAATGAAAATTTTGAGGCCAACATATGGAATGATTTCCATTTCTCAGTCTCTGCCAGAAAACTGAAAGCTTATGTGCTTCAAAATTTGACTAATATGCTTTCTGTGAAATTTAACTGTGGTTTGTTTTTTTTTTTTTTCCTGCTGGTTGCAGTCTTTGATTTGTGTGGAAGGAGCTTGGCTGCCTTTGGCCTTAAATACAGCAATAGCAGCACTGCAGGGGGAAGCTGGGTAGGAGTCTGTGAACATTTTGACTTTTGTGTTTTGAAATTGGCTGAATTATTTTTGAAAACTTTTAATACTGAAGATTGTTTTGACCCTCAGAGGTTTATGGGCAGACTCATCAGGAGCTAAAACCCAGCCTCACTAGAGTAACTGTTACTCTGGAGATGTATTTTAAATTGCAATAGTAGCTGAGTACATGGTCTTGAACCTGTCTCATCCATGGCTATTCTACCTTTGGAAAGAGATCGGAGTTGTACTGGCTGCTGCTAAGGAGGGATGACATAAGGAATCTGCCACTCTTGGCCACTTTATTCTGGGTGTTATGGAATAAGTCTGGGTTCTAGTGCTGTTAGAGGTGATACTCAAGTTTCCCTGATTCAAAGCAACCTGCTTAATGTTCAACTCAGACTATCACTATTAATTTTCATCCGATTTTCAAGCTTGTCCTGCACCTACTAAGCAGTTGTTCACTTTTGTCCACGTCTGTGGTGTAAATGATGTGCTTATGCTTGAGTTCTTTAACTGGGGACCATACTTTGCCTGCAAGGGACAGCTAAGTATCCTGCTGGCAATCAACAGAAGTTGTGAGAAGCCATGGTGGGATGGCTGCTGTTGGTGTGTGGTACCTACCTCAGCCAGGGCATTTCCTGCTGGTAGTTGTAGATGTGTTGCTAAGTGGTGGATCAGGTCAGGTTGGGATAAGGGCCATGAGTAGCTATCCCAAAGCAGGGCATTGCCTGTTCCTGTGCCTTGTAGGGGTGCAGTGAAATGTCACATGGGCATGGCTTCAGCATGTGCACCACACGTGAGATGTCTCCTACTGTCCAGGCAGCTGATGCCACTTTCTCTAGGGTCAGCTCTGTGCAATGGCAGAGGCGTGGAGGAAGGTTTTACCATGCTTGGCCATGAGAGACTTGTCATCGTCATGCTCCCAGGCCTCTTCATTTGTCTTGGAATCACTTGGAATCCAAGGCTGCCTGAGTCATCTTCCTCTCTTCCTTCAACTTTCTTCCTAAACTGGAGTAACTGTACTTTGAGTCATGACTGCAGGCTGACATAAGGTCACCACGTGTGACCTGGTTAGAGCTCCTGGTCTCAGCCTTGTTCTGTCTCATCTTCTCCCCTGTAGCTCTCAGCCTTGAGCATGTAGATGACTTTCACCTATTTAGAACCATAGAATCATTAAGGGTGGAAAACACCTCTAAGGTCATTGAGTCCAACTGTCAACCCAGCACCACCACCATGTTCACCACTAAACCATGTCCTCAAGTGCCACAGCCACACATTTTTCCAAGAGAACAGTGAAGTATTTTTGACCTGCCTACGTCTAACCTATGCTTCCAAGGTGGCTAGTGCCTGCTTTTAAAGCAGAACTGATGCTAGGACAACCTGTAAGTTATACTGCAAACCTCTGGCAGGAGGTTAGTGGGCAGAAACAAACCCTCCGCTTGTTGGCATCCGCATCGGTTCTGTTGTGTCTGTAACTCTTGCATGCATCAATTTATTTGGGGTTTACTTTTTGTTCAGCTTGCTTTAGTTCGTAGCTGAGGTTATAAGTAAGTTTTGGGGTTTTTCTTTCCTCTCTTTGCTAAGTATAGAGCAGTGACTCCTGTGCTCTAGAAAGAATAAGAGATACAGTATGTTTCACAGAAAAAATTAGATTGGAAAGGACTTCTGAGATCGAGTCCAACCTTTGACTGATCACGATCGTGTCAACTAGACCAGAACATTGAGTACCATGTACAGTCTTTCCTTAAACACCTCCAGGGATGATGACTTCCCCACCTCCCTGGGCTGCCCCTTCTGATGTCTACTCACCCTTTCTGTGCAGAAATTCTTCCTAATGTCCAACCTCAACCCCCCTTGGTGCAGCTTAAGGCTGTATCCTCTTGTCCTGTCATTGGCTGCCTGAGACAAGAGCCTGACTCCCACCTGGCTACAACATCCTGTCAGGGAGTTGTGGAGAGTGATGCGGTCCCCTCTGAGCCTCCTCTTCTCCAGGCTAAACAACTCCAGCTCCCTCAGCCTCTCCTCATAGGACCTGTGCTCCAGTCCCTTCACCAACCTTGTTGCTCTTCTCTGGACCTGCTCCAGCACCTCAATGTCCTTCCTGAACTGAGGGGCCCAGAACTGGACACAGCACTCCAGGGGTGACCTCACCAGTGCTGAGTACAGGGGGAACAAACTCTGTGTAAGTAGTTGGTTTTACATGGTTGTCATCTAAACTATTTTAAATCTCTTTCTAGTAAAAAAAAAAAGTACTGTGAAGGAGGTGTTTTATGGCAGAGGAACGTAATGATGGCACTGGAAAGGAGTTTCCCTGTTCTCGGAAGGGACTTCAGTTTTGTTAAACTACTTTTGTGTGATAAATAATTTATCCAAATGTAGTAATGCAGAAAAACTGAGGATGACAAAATTTGGGCTGATCTTAAAACCTAGTTTTAACGCTTGGTTGGCACATTGAATTTGAATCCTAATTTGTGGATTAGTAACTACAGGACGTCAACTTGAAATAAGAGGGCTGTGGGAAATCAACCTCTTCCAAGAAAAGTTTGTGTCTGTTACTAGATGCTTTTATGGCCAATCAAACATCATCTTCTGCTAGGGAGTAGCCAACAAACCTTCTTCATTACATGTTTAGCTGAGCTTTAGTTGGTAAAACTTTTAAATATTGTTGTGTCGTGTTTGCTCTGAATGCGACTCGCTCCAGCCTGATGTTAGACTGGGTGAAAAGGATGCACAATCCAGAAATGGTCATCTGTTAGGCCTTTTGTGTGGATGAAGCACAGCACTTGTCCAGAACAGTCTGCAGATGCTACACAAACAGGAAGAGAGAGCCAGTGCAGTGCTTTGTTCATCACCTCTAGTGACTGTAAGAGGTGTTCATGTGAAGGACACTGGGATAACATTGGAGGAGCCGTGTAGACACACAGGGGTTTGCACAGCTTTGAATGTCAAGTAGGGTCAAATGTTCTTTCACCCTGAAGAGTAATTTAGTGTACAGGGACTACGTTTTCTAACAGTGATGAGTTCATATTCCTTATTCTGGATAAATTAACGTTTTTATGTAAAATGGGTGTATCTTCTAATAGCATAATTGACTAAATCTGTAGGTAGGAAGTGTCTTGCTTTTTATAAATAACACATGGAAAGCTTTCTTCCAAAGCAAATTCAACTTGTATGTTTACAAGTACAGTATTTAAATTCAGTATAGCTGAAGAAATTGTCAAGTCAATAGCTTTCAGGCTGCTTAAGCACAAAAGCAAAGAGATTTTTTCAATAAGAACTTCTGCTTATTCCCGGTTTTTAAAAATAAAAACCTGAGCAGTTTCTTGAAGCACCCCAGCACAGAACCTGATGTACTGACAAGTCACACTCCTCTGCACAGACTTTGTCCGTGAGGCAGCTGCGGCAATTCTCTAAGAGCAAAAATAAAGCTGGGGTTGTGTAACTTAACCTGGGGGAGGAGGGGGACATTCCTGGTGTTGAAGAGAAAGCCATCAAGTCAAGGCCTCAGTATGTAGGCTTGTGAGACTTATGCTATGCAGGCTTTGCAAATAAATCTGAGAAAGAGTGTATTGTGGAGAATCTGGGTGAACTTCTTGTTGGAGGGGGCAAAGTTGTCCCTTGTCTGCCTCATCGTTTGAAATGTCAGAGGGATCTGCACTGATTTTGAAGCTAACCAGCTTTTCTACCTCTCACCTCTGGGATTTCTTTCTTGTACTGTATTAATTGCTCCAGACTCTTGTGCACTTCCACTATAGCCACCCCAGGTCTTCTCTCCTGTTGCTTTGAAGGGTAGGTTTGAAATAAAGCCTCTCAGCAAAGAGAAACCAGCATGTGGGATTTGATGTCAAGTGTGGAAGTGTGAAATGGCTCACAGCTCAGGAGCACAGTCAGGGAAACAGCCTGGTGTGGCATGTCGTGGAGCTGGCACGTTCACAGGGCAGGATTTGGTTCCAGTCAGTTAGGACGAGGTTTGAGGTGTATTACTGACATGCCTCTGAGCTCTGTTGTGCTTGTCACCCGAAGTGCAATTACCCAGGCTATGCCACAACACTGAGCTTAAAACACATGGGCGGGAAGCCAAATTCTGCACTTAGCAAGCACTTTAAATAGAAAACTACAGCACAACTGACCTGCAGGTACCTTTCCTTTTATAAGGAAAGCTGGTGTTTCTAACGGCCTTAATTATAAATGCTGTTGTACAATATTTATTCACTAAAATAATGTTTAGTCACAGCTTAATGTGATTGCCATGTACGGTTTGAGTTTCAGGCAGAATATAAAGCCTTTACCTTGTCTAGTTTTGTTAACCTTATACAAGTAGGTACAGCAAAAGGAGTACATGGGGCATTCTCCAATGACACTGTGGCAACCATGGCAAACTACCAAGACCCGCAGTAATAAACCATTGGGATCACTTCATAGTGTTTAAGTATGTCTGCAATGCAGCAGTGGCACATTTGACCTGTAGTGGGGTCTGGTAGCGACAGTGTGATATTTAACACCAGTTGTGAACTGACCCAGCTTACAAGCTGGTTTTGTAGCCCATGCTTAATCCACGTTGCCATGGCTCGGCTGCAACCAGTATCCGTGCTAATGGATGCAAAGCCAGTACAGTCGCAGCTGTAAATCTCTCAGGCACAGCAACCAGGGCCATGTAGACCTAAGCTTGGGAAGCTGCTCTCATGTGGCTTGAGATGCTGGTGATACAAAGGTGCTGATAGCATTGTTGGCATTAGAACTCAACCAAACCTGGCTTAACTGTTTTTGTTGGTTTATCCCATATTTTATAAGATGTAAATTCTGATCAAAGCTCTTGCTGTGATTGAACTTGTGAAGCCTTCTCATTTCAGTCTAACAAAAGAGGGTTGGGGGAAGGGCAGTGCTAGGCAGGATCTTATTTCCATACTTCTACTATTGAGAAACTCTTGGAAATTGTAGTATATCATCCTAGGATTTGGCTGCTTGCAGAGCTCAGCTGACTTTGCCACCGGGTTTCATGGCTGCCATGGCAGGAGAGTTTGACAGCTTAAGCCTCATTTAGTTAAAACATGCATATAGTTACGGGGATTATCCACTTACTAGTTGCTTTGTGGAGGTTCTGTGATATTTTTTAGAAAAGACACGCATGTGGGTGTGCATTTCAAGGCCTGTGCTGAGTTTGATAAGTATAAGAAATATTGTGTCACTTCCTGTTTCTCTGGGTAACAGACAACAAAATTGAGGGAGGCTTCCGTGAGTTATTGAAAGCAACAGCATAGGCATGCATAAACCTGGTTTGGATGTATACCTCTGTGATTGCCTCAGTGCCTTGGAATTTAAGCTATCAGACTTCTTCCAGCTTTACAGGAAACCTGGCTTCTTAGGGTATAATTAAAACAAAACTGTTCCTATGACAAGAACTACAGATTCTTAGGACAGAAGATCTCAAAGGCTACTACTAAAAGTTAAAAAAACAAAAGCCAGATTTCAAAACTACTGTTTCTGGCAGCTGATTTCCTAGAAGTCATGATGAACGGAAGGGAGGCCCAAGATAGATGAGCTGAGGTGCTGGTGTTGATGAAGTGGTTGTCTTGGCAACTGCAGTCACTTAAATATCTTCAGGAGAAAAGCAAGCAAATGTTAAGACTGAGAAAAAGCAACGGGCTGACAGAAGAACCAGGAGCAATGAGCAGCTTGAGGCTTATACAGGGAGTTGATTTGACTATAACAGCAAGTCGCTGGTTTCAGTGGTGGGATTCTTGAGTGATGCAACCCTGATGGTTCTTCTCTTGTAATGACAGTGTGCCTGGCTGCCCTCTTGATGCATGAGGCAAGATCTCTTGGGAGACATCTCCCAGGGTATATTTGTCCCCAGAAAGGTGACTGATGCATGTGGCGTGCATTCAGGTTCTACTGGAGTGCTTCATTTTGCGGCCCCACTCACTGTTCAGTGTAGTCAGACAAATATTGCAGCAAATCCCAGTGCAAAATAAACCCTGCACCCAAGCAGATAGATACTAGTATGAGAATTGTATTCCATGTCAGAGCTAAACTGCTGAAGCTGCAACTGTGTCAGGGATTGTTCCTGGTCTCTGTAGTGCTTTCCATGGTGAGAAAGTGAGCCATCTTACCATGTGTGTTTCGCTAGCCATGATTGCACGTGTTGATTTGTTGTTCTGTAGATAAAACTGGTAATTTTTAATCTGATATTTACTTCTGGAGCACTTAATTCTCTTCCACTTCAGCACAAAAAGCAAAACCCAGAGAAAGTCCAACCGAATAAAACAAGTGGAGTTTGAACCAGTTGTTTCCTGCTGCCACAAGCATATTTGTAGCTGCCAACTATGACAGGTATTTTCTACAGTCACTGAATCTTAAGCAGAACACCAGGTGCTCGGAGAAGTTAAAGAAAACTAGGTGTACTCTTTCTGCCTGTCATCTAATAGCTGGCTTCTGAGCTTCTCTTTGTGTAGTAACTTGTGAAAAGTCATAGCTGGAAGCTTCTTTCAAGTGTAAGTGAAAAACTCTCAAGCTACTTCTTGCTGCAAAGGGCAGCAAGTGGTGAAAACTGGTGATAGGACCAATTTCCTATGACATTTTTTCACTTTTTTCCCTAGGAAAGATCCTACCCTGCAGATACAGGAACAGTTACTATATAGATATGTTTTTGGTTTTTTACCTGCATGTTTAAAAGCTACCTGGTAGTGGTCAGGATACGAGGCAGACTTTGTGATACAGATCCAGTTTGGTGCTCTGGTTATTTCATTTGGTCATTTGACCATCTGTTTCTACTTAGCCACGTTTCTCAACACAGGCAAAACCTCTTCTAACTTTCTCTAGTAGCACTGTAAACCTATGTTAGTTAATAGTTGATTTGACCTCTGAAGCTTTGCCACATTAGAGGGAAGTTTTTTCCTTGGCAAGTGACATCAGCTTCTGCAGTACTGAAATGTTAAAGTAAAAAAAATTGCAGTCCCTGGTGTAATGCAGGTACTGATGGTAGGTGTTTTATTTGTGAGTAGCTTTTGCTGAAGGAGCAATGGCAAAAATACCCATTTAGGCTTTCCCTCCTTTCTGGCTTTTTAGTTTTTAAGCAGTCTCACATCTCCCTCTGACCCTTCAAGGTGTTTTTACACTGAAAGTGGTACTCTGATACAGGACTTCTTAAGGCTTCTGTAACTTCATCAGACACTGATCAACAGATTAAGGTATTTTCCAAATATTTCATATCATTGGCAAAGAATATTTAATTAAAAAGTGAGGAATATGGGATGAAACATGGATCACCTTATATAAATGCTTTGAATTCTGTACTTGCAGTGGTCTACTCTGCTCTTTAGGTCTGCTATTCATTTTTGTCCTTCTGCTTTCACTATTTTAACAGCTAAAAATTTCAAAAAGGCCTGGTACAATCAAAACCACCCTCTTGTCTAAATGAAGCTTGATATAGGGAGCTTTATATACTAGGCACTACTACTACATAGAGTAGTCTGGGTTTTCTGAAGAGAGCATATGGTAGCTGGCACTTCAGCTGGAGATGACTTGGTAATTATAACTTCTTTGTCTGAACCCCTCTGCCATTTCATGGGGCTAATGGCAAATTAAGCTGCTTTTTGTAGATGCAAGGAAAGTAGGCTGGTAAAAATGTTTGGTTTCTGCACATCTTTAATTATTCTATCAGACTTGGATTTGGCTAGTATCTTGGCGTCCAAGGTGTGAGATCTAAGTGATTAAACTTTCTAAAATGAATAATCCTGCCACTGGAGCAAAGCTGCTTGTGAATGGAGAAGATCTCAATTCTCTGATCTCTTTTAGGACAGGACAAGGCAAGCCTGTTACACAACTTTGGATTTTTTTTTTTAGCTTCAGGTAGTAGCTGGTTACTGAAATCAGCAGAGAAAACACCTTACTTAGGTGTTTTCATTGTGATGGTCTGGGTGTTCCATTGTGATGATCTGGCTTTGAGGGTGAGTCACATCAACTTCTGTGACTTAAACATCTCAATTCTAGTTTAGTGTGTTGTGAATATAAAGCATCTGTGAATATAAATTGGCTAAAGTTTGGCTTGAGTTGCTTTTATTCCAAGATAGATGTAACATACAGTTGAACAAGCCCACTAGAGAAGTCTGAACCTGAGCTGGTGAAGTCTAGTTTGATTTTGGTTTTTGTAGAGCTGATCCTTAGTGCAATTGAGTTAAGTGTTGCTGCAACATGGCCGTGGTTTCTATTGCTCTGTGCTAAGCAAAACAATCAAAGAAAAATTTATCTATGATATAGTGGCTGACTTATGCCACAAGGTGTGGTACTCCTTTAATCCTTTTATAAACTGTTTTATCCTCACTAATGTAATTGTGGATATTCTTATTACCCATATAATTCCTAATTCGTTTTGAACTCTGCTAAACTGTTGGCCTTAATGTTGCTTAGCAATAATTAGCAAAACACAGGTGGTTTTTGTAGTGTTTAACTGTAGATCAAACCTTTGAAATTTTCTTTGTGCTGACCTGTTATGCTTTTTTGTTGGTAATACTTCCACTGCTGAACAGTGAATGGGCACTCCTCCAGATGGGTGCTCAAATCAGCCTGACTGCCAACCCTGAGCTTGAATCTTTCCTTAATTTTATCTTCAAAGCCCTTGTGTTGTGTTCCCACTTGACATGTCAGGCTTTTAAGAGTGCTTGATAGCCTCCTTCCCAAACTGTGGAGTAAATTGTAGGAAGCTTCACCTTCACAAAGAAAACAAAGCATCTGTGTCCCTTTTTATGGAAATCTGTGAGCTGCTTTGCTGGATACCATTCTGCTCTTTGCAGTTTAACCATGCTGCTCTTAAACACGGCTATGATGAAGGAGGAATGGTAATTGGTGTTCAGATGTTTTGGATGTCTGATCTGGAGGTTGCTTATCTTTGCTAGGATACTGGAGAGACCTTCACTTCATGATTTTGATTCCTTGTTCTTTCTTTCTTACAAGTTTGTTCTAGGCAAGTTTGGTTGTTCAAGGTGAAATTTCCACTTAAAGAATAATACAGATCTCTCAAATAATCCCTGCTATGCTTTTGTAGCAATATTTTTATCCCATACATTCTTGCCTTGTAACTTCATCACAGTTCTAGAGCAATCTATGGTAAGTAGGGTAAAGAACTAAAATTGTCCAGAGGTGCCTGAAGTGTCAACAACTTCAGCAGGGAAGGGTGGTATTGAGGGCCACCCCACTTGCTTTACATGCCCAGCTTTGTAGTGGGACTTGGAGAGGTTCTGCTATCTTTTGCCTGGGGACAACTGTGCCCTCCTCAGGGTCTTGGCCTCAGCAAGAAATTTAATATGTGGCTCTCAGCCAAAAGTGCTGGAGATGTGCTCAGTTCCTTCTGCATCTTAAAGGGACTAAGCCCATATCTTCTGGGGTTTGTTTTGTTGGTTGTTTTTTTGGGGTTTTTTTTGAGGTAATGTAGTTATCAGGCTGTGAGTTTATACTGAGGAATCCTTCCTTCCCTTTGTTGAAAGTTTTGCCTCGTGGGCTCTTGTCTGCATAGTGGGGTAGGGCCAAAACCCAGCCAGCAGTGCAGGAACTTGCCTCTGTAGCTTAAGGTGTACAGCTGGAAAGGGGGATAGCTCCTGTTTATCAGCTCACTTGCCAGTGTGAAATGTTACTGATCCTGACAGTTTTTTCCAAGCTCTGTGCTCTGAGCAGTCAGTCTCCTTTTGTTTTCTGGCTTGGGCTTTTGCATTCCTGTCTGGACAGTGGCCTGATGCCAAGGGGAAAGCTGAAGAGAGATGTGCTTAATGCCCTTTAGGGTAAAGCATTCACCCAGAAGGTGGAGGATGCAAGTTAAAAGTGCCTTTGGGCCAAATGCCCCAGTGCCAGCTGATTGAATAAGTTGTCCCAGTTTAGCTGATTTTTTTTTATTATTATTATTATTATTTTTTTTAGGAAAACAGGGCAATCATCTGAATGAAATGTGTGGTACGAGTGGTCATGTACAGGTTTCCATGCTCTGAGTCAGCCTCGTACACACACCTGTGTGTAACCTTGGCTTCAGTATTAAGTTCCCAGAGTTCAGTGTTCAGGACATGTCAGGGCATTTTGTTTCTTGTCGCTTCTGTTGGGCAGGTCATCCAGCTCTACTGAGAAGGAACATAAGGAGAATCCTGGGTTTCCAAGGGTGGGTCCCTAACCAATGCTGGCTCCTGGGATGCACTTCAAAAGCACCAAGTTTGTCTTCCCCACCCATGCTATGCTTATCATGTCACTACTGTTCTAGCAGCGTCCATAAAATCAAGGGATTCTTAGGTAGCTGTTAATTAATCTCTTCTGGAGAGTGCAGGATCCTCTTTTCCTCTCTTAACTTCTGTTCTTAGTTTTTGGAGGACTCATTTATACATGTGGAGTGAGAAGGTAGCCTCAACCAGTTCCTGTTCTGTGTTCAGCCCTAGTAATGTGTTTATGACAGAAAATCTTTCAGTGTAACAGGTAGGTGACTTAAAAATCCATCCTTATAAACACTTTTTCATTGTCTGACTTTTTAAACATATTATTATTTTTTCTAGTGAAATTTTCTCATTAGTTTGCTGTAGTCAGTTGTCTTTTGGATGAAGCTGTGATTTTAAAAACATCATTTCACACTGGAAGCAACTTCAATATCCTATGATAACATGTACAAGAATGTCAGATCAGTCAGTGTTTAATTTGCAAATTAAAAATCTTGCTGTTCTGGCTTTTTGTGCTAAGCTACTGGACTGTAAGGACAATGAACTATTGAGGCAGACTTCCATGATCATTAATCTGATACTGCAATAGCTGTGTTTAAAACTAACTGCTCACAGTAAGAAAGCAAATGAGCTATGTGTTACCTTAGATATAATTAGATACACTGCCTTGTATGTTTATTTTGGAGATTAGAGCAGAAGCACAAACCCCCCTACAATACAGGCTGCAATGCCCAGTGCAGAAGTGATTGTACAGGGAATGAGAGCTCTGCAGCACATACAGCTTAGTGCACAGTGTGGATTACCCTGCACTGGATTTGCTGAGAATTTTTTTTTTTCCATGCTGATGGGAGAATCACAGCATTTTAATCCTGGTGGCTGCAGTAGTTACGGCCCTGTGTGAAATGTGAGATCTGGTGTCCACAGAGTGTTCTGAAAGGCTGGGCAGTATTGCAGCAAATATGAAGGAGCTTGTGCTGGACAGGTCATTGCTTGGATACTCCTGAGGTCACTTCCCTGGCATCCAACTCCTCAGCTTTCCCTCTGAGGAAGATCAGGGCTCTTGAGCCTGAAATGTTGTCGCCCTTGCTGTTAGTACAGGCTATAGACAGCCACAGCATTCAACCTTTGTGTCTCTGCAGGCTCTCTGTCTTGAAAAGATGACATGACCTCACTGAGCAACAGTGAACAATAGTTAATTATGTAGATGTCTTCCAGATACTTGTTTTGAAACACTTTGAAGCCGGCCATAAAATATACTGGATCTACTGCAAAGTTGCCAGTATATCTGCTTCTAGCACAAGGACAGTCTTGCCAGCAGGAGAAAGTCCTTCTTCCTACAAAGTCTAAATTGAACCAAAGGTTTTTGGTTGGTTATTTTTGGTGTGGTTTTGTTTTTTGTTTTGAGGGTTTTTTTTAAACACCTGCAAGTTACTTTGGTCTAGTGGTGGTTTCAGCATCTGAATCTTCTTTTTCTGCTTTCATACATTGATACCTGCTGTGAATGATGCCTGGGTGGGAAGAGTCTCACTGAAAATATTGCAGGGTAACTTGAGCAGCAAACAATGTGGTACTCAACTGAGGCTAACTTCTGTATAATGAGAGTGAAGGAGGATGTCTGGAAATTTGTCCCTTTTCGCAGGAAGCAGTCAGTGCTGTTGGTGTATTTTGAGCGTGAGATGTGTTACTGCTTGTCTAATGTCCAGTATGATGAGGCTGTGACTTGCTGGGTGCTCTTGAACCTGTTAACCCAGCCCACAACTGCAATAAGGGTTTGTGGCTGCTGATGAGCTGCAAAAATGATGGTTACTGTACAGCTTGTGGTATGCAAATATAAGTAAATTAGAGCTTTCTTGAAAGCCCAGCGTACCCTGAAGGGTGGTGACAGGTGAGTTTTCTGCTGTAATTAGGCTGTGTAAGAGCTGGCTTCTGGTGAGTGCTTTCTTTTTCCATTCTTCCATAAAGTTAAACATGGTATGTTAATGACATGCTCCATAGAGGTACATGTGCTGCTAAAGCTGTAATTCTAAAATCTACATTATAAATCAGGCAATCACGAAGTCTGGCCAAAAATTGTTGGCTTGGCTGTCTTTATCACTAAACAAGCAAGCAGGTCACTAATTTAACTTGCCTAGATTATTTTTCCCTGTTGCCATTCCCCTTTACTACAGCTGCCAATATATTATGTTTGGATATGCTTGGGTATTTAGATGGAAAAGGAAGGAAAACCCTGGCTGTGTTTTTTCTTCCCAGAGTAGAAAAGTATGATAGAGTATATGTATGCAGTCATGTATGCAGTATTCAGATTATCAACAGATTATTGACACCTACAGCCACAAGTGACAGTATACAGAGTTGTCCTGCCACGAGTTTTCTACTAGGCAGTTGTGGAGGATTTCAGTAATAGCCAAAGCCTACTACTTGGGATTTTTTCTGTCCATGCAATGCCACACTTACTGAAAGATTCAAGTGGCTGCTGGGTCTAAGGGTATCCTGACTGAACTGTTGACACTTAACTCCATAAAGAAAGGTCTAAGCGGTGACTTCTAAAATAATCCATGTAAATTAAAAATGAGGCACTTTCTGGCTAGTTTGTAACTTGGCTACACAAACAGTGGTGCCATGAAGAGGAGAAGGAACCTCTGTTGTGACTTGCACTGGTTTGTTCCTCTCTTTTGCTTAGGGCTAATTCGGATGCTAAGTTATTGGTTGTTTTGTTTTGGTTTTTTGTTTGGGTTTTTTTTTGAGCAGTAATCCTGATTTATCAGACCCATAGTTGAGCGTGAGAAGTAAGAAACAACAGTTTATGCACTTCAGATTTTGTGGGGTTCAAGTGCCAGTGACAGTGCTGCCCACACTGTCATCATTCATTTGGTTCTTAATAGTCTGTTTGACATAGTAATTCTAATTTCTACTTGTGTCCCAGTTTGACAAGACATTCCCTGTGGTGCTTGTTTGGGACCCTGAGCTGTCCTGCTCAATGTGTAACTGGAAAGCTGCTCTTACAGTACCTGTTAGACCTCACTTTTTTAAAATGCTATAAATCTAAAGGGGCTCTGGGGGCGTTTTGGCATTGCATCTCTATTTCCCTGAGCAGCTGCTGTGGTGCAGCTGCTTCTGCACAAGCACAACTGTGCTCATGAGCATCATCAGAGCTGCTACTCCAAATGTCTGTAGTGGTGGAGAGAAAGCCTGGAAGTAGTGAGAAAGCTGGATACTGAGAAGATACCGATTGTTGTTCAAAGATAGCTAGCATCCTCACTAGTGAGAAAAAACAGACACAAATTCAGATTTTTAGAGATACTTTGAAGTTAGTTCCATAGAAGTTTGTGGGATAGTGGTGTGGATACTTTCTACCATCCTGGACAACTGTAACAATAAAGTTTACAAGAGTTCTGCTTCCTCTTTACGGTACTTTCTTGGAATTGACATCTCTCTCCTCAACTGAGAAGTCCGAACTGCATCTTTAATCTCCTTTTACAACTAGCTCTCACCTGTATTCACCATCTAGTACCCCTTGAGCTTCCTCAGTGCTTTAATGAGTTCACTATAACATCTTCTGCTATTCCAGAGTGCCTCCTTGCCGTTGACAGGCTCTTCATGCTGGTGTCCAGGTGATAGAAAGATGAATTATTTGTTAATAGAATGGCCTTGTTAAGGTTTAAGGCTTGACATGCTTCCATGATCTCAGACCTAGGGGAGGGTTAACAAAGCTTGGGAAGCAGGGTGTACCACTGATAGTAGGCACAAAGAATACAGAATTTACCAGCCTCAAGGACATTTGGCAGAGCTCAGAAGATAAGGAAGAAACTTACAAAGTAAGCTGAGCTGAAATCAGCTTGGACTGGATAAAAAGTAATTCCGTCAGGGGGGAGATTAGGACCATGGCCCACCGACTCAAGAAACCCACTGGCTCAAAAGAAGAGAGAGACTGAGCATGCAGAATAATTAGCATGGGTGAGGGAATCATTTAACCAATAGAAAAGAGAATATTAACTAATGAGGCAACTATGTAACTTGTAGCCAATGAATGTATTTGTTTGCTAAAATGTATAAATAGTGAAAGGTTCTGCTAATCCTTGTGCTGGCTTTGTGGATTTGCCACCCAGCCCCCGCTTCTGTGCAGAGCTGTAAATGAATCAAATACCTCACCTTGGTGTGGGGATCTGCCTCTTGCACTCTGGGTGAGAAAGCCTGTTTTGGGACAACAGCACTCAAGCACAGTGAAGCTGACTGCATGGAAAATCAGCTTGAAGGAATCTCCAGATCTGGTTTTGGCATCAATACGAGGCTGCTTTCGAACAGTTGATATTTGAATCAAACTGTCATATTTTAATTTGTTATCCTTCCCAATACTGGTTTATGCACTAGATGGCAATTGCTTCTGTCTGCTCAGTCCACTGTTTTGTCCCTGATACTGCCTGATGGGTTTTAGTAAAATACTTAAGGCAGCTGAACTGGCAGTGTGTGTTTTGATGGGGAGAAAAGGAACAGCAAAAAAGAAGGCTTTAAGTATGGTTTGGTTATCTATTGTAAATGCTCCTGATCTTTCATGTTAGCAGGAAGAGAGTTCTCAGTTGACCTTATAAATCTAAATTTTCTTACAGCTGTTTTTATTTTGCATTATAACAGTTTGGTAAGTACTACTTGAAATGCCTAGCACATAGAAAAATAATATTTGGCTAAATATGTCTCTCTGAAAGCATCCTCTATGAAGAATCCAGGAGTCTAAATGCTGACTTCTGGAGTGTGGGTAGTCAGTTTGGTGTGTTCTCTGCATCTTTGCTGTACAGACAGCTAAGTGCTTCAAGGCTGGGAAGTGTCAGACTGAAATGGCACACATAGTACCTAAAATAAATTAAGATTTTAGACTATTCTAGGTGATTCAGACTATTCTAGAAGTAAATGACCTAATAGGTAAGTTGCTGAAGACCAAGGCTGTTAAGACACTGAAATTAACAAAATACTGCCAGATTGAAAACAATGAAATTACCAGATAGAAAATCTGATACGTTTTGCTTACCTTTTGGGGACGGGCTAAATGTGTTAATGACGTTAAAGAAGTTTTCCTGAGTTACTTGAGCAAGGGTTGTCGGGGTGGTTCCATGGAAGGGAACGAACTGACCATTTAGCTCGTGATAGCCTGGCATCATGTGCTCCTGTGCTTCCTTTATGGTGCAGGTGAGCTGGGTTTTGTACTGATGTCTCTGCAAACCTCGAGCAGTAAGTGCTGGACCTAACCAAAACATTTCTGAGGTGGGAGTGCCCTGGCTCTCCAGACATACCACATGTGCAGCTCATGCTCCAGATTCTATAGAGGAGCTGCTGCTCTGCCATACAGACACTGCTTAGCAGTTGTGGAAATGCTGGTTATTAGAGTGGGATTGCAGACATTTTTGCCATAGTACACGACTTGAACCAAGCAGCTGCATCTGGTTTCCTGGGATACCAGAGCAGAAGCCGTGAACAGATTAGATGTTGTTCCCCTTTTGCTCTTGGACTCATTGACTGGCTTGTCAGTGTTGTCTAATCAACTTACATTGCAGGTTTGTTCGAAGTGTACCATATTTGGAATGGATTAGCAAAATCAATATGATGTAATTTGTTTTGTAGCACATGAAGCTGAAGACTGAAGTCAAAGGCAGGGGTCTTTATCATTCCCTCTATGTCGCTGATAATGTCGGAACGGCCAAAGCGACACGAAAAAGGTTCCAGCAAAGTTTATTCCAAGGAAAAAGCAGGGACAGCCACCCAGGGCTGCTGCGCAGCCCCTTAAGTACAGTTTTTGAACACACGTAATGCACACGGATAGGACAGTTCAAACTTTCACACCAGAATTCTTACAGCTAATAGGTGCATTTTCTAAACTCTACTTTCTCACCACAACTTTGCTCTTTCTCAAAACAGCCCAGTTCTTTCCCACAACAGTCCCGAGCACCTGCTCTTATTTTTCTCTCATGTTGATGTTCTTCCCAACCACTCTCCTTCAAAACAGGTCCTTGTTCTCATGAGACAGTGCTCCTGTTCTCATGAGACAGTGTTCTCTGTTCCCACAGGACAGCTTCTTCAGGATGCATCAGTATGTTGTCAGGATCAGGGCCTCCATTTTCAGTCCTCTCTTTCAGTCCATCTCAGGGGTATACTTTGATCTGGTCAACATCTATTGCTTCGTCAGTATGTGCCAAGGTGCTGACAGACCCGCTGTCACCCCTGACAATTCCCCCTTTTTTGTATTTCTGCGACAAAGATGGCCTTAGTCTGCTGCAGGGCCCTTTGCAACAGGCTGACCAAGCAAGGCATCAGTGTCAACAACCCCTGATTCAAAGCTAAGAAGAAATGCAGCATTTCCCAATGAGGATGGATAACAACACTTCACCAAGAAAAAAGAGAGTTCATCTACCATCTAGAATAAGGACTCACTATGGTCTGACATTCATGTAACACATTCCTTTAAAATCTTGACACTCATGTAAAGTATTTTTAAGTCTACACACATATATCTACACAGTTTCTCTCTCTCATACAATCTTTTTCCAGTCATTCATTGGTGGCCACCTCAGTCACACTTCACTCACACATAGCTGGAATTTCAATTATACTTTTACATTTTAATTACACACTTTACATTTTAAGTAGTTATTGGCTGTGTACTTCTCAGTTTGTCATCTTTGGCAGTCACGTCCAACAACTGTACCTGGCCTGAAAAGGAATACATACAAGGAATATAAGGCCTAACAAATTTAAATGAGATCTGCTCCGATTTAGCATCTGTTTATGCACCTGCATGGTCTCTTCCCCCCCTTTTTATATTTTAAAATGTTCATTTGATGTGTAAAATGTTTTCTTGACAACAATTTGTCCTATAAGTGAGTTAGGAATCTCTGCATAATTGTTTTAGCTCTCGAAAACCAGCAAATTACAACATTATTTGTCCTTACAGTTTTTCAAAACTTCCTAAATTGTGGAGAATTAAACCAATGTCTGAGTTACATGAGTAATGAGTGATTGGCAGCAACACATGATTTCTGTCTATAGTCGGTACCTAGAAAAATGAATAGATAAATCACTATTACAGTCTGCTAATACAGCTTGAAAATCAGTGTCTTCTGTGAGAAGTCAGTCCAAGTTGTCTCCGATGTCTGGGATGTAATTAACTCTCAGCTCTTGTTCATCTGCTTCTTTTAGTTGTTCTTCACCTTTAATAAAAAACTCACAAATTTGTTATTAATAGTTCAGTCAGTTTTAAGTGGGTATCATGGGTAATTTTGCAGTTTTTCTTTGAAGCTGAAGGCCTAGTGATGACTCTTTGCAGTATAATTCTCTCTGTAGGAGATAGGTTCTATGGCTTGGTTTTATGAATTTTTTCCTGGAGCATTCTTCAATCCTGCTTCTCAAAGAACATTGGTTAGAACAATCACATTTAGTTTTTACTCATCTTTTTAGGTCTCTAACTTCTGTATTTCCTTTTACTTTGCTTTTATCATTTTGAGCAGCATTTTATCATGTTGTACTGCAGAAAAATTCTCTCCTATTGTAAAGGAAAACACTGAACTTCAGGAAGGTCACTGTAACTTCAATAAAAGCAAATAGCAGCTTTCATTATGAAGAAACAATTGGCTGTTCAAAATCTCAGCATACGGAAATCTTTCAGAGGATGGGATTACTGATTTTTATAAGGTCTTAGTTGCATAATTGGATTAAATATAGTTTTGTATCTTTTACTTTTCTATTATCAAGCCACACATGGCTTGTGATTTGAACAGGATTCACAAATTCATAGGGCAGATTCCTGCCTCTCTGAATATAAAAAATGAAACTGGAGAACAGTCATGTCCTTTTAAAACTTAAGCAGTCTCATCCAGCCTCTGAAATGATATGATCAGCTAGGATTTATAAGCAGCTAATTCTGAATTTTTGCTGATATTTATATATTTTTCTGGGATATGCTTGAAAACTTTAAGCATCTTATTTAAACAAAATAGGTGTAACAGTTTAACTTACATCGATGTATTTAAGAAGTTAACACTCGTAAAGTAGCTCTCAACTTTAGCAATTTACATGAAGCCACAGTCAAACTCACTCAGGCTGCTTTAAACTAGGGTTTTGCTCATAAGAGTATACCAGGGGATCCAGAATGCACACCTTGCAAAGCAGCAACAGTTCTGGTTTAAGCTTGTCACCTGATAACAGGGACACACCTCTGCTGCTTAGCACAAGAGACCAGGACAGATGTAGTTTAAACTTGAAACACTGCCTGTTGTTAGGCAGTTTCCTGTACTATATCTTTAGATTTTATCTCTCTTTCCACAAAGGTGGAAACTTCCAGCTAGAAACAGTTTATTTATTTTTCCCTTTTTGCTCTGGCAAAAACTGCCCCTGTCAAATAAGATATTTTTGAGCTAGGTATCCCACCAAAAAAATCTACCTTAAAGCTATCTGTAAAATACAGAAGCAACAAAAGAATGTTTACAGAGCTGTTTGAGCAGGGGGGGAAGAGGGAAGGTAGAGCAGCTGTGCTTAGAGCTCTGCCGGAGAATCACTCCCCCCACACACACTGGAATTTTCTTATCACAGGCAGTTGTCTATCAGCAGTTACTTTAAAAACTCTATTTCTCCATTACATTTATGTATGCATTTTAAAACAATTTTGGTTATTTTAATGAACAACTTCAGAAAACAGTTAGTGAGACTATGTTATGAAATTGTAAGACAACTTCTTTCTCCAATCAGAAGGTTACAAAGTTGCAATTTCTACAAAGCAGGATATTTTGATTCTCCTCCCAACTCTGAGGGAGTGAATAAAGTTTCTGCTTAGTTACCAAGCAACAGACCATCTCTATCATGTGAAATACACTCTGTTTCTTTCCCTGGCAAGGCTGAATCTTTTCAAGGGAAGGCTTTTTACTTTTCTTTTTCCTTTTTCTCCTGGCAAAGAACTTTGTTTCTTCACATACACACACACAGTAAGAATAATATTGTGAGCTCACAAAACCACATTCCACAGACACTACAGTTAACAAGAATTAACAGAAATATCAGAAGGCAGTCTTTTGCCCCCCCTTTTCTTTCCACCCCCCGGTAGGGATCGTCGTCTTCAGGCTTCCATGACACCAAACTTGATTTGTTGCATATTTTTCTGTGTTTTATCTTACACACATTGTGAGACTGAAACAGTCAATTAGTACATGAACAAAAAATAGGTAACTCAGGCTGCGAAGAAGCAAGAAAAGGAGGTAGATGCTGACTTTTGAGTTCAAAGGCTTATACAGGGATGGGCTTTGCTATCTTGTTTTCTGCCCAGCCCCCGTTGTTCTAATTTATCTCTGTCCCTCTCCATTCACTTATAAATCTTGACTTGGATTTCTTTTCTTAGTTGTTTTCTCGGTGGAGTTATCTGGTGGAAAAACTGCTTTTTCTGCAGCAGTGGCAATGGAGAGGGGGAGGTCCTGATTTATTTTCTGTCTCCGGGAGTGAATTATTAAATTTTTCTGCATTTTTTGCTTGGAGGTGTAGTTCAAGGACAATTTGTTACATCGGCAACCTGCTTATCTTTCTGGGCAACTGCGTTTCAGAGTTTTAGTTCTTATATGAATTACTGCATAGATTGTTGCCTCCCGTACGCTTCTAAATCTTTCAAAGTCTCACGGAGCAAGTGTTAGGCAAACACACGAAATGCAACTTAATGTAGTAACTTCAAAGCCTTATTTTCAGTACTATAACAGCACGTCATAAATAAAATTCAGCAACCTTGACATTCTTTCGGTTAAGGAGGGATTTCCACGTAGATAGAACTACACTTTCCTCCTTCGTTATGTGCTGTCCCATTGTTAAAATATAGTCCCCGGTGGCACCCCCGTTAGCTTACCTAATGAGGGTCAAAAAGTTCAGGTCCGGACCGTTTCGTGGGAACCATCCCCGCTCTCAAGCTTCACCGGGCTCCATTCCCCCTGTGCCTCGCCCCACAGGTCCAATCTCCCTCTAGGAGAGAAAATCCTCTGCTCTTTCCCCCTCTAGGAGGGAAGCCACGGCAGCTCCGCAATTGGAGATAAATCCGTCTTCAACGTTGCGATCACGTCGGCGTCGCCAGATGTCGCTGATAATGTCGGAACGGCCAAAGCGACACGAAAAAGGTTCCAGCAAAGTTTATTCCAAGGAAAAAGCAGGGACAGCCACCCAGGGCTGCTGCGCAGCCCCTTAAGTACAGTTTTTGAACACACGTAATGCACACGGATAGGACAGTTCAAACTTTCACACCAGAATTCTTACAGCTAATAGGTGTATTTTCTAAACTCTACTTTCTCACAACAAGTTTACTCTTTCTCAAAACAACCCAGTTCTTTCCCACAACAGTCCCGAGCACCTGCTCTTATTTTTCTCTCATGTTGATGTTCTTCCCAACCACTCTCGTTCAAAACAGGTCCTTGTTCTCATGAGACAGTGTTCTCTGTTCCCACAGGACAGCTTCTTCAGGATGCATCAGTATGTTGTCAGGATCAGGGCCTCCATTTTCAGTCCTCTCTTTCAGTCCATCTCAGGGGTATACTTTGATCTGGTCAACATCTATTGCTTCGTCAGTATGTGCCAAGGTGCTGACAGACCCGCTGTCACCCCTGACACCTCTACTTTCTGTGGTAGATGCAGGTCATCTACTTGTGTAGCTCTCAGGTATCCTGTTAGGAAGGTTATGGGTTCTTAACAATGCTGCATATTAGTGTAAATGTCTGTCTTAAAATGAGACACAAGGGATAACTTGTCAAGTCTTCTGATATTTATTTTTCCATACCCAGATGACTTGTATGATTTCTACTTTTTATTCTGATGCTCAAAGTTAGCAAGCTCTGACCTGAACACTTCAAATGTTGGGAATATCAAAAAGTCCTTTAAAAGTGATCTTTTTTAAAGCTTCTCTTTTCACGTAGTTAATACTGAACAGTAACCTTCAGAACAAGACTTGCATACTTTCTGTAGCAGGAATTTGTAGGAAATCTCTTGCCATTTGTGCTGGTAATTTGTTGGGTTGGAAAGGATAACTTTTCTGAACTTCAAAACATAGTGTGGTGATTTGAAACCGTATTGAGTGTCTTGAATTGCAAGCTGTTTGAGAGACACATCCTTAGTCCACTGCTAAAGCCTGGTTTGGTTGGTGATATTGATAATGGACTAAAGTTAATACAGTTTAAAGGCCTTCAGCAGCAGAGTGGCTGAGAAATGAGGAGGCTGAGCATCAAGCAGTCTGTAGCTGAAGGGTACCCGGTTGAAGAGAGAAATCCTTGTTGAGAAATGTTTTTTCACTTCCTCTGTTTCTAAAATTGACTTGAAAGGAAAACACAAATGATTGATGTATATACTATATGTGAATTCTGCTGCTTCTTGGTATAGTAATGGCTTTGATTTCCCCTCCTAAATTGGCATGACAGTGGTAAGTGTGCTGTCTGCCGCTCCAGTAAGTTTCAGAAAGCACCAGCTTCTGCTGACCTAGTTGGTGCCAAAGGTGATAATTACGTCTCTAAAAAGCTGTGAAGGGAGTCCTATTAGGGTAGGTATTCATGACTGTACTAACAAGTGGGTGCAAAGTGGGAGTTAAAGGGATTCTCTTATCTTCCTAGGATTGCTTAGTATTGCTGTGCAGGGGAGGAGAGCTCTGCTGCTACTGCAAAGCCTCTTTGTAGTAAGGAGATGTTCGTATTGATATCCATTGCATCTGGATGTGTTCAGGAGCACCGACATGTTCTGTTAAAAAAGGCAGGAGACTGCAGTTTTGTTATCGTACTCCCAAGAAATATGTCCATTTATAAGAGCAGTGAGAGGGTTTTGCTTAAAATTAGCAAGTTCAAGATGGTAGTGCTTGTGTGGACATTGAAATGAACACTAGTGATGTTCCTTGTCCATAGGTTTGGTGCATAGGAAAAAATGCTACTGTTTCATGGGCTGGCCTTGTCCTTTGAAGTCTGACAGAGTTGCTGAGTTTGAGGTGTTTGGCATTATAAAAGCAAGCTTGTTCGCCTTAAGTTTTGAGTAGCATGGTATAAACCTCTGCTTCCAGTTAAAGGCAGAGTAGTTTTGGACATCTTCAGGATATTCTGTGTTGCACCAGAACCATCAATACTGGATACAGAACAGTATAATGCTGAGCAGGCAGGAGCAATATTGAGGGTCAGGTGTGCAGAGGTCTTTTGTTGTGCTGCTTGGTCGAGCTGTTCATGTGCCTGACACATGAAATGTGTGATGTCATGGCCGAGGTCACTGGCTGTTGATCTGTCTTGACAGTGGTTTTGTGCATGCATGTTACACAGGTCACCCAAAATCCTACTTTGGTGTAGTTCGTGGTGCTGTTCCTAAGAGGTGCATAATCTTTGTTTCACAGAGCCAGTTCAGGACTGGAGGCAAGTCGTCCTGATCTGGACATGTATAACACTTTTGGTACAGCAGAGGAGACTCTTGGAACTGACACTTAACTTCCTAGACTGTCTTCCATGCCACTGAAGGTCACTGCTGTTGCAGTGGCTGATGGAAACAATTTTGATCATCTGAAAATGCTTTTCCTTAGAGGCAGTGAAAACTAGGACAAGGTGGGGTGGGAAGGACTGAGCAGTGGCTCTAATAAGTAATACTGAAATGTCCAAGAATGGGAACAATTTAGTGGGTGATTTATCTGGGAAGGTGCTTGGAATGAGCTTCTGCAGTTGTCCCCCGTGCCACCACCCTTATAGGGGAGGTGCTTCCTCCATATGTTAGTTTAAACTCTTTGTAATATGACAGGGTGCATAGCCTGGGATGTTTTTTGTGAGCTGTTGTGTTCCAGCATTGCCCCTTGTGTGGCTAGATACTTGTAAAACTGGAAACATATGTGTAGCATAAAGCTTTTCTTAGACTAAAATTTCCATCCTGTGGCTGCTCCCGTACAGGAAGGCAGCTGAGAGCAGTAGGGAGTAAAGCAGCTGCAGGACAACAGTTGACTCCTGTTGGTCACCTTGCAGCCCTCTCCCGTCCCAGCCAATACTGTGATTTCCCTCCCCCCCCCCCACCAGAATCTGCCAAGACATACAGAGCTTTTAAATGCACATCATTCCATACTTGTTCCACAGTAGCATCTGCTGAACTCAGTGGGTTTTTTCCAGGAAATTAGTTCCATGCAGGAATAAGACTGTAACAATGTAAAAGTATAGCTCTGTAGGCTACATAGGGGGGAAGAAATTATTTTTGACTTGCAGTCAGTTTACAGTATAATTTTAATCCAGAGGTCTAACACAGCAGCATGGTTTCTTATATTTATAATTTAAATAATATATGCTGATGCTTACCTATTTATATATTATTTACTAGGCAGAAGATACCTTGAGGGGTATACTTTTTATTGAATTATATCCAGATCTTCTAAAAGAAACCTTGGCAATTGGCAATTACTGTAAATATCCTGATAATGTGTAGATGGCTTTTCAGTTACTTTGCAAACAACTGTATAACTTTTGGTAGTATGTGGGGGGAAAAAAGTAACATCTGTTCTATTAATTGGTTTTGGGGAAATTGTACTTTGCATATCAGATGGAGTGTAAGGAAGATAGAGACCTATAGTTGTCAGCCAAATCTTTCATCTGCTAAAAAACAAACCTCTGAAGTACTTTGACAGTGTCTAGCCTGCAATTGTTGCAAAGTGCTGAAACAGCATTAACTTTTTCAGTGTCTGAACCTTGTAACTACAAACAAAAACTGTCAGTTTTGCTCAGTACCTGATGCCAGATGCTCCAGTTCTTTTAAGGGCTCCTACTGGAACCTAAATGGTATGTTGAGTTCATGCAGCCAAATCACCAAATGTGGTTTTTTTTGCTTTCCTTTTGTGCCGGGCTAAAGGCAGTGTCACATCTGTGTTAGTGCTTACCAAAAAGTGTAATGTTGCAGGGCCTCCTGAAAGAGTGAAACTATCTTTCCAGTTATGTGCCACATCAGTGCGGCTGCAACAGGTCAAAGGATTGGAGAAACTACCCAGTTAATGATGATACCTGCTGATCTTGCCAAATAGAGTGCAAACAGAACTGCTTCCAATTGATACTGCCAAACAGAGTTCACACTCTGGAAAAGTCCTCTTCCAGCAGCAAAACATTCTCCAGTCTTGTTACCTATGGAAGATACTGTTCTAATGTCAGTATAAAGTTGCTCAAAGGATGCGTTTCTGCAGTGCAAGTCTTAAACATCCTTACCTTCTGTGTGCATAGACACAGTTTATTTAAAAACAGTGGTCTACCTAGTGCAAAAGTCGGGTACAGACACTGCTCCCCATCCTCAGAAACCTTCAGAATTCTTTATTCAGTTTGTACACTAAATGTTATCTATCTAATGTTGAGAGGACAAGAATCAAGCTGGTTTCTTCCCTTATTGCATCAAGACAAGGTGAAACTTGTAGGTAGAGTGCTATTTGAATCATCCTACTTGGTCCCAAGTTTGTGTGTGTGGCTTTCAGGTCACATCGCTGGTGACCTGACTGGGGGTCATGTGTCTGTAGGCTGTGTGAATGCCAGCAAGGCTGTTGGCTTATCCTTGAGCATCTGCTAATTCATAATCACATCTACTTTATCACCACTAGAGGCTCCTCCAAGTCATGTTTTGGATTCATTTCTGTGTCAGGAAGCAGTTTAAGCTCTAAGTAGCATGCAGATGTCTGAATCTGTCAGTGTGGCACCTCTTTACAAGCAGTGATTTTATATTTCTTTAATTAAAATAAAGCCATTCTCTTGATACCATGGCTGGATCCAAATCATCCATTTGAAATAGTTACTGGTCATTAACTACTGATGAACCTTAAAGCAGTGTTGACTAGAAGCTTCTTGTGTTGCTTGCTAGTAGGTGGAAAAAACAAGCATGAAAATATTTAATGGTGAGTGTGGGTAAATAATTTTCTTTTAACATCAACATATTTTATCCCAGTATAGATAAGGCTATAATTATCAACACAGATTATTTTATGGTTCACAGGCTTCCTTGTGTGTCTGGGGTAGGTTTCCCATGACAGGGCTCTACTCACACTTGTGTTCTCAAAACACTAACTTTTGCTGCAAACTGCTTATTACTGCACTGTAATTTGATAAAGTGCAAGCATCTTGTGTCAGGTGCAGTGTGTCTGATCTAACGCCCTAACAACATGAAGACTAAGTTTTCAAGAGTTAATCTGATAAAACAGGAAAGACTATCAACATGGGATTGTGTCTACCATAGAAATATGGATGAATTGTCTGTTCTCTGCCATTCTCGGGTTTTGGTAGCCTTGCCTTGTTCCATTTACAGTCAGGTCCTGTGCTCGGGTTTTACATTTTTGCAGATGCGTGGGTATCATTTTTCCCAGATAATCCAAACTGACTGTATGGATGCTACAATTTTTTAGTGTGGAAGTGTGCTGGAGCATTGTACCTGAGCTATTGGACACACGTTGTGCAGTTTTGTAGAGTAAGCACCAGTGGTCTCTGTAGTCACAGATAATTATATATGATGATCCTGTTATGTAGAAAGTGGAGGAACTTAAATGCCTTACTTTTGTGGAGGGTTCAAGATAAGAAGGTGCTGTGTGTTACTGGTGTACCCATGAGAACTCTTTAGTAGGTAATTTTTTATTATCTGTTACTCTAGCACCCAGCTACTGTTTTTAAACTTCAAGACTTTAAAAAGCAGAGCTGAAAAATAAGTAATCCAAAAATGACCAGAAGGTAGCTAACAGAAGGGTCTAAGTAGAAGATGATGCCTTGCAGTAGAAAATTTGTTCTGTCTAGAAGTTCTCTACTTTTTCTTTTTTTCCCTTGAGATATCACCTGTTCCTACAAATCTCTATCGCCATAAACGCAAAACTTCTGCAAGAGCTCTTGCTGTCAGTCAGACATGGCAGTTTATCCTGTTGCTCAGCCTAGGCTGTTCTGCTTCTTCTCCCCATTGTTGTGTTTGGGGGCTTTTCTTCATCATTTCACCTCAGATCCTTTCTTAGTACTGGCAGGAAATACTGCATCATGTCGAAGCTGTTTTAAGAGTTGCTTTTAGTCACAGAATTCTACAACTTTGACTTTCCTACAAGATCCATCTTTCTCTGTCCAAATTATAAGATCCCTTGCCTGTATTCTCATCTTACATCTGTCTCATTAAATTTCTGTATTGACTTTAATACTCTTGACCTGTGGTAGGCTGAAGTGGTTCTTCCTGACTCCTACTCTTACCCTGCATGCCTTCAAGCTTAATGGTTTCAATTAATTAGATTCAAGCTTGAATTTCAAGGATGTGCGTTCACGTACCAAGCTTCGCTTGACTGCACTGGTCCTGCTTTTATCAGAAGTATATAAAGGATACCTAAATTATGCTGCACTGCAGATGACTCAGACTGCTTCATACCCTTTTGCTGGCTCTTTCAGAAGAATTTTCAGCAAATTGAGGACTCTGGCTTTATCTGGATGTCATGTTAGTAATTGACGTGGGAACAAGTTGGAACATAGGTCAGAATACCAATTGTAGCTTTCACTTCAGAGTTGTACTTTCTCTTGTATATCCAAAAGATGTCTTTTTAAGCATCTATGTATTAATGATGAGCAAGAACAACTTTGTAGATCGTTCTTGTCTAGCTGTGTGTAATCGGTTTTTTAAGTGGAGCATGATTGATAGAGCAAGGAGGTGATTTCCTGGTTATCTGTAGGTGATCAGGGCTTTATGGCCATGGACGTGTTCTTCAGTAGCTGTTTCCTTAGGGCCATGTTGGGAGCTTAGGGTCTCTATGGCAGCTGACACAAGGCAACTCAGGATGAGGTTCAAACAGCAGTAGTACTTTGTAGCCACTGAAGGCAGGTCAAGGACAGTTCAATAACTTGTTCTTGTGACTACAGCAGTCTAATTTGCCTTTATTTTTGAAAGCAGACATTAGCATAAGAGCAACTTGTCTGCCCAATGTAGTACAGCTGTTGCACATACAATTGCAGGAGCTGCTTTTACCCCCCAGCCCAGGGAAGAGTACTTTGTAGAGTGATAAATAGCTAATAACACTCTACAGGCCTCAGTGATCTGCCTCTGTGTTTTGATTTTTTGATTTAAGGTGGGCGGCTGTGTTTTGAAATCATTAAATGAATTAAACATCATTTGAGCTGGGCTCCTTTTTCTTAGTAGACTAAAGCTCAAATTGAGATTTTAACACTTCAGTAATATTGTGAAATTTGGAGGGGTTGTCTTGTTTTGAAAAACCAAATCTGAGATCTGGGATAGGATTAATCTTCCTTTAATTCTCATCCATTGCAGTGCCACTTACTGGCCTAGTCATTGTTACTCTTGAGAAAAGCTATCCTGTTTGTGATGCTGTGACCTCCAAATCACCTAAAGCACAAGGCAGGGGTGAAAGAGGTTAAGAATAACAGAATGCCAAATGCCTCTTTAATTTGCCTCCACACTAGCAAAAAAAACCCCTCTTACTGTAGAAACAACAGCCTGAGGAGCAAGGATGGATATGTATCAGCTAATCCACTTATCTGAGCTAAAACTTTAAGCTTGGTCTGTTTAAAGCAGCCTGTGGTAATGAAGCTGAGAGATGCATCATGCAGTAATGTCAAAATTTGCTTTTGTGTTTCAAATATAAGTGTCTCATTAGCAAATACCTGCTGACATAGTGCTGAACTGAGAATGCTGGGCAGGGAGGCAGCTTTCGTACGTGTATCAGACCTCACTGGTTTGTGCAGGATCACAGACCCTTTGTAGATGAGTTGTGCTCTGGGATTATGGATAGCACAGTTGTGTCAGTATAGGCTTATAAATCTAGACTAATACACTGCTGATCAGGTCTCCATATTGGGAGATGGTGCTGCTGATTTAGCTATTTGGTTGGAAGTGGTACAGTCCAACAGACTTGCTGCTGCTGATTCTGCCCAGATTTACTGACTGTATCCAGCTCCAAACAGGAGGGCTTACAATCAGCAGTGCAGTGGTTGAAAAACAAGTAGTAGGGCTGCATAATTTTTTAGTTTGCTTCTCTATGGCAGCCAGTGTAGATAAGATTTCAAGTGCAGTTCCTGAGTACTGCCATTCAGCTTCCAGAAACCTGAGTCCCTTCTTTCAGGGAAGGCTGATGTGCCAGCCTTTGAGAAGTCTCTTCAGAGAGCTGCTGCCTGCAGTGCTAGGAAAGGCAAAGTTGTGTAACACTGCAGCACAGTGCTATGGTTTACACTTACAATGCTATAAATACGCCTTTCCCCTTGCTGCTTATGAAAGAGGTGACTGCATCAAGATCTGCCCTGTGTTTTTAGCAGAACATGTGACTGGCTGTCCCTTGAGGAGAGCTTTCCTCTTGCATCCAGCATATGAAGAGAATCAAGGCAATTAGTCATTCACTGACTCATAAATGGTGCTTGTTTAAAGAATTGGCTAAAATTAGTTAAAACAGGCTGAAGGAAAGGGTGTTCTTATATTGAGCTAGCTTGGACATCTCTTCACTCAGCAGATGTAAGTGGTATGTCTTGCTTCACCGAACAATAAAGCAATCTGTTGTGTTTTGGTAAGGATGCAAATGTGGGAACGAATAGGTGAGACTGCAGAAACTTTATCAAGGCTGATGCAAAATGCTGCAAAACTGAGATGTGCTTTGGTTGTGATTAATTGTAGAATGCTAAGGGGTTGGAAGGGACCTTGAAGATCATCTCGTCCCAAACCCTCCCTGGGCAGGGACTCCCCCCACTAGACCAGGTTCCTCAAGGCCTTATCCAGCCTGGCCTTCAGCACTGGTGAGCTTGGGGCATCCACAACCTTCCTGGCCAACCTATCCCAGTGCCTCACCACCCGCACAGTAAAGAATTTTTTCCCAATATCTAACCCAAGATTCCCCTCTTTTCATTTGTACACATACATCCTTCTCCTATCACTATAGTTGCTGACAAAGACTCCCTCTCTGGCTTCCCTGTGTGCTCCCTTCAGATACTGAAAGGTTGTTATGAGGTTTCCACACGACCTTCTCTTCTCCAGATGGAACAGCCCCAACCTTCTGAGCTTGTCGTTGTTGGGAAGGTGCTCCACTCCTCTTATGAACCTCGTGCCTCTTCTCTGGACTTGCTCCAACAGTTCCACGTCCTTATGCTGGGGGCAGAACTGGACACAATACTCCAGATTGGGTCTTACAAGACCAGAGTAAAGGGGGGAGAATCACCTCCTTTATCCTGCTGGCCACACTCCTTTGGATGCAGCCCAGGATACATTTGGCTTTCCGGGCTGTGAACACACACTGCCATCAGCCATCACACGCAAGTCCTTGTCCACAGGGCTGCTCTCAATCCCTTCTCACCCAGCCTGTAGGTGTGCCTAGGATTGCCATGACCCAGGTGCAGGAACTTGCACTTTGCTTTGTTGCACTTCATGGCCTTTGCACAGTCCCACCTCTTGAGCCTTGTCAGGGTCCCTCTGGATGCACCATCCCTGTTCTCCCGCGTGGTGACTGCACCACATGGCTCAGTGTCGTCGGTGAACCTACCGAGGGTGCCCTCGATCCCACTGTCAGTTAGTCCCACTGATTACTTGAATTTGAGCAAACTAAACTATAGAAATTACTAGGGCAGGTCTGAAGTATATCATACTGTCTCAACCACTGTCTTGAAGTAGATTTACACAGGCACATCTATAAAGTATGCACTACTTACCCAGTAAAGTGAAAGTCTAAAATGCTCATTGTGAGATTGAACAGGATGCTGGAGATGTCATAGGCTATAGCAATTCTTAATAAAAGAGACAATCTTCTGGACCCTGAAGCTGGCAAGTGGAGGCAGGTGCCCCAAGTGACAACTGTGCACATGTAATTGGAGGACTTACACACATGATGCCAGAGATGCCAGTAACGTAGGATGATGCTTTGAATAAGCAGTCTCAAATATTCACACCACTGCTCCAGCAAAACTATTGTTTTTGGAAAGGGACATGGAAAACTGCTTTTCAGTGAACACAAACTATTTCTAGAACAGCTACACTCATGTTAGAGCTTTACCCATTCAGGTAACAGCATCCTCAGTTATACCTGCACTAGGACTATTTCAAGTACCAGCTTCTGCCCTGAAGCAGAGACCTAAGATGAGATGCGTGATTTGAAGTAAACTTTAGATGTGGTAACCCTAAGTATCTTTGGCTCCTTCAGCAAATATCAGATGCTATAGGGAAACTATAGCATTTGGAGTTATTTTTCCTATTTGTCCAAATGGGAAAGTAGAGTGTTTGTACAGATATAAATAAGAACTGAGTCATCTGTTTCTGCCAAGAAAATAGACACACAGAGTAGCCTCTCTGCATAACACACACCCAGTGAGCCCCATCTCAAGCCATACAGTGCACAGTCTCTTGGCAACCCAAAGGCATCAGACCCAAGAACACAATCTCTACACGAGGCCTTCAGCCATGGCAGAAGTCTGCTAATATCTGGCCTAAAACAATATCAGGCCTCATCCTGGAGTGAAGGTTAAATTGAGGGTGAAATCTAGTAATATTTCACAATGGGAATTCCTGGGAAAATACAGAAACCTCAGTATGATGTCAGCTTTCTCCCATGGGAATCTGAAATTACTTTAGTGCTTGGCTCCTGTGATCTAAGCTCAGTAAAGCTGTCTGGCCGGCAGCTTGCCCTGTGAAAGAGGACCAAATAATTCTATTTGGTGTTGTGTCTTATATAGCCTCTGGGAATTGCCTTTTCAGTGATGAGATGGCAGACAAGAGCAAAAGTTAAGTGAAAATGGGCAGGTTATAGAATAAAATACTTCGATGTTTCAGGATGCATCCAACTCAGTATGTCTCCTGCACTCGTTGAAATTATGGTGTTTTCTGTAGCATCCTGAAAAGTCAAATTGACAGTCAAAGTAAAGGAAGTGAACCTGGCAGTTGTTAGCTGAGTGTAGGTGAGTGCTTCTGTAACCTGCTCCTTCATCTGAGCTCTGAGGGCAGTTACCTGCAGATTTGGGAAAAAAGTTGTCAGATGAATACAACTGTGTTTTAAGAGATTATGCTAAGGAGTTCAGAAGTTTAATCCTGTCTGGAAACACTCTTGCTTTGCCATTATCAGCCTGGGATGCTGTAGTGGATTTCTGTGGCTGGATTTTGGTAGCAGGGGGTGGCTTCTGTTAGAAGCTGATGGAAGCTTCCCCTGTCTGGTGGAGCCAATGCCAGCCAACTCCAGGACAGACTTCCTGTCGCTGACCAAGGCCAAGACAATCAGGAGTGATAGTAATGCCTCCGTGGTAACATATTTAAGAACAGAAGGTTGTGGCACAGAAAGAATTCCAGCCAGGGAAGAGTGAGAACATGCGAACAACAACATAGACACTAAAGTCGATCCAGGAGGTGCTCCAGGCGCTGGAGCTGAGGCCCTGCAGCCCGTGGTGCAGACCATGGTGGAGCAGCTGTGCCCCTGCAGCCCATGAAGGACCTTCGGGGTGCAGAGACCCCCCTGCAGCCCATGGAGGAGCCCATGCTGGAGCAGGTGGATGCATGAAGGAGGCTGTGACCCCGTGGGAGGCCCAAGATGGAGCAGGTCCTGCCAGAGACCTGCAGCCCACAGAGAGGGAAGCCCACACTGGAGCAGGTTTTTCCTGTGAAGGACTTGTGGCCCCTGTGGGGGACCCACGTCAGTACAGCTCATTCATGGAGGACTGCACCTCATGGAGGAGTGACCCACGGGACAGCAGGTTGGGAAGAACTGCTGCCCAAGGGATGGACAACATCTATTGCCATGGGATGAGAGGTCCATCAAGGACTGTCTCCCGTGGGAGGGACCCCACAGGAGCAGGGGAAGGACTCCTCTCCCTGAGCAGTGACAGAACCAACAGCTGACCACAACCCCCATTCCTGTCCCCCTGCACTGCTGGTGGGGAGGAGGGAGAACACGGAAGGAACTTGGGGTGGGGAAAAGGTGTTTTTAAGATTGTTTTATTTCTTACTCTGATCCTGTTAGTAATAAATTTAAGTACTATCCCCACTTTGAGTCAGTTTTGCCTGTGAAGGTAATCAGTAAGTGACCTCTCCCAGCTCTTATCTCAACTCATGAATCCTTAGTTGTTTGTTTGGGTTTTTTCCTCTCCTCTGTCCAGTTGCAGAGGGAGAGTGAGAGAGTGGCTTTAGTAGGTACCTGGCATCTGTCCAGAGTCAACTACAGACATAAAGTTGAGGCAGGAAAAAACCCTCTGTCAAACCCTGAGCCTGGCAGGACTGATGTGTTTGTGTGTGTGGCTGGAGATGGGCACCTGGGGCCGTGCTTGGCTGTGTGACTGGGAAGGGGAACAGCTTCAGGAGTGTGCAGGTGGCCTCTGGACAAGGGGAACTCCTTCTCCAGCTTCCAGCCTGTCCCTAGGAAGTTGTCCATGGAAGAGCATTAACAACTGCCTGCTCTGAATCTGGATGTTCCTTGGCTCAAGAGCATGGACAGTATTTCTGGCCAGAACCAAAGTGGTGGTGGTGTGGTTCAGACTGAACAGCACAATTAGCTGTGCAATGCCATGGACTGTCCCTGCAGTAAAATCAACTGCAAGGAAGAAATATCTTCTCTTAACTGATGAATTGCTTGAAATACTAAACACACAGGCTTCTGCAGGCTAACTCAGTCTCTAGATGAGTAGCATTGCCACAAGCAGTTGTTGCCGTGAAGAGTAGCATCTCTAGACTGAACTTCTACATTATCAAAGGGAGACAATATTAAAAAAAAAAATCCTTTTACTTCTTTTGAGTAATGTTAGAAGAAAATTGTTTGGTTTCCAGGCACTCCTTGTTCTAACTTCATTGTTCAGAGCAGTTTTATTTTCTGGGGTCCCTTGAGAGATAACCCAGGCAGCAGGAGTGTGAATGTACAAGATTGCAGGAGCTTGGATGCAAACCAGCTTAACAGGGTGTGGGGAATTCCCTTCGTATCATTCAGCTTAACTATGATTTCATGTCTATTGTTAGTCCTGATTTCACATCAGAGGAACAAAATACTAATATGTGGGCAAAAGCCCTTTTTTCTAAAGGTGTAATTGTAACTTGGACCATCATATGGTCAGCAGGCTTTCTGCTTTGGTCTGGGTTGAGTGACTTGACAACAATCTCAGCTTTATGAACATAGCTACATGCATATATAAATATTTAATAAAATTTTACTGTTAAAAGAAGTTTTGATAAAAGGAAACCTAGTTTGTACCACTGGAAATAACATCTTTAGTATTGCCCTAGATAACTAAATTAGGAAGTGTATATAAGATATGATTTAGTGTAAAACAAGAATGGGCTCGTGCCTGTCAAACCAGTCTCTGATCGTGTGTGCTCACCCCTCTTCCTGACTTATCTTTACCCTGCTGTCTTATGGCTCGATTTTCTTTCTGGTTTAGAAGCTTCACATCCTATTCGTGAGATCATTTTTCACATTCAGATCTTTGTGATTCAAATTCCTTATGAAGAGGTGCAGGTGTAATGTAGGATATAAGAGATTTGCTGCTCTTACTGTTCGTATGACCACTGCAGCACTAAGAGAGTTTTCAGGACTCACAAGACTTAGTTGACCTGGTCACTCATCTTGGATCAGGGATGTGCTCCTGGTTCTCTCATAGCACAACAGATGTCAATAAACATTGATAACAGTGCTGGTGGGAAGTGAAGCAAAAACTGGGCTTAAAATACCAGTCTAGTGCCCAGCCCTGCCAGAAGAAGTTACTTATGTCCTAAGTCATAATAACTGGAGCTGAAATAGCAATGTTGGTCGTATATTCATTTTTACCTCATCAAATAGTTGACGATGTCTAGCTATAGTGCTGCTTTACAGGTTCTGAGCTGGACAATACTGATGTGCTTTAAACCTCATGGGTATGAGAAAAAGGCTGCTGGTACTGCCTGCTGACCTGTACTGAACGTGTTTTCTGGCACACAGTATTTAACACTGCATGCGCTAATCCAGGCTTAATGTGGAAGAGTCCATTAGATGAATCGTGCCAATGCTTGATGCACAAGAAGCAGTAAAGCATTTTGAGTGATTAGATCTTAACCCAGTAGTGGCCTGTGGTTCCTATTCTTGCCTTTCCTGCATGTTTAGTGTGTGGAGCAGGAGCCATCATCAGGTGGGAATTGCTACGAAAAGGGACAATGTGCACAGCAAGGAACTTAGCCATCCTGTTACAAAGGAAAACGGGATGCCTTGTGCTGCCTGCAAGTACCAGGGCAGGGTGGGTGATCTGTAAGAGACCATGATTGTACCTGCACACAGAGTCAGTAGGAGCTTGTCCGTGGGCTGGCTGTAGCAGATAATTACAAATAATTGCAAAATAACTTAGAAACTCAAAGCACTTCCTCTGTAACTGATCTTAAATACAGTTTTCAAAAGATGCTTGGCTTCACTGATGCTGTATTTTCATAGGGCTGGCATTAAGCTTGTGATGTTTGGAAATAAAAATTATCTGTAAGTGGCACTTCCAGAAACACTGAGCAGCTGCAGTCTGTGTTGGCCACTGTTGAAGCTGCTCATGCTCCCCATTACCCTCAAATCAGATGAGTTGTGATGCTGGTGGCTTTCCAGGAATTGTGTGCACTTCCCCAGGAAGTTTTCTGTAGTGGGCAGGTAGGATGGATTCACCATTCCTCCCCTTGCTGCCTGAAAACCAGGGTTCTGAGTTTTGTCAGCTTGAGAGGAGTGTAGGAAATCCGTGTCAGACTACTCAAGTGTCATTTACAGCTACAAGTACTGAATTTCTAGACAGCTGAAGCTAGGAGGGATTCCTGCCTATGTTAGTCCCACTGGCCACCCTTTGCTGATCCAGGCCAGGATGCTCTTGGCCACATGGGGTTGACTCAATCAGTGAATAATTCGGTAGAAATACTAGGTTTGTGTTTTCAGTCAGATAACACAGGATCTAGTGAGGCTCTTATTTTTCTGGCATGCATAGCGAAATCTGTGGCTTCACCTTACTGAAATAAAAGAAAGGTTGCAAACCTGAAGTGCAGTCATTTTTGAGGATCCATGGGAGCAAGGCAGTAAAACAGGAAACAAAGTGACCGTGCTGGTAGAAATCTTAAAATACATGCCATGGTGTAACTTGGGCATTGAAGTTCTTGCGCAGTAGCTGTAAATGCCTGTAAAGGGTTGGATCTTCTGCCAGGCTGGACTATTGAGAGGAGTTTATTATTTTTCTAGGGACTGTAAGTGTGACTAATTATAAACTGGAGAAGGAGGGGACGGCTGGTGGCTGGTCTCCACCTTTCTGGCTATTGACTATGTTCAGTGATGTCAAAGAGCCATGACAAGGAGTTGGCTAAAATCAGAACACCAAAACAGAGTTATTTCTCTCCAATTTAAGCTCAGCTAGAAGAGTCAAGCCTATGGTGAATGCAGTAACGGCTGGGTACTTGCCGGGGGGGAACTGAGCTGCACATTTAGTCCTCCTAAATTTGTCCAGCTGTAACAGAGCTGCCTGAAAACTCTACCACTCTCTAGTATGTAGCAGCCTGACTGAATTTAACAGAAATGAGCTTATTTGCCTTACATCAGTGAAGTTGTAGGGAGGAAACCATTCTGGGAGCTCTGTTTAGAAAATAAGTTTATTGTTTAATTTGGTCTTCTTGGTTTTTAGCATGTTTAGAATCAGGTTTTCAATGGGGAAAAAAAATGACCTGTGATCGTGGCTGTTGCTGCATCTTTGCAAGCAGTCTTGCAGCTTGTCTTGGAACTTCTTGGCTTGCTTAACCCACACAGAAACTCAAATAGCATTCAGTTAGAGCAGAGTGGGCTTACATAACTTTCCATACTTCCTCTGGCAGAAGAGATGTGGAGTAATTCTCTCAGACCTGTTTGTAATGGCCTGGAAAAGCATCTGGTTTCACTTTCAAATTCTGGATGATCTCACCACAGGGACTGAAAATGGTGCTCTTTTTGTTTGGAAAAAATCCCAGCCTGTAATGTGAGGTTTCATGTTTTGGTGTCTTTTGGCTCTGAAATCAGGTTTGTAGAGAAGCTTCACTTGGCTGTATGCTCCAGTACAGCATCTCAATGTGCTAAACAATTACAGGCTAGTTAGAAATAGCTTATCAACACATAATGTGACTGCTTTCCCTAAATATGTGATGGATTACAGTGTCTTAGCTGGATCCGTGAGGGAAGATTTCTCTAATTTCTCCAGTTGCATTTTCTAGCCCTAGAGCTCAAGAGCATCCTTGATGTGACAACACCACATGATAATTATTGTAGGCAGGTAGTCTCTTCTACTAAAGACTTGTGTCTGTACAACAGGATTTAGAAGTTTGGAACGGTCTTCCAGGCTCCACAGCTTCTGCATGAGTCTGCATCACATACAGGGACCATAACTGGTGCTCCAGGCTCAGCTTTGAGAGAGGCTTTCTTGAGAGAAAACCCTCAGGGTTAGACAGTTTGAGAGCAGAGGGTTTTTACTGAGAGAAATGAGACCTGCACTCCTTGACCATCCATGTGGGATATAAGCATGTCAGTTCTGGTACTCTGCTGTCACAGTGCTCTTTGTTTTGGTCTCCTGGAAACTACACCTGCGTAGAAGACAGATTCTGCCAAGAAATCTTGTAGGTAGCTCAATCCTGAGTTTTGTTGTCTCTTGCATTTTTAATCTCGGTCCATGGGCTGTTCTATGTCTTAGATCTCACAAAACTGCATGTAGGCACAGGAATGGGCTTTCTTGGGAAAACCCCAGTAGTCCCGATGAGTCTGCAGCTACATGATGCAATAACCTGAGCTGGAGTGGATGTGCTCTGCCCTGGGTAAATCTCTGCTCTGCTCCCAGTGCAGGGTGGCTTGTTGTAGGCATGTCCTTGCTGCAGCAGTCGCTCTGTTCTGCAGTGGTGTGGTGACAAGAGGCATTTGCTCACTGCTCTTGGAGCGATGCCATTCCTGCAACTGACCTTAAACCGTGGGCTGGGATTTAAGCAGATCTTAAACCTCACAACTTAGGTTGTGAGTGTGCTGTGGCAAATGACTGCGGGGTGAGGACTCAGTGCTGCTGCAACATGCCCACTTACAGTCACTATCATGGGCAGGCATGTACAGACCATACAGCCACGTGAGCTGATGAGTTTCTTACATAAAGGTGAACAGAAAGCCTTCTTTTCTTGGCTGCCTGGCACTCTGACCCCATATAAAATTTGGGTCGCAATGCAAAGGTGTATGCAGATAAGTAAAACTGTAGCCAAGTACTTCACAGCTCAGTAATCTGTTCCGTTGTCTACTTCTGTTTCTGGGAATAAAACTTTGTCTTGTTGAACAAGCCCAGCACCCTGTGCTCAAGTGGCATGGTTAGGCACTTAAGTGGAAGGGGGTGGCCTGGAATTCTGCTCTCACAATCTTGCTTCTGGGATCTCTTCTCGTGTTCAGTTGCACATGAGCCTGGCCGTGGAACAGGGACCAGGAGAAGCTTCTCTGGGGATCCCACACTGGGTTGGTGGTGGGACTTTGTTGGCAGATTGAATAGTTCCCAGGGAAGAGTTTGTGCCCCAAAGCACAGCAAGTCCCCTTTTTAGAGATGAGTATTTTGGGCACTTGTTCAGTCCAGATTCAGACTGCTGTGAATGGCAAGACAGAGAAGTTAATATCCAGAGCTGGGATCTCTGCAGCCTTCTCTCAGCTGACTGAGCTCAGAGTTGTGCCCCACAGCTGGTTGCTGACCTCTGGAAGGAAATCTTTGCTGTCATTACCCATCAATATTCAGTTCATCAAGTTGCACTAATTTGTTAAACAGACACAGATAGTATTGAGACTTAAAAATGCCTGTGGTGACAAAACATAATATTAGGAACACAGGTAGATGGACCAGCTTAAATTTGGCACAAGAAAGGCAAAAAAACTTCAGTTACGTAACAAATTTTTTTCCTCATGGAAAGAATAATTTTAAATATTTGCACAGCCAAATGTAAAACAGGTCTATTCAACTCAGCAAACATTTTTTTTTAGCCTGCTTTTAAACCCAGTAGTATCTTGAGTTATAACTTTTTCAGTATATTTTGTCCTGTTTAACAACACTTGTTTAATAGTGTTTCTTGAATTAGGACGTGGTAAATGCCTTTTTTTGGCTTGTTTTCTGAGCATTACCAGCCCAGGTGTTTAAATTTTTCTTGTTCAATTAGCATTTTGCTCATAAGAACCTATGTAGGGTTATAAACCAGTGTCCACGTGCCCTCCCCCCCCATAAAATGAGCAGTTTAGTAGCCCTAATGATGTGGGGGTTTTTTTCCAATCTTTTCACTGTAATGGTTGCTTGTTGCTCTCTTTTGTTCTGTTTCATAACTAAAATATTTTTCTCTTTTTTCAGGCTCACATTAAATTCCCTATCGACTATCCATATTCACCACCTACCTTCAGATTCCTGACCAAAATGTGGCACCCCAACATTTATGAGGTAAGGTGTTTTATAAAAAACTCTTTCTCAGGCATGTGAGAAGGCTTTCTGCTTCCTTAATCTTAAACTCACTACCTGTGTGTGTCACAATCAGAGGGTAGTCAAGGCTGTGGACTGTCAATATTTGGGTCATGGTACAACCACATAGCAGGTCCAGAAGGGGAGTGGTTCTGTGCAGAGGCAATTGGTTCAGTATTAACACCCAGTTTAGTAGAGCTGTATTTGAAAGCTGAAGCCCTGTTTTGGTTCAAAACTGGACTTTTAGTGGAGTGAGTCGAATCCTTGCTGAACTTTTGGATATCCTAGACAAGTGTCAGCCTGCCAGGAACACTAGTCGAATAGTTGGAGGACCTAGAGGCCTTTCAAAAATGTTCCTGTTGGTGCAGGTCTGTAACCTTATCACAGGTGTCCCTATGAGAGGTTCTGCAGGCATCCTTTGGACCCAGTTGAAAAGAGGAATGTCACTTCTCTTCCTTCCCCTGAACAAATGATGGCTTCAGTTGATGCCTTGGGCTTGGAAAGCCCTTTTCTGACCAGTTCTTGCTGCTAAATACCCAGTTTGGAATGGGTGTGCTTCCAGTATCATAGTGATAACACTGATGGCTTAGTAAAAAATGGCTAAAAGCCTTGCCAAATTTCAGTGCAGAACAGGATAGTAATCAGCTTTAATTGTTGACTGCTCATGGGGATTGCCCTAAGCCCAGGGACATCCTCAGATGAGTTTTCTCACTTGGACTTTGGACTTGGCACAGAATCTTGCACGTAGCCAAAGATGGTTGTTTTCTGTGAGGCTCTTCCAGTTACATGGGAGTTCAATTGGTAAATAAAGAGACCTGCAGATTATTGCAGACCCACACTGTGGGTATTGATTCTGAATCCAGAAATCCTCCTGCAGGAGGCAAGTGGGTAATGGTTACCAAAATGACATGTACAAAAGGAGTCTTGGAGAGGACCTCCCCCAGTCCTGGTGGGAAAGATGAAAAATTGGCTCTAGAAACTCTAGAAACAACTGAAGGTAGGAGGAGAAACTAACCCTAAACTTGATGGGTATATTTTGGGTTTACCTTTGAAATACTCCAGTTCTCAGCTTTGTTCTTTGTGTTTGTAGCAGTATTTCTTGCAGCTGAGGGAATCTGAAGCAGCTTGCAGGCTGTTTTGGAAACAACAGTTAAGCAATGAAGATGAGGCACTGGGATAACTCCAAATGAAACTGAGACTAACTCAGCAAAGTGCTTGAGGTTTGAGGGTTTGTCAGGAGGAGGGAAAAGAAGAAACCCTTTTAGTGTAAGGAAGATGAAAGAAAACAGCAGTTTACAGAATCTGCTGGTGGGATCAGATTGGAGACGTTGGGGCTGATGTTCCAGTTCTGATCAGTGAGACTTGAGTAAGGTGTATTTTTCCCATCTCTACTTTACTTGGGTCATCTAGTTGAATTTTGGTAAAACTGCATTCACTTGTTTGTTATTTTTATGACACAAGAGTTCTCAGTCCTAGATAGAATTGTGGCTGTTTCCCATTGGCAGATGAATACCTCATCCTCCTTGTTTGTATCTTTCAAAAATGTATGTAGGGAAAGGCTCACCCCTTTCCTACCCTGATCCCAAAACCTTGTGCTGATCTCACCAGGCCCCCTTACACCTTTACCCCTCCAGACTCTAATGCAGTGCAATTCCCAAACACATAACACTGATCATTGCAAGAGGGAAACTTCTCATATCCTTGCTTCCCTCTATTATCTTCATATTTCCAAATATCTGCTTGTTCATGTGCTGCTCACCTGATCGCTTCAGGAACTTCTGCCAAGTGCTGTGATGCCTTCTCTGAGCCACCAGCATTGTGTTCTCCCAGGAAGTGGTTAAAGGAAAAACTAAAGAAAATTATTAAAAAAACCATAATGGGCTGGGAACATAAATTAACGTTGGTAAAATTAACTTCACCTTAAAATGATACTAAAAAAATTCCAAGGTTGCACAAGCCTGTTGGAGTCCTAAAAGGGAGACTGCCTTCTTATGGCAAACTGTTCCAGCAACATAAGTATGTGCTGTGGTATTCAGCAGCTCCAGGTGCTGCATTGCTGTGTTCTTCACTAAAACCTGCTTCAAAGTGACAAGGGCTGGCTAGATTAGCAAACCTGGCAGGGTTAGTACGCCACTGAAATCTGGATCCTGATCACAACCCTCCAACGCTGACGGAGGATCTTGTTTGGCTATGAAACAAAAGTCATTGTTAATCAAGGTGAGTTGAAATGTCTGCGAGGCCCTTCAGGTGAGCTGCTGCAGTCTGTGGCTGCGATCACTGGCTTGGGCTCAAAGGCACAGATGCTATTGCTGTGAGCAGCCCTGCTCTGCCCTCCAGCAGTGCTGGAAGGGCCTGAGGCCGGGTGTGTGGGGAGCTGCCAGCCTGGATTCCTAAACAGGACTGATCCTGCCATCAACCTGTGCCTTGGATTGGAGTGACTGGGAGCGGCGTGAGCACTGCTCCTCAGCTCAGGCTGTGCCTCCTGAAGGTGTGGGGCTGCCTCCAGGAACTTGTACGTCACCCCAGCAGCAAGGGAGAGCAAGCCAGTGGGGCCTGGAGAGGCCAATAGCTGCTGGCTGGCCTTAGGACTCATCTGCACCTTCACCCCATCCTGCAGTAAATCACCCCCCCATGAGTCCCTGGAGCACCTTAGTGGAGGATGTCTGATGTGATGGATAATGCCACAGCATTCCTACAAAGTAATTGTGTCAGAGGGCTGTTGCTGATGGAGAATTGGGTTTACAGGCTTCCTCAAATGTTTATAAATGGTAGGCATTATGGAGCTTTAAATCTATATTCAGGCCATAACAGTGGTGAGTAGAACACATAATGGGGATTACGTGGCTGTATGGCTTCCATATGCTCCCAGAATCTCTTGCATGCTGGAAGGGATTTTCAGTGAAACCTTCAGAGAACATCTCCTGCTCTTTCACCTGATATTTTGAACAGCTGTGTCCTAGGGGAGCAGTGTAAGCCTGCCCCACACCATCTGTTCAACATCCTTGTGTCCTGGGAGAACAAATGTTTTCATACCTGAGCTAGTAGAGAGTGATAAACCCTTCAATTCAAAAATTCCTGTAGCTAACTCAGCTACCACTGGGAACACCAGATTTTTTTAACCCTACTTTGGGTCTCCTGTGACTAAAGCTTATTTCTGTCACTATGACAGTACTTGCTATCTGGAGACCAATTTAGTTTTATGCTGTCTTATTACTATTTTTGCTTGCTTTGCTACATTCTTTAAACCTGACTGTCTCTGACTTTAGGTTGGTTTTTTTGCCAATTTGCAGACTAACCCTTGTGTATAAATAAAGTAGATCCAGGATGAATGGAGAACCACTTCCAGTTCTTACCAGTTTGGGTTTGGGGTTGGTTGGGGTTTTTTTGGGTGTTCATATCAACAAGGTTAAACTGCTCCAGAGGTAGCCAGAGTGGTGGAGTTGAATCACCAGACTTCAGCCTCAAGCCAGGCTATTCTCAGTGCTTTTTTCTGTCTTGCAGAATGGAGATGTATGTATTTCAATTCTTCACCCACCTGTAGATGACCCACAAAGTGGAGAGCTGCCATCTGAGAGGTGGAACCCTACCCAAAATGTCAGGTAACTGTGAATATGATGTGAAACACTGACTTCAAAAGGCCTGTTGTCTCTACAAGACTAAGGTCTAGGTTGGGAGAGGCTTAGAAGGGAATTTAAGGCTTTGGGGTTTTAAAGCTTGAATCAAGTGGAAACCAGACTTACCAGGCTGTCTGAAGGTACTGAAGGTGCTCTGTGTCCTGATACTGAGCTGGCAGTGTGGAACCTTCTGTCCTGTTCACAGGGTTTCATGCTCTTAAGGCAAATTATTTCAAATGTTCTGGCCTTTCCCAGTCATTGTTATCTTCTTCAGGATACCACTAATGGAAAAATACATTTTTGCATATTTAGGCCCAGTAGAAGCCTTTTGTTTGCCTTCTGTTGTTTGTCTGTCTCCTGTCCTGCTACTGGTATCTTGAGCAGTTAGTTGGGTAGTTTTCTTCCTGCCAAAAGAACAAAGGATCACTGAGTACCAGAGGCATTCTAGTGTTTGTTTGCCAGAGATGACCAGGGTTGAAGTTTTTGAAAGGGGAAAAATGTCATTCTTCAACTTTGAGAGCACTTGTGCTTCCACCTCTAAGGGTGTCAAGGAGGCTCATTGTTTTTTTTAAACACAGTCAAGTATGGACTTTCCCATCACTGGGAGATAGGTGAGGCAGGCATGAGTAAATATAAATACAGCAAACACCCAGCAAGATGTTAAGGAATGCAGCTGTAATCTGTGTGGCAGAGAAAACTGCTCCCTGTGTCCCATGGAGCTGAGGGAGTGTTGTCAGGGCTTACAGTTGAGGCTTTTTGATAATTCTGTTTACCCTTCTCCATCTCCCCTGTGTCTTCCCTGTCCTTGAGCTGCACAGGCCAGAACTCAGCACAGCATGTGAGAAGTTGGTACATCTGTATCTCGTGCAGATAGATGATATCCTGTCTCGCTATTGCTTTGTTTCCCAAGGATTCCCATTTTTCTTGGCTTTTTTGGCTGCCTGAGGTTGGGGAAGACTCTGCAAAAAGCTCAGAGCACTAACGTAACCATCAGTACAACCTAAGCCAAAACTTTTAACTTACAGTGGAGAGCAAAAATGTGCAAGGACAAATCTATGCCCACCTCTAAAGGTGGCTCTGAGAGGCTACAATGTGGATAGCAGCTGGAACAAAAAAAAAAATCCTTTTTCAACAAGGAATATAATTGGCTGGTGCTCCCAACCAACACATCCTATCTACCTCATGTCTGTTTGGGATGAAATCCCTCTGTCTCTGAGCCTTTGGTTGATATGTGAAGAGGAAAAGGCCCTTAACAGGTCTGTTTCCTTGAGCCTGTGCTGGCTGCTCTTCCCTAGTGGTAAAGAGATGTATAGAGTCTCCTCTGAAGACAACAGCACTGTAAACTCTTCAAAACACTTCAGTGTTCCCCAGAATGGGGTGGGGGATGTAAGGAAGCAGAACCAGCCTTGAAATCACCAGTCTTTACTCTGTCAGCTTGCATGAAACAACATGATAGAATGTGATCCCTGGCATCATCCCAGAGCCTCAGCCTGCATCCAGTCCATGCAGTTTGTACCTGATGCTGAGGTTTTCAGTCCCACGTGGTTGAACTTTTTTAATGGTTTTGTCCTGTCAGACTCCCTGTGCTGGGATGCCTTTCTGTTACTGTACTTTATTCCCCTTGCTTATCCACAGCAGCCAGGTTTGAGTTGGACAAGACTGTCCAATCTTTAGGACATCAGCAGTGATGGTGCTGATCTGATGTGCTGGTTGGGAATGTGGAGCTCAGAGAGCTTCACCTCTAATGCAGTTGCCTTGCTGTATTTAAGTAGCTTTGCAGTGACTTTGGAGTCTGGGCACTGCAGTGGAAATATTGGCTTCTCCTCACTGTTGATGGAAGTGTGGGAGAGCAGATGCTAAATCCAGACATGAATTCTTGTCCTTGGCCTTCCATCGACTTTGCTCTCCAGTAAAGCCGCTGCACGATGCTGGAGCTGACATGGTGGCTTTGCAGCCTCTTTGCTGAGAATCAAAGGCTTTTAAATGAATTCTTGAGATGAAGTAGAAGATGATCTCTTCTGCCCATTGTTCCAGTCTGACCAGACAGGTTTTTTTCCGGAGCTGCAGATCTCTTTTCCTACAGAGTTACATAATTTGGAAAATAAATTGTGTAAGACTCTTCTGATAGCCATGCTAGTCTGGTCAGACACAAGTGTTTAGTTTCAAAACCTTTCAAGAAAATCAGCAATGAATGAGAAAAAGAAAATGAAAAAGAATGAGAAAAAGAAAATGACCAAGCATTTCCTGGAACTGCATCCCAGATTTATGATCTGGTAGATTTCACTCAGCACGTGCTGCTCCGAGCATGCCCCTCAATCAGTGCAAATACAACTGTGGCTCCAAGTGTCCTTTAACCAAGTTCTGCAAAGGGGCTGTTGTGTACTGCTGTGTTTCAGGACTTTCTCCTTGTCTCTTGTTCTTCCCTGCCCTTGGATGGGAAGCTGTTGCTGGCAGTACCACTGGGACAGGTGGAGCTGTTGCAGTGTCCAGGTGTGCGGAGCTGCCTGGCGGGGCTCGCTGTTCATGTTTGTGCTGGTTGTGGCACAAGGGCTGAAGTGCAGAGGGTTGTAGGAACTACAAGAGAAGGGTTTAGGCAAGAGGGTGGTGTTTGCCCCTGGTAAATGCCAGCAGAGCAGGGCAGCTGGCGAGGTGTGGGTCGCTGCTGGAAATCCTGGAAGGCTGTCTGTCTGCTGAGGTTGCATGACTGGCTCATGCTGGCTTTGCCGAGCACCAGCAGCTGAATCCCTCTGGGCCTTGGCAGCTGGCCTGGGTGTTGAAAAACATCTGCACTGCCTTCCCCTTGCTGTGCTCGAGTGCTGCTGCTGCTGCAGCTTTTTTAGTGATGTATCAGCTGAGGAGAGAAGAGACCTGCCCACGGTTTCAGCCTCTTACCACCCAGTGGGGCAGGGACAAAGCAGTGCAGCCTTTTCTGATGGCCTTGGATCCTAATGGTTCTTCTTTCTGTGCAGGGCAGGCAAACAGCCTGGCTTCCTGCTGGGAAACTGCATGCCAGCAGGAACAGGCTCACTGAGCAGGTTTCCAGCCCCACACCATCTGTGAGTGGTGTGGACAAGCTGAATTCTGCTCTGGCTGCAGCTTTGCCTGCTGCCCTGTCACAAACACGTGCACAGACACATTAAACTGCAGTCACATGAGGTTTATATTGTGTCACCTTTCCTCATGGATGGCCAGGGTGTGAGGTTCATAAATACTTGCTCTCACTTAAAATATTATTCTCAGCTTAAGACTTGACTTCAAACAAGTTTTTGATGCATCATCCAGAGAAGTCGTCGGCATCCAGAACCCATGAGTGCGTTAGCTCTGACTCTGCTGTTGTGGTTACCTCTTTCAGGACTATCTTACTGAGTGTAATCTCTTTGCTTAATGAGCCCAACACATTCTCCCCAGCCAACGTGGATGCATCAGTCATGTTCAGGAAATGGAGGGACAGTAAAGGAAAAGACAAGGAGTACGCCGAAATCATAAGGTAAACTTTTCCATGTGGGATGCTGTGCTACCAGCCTCCTGTGTTGAATCCTGTGAAACAGGGTGCTTCCAGAATTTGCTGAAACCGGTTTCTTGCAGTAGTTGTTTCTTTGGAAATGAATTTTATCATCTTATTCCAAGTCCATGCGTCGGGTTGCTCCAGAGTTTTCAGTGCACAGAAGCAGCGCAAACTTCTGGAGCAGGAGGACTGGGCTAATATGTCTTTAAATGGTCCTTTTTTCAGACTAATCTGTCATGATGCTCTGCAAAACCTATTGGCTACTAGTAAATCCCAGTCGGAGTCCCTGCTTGCCTTTTGAGCCCTGCATTGCTTGGGATGTGGTGGAAACTGACTGCATCCTACTAATTCCTGTGCTTAATACATGCATGAATCGTAATCATGTCCCTCCAATTTGAAGGACTATCAGTGGGATTTGGCAAGGCCTTGCAAAGCTGGGTTTCATTAGCTGGAAGCACTGCTCAGTGCTGCCCCTTGAGAAGTTCATGGGTCATCAGGAGCCGCAGGGAGATGATGTGAGTGTGAGCCAGGGCTGCTGCAGAACCCAGAGAGGGACTGCTGGCTGAGGCCACATCTGTGCTAGCTGTGCCAGCAGGATGTGCCCCTTTTGGAGCTGGCAGGGCAGTGTGTCTGTGCAGAGAGCCGAGCTGGGAGGTTCAGCCCTCCAGCTCCCTCAGCATCAGCGAAGCTGGATGTGTTCCATGCACACGGAATGGCAGACTGAGGAGCAGGCGGGTGGGTGAGGGGACGAGGCTGCCATCTGCTCCTCCCTGCTGGAAGGTAGCAGCCAGAGCCTGTCCTGGGGGGATGGGAAACACTTGGCTTCTGCCAGCCCCAGGCAGCACTGGGGTTACAACTGTGCCTTGGGGTGCAGCCACACGCTCCGACTGCTCTGGAGTTCAGAGCTGCCAAAGCAGTTGTGGGAATTGCAGTTCTGAGCACACAGGGGTAGAGCTGTCAGGGTGGAGTCAATAAATCATCATAGGAAATCCCTGACCATTCCTCCTGTAGCAAATGGAATTTGCTCTGAGCTCTGGCAGGTCTCTTATGTAGAGTCCTGTGAAATAACAGATTTCAGATGTTGCTGCAAACACCCTTGGCATGTTCCCAAGGCTGGGACTGCAGGAACTAAATCTGTTTCCAGTGCTGTTTGTGGTGCTTTATCCAAACCTCCAATCTCCTGACTCTGAGCTGCCAGGAGGGCTGGGCTGGGGGCTGGCCGGGAGGTGGGAGTTGAGCCGAGTTGCTGCTGGCACACGGCCCTGCTCACGTTCCCGCTGTGTCCTTCTCCCCACAGGAAACAGGTTTTGGCTACCAAAGCTGAGGCTGAGAAGGATGGCGTGAAGGTCCCCACTACACTGGCAGAGTACTGCATCAAAACTAAAGTGCCTTCCAATGACAACAGTTCAGATTTGCTTTACGACGACTTGTACGATGACGACATTGACGACGAGGACGAGGAGGAGGAGGACGCCGACTGTTACGATGATGATGATTCTGGCAACGAGGAGTCGTGACCTGCTCCCTCTATGCCCCTGTACTGCCCTGCCGACTCAGGCCAGAAGGGAGCAGCGGTAACCTAGCAGCAGTCCAGCAAAAAAAGTGGGGGGGGGGTGTCAAAAAAAAAATGAAAAAAAAGAAAAACAAACAAACAAAAAAAAAACCCAACACAAAACTTTGTCTCCTGCTGTCTCCTGTTGTATGGATCTGTTTGCTCCTTTTTTATGGACCTCTTAGAGACCCTCCACAGAATGTCTGAATTCTTGCATTCTTAACCCTTTCATCACTGTATTAAGATTTCTTTTTAAAAAAGAAACTCCCCTTTTCACTTCTCTACAAAACGCTCACAGCAAAACAGGTTTGCTCGCGTTTAGATTCTTGAATTAAATACAGTCTTGCATTGAGATGTTTAATGTATTTAAAGCTGGAACAAACCCATTGGAAGCCGGGTTTTCAGGAGCTCAAGTGCTGCATTTACTGGGAAGAAAAAAAAATCCCCACGAAGCAAATTGCCAAGGTTTAGCTGCTCCATTTACAATAATAGCGTGTGTACATTCGTTTAGCCTTGTGGTGGTGGCTTTTCCTTTATGAGGTGTGGGGCGGAGAGTGTAAAGCTACTGTGTGTTGAGCTTGATGGGATGTCACTGAAAGGTACAGTATTCCTTTTCAGCCTGCTAAGTTAGGAAATAGCTGGCCCCTGGAGCCCCAGAGGGCACAATCAGCTTTGTCTCTGGAAAAGGCTTGTGAGATGAACCCTAAAATAAACACTTAACACTTCACATCTGTACAACTGAGCCCTGGGTTGCTATTTATTTTTTTTCATTGTTCTTTTTTCAGACTAGGATAGGGTTGCAGAAGTTCAGTTTAGCTGTTCTGCTGGCATCTGCTGCCAGCTGCCCCTCTCTGCAGGGATGAGAACAGATGTGAATCCTGCTGCCCCGTGGGCCACCATTCATCCTGAACTTCTTTTCTGGCAGTAGGAGAGACCAGTAGCCTCCTGCCCCAGTGCTCACTCTAGCAGCCCTTGCTTCCTGCAGCCCCAGCCCTGTGCAGCTTTCTGTTGCTTATGTAGGTCCCCTGTGGGTCGGTGCAGCTCTGCTGCAGCCCCTGGGCTCTGTGGGGCTGGCAGAGGTTGGAGCTCCCCTTGTTGCCTGCCTGGGGTGTCCAGGCTGTCCCAGTGCCCCCCAGGGCAGAGGGTGGGTGGTGCTGGGCTCTCCTTTGCCCGCCTGGCTGGGGCACAGGCAAACATGTGCAGCCCCCCAGGAGAGAGGGGGACTTTTAGGCTGGAAGGGAAGGCCAGCAGCAGGGTCTGTCTTCAGCATCATGCTTCGTTCAGCTGGGGCCCTGAGCTCGCCCTCCCGCACGTTTCTGGGAGCTCTTGGCAGAGCTTAGGGCCCTCCATCGTGGGCAGGGGGATCAAATCATGCATGTTCCTGTCTCAGAACCCTCGTCCCCAGTCCCTCAGCACCCTGACTGTGTTGCAGCTCTTCATTTTGGCCATGGTGCAGTGCCCCGAGTTCACCTTGTGCATGATCCCTGGATGGGCTGGCAGCCCCAGAGCAGCTCAGGGGTGCTGCCCCTCTTTGGTGAGACCCTCGGTCCCCACAGGTACAGAGGTGTCACCATGGCCAGGGCCTGCTCCTCTCTTCCATGTATCTCAGGGTTTTCCATGGTACGTCACCAGCTGGGGCCTCTCCGGGGGGTGCTTCGGTGGGATCAGGCTTTGTTTGGGATCAGCTGTGCTCTAGGCAAGACTGAGCAAGTTCAGAGTGTGCTGCCTGGAGGGAGAGGAGGGGAAGGCAGCCCTCGGGGAGGGGAGGAAGGCCTGTGGGGTTCCCTGTGAAATGAGCAAGGCAGATCTGTTTTCAGTGTTGCTTGGCAGGGGTTTGCTGCAGCAGGGACAGCCCCAGCCCGGGGATGTGCATCCGATTGCCCCCAGGGAGTGGAGGCAGCCCAAGTGGTGATTCTTTGTCCCTGCTGCTTCCCATGTCCCTCTGCCCTCCTACTTGCATGTTACCTGGAAAGGCAGCTGCACCCTCCTGAGGTGTCCTGCTCCTTCAGCTCCACCTTCCAGCAAGGACTGACTCAGCCCCAGGTGCTTTTTGGAGCCGGCAGTGGGGCTCCCCTGCAGCCACTGAGTGTGGGGCACCCCCAGCCTCACAGCAGCCCTGCAAGGGTGGCACCGGGGGTGGCAAAAGGGCCACCCCGGGACAGGGGCACCAACCTTCAGCTTTCAGGTGGCTGAGGGCAGTGAAGGAGCAGAGTGTGGCAATGCTGGCTGTGCTGATGGCTGGGTTGGAAATGAGGATACTGCATCTTTCAGGATTTCCCTTGTACTTTTGACCGTCTTCACTGTATACTCTCCAGTGACTTGTATTTCCAAGCTTGGTGTTGTAAGATGCATTATTATGACTCTTGTTTTACCCTTTTTTAAAGACAAGAAAGCAACCTCTTTTGAGCGCTCCGACAATAACCAGACTAATTTCTCTTCCCCACTGTCTTGTGCAGTGTCATTGCTTGTTGACTTGCTGGTTTCCTTTTTTTCAGATACAACTGAAGTATGAGGGGATTTTTTTGAAACTATTTAAGAGATGATTGCAGAAAAATGTTTACCTACTCTGTGTATTCTGGTTTTTTTCTTAACCCTTTTTCTCCTGTTTCAGCCAATATTAGCGTTTACATTTGCAACTTACAAGTCCCTTCAAATGCAGTTTTCAACCATTCTGAAACCAGCAGGGTACACTAGATTTCTTAGTAGTTTTCTTAGCTGAACTCCCAGATGTTTTCCTTTTTTTCTTCAGTATAATTTACCAGAAAGAATTAACTGATGCATTTTTGTGTTGTCTTTCCCTTCAGTAGTTATATTTTGTCTTTTCTGCACATCTGTCTACTAATAAAAATGTGAAATGAAAATATCTCTGTACTGTTACTTCCCTGGTTGCGTTGCTTGGGTTATTCAAGAGCTTTGAATGACAAGCTCAGTGCTGCTCTGGTATCAATGCATACACCCATACACAAAAATCTATGAGGTTACTGGGAAATAAAACCACTGTTTGACAGCTGCCCACACCTGAGACTGAAGAACAAGCTGATTTAGAGGAGGACTTTGGGAAAAGGCCACGGGCTTTGCTGTTGTATTTAGTCTTCCTAAGTCAGGAAGGGGGAGACCAGTGAGAAGTTGATTCATGGATTCGTGACTGGAGCAGGGAAGCAGGACACAGGTCAGAGCTGCTGCCATGAGGCCGTGGTGCTGCTGGTGGTCGGTGCTCTGGCAGGGCAGGAGCTCAGCACTCCTGAAAGGATCAGACACGGCAGCAGGGACCTCCACTGCTGGGGCAGGGAATGGCTTTGGCCTCATGCAGAAGCCTGGCAGAGAAATTGAGGTCATGGCTGCTGGCCCTGCCTGGCCCACGCTGTTCCCTGCAGGCCCGGGAGAGGAGAAGTGTGTTTGCTGTGCCTCAGTGCTGCAGTTGGGCTAAAATTAGTGGGACAAACATCAGGGAATTGCACTGGCTGCACTTGGCATCGATGGCAGTGCAGCAACTGCCCAGTCAAATGTAGTTGGGGCCAACTGCTTTGGCTGCACAGCTGTGCTGGAAGAATGGTGGTGGCATTTTGGAGCTGCCTTCCCAAAAGAGTCTCCATACTGGGGAATGGGACACAGAGGGATGGTGCTGTCTGGGAGCTGGCTTGCTTATATCTCCTGCCTGGCTCTCCAGCACTGGGCTACCCAGAACTGCCAGGGGCTGCTCCCTCCAGCTCCAGCCCATCTGGCAAACTTGCCTGCCTCTCGAGCATTGAGGGGGGGTTCCCCTGCCTTTCCTTGACAGCCAAGTGCAGCTGGGCTACCTCGACTCTGCCATCAGTGCCTCGAACTGGGCTTAGAGGGGAAATTGCTGCAGAGTCCTGCAGGAACTGACAGTGTAGGGAAAGGGCAGAACACCTTGTTGAGTCTCACAAGGAAAGCAGAGGAGCCTACATGTGGCTGACTGCGACACTGCCTGTGGGCAGGACCTCAGAGCAGCTGGGAAGGTGCTGGAGCTGCCTTGGCTGCTGGGTGCTGGGGAGGAGGAGGGTGCTGCAGGACAGCACAGTCCGTGTGCTGCCCTTTCTGTGCTCACAGCCAGGCTGAGGATGGAAGTTGCCTGGCTGGGGTCAGTGGAGAAGCACTGGCAGGAGTCTTTGCAGCAGCTCTGCCAGGAATCCAAGGCTCAGGGGCTGCTGTGGGCTGGCACCAACTGGCACCTGCTGCCTTTCCCCAGCTCCAGCTACTTCTGGACCCTGACACACACAGAAGGACTGAGCTACACCTGCAGGGCAGCACCAGATATCTATAAACAAGAACTCAAGTGTGTGAAGGTAGCTCTGGGGGGGTTTTGTGAAGAAGAACTCCTGTGAGGCAGCAGCTCAGACCATGGGTAAATGAGGTGCTGTTGCTGTAAGGCCACAGCTGCTTGTACAGCCCTTGTAGAAACTGACAGGCCCCAGCTTGCAGACACATCCTTGCCCTCCTTGACATCCCTAAGTTGGTGGCAGTGGGACAGCAGCTGCCAAGAGCTTGCAGCAGCTGCTGGAGTTCAACCAGTGTCAAAACCCGAGCCAGGGCAGAGGAAGGCCAGGACAGTTCTTGTGCTGCTCAGAGGCTGGGGGAGGGCTGGGTGACAGCTGGGTCCCAGAGGGCCTGAGAGCTGGTAACAGAGAATGAAAAGTGGTTCTCAGGATAGAAACTATTTTTCTTGTGGATCTTGAGGGGAAAAAAGATCCCTTGCCTGTTGTGTGCTACATATTTACCCACTTCCTCTGCTGCTCAGGAGGATAAGCAGTTGGGAACCCTCACCACTGCCCTTCCTCCCGGTGCAGCCCATGGACCTCGTGGGCAAAGCAAGGGAGGGCAATGCTGCAGCTCTGCTCCCTCTCCATCCCAGCTGCTCCACAGGGACTCACAGCACCACCCCAGAAGACTCCAAGGGCAGAGACAATGTTGCTGGAGGGAGTCAGGGTGCTGCCCTGATCCCATCCCTGCTGCTGCTGCCTGAGAGCTCCCGGCCCTCGAGGGAACTCACCTTGGTCAGACCCACCTGCTGCTCTTACCCTCCCAGCTCAGCTCCTTTTGCAGGAGCAGGTGGAAAGGGACGGGCTGTAACACTCCTCCTGGAGCCTTTGAAAATGCAGACAAACACCAGTGATATGCTCAGATCTTTATTAGGTGGAGGAAGGGCTATAAAGAAATGAAAATCCTAGAACATTCAACGCACTGGTGTAGGACAAGAAGGACCAGGAGTTGCCTCGAGGGCCTTTGTTTTAAAAAAAGTGGGGAGGGACAGATGAAGTTTCCATCCAGTCGCTCTGGCTTTCCTGGGAGGGTGGCTCAGGGCAAAAAGAGGTACAAGACACAGCTTATACTTTTATTTAAGAAACCGCTACATAGTTTTTGCCTCTAATGATGCAAAGGAGGTTCCAGGAGCCATCCAGTCTCTTGCTAGAGAAAAACAACAACAAAAATCCCCAAAAACAAATAAACAACAACAACAAAAAAAAACCCAAACCAAAAAAACCCAAACAAACCAAAAACAAAAAACCAAAACAGAAAACCCTGTCCTTTTTTTTTTTATTATTATTATTATTATCAAAAAACTGAAAAATTCAAAGGTGAGGCTGCAGCTCAAGGCCACAATGACAAAACAGCCCATGACAGTTTGTCTTGCACAGCAGGAGGGAGGGAGGAGATGAAAGAAAGGGGAAGGCTGATAAAAAAATTCTTTTTCTTTCTTTTATTTTCCCCCTCTTTAAAATAACAGCTATACTGGGGGATGGGGATAGATATAAACCCAACAGGACACATCTTGATTTGCTTTTTTTGAAGGGCAGGTCTCCTTATTTGCCTGAATTTAGAACTGCATTCAATAAATGGGATCCAGCTCTAAAAAAAAAAAAAAAAAAAAAAAAAAAAAAAAGGCGCAGTTTGTCTTTTGTCTGACAGAGTTCAAAAACCCATAGAGCTTAAAAAAAAACAACAAAACAAACAAGGAAGGAAGGATGCCCTGGTGCAGACGGAAAATGAATAATTAGTTTTCCTACAAAGAAAATAAAAGAGGCTTCAAGATGCAGAAAACCACATTTAGGCTCTATTACATTTACAAATACATACATAAATATATTACATACAACAGCAACTCAAAGAGGAAGCAGGCGAGTCACACAGAGGATGGCTGGCTGGCTGCAGTTCTCCCTGCACAGACGTTTGGCTGAGCAGTTACTTCTCCTAATAATTCCAGGAATGGGCTTCGGCTTTTGTTTTCCTTTTTCTCTTTTGTTTTCTTTTTTTTTTTCTTTTTTTTCTTTTTCCTCCTCTTCTTTCGTTCTCTCTCCCTTCCCCCATTTCGGATTTAGTTTGTCCAGTATGGAGAAGTGCCATAGGCGGTTTTGGTAGCCTGAGACTTTTGCTGCATGGTGCTGGGTTGGTTGCGTTGGCCAGATCCACCCTAGAAATGGGAAGCAAAGGAGACATGGGCATCAGCTGCCATAGCCCCAGAGCTCCCAGGAATGACAGGCCCACCTAAACATCACCAGAGACAGCCCCCACACCCACCAACGCAGAGATGCTACCCCCAAAATGGATCTGTTCCTGCCCTGCAACATCTCTGCATCCTGCAATCCAGGATGAACGGCCACAGGGACAACAAGCAGGAGCTTAGAGATGCACCATCCCACTGCCTGCCACCCAAGACAGGGTCAAGCACAAGGAAAGTGAGGAGCAGGACTGGGGACAGCAAAGGAGCTCTCCCAAGGTGAACAGAGGTGGCACACCAGGCAAGGATGTCACACATTTGGAGTGCAAAAGCATGTCCTACTTCTGGACTCCCAAGGTTGTACACTCTGTTCTTCCAGGGAATATTTAGACTGAGGAAAGGAAACAAGTGTGCAGGTGAAATCAAACTGGAGCTGACATGTACTCTACAAGGGGATGTTTTGTTTTCCCCCAGAATCATAGTCCAAGTGCTCACGTCCTGCTCTCCTGCCGCAAGCAGAGCACAGCAGCGCCTGCCTCAGCTTCACCCCTCAGCCCATCTCTCCCCACTCCACATCAGGATGGGCTCTTCACAGAGTCACAGCCTGGCTGAGGCTGGCAGGGACCTCTGGAGGTATCTTGTCTGACCCCTGTGCTCGAGCAGTATCACCTAGAGCCTGCTGCCCAGCACCATGTCCAGACAGCTCCAAGGATGGAGACTCCACCACCTTCCTTGGCAACCTGCACCAGTGCTTGGTCACCATCCCAGTAAAAACATGTTCCCTGATGTTCAGAGAGAACATCCTGTGTCCCAGTTTGTGCCCAATGCCTCTGTTCCTGTCACTGGGCACCAGTGGAAAGAGCCTGGCTCCATTCCTCTTTACACCCTCCCTTTGGGTATTTCTGTACATTTGATGAGATCTGCTCTCAGTGCTCTCCACGCTGAACTGTCCCAGTTCTCAGCCTTTCCTCACAGGAGACATGATCCAGTCCCTTCATCATCCTTATGGTCCTTCACTGGACTCTCTCCAGTGTGTCCACCTCTCCCATAGTGGGAAGCCAAGAACTGGATACAATGCTGCAGCTGTGGCCTCTCCAGCGCTGAGCTGAGGGCAAGGATCAGTTCCCTCAACCTGCTGGCAATGCTGTGCCTAGGGCAGCTCAGGATCCCATTGTCCTTTTTTGCAGCAAGGGCACTCTGCTGGCTCATGGTCAACTTGGTGCCCACCAGGACCCCCAGGGCTTTTTCTGCTGAGCTGCTTTCCAGCTGGGTGGTCCCTAATATATGTTGGTGCATGGGGCTGTTTCTCCTCAGGGGCAGGACTTGGCACTTCCCTTTGCTGAACTTCATGAGGCTCCCTTCCCAGGCTGGCCAACAGCATCAAGTCTGTCAGTCTGCAATCGCTGCCAAGGCCCTTTCCCAGTGAGCAAAGCAAACACCAGAAAAAAACAACTCCCCCAAGACCCTGCAGGGATGGGGGGAGCAATGCCCTTGGGCAGCTGCAGAGGCAAACGGGGCCGACTCACCTGCCCATCCTGCTGAAGGTGGTGATGCAGCATCTGGGAATGAGGCTGCTGATGTGCAGGGAGGATATGAAGAAACGGGGCTGGAGCATAACCTGGGGCAGCACCAGGGTTCAGGGGCCCAGTGGATCCAAGAGCAGAGGGCAGGCTGAAGGGAGGCGGAGTGCCAGCATGGAATCCCTGCTTGTCAAACGTCTGCACAGGAGGCAACAGGCACAGTGTCAGACTGATGTGAGCAGCCCAAGCCAGACGAGAAACAGAGTGGCCCAAATACACATCCCCTGAACCTTTGACTGACCCCATGAGCAAGCCAGGTCACACTGAATACCTGCCAGCACCCCTGAGGACAAGTTTCAGCTCCTGTTCTCACCCATATTTCTGCACTAATGGTTTTGACATTTTTATTTTCACGGCTATTGTGTTCCTTTTTCCCTGACCTCTTTTCATTCAGAGGGATGTGGGATGGCAGCAGCTGCCTGATCAGTCCTTCTCACACTGAGTGGGCTCAGCCTGGAACTACTTGACCTACTCAGGGCAGTCCAACAAAAATGCAAAAACTTGCAGTAATATTTTCCTCTTGCTGGCCAAAGCTTGACGCCTAACTCTAAGCACGTAGCTGACAGCTGGCTTGCTACCTGTTAAGTATGGATCACAGCCAGACACCAATTACCCTGGTTGAGGGTGCAGGGAGGAGCAAACAGGAGCTGGATGTAAGCCCACTGCCCAGCTTGTCAAGGCACCTCCTGCTTTGCTGGGAAGTTGCACAATGAGCAATGTCCCCAGGAGACTGTGGGACAGGGATTCCTGGGCATAGGGATGGGCACTACTGCCTGGTTCCTCTGGCGAAAAGTGAGAGGCCTCTCGACTCTCCTGCTTTGGGAGCTATTTAGACTAAAAATCCTATCACCCATCACATTTCATTTGCACCCAGGACAGGGCTGGCATGGGGCAGCTTGGGCAGTGTGCGGCACAGGGAGCACTGAGCCTCTGCCAGCAGCTGCTGTCAGGAGCTGACACAGCAGGAACAGTGTGACAGAGGACAAGCCCAACAGCAAACAGAGCCAGTGTTACAGATGCCACGGCCTGCTGACCCTGAGACTGGCCAGCCTGGGAACAGAAGGGGAGTCACGGGCCTGGCCTTGGGCCATGAAGGAGGGTCCAGCGTTGCTCACCTGAGTCTTGTTATAGACTGAGCCGCTGATATCAGGCACACCCGTGTTACTTGAGGTCACAGAAACACCTGGAAAACAAAAATGCCACCCACAATGAGAATGTCACCCAGCACGATCCCATGCTTTGCTCCCAGTGCCTCCGGCAGCCTCAGTGGATGCACTGCCCTGCCACTGCAGGGTTCTTCGGGATCTCAGACCCATGGCAACCCCCCATGAGAACAGAAAAAAGGGCTCAGTTCCTCGTTCTCACTGCAAAGCAGGAAGCCAGCACACTGGGATAAATCACTCAGGTCCATAACCCAGCAGTTACCACTCGGATTCCAGTGCACTTCACCAGGCAGCATCTGGTTGCACTGAACACTCGTTTAAGCTGACAAAAAGCCAGATTTCCCCTAGGATCAGGGGAGCATTTGGCTCTTCTGCAGCATTCCAGAGCCTTCCAGTGGTGCCCTGAGCAATGAGACTCAGCATCTCCAACACATCTGAGCCCCTGTCCTTTCACATCCTGCAGAAGAGTGAGGCCTGCGATGCTGCCCTGCCCTGACACCAGGGACATCACTGACTCAGACTGGCTTCCCCTGGGACTGTCTGGCAGCACAACAGGCTCAGAAACACTCACCAGCAAGGTGGCTCTCAAAACAGACACTTATTCACAGTTTTATAAGGACTGGCTCTGATTATTTCACTTGGATCAGAATAAAACCAGCAGTTCCTTTGGCAGTTGACTCAGAGGACTGGACTCAGAAGGTGTGCACTCCTTAGCAACACAGGTTACTTCAAGCCTGTAACCCTCCTCCAAACATTGCTCTTTTTTGGATTGCTTGTCCACCAAAGAGAGCATGGTCACCTGGTGTTTCAAATGCAGAGCAAAGCTCGGTATTTGCTTAAGCCCAAGGATGAACTAGTTAGTGCTAAGCAGTTCAGTATACACTTTGCAGGTCTAACCAGCATGTGCAGAATAAAGCTTTCATATGAGCTGTGTAAATTCTTCAGCCTTTATGGTCACAGAGGAAACATTTCCAGGCATGACACAACGTGAGTTACAGGGTGTACAGACAGCAGCTTGACAGCCCAGAGATGTGTGAGGTGTCCTGCTCACCCATAACACACAGCTGTCTCAGAGGCCTACCAAGAAACTTAAAATCTAGCCATCATTTGCCAGAGGACCATTTCAGCAGCAGCAGTATCCAACTGCTCAGGTTTCACAAACAAGGCACTGCTGAAGGATCACTATGTTCTTCAGCAAAGAAAACTTGGGCAGGGGAAACAGCTCACCACCCATGTACAATTGTGGACAAAGCTGCACATCAGCCACACAAACCCCATACGCAGAGTTCAGCCACGAGGTTTAGAAGGAACACCTGGGCCATTAGAGAAGCATTTTGTGTACGGGAGATGGAGAAACAGCTTGGATCATGACCCTGTGCAATGCTGGCTGCTGTGCTCACTGCACAGCACTGGGAGATTGCCCTACTAAACCCCACTCCGGAGCAGCCTCAAGACTCGTGTGTTACCTTTCCCAGGTCCAGTGCCAGCAGATTTGTTTTGTGCTTGAGATGACCCACTGTAGCCTCCTTTGCTGTAATCTCCAGCTGCCGTTCCCTGCGTTAAGTCATCGTAGCCTGCCGGTGTGTACAAGACAAGGTGTTACAGGGCGCAAGCAGCGCTGCGGGCGCGCTCGGGCAGCGCGGCGGGGAGCCCTTACCTCCTGTGCCGTAGCCATGCTGTCCGTAGCCACTCGCCTGTTGGAAAGGAGTCGATGCTGTGTTCAGGTTGACTCCGTGCTGCTTGGCAGACGCTGGAGGGACCTGGACAAAGGGAGGGAACAAAAGGCGCAGTTAAGCAGGGAATGCGAGCTCCCGCTGCCATCTAGTGGGGAAGGCACCTCCACTGCACCTGGGAAATTCAGTCTGGAGTTGGGAGGACTCACTCCAGCAGTAACTTGCTGTAGTGGAATTGTGCAAGCCCCAGGATTTTTGCTAGAGCGATTGCAGTGCAGCCCTCCCTCAGAACAGGCTGCATATTTCTGTCATATGCTCCATGTAAACAGCAAATTCTTACCCACAAACCCAGGAAGAAAAAACACAAAATCAAACTAAACATCAGTTCCTGCTTGAGGCTGTTTCATAAAACACTGTCCTGTAGTGCCCTAAACAGACTCATCTACCCTTCTGCCTGGAGCAGCACCACCTCTTCCCAAATAACCTTCTTCCTCCTGCGACTTCCAGGCCTGCCTGCTCACTCAAAGGGGTCTCCTCCATCCTTAAGAGGATCTCCAGGCACTCTCAGCTCACTGACTCAGCTTTGGGTCTCCCCTTGACTCTTCAGAGACTAGTAAGGGCTTTCAGGAATACCAAGTCCATGAGCTGCAGCTGTCAGCTATTTACAGAAAACTGCTCATGAGTTCTGGCCTTTTAAACTTCTTGTTTTCTCCTGGAAGGGACTGCATCTATTTTCTCATATTGCATGTTTCTGGTGAGCCCTTGCAGACTGAGGAAGTTGACTCTATTCCATTTTCACAAGACTCCTCTCTGGGGTCCTCAGTACAAGAAAGCCATGGACCTGCCAGAGCAGATCCAGAGGAGGGCATGAAGATGATCATAGGGATCAGCACCTCTCCTATAAGGACAGGCTGAGAGTTGGGGTTGTTCAGCCTGGAGAAGAGAAGGCCCTGGGGAGGAGACCTTACAATACTTTACAGAGGCTTATAGGAAAGATGGAAAAAACATTCAACCAGGCCCTGTAGTGACCAGACAAGGGGCAGTCATTTTAAACTGAAAGTTGGTAGGTTTAGATTAGATATAAGGAAAATATTCATTACCACGAGGGTGGTGTGGCACTGGCACAGATTATCCAGAGAAGCTGTGGATGCCCAGTTCCTGGAAGCGTTCCAGGCCAGACTGGATGGAGCTTTGAGCAACCTGGTCCAGTGGAAAGTGTCCCTACCTATGGCAGGGAGGTTAGAACTACATGGTCTTTGATGATCTCTTCCAACCCAAACCATTCTATAATTCCAAGATGTAGAATGTTTGGGCTGGAGAAAGCCAGAACCAGAGAGGCAAGCAGGGAGGGTTACAATTTAGGCTGTCACACTTACAAACATGGTTGGCCCATATTGGAATGCACTGGGAACACCAGGCACACCAGCATAGTAAGGGAGCCCAGTGTAGCTGTACCCCGGGGGCAGGGTGGGGTTGAGGAAGGGCTGCTGAGTCGTGTGGTGAGTCTGTGTCTGGTTCTGCTGTGGCTGGGCCAGCGTGGTGGCCGGAGCAGGAGAGGCGGAATCCCCACGTCCAAATTTCGTTACATCACCTGCGAAAGAACGAACTGATCAGAAAAGCTACCAGAGCTACTCCAAAGATGGGGAATTCAATCAATTAAAATCCTCTGAATGCAAGCAGACAACTATAGAAGAGAGCACACCCTACACCTGAAAGCCTGCAGTTGTTCATGGTAAGCCCTCTCCCAGTCTCTGTTCCTGACAGCCACAGGGATTATTGCCTGTTCATGGCACAAGAACTCTGTGCCATGAATAATCCATTGATAAAATGGAGATACCGATACTCACCTATCTCACATGGTCTGAGCAGATTCATTACTATCAGATCATTGCAATAAAATATGCTAAAAGCAGAAGTATGGTAAATAGCCAAAGAGCCAATGGTTGTCAGGTTAAAGTGTCACTCTTCTGGAGGTTAAACTGATTAGCTAAGCTTCATGGGCTGAAAGCAAGTTAGGATTTACAGGCAGTGATGGGTATATTTTTGCCAATGTCTGTTTATTTGTCAAGCATGACTAATTAAAATGTCCAGTTCCTCACACCACCAAAGTTCTGAAGACAGTAGCTGAAGGCCAGGAAAGCAAGGCTTGCATCGTGGGCCACCTTATTGGAGAAGTAGGAAGGGAAATTCAGTTATTAACCCAAAAGCAGCCTCCCAGGAGAAGGGATTATGAAGCAGAAAACTCCCAAACACCTGAATGTTCTGGTAGCCTACAAAGCAGCATGTTTATATGTTTTTTTAAGGAGGTGATATACATCAGTCACATCTACCTTATCCCCAACAAGTTTTTCTTTTTGTTGGTTACCAGGAAGTATGACAACACTTAATACCTTCACTACAGGAACTACAACGCCCATGGCTACAGTTTTAAGCTGTAATCAGATGGCAGTAGATGAAAACCACTGCTGAAAACTCTGGATAGCATTAATGTCATCTTTGCACAATGATGACTAAAGAGAAAGAGCAGGAGTGAAGAAGAGCTTCTTCAATCACATGCTTACAGAAGGGAAGAACAATTCCTCTTCCAGCAACAGCAGGATGACCTGCACATAGAAACCAGAACATTTCGCTTACCACCCTCATCTTTAAAGAGCACTCACCTGAGTACGGGTTGTTAGCAAGGCTCCCATCTCTGCCTGTCAAGGTTGCAGGAGCAGGGAATGTAATTCCATAGTAATCCTTGGAAAGAGACAACATCATTTATTAATAGTTGAAACTGTAACAGAGCTGAACAGCTCTTATAAACCCCATATGATATGCAGAAGAAAATTTTGAAAGCAAGAACTAAAAGAAGTTTGGGTAGAATTTGACCTTATGCCTTGCAGCAGAGATGAAAATTTACCTGGATCCTCAAGTTAAAAATAGACCTACTTTACAGACATTTAAAATATTAAAGGCAGTAACTAAACAATTTCCCTCCCAGCTGTCATCTTCCTGTGAGACTGTGCCTAGAACAGAACCAGGGACAAAGTCACAATGTGGATGTATGTAGTCTAAAGGTTTTGCCCTTGTACCATGCCCTGTTTTCTAAAAGTGGAAATGTCAGCCAGTGAAACAGCAAAAACATAAAAGGAGAAAAATAGTTACTATTGGATGACTGGAAAATTTATTTAAACTACATTACAGGAGACCTTGAGTCAGTAGTCTCTGAAGTGGGGCAGGCATGACAATCCATTGGGGTGCATGAAGAAAATGGGTTTGGCACCATTCATAAATACAACTTACAGAATTTTAAAATAGTGTTTGTTTAACCTTCTTCTCCTTTTCCAATTTTTTTTTTATGTTTTATACATGTTAGTACAGGAATATATGTATATAGTATAATTCAGAAATAAAAATATATTGTGAGTGCTCACAAATTTTTTACTGATGGGGTGCATGATAAAAAAGGTGGAGACCTCTGCCTTGGATCAGTCTTCCAGGTCCTCTACAGGAAAATAAACAGTCCTCACCCTAGAAGGCTTGCACTCTGAGATGACAGGACATGACAGCAAAACCAAAGCAGCATTTGGACTTCAGTTTGAGAGAAAAAGCAACAAGTTTGCCCTTCTCTCTCTGGATGAACTCCACCTGTGGGCCTGGCACTCTACTGTTTTTCCTCCTAATTTTCCTGTTTCACTACTCACCACCTCCAATCCATCAAGAGTTAATGCTTTAGCCAGTAACTATTTAGCCAGTATCTATTTTCACGCATTCTCAAGCACTGGAAAAGCATCCTCGTTTGTCATACCCCTCTCTGCAAATTCCATAGCACCTCAAATGCTTTCTGAGTTGACACCACCTTGGTGCATTTCTGTGCATCACTCCCCTGTCTCCTGTACCCAATCCTCTATCACTGAACGTGAAATATGTGGCAAAGTTTCAGTATTGGTGCTTTCTGTAACTTGAAATGGTGCCATTATTTCATCATCCTTTCCTTCCCAAGTAATTCCCCTTTATCAACTCCAGCATGAATCACTTGACAGAACATAACCAAATTCACATTAAAAGTCTTAGCAGGTTATTTAAAAGCAGCTCGCCTATCACCTTCTGACGAAAATGCCACAAAAAGAAGATTTAGAGGAGAGATGTCAACAATTCAGTGGGTATGAACTGGAACTGACATACTAGCATTTTCTCCTATACAAACTGGACAAAATATAATTAAATCCACATGAGAACAGAGTGTAAGAATTGCAAGTATTCCCACTGCGCCTCAGGCAGGGGAAAACCACATCAGTGCTGAATATCCCTACCCCACACACCTGTGCATAAACACACTCAAACCAAACAGTCATGAGAAAATACGAGTGCAAGGCAGTTATCTTTGCAGTTCATGCCTGCCCAAAAGAAAGTATTAGAAGAGACACTCTGCTCTCCACACCACAGATATCTCCTGACCTACAGAAGGCAATCAGGAAAAGCTGTCTGAAGTCAAAACTGAAATACCAGGAATAGGCTCGAAAAGCGAGATAGAAAAGGATGGAAAAAGAGTAAGTGATGAGACATAATAGATTTAAACTCCATCAAGCAGCTCACTGGGTACCACACACACCAGCTGAGGCATCTGTAAAATCTCTGCAACAGATGAACAGAAAAGACAGCCTACAGAAAACACTGTAACACAGAACTAAAGGACCCAACAACAAAAAAATCCACAGTGAGAATTTACAGCGCCAGTATGCACATTACGTAATTGAGTTATCTTTAGAAAAGAACTTCAGGAGAAACTCCCATTCTTGCTGTATGAGCAGCCACCAGGATATCTTGCTGCTGGAAGTTGCCCAGGAAGCAGCAATGACTTCCACTTGGAACTTTGCCCACTTTCACTTTCTAGATGTAAGCGGACTGCCACATGAAATACAAACATTTCTGCCTGCTCCTGCCCCCCCAACATCATTTTCACAGCAAATTCAAAACACAACAAACCCCCCAAAATCTAGAAAACACAACTACTGCATGAATAGCTGACGAAAAATCCTTTGTGACATATATACATTTATTTCTAACTATGAACATACCTAAAATAAATAACTCAGGGTGCAGGGGGTATGAGAGATACCCCCCAAAATATTCTGCAAGATGTTTGCAGAGAGAGTAAAAACTCCTCCATCAGCAAAGTTGCAGATGACACAGAAGAAATAAAAAATATTAACACATACATATTAAAAAAAAATTAAAGAATGCTGAGAGACTAACAATATTTGTCAATAAGAAATACAGGAAAACATCCATTAACATGCAAAACAAGCATTATATAAAAATAATATCATAGCATAAAATAAGAAAAAATAGCTGCTGCCAGGCAGAGAAATTTTAAAATAAAACCCAAAAGATAGCACACAAAACAGATGAAAAGGAAACCCTGAAACCCAACCCCAGCACGGCCACCCAGAAAACTTTTTCTGCCACACTTTCATCTCCTGCTGCACCATAACAGGACAGACAGGAGCTCCACAGTAGCAGCCCTGGGAAAAAACCAGTTCCACTTCCCACAGAGGGCCATCTCCTGGTCGCACTGTACAAGCACAACAGAAGCCCTCAGGAGGAAGCAAACAGAAAGCAAAAATGAAAACGAAGGAAGGGAAATTCTGCCTAGATGATGGTGATGATGAAAGGAAAGCCAGGGCACTACAAAAAGCTGCACACTGGCAGCACCCTAAGCACAGCAACCACCACCACCGAGCCAGACCAGGCTCCTGCACAGCACCCACGGCTCTACCATGGCTGTACCTGGATCCCAACAGCCCTGCCTGCGGAATGGCACCCTGGCACTTCTGCTCCTGCTCACCACTCTCACCTCCGGGCTTCCCTGTCACCACCTGCAGACCCTCGACAACGCTTTCCCCTGGGAACAACTCCAGCTCCTCGACCACATGGCTCCCAACTCAACGCACACCTGTCAACTCCACAACCCGCCCTTCTTCCCCGACACTCTTCGCTACAACAACCTCAACCCGCAACAAGCCGCCGCCGCCGCCCTACGCATCCTACAACACCTCTTCCACACCCTCAGCGCCAACAGCACCTCCCAGCACTGGCACATCCAGCCACGACACCGCCTCCTCAACCAACTCCAGCACCACATCCACCGCCTCGAGCAATGCCGCCCCGACAACGCACGCCTCTTCAAAGGACCCCGCAACCTCGTGTTCACCATGAAAAGGTACTTCAGGGACATCCACCTCTTCCTCCACGCCCACAACCACAGCGCCTGTGCCTGGGAGCACATCCGCCTCGAAGCTATTACCTGCTTCCAACGCGTGGACACACTCCTACGGCGAATGAAGCATCAAGGTGCTCTGGACCTCACTAAACCCACGGACAGCCAACGCCCATCCCCAGTCAGTGCCAGTGCCCATGGATGGGGAGATGGCAGCAGCAGCCCAGGCTGGGATCACTCGGCACCGCTCACGCCGCCTCCAGCCACAATGCTGAGCTGATGGGGAAATGGGTATGACCGTGGCGACACTGGGGCCAGGCTGTGGCACAGCCCACAGACCCAAACCACGGCCACTGGAAAGGAATGGGGAGGAAGTTTCTGTGCTGCACAGAATGGACAGCTGGGAGGCACTGGCGATACACACAGTACTTATTACTCATGGAATTTCCAGTCCATCCAGACTACAACCTCAACTGATGATGCAGTATGGGACCATGGACACTTTGGGGATACTTTGGGACTCTCATGCCAATCACTATTTATCACAGAACTGTTTTTTATTTATTTAATTGATTTAATTATTATTTATTTATTTATTTGGCTAGCCACTAACTTATCAATTCACTCACTTGTTAGAAATAAAGACTTTTTGTAAAAAGAGAAAGAAAAAGCAAACCTGTGGTCATCTTGTTCATACCTGACAGGTAAAGACACAGTCTTCTAGGCAGGTAAGGATGAGTTTCCCTCCTGCATCCTGTCTCACTGATCCCAGTGCCTCATGCCCAGGTCAAAGGCTACGGATAGCAGGCCACTTTCAGGGACCCACTGTGGTCCTGAAAGCCCACGAGGCATCTCCTACTGATGCCAGACCCTTGGAGCACCCATTTGTCCAGATGACACACTTCCTCCTCTTCTGCCACCCTTCCAGACCCTCTCACAACACCAAGACATGAAAGCCACCTCCAAACCATCATCCCACCACAAATACCCATTCAGCACTGCTTTGGAACAAGCAAGGTGATAGAGACAAGGTGCATCTCAAAGAATCAAGGAGAGGACCTACTAAGGTCTGTAGAGATTTGGACATGAAACAGCAGCCCAGTGCTACCAACGCCCCCCAAGAAACACAAAAAAGACACAGAATCCACAGGTGATGCCCAAGACCGCTCACTGCTCTCCTACAGCCACCACAACTGGTCCAGGATGCTCCCAAATGTGCCTACAGACCAGTGGCCATGGAAACCTGCACTACACAGAGGACATTGTCCTTGTCCTTCACCCCAACACATCCTCAGCAAACAGTAAGATACATCCCCCAATCACCACCACCCAACGCGGTCCTACCCAACCAGCACATCCAGCACAGCATTCCCCATGAAGGAAACCGCCCGTACACCACCAGCACCTGCTGCTTCTTCACCCTCCAACCCATCACCCCAAAAATATCTGCCCCAGCTGGTTTGCCCTCCCTGGGGAAGCCCAAGCAATGTCAGCAGCTCTGGCCTCCTCCTGCACGGGATAAAGAGGTTGCTCTCCGTGCTCAAACCACCTCCCCCACCACATCACTACAAGGACACTGCTCCATGCAAACACAAACGATTACTTCCCATCTAGCTGGAGAGTGACAAAAAAGAGGGACCAAATATAGAATAACAGAATCTCTAAGGTTGGAAAAGACCTATAAGATCAAATAAGATCAAATCCAACCTTTGACCAAATGCCAATATACCCACTATACAATGAAGCCTGTTCCAACGCCTGACCACTCCTTCGGTGAAGGATTTTTAACTAACACCCAACCTGAATCTCCCCTGGCACAACTTGAGGCTATTTTCCTTTCCTATCACTGGTTGCCTGGGAGAAAAGGCCCCTCTGCCCCCAGCCTGGAGCACTGCAGGGGGTTGTTGTGACCCAAGGGCACTTGGCCTTGCTGAACCTCACACAACTGGCCTCAGCCATCGATCCAACCTGTCCAGATCCCTCTGCAGAGCCCTCCTGCCTTCCAGCAGATCAACACTCTCAACCCAGCTTGGTCCTCAAATCAATGGAGGGTGCTCTTGATCTCCTTGTCCAGATCATCAGTAAAGGCATTAAACAGGGATGACCCAGTAGTGAGCCCTGGGGAACACCACTAGTGACTGGCCCCAGCTGGATGTAATTCCATGCACCAGCACTCTCTGGGCATGGCCATTAGCCAGTTTTTTAGCCAGAGAACAGAGTATCCATCCAAGCCAGGAGCAACCAGTTTCTCCAGGAGAATTCTATGCAAAATGGTGTCAAAGGCTTTACTATAAACGTCCAAAAAGTCAACATCCACAGCCTTTCCCTCATCCACTGAGCAGGTCACCTTGTCACAGAAGGAGATCAGCTTGGTGAAGCAGGACTTGCCTTTCCTAAACCCCTGCTGGCTGGGCCTGATCCCCTGGTTCTCCTGTACATGCTGTGTGATGGCACTCAGAATGATCTCTCCATGACCTTCCCCAGCACCGAGGTCAGACTGACAGACCTGTAGTTCCTGGGATCCTACTTCTGACTGTAGGTGAGCATTACACTGGCCAAGCTCCAGTCATCTGGAACCCCCCTGGTTATCCAGGACTGCTGGTAAGTGATGGGGAGTGGCTTGGTGAGCTCTTACACCAGCTCTCTTATACATTCAGGTACAGTGCAGGACCCCTCAAGATGAAACTTCCACGCTGTACTAATGTCCTCCTGATGTTCCTCCTAACCAGAAACACCCTGTAATGCCAGGCATGGGGACCTCATTGGTTCTGTCTTCTCTGAGGTGGCTGAAGGAGCTAAAACCTCCTCAGGTATAAAAACAGGAGGAGTAGTAATGACACAAGCTGGAATAAAGGGAATTCAAACATGAAGGAACAAATGCATTAATATTATTTTTTAACGTGAAGGTGATACAACACCAGAAGGGGGATCAGGAAGGTTAAAGGATGTCCATTCCTGGAGATCCATCTAAAAGCATCACTGGACAAGGCCATCAGCAACCTCCTCTGATACCACCTCCTTTCAGCATCACAGCGCACTTGAGATACCCAGAGAAAAAAGACCACTAAAAAACAATTGAAAAAGTGGAAAGGAAATTATGAACAATCAGTGATTAAAAAAAAAAGAGAGAGAAACCGAGAACTTTCAGTAGTATGAGGGCATAAGACACACACATATTTTCACCAGGTAAACACTGGAAATTGCAAATTGCTTGTAAAGGACCTTTCCCTCAGCAGAGCATAATGAGACAGTGGTCATGAAAAGTTCCTCAATTGGCACAAAGCCAAAAACAATTCCAACACAAAAATATCTCTGCCTCCTTCTCTGTTCAAAAGCAGCAGTTTAGAGAAGACTTCTTATCCCCCATCACAACAAGGTTCAAACCACAAAAGGGAAGCAAAGAGACTGCAGAAGCTTTACCAAAAAACATTCAGCCCTCAGGTGTTTAGACCCAGAGCCATCTCCTTGAACGTCCTGAGAAATAAACTATTTTACAGCTCTCCCAAAATGTACAAAGAAACGATGTATTGTTATGAATATAAAGATGAATACAAAGAATGCCTCACTTCGAGTAAAAAACCAAAAAGACAGTTAATGGAGAGTTACAAAAGGACTTGAAGAGTGTTGTGGGCAAAATGGAAGCTTCGGATAACATTTACCAAGGAAGCCCTTCTACTGAGTGGTAAGGTTTGGAAAGGACCCCCTTGCTTTCTAAATTCCCTCTAAGAGAAGAGAGTCTGGGAGCGGCTTTATCCAATCCTAGTCTCAGACTTAGTCAAGGTTTGTGTCTGAAGAATTACACAGGTGTAAGTGAGCCTTTATATGACTTGGTCCCACAGGATCAGAGACATGTTTGTATAGGAAATACGTTGCTCAGGAAAAAAAATGAATAAAATTATTATTGATAATGATTGGACTTAAGAACTTTAATCAGAATTATCTATTACACATTACAGGTAGTTGTAATTATTTATATAGTACACTATTGACCAAATCAATCTTTTCAAAGCCATCTTAAAAATAACTAGAGAATGATGTAACTCATGCAGTGACCATGGGCAAAGCCTTTTCCTCAGCCTCCAGGAGTAATGTAGAGGGGTATCCCCACTCAAGGGAGGAATCTCCATGTCCGCTACTAGAAGGGCGGTGTTGGAAATCTCTGGAGTTAAAATGTGCAAATAAGATTTTATACTATAAAGTAAATGACCATAATGCATTTATTGCAGGAAAAGTTCAAAAAGCTCAAAAGCTTCAGGTAACTTATCAGTTACCTAAAGCTTCCGGGCTTCTGTTTAAGAATTTTGTTTGCACATATACACCAGTGCAATTCTCAGCAAATACTATTTTAAAAACCCTTGGAATGTTTAACGTTGGGACTGTTGGAAGAGGCCGGTTTAAGAATTCTTAAAAAAAAAGGAAACTAGGAAAATTCCCTGTCCTCCACAACCAAAGAACCTGGCAGGAAGGGTAAAGTCCAAGCTGCTTTACCACACAATAAGCAGACAGTCCATCTAGAGGCAAGAAGAGAAATTCAGCGAAACACGAAAGTAATAAGAGTTCAGCCAGAGAGAAAAGGGAAACCACAAAAAAACCACAACACCACGAAAAGAGAAGCATGGGCCAAAACCAAGATGGTTTCATACCCAACAGAGAACATACCTGCACAAATGCCTCCATACAAAGAATACCATCACCAATACCACGGCCCTCGGCGACTGCGCATTCTCCCATCAGCCGCTACACGCAACCTCCCCCACCGCACCACCAACGCTGCCCTCCACAACCGCCACCACCACAACAAACCACTTCCCACAGACCAACACACCCACCAGCCCCAGCTGGAAACCACGGACGGAAACTCGCCGCAAGCAGAAAGCGACAAACGGAAACACAACGCCACACATAAAGCCGCACGCTCGGCACCAGCCCAAGCACACCGACCACCAACAACCGGCCTCACCGACCTCCGCACCAGCACCACCCAACACCACCCACAGCCACACCATGGCTGCGCTCAACACCCCACAGCCCCGCCTGGGCCACGCCGCCCCGACGCTTCTGCTCCTGCTCACCGCTCTCACGGCCGCCCTCGCCTGCCAACACCTCTGGACCCACCACGACACCTTCCCCTGGGAACAACTCCAGCTCCTCGACCACATGGCTCCCAACTCAACGCACACCTGTCAACTCCACAACCCGCCCTTCTTCCCCGACACCCTCCGCCGCAACAACCTCCACCCGCAACAAGCCGCCGCCGCCGCCCTACGCATCCTACAACACCTCTTCCACACCCTCAGCGCCAACAGCACCTCCCAGCACTGGCACACCCACACACGACACCGCCTCCTCAACCAACTCCAGCACCACATCCACCGCCTCGAGCAATGCCGCCCCGACAACGCACGCCTCTTCAAAGGACCCCGCAACCCCCTCACCACCATCAACAAGTACTTCAAGGACATCCACCTCTTCCTCCACGCCCACAACCACACCGCCTGCGCCTGGGACCACGTCCGACTCGAAGCTCGCGCCTCTTTCCAACACCTCCACAACCTCACACGCACCATACGACGACACCCCAAACACACACTCACACCCACCACCGCAACACCCCTCTGACACCCACCACACGCACCCACCTCTCCCCTCCCGCCTCCCCTCGCCCCACACAACACACACCGCTCACACAACCCACCCACACCCTCCAACCCCTCGCCTTCTCTTCACACAACCTCCCCTACTTATTTGCACAAAGACTTTCAGCCCTTTATTTATTGAATTATTTATCTATTTATTCACTTCTTGACGACACAACAAATAAAGACCTCTTACAAAACCCTTCCCAGTGCCTCTGGTCTCAGCAGCACAGCAACCGCCCCGGGCCATGGGGGGAAATCACCTCCACTCGACACCTACACCGAGCCCTCAGCCAAACAGCCTTCGCACCACTCTTCTCACTCACGCCTCCACAACGAGCATCTGGCAGCAACCTCTTTCCAAAGACACTCACAGGGGCTTCACAACACCACACAAGCACAAAATCACACATGCACCAAGGCTGCAAAGCACTGATGGAGCTCAGCTGCTCCAGCCACCCTCCTCCACGCCACCATGCTTAGCATTCTCTTCACACGGATCCCCAATGTCTTCGCCACACAGCCACACTCCACAGCACCACAACAAAGCCGCCTCCACAGCTCACTCAACTGCACGTGGCACACCACTCCTCACTGCTCTCCACGGCCACAAGGAGCCCTTCCCCACAATTCTTTGCCGGGCCCAGCTGCCCACTTCTGTAACCACCCAGGGCTCCATCCATCCAAGCCACGCCTCTCCAACTTAAGAGGCAACGATGCCCTGAGGGACACTGCCAAACGCTTGCCATTACTCCAGGCACACCATGGCCTTGGCCCCATCCAACAACGCTGCCCTGCAGCATCACGGGCCCCAACAGCTCCTCCCTCTTCCTCAGCACAAGGGCCAGCACGGCACCTCTCCTTCTGGACACCCCAAGCGCTTCTACAAGGACCTTGTCACTCACACATTCCACGAACCTCCACCATTCCCTCTGCCCTGCCCTCTTCTCCCTCCAACCCGTAGCAGGCCAATTGAAATCCCCCAGGACAAAGAGGCCTCAAGAGCCTGCGGCTGCTCCCATCTGCCTACACTGGCCTAAACCCACACCAGCCTCCTGCTGGGGTGGCCTCCAGCAAAAAGACCTGCAGCCACCAAACCCTCACCCTGCCCTCCCTTCAACCTTCACCCACCAACTAGCGCACGCCTCCTCATCCTTGCCCACACACAGTTCCACGCCCTCCACATCCTCACTCACGCCGACACCGACACCCCCTCCTCATCTCCACAACCTCTCTTTCCAAAAAAGCCTAAAGCTTTCCACTCCAAGGCTCCACACACAGCAACCACACCACCACGCCTCCACCATGCCAGTGACAGCAGAGCCACACGCACACCTGCGTGGCTCTACTTCCTCTCTTCCGCCTTTCTTTCCCACACTACCTGACTTTGGGGAAAGCCATCGGAGCCTGCAGGATACACTTCTCTGCTCCAGGCTCAACACCACCAGCTCCCTCGGCCTTTCAACCTTTCAACAAAAGTCATCTCATCCCCTCACCAGCAGCTTCTTAGCCCTACGCTGCACCTGCTCCAGCACCTCCACATCTCTCCTCTAAGAAGGAGACCAAACTGGACACGGTACTCCAGCTGAGCCCTCTGGGGACAGCACAGTGCTCCACGGCAGGGATCTGGACATTCCAAAACGCAACGCCCTTCCTCGGCCACTTTCTCCTTTCCCGCTCCAGACACCTCAAGCACAGAGGCAGACAAAACACAACCAAAACCTCACTCCAAGGACACACGGGGGGCACCACAGACGGCGATCAAAACTGCCGGCAAAAGCAGCGGCAAAGCTCTTTCCTTCTTCCTCAAGCTTGCCTCCCGCCGTCTTTTCCCCTTCTCAACAACTTCAGACGGGCCACCTCGGCCACCGCCATTCACAAACACAGCCAGTGCTCCAGCACCAACACCCAGAGAAAATTCTTCCCCTTCCTTCCTCCACGCCCTCACTGCACAGGGGGATCCCCAAGCTCCAACCACTGACATCACTGCACATCCCTGCCCAACACGAAAGGAAAACAGGGGCAAACAGGAAAACAAAGGAGAACCACAAAGGGAAAGGAAAACCAACCACAGCCACCACAAGGCCACTGCCGACGGAAAAAACTCCCCATGCTCAACACGGGCCCCGCAGCTGCCCTCCACCTGACAGGGAACCCCAAACGCCCCTCCCCGACGCAGCTCACCCCAAAGACTCTCCCCCAGTGCTTTCGCATCCTCCCATCACCCGCTACACACAACCTCCCCCACCGCACCACCAACGCTGCCCTCCACAACCGCCGCCACCACAACAAACCACTTCCCACAGACCAACACACCCACCAGCCCCAGCTGGAAACCACGGACGGAAACTCGCCGCAAGCAGAAAGCGACAAACGGAAACACAACGCCACACATAAAGCCGCACGCCCGGCACCAGCCCAAGCACACCGACCACCAACAACAACCGGCCTCACCGACCTCCGCACCAGCACCACCCAACACCACCCACAGCCACACCATGGCTGCGCTCAACACCCCACAGCCCCGCCTGGGCCACGCCGCCCCGACGCTTCTGCTCCTGCTCACCGTTCTCATGGCCGCCCTCGCCTGCCAACACCTCTGGACCCACCACGACACCTTCCCCTGGGAACAACTCCAGCTCCTCGACCACATGGCTCCCAACTCAACGCACACCTGTCAACTCCACAACCCGCCCTTCTTCCCCGACACCCTCCGCCGCAACAACCTCCACCCGCAACAAGCCGCCGCCGCCGCCCTACGCATCCTACAACACCTCTTCCACACCCTCAGCGACAACAGCACCTCCCAGCACTGGCACACCCACACACGACACCGCCTCCTCAACCAACTCCAGCACCACATCCACCGCCTCGAGCAATGCCGCCCCGACAACGCACGCCTCTTCAAAGGACCCCGCAACCCCCTCACCACCATCAACAAGTACTTCAAGGACATCCACCTCTTCCTCCACGCCCACAACCACACCGCCTGCGCCTGGGACCACGTCCGACTCGAAGCTCGCGCCTCTTTCCAACACCTCCACAACCTCACACGCACCATACGACGACACCCCAAACACACACTCACACCCACCACCGCAACACCCCTCTGACACCCACCACACGCACCCACCTCTCCCCTCCCGCCTCCCCTCGCCCCACACAACACACACCGCTCACACAACCCACCCGCACCCTCCAACCCCTCGCCTTCTCTTCACACAACCTCCCCTACTTATTTGCACAAAGACTTTCAGCCCTTTATTTATTGAATTATTTATCTATTTATTCACTTCTTGACGACACAACAAATAAAGACCTCTTACAAAACCCTTCCCAGTGCCTCTTGTCTCAGCAGCACAGCAACCGCCCCGGGGCATGGGGGGGAAGTCACCTCCACTCGACACCTACACCGAGCCCTCAGCCAAACAGCCTTCGCACCACTCTTCTCACTCACGCCTCCACAACGAGCATCTGGCAGCAACCTCTTTCCAAAGACACTCACAGGGGCTTCACAACACCACACAAGCACAAAATCACACATGCACCAAGGCTGCAAAGCACTGATGGAGCTCAGCTGCTCCAGCCACCCTCCTCCACGCCACCATGCTTAGCATTCTCTTCACACGGATCCCCAATGTCTTCGCCACACAGCCACACTCCACAGCACCACAACAAAGCCGCCTCCACAGCTCACTCAACTGCACGTGGCACACCACTCCTCACTGCTCTCCACGGTCACAAGGAGCCCTTCCCCACAATTCTTTGCCGGGCCCAGCTGCCCACTTCTGTAACCACCCAGGGCTCCATCCATCCAAGCCACGCCTCTCCAACTTAAGAGGCAACGATGCCCTGAGGGACACTGCCAAACGCTTGCCATTACTCCAGGCACACCATGGCCTTGGCCCCATCCAACAACGCTGCCCTGCAGCATCACGGGCCCCAACAGCTCCTCCCTCTTCCTCAGCACAAGGGCCAGCACGGCACCTCTCCTTCTGGACACCCCAAGCGCTTCTACAAGGACCTTGTCACTCACACATTCCACGAACCTCCACCATTCCCTCTGCCCTGCCCTCTTCTCCCTCCAACCCGTAGCAGGCCAATTGAAATCCCCCAGGACAAAGAGGCCTCAAGAGCCTGCGGCTGCTCCCATCTGCCTACACTGGCCTAAACCCACACCAGCCTCCTGCTGGGGTGGCCTCCAGCAAAAAGACCTGCAGCCACCAAACCCTCACCCTGCCCTCCCTTCAACCTTCACCCACCAACTAGCGCACGCCTCCTCATCCTTGCCCACACACAGTTCCACGCCCTCCACATCCTCACTCACGCCGACACCGACACCCCCTCCTCATCTCCACAACCTCTCTTTCCAAAAAAGCCTAAAGCTTTCCACTCCAAGGCTCCACACACAGCAACCACACCACCACGCCTCCACCATGCCAGTGACAGCAGAGCCACACGCACACCTGCGTGGCTCTACTTCCTCTCTTCCGCCTTTCTTTCCCACACTACCTGACTTTGGGGAAAGCCATCGGAGCCTGCAGGATACACTTCTCTGCTCCAGGCTCAACACCACCAGCTCCCTCGGCCTTTCAACCTTTCAACAAAAGTCATCTCATCCCCTCACCAGCAGCTTCTTAGCCCTACGCTGCACCTGCTCCAGCACCTCCACATCTCTCCTCTAAGAAGGAGACCAAACTGGACACGGTACTCCAGCTGAGCCCTCTGGGGACAGCACAGTGCTCCACGGCAGGGATCTGGACATTCCAAAACGCAACGCCCTTCCTCGGCCACTTTCTCCTTTCCCGCTCCAGACACCTCAAGCACAGAGGCAGACAAAACACAACCAAAACCTCACTCCAAGGACACACGGGGGGCACCACAGACGGCGATCAAAACTGCCGGCAAAAGCAGCGGCAAAGCTCTTTCCTTCTTCCTCAAGCTTGCCTCCCGCCGTCTTTTCCCCTTCTCAACAACTTCAGACGGGCCACCTCGGCCACCGCCATTCACAAACACAGCCAGTGCTCCAGCACCAACACCCAGAGAAAATTCTTCCCCTTCCTTCCTCCACGCCCTCACTGCACAGGGGGATCCCCAAGCTCCAACCACTGACATCACTGCACATCCCTGCCCAACACGAAAGGAAAACAGGGGCAAACAGGAAAACAAAGGAGAACCACAAAGGGAAAGGAAAACCAACCACAGCCACCACAAGGCCACTGCCGGCGGAAAAAACTCCCCATGCGCAACACGGGCCCCGCAGCTGCCCTCCACCTGACAGGGAACCCCAAACGCCCCTCCCCGACGCAGCTCACCCCAAAGACTCTCCCCCAGTGCTTTCGCATCCTCCCATCACCCGCTACACACAACCTCCCCCACCGCACCACCAACGCTGCCCTCCACAACCGCCGCCACCACAACAAACCACTTCCCACAGACCAACACACCCACCAGCCCCAGCTGGAAACCACGGACGGAAACTCGCCGCAAGCAGAAAGCGACAAACGGAAACACAACGCCACACATAAAGCCGCACGCCCGGCACCAGCCCAAGCACACCGACCACCAACAACAACCGGCCTCACCGACCTCCGCACCAGCACCACCCAACACCACCCACAGCCACACCATGGCTGCGCTCAACACCCCACAGCCCCGCCTGGGCCACGCCGCCCCGACGCTTCTGCTCCTGCTCACCGCTCTCACGGCCGCCCTCGCCTGCCAACACCTCTGGACCCACCACGACACCTTCCCCTGGGAACAACTCCAGCTCCTCGACCACATGGCTCCCAACTCAACGCACACCTGTCAACTCCACAACCCGCCCTTCTTCCCCGACACCCTCCGCCGCAACAACCTCCACCCGCAACAAGCCGCCGCCGCCGCCCTACGCATCCTACAACACCTCTTCCACACCCTCAGCGCCAACAGCACCTCCCAGCACTGGCACACCCACACACGACACCGCCTCCTCAACCAACTCCAGCACCACATCCACCGCCTCGAGCAATGCCGCCCCGACAACGCACGCCTCTTCAAAGGACCCCGCAACCCCCTCACCACCATCAACAAGTACTTCAAGGACATCCACCTCTTCCTCCACGCCCACAACCACACCGCCTGCGCCTGGGACCACGTCCGACTCGAAGCTCGCGCCTCTTTCCAACACCTCCACAACCTCACACGCACCATACGACGACACCCCAAACACACACTCACACCCACCACCGCAACACCCCTCTGACACCCACCACACGCACCCACCTCTCCCCTCCCGCCTCCCCTCGCCCCACACAACACACACCGCTCACACAACCCACCCACACCCTCCAACCCCTCGCCTTCTCTTCACACAACCTCCCCTACTTATTTGCACAAAGACTTTCAGCCCTTTATTTATTGAATTATTTATCTATTTATTCACTTCTTGACGACACAACAAATAAAGACCTCTTACAAAACCCTTCCCAGTGCCTCTGGTCTCAGCAGCACAGCAACCGCCCCGGGCCATGGGGGGAAATCACCTCCACTCGACACCTACACCGAGCCCTCAGCCAAACAGCCTTCGCACCACTCTTCTCACTCACGCCTCCACAACGAGCATCTGGCAGCAACCTCTTTCCAAAGACACTCACAGGGGCTTCACAACACCACACAAGCACAAAATCACACATGCACCAAGGCTGCAAAGCACTGATGGAGCTCAGCTGCTCCAGCCACCCTCCTCCACGCCACCATGCTTAGCATTCTCTTCACACGGATCCCCAATGTCTTCGCCACACAGCCACACTCCACAGCACCACAACAAAGCCGCCTCCACAGCTCACTCAACTGCACGTGGCACACCACTCCTCACTGCTCTCCACGGCCACAAGGAGCCCTTCCCCACAATTCTTTGCCTGGCCCAGCTGCCCACTTCTGTAACCACCCAGGGCTCCATCCATCCAAGCCACGCCTCTCCAACTTAAGAGGCAACGATGCCCTGAGGGACACTGCCAAACGCTTGCCATTACTCCAGGCACACCATGGCCTTGGCCCCATCCAACAACGCTGCCCTGCAGCATCACGGGCCCCAACAGCTCCTCCCTCTTCCTCAGCACAAGGGCCAGCACGGCACCTCTCCTTCTGGACACCCCAAGCGCTTCTACAAGGACCTTGTCACTCACACATTCCACGAACCTCCACCATTCCCTCTGCCCTGCCCTCTTCTCCCTCCAACCCGTAGCAGGCCAATTGAAATCCCCCAGGACAAAGAGGCCTCAAGAGCCTGCGGCTGCTCCCATCTGCCTACACTGGCCTAAACCCACACCAGCCTCCTGCTGGGGTGGCCTCCAGCAAAAAGACCTGCAGCCACCAAACCCTCACCCTGCCCTCCCTTCAACCTTCACCCACCAACTAGCGCACGCCTCCTCATCCTTGCCCACACACAGTTCCACGCCCTCCACATCCTCACTCACGCCGACACCGACACCCCCTCCTCATCTCCACAACCTCTCTTTCCAAAAAAGCCTAAAGCTTTCCACTCCAAGGCTCCACACACAGCAACCACACCACCACGCCTCCACCATGCCAGTGACAGCAGAGCCACACGCACACCTGCGTGGCTCTACTTCCTCTCTTCCGCCTTTCTTTCCCACACTACCTGACTTTGGGGAAAGCCATCGGAGCCTGCAGGATACACTTCTCTGCTCCAGGCTCAACACCACCAGCTCCCTCGGCCTTTCAACCTTTCAACAAAAGTCATCTCATCCCCTCACCAGCAGCTTCTTAGCCCTACGCTGCACCTGCTCCAGCACCTCCACATCTCTCCTCTAAGAAGGAGACCAAACTGGACACGGTACTCCAGCTGAGCCCTCTGGGGACAGCACAGTGCTCCACGGCAGGGATCTGGACATTCCAAAACGCAACGCCCTTCCTCGGCCACTTTCTCCTTTCCCGCTCCAGACACCTCAAGCACAGAGGCAGACAAAACACAACCAAAACCTCACTCCAAGGACACACGGGGGGCACCACAGACGGCGATCAAAACTGCCGGCAAAAGCAGCGGCAAAGCTCTTTCCTTCTTCCTCAAGCTTGCCTCCCGCCGTCTTTTCCCCTTCTCAACAACTTCAGACGGGCCACCTCGGCCACCGCCATTCACAAACACAGCCAGTGCTCCAGCACCAACACCCAGAGAAAATTCTTCCCCTTCCTTCCTCCACGCCCTCACTGCACAGGGGGATCCCCAAGCTCCAACCACTGACATCACTGCACATCCCTGCCCAACACGAAAGGAAAACAGGGGCAAACAGGAAAACAAAGGAGAACCACAAAGGGAAAGGAAAACCAACCACAGCCACCACAAGGCCACTGCCGACGGAAAAAACTCCCCATGCTCAACACGGGCCCCGCAGCTGCCCTCCACCTGACAGGGAACCCCAAACGCCCCTCCCCGACGCAGCTCACCCCAAAGACTCTCCCCCAGTGCTTTCGCATCCTCCCATCACCCGCTACACACAACCTCCCCCACCGCACCACCAACGCTGCCCTCCACAACCGCCGCCACCACAACAAACCACTTCCCACAGACCAACACACCCACCAGCCCCAGCTGGAAACCACGGACGGAAACTCGCCGCAAGCAGAAAGCGACAAACGGAAACACAACGCCACACATAAAGCCGCACGCCCGGCACCAGCCCAAGCACACCGACCACCAACAACAACCGGCCTCACCGACCTCCGCACCAGCACCACCCAACACCACCCACAGCCACACCATGGCTGCGCTCAACACCCCACAGCCCCGCCTGGGCCACGCCGCCCCGACGCTTCTGCTCCTGCTCACCGTTCTCATGGCCGCCCTCGCCTGCCAACACCTCTGGACCCACCACGACACCTTCCCCTGGGAACAACTCCAGCTCCTCGACCACATGGCTCCCAACTCAACGCACACCTGTCAACTCCACAACCCGCCCTTCTTCCCCGACACCCTCCGCCGCAACAACCTCCACCCGCAACAAGCCGCCGCCGCCGCCCTACGCATCCTACAACACCTCTTCCACACCCTCAGCGCCAACAGCACCTCCCAGCACTGGCACACCCACACACGACACCGCCTCCTCAACCAACTCCAGCACCACATCCACCGCCTCGAGCAATGCCGCCCCGACAACGCACGCCTCTTCAAAGGACCCCGCAACCCCCTCACCACCATCAACAAGTACTTCAAGGACATCCACCTCTTCCTCCACGCCCACAACCACACCGCCTGCGCCTGGGACCACGTCCGACTCGAAGCTCGCGCCTCTTTCCAACACCTCCACAACCTCACACGCACCATACGACGACACCCCAAACACACACTCACACCCACCACCGCAACACCCCTCTGACACCCACCACACGCACCCACCTCTCCCCTCCCGCCTCCCCTCGCCCCACACAACACACACCGCTCACACAACCCACCCGCACCCTCCAACCCCTCGCCTTCTCTTCACACAACCTCCCCTACTTATTTGCACAAAGACTTTCAGCCCTTTATTTATTGAATTATTTATCTATTTATTCACTTCTTGACGACACAACAAATAAAGACCTCTTACAAAACCCTTCCCAGTGCCTCTTGTCTCAGCAGCACAGCAACCGCCCCGGGGCATGGGGGGGAAGTCACCTCCACTCGACACCTACACCGAGCCCTCAGCCAAACAGCCTTCGCACCACTCTTCTCACTCACGCCTCCACAACGAGCATCTGGCAGCAACCTCTTTCCAAAGACACTCACAGGGGCTTCACAACACCACACAAGCACAAAATCACACATGCACCAAGGCTGCAAAGCACTGATGGAGCTCAGCTGCTCCAGCCACCCTCCTCCACGCCACCATGCTTAGCATTCTCTTCACACGGATCCCCAATGTCTTCGCCACACAGCCACACTCCACAGCACCACAACAAAGCCGCCTCCACAGCTCACTCAACTGCACGTGGCACACCACTCCTCACTGCTCTCCACGGCCACAAGGAGCCCTTCCCCACAATTCTTTGCCGGGCCCAGCTGCCCACTTCTGTAACCACCCAGGGCTCCATCCATCCAAGCCACGCCTCTCCAACTTAAGAGGCAACGATGCCCTGAGGGACACTGCCAAACGCTTGCCATTACTCCAGGCACACCATGGCCTTGGCCCCATCCAACAACGCTGCCCTGCAGCATCACGGGCCCCAACAGCTCCTCCCTCTTCCTCAGCACAAGGGCCAGCACGGCACCTCTCCTTCTGGACACCCCAAGCGCTTCTACAAGGACCTTGTCACTCACACATTCCACGAACCTCCACCATTCCCTCTGCCCTGCCCTCTTCTCCCTCCAACCCGTAGCAGGCCAATTGAAATCCCCCAGGACAAAGAGGCCTCAAGAGCCTGCGGCTGCTCCCATCTGCCTACACTGGCCTAAACCCACACCAGCCTCCTGCTGGGGTGGCCTCCAGCAAAAAGACCTGCAGCCACCAAACCCTCACCCTGCCCTCCCTTCAACCTTCACCCACCAACTAGCGCACGCCTCCTCATCCTTGCCCACACACAGTTCCACGCCCTCCACATCCTCACTCACGCCGACACCGACACCCCCTCCTCATCTCCACAACCTCTCTTTCCAAAAAAGCCTAAAGCTTTCCACTCCAAGGCTCCACACACAGCAACCACACCACCACGCCTCCACCATGCCAGTGACAGCAGAGCCACACGCACACCTGCGTGGCTCTACTTCCTCTCTTCCGCCTTTCTTTCCCACACTACCTGACTTTGGGGAAAGCCATCGGAGCCTGCAGGATACACTTCTCTGCTCCAGGCTCAACACCACCAGCTCCCTCGGCCTTTCAACCTTTCAACAAAAGTCATCTCATCCCCTCACCAGCAGCTTCTTAGCCCTACGCTGCACCTGCTCCAGCACCTCCACATCTCTCCTCTAAGAAGGAGACCAAACTGGACACGGTACTCCAGCTGAGCCCTCTGGGGACAGCACAGTGCTCCACGGCAGGGATCTGGACATTCCAAAACGCAACGCCCTTCCTCGGCCACTTTCTCCTTTCCCGCTCCAGACACCTCAAGCACAGAGGCAGACAAAACACAACCAAAACCTCACTCCAAGGACACACGGGGGGCACCACAGACGGCGATCAAAACTGCCGGCAAAAGCAGCGGCAAAGCTCTTTCCTTCTTCCTCAAGCTTGCCTCCCGCCGTCTTTTCCCCTTCTCAACAACTTCAGACGGGCCACCTCGGCCACCGCCATTCACAAACACAGCCAGTGCTCCAGCACCAACACCCAGAGAAAATTCTTCCCCTTCCTTCCTCCACGCCCTCACTGCACAGGGGGATCCCCAAGCTCCAACCACTGACATCACTGCACATCCCTGCCCAACACGAAAGGAAAACAGGGGCAAACAGGAAAACAAAGGAGAACCACAAAGGGAAAGGAAAACCAACCACAGCCACCACAAGGCCACTGCCGACGGAAAAAACTCCCCATGCGCAACACGGGCCCCGCAGCTGCCCTCCACCTGACAGGGAACCCCAAACGCCCCTCCCCGACGCAGCTCACCCCAAAGACTCTCCCCCAGTGCTTTCGCATCCTCCCATCACCCGCTACACACAACCTCCCCCACCGCACCACCAACGCTGCCCTCCACAACCGCCGCCACCACAACAAACCACTTCCCACAGACCAACACACCCACCAGCCCCAGCTGGAAACCACGGACGGAAACTCGCCGCAAGCAGAAAGCGACAAACGGAAACACAACGCCACACATAAAGCCGCACGCCCGGCACCAGCCCAAGCACACCGACCACCAACAACAACCGGCCTCACCGACCTCCGCACCAGCACCACCCAACACCACCCACAGCCACACCATGGCTGCGCTCAACACCCCACAGCCCCGCCTGGGCCACGCCGCCCCGACGCTTCTGCTCCTGCTCACCGTTCTCATGGCCGCCCTCGCCTGCCAACACCTCTGGACCCACCACGACACCTTCCCCTGGGAACAACTCCAGCTCCTCGACCACATGGCTCCCAACTCAACGCACACCTGTCAACTCCACAACCCGCCCTTCTTCCCCGACACCCTCCGCCGCAACAACCTCCACCCGCAACAAGCCGCCGCCGCCGCCCTACGCATCCTACAACACCTCTTCCACACCCTCAGCGCCAACAGCACCTCCCAGCACTGGCACACCCACACACGACACCGCCTCCTCAACCAACTCCAGCACCACATCCACCGCCTCGAGCAATGCCGCCCCGACAACGCACGCCTCTTCAAAGGACCCCGCAACCCCCTCACCACCATCAACAAGTACTTCAAGGACATCCACCTCTTCCTCCACGCCCACAACCACACCGCCTGCGCCTGGGACCACGTCCGACTCGAAGCTCGCGCCTCTTTCCAACACCTCCACAACCTCACACGCACCATACGACGACACCCCAAACACACACTCACACCCACCACCGCAACACCCCTCTGACACCCACCACACGCACCCACCTCTCCCCTCCCGCCTCCCCTCGCCCCACACAACACACACCGCTCACACAACCCACCCGCACCCTCCAACCCCTCGCCTTCTCTTCACACAACCTCCCCTACTTATTTGCACAAAGACTTTCAGCCCTTTATTTATTGAATTATTTATCTATTTATTCACTTCTTGACGACACAACAAATAAAGACCTCTTACAAAACCCTTCCCAGTGCCTCTTGTCTCAGCAGCACAGCAACCGCCCCGGGGCATGGGGGGGAAGTCACCTCCACTCGACACCTACACCGAGCCCTCAGCCAAACAGCCTTCGCACCACTCTTCTCACTCACGCCTCCACAACGAGCATCTGGCAGCAACCTCTTTCCAAAGACACTCACAGGGGCTTCACAACACCACACAAGCACAAAATCACACATGCACCAAGGCTGCAAAGCACTGATGGAGCTCAGCTGCTCCAGCCACCCTCCTCCACGCCACCATGCTTAGCATTCTCTTCACACGGATCCCCAATGTCTTCGCCACACAGCCACACTCCACAGCACCACAACAAAGCCGCCTCCACAGCTCACTCAACTGCACGTGGCACACCACTCCTCACTGCTCTCCACGGTCACAAGGAGCCCTTCCCCACAATTCTTTGCCGGGCCCAGCTGCCCACTTCTGTAACCACCCAGGGCTCCATCCATCCAAGCCACGCCTCTCCAACTTAAGAGGCAACGATGCCCTGAGGGACACTGCCAAACGCTTGCCATTACTCCAGGCACACCATGGCCTTGGCCCCATCCAACAACGCTGCCCTGCAGCATCACGGGCCCCAACAGCTCCTCCCTCTTCCTCAGCACAAGGGCCAGCACGGCACCTCTCCTTCTGGACACCCCAAGCGCTTCTACAAGGACCTTGTCACTCACACATTCCACGAACCTCCACCATTCCCTCTGCCCTGCCCTCTTCTCCCTCCAACCCGTAGCAGGCCAATTGAAATCCCCCAGGACAAAGAGGCCTCAAGAGCCTGCGGCTGCTCCCATCTGCCTACACTGGCCTAAACCCACACCAGCCTCCTGCTGGGGTGGCCTCCAGCAAAAAGACCTGCAGCCACCAAACCCTCACCCTGCCCTCCCTTCAACCTTCACCCACCAACTAGCGCACGCCTCCTCATCCTTGCCCACACACAGTTCCACGCCCTCCACATCCTCACTCACGCCGACACCGACACCCCCTCCTCATCTCCACAACCTCTCTTTCCAAAAAAGCCTAAAGCTTTCCACTCCAAGGCTCCACACACAGCAACCACACCACCACGCCTCCACCATGCCAGTGACAGCAGAGCCACACGCACACCTGCGTGGCTCTACTTCCTCTCTTCCGCCTTTCTTTCCCACACTACCTGACTTTGGGGAAAGCCATCGGAGCCTGCAGGATACACTTCTCTGCTCCAGGCTCAACACCACCAGCTCCCTCGGCCTTTCAACCTTTCAACAAAAGTCATCTCATCCCCTCACCAGCAGCTTCTTAGCCCTACGCTGCACCTGCTCCAGCACCTCCACATCTCTCCTCTAAGAAGGAGACCAAACTGGACACGGTACTCCAGCTGAGCCCTCTGGGGACAGCACAGTGCTCCACGGCAGGGATCTGGACATTCCAAAACGCAACGCCCTTCCTCGGCCACTTTCTCCTTTCCCGCTCCAGACACCTCAAGCACAGAGGCAGACAAAACACAACCAAAACCTCACTCCAAGGACACACGGGGGGCACCACAGACGGCGATCAAAACTGCCGGCAAAAGCAGCGGCAAAGCTCTTTCCTTCTTCCTCAAGCTTGCCTCCCGCCGTCTTTTCCCCTTCTCAACAACTTCAGACGGGCCACCTCGGCCACCGCCATTCACAAACACAGCCAGTGCTCCAGCACCAACACCCAGAGAAAATTCTTCCCCTTCCTTCCTCCACGCCCTCACTGCACAGGGGGATCCCCAAGCTCCAACCACTGACATCACTGCACATCCCTGCCCAACACGAAAGGAAAACAGGGGCAAACAGGAAAACAAAGGAGAACCACAAAGGGAAAGGAAAACCAACCACAGCCACCACAAGGCCACTGCCGACGGAAAAAACTCCCCATGCTCAACACGGGCCCCGCAGCTGCCCTCCACCTGACAGGGAACCCCAAACGCCCCTCCCCGACGCAGCTCACCCCAAAGACTCTCCCCCAGTGCTTTCGCATCCTCCCATCACCCGCTACACACAACCTCCCCCACCGCACCACCAACGCTGCCCTCCACAACCGCCGCCACCACAACAAACCACTTCCCACAGACCAACACACCCACCAGCCCCAGCTGGAAACCACGGACGGAAACTCGCCGCAAGCAGAAAGCGACAAACGGAAACACAACGCCACACATAAAGCCGCACGCCCGGCACCAGCCCAAGCACACCGACCACCAACAACAACCGGCCTCACCGACCTCCGCACCAGCACCACCCAACACCACCCACAGCCACACCATGGCTGCGCTCAACACCCCACAGCCCCGCCTGGGCCACGCCGCCCCGACGCTTCTGCTCCTGCTCACCGTTCTCATGGCCGCCCTCGCCTGCCAACACCTCTGGACCCACCACGACACCTTCCCCTGGGAACAACTCCAGCTCCTCGACCACATGGCTCCCAACTCAACGCACACCTGTCAACTCCACAACCCGCCCTTCTTCCCCGACACCCTCCGCCGCAACAACCTCCACCCGCAACAAGCCGCCGCCGCCGCCCTACGCATCCTACAACACCTCTTCCACACCCTCAGCGACAACAGCACCTCCCAGCACTGGCACACCCACACACGACACCGCCTCCTCAACCAACTCCAGCACCACATCCACCGCCTCGAGCAATGCCGCCCCGACAACGCACGCCTCTTCAAAGGACCCCGCAACCCCCTCACCACCATCAACAAGTACTTCAAGGACATCCACCTCTTCCTCCACGCCCACAACCACACCGCCTGCGCCTGGGACCACGTCCGACTCGAAGCTCGCGCCTCTTTCCAACACCTCCACAACCTCACACGCACCATACGACGACACCCCAAACACACACTCACACCCACCACCGCAACACCCCTCTGACACCCACCACACGCACCCACCTCTCCCCTCCCGCCTCCCCTCGCCCCACACAACACACACCGCTCACACAACCCACCCGCACCCTCCAACCCCTCGCCTTCTCTTCACACAACCTCCCCTACTTATTTGCACAAAGACTTTCAGCCCTTTATTTATTGAATTATTTATCTATTTATTCACTTCTTGACGACACAACAAATAAAGACCTCTTACAAAACCCTTCCCAGTGCCTCTTGTCTCAGCAGCACAGCAACCGCCCCGGGGCATGGGGGGGAAGTCACCTCCACTCGACACCTACACCGAGCCCTCAGCCAAACAGCCTTCGCACCACTCTTCTCACTCACGCCTCCACAACGAGCATCTGGCAGCAACCTCTTTCCAAAGACACTCACAGGGGCTTCACAACACCACACAAGCACAAAATCACACATGCACCAAGGCTGCAAAGCACTGATGGAGCTCAGCTGCTCCAGCCACCCTCCTCCACGCCACCATGCTTAGCATTCTCTTCACACGGATCCCCAATGTCTTCGCCACACAGCCACACTCCACAGCACCACAACAAAGCCGCCTCCACAGCTCACTCAACTGCACGTGGCACACCACTCCTCACTGCTCTCCACGGCCACAAGGAGCCCTTCCCCACAATTCTTTGCCGGGCCCAGCTGCCCACTTCTGTAACCACCCAGGGCTCCATCCATCCAAGCCACGCCTCTCCAACTTAAGAGGCAACGATGCCCTGAGGGACACTGCCAAACGCTTGCCATTACTCCAGGCACACCATGGCCTTGGCCCCATCCAACAACGCTGCCCTGCAGCATCACGGGCCCCAACAGCTCCTCCCTCTTCCTCAGCACAAGGGCCAGCACGGCACCTCTCCTTCTGGACACCCCAAGCGCTTCTACAAGGACCTTGTCACTCACACATTCCACGAACCTCCACCATTCCCTCTGCCCTGCCCTCTTCTCCCTCCAACCCGAAGCAGGCCAATTGAAATCCCCCAGGACAAAGAGGCCTCAAGAGCCTGCGGCTGCTCCCATCTGCCTACACTGGCCTAAACCCACACCAGCCTCCTGCTGGGGTGGCCTCCAGCAAAAAGACCTGCAGCCACCAAACCCTCACCCTGCCCTCCCTTCAACCTTCACCCACCAACTAGCGCACGCCTCCTCATCCTTGCCCACACACAGTTCCACGCCCTCCACATCCTCACTCACGCCGACACCGACACCCCCTCCTCATCTCCACAACCTCTCTTTCCAAAAAAGCCTAAAGCTTTCCACTCCAAGGCTCCACACACAGCAACCACACCACCACGCCTCCACCATGCCAGTGACAGCAGAGCCACACGCACACCTGCGTGGCTCTACTTCCTCTCTTCCGCCTTTCTTTCCCACACTACCTGACTTTGGGGAAAGCCATCGGAGCCTGCAGGATACACTTCTCTGCTCCAGGCTCAACACCACCAGCTCCCTCGGCCTTTCAACCTTTCAACAAAAGTCATCTCATCCCCTCACCAGCAGCTTCTTAGCCCTACGCTGCACCTGCTCCAGCACCTCCACATCTCTCCTCTAAGAAGGAGACCAAACTGGACACGGTACTCCAGCTGAGCCCTCTGGGGACAGCACAGTGCTCCACGGCAGGGATCTGGACATTCCAAAACGCAACGCCCTTCCTCGGCCACTTTCTCCTTTCCCGCTCCAGACACCTCAAGCACAGAGGCAGACAAAACACAACCAAAACCTCACTCCAAGGACACACGGGGGGCACCACAGACGGCGATCAAAACTGCCGGCAAAAGCAGCGGCAAAGCTCTTTCCTTCTTCCTCAAGCTTGCCTCCCGCCGTCTTTTCCCCTTCTCAACAACTTCAGACGGGCCACCTCGGCCACCGCCATTCACAAACACAGCCAGTGCTCCAGCACCAACACCCAGAGAAAATTCTTCCCCTTCCTTCCTCCACGCCCTCACTGCACAGGGGGATCCCCAAGCTCCAACCACTGACATCACTGCACATCCCTGCCCAACACGAAAGGAAAACAGGGGCAAACAGGAAAACAAAGGAGAACCACAAAGGGAAAGGAAAACCAACCACAGCCACCACAAGGCCACTGCCGACGGAAAAAACTCCCCATGCGCAACACGGGCCCCGCAGCTGCCCTCCACCTGACAGGGAACCCCAAACGCCCCTCCCCGACGCAGCTCACCCCAAAGACTCTCCCCCAGTGCTTTCGCATCCTCCCATCACCCGCTACACACAACCTCCCCCACCGCACCACCAACGCTGCCCTCCACAACCGCCGCCACCACAACAAACCACTTCCCACAGACCAACACACCCACCAGCCCCAGCTGGAAACCACGGACGGAAACTCGCCGCAAGCAGAAAGCGACAAACGGAAACACAACGCCACACATAAAGCCGCACGCCCGGCACCAGCCCAAGCACACCGACCACCAACAACAACCGGCCTCACCGACCTCCGCACCAGCACCACCCAACACCACCCACAGCCACACCATGGCTGCGCTCAACACCCCACAGCCCCGCCTGGGCCACGCCGCCCCGACGCTTCTGCTCCTGCTCACCGTTCTCATGGCCGCCCTCGCCTGCCAACACCTCTGGACCCACCACGACACCTTCCCCTGGGAACAACTCCAGCTCCTCGACCACATGGCTCCCAACTCAACGCACACCTGTCAACTCCACAACCCGCCCTTCTTCCCCGACACCCTCCGCCGCAACAACCTCCACCCGCAACAAGCCGCCGCCGCCGCCCTACGCATCCTACAACACCTCTTCCACACCCTCAGCGACAACAGCACCTCCCAGCACTGGCACACCCACACACGACACCGCCTCCTCAACCAACTCCAGCACCACATCCACCGCCTCGAGCAATGCCGCCCCGACAACGCACGCCTCTTCAAAGGACCCCGCAACCCCCTCACCACCATCAACAAGTACTTCAAGGACATCCACCTCTTCCTCCACGCCCACAACCACACCGCCTGCGCCTGGGACCACGTCCGACTCGAAGCTCGCGCCTCTTTCCAACACCTCCACAACCTCACACGCACCATACGACGACACCCCAAACACACACTCACACCCACCACCGCAACACCCCTCTGACACCCACCACACGCACCCACCTCTCCCCTCCCGCCTCCCCTCGCCCCACACAACACACACCGCTCACACAACCCACCCGCACCCTCCAACCCCTCGCCTTCTCTTCACACAACCTCCCCTACTTATTTGCACAAAGACTTTCAGCCCTTTATTTATTGAATTATTTATCTATTTATTCACTTCTTGACGACACAACAAATAAAGACCTCTTACAAAACCCTTCCCAGTGCCTCTTGTCTCAGCAGCACAGCAACCGCCCCGGGGCATGGGGGGGAAGTCACCTCCACTCGACACCTACACCGAGCCCTCAGCCAAACAGCCTTCGCACCACTCTTCTCACTCACGCCTCCACAACGAGCATCTGGCAGCAACCTCTTTCCAAAGACACTCACAGGGGCTTCACAACACCACACAAGCACAAAATCACACGTGCACCAAGGCTGCAAAGCACTGATGGAGCTCAGCTGCTCCAGCCACCCTCCTCCACGCCACCATGCTTAGCATTCTCTTCACACAGATCCCCAATGTCTTCGCCACACAGCCACACTCCACAGCACCACAACAAAGCCGCCTCCACAGCTCACTCAACTGCACGTGGCACACCACTCCTCACTGCTCTCCACGGCCACAAGGAGCCCTTCCCCACAATTCTTTGCCGGGCCCAGCTGCCCACTTCTGTAACCACCCAGGGCTCCATCCATCCAAGCCACGCCTCTCCAACTTAAGAGGCAACGATGCCCTGAGGGACACTGCCAAACGCTTGCCATTACTCCAGGCACACCATGGCCTTGGCCCCATCCAACAACGCTGCCCTGCAGCATCACGGGCCCCAACAGCTCCTCCCTCTTCCTCAGCACAAGGGCCAGCACGGCACCTCTCCTTCTGGACACCCCAAGCGCTTCTACAAGGACCTTGTCACTCACACATTCCACGAACCTCCACCATTCCCTCTGCCCTGCCCTCTTCTCCCTCCAACCCGTAGCAGGCCAATTGAAATCCCCCAGGACAAAGAGGCCTCAAGAGCCTGCGGCTGCTCCCATCTGCCTACACTGGCCTAAACCCACACCAGCCTCCTGCTGGGGTGGCCTCCAGCAAAAAGACCTGCAGCCACCAAACCCTCACCCTGCCCTCCCTTCAACCTTCACCCACCAACTAGCGCACGCCTCCTCATCCTTGCCCACACACAGTTCCACGCCCTCCACATCCTCACTCACGCCGACACCGACACCCCCTCCTCATCTCCACAACCTCTCTTTCCAAAAAAGCCTAAAGCTTTCCACTCCAAGGCTCCACACACAGCAACCACACCACCACGCCTCCACCATGCCAGTGACAGCAGAGCCACACGCACACCTGCGTGGCTCTACTTCCTCTCTTCCGCCTTTCTTTCCCACACTACCTGACTTTGGGGAAAGCCATCGGAGCCTGCAGGATACACTTCTCTGCTCCAGGCTCAACACCACCAGCTCCCTCGGCCTTTCAACCTTTCAACAAAAGTCATCTCATCCCCTCACCAGCAGCTTCTTAGCCCTACGCTGCACCTGCTCCAGCACCTCCACATCTCTCCTCTAAGAAGGAGACCAAACTGGACACGGTACTCCAGCTGAGCCCTCTGGGGACAGCACAGTGCTCCACGGCAGGGATCTGGACATTCCAAAACGCAACGCCCTTCCTCGGCCACTTTCTCCTTTCCCGCTCCAGACACCTCAAGCACAGAGGCAGACAAAACACAACCAAAACCTCACTCCAAGGACACACGGGGGGCACCACAGACGGCGATCAAAACTGCCGGCAAAAGCAGTGGCAAAGCTCTTTCCTTCTTCCTCAAGCTTGCCTCCCGCCGTCTTTTCCCCTTCTCAACAACTTCAGACGGGCCACCTCGGCCACCGCCATTCACAAACACAGCCAGTGCTCCAGCACCAACACCCAGAGAAAATTCTTCCCCTTCCTTCCTCCACGCCCTCACTGCACAGGGGGATCCCCAAGCTCCAACCACTGACATCACTGCACATCCCTGCCCAACACGAAAGGAAAACAGGGGCAAACAGGAAAACAAAGGAGAACCACAAAGGGAAAGGAAAACCAACCACAGCCACCACAAGGCCACTGCCGACGGAAAAAACTCCCCATGCGCAACACGGGCCCCGCAGCTGCCCTCCACCTGACAGGGAACCCCAAACGCCCCTCCCCGACGCAGCTCACCCCAAAGACTCTCCCCCAGTGCTTTCGCATCCTCCCATCACCCGCTACACACAACCTCCCCCACCGCACCACCAACGCTGCCCTCCACAACCGCCGCCACCACAACAAACCACTTCCCACAGACCAACACACCCACCAGCCCCAGCTGGAAACCACGGACGGAAACTCGCCGCAAGCAGAAAGCGACAAACGGAAACACAACGCCACACATAAAGCCGCACGCCCGGCACCAGCCCAAGCACACCGACCACCAACAACAACCGGCCTCACCGACCTCCGCACCAGCACCACCCAACACCACCCACAGCCACACCATGGCTGCGCTCAACACCCCACAGCCCCGCCTGGGCCACGCCGCCCCGACGCTTCTGCTCCTGCTCACCGTTCTCATGGCCGCCCTCGCCTGCCAACACCTCTGGACCCACCACGACACCTTCCCCTGGGAACAACTCCAGCTCCTCGACCACATGGCTCCCAACTCAACGCACACCTGTCAACTCCACAACCCGCCCTTCTTCCCCGACACCCTCCGCCGCAACAACCTCCACCCGCAACAAGCCGCCGCCGCCGCCCTACGCATCCTACAACACCTCTTCCACACCCTCAGCGACAACAGCACCTCCCAGCACTGGCACACCCACACACGACACCGCCTCCTCAACCAACTCCAGCACCACATCCACCGCCTCGAGCAATGCCGCCCCGACAACGCACGCCTCTTCAAAGGACCCCGCAACCCCCTCACCACCATCAACAAGTACTTCAAGGACATCCACCTCTTCCTCCACGCCCACAACCACACCGCCTGCGCCTGGGACCACGTCCGACTCGAAGCTCGCGCCTCTTTCCAACACCTCCACAACCTCACACGCACCATACGACGACACCCCAAACACACACTCACACCCACCACCGCAACACCCCTCTGACACCCACCACACGCACCCACCTCTCCCCTCCCGCCTCCCCTCGCCCCACACAACACACACCGCTCACACAACCCACCCGCACCCTCCAACCCCTCGCCTTCTCTTCACACAACCTCCCCTACTTATTTGCACAAAGACTTTCAGCCCTTTATTTATTGAATTATTTATCTATTTATTCACTTCTTGACGACACAACAAATAAAGACCTCTTACAAAACCCTTCCCAGTGCCTCTGGTCTCAGCAGCACAGCAACCGCCCCAGGCCATGGGGGGAAGTCACCTCCACTCGACACCTACACCGAGCCCTCAGCCAAACAGCCTTCGCACCACTCTTCTCACTCACGCCTCCACAACGAGCATCTGGCAGCAACCTCTTTCCAAAGACACTCACAGGGGCTTCACAACACCACACAAGCACAAAATCACACATGCACCAAGGCTGCAAAGCACTGATGGAGCTCAGCTGCTCCAGCCACCCTCCTCCACGCCACCATGCTTAGCATTCTCTCCACACGGATCCCCAATGTCTTCGCCACACAGCCACACTCCACAGCACCACAACAAAGCCGCCTCCACAGCTCACTCAACTGCACGTGGCACACCACTCCTCACTGCTCTCCACGGCCACAAGGAGCCCTTCCCCACAATTCTTTGCCTGGCCCAGCTGCCCACTTCTGTAACCACCCAGGGCTCCATCCATCCAAGCCACGCCTCTCCAACTTAAGAGGCAACGATGCCCTGAGGGACACTGCCAAACGCTTGCCATTACTCCAGGCACACCATGGCCTTGGCCCCATCCAACAACGTTGCCCTGCAGCATCACGGGCCCCAACAGCTCCTCCCTCTTCCTCAGCACAAGGGCCAGCACGGCACCTCTCCTTCTGGACACCCCAAGCGCTTCTACAAGGACCTTGTCACTCACACATTCCACGAACCTCCACCATTCCCTCTGCCCTGCCCTCTTCTCCCTCCAACCCGTAGCAGGCCAATTGAAATCCCCCAGGACAAAGAGGCCTCAAGAGCCTGCGGCTGCTCCCATCTGCCTACACTGGCCTAAACCCACACCAGCCTCCTGCTGGGGTGGCCTCCAGCAAAAAGACCTGCAGCCACCAAACCCTCACCCTGCCCTCCCTTCAACCTTCACCCACCAACTAGCGCACGCCTCCTCATCCTTGCCCACACACAGTTCCACGCCCTCCACATCCTCACTCACGCCGACACCGACACCCCCTCCTCATCTCCACAACCTCTCTTTCCAAAAAAGCCTAAAGCTTTCCACTCCAAGGCTCCACACACAGCAACCACACCACCACGCCTCCACCATGCCAGTGACAGCAGAGCCACACGCACACCTGCGTGGCTCTACTTCCTCTCTTCCGCCTTTCTTTCCCACACTACCTGACTTTGGGGAAAGCCATCGGAGCCTGCAGGATACACTTCTCTGCTCCAGGCTCAATACCACCAGCTCCCTCGGCCTTTCAACCTTTCAACAAAAGTCATCTCATCCCCTCACCAGCATCTTCTTAGCCCTACGCTGCACCTGCTCCAGCACCTCCACATCTCTCCTCTAAGAAGGAGACCAAACTGGACACGGTACTCCAGCTGAGCCCTCTGGGGACAGCACAGTGCTCCACGGCAGGGATCTGGATATTCCAAAACGCAACGCCCTTCCTCGGCCACTTTCTCCTTTCCCGCTCCAGACACCTCAAGCACAGAGGCAGACAAAACACAACCAAAACCTCACTCCAAGGACACACGGGGGGCACCACAGACGGCGATCAAAACTGCCGGCAAAAGCAGCGGCAAAGCTCTTTCCTTCTTCCTCAAGCTTGCCTCCCGCCGTCTTTTCCCCTTCTCAACAACTTCAGACGGGCCACCTCGGCCACCGCCATTCACAAACACAGCCAGTGCTCCAGCACCAACACCCAGAGAAAATTCTTCCCCTTCCTTCCTCCACGCCCTCACTGCACAGGGGGATCCCCAAGCTCCAACCACTGACATCACTGCACATCCCTGCCCAACACGAAAGGAAAACAGGGGCAAACAGGAAAACAAAGGAGAACCACAAAGGGAAAGGAAAACCAACCACAGCCACCACAAGGCCACTGCCGACGGAAAAAACTCCCCATGCGCAACACGGGCCCCGCAGCTGCCCTCCACCTGACAGGGAACCCCAAACGCCCCTCCCTGACGCAGCTCACCCCAAAGACTCTCCCCCAGTGCTTTCGCATCCTCCCATCACCCGCTACACACAACCTCCCCCACCGCACCACCAACGCTGCCCTCCACAACCGCCACCACCACAACAAACCACTTCCCACAGACCAACACACCCACCAGCCCCAGCTGGAAACCACGGACGGAAACTCGCCGCAAGCAGAAAGCGACAAACGGAAACACAACGCCACACATAAAGCCGCACGCCCGGCACCAGCCCAAGCACACCGACCACCAACAACAACCGGCCTCACCGACCTCCGCACCAGCACCACCCAACACCACCCACAGCCACACCATGGCTGCGCTCAACACCCCACAGCCCCGCCTGGGCCACGCCGCCCCGACGCTTCTGCTCCTGCTCACCGCTCTCACGGCCGCCCTCGCCTGCCAACACCTCTGGACCCACCACGACACCTTCCCCTGGGAACAACTCCAGCTCCTCGACCACATGGCTCCCAACTCAACGCACACCTGTCAACTCCACAACCCGCCCTTCTTCCCCGACACCCTCCGCCGCAACAACCTCCACCCGCAACAAGCCGCCGCCGCCGCCCTACGCATCCTACAACACCTCTTCCACACCCTCAGCGCCAACAGCACCTCCCAGCACTGGCACACCCACACACGACACCGCCTCCTCAACCAACTCCAGCACCACATCCACCGCCTCGAGCAATGCCGCCCCGACAACGCACGCCTCTTCAAAGGACCCCGCAACCCCCTCACCACCATCAACAAGTACTTCAAGGACATCCACCTCTTCCTCCACGCCCACAACCACACCGCCTGCGCCTGGGACCACGTCCGACTCGAAGCTCGCGCCTCTTTCCAACACCTCCACAACCTCACACGCACCATACGACGACACCCCAAACACACACTCACACCCACCACCGCAACACCCCTCTGACACCCACCACACGCACCCACCTCTCCCCTCCCGCCTCCCCTCGCCCCACACAACACACACCGCTCACACAACCCACCCGCACCCTCCAACCCCTCGCCTTCTCTTCACACAACCTCCCCTACTTATTTGCACAAAGACTTTCAGCCCTTTATTTATTGAATTATTTATCTATTTATTCACTTCTTGACGACACAACAAATAAAGACCTCTTACAAAACCCTTCCCAGTGCCTCTTGTCTCAGCAGCACAGCAACCGCCCCGGGGCATGGGGGGGAAGTCACCTCCACTCGACACCTACACCGAGCCCTCAGCCAAACAGCCTTCGCACCACTCTTCTCACTCACGCCTCCACAACGAGCATCTGGCAGCAACCTCTTTCCAAAGACACTCACAGGGGCTTCACAACACCACACAAGCACAAAATCACACATGCACCAAGGCTGCAAAGCACTGATGGAGCTCAGCTGCTCCAGCCACCCTCCTCCACGCCACCATGCTTAGCATTCTCTTCACACGGATCCCCAATGTCTTCGCCACACAGCCACACTCCACAGCACCACAACAAAGCCGCCTCCACAGCTCACTCAACTGCACGTGGCACACCACTCCTCACTGCTCTCCACGGTCACAAGGAGCCCTTCCCCACAATTCTTTGCCGGGCCCAGCTGCCCACTTCTGTAACCACCCAGGGCTCCATCCATCCAAGCCACGCCTCTCCAACTTAAGAGGCAACGATGCCCTGAGGGACACTGCCAAACGCTTGCCATTACTCCAGGCACACCATGGCCTTGGCCCCATCCAACAACGCTGCCCTGCAGCATCACGGGCCCCAACAGCTCCTCCCTCTTCCTCAGCACAAGGGCCAGCACGGCACCTCTCCTTCTGGACACCCCAAGCGCTTCTACAAGGACCTTGTCACTCACACATTCCACGAACCTCCACCATTCCCTCTGCCCTGCCCTCTTCTCCCTCCAACCCGTAGCAGGCCAATTGAAATCCCCCAGGACAAAGAGGCCTCAAGAGCCTGCGGCTGCTCCCATCTGCCTACACTGGCCTAAACCCACACCAGCCTCCTGCTGGGGTGGCCTCCAGCAAAAAGACCTGCAGCCACCAAACCCTCACCCTGCCCTCCCTTCAACCTTCACCCACCAACTAGCGCACGCCTCCTCATCCTTGCCCACACACAGTTCCACGCCCTCCACATCCTCACTCACGCCGACACCGACACCCCCTCCTCATCTCCACAACCTCTCTTTCCAAAAAAGCCTAAAGCTTTCCACTCCAAGGCTCCACACACAGCAACCACACCACCACGCCTCCACCATGCCAGTGACAGCAGAGCCACACGCACACCTGCGTGGCTCTACTTCCTCTCTTCCGCCTTTCTTTCCCACACTACCTGACTTTGGGGAAAGCCATCGGAGCCTGCAGGATACACTTCTCTGCTCCAGGCTCAACACCACCAGCTCCCTCGGCCTTTCAACCTTTCAACAAAAGTCATCTCATCCCCTCACCAGCAGCTTCTTAGCCCTACGCTGCACCTGCTCCAGCACCTCCACATCTCTCCTCTAAGAAGGAGACCAAACTGGACACGGTACTCCAGCTGAGCCCTCTGGGGACAGCACAGTGCTCCACGGCAGGGATCTGGACATTCCAAAACGCAACGCCCTTCCTCGGCCACTTTCTCCTTTCCCGCTCCAGACACCTCAAGCACAGAGGCAGACAAAACACAACCAAAACCTCACTCCAAGGACACACGGGGGGCACCACAGACGGCGATCAAAACTGCCGGCAAAAGCAGCGGCAAAGCTCTTTCCTTCTTCCTCAAGCTTGCCTCCCGCCGTCTTTTCCCCTTCTCAACAACTTCAGACGGGCCACCTCGGCCACCGCCATTCACAAACACAGCCAGTGCTCCAGCACCAACACCCAGAGAAAATTCTTCCCCTTCCTTCCTCCACGCCCTCACTGCACAGGGGGATCCCCAAGCTCCAACCACTGACATCACTGCACATCCCTGCCCAACACGAAAGGAAAACAGGGGCAAACAGGAAAACAAAGGAGAACCACAAAGGGAAAGGAAAACCAACCACAGCCACCACAAGGCCACTGCCGGCGGAAAAAACTCCCCATGCGCAACACGGGCCCCGCAGCTGCCCTCCACCTGACAGGGAACCCCAAACGCCCCTCCCCGACGCAGCTCACCCCAAAGACTCTCCCCCAGTGCTTTCGCATCCTCCCATCACCCGCTACACACAACCTCCCCCACCGCACCACCAACGCTGCCCTCCACAACCGCCGCCACCACAACAAACCACTTCCCACAGACCAACACACCCACCAGCCCCAGCTGGAAACCACGGACGGAAACTCGCCGCAAGCAGAAAGCGACAAACGGAAACACAACGCCACACATAAAGCCGCACGCCCGGCACCAGCCCAAGCACACCGACCACCAACAACAACCGGCCTCACCGACCTCCGCACCAGCACCACCCAACACCACCCACAGCCACACCATGGCTGCGCTCAACACCCCACAGCCCCGCCTGGGCCACGCCGCCCCGACGCTTCTGCTCCTGCTCACCGTTCTCATGGCCGCCCTCGCCTGCCAACACCTCTGGACCCACCACGACACCTTCCCCTGGGAACAACTCCAGCTCCTCGACCACATGGCTCCCAACTCAACGCACACCTGTCAACTCCACAACCCGCCCTTCTTCCCCGACACCCTCCGCCGCAACAACCTCCACCCGCAACAAGCCGCCGCCGCCGCCCTACGCATCCTACAACACCTCTTCCACACCCTCAGCGCCAACAGCACCTCCCAGCACTGGCACACCCACACACGACACCGCCTCCTCAACCAACTCCAGCACCACATCCACCGCCTCGAGCAATGCCGCCCCGACAACGCACGCCTCTTCAAAGGACCCCGCAACCCCCTCACCACCATCAACAAGTACTTCAAGGACATCCACCTCTTCCTCCACGCCCACAACCACACCGCCTGCGCCTGGGACCACGTCCGACTCGAAGCTCGCGCCTCTTTCCAACACCTCCACAACCTCACACGCACCATACGACGACACCCCAAACACACACTCACACCCACCACCGCAACACCCCTCTGACACCCACCACACGCACCCACCTCTCCCCTCCCGCCTCCCCTCGCCCCACACAACACACACCGCTCACACAACCCACCCACACCCTCCAACCCCTCGCCTTCTCTTCACACAACCTCCCCTACTTATTTGCACAAAGACTTTCAGCCCTTTATTTATTGAATTATTTATCTATTTATTCACTTCTTGACGACACAACAAATAAAGACCTCTTACAAAACCCTTCCCAGTGCCTCTGGTCTCAGCAGCACAGCAACCGCCCCGGGCCATGGGGGGAAATCACCTCCACTCGACACCTACACCGAGCCCTCAGCCAAACAGCCTTCGCACCACTCTTCTCACTCACGCCTCCACAACGAGCATCTGGCAGCAACCTCTTTCCAAAGACACTCACAGGGGCTTCACAACACCACACAAGCACAAAATCACACATGCACCAAGGCTGCAAAGCACTGATGGAGCTCAGCTGCTCCAGCCACCCTCCTCCACGCCACCATGCTTAGCATTCTCTTCACACGGATCCCCAATGTCTTCGCCACACAGCCACACTCCACAGCACCACAACAAAGCCGCCTCCACAGCTCACTCAACTGCACGTGGCACACCACTCCTCACTGCTCTCCACGGCCACAAGGAGCCCTTCCCCACAATTCTTTGCCTGGCCCAGCTGCCCACTTCTGTAACCACCCAGGGCTCCATCCATCCAAGCCACGCCTCTCCAACTTAAGAGGCAACGATGCCCTGAGGGACACTGCCAAACGCTTGCCATTACTCCAGGCACACCATGGCCTTGGCCCCATCCAACAACGCTGCCCTGCAGCATCACGGGCCCCAACAGCTCCTCCCTCTTCCTCAGCACAAGGGCCAGCACGGCACCTCTCCTTCTGGACACCCCAAGCGCTTCTACAAGGACCTTGTCACTCACACATTCCACGAACCTCCACCATTCCCTCTGCCCTGCCCTCTTCTCCCTCCAACCCGTAGCAGGCCAATTGAAATCCCCCAGGACAAAGAGGCCTCAAGAGCCTGCGGCTGCTCCCATCTGCCTACACTGGCCTAAACCCACACCAGCCTCCTGCTGGGGTGGCCTCCAGCAAAAAGACCTGCAGCCACCAAACCCTCACCCTGCCCTCCCTTCAACCTTCACCCACCAACTAGCGCACGCCTCCTCATCCTTGCCCACACACAGTTCCACGCCCTCCACATCCTCACTCACGCCGACACCGACACCCCCTCCTCATCTCCACAACCTCTCTTTCCAAAAAAGCCTAAAGCTTTCCACTCCAAGGCTCCACACACAGCAACCACACCACCACGCCTCCACCATGCCAGTGACAGCAGAGCCACACGCACACCTGCGTGGCTCTACTTCCTCTCTTCCGCCTTTCTTTCCCACACTACCTGACTTTGGGGAAAGCCATCGGAGCCTGCAGGATACACTTCTCTGCTCCAGGCTCAACACCACCAGCTCCCTCGGCCTTTCAACCTTTCAACAAAAGTCATCTCATCCCCTCACCAGCAGCTTCTTAGCCCTACGCTGCACCTGCTCCAGCACCTCCACATCTCTCCTCTAAGAAGGAGACCAAACTGGACACGGTACTCCAGCTGAGCCCTCTGGGGACAGCACAGTGCTCCACGGCAGGGATCTGGACATTCCAAAACGCAACGCCCTTCCTCGGCCACTTTCTCCTTTCCCGCTCCAGACACCTCAAGCACAGAGGCAGACAAAACACAACCAAAACCTCACTCCAAGGACACACGGGGGGCACCACAGACGGCGATCAAAACTGCCGGCAAAAGCAGCGGCAAAGCTCTTTCCTTCTTCCTCAAGCTTGCCTCCCGCCGTCTTTTCCCCTTCTCAACAACTTCAGACGGGCCACCTCGGCCACCGCCATTCACAAACACAGCCAGTGCTCCAGCACCAACACCCAGAGAAAATTCTTCCCCTTCCTTCCTCCACGCCCTCACTGCACAGGGGGATCCCCAAGCTCCAACCACTGACATCACTGCACATCCCTGCCCAACACGAAAGGAAAACAGGGGCAAACAGGAAAACAAAGGAGAACCACAAAGGGAAAGGAAAACCAACCACAGCCACCACAAGGCCACTGCCGACGGAAAAAACTCCCCATGCTCAACACGGGCCCCGCAGCTGCCCTCCACCTGACAGGGAACCCCAAACGCCCCTCCCCGACGCAGCTCACCCCAAAGACTCTCCCCCAGTGCTTTCGCATCCTCCCATCACCCGCTACACACAACCTCCCCCACCGCACCACCAACGCTGCCCTCCACAACCGCCGCCACCACAACAAACCACTTCCCACAGACCAACACACCCACCAGCCCCAGCTGGAAACCACGGACGGAAACTCGCCGCAAGCAGAAAGCGACAAACGGAAACACAACGCCACACATAAAGCCGCACGCCCGGCACCAGCCCAAGCACACCGACCACCAACAACAACCGGCCTCACCGACCTCCGCACCAGCACCACCCAACACCACCCACAGCCACACCATGGCTGCGCTCAACACCCCACAGCCCCGCCTGGGCCACGCCGCCCCGACGCTTCTGCTCCTGCTCACCGTTCTCATGGCCGCCCTCGCCTGCCAACACCTCTGGACCCACCACGACACCTTCCCCTGGGAACAACTCCAGCTCCTCGACCACATGGCTCCCAACTCAACGCACACCTGTCAACTCCACAACCCGCCCTTCTTCCCCGACACCCTCCGCCGCAACAACCTCCACCCGCAACAAGCCGCCGCCGCCGCCCTACGCATCCTACAACACCTCTTCCACACCCTCAGCGCCAACAGCACCTCCCAGCACTGGCACACCCACACACGACACCGCCTCCTCAACCAACTCCAGCACCACATCCACCGCCTCGAGCAATGCCGCCCCGACAACGCACGCCTCTTCAAAGGACCCCGCAACCCCCTCACCACCATCAACAAGTACTTCAAGGACATCCACCTCTTCCTCCACGCCCACAACCACACCGCCTGCGCCTGGGACCACGTCCGACTCGAAGCTCGCGCCTCTTTCCAACACCTCCACAACCTCACACGCACCATACGACGACACCCCAAACACACACTCACACCCACCACCGCAACACCCCTCTGACACCCACCACACGCACCCACCTCTCCCCTCCCGCCTCCCCTCGCCCCACACAACACACACCGCTCACACAACCCACCCGCACCCTCCAACCCCTCGCCTTCTCTTCACACAACCTCCCCTACTTATTTGCACAAAGACTTTCAGCCCTTTATTTATTGAATTATTTATCTATTTATTCACTTCTTGACGACACAACAAATAAAGACCTCTTACAAAACCCTTCCCAGTGCCTCTTGTCTCAGCAGCACAGCAACCGCCCCGGGGCATGGGGGGGAAGTCACCTCCACTCGACACCTACACCGAGCCCTCAGCCAAACAGCCTTCGCACCACTCTTCTCACTCACGCCTCCACAACGAGCATCTGGCAGCAACCTCTTTCCAAAGACACTCACAGGGGCTTCACAACACCACACAAGCACAAAATCACACATGCACCAAGGCTGCAAAGCACTGATGGAGCTCAGCTGCTCCAGCCACCCTCCTCCACGCCACCATGCTTAGCATTCTCTTCACACGGATCCCCAATGTCTTCGCCACACAGCCACACTCCACAGCACCACAACAAAGCCGCCTCCACAGCTCACTCAACTGCACGTGGCACACCACTCCTCACTGCTCTCCACGGCCACAAGGAGCCCTTCCCCACAATTCTTTGCCGGGCCCAGCTGCCCACTTCTGTAACCACCCAGGGCTCCATCCATCCAAGCCACGCCTCTCCAACTTAAGAGGCAACGATGCCCTGAGGGACACTGCCAAACGCTTGCCATTACTCCAGGCACACCATGGCCTTGGCCCCATCCAACAACGCTGCCCTGCAGCATCACGGGCCCCAACAGCTCCTCCCTCTTCCTCAGCACAAGGGCCAGCACGGCACCTCTCCTTCTGGACACCCCAAGCGCTTCTACAAGGACCTTGTCACTCACACATTCCACGAACCTCCACCATTCCCTCTGCCCTGCCCTCTTCTCCCTCCAACCCGTAGCAGGCCAATTGAAATCCCCCAGGACAAAGAGGCCTCAAGAGCCTGCGGCTGCTCCCATCTGCCTACACTGGCCTAAACCCACACCAGCCTCCTGCTGGGGTGGCCTCCAGCAAAAAGACCTGCAGCCACCAAACCCTCACCCTGCCCTCCCTTCAACCTTCACCCACCAACTAGCGCACGCCTCCTCATCCTTGCCCACACACAGTTCCACGCCCTCCACATCCTCACTCACGCCGACACCGACACCCCCTCCTCATCTCCACAACCTCTCTTTCCAAAAAAGCCTAAAGCTTTCCACTCCAAGGCTCCACACACAGCAACCACACCACCACGCCTCCACCATGCCAGTGACAGCAGAGCCACACGCACACCTGCGTGGCTCTACTTCCTCTCTTCCGCCTTTCTTTCCCACACTACCTGACTTTGGGGAAAGCCATCGGAGCCTGCAGGATACACTTCTCTGCTCCAGGCTCAACACCACCAGCTCCCTCGGCCTTTCAACCTTTCAACAAAAGTCATCTCATCCCCTCACCAGCAGCTTCTTAGCCCTACGCTGCACCTGCTCCAGCACCTCCACATCTCTCCTCTAAGAAGGAGACCAAACTGGACACGGTACTCCAGCTGAGCCCTCTGGGGACAGCACAGTGCTCCACGGCAGGGATCTGGACATTCCAAAACGCAACGCCCTTCCTCGGCCACTTTCTCCTTTCCCGCTCCAGACACCTCAAGCACAGAGGCAGACAAAACACAACCAAAACCTCACTCCAAGGACACACGGGGGGCACCACAGACGGCGATCAAAACTGCCGGCAAAAGCAGCGGCAAAGCTCTTTCCTTCTTCCTCAAGCTTGCCTCCCGCCGTCTTTTCCCCTTCTCAACAACTTCAGACGGGCCACCTCGGCCACCGCCATTCACAAACACAGCCAGTGCTCCAGCACCAACACCCAGAGAAAATTCTTCCCCTTCCTTCCTCCACGCCCTCACTGCACAGGGGGATCCCCAAGCTCCAACCACTGACATCACTGCACATCCCTGCCCAACACGAAAGGAAAACAGGGGCAAACAGGAAAACAAAGGAGAACCACAAAGGGAAAGGAAAACCAACCACAGCCACCACAAGGCCACTGCCGACGGAAAAAACTCCCCATGCGCAACACGGGCCCCGCAGCTGCCCTCCACCTGACAGGGAACCCCAAACGCCCCTCCCCGACGCAGCTCACCCCAAAGACTCTCCCCCAGTGCTTTCGCATCCTCCCATCACCCGCTACACACAACCTCCCCCACCGCACCACCAACGCTGCCCTCCACAACCGCCGCCACCACAACAAACCACTTCCCACAGACCAACACACCCACCAGCCCCAGCTGGAAACCACGGACGGAAACTCGCCGCAAGCAGAAAGCGACAAACGGAAACACAACGCCACACATAAAGCCGCACGCCCGGCACCAGCCCAAGCACACCGACCACCAACAACAACCGGCCTCACCGACCTCCGCACCAGCACCACCCAACACCACCCACAGCCACACCATGGCTGCGCTCAACACCCCACAGCCCCGCCTGGGCCACGCCGCCCCGACGCTTCTGCTCCTGCTCACCGTTCTCATGGCCGCCCTCGCCTGCCAACACCTCTGGACCCACCACGACACCTTCCCCTGGGAACAACTCCAGCTCCTCGACCACATGGCTCCCAACTCAACGCACACCTGTCAACTCCACAACCCGCCCTTCTTCCCCGACACCCTCCGCCGCAACAACCTCCACCCGCAACAAGCCGCCGCCGCCGCCCTACGCATCCTACAACACCTCTTCCACACCCTCAGCGCCAACAGCACCTCCCAGCACTGGCACACCCACACACGACACCGCCTCCTCAACCAACTCCAGCACCACATCCACCGCCTCGAGCAATGCCGCCCCGACAACGCACGCCTCTTCAAAGGACCCCGCAACCCCCTCACCACCATCAACAAGTACTTCAAGGACATCCACCTCTTCCTCCACGCCCACAACCACACCGCCTGCGCCTGGGACCACGTCCGACTCGAAGCTCGCGCCTCTTTCCAACACCTCCACAACCTCACACGCACCATACGACGACACCCCAAACACACACTCACACCCACCACCGCAACACCCCTCTGACACCCACCACACGCACCCACCTCTCCCCTCCCGCCTCCCCTCGCCCCACACAACACACACCGCTCACACAACCCACCCGCACCCTCCAACCCCTCGCCTTCTCTTCACACAACCTCCCCTACTTATTTGCACAAAGACTTTCAGCCCTTTATTTATTGAATTATTTATCTATTTATTCACTTCTTGACGACACAACAAATAAAGACCTCTTACAAAACCCTTCCCAGTGCCTCTTGTCTCAGCAGCACAGCAACCGCCCCGGGGCATGGGGGGGAAGTCACCTCCACTCGACACCTACACCGAGCCCTCAGCCAAACAGCCTTCGCACCACTCTTCTCACTCACGCCTCCACAACGAGCATCTGGCAGCAACCTCTTTCCAAAGACACTCACAGGGGCTTCACAACACCACACAAGCACAAAATCACACATGCACCAAGGCTGCAAAGCACTGATGGAGCTCAGCTGCTCCAGCCACCCTCCTCCACGCCACCATGCTTAGCATTCTCTTCACACGGATCCCCAATGTCTTCGCCACACAGCCACACTCCACAGCACCACAACAAAGCCGCCTCCACAGCTCACTCAACTGCACGTGGCACACCACTCCTCACTGCTCTCCACGGTCACAAGGAGCCCTTCCCCACAATTCTTTGCCGGGCCCAGCTGCCCACTTCTGTAACCACCCAGGGCTCCATCCATCCAAGCCACGCCTCTCCAACTTAAGAGGCAACGATGCCCTGAGGGACACTGCCAAACGCTTGCCATTACTCCAGGCACACCATGGCCTTGGCCCCATCCAACAACGCTGCCCTGCAGCATCACGGGCCCCAACAGCTCCTCCCTCTTCCTCAGCACAAGGGCCAGCACGGCACCTCTCCTTCTGGACACCCCAAGCGCTTCTACAAGGACCTTGTCACTCACACATTCCACGAACCTCCACCATTCCCTCTGCCCTGCCCTCTTCTCCCTCCAACCCGTAGCAGGCCAATTGAAATCCCCCAGGACAAAGAGGCCTCAAGAGCCTGCGGCTGCTCCCATCTGCCTACACTGGCCTAAACCCACACCAGCCTCCTGCTGGGGTGGCCTCCAGCAAAAAGACCTGCAGCCACCAAACCCTCACCCTGCCCTCCCTTCAACCTTCACCCACCAACTAGCGCACGCCTCCTCATCCTTGCCCACACACAGTTCCACGCCCTCCACATCCTCACTCACGCCGACACCGACACCCCCTCCTCATCTCCACAACCTCTCTTTCCAAAAAAGCCTAAAGCTTTCCACTCCAAGGCTCCACACACAGCAACCACACCACCACGCCTCCACCATGCCAGTGACAGCAGAGCCACACGCACACCTGCGTGGCTCTACTTCCTCTCTTCCGCCTTTCTTTCCCACACTACCTGACTTTGGGGAAAGCCATCGGAGCCTGCAGGATACACTTCTCTGCTCCAGGCTCAACACCACCAGCTCCCTCGGCCTTTCAACCTTTCAACAAAAGTCATCTCATCCCCTCACCAGCAGCTTCTTAGCCCTACGCTGCACCTGCTCCAGCACCTCCACATCTCTCCTCTAAGAAGGAGACCAAACTGGACACGGTACTCCAGCTGAGCCCTCTGGGGACAGCACAGTGCTCCACGGCAGGGATCTGGACATTCCAAAACGCAACGCCCTTCCTCGGCCACTTTCTCCTTTCCCGCTCCAGACACCTCAAGCACAGAGGCAGACAAAACACAACCAAAACCTCACTCCAAGGACACACGGGGGGCACCACAGACGGCGATCAAAACTGCCGGCAAAAGCAGCGGCAAAGCTCTTTCCTTCTTCCTCAAGCTTGCCTCCCGCCGTCTTTTCCCCTTCTCAACAACTTCAGACGGGCCACCTCGGCCACCGCCATTCACAAACACAGCCAGTGCTCCAGCACCAACACCCAGAGAAAATTCTTCCCCTTCCTTCCTCCACGCCCTCACTGCACAGGGGGATCCCCAAGCTCCAACCACTGACATCACTGCACATCCCTGCCCAACACGAAAGGAAAACAGGGGCAAACAGGAAAACAAAGGAGAACCACAAAGGGAAAGGAAAACCAACCACAGCCACCACAAGGCCACTGCCGGCGGAAAAAACTCCCCATGCGCAACACGGGCCCCGCAGCTGCCCTCCACCTGACAGGGAACCCCAAACGCCCCTCCCCGACGCAGCTCACCCCAAAGACTCTCCCCCAGTGCTTTCGCATCCTCCCATCACCCGCTACACACAACCTCCCCCACCGCACCACCAACGCTGCCCTCCACAACCGCCGCCACCACAACAAACCACTTCCCACAGACCAACACACCCACCAGCCCCAGCTGGAAACCACGGACGGAAACTCGCCGCAAGCAGAAAGCGACAAACGGAAACACAACGCCACACATAAAGCCGCACGCCCAGCACCAGCCCAAGCACACCGACCACCAACAACAACCGGCCTCACCGACCTCCGCACCAGCACCACCCAACACCACCCACAGCCACACCATGGTTGCGCTCAACACCCCACAGCCCCGCCTGGGCCACGCCGCCCCGACGCTCCTGCTCCTGCTCACCGCTCTCACGGCCGCCCTCGCCTGCCAACACCTCTGGACCCACCACGACACCTTCCCCTGGGAACAACTCCAGCTCCTCGACCACATGGCTCCCAACTCAACGCACACCTGTCAACTCCACAACCCGCCCTTCTTCCCCGACACCCTCCGCCGCAACAACCTCCACCCGCAACAAGCCGCCGCCGCCGCCCTACGCATCCTACAACACCTCTTCCACACCCTCAGCGACAACAGCACCTCCCAGCACTGGCACACCCACACACGACACCGCCTCCTCAACCAACTCCAGCACCACATCCACCGCCTCGAGCAATGCCGCCCCGACAACGCACGCCTCTTCAAAGGACCCCGCAACCCCCTCACCACCATCAACAAGTACTTCAAGGACATCCACCTCTTCCTCCACGCCCACAACCACACCGCCTGCGCCTGGGACCACGTCCGACTCGAAGCTCGCGCCTCTTTCCAACACCTCCACAACCTCACACGCACCATACGACGACACCCCAAACACACACTCACACCCACCACCGCAACACCCCTCTGACACCCACCACACGCACCCACCTCTCCCCTCCCGCCTCCCCTCGCCCCACACAACACACACCGCTCACACAACCCACCCACACCCTCCAACCCCTCGCCTTCTCTTCACACAACCTCCCCTACTTATTTGCACAAAGACTTTCAGCCCTTTATTTATTGAATTATTTATCTATTTATTCACTTCTTGACGACACAACAAATAAAGACCTCTTACAAAACCCTTCCCAGTGCCTCTGGTCTCAGCAGCACAGCAACCGCCCCGGGCCATGGGGGGAAGTCACCTCCACTCGACACCTACACCGAGCCCTCAGCCAAACAGCCTTCGCACCACTCTTCTCCCTCACGCCTCCACAACGAGCATCTGGCAGCAACCTCTTTCCAAAGACACTCACAGGGGCTTCACAACACCACACAAGCACCAAATCACACATGCACCAAGGCTGCAAAGCACTGATGGAGCTCAGCTGCTCCAGCCACCCTCCTCCACGCCACCATGCTTAGCATTCTCTTCACACGGATCCCCAATATCTTCGCCACACAGCCACACTCCACAGCACCACAACAAAGCCGCCTCCACAGCTCACTCAACTGCATGTGGCACACCACTCCTCACTGCTCTCCACGGCCACAAGGAGCCCTTCCCCACAATTCTTTGCCTGGCCCAGCTGCCCACTTCTGTAACCACCCAGGGCTCCATCCATCCAAGCCACGCCTCTCCAACTTAAGAGGCAACGATGCCCTGAGGGACACTGCCAAACGCTTGCCATTACTCCAGGCACACCATGGCCTTGGCCCCATCCAACAACGCTGCCCTGCAGCATCACGGGCCCCAACAGCTCCTCCCTCTTCCTCAGCACAAGGGCCAGCACGGCACCTCTCCTTCTGGACACCCCAAGCGCTTCTACAAGGACCTTGTCACTCACACATTCCACGAACCTCCACCATTCCCTCTGCCCTGCCCTTTTCTCCCTCCAACCCGAAGCAGGCCAATTGAAATCCCCCAGGACAAAGAGGCCTCAAGAGCCTGCGGCTGCTCCCATCTGCCTACACTGGCCTAAACCCACACCAGCCTCCTGCTGGGGTGGCCTCCAGCAAAAAGACCTGCAGCCACCAAACCCTCACCCTGCCCTCCCTTCAACCTTCACCCACCAACTAGCGCACGCCTCCTCATCCTTGCCCACACACAGTTCCACGCCCTCCACATCCTCACTCACGCCGACACCGACACCCCCTCCTCATCTCCACAACCTCTCTTTCCAAAAAAGCCTAAAGCTTTCCACTCCAAGGCTCCACACACAGCAACCACACCACCACGCCTCCACCATGCCAGTGACAGCAGAGCCACACGCACACCTGCGTGGCTCTACTTCCTCTCTTCCGCCTTTCTTTCCCACACTACCTGACTTTGGGGAAAGCCATCGGAGCCTGCAGGATACACTTCTCTGCTCCAGGCTCAACACCACCAGCTCCCTCGGCCTTTCAACCTTTCAACAAAAGTCATCTCATCCCCTCACCAGCAGCTTCTTAGCCCTACGCTGCACCTGCTCCAGCACCTCCACATCTCTCCTCTAAGAAGGAGACCAAACTGGACACGGTACTCCAGCTGAGCCCTCTGGGGACAGCACAGTGCTCCACGGCAGGGATCTGGACATTCCAAAACGCAACGCCCTTCCTCGGCCACTTTCTCCTTTCCCGCTCCAGACACCTCAAGCACAGAGGCAGACAAAACACAACCAAAACCTCACTCCAAGGACACACGGGGGGCACCACAGACGGCGATCAAAACTGCCGGCAAAAGCAGCGGCAAAGCTCTTTCCTTCTTCCTCAAGCTTGCCTCCCGCCGTCTTTTCCCCTTCTCAACAACTTCAGACGGGCCACCTCGGCCACCGCCATTCACAAACACAGCCAGTGCTCCAGCACCAACACCCAGAGAAAATTCTTCCCCTTCCTTCCTCCACGCCCTCACTGCACAGGGGGATCCCCAAGCTCCAACCACTGACATCACTGCACATCCCTGCCCAACACGAAAGGAAAACAGGGGCAAACAGGAAAACAAAGGAGAACCACAAAGGGAAAGGAAAACCAACCACAGCCACCACAAGGCCACTGCCGACGGAAAAAACTCCCCATGCGCAACACGGGCCCCGCAGCTGCCCTCCACCTGACAGGGAACCCCAAACGCCCCTCCCCGACGCAGCTCACCCCAAAGACTCTCCCCCAGTGCTTTCGCATCCTCCCATCACCCGCTACACACAACCTCCCCCACCGCACCACCAACGCTGCCCTCCACAACCACCGCCACCACAACAAACCACTTCCCACAGACCAACACACCCACCAGCCCCAGCTGGAAACCACGGACGGAAACTCGCCGCAAGCAGAAAGCGACAAACGGAAACACAACGCCACACATAAAGCCGCACGCCCGGCACCAGCCCAAGCACACCGACCACCAACAACAACCGGCCTCACCGACCTCCGCACCAGCACCACCCAACACCACCCACAGCCACACCATGGTTGCGCTCAACACCCCACAGCCCCGCCTGGGCCACGCCGCCCCGACGCTCCTGCTCCTGCTCACCGCTCTCACGGCCGCCCTCGCCTGCCAACACCTCTGGACCCACCACGACACCTTCCCCTGGGAACAACTCCAGCTCCTCGACCACATGGCTCCCAACTCAACGCACACCTGTCAACTCCACAACCCGCCCTTCTTCCCCGACACCCTCCGCCGCAACAACCTCCACCCGCAACAAGCCGCCGCCGCCGCCCTACGCATCCTACAACACCTCTTCCACACCCTCAGCGACAACAGCACCTCCCAGCACTGGCACACCCACACACGACACCGCCTCCTCAACCAACTCCAGCACCACATCCACCGCCTCGAGCAATGCCGCCCCGACAACGCACGCCTCTTCAAAGGACCCCGCAACCCCCTCACCACCATCAACAAGTACTTCAAGGACATCCACCTCTTCCTCCACGCCCACAACCACACCGCCTGCGCCTGGGACCACGTCCGACTCGAAGCTCGCGCCTCTTTCCAACACCTCCACAACCTCACACGCACCATACGACGACACCCCAAACACACACTCACACCCACCACCGCAACACCCCTCTGACACCCACCACCCGCACCCACCTCTCCCCTCCCGCCTCCCCTCGCCCCACACAACACACACCGCTCACACAACCCACCCACACCCTCCAACCCCTCGCCTTCTCTTCACACAACCTCCCCTACTTATTTGCACAAAGACTTTCAGCCCTTTATTTATTGAATTATTTATCTATTTATTCACTTCTTGACGACACAACAAATAAAGACCTCTTACAAAACCCTTCCCAGTGCCTCTGGTCTCAGCAGCACAGCAACCGCCCCGGGCCATGGGGGGAAGTCACCTCCACTCGACACCTACACCGAGCCCTCAGCCAAACAGCCTTCGCACCACTCTTCTCCCTCACGCCTCCACAACGAGCATCTGGCAGCAACCTCTTTCCAAAGACACTCACAGGGGCTTCACAACACCACACAAGCACAAAATCACACATGCACCAAGGCTGCAAAGCACTGATGGAGCTCAGCTGCTCCAGCCACCCTCCTCCACGCCACCATGCTTAGCATTCTCTTCACACGGATCCCCAATGTCTTCGCCACACAGCCACACTCCACAGCACCACAACAAAGCCGCCTCCACAGCTCACTCAACTGCACGTGGCACACCACTCCTCACTGCTCTCCACGGCCACAAGGAGCCCTTCCCCACAATTCTTTGCCTGGCCCAGCTGCCCACTTCTGTAACTACCCAGGGCTCCATCCATCCAAGCCACGCCTCTCCAACTTAAGAGGCAACGATGCCCTGAGGGACACTGCCAAACGCTTGCCATTACTCCAGGCACACCATGGTCTTGGCCCCATCCAACAACACTGCCCTGCAGCATCACGGGCCCCAACAGCTCCTCCCTCTTCCTCAGCACAAGGGCCAGCACGGCACCTCTCCCCTTCTGGACACCCCAAGCGCTTCTACAAGGACCTTGTCACTCACACATTCCACGAACCTCCACCATTCCCTCTGCCCTGCCCTCTTCTCCCTCCAACCCGTAGCAGGCCAATTGAAATCCCCCAGGACAAAGAGGCCTCAAGAGCCTGCGGCTGCTCCCATCTGCCTACACTGGCCTAAACCCACACCAGCCTCCTGCTGGGGTGGCCTCCAGCAAAAAGACCTGCAGCCACCAAACTCTCACCCTGCCCTCCCTTCAACCTTCACCCACCAACTAGCGCACGCCTCCTCATCCTTGCCCACACACAGTTCCACGCCCTCCACATCCTCACTCACGCCGACACCGACACCCCCTCCTCATCTCCACAACCTCTCTTTCCAAAAAAGCCTAAAGCTTTCCACTCCAAGGCTCCACACACAGCAACCACACCACCACGCCTCCACCATGCCAGTGACAGTAGAGCCACACGCACACCTGCGTGGCTCTACTTCCTCTCTTCCGCCTTTCTTTCCCACACTACCTGACTTTGGGGAAAGCCATCGGAGCCTGCAGGATACACTTCTCTGCTCCAGGCTCAACACCACCAGCTCCCTCGGCCTTTCAACCTTTCAACAAAAGTCATCTCATCCCCTCACCAGCAGCTTCTTAGCCCTACGCTGCACCTGCTCCAGCACCTCCACATCTCTCCTCTAAGAAGGAGACCAAACTGGACACGGTACTCCAGCTGAGCCCTCTGGGGACAGCACAGTGCTCCACGGCAGGGATCTGGACATTCCAAAACGCAACGCCCTTCCTCGGCCACTTTCTCCTTTCCCGCTCCAGACACCTCAAGCACAGAGGCAGACAAAACACAACCAAAACCTCACTCCAAGGACACACGGGGGGCACCACAGACGGCGATCAAAACTGCCGGCAAAAGCAGCAGCAAAGCTCTTTCCTTCTTCCTCAAGCTTGCCTCCCGCCGTCTTTTCCCCTTCTCAACAACTTCAGACGGGCCACCTCGGCCACCGCCATTCACAAACACAGCCAGTGCTCCAGCACCAACACCCAGAGAAAATTCTTCCCCTTCCTTCCTCCACGCCCTCGTTGCACAGGGGGATCCCCAAGCTCCAACCACTGACATCACTGCACATCCCTGCCCAACACGAAAGGAAAACAGGGGCAAACAGGAAAACAAAGGAGAACCACAAAGGGAAAGGAAAACCAACCACAGCCACCACAAGGCCACTGCCGGCGGAAAAAACTCCCCATGCGCAACACGGGCCCCGCAGCTGCCCTCCACCTGACAGGGAACCCCAAACGCCCCTCCCCGACGCAGCTCACCCCAAAGACTCTCCCCCAGTGCTTTCGCATCCTCCCATCACCCGCTACACACAACCTCCCCCACCGCACCACCAACGCTGCCCTCCACAACCACCGCCACCACAACAAACCACTTCCCACAGACCAACACACCCACCAGCCCCAGCTGGAAACCACGGACGGAAACTCGCCGCAAGCAGAAAGCGACAAACGGAAACACAACGCCACACATAAAGCCGCACGCCCGGCACCAGCCCAAGCACACCGACCACCAACAACAACCGGCCTCACCGACCTCCGCACCAGCACCACCCAACACCACCCACAGCCACACCATGGTTGCGCTCAACACCCCACAGCCCCGCCTGGGCCACGCCGCCCCGACGCTTCTGCTCCTGCTCACCGCTCTCACGGCCGCCCTCGCCTGCCAACACCTCTGGACCCACCACGACACCTTCCCCTGGGAACAACTCCAGCTCCTCGACCACATGGCTCCCAACTCAACGCACACCTGTCAACTCCACAACCCGCCCTTCTTCCCCGACACCCTCCGCCGCAACAACCTCCACCCGCAACAAGCCGCCGCCGCCGCCCTACGCATCCTACAACACCTCTTCCACACCCTCAGCGCCAACAGCACCTCCCAGCACTGGCACACCCACACACGACACCGCCTCCTCAACCAACTCCAGCACCACATCCACCGCCTCGAGCAATGCCGCCCCGACAACGCACGCCTCTTCAAAGGACCCCGCAACCCCCTCACCACCATCAACAAGTACTTCAAGGACATCCACCTCTTCCTCCACGCCCACAACCACACCGCCTGCGCCTGGGACCACGTCCGACTCGAAGCTCGCGCCTCTTTCCAACACCTCCACAACCTCACACGCACCATACGACGACACCCCAAACACACACTCACACCCACCACCGCAACACCCCTCTGACACCCACCACCCGCACCCACCTCTCCCCTCCCGCCTCCCCTCGCCCCACACAACACACACCGCTCACACAACCCACCCACACCCTCCAACCCCTCGCCTTCTCTTCACACAACCTCCCCTACTTATTTGCACAAAGACTTTCAGCCCTTTATTTATTGAATTATTTATCTATTTATTCACTTCTTGACGACACAACAAATAAAGACCTCTTACAAAACCCTTCCCAGTGCCTCTGGTCTCAGCAGCACAGCAACCGCCCCGGGCCATGGGGGGAAGTCACCTCCACTCGACACCTACACCGAGCCCTCAGCCAAACAGCCTTCGCACCACTCTTCTCCCTCACGCCTCCACAACGAGCATCTGGCAGCAACCTCTTTCCAAAGACACTCACAGGGGCTTCACAACACCACACAAGCACCAAATCACACATGCACCAAGGCTGCAAAGCACTGATGGAGCTCAGCTGCTCCAGCCACCCTCCTCCACGCCACCATGCTTAGCATTCTCTTCACACGGATCCCCAATATCTTCGCCACACAGCCACACTCCACAGCACCACAACAAAGCCGCCTCCACAGCTCACTCAACTGCATGTGGCACACCACTCCTCACTGCTCTCCACGGCCACAAGGAGCCCTTCCCCACAATTCTTTGCCTGGCCCAGCTGCCCACTTCTGTAACCACCCAGGGCTCCATCCATCCAAGCCACGCCTCTCCAACTTAAGAGGCAACGATGCCCTGAGGGACACTGCCAAACGCTTGCCATTACTCCAGGCACACCATGGCCTTGGCCCCATCCAACAACGCTGCCCTGCAGCATCACGGGCCCCAACAGCTCCTCCCTCTTCCTCAGCACAAGGGCCAGCACGGCACCTCTCCTTCTGGACACCCCAAGCGCTTCTACAAGGACCTTGTCACTCACACATTCCACGAACCTCCACCATTCCCTCTGCCCTGCCCTTTTCTCCCTCCAACCCGAAGCAGGCCAATTGAAATCCCCCAGGACAAAGAGGCCTCAAGAGCCTGCGGCTGCTCCCATCTGCCTACACTGGCCTAAACCCACACCAGCCTCCTGCTGGGGTGGCCTCCAGCAAAAAGACCTGCAGCCACCAAACCCTCACCCTGCCCTCCCTTCAACCTTCACCCACCAACTAGCGCACGCCTCCTCATCCTTGCCCACACACAGTTCCACGCCCTCCACATCCTCACTCACGCCGACACCGACACCCCCTCCTCATCTCCACAACCTCTCTTTCCAAAAAAGCCTAAAGCTTTCCACTCCAAGGCTCCACACACAGCAACCACACCACCACGCCTCCACCATGCCAGTGACAGCAGAGCCACACGCACACCTGCGTGGCTCTACTTCCTCTCTTCCGCCTTTCTTTCCCACACTACCTGACTTTGGGGAAAGCCATCGGAGCCTGCAGGATACACTTCTCTGCTCCAGGCTCAACACCACCAGCTCCCTCGGCCTTTCAACCTTTCAACAAAAGTCATCTCATCCCCTCACCAGCAGCTTCTTAGCCCTACGCTGCACCTGCTCCAGCACCTCCACATCTCTCCTCTAAGAAGGAGACCAAACTGGACACGGTACTCCAGTTGAGCCCTCTGGGGACAGCACAGTGCTCCACGGCAGAGATCTGGACATTCCAAAACGCAACGCCCTTCCTCGGCCACTTTCTCCTTTCCCGCTCCAGACACCTCAAGCACAGAGGCAGACAAAACACAACCAAAACCTCACTCCAAGGACACACGGGGGGCACCACAGACGGCGATCAAAACTGCCGGCAAAAGCAGCGGCAAAGCTCTTTCCTTCTTCCTCAAGCTTGCCTCCCGCCGTCTTTTCCCCTTCTCAACAACTTCAGACGGGCCACCTCGGCCACCGCCATTCACAAACACAGCCAGTGCTCCAGCACCAACACCCAGAGAAAATTCTTCCCCTTCCTTCCTCCACGCCCTCACTGCACAGGGGGATCCCCAAGCTCCAACCACTGACATCACTGCACATCCCTGCCCAACACGAAAGGAAAACAGGGGCAAACAGGAAAACAAAGGAGAACCACAAAGGGAAAGGAAAACCAACCACAGCCACCACAAGGCCACTGCCGACGGAAAAAACTCCCCATGCGCAACACGGGCCCCGCAGCTGCCCTCCACCTGACAGGGAACCCCAAACGCCCCTCCCCGACGCAGCTCACCCCAAAGACTCTCCCCCAGTGCTTTCGCATCCTCCCATCACCCGCTACACACAACCTCCCCCACCGCACCACCAACGCTGCCCTCCACAACCGCCGCCACCACAACAAACCACTTCCCACAGACCAACACACCCACCAGCCCCAGCTGGAAACCACGGACGGAAACTCGCCGCAAGCAGAAAGCGACAAACGGAAACACAACGCCACACATAAAGCCGCACGCCCGGCACCAGCCCAAGCACACCGACCACCAACAACAACCGGCCTCACCGACCTCCGCACCAGCACCACCCAACACCACCCACAGCCACACCATGGTTGCGCTCAACACCCCACAGCCCCGCCTGGGCCACGCCGCCCCGACGCTCCTGCTCCTGCTCACCGCTCTCACGGCCGCCCTCGCCTGCCAACACCTCTGGACCCACCACGACACCTTCCCCTGGGAACAACTCCAGCTCCTCGACCACATGGCTCCCAACTCAACGCACACCTGTCAACTCCACAACCCGCCCTTCTTCCCCGACACCCTCCGCCGCAACAACCTCCACCCGCAACAAGCCGCCGCCGCCGCCCTACACATCCTACAACACCTCTTCCACACCCTCAGCGACAACAGCACCTCCCAGCACTGGCACACCCACACACGACACCGCCTCCTCAACCAACTCCAGCACCACATCCACCGCCTCGAGCAATGCCGCCCCGACAACGCACGCCTCTTCAAAGGACCCCGCAACCCCCTCACCACCATCAACAAGTACTTCAAGGACATCCACCTCTTCCTCCACGCCCACAACCACACCGCCTGCGCCTGGGACCACGTCCGACTCGAAGCTCGCGCCTCTTTCCAACACCTCCACAACCTCACACGCACCATACGACAACACCCCAAACACACACTCACACCCACCACCGCAACACCCCTCTGACACCCACCACACGCACCCACCTCTCCCCTCCCGCCTCCCCTCGCCCCACACAACACACACCGCTCACACAACCCACCCGCACCCTCCAACCCCTCGCCTTCTCTTCAGACAACCTCCCCTACTTATTTGCACAAAGACTTTCAGCCCTTTATTTATTGAATTATTTATCTATTTATTCACTTCTTGACGACACAACAAATAAAGACCTCTTACAAAACCCTTCCCAGTGCCTCTTGTCTCAGCAGCACAGCAACCGCCCCGGGGCATGGGGGGGAAGTCACCTCCACTCGACACCTACACCGAGCCCTCAGCCAAACAGCCTTCTCACCACTCTCCTCCCTCATGCCTCCACAAGGAGCATCTGGCGGCAACCTCTTTCGAAAAACGCTGCCTGGTTTTCCCACCAAGATCAGAATTATCTCTTGCATCCTTGTCTCCTCTACTCTTCCCATCTCCACTGACTGATGATTGGATCTTGAGTGCTCTTGCCAATGGAACCTGTTGGAGCACCTCCAGAGAACAGTCACAAGCGCAACTGCGTGACACAGCACTGCTCCTAAATATACAAGCTTAGGGAGTTGGGGTTCTTTAGCTTGCAGATGTAAAGTCTCCAGGTAGACCTTACTGCAGCCTTTTAACACTTCAAGGGATCTTAAAGGAATGCCGGGAACAGAATCTGAAACAGCAGCTCTAGTGACAGTGAAAGGACTCTTGGGATGGACTTGGGGCCTGGACTCAGAGGACAAGGGGAAATGTCTTTAAACTGAAAGAAAGTAGGTTTAGATGAGGCATTAGGAAGATGATATTTACTGTGAGGGTCGTTAGGCATTGGTACACATTACCCAGAGAATTTGTGGATATCCCATCCCTGGACATGTTCAAGGTCATATCAGATGAGGCTTTGAGCAACCTGGTCTAGTAGTAGGTGCCCCTTCCCATGGCCAGGGGCTTGGAGCTAGGTTACCTCTACCGTCCCTTCCAGTACAAGCCATTTTACAACTCATGCTTGGGAAGCTTTGTAGGACTGTCTCCTGTGTTAGGGACAGGTGAAGAGTGTGAAGAGGAGGGAGCGGCACAGACATGTGATGAACTGACTGCAGCCCCATTCCCCATTCTGCCACCCTGGGGAAGAAGGTAAAGAAAATCATGACTGCAACTGAGCCCAGGAAAATGTGTGGGGTGGAGGGAACATGATTTTTAGATTGGGTTTTATGATCTACTCATTACCATATTCTGATTTGATTGCTAATGAATTAAACTAATTTCCCCAAGTCTGTTTTATCCCTGATGGTAACCAGCAAGTGATCTTTTCGTCTTTATCTCACCCCACAAGCCTTTCATGACATACTTTTCTCCCTTGACCATTTTAGGAAAGGAGTGAAAGAGCAGCTTGATGGGCACCAGGCATCCAGCCAGTGTTAACACACTACACCATGTCTCTCCTGGCTCTGCAACTTCAAATATTTTGTTATTTTTTGCCCTGAAAATAATTCCATTCATTTCAGTTTGCAGTTCTTCCAAGTAGCATGACTTGCATAGATATTTAAAAGTCTTCATTAATGTGCTCAACTTTATGTTTTGGGTTTTTTTATTCAGGGTCTGCAGCTGGATGGAACTTAGTCTGGGTTATCCTTGTACTCACTGTATCTGACTCTGGTTGCCCCAAACTCTACATGGAAGACCTGGTATACTGATTTGGACCTCACATTATGGCACTTATTCAGTGATACCTCTTTTTTAGATCACCATTTGTTGCTCCACTTGTGCCTCTACAGATACACTGCATCACTTAATCGTATAACTGTTCTCAGCTACATACTACCAAACTTTCTCTCCAAGATCCTTATCCTAGTTTTCTAAAAAGAAAATTCTTCACCATTTTTGCAGCCTAGGCTGAGGCTCTTTTTGAATCTGTCTTTAAGCTCAGCCTGTCTCACATGCCATTTACATTCTGGATCCAGATAAAGAAGAAAACTCTGCAAACACTCCTTTCTGCAGCTCACCTGCACTTGTTGCCATGCAAAGATCTCCACCCATGAGAGCCTTGAAGACCTGTCAGATACACTTACTGTCTCTGCCAGTTTGTGTACCCACTGCTGAATCTTACCTCTTGGTAAAATAAAACATTCATGCTCACGTTTCATCCAGATTTGACAAAATGTTCTAATGTTGCTACAACAATTGGAAATTTCTCCACTCAGAAGCACAGAGCACATTCACTTTTATTTAAAGATTTTGCAGATGGGGCAAATGCATCATACAACAGTTGCTCTATATCCATTTACATTACCTTGTTGTAAATTTAGAAAACAAAATGTTTTTAAAAACTCAGAACACAGAACATAACAAAGAGCTCTTAAATACCATTAAATGAACCCATTTATGTGGCACAAATGATCAACACTGAAGACAACTGGTTTAAAATTAAATAAACCAAGGCATTTACTCACCATTGGTAGCCTGGATTGAAGTATCTGGAGATCATCATAACCATAAATCTGCTTAAAGACAGATAAAAATACAAGATCATTATAACACTTTTCTCTGATGCTGATCAATTTGGGGCTTTGAACACAGTTTGACTTAGGCCCATTCTATTTTAAAGGTGTACAGCTTTATGTTGCATTGTGTTAACGGGGCACTGTAGCATTTTAAGGCTAGTGGAAAACTAAGGTTAAAATTGGCTTGTCACTCTGATGCTGTTTCCTGATGACAGCAGTCCTCTGAGGGGAGCTTGACTGTCCCATCTTCAATACAGTTTTCACAGATGCATCATTCCTCAACCTACAAAAAATCTACAGGGCATTCAGGTTTGGGAGTAAGAGCAACAGCCCTCTTTGCTGTAATCATTACTTCAGAGAGCAGCAAGATTTAAGATTTGATGACTAGACTGCAAAGCAACCTATGGTATCCCCTCACATTCAGTGTGATATAGAAAAATTACCAGAATAAAGTTTTTGATTCAAAAAACGGATGACCAAAAATACCTCGATCCTGGTCAAACACCAAAAAATTATGTGCAATCTTTCAACTTTGCAGATAGGACACATGGCACATTTCAACCATTACTGAGGTAAATCTATTCCAATAATACTAACCTAAATGAGCCTAATTCTATTCAAAGGGACTAAAACCTGGTAACACTGAAAACCATAGCAACACATGTTTAGCTACAAGAGCAGCCAGATCAGGTCTGCACCAACAGCTCTGCAGTTTACTACCAATAGTAATCCTCTACTGAATATATTTCATATATTCTTTAGCACTTAGAACAAGAATTCCAGGTGTGACATGTGCCACCAAAAATGCCTTGGCATAGACAGTAGCAGGTCTGGAGGGCCCACTTGCGCCAAGGGTTAAGCAATTAAGGACAAAAACAATGAAACTGCTTACTGGGTAGGCAGGCAGAAGTCCTCCAGGTCCCACAATATACTGGTTATGCAACAAGGGTGGTACACCTTGGGGCAGGTTTGGGGGAGCTTTGCCTGTAGAATCAAAATACAGACATTTTAACAAGCCTTTAGAAAAGAAAAGGCTTCAGCCTTGAGACAAGATAGCTGCACAGGTTCTGGTGGCTGCACTGTCTTAGCTTGTAAAGAGCAAAACTATGCAGAAGAGTTTTGTGCTCTTTGATGAAAATGCTCAAAATAGCCTGAAGAGTTTAACCATGCATTAAGGAAGGGAAAGCACAGGCTACTTAAGACTGAAAACAGTCCCACCAGAGAAGAGCCTGATTTTGTAATTTAGTTTGTCCAAGAGGATTACAAGAACTACAGAAACTTCTCCTTTCCTCAATCCTCTTCTGAAGGCAAATTTAGACATCATTTGCAATCTGAAAGAGCTAATTCTCTCCTTTCATTTTCTGCTCCATCAACACATTCCCCCTTATCACCAGCAATAGACTGGAAAGCACTAAATGCTGCCAGCATACTTTCTGTGGGTGACTTACTGCAGCTGGGAATAGCAAAGAGAAGATGACTGAAATGGTTTCAGCTGCCTCCATGAAGCAGTGCTAGGAAGCAGAACAGTAAAAGAACAAAGCACTTCAGCCAGTCATCAGACACTTCATTTACAAGCTATGGAAATGAGAAATTCTTCTGTAAGTAAGCTTGATCTTAGTATTAGATCATTCACTTCCCTCCATAGGATTTCCTTTTAGCAGTTCAGGTTTATTAGGTAAGAAAGAGAATTAAGCGTTGCTTCCACATCAATGCAGGAAGCCTCCCAGCCTTCTCTCTCCATGTAACCCCCTTCTGAAGTGCTGTTTGCTCTGGAATACCCAGACACCAGATACTTTCTTCCTTTCTATAGAAGTGGCAGTAGGGATGTGACATATGATAATGAGGACACTGCAGTATATTCTGATACTGCCAAATGAATTCAAGTCACAGAGAAGACTGAAATTAAAGCTCATGTGAACTCACAGCCAAGAGCTGATCACAACTTAGAATACAAAACTGAGTGAATTTTCTAGCCCAAAACTTCCCAAGTCAGAACTGCTTTGGTGCCTATTTATAAAGCTCTTTGGGGATGGAATGTGCTATATAAATGCCACATAACACCCTAACAAATATTTCAAATAGACAAAACCAGGCAATTTTATTTCATAAGCCAGCAAATACAGCACACTGGAAATGCTAGTCAAGAGTGTGGACTTCTTAGTGCAGTTATGGCTGGTGAGATGCTCAACTGACAGCCCTGCTGACTGAAATCCTCTGTCTATCCACGGATCTGTCAATATTGCCAACCTGAAGACACTAGGGGAGCTGCCCGTGTGGTGGCAGCTGGTATAGACACACTGGTAACGCTCAGGCCAAGGCTGTTTGTAGTGTTCATACTGCTTGCCATGCTGACAATCGAGGAGGTGGTGCTAGTGGCTGAGGTTGAAGCAGTTGAAAAGGTTGTTGAGGGCTGGAGCGAAGTTGTGTTCTCAATACTAGTGTGCTAGAAAGGAGACAAAAAGAATGAGGATCACAGAGCAAATAAACCACAGTGGAAGAGGCTGGGGGAAAAAAAGAAAAATAAAAAAAACAACAAACCTTTAAGTAACAGCAGCACATGCAAAAGATAGGCTTTATCTATATTCCAAGCAAGCAACTAAGTTGCATGCTTGTGATTTTTTTTTGTGATTCAAAGAAAATTATTACATAAAAGCCAAATTCCAACTGCTATATCATCACAAAATTATACCACAGTAACTCAAACATAACATATATCATTCCATCACCTGCATTTTGCCAGCTAATCTCTCCATTTTTGAGACATTTCAGATCACCGCTTCTATGTTTGTTTTTTGGGGTTTTTTTAATAAATTTGTTACAAGACATCCTTTTTTCTTTTATTTCATCCCCCTTTGCTGGCATGACAATTTTCTCTGCAGCTGCGTGACTGGCAAATCTCTGTGATAGCTATTCTTGATCTAATACAAATCACAAGTGGTAAAGACTTTCTTTGCCACTAGAGGGCTGGCAGTCTCTTTTCTCTGACATAAGGCTCTTGTTTCAGTTTTCAGGGTACTGGGACACACCAAACTTGAAGAGAGGGTCTCAATTATCAGATAAACTGACTGTATGCCAAACAGCTGTTGAAATACAAACAGGACTTACCACATGTGATGTGCTTGAAGACAACACTGAGGCAGAGGACAGGCTGCTCTGATGATTGGAAAGGGAGCTAGAAAGAAATTGCAAAGAATTAACAAAATTAGTTTTCCTTAGAACTATTTTTAATATATATATATATATGCATGTGTACATACACACATATACATACAAACACAGATTGGCAGCAGGACATCAGTTAAAGACCAAAAATTCTAGGGAAGTGTGTGTATACACATATAGTTGAACAAAAAAATTATCTGTAAGGGTGCATATATAAATACACACAGAGGCATGTATATGTGTGTATATATATATATACATGCACCCTTACAGGCATTTTTCTTTAGTTATTATCCTCTTACCTTTTAATGAAAAAATTCAAGTACAGAGTCACTATTGCTAACAAGAAACACCTAAAACACCATTCATTTGTATTTTTCAATCTACTGTATCTTTAGAAAAACAAGTCGCTTCAGGAATTATGTAGCAATGACTCCAAGACACAAAGTCCAAAATCAAAAGGTTCATCCAAACACAAGTTCTGTTTCCCATTCTTTCCTTGAGCAACTGCTGTTGCCTGACATGGGGGACAGGTTTTAAGTGAGGCAGTGCTTTGGTTTGACTCTACATACAGTATTTAAATTGCATAATATTAACTCAACCAATTGGAACTGCAGAGTATCTGCCCCATAACTCATCCAGAGGTCTTTAAATGTCTCCTTGAAAGGTGACTGAAACTGGTTCTTAAACATTTACACTGACAAAAGTTATACCTTACATTCCACATCAAGAATGTGACTTACTCTATGCCACTCCATGCAGTATGCAATAAACCAAATGAACATTGAACAAAGGCAAACAAAATAAAGACATAAAACACATGTATGGTCTGATGCTCAAAAAAGGGATATCAATGTAGCTGGCATGATTGAAGCAAACCCTTTGAAACACAAAGCTGTGTATATACCACAGAAACTTGGGACAGCAGCTGCTCTGCCATTAGGAGGCAGCCCAGAGCTCATACTTTGCAATAAGAACCAACTTGTTCTCTTCCAAAACTCTCTCCTAATTCTAGTTCACATCAGAGAAGGAGACTCTGGTGCCTGATAGTCCCATACAGAATCACCCTTACACCTGTCCTTTCCCCAAAAGCGAACCCTGTGTTTATCACAACTCCTACTGTACCTGCTTAACTGGGAGAGTGAGCTGCTGGCCAGATCACTGGACTGAGGCAAGCTGGGCAACGCTGCCACGTGCTGCGGTGCTGAAGGCAGGAGCGAGGCTGTGGTGGACACGACACTGGGTAGAGAACCAGCTGAGGGTAGTGAGGGAGAAGGCTCTGTCTTAGGTGCTGGAACTGATGAAGTAGCTGCAACAAGTTAAAAAGAGGCATTCGAAGAAAAATTCCAGCATACCTGACATCCCAGACTGGACTCAGGAACACAGTAGTATTCCCCCTTGGTTTATAAAAACCAGACTGTTAAGAACTGGTAACCATATCAAGCAATTTGGTTTTTAAGAAAATTTAAACAGCAACTGAAGTACCTTTTGTTCCTTTTAAGCTCTTTACTTACAATAGATTTACAATTTTCACTGCTACCCACATAGTAAACTAGTCATCTTCACCTCACCTGTCACTATCTGGATTATTAGCTTTTGCTCACAAGTAATTTCTAAATTCCTTGATTTTGGTTCGGCAAACACAAGTCATTTGTGCCTTTTCAAGGCACTGTACAAATCTAGTTTTAGCTACAGCTCTGTTTCTTCATTCTAGCCCACAGCACCCTTGGTGATCGAGGCACTCAGCCACCAATAAAACTCAGAAAGCAGTTGAGCCCTGCCTTCTGCTGGGCCATGCTTTCATACCACACCAGAGACCATTCCTCAGTGGATCATCGTGACCTTGCAAGGCATGTGAAGACATTTTTAGACTGGTCACCAAAGAAAAGTCAAATACACACTTGGAAGTTACACATCAGTTTGTTTAATTTATTGGTTTGATTTCCTAGCTAAATGACCCAAGTCAGGTTGTTGGGTTGCAATGCAAACAGAAATCAAGAGGTCTTTGCTTTGGCAATAAGTATGACAGAAAATTGAGTTCCAAGTGATAAACATAGTTGCGAAGGCAGCAACTATGTCACCTGATACTTCCCAGCAATATTTACACTAAAAAAGGAGTAGATAACGTCTAAAACTCTCAATAGATTTAAAGCAGTTTAAGTTTTTGAAGTTTAAGTTGATGCCCTCAATTCAAGGGATGGAATCACCATCTTAAGACCCCTTACAAGATGCCTGAACACAATGTGCAAGACAAAGAAAACCAGGAGACGAGTAGGATGTCAGAGTTATAACACGTCACTCAGGCTCTGAACTAAGGGTTTAGGAAACAGGAGATCTGGATATTTAGGGAGAACAACAGTTGAGAGATGAACAACAAAGAACATTATAGCAACATACAGAAGGGAAAAGTTCAGTACTTTCAATAGTTAAGAGAGAAATTCAATATCACTTGGAGGCATGAAACAGACTTAATGAAAGAAGACTGATTCCAATTTATATGCTTGAAATACAGAAAAATGTAGAAAGGTACTCAAAAGAGAACTTGCACAGGAAAAGAGACTAATAAAGCCATTACAGAACAGTTTCAAAAATATTAGGAATTCCCAGATCTTTCTTTTCTGTAGCAAAAAGACAAGTCCTGTAGTGAATTTCATAAATTGTTTATTAATTCTGTACAGGAAAGTAAGAAAGTTTTCCACTTGAAAAGTTGTCTTTATATATGTCAGTCTTTTACATGGTGACTCTTTGAACTTGGCACTAACAAAACACCATCCCACTAATGATGCACCTGAAGAGGTGTTTAAGAGGAGGTTGGACCTAAAATTGAAGTGCTGGAATTCCAAAAGATGCTAATGCACACTGCTGTCCTTGAAAACTTCCACAGAGTAGCACATAAAGGTCAGAAGAGTGAACACTATACCTAAATTATTTTAACTCCAGCAAGAGAGCTGTAAGGGTGCTACAGGTCACTACTACATTAGAAACAGGCCAAGATGGAGAAACAGTAACACCCGTACCAGAGTCAGTACTGAGGTACTGTTTCAAGGCATCCAGGTACCAGCAGAGGGAATGTGTCCTTCACCCTTATCCCCCATGGGCTTCTAACAGGGCACGGGTGGCACCATACCCAGTGAGAGGTGCACTCAAAGAATGTGACTTTGTTTCATTACAGCTAAATACTAGTCACAGCTTCCCAACTGAGAACTGGGAGAACTGCTAAGAAATTTTATATTAATTTTTAATTTCGTATTTTTATTTTAAATTAAATAATTTCTGGCAGCCAAATTCAAAAGAAAAAAGCAGCAGCAACGCAGCTTCTCTAATTCTGAGGCTGGTTAGGTTTGTAGATTTAATAGAGCTGCTTTCACACTTCAATTTTAGTCAAGAAGCAAGCAGTATATCCTGTGCAAGCACAAAACAAACTCAAATAGGTCAACCATAAATTAGTCATGGAGAACAATATAAAACCTTAAGCCTGATGTCACTGCTACACCTGTGTACCCAGCAAGTAGTAATGAAAGATCAGAAAGTACTGTGCACAACCAAGCTTTGTAAACTTACTGTCAAGAGTTGCCTGTGTTCTAACACCGCTGTGCCCGTTCTGTAAGCAAAGGAGAAACGAATGAATAAATCATCTTAGAGGTACATTCCATTTTCAGACTGAATCACACATCCAACATGCTTCATGCAAAATTCTATATTCATTCTAAATTGAACGACAAGGCAGAAAATTAAATTTTTATTGCCTTTAACAAAACCACATAATAAAGTTGTCTCAAGTGCAAGGTGTCCTCAACACACAGAATCCCATCCACTGCCCATAATGCACCCATCAGCAGCAGACCTTCCCATGTACTGTATATGACATAAACTTCAGGTTCACACCAATATGAAAGAAAGAATTGCATTAACATATAGGAAATGGTTGTGCTTTTGATCTAATGCAACTCACAATTTTAACTATCCAAGTTACACAGAGACGCCAATTTTTTTCCATTGAAAGATAAGACTTGAGAAGCACCAGTTGTGTTTTGGGTAACGCTGGAGTACAGAAGTGGATAGTCTATGCTTGATCCTCACCAGTACATACGAGCTAGTGCAGAAGACAAGTGTGACTGAGCCAACACATAACAAAGGCCAGAAGTAAATAAACTTACAAACTCTCACAAGTTGCTTAAACATTTAATAAATTAAGTCCTCTTAAAACAAACCTACGTTCCATATACATAGAGAGTAGATGTTTTTGAATCTCCCAAGAGAGATTCTCTCTGTCCTGTATTAGACCTCTCCTTATGCTTATTAAAATAACACATGTAATTAAATCCCACTGGTGTTCAAATCCAACAGAAAAGTAATGCTGGAGGGGCCAAAAAAAGTTTGGGATCCATTTGCTAGGTGCCATATAAAGTTAATAAATAATACACCTTTGGATAGAAATAGTCAAGTTATGGCAAAATACCATGACTAATATTTACGTAGAAATAGTTCTGCCTTTAAAAGCTAAGCTTTAGGGAAGGAAACTCAAATAGAATCTTATGTGTTAATAAAAAAAAAAAAAAAAAGGTCGAAAGAAAATTTAAGATGCCAAAAGCCACAAAATCCGAGGGTCTTATATCCCAAACACAGTATTGCCAAAACCAACTACACACTAGGAGAAGCAAAAACAAGTAAGTGGTTGGGCTCGGGAAACCAAAAATACCACTTGGCTTGGTTAAGACATTAACACACCAGTGTAATGCAAGCCTAACACAGGTAAGAACATTTCCCCTTTTTCAAGACATTATTTCTGAACTGGACTCACCGTAACTGCCACAGGAGTTGGTTCTGACGGAGCCATGGAGCTTTGGTACGCTATCCTACCATGCACAGAAGTCTGGTCATAGGAGGAAGTTGTTACTGGGCTAGTGCTCTGGGATGAGCAGGTCAGACTGGAAGAGCTGATGGCAGAGGTTGTGTAGGTGGACTCCTGTACTGTATTGGATATTGGCAAAGAGGTATTCAAAGGATCACTGGAAAAAGTAAAAATTATTTATCATCTTGGTAAGTATCTCAAATACCCTCGTGAAAGTATCAGCTCCTACACAGTTATCCAGAACTACCTTAGACATGCAGACAAATCTACATTATTTATACTAGACAATGTAATACTTTTTTTAGAATCGTGTAATATGCTTTGGTCCCTGCTAATCACTGCTTCAAAACATCAGCTACACTAAGCACCTCCTCATTCCAGCCCAACCAAAACAAGAGTTTACACATAAGCACTTTTGGTCATGTTATTTCCACTTTCTCAAAAGATAAATTAATATTCATAATCTCTCTTTTTTAAACAAGCAGAGAGATGAAGTCTGGTATATAATGAGAAACACACAGTCTCTTTACATTAGAATTCTAATGTTGCAGATAGAATTATGCAAAGAGAAAAAAAATACTTAAAAATACGCAGGAATGTTCTAGTTTCCAAATAGTTTAAATCATGTATAAAACTAGAAATTAATGTGAAATTTTATTTTTATTAATATTTCTGAACTAACTTCAGGAAGCTTTTAACTGATGCCAATTTTTGAATAAGGATGAAAAAATGAGTTACTGGCACGTTGGTACACATCATTGGCTATTTTAGCATTTCAATAAGAGCTGTGGCATACTGACAGACTGGCTTCTTTTCTGATCCCATAGGAGCATCAGATCTGTAATCTGATGCCAATCTACTGATACACCTATATGGTACAAAGGTCAATTCTCCTGGATCAAACAGAGAAAAATGTGGGTTGTGAGGAACAAACCCTCAAACAAATCTGAAAATCAGAGCAACTAAACGTGAGAAAGCATTTCTATAAAGGGTAGCTTATTATAAGGTTATTTATATTCATGTCATCTCCATCTTCACATCCACCCAATCCAGGGAGATTTTGATTATCACTAGAGAAGAAATTTCTCATTTTAAGATGCAATCCACAGAAAACACTTAGCATTACAATTCATCGCACTTTCCCCTCCCATTACATTGTAACCATGTCTTGATGTTTTTGGCACAAACTTGACCCCCTCGAGAAGACAAATGCAGGAGGGGAACTCACACATACTTCACAGATTTTGAGTATAAGCTATTGTTGGTCGCCTGGCTGGTATTCTCACTGCTTGAAGTTGATCCAAACTCTGGGAGTGTAGGCTCTGATCCAAACTCAAGAGCTCCAAACTGAACATTTAACCCTGTCACATCTGCTGATCCAGGCATCTCCACTGCAGAGGCAGGAATCTTAAAGGAAGAAGAAAAATCATGATACCTTTGCATGCACTGTCTCATTTAATAATATCAGCAACTGACACCCTCTCCTCTCTTTAGCTACAGTCTTTTCAGTTACTGCCTCAGCCTATGCTGCTAACTAAAACTGTGACAATAGTTTATACTACATAAAGTAACTACATCTCTGCAACCTGGAATTAATTCATTGATTCTGCCCTCATCTGGAGCTGAAAGAGTAAACCATACTATTCTATAGTACATAAGTATCATCTGTGTACATCCCTCCCCTCAGACAATATTCATATTGTGGCTATTAAGTCAATCTAAAAATCACTCAGTCATTTTCCACACAGAGCAAAACAGATGTGTGCTTGGAAAAGACATCACCACTCTATTTTGGATGTAATGACTTAGGATTTCCTGCTTTATAAACATATAATATACCAAGGTCTTTGCTCTCCTTTTCCCCAGCAATTTATATACAATATATACTGAACAGAATCATAGTATCATTTACGTTGGAAAAGACAATCATTAAGATCGAGTCCAACTACTAAACCCAGCACTGCCAAGTCCTAAACCATGTCCCTAAGCAGGACACCTTCACATCTTTTAAACACTTCCAGGGATGGTGACTCCACCACTTCCCTGTAGAGCCTATGCCAGTACTTGACAATCCTCTCAGTGATGACATTTTTCCTAATATCCAATCTAAACCTCCCCTGTGGCAACTTGAGGACAATTCTTCTTGTCCTATCACTTACTACTTGGGAGAAGAGACCAACTCCCACCTGGCTACAACCTCCTTTCAGGCAATTGTAGAGAGCTATAAGGTTCCCCCCTGAGCCTCCTTTTCTCCAGGATAAACACCTCCAGCTTCACCAGCTGCTCCTTGTAGGATTTGTGCTCAAGACTCTTCCCCAGCTCCATTGCCCTCCCTCTGGACTCACTGCAGCACCTCAACATCTTTCTTGTCATGAGGGGCCCAGAACTGAAAACAGCACTCAAGGTGTGGCCTCACCAGTGCCCAGTACACGTGACAGTCACTGCCCTGGTCCTGCTGCCCACACTTGTATTGCTAATACAAATTCTTCTGTGTTTTTATATTTACTAAGCACAAGTCACCATCCAATTACCCACCTTGGATGCTGGAGTTATCCTCCGTTTTGGTGGTTTTATCTGTTTTTGCTGGGTTTGATGGGCAGTCACTGCCTGGTTATCCATAGATATAGTGGGAAGCTGCAATATTTTGCTAACAGCTGTAGAGGTGTCTACTGGTGATGGCTCTCGGAGTTTTACCTGGGAGGAGGAGGACTCCAGCCCAGGAGGAGGAACAGGAACCACCTGTATTTGTTGTTGCTGTCGCTGGGTCAGCTGGCTCAGAACTGGGGATGGTTCAGGCTGGGATTTAAAGTCTGGTCAGTGTTGGGAAAAAGAAATATCAAAATTAAAGCACCGAACTCTGCTCTTCACTGTTCTACTCTTTATGGAAGAATCTGGGTGACCTGACATGCTCAACGGTTACGATTTTATAGCATGTGCAAGTCTCTTTCAGAGATCACACAAGTTTCACATTGAACATTACCACTGTAACTATAACAACAATACTTGATATCCTCTACTCTAAATATAAACAACTGTGGGCAAGTATTATTTAGCTTTCCCCCAAAAATATGAAAACAAACCTATCTACACAATCCTCAAAAACTGTTATGGATTATTTTAATCAAACACTGCAAGTTTCACTGTAATTAACTGTGCTGATAAAATTGATTACTTCCAAGAGGTAAAAAGTTGCGATTTAGAACTATTGTGAGTTAGGATTCCCTGTCCTTACAAAGGAGGAGATTTTCAAAACAAATAGAAAGTCATCTACCATCCCATAATGGCTGAGAGTCAGAGGTGCTGGACATTGACAAGTTTTTCCCAAGTCTTCCCATTTCATATTTTTCAGATGCTGAAAGCCATGAAGTGGCCCAGAGCACTGGTCAACAACCATAACAGATCTATAGCATTTGCAGTATGCAGGTTTTTGTTTTTTTTGGTTGGCACAGTCCTTTAGAAAGCAACTTAAAATGTACATAAACTTTTTTTTTCCAGAATTTCTGCCTGTCAAAGATAGTAATTGCTACAAAGTTGGCTGGTTATCTATACATAAACATGTACACATACACATGAGAGATAGAAGAGCTACCTTCTCACAGTGAGAATACTGCTAGGAACAACACTGCAAAACCCAAGTTTCCATCATTTTCACTGTTTGTACAATTTTATTAAATTACATGAAAAATTCATACAATTATGAATAGACAAAACAAGTAACCTGAATCATTCTCAGCACGCTAGGGAAAAAAGTACTGAGATGTGCATTATGAAGAGATTATACAGTACTCATTCAAAATTCATGTAACGGTTAGAAGAGAAAATTTGGGGGGAAAAGAAATGGCAAAAACACGATACAACTTTACGCTCAGCTAGAAGCAGCAGAGGTACAATGAAAATAAGTCTTTTCCAGTCTTTGTTGAAAACTAGTCACAACAAAGTTCCATTTAAATATTCAAGCACACTAAATCAAAGATGTCATTACATGGAAGGCTCAATAACTTCAAAGATGTAATGACATTTATGGATAGGCTTAAGCCTATCAATACTTAGTTTGTGATATACTGGTGGTGTCTATTACCAGCAACTAAGTGTAACTCTTACAATGTTGTAAGTAATTGTATTAGTTAGATTACATTTTTTAGAAGAAGTCTTTTGTTAAAGCCATTTTGAACTGTCACTGTCATTAAGACATGTTTCCAGGCTAATAGAGAAAGAGGAAAAAAGCTATGCCAAGGCACTTACCTAACTGACTGAGGACTGAGGACTGAGTAATAGGTGGTTTTAGATCCCAGGATGATGCTGCAGCTGTGCTAGTGGTGGCAGAATTACTGTTGTTTTGTTGAGAGGTAAACTGACCCAATCCTGGAGATTTCAACTGGTCCAAGATTTGGGAACCAGTAGAGTTTGCCAGTTTAGAGGATCTGAGTTCTCCAAAGCCAGAACAAAGAACTGCAGACTACCAGAAGACAAAAAAGAAGAGGGGAAGAAGTGAATTTTTTAATTACTAATTGGAACATAATCACAGGGTCAATTGCTGCTATTTGGCAGCAACTAAAATCTCTTTACACCTAGATTACTACCAAATGACCAGTAAAAACTTCCACCACTGTAACTGCAATAATACTAATTTACTTGAACCCACACATCTTAAAAATAGCATATATTTACTAATAGTTGAACCGATTTTCAGACAATAAATACCCAACTTCACACCTCACAACTGACTCAGAAATAGGCATGCTTCCATAAAAAGCAGTCAAATATGTGCTTGGAAACAACCCACCAGTTTTCTGGCTTTCAGCTCTTCACTATAAACAAATTATTTTATCCTACATCAGCAAGCAACAAACACATCTGCTCTCTAATCAAAAATTAATACAATTACTTCATGTAAATATAGAAAAAACTACTTAGCAAAATGAAAAAATAATATTTGGGGGGGGTGGTGAATGGAAGGAATGGAATTCTTCCTTTGCAACCTGAATTTTACAAATACCTGAACACCTCATGAAATGACCAGCACTAGAAAAGTTGTTTAACCTGAAATATTTACTTATGAACAATACTTAGAAAGCATAAGATCATTTTACCAGACTTTGAGGAGAATAAGAGTTTACAGCACTGGAGCTGCCAGTTCCTGATGCCATCTGTGTGCTGTGCTGAGAATTTGTGAATACTAAGGCTTGGCCAAAGGTCTGAGGCTGAGGAGCTTCAAATGAGTTGCCTTCTGTCTCTTGGGTAGATGTCACTGGCTTTTGAAGCAGTGTCACCAAATCAATGCTGTAAAACAAAGTGAAATTTGGCTGTAATGAACATGATCATTAAACTGCACTGACAATACTAAAGCTGCCATCCCAGCAACAGAATTATTAATAACAGTCTTTTCCAGTGTTGCTTATCCGCCATACAAAAATGACAGAAGATACTTTTTTGACAGCAAGAAACAAACACAAAAACCCCACCCCTATCTGAGTGGATGAACTAAAATATTTTCTAACATTATTTGAGGGACATCCACTGGAAGAATGGAGCAATGAACATGTGAGCATATCACCCCTAAGAAAGACAGGAATATGAACTATAGAACACCTGATATCATGCACCTTGCAAATCACATCCCTATTATATGGAAAATTCTGCTGTACTACAACAGTACCAGGATGTTTGGGACCATTAGGTTATTTAGTTTTCAGATCTCATGCTATGCCACTGCTAAAGTCTTCATCACTCAACATTAACCTGCTCTCCAGGAACCAGAGGCTAATGTAGGCAACTGATTCCACATCACCACAAGACAGGCATTTGAAAACAAAGGCAAGCAAAGGAAGGCAGCAATTGATTTATTTTTGGTTCTTGATCTTAACTTTCTACCATCAGTAAAGGTCTATAATTGTGATGTTTACAAGGAAATTCACCTTTATGCCAATGCAAACTTTCATGTTAATACATTTTTTCAGCACCATGTTCTGAACACTTTCTGCATCTAGAGGGGCAGGCCTTTCATTTTCTGGACACCAAAGCCAGAGCTTCCTTTTCAACAACAGAAAACTTTTTTTTCCAGCTACATTTGTTCCTATCTGTAAGCAGGTCTCATGCAGAAGAAGTATTATGGTCATAAATTTGGCAAGTTTGTCTCCACTTCCATAGTAAAAAATAGTTAAACTCAGGAACTCATAAAACCAACAGTTTGCAAGCAAGGCTTTCGCAATTTTGAGATGACTTTGACCAATCTCTAACCAAGGTTTAATTCAGTGTTTTATGTGTGCAAGTTAACATTGTTTAATCAAGCAGAAGGTTTTTAAAGCATAGGGAAAACATGGAATAAGAGCTTACCTTTGCCCAGGAGTCACGTGATTCTCAGCTGGGACAGAGGAAGCAGTGAAGACTTTCGTTTCAGAAAGCTGAAAAAGAGAGAGGGGCAGAGAAGGAGGAGAGGTGTTTTAATCACACATGCTCACACTTTCCGATTGCATGCAGCATCTGCAGAAATCCCATCCTGGTCATGCACTTTCTAGATAAAAATAAATTCAAACTACCATTACAAACAGCTGTGCTGCAGCTCTGCTTAAAAAGGCAAATACACGTAGTCAAACTTCAGCAGAGTCTCCTCCACAGAATCAAGTACCAACTTAATTAAAGTGTTAGGAAATTTGATCTACTGAAAACACACACAACAGTATACCGATGTCACAACATCAGTTCGGGAAACAGTTTAACTGAAAAACACACCGTTACACAGTAATTAACATGACAGATGGTCTATCATCAGAGCGCAGGCACAACCTAGGACTCAACAGAGCAGCTCTGACAGATCTTGTTGCAGAAGGATAAGGCACTGCACTGCTCCCACTCATTTCACATATCCCTGTGTCTTACATTTCAGCTCCCAGCAGCAGCAGAGGCAGGTGTGCACTCAGGTAAGTACAGTGAACCAGCATTCATGGTTCCTTCTTGGCAGCTCTGCTTTGTGTGGCAATAACATCTCTAACTGATTGCCCTGAGAGTGTAACTTTGAAAACAGTAATAAAACGAGAAGCGTGTAATTGCTTATACTAGTGTAACAAGTCAGACCACCCACAGAAGAAAACTGCACTGTTTTCCCCATGCTGTTACAGTATAGATAGATATTCGCCCAGGAACCTGGGGAAGTGAAGTTGGCTGGTTAAGGTTTGGGCTTGGTTTGTAGGGGGGTTGGTTTTTTGCTGTGTGGTTTTTTAATCATTTTCTTATTTTAAAAGCAGCTACAACTTCCTAGGGCTAATTCATTTCTATTGACAGGAGTACTTGTAAACGAGAATAGGTCTTAAACCAGTATAGGTTAGGTTGAGCAAGACAGAGGTATCCACGTACAACGTTAATACTTTAAATTTCATTTGCACAAAATCACCTTTAATTCCTTTGGTGTGGCCTTATCTTTAGATTGAAGAATACCAGACCTACTCAAACACTCACAAAGAACACCTTTAAAATGTGCTGTTTAACTACAGCTTTTCCAGGAAATGATGCATTTTTAATTGCATACATTGCTAGCAGCCCAGTTAAAGGACATCACACACATAAGCCAATTTCACCTGCAATCCCACAGGCAGCTCCACTGAAAGCACATGTATCACTGAATATGGACATTTGATAGGGATTCTCCTATGAAACACTGCTGATTTAGGAAGGGCACAGAAGGGCTGTCTGGGAGTAATTACCACTCAGAGGCCAAGCACAAATGTTTCACTTACTCTCCCAGCACCCATTTACATCCTACACACGAGGTCATGAAAAAATTAGTACCACCACAGTTCTTCCCTAAGTTTCTTTCCCTTCCCTTGCTGCCAACACAACACACTTTAATCCCTCATTTCTGGAACACAACTGTGTCCTGAGTATAATGCTGCCAGCCCACTGGCTGGCACTGTGTACTGACCAAAACCAACAAAGCAGATTCAGCTTAAGCATATTTGCCATTAAAAAGGCTGCTCCTCTATTGTTCAGCGCTTTCCCCATTGTATGTGTTCTTCCAGAACGATGTGTACTGTACTTCCTCTGGTGTTATGGACTCCATTATATGGCACAAGGAGGTCAGCCAATGGCACAAGCAGCAGCCTGTGGTCTGCAACCCCTTGGTTAAATATTAAATTCTTTGTAATGTCAACCGTTTCTTACACTCACACAAGGCAGGATAAGACTAACCACAGACAAAACACTGAATAATCCCAAAAACTAAGCAAATTAAGGAGCCTGAGGATGTTTGTGACAAGGCAAAAGCATGTTTGATGTGTAAGAGAGGAAATGTTCCCTATAAGTGAACCAGAATGCAAACAGAAGTGTCCAGCCACCAGCTCAGCTACACTGAGATTTACAAGACACTCTGCAGCGAACTCACTGCCACAAGCTCCAATCAAGCACTTAATTCACAACTTTGCTGGGATTACGGCATTTCTCAAAACACATATTTTGTGTTGCAATTTTATTACGCAGATGTATTTAATATTTCTTAGAAGTAGCATTTTCAGCTCCCAACCACGTCATTATGCTCACTGCACACTACACTCACAAATCTTTCACTGAGGCTCTGGCATGTTCCCAGAACTGAACGAACAGTCGTGAACCATGTGCAGTGCTGGCCTCACAAGGGTATCTCCTCCATCTGCAGTGAAATGTCCGTCCTTTCCAGCTCCTGTTCCTGTGATAAAATCTTTCTCCAGTCACCAGACAACATATTTAACAGTTAGCTAACATCTCCTATAGCAGGAGAACAGGAATGGTGAGGAGAATAGGTAAATATACTCCAATATCCTCACAGAAACTCTACATAAGCAAATCAGAAATAAAAAACTCTTATTGCTGTTTTGATATGATGTACTGAAGTTTAAAGATACTAAAACAAGTTCTCATGCTGCCTTCTCACACAGGAAACACTCTCACCAAAACACACTCCTCCTCTTTCTTTTTTTTTCTTTTTTGTTTAAAGTGTTGCTGTTGTTTCAAATAAAAAGTACAACTACCAGTATTGTACAGAAAATGTTTGCCTTCATCCACCTTCCAGTAATTAGTATGTATTCTATTTCTGTCCTTTGGATAGTTTCTGTAGTTAGACTTGACTTTCTTTAGCCAGGAGAATATGATCACAATTTTAAGAGGAACACCCAGAGCCATCTACAGTATATCAACATTTGTCTGATCTTTTACTGTCCATGCCCTGAATATCCCACTAACAAAATACAACCTCCTGTTTTCGCTGCAAGCAGTTTCCACTCTATTTAATATCATGCTGACAACCTATTATATTTGCCCAATACTCACTACTAAAGATAAATACCAAGCAGGATTATTTGATCACAAAGATCTAATTCTTCTAATGTCAAATGACGTCAAATTTCACTTACCTGCTCACAACTGATACCTGACTAGAGAACACCACATTTAAACATAAATATTCTTCAGAAAAACACCTGTTCTTTCCCTTTGGAGAGCAAAAATATCAGCTTTCAGGTTCTTTTAATCATTAGTCATGTTACTGAATTGCTTGCTATACACTTCAATGTATCCATTTTCCAGCCACAAGTTCATATTATGCTTTTGCTAGATTAAAGCCAGAGCCCATTATATACTCCTAAAGTAACCTTTTCAGATCCAGTAAACTAAAAATCTCCCTTCTCAAGGACCTTTTCTATCAATAAGTAATTTTCAGCTCTTATACACCATTTTTCTTCTGTAAAAGCAGTGAGAAATTGGATGTAGTACATAAGAATCAAGTTCAGGAGAGCCCACGTACAGAAATATAAATCACGAGTGATTAAGAGACAGGGAAGAGAGAGTACAATAGGGGCTTTTTGATACAGCATCAGCTCTTAAAGAAATCATGCTGAGCTGTTCTTTCTTCATCATCCACTACAAACCCGAAAATTTTTCAGTTGCTCCTTTCCAGACACCAGTCCCTTGTTCTGGAGGTGTGTCTTCATTCTTATAAACAAATGGGCACTTGGTTATACTACAGCATTTTTTATTTCAACAGGTCAAGTCTTGCAGAGGTTCAAACTTCTCTGCATGACTGGCTTACTTTTAAATGCTATTCCAATTAATTTTGGATTTCCAACAGATTTCATTCAGCAATGATTTTATTTTTACTTCCAAATCATTGACAGAGGTACTCGATGGCATCTGGTTCAGGACTGGATTTTTTCAACAGTCCTCCTAGAAAAGCCCACATTCAATAAGGGTCCTCCTGTAAAAGATATTTTGTCAAAATTTGAAAGGAAGATTTCAATCTGCTTAATGTGTTTTGTGATAGAATGCAATTATTTTTAGAGCACAAGACTTAGATCCAGTCTCTTACAAGGACATACACTATCCTTACAGTTAACTCATAATTTGCTTAAAAGACCAAGATCAGGTTGATTTGAAGGGGAACCATTTTCCACAAAACAACATTTAAGGGCACAAGCTGTATTTTTATGCACTTTTTTTAATTTTTAAATCAAATTGGTCTGTTTTTCCTTTTTGCATATTTTGGGCTAACGTATCCTCAGCTTGACAATTCATTCACTCTTTCTGAACATCAGCACATGAACAACTTTCTCCTAGGTTACAGGAACTTTTCCAGGATTCTAAAATTAATAAAAATTAACAATGGGCTAGAGATGTCAAGATTTATGTGCAAATTACTCAGTTTTAATAACTAATTAAAAAAATCCTATCCATACCAAGTCACCATTGCTCAACACCCCTCCCATACTACAAGTGCTGTATTGTACCAGCACCAAACAGGGATGAGAACAACCCATAAATTTCCACCATCCTTAGCCATTAGTCCATTTCTAGCACATACTGCAGAAACTGAGGACAGGTTTAAAAAATATATCAGCTTTTCATGGCATTAATAGATATAGATACAGAAAACCAACTGATTTTAGAGTTTCTTGCAATTTTCTCAAAAGACACATCCCTCATTAGGTAAGGATGGAGTTTTTGTATCTGTTACATGAAACATTCACACATTTCTAGGGATAACACTGACATGCCACCCTAAAGGAGGAGGCAAAAGGGATGATTTCAAAGACAATCTCTCACTCTTATGAAAACAAATTTGAAATAATGAGTATTCCTATAAAAGACAGAAGACTTCTTATGAGCTTTCCCTTTCCATATTTCTTGACACTCATTTGTTTTTTGAACTGCTTAAGCTTTAATACAACAACTGAAAACTGAGCATCACAAATGAGATGATTACAAATGCCAAAACACATCTCACCTGATAAAGAATGATAACCAAAACTGTGGTAGTACTTTAGACAACACATCATGAATGAAACAACAGGAATTAAGCAATTAAGTGTTAACTTTAGCATACTACTAGCGCCTTTTTTTTCAATATTATGAACATGAAGTGAGCCAAGTGGAACAATTTACAGATTTCAAACAAAAAGCATCAAATGAGAAGTTTAAAGTGGACAGTAAGCTTCAGCAGTTAATTACATAAAAAGTCTTGTGATAATATGTCTTTAAAACTCTATACAATAGGAGGCAGAAGTATGCAGTTATCACCCATCAGCATTGGGCAGTGGAGAACTGCAATTCACAAATAATTAACTTGGAATAAACCTTAAATTTTTTAAATCTATGTACTGTCCACCCAGCAAAAATCAATGTCTACTTCTTGATACAATTTTACTTAAAAAATAAGTGTATCTAAATATTTATATTATAAACAGGAATTACAGTGAGAAACACAGTAAGAAATACCACTGCATGCATACAGAAAAGTATTACTTTAAACATTTGGTTTTTGGAAACAACACAGAAACTTTGAAAAGAGTAAATGATCAACTGGTATATCCAACAAGGTGCACTTACATCTTCATTCCAGTCTTCTGCTGTCCATTCTTCTATTGAGTTTTTCCATGCTCCTATTATAATTGGGGAAGGAAAAAAACAGGTGCAAGTTAAAAGCACAGCATTGTGTCTCAACTCTTCTGCTTTATAAGCAATCCTGCTTCCGTTATAGCGGAACCCCAAACAAGGAGATAGTGGTTGGAAATGTATTTGGGAACACGGCTGGAAGTCCTAGAAAATTGGTCTGGAGAATTAAAATTCTGGGAGGGAAACACCACCACTCCCTCATCCCCTGTCCCTAATTTCTGATTTCAGGAATTTCTTAGCCACTATAGCGCCAGATTTAATTTGCATGAACACGTCACACATGTCTGCACCCAGTGATTAATTCAAACCATTAGAAGAATTTTCTCTCATGTGCCCAGCAATGGTGAGAGGTTACCCAACCCTCCCACAGGATCTCCCAGTTTCATGCACAAATTCATACAGAGCCTGAACAAAACACAACCACAACACCTGCTCCAACATCCACAACTCTACTGTACACAAATTCAATTTCAAGGCCCAAGCTATGCCTCCGGAGGCTCCTTTCCAACCTTTTAACTCTCTCCTCAGAGCAGAACTCCAATCCCTCAATGTTATTTTAAAACATGTACAATTCTTATAATGGCAGCAAAAAAGTCTTTAAGTTTCCACTATAGCTACAAACACTTCTTCCTGTAGCTTGTGGTAGAGTTTATTTGGCGAACACTGGAGCACAGCACACAGTCCACAGCCTGCAGAAACAGGAGAACTACAAGAAACAACCCTGTGGATGAAAGAACCTGATCCCTTCCCTTAGGAAACAGCAGGCACAGACATGCAAGAACAATAAAGGGACTGAAGGCCCACCAGTGAAAGCACAAGAGAGGTTATCCCACGAACGACCAGAGCCTTTGTTTAAAGTACACAACCACAAGTAAAGAAAACACGAGCACCAACGTTACTGCCACCGGCACTCTTGATCAAGTACAAAAGCAAAAGAACTGGCTGTTTCAATCACCTCCTTTCACTTAATCAGGAACCCTCTGAGACACATTAATCAAGATACAATCCCACCCTGAACACCGCATCAAATCCACCTTGTACCAATGCCACCACTGCCTTAGTATTTTCTTCTGTACACCTCAAAAAACAAGCGGTTTGTGGCAGAGGAGGGTTGGACCTCACTAATCCAGTGAGGAGATCAGGTCGACCACAAAGTTACATATGGTGGGGAGAAGAGAAGGGGTTTTTATACCTTAGAATCCAAAACTATTTGGCATGTCCTGAGCAAGGTAACATCTGCTCTGTGGGGCAACATAAGAGTTTCAGAGACTGAGATATCCTGTGCTCACATTTTAGCAAACAGCCCCTAATCAGGATGTTGTTACACGCTGGTAACTAATAACCACACCTGAGTACAGCACTACAATGCCTCAAATTTCTAGACTAATCCACACATTTCTATAGAAATTCTGAAAAGGAGAAAAAGCCCAATGAGCAGCAGTTTTTAGAGAAACAGTCCATTTTCTTTCCTTTCCACTGACCAGCACAAAATCCCTTCCTTGATATTTCTTTAAAGAAATAGATCCTGGTATTTGCCCTGCTTGTACTTATCTCCCATCAGTGACTGCAAGGCCTGCCCCTAGAAGACAAACCTTGTGCTGGTGTCAGACCACTAACGACAGAGCTTGGAGTCTAATGAAATAATCACAAAAAGAGCTCAGACAAATCAAGTCCGACTCTTGAGCATTCCCCACCACCTCTGGGAAACTGAACCTGCTTGGAATAATACTTGTGATGTTTTCCTGACATTCAATTTAAAGATTTATCTGTTGCTCCTACTTAGGAGTTCTGAGCATCTACTCTTTTTAAATACCAAGCACAACTCTTCACCCTTTTATTAGTTTACCCAAGCTGCCAAGTTTATTACTTAAATTTATTAACACTCTTCCTTCCTAACTCAGTCCTTCCCGTGTCAATTTCACTGCTCTTCCCTGCACTAAATCCAGTTTGCTAATGTTTTCCTCCTATTGATGGGATTTCTAAGTCAAATCTTGCCACAGGCACATCAATTTCCTTTTAGTTCAAAATCCACGCTGGCATTTTTGCAATTCCATATATCCTCTTCCCAACCTTTCTACCAAGCCTTGTAAAGCATCACAATTCAACAGTTCTCTGTTTTTCACCAGAATTATGCGTTTTTCAAGAATCTTTGTCATACCAGCTTCAACCTAGATGGCTCTCTGTGACTCTTCACTGCTTCTCCTTGTAACAAGTTCAGTTTTAGAAAGTTATAAAGCTAATAAAAAGTATACAAGTTTTTTGGTAAGTCTTCAGTTATTTTCCTCCAATTCCTCTCTTCCTGTCAGACTATTTACTTTTTTTCCTTTCTTTGAACAATCAGACACTGACTTTAGCCCTAAAATAAATTTATCTTGGTCTATGCTGAACTTAACGTACTAATTCTTTCTTTCTGGATTACACTCACGTTCTAGAATGACCTGAAGGTTCGTTATGACTTTTACAGAACTACAAGAAAACAAAAAAAAAACAACAACAAAATAACCCCACAAAACCACAAACCCAAATACCAACTTCCTCATAACTTCCAAGCAACACAATTCCCTTCCTCCCTCTTGACAGTTACATTATGATTTATTTTTTTTGTCGTTCTTCAGTTTCAGAGTCATTTAAGGCTGCTCATAACTACGATGATAAAGGAAGTTTTTTTGTGTAGTTTATGAAACTATACCAAAGTAGAGGCACCCATAAATTACCAGAACACAATGCCATTTTTATAACCTGCTTTGAGAAGTAAGCAACTCCAACATAACTTATTTATAAGAACTGCTGTGATTTTCACTCAGGATCTCCCACTGCCCTGGTACATTCCAAAGAAGGTAAGAGATGAATCATACTCTTCAGGTTTATTCCCTTTTGGATGAGGATTGGTCATTTTGTTTCTCCCCACCTGTCCTTTGTCTTTGCCTTTCATCTGCATGTTACTTCTATATAAATAAGGATGCTATATTATTTGGAATACAATCAAACTCAAACATTATGAACTGCTAAAGATTTGCCCTTTACTCTGTATTTCAACCAACAACACTTAAATTTCACCTCCACAAAACCCTGTTAGATTTTCTACTGGATTACACAATGGTGCACCTAAAACACGCTTCACTGAACCTACTGTGATTCTTCTGGCAGCAATTCAGGATATGAGGTTCTAGAGCACTTTCAGAGCACATATGACAGAAACATACGGTGTATATTTAATGAAAGTGTTGATATTTATAATTCCTCAGCACTGGCTAAAAGAGGAATTACTTAGTAAATAACTCGGAATCCACAGAGAGTTTGTATTTGCATGGTGTCTTCAGAAAACATTCTGATCAGCACATTGGGTTTGTTTCTCCAGGCAGTTGCCCTGCTATCTCCTCTTTAATGTAACTGCAGATGACAGGCAGTACTTTTTTAAGTGTCTAGTATGAGCTAATATTGTTTCCTTTCTTTTTAGATGAAATAAGAACTGGGACTGCGTAATGAGGAATAATGACAGTGATTTTCCAACCTGCTCTTCTTCTGTGTAAATTCTTACCTGGCATCCATAAAATCTACTTAAAACTTTATGGATATATATATGACTCCCACATTCAAATCTTTAGTAACTCTATATTGGGAACTTAACTGAGCCTGTTGATTTGTAACTAACATAACAGCACTGTAAATGTAGGGGGAAAAAAACCTGAAAACTAATATTTGGGATTGACAAGTCAAATCATGCTCAGCTTTGTGCAACCTACCAGTCCAGACCTTGTCTTCCACTCTTTCCCCTCTACCACTGCTTCCATCTTCCTTCCCAGTGCTCTCTTCTGCTTTAAAACTACTACCCCAGCTGCAGCCTCCTCTAAAAACCCTCAAGATGCTTTCCATCACAAGGTTGAAAGTGCTTCCCACTTGGACAAAACTAAATGATTCAATTTTAAATCCTACTCTTTTTAATGAGATTCCTTTTGGCTGGGGGACTTCTTTTAGATATTATGAGAGCTTGTGTAAAGAAGCAACACTACAAAATAAAACACTCTTCAGAGAGACATTTTTGTTTTGTCAGCTATGGTGCCTTTTCCATCTGCACTGAAAGTAAATCAAGACTAGCAAGAAAAAGATATTTAACCCCCAAAAAGAACAGTCACACTTACCAAGTTTACTTTAAATTTCCACCAACCAAGTCATTTTGTGGGAAGTTCCCACAGTGACACTCATTCATTCACATACCCTTAAGAACCATTAAACTGACAATTCACAAATGCTTTCTCGCACCTTCTTTCTCCCTACCATACTCCCTAAAAATTTCCACACATGCCTTAAGCTGTGTTACTGAATTTCAGTGAGGTTCTTGGGAACATGCACACAGCAAAAACACACTCAACATCCCAAAAGAAGTTCCACATGATGCCTTAGGATTCTTAAGATTTATAGCAAATATGGATTTTTAGTATGGCTGTATAGTCTCTAACACTTTAGAATAGCAGTTGACAGTTACCAAACCCTGTTATTATGCTTCATATCAAATTTTCTAAATTCTTCAGGTTTTATTTAATGTTCTTTTCAAGGGAAAAGACTCTAGCAAGCACATCTTGTTTGGGATATGCACCTGGACTGGAATAATATCACTGTAGCCAAAGCAACCTTGATGGCCCAGAAACCTGGGAGGAACTCCAAAGACTGAGAGGATGAGGAAGATGAGGAAGAAAGGAGTCTTGAGGCCTCCAACTCAGTTCTGGGGTGGTGTGCCAGGGGGGCATATCTGGGGAGGTCCTGGGACAGACAGTTCTCAGACTGGATGGATTAGTACTATAAAACTGTAGAACTCCTAGACACTCACATGCACTTTATGTATTTGCTGCAGCATAAAGTGCTTTATTAAAAGAACTGTTTTCTGCCTTACCTACACTAATATTGTCCAGAAAGTATTTTCTATTTTAGGCAACACGCACGTCAACTAGACCTCTGAATTTCCACCAGTCTGTTTGCTCAGCAGCACACTCCTCATGCAGACACGCTCATACTCTCACAGGGATCTGTTTACCCACACAAAGCTACTCTTATTCCTAGGCAGAATTCTTCCATTACTGAAGACTGAGGAGATGCCTACAAGTAACAGAGGTTGTCATGAGAGAAGCACACGAAGGCTACTCTGAGTTAGCAGGGAGGGTCACAAAACATTTGAGTATACTTTGGAAGTGGAGCACAAGTCGTGTTTAAGCCACAACCATAGAGCTGCTATCACTAGAAACAAACCAGTGATTCTCTATCTCTGGTCCAGTCTCCTTGTACCTTTCTTATAGGTTTTTTTTAACTAGTTAACCTTACTGCTTCTGCAATGCTTGTGACGACATACCCTGTCCCTTGCTACCAATAGCAAACAAAAATATAAGAATTCCAAGAGGAATTTTCAAGACATTAGGTGTACTCCTTATTTGAAAAACTAACATCAGTGAAAATAAAAGGTGCGTTTCTGTTTATGCTACAGTACCAAGTAATTTCAAAAGTAATTCCTTGGAAAGATGCCATATTTGGCAAGAATGATCCCATTAATAACTTAATATAGTCAAGGCCACTCTTCCACGCTGGACCAGAAGGCACTCAGAGTGACAAGACAGCTGCTTAATAAGCCATCCTAAACTCTGAGCCTGTCATTGCCTTCTCTGGTTAAGTGGGAAACAGTTCATATGAAGCTCAGAAAGCTGCATCTCAAGCAGCTCAGAGCAGAGCTCAACAGAGCACTGGCCTCCAGGATCTCCCTCCACACTTGACACAGGGGTTGATGAAAAATCACCCAAGTAGGCTTCAGCAACAAAGAGACCAGAAGAGTTACCCATTGCTGCAGTTAAAAAAAATTCTCTCCCTCAAGGGTTCTCAAGTGCCGACAAAACCATGCATTAATTACACCATCCTGACACAGGATTTCCTGTCTTCATCTCCACAGAACACAGGAAGCAGTAAGGTATCCTATTTTCCCAATCACAGATAAGCAGGTCACCCACCTCATTTCTGAATCACCACAAGAACACTGCTAAGTGGTTCCTTTCCAAACTCTCTCTGTCTCTTGCCTTTAGCTGGAGTGTGTACTTCTCACTGGAAACATCATACAGAAACACAGAGCTGCCTCTATCATCAGACAAGCCAACAGCTTTTTGGCTTCTATTCAAGTGCCTACTCGTGTTTTGTTAATTAATTCTTCTCTTCAAAGATGGCAGACCTTGGAACTCTCCTCCATCCCAGAGACTCACATCCTTACATTTCTGCGTTGCAGAGATGGGGTTTCCAGTGTCACTGAGTGAATTCATATCTGTAAACTGTTTTTCTTTTCTTTTTCTTCTTGGATATTTATACCCCATTACCTAATGCCTGTGGACCAATCACTTCTAGTAGGACTTATGCTCCTTAATTACATTAGGTGAGATCTTAAGCAGTATCTAAACAGTTCTTCACATACACGGTTCTTCCAGTGACTCTTCAAATTCCTTTGTCTCTCAAGAGTTTGTTAGTACCAGAACAAGAAAATTGCACAATGCCTTCCCTTCATTCTTACCAGAGAGACACACAAGCTCTGTGCTCTGCACATCAGCAGCAGTTTAACTATAAAAATGAACTAATATCTGTCACAGAAGAAGGAGTCACATTGTCAGAAGTTAAGTGAACACTAGCAGAATGATTATTTTAACTGCAATTTGCTACAGGTCTTCATTCCAGTCCTTCCACTTCTTGAAGCATCTTACCAGTTCCATCATCTGCATCATTCTGAACAGTCTCCCAAATCTCTGATTTTGTCCCAAAGCCATCAGTGGCAGAAGATTCCGTATAGTCTGCAGGATTAAATGTCCTAGAGTTTTAAAAGTTAAGAAATGGAAGAGAACACACGGGTCATTCAATGAGCACAAGTGTCATCTTTTTAGCTGAAGTTGTACTAGATTTAACATCTCAATTTCACTTCAAAAAATTTTTTTTTCTATGAGCAGACAGAGATAAAAAAGGGAGAAAAGAGAAAAGGAGAAAAAAAGTGAGGAGACTGGAAAACAAAATTCCCGTAGAGAAAGTGAACCAAAGCAATTCCTGAAAAAGCAGTTAACAGCATACCTACCCCTCCCAGTCTTACAAAGCATTAGTTTATACACACAAAAAAACCTATAAGACCCTCTCTGCTGGTAAGTTACTCAGCACATGGCTGACTGACAAGTAACCAGTATCATGTCCTTCCAGAGCACTAGACCTGCCCAGGACACCCAACGCCAAAATACACAGATGCAGCTAAAAGGTGAAAAAGGATTATTGAAGAAAAACCTCTTTTCAGTTTCTTCACCTACAAGTATGAACAAGAAGGATTATTAGTGAAGTAGAAAAAGCCTTCTGTTCATCATGACATCACTGATTTTTACATGAAGTGCCATTAAAGGCAAACACTGAGTGAAAGTAGTGGAGGCTATGTTTCTATAAAGCAAGTTATTCCAGCAAAATTGAGAACAAACTTTTAAGCTGCTGAGTAACTTCTTCTCAATCATCTGTTTTAAGGTCCATGTATGTCCAAACAGTTAATGCATGAAACCTCAAAAACAGGAGGAAGTTTAGAATCTCTGCTTTCTAGTTTTATACAGAACTTGCACATTCTACATTACACTGAAATGAATCTCATTTTGAATTGGTCTAAGACTAAATACACAACACAACCTTCAGCCTCCAAGGCACTATGTGGCTGGTACCGATGGCAGGTATTGTTCTCCAAGTCTGAGATATTAACACTGAGTAAACATACATTACGTTTGTATAAGGGTGCCTAGTTTGAAATACTGGTTTAAGACAAAAATGTTCCATTCATCATCTAAGAGATTTGTCAGTTTTTGAATCCATATTGGTTTATCAAACATACAGCAATATTCATACATACAGTGGCAACATTGTCATTTAATATTGCCACTGAGTTTGATCCTTGCCAAAATCTGTGCTCTGCATATTTCTTACCCCATGCCTTGGGCTGAAAACCTCCCCGCTCCTCTCCCTCTGCCACGTCCAAACCCTAGGAGAGAAAACACCATTTAACAGCAACAGCAGAGGAGCCACCGGTCACTAGTCTGTCACATTAGAGAATGCCACGGTTGAACAAGAAAACTACTATAACTGAAGTTAAATATCATTTACTTCCCAAATTCCTGCACAGAACTTGTTTCCCTAACACACACAAATAAGACACAGTTCATCTAAGACCACCCATTTTAGCAGGACCTGCAATTCCTTGCCATCTTTCTGTGTCTCGTGAAGTAGCTCCAAATGTCAATAAAAGAACTTACCTAAAGACTCACCCCAAAGACTGCTACTGCCAAATCAACAGATGTCTTCCAAAGCTTTGTCTCTACTGTTCTCACTCTTGCCTAGGACACCCTGGAATCCAAGCCTCCCTGCATACCCTGATCGCTCAAGAAATTCCCTCTCTGTCCTTATCTGTGTGAGGACAAAGTTGAAATACTCCATTTGTTTTCCTTCTCTGACTCAGACTACCTGTCCATCCCTATCCTCCTCTGCTTCTGCCAACCAGTGACCACACATTTCTTCTGCTTCCCCCTTAATCACAGCTACTGACAAGGAAATTACCCAGTTCAAATTCCTCAGCTTCCCTGTTATCATTCACAGGAATATTCATTTCTATTTTAACAAAACCAAGTATTTGTTGCCTTCAATTTTGATTACCAGCCTCAGTTAATCTGATACACTGAATGGCTTTATTTTTGCACATTCCATTCATGCAAGGCATGAAAATTTGTGTGTTACTTAACAATCCATAAAGCAAATGTCTATAAAAAATGTTAGCAAGTACTTCTTAAATGCAGCATATTTCTGCATACATTTCACCCCCATCCCTTTTTAGGGGTTTTATCCGAGGCTTTTCCAATTTGTTGGGTTGTTTTTGAGGAAGACTATGCATACTATTTTGTATGACAAGAACAGGAAGAGGCCAAGAGCTACAGTCAGAGAACAAAAAACAAAGTTTATTTTAATGACAAAATTAGGTGGTAATTATAAGTTACCAGGCAACTGCAAGTTTGCCAGAGCACAAAAATTATAATCCTAAATCACCAGTATGCTGGTGTCCAAACATCATGACAGGCTGTTTAAAGTTGGATCAGAATTACCTCTTATTTTCAGGGGACCACCTGAACTGAGTAAGAACATTAGCACCAAGACATGGTAAAACCAGTTTAGGAATTAAGTTCCTATTTTAATGACTTTCCATTCCCTGCTCTCACCACTAGTTCTTCCCCTTGTCCCAGTTCACTGTTCAAGTGTTAAAAAGACATTTCTAGACCTACTTTTTCAAGGACTTCTTAGGAGCACCAAAGTAGCAGGATGAAATAAGCAGAGGAATGATTCCCTTGCAGCAACATACAGTATTTTTTGGGACAAGAATACAGAATAGCTGAAGTCTGGCACTGGTCAGCTCTTCTATCTCTACATTATTTTCCCCTCTTTGCTCTCTTTTCACAATTGAATGCAGAGAAGGCAGACAGAGGTTAGGAAAGAGGCAACAACTGCTGTAACCTGGGATTTGTCACACTTCTTCACCAAGCTCACGTGTTCTTTGCCATAAAGAAGAGTGCTCCAGGCCCGGTCATACCCAACTGCTTCCAACTTGGCCTTTGTACTCCCTTGCTCAGCCTACCTCTTCTACTGCTCCTCTCCTTTGTCCATCTAAAATCCCCAATCTGGGAAGCTGCTCCACGGTATTAAAGGGTCACAGCTCCCAGGTGCAGAGAACTCAGAGCACTCTGGATTTTGTCAGGCAGGGTTTTTTTTAAGAGTAGAACCAGCTACACAAGGTTACCTGGGGACATGGTGGGGGTCACCACATAAAAAAATTACATCCTACTGCCACTAATACAGCATTAAACACCATTTACTGAGATTGCACAGAAGCAAGATCAACAGTTTTCTGACAACCTCAGGTACAAGTTCAACTGGGCGCTGCAAAACACAGAAACAGTCAAGCAAAAATATTTTTGAGTGAAGCAATCAGATATTCAGTACAGAGAGATAGTTGGAACAGCTACGATGAAAGAAGAAACAGATTTTTGTAAAGGAGGTAAGTCTCCCCACTCATCCAAGTGCAAAAGCCTGAAAGAACGATCTCAGCACATGTAGTGGGTTTCTGTGGCTGGGTTTTGGTAGCAGGGACAGCTACAGGGGTGGTTTCTGCTACAAGCTGCTGGAAGCTTCCCCTGTCTGGTGGAGCCAATGCCAGCCAGCTCCAGGACAGACTTCCTGCCACTGGCCAAAGCCAAGACAATCAGAAGTGATAGTAATGCCTCTGTGATAACATACTTAAGAACAGAAAGAATTCCCACCAGGGAAGAGAGGAGTGAGAATATGGGAACAACAATGTAGACACCAAGGGCAGTGCAGAAGGAGGGGTAGGAGGTGCTCCAGGGGCTGGAGCTGAGGCCCTGCAGCCCGTGGTGCAGACCATGGTGGGGCAGCTGTGCCCCTGCAGCCCATGGAGGACCTTCAGGGTGCAGAGACCCCCCTGCAGCCCATGGAGGAGCCCATGCTGGAGCAGGTAGATGCATGAAGGAGGCTGTGACCCCGTGGGAGGCCCAAGATGGAGCAGGTCCTGCCAGAGACCTGCAGCCCACAGAGAGGGAAGCCCACACCGGAGCAGGTTTTTCCTGGGTAGGACTTGTGGCCCCTGTGGGGGACCCACGTCAATAAAGCTCATCCATGAAGGACTGCACCTCATGGAGGAGTGACCCACGGGACAGCAGGTTGGGAAGAGCTGCTGCCCAAGGGATGGACAACATCCATTGCCATGGGATGAGAGGTCCATCAAGGACTGTCTCCCATGGGAGGGACCCCACGGGAGCAGGGGAAGGACTCCTCTCCCTGAGCAGTGACAGAACCAACAGCTGACCACAACCCCCATTCCTGTCCCCCTGCACTGCTGGTGGGGAGGAGGGAGAACACGGAAGGAAGGAGGGGTGGAAGGAACGTGTTTTTAGGATTGTTTTATTTCTCACTCTTTGGCTCTTATCCTGTTAGTAATAAACTGAAGTACTATCCCCACTTGAAGTCTGTTTTGCCCGTGAAGGTAATCAGTAAGTGACCTCTCCCAGTTCTTATCTCAACTCATGAATCCTTAGCTGTTTTTTTCTCTCTCCTCTGTCCAGTTGCAGAGGGAGAGTGAGAGAGTGGCTTAAGTGGGTACATGGCATCTGGCCAGGGTCAACCCACTTTAAACAGAAGATGACATTTCAGCAAGCAAGACATATGCAAGATACCATACCATCATGGACACAATAAACTACTAGTTAAAAACACCAGTAAGAACCTCTTACAATTTTATAAACTGTTGAAAAGAAATAATGTTGTTCCTGAAGTTCCATGCACAGTCTTAGACTACTAGCCAGAAAGGCATTTTTTTTATGCCGGATCACTTTGAACATTAATCCTGAACTTGAATTTCAAGGAGATTCCCTTAATTTTGTAAAGCTGTGTCTGTGCTTTCTGTCAAAACTGAAATTAAGTTTATTCAACAAATGCAATAAAAAGCATTCTAATGAAGACAAAAGGGACGTACCAAACCAGTGGAGTTAACACTAAACTCAAAGCTAGAAGAGACACTTAACAAAGAATTAACTCAAAACATAGGACAGTAAGTACTGACCACTGAAATACCACCCTAACTCAAACACATGGTCATACATCATGGTCCATAATACACAATGCCAGTGGGAAGGGTTGATATTCTCTTTGACACAACCAGATCACTAATATATTCTTAATTTCTCACGCTGAGGAAGTTACTTCTCTCAGCTGTCAAAATTAAAATATGGTCTGAAAACAATTAGAAGGCACAGTGTTCTAACACAGAGAAGTTAGCCATGAAGCAATTGTGAATGCCCACAGGGTATCTGCAAACATTTTATGCTTTTTAACAGTGACTAAGAGGTCAGTGAGGAAATGAGGCTTCACACCAGAATTCAGAGCAAGGATCCAAATTCTGAGGCTGCAATCCCACAGTAACTTAAACCCATTTAAATCAGAACCACCACAACTGTGGTCTTCCTTACCAGTGATCACAAGCTCTGCTCTTTCCTGCACTTATAGTTTTGCACTTACCAGTGGGCGAGCACCAAACGACTACCAGAAAACAGTATTTGTTCGCTTTTGGATCAGCTCTCCAGACCAGTTCCCGGCTTGTCAAATGCCAGAAAACCACGCACCTTTACAACAGGATAAGCCACTAAAAAACCCTGTTGTGCCCAGCTACCATGCTGATTGCATCTTTTTTTTTGTCTAGGTTAGTTTTGCTGTCACCTATCACCCCTTACTTTCCACGTGCCTTAGCATAGTTTCCAGGTGGATCTGCTCCACTGTCCTGCCAGGTACAGAAGTAAAATTGTCTGCCCTGTAGTTACCCAGGTCATCCTAATTTCCCTTTTTAAAATGGAGGTTATGCTTCCTCTTTTCCAGTGAGTGGGAACTTCACCATTCAACAAATACAATGGATAGTGCCTTAGCCACTTCCTTTGCCAGTTCCTTCAGGACCTGTGGATGTATCTTGTCAGATTTCACAGACACATCTACATTCTGATTTCTTAAATGGTCTCAGACCTGACCCTCTCCTACAGCAGGCAGTTCTTCATTCTCCCAAGTCCTGCCTCTCCCTTCTACAACTGAGATGGCTGGAGATCTTGTCAGTAAAGATCCTGAGGCAAAAAAAGTCATTAAGTACCTCAGCCTTCTCCTTGTCCCAGTTAGCCAGGTCTCCCATTTTCTTACAGAAAGGGCTCACATTTTCTCTAGTCTTCCTTTTCTCCCCAACATTACAACTTTAGCATTCCTAACCAGAACCCTGGCTGCTCAGACAATCTCTCTATTAGTCCCAGGCTCCCTGTCTTTGCTTCCACCCTCTGTGGGCTTCCTTTTCATGTCTGAGTTTGTCCAGGAGCTCCCTGTCCATCCACGCAGTCCGGTGTTTTTGCCCGACTGTCTCTTTGTTGGGATGAACTGCTCCTGAGCTTGGAGGAAGGGATACTTAAACATTAACCAGCTTTCCTGAGCCCCCTCTTCCCTCCAGAGCTCTACCCCATGACACTCTTCTTCTTCAGAGTGAAGAAGCTGAAGTCTGCTCTCCTGAAGGCCAAGGCAGTGAGTTGGCTGTGTGTTCTCCTCACTGCCCCCCAGATTTCATGGTCACTGCAGCCCGGGCTGCCCTTGACCTTCACATTCCTCACCAGCCCCTCCTTGTTGGTGAGAGGAAGGTCCCACACAGCATGTCTCCTCGTTGGCCCACCTATCACTTGGAGAGGGAAGTCATCACCAATGCATTCCAGGAACTGCCCAGATTGCCTGTGCCCAGCTATGTTGCCCTTCTAACACATTCGGGGTTGTTCAAGTCCCCCATGAGTACCAGGGTTTGTGAATTATCCCACTCCTATATGTCTATAGAGAGCCTCACCTACTCAGTCCTCCTGGTCAGAAGGCCTGTAGCAGATCCCCCCTGTAATGTCATCTGTCCCTGCTCTCCCTGTAATTCTGACCCATAGGCTCTCATATGGTTCCTCATCCATCCCCAGGCAGAGCTCCGTGTATGCCAGCTGGTCACTGATAGAGTGCAACACCCCATCCTCTTCTGGGCCTGTCCTTCCTAAAGAAGCTGTATCCTTCCATTCCAACACTCCCCTCAAAGGAGCCACCCCACCACATCTTCATGACACCAACAAGATCGTGGCCCTCAGACAGGCACGCATCTCTAATTCCTCTTGTTGATTCCCCATGCTCTGTATTTGCATAAAGGCAACTGTGCTGGGCCCCCAGTGAAGACAACTTACTGGCTGGAAGGGTTGCAGTTCCTTTGTGCTGCCCCTCAGCTGCTGTCCTGCTGTCCTGAGATCCTTCTCCAGGGTTTGAGCATCTCTTGCTGGCCCTCACGTCAAACTGGTAGAATTGGGATCAACTGAGGTTCCCCTTCACCAGTAACTTTAGCTTAAAGCCCTCTTCACCAGCCTGGTAAGACTATGAGTCACCACAGAATGGTGCTGCAGGGACATTAAAGATCATCTCATTCCAATTCCAATCCCCCTGCCATGAGAGGGACACCTTCCACTAGACCAGGCTGCCCAAAGCCCCATCTAGCCCAGCCTTGAGCAATGCCAGGAATGAGACAGCCACACCTTCACTGGGCAACCTGTGCCAGTGCCTCAACCACCCCAACAGCAAAGAATTTCTTCCTAATATCTAATCTAAATCTTCCCCCTTTTAGTTTAAAACTGTCCCCCCCTTGTCCTATCACTATCTGCCCATAGAAAAAGTCTCTCTCCATCTTGTTATAAGCTCCCTTTGGGTACTGGAAGGTGCTAGAAGCCCTCTCAGCCTGTCTTCATAGCAGAAGTGCTCCAGCCCCCTGAACATCTTTCGTACTCTCTATGGACCTGCTCTCTACGGCTTCCTGGGCTGCAAGCTCACGTCCAGCTTTTCATCAATAAGAAGCCCCAAGTTAGTCTGTACTCATGTCTGGGATTGCCCTGACCCAGGCACAGCACTTTGCATTGGTCTTGTTAAACCTCATGACATTCCATGGGCCCATTTCTCAAGCTTCTCCAGATGCTTTCTGGATGGCATCCCAAACTCTCAGCTTGCCCTCAACCTCATTATGTCGTATATCAAAGAGCACTGGTCCTAAGATAGAGCCCTGAAGGACATCACTCATCACCAGCCTCCACCTGGACACAGAGTCATTAACCACAACACTCTGTATCCATCCAGCCAATTCTTCATCCACCAAACAGACCACCTTCCAAATTCCTATCTCTCCAGCGCTGAGATAAGGATGTTGTGTGGGACCACATCAAAGGCCTTACAGGAGTCTAGGTAGATGACATGAATCAGTCTTCCCTTCTCGACTGTTGCAGTCACAGAATATGCTGAGTTGAGAGGGACCCACAAGGATCAGAGTCCAACCCTGCACAGTCACTCCATCATAGAAGGCCATTGGATTAGTCAGGTACAATTTGCCCTTAGGGGGGCCATGATGACTGAAGATAATCATCCCCTTCCCTGACAGATGGAACACATCAGCCTCCAGAAGACCACAGGCTAAGAAGCAAACCCCTGGCTGTGGCACCAGGCCTGTAATCATCTGCTGATTCTCCAAGTACAACTGGCCCTTTTGACTGGAAGGATGGATGAAAAAAACTAGCTGTGCTCCAGAGTCCCTTATGGTTACTCCCAGGGCTCTGTCATCCTTCTTGATGCTGGTCAGACTGCTCCTGGCTCTACCACTGGAGCCCACATGAAACAACAGCAGGTACAGTCAGTGGACTGTGCAAGGCCTGGCAGTCTCAGTGACATCCCTGATATGAGCCCACAGTAAGCAGCACACCAGGTCACCAAATGGGTGCCATTTTTCTTTTCTTGAATGAATTCTAGAAAAGTCAACACTTACACCTAACCCAGGTGGGAGGCAAGATTTTCTGTTTCCACTAAAACCTACTGGGAGGTCAAAACACTCATAATCACACAATCAAGTCTCCATTCTGGTACCATTCATGCATGGAAAGAATTGCTCTCCACATTCACAACATTTCTTCCCTTAAAACAAATGCACACTACATGGGAGCATGAGAAAGATGTGTAGAAGAACAACACAGATGGGCCTACCCCATTAAATTAATAGTCTATTCTGTATAAAATCCAGTCTGCTCAGCTTGGAGAGTTAAATCCTTCCACCGCAACACAGGTGCTTTATTTCAAAACTTGGATGAGTTTAGAGGAAGCTACTTCAAGGTTAAGAGGCCTAGAGAACAGCTGAAAGGAAAAGAAAATGCAGACTGGATGGTCAGACAATACCTAGATTTGTGCTTATCTCTGACTACACAGTAACTGAACAGCCTGCTCTGGTCTCTGCTCTGGAAATGCAGAGCCAGCCATCCTCCCAGCAGACACCAAGCTGACAGAGGTTTAAGCCTTAAGAGATAAGGAGGCTAAGTATAGAAACTTTGCATTCTACGTATTCCATACAACCAAAACAAATCCCAAAGTTGCATTTAATGATTCAAATTACTTTTGTCTTTATTAGTCATCATAAAGCTAGAAGCAATTCATCACATGTACTCTAGAAAGCATTTTTAGATGCGTGTGCAGAAAACTTTCATCTCTAAAATTATATTTAAAAGAAAATGGGTAACTTGTTAAAACTAAGTTACGGTTAATCTCAAAAAAATAAAAAATGTACATGACACAGTTTCTTAACCACAGCAAAACCAAACAGACTTCATACTGTGACCTCCAGAAGGTCTGCTTGACATTTAAGTTTTACAAAAAATAACATCCTTACTAGTTCTGGCAAAGGAAACCCAAAATATATCCTGTGCCAACTGGGCTAAGCTTTTATACTAAGAGAATGTTTACACATGCAATTCTGGTTACAGAAACTCAATTTGTTCAAGGATAGCATAAATAGGATACTTCTTATCTAAAAACATTTTTTAAAAAAAAGAGATAAAAAATACAAACTGGACTACAATCAGAAAAGAATGAAAAGGATAAGCAGCTTTACTTTCTTATACAGCCAGCAGACAAAACAAAATTTGGAAGGCTACTTGTCATGCTGTTTGAGTCCAGAACTAAAACACAGTATTTTTCCCTTTCATTTTTATTTCTGTTTTGTAAGAAAAAGATTCCCTGTCAGCATCCACATTTATGACACGCTCATGTTACTCTGGAATAATGAAGAGGAAGAAAATAGAAGAACAGAAGTACAAGCAACAAGACCATCTTCCCTTGGCAAACCAGGAGAATTACTACACATGAATCTGTAACAAATTCTATGCTGAATCAATTCCAAAAGTTCACCTACCTGCTATCCTATTATAAGCTATGGTCAGTTTGATATCTAGGGAAGAGCACACGAACTGAAACCACAGTGCAGTTTTTCTTTGGATGCCCTCCTGGTCTTCAACTATTTGTGGCTCCAACTTCCTTAGTCATATATAATTTACATACAAAAACTTTTGCTCGTTTTTCCTTTTCTTGTCGTGGTTCTTTTTTAGGAGGAAATTGTCAAGTCTCTTTTGGGTACATTTCCTGCACTCACATCATCTTACTGAAAGGAGTTCCTCAGGTTAACTACATACATGAAGAACCACCTCTGTAAGTTCACTTTGAAGCTGTAACTCACTGATTCCATTTAATATTCGCTCTCTTGCACACTTGCTTGGAGTGAGCAGTTGATTACATAGAATCATAGATTCAGCCAGGTTGGAAGGGACCTCTGAGATCATCAAGTCCAACCCTTGATCCACTACTGCTGTGGTTACCAGACCATGGCACTGATGCCACATCCAGTCTCATCTTAAAAACCTCCAGGGACAGAGAATCCACCACTCCCCTGGGCAGCCCATTCCAATGTCTGATTACCCTCTCTGTAAAGAATTTCTTCCCAATATCTAACCTAAACCTCCCCTGGCACAGCTTAAGACTATGCCCTCTTGTTTTACTGGTAGATGCCTGACAGAAAAGACCAACCCCCACCTGGCACAACCTCCTTTCAGGGAGTTGTAGAGAGTGATGAGGTCTCCCCTGAACCTCCTCTTCTCCAGGCTAAACAACTCCAGCTCCCTCAGCCTCTCCTCATAGGACTTGTGCTCCAGTCCCTTCACCAGCCTTGTTGCTCTTCCCTGGACCTGCTCCAGCACCTCAATATCCTTCCTGAACTGAGGGGCCCAGAACTGGACACAGCACTCCAGGGGTGGCCTCACCAGTGCTGAGTACAGGGGAAGAATCACTTCCCTAGTCCTGCTGGCCACACTGTTCCTGGATGCCATTGGCCTTCTTGGCCACCTGGGCACACTATGGCTGACATTCAGCTTCCTGTCAATCCAAACTCCCAGGTCCCTTTCTGCCTGGCTGCTCTCCAGCCACTCTGTCCCCAGCCTGTAGCACTGCAGGGGGTTGTTGTGGCCAAAGTGCAGGACCCGGCACTTGGTCTTGTTCAACCTCATCCTGTTGGAATCAGCCCAACTCTCCAGTCTGTCCAGGTCCCTCTGCAGAGCCCTCCTGCCTTCCAGCTGATTGACACTCCCCCCCAACTTAGTGTCATCTGCAAATTTGCTGATGGTAGACTCAATGCCCTCATCTAAATCGTCAATAAAGATATTAAACAGGACTGGACCCAACATTCATCCCTGGGGGACACCACTAGTGACCGACCACCAACCGGACGCAGCACTGTTCACCACCACTCTGGGTCCAGCCCTCCAGCCAGTTCCTAATCCAGCACAGAGTGCCCCTGTCCAAGCCATGGGCTGCAGCTTTTTCAGGAGTGTGCCACAGGAGATGGTGTCAAAGGCTTTGCTGAAGTCCAGGTAGACACATCCACAGCCTTCCCCTCATCAACCAGACAGGTCACCTGATCATAAAAGATCAGGTTGGTCAGACAGGACCTGCCCTTTCTAAACCTGTGCTGGCTGGCTCTGATCCCTTGTCCATCCTGTAGGTGCTGTGTGACTGCACTTAGGATGATCTGCTCCATAACCTTGCCAGGTACGGAGGTCAAGCTGATGGATCTTTAGTTTCCCGGGTCCTCCTTCCAGCCCTTTTTGTGGATGGGTGTGGCATTTGCCAACTTCCAATCATCTGGGACCTCCCCAGGGAGCCAGGACTGTTGGTAGATGATGGAGAGCAGCTTGGTGAGCTCTTCCACCAGCTCCCTCATCACCTTGGGTGATTTCCCCACAGACATTTTACAGACCTCTATCATACACCCACTCTTGCAGGCAGAAGTCCTAATCTGCTTGTTCCTCACACTCCATAAGTGCAGTCTTCCCAGTAGCTTCAAAAGCCTTCTCTAGCTCTACCACATCCTTTTCAATATGGGGTGGAGGCAGTGGGAGAACCAGACCTGCACTTAAAACTGAAGATGCAAGAACGCTAAAAAACAGCCACATAAAAACAACCTGTGCTTGTAAAGTTTGTCATTTTGAATATAAGACTGCAGCTGATTAAAACACGAACAAGGGAATACTTTTAAGAGCTGACAATCCTAAAGACATAACCATCTTACTCTATAATTTCTACAGGAGATTCCATTCTAGACAGTCTTGCGATACTGACAAATATAATCATTTTGATGCAATTACTGTATATCACCATTACAGTACTTCTTACATCTAAATTAAGCTCATTCAAGAAATTTAGTTCTGAAAAGAAGCACATATGAGAAGGTCATCTTAAAACAAGATATTGACTGACTCCTTTCCATTATGAAGTTTAAATGCCTGGTTTAACAAGATTAAGCACAGAGCAATTACAGACCAGATGTGTCCTGTAACACATCCTGTGATACATTTTTGCTTTCTGCTCATGCGTCAGTAATTTGCATCTAACTTCAAATCCCTGATGTCCTGCATACCAGCAAGCAGCCGTGTTTGCACTCCATGTACCTACTACCCCATAAAGTTGCAAAGAATGTGACACAGTCATTACTGGGAGATCTACTGCACAATGAAGCCACTGCCTACAGCACTCAGGCTGAAATACTAGGTCTCAAGGCTTTTACCCCTCAGTAAACAATACATTATCACCTCTGTGTCAATCACATTTCTGCTATTTTCAGTGCTTATAATTTCTTAAAATTAAGTTGTTCTACAGTGAAGCAGTAATATGACGGCCCAGCAAATCTTCCCTCAGAAAGCAGCCAGCAAGGTAACTCCAGACTGGGAAGGTAGCTTAAAATAGAGAGAGAGAGACAGCGCGTTGCTCAGATAATTAGCTGACCCCTTATTTCATATCCAATGCCTAGATCCCTACACACACACACCCACACTCTGCATGAAACATTTCTAAAAAAGGGTTCTGTGATGATTACCAGCAATCTATTTACTTTCAGGTGAAGTATGTTATCCCATATTTGACTATTCTGTGTAACAGAAAAGAAAGACTACTGGACGAAATGACAGGAAGCTTTTTATTATTCTTTCTACTAATATCCAAAGAAAGAAGGTCATGTATCCCCAAAACTATGAGAACTGAATTACATAGCTTTATACAACTCCCTGCAGATTTCAAGAGCTTGCATTGTAAAATTAATTAGGTACTTCCGGCTACAGAATATACACACTTGTAATACAATGATTCTGTAGTTGTTCAACAGGTTTATCAGAGACACTTCATTAAGATACTTTGCTCACAGGAATGCACAATCTAAAATATCTGGTAGAGAGGTACAGTAATACTACGTATACTAAGCCACTGAACAGAAATTGTTTGAAGTTGTTTCTATTTCTTCAGTCAGATAGGTCAGTTTGATCTGATGAAGTTTGAGATATATGATAGTCATCTAGAAAGCTACAGTTTTGACAACAAAAGCAGTGTCTAGTTTATAATGTTATAAAGCAAAAAACAAACCGCATCTGAAATCAACCTCTAAGTTTCACAGAATAATTTTTAAAAAATAATCCTATCTTTATAATTTGAAAATAAAGGATTATTTTATAAAACAAGTAACTGAAAGACATACATTCTATCTATTAAAGTGCTAATATACCAAAAACTGTAGCTGTGAACTATACCACACCCTCCCATGCCAAGCTACCTCTCTGCACAAATGATTTGGTATTTGTTGATTCACAGGCACAACCAAGACATTCTCACAACCCTTTCAAAGCTACTTCTTTGTATCCTTCCACTCCTTCAAGATGCAGATCTGGAGATAATGAAGTTGGATGTGCCTGCCTCTGAATGCCTTGTTACAGGATTTTCCCAAGAGAAGGGAGTCCTTTGAAGGCAGAATTTTTCTTGAGTCAGATGTTACTTATTAAGTACGTTAATTAGCTCTGCTATACCTTTTATCAATTTAACTCATTCAAAACCCACTTCCACGCACAATCTACACCATACCTGGGTTACTCATTTTCATTCCTCCTATTCTAAAGAAAAACAAGCCTCTTTCCACCCCAACTTCCGAAAATCCAAACCAACTTTGCATCATTTGATTCCACATCCAATCCATTATCCCATCTCTTCCACAAGATAGGATTGGAGTGGTACCTAAGACTCCCCAGTATTCCTTCTCCACAGTTCTCCTCATCAAGTCTTCCATGACAAATTCCTTCTCTCAGCAAAAAGCCTCTAAGGTGGCTTGTACCTTCTCTGATTGGCTATCACAAACAGAAGGCAAGCCTGACAACCAGATCCACCCCAAAGAAATGGCACAAGTACACATCAAATCCTTCCTTGAGAGCCATACAGATGGAATCTTGTGCTCTCCTGCTGCCAAGGTACATCCTGAGGAGCCCAGCGCACTTCCACGCACAGGAGGTGTGCATGAGCCCATCTCCATAGCCAGGGCACAGCAGCCTGCCACACAGGAAGCTACCATAAAAGTGATCTGTGTCAATTTTTCTAAGTTGTTCTGAGACCAAGGAATGGTAAGGGATAAGGGAGGGGGATGTACCCAAATTCAAGGTGGCTGAAGTGTTTATGGAACCAAAGGATTACCAAAAAATGCTTAAGAAGAAGTGCTTAAAGGAATAAATGGAGAGTTCCGTTTCCGGACATGAAATCAGTGCCAGTCCCACACCAATGCCACCATCTCACCTCTCCCACGGCCACGCTTCCCACGGTCTGAAGGCCTGTCTGCTTGATTGTTGTCCACTCCATTCTCTTCAGCTCTAACTGTGGAGAGAGGACAGCTTAAGAGAAGCTTTAGAGACTCGTACATGAGGCAATCTGCTTAACCTGAACCCCAAAAGAAAAGGCCAGATTTTTAAGTGGGTTGGTCAACACATCTCAGTCACCCCTCTTCTCTGGGGGCCTAGCTAGAACCAAGCTATGTTTACTTTGTACAGGACAATTAGGAAGCAAAATATCTAATAAGAAGGAAATGTCCCTCAGTAGATACAAGTCTACAAGTGTCATGTTTTGCAGCCTACATTATTTAACTAATTACATCCTCAACTCTTTAATGAGGTAGGAAATACAGCTGCCTCATCCTATGTTTGCTTGATAATACACTGGTTGACAACAGTGAAAGAATAAGGGATAACCAATAACACCAACTCTTCTCTCTGCCCATTACAGATCCCTGTACAAACGGGGAAACTTAAAAAATTTCTCCTCTATGTTTAAAGCAGAGGGTTGACGACTGGGTGATGGTAAGGAATTAGAAAAGCACTGGAACTTTACTATGTTGTGGAAAACTCCTGACATGGTACTCTGAAATATGGGTGGCTCCCTGAAGAGGAAAAAAAAAAAGAAAAGACTGGCCTCTTAAAACACTGATGAGATTTTGTACTATACAACTTCTAATGGCAAAAATAAAATTGTTAATGCTTGGATGTAAAGCTGGGAAGAAAATATCAAGATTTGGTGACCATCTGAAATATTTTTAATTCCAATTTACAAGAAGAGACAAGCAGCATCTGTCTCAGGTAAAAATTTTGCCCCTTGCTTTCACTTTGATGGATCTGATTTCAACTTTTCTAAGCATAACTGCAAATTTTATTAATATTTTTTCATCTTGACATTATTCTATCCTACAAAGATTCACAATGTCTACACTGGCACAATATTTGACTATATTTCAATTATGAATTAGATTAGTTGGTTAATATTGTAAGTATTTTCCCTGCTTTTAAGTGGAAAACTAAACATTGTATTCATTCTGTTTCCTTTTGTCATCTATCGATGTGGTGTACAGCCCTTACAGGCAAGGTACACAGTTCTGATAATGCTGATAAAACTTAGATAAAAAGCAATCCAATGGTGTATCCAACGGTGATTTAATGTGATTCTAACTTGGAAACATCAGTTTGCTTTTGTACAATGTATTACTGCAACTGTTGCAAAGTTTTAAATGTTTTAACTAACAATGAATTTTCTCTGTTGTAGAAACTCACCTTTCGTTGGTTTATGTGAGAAATACATGCTAGAGATAAATAATCATCCCAGTGTTTTCATTCCCCTTATGAGAAGATGAGAACATCTTCAGGTTCTCCCACTCATAAAAGGAGATGGAGTCAAAGCTGGATAATTATTTCATTAAAAGAAACAAGAAAGTGTATCAGCTGTGCAGCGACATACTTGCTCTCAAGTAGTCTTACAAAGAGTCAGTTCTAAAACTTACATGAAGAACAACAATTTTTACAAGATCAATTCACCAAACAAGAACAGAGACTTAAATTAAGCTGAGTGTCTTTGAACAAGTACAGACCATCCCAAAACCAAGTCACACAGACAGGTCAAGCATACCTGTGGCACAAACAAGTTATGATCCCTTCAACGCTGAGCTACAGTCAGATGGACTTTGCTCCAGTAAGCACTTGCTCTTAACTTAGTGAGTTCCAGTTGCAAGAAAAGTGTCTAAATCTTTAAAAATGAACCCCTGTACGTACACTCTCGGCCACGGCTGCCTCCTCTTCCCCGTCTGTTGGAACTTCCCCGTCCACGACTCACTTCTCTGTCCCCTCGTTTCTCTCTGTTCTCTTTGTTTTCTGAAGATTCCTTTCCAAGGCTTTTCTTCTTTCCCCCTACAGTCTCCCAAGAGGTCTATTTGGGTAAAACAGAATTAGACACAACAGTCAAAACAGAAGACAGCTCTCAATGTACATTTCACCTCATACCCCTCTAGTTAATGGGGGAAAAATCCCCAGGTATTTGCATAATATCACGTAAGTGGTAGCACAGGCTGTATTTTTGCAAATAGATGAGAAAGAAACATGTTTTATAAGTTAAATTGTCTAAGAGAATATGAGGATCCCAAGTATTTCTGACTATAGCAGATTTCTACTAGTTCAAGAAAGCCTGGATACGACCACAGCGCAGAACATCTGCAAGGCAAGTAAGTTTCCCTCTCAACTACATCCACAAATCTAGCAAGGGAGCATGAACAGCGCTATTTTTTTCTCATAAGGAAATGAAAAAAAAAAACCTTTTAAGTATCACTGAGCAAAAGAGTGATGAGAATAAGTATGTGGCCTAAGGAGTGCGAAAAAAAACCACAAAAAAGAAAACAGAAAAAAGAAAAACTATTATCCAGACATACCAGAGTTTAAGTCCCAGAAGAAAGAATGACAGAACAACAGTTTGGGAAAACTGTGGGCATAGTAAGCCAGACCATCCACTCTTAACAGGTATAGATCATCACACACAGCAAAATACAGGAAAAACTATGTCTAAACAAGACAAGAGATCGAAGTCCAAACATCAGGCTTCTGTTTTAATATTAAACTCCATCTTTAAAATAGATTCAAGGATAGTACTGAATCCATAGGAGTATCTGCAGGAGTTGCAAATAAAATGACTGAAACACTTGCCAAGAATAGCACAGCCACTCATATATTATGCAATTGCACAGTTAGTTAATTGAGCCACAGCTGCAAAGCAAGGAAGAAGAAAGGTATTATTTGCAAACCATTAAACCATTAAGATAGGTTTGCATGTATGCTCCCATCTCTAGGAGCTTACAGTCCAGGTAAGGTATTTAAGCAGAATATTTGCATATGCGAATTGTAGTGAAGCACTAAAGCCATGACCTCTGACAGACACCTACACCAAACAAAAGAGGTTGTCTATCGGTAATCTTAGGTCCTGTCTTATCTCCTCTCAATTCCACCAACAGCACCTCAGCTAGTCCAAGCTGTCTAGAACTGAGGAAACCAACGCTGTGGAGAGGTAGCAAAGCAGTTTACAGGTACAAACTCAAATGTTGCAGAGTCTCCTTTCAGAGAATAAGAACAAAGTGAAAGGTTACTCTCTCGGGTTGAAATCCCTTTTCAGTTTCATCTCCAGTGCAGGAGACTGCACCACCATGAACCGACCTGGGTAAGCTCAGCCAGCAACAATCAGAAATATAAAACTACACGTTTGAGCAACACCACTTTATTTGTGAGCCAGAAAACTCTTTCCCTCAGTAACTTTATCACATGGCTTCTCCTGACAGAGCCTGCATAACTGCACTAAAACACTCCTATAGCTTTAGATAGAAAAATACCTGAACTGACAACTGAAGAGCCTAGTTTATACAGTTCAGAACATGCTCCTATTTCACTGATGCGCACGATGATAAAACATCTTTGACCATTTCATGAAACATCCAAAACTGGATAAGGCTGCAAAGCTGAAGAGGAAGCAGCCTCTCCTGAGTAAGTTTTTATTTGACTTGGGAATGATCAGTAAAAGGATGACTATGAAAGCATAAGATCCATGCTTTCCCACAAGACAATTTTGAGGAAAGCCTTGAGAAGTTGGGCAGGTCCTTTAAGATAGAGGATGGTGCTACCTCTGGGCATGGGGATCCATCACAGACTATCGAAGCTGTCTCTTTTTGTAAGGGAGGTAAGTGATTAGAATTTCAGCTGACAATGCCTGAGGCAACCCAAATGACAGTTGTGGGCCTCACCTTTGAAAATATGTAACAGAAGTCTTCTTCTTGGCCTATTCTTACATGGAAAGAATAATAATATGAAAGGTCCCCTTTGTTCTATCTTCAAAGGTTTACTAAGTAAAACATGGTTGGGCATAAAATGTATCTTAGGTCTGTAGGAAGTTAAATGAATACAAGTGTTGGACAAAGACACATATTCTTCCCTACTCTCATCCACAGGCCTCTATCTATCCAAAGCCAGACTGTCACAATTGCTGTAAATGAAAAGTATTCATAAAAACTAAATCACAGAGCATAAAGCCTTGAAGATCACAGCATTAAACACAAAACAAATTAAAAAAGACAAAGACAAAACTGGTTGAGTACCAAATAAACTATAAAAAGACATTCTAGCTATCACTCCTGGCTCTTCTAATTCCTCCAATTGAACAGACACATCTTTCAAATGACGTTTTAAAGAAATTTCAAGTGCTTTAAAGAAGAATGAAACTAGGAAAAGAGATTTGGGAATCTGCATTCAGAATCAGTGGTACATTGGCTTTCAACTTTACATCAAATCCATGATTAAACTGTTCTTGAGTATAATAGCCTTAAAACAAGCTCTTCCATTTGAAGGCCCAAAAATTTCCACAAGGAATAAATTTCCTCACACTCCTTCCTCCTTGAGCCCTTTAAGTTCTCTGTATTTGTTTCTAAGTTGCATTTTGTCTACAGAGAGTAGTGGGTTCAGAGGGACTTATCAAAAGAGCAGAATATATTGATATCAATTCTAGGTGATGGATGAGTTCAGAAAGTTTTTTTCTATGTCATGATCACTTCCAACAATTTGCTGAAGTAAGAAAGCATTTAACATTCTCCATCAACCAGAAAATTACTTTCAACTAAAAAATAGCACATATGAGAAGTACAAGAGAGTGCAAAACTGGCACACTACTCAGATAGGTTTCATCAAGGCGAAATGTTCTCTTCCACTCCCAGCTTGCCAGCTAGCTCACAATCATACACTTCTGTATTTTAGAAGACCTCAACTCCGATAAAAAGTGAAAAGGGGATAGAAAATCAAGTCCCCTCAGTCAGAACGGTGTGTGTCCTAGATTTAGGGTGTGTGAGGGGCCAGTTTCCTCATTAACAATAAGCCAGAGTACACATCCTGACAAATCACAGGAAATACTGAGTGTTCAGCATCAAGAAAGGAAGTCCAGGTTTCTTTCCCAATTTAGATGAGATGGAATCTAATTTAATGCCTTGGACCAACTGTAAGAAGTCCCTCCAGCAAAAAGTTCAGCTGCAGTGAAATATATTTTCTTAGTATTTCTTGGGATAAAATGTTGCTCTGTGCAACATTCTAGGTGACATTTGTTGTTATATACACACTGTTTAGTCTCCTCTTTCTGTTTTTCAATTAAGTCATGCAAATGAGCAACACAGTGAAAGGACCAACTACTTGCTGCATCCTCTCCTGCCATAAGTAGCATTTATCAATGCAACTTCCAGATGTGGAAACCTCCTCCAGTTTTAATACCAGCAATGCTCACCTACAGCACAACTTAAAATATCTGCCTGCCCTTTAGGTTTATAAAGATTGACCTTTGTGACAAACAGTCTCAGGCTCACGGTTGTGGAGTCTACACAGTAACTACAAAAACCACAGCAAGAAACAGGCCTGTGTCTGAGGGAGCACTGAATTCTGCTGCAGAGCTAAAATCGCTGCATGTAAATGAAAGCAGAGGAATCTGCAAGAGACCAGCTGAACACCTACAACATTTTCCAGATTCAGCCTACTCCAAGGTATGCATGCAGTAGAGAAACTGCCCTGGTCTTCATTTCCTTCAAAAGAATTCTAATGGAGACACAGAAATTGAAAGCTTCCGAAATACGACTTTCCCAATCCCATGCAGAAGTCGAAAAATGCAGGAAACAGAAGGAGAAGTTTAACATGGAAGTAAAACCTTACCGTGTCTGAACTTCCTTCCAGCAGTATGTTGATTGCTCTGTTCACATCCCCATTACAATCATGTAGTGCCACTATGCACTCATCCTGGTTTTTCCCCGTGACTTCCATAAGCTGGCAGTAAAAGTCAGACATGTTAAAATATCTATATTATCATCATAAGAACATAAGAGTTAGTACCATCACAGACTATAAGAAAGTGCATAACTATCACGTCAGGGTAAACTAGAATCCGGAATAAAGGAATCTGCATTTTACAGATCTGCTTGGGATTCAGACAAGAGACAGCAGGAAGCACAAATTAATTGATAATCAAGGAAGCACTCTTTCACATCTTTTTTTTTTTTTATTTCTATATGCTTGCAGCAAATGCTGTCAACGCAGATACAGCAGTATACGAGGTTAAAGATGTAAAGGACCAGCATAGTTCCAGTATCATCCTCTCTCTCCCCACCAAGTATGTCCCTCTTTATCCCAGTGTGAGAACAGACATAAGGTAAGACATGGCAGAGAACAGATCCATCTGGAAAAACACTCAGACTAAGAAACAGGTTATTTTTTTAGCCAGATTGGCTCCCTTGATCCATTTCAGCATAAGGCCACACGAGTCATAAGTGATGGCTGGTTAAGGAGACCTAGTTCTGAATTATGCTCCGTGGACTTGGGATACACATCCTGAGGAGTGTGGGACAGAAATTAACAGTCTGTCACAGGGCATCCAGCAACTTCATCCAACGAACAAAACCTACATGAGCTAGAAATACATATGCAGAATATAAAATACTGGAGATTTCCTACACAGAACTTAATTCTTCTCCTTCCCTCCAGCACAGCTACAAGCACTACTGAGACTTGTAGTGGTTTCAGAAAGTACAAGACTACACTTTTGGCACAGCAACAGAACAAGTTTATAACAAGAACACCAAAAAGCACTTAATAATGCTTCAGAGGCAGTTTTACAAAGGAAAAGAAATCACGAAATCCGCTCCTCTGCTGCATTAATGCATTCAAGCTAATTCTTCTCTCCTTCTGGGTGTATTCCTAGGTTCTTTAGGAGTTGTGATGTGTTCACTAGGATAAAATCACCAATACCCACAGCAGAACAGGGGCCCAGATTGTCAGGACCGCTTTAATTAATCATCTCAGTTATAACTGGGTAATGGGAGCTTGGTCATCTAACACCCAACACTCACGTGGTAGAGGAAATGGTGTGAGATTTCATTTACACAGTGTAATTTTATCATTTTAATGCATACACAGATCTGCAAGGTCAGATTATTTATTTTTTAAAATAACACCCTGATTCACCTTTAAGCAGTGATTGTTTTTACTTTTCCTGAAAAACTTACAAGACATTAGTAAACTCAGTTTACATAGGTGACATTTTTCTCATGTGCATGTACATGTGGACTAGGAATGCACTCTTTATTCTGACAATCATTAAGCATCAGGACAATACTAGAGAAATACACTGTGGAAGAGACAACAACACAAATGAGTTTTAGCTTAAAGGCTTGTCTACAAAGGAAAATACACCAATGTAACTATACAGTCAGAGCTATATCACCACACAATTTCTTGTAAACAGACTTTACAGTGCAATAAGAGCACCTTTTCCTAGTTAAACTTACATCCTTCTGAAAAGGGTTTCATCTAAACCAGAAACAGATGCTCTAGCTCCAAAATGTAAGCCAGCTTTAGAGCACTTTATTGCAGTGCAAAAAAACTCTGTACCATAAGAAACATACTTGTTTCACTTTATCTTCAAAATCTGCATCGTTCTTATCGTAGATCATCTGAGCGAGGCGAATCTGTTCTGCTGTTGCCTGAAAAAAGATAACATCCAATAAAGTACACAAAAGGTAACTATATTTTTCAAGAGTATTTGCTAGTGTCCTTGTCTTTTTCCTCAAGGCTCTCGAAAAGAACAACAAGCACAGAAATGCTGTGGGGAAAGAAATAACATCTTCTCTATGCCCACTTGGTAGTTTTAAATGTTATTTGGGACAGAAGTAACTTCAACATTCTAATCTGTTTGAAACACAGTTAAAGGTCACCACATTGACAAGATAACCATATAATAATACAGAATTTTCCACAGAAGACTATGTTTTAGTATTAATCTTATAATTTTATTTAGGATCTACCACTCCAGAGTAAAGAGTTTTATTGTAACAAACTGGCAATGGTATTTCTAGATCAACCACATCTCTGATGATTCCTGCTCACATCACCTTCCACCACGCTTTCAATAACAGCCCCACTCTAGTTTTATGAGCACTTAGAGACTGAGTCATGCCTCAAGACTCTGCCCATGAACAGCTGCACTCATTTTTTTTTATGAGCGAACACTGGTCTCTGAAAACTGCTAGAGGAACTCGCTATTGATGAAGTATCTGGTGCTTCTCTAATGTTTCTGGACCACAAATCCATACTGGCAACTTCTCCAAAAGCTGAAAGACTAAAATGGATTGATGCAGACAAGTGCCATAAATCCAAACAGACTATGGCTGGGCCTGAGAGAAAGCAACGCTAAGACAGATGTCACATCACACGGGCCACTCTTCACAGAGTGGCATCTGCAGCCACTTGAACTGCAATCCTGAGAAAATACCAAAGATAAGTGTGTCTTACAAGATCCTAGGCCTCACTTGATTTCTGCCAAAACAGAAGAGGCTGCTGTCTCATGTAGAGAAGGCTGAAACTGAAAAGAGTCGGGACCCAAAATACAAGTTGATGCACTGTGGATGTGCTTCTTCATTCTGACATTCCTGACTGAAAGGATTCACCATGGGCAGCTGGCTGAATCCCACCTTTTGCCCACTTCACAGGATACACACATGAAATTCTGTGCCTCATGAGTTCAGACCTAATCAGGCACAAACTGGCTTTTAGAGTTTACCACAAATGCAAGCTCTAGAGGAGGTCAAGTATAAATGCTGAGAAGAGTCTAAAAATTACTCCAATGTACACCACCAGCTGCTTGTTTGCTGAAAAGTTACTGCAGCTGTCCCCCAGTTCCTTGAGGGAAGGGACACTTGCTGTGCTCAGAGAGAATGTTCCAAGAGAATTAGTGTTTGTAACAGTTACATACTCTGCCTTACTTCACACTGTCAAAGTGTCACGCTGACAGCCTCCTATGTCACTCCTCGGGGTAGCACAGGGGAGAGCCTGCTCTGGAACTCCCCAGTGCCACCCTCCTCAGAAGGCTCCCTGTCAGTGCAGTGCTCTGTGCAAAGGAGCTCGCTCCTGGCATCTGCTGAGAGCTCAGCAGAAACAAAACGTCTGCTGGTTTCAGGAATTTAAGTCTTGCTGATCCTTGTTCTTGTTCTGACTACAGCCTCCTCAGCCAAACTGCAACGTTTAAGCTAGTGAAGAGATCTTCCTTGAAGATATCCAGAGCAAAACCTGTCAGACAATGTAATTTCTGCAGAGACGTGACGGCATATTGGACCAAAAAACAGGAAGCCATCAAGATTCATTTCTTCCGTAAACCAACTTTTTTCCCAAGTGCACAATGACAGACAAAAACATACCAATTTTATTACAAATATGTGACACTATCTTCAGTTTTCCTGTGTAAGCAGAGAGCTCAGAAACAAGCAGGTTCAATATGGTTTATATTTATGCCAGTGGATTAGACCCAGATGGAACTGAAGATTCAAAAGGAAAAAAAGCAACAACAAAAACTCACGAGATGCGTTTACTACACAAACACCAAACCAGTGTCACAAAAAGTTCTAGCTTTTCCCTGGCAAGCAGTGGTTCTTTATCTTTAAGGCACTATTGTTACAAGTAACACTGTAGTATCCTGTAAGAGAGTGTAATTAAGTTTTCATTGTAACTAAGAAGGTAGTACCATCTTAAAGATAGCTAAGACTTTACTCAACCTGACAACATATATTATCTTTTCAGTGTAACAGAATGAGGAAAATCTTAAACTAAAATTTTCAAATTACCAGAAAACAGAAGTGGGCAAAAAATAAAATTACATGACAGTAATAGGCCAGATCTTACAATAAAATGGCATATTTATTATCCAGAAGCAATGCAAAATAACCATGATATAATTTCTTAAATAACTTAAATTATGATCAATGTGGTATTATGACAATGAAATCTCCATTTGGGAAAGCAATATTATTCAATATTCAGAAAAATTAATCAGTGGTGATTAAACAGTAAAATCCACAAATTCCTGTTGGTCTGTAAAGACTGACTGAGCAGAAAAGTCCATCTGACACCTAAACAATAAAAAATATGGTGCATTAAAACGTAACTGCTGTGTATTAAATAACCACCTTTTCCACTGAAATGACCAAATCAGTACCTATTATGCAAGAAGTAGAATAAACAGATAAAATTCAGAAAAAGGTCTGAAAGACTTAATGCTTAAAATCAATGAATCCCATAGGTTGGAAGGGTCCTCCAGTGATACTCTGCAATGTCCCACTGAGAGTATATTCCATTAGAGAAGCTGCTTGGGGCCAGGCAGAGATCCCACAACATCTCTAATCCACAACTGTGTTTACAGCAAACAATTTTTTTCCTTTTAACACTTGGAATTTTCAGTGTTTCAGCTCCTGCCATTGTCTCTCTGAGGAGAGCTGGCTTCTACCTCTTCTATAAGCTTTCATGAGGTACCTGAAAAGAAGACACAACCTTGCCTTGCCTTCTTAGGGCTGAACAAACCATTCCCTCAGGCACCGCTCATTCATCCTGTGCTTCAGCCTCACAACCATCTTTCCAGCTTTTCACTGGCCTTGCTCCCACCTGCCAAGGTCTGCCTTGCACCAGGGAACCCAGAACTGGGCAGAGTACTCCAATTGTGAAATGGCAAAAAGGGGAAACCACCACTTCCACCAGCCTGTTTGCTATACTCCTTACTTGTTTTAAAACAAAAACGAATTCAACTTCATATGTTGGAAGTCACTTTCAAAATCCACAGCAGCATGAATCACCACTACGCAAAATGCTGCAACATAAGGAGATAAGGGTTTGCGGCGACAAAATTAAAAAAAAAAGAGTGTACAAAACAGAACAAGAGCCCCTTGGTTAAAGACCATCCAGAAAACAATAAAAGATAATATTTCCTTGAGGAGCACCTCTAGAATGATGAACACTCTGCCAGCAGAGAACAGACAATTTTTGAATTGAATCAAACATTGAGATGCATCTGACAAGGAGCAGAGTCATTTTGCACTCTCTGTAACCCACACAGGCATGCAACTACTCTGCTGCTAAGAACTGAGACAGTGGGGTGAGAGCTTAATTCCCATCTAACAGATATTCTATTTTAGTCTGCTAGTGGATGACCATTTCACTTTGTGGAGTCACTGCACAAGACGTTTAGGATTTTGTGGCTTGCAGATACGCTGAATCACACTGTAGAAAACAGTATGAATCTAATGAAGCTTTCCCCACCCACCCAAACTCCCCTACTGACCACAAATCTTTTAGCATCAGGAGCCTGGCAGATGGGAGAGCTGAAATCCAAGGATAGTTAGGTCACAGGACAGAAATCCTGATACAGGCATAGAGTTCCTCACTGATGGGAAACGTTTCTGAAGAATACAAAGCTCCTTCAGACACAACATAGGAACAACTTAATTCTCTCCTGCATTAGTGAGTAATCCAAGCAAGTAATCAAACATACTCTTCCAAAAATAGACCGTGATTTTTCCTCCTATCTTTTCTGAGGTTTTACTGACTCAGGGAAGAAATGTACATCACTACATGCTCACTTTCAAGTCAAAGAAGTTGATATGGTAGCACGTACCTGTACTACCTGTTTCTGTGGTTGTGTTGGCTGTGTGGTTGAAATTTGCGCTTTGTCCCGAGTGCCCCGGGTACGTTCACTTCCCACCGAAGTCATCATTTACAGTATATACAAAACAATGTATGTACAAAATAGAAAATCTGAAAGAAAAAAAAAGAGCATGAGTTAAGGCAAGTACTGATTTTGATACCCAGGTAATACACAAATGCAACCGTAATACACAAATGCAACCGTCTGAACTCTTCCTGCATTTACCACTAACTCTATACAGAGACGCATGAGAAAGCAGCTTTAATACACTATTATTGGATTCATCACAGTCTTTACAGTAAGTGGGGAAATGCAGTGGATAGAAGCATTTTTGTCAGTGGATTGGGATCTGTCTAGATCTGTACTCCAGACAACATCTAAATCTCACAGTTTTTCCCAGTTATTTAACGTACAGACTTTTCTATCTGCTACTCTGCTGAAATCTCAGCTTCAGCTCCATCACTCCTTAAACTTCTTTAATACCTGCTGTCTTATTTTGATGCCTGGACTTTAACCAGTCAGAAGCCTACACAAAAATCACGATCACAAACTGAGCAGTTCCTCTCTTCTGTACCATCAAACTGTTCTTCCTGCACATACACAGAGGTCACAGCCAATCCCAACTCTACTTCTCACCTCTCATTTTTAAGAGAAACTATGATGCTTACCTTTAAATCCAACCTCTGTAGACAGTATTTTTGCTTTTTCTCCCTCCTATTTACAGAAACAATCTATAAAACTATTACCCTGCTTTAAACATGCCTTGGTTGTATGGCAACAAAGAAACCCAAAAGAAAACCCAAATCCCACACACACATATCACTGCTATCCCCATTTGTGACTCCTGGCTCGCATTCTCATACATCCTCTAGCACTAAAATTACTTCATTAAAATTTGTACAGCATCTAACAGGACTAATTGATGAGCATGGCTTACAGCAGTTATGATAACTGGAAACAGATCTCTCACCTAGTAACAATGGTCATAGTCAACTGCCTGTTTTCTGTCCCTATAACACCAGAAAGTAAAAAGGCAAATTTCTGGAACTAAGGATAACTTGGTGCAGGTGGTGTACCTGGGCAGCTTGAGATGTGCAAACAAGCAGCAAAGTGCTCTCACTGCAGCCCCAATGTATGAGCAAGCTTCAGCACACAACCTGCCAGGGCAGCAGCTTTGTGCAAGCTGGCCAGCATCCAGCTCAGTGCAAAATAATGCTCACAAGGATGTGTTCAATACCCAACTGCTCAATGGCAGTCACAAGTAATGGGTACTCAACAATCAAAGCTGCAATGAGATGCTTCAGTTTAAGCATCGATTCATGATGCTCAGGAGCCTCATCTACCATCAAAAGGTCAATTAACCCCATTATCATCTAAATCTATTCTTCACTTCAGAAGTACATTCTTGTTGGTCAAAACTGAAACCTGACATAGAATTTCTTTATGTACAATTTAAAGCATTCAATAATGCTTTAATGCCTGAGAATAAAGTATATTTCCACATGAAAAGGTCCGCCTTTACCAGGAACTGAGTGCAGTATGGGCTGAACTGGAACACGGTGTTTCTACAGCTTTATGAATATATTCACCAAAGCCAATATGTCGCACCATCTGGTAAGTCAGTCTGACTTTATTGCCTTCTAAGCCCAGAACACACAGGCCTTCAGAGCACTGTCTGACCCTAACGGCCAGATACAGCCAAAACAGAATTTACACAAGCTCCTGACACCAGGTCAATAGAAAGCAAAATACTAAGTAGATGTGGAGACATTTTGACCAGAAAGTTTAACACTTATCACTGACTATCTGCTTGAGTTAGTTTTTTGTTTGGTTGGGCTTTTTTGTTTGGTTGTTTGGTTTTTTTCCCCAAGGATCAGTCTGTTCTTTACAATTTGAACCTAGCACAATGAGCAATGAAAAAAAAAAACAAACAGAGCACACAACAGAGAGTACTAACTTGCTTTAAAGACAAGCTAATAGTTTCAATAGGATTTTCTGGAATCAGTCCACTATGACTCGAGATTTGTTGATAAATTATAACTCCATTGGGTCTCAATTTGTTCATAATTTCTGAATTAACATCATATTTATACAGATTGTGGTACCTAGGAATGCTATTTTCCCCCAATTTCACCAAAGCTACTCGAAATATTGTGATCCATATTTTAGACAGGACAGCAGGACACATATTAGAGTTTTCTGGGTGTTTCTAAAGCACATGCTGAACTCCAGCCTACAGCCAGGCAACCTATAGTACTTAAAGTGGATTGTGCCTCTTCTCCTTTTCCTATCTTGTATTTTTCTGAGTGTCTCTGTGCCACCACTGTTCAAGACATGTTTGTTCTTCAGGATGAAAGGATACTTTAAGAAAAAAGGCAGGCGCACAAACATTTGAAACACTCCTGGGAGATGAAGAGGCACAGCAAGATCAGGCTGCGTGGGAACAGCACTCAAACAACCTGAATAGCATAACAGGGAATTTAAAGGAGGTCCTTGTCCTCCTGACTGTGCAGCCCATGAGCAGCACAATTTTGGTTCAAACCAAAAAACAGCAAAGGTACAGGCAGCAGGACTTGTACTTGCTTCAGACCAGCATGGAAACCCACACTCAGTATGACAGTCCCCATCAAACCAACAAGGACGTGTTATAATCCACCAGACACAATCCAGTCTCCTTAAAAGCACAACTGGCAGCCTGCTACAAAGAGAGCTTTCAAAATACTATTTTATTTCAGACACTGAGCAGTGCTGGGGCTTCACACCCGACCACACCTACTGCCGACTAAGGAAGGGACAGGCAGAAGGGAGGCAGGGAGGCACTGCCTTCAGAGCACCACAGTGACTACAGTTTTGAGCATTAAGTGGGATATTACTGATAAATAAGATGGGGCTGAACATTTCCTTTCTCACAAAGCAGCTGCTTATTCTCTCCAGCCCCTCACCTTCACCAAGTCTGTTTGGCAGGCTGTTGTCATAGCAATGAGCAGGATATCACAAACTGATGAACTTAATTTTAACCATAGATCAAATGGGGAAAGAAGATTTGAGACTGAGATGAAGAAAACTCTTAATTAAAATCTGTTTAATAAAGATTGAAAAGAAAAAATACTCAGACAAGCAGATGCTTCAGTTTCCATGTCAGGGTCTGGTGCAGTGCAAAAGTCCCTCATCAACAGTTAATACCTGACCTTGCAGACACATTGCAACTGTAGCAAACAGCCAAACAACTGCACTTTGAAGAAAAATATACACATTAAATGAAAGTAGTAATAGTTTCATCACTTTCTGTATACTAGTACAGAGCTCTAGTAAAACAGGAAAAAGCACTAAACAAAGACAGAGGGCTTCCCAAAACTGTTGTGTAAAGAAGGTAGCTGAACTTTCTTGCATGCCAGTTAAAAAAGGACAAGATTCCTGTAAACTTCTTTTTTTTACTGCTGTAGTCTTGGACCTCCAGACCAAGGTTGTCCTTACTACTTTAAAAAGAAACAAAAAACAAACCCCAAACAAAACTAAAATTTAAGAATGCCTTGTAGTTAAGTAGTTAAGAAAATTGCTCACTTCAGTGTGTTTAACTTCTCAAGCTCTAAGGAATTCCAATTCCAGTACTTCTTGATAAAGTAAATAACTAGACTTCACAGAGCCCTTTAGGAGGAAAATCATCCCAAATTTCAATCTTTCGGTTTAGTTTTCTGTCTTTACAGCAAATTTTAGTACAAGGGCCTATACTACAACGGGAGATACAGTACTGTGTAACACGGAATGGCAACAATTACTCCAGTTTACAAAAGCAGTAACAAAGTATTGACATCTCAACACCCAACCTTCCTAAAACTACCAAATCCTACGCTCTCCCAGTCTCCATACCTTGTCTTATCCCACATATTTAGTTGGGTTTCTGCTTTGGATTTTAGAAGGAAAAGAGGAAGGCAAAGAATCAAAGAGCAACTGAATGCACATCAACACAAAAATCAGGTTTTTAAATCTATCAGAATGTTTTCTGTGATCTTTTGTTCAACCTTCCTTCAAGCAAGAACTTGTCCTTTCAGACCCAATGAAGTCAGAAAAGCTACGAATACAGAGAATACTAATTGACTTGACAGGGTTGCAAGCCCCTCAAGACTCAGGAAATCTATTCCTGAACTTCCAGGAACAGACCAGGCATGGCAATACCACCTGACTTTCAAGATTCCTCTAGAAGTTAAATTATTCATTTCCATCAGCCGAACAAAACATTTGCAGTTTCAGTTCCTTTCCTGAGGCAGTCTCAAGAATGTTACTTTCTTGACTCTCTGGACAGGGAGCTGTGATAAACAACACATGCAGAATCTCTGTGAACACCTTAAAAGTGAGATTGCTTTTTTATATTCGAAACACAGAGCTACCAGTCAAAGATTTCTTACAATGACAGGGCTGGGGAAAGGCTGCAGGACACTGCCTGGTGAGAACACAACTACTGCACGTGAACTGTGAGTTCAGATTTTACTGCTATGGCTGGAGCATTATAGGAGCATGAGGGGAAAAAATTATGCCTGCAAAGCACCAGTGCAACGCATTTCCCTCAAGTGCTGTTGTCCAAAGCATCTCCCCGTCTATTGCTGCTTGAAATGGGAAGAGTGTGCAAGAGGCAGATGTTCCTCAGGAGCAGAGCTGAGGACTCAGCGTGCGTACTGTCCCAAGCAACTACACCAAACCTGAGCTCATGGAGCCTGGGAGTATTCACATGTCATCTTAACACTTTTCTGTGGTAAATCGGAAAAAAAATGACCTTCATCACTGGCAGAACATCACAGGACAGAGAAACTGTACTATCTGTATGCTCTCATGTTCTACCAAGGAAAGAGTACTGCTGGGAGTGGCCAGAGTACCAGCACAAACACATAAATTAATACATAAACTTCCAGTTGTATTAGAAAACTGTAGCAAATAACCAAGTGAATATTCTTACCCATCTTTCTTAAAGCCCTCTGAGTTGTTAATTGAAATCATTATCCTGCCAAGACAATCTTTAATTAGCTAAGATCACAACCTGATCTGCAGAAATCAACAATTCCTCTTTAACACCGAAAAAAAAAAAAAAAGAAATAAAAAAGTTTATTTTAAGGATTAATCTAAGTATATGCTATACAGAGGAAGACAAACAAATATATAAATAGGTCATACAATTAAAAGAAAAGACAGCATCTGGAAGAAATTTAAGAAGAGAAAGAAGTGCTTATCCTCATAAGACTGGAGTTAGGCAAAGGCTGGTCACACATTCAGAGCCCAAAAGCATAATATGGACAAGGGACTGAAACAGTAGGTTCAATCCACTAGTAGAGCATGTTTCAGTCATGACAGTAAAGTAATATAATTAACAGTATTTAAAAAAAAAACATTCTCTAATCTCACAATATCCATCTTTACTATTATCCCAGTGTCTCTGCCTAACAGACACATTTCACATTTTAGTATACATTAGTGATTCTGTAGTTTTAATCAAAATCTGCCAGTTACACTCAATAAACATTCTACAGACTTGCTCTAATCATTTCTTTATAAATATTCAAACCTCAGAGGCAACAAGTGCCTTTATTCATACACAAATTTCTGAAGGAAGAAATTCGAATTTCACTGGTATTAAAAAAAAAGGCAATCACACCAAAATTGGAGAAGCCTTACCAACTTCCACCTACTCTCACACAACCAAGGCAATCTTCAGACTGCTAAAAACCTGGTTAGCAAAACTCACCCAGCTCTGCTCTGTCGAAAGACTCCTGAGTGACTGAACAATCAGAAGGCAGTGAATGTCCTAGAACACTCGGAGGACTTGACCTCATGTTTCAGACATCAATATCTACAAAGAATAAGGTCCAGTTCCCTGTACTGATCATAAACCCGATTGCAAGGACCTGAAAAATGCACTACTTACCCGCAGTTACCACTAACTGTAGTGAAACTCTAAGTAACAAAGACACAGATAAACTGCATATTGTTTTCCAAGCACCACACTCAGGACTATCAGAACTAGAGAACACAGACCAGACAATAGTTGTTGCCATGAACTAGACTAAACAAAACAAAACCACACACAAACAAATAAAAACATAAAAAAACCACAAACACGCAAAAAAAAATCCCAAAAAACCCAAACCAAACCAAAAAAAAAGATTTAAAAAAAAAAAAAGACAAGAAAAAAAAGGCTGCACTGGTCCACATAAAAATATAATATAGAGAAAACAGGAATTGTCTTTGACAGGTAGGCAGTGAGTTCACTTTTGAAGTATGAGAAATATTTCTGCTGAGAAATATTTCAAGGAAAGCTTTGGCCTGTCCAAATATGCTAAGACTTGAAGGGATAAATACATATTTCTGTAATCCTTGACAGAAGACCCCCATTTCTTGCCCTCTGTCATGGAAAAGGCTTTTCTTATGTGAACCCTCTGTAAAAGCCACCACAGTAGAAGAGATAACACATCCTCATCATCGACCACACAGCATGCTGAACTGAACTGTCAACTCAATCGGCATCTCAGGTCAGGGAGCACACAGAGACCATAAGTAGTTCAGAGGTGACACTTGGACACCCACACACAAACTGCTTCCTCTTTTGACAGGCGGAATGGAGCCCAAGGAGATAAAAGAAAATACTCTCCAGGTCGATACACAGTATACTTGCTTTATCCACTACTGCTACAGTCCACGCTGAAGAACCATCAGTATTGCAAATCTCTTCATATCTATTTCTCTGGGTTTAGAACAAACAACAAAGAAACCTAGAAAAGGTAAGGCCCTTGGTGTTTTTCCTCCTAAAGTTTCCTGAGTAGCATCCAGTGAAAGGGTACTACAGCATCTACAACTTCCAACAATACTGGCAGAACTACAGCCTGGTCCTCCCCTGCAATAGACACTGTGACTGAATTATACACTGTATATTCTAAGAGGCTTGGAAAAAACATCAACTAGTACTTAGAAGAGGAAAGGTTTATTGTAGATGAGGAAAACTGAACTAGCAGGCTTTTCAGGGTTGAAAATCATTATCCTCTGCAGTCAGAACTAACACAGCCTTCCTGAAGTCTCACACACAAGTGCAGGACAGATGAGCACGATTTAGGACAAAAAAACCACGATCAGAGTTTCAGTTCCCATTTGGGACCTGGTTATATATCCATTCAAAATTCAGTCCATAATTTGAGCAAAACCCAAACATTACTCCATTAAAATCAAGTATCAGCTCACATCTAATACCACACAACTGCGAGCCACCACCCCAAATGGCACTCCTGCTCCCCTACTCCTTAACCACAAAATATTGCTACTTTCCTTCCTTCAGACTTATGATCCTGCAGCTGCAGAGGGAAGTCAGTTCAGTGGGTTCACCCAGGAGCAAACTAAATCCTCTAAAACAAAACAGTGAGTCAGTTGAACAAGTTTACCCAGTGGAAAACTATGTGGGGCTATACAACTGCTGAATCTGACACGAGGGACAGGGATCAAGTTCATGAGGAAAGGGGGAACTTGCTTTTCAGCAGCCATGTACCATAGGCAAAATGAGGGCTTTAGTATTTTGTTTTCCTGGGATCCAGTATAGCACAACTTGATCCTGGTCAAGCCCACCATACACACAGCCAAAAAAAAGAAAATCCTTATAAGGATTATTGAAAACTTATAGGGAGAGACTCTGAAAGCACAGTGACCTTGAATATATCACTATCTTACAGAAAAACAGAGACTTGTATCTTGTTCCTCACTTCTGCTGAGGAATACTCCATGCTCAGCCTCTTTGATACCTATTAGCAACCAGTAACTTCCACTGAAGAAAACAGATGAAATGTGGAAGTGCTTCTATCCAAAATAGAAGGGTATAATCAACATTAGGACAGTCTCACTGACACAACTTATGTTACCCTATAACAGTCTTTTCCCACAGCCACAGAAGTAAATGCCTACATTAAGCTTCAGGCATTAAAACAGAGACTCAAACTACCCCAAAGTAACTTAGTCACCCAAAACAATCTTTAATGATTTTGTACACACAGCTAAATATTCAATGCTTTTGCCAGTCATCTGTGAATTCCACTTTTGCAGGAATAACACAATTAAACGTCCATCCTTTCCCCACCTCAGCTTGTTCACTCTGCCAGCTCATTAAAACTCACAGCAGCCCCTCTGAGAGGGAAAGGAGGAAATCCAGACAAACTCATTCAGGAAGACAGGGCTGGGTGACTTGGAAGTTCTTCAAATGGCTCCCTCCACCCAAAGAATCACCAGGCAAAGCCTCTGCAGATTCTAATAATTTGCACAACTTCCCAGCCTATTCCAAGGTTAACTCAGGGGTCAGCAAGAAGTCTGGGTGAGCTCAGGGCACACACATATATATGAAGGTGAGGAAACAGCTGCAGAGTACAAACCAAACAAGTTATAGACGTTCTCTTCAAAGAATACATGGACGGACCTACGTTCTCAGGTCACACTCTGGTTAAGCTATCAATACTACAAGGAAAAAAAATATTTAAGTGGCCAAAGCATCTCAGATAAGGCTGAAGTACACCACTAAAGCTGCACAGGACTGACGACCTTCCTGTCACCTAACTGTGACTGACTTTTCTCAAAACCACTATTCCTCACTTCTCTAGTGACAATGTCAGCAGGACACTTGCAGAACAGTTAAAGGCTGGGCTATGACAGTACACACAAAGGGAGCTGCCACCAAACATCAAGGACACTTCAGGCTTCCAGTTTGTCAAGAGCACCATTTGTAAGAACAGTTTAAAAGAAAAAAAGTTCAGTGGATCATCCCCCATCCATCACTACCACTACAATCAACAACTAGCTGTACCCACAAGATGAATAATGCCTGCCACAGACAAAGAGAGAAAAAAAAAAGAAGGCTGTTAAATAACAAATGAAAACCTTTACAAAAATTTATTGGGAAGGCTAATCCAGATTAGACTGGTATCAGAACAAAACAAAGAAAACAAAAAACAAATGAACAAAAAGAGGAGGGAAAAACAAGTAATGGGAACTGTCAGCTTCGGTTATTAAGATGCAGAAATGCATAATTCAGCTACTTGCTCTGATACAGTAGCCCCTAAAATGAATTGCTTTTTCCACAGAAAAGCAAACCAGGTAAGAAGATTCAAGCTGAAACCCAGGTACTCCAAACGATACCAAGAAACAGGTAACACCAGTCACGACAATCCCCCCCGGGGGGAATTCTCTTTGAGTGGGTGCTCGAAACAAGGTGGCACACAGGAAGCAGCACCGCACACTCCACATCTCCCTGACAGATCATGAACACACTCCGTGCTTGCGCTCTCCCTGCCCCCTCCGGTGTCACCAAACCACGCTCTCCTGGAACAGCTTCCAAAGGAATTCTTTGAATAGAAACAGATACAAGCGAGAGGACTAAAAATAGCCCAGCAAGAGCAGAGACATTTGTTACATTTTCACACTTGCGGAAACATACTCGACTGCATAAAAAAAAAAAAAAAGGCACGTAGTTAATTCACACTAGAATTGATAAGGAGGAACAAAGTAGAAAGAGCCACCACAGAAAAGTTTTGGAGGGGAGGATTAATTTAGACTCGTCACAGGTCACATTACAACACTCACAACAAAAAGCAATGGTGAAATTACAAGCTGCAATGATTTTATATCATTTATATAAAATCAATGATTTTATATATATGCAATGATTTTATATATATGCAGGAAATACACTGTGTAATCAGTCAGTAAACCTGTATCTATAAAATGTGCTAAAAACGTCATGATATCAGATTTTTTGTTTTAACTTCAGAGTTTTGGTAGAAACACCAAAGAGCTCAGTATCATTCCCACACATGAGCAGAGCCCAACTCCTTGAACTAGACACCAAAAGAAGACCACCAGTACAGATCACTCCCTGTGATATGCTCACATTCAGAAGACCAAAGAAGTCTTGCCAAAAGAGACCAGGAGACTTACTGAAGAAAAAAAAAGTCTTTTAAATAAAGCAAGATATTCTGGAACATCTTTCTATATTTATCCCCCAGATGATGATATTTCTCAAGGTTCACCTTAAGCAGGAGGACTATCCACCAAAGTAAAAAAGCAACTTTTTTTGCAGTGACATAAAATTCTGAACATAAAGTTCCAAAAGGAGGAAAAGAAATAGTCTGTAAGGCAGTATTAACCATTTTCTTTCTTAACAATCTTTACTGTACATAACCTCTAAATGAAAACTATGGGTCATTTGGTTTAGTCTTCCAAAGTGAAACACTGTGAGAAGTGAAATCCTTTCACCAATGCACTGTCAGGTGCTCAGAGACAACCAACCACAGAAACAGCACCAAGAACTGAAAGCCATCAAAGAGCATTTTCACTTCTCTGTCACTCTGGATTGCTCCTTCTATGGTCACAACCGTTACTACATTTTTGTCTACCTTCAAACAAGGCAGGTTTGACAAGTTTCCTTTGATACTACTCCTCATCTTGATTTGCTTCAGTCAGAAAACGTGGCTTTACCTCAAGCTTTTCCACATGATTTTGAGCATTATTTTCCTCACAATCACAGCTTCTCACCTTGGCGTCACATGTAAATTCACTTACACTTGTTCCATCATTCTAGAATTTACAGGAGGTCAGGTCTATCCAAAGAGATGGAGGATTAACTATCTTTACAACCTCAAATGTACAATGTGGTAGAAAGAAGCAGGCAAATAAAGATCCCTTTACACAGAATTCAAATCTAAAAGCAGGAATAAAGTCATCCAGGCTGTTCTTATCTTTAATGCTACATCAAAATTAAATTCATCACTCACTTCTTAGTTTCTTAACCTTTCTATAGAAGACACCAAAGAGATAAGCTGCCCAATGGGACACCAAATTGCCCAATTTTATTGCATTTAATTCACTATTCATTTTCTCTCCAACCTAAGTAGGGGGGAACTTCCCATAGGCTCCTTCTAAGACCCACAGCTACTGTTCCAGCCCTGTCTTTACCTTTTTCTGCAAGTCTGGACTGACTTAAACATTGTTTGGCTTCCAAGCATTTTCATTCTCCCCCACCATTTCTTTCCAAGCCAGACTAGCTCATAATAAAATTGACAAAAATGCAAGAGTAATTTTTTTTTTAATTTGCAAAATCTTAATGAGCATATAAAGTTTTTCTTCAAAACTTCCTTCCTATTAATAGGCCATTAAGAAATTCCTTTTCACAGAAACATACTTCCCGTCTTTTCATAAAGTTAAGGTTCCCCTTTAACATATTTTTGTACTCTGATGAATTACTTTAGTACAGCATAGCAATGAATCACATTCCCTCATTCCACACAGGTATGCAGGTTTATATACTGTGGAAGGCAATATTAAAATGCCTAAGTAGAAAATCTGTTTTTTAAAACACCCCAAGAAGATAGTGGTCAACTGTGTATTTTACCACCAGTCTAAAAGAACAAGCACTCTGCTGCAAGATGAAGTTACTCACTTTTGAAAGAAAATGGACTTATATTCTTCACATCTTAGTTTCTGAAACAGCTTATTTATACTAGCTGTGCACCTCACCCTCGGTACACATGTGAATTCTTAGACTGCACCTAGAACACACATTTTGCTAACTGCAGTGTTCAACTCTAGCTTCAGCATTAAAATATCACAGGTATCAGCTTTAGAGATCACACTGCACCTATAAAAACTTCACTAAACAAATGGTTTGGTAGCAACAGTCTTGAAAACCACTTCAGCACAAGATGCACTGTAAACATCAATTTTCTCCAAAACAACCAGAAAGCTACATGTACACAGAAACAACCAAAGGATAAGGAATGGATAACCAAGATGAAATATTTCCAGTTCTAAAAACTGCACTACAAACTTAAGTAACAGCTTTTTAAACACTGCAATAATTTTCAGCCATTTACAGAGTGTTACTTAAAAGTTCTAGCAGAGCAGGGGACTGCTAAGCATACTTGCTGCAAAGGGCAAGATGACACTGTAAATAAATTCAGAAACCAATGGTAGGCAAGTTTAAAATGCAGAACAGTACGATGCCTTAAATGTGTTCTCAATTTAACACAAGACTGTTTTTCAAGTTCAATAAGTACACTGCCCAAAACATGGCTTCTGGAAAACTAGTAAGAATCTGATTCACTAGAATAAAGTGAAAATAAAAATTGTACAAAGAAGAACGCAACATGCCTCCTCTGATCAGAGGAAAAGGTCCAAGACACAGCATTCACCCTAAGCTGCAATCAGCAGAACGTAACCACCTAAGAAGTTGTTCATTGTTGCTCTCATCTTTAGCATACTGAAATTCGCAGTTCTGCAGGGGTATTTCGTGTGGTTTTTTGAAAGCATACAAGCCTCATCTAAGTGGTACTGTCCTTCTGGTTCCTCCATTTTCTGATGTCTAAAATTAGAAAAACGGTACTTGCCAACCTTGTTGTTATGCTCCAAAATTGTAAGGAAGAAGGTGTTAGCATGACCTTAGTTTTGATATCCAAAAGAACCCTGCCATGAAGTCTGAGTTTTAGGGATCTGTTGGAAGATACTGTGACCCCACAGCTACATCACAGGAATTTCTTTGCAGGATCAAATGCAAAAGACTGATAGAAAGGGATAAAACAGCTCTCAATACACTGTTTTTAAACATTGCTGAGTATACATACAACTGCTGAGAACAGCAACTTCAAGGAGTAGAATTTTTACTTCCACTTATTCATGAAAGTCCATTTGAAGAGTCACAAATACATCCAAGAAAAACATTTTGTGCTCTTTTCAGATATTTTTTTGCCAGGGAAAGAAGAAAGGGAAGGAAAAAGTATGTTTAAATAGATTATCTCATTCCAAAAGCCAGAGACATAACTTCCCTTTAAAACTATTCTAAATTCTCAAATGTTATATACACAATGAATAAAATCCAGAAAATTCCCAAAACGCAAAGCACCGAGAGTAAGGCCTTCCATATCAGAGATTATGTTAGGTTTCAATGTATATTCTAACATACAAGCACATTTGAGAATAAAAACCTTTGTTTGACTGAATTATCAGTTCCTACCAAATTTAAATGAGGAATAAAACAAAGAGCTCCAGGAAAGCAATGACATAAAGTGAGAAGAAAAACTAGGATCAAACCTGGTGAATCAACAACAACAAAAAAAAAAGTCAACCTTACAAAGTAATGTGAATACTCTAAAGGCTGTAATTTTACTTCAGAGGGAATTAAAATTAAACAAATGTTTATCTGGAACTCATTTGCCAGCAGTTGTTTTACCCTGACAAACCCAAGTTGTTGTTTAACTGTGAGTAGTAATTGCAGTCAAACTAAAATAGTCAGAGATCCAACTGCTGTAAAAACCTTGAGAGTCTAAGTTCCAAAAACATATGACAGTGTTTTGGTTAATCCTAAGACTCTTGCAGCTGTGATGTTCTGGATTTAATACAACTGGAAAATATTCACATCACCTTTGTTAAGATGAGCTTTTGGGGAGCTTTTTATTTTAAACTGATCTGAAGCTTAACAAACATCTTAATTTTATACAGTTTTTTTAAATTAAATTGAGGACATATTTACTTTTTTCTTTTAAATAATAAATTTGGGTAATTTTAAAAATATATATAACTTCTGAAAAAGAGAGATGGAGAATAGACACTGTAGTCAGTATTTCGACAAGCTTTGACACATCCCTGAAGCTTGACTGCTTGGAAGGTCAATGCACACCAAGTCCTGGAAGAGCTAAGCATAGTACTTCCTCCAGGTTGGTCTTTTAAGATTTCAGGAAAGCAGAGCCACACACCTCTGTAGCCATAAATATCATAGTAGTATAAAACAGAATAGTCATAATACCCAAATATGCATTTAGATAAACCAGCCTAGTGTGAAGCTCTATTTTCAGGCTTTTCCATATTGTCTTCAGATGAATGTTTTTAGGCTTTAACTATAACAAAATCAGTGGTGTCAGACATACATTTTAGCAAAGTTTAGCACTGTGTTTGAGCTATGCTTGTGTGAAGTCTACCCGAGAAGCCTGAAGTTGGGATTTTTCAGGAAATACAAGAGAGGGTAAGGTTCTCATTGTACTCAGCAGAAGGACTAAGTGAATCTACCAAGAGAGCTAACTTTCCCCAGAATTACTGGGTGCCAGAAGAGATAGCTTATCCCCTTCAACATTCCTCTTTTAAAAAAAGAGAAAAAATTATCTTTAAAAAACTTTCACAGTCTTTCCAGCGTGTCTGTTCATATACAAACTTCTGGGGAACATGACAAGTTGTCACTGCTGCTCTATGCATACCCATAAGTGCAGAACAAAAACACATCTGTAGGAATACCAGCAGTAAGATGCAAAACAATCTCACAACTTTCCAGTTGGCATTAGCAAAGATCCAGCTGCTACCCACCAACAGAGCAACACCATTTCAAAGGACTGAAACGCAGCCACGGCGTCCAGTAATCCACCAGGCAGATTTAGCAGCCAAGAGGGATGCTGAGAACACAGACCCTCCCTCCTCCCTGGGTTTTTCACCAGAGCTGATCATTCCCAGCCCTATTTCATTACTCACTTTCAGCGCAGCTCATCAAAGCGGGAACTTGGCTGGTTTGTTAAGACACACCTAAGGTTCCCCAGCATTACTGGGGACATGATTCTGCTGCTATTAACCAGACTGAATAACTTGAACAAACAAATCAAAGTAATAAGTATCAAGCTCAGGAATACCAAATTCTTCCCCCCCTTTCCCCCATCCCAAACCTGTCTTTTAATCATCCCCAAGCCACATCCTCCTCCTGCTCCTCCACAAGCAACTCACTGTGTCCCTCTCCCTATACATACTGCATTAGAACCTGTCTGTGGGGTCAAGGAAAGTACCATCAAAAGAACATGTTAACAACTGGTCCTAACTTTTGTGGAGCAACTGGAAAGGGAGGAAGAGTTATATGTCACCTTTTCAATCAGGGTCTGCCAATAAAGGGAAACTAAAACCATAAAACCAGTTCCTGGCCACCCACCACTCCTAAATAAAGTCCTGGGAAGGAAAACAATGCCAAGTCCAATTGCTAAACTCTTCTGGTTTTTTTCTCCCCTACATTCAGTTCCAGCCTCAAACAGCTACTTGCTTTTTTTGCTGGGTGGAATGGTTTTAGGTACCACAGTCTGAATCAAGTGTTCAAAACCTGCTCATTCTGGCCTGTAAGGTAAGATGCCTCACTCAATATGTTTTTGTGCTCAATTTTCACTTAGATACTAAGTGGAACTGAAAAGTGATGGTTCTGCAGTTTCTTTCACTATGTTTTATTGTATTTTATAATGGGTGGGTCATTTCATAACTAGTGAAACACTCAGAATGTCTTCTGCTGATCATTTATTTTAATGGATTTGTCTACTGAGAACAAATATAAAAGTTACATATTCTTGCTTCGCTCTCTCCCATGACTGAGGTTCTCAAAAGCACTCCCCAGCAATCAACAGAATCAGCAAGGGAGTGAAGTCATCCAAATATTTGAGGTAGGTTTCCTAGCAGAAACTACATCTCAGTGATGTTTCATTTCAGATGACTGTTCTAAAAGAGTTGTCCCAGAACTCCTGAGATTCAATAACCTTAACTATGAAAGCAATTTTAACCATCTCACTTTATTTCAACCTTCCTCTACAGCTGTAGGGGTCTCAGGGTTTTCAGGGAAGGTGTCCAGGTTTGGAAGAATATGAAAAATGGGCTGGTCCAGTTCCCTTCTAACTTACCAGGACTCATGTAATTCTGCAAAGTTTGGGCTTCAGTCTCATTAAAAAGTACTTTTAAAAATTACTTTGATAGACACAACTTTATAAAATGAACTGCTCAATATGCAGAAGTACAGCAAGAACTCAGCCTAACCTCTCCTAAATGATGTATGTACATTAAGCCATCATTTACAATCCAGGCAATTCCTGGATAGAACATACACTGGACTTGGGCAATTCTAGCACTAGCAGACAATCAAGTGCTTGACCTGTTTCCTCCCTCACAGAACTGCTGAATTAGTCTTCAGCTAGAGCTGGGACAGCCAATTACTTCTTATCTGAAAGCACAGAAATTATTTAGATTTGAAATATGCATCTTACTGCATTTTCACAGCACCTTCTCCGAACCCACCCATATCCCAGACCCACCCACTCCTCCACCGATCAAGAGTCATGAGCTACTGTTACCACCACCCATACTAATTCAGTGCTTAATCCACCTCCTTCTCAAGGGCCTGTAAGGACGTATGGGTTGAGTTTGCCTGAAGGACTACAGATTTTACTATGTCATGTGGTTTAACCCAGAGAAGAAAGCTTGGAGGGATGCGGTGCCTTAACAAGGTATGTAAGTACCTGGAAAGGTGCACAGACAGAGCCGAGCTCCTCCCAGCCATGCCCAGCGACAGGACCAGAGCCAACGGGCACAGACTGAAACACAGGAGGCTCCATGTGAACGTCAGGGAAAGCTTTTGTACTCTGAGGGTGACCAAGCATTGGCACAGCACAGGGTCCCCAGTGAGGGGGTGGAGTGTACAAAAGATGCCCAGACACAGTCCTGGGTAACCCGCTGAAGGTGGCCCTGCTTGAGCAAGGGGAGACAAGACCACCTCTAGAAGTCCCTGCCAATCTCAGACAGCCCATGACTGAGTGAAGTGAAAAGGGAAGCAAGTCCTATATATAACAGAAAAGCTGTTACCAAAAATGCCCCACAAGCTTCGTTAGGGACAACTCAAGCTCTAGCAATTCTGCTCTGACAGCAATAAAAGAGAAAACCAACGGAATCTTCAATTAAATCAGGTAGGATAAAAGCCATTGGGACATCAAATCCAGCAACATACACTACTACATCAACATATAAAATGGCAAACGATGAAAACTGGAGTACAGGTATAAAATTGAAAGTTTTATGTTTCAGTCACAACAGAGAACTATTCAAGGAAGATAATAGGTGTCTTTTCCTAAGATGTAAAGAAGAGTTCCTGGGCATTGCTGCTAATCTGGACATCAGGATGCAGCAAAGAAACCCAACAGATTGAGGATGTGTATTAGAAAGCCACAAGGTTTTCTCAAACACTGAGAAGAAACCCCACTTTTGCATATTCATTAACTTGCCTTCACAGAGACACTATTCCAGTCTCTCTCTAAACTGAATTTCAGGTAGTCACCCCTTGGCACTTACCCCATGTTCCAAACATTCAGAAATTCATTCAGTGGCTAATAAAAGAAAGTGAAGCACAAGACCAGGATGTGCAGTACTGCTCTCCGTCATCACATTTAGTCACCCAAAATTAACATCAGTAACTTAGGTCTCTCTTACCTCAGTCTCCAAAACAGATCACAAGTCAGTGATCTCAAGAATGCCTGACTGAAAGCTGAAATAAAAGCACAGCAGACATCTGCCCCTCGGGGCATAACCCACCAAAAGTATGGACCAGAATTCCTTCAATACAAGAAGAAATTGTATAAATCCTATGTACAGCCCAACAGCACAGCAGGGTTTGGTACTAGGATTCCTTTCAGATTCATGTTACTGAAACTGTGTGTAAGACAACATGCAATTCTAAAAATTGAGGAAGAATGCAGAGAGAAAAAAATAAATCAGCAATAGCTTTGAAATACAGGGAGACATGGGCAATGTGATAGTACGAGATATCAGTCAAGTGTTTAGCATAAAACAGCCATAATTCAGTTAACATTGAGAATCAAACAGGAAGAAGAAGCAGAAAGTTTTCAGAAGCCATATGCTTCACTCTATGTTACTATATTTCCACCATCCTCAACACACTTGACAAAACAGAGCATAAAAAAATACTGTGTTTTCTTTGCTCAAACGAAACCTCACTACGGTCTGTAAAGCATCATCCTACTTCCAGGAACAGTACTTTTGTCATAAGAAATACAAATGAAATCTATGCCAGACACAATAAAACTGCAGAAAGACTTCCTCTCTCTACAGTTAACCATCAAAAATATTTAGGAACATGATCATAGCTAGTGAATTCAAATTTTACACCTTCAACCACAGGACTGCCTAACACACTGAGACAGACATTTTTCCCTCCCATTAAACCAGGTTAAAAAAAGTGCAACCTGATGATTCAGATCTGGAGGCTAAGAAAGTATTTGTCTTTCCTTCATTTAACTTTGGATTAAAATAGTGAGTGACTCTGTAACAAGAATTCCATTGAACATGCATCTTCTGCAGGAATAAAATGTATTTCCTGTATGATAAAGCAGAAAAACAAAACCATAAGGTTCACCATAGAGTACTACTTCGGGCAAACCTTAAGGCTCAAGAGAGATCAAAGCTCGCTCAACATGGGAAACATTTCATTGTTTTTAATGCAAAATGCTACACTCAGCCAGGCTAAGGACTCTTCCAAGCTCATCTGTTGGAAGCTGGGAAGGGAGAGGAAAAAGGCTTTATCAGTTTATCTTCAAAAAGAAGCCACAATATCATGCAGGTTTCACAAAGACAGCTGGACAAAAAAGGAAAAAAGAGAATTTCAAGAGAATTGAGAATAGAAACAACTCCATCCGAGGGAGCTGCACAAAGTTGTTCACATAACCTATTTTACAAGTTTTACTTGTACAATCTAATGAGAACATAAGTAAAACAAGCTCAGCAAAATACTTATGATGTTGTGAAAGTAAGCTGAGCAAGCCATGAGATCTTAGGCATCAGATTGTACCACCTCTGAACTGTCTTCAGTCCCTATTTACCCTTTGCAGCACTGAAAAGTAATGGGGAGAGAGGGCTGAGGGTGCCACACCTGTGGAAGGAACAGCCTTGCAGGAGCCCCAGGCAGAAGGGGAGTTCCAAAAGACTCGCAGTTCAGATGGCCAAAATCAAAGAGCATGGACTTTCATGTCAGAGCAAAACAGACAAACCCTTTGTACAATTCTTGTAAAATATGAACCTGAAGTAATTGCAAAGCAGGCACCTCACAACCTTTCATCCCAGCTCTCACTTTAATGAACGTAACTTGTTTAGGGAAGTTATATGAAAAACAGTACAAGTCCAAACTAGGTCTTCTCTGAAAACCAAAAAGGATCCAGTGGGCTACAAGTAAACACACTGTATCAGAAAAAAAACCAAATTCACCCAAATTTCCAGCAGAATAACAACACTGCAATGAGTATCACTTGTATTTCCTCTAGCACCTTCCATTCAATAGTTTTGAAGTCTACAAATACAACACAGAGTTTCTTTAGTCTGTCATCTTACAAAGGGGACAAGTCCCTTGGCTTCTCTTTTAGCAAGGTCACACGAGGCTCCAAGCACTGAACACGGGTCTTCAGAGTCCTGGTCATGTGCTTCAACCAAAAAAGCGACAAAGATAAACAAAAAGATTCATAAAAGATCTAAAGTCTTATTCCTGGTCTTTCATGAAGTACCTGCTCCAAGTGCTGGTACTAAACACGACTGAAACTGCAAGCAAACATCACTGCTAACAGTAGTACTACCAATGCTAATTATTAATAGAGCATTAACAGTACAGGGCACACACATTGCGCAAGCACAGTTAATCAGCACTGCTAGGAGCAGCATCACTAGGGGGACACCAGCAACAAACATAAAATACACCAAAAAACGGCATTCTGTGAGGAAAACATCACCTATAACTAAAGTCCATGGAAGAAATACAGAACAACAGCAATCTGCTTCTGGGTTCTGAAACAGTAGTTTAAAAAATTGGAAGAACAAACAAAAAAAATTTTAAAAAATAACAGCTTCAGTTACAGACAAGATTCTTTTGTTCGGTTTCCCATTGGCTTCCTTAGATTTTAGTGGTGAGCCTGTAGCTCCCAAGTCCCCTTGAATGATCAAACCCTTTTGCAAGTCATGGCACCAGGAGCTTTACAGAGGACTGGCCAAAACAAATGTAACAGTCTAAACTTCAGAATTTTCATGCCTTTTTTATTATAAACAGTTTTCAAAATCACCACACGGCTAAAATTGCAACCAGAGCACAGCAGAACAGAGCCTGTCCAATTCCCACTCTTCCCTACGTCCTCGGAGGTACCAAGACTGTTGAGGTTATAAATACACAAGCCAGCTCACTTTCCAGACTCTACATCAAAATTGGTTTACACCAGTTAATCCAGTTTCTCCGTGTAACCCTCCAGGAGTCCCCATCATTAATCCTGCAAAGTGATTTAGCCCTGCTTGCTTTCAAGTTACCTAGTGTAAGGTTAAAAATAAATTCTTTAAACAAGTTAGATCAAACCACCACAGAGAGACTGGGCTCAGGTATAAATACTGAGTCAGCCAGGTAGGAATCCAAACCCAGATTCCATCAGAGAATGTGATAAAACCAAGGGAATTGCTAAAAGGGCCTGGTAAATATTAAAAAAGCAAAACCAGGAGGCTGAGTCGCTGCTGTTTTTTGTGAAGGGCTCTGTTTAAACGGCAAGCACTGCTCCCCCTCCTTTTCCTTCCCTCACATCCAGCTCCAATTTCTTCACTTGGAAAAAAACAGCTGCTCTCAGGCCAGGACGGCCCCTCCATTCCCTTTCCACAGCTTCCCCTCACACAGCTCCACAGCAAACCCCAAGTTTCTGCTCCACATGACATCATGTACCCCTGAACACAACCAGGAGGGCTCTGCAAATCTACACTCCTGGTATTAACAAATCTACAGGAGAGAAGCTTCAAACCAGTCCACCCTGAGCAGCTCCCAGGTGGCACTCAACAGCACTGCAGACATTCCAGCACATGCTTTTGAACCTATTCCACATACAGAGTTCAGATCCTCGCCACCAGCCTCAGATGTGCAGCAGGTCCTTCCCACACCCAGCTTCTTGTAGAGGAGTATCTACCAGCTCACTTCCCTGATGCAATTTTCTCCAGCAACAAGAGAAACACAGATTTTTTTTGTTGTTGTTTTTAAAGGCAACATGAGCCAGACCAACAGTAAAGCCCTGCCCTGACACCCAATTCAGAGCAACCAGACACAACCGACGGCGAGAAAAGACCAGGTGGAGCAGGTTAACAGAGAGAACGGTTCATTCATTGCCATGTCCTCAAGTAACCCACTGTGTGTGCCGAGGTGTCATTGTCTGTAGCTGTGAGCCCCCACCACCAGCGAGAGAGCAGCCGGGAAGGGGACGGGCAACAACATGGAAGTAAAGCCCTGCGCAAGACACAGATCGATACCTGTTCACCCAGCTGTTCCCTTCCGAGCTGCCGCCTCCCCTCTGCCCCGACTCCCTCCGCCAGCCCCACTGGACCTCCGCTGCACCCCCTTCCCTCACACCCCCAGAGTCACAGGGACCAACCCGCCAGGAGGAACCCCGGGAGTGAGGGGATGAGACGGGACCCCTCCTGCCCGGCTGCGGGCGCAGGGCTCTCCCGCGGGTGCCGAACCCACCTCTGAGGGGGCCGGGCGGGCTCCCCGTGCCCGGCGGGGTGGGTGCTGCCCGCGCCCGCGGCCCTGCCGAGCGGGCTGAGGGGGGGGCAGCGATCTAGGCCAGGGTGAAGCTTCCCTGGGGCGGCTGCCACGGAAAGTAGGGCAGAGCCGCGTCCCCCCGCAACCCGCCGGCGGGCGCGCCGGGGCGGGGCGGCCCGGGCGGACACCGACCGACCCACGGACCGAGGGACGGACCGAGGGACGGAGCGGGGCAGCGGCGGGCAGACAAAGGGGGGCCGGGCCGCGGGGGCGCCTCTGGGGGGGGAGTGGGGGCCGTTGGCGGGGGGGGGGGGGCGGTGTGAGGGGCGCCTCGCGCCCCCCGCGCGCGCGGTACCTGCCCCGGTGCGGTCACAAAGCGGCGGCGGCGCCCGCGACCGTCACGTGACCTCCCCCTTCCTCCTCCTCCTCCTCCTCCTCCTCCACGCGCGCGCGGGGCTGCTCCTGCCCTCCTGCCCCCCCGCACGTGACGTGACGTGACATGACGCGCTCGCGCGGAGCCCCCCGTGTGTCGCGCTCCCCCCGCCCCCCTGGGGCCGCGCGCGCCCCTCACGCACCGCCAGCTCGCGACCATCCACCAGCCTCGCTTCCGCCTCTGCCCCCCCCCGCGCCCCCCTGGCGACCACGTGAGCACCGCGCGCGGGGGGAAGCCCCGCCCCTTCCTTTCGCCCTTCACGTGATCGAGGCTCCACCTCCTGCCCGGCGCGCGCTAGGCGGCGGTAAAAAGGGGCGGGGCGTGGGAGGGCCCCGCCCAGGGGCGGGATGAAGGAGCGCGGGGGCACCTCCGTGAGGGGCCGCGTGAGGGACCCCCGGGAGGCACCGCCCGTGAGGGGCCTTCTGATGGGCTCCCCTCTGAGGGACCCCTCCCCATGAGGGACTGGCGTCTGAGGAACCCCCACTGGGGCCCTCCAAGAGAGACCGTCTGAGGGACCCACGGGGGGACCGTGTGAGGGATCCCCGTCTGAGGGACACCTCGTCGGACCCTCTGACAGGGACGGTGTCAGATACGCCCTGAGGGACCCCGCGAGGGAGAACGATGTGAGGGATCCCTTGAGGGATTCCCCGAGAAAACCCCTCGGGGACCTCTGAGGGATGCCCTACCCCCCGAGTACCCCCGTGAAGGACCCTGTGAGAAACCCTCCTGAGTGACCCTGTGAAGGAGCCCGCAAGGGTAACCCGTGAGGGACCCCTGTGCATTGGGAACGGGCGTTCTGGAACCAATTCTGCACCTGAGTTAATGTAAATTAATGTAAGCATCTCGCTGTCTTGCCAGGCTGGGCACAGGTAGGCACCCTGTGGACATGGAGAAATCCAGGACAAAGGATAGCTGCACCACGGGAGGAGAAGGTCAAGAAGCGTATGGTGCGGACTAATGAAGAACGTTGAGGGGGTAAACTGAACTATGATGGATGGCAAAAATGGATAGTCAATAAAGTTTGACTCCCTCAGGAGAAAATAAAAGTAAAAAGCTTTTTCCCTTTAAGCTTTTTCCTGCTGTGTATTTTTTCCACTGTTTACGGCACCTTTGGTTGCCCAAAACGCAGCGGTCATACCCTTAAAGCATCCCTTCTTTGCAAGGCCTGGCAAGACCTTTGCAAGGCTTTAACAGCCAGCCTCACTCATCCTCTGTGGGAGTTGGTCCCTGCTTGGTGCTGAGCAGGCAGGGCTGGTGAAGGTGATGTTCAGCCTCTGGTGCCTCCAGTGATGATGTCCCATGGTCCTTGACCTTTGCTGTGGTCTGATTTCCTTTACTGCTGTTTGCTCATCCTCTATCCCTTGACCCTGTACTCGCCATGTAAGTAGAGAAGGCATGAAATCTGATTTTACCCTAAACAATATCTGAAAATTAATCACTGTATTTCATGCTGCTTCTTTCTCTGCTTAGAGTAAATAGATTTAACCAGACTACATCCTTGATACTTATTGCATAGATGGGCAGAAGCTAAACAGATCCTACTGCTGAGAAGCTGCAAGACCTCCCTATTTCCATCTTTTCTCAGTAAGATAGAGGGTTCTTTGAGCTAAATTGAAATTCAGACCAAACAGAACACAGGTACTGTTGATTTTCTTCATGCAGCTGTTGATATTTTGTTTTATTACTATTGGGGGGAGACAATTACAGCTTTAATTACAGCTGTAAACAAAGTTTCACAAGCTTTGTGACAAACATGTCTGCAGATCCATAATCTGTGTGGATTTAATCAGTATTATTAGCATTCTTTTATCATGACTTGGCAATCCTTTGATAATCAAGATGGATATTTGATGTGCAGCGTAAAACAACAAAGGCTGAGAGCTCTTGGGATGCTGTAGTCAGATGGCGTGGTGCCAGCTGGAACATGTCTCCAAAAATCACACAGAATCCAGCCCAAGAGCATTTGGAATAGGAAAAAAATTAAACGGGGATGTCAGAATCAAAGCATTGTAGATTCTCTCTGCTGTACATGGAGTAAATATAAATGAGAAAATGGCATACTGCACTACCAAAGCTTCCAGAAGAGAGCCAAAGGAATAAACTGATGGAAGCTCAAGACCTTCACTCCAAGTATTCATCAGGAGGAATTTCTTCACTGAAAGGGTGGTGAGGCATTGGAAGGGGCTCTCCAGGGAGGTGGAAGAGTCACCGTCTCTGAAGTGTTCAAGGAATGACTGGATGTGGCACTCGGTGCCTCTGTTCTACTTAACAAGGTAGTGGTTGATCACAGGTTTGATTCGATATTGGAGGGTTTTCCAAACTACATAAATCTGTGATTCAGCACATTGAGCTTGGAGAGGAGACCCTGCACCAAACACAGCAAAGGTTTGACCAGTTCTGGCAGGCAAATTCTACCTACTGCCTGCGTCAGGATTCTAATCTGCTGTTACAAGGATTTGCAACCTCTTCAGTTTTCCAGCCGCTAACGAACAGCCCGGTGCAGGTGCAAATCCCAACAGGCTGTCTAAGCTTAGTGCAGGATTGCTTTTCTGAGTCCCCTACTACAGATTTCTGAAATGGGCTGCAAGCCATGTACCACAGGCTGGAAACCACCGTTGTGGTGCTTTGGCGTATTCTCCTTGCCAGTCACATTCTTGAGTGGGGGAAACTGCTCGTGTTAAGAATATCTCCTTGTTCTTGGTTCAGGAGTCTGCTCTACTTCTGTTACAGTCGGAAAGGAAAACCGTCTCTTCTTCAAAGGCTCGGGCTTCAGTCTGTCTTCCCTTTTGCTAATGCTCTTGTCTACTTTCCCCACTACCAACCCTTCCCCCTCAGGCTTGTTGGACAATCAGTCTGACTGAGCTGAAGTGCAGAGCAATCTTTTGCTGCTTATTCTGAAGTTTTTATTTGCTTTGTGCCTTTTTTTTCCCAACAGTAGCAACTCTTGATCTAATAAAATATTGCTCTTCCCTACAAACTGTTCTCTCTTAACCCTGATGACACCTGCATCAACAGCACTGCCTTTCTCCAAAACATATTCCAGCCAGTTGTGCACAGGCTCTGTAAGGGAGAGGCCCTGCATGAAGAAACCAAGCTTTACTTTCAGATTTGAGTTTGCAGGGAATCTGTGTAGAAGGCCAGAAGATAAGGGGCCTAATGTGTCTGTCTCAAATACTGATAGCCTGCGCTGGCTGTGGAGCCAACCAAGGATTGTTGGTAATAACAGCCAAGGATAGCTGGTAATAACACACTGTGAGAACAAACAGGATGAGGCCAGAGAGGTAAGACAGCGCTTTTCTGGGACGAACGTCCTTGTTCTGGCTCCTGGGGATAAGCCCAACACAGAACAGCACAAGGGCAGGACTGAGGTCGAGAGGGGGGATTGGGCTGTAGGGGGATATCGAGAACTCCAAAGATCCCTGAAGCCTCTGACCCGTTTCCAGAAAGGTCTGGAAGAATAGACTGTGCATGAGAACGAATTTTCATAGAAAGTGAGAAACTTAACTCCGGGGCAGGGAAAACTTATCTATAAAATGGTCCCCCCATGAAGCCCATGTGCATGTTCACCCCAGGACCTGGACACCCCATCAGCTGGATCAGCACTGGAGCCAGGACTGGTGATCCCTCTTTCTCCCTGTTTCTTTCTTTCTTCCTTTCTCTCTTCCCCTCTTTAAGTCATCTCTGTCTCTTTCTCTCTTCCCTTTCATCCTTCCCCTTTATCCAAAACCCACTGCCATATGCTCATAGGAGGTCAGGCACTAACATAACAATTTCCATGCCAAGTGTGTAATTTACTAATAGAACTTCATAAGATTTTGTGGGCTTTTGTCATTCCTTTTGACCACAAGCATCTACAAATCTTGGGCACTCCCTTCCCCTGGAGGGTGGGATGCCACAATCTGGAATTCCGTCTAGTTACAGTAGAACAATTGAAAATCTTGGATGCATTGTTGGGTTCTCTCAAGAGAACTGCCACAAGGATTTGATAACAAGAGATGTTAGCCTTGGGCATAGCAGGGATTGCTGCTGCATTTAGATGTGGGGTGAAACTCCTGAAGACACTGCCTGGAAATGGGATCCAGTGTGTTGGACTGTGTTGATGGGCCGGCACAAGGAGGGCTTCAGCAACAATTCTGCTTGGAAGGGTTGCCATTTCCGCTGAGGAAGCAAGTCCTTCTGCCAGAGATGCCGTTCACGGTGTCAAAGGCAGGAAGGATAATGATATCATTGTGTCTGGCCTTCATAAAGCCCAGACCATTAAAATTCCTGACATCCATGGAGTGCGTTAGTCCGTCATGTCTCAGCATCATCCTGGGAATGTGTTGAGCTGCTTGATCATTCTTTAGAGTCATTGTGTGCCTGGAGACAGACCCTCTGCTGTAGGTGGTGCCTGCAGTCCTTGGTCCAGGTTTTCTCACCTTGTAATTTGGCTATACAAGAAAGGTGATGCATTTTCATGTGACTAGAATCTGAAATTGCTCTGCACAACCACCTTAACCCCACTGCTATTTTTCATTCCTCCAACCTCTTTCAGAAAACATTTTATCTGCAGTGACTTTGTACTTATTTCCAGATTCTGAGACAATTCAACATGTCTGAACCTGATCTGATCCAGCAGAGCCTTGCTTAAACACCACTTTGGAAAGGGACGGTGGCAGTGGTTAATCTGTGTAGTGTGTGCTCTGTTAATGGTGAGTGCTGAGTTTGTGCTGTCATACTCCTTGATTTCATTCTGTGACATGCCCACTGTTACCTCTACCAGCCAAACAATTTCTAAGAATTAAATAGGCTTTTGTTAAACAGACTTATTTGCCACACAGCCCTGTTGCTTGGCATTAAATGTATCTAGCCTTGAATTATCTGTTTAGTCCCTTATCACTTTTCTGGGTTTTTTGCCTATGAATCAAAGAAAGTAGTCCACAGGCCACTTAGTGCCCTGCTCTAACAGTGTCGTGCTTCCAGCCTCTTAAAATTTCCAAAGATTAAAATCATGTCCATGAAGCCAGAAGTTTCCCCACCCAGCTCTTAAAGAACTTGGGTGGGCAGAGTTAGAGTAGATGATGACTGAAGGTCTTTTAAACATCCTTGCACAGTGTTGCATAGGGAATCTTGCAGCACTTTATCAAGCTAGATTTTAGTGGGCCTGGTGAAATCTCAACCCTCCTTTAATTAGGTAATATAAATGTTCCTGTAATGAATGTAATAAACTTAGAGTACTGTAAAGTTGAAGTTGGATTTGTACCATTTTCTGTTTTCCCCCAAACATCGTCTTAGGATAAATTACAAGCATTTTTATCCTGTGATATATTTTACAAAAATGTTTTGAATAGCGTGTCAAAGGATATTTGCCAGCTCTGGTTAAATGTCAGTCATCTGTTTTCAATTTTAAAAGGGCTTTTTGTAGATGCGGCAACTGGCAGTGGCAGGAAAAAACTGAGCTTGGGAGACCCCAGAGAACTGCAGGCTGGTCAGCCTCCCCTCAGCCCTGCAAAGGTGATAGTGCAAATAGTACTGAAAGCCTCAAACATGCTAAGGATGAGAAGGTGACTGGCAGTAGTCACCCTGGATTTACACTGGGGAAGTCGTGTCTTTCTGACCCAGTCACCTGAAATGATAAAATGACTGCCTTGATAGATGAGGGGAGAGGAGGGGCAGAGCTGCTGGGTTCAAGGGGTTGAGGTCTCTGGCACAAAGTCCAGTGGGAGGCCAGTTGCTGGCGGTGTGACCTGGGTCCTGGGAACAATACTGTTGAGTATCTTCATTACAACAGTGGGACAGAGTGCAGCAAGTTCACAGAGAGAGCACAAAACCAGGAGTGGCTGATGGACCAGACAGTGTGGTGCCATTCAGAGGGACCTCAACAGGCTGAGGCCAACAGAAATCTTATGAAGTTCAACAAAGGGAAGTTATGCACCTGGGAAGGAATAATTCCATATGCCAGTTTGGGGCCAACCATCTGTAAAGGAGCTTGGCAGAGAGGGACATGGAAGTCCTGATGGACAGTGGAACATGAGCCAGCCGTGTGCCCTTGAATCAAAGGCAGACATCCTGCATTAGGGGGAGAGCTGTCAGCAGAATGAGAGGCAATCCTTCCCCTCCTCCCACTCGTTCAGCACTGACGGGCCATGTCTGGTGTGCTGTGTCCTCTTCTGGGCTCCACAATGCAAGAAAGACATGGGCATACTGGAGGGAGTCTAGTGAAGGGTCACAGAGATGACTAAGGGGCTGAAGTACTCGACACACAGGTACAGGCTGAGAGAGCTGGGATTGTTTAGCTTGGAGAAGAGAAGGCTCAGTTCCTTACCTTATGGGAGTAACTAAAGCAGATGAAGCCAGACTTCTCAGTGGTGCCCAGTGATAAGCCACAAACTGAAAAACAGCAAATTCCTGTTATACATAGAACTTTTTTACCGTGAGTGTGGTCAAATATGGGCACAGGTTACCCAGAGAGGTTTGGACTATCTGATCTCTGAAGGTCTCTTTCAGCTTCATCTATTCTGCCATTCAGAGAGTGCAGGCACCCAGCATTCAGGGATATGTCTTGATTCCTCTGACCATTTCTTATTCCAAGAATGTGTTAGTAAGTTAAGAAAGAACGGTGACATGGAAATCCATGACAGACAAGACAGATTTCTCCATGTAGTCACTTCCTATTGCTCAATGCAGAACATTCAAGCTCCAGATGTTTCCCTTCCCCCTAAGCAACAAGTTGAGCAGCCCAGAGCACAGGACTAAATGCTTTCCCCAAAATCAAATGCACTCAAAGTGCATCAGCAGCAGCCTACAAGAGAACTGGGACAGAGAGGTTTTTTTGGAGTCAAAGCCTATTTATACCAGTAAAAAGTGAAGTTGGCTTTCTGAGATTAACAGAAAAAAAGATGCTCCTAAAAATACACATGGCAAATCATCATGACTCCTAGAATTCATCTCCTGGAAGGAAAAAAAAATTCTATATGAAGTGGTTTTACTAGAGGGCAAGATCAGAAGTTGTTACAGCTTAACAGTGCTCTGCTGTCATCCTTGCTGGCCTGGTAGCAGCGTGGTGTCCAGCAGCCCTCAGCAGCAGGCTGCCACCACAGCACAGGGGGAAACGTATGGTGCTTTCCCTGGTGTTTTCCTTAGTGCTGACCAACTATTCCTCATTTGTCATCCTTTTGGCTCCAAGACCTTTCTCAGGCCTCAGATACCTGGAGAAATTGGTCAGCGTTTCTCCCTAAGTGAGTACTTGTCTAGTATACAGCAGCTATACAGGAAGGAGTTTTACAGCAACAGTGCCTATCTGCCTGTCTCCCAAAGGCAGCCTTAAATTTGGCCACATTTTTTCCAGTTGTCTAAAATCTGTGAAATTTCTATTGTAGCTGAATCTGTGTTCTTCATGTTCAATATGCACCAGGCACTGCATTGGGTCTGTAGAGAGAAGAAACCCTGGAACCGGGAAACTTTTGACAACATGAAGAAAAACAATTCACAGGCATTGATTACAGGGGCTACTAATCTTTCTGCTGGTGCTTCAGCATCCCTGGAGCATGGCCCTCGCTCTGTTTATGTCTTTGGCATGAACTGTTTGAGCAAATGTCCAGCTGACCTTCTGACCTCAGCTCTGCACTTGAGACCTGTGGCTTCTCTCTCACCTCTCCCAGCTCACACTACACCTTAACAAAGTGGGAGCAGTAAGACCCTCCATGCAGGGCAGTACTTTGGAGCAGCTGACCCGAAGCTCCCAAATGCCATGTTGGCCACATGGTCCCTTGAGCCTTGCAGGGGGCTGAAGCCCTCCTCACATTTGTTCTTCCAGGTGAGGAGGCTTAAGGGAGACTGAGGAAGCTGGGGCACAACCACAGAGATTCTCGTTTTCTGATACACTGTGAACTTTGTCACTTTCAGTCTCTGAAAGAATAGGCCACCCTTGCCCAAAAAACAGTTCAAGCAAGCACTGTGTCCCTGGTATCTCTTCAATTATTAATTCATTTACTGGACCACGGAAGCACCTTGCACTGGGAAAAGACTACCCTGATCCTCCGTTCAGAAACAGACAGGTTGAGTACAGCTATGGTTAGGAAGAACTCAACAGAACGGTGTGAAACTATTCCCTGGTTTGTCTTCCTCATTCTGCAACAGCGGTGCCACCAGCTGGCAAGAGCTGAGGCCCCAGGTCACAGAGGTCAAAACCAAAATACACCCAAGAAGGGAAGTGATGACAGGCAAGCAAACCTGCAGCAGCTGGGATGGGAGGGGGAGGCAGGCAGCAGACTGAGTGTTGAAAGGAATAATGTCCACTGCCACATGTTGGTGGTGAACAGTGAAAGCGCAGTTGGTTACAGCATCGTCCTGCTGCAGGCTCCAGGCCAGGGAGTGCAATGGATCTCATCCTGGTTCCACAGGCAGGAAGGATGATGGCCACACACGCACATGCCAAGCATGGCCAGTGAGAAAGCACTGAGGGAACCTGGACTGTGTGGTATAAGGAGTGAAGACCATGGCCATGAAATAGCTAAAAATCCCTTCCAAAAAGCAGAGGTGAGCTGCCTCACAGAACAGAGCAAACTGCTTCCTCTGCACTGTGAATGGGAAAGCGAGGGGACCTGCAAGGCAGGTGAAGCCACAACATAGATGAATGCTAAAATTAGTTGCTGGGGGAGGATTTGGACTCTTTATTGCTGAGATTTAAGCTGGACAGATGTAAGAGGAACTCACTGGGTCATTTTTGGTCCTGACAGGCCCCTCACCATCTGAATGCTGTACTCGATGGAACATCCAAGGCAGGTGGGGAGTTCATACCCTTGGTTGCCCAGGCCCTCTCTAAGCCATCACCCTCTGCATGTCTCCAGGGCCAGGGGATTTGGTTTTTCTTTGCATCTCTCAGCTCTCAAATAGTTTTGTTATAAGGCTCAGTAGAACGACAGCATAGTGTTCTTATGTCTCCTCTTCCATCTACAAGTGTCAGTAATGCCTACTACTGGAAGCAGAGATGGTGTAGTTGGAAACATGATCTCCCACAGCTTGCTTACAAAGCTGCAATTTGTCCACGACCATGGAAACCAGCCACTCAGGATGAGGCCAAGGGTGAAGACGGGGGATGCAAAAGCTGATTTTAGGCACAGGATTTTAACCTCCAGTGTAAAATTCGGATTGCTTAAGGACATTCCTCCTCTCAAAACATAATTTTCTCACTTATAACAGTGAAACGGGACAGCTGTACAAAGGCCTCACTCTCCTTTACTGTTGAAATATGTGGAAATGCTTCAGATGCAGTTTTGGGATGCAAGGTCTTCCTGGAACACTTACCTGACTGTCCAGCTACAGGTATCTGTGCTGCCCAATGCTCCTAAGGGGTATTTCCTTCTCAGGAAAATAAAGTGGTTGAAAGGAAACTCTTGCCTCAGAACAAATGAGGTACCAGATGAAGAGAACACGAAGGAGACGCTTTTAAGTGTATAAGTCCCAACTTTGCTACTAGATAGATTTTCTATGGAAGTAAGGAGAGTTACTGCAGCCATACAGAGAACAAGGACTGATGTTTAAGCCATGAAAAAAACAAGAATAACCTGAGAATCTGTACTCAGGATATCAATCCACTCACTGCTGAAGGAAAAACAACAGTTCACTGTGTTTCCTTTGAATCAGTCATGTCCACAGAGAGGCTGGACTGTTACAGTAAGAAATCCAAGCCCACTTGCTCTCAAACTGCCCTGGATTTACTTGCCATGGGATGATTACCAAATAAAGGAAACCATCAGCCAAGCCAAGACACTATACAAATACATTTTATTTAGAGATACCCATAGTAAGATGCACAAATACTTTCTGTTCACCGATTTTCAGATCACGCAACTTCAAGAAGTGGAAAAAAAACAAACTGCAGTGAATTACAATTATCTATATAACAGGGCAGTAGTAAAAGATCCATTTGTCAGACTACAGCATGGTTAACGATACTCAGATGAGAATGTACAGACCTAGGTATTTAAAAAGTGCATGGGGCATTGCCACATACACTAACATGCTTTTTCAAAGAGCAACATCTTTCTGGCATGTGAACACAGTAACCCAGTTATGCAAGAGGGAAAATTAGGCTCATAATTTGATCTGGAAACTTATCTATTAACAGTTTTCCTCCAAACAGCAAATTAAGAATTATTTGTGACTGACACATGGAAAAAAAATCACTGTTATATTGTCCATGTAGTCAAGCAACACACAGATGACCTAAAATTATCAGTTCCAGTCTACACCTTCACAGCTTTTCCACAGTCCTCTTCAGAAGAGTCCGAAATACTTAACTGCATGTAACAACCTGGCAGAAGAGCTGTAATCTGAGATCCAAGCTCTTACACCCAGGACAAGTTCTTCCACAAGAGAAATCTCAGTCTTCAAATTTAACAGAAAGTCCACGTTCCACCTGCAAGCACATCAACTGGATCAGGTATTGCTTGGTTTACTTTTAAATTCCCATCTAAATGGAGGGAAAGGCAGGAAGCGGTGCTGGTCTGAGAGAATAGCTGCACTGCTCTGAAGTTGTATTAAAACACATGGAACCTGGACTCTTCTCTCCAGTGTCTCTCTCAAACCAAGGAAGTTTATCAGGTTACACTGCTCAACACAACACCTATTTTGCTTTCAAATAGGGATAGTGCTGAATAGTGCTTGGGAAAGGCCAGCAAGGACTGTTGTATGGAGGATTACACATAAGAGCAAGAAACACATTAAATCAGTCTTCAGTTAAATTTCTATCACTGCAAACAGAGAATGACAGAGACTGACTTTGCATTGTACTTAAGAGGCACATTTTGCATTGATGAAAAAAACAACCCAGTTTACATTGCAGCTTTCTCTGGATTAAAACACCACCTAATCTCCTGTTAAAGGAATTTTTGCAAAAGAAACAAAACCCAAATCAATTGCAGTTCTTATACTTAAAATTCTTAAACTGCTCCCTCACCTATTCTACCCAGAGATACCTTTCTACTTATGTGTATGCAGCTGCTTTTCCTTTTAAAACTTGTCTGAGAGACCCTTGTTTCTGTGCATTTTGGGAGTAGAAAAATAATTCTGATGCCTCACAGGTTGGCCCCTGTACTACGTTCAGGAGTTGAGGAAGTCAGAATGGTTTTGTACATTTGCAGTGAACTCAAGAATAAAAACAAGAAAAATAAAAGCCACCAAATTGCAATAACCAGCAGTACAGGAATCAACTCCTTCATGGACCACAAATGACCTTGAAGCAAACCCTTTCAGACTGAAAGGGGAATGGAAGTCCAAGAAGCTATCTAGGGCTGAGTAAAACAAATAGGGAGATTGTGAGCAAGGTCCCAGTTCAGTGAGCCTAAGCAAGTGTAGAAGTTTCAGACTGTAGCAGGGCTCTAACAGGTGCCCCCAGGCTTTGCAGAACTGGTACCTGAACTAGTGAACCATGAGAGGACAGGGAACTTGCTCAAGTCCCAAGCAGCAGGGTGTGGCAAGATGTGAGCGAGTCTGGGATGACAGGCCAAGACTGGAGACAGCATTTTGAACAACACTGACAGAGCCCACCAGAAGTTACTTATCCAGTCCTTTTCATAATAGCCCCACTATTACACTGTGAAAGATGCCCAGAGCAACCAGCTGAAGCCGTAAATCCCAGCCGGCCTGTTACAACCCTGCACTGTCGACAACCAGCCAGATGGAGGATGACGCAGACAAGGCCCTTCCACTCCATCATCCCAGCACAAAGCATATGGAGGTGGCTGGTGGCAGCTGTAAAGCACATTAGTCACAGTCAGTCATGAAAACAAAGAGACAAGTGCACTGGTAAACTTGAGTGTTGAGGGGAAGACTGAGTGACCACTGGGAGAACAGGTTCTTCCCCATGCCATCTTCACTCCTCACATCAAGAGGGATGAACATGAGTTTCAAAGCTCTGGGAGCAACTAATCTGCAGTGATCTAAGGTACGGAGCAAACCCTCAAGGCCTACCCTTCAAACAGTCCATTGCCAGCTCATCTCTTGAGTGCAGCCAGCCTTTGTCATTACTGCTGGCCAAAGTTCATTAGAATAACTTTGAGCACAGGGTTATTGTTTAGCTGATATCCCTACTCTTTTTTAATCCACCAACTATGCAAAAGACAAAAACCCAAAAATCCGTGGAGAAAGCCTTTAAATGGGATCAAGTCAGCAATTCACCCTCCTGGCTTTACCCTCACTGAAACCTTTAGTTCTCTGAGTAGCAGCCAAAGGTGCCAGTTCTCTGGCTAAACCACCACAGATCAGTCTGATAAACTCACTTGGGGGCCAATGCAGGGCACCTCCACTTCCTGATCCACCAAACTATATGGATGCAAGAGAATTTCAGCTTCTGCAGCCTGTGCAGCGGTGGAGTCTCCACTTGCAAGGCAGGCAGCCAGCTGCAAAAGTTTATGGTAAAAGCACACAGTGATCCTTCCACATTGGGTTATAGGTTTTCTTTTTATTATGGACTTGATAATTTTCAGAGTAGGCAGACAGCTTTGAACAGATTGTTACAGGTGAACTAGGAAAAAATGGGAGAAGAGGAAGATGCTTAAAATAGAAAACAAAGTTAAATCCATTTGTTCTACTCTGAAAAGTTACTGTCATAAAAACAATTTAAAGGAACTCTGAAGTTAGCAAGAGGTAAAAAGAGAACTCCAGAGTAAGTCTGCTCTGAGTTACAGAGAGAACAGATGCAGTCAGCACAGGAAATACACATACCTTGGAGCTCCATGACCCTGTATTAATGTTAATGCATCAATGACTAATCGTGCTGATTCTAAATAGAAAGGTATCCTCACATATCAAGAGTGCAGTACTGTAATTCAGTTAATTATGGATAGGCATGCCCATGGAAGGCCACAGTGAGGATGTGTTCCTGTTTCCATGCTTTTATGAGACATCATGTATCAACTGCACCATCTGCATAAGACATGGAAACTCGGCCCGAATTCCAGATGTTGGTTTGAGGCTTTTAACAAAGATACTCTTAGAAAAGTAAGCCAAAAGTGTAATGTCTTTCTAACAAAAAAAAAAAATATATCACTTTGCAGAGAGAAGAAACAATTTGCAAAGTAACAGAACACTAGGCCCGATGTGCAGACAGGTTGGTTGCACATGCTATCTGCAATTTCCCACTGTTCCATTTGCAAGCCGCGTCATAACTTCTAAGTTTCATCTTAGAGTTAAAAATGTGCACTGTAATATTTGAAGAGAGCTGTTACTACTGCACTTGACAGCTTCTGTGATAGTTTAGGATCCAGTGCCATTTCTGACACAGCTCAATACAGAAACAAGCTGAGAAAGGCTCTGTTAGATGGGTTGACTTGCAGGAGTTGTTAACAAACATCAGACCCTGGTTTCAGAACAAAAGCCAGCAAGTATCAGCAAGTCTTGATTTTTTTTTCCCCCCTCAAGGCTTTGGATTTTATTAAATATATTTGGGAAAAAAAACCCCAAACATTAAAAACAGTTCACTTTACAAAATCCAACCCTCAGGCAACAAGTTAAAACACCTTGTGTATTTTGTGCATCATATGCACCACAGGCAGTGAGGAAGATCCAGCACCAGTGTACACATGAACACACAAGCAAGCACTGACAGATGTCACTGGTAAGACTGATGTGAGACCAACCAGTGCATTGATTTGTGTCTACACATCCTAAGACAAATGGAACAAGTCACAAGTAACAGTACAAACCTGTTGCAATTTCAACACACACATCTTAGAAAAAGACAATGCATGTACCCAGCCCTAGGACAGGGAAAAGTTTGTGAGATAACTTCACAAAGATCAAGGTACCAGAAGAGGAAGGCACATTAACCTCTGGTTGGTCCGTTTAGGTACTATTTGGATGAGTTATAGTGATTTATATACCCTGAGACTGTGGGAGGCCTTGGAAATGAAGAGAGACCAGGTAGATGGGCAAATAAAAAGTACAAGTTTAATGAGATAAGAATTCAGCACCTGAATTTTCCCTTTTAGTAAGGGAATCTAGAAAAGCAGTTCCTAAGAAATCACTGTATTGACCCCTAGATTTTTGTTCTGAAGGCAAAAGAACCAACATCTAGGACTAGAGACATTGCACTGTGTTGCAAGGGTTTGTATACACCCTCTCAGTTTCAGTCCAACGACCGCAATTTGTATACAATCAAGTGTTGGTGGTTTTTTTTGGGAACACAAACAGTCAGGCAGCCCACATTTTCCCAACTCTGCCAACTCTGGCACCCTGTTTCAAATCTGTGTGCACTTTCTTAGAGTATACCGCTCCCAGCAGGATACCAGTGGGAAAGGCTGTTATGAAATGGGAAGATTCCTTTCTGCAAGAGCATTCTTTTAATTAGCCAAGTACCATATGGTTTTCCTAAAGAAACACAGCAATCACAAGCAAAAAGATACATCCTAATTTTATCACTGAAACAAGAATGACAGGGATATATATTTGATCTCTCTGAAGATGTTTCTGATTCACCCCTTTCAGGCATCCCCTCTTTTTTAAATTCCTGTGGAGTCCCAGGAGCCATATCAAAGTTTGCCTTTCACTGCTTCTGTGGTGCCCCTTGCCCATCCTCACCACACAAAGTGCTCACCTGGAGGGGCAAAGGAGAGCATGTGCAAGCAGAGATTCCTTCACACAAGATGAGGCTGTATTCTCCTTTCCACTCTACCTTGTTCCAGGTGCCTGTGCTTCAGAGACTTTCAAATAAGTTACTGAGGACACTGCAACAGTCAGAAAGGCATTTTAAGCTGAGGTCACACCACAGGCTCAGACTGTGGGATGGCCAGTGGGGCACACAGGGATTTTCACTTGGCTTTAAGGTAGAAAGTGCGTGCCTGGCACGGACAGGAGTCTCGGGCTCAGCACAGGCTGGTCAGAGGATCAGCTCCACCTGCATCCCACACAGCTCTGCAAGTGTTCCTTAAGAACAAGCTGTACCCCAGTCCAGTATTTCAGTCATAGCAGCAATTGGAAAAGAATTAAGAACATATCAGACACCTTGGAAAATTGGGTTTATGGAAAATAAGGGTATCAGACCACCACAAGCAGACCTCAGAGCTCCCACCTGGCTACTTTTCCAAGATGCAACTGACAGCCCACCTGTTCCTGGTTTCTTGCAAACAAAGCAAACAAGTGACCTCTGTGAAGGGGTCACCTTCAAGCCTGCTTTGTTTCACACCTGCACCAGCTGAGGGATAACACTTCACAAGGTCTGTAAGTGCCTCTCAACCAAGGGGCAGAAATTAAGACACCAAAGCACCACTCGACATAGGGGGATCATAACTTTTAATCTGTTAACTCTGCAGCTGCAAGCTATATACAAAGCAAGCGCTCTGGTGAAGGAAGAGGATGAAATTCTGGAGGAGAACGAAACCCAACTATCTTAATCCTTGAGATACAAAAAGCTGCCAAAGACCTGAAATGGAGGCAGCAAATATAAACCCTACAATGCAGTTCAGGAGCTCCCCTCATGAAGAGAGTCACAAGAGTCACCACAGTGTGATGCGGACCGACTACGTTCAGAAAGACCACTGGGCACTCTACCAATAACCTTAAAAATGGATCTATGAGAAAAGTTAACAACTGAGACTAGGAACAAACACCTACTAACTATTCTTTGGTAATTTACTCACCTTGAGCTAACACACCAGCAGCACTGTGATGAGGGAACCTAATAAACGAACTCACTTCTCTACTGCAATCCCAGAAAGTGCCAGAGGAGAGCACCAGCAGTTCTCCCTACCAGACTTGACTGTACAAGGGAGAAAGCTGGAGGAATTACAGGAATAAGGTGTTTGGTGAAGAGGGAGAGCACCACCCTCATTGCAGCTTCTGATTCCTCAGGAATGTCCCATCACATAACACCCAGCTATTACTGAGAAGTTGCTACCCAGTGCTCACAAGCCAGGTATTACCAAACCCATAATTTAGTCACTGGTTTGATTACCTGTTATTATGAATACTGAAAATACAATACCCAAAGATACCCAAATTAACATGGTAGTCTATTGAAAAAAGCTGAGCAGCAGCAGGTTTGAAGGCATGTCATGATTTAAGTTCTTTTCTTTCCTTCAAGTGAGATAAACCAGATTGTCTTCCCTCCAAGGAACAGATTGTTACTGTGTAATCCCGTCAGCCAAAGAAATACAAGGACAATTGCCCAGTTCCCGAGTCTGACCCAGCCTCCAACTTCTACCCAGTTTAAGCAAATTGAAGGTCTTGAGTACATTGCTTTTCTCTGCCTCAATTTCTAACACTGATTGGAACAAAATATGTGACCAACCACAAAATATTCTGAAACTCAACAACTGTATTGCTACAAGCATTTAAAACCACTGAAACAGGCTAGAAATTAAGTTTTCTCAGGCCCAATTTGCTTGTGTGCTTCCAGCACTACCTACTTTGTTTCCCTTTTTGGGGGGTATTCATACAGCAACAAAGATGGCTCCCTTCCCATGAGAAATTACCTTTGCAAGAAAGCACCCTGAAAGCAGAAGCATGTGAGACTAGAGGAATTTTACATCATTGTCCAGATCTGTCTGAGAATTGTCCAGGGCTTCCCATGTAGAAAAAAAAAAGGAGGAAGAGGGCACTCACAATACCAGACTTTAAGACCACATATCGAGGTACTTGTGGAGATCAGAGTCAGCAAGGACCGACAATTTCCAGTGGCGCCTCTTTAGTAACTTAGAGACTGCAGAAAAAGCAGCCTCCATGTTTGAAGCTCTGTCCATTCAAATACCCTTTTTTTTCCCCCTCATCATGACCTGGCATATGCTTCAATCAATATATCAACGTCAGGGCTACAATTTCCAGACCAAGAGTTGTCCTTTGGCACTGTAGACACAAAGTGCCTATCTATTATCTGCTGTTGTTTTCCAGAGGATGCTCAAGTAGACTCAACTGCCTAGCTTCTTCAGAAAAATAAAACAAAACAAACTTCAAACCAAGGTCGAATAAAAAAAGCAGAACATGTGCCCTGTGACAGAGTGATCTTACACAGTAGCTGCAGGAGTAATCCAAGAAATACAAATCCTGCCATACTTGACCAAGACTTGTTTTTCTTTGTATACTTCCACTTTTCTAAATCAAAAAATATCCAAAGCAGTAAGTTGCCGTCAAAGAACAACACAGGCACCATTATGACACCTTCAAAATGAAATGATGAACAACTCTAAATAAAATGTGCAACCCTAACTCTTCACTACCCCATGGTATAAAATTTGCCCTTTTCAGAGAAAAGCCTGGCTAGCTGTACACACAGCATCATGGACTGCTGCAGTTTAAGCAGCCCACAAGGGAAGTACAATTATAAAACACTGGAAGATGATGTGTTTGTGAAGCACCTGTGTCAGTGCTCAGTGCAAATTATACTTCTGGGACAGGTGCACATCTGGGACAGAGCTCTTCTCTTGCCAGGATTTCCACTCGGACAGGAGGGAACTGCATTCTTTGGAGGATTTCCATGCAGGTCTCCTTGCCAACTGGAAATTAAGCCTGAGGCTCACTGCTTGGAATTATTGAAGAAGACACTGAGTATGAAGACAAGAGGGACTGTAAAGGCAGGTACAGACTCGCTCTGGGCTGTCAGCAGGAACTGCAGTGGTAGCTGTGATCTCCACAGAGACAGGAGAGCAGAGCGTGTCCCAGCCTCGTCTTCTTCCTCAGCTTCAACCAACTCCTTCTTTGTCACCAAAGCAGTGAGGTCCAGGCACACTTTGCCCCACTAGTGTCAGGAGAAAGGCATTCATCCCAGCAGAAGAGAGAGGCATCAGTAACAAGCTGAGAGTTTGGTGCCTGCCAAAAGGAGGAGCACTTGGAGACCTGCATTTTAGCTGGGTATGGAGTAAGACCACCACCCTGGGATGCACATGCTTCATAGCTGGACCTGAAGGGCACTGCACCTGTTCTCCCCTCCCAGTCCCAGGTGAAGTTCACAGGAGCCTGGAAGCAGAAGGCAGCAGGGGATTGGGGGAAAGTCTGAGTCTCTCCTACAGCATATGTGGCACAACGTGAGCTGACACCGAGCTATCCTCCTATATGGAAAGCTTCTCACTTGCATTAGTTAAGTCCAAGATGCACTCTTTAATCTCGTAGAAAAAAAACCAGTTTATTTATTCCATTGGCTTATTAGAGGAGATGGCCAACCAGAACAGCAAAAATGGGAAAAATTTCCAGAACCCAGCATAAAAAAGGTCCTGGGTTTTAGGCAGTTTAGGAAAATCTCATGAGCTACCCCGACAGCATACTCAGAAACCATGGCTCATCTGGAAAACAGATAAGATTTAGTTCATTTTGAATAACCAGCCCCCATTTCCCCTCAGCACCTCTGCAGCCCTCAATGTAATGTCACCCTGCAACAGCCATGCTGCAGAACAGCCTTTGCAAACTCCACCTGTGCAAAAGTTGGTACCTGGGATGGGCAGTGAAGAAACAAAAGATCAATTTTTACTCCTGGCACTGCTGAAAACTACCATTCAAATACAAATGCACTTTTTAGAACTCCTGCACTTAGGACTTGATGGGCAATACCCTGGGGGAATCTGTGCCTGGGCTCCAGTGAGCAGAGCCTAAAATAACCATAATCCCTCTATGTAAAAACAGTGTCATTAGACTTGTACTTTTAAAAATAAGATCAACCCAGGCCAGGGCCAGGCTCTGCAGATAAAGTAGTAGCTTATCTCTTATAAATACTTTTAATATTTTTTAATTACAAGTAGTCCTCACTCCAGGTAATGTAACTGACACAAAGTACCTGCACACAAGCAGCCCCAAGACTTTCACAGAAAGCCCAGGAGCAACCACTCTATAAGAAAGGAATCCCACCTCACAGCAAAGTAGGGGAGGGGGCACATGGCCAAGACAGCCTAAATGGGGGGGAAAGAGTCATTTGGAGTAAATACAATAAAAAAGGATTTCAAAACCCCTTCATATAAAGGATCAAGGAGGTTAAAGCAAAAAACTGGTTCAAAAAGATGTACAAAAACTGTTGGAGACCAACAGAAAACTCTGCCAAAAAATAACTTGCGCTTAAATCAGGAATCAATGGCATCACACAATTTTGTTGTTAAAAAAGGAAAAGAAAAGTGGAAATCTGTGTAAAGATCAGCATTTATGAAGAGTTATCATTAGCTCCAGAGACCAGCGTAATTCCCATGAAGTCCTGATGGAAGGGGGCCTCCTGCCACAAAGAGTTTCGTTCCAGACGAGTCGTAGCAGTGGGTGTAAACAGCATTTGGGAAGTAATTTATATCAGAAAAATAATTCCTCCAGGTTTCATCATGGTTCTGTTAAAGGAAAGTTTAGATCATTATTGTTGCCAACCAAACCCAAAACCCTGTTTCACAAAAGCAGAAAGTATCTTCCACAGCTTAAAAAGAGTTGTTTCCTCTGAATGCTCCTGAAACTTCATACAGATCAACTAAAAGATATCAGCGTTGTTCTGAAGCTTTTTCTGTGGACATTTAGGTCAAACATTGGAAAGGGGAGGTGAAGGGTAGGGACATCACAGTGATATAAATGGTAATGGAGCTAAGTTAAACAAAGCCATTAACTAGTTTATGATAACATACAGGAAACTGAACACAAGTGCCTGCCATGGCATTACCTCAGGAAGCCACAGTTTCTAAAACTGCACACAATTAAATTAAATCTCTCTTGCTCTGAGTACCACATTAGAGTAGCATGGCTCTAAAGGAATACTATTTCTGTTTGAGGTTCTGAAAACTAGGAGTTAGATTACATTTGAAAATATAAAAATATACAATCTAGTTCACCTATGAATCAGTGCATAAGAACAGTAGTCAGTATGCCTCACACTTGAGCAGCTAACCTTTGGTACCCTTTCCTAAAGCTTTTGTAGAAAGCGATTCTGCAGCACTTCTTGCTTCTCATTGTTAGTTGACGGTACATGATCCCTCTTTGACTGGGGCACATTTCACACAACAGCTCCCATTACCACAAGAAGAACCAGCTCAAGCCCTACAGTATTCCTGTGTAAAGGGTTTCCTACAGTTACAACCTACTCACCAGCCAGCCTTTCCCAGTTGTCAACTTCAAAATTTCACCTCCTCCTAATTTTTGCTTCGGGCCATAGCAGGCATGGGGGGGCTTTTCATCCAGGAACCTCTGGGCTCTGATATCGTAGAACAACAGGGAACCTTGCCCTGTTCCCACGGTGATGATGTGCTCATAGAAGCTCACCGACCGGATACCTGTCAAGCAGAGAAGAGACAGACAGAGCAGTAAGGAAGAGGGATGCTTTGGCTCTGCAGGGCTGTTATTTCATGTCTAACACTACCTTCTAGTGTTCTCCACAACTGCTACAGAGCAGTGCAGACAGATCCCACTGATGCTGCTGAAACAGCAGCTTCGATGACACACACTAATGCCCTGCTCCTCTGAGGCCATCGGCTACACTGCGGGGGCACAGTAAGAAGCTTCATCTTCAACAGGGCCCAGCTCTGCCAGATAAGCCATTTAGGGTCAAGAGCACCTTTGTTCTGTATGTAGGAATCTGCAATTTGCAAATTCTCTATTTATTGTGCAAAAGGTTTGTTCTGTGCAAGCACTCTACTCCAAACAACTCTTCAGTGCAGATTAAACTCCACCAAATCTGTGATCCTCCTTCCTGCACAGCGTAATGCCAGGTTATAAACCCTAGGCCTTTTTAAGCCCTCTTTGAAGTACCACTGAATTACAGCCTAAACAAGCATACAAACAGGAGGGGAAAAGAGTGAGTTCTGCCAGCTACATCCACGTGCCAAATGCTGTTACTGTACCAAGTGGGGCTGAACTTCTAACGTCCTGGAATACACCAATACACGCATGGGACAGACAACACCTGGGAGCTGCAGATACAGTCAGGGAGCTCCCCTTTCCCCTCTGTAGAGAGTCCTAACTAGAAATGCATCCTCATCCTTCTGCCTCCCCAGCCTGATGTTATATCCACAGCCACCAGCATCAATGACACACACTTGGAACAGGTAAGGCCACACTGCCCTGCTCCAGATGTGAGGTGAAGTCTTGACTGCAGGTTTAATAGGTGGGAAACCACTTCACACCTGCTGAAGGAAATTTACCAGATTCATATAAGAATCTCCACTTTAACTCAGAATTACAAACGCACCTGAGCAAGCTGCAGACTTACTTCCCCCACCCCCAGTACATGGGCCTGGCTCTGGCAAACACACTTCAAGCCCTCTGCAATCAGCAAAAGCAGTCACTTATCTAAGAGGAGAAAGGCACAAGAGTGGACCTCCTCTTGTTTTTGGTCCAGAAGTGCTCTTGACAAGCAATTCAGAAGAATACTTACTTCACAAAAACAGGTGATGGAGTATGAAGGCAGATGGCATATGCTTTTCAATGGGATTTGTTAATAAAAAGCTATAAAATGAAGAATACCTGTGGATATTTCTCTAACCAAAAAAAATTAAGTGATGCACCCACACTACTAATAGGATACTTAGAACAGGCTTTCAAAAACAGCTCTTCAAATTGGCTCCTAAGGGGCTGAAGTACCCCAGATTAACCATTCCTATCAAACTAAAAGCACAATCTGTGCCTAGAACTGATCACAGTAAGCTATCCTACATTCCCAGCACTCTACCACCCGTGGACCTGGACAGCAAATTGAGTGCCACTCCTAAGTGGCAGATCCCAGAAGGAAATGCAGATGCAGTGGTGTGTCCTACACAGGGAGCAGACACAGAGTCTGTGCTGCATTAGCACTGCTGCCTGCAGGACACCAAGTCAAGGGCACACGACACTGCTCTGCCACGTGAGCAGAGAGCAGCTGCTTTTGTGGATCAAGACCTACAGTCCAGGGCCTGCACTTCCCTGTACAGCTCTAAGAAAAGCAACACTTATAAGATGCACTAAAAAGCATTCACTGCCTTCTCATGTAGAGCAGACAGGGTTCAACCAGGGGAAAACCAGCCCCAGTTCCAGTCTTGCTAAGCCACAACCTTTCTCTGACCTGCTTTTGTGTACAACACGAGTGAACTGAATGGACTTACCACATTCACCAGGTAACTTGGAAACTTGAAGCACATTCAGCTACTACTTCAAAGCACTTGAAGTCAGATTTTATTCCACAAATCAATAAGGAGCCTGCTTTCTAGAGGTGCTGCACCATTCCAAGCCCCAGGGAGATCAACAGAAAGTTGAAATGCTCAGTATCTTGGGAATTACTGTTATTTATGTGCCTCCATCACGAAGCCAAATAAAAAGATCCAGCTACTATGCAGCACAGAAAACAGCACTAAACAAAGGCTTTCACCAGATGTGAAATGGAGATGCCCTGCAGATACTCCCCACACACAGATTATCCCCCCAGCAGGGATGGTCACATACTCGAGGCAGAATCTTTCAGCCACCATTGGCAGCAAGTCAGGACAAGGCGTGTTGCTGGTAAGATGTTGAGGTGACCTTCCCTGACACAACAGATACTTCTCCCGTACATGAAAGAAGCAGACCCTGACATTGATCTAGACAAGATTGTTCTGTAACTACATAAATAAAGTTTTCCTAAATCCTTGCCTACATACATCCTCTTCTGGTAACTTGCCCGATGAAGAGATGGATGCCCAAAGCCAAGCTAAATAAGGACTGCAATTTATTAGTCTGGGGTTAATATGGCACAGTGCCTCCTCATGCCTGATAATAAAGGGTAAGGTAAGAAGTTTGTGGAACCATGGACCCTGCAAGCCCTCAGGCCTGGCCTGGTGAGAGGTTCAATTGCACATATTGCATTCATGTGAGAAAAGGAAACAGCAGTCAAATCACACTGAAAATCAGGAGTCTCACTCATGGTTTTAAAATTACAAAGCAAGCACAGACTCCCAGTATGATAACAGAGAGCAGACAACATGCCTTCTTTCCTAATTCCCAGAGAAAAATGCAAGAACAGTATAAAGAGTGGCAAAACGACCAGATTTGGTCCGAGAGGAATTAAAATAGAATAAGACACAGTAAAAAAATAAGCTGAAGTAAAATGCACACTTTTAGAAGTCCAGTAATATTCGAATGGGTTACAATTTAGTTGATCATAAAGGCACTGATATTGCCCTTCACTAGATTTCAGAGCTGCTGTCACATTTGGTGTTGGTTGCTCACGGAATGCTGTCATAAAAGCAAAACCTATATATACACTATTAATTATTTAGTCTATCACAGGAAAAACCCTTCCTGTTAATTAAGAGCTTGACTTACTGCAGTCTTAACAGCTACTTCTGCAAGAAAATCATTTGAAGCACCTTTTGACAGGTTTCTTACCACTGCCTCGTTCTTTGGAACAGACGGATTTAACATTGTGGGAAGGCTGCCTTGGGTCCAGGAAGGAGACGTGTGCCTGTGATCCTACTGCATACACTGACCACTCCTGACCATAAGCCAAACACACGTTCTCCCTGCAGTATGGCAACTTTGTGGAAAGTAACTGGAAAGAGAAAACATAAAAATCAATCCGTTACAAGAGTAGGATGTTAACAGAACAATTCTGTAAGCTATGTTCAAGGAAGCTGCAGTGAAAAAAAACCAAAATGCAGCTGAAAAATAAGTTGACTGCAAAAATATAACCTGACCCAAAGAAAACCTGAAAGCAATGGGGTGCCTTATCTGAACAAACAGAAAAGCACCTTTGATAGTGTGAGCTCTGCCTTCCAAAGGTGAAAATACCCATCCAGGGACACTGCTCCCAGCTCCTATTAAAAGGAGAAAAAAAAAAAAAAGAGTTAGTTTCTGTATTATAGATGTCCTTACAAACTCACTCTAAACTAGGCAAGTGGCACACTCTGGATTGAACTCATCCACAATCCTGTACAGGCTTTATCAGGATACATTTTCATTTTGCAGTGTTCTTCATAGAATACAATACAGTACAAAGATGGCAGGTAGAATAACAGTTAATAAAAGAGTAAATAAGAAATAATAACTTTTGAAACCATAAATGTTGTTAGGCAATTAAATAGTGAATTATTAGACAGTACAAGCTAGAGTTGACATGTCCCTTCACCAATGTGGGACCTGCTCCACATTGATTCTAACCCTGAAGCACTATAGGTACTATACTGAAAAAGCTACATGAAATGTCCATCCCAGAGTAGTAACTAACTAAAGTAGCTATTGTGAAAAATACAGCCTCCAGCAGCACTGTGCTTCTGAGAGCACACCACCTTTGCTTCAGATCTTCCTTGTTCTTTGAGGGCAGGAAAAACAAAAGTAATGGAGGACGAATTGCTACTCCCATTAGTAATAACGGGAGATCAGCATGGGGGAGGTTAGCATTTAGCATTGGCCAAATACCAACAAAATGACACCAAAGCAAGCACTGGTGCCTGCCCTGTGAGTCAGGCACCTCACCTGCTGAGCAATCCAGAAAGGATTCAAACACCAAAGCAGGAACTGCTAAGAGTAAGCTGGTCTTCGCAAAGGGGGAAGGAAAGTAGCAAGAGCATTCAAGAATTGAGGATTCAAGCTGCAAGAGATGTTTTGATGTTTTATTTGCTTCTTGCAAATACTCGTTGTCTCCCCTGCTTAGGATGCAAGTCTAAAATCAAACCCACAGGAAAATTGTGCCTTCTGAAAACATCTCTTTTTTTTTTTCTCCTGGATTCTCCCATTCACTTGGGCAGAAGCAAACACAGCAGGTGAAGACGAGAACGCAAAAGAATCAGAGAAAAAAACCATGAGCTTGCTTCTCCAGTATGTTCAGTTTAGATTATTTTGTTCTTTTTCTAACACATAGGGACAGTTTTGGGACTTCTCAACTGCCTTAGTCATCTTACTGACCTTGTTCTTATTGTTGAAGGCCAATGCTCGGACTTTGCAGTTATCAGGGTTGGTGTTCTCCTTGGGGATGTCCTTCAGAGCACTGTGTGTTATGTGGGCATAGACAGGAACTTGAGAGAGGTTATGCCTGGCATCACTTTTGGACAACACATCCTCTGTGACTTCCCAGAGACCCATTGAACCATCCCGGGAACCTGATCAAATAGTCCATAAATAAACAGTCCATTTCACATACATGTAACTCCCCTCTTTAAAAAGGAAGAAACAGTAGGGTCTGAAAAGGATACTATTAATTTAATCTAACTGAACACACTGTTGGTGCCCATGTATTAATTAACAAAAATGTGTTCTAAAGTTCATAATGTTTGAACTCATTATCAGCTGTTTGTCTACAGAGCTTCCAAGCAGCTGGATCACCTCACCTGTTTTCAAACTGATTAGGATGCATCAAAAACCACAACCCTGTACAAGAATCACCATTAGAGATTCGCACACAGAACAACTTGACTCAGAAGTGACTGAATAGCCTCTGGGTTCAGCCTGAGCCTGGCTTACCAAGGCTGAGATGACAGCCTGTTAAACCAATGCAAAAAAACCTCCAAAACTCAGTTGGATCTATGCCTATCGGGGTTCATTTGATTTCCATCAGTATGCTTATGGATAAGCACACTGTCATTTGTGAGCTGAACAGAAACAGCTATTTCAGAGCACAGTTTGTACCACTTTGAATGAAATCTATTTAAAAAATTATTTTGCTAAAATGGGCCACTTGTTTAAAGAATGTAACATAGGAACTGAGGTTAAACAAGCAAGAACTCATTTTACTTTTTTTTTACTGAATTTGATGACATTAATCCAAAATATGAATCGCTAACAGTAATAATATTGGATGAAGAAAGCTGAATGTCTTTGGTTTACAGGTCAACACAGTCTTCATCCAAGGCCTTATACCCATCACTTCTGGTGTTCAGGCAACTCACTTTCATCTAAGTCAGCTCTGACAGATTTGACAGGTACCTCAATTTCTTCTCTATATATATGTGAAAAATATATGCCTCCTTCTGTCAAACGGAATTCATGATTAAGATGCCAGAAAAGACTAAGTATTTACACCAGACTATTAAATTTACTGTCTCTGCTACATCACAGGGAAAAAGTTGCAAAGACAGTTAAGCAGAACACTTTGTTGCAATATGGGTTGTTTGGCACAGGAGAAGTGGCTTTGCTCCCTCATGGATGGATTCAGGCATTTGGCACTATCACCTACTACAGACAAATACAAAAGGAGCATCCTAATGCAGCAGGCAGCAGGTGACACAACATCTTGCCACTCCATTATATGCCATTGGTTTTAATGGCAGCTAATCTTGTTTGTTATGGAGGCTGAATACTCGGCAGTAGAATTTCTGAAGGTCTTGATGTACCTTAGGAAGAAGCTGTCCCTGTTAATAGCCCTGTCAGTTTCCCCTGGCAGGGGAAAAGACCCATGTATGTTGTTTGACTGGTTAGCCCTGAAGCCCAGCAGAGTATCATTTGCTTCCCTAAGCTCATGACATCCTGGGGATTACTCATCTCATCCAGAGCTTTTGCCATGGAAATCTTTTTGCCCAGCCAGCACAGCCGAGTGGACTGTTGTATTCTTCCTCAGCTTTGGCTGCTTAGTCAAGAGTTTGACTTACAGACTAGACTTAGGGACTACTGAAATAGACTGCTGAAGGTTTTAGAGTCCTGCCTTGTTCTTGTTGAAGTTAAAACAAGCACAAGGAATAATAAGCCCCTAGTCCTCTTTCAACAGCTTTGACTGCAGTGAGAAAGGCGTTGCCCAATCTCTTAACCAGATGGGTGTGAGCTGCCATGGGACCAAAGGACTTTTTTCTTCCTGTGGCACTTAACTTGCCTCAAGAAAGTAACAAAAAATTTGCATCTAGTTTTTTAAATCAGATAAAAGTATTTGCCATATCCTCAATGTCTGAAGTTCAAGTATTTCTACTCTGCACTTTCAGATACAGATGGAGTTGAAATCTATAAGATTAAAACCTTGTCAGAAGTTCACTGTCTTTTTTATCTCTTAATTAGGATTGTCTGTGAGCTCTGAAGAGATCAGTTTAGCAACCAGTCTTGCTTAATTGCTTTCAACAAGTTTTCCCTGGTGTCTCAGGTCTGGAGACTGGAAGCTACATCTTGCCTGCTGTAAGGACCACAGAGCAGAGAACAGAGCAGCCTTCAACTCACACATCCGCCCCTGACCTTTGCAAAACACTGGGAGCTGTGCATTCCACTGGATCCTTATCCTTCCCTTGGATATCAGTAATCATCCTCAAGCTTACTAGCTGATAGTGCGGGGGTTTTTATGTAGATATTTGGGGTAGAGACTTGCAAGGATCAACTTTCATGTTAAATTCAAAAATCAAATTCCAGGATCAACTTTTTGATTTTGGAAAACAAAACTTCCACTGAACTACACTAACAATTCAAGGACTTGACTTTTATATTAGACTGCTATGATCTTCTGTCACCTGCAGTTCAACAGCTCTGTGTGCAGAACACTACTACACCCTGTCAGCACAGAAAGGCAGTGAACTACTAAATTAATGCAACAGCCTATTATTACTGCTGCCTTTATCTAACTTTATGAAGTTACACTGATTATCCAATTAGTTACTAAACAGTCAGTAACTGAGTTTTTCTATTACAGCCTTCTGTAATAATTGCCTTAGTGTAAGTGCACATGTACACACACACAACTGTACTGATAGCTTGACAAAAGAGAGTTTAATTAGTCTTTCACACGACTTCAGGAAACTGATATTGCTCTGCAGTATTCCAAAGTTATCAAATGATAATTAAAACTCCTCTTGAAATTATTCCTCTTATGTGGAACCCTTTACTGTAACTCATTGCGTTTAAAGATCTCCTCATGGCAACACCTACTAGAAACACAGGAATATTCTCTCTGACAGTAAAAAAATCAAAGATCTAGATCAAGTGTTTAAATAGCCTCAGTAGTTCTAACTGGTTTCAACTGCCGTGATAGAGGTGCTTTCTGAAGACTTATAAAATGTTGTAATTCAGCATAAAATTCTGGAGAGGAGGAAAGTTTAAAACAAAAAAGGAAAGGCAAAACCCCCACCAACCAACCAGAAAAACAGAAGAAAAAGTTTGACTTTACCAGAAACAGCCATAGTATCACTGATCCATGCAATTGAAAATATCCAGTCCTTATGTCCATCCTAAAAGAAGAAAGACAGATTTTTCTGTGCCATAATATTCCAGAGTAGTCTCAAAGCAGACAAATGCTCTCCACTTGGATTTTTAGCACAAATTCAGAAGGACAGACCTATACTAAAAAAAGGTTCCAGTATCAAGCTGGAGCAGTTTAAGTACCCATTAGTAACTTTGACTTTTTGGGTTTTGAACTGTATAACTAATGGAGAGCAATTAGGTGTTGGAAAAACAGGCCTCTGACCAAGGACAAATTGACTCCAGTTCTAAGGACTCCGATTTTCCATTTTGAAAGCAGCATTCTGTACTTCTGCAAGTGCACATCCTAATATAAAAAGTAACCAAAATTTTGTGTTTATGATACATGACCTACAGATTAATATTTCAAGCCTATTATTTCAGGAATCTCTTTAGGAAATGAAAAACCTGTGTGTGGGGGGAAAAAAGACCATAAGGCTCTAGTTCTGTTTGAAAAGATAAAAGGTCACGTAAATGAAGAGCAAGTCATGCAAATCTTCAGAGTCAGGTCTTGCTGTAGCTGGTTATCTGCTGCTGCAGAACTCTGACCCGACCTCTGCTGTTGTAGCTAACGCCCATATGAAGTCCTGAATAAAAAGGAGAAATGAGAGAGAAGCACTCATGGGACTCTCTCATGGGACCACTATACTCATTTCAGCTTTTTTTAAAAGATTGGCTGTTTTAAAAAGGTCTCAGGACATTTTAGAAATAAAACCAGCATGAGAGTCTATCTAACTGCCAGCAGCCACTGGGTCAGAACTAACCTTCAAAGCCAAGTTTCACCTCTGGAATAATACATCTGTAAACTGCACTGGATAGGCGGAAAATCGGAACAACTTGCATCACCTTTTAAATTTCCCAAAAGAGCTTTTTCACTGTTAGTAGCTTGAGAGGTCATCACCACAATTGGACTTTAACATTCAGGATTTTGTTACATTCTCAGTGCTCAAAGGTGATCTGAAATAGATCTGAATGAGGGTGAGGAAGAAGTCTGACTCAGAATCCTGAGAATCCATTCACATGTTTATGTACTCACTCGGATACCACGTCAAAAATGACAACTCAACTGGGAATGTTTTCAGGCTTTCAGCAATTCACTCTCCATTACAAGACTCCCAAATCTTAACCTTGCTCTGACCTTACACACTTCAAAGTAGTAGTTCTTGTAAGTGACAGAATAAACCTTCCCCAGGTTCTCCCACTTACATCTCCCACACAGACAGGATCGAGTGTAGGCAGGCGATAAATTGCAAGACTGTTGGGGTTGTCTCCACCTGTGGCCAGGAGGGTCCTCGAGGGGTTGAGCTCGATGGCATGAATGCCACATCCCTGCTGGTTCACCATGCCTGGATCACGATCCTTCAGAATAGGAATCTTGGTAATTTGACCAGTCTGGACATCTACTACAAATAACTGGGGAAAAAAAAAACAGAGAAGTAAGTTGTCAAGGAACAGACAAGAAAAACAAGGTGGTCAAATATCCTCCTTATTTTGAACTGACATTCTTTTCTAGTTGAAATATATAAATACTTCCATTATGGCACAAATTCCTTCTCAAACCCAGTAAACTAACAATGACAGTGGGTTTTATTTCAATCAACCCATTTGGTTTTCACAGCAATGAGAGAAATCTGTCATGAGAGGCTTCCTATTTAACAAAACCCTTGAGTATAAATTTTTTCCCTGTTGAGTATGAGAAAAGAGTATTTTTTTGAGTTTCTCTGTGCCACAGTGAGAAAGAGACCCACCCCAAAAGAGCCAGTAAGTCCCACAGAGCTCAGCACAAGTCTCCTGCCTCCCAGAGAAGAGATTTACTGCAAAATATTAGCTTTGACAGACTGACACTTTATAAATCTATGCAACTGGAGTTTATTTTCTGATGATACATGGGAAATAGTAACTAAATACAGTACTGCCAGCACAAACACATGAAAAAAACGTATCTAGCTACATAACTCATCCTGTAAAAAGTCTAGAAATTGGAGCAGTATGTCACTGGTCCCTTGTCAGAAAACTCTTTTATAAAGCCTTACAAGTCTTCAAACAGTCATTATAGCCAGAGCTATGTCAGTTCAAATATATACAACCACAGGGTTGCAGTTTAAGCCAGAACAAAGGTTTACATTGCCTGCCAAAGGGCACTTTTGTCTGGGAGGCTCTTGGGCTGGGTCATTTCACAGATGGTGTTCAGAGGGCAGCTGCACCAACAGCCAAACAGGACACAAAGACGGTGAGGGAACACAAGTGAAGCAAGGAAATGGTGGATCTGAAGCTGACTTGGCACTAAGGAAAGTGATGTAGAATCACAGCCCAGGATTATAATTAAATTTCACATCACCTTAAGTCTGTTCCTTCTATAACCAAAGAATGTTGTCTCAAAGCCTCTGGAAGTGAACCGAAGACAACAACAACAACAAAAATTTCAATACAGTTTAAAAGATAAACATGTCCAGGAAATCATTCTGCAATTGTCAGGCATTTCTAAATGACAGAATAGAAATCCAGGGGTTCTCAGAGGTAAGTAATATATAATAACAAGCTGCTTTTGGTGAACTCTTACAGACTGTAGATCTATTCTTTAATAGAAGCATAAGAAAAAAAAAATTAGAATCATATTTATTATTTAATGTACTGAACTAGCAGAATATTAATGTCAAATAAAAGCCTAATAAAGTATGGAATGTTAAACACATTCCACAGACAAAGATTAAAATCTGTTAATTGCTATTTGTGTGTTGTGTCTAGAACTGTGCATCACCTTCAACTCACAGTGATCTTCTGCTGTCAGCAGCAGCCTTGCACAGACTGATCCTACAGGGACTGCATTTTCATGGTTACTTCTTTACTTTGCATGCAGAAGTGGGGTATGACAGCAGGTGAGATGCAGCTGAGTTGGAAGGAGGCACTCCTCACTTTTCCCAAGCCTCACAACGCAGTTCACAGCCTGAGACAGCTGGTAAAAGGTCTGAGCAGTAACTGCTCCCCAGCTTGGTAAGGGATTTGGTAAGGAACTTTGGGTAGTTTAAAAACAACCACCACCTCCCTAGAGTAAAACAAGCAAGCACTGTCTGTACCTGCGGAGACTGTTGCATCACCTGGGGCAGGACAGGAAGCCAGAAGCTCACACTTGAAAGCTGGACCACTGCCTGCCTAGAAATCTTCCCTGTAAATCCAGCACAAGAAGCCAAGAGAAGCCAAACAGTTGTTACACACTTCTAAAGCCATAAAGGCAGAAATGCTAAGAAACAAGAGAGGCACCCAGTTAAGAGTGCAGAAAATTTGAATACTGTTTCAAGAGTTTTAAAGAGTCTAGAGTAAATAAAATACAAAATATTTGCTAGTCTTGAAATAAGTACATCTGCAAACAACTCCAAAGCAGCCTGGACACGATGGCTTGACAAAGTCCTGATAACCAGCAGTAATTTTCTGTGTTATCTCAAGCAGGTATAAGAACTTTTTTCACTGCTACTCATTATACAGAAACTAAAAACCAGCCCCCAAAGTCTTTCCTGGATGTAATAAACCCCCATCAACCTCCAAACACTGAACTGTGCATGTTTGTCTATTGATTTCAAGCTTTGCACAAAATTCAGTTCTCCCTCCTAGTAAAACATATGCATGTCAGCCATTAGAGTGCCAAATAACATCCAGGATTTCCCAAATCTGGATTGCTTTGGCCGTCTGCCAGAAGTCCAAGGGCCACACCTCATCTGTGAGAAACATCAGATTCACTATGGTGTTCTCTGCTGGACAACCTTGTTCTAACAAGGAAACAGGCTGGATGACACGGCAGACAGAAATCCATCTTCCCTCTTTGTGTTTTTTAAAGCAGTTTAGACGCACAGCTTGCAACAGTGCTATCACTCGAGGATCAGGGTAGACAGGCATGGCCAGGTACTGCAGTTGTCAGAGCCATGCATCTTCATGATCTGGCCCTACTTTGCACACCCCTTGAGATTAATAGCTCCATGCTTACTTTTCTTTCAGCTTGCAGAAGTGGCGAGAAGTCACTTTGGCAAATGGCTCCCCTACAATTACTACGTGGCTTTCCTCTTCTCAACCTGCTTATTAACAAGTTAATCAAGAAACTGCCCCACTTCATTGACTAAGGAACTTCATGAATCAGCTTGCCAAAAGTAAAGACAGTGGCAGGGAACAGAGTATCCAAGGACCAGAGCCTGAACTGCAAAATCCATCTGTCTCTTACATGCAATACTAATAGCAGAATAGTTTGACAGTTTTTCCATACTTTCATTTTTTGACCTGCCTTTTGGGGACAATAATTTAGGGGGGGGAAAAACCACTCAGAAAGCTAACAATTCATTAAAAATAAATCCCCTTCCTGTGTATCTTCAACTGAAAGCACTGACTTCAAACAGCAAGATTAAAAAAAGAGGGCTATGAAATGCCATTTCAAGGCAGCACATAGATTCTCTCATGTCTTCTGCTGCTGCCCCTGCACAAAGAACAGCAGATGAACAGGCAGCCCTATCCTATCTTTTAGTTGATTCTACAAATTAATTGGAACAAAAATAAGGGGTGCTACCCTGTTTTTATTATTACGCAGAATCACAGGACATGCAGAGTTGGAAAGGACCCATGAGCATCATCGAGTCCAATTCCTGGCCCTGACCAGGGCACCTCAAGAATCCCATTCATGTGCCTGAGAGCTTCTTGAGCTCTGTCAGCCTGAGTCTGTGACCACTGCCCTAGAGAGCCTGATCCAGTGCCCAACCATCCTCTGGATGAAGAATATTATTCTAATGTCCAACCTAAACCTCCCCGACACAACTTTAGACCATTCAGACCATTCTATAGCTGGTCACCACTGATACAGAGATCAGTGCCTGCCCCTCCTCTTCTCCTCACAAGGAAGTTGTAACTGCAATGAGGTCTCCCGTCAGTCTCCTCTTCTCCAGGTTGAACAGACCAAGGGCCCTCAGCCGCTCCTCATACGGCGTCCCCTCAAGGCCCTTTACCATCTTCATTACCCTCCTTTGGACACACTGTAAGAGTTTAATATCTTTCTCATATTGCAGTGCCCAAAACTGCCACAATATTCCAGATGAGGCCGCCCCAGGGCAGAGCAGAGTGGGACAATCCCCTCCCTCGACCAGCTGGCGATGCTTTGCCTGATGCCCCCCTGGACACGGTTGGCCCCCCTGGCTGCCAGGGCACTGCTGACTCATGGCCGACTGGCCATCGACCAGGACACCCAGCTCCCTTTCCCAGCACTGCTTTCCAGCATCTCCTTCCCCAGTCTGTGTGAACATCCAGGGTTGCCCCACCCCAGGTGCAGAATCTGGCACTTTCCCTTTTCGAACACGAGCAGGATGAATGGAGAGTTACAAGGCACAGAGAACATTCATGAAAGAGCCTTGCTCATTCTTCATCCAAGAAGTGCTCTTCACACACTGCTCACAGAAGTCACAGGCACATTCTTGTCATTCATACTAATGTCATTCACACATTTGAAAGAAACCCAAGATAAGCACGCTGTCCTGCTAAAAATAGTCACTAAGAGAGAATCAATCATGGTCAAGTTTCACAATTGGCTTAAGCCAATCCTTGAAAATTCAAGTGCCTCCTCCTCACCCACCCAAACAGTCTGATCACCCTTTTGACAGCGACTAGTGCTCAGGTAGCTGCAGGGTCAGCTGGATCATATCTCTCCTCTGGTGAAACTAACCCTACAGGAGAACCTGTCTGCTCACACAGCAGCAAGCTGACCCAGCTGACTCCCCCGCCACAGGCACATCAGTGCCAGCCAGAACGAGCAGGTGGGAACACCCAGTGCTGCAACAGGACAACTCTGGACCAGCTGAAGCTGCTCACAGAAAGATCTCACCTCCAGCCAAGTTGGAAAATTAGTATTTGTCCTCTTTCAAATAAATTTTTTGCTAACAAAACAACAAGAGCAAGACAATGCTTATTGTGTCATTGTATTGATGCTAAAGCTGGTCACATCTGAGTAGCACTGATTGGTTTCTCCCATTTCTCAGCCTTGACTCTTATTCAGATTGTAAACATCTCTCCTTTCTGTTCATAAAACACTTGGTATCAGGTTCCTCTGTTTTGTGGCAATACAGACTTTCTAATATATGCCAAACCCCAAAGAAACACGGACTCTTTAAAGACTAAACTATCAAACTGGTATCATATGTCTGCTTTCTGGTGAAGATCAAAATATAGAACCATAGGATGGTTTGGGTTGAGAGGGATCTTTAAAGGTCATCTTGACCAAGCACTCAGCAGTGAGCAGGGACATCATCGCCAAGAGCAGGTTGCTCAGAGGCCCATCTAACCTGGCCCTGAATGTTTTCATGGATAGGGCATCCAGCAGCACTGTGGATAACTCATTCCATTGTGCCACCAGCCTCATGGTAAAGAACGACTTTCTTGTATCTAGTGTGAATCTGCCTTCTTTTAGCTGAAAATCATTACCTCTTGTCCTGCTGCTACAGGCTCTGTTCAATTTGTCTGTCCCTGTCCTTTTTACATCCCCCTTTAAGTACTGGAAGGTGCTATAATGTCTGCCTAGAGCCTTCTCCAGGCTGAACAACCCCAACAACAGGAGAGCTGCTCCATCCCTCTGATCATCCTGGTGCCTCCTCTGGACTCACTCCAACAGATCCATGTCCTTCCTGTGCTGGGGACCCCAGAGCTGGATGCAGCACTGCAGGTGGGGTCTCACCAGGCAGAATCCCCTCCCTCACCCGCTGCCCACCCTGCTTTGGATGCAGCCCAGGACAGGATTAGTCTCTGGGCTGTGAGCGCACGTGGCTGGGTCATGTCCAGCCTCTCACCCACCAGCACCCACAAGTCCTTCCCAGCAGGGCTGCTCTTGATCTGTTCATCCCCCAGCCTGGAATGTTACCGGGAGTTGCTCTGACCCAACTGCAGCACCTTGTGAGGTTCCCATGGGCCCACTCTTTGAGCCTGCCCAGGTCCATCTGGATGGGATCCCATCCTTCAGATGTGTCAACAGCACCACTCAGCTTGGTGTCATCTGCAAATCTGCTGAGTGTGCACTTCAACCCTTTGTCTATGCCATTAATGAAGATATTAAATAACACTTGGTCCCAATATGGACCTCTGAGGAGCTCCACTTGTCACTGATGTCCATTGGGACTCTGAGCCATTGACCACTACCCTCTGGATGCAACCTTCCAACCAATTCCTAATCCACCCGTCGAATCCATCACTCTCCAATTTGGAGAGAAGGATGTAGTGGGGGAACATGTCAAAGGCTTTACAGAAGTCCAGATAAGTGACATATGTAACCTTGTCCACTGATATAGTCACTCCATCACAGAAGGCCACTGGTCAGCCAGGACTTGCCCCTGGTGAAGCCGTGCTGGTTGTCTCAAATCACCTCCCTGCCCTCCATGTGCCTTAGCAGAGTTTCCAGGAGGATCTGTTCCATGACCTTCCCAGGCACAGAGGTGAGGCTGACAGGTCAGTAGTTCCCAGGTTCTTTCTTCTACCCTTTTTAAATATAGGTACCTTTTTTCCCTATTTCCGGTCATCTGGGACTTCTCCTGACTGCCATGACTGTTCAAATATCATGGAGAGTGGCTTGGCAACTTATCAGCACACTAACATGCACTCATCTTAGCACAAAACTTACAGGTTGTGCAGTGGATGCAATTCAAGTGGGTAATGGCCTTGCACATCCTCCTTGAAAGGGTCCAAAGTGACATAATCCACAATGTAAAGAAACCACCTGAGAAGTGAGGAGAGGTAAAAGCACCCTGCAAGTTGGCTGACCCCGAATTCACATTTCCAACACAAGAACGTGCCATCAGGCACTCTGCCTTGCTGTGAACCTCTGAAGCACGACTAGCTAATGGACACAGACTTCGATATCATTGGATTTGTGCATTTGTCAGTTTTTATTTGTGTCTTGCCCTCTGTGTGTCACTTCAGGAGGCTGGCAGACAATTAACATATGCTGGCAGATGGCAAAGGAAGGAGAAGTGAGACACTTCGTCTGCTAAAGGGCATCACACTATACCTGGCACAGAAACTACCAGGCTCTGAAGACAGACATGAGTATCACGTGCAGTTGACAGAAAACCAAATACTCAATACAAGAAACAACACCTGGCTATTTACTCTGAAAGAAAGGTGAACAAAGTGATCAACTACAGGCACTAGAGGGTTATTTATGCTGAGTTTTGGTCACTGTTCATTGGACTTTGGGTAGAGCTACAAACTGCAGGAGCAGGACTTGTTATTTCCGCTCTGTAATCAGAAATGAGCTGTTGTCTTGATGCTTCATCGCATGTGCAAAGCTAGGAGACACATTAACTTGGAAAGCAAGGGGAAATCATTTTTCCCATGGCCAGTTCATATTTACAGAGGGAGAAGTAACTGAGTGTTGTGTTCTCCCCACCACAACCTCAGGACTACAACACTGGGCCAATTGTATGAGATGCACGGAACAGACACGGGACCTCTTGAACAAATTTAAAGTTCTACTAAGAAAAAAGAGCTGGTGATTTACAGCAGGGCACCCAAAGCAACACAGGAGTCTACTGAAGAGAAAAAAGGTATCAGCCAGCACTCAGAAACCAACCCCTGCATACCTTGGAAATGCCATCTGGGCATTCAGTAAGTTAAGCACAAAGACATCTATCAGGCCTGCCCAGAAAAAGAAAAAAAAACACAAACTGAATTCCAGGCACTAATAAGCTTCACAATCGGGAAAAGAATTATATCCTGAACACAGATACATAACTAACGGAACAAAAGAAGCTGCAAAATGATTACTGAAACTGCTTTTTAGACTTTATCTACTTTATAATTTCCTGAAATAGTAAGGAGGAAAAAAAACCCCAGAGGCCTCTTATGTTCAGTGTTTTTGTTTGCCATAAGCTTGTCTTCTACCAAAGTCTCAGCGTTTCTCCAAGAAGCTCGAACAGAAGCTGCAGATTACAGACAGTATCTTCTTCTGAGACTTCGTGGCATCAGTGTTTGGTAATTCAGATGTCTTATCAGGACACAGCCTAAAAATCTGCACCTCTCCCTGAGTTTCCCTATTCAGTCATTTGAATTGGAAAACACTGAGAAGCCCATGCATGCAAGGTCTAAGAGATTTTTGCAAAGAGGAATCCTGTCTCAGCAAAGCCCAAGTGATTGCATACGGGTCCCATAATTCTAAATCTATCAGAAAAAGGATGCACTTTTAAGAAACTCAAATATTTGATTTACAGCCGCTCAACTGTGAGCACCAGGATCCAGTGGAGAAAAATAAAGATATTTCATATGCAGAATCATACCCTAGGATAGTTTTCAAGGATAAAAAGTTACCCAGCATCACTAAACAAATCATAATCTTCATTAAAAATGTGCAATTGATGGAGAGCTCCATATTCCCATCAGTCTTTGTAGTAACTAGCACTGCCAAGTGACTAAATCCAATCCTCCTCCTTTATGACAGAAGTGTATTTTTGTTGTGTTATTAAGAATAGTGAATCCTTCTGGCACTGCACAGCCGAGGGCAATTTATAAATTACATGCTAAAAGTGCTCAGTGCCACAGTCAAGCTCTGATTAAAATAACTCCTACAGTTTATATTTTTCTGTTGCATTAACTCTAATTAAGTGCAACTCCAATGCAGCAAACCCCATTGAAGTCAACCACGGTGTTTTAGATTTACTCCCAACTTCAGCACATGACAATCAGCAAAGGAATTTTTTCTTTATTACGTCGCTCACGAAGGAGACGAGAGAGAGAGGAATTTCGTAATTAGAGTGAGGAGCTTAACGCTCTACTTGCTCAAATGTGGACCCAAAGCAAACAAAGTACAGCTATTACAGTGCTTGTAACTCACACACCATATTTCACAAAGCTGCAGTGACTTCTTTTGAAATCACCGTGTTTTGCTCAACGACAGACGAGGTCCGTCTGCAATGTTAAGTCTGGCTGCGGAAGCACACACTTGGTTGCAGCACGTGCAGAGGGAACAACAATACTGCTGAATCCCTCTCCAGCTTCACGATTGTTTGCTCCCAAACAATTTTCTGCAAGGTTGCGTTAACAACCCACTTGTCCATTTATCTTCGCCACAGCTGCGCTGGAGCTGCACAAGTTACAGAACGCAGCGAAATCACTGCAGCTCCATAAAACAGGCAGTCATCTTGCTAGAGTAAGCAAGATTTTTGGGAGCTTGTGTTTCAGCAGGAGTTTGTCTCCTGTAAGCTGCTCCACGACCAGTGCTGGCTGCTGACTGGCTGAGGAGATGAACACACGTGGAGAAAGTAGGCAGAGAGGTTCTATTTCGGGCTCATTGCTGCTAAAAGGTTGCTTTGTTTTTACAGTTAGGCCTTACTTCTTAAGAGCTACCGCATGAGAGCCTCCTGCTGTGTAACTACAAACATCTGAAATGGAAAAAAACCAGCCCACTGTCCTTTGCTGGTCAGAGCACCGAGTGTGGCTCCAGCACAAAAAAGGGATCTGGAGGCAAAGAAGCAACCGCAGCAACGGATACGCTTTGAGGTTTAAGAGCTGCTTGATCTGTGCATTCCTTGAAAAGCCTGGTTCATGTCTGCAGCACTAAACAACCCGCAAAGGACCAGTCTGGGGTTTTGCAGTAATTCAACTGGAACTTCACACATGAATTTGCTTGGGCTACCAACTGTGGTGGGGAAAATATCATCTAAGGAGTATCGTCTCCTCCAGTTATTAATCCACGGGATACTGTTTTAATATTCCCCTAAAATGTTTCAAAGCATCACTTCAAAAGCCTGAGGAGTTTTTAGTTCTTGTAGAAGTAAATATAGATAGATGAAGAAGAAAAGCTATTTGAACACTGCAGTTTTAGAGTGAAGAATCACCAAGTCAACAAACAAAAGATAAGCCCAAAAATCTGAAATTCTTTTTTTTATGTTTAGAACATTTCTGGCTACTCTTTTCAAAAATCTGGAGTTCAAGCACAGTTTTATAACAACTTTTAAAAGTCATCAGCACAGAACTGTGTGTAAAATCAAACCCTGTAAGACTGAGCATAAATGAAAAAAAGGGCTCTTAGCAGCCAGTTCTGCCAGGCACTGACAGCCGTCATTTAGAAACGCTAATGCCCCTCCATTAACTTCCCACCTGCAGGACTAGAGAAAAGATCCAACCCCAGTGCTGCTCTCCATCCTGCAAAGGGACGTAAATCACTCTGGAGAGATCAGACAGATGCTGTGTGCAGCGCCTGCCACACTTTCAGACGAGAGGTCTCGTCCCTGAGCACAGCCTTCACTCAAAGTTAATTTTACACGATTCTGACTCCGCTCTGAACTACTTCCTAAAGTTTTCCTTGGCAGTTCACACACTTGGACTGCAGTAAGCACCATCCGGGGGGGGTGGAGTAATTATCAGAGGGAAAAGGAAACCGCGGGAGGTGGCACTCACCGTGTTGCATTTCGTCCCGCACACCACTTGCCGGTGGTTCAGCCACTGGGAGGCAAACACTTTATTGAGGGTTCCGAGGTGGAATTCTCTCTCCTTCAGGAGGCTGGGGAGCTGCTGGGCTGCGTATCCGTGCAACAGGCGGTGGTAGCTGGACTCATTCTGCATCCGGAGCTCCCTCCCTTTCAGGTAGTACACCAGGGACCTCTTCACCGGGGGGAGCCGTTTCCTTTTGTGCACCGAGTGATCCCACACATACTGTGAAAAATAAAGATGGAAATCGGATAAAGCAACTGGAACAAACTTTAGGCATCACCCTCCAAAATTCAATGATATTCCCGGCGGAAAACCTGCAGCCTTCCAAACCACCCACGGAACACCGTGCGTGGAGATGAGCCCCGAAACGCTGAAAGGGCCTTTAGCAGCGTGGAATTAAACATATAAATATTTGCTAAAGGAGCAGTAACGCTGCGATGACATTAACGACAGCCCGCGGCCGTTCGGCACCGTTGGGGCGACGTTTGCTCGTGGAAACGGGAAAGGCGCTCGGACCGGGAGAGGGGCAGGTTTAGAAACCGGAGGTCGGCAGGTTTGGGGGTCACACTCCGGGGATGACACCAACCGCGGGGCCCAGTGGCCTCCTCCGGCCGGGCCAGAGCTGCCCCGGCACCATCGCTCCGCCGGGCCGGGGCCGGGGTATCGCGAACGGCCGAGCCCAACGGGGCTCCGCGAGCCCGGCGGGGAGGGGGTTACACCAGGACCGGGGCTGTCCTGCCCGAGTTAAACCAGGGCCAGGAGCTGCTCCTCCCCCGGTGACAGCGGGACCCGGGGCTGCCCCTCCCCTGGATCCCCCCGGTGACAGCAGGACCCGGGGCCGCCCCTCTCGGGTGACACTGCGGGCCCCGTAGGTGTCCCTGGGACCCGAGGATGCCCCTCCCCGGTACCCCTGCCCACCCCGAACACCTCCCCAAGCGACACCGGGACCGGGGTCTGCCCCTCTCCAGCATCCCCTGCCCCCCCTCCCGGCACCCTCCCCAAATGACACCCGCCCCCCCGGCACCAGGACACCACCGCCCCTGGCCAGGGTCACCCCTCCCTCCCTCCCCAACTCCCTCCCTTTCTCCCTCTCTCACTCTCTCTTTCCCTTCCCCGCCGGGAACCGGGGCTTATCCCCCTTCACACCGCCGAGAACAAGCGCTTCTCTCCCTCCTCCGCTTACCTGCTCCCCCTGGAGCCCCCCAGGCCCCGCGGCGGCAGCTGCCGCCGCTTTCCGCTTCCTGCTAACTGTTTTCCGAGCCATAGTAGAAGGATGAGGCTGCGGCAGCGGCTGCGGGCGAGGAGCGGCCCCACATGGAGCGGTTCGGAGCGGTTCGGGGCATATGGAGCGGGACCGGCCCGGGCTCTGTCCCTCAGGCCCCGCCGGCCGCGCCTCACGGCATTTTACGGCACCCCAGGTTTTTTCGACTCTTGTTTTTACGACAGTCTCGTCGCAGCTTTACGGCGGCGGCCCCGCCACGCCCGCAGCACCATTGCCCGGCAATCGGGCGGCAGGGCTGACCACGCCCCCTCGCCGTTGCCATGGCAGCGCGGCATTCCCGCGGCGGGGTGGCGCCCCTGGCGGCGGGGCGGGCTCAGTGCAAGGCAGGGACTTGGCATTCCCTCAGGAAAAGGAGGGATTTTTCCCAAAACCCCAGGAAAGGGTCCCATAACGGGAACAGAGTCACAGAACCACAGAATGAATCAGGCTGTAAAAGACCTTTGAGATCATTGAGTCCAACCTGTGACTGATCTACCACCACGGCAACTAGACCATGGCACCAAGTGCCACGTCCAATTTTTCCTTAAACACCTCCAGAGATGGTGGCTCCACTACCCTCCTGGCCAGCCCATTCCAGTATCTAATCAGCCTTTCTATGAAAAAATTCCTCCACATGTCCAGCTCTCCACTGAACCATCCACTGGATCGGAGGGCAGTTCGACTGAATTGTTCAGGGTCACACACAAACACGAAGACCTGCTCGAGGATCTCCACACCTTTAATTGGTCTGTCGGCACCCCAGGGAAGATCCAGGGATGCACACATGCTAATAACATAAGAGAGACCCTCTCCCAGGCCTCCGCAGCCGAGTGTGTTACCCCCTGCACTCCACTGCCAGTACCCTTGGAGGACTCACACCAACAGTTTATGTAATAACACTCTTTATTAATCTCATAGAAAATTGGGACAGGTTAAGGTTCAAAGATTGCTGGTGATAGTATCTGGCTGGAAAAACATATCCAAAGCATTCTACGGACAAGCTCTGATAATTAAAGAAGGCTGGCTTGAGATAATCGGTCACCCCACATAGAATCTGTTCCTTACCCAACAGGCCCCATGAGGGAGAAGACAGGTTCAGCCTGTCAGCTGATTCCAGAAGTTAGGATGGAGTCTTCGCTAACTTTTCCCCATTTTTAACTTACTTTTATGCTATTTTTTGCATTCAGATGTAGCCTGAGTAACTCCAGTCATACGTCATGTGCAGTGCAGGGTGGTCGTACCTTGGAGGTGGGTAACATCTGTTACACCTCAGTAATCTTTGGGATGAAGGTGGGTGCCAGTATTGCATCTGTGATCTCGCCACAATTACTGGTTCAGCAGCAAGACATCTTCTATTTTTCTCTCTTGATTGACAGCTGCTGTGTGGCTTTTCAGCTACAAAGTGCCATCGAGTGTTTCCACTCCACTCTCCATTTAGTCCCCTTCAGCAAGGATTGTGTGTGGGAAGCCGGGCATGCTGACCGCATTCCATCCAGGGAGCAGCACCTGTACTTCACCCTATCATTTCCATACTGTCACAATTTCTGTTAAATTGTTAATATATCTTCCCAGTTTTCTCTAATTTTACACACAGTCATTTTCCCACACCATTCCATCTGGGAAATCCCTTATTTCTGGGGAATTAAAGGGATATAGCGTATTCGCTTTTCATTGCACCCCATGTGGATGGATGAGTGATTTTTCTGATGTTCACACAACTCATACGCACTTTTTTCTGTGATTATAGAGCCAAAACTGTGGGTCATCCAACCCCAGCGACTGCCACTTGCCAGTGGCATTGCAGAGAAGAGAAACAGGACGAGGAGAAACAAGAAAAAGGTCTAGGCAGGTTGGAAAAAAATGGCAGTTCCTGAGCACCTGAAACCTAATGGTGCCTCAAGTCACAGGAATCAGTAAACATTTTCCTGATATGACATCGTTTTTATGACTTTCTGTGTTTTCCTCTAACTAGCCCCAAAGACAAGGGTGCTGTCAGAGGCCAAAGTGAAATAGAACCTCTCAGGCTTCCCAGCTTCCCCTGAGGATAGAAAGGATAATTCTAGTTTGGCAGTTTTCAGTCTTGATTTCTCACTATTAATTCCCTTCTCCATATCCTCCCTCACATGCACAACTGCTACCCGTAGTTGGGACAAAACCCCTCCATTTTGGAACAAGGACCAATCAAAAGGCTGAAAACCCACTGGCTGTGTCCCCTCAGTCTCTCAGGGGAAGGGACAAGGAAGGTGGAGGGGGTGCTGTGGATGCTGAGGAAAGAGGCTGAGAGGTGAAATGGCCTCCCTGGGCCCTGCTCCCCACCTTCATCCAGCCCTTTAGGGACCATCTCATGGAGCCCATCTGGGAGAGGGGCAGGAGGTGTCGCAGGAGCCCCTGGGTAGGGTAGGAGATGGGGACAGGCACGTGGCTGGCACAGGGACAGAGACAGGGAATGGGATAGGGACAGGGACAAGGGCAGGGACAGGGAATGACACAGGCAATGGGACACGACAAGGAATGGGACAGGGACACTCCCTGGCCCCGCCCCGCCCCCCGAGGAAAGGGGCGTGGCTCATCTTGCTCCCCGCCCCATCCCCTCCGGGTGACGTCACCTCAGTCCGCTCCCGATTGGCCCGGCGGGGAGCGTGACGTCGCGGCGTGACGCCATCCCGCCGGCGGGGCCCAGACAAGATGGCGTCGCCCGAGTCCGGCGGCGCCGAGTGGGGCCCGTAGGGAGGGACGGGCAGGGACCGCGGGACAGCGGCGGCACAGCGGGGCCGGCGGCCGCAGGTACCGGGCGGGGACAGGGGGGCCGGGGACCGCAGGTGCTGGGCAGGGATAGCGGGGCCGGGGGCCGCAGGTACCGGGCGGGGACAGGGGGACCGGGGGCCGCAGATGCCGGGCGGGACAGCGAGGAGGGGCAGACGGTGCTGGCGGTACCGGTCCCCTCGCAGCGGGGCCTGGACGTGGGGACCGGAGCCGGACCGCGCTCCTTCTCCCCCTCCTCCGGGGTCAGGGACCGTCCGCCCCCGCCCGGCTCAGCGGGACAGGGGCAGGTCGGCCCCGGGGTGACGCTCCTGCTTTCCAGTAGTTTCCGGGGTTGTCGGAGTCCGGGAAATGTCTCTCTGCTTAATAACCGCTGATGAGTTCACCCTTGCTGAGTTTGCCCGGCTGCTGTTGAAATCGGAGTGAGCGTTTGGTGTCTGTGGCGCTGGGAGGTGCCCCCTCGCAGTAACTTAAACTCGTCAAGAGCAAAAACATCGGATTTTTGTTTGAGGGTGTGGTTCTTGTTGAGGCTGCCTCCAGGTAACTTGTTAGTTTCTGTCGCTTGAACACTGTAGGTTTTCACAGCACATCTTCCCTGTGCCGCTTGTGACTTCAGACTTTTTCTAAACCACTGCTAAATCACAGAGTGATCACTCTTTGGTTGCACCTCCTTTAAGGATGAGGAGCCAGTTGTCTTCACTTCATGGGTCATAGGCCTACTCTTCCTTCTCTCTGCTCATCACCTATTTCTGGGTCTTTTCTTCTGTTCTGCTTTTGAATGTCTCTCTCTCTGCATTTGAGATGCAGACATCCCATGGTTATATGCATTGGTGTAAAAATACTTCAGTTTTGTAGTTTCTGACTTCCCGGTAGTGCTTCGTGTTCTGTTTAGCTCAGTGCTTACCAGAAGTTAAACATTTAACACTTTTATGAAGCTATTCTGTGTAATTCAAGGGCTGTCTCCCTGTATTTTGATAGCTCAAAATTTATCATTTTTAAAGGCAAAGTTATCTTTCTTTGGGGTTTTCTTTAATTATTAAAAGAAATTACAGTAGTTGGAAATAAGTAATCACCTTCTCAACTGTTTTTACTCTTCACATCATCAAAAATTCCAAACTAGTGAAAAAAACCCCCAGTCTTACAGAAGTCTTATGACGTGTCCTCTTTCTCATTAGAATAGAGATAACCAGGTGGACTCTGGCACTTGGCTGTGGAACTAACATTGCTGCTATCTCGGACTCAGTGAAATGTTTCTGTGTTGCATTTAAGCCAAGCTAAGGAGCTGGGCTGTGAGTGGTGAAGTCACTTCAGTAGACTGTGCTCCCGATGGAAGTAAGGCATGCTGCATCCCACAGCCTGTCACGGGGTTAAGAGTCTTCTGTGGGAGCTTGGTGAGGGGAATCTTACTCCAGCTGTGGCCCAGGGTGTTAGGGAAAAAGAGGAATTGCTGCAGTTGGCCAGACCTCTTCCTCACCTTCCTTCCCTTACCAGCCTTGAAGTGTTTCTGCAACTCCTGCAACTGCTGTTTCCTGACATTTTTCAGGGGAGAGGAGGGGGGGAAAAAACTGTTTTGGCCTCCTGCTGCCATTTTCTCCGTAGGGAACAGCGATCTGTGTGGAGCTCTGTCGTAGCCAGGGCAGTGGGATGGGCTGAGCTGTCCCCTGTGGCAGCAGCAGGGCCGGGCTGGGCCGATGCGTTCGAGGCTATGAGTGGTGTGGTGTTGGATTGCAGCACCGCGCAGAGCTGCTGCTTAATGACCTCAGTTTCCTGTGCTCACAGAGCTGCGATTCAAAGGGAGCAGTGCTGCTTTAGGGTGACTTAAACCTTTTAGGCAACGACCTTAATTCTAAGGGTAGGGGGACAGAAAGCAGGCAATTTTTAAACAGCTTTTGCAACTTGTGGGTTTAGTCTCAGAAGCAAAACTGAAAGTGGTTGTCCTTTCCTTCCTTCACTGTTTGTGTGTGGCCTCCACTGTTTGATACCTCCTTTTGTTTGTTTTTTTTCCTCGTATGGGTGCACTGTGCAGTCAGAGGAGAAGCTGCAGCTACTAAGGTCAGACGCTGCATAAGTCAAGTGTGAGCAGAAACAAAGGCACATGAAACTTCAAAAGGAAAACCAGGGAAATCTCAGGTAGAAGATATGTTAATCAGTAAGTGTTGGTTTCTCTTTAATGAGTAGAATTTAATTTTCAGAATATTCAAAGAGTATACTGATCATCTCAGAGACTTACTGTATAGTCTGTGTTGATGGAGCTCTTCCACGTGTCCATGACTGTTTTTCACCCTTATGATTTTTCTGTCCATTTCTGTTACTCACGTGGTGTTTTGCAGTGCCCAGTGCTTGCTATCCTAGAGATAAAAACCTGTAACTAACAGAAGAGGAATCAGGTTTCTGGACCAATCCAGCATCATCCAACTGTCATGCTCGCAGCTGAAGCTGTTTTGGTTGGTGCTGGTGGCAAAAGTGCTATAATGACACAAAAAGTATCAACTTACTCGTTCTTCTTTTTAATTGTGTAAGATAATGGTTTTCTGTTGCTTCCACAAGCTGTAGGAATTGATAATTCAGACATGCAGTATTGTTGTCCATGTCCAGTCTCTGTATAATAAGTTTTTACAGCAGCCTGTTCCTGTATTTTATAATTGATGCTGGGTTGAATGTTTTGATAAATTGGTCTCTGAGAAATTTAGTTTTACTTATTAGACAGAACTTCTATCCAGCCTTTCTGGCATTTTGTTTCTAGTGTAATCACTCCCAGTCTTTTCAATCATGAATTCGAGGGCTTCAGCTGTCATTTTGCAAGGATCTCTACCTAGAGGCATGTCTATCTATTTAAAATTGACCAGTACAATTCAGATCAATGTCAGTGTAAAGAGGGTCTAGTGGAGCTGTAATTGGAAAGCTCTGAAGATGTTTTGGAAAACAGTTGTTTGAAGAAAAGGCAAAGAGGGGTTGTTTACGAATTATAAATAGTTTTCTTGTTTGAAAAAGTAGGTCTTCTAGGATGCATCAAAGGTTGGTTTCTCTTCACGGCATTGTGTGTGCTTGCTGTGATAACTGGGAAGGCAACACTATTGATCTTGCAGCACTTACCACTCTGCAATCGATCCTTGGGATTATTGCAGCTGATTGATACAAGCCTGAACTCACAGTTGTGTGTTAACTGCTTAGGTAGGTAATCCTCTCTGGTATGCAAGTGCATTGCTTAATGCTTTGACCCTCTGACTTGGTTTGAATAAGCTCATGTTCTGTGTCCCTAATGACCTTTTCCAGTCAGTATAGTCCTGTGTTGAGGTCTCCATCAGAAACTGAGCTGAGGAGGGGCTTTCCTTCTTTCCCTCTCTTAAATCATTAGATTTATTCAGAATCCTTTCTTGTGCAGGGAAGGCATTTCCTAAAATGCTAAGAAATAGTTTTTCCTGTGATTGGGAAACTTTTAAAGGACAGCTTGTATGTCTAGAATTGGTTGTGCATTTATTTGTTGTTGTTGTTGGGGTTTTTTTGTGTGTGTGTTTCTTTTTTTTTTAAATTTTTTTTTAATTTATTGTTATTTTTGAAAGCTACAAGGTTTTTCCAGAATCCTTTAAGCTTGTAGTGTACATGAAACACAGACTTATGTCAAAAGGGGAATGCAATGTCATTGCTCTGATTTAGGCTTAAATGTTTATTTCTAGAAGGAAAGCAGATTGGTTCAAAATGCCACATTGCATCAGTAGTATTACAGTTTCTAACTAACTGTGCTTGTGTTTTCTCGGCTTCATTTTGTTACTCTTACACAAGAGTAACACTTTAAATTGGAAGAATATGAATCCTATCTGAGGAGTAGCCAGTTCTTCATTTGGAAGATGGTCTAAATATGAATACACTTAATCTACTTAGCTACTGATTGCTGGTATAATGGAAAGTAGTAGTAAAGGGTTGCAAGCTCCTGTCTGGTCTGTGTTGCTGGGGTTCTTGGTAACTATGTACTGGATTATGTGAGAGATTTTATTTAAGCCCCTTCCTAATGTATATGTTTGTGCTTTGACATATCTAGGGTAGCAGCAGAGGAAGCCCTGACTGAAATGCCTGTTGAGATTTAAGCCCTGGTTTTGGGAAGGTGGATTTCTGACAGTGCCTGTTACAAGTTGTGCTGTGTCACAGTTTAGCCCTGTGCTTAATCTGGGCACAGAGATGTGCTTGTGTGTTCAATTTGATTTGCCTCATCAATTCTGAACTTTAAAATAAAGCTAGATTCCTATCTTATTAACAGTCTGCAAAGTAATTGTAAGAACATTAAGTATTTCCTTTTGTGATACAGCAAAGCCACACTGGGATCCACCCTAATGACTAATACCATCATGTGGTGTCCTTGCATAGTAGTGTGTAATGATTTGACTTAGAAATATAGGAGGCATATGTACCAGGGAAAGGACTTTATGTGAATAAAATCACCTTTAATTATCTGGAATAAAACTGTGTTTGGTGGAAAAGGACAGAAAAGCTTTATGCTGCGCAGCCTCTGAGAAAAGAATGTGCTCTTAATCTTTTAATTAAGTATTATGTCACCACAAGCAGCTTGTTGCCAGTCTGTTTGACTTCTTGGTAGAAAATAGGTGAAAGATTATTGAGTTTCATTTTGGCTACTGTCTTTGTAACAGTATAAAAAAAGCTTTTTCAGAAAGTACCTTTATATTCTTTGTTGGGAAGAGGGGATTGAGTGAAAAACCTTCCTGCAGTTACAGGCTTTATTCTTGTTTGTAGGAGGGAGTTTAATACATGTTTTCTCTTTGCTCAACTGGAAATCTTATGCCTTCCTAGATCACTGAATGCCTGTGCTTAGTAATGTCATGTCCCCTTTGCAAAGAAAATTCAAGAAAAGATGGTAAAAAGCTTTTTGCTTTTAAGTAACACTGTCGAATATTTCTTAATTTGTGTGCAAAGGGAAAGCTAGTAATTTCAAGTGTGAACATAAAAATAATACTGTTATGGCCTGTAATCTCAGCTGCATGAAGATCTTCAACTAGAAAAGGAGTTAATAAATGCAGCTTCCAGAATCCACTGTCGAATTATAAGATGAAAGATAGATGAAAGGAAGAGGTTGAGTTTGACACGAATGGCCAGACTACTCTAAGCTGCTTTTGGAGCCGGGGGTGGGCTCTAGAAACAGACATTTGTTTGGCAGAATGGCCATCCAGGCTGGTTTTGTGACATGGTAGTGTCATCCTGTTCATACTGACCTTCTGTGTTGCATACAGGAGTAGTACCCAGTTCTGAAGGGCTGCCTGTCTCTGGGGGTGTTCTGTGTGTGTTACAGCAGTGGAGATGAACACTTGAAATATAACCATATTTAGTGAAGAGATCTGGCTGTACTCTGGCTAAGTTGATTGTAGCTCCAAGTAGTGTAAAGGTCTTCTCACTTTCCCTTTAATTTGGGAGAAAAGTTGTGTATCCGTTTTATGACAAGCTTCCTTCAAGGCATATTTCTCATGTAATTTAATGTTCCTGCAGGAATCTAAATGTATTGCTCATGTGCTGTCATTCGGCAGCACTTTAGGGATTGATTCCCTAAAGTAAGCTGGATTGAATCAGACATATGGGTTATGAGAGAGGCAGGCTGGGACTGATTCTCAGGTTACAGGAGAATATCTGGTATCTCAGCTGGGGAGTGGCCAGCCCATACTCTTTCCACTTTCCTTCTAAAAAGCCAAAAAATCGTCTTGCTGCCTTGTCACAGTTATAATGGTCCACTGAGAAAGATCTCTGTGCTGTCAGCAGCCCCGTGTTGTTGCCAGTGTGTTGAAGGTTTGGAGAGGATAAGCCATGACTCTGGGGTGGTCATGGGGCAGTCTCATCCATCAGCCTCTTCTGGTCTAGTTATAAAATAGAAGTAAGGCTGGATTGCTGAAGCTGAGTCAGATCTGTCAAAATGTCCTGAGGAAATGAAGCTAATGCGTCTCTGAGGGTTTCTTTTGCACATAAAATGAACCGTTTCTGTTTAGTTATTCATTGCTTTAAGTGTTCTGGGGGCTGCATTCATTACTGTAGCTGCTGAAGAAATTTCTGATGTGCAGGGAAAAAGTTTATACCACTAAGTGAGAGTGGATATACGGTATATAGACTTAAATTAAAGTGGTAACTTAGAAATAAAGTTTGGACTAAACCGAAATTCATGTTCAAATCCAGAAGAGCATCCTTAAGGCTTTAATAGTAAGATAAGAAAAGACTGAATAGGAGTGATTTGATAGAGAAGATCGGGGTGACAAAGATACTGGTGCAAATGAAAGAATGTAGTGAGATTCCTGGGGTAGCTGTGGGTTTGGGATTTGGTAAACACAGGTTCTGTTCTGACTTTACTGGCTGAGCTGGATGACAAACACCTTCAGGTTTGTGCTTTATTCCTCATACCTGCAAAAGAGGATTAATTTTACTGCTGGTTAAGTGCCTTGACAGGTATTTTGAAGTCATGTATGAGAACTGAGGCAGTGCTGAGGGTGTAAATGAATTTCAGTAAAACTGCTTTCCGCTCAGGGGAAAGGTAATGAATGAAAAGTATGTGTATGTGTGTAATTCCTGGCATTATAAATATCATGTAGCTTTCTAGATTTCATCTGAAAGCAGTCTTTCTGTGGCTTTGGTTTTCTTTTCTATTTTCAGTTCCACTTGAGCACCAAGGGCTCAGTCTCCATACGCCCTTATAGTTGGGAGGCTTGGAACTGTGTGTGTGTGTCTGTTGCTCCCAGCACCTTGGGAGTCTCTGGATTTTGCTCTGTGCATTTGTGATAGAAGGTTCACTCTGTGTTTTTAGTGAAGTGCAGACTTCTAGTCTACATCAGTCCTTAAACTTATCTGCTCAAAGATTAATTGCAAGTATAGGATTGCAGTGCTGAGAGGACAAGCTGAATTTTTTTACACAGAAAGCAGACCTCCTCAGTTGTTGTTTTCTTACTTTTTTGTTTTGGTTTTTTTTTTAAGTGAGGAAATTGAAATCTTTAAACTCATTTTATGTGGAAACAGTTGAAATTAAGGTAGGTGGGTAAGGAGGTTAATTTATGATGCTTAGGGATCTACTAAGTATCTTGTCTGACTGTGGAAGGGAGGGAGAAATGATACCTGTGCTATGGAAAGGCTTTCTGAAGTGGTGTATAAAGATGAGTGTAGCAGCTGGAGCATCCTTGTAAGTTACACCCCAGGAGCTGGGTAGTTGCTCTTCTTTCCTTCTGAGGGTGAGGATTGTCTGCATGTTTGTATATCTTCCTTGCTGATAACCTCAGCTGTAGCAGTTGCACACATAGAGTAAACCTGGTTTATCAGGTGTACTGACTTTTCCCCTCCTGTTTGTCTTCCATTCCTGAGCTTTTCCATCTGCTGTTGGATTATAGGCTGAACCATATTCCTGTTTAAGCACTTGTATTTTAATAGAGGGGTCTTTCTTGTTGGAGAACTCCAAAATCAGGAGATTGCAAGGAAGATGTTTCTGCTCAGGACTGGCTATGGTGCCTTCAGGTAGCGTAGGACACTGAGGTTTTCTAATGTACAACATGACAAGTGGCTCATTTACTTATCATATTCTTGTAATACATCCACTGTAGCTGGGGTCAACCGCAGTTTAACTTTGCTACTCAAAGGTAAATTTTTACTTTTCTACACTAGAGAGTCTTGCTCAAAAAGTTACCTTCCTGTGCTCCCAAAGAACTCAGTTCCAGGAGTGTACTCAGTGTGGATACCCTCAGTTTGCAAGAGTCTGTTCAAGTGTCTGCTGCTGTTGTTATGTGTCAGAGCATTTATTTTTTTGATAGCTGGTAATGATGGTTCTGTTTCCGTGTGTTTTTAAAGAGCTGAACATAATCTTTACTACCAGCTCTGGCCTTCTCTAAAGTGAACAAGCCTTTTCAAGAAATAATTAAGAAGTTACTATTCACTTTAAAATAATTTCCTGTTCTTAATGCTCTGTTAGGCACCATTTCCATGTTTAATTAAAACTAGTTAAACTTACTCATTTAGAATACGACTTCTGCTGGTGGAATTTAATTTGGTGTTGTCTACCAATAGTATTTCCCATGTATGCTATCTTTTTAATGCAGTCATTCAATCCTGTTTTGATTGACTGGAAAAACATGGAAGCAGGCTCGACTGGTACTGTGTTTGGAGACATAGTTTGGTTCTTGTTTAGGCATTACTGCAATAGGACCATCTTTTAATTTGCTTGATGCACTTTTTTAATATTTCAGTTTGATTCCTTTACTCTGTTGAGTTAATCTGGGGAGGAGTATGTCCTTGCTGAGGCCTCAGCTCAGCAAATTTTTTACAGGAGCTAGAGTGAGTGTTCACCTTCTGTAGTGGTGAGGATTTTTTTTTTCCTGGTCTGTTAGTTTTATCCTTCAGTGCAGCAAAATCTGTTTGTTTTTTTTTTTTTTTCAAATGTGTACTTCTGTTTGTGCTTATTTTCTTGTCTCAGTCTTGATAAAATGGGTTGGATGAAGACAGATGCCTGTTGGCTCTATAGGAGTGACACATGAATGGAGGACAAAATGAGCTGACACTGAAAGCTGAGACTGTGCCAGTGACATGTTGATACATGAAACTGCATAAAAAAGTCAAGTAAAGAAAAGTCAAGTAAGAAAAAGTCAAGTAATTATGTGAGGACTGTCGCATCTGTAGCACCTGGGATGTAGTTCACATTTCTCACATCAGTGCTGTCAAGGCAAAGGCGAACCAAGCTCACGAGATATGGTTTGAGCTTATGTTGTCATGTCACAAAAGAGCATTTTGGAGACCACACTTTTCCAGGTATGCTGTGATCAGCTCTTTGGTGCTTCAGAAGGAGGAAGTGTTTAGGACCTCTGTTTCCACATATCTCAAAGTGGAGAAAGAGTAACTGATAGTGAATAAGGGCGTTTCCTGAAAAATGGCAACACTGAGAGATGAAACTGAAAAGAGGGAAGATTGAACATCAGGGAGAAACAAGGGTGGTGAGACACTGGAAAAGGTTGTCCAGGGAACTTGTGGATGCTCCATCCCTGTAAGTGTTCAAGGCCAGGTTGGATGGGGCTTTGAGCAACCTGGTCAAGGGAGAAAGTGACAGAGTGGGTGGAGTAAATGATCTTTGAAGGCCCCTTCCAACCTGAAACATTCAGTGATTGGTGGCTTCTAAATCAAGTGAATCTGCAGGGAATTTATATTCTCAGAATGTGCCTCTTTTAGCCACAGTTGTTGAGAGAAATTAGATGTATTAGTGAGACACAGGGACATCAGATGGCTGGAGTAGTGCAGCAGTTTTAACCACATGATGGAAAAGATCCTGTGGGGAGTGGGAGAAGACCACTGTTGGCCTCGTGTATTTGAACTGAGAGTGCAATCAGGACATGAAGCAGTGGCTCCCATGCTGGATGTCAAGGTTTTAGCCTGCTTGCTGCAGGGCAGGCACCGTTTGGAGGTGAAATAGTTATTTTTTTCTCTCATTACCACACTGAGTCCTTTTGGGAAAGTATTAAATGTGTGATGAGAGTGGGTAGCTCATGTGACCCAAGTATAAAAGGAAAAGTTGATGCATCTATAGTAGTCTAACACTGACCCCATTATTCTTGTGCAGTGCAATAGGCACATATTTTGGCTGAGATCAAATATGTGAAATTGCAAGTGATGTTTGACCTGCTGGTGGATTTTATTTTTCGAGCTTGATTTCTTGCTTGATGCTTTTTGTCTGCTTTGTTAAAGTAATTCCATAAGCATTAGTATTTCACCAGATTTCTAACCAAAACCATAATTACCAACAAATTACATAATTTCTCTTCTGAAATGAAACAGGGAAAATGTGACAGTTGTATAGCTTTCCTTGGAATGGATTTTTTTAAGTAGTCATTTAATTGCTTAACATGTTTAAATGCATTAAGTTCTGGTTAATAAATATATATCAAAAGAATATGAATAAATACTAATTGCTTTCTGCAGTAAAATAACTTGAGTTCTTATGTTGGTATTGGGAGTAGGTTCTGGTGTGTCCAATGGAGTTCAGCTTGTTTCTAAGTAATATCAGATCAGCCACCTGTCCTCTTTTGGTTAAAGAGTATAAGAAGAAAAAGCTTGAAACTGCACAGATGCTATTAATTTTGTATTAAGAAGGGTATGTTCTGATTAATGGCAAAAGCTGTTTTACTGTGTGTTGGCAGCATTTTGGGAGTGTCTGCCTATCTCTCCTCACTCACAACTGGGACAAGTTTGAAGTATTAATAATATTCAAGTACTTCAGAAACAGCTTGTTACATATTGAAGTACCACTGCAACAAACAGCAGCATTTTAATTAGCTGATGATGCTGTAGGTTCGGGGCATACATTTTAAGTGTGCAGATATTCCACTGCTTTTTCACACACTGTTACTGAAAGAACAGAATAAGTGGGCAGATCTGTTGTTGAAGGTAGCAGTTAGCAGACTCTCTCCTTCAAGAAGATTTGTGCTGAAGTATTAGCTTTCTTTTAAAGTGCTGGCAATTACTAGGGAAGTTGGTGCACTGGCCTGGCTCTGGCTAGTTATAAGGTTGCTGTTTAAGATTTGCCTCTTTTGTAGTAGTATGAAATCTCATGCTCATTAAGCTGAAGTAGCTAAAATTGTTAATAGATGCTTCCCTCTGACTATTTTAAACTCTTGGAACTGGCAGGTATTTCCTATCCAAACTTTAGATACAGGAAAATAGCAGTTAAAAGTAGTTGCTCTGCTCATCAAATTTGTGACTTGTTTCATTTATGCATTGTGAGATTACTGCAGCCCTCACTGGTGGTAGGAGTGCTGGATCATGTTTTCTCACCTTTTTCTGAGAATGTAGGAACTGCATGGCACATTTATATTTTATGCTATGATTTATCACTCAGATTTCTATCTTGCTTCATTTGTGTCTCAAGGAGGGGAAGATAGTCCCTCTATTTCCAGTTTACCATCCTTTTTTGGTGATTTTTTTTTTAGCTTCTAAATTAGTGAAGCTGAACTTGAGAAGAAAAAAAAAGATGTAATCACATCTATTTTCTCCCTCAGCTTTTCTGTTTAGATGATCTGTAAATAATTAATTATTGCACTCTAAAATCCACATCTGCTCTTGGAGTTGACAGAACCTGGGCTATCCTCTTGTTTGCTAAGTTTGGACGTCAGATCAGTCTTAGATGTTAGTTGCAGGTGGTTTTCTCTTGTGACAGGACTGAATTTTCTGGAAAGAGTCCTTTCTAAAAGGGTCACCCATTTGCTGCAGCAGTTAAATGTGAATTAAGAGTAGGTGCATCTTCCATGCTGTTGTTTGACATGTCAGTGTCTGGCCAAAGGAAAAACCTACACTCTTTCTGCTTTACCACAGGGCTGCCTATAAGTGATTTTCTGTTTCCTTTTGCTCTTGCTTGTGGAACTTGTATTTTTAGAGGTTTGTGTGGTTTATAAGCTTCAACTGCATTGGAAACCTATATGACTGGTAAGTCACCGAGTGACTAAAAGACTGGTACATTAGTGTGCTGCATTTCCACAGCCATTGTAGGGTTATCCCTGATTTCTGGGTGAAGGGTATGGCAAATTACCTAATGTCCCAAGTATACAGTCAGGATCTTAAAGGAGGAATAGAGGTGTCTGTTTTCAGTTAAGAGAAAACTGAAACAATCCTTAACCAGCCCAAACAGTATGTGCTTTTAACAAATGCAGTGTCTCCGATGAGCAAAGTGGGAGGTGACATGAGGGTAACTGTAACTACAGGTGTCTGATATTAATGCTGTGAATCCATATGGAACCACAGAGAGATGCCGTCATTCTCTGAGAGCTTGTGGAGCTGACTTCTACTTGAACTTCCCACCATCTGAGAGGTCCCAAAGCAGAAGGTCTAATTGCCCACAGTGCCACATGAAGCCATGGCACAATCTGAAGAATCAATGTCTGCTAATGTTTTTCACTGCTAGGAAGATGCTATTGAACATGTAAAGCCCCATAATGCATGCTATTGCCATCACTGGTGTTGTCTTATAATCCAGTAATGTGGTCTGTACACAGACCTGCTCTTAAGGGGTCTTTTCTCCTTGCCCTTCCTAGTCACATATTCTGAAAGTGTTTTTTTAAAAGTTTCCATTTTCTTGGTTCCTGTCCCTCTGCCCCTCAGTCACTGCACTAGTAATAACAAACTGCATCAGTGTAATGTTACAGGCTGCTCTTCAGAGTTAGATCTCTCATCACAGCTGCTTGGATTGTTGATCCATGGGGTTTGTAAGCAGCAGGGATACCTCACACTTTCCTGCCTCAGCCTCCTGTTGTCAGTGTAAGCCCTACTCTGCATTTGGTGAAGTGCAGGGTGACCACTTGGACTTGTATCCTATAAGATGAAGATGTCATTAGATTTGTTTTAACCAGTGGCTGTTGAATGTTGGATGGCAACTCCACACCAGTGTTTGCTTGAAGGAGGGTCTGATTTGTTCTCATTGATCTTAAAATGGACCAAGAACCTTCATGTAACTTATCTCCTGGATTGTGGAAGCACTTAATAAGAGATCTCAGTTGTGTAGTAATGGCTGAACACTTAGGGAGGTGGGAAGCTTTGATATGAGAATCTTAACTTTTGTTTTGTCTTAGCAACAGGCACTGTTGACTTCTTTTTTTGCTGTTTGAGGCTATATACAGAATCCTGATGTTGGTTATAGCTTTTCACTTGCACTGAAACAAGTAGTGTGGTGAAAACTGAAACTACTGTCTAAATTTTGAACACCTGTGACCCTTTGAATCAAACTGCTTTCACTTTTTCTCTTTCCTGTAAAATCAGCAGTAGTTCTTGAATGTAGTATAGACAGGAAAAAAAATCTTTTCTTTTTTACTTTTTCAATCTTTTTGTAACTTTTAGAGTGAATGATGCATCCTTAGTAGTGTGTAGACTACATGACGTATATTAGCAAGTAAAATGGAAATTGCAAGATCAAGTTTCTCTTCTCTGAAAATCAAAGAGGTGGCTGATTTCATTATGGTTGATAACTTGAGGCATTTTGGTTTTCTCTGACCCATAAGGAGTACATTTTCCATTTATCTTAATCTTAGGGGGGAGTTACTTCAGAGAATTCACATAGTCTGGAATCAGGACATATTTGCAATCCAGAACCAGGGATCTAGCAACAAGAGCCCATTTTTTAGCGAATAGTCAAATTGGTCTGAGTTATCACAGATAAAGCAGTTACAGGTATCATTCTATAGGTAGGATTCTTCCAAGTTGTCCAGTCAGAGCTCTTTCAGAAGAAAAGGAATGTAGATAAAAGCTTCAGGGAAAACACCAATAGAAGAAACATTGAGCTAAGAATTAAAAACCACCCCAACTTCCCAGCAGCTCCCCATGAGTCACTCTTTATAATAATTTCTTTGCTCTGGTCTGTTGATGACACTCTCCCTTTGGCATTGCTTCCCTGCACCAAGTCATGCTTCTCTTTGTTCTCCTTGTCTGGCAGCACAGCGAAATGTCATTGAGGTTTAAGTGATGACGTGTCTGGTGGATTGCCCTGGTCACCTCTGTGCCGTCCCTTCAAGCCTTTCCAGCTTGTCACCTCTCTTTGTGCTAATTATTTCTGTCATCGGTTTTGCCTTGTCACTTCTCCTATTTCTACATCTTTTTGTTGTTTTTGTTGTGGTGGTGGTGGTGGTTTTCTCCCCGTCCTCCCTGTACTTCTATCATGGCTTCTCTGAGGTCCTCTGTCCTCATCCTGGGATCTGCTACACTGCGTTCCTCGGGCTGGCTGGTTTCTAGGAATGTTGACCTGCTACCTCACTGTTACTGTCAGAAAAATTATACAGATGGGAAGGGGAGAGTTCACATCAGGTTGCTTCAGTTGCTTATAACTTTTAGCCATGATCTTCTCTTTAGAGGGTTGGCCAGAACCAAGAATGAGGAAATGTGGCTGAGGAGAGCCACAGAGCCAGAAGAGAGGTGGCAGTAAGAACACCTCTAGTATTACACAACTGTTTTCCCTAGGCCAGGAAAAGTGTTGAGAAGGGTTACATGCAGTAGAGTAGATCCTTTACCAATTTACAGTGTGCAGTAAAGCATCAGGCCAAAATTTGTGCCCCCACATGCTGTTACCCACAGGTGCCTTTGAGCATCCTGTTCAGGAGACTGGAGATGAAAGGGAAGATTGATAGGGCTGCAGTTGTCCATCATCTGGTTTGGAGTAAGGCTTTGGAAGCAGGTCCTTTAAATTTCTACATGAGTGGTACCAAAAATAAGCAAACTTTTACTGCACAGTGTAATGGATATTCAGGTAACGCCTAGTAGCATAGTAACAACATCAGTAACGTTCTAACGGGCTGCAAGTACTTTTTTCCCAACCAGGAGGACAGAGCAACAGCAAGATGCTTGTAACAGTGGTCCCTGAATAGTCTATCAAATCTGATTAGTCACAAGACACTATTTTAATTAAACCTTCTTTGGGAAGGGGGTGATGAAATGTGGCTGGCAGCCTATTTCTGTGTTACTGTGTGTGGTGCTTAACAATTCTGTTTGCTGACAAGTGCCTTCTGCAGTAATGGTGTCTTAAGTGCATACTCACAGTGCATCAGCAAGAACTGGTGTGATATCATCTCTAATGGTACCTCAGTCTAAAGGGTGACTGTCTCTGGAAATGGTCCATTTCATGACTAGCTTGCTGTTGATGTGCCTTAGCTAGTTCTGTAGTTAAATAAGGGGTTACATATGGCAGGGGAATCATTTTCCCCACTGCACCCTGAAAGTAATGCAAATGCCAAGTCTGCACTAGGTTTTACTACAGGATTGACAACAAAAGCAAGATACATATTGCTTATGTGAGGTATTTTGACACTGAGACTTGATGCAATTCCAGATGGATATGCTACTGCAAAACTCCCTGAAAGTTAGATGTGCAGTTTTGGCTCAGTGGGATTTGTACACCAGTGTCCCTGGAGCAGTGAGCTGTAGTAACTGGTGCTGCACTGAGAACTCCTGTGTCAGTTAAGTTGGGAAAGTGAGGAGTTTACTTCCTCTCCTTGGAAGTTCTTAAATTCTATGGAGAAAGGACCACTTGCTCTTCAGTCTGAGGTAGTAACTAGAAGAAAGAACTTGGAGAAACTAAAAGAAGTGTGTGTAGGCTTTGTCCCAAGTTCAGTGGATGGTGGACAGCCACAGTATGGGATTGCAGGCAGTGCCACAAGTGTCCGGCGGCAAACAGAGGACTGGTGAGGCTTGTGAAGGCTGTACGATTTCACTTGGCTTTTTCAGTAATAACAAACCCAGCTGATGTCTTAATTGCTACTCTCACATAGACAAACCAGCAACACAGCAGCTTGTCTGGCAGCGTGATCAGGGTCTGAAAGTACAGCTATTTCACGTGCTGTTGTCTGCAGTCTGGTCTCCTCTGCGGCTCTGGGACCAGTAAAGCTCGTTCAGCTCCAGTGGTTGACATGCAGCTCTGCTGCATGGTCTGGTGGCTTTGCCCTTGACATGCTTCGTGAGATAGTAGGCTTGGCACTACTTCATCTCCTTTTCCTTCCATCTTTGAATCCTTAATGTTTTGTTTGCTTCTGAGAAGCAGTTGCCAGCAGGTGCCAAAATGGGTTTTCTGGCTTAGTGGAATAGTTTTGGATGTAATACCAGTGCTGAGAAGAGGCTGGTAAACATTGAGCAGGATGACACACAGGTTATATGTCCAAGGTGCAGCTGGACTTGCCCAGCATGACTCACTTCCCCATGGGCTGTTGTCTCTTGAAGTCTGGTTGCACCCAGGTGATCCTTGTACACTTTGGCTTTAGCCCTGTGCTGAATTCCCGTTAGCCAGTAGGGCTGGTTCACCTGTTGCTTTCAACATAACCTTGAAAGGGACCTTTGCACCTTTGTTCCCAGTCCTGTCAGCAGCAGTAAGGAAGAATAGCTAAGCTGTCTGTGTAATCCTCACCTTATGACTCCCTTCCTTTGAGGTAATGTTTGCAGTTAGAACCTGCAGTGGAAACAGTGAGCCTAAGAGTCCTTGACTGGGGAATGATCTGCCCCACGTGCTCCGCTGCCCCTGGGGATGTACCAGAGAACTCCATGTTTTTGAAGATCAGCTGTTGGGCATTTCAGTCTATGAGCTGGAGGGCTTCAGGAACAAAGGGCAACTCTGATTCCTTGTAATGCATAACGTCACAGGATCACTTAAAAATTCAGTTATTCAAAGAATTATGCTGTGTTGTCTTGAGATAGATCTTGTGATTTCCTTCTAATCCAGCAAAAGAATCAGTTATGTTATTGAATATACCATAAGCATCCTGGAGCAGGGATTTAGCTGACAACTAATTAGACAGATAATTCTATCTCGAGCAACTCTTTTCTCGGGGCAGGACTACTCTCTGTTTACAAGCTGTCTAGACACTCTGTGTTTAACATCTTGCATCTAAATTTTATAAGTTTTTAGTAAATTCTGTGGGCAGTGGATGAGACCTCTTTTTTTACCAGTGTTTTCTTGTGTGTATCCAAAAGTATCTTCCTAATGGTACCATTTATTGTGTACCTGTGTTGTGCATTACCCGGTGTGTCTAGACAAGTGCCTCACTGGCTAACTGACTGTGTGCCCAGTATGGTAGTATCCCCTTTTAGAGCAGCAGGGATTAAACTGAAGAGGATCAATGTGGTATTTCCAGTAGGAAGAGCTATTCTTAATGCCAAGGGAAGCAGGGTGTGCTCCATGGGGCTGGGAGAGAGAGGCCTCCGAGTGCTGTCATCTGGAACTCTGTCTTCCTGATCAACGAGGTTGTGTCTGGTTGATTTGTTTGGGTTTTTGTGGTTTGGTTAGTTGGTTTTGCCCTTTAGATTGGCAGATCCTGGGCTAAGTTATTTGTCTGCTCAGTTGGTTCTCAAGGTTGTAAAATAAGTCTGCTTGTCTGTCTCGGGAACAGGCACATCAAGTGTCTGCAACGTGTTCACTAACCTAGATGTAGGACTCTGGAACAGCGTAGACTTGATCTGTGCTACATATATGAAGTTGTTAAAGCTGTTTTAAACTGTTTTTCAGGTTCTAAATGGCTTCTAAGAAGTTGGGATCTGACTCTCATGGTAAGTGAAATTTGGCATCCTTGTCTTTTCAACAGGATAAATTCTACTATTGCTGCTGACTGATGTCCCATCCTAGACAGTCCATACAGACTAATCTGTTTAGCCACAGAGTAGTTTTTTCATTAGGAATGAACTGCCTTGGCTTCCTTCTGGAACAGTTGCTTGCTGGTGCTATATGTGCTTGTTCTCTGATTGAACTGAAATTCAGCCTGTGACTATTCCCTACTCTGTCATGGCAGAGTTATATCTTCCCCTTATCCCACTTACTCCCTTCAAAATCAAAGCTGAACTGCAGTTGTGAGACTGCTCTGATGTTTGCTGAAGTGGATGCTGGAGCTGTAGCATCTTCCTATGGAAGCCATATGAGAAGTTGAAATGAAAGTGAAGCTTTCAATATAACATTGAACTGTGCTTGGTCTTTACTCAACCATGAATTTCTTTCTTAAAATGGACTAATCTGGTTCAGAAGGCAGATGAAAAACAGACTATATTTTTTTATCTTCTGCATATGAGATGTGTAAAGTCATGCAGATGATTTGTATCATAAAAGTTATTTGCCTGTGTATATGCATAGTTTTTAGAAAATAAGTTGTAACTTGAGTGCAAATAATATTTCTGTGGAACATTAAAGTTCAGCTTCTTGTATGTGATGTGGCTTCCTCAAATCGGTAATCATGGCTTTTCATGCTGTCAAAACTTCTGCTTTTAGAAATTCAGCCATGATCTTTATTGTTAATTTTTCAGATAAGAAGGTTCTGGGGAATTCCAGTTGTCCTTGAGCTTTTTATTTAGTCTTGCAAGTGTAAAGTTAAAGTACAAAATAAGAAATGCCTCACTTAAGTCCATGGTTAAGGATTAATAAAAAGAGCCTATCAAAACTTAATTTTTAGATGGTCTCCTTTGCTGTGGCCCAATGATCCTGCTGCAAGACAACTAATTTCCTCATTAAGTAGCTACCAGCCCTTCAGCAGTTGCTTCTTTATCTGTAAACAGTCTCTAACTGCTTGTCTTCTGTGTCTGTTTTAATTTTTCTCTCCTGTTTGCCCAACTGGACGAGCAAAGACGCTGCCCACATCTAGAATTCAACGTGTCTTAAAAATTTCCCAAAACAGTACAGTGTGCTGGAACATGCTCCTGGCTTCAAAATAACAAGGCCCAGACAAATGGTGCTGTGAGCTGCCTTGGTAACTTGTCTGCTCTTCTGCGTGCCCTCTGTTCCTAATGACCAGCGACACTGTCACAGTACTGTTTCTGAGGAGCAGTGGAGCAACTTCCTTGGATTAATGGTGTCCTAAGAAATCAGCAGGACAGTTGTTTCAGTCTTCTCCGGGGTTGTTAAGAATAGTCCTACTAACTGAGTTTTGGCTTACTGTAAAGCATCTTGTCCAACAGCTGCCTGCAGCTCGGTGTCTGGCAGGTTGATGAAATCAGTCAATTTAGTTGATGTATCTCTTGTGATTATTGCTGAGCTACTTATTAGAGGTTAGAGGACTGATGTTGAATCACAGAATGGTTGAGGCTGGCAGGGACATCTGCAGATTATGTCCAAACCCCCTGCTTAAGCTCAGGTTTCTCAGGACCACGTTCAAATGGAGATGAAGATGGGACCACAAAGTATGAGTGGAGAGAAAAGGAACCCTTTTCATGTCTTTAAGGGTGTTCTTAGCATACACCTGTAACTATTCCTAACCGTGTAACTTCAGGTCCTCTTCTGTCATTTGAATGATTGGAAGTTCAAGCTTAAGTTGTAGGAATTAGTGGCATGTAGAAATGCAGCTTTCATCTGTTGTGCAAAAAGTGTGGGTTATGCCAAGTGCAGCATGATAATGTTTGTGTTATCGTTGTCACTATAGAATTTAAAAGCTTTTAACTCTGATTTCTGACAATTGCATAAGCGTGGTTCGTGTGACCGTGAAAACTCAGTTCCACATGCTTTCAAAACTGTTCCCCATTCATAACTGGTAACTGTTTGTTTTTTTTTTCTGAAGTGTTTCTGTTTTGCTACCAAACTGGAGGACATTTCTGTGGTTTGACCAGTGACTTCTGCATTACACTATAGTGGAGAGGAATCTTTGTTAGGCAGGAGTGTAATACAGAGCACAGTGTCAGAGACCAGGCTGGCAGGTACACTTTTGCCAGAGCTATTCTCAGAAATTCCTCAGTGTGCTTTTAACTGATAAAAGGATGAAGTGGTCAACAGGCATATTAAATAACAGTTTCAAAAAAACTTAAGTTGTTTCACTTGAACATGTGACTTTGAAACAGCATCACCAAACTAGTATCGTTCTGACTGGGCTGGAACAAACTGAATGCTATGTGCATCAGTGTTTTGCCTCAGAAAGACTTTTTATCATCAACTGTCCTGAAACACTTGGTGTGTTCCTAATATGTGTTTGTGTGTTTTGTAGCAGAGTCGTATTCAAGATGAGGTTATAGCAGTGGTTATTAAAATATCAGTATACTGGGGAGAAACTAGAAAGCTTTTACTCCTTAGTCAAGCTTTTCAGGTTAAGCTGGCATCTGTAAGTGCAGCCCATCTAGGTGTGTTTCATTTTATTTTCTGAGCAAAATAGGAGTTACTATGTAAATACCACAGTCTGGGCTTGTAGCCCCTGTGGCTGGTATCTCTTTCAGGTGCACTTGTGCAAGGAGAGGTGTCTGCCACTTACTGTGTTAATAGGTTTAATGAGACAAGTATTTGAACACTGAGCTAATTGGCCGGCGAGATCCACGCGGAGAAGCATTCCTGCTGCACCCGGATCATCTGGCTTGGAACAGGACTTGTGCGAGTGGGACTATGCAGAACATAGTAGCAACAGTCCGGGCTCTGGTTGTCCATGACTTGGCCACGATTTACTGCTCCTGGTGCAGAGGCTGCCACAGTTGCTATTTCTGTATAAGCAAATGCTTTGGTTCTCAAATTGCCGGCTCAAATACAATTTGGGTGACGTGGTGCAGTTAAACATGTTATTCCCACTAAGGATCAGTGAAAATGCTATTATATTCTACTTGGAGTGTGTTCTCATCCTGGAGGTGCAGGTGGTGTTCACCCTGATGGTTTCAAAGTGCAGGAGACAGCACCTGTGTCTTAACAAAACTCTGTGACCAGCACCTCCAGTGCGTGGAATGAGAGCTCAAGTGATGACAGCCCACAAACTGGTAACTCCAAATTGACAGGATGTTCCTGTTTTTGAAAGCTGCTCGGCCTCTGGGAGCTGTGGCTGCCTTGTAGATGAGTTGACAGTGAGGGAACACAAACAGTACTTAAGCTGCCATCTGAGTATGAAAATGGGTCAGATAAAAATGGCAAGTCACAGTTCACTGAGCGAGGGGTTGGGCATTGAACACCCTCTCAGTTATTGCCACTGATGTCTCTCTTTATCTGCATCACTCAAAGAGGAGTTTCAAGGAAGGCCTAGAGGCACTTTTGATACACACACCAGAAACTTTGCCTGTAATTCCCAAAGCTTAGACCAGCAATCCAAGAGATCATTTTCAGTTAATCAAAAAAACGAGTGCAATTTGTACTGTGGGTTTTCCCGTACTTCTTCACAGTAGCTCAAGGAAAACACGGCAATAGTCTGGTGGAGGTGGCTGAGCTTAAGTGGTTTTTGCCTTGTGAGTTTGTAGGATGCCTGAAAAGTGTCACCCTAAAACATTTTTTAAATATCAGGTGTAAGTGATAGATACAAATGACAGATGTAGCACCTGATCAAGTTTGATTGCCTTGTTTCAAGAATCAGAACTGCTGTGCTAAATAGTTGTGATATTTCACTGTGTTTTGGTTAAAGTGGAATGTCTGTGGGTCGTCACTTTGCCCTTGTGACCACTTCTTTCTGAATGTTACCTCCTACTTGCATGTCAAAACGTGGATTTTAGTTCGTCTTAGCTACTCTAAAGCTGGGTCATATCAAAACTTCTTTTGAATATGGTAAATAGAGATATAAGAGAATACAACATTCAGGAGACCTTCAGCATCCAGTTGTGTAGGAATAGTCTTGTCACACAGGAAAGTAGGACATGGGGTGCAGAGACTTCAAAATATGATGGATTGTTATGTTGTGAGGGGCATTGCCTTTTTTTTTAACAGTTGTGGGCTAGAACATCTAAACAAACCAAACAAACTCCACAAACAAAACTGAGGCATCAAAGTCCAAACAACTTCAAACTTCATTTGTACTGTCACCTGACATAGTTGTGGCAGCAGAGATAAAATAGCTCCCAAATACAGCAAAGTGAGCCTTAATTGAAAGCATTCAACTTGCAAGTTGTGGGGATTTTTTTAATATAATTTCTGCTTCTGATTTTAGGGCCTTTCAGTTACCTTGATGATGTCCCTTTTAAGATAGGAGACAAGTTCAAAACCCCAGCAAAGGTTGGATTACCAATTGGTTTCTGTCTGCCTGATTCTTCTCAGCTTGTCAGAGAAGCCCAGGTGAGTGATGTGTTTTGCCTTTCTGCTCTCTTCTCCCCTGACCCCAACATGTGGTGCTGTAAATTGCAGGTAGTCACAGTTCACTCACGAGTCATGTCAGTCCTGTGGTGTCATTTCATGTACCAGACAGTATTTGCAGAATGTCTGTTGTTAGACTTTATAGAAGGATAGAAATATGATGGGTCATGCAAAAAGCTTCTCCTTGTTGTTTCCTTAGAAAGCCACTAGGTTTTTATTTTTAAGCATTTATTTTAGTGTATCTACTTTGAAGAAGCACGGTGTTTTTGTGCAGTGGTTACAGTTTTAAATGTTACCCTGGCTAAGTTTGAATATAATTTTTAAGAGCAAAAGTGCTAAGGACTGATACACCTGTGCAATGGCATAATTTCCGGTTCTTTTTTTCTATGTAGTTCTGAGAGGGAATTCTGTGGGGCAGACAAGTTACAACTTGGTACCTTGGTGGCTCCCCTGTCTTGAGGAGCATGTTTCTATTAAAATAAGCTGTTAGTAGCATAAAATCAATTGCTTTAGCCTAGTTGTTGAAAACCTAATCTCCAAATGCAGGTTGTGATACAGGAAACCTAATTGAACTATGTTTTCTCATTTAGATCCATGATTTTCCTTGACCAGTCCCAGTTGATGATTGTTTTCGCTTTGTCTGTGACAGATTGCTTTAGGCTTTTTCCTTATAACCATTAAATGATTACCTGATTGTCCTAGTAGACCTGTTTCCACTCATTTAAGCTGATGTGGGAGAGCTACATATAGACACACACAAAGTTATGATAGCTCTGCTCACATACCAAAGAGTGTGTAGTAGTGGTGCCCAATGCTTCTGCCTGTGTGTTGTTTTCCAAAATCTCCGTGCTGATAACTTACATATCACACCTCTTGGAGTCTTAGAGCTCAGGGAAGGGAAACTGGAGCCCGCTACAGGATGAGATGTGGCACAACACATAGTGAGTAGCCTGTAGAGGCCCATGAATCCTTGCTGGCTTGTTGCCCTTTAGAATTAGGAATTTATGACTTGGCAATCCAGTGGCAAAGTACTCCTGTTCAGGTATGTGCCATTGTCCTGTCGAGGCTGTCTTAACACTTCTTGTGAATCTGAGGTCTAAGCTGCCTGTGGACTTGACTCCTAGGCTGTGTTCTCTGAACATTTTGTGGTTATTTAAAGATTAAGGCTGTGCAGAATTTTGTCCTTTACAACCAAACCACTGAGTGGTCAGTACACTGGTAGTGAGTAGCTTACGGATGCCTCTCTGTGCTAACCTGGCTCTGAAGGACCTGATATTAAGTGGAAAAAGCTTGAGGGATCCTGTCCTGTCAGTTACTACAGCAAAACCTGCTGCCGAAGGAAGGTGTTGTCATTGTTGTAACCATTGTATCTGCTTTGGCTGGCAAGGCAGTAGAGTGAAAATACAAACACCTCTTAAACTAGTGGGAGTGAAACTAATATCGAGTGCCTTAGGAATCTTTTAGGGCAGACTGAGTAATACTGTATTGGCCTTCGGATGCATAGTTACTCTTCTGCAATCTTGAATGACATGTGGAACTAGTGGATGGGAGGTAGTTCAGTGGTGCCAGGTTGGGGAATGATTGTCCATCTAGTAACGTGTTACACTTTCCCTTGCTACATCTGTAGTCCTGGGGGAAGAAGGCGGGAGACTTGTGAAACTCATTTTGGGACGATCAGTAGCTCTAAAGCAAAACTAAATGCAGAAAGGAGACAAAATATGGTATTCTAATTCAGGCTGCAGCCAGGTTTTGTGCACAGAGGCAAAATTACCCTCTTGTAGTGTCTGCCAGCTTTGTTAATCTGTAGGCTGGGAAAAGGTGATGACTGTCCATGGTAACTCAGGTAGCTCTTCTTCCTTGGTAACTCACGTTGCTGTTAGAAGTAGCAATTACGATCCTTACAAATTAATTTTTTTCCCCTTCTCTCCTTTCCCCTCCACCCCCATCCAGTATGACTTCTCACTGGAAAAGAAAACAATCGAGTGGGCTGAAGACATCAAAAAAATCCAGGCTGCCCAGAGGGAAGCTGAACGCAAGGCAGAAGAAGCACTAGCTAACTCCAAAGCAACTCCAGAGGACAGCACCAGGATGGGGTTCTCAGAGGGACCTTGCCCTGAAGCCATGCCTCCTCCTATCAACCCCATCCTCGCTAGCCTGCAGCACAATAATATCCTTACTCCCACGCCAGCCAACAGCAGCTCTGTGAAGCAAAAGGTCCTCAGCCCACCTCGTCCAAAAGCAGATTTTAACCCAGCTGATTTTGAACGCGAAGAAGACCCGTTTGACAAACTGGAATTAAAAACTATTGATGATAAGGAGGAATTAAAAAATATTCTTGAAATTCACGTTGGTACTACTGGGCCTATTGTTGCCCAGCTGTTAGATAATACTTTGCCCAAAGGAGGGTCTGAGTCTGTGTTACAAGATGAAGAAGTTCTGGCATCCATAGAAAGGGCCACGTTGGACTTCAAACCCCTTCATAAACCCAATGGCTTTATCACTTTACCACAGCTGGGAAACTGTGAAAAGATGTCCTTGTCTTCCAAAGTGTCCCTTTCTCCTATCACTTCAGTGAGCAATATCAAATCCCTGTCCTTTCCTAAACTTGACTCCGATGAGAGTGATCAAAAGTCATCAAAGCTCACGAGCACTTTCCACAGCACTACCTGTCTCCGCAACGGCACTTTGCTCAGCTCTTTGCAGGCCTGTGCCCAGAGTAAAGGCAGTGAACTGAATGGACTCCACATGGTTGGTGTTTCTACTCTAAATGAGGACAGTGCCAGGGAGACGTCGACATCACCCTTCTCATCCAGGCTGTCTTCCCTGGCTGCGCCGACTGTTTGTACGGAAGACGAATCATCTCAAAGCACATCGACTACGGTAAATGTGCAGTGGATTGGAGCTGGGGCTGCTGGGGAGAGGTGGAGGTGCAGAGGCAAATCCTCCCTCTGGACTGTCCTGTGGCTTTGGCTATAGCTTCGTTTATTAGGAGTGACATGTAGATCCTCTTGAGTTACGTGGCAAATTGATCAATCCAACAGGCTTTCATGCTGGCAGTTCTGAACCTCAGATGATTACTCTGCAGTTTTTCCCAAAAATTTGGTAATTTTAGGCTAACTGTAGTGATTTTTATTTCAGCTTCTCAGCTCTCGTTTGTTGCTGATAGTTGCACACCTTTGAACTAAGTATATAAGGCATCTTTTGTGTATGGTCCTGCCTTTTGTCCTATCCGGCTGACATGTATCAGATTCTGAAGTGCTGTTAGGCTTTGAGTCAGATCTCTTCCAGATTTCTTCCTTGGTTTGCTTTTTTTATTTGCTGGAAAAAACGGGAAGTGCAGACTTCTCAAGGAATAGCAGTAATAACAAATTCAAAAACACAGATGTGCTGTGTCATTCAGGGAAGAAAAAAGTGCTTGTGGTTGACCTGCATTGAAATAAGTGTATTTTTTTATTTTTAATTTGCTTCCTGAGATCCTTTTAAAATTCAGTCTTCGAAAGGAAGACAGTTATGGTGGTTTGAAATCTGGTATCCACCCTCCCTCGTGAAGGAGGGTGGAAGGGTTGCTTGGTGGAGACCAAAACCAGTCTTGAAGATCATCTTGTGTTTTTTAACATCACCGTTGGTTGCTGCCCAGCTCTGAGACAGGAGATCGAATCTTCATTTCCTCAGTCTTGTTGCAAGTTCTAAAGTGACCCTGAGGACACTAGCTTCACACCAGCTGTTGTTTTTGTCTCTTTGTGAATAAGAGCAGAGATTAGAGTAAGTTTGTGGACTTTTTTTTGTAAAGAACCTCAGATCTGGACATGAAGCCTAGTGAAAACTGTGTAGTCAAACCATCTAGCTGGTTCTAAAATAATCTGCATTTTTTTTCTGTCCAGTATAAGCAGTGTTTCAGTGGTTCTGTGGTTTTACTGGCACACTGTAGGTTTTTGTGATACCATATGCTCTGTAACAAATGATGCTGCTCCTCTCCTGTTGTTCTCCCACCTCTTTTCAGGCTTAGGTGAATGCACTAACAATTGTGAAATACAGTATTCTGGGAAATGGTGTGTTTGTCACCAGAACAGCTGTTTATTGGTGACCAGAACAAATTTAATACTGTGAACTTTGGCAGGAGGAGCACTGTGCTGAGCACCTGCTCACTGCTGCAAGTCACAGGGGTGAGAGGTGATTGTGTGGTCGTGGGTAGCTCAGAGGTGAAACCTCAGTTACAAAACACGTAGCATCTCTGGGGACTAAGATGAAAAATCACAACTAGATAGATGGAAATTAAGATGGCCAGATTTTCCCTCTTAACTATTCAAAATCTCTCTGCTGGATTAAAATTTGTTAAAGACCAAGAGGGAAGGTGTATCCTCAAGAATGCTGTAAGGGAAGATTGACAAAGAAAGAGACTTGGTAGTAGAAGTAATAAAGGTCTTAATTTGAAACTATTTCTCCTTTGGAAGCAGCAAATCAAGAAAGAGGTATGCTGACAGAACTAGTTCTTTCTGTTTGAATTCCAAGACTTCAGGTTATACTTGTTTCATGTTTCCACAGGAAAGTCCCAGTGACTGGAAAATGACAGCTGAGAGGCAAGAAATTGAAGTAAATGCAACAAAAGAATTTAAGTAAATGTAACAGAAGTCCTCAGAGTAGGAAAACAACAGAAGGAAGTCAGAGTCAAATGTAGAATAAGCCTGTCCTTTTTCACAGAATCATAATAGTAGTTTGGGTTGGAAGGGACCTTAAAGGTCATCTCGTTCCAGTCCTCTGCCATGGGCAGGGACACCTTCCCCTAGACCAGGTTGCTCAAAGCCCCATCCAACCTGGCCTTGAGCACTCCCAAGGATGGGACATCGACAACTTCTCTGGGCAGCCTGTCACAGGGCCTCACCACCCTCACAGGGAAGAATTTCTTCCCAATATCCCTTTTAACCCTGCCCTGTGTCAGTTTAAAGCCATTCCCCTTTTCCTGTCACTACACGCTCTTGTCCAAAGTCCCTCTCCTTGGAGGGAGGGACTTGGAGCCCCTTAGGTGCTGGGAGGTGCTCTAAGGTCACCCCAGAGCCTTCTCCAGGCTGAACAAACCCAGCTCTCTCAGCCTGTCTCCATAGCAGAGGTACTCCAGCCCTTTGAGCATCTCTGTGGCCCCAGCCTTTTAGGAAGCCTCAGGACAACTGTGTGTCCACAGTGATTTTATAATTTTTTTCCTCATGAGACTAGAAATTGTAACTTTGAATTTGCAGTTACCAGTGGAGTTTTTGCTTTACCAGTGAATAGGATGTTGGAAATTTTGGATGGAAACAAATCTGTGGTTTCTCCATTTCTCTGAGGCTGCACAGGTTCTGTGATGGTCCCCTCCCCTCACTTTTTGGTATGATTTTCAGAGCTTTGGCAGAAGGAGAAAAGACTAGTGAAGACAACACTTGTTTGTTTGAAATTAAACTCAAGTAGATTGAGGAGCAGGAGTTGGTTTTCCCAGACTCTTGAATCTCTGGTGTCAGAAGCAGTTTTGGTTCTCCTGGCTACAGCATCAATAACAAAGCATCATCCTTCAGTCAGACAACCAGCTGATTTCAGGGCTTCTCCAGACCCACATTTCACCGTATCCCATATCCTAGTGCTTTTTGCCCTGGGTATTCAGAGTGAATATGATGTCTTAGACTTTGTCTTATAGAAGAAAAATTCTTGCCCTTGAGATTAAAATGGTCAGAAATGGCGAAGAAAACCTTGGTGGTGGTTTGGCATCTTTTTGCAAATAAATGGAATTTGTCAAAATCTTGGTAGATTTTGTCAGAACTGGTTTTCTGTATAGGCCTTTTTGTTGTTCATTTTGGGCCCAAGGAAGGCCTTTCTGAAGGATGTGGACAAGCTTTCAAGCAATCTGTGTTGGCATAATAACTGTTAAGAAATGCAAAAAGCTGTGGTTTTTGGTCCACAGTGATTTCCTGCAGTCTGTTCTAATTCTGTTTAAAATGCAGGAGTTCTAGATGTGTGAACTGAAATGTACAGACTTGGTGGGGCCAAGGCCTCACTTTGCACAGCTCTTATCTTGGGCAAAATCCTTTAAAGTGATGGGTTGGTTCTGCCCTCTGGCAACCTGGTTTTGTGGAAAGGGAGCAGAAGGAACGTGACCCAGCCTTGCTGCTGTATCGGGAACGGGTCTGAGTGCTGAGCAGAAAAATCACATGCTCTTTTTAGCCAGTGTGCCACGTTGTTCCTATGCTGCTGTGGAATTCAGTGCTTTGGGAGTAGAAAAGAGGTGTATTTTTCTCTTACCCCTTCTCATGTTCAATAAGTCAAGAGAAGTCTCTAGGCAACAGTTTCAAAAGTACCACTGTTACTCAGGCTGTGCAGCGCTTGGTCAGGAGCTGAACTGGAGCCAGCGAGTTTCGCTGAGCTGTGTGAACACACAGCTGTTACAGTGACAGAATAAACAAGCTTACAATTATTATGAGAGTACACACATCCTGCTTGGAGTATAATCCGTTTGTAGAGTGCTGAGAGAAGAAATCCTCATGATGGCTATTCTGTAGCTACACACATATAGGTGGCTATTCTGTAGCTATTTCTGCATGTGAGATGTGTGATGTCCACTTCTCATATGCAGAAGCGTGATCAGACCTTGAGCCTCCATGGTGTGGTGGAGTATTCTGTAAAACCCTCCTTCCCCAGCTATGGCAAATTCTGCTCACTGGTGCATAATGTTTATGGTTGTTTTATTTGTGTGTTGTCCAGCAGGTACACCCAGACTACAAGGAAACAGAAATCCCTGTGGTAAGTTTCCAAATACCTTGCACTGGATCATGTTTATGATAATCTCCAGACCTAGTGTTCCTGTGAGTACAGGAAAATCATAGGTGGTGAGTAAACCTGTGGTGAGGGAAGCAATCTCTGTGCTTCCTCTGAGGTGTGGGGTTTGGCTGTATCATGACCTTCACTGTTGCAGGGGCTGGGTGTTCAAAGGTTTTGGTCACACCAGTAGGAGGGGGTTTATTGTGAAGAATCTGGGTTGTTGATTGCTGTTTTGGGCGTTAAAAGAGTGTGGTGGGAATCAGACATTGTGCACTGCTCTGTTTCATCCTCACAGCGTGTAACTTCCCAAGGGCAGTCTAGAAACCCTCTTGTATTAATTACATGGGGTATCCTGGTTCTGCATTAGCCAGGAACAGGATGTGGGGATGCAGGAGATGACCATCACCTCAGCCTCTGTGTTTTCCCCTTCAGGTAACACACCAAAACTTCCCAGTGTCTAAAGTGCCCAGCAGCAGCAGCTGCACGATGGAGCTGCAGCAGGGCCTCTCCCCCAGTGAGAGGCAGTGTGTAGAGACCGTGGTCAACATGGGGTACTCGCCAGAGAACGTCCTGAGAGCCATGAAGAAGAAGGGACAGAATATAGACCAGGTAAGAGCTTGTGCAGTACAAAGAAAGGCTTCGTTGGACACTGGTTCTGCTGAGGAGCAATCCTGGGTTTGCAAGATGGATGGGGGGGAAAACTTCTTCTAACAGCCTATAGTGACTGCCATCAGCTGCTGGAGGAGTTGTCACCTGGCAGTGGAGGCTCCCAAAAACAAAGAGAAGATGGCTTGTGCTTGTTCCTGATGAGAGACTGCTTGAGCTGGCCACATCTGTGGGTGCTGTGGTTGGAGCCGTGCTGAGCGTGGGATGGGCCTTGGCTCTGTGTGCAGCTGGGACAGGAGCTGGGTCTTCCCAGAAGCCACAAACCCATCCAAAGGAAGCTCAGCATGGCTCTGCACCATGCTTAGTGCCACGTGGCAGAAATACAGCCAACTTCCCTTGTTCTGAGCACGAGGGCTTACGATGCTGACGTCTCTCCTTGTAGAGAGATCGGCCCCTGCAGGCCTGAGACAGCCCTGAAAGGCTCCTGCAAGGCCCCACTGACCGACTTTAGTGTGCACCCTGGTGCTGGTGCTTTCTGCCTTGTGTGTGTTGCCTCAAATGACTGCTAAAACCAGGTCACTGAGCTTAAATCACTGCAGGGTGGAGGGTGGCTCTGGGTCTTGGATCCACTTCAAACACTTTTAAGTGGGGAGAGCACGGCCAGACTCTGTGCTGGCCCTGGGCAGGCTCTGTGCCACACAGGACTGTGCCTGTGCAGGAGGGTCCCAGGGGCTCTGGCTTGCTGGGCTGATCTCCTGCCCACTTCCTACACATTGAGAGTGGCTTAAGCTCTGCACTGGAGTGAACTGTGGTATCAAATGGAAAAAAGTGTCCCTTAGGAGGGTGGTTTTAAATCCTGCTGTACTTGCAGGCCGTGTTCTTTTGCACACCTCGCACTGCCCACCTGACCCTTCCCTGTGCCTCTCGAAGCTGAGGATGGGTAAGAAATGTGTCAGTGGTTTCTGTGCATGTGAGCTGGGATTTGCAGCTCACTCACCAGTGTGCTGAGTTGATCTTCAAAGGCTGACTGCTTTCAGATTGCATCAGCTCTTGTGGCTGTCTGAGAGGAAGCTGGAAGCTGACATGTCTTGACTGCTGGACCTATAGTTTCATTTTTAAAATGTGTAGTATAAAAAGCACACAAACTTTGGCCTTCCGCTGTGCCGTAAGGCACAGAGGGCTGAAGGTACACTTCAGAGGGTGCTCTGACTGGCGTGGAAGATGTTCAGAGCTGGCTGGAGAGCACAGGAGGACAGAAGGGCTTGTCTGCTTTCTCTGCGCTCTTGTATAAAAAGAGTGTCTCAACTCTGCTAAGAAGGACTTTGTCTCTGAAGTGCCGGGTTGGAGTCACGCTCAGCCCCTCTGCACAAAGGTGCCATTCAACCACGCGCTGCCAACGCCACAATGCAAACTTGGTTTCTTTTCTTCATTCCTTACAGGTGCTGGATTACCTGTTTGCACATGGACAGCTTTGTGAGAAGGGCTTTGACCCACTTCTTGTTGAAGCAGCTTTGGAAATGCACCAGTGTTCAGAGGAGAAGGTGAGGGTGCAGTGGGTGCAGGAACAGAGAATGTGCCATGACAGGGAATTCCAATAGCAGTTTCTCTGGCTGATGTAATTCTGGCTTTCATGGTAATGCTGCTTTTTTTCCAAAACTGACTGCCAAAGGGCATCTTTGTGTTGATAAAGCTAGAATTTGTTAAAGCATTAGAATTCTTCTGCGTTGTTCTGTTACTCACTTTGCAAGCATTTTTATGAGGACAGGATTTTTTTGAAACCCTGCTTATTGTGGTCATAATGTTTTGAATGCCCAGAGTTCTCTTGTGGGCAGGGTGCTTGGTACATAGAGAGTTAACTTCAGCAGCAGCAAATTGTCTTTCAAACCCTGCCAGCCTGCCCTGGCCATGGATTTTCTCCCTTGTATGAATGCATCTGCCTGGCTGCTCAGCAAATTGGTTTAGGGCTCACTCTAGAAGAAGCTGGAAAATGAGTTTTGGTTCTGGTTCATTGTCTGGCTGCTTTACCAGCACCAAAGGTACAACAGGGGCAGGTAGCCAGGGCAGAGGACAGCAGGATCTTTTAAGTCTGCCAGCCTGTTGTGTGCCAGGTTATTACATGAAGTCTTTAAAGGTGCAACCCAACCCCCACCCCAGACATACGTATGCCTTCCTGCCTTTCTTGAACTAGTGATGAGCTTGCAAACAGAGGAACAGCAGTGTGAAGGTGGGAAGGAACTGAGTTCAGGAAACACATTTGCTACTTGCTCAACCCCAAAATTGGAAATGGTTAATCTCCTGATTGTCCATTTCAACCTACTTGCTTGTTGGGGATTTCTCTTTCCCCTGGAGTGGAGCAGAGACACTGTAAATGGCAGAGGGTTCATAAAAATGATCAACTGACTCGCTTCTTGCCACTTTATTTTTTCAAAGCTCAGGGAGGATTTGCAGTTGATGTTGGTAGTATTGTATGTGCACAGTGGGGTTTGTGCTAATCCCCCAAGTTTGCCCTAGATCTGAGAAGCCAGTTGACAGCAAGGGCTACTGTGCTGTTCCCAAAGTCAAAGTAACTTTAAAAAAAATTCAGATGCAGCAGCAGCTGCTGGATGGGGGAGCTGGGTCCCATTAATCAGCACTTTTGGGAGCCCAGATTGGGCCAGGCTGATAAATTTCCTCCTGGGAGAGAGACAACCACATAGGCTAGGCTTTGGTGCCCCTGTTGAAGAGGATTTTGGAAATGAAGGACAAGAAACAGAGGGCACTGAAGGTGAGGTCCCGTGGCCTCCTGCACCCAGAGCTCTGCTGTGAGCAGAGTTTCCCCAAAGAGAGCCAGAATAGGCTGTGCCTGGGGAGGAGGAATCTGCAGCCATGGCATGCCCAGTTGCTGAAGACAAGCTCTGTGCTAAACCTCCACCAAGCACTGATCCACTTGTCTCTTGCAAATAATGGGCTTGTCTGTCTTTCAGATCACAGAACTTCTCCAGCTAATGAGTCAATTTAAAGAAATGGGCTTTGAACTAAAAGACATTAAGGAGGTCTTATTATTACATAAGGACCGACACAACGCTTTGGAAGATCTAATGGCCCGTGCAGGAGCCAGCTGAAAACACATTCCTGGATTCTCGGCGTGCAATGGAGCAGGACCAGCCCCGCCACCTTCACACCCAGTGTGACTTGCTCTCAGCGGGAAGGAGTCCAGCTTTTTCCATACAAGGGAGAGTGACTGAGCAAGCCTGCCCACGTGCATCACTCCAGCATTTCTCTTTCCACTGAGGGCCAACTTTCTTTCTTAAATTAAAGTTTTAAAGTGTCCTTTCCTAAGTTTCCTTTTTCCAGCTTGGCCATGGAGAGTTCAGACTGCCCAGCCTCTACTGGAATTGTACATAGGTAGAGATGGAGTGGTTCCCCCCTCACTGTTGCACTGGAGTTGGACAGAAGAATATTAAGTTGGTTCTGAAACTAGAATGCTTTGGTTCTTTGAAGCTGCTTTTATGGTGTCTTGTCTGCTTGTCCTGAATTACTTGACTGTGTCACAGTCCAGATTAACTGGTTAAAGTTGACCTTTAGTGCAATGGAGTTTTATTTTTTGGTTGAAAGCTAGTCTGTAACTTAGTAAAACACTGGTTCAGAAATTGTCACTATGCATAAAGACAGAACCTTGTTTAGTCCTCTTGGATTTTGTTTTTTACCCATGCATCCAACACTTCTGCCAGACATGGGTGTCCAATGCTCAGTGGTGTGTAAGTTCCCTTGAAGCAGGTAAGCTGTGAACTCTACCTGGACCTGCAACTTGTGTTGGTTCTTGTACGTGAAGGCAGAGAGCTGGGGCTCAGTATTCTTAATCCCCCAGGCTTGTAGGATATTTAAGACAATGCCCTGCTAGGAAATCAGTTATCTTTTTGTTTTAAATAATACTCAGTGTGATGCAGGAGGTTTCTTTCAAGCACCTTCTTTAAAACAAATATACTCACTGCATTAGTTCCATTTTTCACACTGCTATAGAATTACATAATAACATCTAGTACTACCAATCAGGTTTGGGGTTGTTTTTGATAGTTCAAAATATTATGTTGTACATTGTTCGAGTTCTAAATACATAAAATATCAGCAGTCTTGAGGAATCTCTGATTTGCTAAATATTTTGATTCTGCAGAAGAACAACTAATAAAACCCTCCAATATAACTCCCAGTGTCATGGTTCCCATCTCTCACGCTCTTTGGCTTCAGCAAAGAACTTGCTGGGTCCTGCTCCTGTGGGCACATGTGAACACTTGGGCAGAACATCCCGATGTCTTGGGGCCGTGGCTGCAGTGGTGGAGTGTGCTGGGCTTCTCTGGGGCTTATTTTTGCTTTGTGGCAAAAACCGAGCCTAGGGATCCAAACTCACATTAGAGCTGGAGCTTTGGACTTCCACAGGCAAGAACAGCCCAGCCCATTGCCTTGGTGTAGGTTTTTCAGTAGGAGGTTTTAGCTCATCAGGACTCTGAAGGGGGTGGCATTTATCTCCGTGGTGTTTGTTTAACTTTCTGTGACCAGAACATCTAATTTGAGCCCAGTGTGAACTCCTGGAATTCTCTGTGAGGTGCCCAAGTACATTAATTACATACCTTTACTTAAAATGCTGCCAAGGAGGGATGTAGCTGGCAAGTATCCAGGAGATGTGGAGAGGGGATGAGGAGGAGGACCAGGGCAGATTGCCCTGCATGTATCCCATGGTGTTGAACGTCACCATCTTCTAGTGGTGGGACTGAAATTAAAACTTGTCTGAGAAGGATGTGCAGCAGCTGATGAGAAATGTGACAGTTTGAAATGAGACAATAGGGTTCCTGATTAATTGGAAAACATGGCAAACAAAACTGAAACTGCTTTACCATCACTGCCAGGAGCAGTCGCTTGTATTGCTTGTATGGCTTTCTCAACAAATCCCCATCTGGTACCAGACAGTCCTGAAGAGGCAAGAAGTCTTGCCAGTGAAACAACAACTGTTTAGACCAAACCTCTGAATAAAATAATCTCTTTGGTTCTGTTAGTGTGTGTTGTTTTTTCACATTTTCCCTGTGGGGGCTGGTTCTTAACCCCACTACTCTCTCTGTGTATGGAGGCTGTTGTAGAGGTGAGAGCAGGGAGGGGAAGGTGGTCTCCTCATTCCAGGGAGCCAGACCCACCTGACTCTTCCCTTGTGATGTTGCTCGTGTTTTGGCAGTGAGGTTTCCAGACTTACATCACTGGGTGGCTGAAGGCATGAAGTGTATTCCTGGGGTGGCATCTTGGAGAAGAAAAGACCATGCAGTGTGGGGATTAACCTCGTGTCTTAAAGGAGGGGAAGGAATGTGTAATGAGAGACAATGTGATGAGACTTCAGTGTTCTGGGTGCTTACTCCGTACTGTTCTCTTCTGTCAAGGCACAGCTCAGCACAGATGTGGAAAGGTCCTGCTGGCTGGAGCATTGCTGGGCTCTCCCCTGCTGCTGGCTGGTGGGCGGATTGGCTGCACCCCTGGTCACACTGGAGACCTCAGGGCTTTTCCTTGGGTTCTCAGGTCGGATTGATTTATGTACCTGGCACTTGTCACTGCTGTAACTTTGTCGGGGTGGGCACTGAGGGCTGGGCTCCTGGTGGGAGGGCTTGTGAGGAGAAGGGTAGAGGCAAAGCCAAAATTGCTGGCTGGGGGTGTGGGAGCAGAGGTGTCGCTGTGGTCACTGTTCAGTGTTTTGAGGGTGAGTTCTTTATGGGATCCTGCAGTTGGGCAGGGGGAGCAGCAGATGCCCCCATGCTCCAGGGATTTCTCCACCGAGCCCTGTGGCTCCTGGCCCAGCCCTGCCAGAGCACTCCCAGCAGTGCAGAGCCTGGCTGGGCAGCTCTCGTGTTGGCCGTGCAAGGGTCACTGCTGCTGGCCCAGGCTGGTCAGGCCGGCCACGCTTCTGAAACACCAGCCACACCAGCAGACTGGGGAAGAAGGGGATCTCTGCCAACTCCCAGCCCCACTTGATCTTCTGCAGTCAGTCAAATGGGCACTTCGATCACGTTTCCTTCAGAATGGTTTTTACCTGAATACTGTACATTGAATTTTACTTTAAATTATGTCAGCTGTTGAAATAAAGTACCAAGCCTCTTCCATGACCATTAATAGTCTTTGTTGCACCTCAATACAAAAGTGAACCAAATGAAAACCTTTCATATCAGTTGTCAGTGGAATATGAGACAATAGGAAGAGGATGACACTTCTAAGATGCTCATTTAGCACATCTTCACATAAGAATTAATGCAGGGGCTTGGTAATAACCCTAAAAATGGAGAAAAAACGTTCATCTTTGGTAGTTGCATACGAGGAGCCCAGTGTTGGTATCTTCTCAGTGTGCAGCACTTCAAACATGTCCAGCTATTGCCATGGCTGGGCAGATTTCCACAGCCAGGGCTGCTTTATTTTTTTCATTTTAGTCAAATCTCACATTCAGTGGGGAAAATAAAATTTGGAGAACAGACTGATAATAAAAGATTACATTTAGGAAGGTACAGTCTTCTGGACTGGCTGGATGACTCCAGTTTAAAAAAAGATTGTATCAGACCTCGGGAAACTGTGTGTTGTAGTTATTTTGATTACTTCTTGTTTCCCAGTGTCCCTGGCCATTCCTCAAGGGAGCAAATAGTTCCAGCTCTGGGAACGGGCTCTGGGGCTCAGATCTGCCAGATGAAACTTGCCTTTTTCACAGTAGACCAGATGGGATTCACAGGTTGCTCAAAACTGGCAGCTGATTTAACTCATATCCCTGCTTGTGGAAATTTTTGGTCCCTCATCTGTCTTGTCACAACTGTCTGAAAGCACCGAGGTTTGGACACGGCACTGTTGGTTGTGCAAATGGTTCTTCCTTGTGTGTTGCTTTAGAAATGTTCAGTTGCCAAGTGCTTGTGAGGGTACTTTGCTGAGCTGCACTTTAAAATCCTGAACGTGCATTTAGCCAATACTCTTCTCCCAAATGTCAAAGCACGTGGAGGGAAAGTTTTCGTCCCTCGCACTGTGTTTTTGGCTGGGCATCACATTTTCCTGTGACCTGTGCACACATCCTACAGTCTGACCTTTTCCTTGGTTCCAAACAAACTTGCAAAACTCCTCAGCTGCTCCCTGACAGCCCTGTTTGCTGTGTGCTCGCTGAGAAAGTGCTGGGGAAACCACTCTTAAGTGCTCACAACCTTTCATGCAGAAAGTACAAGGACTACCCAGCTGCCTCATATTCCCCTCGCCTTGCTCATCAGAACACTGTCCCTGGCCCCAGGAGGTGAAGGGAGCTGTTTTAAACACTTGCTGTTCCCTGAGTGGCTTTAGCAGGGTGCTGGGTGTCCCACTGCTTTACAGCTCTCCGTGGTGCTCCACCGCTCTGTGCTGTGCACAAGCACCAGGAGTCTTGCTCAGGGACACCTCATATCTCTGGGCAAGGAAGGCTTTTGAACAGGGGGCTGGGACATGTGGGTTTAGGTGTGACATGTTGCTGGCCTGTAACCTGGACACAGGAACCATCTTGAGAGCCATCAACTCAGACCCTGGAGAAACTCCGCTCTCTGCTCCACAGGGAAATCCAGTTTCAGTTGTAAAATGGATACTTAACCAGTGCTAAAACACCCCACCAGTCAGGAGAGTGATGTGGGATTCATGTGTGACATTCCTGGGAGTGTTTGCACCAAATATGCATCCCAGAGTGTCACTGTGATTACTGCACTGCTGCTCAGCCTGACTGGGGCTCCTGCGGGAGGCTGTGGAGCCAGGCAGTAAAACCCACAGCTGGTCAGACAGGAGTGTTCCATTACCCTTGGCATTTCTGGCTACTGAGCAGGCTTTGAATGAGCTACCACAGGCATTACTGAGGAGACACTGAGATGGATGAATGCGCTGCGACAGCCCTAATTTTGGAGCGGGAGCGCTCACACAGCATGTTGTCAGCAAGCATGTTTCAAGGTCACTTGTGCCTTCAGCAAGTGGACTTGCTTTGTGGTTTAGATGTGATGCATGTGCAGCACCAGAGCTTCTACAGGGCTCCAGCTGATGGTTCTGTAGTTGTTGATTCAAATACTAGTTTCACATAACAGCAATCAGCAGCCCCAGGGAGCTCAGTGCCTCCAGCCAGACCTGCTTTTCACATGAGAAATCAGTTCTGTGAGCCCAGTGGGCACTGCAGGGCCGGGCACGGGGCTGATGTGTGCAGCAGGTGAAGCTGCTGGCCTCTAGCTGTGGGCAGCACCATGAAACCCACACGCTTATTAACACAACAGATGAATCTCTGGTACAAAGTCCCTGCTAAACCGCTCATTACCCATGACTTAAACCACATCTTTCAGGAGCTCTGGAGTGTTCATCCCACAAACTAGGGCAACAATAGGCTTCCTTCTTCTCAAACTGACAGTGCTTCTTGCCCTGCCTTGACTTCCAATTACTAAGTAGGTCTGGTTATGTTATTGTAACAACCCCTGGCTCCTGTTTGCAAACACTTTTCTGGGAAGCTTTTGAGCATTTCTATTCTATTTTCCCCTCCGCCCCCCCTTTTTTTGGCAATGCAGAAGTGCCTTTAACACGTGAGAAGTTGCTGAGATACATGAACAGGACTGCCTGCTGCTTGATGAGATATTTAAAGGCTGCTGAATTGTTATTTTTAAGAAGGTGGCTTACAGGTATTAATGAAAATACAAAGCCTGTGTTGCCAATTAGTCACCTCTCATTTACTCAGAATTCTCTCCGTCCTTATATAAAATACACACTAATCGCACACATCAAACCAAAAGCTATCCCCTACCACCCACACTCTGCAGCACCAAGTGCAGCAAAGTGCTGGCTGGTGTTTTCCATAGCTGCTCCCATGTGTGTGGAAGCAAAGAAGGTCTAAACTGGTGGAGGTGGTTGCAGTGACATGTCAGTGCCAGGAGAGGCTAAACAGAGCTGGAGCTGGGCTCGCATTGTTTGGATACACTGTGACTTCAGTTCCAAGATTTCATCCAGCATGGCCATGAAATTCTGAAAATCCTGGTGAAGAAGGCAAAAGGAAAGTTTAGGAAACAGCAGCAGCAGGGTTGAGAAAATCAGCATATTTTTTGCACTGCAGCAGTGCATAAAAGCCTGTTTTCCATTCTGCAGTATAGTAGATTACATGAACATTTCCTTATTTCAGTCCCAACCCTCACAGACAAAGGTTAGTGTCTCTAAGTACCAAGGTTCACTGACTCTGATAGTTTTATCTGTTGGTGAAATTACAGCAAATACAATGGTTTAAAAATAAAAATGTATGAAACACCTGTTGTTACTCTGCTACACTGGTCAGCTTTTCAAAGATTTGGTACAGGGACTGGTCACCCAGTTTTACAATCTACTGAACACTGTTCCTGACACCTCTAATGTTGGATCATGAAAATAAATGGGGTGTTGGGCCACCCATGGATCATAACAGCCCAATCTTGAGAGGTGTGAGGGGTTTATTTCTCATCAGGTCACAGGCCCAGTCCAACTCCTGCCTGGCTGCAGGTCTGCCAGGTCTGACGTGAGCAATCCCAGCACTGTACACAGCCTTGGCCGAGGGGAACTCTACCTTCCATAGCAACCTGCCACACGGATAAAAAGCAATATGAAACTGATTAAAACTGAAATGGAGGCAGTTATTTTTAAGTAGGGCTTGTATTAATAAGGGAGCACTTGGATTTGCTCTGCTCTCCAGCTGTGAGAAGCCTGGTGCCTCTGTTCACAGGTCAGTGCCTGAGAAGCTGGGAGGTGTCAACATCCCCAGGGCTGGGGAATTCAGCTGCTATGCATGGAAATCAATCACTTGAAAGCTGATTTGGCAGTATTCCAGCTATTTCCTGCACTGTATCTCTGTCTCACAGGGACATCGGGATAGTAATAAAGACCAGCCCAGCTGCTGTGGAATATTTTTCTTAAGCACTTTAAATATGGCTTTGTGTTCAGTGTGTGGCTGGTCTTGGCATGAGTCTCTCCTGCAGCCAAAGTTTCACGGCTGGAGAAGTTGAAACCATCTGAAAATGGAAGCAGAGAAGCTGATACAGGAATCCCAAGCTGATTTCACTACCCAAAAAACTGTCATGCTGTAAAATAACACTGCTGGGAGACCTGGCAAGCTTGTCATAATTCTGCTAGCCAGAAAATAATTGCTTGCTGCAAGGGGCAAATAAATGGGGGGCAGAACTGGTGTCCAGTGACCAACAGACTTAGGAAGAACAATTTCAAAAAATTTTTTAAAAAATTAAAAAAGGTAAAAGATTGCTTTGTATCACTCCATTGTCTGCCACAAAACTAACACAGTTTATGGCTCCTGTGCTGCTTTGTGAACCTCTGTATGTTATCTGTAACACAGCACATGCAGCTGGAAATCACAGTGAGTAAGCCACATGATGGATCCAGTCCAAAATCCCTGAGGGAAGAGTCCCTGTACTTCAGATCTGAATTGTGATAGGAACTGAAATGGTTTGGTAATGCAATGCAGCAATGCAGCCTGGCTTTACTGATAACATGAGGGAACTGGGAAGGCAGGAATTCTCGCTGGGAATTGTTCACAGTCTGGGTGAGAGATGAGACTTGTCCCATGGCTGTGACATGTATTTGCTGGGATGCAGGAGGAACAGAGAACTGGGATTGCACTGGGGCCATGCAGGTGCCATCTTTGGGTCCAGCATACACCAGTTGTCATCTGAGACAAGGACAAGCCAAGAAACACCCGAGTGACAAAAGCCAAGAGCCTGTGAGGGCACAAGCCACAGCAGCCAGAGCACTGGAGTGAGTGGGGCCAGGGCTGTTGGCACATCTGCAGTGTGGGAGGCAATGGGGCTCCCAGAAGGAAGAGCCAAATGCCACCAGTGCCATGCTTTAGGGGTGTGCTGTGTTCTGTGATATTAACTCAACTTGCTCCAGCCTTTAAGGAGAAAAACATCCCAGGGACAGACACCCTGTCTGACACAGTCTGGTGCCCTTTGACACAAAATAAGGGCAGGCTTTCTGATAAGAGACAAAGAGTTCAGGCTGGCCCATCCACCTCCTGCTGCCTCAAGGACTCTGGAGACTGGCAGAGACACAACAGGCACTGAGAATGAAAGGCCTCTCCAAGGACACAGGCACCAGAGAACAAGAAGAGGAACTGATGAGGAACATCACATCACCAATTCAAATTAATAATCTCTGAGATTAATCTATGCAGGTTCAACAGGCACCAAAATCATCATATGAAACACTTACCATTGCTGACATTTGATTTATCAAGCACTCCTCCTTGAAGCACAAGCATGCCATTTCATCCAGCTGCTCCTGATGGGCACGAATTACAGCCTGTCTGATAAACAAAAAATACACCTCTGGTTACACAGCCCACTGCACTACTTGTAGTTACTGCTGGCCTCAATAAACCTTCAAGAAGGGGGAATACCCCAGAGGAAGCCTTGCTGTCCTGTGTCCCTGGCACTCAGGAAGCTTCAGGGCTCCTTGAAGTGCAGAGGGATGCACTGGTTTGGGATTAAGGGTCATCTGGATGACTGAGGGTTGTTCACAGAGGACAGACCACAGCCCCTCATTAGCACAGGCAGCACAGGGGCACAGAGCGAAATCAAGGAGCAAAACAACTGACTAATTAATTGGTGAAATGGCTTACAACCATGAGGCTGAAAGTAATTTTGGTGAAAAACAGGCAGAGAAGGAAGGCAGTTCTGCTGTTGGTTCCTCTGAGCAAGTTTCACTGATAAACAATGTATTTTCAGACACATGAATGCAGGCCAGTCCCTGGGAGCTGACAGTGGCAGGTCAGAGTACTCGGAAGTTTTATATCTACACCTTCAGTGACTGCCACGCTGCTTTTCTCTCCATAGGGATAGAACAGCTATGATCTGACTCTTGATGGAAGGTTTTGATGTATTTTAGGTATTTTACAGCTTATAGGAAGCCAATTAATTACTGAGAACTGCAGTTTGTACTATAATATTAGTTCCTCTAGCATTATGTTAGAAGCTCTAATAGAAAAATTGGCTTCCTGTGAGATTTTAAAATATCACTAAGTAACAAGCAATCACATATTTAAAAGATACTGACTATAAATTGTGATTAATCTTATTAAATAATTATTTATTAGAAGATTACGCTTTGGTTTTTAAAGCACATATGACTATGACATACAAATAAAGGCAAATGTATCACTTTTCTAAGCTTCATTACAAACTTCAATGATGAGCAAGACTTACTGTGCCTTTTCTAGGGTTTCCCTCTGCCACTTCCCCAACTCTGATGTAGCACTTGGAGAGCTGTTGATGGACATGCCTGAGGGGCTTTTTGCATTTGCTACTGGCTTATCATCTTTGGTTGCACATCCTGCATCTGCAGCAGAAGTCTCTTGTGTAAAACCACTCTGCATTAACTGGTTTTTTTGCAGTGCTGTTTCCTCACTGCTGAATGATGACTCGGCAGGGTCTTCAGAATGGGTGAGGTCCTCATTCCTCACTCCTGACTTTGGCTGCACCAGCAGGCTGTTCTCCTGAGAGGGGGACTGGGCTGCATGATCCGTGTGCCCCACACTGAGAAGGCATGTTGCCTCTGAAAAACAGCTCTTTTCAGGTGTTTCAGCATTTGTTTCCTCAGCCATGGGCTCAACACTGGGTTCTTGACTCAAGTTGGATTTTCCTGCACTACCGGCACCATCTTTCAGGTCAGCACCACCCCGTCTGCCACCGGTGTGTTCCCTGCACGTGGAGTCACTCTGGGACACCCCACCCTCTCCCTCTGCCCTGGCGCCCGGGGATCCAGCTGTGGGTGTTTCTGTGGGGTCAGGCCCAACACACAAGCCCCCTCCCTGCTGTGCTGACCCCGAGCCCAGGCGGCAGCAGCAGCAGGGCCTGGCACGGCAGCAGGCGGGCGGGAGCCACCTGTGCCCGGCCCGCGGGAAGCACAGCAGCGCGCGGTGCCTTCCCACCAGCCGGATCTGCTCCCCCAGCTCCAGCATGCTGTCCGTCAGGGCTCTGCTCCTCGTGCACTGCCAGCCCTCCTCCTCACATCTGCTCTGGGAGCCCTGCATGGCACTGCCTGCAGCCTGCTTCTCACCAGGGGACTTCTCTTGGTTGCAAGACACTTTGTCTGGATCAGTTGTTTCCTGACAGTCAAGAGGGGACATCAGGAGAGGGGCTCTTAGCTCATAAGTGAATTCTGAGGAGCAGCTGGAGGAGACAAAGTGGTTAACTTCACTTTTACGAGCTTTCCCTTGTACATCTCCTGCGAGGGCAACCTGTTTGTCCAAAGTGGGTTCTTCCCTCTCCTCATGCTGGAGATCAATCTCTTTGCACTCCGGAGTTCCTGGTTTCAACACAGGAGATACATATGGGTTTGAAGTATCCTTTTCTGGAGTTAAGCTGGCTTCACTGGAGTAAACCAGACATCTGTGTTTGGTTTTGTACTCTTCGTGATCAGCTAGGAAATCCTTGCTGTGTTTCCAGCTACAAGCAGGATCTTCCTGCAGGCAGTAAGGCTTTTCTGCAGTATTGCTTGGAGGGGACTCAATAGCTAAGTCATAGTTCCAGTCTGCTGGAGTTCTGCTGCAGCCTGCATTTTTAATGGATTCCTCTGCCTTTGGGCTGCCCTCGATACAATCCCAGCTGTCATCTAGTTCATGCTCTTGCATGGGTATTGCATATTTAAAAAATAAATCCTGACGCTTTTGGCCTTTTTGCTCTTCTTCAGTTCCTTCTTCTCTTTCATGAAGGAAAAAGGAATGTTGACTGCATTTGTTGGTGTTTCCCCTTTTCACGCTCTTTTGACTACAGACAGGTGAGAAAGAATCTTCACTGAAATCGCTGTCATCCAGATCTTCCAGTGGCACCCCCTCTTTGTTCTGCATTTCTGTGGGAGTAAGGCTCAGCTCCTGTTTTACTTGAATCTCCTCAGGCTTGTACTGCATTAAAAACCTCTCAAGGGGTTGATAGTTCAATTTTTGTTGTAGAATAGGTGGCTGCTGAAACTGCTGATGATAAAGACGTAAATGCTCCTCTCTTTCCTTCTGAAATGGAGGCAGATACGTCCAGGGTTCAATATATTGTTTAGCAAAAGTATTTCTGCTGTCAGAGGGCAGATTTCCCTCTCCAAAGGAAATACCATCTCTAGAAACAAGCTGTTTCTGAATAGGTTGCACTGTCTGGACTTTCAGGCACTGGACAGGTGATCTGTCTTGCATATATTTGTCCCTCTGGCCACTCTCTCTTGTTTCATCTGTGGCAGCACTTTTGATGATGAAATCCTTCACAGAGGGGCTCTGCTCAGAGAGGGGGGATAGATCATCAGTTTTCTTCTTCAGGGGATGTGCTATTCGTAGTACTCCCTTAATTGGGCTCATGAGCTGGAAGCACGGTGTGCTGGTATTTCCTCTGTAGGCATGTCCTTTGCTGACTGCCCTTGGGGTAGAGGTAAGAGGGACACCAGGTGGCTGGAGTGCTGCAGGATATACCTTTGTTTTTGTAGCACTTGAGGGATGCTGTAGGCCTAGCTTCACTTTCTTTGGAGAGCTCTTTTCCCCAGGTGGCAAAGAGGGAGTGCTCTGGACACGTTTTGGAGATACATTTCCAGCTCTGCGACGCCTATTTGTGACAGGGGTAGAACATTTAATCCCTTTCTTCAGCTCTTTGACCCTGTGAAACAGGCTGGATTTAGAAGGTGTCATGCTTTCAGATAAATAACAGCATCTTTAGAACAAACTAATGCTTTCACATATTGAGACTAAATACTGAATTCAGCATCATGGTTTGTTTTGTAACAGGATCTTGTTTTGATACAGGTATCAAAATCCCTCTGCCAAAATGCCTGAACTTCTGGAAAGGCCTATAGCAGCCTTTTTAAGTGCTTCCTTGAACAATGCATGACAGGCCAAGTGAGTTGAAATGGCCCCAGTTTCAGTGCAAGGCAGTGTCATTTCCTCATGCTATCATGCAGCAGAAGGAGCTGGTACTCTACACAGCACATCAGAGTCCCACAGAGCACTAAGCAGGACTTTTGGAGTAGTTGCAGTGGGGCTCCTTAGCTCTGGTGATGTTCACAGGGCTACACTGCTCCTGGATCAACTGATCCCCAGTGAAACTGTAAAGAGTTGATTAACTGGTATCACCCTGTTCCCTATCAGCCTGACCTTCAGCTGTTCCCTTTGCCCCTTTTACCCTTCAAGTATCTCTTGTCCTTCTAACACCAGTGTTGCACAGCCTGTAATTTACCTCCTCCTATGCAGGAGGGAAGGTGAAGGACTTGCACACATTCTAAGTAGAATTGTAATACAAAGCTAAACCAAATCCTGATTACAGGGGCACACAGTGATATCTTCATCACTGAAAGTACTTACAATACATGGAAAATTTTAAGATCTATTATAAGGGTTGGAATAGGTAAACATTTTATTAGCATTGTGCAAATTGCACTTCTTGCCTAAATCAATCTTTTCAAAACAGCCAAAAGAAAATGTAACCACAAATATCATACATTAGTTTTTCCTTTCTGTTTTTCATCCTGGCAAGACTGTCTTTCACCACCTACCTGTCAGCATATCGTAGAGTGTTCAGAGTATGCTCTGTAGCTAAGTGGCTGGGTGATACATTGGCTATCATACATGTCTTGGAATTGCCAATGAAAGAATCCTTTAGCACCTAAGATTCAAAGGAAAAAAAACTGGATTCTTAGCAGTTCATGCCCCTTGTTTGTCCTGTAAATTAGCAATGTGTACAGAAGAAATTTAACACTAGTTACTGGCTCCTTTTTTTTCTTTTTTGTTAAATGTAGTTCTTTTGTCTCAATTTGTCTTATCATTATTTGTTTACAGTTTAAAATGAGTGTTAATCAGGGCTCTGAACAAACCCTTGCAGCAGGTGCCACAGGGGTGCCCATATGTTTTGGGGAATAAAGCAGATGTTACAACTGAAGTGAAGAAATGTTGATGCAAGCTCCCAGGACTGATTGTGCACAGAAGATGCAGGATTGGTTGCAGATGGATGGGTGCAGATGGATGGTAACTCTGAATGAGTCTGAAAGGTAGTTTCTGGGGTTTTGTTTTGTTTTAGCTTTTTTGTTTGTTTGTTTGTTATTTTAACCATGCCAGTCCCCAGCACTGGCTGGGAGAAACTGGTAGTTGGCCTTAATTCTGCGATTACTTTTAGAATTAAAGTTTGCAAAAGTTATGCTTTTTCTCTTTTCCTAAGGGGTTTAATAGCAGTTACTGAACTATGCCACTTATTTATTTATTTGCTTTTTTTGGTTAATTTTTGCCCTTTACAGGGAAACCTCTACTCTTGCCTTGCTGCTCGTTTTACCTGAGTCAATTTGCTTTGCCGGAAAGGAGTGTGTGCATGCTCCTGATCCAGTGCCCGAATGCATTCCTTCAGCTGCCAAAAGAGAAAACATTCAGGAGGGAACAACAAATCAGTCACGAACTGAACTGCATCAAATCGAACCTAACAGGGCCCTATGTCACCTTTGACTCCTACTATGTCCTGTGCCAAGGTCACTTTGCAGCTGCCACAGGCAGGAACAGGCAGCTCCAGCTCCTTCAGGCAGCACAGATTTGTCTGAAGACATCCCAAACCCACCTGGGAGTGTTTCTGTGTCACCTGCTCTAGCTGATCCTGCCTTGGCAGGGGGGTTGGACTGGATGATCTCCAGAGGTCCCTTCCAATCCTGGCAGTTCTGTGATTCTGTGATTTATTATCAGCCTTGTAAAAAGATGTCATGTTCAAACTCAAAGATGTGTACTTCACTGGAATAAGCACAATAGCATCACACTCCATATCAAGCCTGGATGCTCTCTAAAACTGCCAGAAATGGAAAGTATAGCCACGAGACAATCCCTTTAGAGGAAATATTGAAGGAAAAATAAGCAGATTACAGTACTGTCATGGTGATACTAGCACGAATCATTTACAGCCTTACTACATTCTACAGACTCCTACTTAAAATGACACTTATTTCTCACTTTTACAGCATTTTATTAAAAATTGCACCTGTAACACGCAGGAGATCAAACAATTATTTTTTTTTATCCTGCTTCTCCTTGTTGCAGCATCTGAAAGTCTTACACTTGAAATTAACAGGAATATTTAAACGAGCAGCAAACTTCAAACCTCATGTGTTTAAATGCCTGAAGACAAAGTTATTATTAGTGAGGGCAGAGTTGGTTTTACAGGCTGCAGGTCATGTGGACCTTTAATACCTCTTATATTACCTTTTACAGTTAATTCAATCACTACTTGTAGACTGCCTAGGTATTTTCTCAGTTCCACACAATATCAAAAGGTACACACTCTGATTTTAAAGTTTCTTTTAAAACAGTTTCATGAGCTTACACTACGCCTTATTTCTCAGGAATCACAGAGTTGTTTAGGTTGGAGAAGACCTTTAGGATCAGACTTCTTTCTATTCAGGTCCCAACTCCTTGTGCCATTCAGTTATTCACCAGCAAGTACTCCAGAAAGCACAAAGTACAGAAACACATTCACTTCACAGGCTACCTCCCAGTACAAATGCTAACACTCCACTGCAGGAAAAGCTTCTGTGAAAAAGAACATTTACATTCTCAAAACAGAGCAAGGCATCTCCCATTTACAGCTCACTAAGGGGTGCAGTTGTGTGCACTGACTTCTGCACTGTTGTGTATCACTTTCAGCCTTGCTTAGAAAAGACCACAGTCATCAGTGAGCTTTGTTCCTTGGCATCAAAGGAGGTGCAAAGCCTTCTGCACAATTTACCCTTACAGGCACTTCTGCTTTATCTCAGATGGCGTTTTTTCTGCTCCTTTGTCCCTCTTTACCTAACTGTGGGCACTTACAAAAGAACAGTTTACATTAAGACTGTATTTCTTCCCGTTCCTTTCTCCCCACGCATGAATTGCTAGTTTCTGTGCTCTTGAGTATTTAAATCCTTTATTCCTGATTTGAAAGAGAAGCCTGAGTTCAAGCGGTGAAAATAACTGGCAGGAACAGATGTGTTTTTATGAAAAAAATACAGCAATTCTAAGCCAGTATTCTTTGGATGTAGAAGGGACAACACTTTCTATATAAAATACGGGACACTTATACTATACCTGGCATTCTCCATGCTATGTTTACCTGGCTGGCTGTAAGAATGGCTAAAAAATATTTGATTTTCATCACAAAATTTCTTCCTTCTTAAATTGTCTTTCGGTCATGATACAAATTAAACTGGACACAATACCTTGGTTATTTTTCCTCCTCCATGGAATACATTCAAATATTATGGTGTGGGTCGTTTTTATCCTAAAACACATCCTAGTAATTAAATATAAAGCCTCCCCCAGATATGACAGTAGCTTACTGCTAAAAGACTTTGGTTTATTTCTGCTCCTTCCATTTTTGTTTGTCGATCTGAGTCTCTGGCATCAGCTGCCCTTTCACTGCCAGCCAAGTCAATGAATGATATCCTAGAAAAAAAAAAAAAGTTGCATTTATCTAAGAGCCTTTTTTCCCCCCCTCTTTTTCCTTTTTCTTTATTAAACCAGAGAGCTGCAACACATGGCATCAGAAGAACGATTAGAAATTACTACTATTGAACAATGAAAAACATCCACTGGAAATATCTGAGGCACCAAAAGAAGCACAGCAGCAGGAACAGTGTCAGAGCATCTTAACACTAACACAGTCGTAATAGAAAGTGTAATTACGTGTGATGACAGTGCTCCACTGTTTAATGGACAAGCTGTTTAAAGTGCAACACACTCATCTCTCCAGATAATCACTGTGATTGTAGTTTCCTAAGAACACAGTTAAAAGAAATTGTAAGTTTCTTGATTTCTCCTTCCAGGTAAAACAGACAACTGTCATTCCCCTGTCAAATGGGAATTCACAACAATAAGAACCGAAATTTCCAGTGCAGTAAATACACTGAGCTTTCAGTGATCCTTGTCCTTCCTCTACAAAACTCCATTATTCCATTTCACATTCTCTAGCTCTGGGTGCCAGCTGCTGTAATGGCTGTTGCACTGTATCTTTGTCTTTGCCCTTCTTGTTTTTCTCCAACAGCTTTGACTTCTTTTATAGAAATATCTGGGCACCCTTTCCTCTCTCCAGCTCCACCTCTCTTTCACAGACACACAAAAAAATAGCCCAGATGCCACACCTACATAACCCCTATACTTTTATTTCCTAAGCCTGCCTGTTCTGTCTTTTCCTCTCTCCACTGTTTGTGGTTCTTCCATTTTGCCTTGTGTTCAAAATCTGATCCTGAGAAGAAAGACTACATGGTAGTTGCTGGAAGGGTGTGTCAGCATGGGTTTTTGACACTCAGCAGTAATAAAGATACCTAGACCTTTTTCCTCAGATCTATTTCTTGGGGTTGTTTAGTCTGGAGAAAAGAAGACCGAGAAGAGGCACAATTATTTTTCGAATACATAAAGTGGACGCTAGAAGAGGAAGCCAAATGCTCTTTCTGTCTGCTGGAGATAGCATCAGAGTCACACTCTCAAATTATCAGGGAGGTTTAGCTGAGGTACTAGGTAGGATTCTTCTGACCAAAGGCAAACATCTGTAATGGAATCATCTCCACCAGGGTTAGTCATCCCAGACTCCCTTTGTAGTCAATTACAGGATAGAAATGCTTTGAGAGGCAAATGCATCTGACCTAATTTAGGTGGCTCTGAAGAATGGCATGAACTGGATCCCAGAAACAGCTATTTCTTTCCACCGACTTCAAAGGTGGCGAGCTCACATGTGGACCTGTCCACTGCAGACATCTACCTTCAGCCAGATTAAACACTGAAGATGAGAAGATGGACTTGATTGCCAAACTCCTTCACTGGAAATCTGTGCAAATAGTTTTGTCAAAGCTCTAACAGATGTGCCTAAAATGTTCTCCCTGGGAACAGAGAAAGGACTGTGGAACCTCCCAAAGTCCCTTTGAACCCTTTCCTCTGACTTAACTCACACCTGCCCACTAACACCTCCTCTTTGTCTCTTGGATGTGCCTGGGCTTGACATCGGCACTGAGCACTTGCACTTCTTGTCCTACCTTCCAAATGTCCTGTTGGCTGCATCTTTAATTTGAATTTGGATGATGGCATGAGATCGAGAGGAATCCGAGTTGACTCCAGTGGCTCCTGTGCTACGTTCTTTCCCCCCCTTCAAAATCACCTGCAAAATAACGGGGACAAAATCCAAGCAAATAGTAAATAAAAATACAGTCTCTCAGAAAGAGATCTTGTCCTCCCAAGATGATGAATGGCTCATTATAGCCTTAAAATTTGGTGCAAGGCTGAAGTTAAGTTAGGCTGGATCCCTCACAATGTTTCTTTCAGACCTTTGTATGTGGACTTCCTTGCAGTGACACTACAAAGCTTAGAGAGCACTCTGCAAATAAGAAGTTGCTACATCACACACTCACTCTGAATTGCAAAATACCCAAACTATAAAATTAAATTCTTTCTTTCATTGCTGGTATACTTTTGTAAGATTGTACACATAACCTAAGAGACTCATTAGACTATTTGTGCTCTTTTAAAATTTCACTTTCCCTTGTAGTAGATGGACACAATTATCCAGAAGGCGACACAAAAAATAGAAAGTGCCAAAACCTTTCTAAATTTCCCTAACAAAAAGAAATTATGCTAAAGGAAGGAACAAAGTTAAAAGAGCAATTATAGTCAATACAACAATAAAACAAGAAGGAAGAGAAGCAAGGCAGAAGGACAAAGAGTCCTTCCAGATACAAATCTGTATAATTATTTTTTGAAAACTTTAAAGGACTGTCACAGAAAGCCTAGGATTGACTGCAGCAGGGCATTCAAAAAACAATCATTCATTTTGCTTCTGGTTGTAAGAACAAAATAAATTATTACCTAGCAAAATCAATATGCTCTCAGTTGACAGATCAGAATTATTCATGCTTTCTGGTGGCCAGTTCTCAATGAGCAGCATAACCAACTGCTGCTGCTTCTGAGCTTTATATTAGTGCTAAGTGCAGATAATTTCTGAATCAAAGCCAGCATCAATTAATTGTGAATAACTAGGGATGTATTCAAGGCTCTTTCCATATATCTGTTGCAGAATACTCAGAAGCTTTGAGTCAAGTCAGTGACATTTCTGTGTTCAAAAGGGCCTGTTAATGATATCGTTCCCCCCCCAAGATATCTGTAAGAATGAAGTAATTTAATAGCTCTTCTGTGTGTGAAATGTGATAATACAGAGGAATTGTAAATCAGCCATATAGCAAATTTACACTCTAATTTGTAGAAGCATCACCAGCTTGCCCCAAAGCTTGGAGTTAATGGGAAGATGAAGAACAAAATTAAGTGCAATGTAAGTGGACAACACCACGCCAATTTTAATGAGTCAATTACCATACGAGGCACTTGTAATTTACACTTCCTTACCAAGAAAGGAACTAAACTATGCAAAGTCAGGTTAAATAGAAAGCAGATTTAATCAGCTTTCTTCTTGCAGGAGACAATGCAGAAAATTTGCCAGTGTTCTTTTCAGGCTCAGCCAGAAGGGGAAGGAAAATTGAAACCTTGCTTGTGGTGAATGTCAGCTACAATTTAAAGATCTTAATTTTACTTGGCTGTTATCACACATCATTACCTAAGCAGTGTTTTAATCCTAATTCAGATCAATATCTCAATCTTAAGTATTTTCTAATTACCAGTTCTAATTTCAAATTTATACTTTTTGTCCCACATACCCTTCATATACAAAAATCTAAGTTCATAGAATATCACATGGAGAAAATACACATCCAGCTTTCAAGGTCCCTTGCTGGGACACTATCTAATTTCTGGAATAGTGATAGCAGTCTCTTTCTTGGCAAAGATGTTCCCTAAGGAATGGCAGCAGAGGTGACAGCTGTGACTCGACTGCTTGCATCTGGCTAACACAAGTCACAGTGACCCAAGCAGCTTCATGAATGATACTTTTAAGCACTTTTAATAGCATCCCTTGGTACTCTGCTGGGATTGGCAATTTCAGGGCCTGAAACAGGAACATACACTTGTGCTACACACCCAATAACAATCTCTGCAAATATCACAAATCAGCAAATCAAGCTGTAGAAGACAAAGAATTAATCACGAACATAAAGGTTACCTCCAACAGTTCATCTACAGACTCCACCTGGACCTCCTGCAGTCCAACTATTTGAACCACATGCTTGCCATCTTCTCTTGCATAAAGTCTGAAAACAAAACAGTGCAGAAAGGAGATTTCTGAAATCTCAGACAGCAGCAACGAAGACATGTGCCAGTGCTGTGACACTGAGAAAAAGCAATCAAGGCTACTCACTGGGGAAAGCCCTTGCTGCCACTCGTTTATTTTTAGAACTGAAGAAGTACTTAATTCATAACACAGGCCACTGGCATTTCACTGCTAAAGAGACACTAGCAATGCATTTCTGCTAGTTCAGGAATATAATAAAGCTAGGAAGTGAATTATCATGTTTACGTTTTAGAGTTCCTGTCTTTCTTTAAACTGCACCTCGGGTTCCTCTGGGAAGTTCAGACTAAGTTTTGCTCTGTTCATGTTCTCAAGATTTTTGCACAGGATTTTAAAGCAGCTCCTATGAACCTGTGCTACGAATCACAGAGGCAGAATACAGACATGATGCACATGGGAGGAAGTTTAATCTTCTTCAGTGACACATAAGTTAGCCAGTGGACATGCAGAGAATGTAAGGACATTCCTTCTTCCTTAGTTAATCTACTCCTTACACAGCAGATTACACTGCCTGCTCCTTAAAGACTGTTTTGGAGAAAGGGAACACACATGCACAGAAAAAGGTGCTTCCTTTGTGAACAGATGCTCGCTTCCCCAGAGGGGCAGAAAGCCTCCTCCTCAAGCCCTCTGGTGAGCCTGAAGGACAGTGCTCTGAGGCTGTTGCAGAACCCCAGCTGTCAGGTATGTTCCTTCAAGGTCACTCTGAAAAGATTTTGCTGCCGAAATTTAGAAATTTCAGACCACGGTGGGGTTTTTTTAAGCAAAATACATGCTGAGCTGTCCTAATTCCAAATGGAGCTCCTGGAAGAGTATAGGACCATCCAGTTAAGTCTGGGACTGAGGTGCTGCTACTGAGGTGGTGGCAGCATTGCGTGCAGAGGCTTGCTCTGGCCAAGTCACTGGGCTGCCAGGTAAAGGTGGTCAGGGAGAGGGTGAGCAGGCTCTGCAGTGTCAGGCACGACAAGCAGAGATCAACAGGATCTTCAGAGACTGGACTGGAAAGAGCCAAAGCACCCCTGGCATAGCAGGAGAGACAGACAGAGGTTATGTTTGACCAGGGAAAGGACAATGTTTGGCCTAAGATAAGTTGCCCAGGGAAGTTGTGAATGCCCCATTCCTGGCAGTGTTCAAGGCCAGGTTAGATGAGGTTCTGAGCAATCTGGTCCAATGGAAGGTGTCCCTGTTCGTGGTATTGAGTGTGGAACAAGATGATCTGTAAGGTCCTTTCCAAACCAAACCATTCTAAGATTCTAAGATAGGAACTTTAGGCCACAAGAAAGTTGTTTCTCTACCTATGGATGTTCAGCTGTTATATTTCTAGAGTGTAAGCAAAACAATCTGAGCTCGTATCTCAAACATAGGTCCTTATTCTTACTTATTTCTCCCCCAAACAATAAAACCAGGAGTCCCTATCAGTGTCACAGTATTTAGTGCTAGATCCTGCCTTCCTCCCTAAGTAGCTCCCAGAAACAGCCCTAATTAAATACATAACATGTACTGTAAATGCCAATATGTTAAATGAAATTGCACGAAACAGTAACTGATTTCTAAACAGTAACCAACCTATTCATAACCATAGGTATATAGTAAACCATGTTTTTTATTTAAATACCTCTTCCTTCCATTTAGCAGGTCATAAAGCTGCCCACAGTAGATCTCATAAAAACTGATGCAAACAAGAAGGTCCTTCCCTGACGGTGAAGCTTCCAGGTGTCCGAAGATGTCCTTGGCAGCCAGGGCGTAGAGTCCCGGGTTCCGGTGAGTTCCTATCATGGTGTAAGTCTTGCCAGCACCAGTCTGCCCGTAGGCAAAGCAGGTGGCATTGCCTCTGTGAAGATAACTGATGTGTTTAGTGTCACATCTGATTCATTCATATCTATTAAATAAGACTCTGCAGTGTTGGTATCTATCTATAGTGGCCCCTTAGCAATGAGGTTTGGTTTGCCATCCTCTCTTGGAAACTGCACACCACTTAACAACTATTCCCAAGCACATCCTATGGAGATCTCATGTCTCACAGAGTGCTGGCTCTCTTCCTTTCTTTTCCTTTCCCTGTCCCCCTTAAAAAAAGACTTTTGACCCAGATAAGTACCTTGGCAGATAGTGGGTAAAAATGCAGGTCTGCAGTGAGGATAGTGAACAATTTCTTGACAGCTTAGATTGCAGAATTAGCTCACCATGGTGTCAGATTAGACCAACACTTGTGAAAGGGATGCAGCAGGAGGGACAGAAAAGTTAGGGAAACCTGAGGAAAAAACAGTGTCATCTATTCTGGTGGCATTACTAGATTAGCTGTAATGTGAATCGTGGCTTTAGTGACTATTAGAAAGCAAGACAAAGCCTCATTTTCCTTTTTTCCATTTTCCTTTTCTCAGGAGCATGATATGCTCTCTCTGCTGATGACACTTAGAGATTTTCAGGAACAGAATACTCCACTTCGTTAATTTTCAGCACAGATATGTAATCCTTTCCTTCTGTGACTGAATAAGGTAACTATATTCGAGCTCATTATTTTGCATGAAAATAAGATCGCTCACATAAAACCACCATCAATTTCCCATTAATCAGGAAGTATGTAATTATGATTAAACCTCTAAGCAAATATAAATCAATAAAATAAAAATAAATCACAAGGTTATTAATAATTTCTATTGCCCTGTGAACTGTACAAATACATGCAAAAACATCTCTCAGCAGTCCCAGGAAAGAAGTAACATATTTCCTCTACAGATGATCGTGCACCACACGATTGTTAGAGTGAAGATTAGACTTCAGAAATCCTGGGACACATTTTTTTGTTCTAGGCTGGCCATGGTGTCTCTTGGTTGCACCTGAGGTCCAATTTTACCTTCCTCCGTAATTTAGATTTGCCGCCAAGCACGAAGAAAGTTTTCCCTGATTTATTTTGTCAAAATTGCAATCAAAGACATTCTGAAAGGGGGAAGGTATGTAGCAAAGGTGAAATGAATGCATTTTTCAAAAGATGAAAAGCATAAAGGAAAATTAAAGCAGTATATGAAAATGGAAAAACAAGGCAAAACCAAGGCAAAAAATAACAAATGTAAGCACTTATGCCCTACCCGTTAAAAATATGCTGAATGAGAGGATAGGCTGTCTTCATATACACATCCTGATTGGTACATGACTCCCCAAAGACTTCATCAAAATAAAAAACATGCTGAAAAATAAAGATGATCTTTGCATGAAAATGAACACGTTTTATTTCCCCTTCAATCCCACTCAAAGGTAAAATGAAATAACCAAAGTCTTTCCAGTGACTTCATATGGCTTTGGAACAAGCACAAAGTGACCCAGCACACTTAACATGCAGCATGACACATTGCAGGGACACACCAATCAGGAGACTCAGGATAGGAAAAAAAAAATAAAGGGAAGAAAAATGCCTTGATTTCCCATCATTCTGAAGCAGAACATGCCACAAGAATAAAAAAATACCGATTAAAGAAGGCCTATTCATGAAATGACTCAGCCTACAGATGTACAGTACGACTATAACAGTAAAAAGAACTTCGAGTCAACTCTTGCCTTTCTCAAAATTAGTCCTCAGTTGTGACTAAGTTGTGATTAATTGCCTCTGTTCTTAAAAACTTTTGTGCCAGAGAAGAGAGGAGCTGTTCTTAGGCAAAGCTGGATTGTATTAACTCAGAAGGGGGCAAGAAAACCCAAAACTTCCCACACTCCAGCTCTGACTCAAAGAAGCAGGGTCTGTGGAAAGGATGCAGCAGAGTTCATTATGAGCTCCTTCATTATGAGGTTAAGAGTAGTGATTGTAGGGATGGTCACAAATATCAGGTTTTCAAGAGTGCTCGTGAACTGGTGTGTAACACTGCACTCCAATAAACTCACTGCAGTGTAAATTAAGGTGGCAGATCTCTAGGACTGAGAATCATTTCAACAGTGCACAAACCAACCACACTAGTGCACAGGCAGCTTAAACCAGGGTGTCTCAGCCCACAGGGCACATGTGCTCTGTGATGGGTCTGAAGTTTGGGTGATGGAATATGCTCCACCACCTCCCATTTGCTCTGTACCCCTTGCTGTCCTTTCTATAGGAACCAGAGAAGGATGCAGGGTGAGCAGGCAGACCTGGAAGCAGAGAAGTTCTCCTAGGTCCTACAGAGCAGAGACAGCCTTTGCCACAGCACTTTTGTTTGGACTATATTGATTGATAGCAAGAATTCATTTATCTGTGCTGACATAACAAAATTAGTTAACGGTTATTTCAGCACCAAGACGTGAAGGTGATAAGCACTGCATACATGCCAAATATAGGTCCTCAGATGGAGGGACTGGGGTGGAGTTGCTGCATGTGTTGCACCATAAAATGTGGCACATGAACAGGACCCAAGAGAGCTGCAAACTGGATTTTCACTGGTTACTCCAAACAGTTGTTCCTAGGACCCAGACTGTAAAAATAACACCCAGTAGAGGGAGAATGGCTTGCTGCTCTCTAGAAATCAGTTCTCTTCCTGCTGCTGTCAGTCAAAAGGGAGAATTTGAACTATGACAGCACAAAGCATTCGGGATTAAGAAACAAAGACCAAAAGGGAACTTAATTTTCAAGAGAATTTGAGAACAATGGAATGGAGGGGATGAGCGTGTATGTGATTCACTGAAACAGACCTACAGTGCTGAAACAGTGGAAAAGGAACCCCTCACTGGAGTACCCTGTGAAGCCATCAGTGGGCTCTGCAGCAGGCAGTTCTCCTGCAGCAATGGCATTGCTGCAAGAGGGTTTATTTTGCCACATACAAAGAAAGCTGCAAAAGACTTAAAAAAGCTTCTAGAGCTTAAAATTCCAGGCTCAGGTTTTCTGCCACAGGCTGGTATAAATCAGAAGAAAAGCCCACCATCTATTTCAGTGTAAGAAATGCTGACAGCCCTTCTCTGTTTTCCCTCATGGAAACTCCAAGCACAAGATGCTTTACGCTTCCACACATGTGACCAGCCCATAAACTCAACATTCCAGTGGAGCATGTTACCTGTAAAATGTACTGTGTAAGATCAACTGCCTCCTTCTTCTCATGGAGCAGTAGGGTTTCTCTGTCTTTCACTGTGATGATATTCACCTCCCCCCGTCGCTCCTCCCTCAGGCCTAGAGGACGTTTTCGGACACACACTCTGATTTTCTCACTCTCTGTCCACGGAGTCTCTTTCTCAGAAGTGTTGGATCTACGACAATAGTGTAGGTTTACATTTTAAAATCAGGTTACAACAGTATCTAGGATATGCCTGAATTTGTCAGCTTTATCAGGTAATGTTTCTGCCTTTAATGCTTATCAAAAAACTCCATAACACGCCTCACTCTTACACGATGAATTTTCTGATGTTTTTTCCTAAACAGGTTGATGCTTTTTGTGCACTCCTGTTAAAAGTTGAGTTTGTACAGACACATTCCTGACTTTGTTGCTGGACTGGCATCTTTTCAGTTGCACACAAATATGTGATGGAAGATGGTATAATATGGAAGTTAACATAATGAAATTTAATCTTGCTGAAATTATTTGCACTCACAATTAGTCACTTAAAAACGTACAGATAAAAGTATGAATAGATCTTGAAAAGGAAAAGGTATAATATTTAGATCCTTTTCCTCCTATGCTGGACTGTCATTCTTCCCATTATAGACTGTCAAACAGGTTACGAGTAAATGACCAAAACTGGGAAATAAAACAGCATCACAATGTTCCTATTCAGCTCAAAAAAATTTGAAACGTGTCATTGTCTCCCTTTTGGTCTTTTTTCATAAAAAGTTATGTGGTTTCAGACCACTGACAAAGTTGTGCTCTTATGTTTTGGCAAGTCTACTTTAGCTCCCTTCCAGACACCTCAGAAACAAAGGTCATTTCATGTTTCATTGATTAACCTGCTGTGTAAAGCATTTTGTGATGCAGCATAAAGAACAGGCTCGAATTTAACAATAATGTATTCATTATACCTCTCCCTTTTTCAAGCTGTCTTCAGCCAAATGAGTAATGATTTTCAGCCTGGACTTGAGTTTCAACTAATCAAGCCCCAACTTGCCCAAAAGTTGTGTTTCTGCCATGTTGTCCGAATGCCAAAATCTCTTACTGTAGCAACTGAAAACTAACACATACTAGTTGTCTAATAAACTGAAATCAAACCCAGAAGTTACTCAACATCTCACTACAGCTACCAGCTTGTGGTATCGTTGCTATTGTGCTGCTCCATTTCCCAGAAGCACATGACAGATACAAATCTCAAGACATGGTCTTCGAAGACCACACACCAGTTACAATCTTTACTTGTAACTGGATTCCATTTAATTTTAGTGCAGCTCTCCCATGCAGACCAGCATCAGGCCCTGCTTTTAAGTGGAAAATTCCTCCCCTGGAAAAGAAAGGCAGTGATACTTGAAATAAGAGGCTTCATAAGTGGATGTGAGCTTATGGGTATCACTTGGCACCAAATGTTGTGCAACAAATGACCAGCAGCTCTGAAGTTCAATTCTTGAGTCAGAGGTTGGATTTGGTGATCTGCAGAAAGAGCCTGTTGTGCTCTAAGAGCTTGAAGGAGGCAGTGTTAATGGCAATTTTGGAGAAAGGAAAAACTGAAGACTTGGAGGCTCTGGCAATGAGCAAAAAGGCATAAATTCTCTCACGTACACAAACACATTTACTTAAGTATATTTTGTATGGGAACAGAATGCATGTTAATTATATATGCTAAACCTGAGGTTCGTATTTCCTACTAACCTTTTGAAAATATAAATTGTATTTCATAGTACAATATAATTTTTATTACCAGAAAAAAAAAAAACAAAAAAAAATGTCTTGACACAGATCATTAGAAACCTGATTAGATAATAGGTCGGAAGAATCACTGCGCCCTGTCAAAATCAAGCCATTTGCTGTGGGCAAGCGCAAAATGAATTTAAACGTTAAAATAACTCTATATCTTTCCACTGAAATCATGTCAGTGTTTTCCAATATTTCTCATGGATGAGACTAGACTAGGTAACATGGGAACGGATGGATTCAGTGAAGCAGCTGGGCACTTGCAAAACAGGAATTACAAACCCAAGTGTCTTGCCAACAGGAATTACAAACTCAAGACTGGCCCAAGCCTGAAATGCACAACTCTCCAAAAAGGAGAAGAGGGAATTGAGGCATATCAGGAGGAAGATGCAGAAAGCCCACAAGATGAAGCATAATGTGCTTAGGAAAAAAAACAGAAGAAAGCAATAACAATGAAGACTCTACTGCAGGATTAAGAATCTTGAACTCTCCTAGCTGAGCCATTAGGTTTTATATTTTAGCATTTTTTATGTGCCAGCACTATAAATCCCGTCCTTTTATTTGCACTTGGCTCAACTTCCAGAAAAGACAGAGAATGCACCACGATGTCAATGTATACAGGAGGTTAGTGCACTTCTCTGGTAGGTGAAAATGATTTTTTTTCCAGCAAAGGAGAGCTATAAACTGTTGTGTTATAAAATCTCTTGCATTTCACAGCTTAAGTGCCCTAATTACTATGTCACCTTAGCATTTTTCCAGTGTGGCAGCAGCAACTATTTCTCCAGGCTACATGCATTCTCAGTGGGATTTGTAATTGATACCTGGACTCCATGGATCCTCTCATATACCAAATCTTTTCCCACAGCCAATATAGACAAGCTCCAACTTCATACAGCTGTCTCTCCTCCCTGCATTTTAAAACAAAAATGCCATGACTGCACTGCAACGACCAAGATACTGGTATTCTGTGTGCAGAGGATCTCTGATGCTGCATCAGGAAGAAAAATATTTGGTGCTTTAAAAATGTTGTCAGGGTAGATTTCATGATAATCATAGCCTTTCTGTTACCAAATACCAGGAAAAGTATGGAAGTTACAGATCATGATCTTGGGGAGCAGCTGCAAGGCATCCCTCTAACCACCATGAACCTACCTCAGAATTCTCATTCTGATTCCTTTTAAAGTTTCAGTTCAGAAATTCCATTAGAAACAAATATAGCCATCACAGCGTGTATCCCTTCTACTGGGAAAAGCTTGACAAACCTGACAACAGACAATGCCATCTTTTGGCAAAATAATGTTTTAAAAGATGGTCCCATGGAAAGACAAAGATTCGCCAAAACACCAGGAAAACAAAGCCTTATATCCTGAAAGACAACCTCACCAGGTTGACTATTCTTAGACAACCTGGTGAGTAGCAGCTGGTCAAATTCAGATGATTCCTTCTACAAGACTCAGAGAGTTGCAAGTGTTTACTAATCCCTCTCTTGTCTACAAGATTTTGCACTGCTCTGTAGTGATGGGATTGCTTATTTGGACATGACAAAGACAGATCCTTCTCCACAATTAAGAAAGAATTAATTATGACTAACCTGAAATATTAGCAAAATAAAGGTGACTGATCATTACCTGATACAGGAATGAGGTAGTCCGTAATTATACCCTGAAATATGAGTTACTCTTTGCACAATAGGAGCTTCAGAATCCCCCAGGAGAGGGGCAATATCATCAGAAACCGCTGGACAGCTCAGGTCCTTTTTTGTGCATATTCCAGGAATATTTAGGTCCCTTCTAGTTAATCTGATTGGCTCTGAGTCCTGTGGTTGAATGTGTCCCAACATTTCCCCTGCATTGTCCTTCTCTTCACTGGCATTGAAATCAGATGAACGATACAATTCAGGCTCAGAGTCTTTAACTGTTCCATCATTCTCTTCAAAGAAGGACTCAAAACGCAGCTGCCTACGGGGACCTGACCTGGCCACCTGGGGCTGAATGAAAAGGCCACGTGGTTGAAAATCCTGCTTGCTTGAGTCTGCAACGCCTTCCCCTCGCATAATTTTGATTATTCTAATGAGCTGAAAGAGCCGCTTGCGGTCGTTCATGTCATGGACCCCCAGCTTGGTGTAGTCTTCCATGGAAACTTTGGCAAGCTCATCGATACTCTGAAGACCAAAGGCAGCAAAATGGGGATAGTATTTTTCAAGGTCTGCCTCACAAAGGCATTCATAAAGGCATGATGCCATCTTCAAGATTAAGTCTAAAAGAAATCAAACAAAATAAACATTAGAATCATATGAAACATCACATCTGACAAAGTTACTAACGAAGAGACTGCACATTTCCACAATGCCATTTCCTCCTAGCCACTCAGGCTAGAAGCTTGTTTAACTCCAAGTCTGTAATACACTAGACTGTTAAACATTACAGAATACTGCAATAACGATAAACTAAAACATAAAACAACTGTATTTTATCTATCAAATTATATTTCAAAATTATATACAATACACAATGTGTAAGAAATGCACAAGGCAAAGTTACTCACTGCTGCTGAGTTCCTACACGCCCGATGTCTACTTGATGAATGCCACAGCTACTGAAACCCTGTCCTCAAGCTGCAGAATGTAAAATGCCTAATTTTAGAAGAGACTCAAATTAATATGAAGGCGTGTGGTCTAATGTGGTTCAGCTAGCCCTGGTTAAAAAAACCTGGAGGAAAAAAACCTGCATTTGTTCCTCACTTCAAGGTGCCTAATTAAGACCATTTGTCTTACAGATGAACAATAGCAAAGCTGTAGTTTTGCTATGTAGGTTTCTCTTTTATGTCTTGTGAGCATTTCTGAGTCTCCTTGGCAGAATAACCCAAATATTCTCTGAAATCTGAAACACAGGATTTCTCTAAATCTACGTGTGCCACTGGAACGTCACACTTGTGTTCTTGGGAAACCCGAAAAAGCAACATGCATCACCGAAAGGTATGCCAAAAACCCTCCAACTTCTTCACTCATGTCTCACTGGCAATGCATTGTGCAGCTGTCTGTACCCAGATGGATTAATATCTGCAGATATTTTTACTTGTTCCACAAAATGGAAAAATGATAGCACTTCAAGTATCTGTTGCCCACTCTCTTCTTATATCTTTGTACGGTCTAGGGCTTCAGCAACTATAGGTCTTATTAATTTTTGGAAAATACAATAAGATTCAACAAAATCAAGGTTTTTTAAGACCTAAATTTTCCTCCCTGTAATTCAGGGTAGATTCTTTGTGAGGATTTTCAAGCTTCTCTACAATACATTATTTAAGAAAATAAGGTCACCAAATATCACCCCCAACTTTGAGTCCATATCATTAATTAATACATTATGTTGAAGTAATAATAACAACAAAATAAAAAAGATTAATATAAAGTGCTGATTGTATAAGACATTACAAAGGTCAAAAGGTGCAGTAGAGGTCATCTCAAATGACTCAGAAGTTAGTCTATGCTGTAGACAAAATTCTGAGATTGAGCAGCGACGAACTTCAAGACAAAAGCACTGGTATGTAATTGGATTTATTTAATGTGTATGTAATGTGATTCTGAATCTTGAGGTAAAGTCAGAGTCACTGCTGAGGTTGTGAGATCCTGGGAGGGGTGAATCAAAATTGACAGGGAGGATAGCAAACCCAGAAATCAGGGAGGTTAAACACGAAGACGTGTAAGGGTTTCACAAGCATTTACAACTTGCCAACTTCTCTAACAGATAAAATTCCACAGGAACCCGAGACTTCATTTAAAGAAGAGTTATGTCTTGGAAAAATTCCCTTTCTTACATAAGATGGCTTATAATGTAAAACCAGTACAGGTCCTGTGCAATTCTCTCTGTGCACTGCCATGGGAAACTCCTGCTTGATGAAAGGAGCAGAGAGAACTCAAAGCCAAAACACCAATCTCAAAAGAACTAAGAATCTGTTCAAAATAATCCGACAAATTTATTTTCTCTACTCTCTATCTGCATCCTAATTTAAACCTATATTTTTACATATCCTTATGTTAAACACAGAGTGGCCAAAGCCCAGTGCAAGAACTGATTCAGTGTTAACCTCAGTTTGAATTATAACTGAACACAGCACAGAGAAGAAAGGCAAAAAGGGGAAAAAATGGAGACACTTCCTGAAAAAGGAGTAGCAGACAAAGGGAGAGAACTATGAATTTGAAGGTCAAAGTTCTAATTAAAAATGAAACAAAATATGTTTAAATAGCTAGAAATAACAGATTTTCACTATACAGAGTAACAAGTGGCAAGAATTCTCAAAATGAGGAAACTCCAAGTAATGCAAGAACTGCAGAAAAGAGGAGAAGGTTAGTACTGAGCCATGTAAGCAGCTCTGCATGGCTAATTGCTAAGGTCTGTTGCCATGTGAAAGCAACTAAATGGCTTCTTAATGAGGGCTGATCTCTTAATGAAAGCTGAGATCTGCCTTCCCAGATATAATAAGTCTTACTGGATCTGAGTGGTTTCAGGGGATAACTCCAATGACTTCCCATCCACAAAAAGGAATTTCACAACCTAGGAAAACTGAACATTCACTAATTAAGGAGTAACAAATTAATTAGCCATGGGGAAAAAAATTAATCGGTCATTATGATGACATGTTCCAGCATTTCTGATTGCTTTAAAATGTGAGAGGAGACAATTTCTAAAAGATTTGGTCTGGTTCATACACGAGAGAATTCAGGGAGAACTGCAGTTGTCAGTGAAATCTTTCAGGCCTTTCAATGATGCCCTAAAAAAAAAAGCCTCCTTTCTCCTCATTAAAGAATACTTTAATTCATCCAACATTTGTGTCTGAAGGCACTTTTCCTAACAGATACATAGTCTTTCAAAATAAATCGGCTTTGCAAAAACTAAGAAGAGGTTTTCAAGAACTCTAAATTGTTAATGCCATCTTCTGGCAAAAGAAAGAGAAGGCTTTTGACTCTTATAAAATAAATAACAGCCAGTATTCCCTCAGTTACTGTCAAGATCCAATTTTGTTTGTTCCCTTGAGAGAATAATGTGTCCTGGGGCAGAAAAATATAACATTCTTCAGTGTGGATATCCAAACCTAGGTCTTGTTCCCCACAAGGCTATGAGTGACTTCACTGAAAAAAACAGGGTTGAGATATAAGTCTAAGACTTCTTAAAATAGTTGGGTATAACACATCTTGATAATCAAGAGGTGAGTCACTGTGGAAGTACAATTCTCCACGCACACCCAGCCTGCCATCTTTATGTGGCAAACTCGAGTGCTCTGCAAATTATTTCTTAGGCCAAGAAGTTTTACAAAGATCTTAAAAGGCTGCCAGATGCTGGTAATGGACGAGTACTTGTTGTAAAAAGGTACGAGAATTATGTATAAAGGGACTAGGTCTAACCATGGAATTAGATCACAGCTTGTCATCAGAGAGCTCATCCTCTCTTTCAGCATTAGAGGTTTTTAAATGTCATAAAGCTGCAGAAAAAAAAAGTCAGGTGTAAACAGAAGAAAGGAGTGGTTACATTTTTCTGTTCTGCAGGAAATTAACTTACCACAAAATTATGCTCTATGAGCTGGTTCTCCGTTTTAAAAGGCTTTTAATTATTAATAAGCTCTTTCACAGAGCTGATCTTCTCCTTCTCAGTGCACTTTTCAAAGTGGAGAAAAGGCTGGTTCTTCAAAGATACTCAGAGTGTGTCAATCACTGCGTGTAAAATAAATCACATAAAATCCCCACGTGGGCTATTTTAAGAATAATCAGCCTTGGACCACTATGTTTTGATCCTTATTAACTTCTGATATGTCAGTGATCTCAGTGCAGCCTTCACCTGAATAATGCTCACGTGCCCGGTTATCCCGCTGTAGTTCACTCATACTGACCTGGGAATTTTAGATTATTGCCACTGACAGTCCTGAGTGCCACCACTGAGAAATGACACAAGTGATCATTATATCCATACTTTAAACTAGGGAAACTAAGCCTTGGAAAAGTGAGGAAATCTTAAGTGACACTCCTAGAAATGCGAACTAATGCTTCTACACATTCAAATAGCCTAGGGCAATCATTCTGAATCATAAGCTCTGGCCTGATCATTAAATATGTTTATCAGGCACGATTTTCAAGAGTATTTGATAAACAAAGAAATTGTTAATCAGCGGCCAAAACCTGAACACCACCTTGTTTTCCATACAGATCATTTAGCTTTACAAATACTTATACAAATAAAAGTTAGACACTTGCAAAGTTTGTAAATGCATGCAGCAGGTAGGTGTTTCCTCTCCTGATCACAACCACAGAAGCGTGCTGCACTCACTACTTGCAACCACGTCCCCCTCAAAGAAGACTCCAGCACAGGCTCTGCCCATGCCAAAGTGTTGCCTGGTTTTTCAAACACGGGAGCAGAGACAAGAACGAAGCCAGTCTGGCAATCACACAATAGGGAAAAGGGAATCACATTAACACACGTCAACACTCATCCATCGTTATTCCTTATTCATCTGAGCATTAAGCTCTTTCTTTAACTGTGATCCGAAGCCAAATCTGATTTAGCCCTCCAGAAGTGAATGGCTAATTTGCTTTTCCAGAGTACCACACAAAATGCTTCACCTTTAAATCATTCTGACCCCGTTTCTTGGGAATTAGGGCATTCCTGCAAAGAATGGGGTCAGGGTGTGTTGCACTTTTATAAAGGCAAGCTCCACAACAAGAGATAATCTGTATTGTAAAAAGAGTCCATAATTTTAGTTCAACGCAGCAGGCAGGGAGCTGTGAGGCCGTGTTTGACGTTGCAGCAGATCCCCTTGGAAGATCACAGGATTACTCCACTCTGTGCACGTAAACAACATGGCATTAAACATCCTGCCCCTCCTTGGAACAAGTGTTGGGGCAGCCCTTTGAATAGATAGATAGCGACTTTCAGCCTCAGTACAGCAAAAGTAACTGAAGAGGAGGGAAAGCTTTTAATGCTAAATGACAACTATTTTACAGCTGGACCATGACACAGTAGGCAGGTGTGCTGCCCTTTCCTTTGCCACTGACACACCTGACCCAGAGCAGGCCACTAAAACTACAATTAATGTCCTTGCTTCTTTAAGCAGGCTTAAAAACAACTAAATATTGGGGGGTTTTTTTGTTTCCTAAGAGAGTATTTTGGGGTATTTTAATCCTCCCTCCACACTAAGTATAGCCCGGTGACCTCAGCAGAAGAGGCTCCATCCTGCAGCTGATCCCAACAGCTGCCAAGAACAGCTGCACAGAGAGGGGAAGTGCCCAGTATTGGAATACTGGATATTGGAAGCGTCCACTATCCATCCACGTGCCAAGAAAATAACCCACGAGTTATATCAGGAAAACTGATTATTTGAAAACCTCGCCCAAGCTGTTCCTGCCAGCAGGATTTACCAAACGGCTTCTGAGGTTTTACTTTATAATTTTAATTTTTTGTAACGAAATACACAAAACACGCGAAATATAGTTGAAATATTATATGTAAAATACATAATATATATTATGAAGTGTTCTGATATTTTATATAATGCATATGCATATGTATTTTAAATGAATATTTAAATACTTATATTTAGTATGTATTTAAATATTTTTATATCTTTTATATAAGTATGTATGATTATATAATACATGTTATACACTGATATTTATATTATATATAATATAGACAAAATATTTAAGTATATATTTTAAAAGTATGTTTAAATATTTTATATATTACAAATAAAATATAGAAAATGTGAAATATAGAAAATATAAAATAAAGAAAATACTATTTTTAAAATTTTGTTTTATAACTATAATAATGTATCGAAACAAACCTCCGCGCGTCCGGAATTGCACCGCGTGGCTGACCGAGGGGAGATATCTCCTCTCATCCTTCCCCGCGCTGTCCTACCACGGTTTTCCCCCTTCTAGAGCGCGCCGGGACCGGGCAGGGTGGTGGTGCGGGGGCCCTCCCCGGTCGCGGCCACCCCGGTCCCCTCAGGGCAGGGACCCCCCTCGCTCCCTCACGGGCCGCGGCGCCGCTCGGCGGCGGCCATTGGGCCGTGTCACCATGGCAACAACGCTTTTCCCGCTTCAAACGCCCGCGCGCAGCCTCGCGCCCCCAGCCAGCCAATAGGGAGAGGGGAGAGGGACGGGTAGGGCGTGGCCCAGAGGTGAAAGACCAATCAGAAACCTCAACGACGAGAGGGCGGGGTCTAATGAGAGCGGGAGCGGGGAGAGGGAGGGCGGAGCGAGACGGGCGTGGTTCCCGCCCACGCTGGAGGCGCTGTCATTGGTTGAAGCCGCCGTCAGTCGTGCGCTGCGTCCCCCCCACTCTGGGACCCGGAAGCGCAGGTGAGGGCGGGGGGCTATGGCGGCCGCCGCGGGGGGACACGTGTCCCGGTTCTCCCCGTCCCGCTTCCCCGTGTCCCACCACACCTCTCCCCCTCCCTGGGCACGGCGGGTGACCTTCTGTGGGCGGGGATGGGAGCGCGGCCCCGGGGCGCCGGGCAGCGGCGTGGGAGGCCTAGAGAGGTTTGTCCTTGTCCTTCCCGGCGTGTACGGGAGGTGGTGCTGGTCCCCCGGACTGGTCCCCCGGGCTGATCCTGGGGCTGTGGGGGCCGGCGAGGGGGTTTGTCCTTGTCGTGGCTGATCAGAAGCTAATGGAGGCGGTTAAAGGGGTTGACCAAGAGAGCGGAGCGCCGTCCAGGGGCGTGGGTGGTGGCGAAGGGCTCCGTGCTGTGGTTTATCCCGCACTGGAATCTGGAGGTGTCACACGATGCCGCGCTCGGCGTCCCAGGGAAGATCAGTGTTGTGTAAAGTTATTATTTGTTAAAGTGTGCATCTCTGTCCAAATGCAAAGCTTTGCCTGGAACTGGGAATCTCCCAGACCTTTAACGTGGATGACTCATCTCCATCGCTTTCCCTCTTTTTCTGTATAGGACCAGACATCCCGGCTGCGTGGCTTATTGATGACTGTGTTTATCACTTGAGAGGTGTGTTCCTTTACTGTTTACATCAAATTAGTGCTTAATACACATGCCAAGAAGCTTTTAGTTCTGTAAAACAGATTTATCTCTAGCCCAGACGGCAGAGAGCCTGTCCTTTGCAATTCATTTTCTCACTGACATCCTAAGGACTTCTCTGCTGCAGGGGCAATTATTTCTGTATGCCAATTCCAGTAATGTTGAAGTATTATCTCTGCACGGGACCTTTCAATTTTTGCAGTGGAAAAGGCTTTCCTTTTTGCCTTTGCTTTATAATTTTTTATCCCTCCCTGCGATATGTTTTGTAATACACCATAATATATCAACAGCAAAGAAATGTCATGCAGGTCATATTTCATGCTTCTTGATAACCTTTTTCTTTTTTAAAAAGCTTTTATATAGGTTCTTGTTTAAAAAGGAAAGGCTTCTGGTTTTTCACATTTCAAAGATAGTTAATAAGATGCAGTTTGATTGTGTAGTAATACAAGGGGGTGGACAACCTTTAGCTCTGCTGAGATACATTTGCTGGCTAAATACAAATAATCCATTTGAGCTCCATGTTTTGTGTTGTTCTTTGATCCCCCTGTGCTGTCCCACAGCTCTCGGTGCAGTTGGCAGAGGGGGAATGGCTGTGAGAGCTTGTGGCTTGATCATCTATAGGAGGCTGCAGCCAGCACCATCCTCCAAGGTCGCTGACAGCATCGAGTACCTCCTCCTGCAGACATCCTATGGCACCCACCACTGGACCCCACCAAAAGGTGATGTTTGTTCTGATAACACTCTTGGTGTGAGGTTGCAGACTGGACGTTGGCCCGGTGCTGCTGAGCTCAACTTAGGCAGTTACCAGCCCAGAATAGCTGCTGATTGTGGTGTTTGTCTGATGCTGCTGCTCCTGCAGCTGCGGGGAGAGTTTTGAGGCTTAAGTCGTTTGCAAAGGATACTGTATAAGGTATTGGGCGCGACTAATTTCGGTTGGGGCTAGGGGTGACACCCAGTCGTGCTCCTCGTGTATCTCACCTTTCTGGCAGACCTTCAGCACACGACTGAGGTAGCAAGTGAAGTTTTTACCTTTTTGCTCAGATCTGATCCTCTGTCAGGTACCACTGACCAGGTTGGTTGACCCGTGTCTAGTCAAAGGGGTCACAGTCTGCAAGAAGGCAAACTGAAGTCTGCAATGGTGCACTTTAAAACACTTTTCTTGGAAGTTGCAGGAATTCCTTGTAAGGGACATCACTGGTGAAAATCGCATGCCTAATGCAGTGGAGATGAGAGGCACAGATAAGGTGAACTCTCCTGTCAGCCATCTTCGCCTAAGCCATCAGTGCTCATCAGTGAGGTCCCAAAGCAGAAGACAAGCCCCAGGACAAAGAGCAGCACCTCCTCTGTAAAGAAAGGTGGCAGAGCCGGTGTTTGGCAGTACGCAGTCACAGCCCTGATAACCAGGAAAAGTGCAGCACAGAAATACTTCAGGTTCCTTGCAGATCTTCTTACATGCTGTTTTTTACCTTCTGAGATTTGTTCCTGATAGTTTTCACTTATCTTTTTGTAAAATGCAGTGCTTTTAAAGCCTAGTGCAGCAGTCTGTAGATGGGAATTTGCAAATTGGGAAAAAAAATAATCTTTTAACAGTACCAACTACGCTCTCCTATTAAGGGAAAGAAGAAAACTTTCCAAACCTCCCCCTTTATCCACTTCACCAAAAGCCTAAGGGAGTTGAGTTTGCAGCCTCATGGAAAACCAGAAAACTAAAAGACATGATTGATTGTTGTGAGAAGAGACCCACGTGAAAAGGCTCCCTGGGAACACAGTAATTCTGGAGAAGCAATTGAAATTACTTGGAGGCATTTTGGTAGGGAGTTAATTGTCTCATGGGCATACATCTCACACACTCAGAATCACAGAACCATTGAATGGTTTGGGTTGGGAGGGACCTTTAAAGATCATCTGGTCCAACCACCCAGCAGTGAGCAGGGACAACTTCAACAAGAGCAGGTTGCTCAGAGCCCATCCAGTTTGGCCTTGGATGTTTTCAGTGGTGGGGCTTCCACCACCTCTCTGGTGGCAGCCTGTGCCAGTGTTTTCACCATTCTCATGATAAAAAAAAGTCTTTCTTGTCTGTAGTCTGAATCTGCCCCTATACATAGCTTGTCTGTGATATTGACATAGATTCAATGTGGCAGGAGCCAGAAGGTGACGTTGTAATTGTCTTTCCAAGCACTGACTAAAGGCAGTTTACAGCTACAGCTGTACCTTGTTATTTTAAAAGTTCCCTAAGCAGCTGCAATCCTATGGGATTAAACTGGACTTGCTTGGATTTCCCCATGTGAACCTCATCAGCCTCATCTCTGCCTCTAGAACTGTGACTTTGCACTAGCCAAGGGTGATGGGAAGGGAAAGGGATGTGGGGTTCGTTTTCCTCCTCAATACGTTGGAACTGCATCAGTGGAAACAGCTGAGAGGATCTGAAAGCTGTGGTGCAAGGTGCTACCACCAGTCCTTTTTCTCCCCAGCAGGTAGACTGCACTGTGCAACTTGGAAACTTACTGAGATTATATCTGAGGTTATCAACAGATATCAACATCAGATACTGTTTTCTGCACAGTTGCTGCTTGTAAGAGAAGCATATTTTGCATTTGAGTTGGTGTTATGTTGTAAGAGGTATTTAAACTTCTGGTGCACAGACAGAGAAGTGAGTGAGACCTGTTGCAAAAGCAAAACCAACTTCCCACATACCCCAGTTGTAGTACTAGAGTGGGCCTTTGGGTACCTGTGACCTGAGGAAGGATTCATCTCTGTAATTAAATTACAGATATTTGCAGCCAGCTATGTAGAAAATTGAGTGACACCAGAGGCAAAATAAAGCTTAGGGGTTTTTTTTCCCTTTTAAAACCTCCCAACTCCTGCTGTGTTGCTTTTTTGAGGTCTTGCCTGGCTTGTTCTATTTATGTTCTGGTCTGGAGCTTTCATGAGAAAACCAAATCTGACATTTCTCAACAAAAGTACAAACGGCTGGGGATGTGTTATATTTATCCGTTGTTTGTAGTGGCACCTCTCGTTCTGAGCAATGTAAAATAAATGATGTGTCTTAGGAGAACCACGCAGCTGGTGAAAGGACTGGCTCTGAGGATTCAGAGGGGGAATATGGGAGAGAGAGTATTCATGGGGGAATATGGGAGAGAAATAAAAAAAATAATTAAAAAAAAAATAAAAAGATGCTGACTGCATAGACAAAACTCACCTTTTAAATGGGCATTTGTTGGTGCCTGGTCCCGTTGTTTCTGGTCTGTTGGCATGAGTGAGAGTTTTGCAGAACTGAGCCTTAAGCTTATGTGGGAGGGCAGGGTTGAGAGAGGATTAAGACTCTTGCAGGTGAGCAGTCTCCCCTCTAACAGGATGAAGGAAAAACATTCATAGGAGACTTGGTCCTCAGTATAATCTAAGGTGGAACAGGTGTAAAGTGCTCCAGAAGACTAGAGGAGGACTGGGAGGAAAACATGTCTAGTGCTGACAGGCCACTGGGGGTTTCAGAAGGTGTGGGGTAAACAGTGATCCTAAAAGCCAGAAGGCAAAGACAAATCAAGACATAAGAGTTGGAAAAGCAGTCTCTGCTCTCCGAATTTCCGTTCCGTCCCATATCAGCTGCAGTGTGCTCCCATCTCTGTCTCCCAGCATTTCCCAGTTGTTGACTGGAAGTTTCCTTCTCAGAGACTGACTTTTCCACCCTCTTGGCAGGCCACGTGGACCCAGGTGAGGATGACCTGCAGACAGCCTTCAGGGAGACGCAGGAGGAGGCTGGTCTGCAGGCCAGCCAGCTCACCCTCGTAGAGGGCTACAGGAAGGAGCTGCACTACCCTGTCTGTGGCAAACCCAAGACCGTGGTTTACTGGCTGGCAGAAGTGAAGGACTGCAACACAGAAATAAAGCTGTCGGAGGAGCACCAAGCTTTCCAGTGGCTGAAGCTGGAGGATGCTTGCAAATTGGCAGAGTATGAGGACATGCAGGCAACGCTGAAAGAAGCGCATCAGTTTCTCTGCTCCAAAGAATAAGTTCTTCTGTGAAGGATAAGGGGAATTTCTGAAGGAAAATGGCCTGGGTTTTTTGGGGGTTTTTTTTGTTTGTTTTTAAATTGGAGGAAGAACTACATGGCTGCAGAAATGTAGATTCCTCTTAACTCTGTAGAAATTCAGTGAAAATACATGGAGCTTTTAAAGAGCTCGTGCTTTTGTCTTGTCTAGCTAACACAAAAAGGCATGATCTGATTGAAATGTGAGCCAGAGGTGTCTGAATTGAAACCTAGATCTACCAAAGACTTCCTCTGTCCCTGTCTCATTTTCTTCCTTTTTTTAAAATTTTTTTTATTTTTTCCTCCCTTGAAGTGCTGAACAACCACAGGTCTTTTTGAAAAATGAAACAATTGATGTATCTTGACTTGCTGATGTAGAGCTACAGAGTTGAGAAAATGAGCATATGGAGATTTTTAATAACAGAATTCTTGCTGCAAAAGTCACACCTTGCATTTCAAATGAGGAAGGAGTAGTTCTGTTCCCAGCTCCTCCACTGATATGCTGTGATCACTTGTCAAATCATTTCAGGTCTTGTTTGTTCATATCATGAATTTATGTAAATCCCTAATGTACTGTTATGAGAACATTTTCCATCCAAAAAGTTAGTAAATGGTTGAGGTACAATTGGTTGAGATGGTAAACCTGAAGTGCTTCTTTGGCCTCTTTCTTTTTGTTTTTTGATCTTTAACAGACATCTTAGCCATACATTTTTCAGGGGGATGAGAAAGGGAAATCTATGTGGTTAATACATTTTCTGTACAGGATATTTAAGCTTATGTGCAATCTGTTTAATACTATCCATGTTTCTGTGGCTGCAGCCACTCATCTTTTGGTGCAGTATCCGTTCATAATGTTAGTACCAGTGTGACAGGAGCACCTTGCTCATTACTCTGTTATCTTCCTGTGGAGAAGTTTATAAAATCCTTCCTATAGTGCATCTTTATATGTATGTATGTATGTATATATGCATACACACAAAAAAAGGATGCACTCTAAGGAGGCTTTTATACAGATACATGTATACACACATAAACAACTTCAATGTCCTCCACTTTACAGTCAAGTTTTATTTTGATTATGAACACTGTTCAGAAGCATTTCACTCAGGTAGTCGCAGAAGTGGAAGCACACAGGCTGTGCGATTGGTCTGAGTGTTTCTCAGCTAACTTCAGAACCAGAGGATGGAAGGTGAATCCCACTGTCACAAGGTCCAGCCCCATGGCAGAATCAGCTATTTTGGAGTCTTTCCTGATGTATGTTCGGCCAACCTTCTTTCTAAGACCTCTCCCGATGAAGACTCACACCTTCAGTTCCTCTGTCCATACCTGGCAACATTTGGTCTCTAGCATCTAATGTGAGTAAACTAGTGAGAAATAACAAAAAGCTACAGACAGGGTGAGAGAAGAGTTAAAAGCCTGTGCTGCTTCAGTCTTGTTTTTTCATTACTGTTTGAGCTACATTTTAATCAGTGCTGTGTAAACAATGGTGTTGCTGCCTTAGTGTTTATGAGCAAGATTAACTTATTAAGTACGAGTTACAGAGAGTCATTAACAAGTCATCAGTTCTGCCCATTCAGCAGTAATGAACATATGTACTTGTTGCTTTGGAAAGCAAGGAGCTGAACTCCAAGCCATTATTTCTCTTTTAAAGGCGCTGCTTACTCAGTGTTCCCAAAGTGTGTCCAGATTTTGGAGGGCGACCAGTGCTGTGCACTGTGAGGTGATGTGCTCCTTGGACAAAATTTCAAAGGCAGGCATCTTAACTCTGGCAGAAGAAGGTATAAGGGATGTAACTGTGATAATTGGTGAGGCAATTCTTGTGCATTTTGAGATATTTATGTACAGAATGCATTCCCACAAATTTTCGAACTAAAATGATGCTTGCACATTTGGAACCTTGACCCCAAAGTCTTTGAATTTGTTTTAAAGTGGAAACATTGGAAAGTCAGAATTTAACTCTGATTCTTTTTTGTGTTCCCTGCTCACTGGTGAAGAAAGAGTTCTTCCTCTGCCCATGTCTAGTAGTAAATTATTTTTCCAAGGAGCGTCTGGGAAACCCTCCAGTAAATAATTAAGGAATAATATGCCTGGGGAAGACATTTATTTCTGACCTCAACAATTTTCATGCTCTGAACCCAATGGGGCTTTTATTTTCTTTCTTGAGAACAGTTAAGTTTTTGCTTGTAATAGTATCTCATGGCAGTAAACCTTTTACCAAGCTGTGGATCTATATTTAAAAAGAAAAATTTAAAAAAGGAAGAGACTTTAAATTCCCTAGAGGAACCTTATTTCTGCCATAGGTTAAATAAAGTCAAACTCTAGAGAAGTCCAAGCTACCCTGAAATAGCAGAACAACCTAATTTAGGTAAAGTGAAAAGAGTTGTTCTAGTAAGAGACATGAGGATATGGTTGTCCTTGCTCTGCTGAACGAATACACTGACACGTGTATTTTCTGGTGTTAGTATTTCTTTGTCCAAGTAACTCCTGACTTATAGCCACGATTACATCATCTCAGAATCAGAGAGAAGAAAAGCATAAATTCGTGAATATTAGGAAAGCACTAAGACATTGCAAGTTTCACTGAGAAAAGACCAGGACTGAGTGTGACAGTCACAGGTAATTACGCTCAAACAAGAAGTGTAAAGGCTGAAAACAGTGTCTTAACTCCTGTCTAGAAAAAAACCTCAAACTATATTACTACTCTGATGGGAACAATATATCTGTTCATTGACTATTTCATGTGATTATAGGAGATCAGAGACTGAAGCTGGTATAAGGTGGCTCTATATGCAATATCCCCAACAAGCATGACCGACGTTACCTGCCAGTCTGTTTAATAAAAGAGGGTGTGTGTTTTAATAAGGTTTTGTACATCCTAAATAGGGAAGTATTTGGAGAGACACATGCTCTCTCAGCAGGGCTCTTGCAGACATGCAGAGAGGACAATGGAGTGCTGCCTTTTAAGTTAGAAAAATTGCTTGCTGTTACTTAATTGACAACTTAGTGGGGGTGAGTATTTTGGCAGATATCTGGAGGAGACTATAATTTTTTGAGTCCTGAAAATAGTGCTTATTAGTTATATTCTCACACTGACAACATAACCGACAGGTTCCTGTGCCTGTTGACAGCTAGTTTTGTCTTAAAAAGAATTTATGGATCATCAGGATTTCATTTTTTTCTCTTATACCTTATCTTCAAAGATTTACTTTCTCATGTGCTCAGTAATCTAGAATTTCGGTTCAATGAGCAGTTGCAGCTGGTGAAAGTCTCAGCTTCATTTAGGTAAACCTGGGCTTTGTTATGGGTTAAAGCAGCTCTGGAACTGCTAAGCAGCATGTGCCTCTACAAACCAAACAATCTACTCTGCTTGCTTCAACCCTGTGCTGTGCAAGGAGATTGTACTCAAGTGTTCAAAAAAAAAACCAAAAACCAAACAGTGCTTACTGTTGAAACAGCAAGGGCAGAAAGACCGTGGTGGCATTCTTCCTGGTTGGAAGAGTGACACGGGGCGGAACAACAGCTCTGTTACTTTGAAGCTAGTCCATTTGATAACTGACATTGTCAAAAAGGGGAGTGACTGTCCCATCTTTCCACTCGATGAGGATCTCTCCGTGCCTCAGGGAAGGGGAGCGGGATGGTGGGAGGTACGTCTGGGGACCCCTTCGTAAGGGAGTTGGCTCCCGTAGGTCAACTCTGCTGCTGTTGGCTGGAGAGCTCTTCAGGGCAGAGAGGATTTTCTTCTTCCTAGGAGGAGAGAGAAGAGGGTACGTAACTGCACCCGCCTGTCACTTGGTGGCTTCACTGGTAATGCCACATCCTCCAGGGTGGTGTGAGCTGTGCAGGAGAGGAGCAGCCAGCTCCAGTGGCTGCATCTGGATGGTTTAGTGAGTGGGACGGATAAATGGGGTGACAGAGAGGAGGTATCACCAAAGGTGACATCACTGGTGAGCAGACCCATCTGCTGAGAGCCAGAGACTTCAGGTGTGAGATGGAGAAGGGCAGTGCCACGAGCAAGACTTTTTGTTTTGAAATGCTCAAGTTTTGTTTTAAAGTACTGTTCATGGCAGGCTGAATGAACCTGAATGTCACTTACTTGTTGTAGTGAACATTGAGTGTCAGTATTATTAATCCCAGTATGAATGCCAAGGGGCTGAGGACCAGCATGGCTGTCTTCCAGTTGGTGCCTGAAAGGGTATCATAGAAAGCATCAAGTGTTTGCTGTACCTGTCCCTGCTCTTATGCAATACCCACAATTGACACAAAAAAGCACCTGTAATGTCTCTAAAGACTGGCAGATACCAGTAAAAGTGTTTTGTCTACAAGATCAACCTCTTACAGCTGCTTTACACTACACAGCACCCCTCTGTTGAAAATGTCCACAAAAGGATTTCTTTTTTGCTGTGAAGACAATAACTATTCGTGCTTCTCCTCTCTGCAGCTTTCTGATACAAAATAGGAAGTGCTGGGGGAAGGGAGCAGTGCTTGTAGGTAGGTAGCTAATTCTTCTGATGAGCTGAAACAAAGCATTTACATGTTTTTACTCACTTTTTTACTCCAGGCCTGTGGAGATTTGTTTAATCTTTAAAAAGAGTATTTCTGACAGGTAATTTGGTACCCTACTTCCTACTGAGCATCCTCAGCAGTACCCAGGGGAATGTAGCTCTGTTGTGATGGGAAGGACAGGAGCACTGATGAACCTTCATTTACCTGGTCCCTTCTTCCTCTGGCTGATCCCTGGACTTACCTGCAAGCCTGGCCCCAGTGTTTTTTCCTCGATTTCCATGCTTCTTAGAGTGATTCTGGGATACATCTAGGGGAAGAAGCAGAGAGACTCAGATTAGAAGCTTCCAGTTGGACCAGAGAAAACACCAAATTCCTCCTGGGGCTGCACTGTAACCACAAATACCCTTTGTATGGACCCAGAAGGGAAAAGGAAACTGTATTGTTCCTTGGTGTTCCCCATCTGCTGGTATTTGTTGCTCCTAAAACATCTAATGGCTGTGCCTGCAGGTTAAGGCTATGGCCATATCACTGGACTGCTTGCCAAGGGAAAACACCTCAGCATGTTTATGAAAACAGTCCGTGGTACACATGGAAGTTCTTCAGAAGTCCTCAGAGCACTGAAAATAGTTGAGTAACCTCTGAGTGCTGCCCACACTTTCCTTCCTGCTGTTCTCACATATGCATTCAGAAAAGTGCTCACCCTCATTTGCTGGGAGCTGTGCCTGTCTGGTCCTTATTGGAGACACTGTGCTGTTCCATTTGTTAGCCAGAGGTGGGTCAGTCAAGATCACAGGAGACTCTCTGTCCACGGCATCGATCTTTGATGAATCGATGGTTTTAGCTTGGAAGAAAGTAAAGCAAAGATCTGTATGATTATCATTTACTTTTTGTACAGGAACCTGAATATGCTCAATGCCCAGCAAGGAAAGGGAACCCATTCCTGCTGTTTTGGTCCTCTGCCCTGCAAGGCAAACAGATGTGGTGCAGTAGGAATCACCTCCTCCTGTGCATCAGGGGCCTTCAGTTCTCACAGATTTTAAAGGTGAAATGAACATCTCGGGACTGAATCAACAACCAAAGCAGAGCTTGTTTTCTGGTGGTAAATACGGTCATTGGTCTAAAAAGTATGAGTGGAACACCAGCTATTAAAGCTATTAAAGTGTGAGGAAGAGGCAAGAGGAAGAATCACAGCTACTACCAACTCTGCAGATGAAAAAATGGGATCAAAAGGGTGCTAAGTAGTCCATACCTCTTGCAGGGCTCAGCAACTTCCTTTGCCTTCGAGTCCTACTGCAGAAGTAGGGCAAGTGGGAAAGCAACTGCTGCTAGAGGGGAGGTTGTGGGAATTCCTGGGGCAGCAATTCACCCCTCCCCTGCACTGATATGTGTGGCAAGATCAAAAAACCCATGTCTTCAGGGCTCCCTGCTGCCTATCTGACCCGTATCCCCTCCTGTGTCATCTGTGGTTACACAAGTGTAATTTATTGAGTCAATAACTCCCCGAGATAGAACTTCTCTGTCAATGATCAACTGAAACTTGGATACGAAATGCCTAAACAAACACATAGGACTTTGATGTTGTAGTGAGTGATCAGAGGTTCCCTCCAGTAGACTGAACCATGGGATTGATAGGATAATTATTAGTTTGCATGAGACACACTAACTGGCACAACCTGATTCAAAGTCTGCTCAGTGTTTACCCTCACAGCCTTATTTGAGGATCCTGGCTCAGAGGCAACCCTGGACTGCCAGGAACAGTGCCTTGGGGAATGCAAACGCTCTTTTCACATGCCTTTTTCCCATATCTTAAATGTTCCACGCATTTCCTAGCCTATATTTAACTAGCCTGTTATGGTATCTGATTTGTATGGTCCATATTTAACTTCATGCTAAACAAAACACTAGTTGTGACTACAGTGATAATTACATGTTAACCTTCTAGTTGGCTTATTAAAAACCTTGGGAAAAAGGCCACTGTATCTTCACATGGCAGCCCAAACAGCTAATGTATCTGTTTTTATTTAAAATTAGATATAACCTCTTTGTGTCGAAAGGTTATACTCATAATCCATCTGCTTATGCCAACTACATTCATCACATTTTCTCTTTACTCATTTCTACAAAGCTCAAAATCTCTTTGGACCGTCAACCTTAAAGTAAGGAATAGCCTCCTGTAAGGGAAATAATTTCCCCTCAGGAAGGTTGAGAACCTCATAACCTACAGAGGGGACAAACAAACCCAGAAAAGCCACTACAAACACCAGCTTTTTTCTGGTACCTGGAGTGGAAGAAAGGAGAGGATGAGGGGAGGAATTGAGTGTGATTTTCAGGTCTCACTTCTGTACAGAAATTTAGAAGAAAAGTCCTGAAATCACCATTCTTTACAGAAGGGATTAAATGGAAGAGAGAAACAGACTGGACCATGAATTATCAGTGGTCAGCAGTGGGCTTCACTGAGCATGTGACAAATGATGACAGTCATTGTGGCACAGTGACTATGCCTGTTGTCTTTTAGCCTCGTGTCCAACACCTAAAACTATGACAGGAGCAAGGTTTCTACCTTTTTTGTGTCCTGTCTAGGCAGAGGCTAGTGAACACTCATGAAGGGAGAGACTAGATTTTCTTAGCAAAGATCGAGGGCATGAAACTGATAATATAAACCAGATTTTTTATAATTTTTGATGTCATCTTCTGGGATTTCTTACTGCAAAGGCAGAGCAGCACACTGCCTCCCTCGACTTGCTGTGTTCACTAATCTCTTTGTGGTTACTTCAGGCACCGGGAGCAAGGTTCACTTCTGAGACTCATGACAACACAGAATGAAGGTTAGAATTATGGTTTCATTGGTGAAACGTGCATTGTTCGAGGGAGATAACTGTACCTTATAACAATTCTGATTTCAAATAACAATTTCTGATTTCAAATATAGCTACTTCTCAATGATTCGTACAAGTTTAAAAGAGATTTTCAGCTGCCTCCAGTTGTCTTGTTACCAAAAATGACCTCCCAACGTACCAAAAGCCCTTTGAAAGACTAAAGCACCTGACTTTGCGGGACTGTCTTCATTGTTCTGGGCTTGGGAGAGTCAAGCCATTTCAACTATTACTGGCTATGGGTACCTGAAATATTATGTGTGTTCTGAAATATTTGCCTGTCATCAGAAATGCAGCTGGGGTTTAGAGACCTGATCCTATAAGGTAGTGTGAGCTTTCTGGGAAACACTGAACAGCAGCTACTGGGGGAGCCAGTGGTACCAAGTGGGGCTGAGCTGGAGCCATCTGGTATCTCTCCAGATGGGGCTGAAGTGAACATGAGTTAGAATGATGGATGCAAGCCCAGTGTTAGGTGGCTTGGGTGACATGTAAGTTAGATGTTATCTGATGCTAAATCTACCTCATCTTACTTTCATAGATCCACACACGTGTGTCTATATCTTGTTGTGTTGGCTTGCTGGGCCTCCGAGCTGCTGTCCGGGCAGCAGCACAGATGGTTTCATCTGCTAAAGTCTTCCACCTGCTGAGTTTGTCCTTCTCCCTTGAGACAAAGACCTTGTGGCCTCCTTCCTGGGTGCTGAGGTGGAAGCCCAGACTCTGCAGAGTCAAGTGCCCCTTCTTGCTGCAGGACCATGCCTGGCGTTCCCAGTCTCCGCAGGGCTCCAGCTTGACCAGAGCGTTCTCCCGCGCCCTGTGGGCCGACAAGCACTGCTTCGTTTGGAGGCTGACAATGGTCCTGCTGTCGGGGTCCCAGCTCCACTGCTGCTGCTGGGAATGTGCCTTGCAGCTGGTCAGGCTGATGCTGTTGGTGTTGTGGAGGGAGACACGAATGCACTTTTCCAGGCGGGTGTTCCGTATGAGGAAGCCTTGTCCCTCTGCTACTGCGGTACAATCAGAGCACGGTTTAGTATCTGTGCATGGCTGAGGCAAACGCCTCTTCTGAGCACCAGACATTGTAAATGCCCTGGGGAAGGGGAGAACATAACCCACCAGTCTTTTCCTGGGTGGACATGCCCAGATAAACAGTTCTCTCAGCTTCTTAATTCCCCGGAATGGCATTTCTTTAAAATACAGAGTGTGTAAACAGCCCTGAGCAACGCCAGAGAAAAATAACAGCCCACGTAACTAATGGGGAAAAAAGCTTACCATCCTTCCAACCTGAACAATTCTATGATTCTGTGAAATACCTGCCTATATATATTTAATTCAGTATTTCAACTGCTATAATTAGGTACCCATCCTTCCCTCCCTCCGAAATGATTAGATGGTTTGGGGTTTTCTCACCTCTATCCGGGTCAAATCTTCCTTATAAAAAAGCAATTGAAATTCCCCCAGTGCTATTCATCTGGGGCCAGCTAGGCCACCTTGCACTACACTTTCCATTAAATGGCTTCTGGTGATGTTAAAGCAGTGTTGGGATAAAACCATATTCCATCAGAAATGTGTAAGTACTTGGCTGACGCCGCTCATGTAAGTTTTGAAATTATCTTCTTTTTGGCACACCTGACTTTGGTCTGTGCACCCCAGGCATGAAGGTACCACTTTTAACAACCCCTTTGTAAGAGAGAGACATTACAGCCATCCCACAACAAACATACAGTTTGAAGCAATTTCTGTAGTTGCTTGTTGCTTTTAAGAGCAACAGGTCCCAACATCTCAGATGACTTAGGATGGATATTGTCATGTTATGTGGACAGTTGGCCCTGTTTTCAGTATAAAATCGTCAGGTGTGGCCTGTGAACATCCTGAGCAAAATGTTAAATGCCAAACCATCTGTCACTGATGTGGATGTACCTTCTGCTGTGTATTTTACGCCTGAGACAGAGGAATAGAAATAAGTTTCAAGTTTTTGAACATTCTGGAAATCTCTTCATTACAATTAACACATGGTAACTCCCAGCTTTCAGCAGTGACTTTTTTCCCCCTGTTTTCCCCAGGAGCAGAGTTATAAAAGCCCCATCAGCAAACAGTGCAGAGCATAAAGAGTAAGAGGACAATGAAAAGTGATGTTAAACAAGAACACTGATTTTATCTAAACTACTTCTGCAGAGTTTCCCCTCCCAGAGCAAAGAACAATACTTTTCTCTGTAGCAAGTATTTGGCTCAGTACCTGAAAAAATAAGTGACAGTATAAACAGAAACCAGTACACAATACCAAGGGTATAAACAATAGCTTAAAAGAGCTCTCATGTTTTTCTCTCAGGAAATTCTGGGGTTCTGTTAGATAAATCGTGCCTGGGGGCTGTTAAATCAGAAACAGATCAGGCCTTTCTGCTCCTCCTGAATGTCTGGAGAGAGGCAGCTAGAAACTACAGTACTACTGCACCAGCTCTGAGATGAGGATGGATGTGTCTGCACTGGTATATTGAGTTTCATGGACCTGTGATAGCCACTGATCCAGACAATTTCTGCCAAGCCAATGTGCCTAAATGGAAATTAAATTTCTAGGCTGTCTGTGGACAGCTTATGAGTCCTGTTCTCTTTAACCCTTTTTGAGGGTTGGGTGGAGGTAAGATATTTAATGCACTTGGGACTTGAGTTTCTGCCAGTTTCAAAGGGCATGAGAAATATCTCATATATAATCTCCCATAATCCACGGAAAATTGAAATGGATGAACACAATCCCACCACCACCCCACCCCTGCCTTTTTTCCCTAGAATCTGAAATCCAGAATTCTCACATCTTTGCTTCAGTTTAACTGTGAGAAACCCATTTCCAAAATAATGATTTGAGAGCTGTCTAAAAAAAGTAACAGGGGAATATGACAACTGTTCTGGGACAGATAAAACATCTGCTGAGCCCAGGATTTATGCTTAAAATGGTTTTTCTCATGTACACTACATTGTATTTTTCAACTCAGAAGGTAAAAAATCCCATCATTTTGTTGCTCCATCAGTATTATGAGCTCCTTCTTCAGTTCCACACAGTCAACCTCAGTTTTTATTATTCTCAATAATAAAACTCATCAGCAAACTTAATTACTTCATTATTCACCCCTTTTGATTTTTGTCAGCACCTGCTGATATCTTCACTTTGCTGTCACCATTGTCAGCTTATTCCAGCTCTTTGTTACAACCTGTGGGCTAAGCCTCTCTCTTACTCCATGAGAATGGAGCTTCTTAAGGGCCTTGGTGGAAGAATCTTATCAAAAAGCCTTTTGCAAACACAAGCACAAAGTCTTGGTCAGCTCACCCCATTTATGAGCTCATTGATGCCCTCATGGATGTCAGATGTCCCCATTACAAAAGCTGTGTTGACTTTTCTCATATTTTTCTGTCTGCCTGTAAATACTGTGCTTTGCTTTCACTGACTTTCCTGGTGCCAAAATCAAGCCTTGTGACCTATGTCTCCCCAGGCTCTGCAAGGATCCTTCTTGAGGGGGACATCATTGCTGTACTGCAGCCCTTTGGTGCTGAGGTTGCTTTAAATAAGACTTTACACACTCCTTAGAAGTATAAAAAAATGTCATCTTTGGTTTCCTGTAACTCAGTGTGAATGCCATGTGGGCTGGTCATTTGCCACAGAATTATTTATGATTTTTTTTTCCTCCTAAAACTTCCTCTGTTGCCAATTTTACTTGATAACACTCTTCAAACTGCAGAGAGTGACTGCCTGACCATGTCTGAAGTGAGCACCAAGCCAATTCAGCCTTTCTACACTGCCCTACTTTCGGCCTTCTTATATTTATATTCTTGCCCTTCTTATATTTATGTCAGCTGTTTATTAACCTCCTTACCCCCACCAAATTCCTATTTCAGATGCGTTTGAAAATTTCCGTTGGCAGTTTTTCTGTGCCCTCTCTAGGTTCCTCATCTAAGTCTCTTTCTCCTATGTTTTATTACAGGTTTTATTGTTAAACGTGCCAGAATCTCTGCTGCTTTTTTTCTTTTCCCTACTTGGCAGTGACTGTCCATTTGAAAGTTCTGTGTATTTTTATTACATTTTAAAGAGTGCTGCTGTTTAACCCAGCCAGCAGGTGCGTGTTTTGCTCTCTTGTGTACAGCCCCTGGTGTTTTATGTTCCACTCTAAAGAACGTGCCCCGCACAGTTAAAGCTGGAGTATGTTTACTTTGAGATACACGTCAGGCACTAAGAATCTTTACTCAGGAGGCAAAATGACATTCTTTTTCCTGACATTGCCAAGTCCCCACTGTCCAGTGGTCCAGCAAATAAGGCCATCAGCCCTAACATTTTAGGGATGTTAACCGGGAGCAACCAGAGCATCCAGTGTACTCCCTGAGGATGGGACTCAGCGTTTCTGGAAAATACAAGCCTTACCCACAGAGCCCAAGTAGATGCCTGCTTTGAGCTGCTCATACTTGAACACTTAGGCCTCTTCATATTTTTAGGTACAAAATAAACAATTTCTAGCAAGGCTCTTGATGCCAGCTCGTTTGTCCTATGATACTGCCTCTCTGTCTGGTTACAAGATAGAAAAAGCAGGCAAATATAGCCCCCTGCTTCTCTGCAGCATGGCCACCCTTGGGACATGCTGTTCCATGTAGGATTAGGAGCAAAAGCCATGCAATGTTCCTAATTAAGGTAATGCCACCAGTAAAGCCTTGGTTACCAGTAATCCCAGTGCAACTGGGAAAGTTTCTGCTGTTTCTAGGCTTTTCTACCATTTCTGTGATGTTTTGATAGAAGACACTTGCAAATTGTTTGGGGTGAGTTGTCCTCTCTAAAGGCTCTGTGGAGGGAACCAAGTCAGAGCTGAGCAAGCACAGGTTCCCAAAACACTCCAGGTCACCCAGGAATATCAACATTGGCTTTGACCTCTTTTGTCCTCCCTAGTGGGGTTCCTAACACTTGGAAAAATCTTTTAATTAGCTGAAATTCTCTTTGCCAAGTGGGTGTTTTCTGTAGAGAGATGTGTGCTGAGTCACAGTCAGAAATTTACCTTTTCCTGCCTCTACCTGTCCTCAAAGACAGGTATCCATCTGCAGCAGCCATGGCACCTCTCATAGGGACTGCTTTGAGGGGACATCTCACAGCCCAGAAGAGCTCCCAAACGTGTCTCTTTTTGGGTACCACTGTGTGACAGCAGCTCATCCCAAGTGACCCAGGCAGTGGCAACAGTGGCTGGGAGAAATGTCTCCAAGCTGTCTGCTGCTTCCACCCAAAATGAAGACAGCCCTAGGGGGTACCTGCACCATGGCTGAGAAACCTCAGATCCAGCAGGACCATGGCCTGACTTACTGGTGAGATAACCCAGAGAGTTTTCTGCTCATGTTAATCTACCTCCACTCTTCTCCACTGCAGCAGATCTTATCTTTTCCACAGAGCATACACTGAGGGAGACTGACCCACACAATTCTCATATACATCCCATATGTTTGTCTCCTTGCATAACTCCCCTGAATATCAGCTCTCCCAGGCCCCATTTGCCTTCTTGGACTATTGCAACGATTCAAAGAGCATGAGATGGGAAGAGGCTTTGGAAGACTCACATCCTCTCAAGCTGCCCTGACAGCAATACTGGTCTTTGCCCTAGCTCTAAAGACTTGCAAAGGACTCCAGTTCCTAGCAGAAATAGCTCCAGCCCAAAAGAGGTAAAATTTAACCAGAAAATATGGGAAAAGCCATCTTTAGCTGCACAGACACTGTGGTGATGAGGACAACACCACTCCATACACTGCTACTAATTGTGGTAGTACTGGTACTACTCCCTTCAGGCAAAGATACAAATGAGATGGTGCAGTAGCAGAAAAGGGAAACTCCCAGTTAAGGCAGGAGGATTCCTGGTGCAGGTGTTGACATTGCTCTGTTTTGATCACTTGTAGGAATATTACATTGAATCAAACTGAGGCAATCAGTTTGAGCTGCTGTCAGGTGTAGACAAACAGGGCCCCGAGTAAGTGAGTAGGAGCAGAGCTGAACGCAGCCCATCAGCAAATCCTTCGTATGGAAACATCTCCTTCCATGCAAAGGAGCAAGCCCCTGTCTGCTGCCCATGCAGGACTCCAGCCCAGAGCTGTGGGATGAAGAAATTAAAAGCAGCTGGAAGGCACTGGCTGTCCTAAGAGAAGTATGATGGTATGTGTTTGGTCAAAGACAGGAAATTCAGATGTGCACAAGGGAGTGGTGAAATTGGCACTCTGTTTTCTGTTTTTATAACCAATACCAGCATGGCAGGAGGTGAGATTAAGTATTTTTTTTTTGCAGAACTGCTGTTGACTGGAACCATTTGCTTTATTTTGCCCCAGTCCTCCCTCAGCCTCCAACTGTACTTGCTTGATATAAAGTTGAGAGACACAAATGTCCGTGGCAGTTCAGTGCATGTGGCCAATCTCCCTATGGGAGAGGATGATGCTGGATGGAGCCTGGTGGGTCCCTGGTGGAGAGCAAATAGGCTTCTGCCCAGCAGAACAGGCAGAACTGGGTGAGCACAGCAGCCATAGGAAAAGAAGGAATGTTTGGGGCATGGGAAAAAAAAAATCTATAAATGATGGGAAGCTGGGGAAGTTGGAGACGTCACCACAAAGCTGGTGCAAGTGGGGAAAACCAGTCCCTGGGAGGATATGGTGAGTGTCTATAAAATCCAGAGAGGTCTGGAAAGGATGGACAGGGGCTGTCTGGTCAAGGACTGATCCCAGATGGGAAGGGGGGTGCCAAGGGACGGCTCACAGCGTGCAGGAGGTGGTTCTGTACCCAGGAGTTGTGCATCCTTGCTGCCAGGGAGAGTCTGCACAAGCCAGCAGAGGAGATCTGATAGCTACTGAAGAGTTAAACACACTACAGTCAGGAAATCCCCCAAGTTGAAAATAGTTGGAGACTAGAAAATTAAAGGGGGAGGAGAAGTCTCCTATAAGCTTGGCTTTTCTGCCTCTTCAATTGCTTAGGGCTGTCTTTTGAGGTTGAGACATGAGGGATCAGCCAGCACTGCCATGGGCTTGAGGGAGAGGAGAGTGGCTCCTAAGATACGGGATCAGGCCAAAATGCCAAGCAGAGCCACCACCAGCCTCACACTTAGTGCATGAGGATCCAGAGTAGGTGTTGAATGCAGTCTTATTTCAGCAGTTTTCTTTCTGTCTGTATAGACACAAATACCTCTGGTGCCCAACTTCCCTTCGCCTGTCCACCCCCACCTCACAGAGTCACCATTAGGTTTGACTTCGTAAGAAAACACTTTAGCTCCCTCCCTGCTTGCAGGTACTGTCCAAAGAAACAGCTGTCAGGTCCAGCTTAGGCAATTCCAGGATTTTCAGTTTCCAGCAGGAAACCAAACCCTCGAAGGTCTGTAGGCAGCAAGCACCTCTGTCCTGCCAGCAGCCTTAAAACTCAGCAGCCTCAGGCAGGAGGGAATGGGGAGAGGCTGCTGCAGGGGGAGATCAGCCCCAAGCAAGAACATGTTTGTGCTCTGCTCTTTGAGCTTCTTTGGGCACTGCCAGGTGTTGGGAAGATAAATTCCTTTCTGGCAAAACAGTTGTGGTTTTATTAGTGGTCTGGCTGAAATGCAGCAGTTTGAGCACGTGTTTCACAGAAAGCATTACACTGGAAAGGAAAAGAATGTCCTGTGATCCTCCATACTTTACAAATAAAACACAGCCATGAGGCTCCTGTCGTGTGGCAACAGAAAAAAAATCACTTTCTTCTAACACTGGACAAGATCTGAATTAGAGGGAGAGAAAGAGCAAGACCCTAAAGGCTGCTCTGCTTTCCTAACATCCCGTCATGGTGTCATCTCCAGGTCTTAACCAGATCTCCTCTAACTTTTAAAAGATGCACATGTATTGTCACCCCTTAATAGTACAGTGACATACCCTCAGCCTGGGGCTTTACAAAATGAAAGACTCAGTTCACTGGATTTACTCTAATTGGAAAAAATAGCAGAAGTCAAACCTGTAGGAGTACAAACCTGTCCTTTGACCTGGGTGCAGAGGAAAATAAGGGCTGGCTGCTCAAAGCATCCCAGGGAACATGCACATAGAGATTGTGGAGCAGGGAACGGAAAGTAGCTTGTCAGAGCTGCCAGTCTGAGGGTTGTCTTTAAACCATAAACATCCCAGCTTTGCAACCCAAATAGCTGTAGTCCTCCGGTCAAGGGATTTTGAACAGCTCTGAGCAGGTAACCTGTAAACTGCAGGGCTGTTCTCCTCTCAGATTCAGAGTCTGTATGAGCCTTGAAGCACTTCAGGGATTTATTTCAATGAGTCCCTTTCAACCTGACATCTCAGGAATAACAAAAAGGGAAGTGCTTATTAGCTCGGGGAGTTTTTCTTTTCAAGGGAAATAGATCTGCCCAGTGCCCACGATGGGATGGGTGAGACCGCAGGCAGCACCACTGCCAGGTAGCTCTTCCTGGGCAGCACCGCTCTGGCTCCGCAAGATAACACTCCGTAGGACTTCTGCTTTTCTCATCTACCCATGCATGTCAGAACCAAGGCTGCTTGGGTGCAAAATATTCCTGTGTATGATACAGGGTTTGAGCAACCTCAGAAAGCAGCTGAATATTAACACGAGCCACTACCGGGTCTGTTCCATGGAGATGAGCAGTGCAGACACTGCAGCTTCCCAGCACATCCTCCTCCTGGACCCCCACCACAAGAGGAGGACAATTACATCGAGGTCCTGCTGCCCTTCCCACCACCCTCTCTCATGCTGCCAGCATGTTCTGAGCCCACTCACTTCTCCTGGGAAGGGGCAGATGGGGCAGGGAAGTCCTTAGGAAGTCACTTAGTGCCTGCCTCCCTCCCAGAGCAGGTTCATTCATCCACCATTCTTAGCACTTTAAAAGCACATTATGAAAGTGGCTGGCATGACACTGTGGTGTTCCTGGCCCAACCATCCCTGCACCTTGCCAGCCTGTCCCTCACTCTTCTGTAGCCCTGTGTTTAATACCATTTTAGATGCTGCCCTGAAATGCGCCTGGAGGCACTTGTTTTACAGCTAGTGGGTTCAGAGCTTTGCAGCCCAAGCAACAGTTCAGCAGAAAAGCAGGTTAAAACCTGGGAGGCAGTTCTCTTCCTACTTTACAGCTACCCCGAAGGAGGAGAAACTTACCCTCAAGCCAAGGAAGAAGACAAATACAGCCCAGGCTCAGCCTGAAAAGCTCCATGGTCTGCCAGCACAGCAGGGGAGAAGGAGCCCCCAAAGCCTCTTGCCCACGAACAGTGCCAGGCAGCTCACTTTTCCCCCTTTCTCTGTCATTCACAGCAGAAAAACCTGCTGGGACGAGAAGAACTCTTTTGTCTCAGCACTGAAGGCTTGGCAGCCGTCTTATCAGCAAAGGATCAGCTTGGAGACACGGTCCCGCTCAGCAGTTATCCCTTAGGAGAAATCATATGACGAGCCAGGATGGGGGGGGGACACTGGACTGAGATGCTCGTGGCCGCCGAGCTTGGCTCCTTAGCAGCAGCAGTTGCTCCCAGCAATGACAAGTGCATGCTAAGCAGGCTGGCAGGCTGCCTTCCCTGGGCTGGGAGCAGAGGAGGATACAGGGGTGGCCTGGCAAGGAAAAGCAAATTTCGGCAGGAATGCCCCGATGGGCGTTGGATGCGCCTGCTGAACCTTGCACTTGGCTGTGCTGTCATAGGGTCATTTTCTCTTTAGAGAGAATTATCCCCACCAAGATGATTTTAGGGACTGTCACAGTTCCTGGTAGAGATAAAACCTCACAAACCAGCTGTGGGGTCCTGGAGCCGGAGGGTGATGGAAGGGGGAGTTGAGCTCCTGGATGGGGAGCAGGGTCTTGCTGCGGGTCTGCCCTGATGGTCACCTCAAGGGTTGCTTGGGTCGAGTTTGGCTTTTCATGCATCAGTTTGGGCTCTGCACAGTGGGGAAACCACACATCCCTCCCAGAAGAAAAGCAGCAAAGGTTGACAGGTGAAACAGCAGCGAGAGCTGTAATTTTGCTAGTGAGATACTCCCATTCAGCCACATCCTTTCCTTTCTGTTCCATGTGCTGGCTGGGGTCATTCTCACCTGGGGTCATCCTTGCCTTTTAAGTGTCTCAAAAACACTTAAAAATGGTGGTTTCACTTTTACTTTTGGTGTCCAGTCCTAGCTGGCACCAGTGTTGCATCTCCCAGCTCTGCCTGTGAGACCAGGAGTCACTTGGAGGGCTGGGAGTTGCTTCCTTTAGTGGCCAAGCTGTCAAATTAAAACAGCACAGTATTGGCATTTATGCAAGGGCATAGGCTTAGGCCATAGCCTTGCAATGGTGCAACTCTCTCTTTGCCCAGCCCTGGGATGATGGCTCCCAGCTTTCCCACTATCAGAAGGGGGATCTGGCTTCAAAGTAGCCTGGCTTCTTCACAGGTGGATCTGCATATAGCAAGGGATATCCTGTGATCAATCAAAGGGGAAGGCTGGGGTAAATTCTTACCCTGGTGGGGTTGCTCCTGCCTGACTGCAGCACTGTGCTCAAGAAAAATATCACAGAACTGGTTTCTTTGTGATTACTGGTTTCTTTTCCCTGTGGGAATGGGTCAAGCTGCACTAAATACCGGGCATTTTTAATTTTAAAAGGCACAGCTGTTAAACTCTGCACTGCATGACTGGGACTGAAAATGCAAACACTCTCCAGTGCGTTGCTGGGTGAGTGTGTCCCTCCCACAGGAGAAGGAGGAGAGGAAAGAGCTCAGGTTGAAGAGGCCTCTCCGTTGGATGGAGAACACTGAAGCAAATATCCTGGTGAAGAGGTCACTGTTCTTTTCTACCATGGATCCTGCTACTGCTTTCACCCTGAGAGCTGGCATACCTCCTGTTTCTCCTCCTGGCCCTTCTGTCTGTTTCATACAAGGGAAGCAGAGGCATGGAGAGGTTGTGATCTGCCCAAAGCCATGAAGTTTGCCTTGGAGCTCCTAAAGCCCAGATTTATCCCAATCCACTCAGTTGCAGTTGCTTTTAAGCACCCAGCAAGCCTTTCCCTGTGTGTGCCTGGGGTTGTCCTCCTTCTGGCAGACAGGGGCTCTCAGGCATTTTTGCTGTAGGGTTGGCATGGGAAGGACCATGCAGGGTCAGGCTACAGGTGTAACCCCAGGCCTGAATCCACCAGAGTCCCACAGAGGATGCTGAGCGAAAACTGAGAAGATAGTGTGTCCCCTACTCTTTTCCAGCCCAGGATTTCCCAATCCCAGCATGTTTAGCAGATTTTTTGCCTCTGCATGATAAGCAGCTCAGATTTTGCCCTGGGCAAGGCCCTGTCACCTCCTTGAGGAGAATGATCACAATCCCATTCCCACTGCTTCCCTTCTTTCTGCAGATATTTAATCTTGCCAGGACCTTCCTTCTTATTCTGAGTCCCCTCTTTTCCTGTTGAGGGTCTTTTAAACTCTGTGCAACACCTTCAGGAAATCCAGGGGGTTTTCTTCTCCAGAGTGTGATTCGAGCTTTTTGAAGGGTATCTTCTTGCTTCGAATAACCCAGAGGTTATTTGAAGCAGGTTAACAGAGGTTAACCTGCTGTTAAGCCATACTCACTTCCTTGCCCTAAGGAAAGAAAGGAATGGAAGGAAAAGTCTTCATCTTATCTTCTGTGTCATTAATGAAGATATTAAATACCACTGGTCCTGCTACGAACTCCTGAGGGATCCAATGGCAAACCTTTTTTTATGGCTTTGGCAATCCCTTAATGAGATGCAGGGTGTTCAGGCTGCTACTGAACAAACCTCTGACACCAGAGTGAGGAGACCCCAAACCAGAAACCAATGCCCTATATAAGCCCTGGAGAAAAGTGGTCAGTCTTTCTGTCAGCACAGACTGAAAGGAATCAGCTGAACCTCAGACACTGAGATTTTTAGGGTTTCAGGACACGATTTTGGCTTTAGTTCTTTTAAATGCAAGAAAGTATTTGCATATGCAATTGCTCTGTAGCCTTAGAGCCCATTCTTCCCCAGTGCACTGCCTTGCTTATGGCATGGTACAGCCTCATGCATAGGGATGCTTTCTTCAAATAGTTTCCACAGCCTTTCCTGGGCTGTCCCTAGGAGACAGCAAACTATTTTCCAGCTGTGGCCTCTCCCACGTGGAGCAGGATAGTCCTGTAATTGCTGGCTCTCGGCCACGTAATTTCCATGTCAGTTAGTCCTTGCCAACTAAGTCCCATGGAACAGCCTTGTTCTTGTCTCCATCGTCAGTTTGGTGGGTGCATTGCTTTTTCTCATCGTTTTGCAGCTCATGGTGAATTTAATCAGAGTGAAGCGACCATCAAGTGAAACATCATCTCCTGATGGTGGCATGGTACTAACCACCAAATCTTCAGACACCGGGGTCACTCACCAGACACTCAAATGCAGCCCTGTCTGGTCTGGGACAGGCACTGCTTTTCAGCACACAGCAGCTTGGGGAGTAAGCAGAGACAAACATTTCACCAGCCTAAAACTTTCGGGGTGCTCAGGAACAGCATGACCATCTGTTAGGTTTTGACTTCAGTCTTGGAGCCAGCAAGGTACTTTAGGACACTGGGGATGCCAGCAAGCAGCTTAAAATCCAAGTTCAATCCTGTACCCTTATTGTCATCCCAGAACAGAAATGGCAAAACTTGCACTGGGTCTGCAGGGTGAGAAGGACTGGGGTTCTGAGGGGCTCCCTGTTTGTTTGGTATTTTAGGAGTGAAATCTTCCTCTCTCCCTGGGTAATGTCCTTCAGGCAAGGTGCAAATGCTCATTAGCTTTCTTTTCAGCTCTCTGGCCTATTGCAGGTTTTCTCTGCGGTGAAACCTTTGTTCACAGAGAAGCACTTGCTATTGAATATTTATGAAAATAACCACAGTAAAGATCCTGTACCTCCAAGAAGGGATGCAGAAGGAAAAAGGTATTTTTACATACCAAAATTCTCCCATGGCTGGGAAGTGGAGCTGGTCTGGGATAAAGCAACAGCTCCAGAGATGCCTGGCTTAGATGTGTCCTTGCAGATTTGCTCCTGGTCCCATGTGAGCAGCAGGCTGAGACCATGGGGATCCCAGAGCAGATGTGCTCAGTCTGCCTGAGAGCCTTATCTCCCACTGAGTGTGCATCAGTGCCACAAGAAGTCCCACAGGGGCAGGCATGAGATGAATTGTCCAGGACCCCTCACTCTGGCAGGCAGTTGGCTTAACCCATGCAGAGCATGAAGCCTCCCTCAAGGACCTAACTGGTCCTGCCCTCATGGTGGGTCTTTGGTTCATTGTCACAAGAAAACAGTGACCAAGAGCAGTTCCCTTTCAAGAGCTGAGCCTCTTCATCTCTCTGCTATTGCAGGCAGCTCCCAGGAGCTCCCTCTCCAAGCAGAGCCTCCAGCTGAGCCTGGATCTAAGTGGGAGAAAGCCCAACTGAAACCCAGGTCACTTCCTGGCTTCTTCCTTCACCTGACATGAGCTCAGCTCACTGACTTCATTCAAAGAAGACCGAGATGTCAGCACCCTTTTATTCCTCCTTTTCCTGTATTTCCACTTTCCCCCAGTCTGCTCACATGATTGCACAAAAGGACCTTTTCTCCCCTCACCTGCACTTTGCTTATGGCTCTCTGCTCAGTTTGTTTCTCCATCAGGGGGAAGGCACCTCAAAAACTCCCAGGAGCTTCTCACTAGCACTGGTCCTGATACAAGAGGGTCTGATGATCTCAGTGCTACCCCAGGAATGCCTGATGACCTGTCACCCCACAGCCCCAGGACAAGTCTGGCAATGCTCTCTGGGACTCAGCCTGAGCCACCGGCTCAGCAGATGGAGCTCCTTCCCAAGGATGTGGGCAAAGCGGCACTCAGCATGCAGTGGGATGCCGTGGCCACTAGCAGCAGCACTTGGACGCTGCGTGCAGGCTCAGGAGTCAGAGAGAGCTCTGAAATAGGGAAAAAGTTGATTTGGCAATGTTTTTTTCTACTGTCTTTGGAAGGAGGAGTTTGTTCATACAAGAGGACAGGAGTGGATCTTTCACTGCCTGCTCCTATAGCAATGAGGAATGAAAGATCTGTGCAGTAAACTCTATTTCTTTCCTGGTGTTGAGGGACTGGAGTTCTCTGGATATCGAAAAAAACCAGGTAATATTTTTGCTCTAGACCTGAGCTGGATTTGTGAAACTCCGGGGGGCTTATGGCACTGTCAGGCTTGCACAGGGTAATCAGCTTTGCAGCAGCACCCTGTGCAGGCAGAAGTGAGCAGAGTCTGTGCAGCCACCTTCACACTGAGGTGAGCTAAAAACCCTCCAGGCATCAGGAGCCATGGGGAGCACGGCAGAGCCCCTCAGATCAGGATGGCTTCCAGAAATAGACCTGCTCAGAGTGGTCTGTTGAGTGTGAGCTGGTGCGGGTCTCTCCATGTCGCTGGTGCATCCCTGCAGGATACAGCCACAAGCCCCCCCCAGCAGGTCAAACTCTGCTGCTGATACGGGGTTAATGTAAAACAAAATCCTGTTTCAACCTAAGGATCTGGGGAGATCCCCATGGGCCAGGGGCCAAGGTGGTGAGGCCAGTCATCACCCTTGCTGGAGCTGTCAGGAATTGCAAAAAGCCCAGAGCTGGGGTGAGTGGTGCACTCAGCACTGTGGCTGATATTGTCCCTTTAGGACAATATTTCCAGGTGGAGCAGGGTCCTGCACCACTCCAAGAGAGGGACTCTGACTATGTCCCTCCTCTCCACCTCCTTGTGTTGCTCCAGGTGCTCCATAAGTGCTGGCTGCTGGTGGCAGGGATGCTGGTGCCCTTGCGTGCACCACATGGACTGCAGAGTGTCCTTGGCAATGTCACCTCACCCTCTGCATCCATCCCCCAGCCACTTCCACCTCGTGTTAAGCCTTGTTGGCTTTGTAGCTAATCTGTGGCAGCTCATAAGATAACGCTGGCTCTCCCTCCTTGGCTGCAGTGATAGCAGACACCTCTTTTCTCACATCATCTATATGCACAGGAAAAATGGTGAGCAAACCTCCCCCATGCCCCTTTTAGTAATAAATCCCCCATATGACACACATGTTTGCCAGGCTTCTGTGAGAAATGAGAGCTGATGGGAATTGCATTCTACTTTGTGTGTGTTTTCTGTTAAAAAGGTTCATTTTAAACATTCTAAAAGGGCTTGGTAAATGATTAATCAGTTCTTGCAGAGTTTGACAGGGCAATAGTTTGTTTATGACTTATTATGTTTAGCTATCCATGGAGCTTTCTGCTATGATACATTGTATATGCTCCCTTTGAGCACCCGAGAGTGACTGCTAAGTGTCTGATAACCTGTAACAAAAAGAATTTCAATATAGAAAACTATCCCTCTATTTAAAGAAAGAATTGTCTCCTGATGGGTTCCTTGATGAGTGATGGTCTCCTTGCACCAGCAGGTAGGTAAACATCTTGGATTGGTGAAAATCTGAGGATTCTGTCACCGGGGTTATGGGGACAGATTTGGTCTAGAGGAAGGAGACTCTGGGGGAAGGTGCACTGAGGGATTTAGGTGTGTAGCTGCCCTTCGAGCTGGCTGACGTGTTTCATCTCTTGAAACTCTTGAAGCTTCTGTTTACCTGTAAGAGAGTCTAAAGTCCTGGCTCATTTTCTGCATGTCACGGCACTGGATATGTCAATGTTTAATCTGTGCATGCTTAGATCCTTGGGGTGAGGAATCCGGGCTTCTTTCAGCCTGGAGGACCAACAGTCCATACCAGATCCATACCAGACCTGATCAACCAGCCCAAATATAAAACAACAGTGTCTGTATCCCTGGGACATCTGGCTTTCAGGGCACTACAGGAGCATTTGTGCCATCCTTGCTTGGAAGCACTTGCACTTTGTGTGGGTTAATAAAGTACTCACTGGAACAGAGAGGCTTTGCAAGGACCAGTTAGTCACAGGTTAGGAACACTGTGATGCCATAACCCCATGAATGGAGCAAGGGTAGGGCTGGATCTGGACTCTGGGTCACCTCTGTGCACCCTCTGTCAAGAGTCCCTCTCATCCCCCCTGGGCAGCAATCAGGCTGCCAGCTAGGTCTGCAGATGTTTAAGAATCTCATGAGATGTAAGTCCTGAAGGATAGAAGGGCAGCTTCAGAAATTCCTTTTGCCTGGTGCAATCTATCCTGGGAGTCCCAGCTTCATGCTGTGCTGACTCCAGATGTGCCAGTGCCTGCACTCCCTCTGACCACCCACACCTCACCTCTTCTCTGTGAGGGGCAGGGCTGGAATACCAACTTGGCATCCCACAGGAGTTAGGAAAACTCAAAAGACCCTGGGGACAGGACAGCTTGGCTCAGGAGTCCTGGCTCCCTCCTATTCCACTTTTCTGCCACTGGTCTTCTGCTCCTGGGGAAATTGAGACGTTTAAAGCAAGTATCAGGGAGTGAAATCACTACATAGAAAGCTTGGAAACTTTCTTCATGTCCTTTACTGTTGTAGAGATTTTTGAGTCATGATGTCCTTGTGTTTTCGAGTTTTTTTATGTGTTGTTTAATATTTACAAAAAAAAAAAAGGAAAAGGGATAGCCTATCTTTCTGTTCCTTGTTTTTTTCACCTTGGAAAATGGTTCAGCTCATTTCAGAGGAGACTTCTGTCTCAAGGCTGTTTGGGAGGGAGAAAGGAGGAAGGAAGAAGGAGAGGAAAGCTCCAAGGTCGGCAACTGAGGACCGACACAGCATATAAAAATCTCTTCAAAGTGAAAAGGTTCTTTTGCCAAAACACAAGGGTTTCAGTGTAAACCACCTGAGCTGGATTCAAAGCCGTGTCAGGAGCCAGGCCAACACAGGGGAGGCTGCCGGGTCTGAGCACTTTGGAGCTGCCAGAGTGCCCCAAGTGCATGTAACCCAGCCTGCTCTCCAAATCCACCGCTGTCCTGGATCACCATTTTTTGGGGGCAGCAGTAACCTCCCTTCTCTCACTTCCCTATGCCAGCCAGGACTTGCCTGGGAATGCTTTTTGTCCACTCCAGCTCTTTTTCTCAGCAAAGCCTCACTCACCCCAAGAATGCATTACAAAAACCAGCCAGGCAGCTAAGTTGGGCAGTTGGGGATCTGCTCTGATCGATCCCAAAGGTGGTGACCTCTGGCATTGTTAATGGCTCTCTGGGTGGCTTATCATCTCTGTATACTTAGATACTGATGTCATGGTGACACAGGTAAATACACCCAGCACGTATTGCTGGGCACAGCTCGGATAAGCAAGCTGGCTCTTTTCTCACCTTTCCATATAGGCTGCTCCTGCAAATTTGCATCCTGGCAGATCACACAGATCCCAGGATGGGGCCGGGGGAGCTGTGAGCCCAGCTGCACAGAGTGTATTGCCTTGAGCCTCCAGCCTCAGTTTCCTCTGCCTGTGTTTTTGTTGGCAGTGGATACTCAGCTGTGCAGCACAGGCTGGCTTGGTGATGCTTGATACAGCTGGAACATGTGTCACCTTCTGTGCATATCTCAACAAAACAGGGTTTTAATATAGTCCTGGTCTTGCAACAACTTCAATTTAACCTGTCCTCAAGCTCTGTACCAAAATATCTTCCATCCCTATTGCACTGTAGTGTCTTGCCTGGCATAAGCCCAGGAGCTACAGAATTATAATAAATTAGGACAACTGAATTACAATAAAAACCAGATATACATATGTAGGGAAACATTCTCTTTTGCCCCTGCCAGGGTAAGAGGGGCTGTCCTGGGGTGATGGCTCTGAGGTAGCATGGCAGGCTCTGCCCAGCTGCCCCAGAGAAACACATCCCCACAAACCCACATCTCCATGCAGCTCAGGAAAGGAACAAAGTGCAGGGAGATAAAACATCACTCACCAGCTGCATCCCCAGAGGGTGGTGGGGAATAGCAGGTGAAGCTGGAGACCTCAGCGCAGCATTTCTCTGTCTGAAGCAGAGAAGTTGTGGATAGGAGGGGAAATCCAGCAGCTTATAATTAATGTAAAAACAGATCAGCTTGTGAAGTCTAGCCTGTACGCTCAGGTACCAGGCACTTCCCCTGGCCCCACTAGCCTCCAGGCTGTGGTCTGACTTTCATCCCTTCATCCTTGCTCTGCAGGATGCAGCGAGGTTGCAGCCAAGAGAGGGTCATGGGAATCCTGGCACAGATCTGCTCCAAAAAAAGCTCAGCCCAGCTGCCAGCGAACAGGCTGCCACTGGAGAGCAAAGTGAGCCAGAGCCACAGGGCTGCAGACAGAGCAGAGGAGCTGCGGCCCTCAGTAAGATTTAATTGGGTTTCTTGGTGTTTATAGCCCTTTGTTTCATGAAGTAACATTGCAGATATGAGTGGCCAAGCTTTGGAAAGGAGGCTGTGAACACCTGCCTGCAACATCCAGGATTTCCTGTCCACCAGTTGGAGTGAAAGAATTCAGCAGCCAAGTTTCTGCAAAGCAGTCATGGACAGTCGGGTTACCCACCGCCTGGGAAAACATGGAAATGCTCCAAAGGGTGCTGCCAAAGAAAGGCCTGAAAATGTCATACCTGTGAAGCAGAAGCCCTCCAAGGAGCTGAGGCCCATGCTCGGGGCCATCTTGCTGGGCCTCATGCTGTTCATCGCCGCGGTGGTGGCCTGGTGCTACTACACGGTGTCCCTGCGGAAGGCGGAGCGGCTCAAGACGGAGCTGATGGACCTGCGGGCGGACGGCTTCGTCATCAGGAACCAGCACGGGGAGGTGGTGTTCCGGCTGGCCTTCCGCTCGGGCAGCCTGGACCTGGAGTCGTGCTCCAAGGAGGGCGAGATCCTGAGCTGCACGCGGTCGAGCCGGGGGCCGCTCAACTTCTTCATCCAGACGGTGAAGCCCAAGGACACGGTGATGTGCTACCGCGTGCGCTGGGAGGAGCTGGCGGCCGGCCCGGCGGTGGAGCACACCATGTTCTGGGAGGATGCCCACTGGTATGGGGGCTCGGAGATGAGCACCCAGCACTGGCCCATCCGCCTGGCCGGCTACCAGGAGCCCGTGCCCTACGTGACCAGTGACGTCTACTCCTTCCGCGACAGCTTTGGCGGCATCCTGGAGCGCTACTGGCTCTCCTCCAAGGCGGCGGCCATCAAGATCAACGACTCCGTGCCCTTCCACCTGGGCTTCAACGCCACTGAGCGCGCCCTCTTCTTCCAGGCCCGCTACAAGGACTCGCCCTACAAGCCCCTGCCGGGGCAGCCGCCCTTCCCCGAGCTCAGCTACCGTGTCTGCGTGGGCTCCGACATCACCTCCATCCACAAGTACATGGTGCGCAGGTACTTCAACAAGCCCTCCAAGATCCCTGCTGAGAACGCCTTCCGATACCCCATCTGGTCCACCTGGGCACTCTACAAGAAAGATATAAACCAGGATAAAATTCTGCAGTTTGCAAGAAACATCAGGAAGTACCGTTTTAATTGCAGCCACATAGAGATCGATGACATGTACACCCAAGCCTATGGGGACTTTGATTTTGACCCTGTCAAGTTCCCCAACGTGACGGAGATGTTTGCAAAGCTGAGGGAAGATGGGTTTAAGGTCACTCTGTGGATCCATCCCTTTATACACACAGATTCCTCCAATTTTAATGTGGGGATTGAGCGTCAGCTGTTCATCAAGGAGCCGTCAGGGCGGCTGCCAGCCATGGTGGAGTGGTGGAATGGCATTGGGGCCATCCTGGACTTCACCAACCCAGCAGCCCGGGACTGGTTCCAGAGCCACCTGCGCCAGCTCCGACACAAGTACGGCATCTCGTCCTTCAAGTTTGATGCGGGCGAGACCAGCTACCTGCCCAAGCAGTTCAGCACCTTCCGGCCGCTCTCGGACCCCAGCATCTGGTCCCGGCGCTACACAGAGATGGCCATCCCCTTCTACGAGCTGGCCGAGGTGCGGGTGGGCTACCAGTCCCAGAACATCTCCTGCTTCTTCCGCATCATCGACCGGGACTCCGTCTGGGGCTACGAGCTCGGCCTCAAGTCCCTCATCCCCACGGTGCTCACCATCAGCATGCTGGGGTACCCATTTGTGCTGCCAGATATGATTGGAGGGAACTTCCTCCCCAATAAGACAGAGGGGGCAGTGGAGATCCCCGACCGGGAGCTGTACGTGCGGTGGCTGGAGCTGTCGGCCTTCATGCCCTCCATGCAGTTCTCCATCCCGCCCTGGCTCTACGACAAGGAGGTGTTGGAGATCGCCCAGAAGTTCACGGAGCTCCATGAGTCGCTGGTGGCCCCGCTGCTGCTGGAGCTGGCCGGGGAGGTCACCGACACGGGCGACCCCATCATCCGTCCCATCTGGTGGATCTCGCCCCGCGACGAGGCCACTCACAGGATCGACTCCCAGTTCCTCATTGGGGACACCCTCATGGTGGCACCTGTCCTGGAGATGGGCAAGCAGGAGCGGGATGTCTACCTGCCGGCGGGCAAGTGGCGCAGCTACAAGGGGGAGCTGTTTGAGAAGACCCCAGTGCTGCTCACTGACTATCCCGTTGACCTGGACGAAGTTGCCTATTTCCTCTGGGTGTCCTAACATGGTCCTCATCAGTGTGCAATGGATTCAGTGATTAATTAACCAACAGCTTTAATGACCTGTGAATTGGTATAGTTTTTTACATAGGAACACTTCATTATGAAATTTGAAGAAAACATTGAGACTTCTGGTTTTTTATGGAGCAAGTGGTGCTCCATAACTAATTAATATATATTGGATGAGTGTCTTTGTTATTGCAGTGTGACAAGTGCAATGTATAGAAACACAGTCTCTGCTCATAATCTTTTCCCACCAAGAAATGCCATGCACGCTTCTTGTTTATAAAGGAAATTACATGGACTCCTTTGTTACCCAGTTGCACAGCTGATCCCCTGAGGTATTTAAAATTTCATGTGCTTAGTGAAGGAGGCAGCTGCAGCAAATTACTTTTTTTTTTACAAAAAGCAGTCTGTGGTTGTCCTGAAGAGGAAGGCACCCAAACTGCAGCCTGCATGACAGATGGGAACTGATGCAGGCGTGAAGAGGAGTTTACACTTCCCATGGCTATCTGAGTAAGGAGAAGAAAGCTGCAGCACTTGCTGTATGCTGTGGCAACTCTTTTCCCCCTTTCATAAATTATTGAGAATCATGTCCATGGTGTGGATTCAGGTAAGCCTGTAAATGTGGTGAAATCTCATGGTAGTAAAGATTAATACATAGTACCAAGTCAGGGTTTAGACTTGATAGTGCTCCCATGTGTGTTTTGGGACCGTGTTTAGAGCCAAAAGGTGCAATCTGTCAGGTCCCAGGGGAGAACTTGGCCTCCTCAGAGAGTTCAGACAATTAACAAACCAGCCTGAGTGCCCTGCTGCCTCAGTTTCCCCATTGAAAATGTTCTCCCACCCTGTGCTAATGGAGATCCCTGTCCATGAGCCGGTATTCTGCCCACACGGGTGACTTCTCCTGAGTGAAGGTGTGTCAGCAGCTCCTGAAGGCTTGTGGTAGGCAGACTGTCTGTGAAATGCTCTCCACTCTTGGTCCAGCCTTCCCTGCTGTTTTTAAACAAACAAAAGCTTAAAGATGACACATCTGAGCAGTTTGGGAGAGCCCAAGAGTCTCTGGGATGCAATGTGCCTTCCCAAAATGAGAGACAGATCCCTTTGCTGACCCCAGCACACTGCTTGTAGGTAACTGGGAGGTAAAGCTCTTGTGTGGCCCCAGGACAGGAGAAAGCTCCCTTCTTTAAGGGTTTGTCCCAGAGCTGATCCATACAAAAGGTAAACAGGGGCTGGAGAACATCACACTCACTCCAGGGCTGGTTTGGTGTCCAGGTGAAGCAGCCCCAAAACTGGCTCAGACTCCTGTTACCCATCAGGGGGTCTGTGGTACCGAGAGGACTCTGCGTGGGCACAGTGGCACAAGAGCGATGCCAGATGTTCTGGATGAGCCAGAACATCTTCTAGATGCCCCTGAAAGCAGCTGAAGCTGCAGTAATGCTATTGCTGGTGTGGCTGAGGGGAGGGACAACCCCACTTTAATCCAGGGATGTGAAAGGGAAGGCAATGCTCATCAGTCTGCCAGTTGTGTTCAGAGTTAACAGGATATCTCTGAATCCTTACCGTAGGCTTTCTTCTACTCCGGGATAGTAGTTTCCAAGGAACGCATCTCCCCCGAGGTTGAGAAAGTGTTTCTGAATGCTACTCTGTTGCTGCTTTGAAGCCCCAAGGAGTCCCTGACATATGAACCAGGAACCAGAGGGTCCTGGAGGGGCCCAGCAAGATTCCTCTGGCTGTTGTTGCTGTACCAAAAAAAAAAAAGCTTTCTGCAAAGCTGATGCCCTCGATGCTGAGGAGAGGTGGGAGAGCCAGACTCCAGCCCCCTCATATGGCACCTCTGCCTGTGTAATCAGTGTGTTCTGTATGCACACACAGCTCTGCCACCCACCTGCATCACAGACTGGGTGGAAAAAATAGGCACCACTGAGACTTTCTGCAAACTCTGGAGATGACATGAGATGCCTGGTACCATGGCTGCAAAAATGCCTCCCCCATCCCTTTCCAATCTCTCCCCCAGTGCTTTTCCCTGCTGCCCACCCAAGCCACAGGGAGCCATGGGGGGTGGGTGCTGGAAGCATCCTGTGAGCAAGTGGCACCACAACCACCTCCCAACACCCTCCTGCAGCACCAGGGCTGTGTGCTGACAGAGGAACATCTTGTTTGCCTTGCTAAGCTGCAGTCCTGATTGGTTATTTGCACTCCCAGTGCTGAGCAAGAGCTCTTTGCTGGAGGTGCTGGTGACATGGGACTCTGCCCCAGCACACAGCACACTGCAGTCTGCTTATTTTTTGGCAGGGGCAGTTTATTGCCCTTAATCTTTGATGATCACTGAGATAAAAACCACCTAGCCCTCCTGGCAACATAATAAAATAAATAAAAATCTCTGGTTTTCTCTACTTGGCCTCTGGGATGTTGCATCAGCCCAGACCATCTTTTATGACTCTCCTGGCACAAGACATCTACAGGCTGGCAGCTCCCACCAGGCTCGGGACGAGCTGAGACTGAGGAGGTTGTTTTTTTCCTGAGCTGCCAGCCTGGCCACATGCCCTAAAGGTCTCTGCTGCCGTCAGTTTCTCCTTTTACCACGGTCCTCCCTAGCCCTGGGGTCTGCCTGCGTGTTGTTTTTTTCTTAGGTTTAATAAAAGCTGTTATTTTGAGCAGCATGGACATGCTCACAGCTAGGATCTCATGGGTCAGCACCCACTGCTCTGCTGTCACCATAGGCACCTCCTTGAAATCCAGTTATGAACTGGGCTTTTGCTTTAGCCTCAGTGGTGTTTCGACTTTGCCATAAGCACTCCCCCCTGTGCAGTACACAGCTGTGGATGTGTTTTCAAGCACTGCCATTTTAGCTGGGATGCAGCACAGAGCTGTCCCCACTTGCCATCCCCGTATCCTCGACGAGCCTCAGACACCCTCTCTACACACAGCACCAGCTTTTGGGAGGATGCAAACCAAACCTAAACCTAAAGCACTGATTCAAAGGAGGACCTCTGCATTATTGAGGATCTGCTGCAAGCCTGTGACTGCTGCAAGTTGCCAAGGTCTTCAGCAGGGCCAGCTTCACCCTCCATGTAATCATCAGCCAAGTGTATGGATGCCACTCGCATCCAAGGAAGAAGTCAAAGGAACATCATTGGGAAAATGTCTTTTATTGCAAAAGGAGTGAACTGAAGTTCCTCTCATTTCTTAAGCCATGCTGAATGTGTTGGCCAGGGCTACTGATGCCTGATGGCACAAGGCAGCTGTGGTTTGTGCAGTTAACAATGGAAAGGGAAGGAAAAACATTATGTGGGGCAAAGGGGGATGGTGTGGGGTAAGGCAGGCTCCTAAATGAGCTTCACATGCTCCATTCCTGGGACTTTCACAGCCACAAATATCTACTCCATCCCCATCCTTGCTGTCAGTGCCATCTGGAAAAGGGAACCCTGGGCAGTGGGGACAGCCAGGGCCCAGAAGGACCTTCTGGAGTGCCCGAGGGGAGCTGAGGGCAGGCTCCTCTTCTTCATTTCCTGCAAACAATCCCAAAGTATGTGTCCTCTGAGAACAGTGTGGACTAGTAAACCCCCCAGAGTCAGCGTTGATTAGCCTTTTTTTGGGTGGATATCAGTAAAAACGGGCACAACAGTATGGGCCCCACCCCCGGGGTTGACACAACATCGGGGTTTTCCTGGATGTGGTCTTTTCCAGGCCACCCCTAAGGCACAGCTATTTTCCTTGCTGTCAGGACCTAAGAGAGGGCAATCCTTGATCCAGTGGGATTGTCTGCCACCACAGCAAACACAACAGTGGGGGGACTGCCAGCTCCTCCTTTTAAAACATACACCAAAGCTGCAGGCTGCCAGCTTTAATTAAAACAACAAAATCTCAACTGTGATTTCAGTAACAATAAGGGTAAAAAAAGCCCCAGATACCCCTGAACCACCAGCTGAAGCAACTTGGTCAAGAAAAACATAGTTAAACTTCTTTTTGTTTTCCAAAATTTTATCTCAATCAGGGTGATTCATGTTACAGTTCATACCAATTAAGAATTACAAAAGTGGTTAAAAACAGACCCATCAGCATTACAGTCTGACATAGGACAGCATGTGCAAACACAAGCACCCAGGAAACCCGATACACAATAGTGCAAGCTTCAAACTTCCATCACATGAGCATCGCATGTGGAAAGGCTGAATCCAACTCCCAAACCTGTTTTGGGGCTTTTCCATTGCTGAGACAAGCTAATTCTTGCTTTGGCCAGTGACTCATGGTGTAAATCAGAGAAATCCCCCTACCAGCAGTTCTCAAGGTGTCTGTGCAGAGCTTGTGGTCTACAAGGTCCAAGAGATCCTCAAGTCCTTCAGTGCGACAGCACAGTGTTAGAAGTAGTGGTTTTGGTAAAAAGTTGGATGGAAAGGGCACCTAGAAGCCTGAGACACCTTAAGGCAGCACTGCTGAGTCTATCCCCAACACCAGCCCTTACATCCTCTCAGCAGCTTTATCCTTCCTCTGCTGAAATCCTGAATAGCCATACAGCATTTAGAAAAAAAAGGGTACTGTATAATCTTACCCATTTATGATAGAGTTAAGTAAAAAGAAAACTAAAACTTTGTTAATAAAAGCCTTTCTTTTGAGGGGAGGGGAAAGAAGACAGTGGGTCTAATGGAGAATTTCCTCCCTGACCTCTCTGACAGTGCCTGATACCACTGAAAGGAGATTGAAGGCACTCATCTGGCTGCTCCCATCATTTTAATAGCAGAGGAATGCTAAGAGGAACTCTGTGTTTCTCTTCACACAGTCTCATTCCTTACTAGCGAGGGATGTGGTGAGTGGCACAGAAACGGGGGAAGAGAAGACATGCAATATCTCCTGGGATCCTTCCCATGAAGTCCTATGCCAAGGATCCCACTTCTACATTGGCAGCTGAGCTGTGCAGCAACACCCCCTCCACCTAATGACTCCCACACCAAGGGATGACAAGTATTTCAGGTTGAAAGGGAAGAGCTGGAGCCTATCAAGGCATGACCTTTATGAATTTCTGGAAGTCTCTCCACACCCTGTCCTCCCTGTAGGCTTTGGCCACACTCATCTCCAGGAGATCCTTACCTTCACCTCACCCTCCAAGCAAGGCCCAAGTCCTGCTAGTGCCCTGATGAATGATGCTGAGATTCCAGAATTAACTCCTTGCCAGAAGGAATCTGTAACTGGTGCTGTAATCATTCTTTGTACTGGTGGTGAGGAACAAGCTTGAGTGCTTCAGAATTACAAGCCTGAGAAACAGGCTTTGGAACATACTTGTGCTCCAGCTGGGCAAGGACCTATAAGGCTCCCCTTACATCTCATTTTGAGGCTGAAACACCAAATTATGCAGGGCAGATTCAGATCTTAAGGGATGTTCCAAAGAGTCCTTCAAACCAGACTTCCTCCCTTCCTAACTATAAAACTAGATTCAGATTTTGCCCCTAACACCTAAATTTCTCCTCCTGGATTCCACCACAACCCCCAGGTTTAGTGCATCTCTTTTTCTGCCTCCTGTAAAGCCCAGTGGTAGGAGACATACTTTGAGAAAGATCCTCACTGGTACTCAACCCTAACCAAAACATGAACCATCTCCCTCAGTGGCAGACTCATGCTGGACCTATGCTCAGCCCAGATACAATCCTAGGAGAAGCCCCAAGGATACTGAGCTGTCCTTGGCTGGTGCCCCAACCCTTCCCAGCCATTGCAGTTCAATTGCTTCTGCGGAAGCTCATTAAAAATTCAGGGGCTGACACGCGTTCCCAAACCAGGGCACAGCCGGGAATGTCCTGCCTTAGGGAGGAAGGCTGCCAGACTTCAATCCTGCTCGCTCTGTCTCGAATCTCCATAAATGTATCTTTCCGTATAAAAGCAAATGGGGAATCTGTGAAAGAGTCATCTCTGCAGCTGCAGGGGACTTTGGGTGCAGGATCACATCACCCCGTGTCCCCTCCAGAAGCCTCTGACAGCAATCCCACCTCTGCTGCCTGAGGAAGACCCTTAGGATCCTTAGGACTCTCCCAGAGAGAGAAGAGGGCTGACTCAGAAAAACCCTCACCCAAGTCATCACCTCCAACCGCGACCTCAGGCGGGTGTTGGTTTAATTTCACCTCAGATGAGAACGTTTCCGTGGGCGCAGTGAGAACACCCGCTGGCACAGACCCATCAGTCCAGAAAGCCGGTGTTTTCCACCCACGGGCAAGTCGGGTAGCAGCAAACCTCCCCGCCAATCCCGGACACGTGCTGCTCGCGGGAACCGGCTGTTCCTGGGGACGCGCCACACTCAGTGCTTGAGAGCGGCTTTGCTCCAGGCAGTCCTTCTGCCAGCAACAAACCTCATCTGTCCTTAAAAACCAAAAAAAGGATGGCATCAGCAGGATAATCACGTAACAAAGCGGTTTCATAAATGTTTAAAAAAGACTGATGGGACGCGCTGGTATGGGCAGCGCCGCTCTAGGAACGGCAATGTTGATGCCCAGGGCAAAATACAAAGGCAAGAGCCTTGTACAGGGTGTCAAATGGGCGAGGAGGTGGGATGCAGCTGTCCCAGCGGGCAATAAGCAGCCCATAAAATTAAAACACATTGAGTAAACTGGTCTGCTTGGTAGCCAGGAAAGCAGGAGCACAGGGCAACTGTTAGTCCAGTGCCACGCTAGACAAAAGGGGTAAAAAAATATGTGTATATATATATATATTTTTTTTTTTGCTTTCTGTTTTTAAAAATATCCTTTTGAATATATTTGCCATAATTTAAAACTTATGGCAGGCTGTGCTGCAGCAACCCTCTCACACTACACACCCTCATACCCACTGCCAGGTGCTCCCACAGAACTAGAAACGCTACCACTGGCACTAACCAACCTCCACATCTTGAAATCCTTGGGAACTGAAAAGGTATTGGGTTTAATAAGTGTCTGCAGACAGACTGACAACTTTGTATTGATCTATACAGAGAAATTTGCTGCCTACTGTTATCCAATCAGAGTTTCCCAACTGACCCAAATTAAAAAAAACAAGATCAATCCCCAAATAAACAAAAAAATTATCCCCAAGAACAGTGAAGTCTATATAATTCCCCTCCTCCACCCCAGTCTCAAATGAAATGTGCAATTAGAATTATTATCTGTTAGAAAGTCCTAGGTAAGGCATGGTTATTCAAAAGCTGGGGAAGAAGCCTGTTAGGACACCCAGAGGAAATAGGCAACTTCGTCCAGGTCAACGGGATAGTCAGTGAGCAGCACTGGGGTCTTCTCAAACAGCTCCCCCTTGTAGCTGCGCCACTTGCCCGCCGGCAGGTAGACATCCCTCTCCTGCTTGCCCATCTCCAGGACAGGTGCCACCATGAGGGTGTCCCCAATGAGGAACTGGGAGTCGATCCTGTGAGTGGCCTCGTCGCGGGGCGAGATCCACCAGATGGGACGGATGATGGGGTCGCCCGTGTCGGTGACCTCCCCGGCCAGCTCCAGCAGCAGCGGGGCCACCAGCGACTCATGGAGCTCCGTGAACTTCTGGGCGATCTCCACCACCTCCTTGTCGTAGAGCCAGGGCGGGATGGAGAACTGCATGGAGGGCATGAAGGCCGACAGCTCCAGCCACCGCACGTACAGCTCCCGGTCGGGGATCTCCACCGCCCCATTTGTCTTATTGGGGAAAAAATTCCCTCCGATCATGTCGGCAGATATGAAGGGGTACCCCAGCATGCTGATGGTGAGCACTGTGGGGATGAGGGACTTGAGGCCGAGCTCGTAGCCCCAGACGGAGTCCCGGTCGATGATGCGGAAGAAGCAGGAGATGTTCTGGGACTGGTAGCCCACCCGCACCTCGGCCAGCTCGTAGAAGGGGATGGCCATCTCTGTGTAGCGCCGGGACCAGATGCTGGGGTCCGAGAGCGGCCGGAAGGTGCTGAACTGCTTGGGCAGGTAGCTGGTCTCGCCCGCATCAAACTTGAAGGACGAGATGCCGTACTTGTGTCGGAGCTGGCGCAGGTGGCTCTGGAACCAGTCCCGGGCTGCTGGGTTGGTGAAGTCCAGGATGGCCCCAATGCCATTCCACCACTCCACCATGGCTGGCAGCCGCCCTGACGGCTCCTTGATGAACAGCTGACGCTCAATCCCCACACCAAAATTGGAGGAATTGTAGTTTATGAAAGGGTGAGTCCACAGAGTGATCTTAAACCCATCTTCCCTCAGCTTTGCAAACGTCTCCGTCACGTTGGGGAACTTGACAGGGTCAAAATCAAAGTCCCCATAGGCTTTGGTGTACATGTCATCAATCTCTATGTGGCTGCAATTAAAACGGTACTTCTTGATCTTTTCGGCAAATCGCAAGAGTTTATCCTGGTCGATGTCGTTCTTGTAGAGTGCCCAGGTGGACCAGATGGGGTATCGGAAGGCGTTCTCAGCAGGGATCTTGGAGGGCTTGTTGAAGTACCTGCGCACCATGTACTTGTGGATGGAGGTGATGTCGGAGCCCACGCAGACACGGTAGCTGAGCTCGGGGAAGGGCGGCTGCCCCGGCAGGGGCTTGTAGGGCGAGTCCTTGTAGCGGGCCTGGAAGAAGAGGGCGCGCTCAGTGGCGTTGAAGCCCAGGTGGAAGGGCACGGAGTCGTTGATCTTGATGGCCGCCGCCTTGGAGGAGAGCCAGTAGCGCTCCAGGATGCCGCCAAAGCTGTCGCGGAAGGAGTAGACGTCACTGGTCACGTAGGGCACGGGCTCCTGGTAGCCGGCCAGGCGGATGGGCCAGTGCTGGGTGCTCATCTCCGAGCCCCCATACCAGTGGGCATCCTCCCAGAACATGGTGTGCTCCACCGCCGGGCCGGCCGCCAGCTCCTCCCAGCGCACGCGGTAGCACATCACCGTGTCCTTGGGCTTCACCGTCTGGATGAAGAAGTTGAGCGGCCCCCGGCTCGACCGCGTGCAGCTCAGGATCTCGCCCTCCTTGGAGCACGACTCCAGGTCCAGGCTGCCCGAGCGGAAGGCCAGCCGGAACACCACCTCCCCGTGCTGGTTCCTGATGACGAAGCCGTCCGCCCGCAGGTCCATCAGCTCCGTCTTGAGCCGCTCCGCCTTCCGCAGGGACACCGTGTAGTAGCACCAGGCCACCACCGCGGCGATGAACAGCATGAGGCCCAGCAAGATGGCCCCGAGCATGGGCCTCAGCTCCTTGGAGGGCTTCTGCTTCACAGGTGTAAAGTTCTCGGGCAGGAAGGTGTACATGGTGCTGTTTTCTCTACAGCCCTTTGCAGAGGAGTGGGAAGGAAGCAAGTCAGGGTCTCTCAGCAGAGGAAAAAGGGACTGTTAGGAGAGTTCCCACTTCCACAGACTCCCAGAACACTCATCTCTGCAAAAGAAGGGGATATAAATAGTGTCAGAAAACCCCCTGAATCAAGGGACAGCATGTCATCCATTTGCTCTCTCAGTCTTAGCAGCTCCCCCAGCCCCCCATTGCCCAACTGTGACGTGCCAGGTGCTGTACGCTGAGTACCAGACACCATCTCCAATTACCCAAGGCAAGACAACACATGTGGAAAACAGCCTGGGCCCCACGCCGAGAACAACCCCAGGGCAACAAGGACCAAATCATTGCCATAATTAATGTTCTTTTCTTGTTGGGAGCCTTTCAGTGAGGCAGGAGTGGAGGCTGGGAGGGAGTAGAAGGAAGCTGAACAGGAGCCAGATCAGCCCACTGACAGTGTCTTTAAGAGACAGGGATAACTAAGAGCCATGAAAGACACCACGTAATGAATTCCAGGCAGCCTCTCCTAATTTTAATCAAATTGCCTCCCTGGCAGATTTAATTCAACTCATCTGCAGCACCATCCACTTCCTGTCCCCAGCATGTCCCCAGCATGTCCCAGCTGCTCCAGCTGGGTGATGCTTTGCAGTGAAGGTGGGAAAATCCATGCTTCTCCACAGCTCCCAGAGAGCCAAACAGGGCTGGGGTACCAGTTGCTCATGGCTGGTTTTGGGGAGCATGTAGGGGGTGCAGTAAGCAGCAAAGCGTGGCTGTGGAAGGTACCACACCAGCAGCCCCCAGCCAGAGGAGAGCAGCTGGCTCTGCCACGTGCTCAGAGCTCTACGAGGGCTCTGCATGGGAGAAAAGCTAACTTTGCTGGGAGTGAGCAGTGCAGGACCTCCAACAGGCTCTTCCTCTGCGCAGTAAGGCTCCAGGCTGTGTTTCAGCTCCATCTCTCTCTCCCCTGCGTGGCCCCGGGGAAGCGGACTGTGCCAAGAGCCTAATGGCTTTTCCTTGGCCATGGTCTGGCTGGGCTCCGCTAAGCATAACGCCCGGGATCCAGGGGAAAAAGTAAAGTAAGGACACGGGAGAGTGAGAAGCAAACACAGCTGCAGGAGGAGCAGGGGCAGGGGGAAGGAGCTGCAGAGCTGCAGACCAGCTGGCTGGTACCTGCCCGGTGCCAGCAAACACAGCACACCACCTCCTCCCCAGGCTTTGGGGCTGGAAACCTGCCAGCTGCGGGAAAATCAGAGGGCAAAAGCCCTCTTCTGGGGCACAGATGAACCTGGTTGCAGAGGCTCCCTCTAAAGGGGTTGGTTTCTTTCTTAACAGAAGGGAAGAAAAAGATCCAAAATGAAATACAGAACCCTCTCCCTGCCACAGGCGCGACAAGCCAGAACACTCTGCACCTCAAACAGACCTTTCTCCCCAGAAAAGGCAAAGAGAAGCAGAAAGGGGTCCTGAGCACCACCTAAGCCCTGTTGCTCTGCTACAGGCATGCCCATGTGTAAACCCACAGCAGCATCTGTGCACAGGCTAAACGAAACATTCCGTGTTTTCTAATCATCTTGAAGCGTGTATTGAACTAGACCTTGCAGTTGGGGGAACTTTTTGTGTAGCCAGACAGGTCATTTTAACCTTCCCCTGGGAGCCAGTAACTTTCTAGACTGCCAGTTGCTTTAAATGGGATTACGGAGGCATTAGGAAGCGATTAGCCTGAACAGGCGATAGGTTTAGTTAAATGACTTGTCCCATGGCCAACTCCCACGGAGCCCTCACTCCCCATAGGATGGGGACAGCTCCAGCCATTCCAACTGTGTCACTCAGCGATGGATCCTGCCCCCAGGAGGGCAGTGGGACTCTCACCCACCAGCACATGTGATGCAAGGCCAGCTGAGCCCAGCAAAAATTGGGCAATAAAGGCAGGGTGGTGGTGGAAGCTGGTGGTGGGAAGAGGCTGTGTTTGGGATAAACCTTCATCTCCTCTCTCAACTCTTGCTTTGCTTTAGGATGAACCAGAAGCAGCACAGGGCTTTACCGGGGATGGCGGGGAGGAAGGTTTGCGGAAGGATCTTGGCCAAAACCAGCACAGCTGAGCAAAGCCGCAAGTGGTAGGACGCTTCTGGAAATACAAATGGGTATGCTGAGCCCAAAAAAGCTTCCTCCCTCTCAGCACTGGGAACTTCTGGGATGCCAGAGAGAGAGAGATGCAAATACCTGTCACCTCTGTCTCAGTCCTGCCTTACCTGGGGACTGCAAAGCTCAGGGGGGAAAAATATAAAATGCAGCCTCCATCAAGCAGGACTTGTAAATTATTTGGGAAAGTAATTTTTTTAAAGTTTTCACATTTTCTGTACAAAAAAGAGGGGAAAATGGTGTTTTCTTTCCAACTCTCACTTAGGGTTTTAAGTCCAAGAAATGTTTGATACTGCCACTGTGGTGACAGCCACCTCCTCATTCCATGTAAAACTGACAGCAGCACCCAGGGCTTTAGGGAGTTTCTGGATTTTTATCTCCCTTTCAGGAGGCTGGTTTATTATTTATGAACTACTTCCAAGCTGCTCTATTTTTAGGCTGTTTCCTTCTTTTACCCCCCATGGGCTGGAGCTCATGGCATACATGAGGGAGTCATCACTGCTGCTGTCAGTAGAGAAATAAATGTGTTATTTTAAGAAAGATTTTGCAGCCTGTTGTGTCCCTCGGACACTGATCTGCCTCAGAGGGATGTGAAGGCTGGGTGATTGAGCTGGTGGATTTAATGCTGCTCTGGTTGCTATGGCTGGGCCAGGATCAAACCCTGTGGGCTGATGGACATTGCCTGCTTGGAGACTGCTCCAACAAAGACACTTGGAACTATGTTTTGGGGCATCACCCAGCACACTGATGGGATAGAAAGGTCTCCAAACCCAATCCTGCTCTGTGCCCGTGCAGTCCCTGTATTTTTTTTTGCCTTGTTAACAAAATGCATGTTCTCCAGTGGGAGATATGGCTCCATCCCAGGTGAGAGCTAAGTCTCCCAGGCTCCCCAGGGACGCCTTCCACCTCTCACTCGCGAGCTGCAGCCTGCAGAGGTGCCTGCTCATGAACTGCGTGTTTCAACATTTTTTTTTGGAATGCTAACTTGTTATTTTGCTCCAAGATGACATTGTGGTGACCTTTAACTCCTCAAAAAAAAAGAAAAACACCCAAACCAAGCAAACCAACAACAATCAAAAGAAAAAGAAAATGGGGAGGGAGAGTGTCAAAGTCAAACAGCATGTTTGCAGCTTGCTGTGCTGGAGCTTCCCAGCTGACTCAAAACAAAGCTTTTTCTTTGTGTTCTGTGGAAGCAGCGAGCCATCCTGCCTCAACCCAAGATGAAAGCAAAACATCTGAGCAGGACACACTTTACGGAGTAAAAATAAAAATCCATTTTTTGACCGCTTCTATTTTTACCAACACCGCCGCTAACCACGGGCTGCGAGACCCACAGCACCACTAACCCCAGCCACTTTGCAATTAGGACATTCATTTAAAGAGGGTCAATAACATACAACTGGTCTCTACTGCCCTGAAAGGGTCAGGTCTGAACCATGCTGGGGACCAAGCTTGTGCTGGGGACACACACCCATTTCCCACGCCGGGATGCCAGGAAGCCCTTGCCTACGCTGCAAGGTGCTACCGCCTCCTCCCCAAACATGTTGGCAGGAGTCGAGCTAAGGAAACAGCACAGAAACGCTGCAGCTTTCAGCAGGAGGCACCTCCAACCCCATACAAGAGAAGGGAATCAGGATAGCAAATTAAAAGAAATTTCTTCTCTGCAAAAAAGCTGTGGGAGCAAAAACACCTCCACGTGCCCAGTCTGGAACTCCCTGTGGGGAACCAGCCCTGACAAAGAGACTTTGCACACCCGAGATGGAGGACAAGCAAACCCTTCCTGAGGGTTTCATTTCCCTTGGAGGGGTCTGCAGCAGAGCACTGGAGTTCTCTGAAGGGCTTTGTGGGGTCAAATATGGTGAAATCACTGTTCCACCTGCTTGGTGCTGTAGGTGGGACAGGTCGGAGCACCTGGTAAAAACCCCTTCACGGAGCGCAGGGCTGCTCCCCACACACCCTGACTCCACATGGATCAGAGGCACCGATTCCCTCCCGAGTCCTGTGGATCCTCCCAAATACCACAGCAGATCCCCCCAGGTCTCTGGGTTTATCCCTGTAATGCTTAAGCCACCTTGGGGTGGCACAGACCCCCGGCCCCTGAGCCAGGGCAGCGACTCTGCCCTAGCAGGGACAGCGAGGGGGACCCTCACCTTCACCTTCCGCGCCGTGGTCAGAGCAGGGATCGACAGCCTGCCTGGTCTGAGGGGCTCAGGGAGAGGCTGCGGGGAGGGGGTTGCCTGCCCCTCCTGCAAAGTGACAGACCCTCGCTGCTGGGGTTGTTGCAAATTCCCCACAGCACTCGACTGCTGGACACGGACAGGCCCAGCCAGGGGGCAGCTCATCCCGCCGGGGGCACGGTGCCCCGGGTACTTACCTATCCACTGCTTCCCGGGGATCCCTGCCTGCCGCCCGGCTTCATCACAGACGCCTTTTTAAGCACATAAAAACCGAGCACAGCTACACCTCCGCCTCCCCGGCAGCTTCGTCCTCTCCATCGCGTCTGGGGGCTCCGAGCCGGCTGCTCCGCGTCCACGAGCAGGAGGAGGGGACCGGCACGTCACCGGCGTGTTCTCTCAGGCACTGTGACGGATGCGGGAGCAGCCAGCCCTCTGGCCAGGGTGTGCCAGGGAAGCGGCGCCCGGCCAAGGGGAGCTGCCGCAGGCACTGCCGGGGCACACGGGCACACACTCCCGGAGTCCCGGGATCCGGGCTGGCATCTCCCCTCCCTGCCAGGCGGGCGAGAAGGGACGGCGAAAGCTCATTCCCTCCTGCACTCACAGGAGCTCCAGAATCAGAAAGCAAAATAAAAAACAAAACAAAACAAAAAACAACCCAACACACGGTTTGGGGTAGGTTTTCTTCCCCCCCCCCCCCCCCCCGCCAAATCCTGCGATTTTAAGCAGTGTCGTGATCCTGTAGGATAATGAGGCTGCCTCGAGCCATAAGAAACAAGCAGTCCCACTGCTGCCGGCTGGTTTGTAAGCCAGGATTAAACAGCACTGGGCACCCAGAGGATAAACCCCGAATCCAAGGGGGCCACGTCAATACAGAGCTCATCTGCAAAGTGCAGACATGCTGCCAGGACCTTACTCCATCTGTAAGAGGAGGCAGGAGATTTGAAGCTGTGGCATTAGCTCTGCCCAGCCTTAAATACTTTCACCTATACTGTAGGAATCGTGACTTTACAACCCAGTTTTGTCCTTTAAAGCTTCCAGTGTCAAGTGATGCTCCAAATCCATTTAGACACCTCATCCAGCGTCTGAACATGAATACAAAATAGCCACTGGGAGCCAATTCTGGCGGTAGACGACTTAATATTTAACACCACTGGTAATTCCCCCTTTACAGCATTGTCTTTCTTTGTTCTTCACTCTGTGTTAATTAGCAAGATGAAGTTTAATAAGCTGGTTTTTCACTTGCACCGTGCACACCTCTTATGGTGCTGACGTCTCATGACTAAACCATGACCAGAGGCTCTTGCTTTCCCCTGCCTGGAGGCACATCATGGCACCTGAATTTATCTGAACCTCAAAGATTGGGGGAGACTTTAAAACAAAGTGAGGTGTCCTGGTCCACTTGTATCAAAGTGCATTGGACATAAGGGAGAGAAAGTTCCAGGGCTCTCCCTTCAAGGACATCTCTCTGTCCACCTTGGAGAAGTCCTACAGGCCCTGGGGGAGCTGGAGGCAGCCTGGCTCCAAAATTGCAGTCCATGGGGTAGCCCCAGAGCCCAAGAGCCAGCTTCTTGGCACCTAAGGGGCCATCAGCTCTTGTGCCCAACAGCAGCAAAAGCAAAACACCAAATGCAAGAGGCTCCACCTGCCTGCATGCCAGGATGATATAAATCACTCCCCCCAAATAAAGGAGAGTGATAACTACCATAATTTCATCACTCCCACCAAGGAGCAGCACCAGGTAAGGAGGTGGCCCAGCAGCCAGGCATTGAAACCTCCACACGAGGCATCAGTTTACTGTTAGCTTATTTCATTTGTCACGTGTACCGTACAAGATCCACAGCCATCAAGATTTCGGTGTCTTTGCCGCTGTCTGTTGGTCCCTCAGCCCAATTCCATCTGGTATGCGATGTGTGCCATCAAACACCTCATCACTCCAACAGCCTCTCCCCAAAGCGGGTGTTATTCTCATTTCCTACTCATCTCCCTCCTCCAAGACAAACCACCCCACAGCAGGACCCAGTGCCCTGTTTTGCCCCCCCCCCAGATTCTTAAAAGAGCTGATTCAGCACTTTGGGAGCACTCAGCATTCCAGATGCTGAAGCAGGCTGAAACCTGAGCTCACCCCAACACCCAAGCGCTACAACACGATATGGGAGAGAAATGGAAACATAAGCACATCCCTCTGGCACGGCACGGCGATTTTCCAGCCATTGAGTCACCATGAAACTCCAGGCACTGGGCAGTTCCAGAGAGCTGTGGATGGCTAATGGAGCTGGGCTGGCGACTCAGGTCCCTAAATTTGCATCTGTATCCAACAGTCAATGAGACGGGACAACCTCGGGCCAAATGCAGTCGTCATTCCCTTTAAGGGTTCCCTTGCATGCTCCATGTGCAGATCCAGTCATACAGACACAAACTCCCAAACCTCACTGTCCACCTGGCTGTGCATCATGAGTATCCCAAGGCGGTAAGGGAGGGGGAAAGAGGGAGTAGCATTTGTGCTTTCCAACACTCTTTGGCTGCTCCTTGCCACGGCCAGTGATGGCGGAGCTGTCCCAAAAACCACTCCAAACCCAACCCGGCAAATGGCACAATTCGCTGCATACACCCATCTGCAAAGTTTTCACTACCAAGCCTCTACCCAGCGGCAAAAGTTGAAGCTGCATCTGGCGACTGGAGCTGGGGACGTGTCTCCCAGCTCCGTTCATCTCCTCCGGGCGGGCAGACTCCCACCCATGACAGAACTCGAGCGGTCCCTGCACGGCGGGATGCCAAAGGCTCGCACCCTAAGGTCAAGGCGAAGCTCTCCACCTTCACTCCGGTCCCCGCGGGCCTTCCCGAGCCATCGGCAGCCTGAGGTCTGCGGGAGGGGGACCCCTCGCCCGCCTCCACCTCGCACCCCCCGTGCTGGGGCTGCGCCCCCCACACCCGCCCCGGGGGCAGGCCCGGGACCCGCGGACTCACCGGGGGCGCGGGGCCATGGCCGGGTCTGCGGGGCCGGGGGGCTCCGGGCGCGGGGCTGAGCGCGGTGTTCCGGGGTTGGGCGCTCCCCGCCCCGCCCCGGCTCCCGCCCCGGACCGGCCCCCGGACCGGCGCTCCCCGATGGGAGATGTAGTTCGGCCCCGGCGGGGCTGCTCCGGGGGGGATGGAGCCGCTGGGGATGCCCTGGGGACGCGTGAGGATGCGGGTACCCCTGGGGCTGGGATGGGGGAGCTCGGGGTTTGGCGCTGGCAGGGCTGTGCCAGGACGCTTTTGGGTCAGGATGGGGGTTTTCATGAGATGCTTCGGGGCCGGGACAGGGTTTTAATGGGATGCTTTTGGGCTGTGCTGGGCTCTTCATGTGATGCTTTGGGGCTGGGATGGGCTTTCCATGAGTGCTTTTGGGCCAGGTCATGCTTTTCACGGGATGCTCTTTCATGGGATGATGTTTTCACGGGGTTTTCCCTGCCCCGGAAGGATTGGGGTGCTACTTGGTGTGGGCACAGCATGGCAGCTGTGCTGCCCCACTGGAATGTGGGTTGGTTCTCAGATGGCTCTGTGCTGGAGCATCCCCCTCACTGTGAGGACTGCAGTGCTATGGGTTTATAATCAGCAGCACACTTGGAGGGCCCTGCGTGATGTTGCCCCCTGGCACTGTGCTCTCAGATCATAGTCAGAGAAGGGCATTTCATGCCTTCATTAATTATGTGCTGCTTTCAAGTCCCCCTCCTTATTTAGCCTGTGTCCGTGCTCAGTATCCCAGATGGATGGCAGCTCTTCCTGGATAACTTGCCAAAAGCAAGCACGTCCTCAGCAGCCCAGCACGAAGCCGACAAACATGGGTGTCAATGACTGCTTCTATTTTTGGCTGTGTTACTATGCTCTGAGAGCTTTCCCTGGTGTACTTTCTTGATCTCCAGCTTGTGCATGGTGGCAAGGTACCAGATCCTGAGGGTTCTTAAAGTGCCCACCAAGCCAGCAGTTGCTGAAGTTTCCTCCCCCTTACCAGGAACTTCCCCAGCCTGTGGGAAAGGGTCGGAGGGGAACTGGTGCAAGCCAGTTTTAATGAAAGCCCATATTTGCCCTTCCCCAGTGCCATGGGGCAGAGTAAGCCTCTGAGATAAACTAACACTCCTTGGCATTGCCAGGAGACCATTTCCAGCAGGTCTCCCTACCTGCAAACACCCTCTCTCTCTTTTATAGTCATTTCCCTAAAATGTTCTTTCCCAGAGCCATGCCAATCCAGGAAAATACTCCTGTTTCTAAGTGGAGAAGACCTTGAGAAACTTCTCTCTGAGCCTCAGGCATAGGGAAATCTACGGGAAACCCAATGCTCTCTGTTTATTCTCATTGTTTGGTTTTAGTTTCAGATCTCTGGAATTTAAAGCCAGTCATACATTTTCTGCAAAACCTCACACCTAATTTTGGCCTATGGGGGGTTAATGCAGTAGCAGAGTGATGACTGTGCTGTCTGGACAGCCTCCCTTCTGCCCTCTCTGCTTCCCCAGGGCTGAAAAAAGCTGCTTCAGCAACAGAGACATCCTAAAGGTAAACATGTGGGGATTAAAAGGTGCTGCTGGACCTGGAGTGGGTGAAGGACAGGGATAATTACTGCATAACGAACAGCGTGACCAGGGAACAGGTTCTTGATAAGTAGAGCACACAATGACAACAGAAAATACAAGAGCAGCACAAGAAACACTGAAGTGGTCTGTGAGGATGCTAAGCTACATGCATCCTGGCTCAGGGATGTCATCGGGATTTCAGGAGTCGTACAGTTCCAAGGATGGCCAGGTGAGACCAGGCATAGCATCAGCTGTCCTGGCAGGTAAATCTGGCAACTGGTTCTCTGCAGGTGGCAACAACATTCTCCACAGCCCAGCACTGCAGTGGTGTCCTGCCCTGGTCAGGTTCACTCACACTGTGAGATGGAGACGTGAGGGCTGCATCGCTGCCTGTGTGGGCATCATGGTGGGACCTGCTACCCCTCGGTGTCTGCAGTCTGACCCATCCTAGGCAGGTGGGTTTTGGGGGATACAGCTTGGGCATGCTGTGCAGAAAGGTCTCCAACCTTGCCTCCTGCAAGGAGCAATGTCAGCCTTGTGCTGCAGAGCTCGAGGTGCTGGTAGCACCTGAGGCAGCTCCAGTTTGGGGGGGTCTAGCAGGGCTGGACTCCACCTTGGGCAGAAGGGGGAGGAGAGAGGAGTGCTTATTCCAGGCTATATGGTTGTAGGGACCTGTTGTCCAGGTGATGTATTTGCCCTTATTGACAAAAACTGTGTTGTGCTGTGTAATGCAAAAGCGACAGACAGGGGTGCCCTGTGGTGCTGGGGGCAAGGGGGGATGTCCAGAGAGTCCCGACTGTTCCCCCACTCTGTGAAAGACAATGCCACAGGGTGAGGGGAACATGTCAGGGGTGCTGATCCAGCGGTTCTTGTCAAGGATCTGTCATGGAGGTGACACCCATCACTTGCAGCTCATTGGCCACTTGTCCCTGCCTGTGCAGCCCTGGTCCCTGGGGACTCTCCTGGAGAGTATCCCTGAGGCAGCACCTACCACCAGAGGGTATTTATGGGATACCAGGGGACAAAACATCAGGGATCAGCAGATATCCCTGGGACAGCGACAGTCTCAGTCCAGGGAGGGAGATGGGTGGCCATGGCAAAGCTACAAGCACAGATACTGAGGGAGCATCCCTTTGCAGCTGGAAGGGGGACACAGGATGCAAAAGGAGGATAAACAGAGCCACTGCCAGCATCTTCAGCCTCCTGACCCCATGGAGATGTGCGCTGTGTGACTCAGGGGGACAGCTGGCACCTCACCAGTACCTTCAGACCTGCCCAGCCAGTACTTCTTGGGCCAGTAAGCAGCAGGGTGATGGTGCTGCTGTAGTATTCCTGCATTGCCACCTCTATCAAATGCTTGGTCTGACCTTGGCTCGATGGATTTTGTAACAGGGGCGTTGTTAATCCCTACAGACAGCAGGGAGTGGGAAGAGACACCCATACCATGTGGCAGCATCTGTTTTCATGGCCATCGGGACACACGGTGAAGCCGATTATCAGGCAGGATCTAATGCTGGAAATGCAGCTGTACATCTGACACCAAGCCTCCCTTACAGTGGGTGGGCCTGGGGCTCCTTGCAGCACCGTGATCCTTCCTCCAGGCTCCCTGCTCACCCAAAACCAGGGGACGAAGGATGGCTGGGCATCACTGGCTCCTCTCCCCCTGCAGCCAGGGTGGGCAAAGGCATCTGGGCACTTTACCTCAGTGGGAGATGGGAGTGAGTGCACTGGGAATGGGGCCAGCACAGGTGGGGAGTTACACAACCAAAGCAATGTCCTACAGCTGGCAAGGCCAGAGAGGGCTGGGTCTTGTGGGGCAGAGGGGTGCCCTGGTTGGTAGTGTGCTCCATTTCTGTCCCTGCACAGCAGTGACATCCATCTCTGTGCCCTCTGCTCGCTCCCTCATTATAATGCACATGCTAACGAGGCTGTAGGAGATGAGATGGTTTGCAGTGAGCTTTGCCCCAGTGCCTGCGACCTTCTTAGCCCCTGTAGGGAAACCTGTGTCCCATAGACACACACACACTCAGACCTCGGCTCAGGGGTCCCTCTTCCTCCAGGACTAGGGCTGGGAGGGGTATTTTGGCACTCAGATCTTTCCCCAGCCCTTCACACGGTCCCCCTGTCATGGGAGGCTCCTCATCAGAACTGATCTGAGCCTGAGGGCTGTGTTGGAGCAGCTCTCAGAGCCACCCTGTGTGCCCCCCCATCATCACCATGTCACGCAGCAGCCCTGGTCTGAGCCCTGCCTCAGTTTCCCTTTCCTCAGCAGATCCTGCTTCCAAACCTGCACTCCAAAACCTACTGATGGACAGGGCTGATGTGTGAGAGCTCTTCCTGGTGACTGCCAGCCCTCAGAGCCCAAAGCCACTGCAGGATGCAGCTCCAGGGGACAAGAAGTCGGCAAGCAGTGGCCGTGAGCTGTCAGACACCTCCTAATCAGGAAGCAATTCCACCCTGTGCCGCCCCTCTACAGCAGCAGTTGGGTAGGGGTAGAAACCCTGAAGTTTTCTCCTCCTGCAGCATTTATGTGTTTTACAAACTTATTCTCTTTCCAGAGCTGCTGTGGAGTCTGCTCTTGGATGGTCTTTCTTACAAAGCTCAGCAGGCAGTAGGAGCTGATGTAAGTGCTGATGGGAGCGTTGTGTTTTTTGGAGAAGAGTAACATGTTGCTGCAGCCTGCTGGGACAGGGCTGGGCCTGGGGACTTGCAGCCCACACAAGAAGGGGAACGGGGCTGGTGCCACTGCTCTGCCAGCCCTGGGTGGTGCTTATGTGATTAGTGATGCCACAGAATGGGAGCAGGTGGATTTGGTGGCTTTCCATCAGCCCCATAGCTATACTCCAGTTCTAGCCTAGGGCAGAGCAATTTCTGCCTGCATCACTCCTGGGCTGCACCCTCCTGATTTTATCCCGGCTCCCAGCTTCCTCTCCTCCTGCAGGCAACTACCTAACAATGGTAGGAAACAGTTTCAGCTGGTCCTAGTCAAGATAATTTTATTTTGGGAGGTGCAGAAATGATTGTGGTTTTTCCAGCCCCTTTCTCCTGTATTTGCTTGGAAATCCTGCATCAATCCAGATGCAGGCAAAGAGCCCCACACCAGCACAGCCAGTGCCCACAGCACAGCACCAGGAACAGCTGCCCCAGCCTCTGTGGTAGCCAGGAGAATTATGACCTGCTCTGCCTCCCCTTTTTAATTAGAAGCTGGATTTAGGTGATCCTGTGTGGCTTGTTTTCTCTTCCATTCTGAGTAATGGGCTCTGCAGTCAGCGTTAGAGATCCTCATCCATCTCAGCGCAGAAAGGCAGCTGGATTATGCCAGGGAGGGATTTGCATGCGCTGGGCTTGCTTTTCCTGGAGCTGGGGAGTTGAGCAGAATCCCTGCCCCTGCAGGGATGGGGACAGGCCAAGCCCTGCTCTGGCCTGGCTTGTCACGCAGTGCTGACACAGAGCCCTGCTCTGCTCCCAGTTCCAGCTCCTCTGCTGCTGCGTTTTCGGAGATGACTGGTGCAGCCCCAAGCCTGCCTTGGCAGAGTGGATGCCAACCAGTGCCCCTGAAGGGATGCAGAGCCACGCTTGGTTTGCTGCTGGCGACGGTGGGGTCAGGCAGCCCGTGGCACCTGAGTGGCTCCAGGCAAACATGAAAATGTGCCGTTAGAGGTGAAGAAAACAAGTGGCCCCTGATTTTCACACCCCACTGGACTCTGTTGAGCCAGGTTTAGGCTCTTCATCAGCCCCATCCCCTCCTGGGAATCAGTGGGAGGCTGTGAGGGAAGGGTGAAGCACCCCAGGACACAGGTCTGGGGAGCACTGCTCTGCAGAGAGGTGGAGTCTAAGCCTCTCAGTTGTGGGGGGACTAATCCTACTCCAGTGAACCACTGGACCCCATGGCTGTCCCATGTCCCTGGTGGTCCATCTGTTTTCCAGCTGCTGGTGCTTTAAAATCAGTGTTTGGCTCCTGTGCCAACAGCTTTGAGGGGCAGAAGGGCTGCAGAAAAGGTTATTTCACCCATTGATGTCGTACAGATGCCGAGTTTCTTTCTGCTTGTTGCAGACCAGATATAGGGGCTGGGTCCAGCCTTGTGTGCTTTCCCACTGCTTTGGGGACAAGTGTAGGTGGGGAGCTGGCCAGTTCCTAAATATTTACCTCTGTCATACAGCACAGCTCCACACCAGTTGCTGTTTCTCAGCACAAGCAGGCTGGTATTAGCCATAGGATGAAGGCTGCACCCCTGATTTCAGTATCTGTGACTGCTGGAGGCTCAGAGAAGATGGCACAGCTCACATCCTCTTGCCTCAGTTCTCTCCAATGAAAAAAGGCTGGCAGGCTCATTTTCATATGTATGCTTTTTAATATCATTAATTCCGTTACACTACACACAACCAGTAACAATGATAAATACTGCAATGGAAATGTTAAAAAATATATTATACATGTTTCATGTTTTTGAAAAAAAAAACCTCCACATTTTTAAATAAATTAATGCATAAAACTGATGGTAGAAAAGAGAAAACCCAAAACAAACCACAACACAACTGATCTGTTTAAGGCAATACTCTACACAGACGGGAACAAAAGTACAATAGTGTGCTACATGATCTGAACAGGAAAAAAAACTAAAAAAAGAAAACCCATACAAGATGCAGATTGATGCTTCGGGAGTGAAAAAACTCCCCAAACCAGATAATAAAACCAATGGCCAAGTTAAGTGCAGCATTAATACACTCTGCATGTCAAATGATTAGCAGGTTCCTAACAAGGACTAAGGTCAAGCTACAACAAATTTATTTTCCTAATTAAAAGGTTATTCAGGTCAAACCCTACATTTAACTCTATTTGCATTTGGCTGTTTCAGCTATGTTTCACTATATGCAAGGACAGCCAGAAATTCATCTCCTGCTCTTGAGATTAACACAAAGGTCGGGAGGTCTCTCCTCCTGAAATATATTTCCATTAAATAAATCCAAAAAGGATCTTGCTTTTGGTGACCCTGAAATGCCTCTAGACACCCCCTCCCCTGGGTTGCCAGGCACCACATGGGGAATGGAGACCTGGAAAGCATTTGCTTAGGATGAGTTTTTTTTTCCATGCTGAGGACACAAAATGGAAGTGCAGATTTGATCCAGATTTGGAGGAGTGCTGTTTTTCTGTCTGCCAGAAATGTCCATCTGGAGCCTGCTGAAAGTACTTTGCCAGCATGGGAGAAACCCATCCTGTATCCAGGCTCTGGATACAACCACAACATTTGCTATTAAGGTTGGTGCAAAGCTCCACACCTGCCTGGACAGCCAATGAACCCCAATTATTAATGCAGCCCAGAACTTGGCCACTGGAAGATGGACAATAATCATAATGCCAAAATATCCCCTTCTCCCTCAAAAAAGAAAAGAAAAGGGACAGTAGCCACTTTCTGCCAACTTCCCCAGGTGAATCCCCATCAGCTGCCACCCATGCAAGACTGGCAGTGCCAGATCTCACCAGCATTAACCCAGTACATTCCCAGTAAGGCTGCAAGGTGCTGCTGGGGGCAAAGAAGCTTCCTGGGACATGGTCACAGCCTCCTGTACTGCCCTGCTAGAGTGTGTGGGAAGGAAGCCATGGTACACAAGGAAAGAAACCCTAGTGGAATTACTAGACTGGTGCAGGCCAACAACTGTCCACGCTGCCTTGGGTTCAGGCGGGAAAGGGGGATGCAGAACTGGGCTGAGAATCACTTTGGTGCAACTGCCTCTGATGCTCATCACTAGTGCATGGGGCGGTGGGAGGAAAGGTGACGGCTGCTTTGAGAAAAGGGGAGTGGAAGGAGGACGTGTGTGCAATATAACAAGGCTTGCAATTCTAGCACTAACCACTGGACATGGATACCGAAGATTACCTGTGACAACTAGCTATCCTTCTACTGCTGCTGCTCCTTCCCCCACTTACTGATCTGATTCTGCTTCAGTTTGGGAAGCCATGGCTGTTTGGCATGATGTCCAGTGCCGACTCACCCACTCCAGTCCTTACCCTGCCATGGGGTGATTCTGCTATAGGTTGTACACTGAGGTCTGGAAATCACGTTAGGCACAGACCAGCTCTGCATGACAGGTAGCACTGGCTTTCAGACCCTTCAGAAAGCTATTCAATGGCAGCTGATTTCCTTTATTAAACTGAAGGTTCAATGACCCCTGTGGAAGGAGTAAAAATGGTTTAAAAAGTGCAAAAAGGGCGTGTGCGTGTAGAAATTCTGAATTGTCTCCACAAGAGTCTTTCTCCCAGCAAAACTATAGCCCTACCAGCGTGTCTCGCAGCCCCTGTCCCAGTGCAGCAAGAACACAGTCAGCAGGCTTCTCACTGGCACCTCTGCTGCAAGTCTCCAGCCTGCACCAGGAGCACCTGGGCTGGCAGGTCTGGGACCTGGTGTGTGGGTCCCAGACCTCCCACAGCACTGAGACTGGGAGGGTGAAGGGCGGCTTGGCTGGCTGGATCTCACCACTTGCCTGGTGAACCCTCACTCTCACAGCCATCAGGTGGCTGAAGAGGAATCCCAGCCTGCTGTCTGGCTCACAGACCACCCTGTTCATTGGATTTTCTGCTGGTCTGAAGTTTGCTTGGCGTTTGTCTCAGGACACACACAACTACAAGCCAAACACAGCTGCTACCATAGCTTTTCCATGCAAAGAAACTGAGCAAAGAAACCTGTGAAGTGGGGATGGAGAGAAAGGTGACAAAAAACAGAAGGTCTGTCATGAAGAGTGCTTGACCGAGTTTTTCAGCTCTTTCCCTGTGTCTGCATTACATCTCTCAACAAACTGTGTCTCCCAAATCACAGAGGCTTGAGGAAGGTGGGCAACAAATGGAGTTGCAGCTTATTTGGGTGGCAGAAGCAAGAAGACAGCCTAGGTGAAGAGCAATGCTTCCCAGAGAGCTCACCTGAGACAGCTGGATGAGCAACCGAGGAGAAATGCTGCTCTGGGAAAGTAAAAATCTCATCAGGTAACAGGACTTATCTCAGCATGGTCTTTGGGTGACCTTTTCTTTTCCTAGTGCCTGCTGTGCTGCTTTCCAGAGACATGCCTGAGACAGTCACATTTTAATGAGGTTTATTTTGTACTTTCCACTCCTTGATCCAATCCCACCACCTGTACCATGAATTTGTTACTACGGAAATGGCTCAACAGACCAGGCGCCATCAGCGAGGTGGGCACCTTCCACAAGCAAATTCATCTTTTGTTGGAGCAGCTTTTTAGAGAAAGCAAAAGGCTCGAAGTCACCACAAGTGGCGAATGGGTCTGGGAAGCAATGGGAAAAGCTGCTCTCCACGAGCAGCAGGGAAAGGTGCTGTCCTGCCAGCATCCATGCTGCTCTGTGACATGTCTTGCTGCATGGCCACAGTGCTCTGCTCTGTGTAATTCCAGTTAGTCCCAGCCTTTGCCTCCCCACCAGGCTGTCAAAGCAGTGCTCAGCCTGCTTTCATCCTGGGATTGCCAGCAATGTCAAGTGGGGTAAAGGAAGGGATGTAGGTGTAATTTTTTGGGAAGCAATGCAGCAGTTAAGCTGCACAATACAGGGAGTTAAGATATCGATGACAGCCCCTGTGGGAAACCTCTTTTAATCTTCTGTAGGTAATTCCAGGTCACAAAGTCTCCCTCTATGCTACATTGCTGGTCCTTCTGCTTCAGAACTTGCATGGTTCTGTAATGGAGCTGGGTTTGTCTCATGAGATGTAGTTCAAGGTTTGGAGCAATCCCTCTCACAGCAGTCTTGAGAGGAAGTGACAAGGATGCCTAGAGCCTTAAAATGAAGATCCTTCCATGCCTTCCCAGCTAGCCCAGCTCACCCTGTGGCACTGCCTCTCTATACAGATGTTTCTTTCGAACATGCAGCCCAAGCTTGCTGAGCTGAGCAGCAGCCAGGTCACAAAGCCTACTGCATTCTAGGTAAGAGTGACCAAATCCCACATGGGTTTGAAGTGAGAAAGGAAAAGTAAAGGAGGAGCCCAGGCAAAACCACCAGTTTAATTGATGAGATGGTTGCTAAAAGCAAGAGCATGAAACTGCTGTTGGAATATCCCAAAAATGAGCCTTTAAATGCTCTGTTCCCCCTCATCAGTACTCGCCATCCCAAGCTGCACTCCTAAATTCCTTAATTCTGCTATCAGTGGATGGTGCTGTTGGGCCAACAAATCTTCTTACATGTTCCCTCTGGCAGCAGGCAAACTCAGAAGCCAATTGTGCAGGAGTCAGCTGCCAAATAACTAGAAAACACATCCTTGCCAAACATCTTCCTCCACAGTTGTTTAATACTTCCACTAACCTTCACCCTGCTGCCTTCTGGCCTGTGTGAGCAACATCACCAACTGGTAAACAGAGGGAAAGCAGACTAGTACTCTGAAAACAGGAATTAAATTTCTACAGCATAGTATTTACATCCTGCCTGCAGACCTATCCTATTGTTGGTGCCTGTCACACACTCAGCAATGTCCATGCAGGGTGGTGGTCGCATCTTGGGGAGACAGGTTTCTCCCCCATGCTGCAGAAGGGAATGAACATTGAGAGGGGATGTGATTTGCCTGAGGTCAGAGCAAATACCAAGTGCCAGCAGCAGAAAGGGACCCCAGATCTCATTTCCGTGCCCTCACAGTCCAGCAGACCCTCCAGGGTTGTATTTGGCTGCGGTGCCAGCTCAGGGACATGGTGTTTCTGGTGTGTACATCTGAAAGTGAGCTTTGCTCCCTGCTGGCATCAGCACTGCACTGAGACAGATTAACTCAGACAACTGGGATCTGCTCTAGGCCAATACAGCACTTGGCAATCTTTCTAGTTACTTGTTTTCCTTTTCCTGTTGTTCCATCTGTTGCCCAGCTGGGTCCTTCCTTTCTTCAAAAGCATCCTCATGTTTCTGTTGAGTCACACACAGGGCACTGCACTTTTTAAGCCTCCTGCGTGCTCTGCACAGCTTGCAGGCCAGCCCAAGGACAGACTGTGCATGGGAAGGGAAGGATCCTGCTCAGGACTGCAGACACGTGTCTCAGCCAGCGCACAGCTGAACACAACGGGCACCTCCTTTTGGGACAAGAGCTAGCGAGACAGACCAAAGGAGCTGAGTCCATCCTGTCCATGGGGGAGCTGTCTGAAGTCCCTTTCAAAGCCCATGCAGCAGGCCCAGTCACTGGCTTTTGCAGCCCCAAGGCATCTGCAGGCAGGACAGCCAGAAGAGCACCGCAGACCCAACGGCCAAGCGCACGTTAGGGGCAGACATGCAGCAATGTCAGATTTGATCCTGTGACTCTTCCAAGGGTTGGCTTCAAGATGTGTCTGATAAGACATCAAATGAGCCTTCAAAATGGTCGCCTGGACATCAGCCTTCTTTCAGCCAAAGTTTCTTTATAAACATCAGAAAAGCAGACGACCATGACATCTGAAGTCCTTCCTCAAAACTAGGAGGATGTTCCTCCTCACAAAGATGTCTGGAAATGTGGAGTTTGCAGACCAGAGAGACAGAGCAGAGTGCCGACCCCCTGGTGTTCAAATCCAGCTCACATTAAAGGACATTATCTGATATTTTATCAGATTAACATCTGATAAAAGGAAAGGACTTGCTTAAACTCAGGTAATTTGGTGACTGGCATTACATAAAAGCTAACAAAAATCCATTCTGGCTTTAAGAGGCATCAAATACAAATTCCTTTGTGGAGGCACCAGCATCAATATCCTTAAATCCTATTTTCATGGTAATTTTGATGGACAGCGATGCAGCATTTAATACTCCATGGTGTTCCTCCCTTGGGTTTTTGGTACACCTTTGGACTGAAAATGGGGTCAGAGAAGACCATCTAATTTGGTGCAAAGACTGGAACACGGAACGATTCTCTTTCTTGCCTGCAATCTGCATTTTGGAGAATACCCAGCAGCTCTGCAGATTTTAGGGCTTTAAAATGCTGCAGTAGAGAGTCAGGGTCCATGCTCTTTCCTTCTGCCCTCTCCTGGCCATGGTGGCAGAGACTGGTCTAAGGAGAGCAGTGCCAGAATAGCCATGACATACACCTTCCCAGGAAGTCACCACAGCATAACCTCCAACAAGGGCTGCTTGAGCAGAGAGGTTGAACCAGATGATCCCACTGTGGTCCCTTCCAACCTTACCCATTCCGTGACCTTGTGATTTTGAGGGCATAAGGAAAACCTGCTGGTTTAAGCAAGGGTCTGAACACAACAGACCAGACAGAGGGAACCAGCCTAATCTGTAGTTAATACATACCAGTGGGCAGTACACCATATTCCATAACCAGCCAACAAACATCCATAATCATAACCTGCTTAAGGGGCTGCAGTTCAGAAGCATTAGTGTTCAATTTTCTGTGATAGCCAGATGTGCATTGCCTTAATCCACTCAGCCTTTCTGATAATGACCCTACACAGGTAACTACTTATCCCCACCCTTTCTACTTTATTCCCCTAATAAAATATATGAACACAAAGCATAGAGAGGAGAAGCCAAAAAATTGCCATTTTATGGTCCTGTACTGTCATGCCAAAACAGCTATTTGTGCAACCAACTCCTTCTGTGCACAGGCAAAAACATGTGGCTTGTGCTTCGGTTTGTATTTGGAGGAAGCACCAGGTGTAACATCTGATTTCATCTCCCTCCCTCCCTCCCTAATGGGTTGTGCTAGAAGCAGATGCACATCACACAATGCAAAGGGCTGAAGGCAGTTGCAGAGTTGAGGAATGCCTCAGGGCACATGGCAGGCAAAAAAACAGCAACAGGGGCAATAAAAGGACTTGATCACAGTGCCATGGGACAGTGGTTATCATAGAATCATTAAGGTTGGAAAAGACCTTCAAGATCATCATGTCCAACTGTTAATCCAGCACTGCCAAGTCCACCACTAAATGAAGGTCTGTCCCTGAGAGGAGAGGCCTTAACCCTGGGAGGTAACAGTGTCAGCAAGCCTCATTCTGTCCTAGAGTGAACAGAACAAGTGCTCAGTTATGGCTGGACTCAATGACCTTAAGGGTCTTTTCCAGCCCAGATGACTGCACGATTCTATGATGGCAGCATGACAGAGACCTGTGGGACCTGCAGTCCTCCATGGCTGACTCAGGAAAGCAGATGACTTGTTGCTCTAGCAGGCACACTGACATGCTCCGAGCTCCTGAGCAAGGGCTGTGGGAAAGGCTGAGCGTGTGCTGCCTGGCTGGAAGGCACAGAGACTGACCCAGGAGGGTAAATGTGATGAAGACATTCCATGGTACCAATGCTGAACTGCAGGATCAATGCAATGAAGACATTCCATGGTACCAATGATGAACTGCAAAGTCCCTCTTTAGAAGAGTTAAGATATAAAGAGCCTTGATCGTGTCCTATAAGATTTGGTTTGACTACGGTGTTTCAATTAGGTTTTGACTACATTCCCCATTAAAAAAACTCATTAAGGAATGTTATCCCCTTTTATCTTTCTCTCTACACAGCATTGATAGAGTGCTTCCCCCACCTCCAGACAACTTGCTAACCTCAATCTGAGCTGTATTTTGGAAATATTCCCCCTCAGCACTACCAGGTGGTGAGAAAAGGAGGAATTCATTTGAGGAACACTATTCCTACAGGAGTTGGCAAGTTAACCAGCACTTCTGCATGAAGAGGCAGGGATGCCCAGTAAACAGCACCACTCAAGTCATCTTTCTATGGCCTGGAGCCAGGGTGGTAGCGTGCTGTTTTAGGGAGGGGGGATAAGCACAGCTTTGAAAGTTGCTAGTGAATAGTAAAGCCCAGGAATCTTGTGTACCTGCTCTTTCACTCATGCTGTGGATGGTACTGAGCTTTGCACTGCACAAAGTGAATCTCCAGGAATGTTAAACAAACCTCCTCCTAATCATGAATAGGATTTAAAGGTTCAGCTCACTTCATGCAGATTTCAGATGGAGGATGTGTCTCTTGTGGTGGAACTCAGGCTCTGCCTCATGACTCAGGAGTTGTGATGGGAAGCTCAGAACTGCTCTCACATTTTCCACTCCCCAGGTTACAAAGCAAGTGATGACCCAAGGCAGGTGGTCCTTTCTCCTGATAGGGCAGGAAAACACACAGTTGTGCCTGTGGTAGAAGATTTCAACACAGAAAAATGTCAGCCCATCCCCTGCAGATGCTGAAGCCATCAGTATAAGACTGTCCAGGGAGTGGACACGTTTCCCAATTACAAAGTGATTTTGCATTCAAAACAGTCTGCTGGTGAACTGGCAGCTCAGTCCAGCAACTTAATGTAACACCAGATTTCCTGACTATTCCAGCACAAGATAAACACATCTGCTATGACATGGGACAACTCAACACAGACCACCATATCTGGTTCACAAGTGGGCAGAGATGGGGTAAATTGTAGTTTCCTCTCATGGGTATTTTTCAGCTGAAGCTGTTCATAACCCTTCTGTTGCTGACAACTTCCCTGAAGTCCTTCACCACCACACAGATGACTTCAGCATTAATGAATCTCTCCCACAGGCACCAAGAGACATAGTATCAAGAGAATATCAAGAGTCAAGCGCTGTTCCAATGCACTTTCTTCAACTACCTTCTACAGCACTGATGTTCAGAGTGTACAGCTCTAGTCCTGTCTTGTGCAGGACTCATTTCTTCTTAGTTGAACAAAGTTTAAGATTTCTGGAAAGAGACGGGTTGCACAGGAATTAAGTATAGTCTGAAGTCAGAATACACGACTGAACTGAACTAATGAGTATGATTGGTATTCCTGGGCAAGGAGTGAATCCCTGAAGTGCACAGATGGATTGCAGATCGAATCTGATGCGTTTGTTTGGTGATAATTTAATGTGGCACTAAGGGTAGATTGCATTGGCTTTGTGATGAAACAGCTCTAGCTAGTACTGACTCACAGTGAAATGTCACCTATTTGTCCCTTTTGTGAGTGAATGAATTGTGTCATGCTAGTTCTGGCTAGCCTTGCCATAAGAAAGGATGCCCTGGTCCGTTCCCATTCCTGTGCCTCAGTTATAGTATCATTTTGGTTATGTAAATGAAACATGTTTAGTGAATGAATTAAGAACTGACTTCCTCTCATTGGTAAAACATTTTGATACCTCCAACTCATGCTAATCTAGCAGATGGATTGGTTTCAGTGGGCAGGATCACCTGAAGCCCCATCTGACCCTTCCCATTCTGGAAAAGACACTTTACAAAATATCCCCAGTGCCTAAACTAATCAAGGAGGTATCTCTGGACCCCTCTGCATTCGCTCTCCAGACCAGTCAGTTCTGCCAGGCACTACCTGGCACTTTGAGCAACTTCTCTTTTGTTTAACCATAGTTTAAAATAACTTATCCACCAATCATAAAATGAATTTTTTGGTTTCTCCTGGCTCCATGAACACAAAGAGGTGCACGTCCTACCATAGGAGGAAGCAATGGCTGTTAAGTTTTACAGTTATAGTGGAAAGCACTGATCACAGCCTGCCGGCCTCACTACTGGATGTGACAGGCGGTGGAGGAGGTGGCTTGGCAACACATGCAGGTAGGGTTGACCGATTTAGGGGGGATTAGGTCGAGGTCCTCATCATCTGGGATCTCATCTAACCGGTACCCATCCTTTAGCAGCTGGATGTTCAAGTCTTGGTTGATCTGCTATAGACAAAGAGACAAACAGTCAAACACTCGAGACTTCTTACTTCTGGTGGTCAGAAGATCAAGGAGGTCCCTTATTCTGGGATATATTTCCCCATCATTAACAGCTGGTCCACTAATGAAACAGTTCCAGTTTTTGACCACAGGTGAGGGGAGGGTTGCCTTCTGTACTGGCTTCTTCCAGGATAGGAATATCTAGAGTGAAATATGCTATTCTATTCTGCAGTATTTCTTCCCTTAAAACAAGCCCTCATTTAAAGTAATGTAACAATAATATTTACTGGCAGCTGGACAGTCACCCCTCTCAGTCTGAGGCACACTACAGCAGTTAAAAGATGGTAAAGTTTGGCTCTTTGTGATCTCAGATCCAAGTGCTGGACGAACAACACTTCGTCAGGGCACAGAGACAGCTCAGGTCATCTGATCTAGTCCCTGCTCTTAGCTGTTTCTCTGTGCTTCAGAAGTATTTTGCCCAGAAAAGGATACAGGGGGGAAGAGTTACCAGTGGCTTGTGTGCAGAATGGCTGCTCAGCACCCTGGATGTAAAATCAGATCCTGCAGAAGCAGTAGCCAGAGGCTGAGCAACTAATTCATTAGAGAGTTTGGGATTATAGTGAGAAACAATGTAGGATTAACAAGCCTGGGCTTCCTGCCTTTTCTCTTTGAAAGGGGAGGAGCTCATATCTGCAAGCCCTCCCTGGAATTTCTGCCTACTCCAAGTAAACACACACTGGGTGACCCTGACCACTGCAATAACTGGAAATCACAGCACACCCTCAGATCATTTATTTGTGTCCTTGGCAACCATATAGTTGCTGAGCTGCTGTGACAGACAAAATGATGGTTTTGCACCACACGGGCCAACACTTCAGGACTAAGCAGAACTGGGAAAAGCCTGAGTGAAGCCAAAGGTACCTGTGAAAACAGTTGATGGGCAGATCCCCGTGCCATGGCAGTGTAGGCATGAAGCCAACTGGATCACAAGGAAGAAAGCAACATGACACAGTTTCTGCCATGGCCCCTTCCAGACTCACAGAGTCTATACCACCAGTAAATTGGTTGTGTAGCCATTTCTGGCAGTGCAAGGCCACTCTAAGCCATTTCTGGCTGCTCTATCATTTGCATTCATGGTAAGCATGCCAGGAGACAGTATAACTCACCTCAGCTGATGAGTATCCCGAGGAGGAATATCTGGACATATCAAAGTCATCATCACTGCAGGGAAGGACAAGATATAGCAAGAATGAAATAGTTAGATTAGACATGTATTCCCTGCTTAGCCATATCTTTCTCGTGCCATGAAACTGTTCCTGAGGCACAGAGAAGTGACATCAAGGGAGCCTGTAGAGCAACTTTCATCTGTGACCCTCAGATCTTTTCATCACAGTGCTCTTTTACTCACAGCTCTTTTGACTTGTTCACACACACATGCCTGTCATGGCATAGGCCAAAGGGAATGGTGGAAGGAAGAGTGTGAGCAAGAGCAGTTTCAGCAGGAGTCAGCTCCAGTGGTGCCCTCTGGCATGAAAAATCGATTACACCATCATGCATAATCACCTTTTTAACCCTTCACATACCTGTCCGTATCCAGGGCTACCAGTGGCTTCTCATCTGGACTCTGGTCTAGTGAAGAATAGCCCTTATTGGGAACAACGAGCCTGAAAGAATTAAATGTTGTCCATTAACCATACAGGAAAGCTCAGTAGCATACATTAGCTAGGGTAAAGTCCTATGATAGCTGGCTTTCCCCATGTAATTTCCTCACAAGCTCTCCCTTATTGGTGAAGATGTTCATATGGGTGCAATTCAGAAGAAGCAAGCTCTGCCTCTGGGTAGCTTAGAGTAGTTTCACAGGGAGAGATGCTGGATGTGCCTTGGGAACACGCTCCTCTGTGGAAGAAAAAAACCCACTGGGATACTGCACTTGATGCTGCTGAACCTGTTTGGCTAGCACTGCTTGTCATACCAGATCGCTCCTTTTCGTGTTGTTTTCTTTTTCCTGGCAATGAGTACATGGCACTAGCAATAAGTACCTTCCTAGGGGAAGGCAGAGGCTCAGTGACCCTACTAGTCTATTATTGGAAACCAGGGACGTGATGTGGTCTTTCTGTCTGAGTCCCTATCGGGGCCCCCAGCAACACAACACGTCTGAGGTCTCAGTCCTAAATTTAGGAGTATTAGAAATATGAGCTGGTGGGTCCAGTGTAAGAGACCAGTCAGACCAGCACTTTTTAAATTTGTAAATTTTGTAATGAATTTCACTTCATCAATAGTGTTACAAAGGCTGAGGATGACTTCGCACCTTTAATTGTCTGAGAGAGTTTGTGAAATGGAATACAGGCTTCAGAGATTCTAGGACAAGGAAAATATGTTAATACAATGGTATCTAATTCAAAACAGAGTTCTTTCATCCAAAAAACTTCACAAATACTTTGGTTCATATTTAAAATGAGATTAACCAAACCAAGCAAATTAAATAAGATTCTTTGTTCAGTAGATAGGAACCATAAGAGTGAAGAAAAGCTCCTCATTCCATGGGTTAACTGAGGCTTTCTCCCAAAAGCTCTTGAACAACACACTGTGACACAAAATGATGCTTCACTGAGAGTTTGAGAAATACAAATCTAAAGATGATAATCCATCCCATCCATGCTCCAACTGCTCTCTAACTTCCTGAAAGTGTCTTTTTTGCTTCTGCTCAAAAAATTGCAGCAAGCCATTAACAGTTTTAGGAGTACAAGTCCTGGCAGGCACTGACGATGGGCAGGCTCAAAGAGAGTAAAATATATCAAATGTTACAACAAAGCAAATATATAGGTTCACAATTAGTTATATTTTCCTGCTTTGTTCCCTGAAATGTAAATTAAATAAATTAATTTTAAAACTGATGCAGAATTTCCAACCTGCTGCACCAAGGGACTGGACAAAATGCAATCCACTTGCAAAATTCAACAGCCCTTCTCAGAGCGTGAGGATAGTCCTTCTGCTCCTGAAGTGTGTAGCCAGGAAGTCAAGAAGCAAAGATGTCTAGAACCGAAGCTGAGATCTGGCAGCAGTAGCTTGCCCATACAGATACCAGAAGTACTGATTTTCATTTTTGTTCTTCAGTTTTCCACTCCCTGCTCCATATATATTCACTGACAGTTGCTATTATATCACTGGTGAACAAAGCACTCTCAGGGGATCTAGCAGAAGAACCCTTTGTGGTGATATTTACTTGATGACAAAAAAAATCACTACATCTTTTTCTTGAGAAATGTCTTCTTCCTTAATAACACAGAACTTGAATTTTACTGCAGCAGACAAAAACTCTTATAAAGTCTCTGCCCCTGATTTAAGTCTTTCCCTCATGTTCTGATCGACCTTATTGTCACTTCTCACTGTCCTTGGAATAAAGTCAGGTAGCAGTGGTAGCTGCTTTCATCTGCACTTGTCCCAGTATGAGCTTCTTGTCTTGGTGGTTTTGCTCACTTAACATGAAACGTGTTATGACACAAATCCGAGTTTAGGTTATCCTGAGTGGACTGTAGCATCCAGCTGTGCCCAAGTGGTGTGGATGGTGTTGTGGGCTCTGCCTGTGCTCACAGGAAGTGTACAGCATCACCCCAACCTTTTTCACATTTTATTTGCTCTTAGGGAGACTGAATGTGTCATAGATCCAGTTACTTTCACCTCTAAGGTTGGCTCTGTCCCTTTCCCAGGGAGAACCAAATGGTGAAGGCAGCCTTGAACTAGAGGCTTGATGTCAGAAATCCATAGAAATAATACAGAATAACAGAGGCCTTGGGAAAGGAGGAAGAGGTGGAGAACTGGGAGAGACAGTGTGGTTTGCCTAGATGAAGGAAAACATATTTGATGAGAACAGCAGAACTGTTGAAAAGGGGGCGATGCCATTAGCTTATTCTCCTGCACAGACCAGAGGAAGCCAACAGCATACCTGGAAACTTGGAAGTTTTGCGGCATAACCTGCTGGAATATCTCCTGTTATACTGCAACTGTTACACTGTGAAAAGCTGTTTAAACAATCTTGTGGCATTTCTGCCTTCCTTATGCTGCCCTGTCTGTGTTAAGACAGATTGAACCATTCTGAGGTGCTCAGACGCTCACAAGTGGAATAAAACTGAGCTGGCTGTTTGAAAGCTTTCGTCAATAGGTGTCACTGTTCTGCTCTTCCCTTCTCAAATCTCTCCTCTTTCCATCGGCAGCTTGGAAACAACAACCTCTTCAAGGAGAAGTCACTAATTTTACAGGTAGTCATCCTATCTTCTCTCCCTTACCATCTTCCTCCACTAATTTCAGTGTTTCTAAATCTCTCAATTAGCAAATCTGCAACCATTCGTCTTGGGATGCTAGTATGCAGCCTATTGCCAAAAGAAACCAAGCCTTTCCAGCTTGTATTTGGAAGACAAGGAGGAAGAGTGGGCATGGAAAAACCCAGTTGAGAACAGTTGTTGCATTTCCTGCTGCCATGAAGGGTCTGGCTCTACTGTATGGTCTCAATAACCAGACACAGAGAGGAAGTAATGCAGCACATTCCATGAATATTGCAGAGGCTTACAAATAAAAGTTGATGAAGTCCTGGCATGATTTATGACTAGTATTTTGGGTTTGGGGAATTAATGTGAATAAGAAACCTCATCTCTCCAGTTGCACTGTGTATAGACAACTCTGACCTGCAGCTCCTGTTCTACTTAAAATATGGTAATCCAGGCAATTTCCCCCTTCATCAGAAAACACCCAGCATTCAGCAGATTCTTCTGTCTTTTTAAGTGAGGACCTCCACTAAAAACTGCTACCTTTCTAGCACCATGTAATCCTGCTAGATTAAAGCAGCATGTAGGCTCAGGGGCTTTCCTCCCTTCTGAATGTAGGTAAGTAGTATTTTGGTGTACTGAAGTTTCCGTGGAAAAAAATTGAAATACTCTAAAAGAAAATATTCATCAAGGAATGTCTTTGTTTACAGCAGTTTGTAGCACTGTCTGATAATATCATACAGAGATGTGCCAAAGCATCTCCAGTAAAGCATGACCCTGCTGTTCCAAGGGCGGAGGAGGTGTATAGCAAGGCACAGAGAGACAGATTATTTACAAACCTTCATTAAACCAGTCAGTATGGGGAAGGGGTCACCATCAAAAAGGAACAGTGGAACTACTGTGATAAAAGCAGTCAAGGCAGAACTAAGCTCTAAGCTAGTTTGTGTTACACGAAGCAGCTCTGTACCTCTCCCGCTGGCAGGGTTAAGTGTTACATGAGACTACCCGGAACCTGCAAGACAGCCCTATCAAACCCCTGATTTCAACTAGGATGGGCTGCCTCTGCCTTCTGCAGGCTGTACTGTCACTGGTCCTGGGCTCAGCTGTCCCTGCATCTTCCCAGGGCACACGATGCAACACAGCACAGGGCACTTGGGCCTGCCAGCTCCGGGAAGGGCCATCACTGCTCTTGCAGCATGTCTGGCAGTAGGCAACTGGCTACAAACATTGTCCTTGACAACCCTAATTCCCCAGGTATTGCAGCTTAGAGCACAGCTATGAGTACTTTTCCAGTCCTTTACCTTGTTCGTGCCATCACATTGTTCTTCTTGGGCTGCTGATTCACTGGGCTTCCCATGTTGCCATTCTTCAGGGAGCCCTTCCGAGCCAGCTCCCTCTGCTTCTCTGCATATGAGACACAAAGGGCAAAAGCAAAATCAGAGCAACAGCCTAGCTGGCCACCATACAGCTACAGAAATCCAGATTTGATAGTGGCAAAAAGCATAGCAGAATTAATAGCAAAGGACTTGAGCTCTGTGTCTCTTTTGGAGGGACACTGCAAAGGCCAGGTGAGCTGTGTTCCACTTTCTTAGAGGTCACCAGGGGCTAAAACTAATATACTTACAGCTAATTCACAGCAGCTTCTGACATCAACACACTAAAATCTTCATCTCTAAGGTCTTGGAGCTTCTGGATGAGACCCAGTGGAAGCAGACAAAGGACAGAGACCTGGTCCCTGTCTGCAGCTGGTTGCTGCATGATACTGTGCTGTACTAATATGGCCCTGCCTCCAGCAGGGATAGGAACACAGGCATGATGGATTTTCATACAAACTAATATTAAATTTTCTGATTCAAAGTCTTGTCTTATTTCCTGTGGAAAATCAATTGGGTTGAGTCACCAATTAGTTGCAAAAGTTGGACCAACTGCCCCAATCTCATCCTGCAATGCCAGACAAGGCTTGTAGGTAAAAGCTGAGCATGGGGCCAGTATAGCAGGAAAGGGACTGGTTAAAAACATTCTCCAGAGTGTGACAAAATGTTGGAAACTACTTTCATGGGATGCCTGAAAAATACGGATATACCAGACTGAGGAACCTGAACAGTGAATTTGTTTTGCTTCTGCTTCCCCTACAGGCTGTGAATTGAGCTGATTTTTTTTATTTTTTTTTTCTAGATTTTATTTCCCCTCGGAGAGAAAAGCAGCTTTTCCTGCTTGTTGTGGAAAAGCAACATGCTACTATGTAAGCAAGTTCAAGGTGGGCCACTCTGTCCCTTCCTCACAGGTCAGAGCAGGGGGACACATGCCCAAGGCTGCCTTTTTTGAGGGAGAAGCAAGCAGCAGAGATGCCTAGAGACTGTGATGATGAGGAACATGGAGAGAAGAGTACAAACCATGCCCAGTCCTGCTCCTGAAGACAGTGGAGGCCAATAAATGCTCATGGAACTTGGCAGGAAAGGGATTGGATTAATAAATCCCTCTGGCATGAACAGCTAAGAGATTGATAAAGGATTGAAGTCAAAACCTTAAATCAGAGTAATTTCTCAGTACTGAAACTTGCAAATGCATTGATTATCTCTGTCTCCATAATAAAAGCATGGTACTTTGCAGATTGCTTGAATTTTGCTGTCCAGAGAGGGATAAAGTGGGGCTCTGTGGAGGCAAACATTTACAACACTAAATAGAACTCAATTTCCACCCATCTACATCAGAAGCTCCAGTGCTGACCACAAATACACAGCACTGAGACAAGCTGCCAATGCTTTAGGAGGCATATATTGTATAACCCACAAAAGACACCTGACTCAGAAACAAGGGTACAGGTTTCATTTTCTTTCATGGAAGTTAAGGCCTGCCTGAGCCTTTTAAATGAGCCAGCACTCTCTCCTTTTTATTGATCCCTCAGCACAAGCACTAATGCTGTTCTCCAACTCAGATTACTCATTCAGCTGATGAACCTGGACTTTTACTAACCATGTTTTTTCCTCCAGTAGGTCTCTCCGTGACCATTTCTACTCTATTACTGATTCCTATTGCAACGTGTGGGTCAGAATGACATGAGCTTTTCTATCTAATCCTTTCAATTATTTAGTGGCTTGGAGTGAACAATCCCAGTGCAATGTGAGTGTGGTAGGAAAATCTATGCTTGTATCCACAGCCAAATTTCTTAAATGTGAATCAACAGTTCATCTTCCTGTTGAATGCTATGAAGTGTGAGTCCCTGGTGGTCAAAATGCGATTTTGGCTTCCAGGGGCAGCGGGAGGCCTTCTCAGTCCCAGTGTGTTAGAACAAGCTCCTGGAAGGTGGTGAAGATGTGCATGAGTCACATCAGGTTTTAAGGCATGGAAACCTAGTATTTGAGCCTTACAAGTGTTGTGAACTACTGATACTTCTATCATCACCCAAGGGAGCTTTTGGATGCCAATCTCTTCCAGTAATTCTGAGCTATAAATTTCAGCCTTGCACACCAACCATCAGGTCCATCAGAACATAGGATGGAGGTTTTCAGTGCCCATTTTCTGTGTGGTGTTTCTTCCTGGTATAGCCAGTGGAGTCTGTGAACCCCATTTCTAGGCAAGTGAGGTCCTTCCCTGGCTTTCAGCTCATCTGGTTTTCCCAGACGTTTGTTTGAAGGACAGGTTCCCCAACTCTAAGTACCTGAGTCCTTTTAAGAAACGCGACTGATTTAGGCACTTCTAAAGATATTACTTTCAGAGTCCAATATTTTAACAAACCCCTGTAATTTCACAAATTAAAGTAGTTCTCACAAAATCTGCAATCAGACACATAACCAGCAAAGACAAGGTGAGAGGAGGAAAGGCTGAGGGAGCTGGGCCTGTTCAACCTGGAGCAGAGATGACTATAAGTATCTGAACGGAGGGTGTCAGAGGACAGAGCCAGGCTCTGCTCAGTGGTGCTGAGCAATAGTACATGAGGCAACGGGCAGAAACTGATGCACAGGAAGTTCCACCTGAGTATGAGGAAGAACTTCTTTACTGTGTGGGTGACTGAGCACTGGACTCGATTGTTCAGAGAAAGTGTGGAGTGTCTCTCACTGCAGACATTCCAGAATCATCTGGATGCAATCCTGTGTCATGGGATGACCCTGCCTGTACAGGGAGGTTGGACCATATGACCCACTGTGGTCCCTTACAGCCTTACGCATGCTGTGATTCTGGGATTGTGGGATTCTGCTAACAGGCAGTCCTGCCAAACACAGAGAAAATGGGACACACAAGAAGAAATGAAAAAACAGAAGACTCTGATTTCCAGTCACTGGTTATTTCATGTTTGGTGAGTTTGCTGTTGGACGAAAAGCTAGTACAGGAAGGTGAAGGACAGAGATTCATAGATGGGAAAAGTCAGAATGAAATTAAGCTGCTCTCCAGCTACTTCAGAGAAATCAGTAATTACTGGCAGTGTAACAGCAGAGCCCCAGTGATGCTCTTCACATGGCATTTGCAAGTATTTAAAATAAATTGTTTAGCTTTCATTTCACTTGGCTGTTCTACTTTTTACCATTGTACCTAGCCAAATACTCAAACTCAGACACGGTTGGTCATCCCCCCTCCCATGAAACAGCTACAGATGACCAAGAACACTGAGAGTACAGGTGTGTTGGCTTGCAGAGACAACAGCAACCATCAGCAATACCAGCAGGGCTGCGAGAGCTGGGGAAGTGCAGCTTTAACCAAATCCAGCTTCCTTCTGGCTTGTCACTAATTTTCCAGAGACACTTTGTTGAAGAAGCAGGACAGAGCAGAGGAGGTTGGGAGGGCATGAAGCAGCCTGTATGTGCCTTTGACATTAAGAAATATGTTCAATTAGGGGTCTGAAGATCCTGTCTGATCATTAGCGAGGTTACTGTGTTGGGTGATGTATTGCATTTGTGTGCAAGTTTTTGTTAGTGGGGAATTGTAGAGGTGGGCTCTGTGAGAAGCTGCTGGAAGCTTCCATATGTCTGACAGAGCCAATTCCAGCCAGCTCCAAGATGGACCTGCCATGGGGAGCCCATCAGCAATGGCGGTAGAGCCTCTGCAATAACATAGGAAGGGGAGGAAAAAACTGCAGGCAGAGGAGTGAGGATGTGTGAGAGAAACAGTCCTGCAGACACCCAGGTCAGTGCAGAAGGAGGGGCAGGAGGTGCTCCAGGCTCTGGAGCAGAGATTCCCCTGCAGCCCGTGGTGAAGACCATGGTGAGGTTCCCTGCAGCTCATGGAGGTCCATGGGGCAGCAGAGATCCACCTGCAGCCTATGGAGGATCCCACACCAGAGCAGGTGGATGCCTGAAGGGGGCTGTGACCCCGTGGGAAGCCCATGTTGTCATTGTATTTTCCCTCCTCTGTCCAGCTGAGTGACAGAGCGGTTTTGGCAGGCACCTGCTGTCCAGCTGGGGTCAGCCCACCACAGGTAATCTACCTGTCTCCATGCTTGAGTGGATGTTATTGTTTACCTTGGCTGAACACCTGGTGTCCACCGAGACTCCGCTCAACCCCCTCCAGAGGGAGAAGGAGGAGGGAAGGGGGGAAAGAAAAAAAAACTTGCAAAACCGAGACTGCTGAGAAAGGCAGTTTTATATTTACACAGAGAAGAAAAAGAGAATTATAAGAACTATAAACACAGGGAAGACTGACAATAAAGACTAAGTCCCCACAAAAGGTGTTTTCCTCCTCCAAAGAACAGCTGTCTATCCTTTGCAACTGTCCCAAAAGAAAAAGAAGGAGTTGCTTCCTTCTTGTGTGTTTATATCTGAGCTGATGTAACATGATATGGAATAGCTCATTGGTAAAATATACATCAGGTGACCTATCCTAATTTCGTTTCCCTCCCAGGGAGGGTTACAAACCCACTACAGTGGAGCAAAGCAGCCTTGACTTGGGTTTCAGTGAAGAGGTTGGAGAACAGAGAGCTGTGCTGTCAGTCTGACCCACTGGGGAATTTGTCTGCACCAGTTCCACTTCACCTAATCCTGGACATGGTGAGAGAAAAAGAACACATGGAGCAGCACATGAATGCATTCCTCTGTGTGTATGTGTGCGAGGAGGTGATCCAGGATCCTTTTAATACCACTGTCCTGCTCTGAACAGCATGGGGAACAGCCTTTTGTCTGGATTTGCCAACCACATCACATCTTGCCCCTCCTTTCTTGTCCACCTTGTCACTTGATTTTTAAGACACTTTTTCCTCTTATGACATTATAATCATTTAAAGAGAGATGAACCTGCTCAATGAATAAACCACTGCCTTTGAGTCCAGCCTCACACCAGCCTGTGCTGCTCGCTCACTCCATCTGAGCCACTCAGACTCTGATCCAAGTGCTGTTTCAAGGTAAGCTCTAATGGTCACAACAGCCAAGGCAGCTCACGGAGCTTTCAGTAAGGCAGGAATAACACGTAAGCATAAAGGAGCAAAGGAAATGCACACTGCAGGCACAACCAGGACTGTAAGTGGCTCAGCCTTGTTCCCTGTCTGGCAATGGTGTCCTTTTATAGAAGCCTGCAAAGGTCCTCAATAAGAAAGTGCCCCAGCATGACCAGCACTCAGCAAACCATCCCTGTTCCAGTGTGGTTTCACCTGCCTGATCCAGGATGTGTCTGAGGACGGATGGGCAGACAGCTGCATGCTGACAAATGATGCAGACCCCCACAGGGAACATCCTTTAAAGTCATGTCTAAATCGAGAGGGGTTGAATTCTCCCCTTATCAGGGGAACAGTTACAGCCCTAATGAATGATTTCAAGCACTGCTTGAAATGACTTAGTGCAATTTAAAATGGTTACCTGTTTAGCTGGCAGGATGTGTCTAGCTGCTTTATGATGAGGGAAAACAGTAACGGAGCATGGGAAGCAAAACGGACTTAACATGAATGTCTCTAAATTAAAAATTAGACTTGAATGCATCCTTAAAATTACTTCCCTGGTTTCTGCATTGAAACAAAATCATAACCAGTTTTAACAACATCTTCCTGTTTTTTTTAAAAATGAAATGCTGAAGTTTCTTTGGTGCACATGGATATGTAGTGGGAGGCCTTGGTTTTGCCTAAACTCTGCCTCAGAAGTGGCAAAAGTAGCCATATGCTTGAGACTCCCTTTTGTGACATGAGGCAAAGCAGACAACCCAGGAATCTGTTGAACATCACCCTGTACTATGCTGAAGAACTATTTGGAGGATCAGACACCGCAAATCCACATTTTCCATTTGTCTCAAGATGGTGAGTGAGTCTGGCTACGATCAGTCCGTGATGAGTGGAGAGTGACTTAGGATTCCATGGCCTCAGTGTCACTGGGCTTGACTACCTCCAGCCCCCTCAGTGGGGCAGCCTGATTGGCACAAATGCTGTTTTATGACAGATGAGGCTGATTTGCTTCCTTGCTACTGTGGGGTGGAAGCAGGCGGGTACTGACTGCTCCTGTGTCCTTGCTGAGAGCTGCTGGCTGAATCTCAGTAACTCAACTGCTTGTGAACCTGCCTGACCAGGACACAAAGCTTCATGCTATGGGGACAGTGCAGTACGGGCTCATGGGTTTTGCTGCAGTGGGAAGACAAAGAGGAATTAATCCAGTGTGACAGAGTTGTACTTTTGCATCTTCAAGGTCTACGAGACGAGATTTTGGGATGTATTTCCCCTCTCTGTCTCCCACAGTCAGCCAAACTGTCTCTAAGGCTGAGGACTGCAGTGACTCCCTGATGAATTCTAACTTCTCAAGCAAGCTGAGAATTTAAATTACACATTAAATAAAACTAATCCTTCTGTTAAGATCCTGCTGAATAATGAACAGTCATGAGCAAATGGAGGGAGAAAGAAAGAAGTGCTGTCTACAACTTCCTCAAGCACAAGTCCTGATTTCAGCTCACTTGCATCACTCAGCTCTGGGACATTAGCATGCATCTAGCTGCCACTGAAACCTTCTCCACCTTTCACCTCTGACAGAGAGTATTTGTCAGTGAGGACTGTGTCACTACTTGGAGAGATTTCAGGGTATGTACATCAATAGGGGCTTTGCCTCCAGGCTGTAAAGAAAGGAAGGTGTAAGAAAGTTGTGTGACAGGGCTATGGTGATCCCAGTGCGGGCTGTGCTCCCTGGGGAGATTTGGAGAGTGTTAAGCGTGGCATTAGTGCAGCTGATGGCTGTGCCTCCCTGCATCGAAAAAAAAGGTGAGAGAAAAGTGATTTTTACTAAACAGGAGCAGCAGAAACAAAAAGGATCTGTCGGTGGTCAGCCCCCTACTGTGAATACAGGGAATATGGTTTCAGGCTGATGCGTGCTGGGCATCGGCACTGATTATTCAGGTCAGGCCATCTGAATCAGGATTGTTTCACTTGGTTTCAGAAAAGACTGTTCAGATAGCAGGGGTCAGACAGCCAAGTCATCCAACTACCAGCTTGGGTGAGACACAGTATTTTTAGCTGAAGCACATTATTTTTCTGGCCCAGCCAGACTTGGGGAAGGCAGCGAGCTGTATTCTAGTTTCTAGTTCTTAGTTGTGAGAACTGGCTAGCAATAACAGGTGCATGAATCTGCCTTCCATGGTCCCTCCCGGGCCAGGTTTTAAACATGCACGTAGCAGCATTTCCACGTCTTGGTCTGGCTGCTGCTCTGTGCCTTTGGAGTGGCTGAGAGCTGGCACAAACACCAGTGGTCTGGGAGTGGCTTTAGGCCCCCTTCAGCTCCCAAGAAGGCCTGATCAAAGAACCGGTTAATGACCTAGAGAGTACAAAGTTAATGTTTTTGTTTCTCATTATTCAAGGTTGCAGCTCTTCATCTCTTGTATAGGAGCTACTACAAGCAGCAGCCAGTATGCACAGAAGGTCATTCACTGCAGTTACACATGCAGCAGTGAAAACCTTATGGCTGTACACTTCACGGAAAAACTCCACTATTCTGAACATAGAGTATCTTCCCTCTTCATGGCACGACACAACTGTGAATCATTTTTGTAAAACAGTAGGTTGTATTTTACTGCTGGTAGAAACTATTTAACTGGTTTACCTTAAAGCCATGTAGAGCATCTGTGGCAGCAGGGGACCAGAGAACCAGGATTGCTGCTCCCAGTCCTCCGCCTGAGCTGTCTCTGCAGCCATTTTATTCAGACGGGTTGTGAGTGTGTAGCAGCAGGCAGCAATTCATCTCTTTATCTTTGAACACCTTTCTGTACTTATTTCAAAGGCATCTATTATCACAGCTCCCACCTCGGAAGGGCATTTGTTTTGTTCTCATTCTGCATGTGCTTCCCCACTTAATTTTAAAGGATTGAGACTTTTATTCCTAATGGCTGCAAAATACTGCATATAAAGATTTATCACTGTCAAAACTGGAATATATGAATAGTACTGGTTATATTTAATTTTTTTTTTTCCATTTTCCAAGTTTACCTTCAGAAAGGGACTTATTTGATATTTCCGTGTACTTTTCAAAGAATATTTTTCCTGACAGTCAGAAGCAAAAAGCTAGATATCTGGGGAAGCATTTGTATCCTCACAACTCCAGCTAAAAAGTGTTACTTTATAAACAGATCTCTACAAAATATAATTCATAAAACTGAGGTATTCTCTCCCTTAACATACTTTAAAGGGACAAAGGGAATTAAGTTATTTCACCTGGAAAGATCTGCAAATGCTCCCTCATCATTTCTAGTCACCTGAACACAGGTTTAAGTCAAAGCCATTCGCTTGACCCTGCTGAATGATGTTGCAGACAAAAAAAAAAGGAAAATAAAAGAAAAAGAAAGGAGTCTACTAAGTGCAATTTATCTCTTTTCATTTGAAACATCAGCTATGCTAAAGGCATCATCTACCAGATAAACAGAATTAATATTAGTGCCTACATCACATTTATTCTGAGTCCTGATGTTCTGTGAAGAAGCATTAAGGTCACTGATGCATGTAGTAAATGTGATGTGTATTTAGGAGAGTGACAGTACAAACTTGCTTCGCTGAATACTTGCAGCCTTTGGTTACACAGGAGGTCATCGTATAGTGTGTATTTGTATAAAACCCACTTAAATAGAGTCTGGAAAGGACCCTTGGACTTTTCTGAGGACTGCACTACAGCTGACAGTCCAAGCCATGTTTCTGGCTTTATTTAGCAGCAAAGTGTCATATATTTGATCCACTCTGCTTTATCATCTGCTGCACTGGGTTTCTACAAACCTGTACACTTCAAACAAAATTCCGTATTTTCTCTCTAACAAGATGAAAGCAGTCAGAGAAAGGTAACCAGGCTGCTTAACAGGCTGAATGGATGGATACTCCTCACCCCACTTTGACAAATCTCTGCTCTGTAGTACAATACCTACTGTTTTCTTTCCTGGAAAAGGAAAGAAAATGCATTACTAGTGACCAGGGTATTTGGAGGGCATGTCACCCTCCAAATACTCTGCTCCCCAGAAGAGGACTTTCAGGTATTGTTTCACTAGATGAATTGCCTGTTTGCTATGAATCTCTACTGGAGAACAGGATATGTACAGCTCAGGGTGCCTCTTCCTGCTATTCAGTTAATGACCCCCAGTCCTGGGTACTTGGATCACCAGTGGCTCAGCCAGAGATGTCCCACAGAGCAAACCTGCTCCCTCTAACAGGATTACTGACCTGATACCTCCATTAGAGAGGCTGCCACGGTCTGGAAATTTGACACACAGCCTTGGAGCTCAATTAGTTCTTTAATAAGTTTATGATTAACCAATCTGCTGATTAAGTTTTCATTAATTAGGCTGGTAGGAATTCTATTTCAGAGGGATAGTGGCCCCTATGGTCTTGGAGATCTCTGTTGAGCCCTTGTGTGTGGCATGCCCTGACACTTCTTCCTCCTGCTCCAGAAGTACCTGCAAGAGTTGTTGGGGAGGCACCTGAGGCTGTTGTCAGTTCACTGGGGCACAGTGGCCCTTGGTGACAGCTCAGTGTTACAGCCTGGTTGTTATACCTGGCTGCAGCTCAAAGGCTCCAGCTCCTCTCCTCTGAAGTCTTGCCAGACGGTGTAGAGGGAGGCACACAGGGTTTATCTAGGGCAGCTGGAGACCTCACAAGTACAGTTTCAAAGGGCTTAGCCTGTCATTTTGATATTTGGATTGGGGTGGGTGGCTCACCTCAGGGAGGAGTGGGAACTCCTTTCCTCTTTCTCTTTGCAAAGAGTTTAGAGAAAGCTCATGGCTTCACCTCTGGCTTTGTGTTTTGGCTCATGCTCTGAAGGACTGGGCTCACTGGGGGGTGATCTTTCTCTGTAGGGTGCCTTGGCAGAAAGGGCAGCATGCTGCCACCTTTCTTCTCCACCTCGGACCCTGTTTTGGTAGAGAAATCAGGCCTAAGTTCGCAGATTAGTCCCAAACTATCCTAAATGACTGCACCTTTTCCCATCCTCAAGGATGGGATCCCCGTCTCCTTTTTCAGGCAGGGTTGCTATCTGTCAGTGTTAGCCACTGGAGGATGGCAGAGGGGATGGCAGAATGCTGCTGCCAGCTATTTTATGTTCCTTAATATCCTTCTCCTTACAGGTGCAGGGGCTGAGCGTTTGGCAACTACCTTTTCCTCACACCTCTCAAAGGGACTGGTGACAAAACACAGCCATGCTTCCAGCGGCAGATGGAAAAAGGACTGTCCAGAGAAAACTTGTGTCCCTGCTGAAACCCCTGAGAAACAGGCTTGAGAGACAGGATGAAAGACAAGGTTTTGGCTGCAGCTGCTTTGAGTGCTGCAGGAGGAGAAGCAGGGCTGGGGGATGCAGATGCTGTCCCAAACTGCAGAGCCCTGCGGCTGTAAATCAGATATGTGCAGTGCTGAGCTGAAGCCCCTGTCAAAGGAGCAGCAGTTCCGGTGGCAGGGAGAGCTCAAAGGGGCTAGGGAAAGCCTGACTCATGCTGAAGAAAGCAGCAACATACTGGGAAAGACAGTGACAGTTCTTAATATAGAAGTCCAACGTCAATGAGTTTGTGTCATGGTATAGTATTTTAATCCTGATGTTTTTTACACCTTTGTCACCCTTTATTGGGGCAGTGCATGGGGCAGCAATGCTCAGAAGACGTTTGGTAACACAAGCTGCCAAAGGGCTGAGGCTATGACACTGCTATCCCAGTGCTGCTCCTGCCGGGCCACAGGCAGCCCCAAAGGATAAAGGGTGGGTGCTAAAACATTGCTGGCCTGAGCAAGGTTTAAAACTACTTTTGGGAGTCTGTAAATGGGAGTTTAGGCAAAGGGGAGGTAGGTGTGACCATGACTGAATGTCAGACACTGTGTCTCACTCCACATACCACTAATCTTGCAAAGACTCATGCCTTTGGATTGGCAAACAGGCCTACCTCCTCCAAATAGCAGGCAGAGGAGGTTCCTGATTCTGCCTCTCAGCTGCCTACTCTCAACACCTTGCACTGAGACTGTTGGCAATGCTGCAGCTGCTGAGTCCCCACTATCTGACCCTCTCTCCTAAATGAACCAGTGAGGCAGAAATTCTGGCAGACCAACAATCTTACTGCCCTCCTGGATGACCAGCTGAAGGGAGGAAAAATCTCAGCTTGGATTTGCCCATCAAAAGACCATTAGCTAAGGATTTCCTACAGCATTTCTAAGAGAAAAGGAAGGAGACATGCAAAAGCAATACAAGAATTATCATGATTTTTATGCCCTTTGCATGCCTAGGTCAGGTATATGTTGGGCCACAGCATGCACATGTTCAGCTTCACTTGGCACATTTGAGAGCGAAAATTGCCACCTGTATACAAACATAAGGTTTATTTTGTAGAGCTACCTGTTTGTCTGCCTGACTGAGCTGTGGTGAGATGAAAGGAACAGAAGAGTTGTAGGAGTAGAAGAAAAGAGGAAAGAAACAGCCTGAGGGTCTCAGCAAGCAAGGCTTTATTGCAGTAGAGCTAAGGAACTAATGAGTGTGTATAGAAGATGCAGTTGCTTGCCTGAGGAAATTAAGACAAAAAAGAGACTGTACATAAGGACTACAGACAGCTAGAATGGGAGGTGTTTCAACGATTTACTGTTTCTTTTGGTTTCAACTTCAGTTTGAATTATCTTTCAACAATTAAGACATACACGAGGCTTTAACTTTTGTACACACAGACACTTAAACACAGCAGAAGCGGATCGACTTTAATCACGAAAAAGGGGAATGAGGAGGGTCAGGTTATATAAAGGACTTTATAAGGGTCAGGATATATCAGGGACTCTATAAGAAATGATCTGCCTGCCCGTCAGTCAGGTTGTGCTGCCAGGTGAACAGGCAGATGTGAAGGGAAGAGTTGATGACAGTGGGGAGATGCTGGCTGGCTGCTGATGGAGCAGGCAGGATGTGCAATGAACTAAATCCTACAGACTCCAATTGAAAGCAAAAGACATGAAGAGCAGGAGGTTGTAATCTTAAGGCATGGTGGGATTTCAGAGAGCCTTTGTAGAGATACAAGCTTGCTTTGTTTTTCTTTTTGCTATGCATTCTTGTAAAGAAACTAATTTTCCTGTTCATAATCTGATTTGAATCAAGAACACAGGTTTCCATTGCCAACCAACTGCATGCAGGGCTCATAGTATCAACTGTCGTCTTTTTTTTCCTTGTTATTTTTCTCCACACAAGCACCAACAACTTTTAGGTCATACTGTATCTCAAATTACCCTGGGGACAGAAAATAAGGGTGACAGGTTTATCTGTCCTTAAGACAACTTAATTGTGAAGTGACATCAGAAACTGTCTCTGAACTGGGATGTCTGCAGGAGACAAGGAGTGGGAATGAGGTACCGGTTCCCCAGAGGCAAGAAGTTCAAGCACTTGCAGGGAGGACTCTCTCAAGTCTGGAATCTCTTTCTCACACACGGTATGCTGGAAGCAGCCTGGCTTTTGCCAAAACCCAAACAGAAATAGCTTTAACACTCAGATTTCCGGACGGTCTCTCCACCCCAATGATGCTGGCACACTCAGTGCTGAAAAAGGACCAGGGAAAGCTGTGAGAAGAGGGAAAGGGTGGCAGAAAATACTCACTGCTTTCAACAGGTCTTTGTGATTTGTAACAGCTGCATTTATGAGGTGAATGGAAGGGCAGTGCCAAGCTTCGGGGAATAAAAAACCTTTAGCTTCTCTTCAGTAGAGATGCGGAGGAAGCCTAGGGACTGACAGCCTTGTCCTTTCCAGGGATGGCATGTAAGCCAAAATTTGGAGGCACTGGAATCTGCAGAGCTGCCTTTAACAGTTTCTCCTCGGGCAGTGTGTGCACTGGGAGAATGAGAATCATCATTCTCTGATCACCCAATAGACGATCCAGCAAAGCCATCTGACTGAGGAGACATGTCCTGACTTGCAGCTCACAGGGATAAAAATGAGGACAAAAAGAACAACAACTCAAACTAGCAATTTTCTATCCTCTGCATCTGTTCCCTGGGTACTTTAAGTCATATTGACTCAGCCTGATGACAGAAACAAGGTTTCTTCCTACCAGGTCTCCAGGGTCCAGTAAAATATAAAGAAAAGCAAACTGCATCTCCTCTCCTGACCACGCTATGACAAAGCTGTCAGAACAGCTCTGACAGTGTCATGTCTGCAGCAACGTCTGGTGGGAAAGGCACAGAGAGCCATCACTCTTCCACATTCCTCTGGAGAGAACTATATTGGAAACCAGAGGCAGAAAGTATTTTCTTCTGTAAATTGCATCGATTTCATGCTTAAAAGCAGTGAATTGGAATTAACAAGACTTCCAACAACGTGTCCCTGCTGTGTCTGTTCTGGAGAGGCTGCTTTGCAACAGCCAATTCCAGTAACACAGAGAGATAAATTTGGGGGTTAAATATACCACACTTTGCTCACTGGATAGGCCTCAGTGGCTGGAAAAGTGAACATATGGTTTTCTTTACTTGCAGTGTTAAATGTGCTCTGCTTACTTTGGCTGACCTTGTGAAAAATTGTACTTAGGATTCACCACTGGCTCCATAACCTGATCATGTGGAACAGAGCTCATGAAGGTCAACCCACATCTAACAACAACAGTGCAAGGTGCTGGGGACGTGGCAAGGCATCACCACGAGAGTGTTTGCGTTTACCAGGTACATCCGACAAACTCCAAATGCTATAAGTCTCCAAGCGAAGGAACAGAGCAAAAGTCAGGATATCAGGATATCAGGAGAAAATTCTTGGATATCAGGAGAAAATTCTTTACAGAGAGAGTAATCAGGCATTGGAATGGGCTGCCCAGAGAGGTGGTGGATTCACCATCCCTGGAGATTTTTAAACGCAGATTGGACGTGGCACTGAGTGCCATGATCTAGTAAATGGACTGGATTTGGACCAAGGGTTGGACTCGATGATCTCAGAGGTCTTTTCCAACCCAATCGATTCTATGATTCAGTGCCTGGGCAGATGGTGCTTATGGGGCACTTTCCCTATGGAAATCTCTGAGGACCATGGTCTTCACTTGAAGTCAACTGGGTGATGTTAGCACTGCCAGACTGGCAGAGGGATCTGTGTGTAGCACACACCAGAGGCTTTGAAGAACTGCCCTGACTAATAAGTTTTTCAGTGATGTCCATTTACATATCATGACATGCCCCTGCTTACACTTTTCTTTCACCCAACAACCTCATTTCCTCCACTGAGCACAGCTCAGAGTACTCAGCCTTTCCACAGCCCTGTTTGTTAACCACTGCTAGGGGGCCTTTTGAGCACTAACTACATGGTGAGTACTCAGGAGCCAGAGTAAATAATTCGTTGAGGTGAAGGACCAGAAGAAATGTGCTCATGAGTCTTCAATTTTAGGGCCTCAAATATTCTCTGGTTAATTTTTCACAATTCTGTGATTCTGCCTCTGGATTATACACCTGGTCTATAAGGTCTGACAAGTTGTTTTTTTGTTTTGTCTTGCCTTTGAAAAGTTTTAGTATTGTTCTGTAACCTTGTTAGATGTTTTGTTAGGAACAATCAGCTTTTTTCCAAACTCCAAGACCATGAAAGAGAACTTATTTTTTCTGGGCTACAGACAACACATCAGTTTGCTACAGACCAACATTCCCTTTTTCTCAAGGCAACCTCCACACTTTAACAGTCTTGAACACCTGCTCACTGCCTCCACTCCTGCCCTAAAATCTTCACAAGATCAAAACAATGTTTTTCAAGTTATTAAAAGTTGGTGAGCCAACCTCACCTTCCAGGGTGGATTTTAATCTTCCCTGATTCAAATCCATTCCCCTGTTCTACAGGGAGAAAAACATGTAACACGAAAGGGAAAAACATGGGATGGGAGGATTCATTTCCTTTTCTTTTCATTCTGTCTTTTCTTATGTTGTTGGTGGCATGCAGCAGGTAGGGTGTGTGACAGCCAGCCTTTGGGTCCTGTCTTTTTCTGCGAAGTTCCCTCAAAAATCCAAATCACAGCCAAAAAAAAAAAAAATCCCTCCACCAGTCTAAGTGCCTTTTCCAATGTCTAGTTGAGACATCACCAACACCAAGAAGAACTCAAATTGGTCTAAGAAATGGAGGTGTTGTACAGCTGCCTTAGTAGCAGCTTGTCACCTCACACGAACACATGCACAAACATCTTGATTTTGGTTCTTCTTTCTAATATTCCATCACTACACTCCGTGAATGCCCTAGGACATAGTACAAGAAATCAGTTGCTTGCAGGTAATAAAAAATCACTAAGCATTGAGAACCACGAACAAAATGCAAGTTAGGAAACACATCTATAAGAGAACAAATCTCCCTGCCTGTGCACTGGAATCAGTAAGCAATACAAGCAAAGGAGAAAATGAATTTTAATAAGTTTTTAAATTCAATCACTGTAAAATCAAGAAGATTTGGTGAATTAAAGAGAAAGAACAGAAAGCAATAATTAAAATTTAAAAAGAAGAATATTTATAATGAAGTGAAAATCAAGTAGTAATTGGGTTTTTCTTGTTTACCAGTGGACATACCAGAGGAGTGCTTTGTGTGCCAGTGGACACAAGTCACCTAAATCTAGCTCTGCAAATCCAATTGTGTTTGTGCTGGGAGCCCAAAAGAATAATTAGAGAGGACTTAATTTTTTTCAGTAGGGAGTAGAAACTATACGACACCTAAAAAAGTAACTGGAGTCCTAAGCAGAAAAAGGACCACAGGATTACTTCAAGTTGGAAGGGGCCTCAGGAGGTCTTTAGTCCAATGTCCTGCTCCAAGGAGCATCAGCTCTGGGATCAGATTGGGCTGCTCAGAGCTTTATATTTAGTCAGATTTTCAAAACCTTCAAGGCTGGAGATGATACTACCTTCCTGGGAAAAGTTTTCCCATGCTTGATCATCTTCATGGTGAAAAAGGATTTCTGTAAGGTGAGAAAAGAAGCAGGTTGGGAATGAAGTGTGCACTCGATGCTCCAGGCAATTTACTTCCAACTCAGGCATGTTGCTATCATTCCTCAATAGCACAGAGGGGGTTTCACATGAAGGTTTTCCACTCTCCTTAGAACTCTCCAGATTATCCTGGTCATCTCCCATCTGATGGTCATGACCAGGTTAATGCAGACAACTGGCACTGTCTTTTGCTCTCTTTATTCCTGACCTTTTCCCTTTTTCTATCTGCCCTGGCTTAAAGCAGAGGAGATTACAGCCTGGTTCTAGGTCAGGTGAATGTCCTGTAGATGGTTCAATTCACTTAGTCAACGAGACCCAAAGCAGCCACAGTCTTTTCAATGCAGTCATGTCTCTGCTTCCTAGGGAGATGGAAACTCCCAGGTACCCATGAATGTTTAACTGCAGATGGAAAGAAAAACACTGCCAACCAAGGAGCTAAGATCACCTCCTTGTGTTGCTGGTCATCCCCTTTCAATGAAGGATAGAAAACCCAAAGGACTCAAAGTCAAATTCAAGGACTGTTGTGTATTGTGGCTCTTCTGCACATTGGCAGGAGTGAGTTGGCTGTGTAAGATGGAAGGAACTAAAAACACGATATCTGCCTGCACAGAAATAATCATGTCAAAGTTTTGCTTTCACATTTTGCTTCACCCCCTGCCCAACAGATCAGAGGCTGCATAAAGCCACATTTCAACCTGACAGTTGAAGCATTCAGGCAGAAAAAGAAACTGAACTTGAATCTTTCATGTTATGGCTGAAAGTCTGTATCTAAAAAAGACATAGCTGCTTTGTGAACCTGAGTCTCCCAAACTTTTTATAGTCAAAACCATGTTATGAATTAGATATGAATCTGTGAAGAGTTTTGGAACAACCAGTTATATGTTCTTTTATTGACCTTATAAAAAAAAGTAGTGCTAGGGTTTACTAGGAAGTTTAAGCCCAGGATACTTGTTTTTCTTTAAAAAAAATGTAAGCAAAACCTGAAAATCTGAATTTTAAAAGCAGCCTCCATTATGGACTCAAACTACTCATGCTTGACAGCATCACTTTAAATATTAAATATGTTAGCCTTGTTCAAGATATATTTTTAGCAGTGTCATTTAATATGTCAAACATGGTTTTTCAGGTGAACTTATTCAATTGTCTCACTTGTACACTTCTCTCAATTTTCTAGTCCTACAACCAGTATTTAAAATAAATCACAGGAAATCTTTCTTTTTTTTTTTGAAAATCAGCTCTTACTTTCAGGCTGGGCAGTGATGGGGGCCAGAGAGGGGCTGTTTTCTGGCACAGAGTGGCTTGGGAGCTATGTTGCAGCAGAGGAGCTGCCAGCAGCCCGCAGCTTTGAAACACCCAGTGTGATTAAACCTTCTTCTCATAGCCAGCTCACTGTTTACTCAGGGCAGAAAGCACTTTTTAACTCGTGAGCTTCAGACTGGTGAGCTAGACAGAAGAACTGCATCATTCCTCCAGAAGACATTAACACCTGCTGACTTAATTGAACCAATTTCACAGCAGTGATCAAAAAAGAAGGTATGTAGGTTGTTTGGAAAAAGTGGGGATTGTCTTCCATTTAAGAGCACAAGGTAGAAAAAAATCAAAGTTACAGCAAACATAAAGTCACAATTTTGCGTTTACAGTAGAATTACCTTAAAACCCTGTAGAGGATTTATTTTATTGTGCTATAAACAGTGCTAGTTTACAAGACAAAGAGTTGGAAAAATTCCCCATTCACAAAGGCTTAGGCTGAATCAATTCAAGCTCTTCTCAAGGTAACCAGGGAGTGGGATAAAAAAGGCAGAGAGTTAAGAAAAGAAAAAAAAAGATTTGGGCAGATTTCACAGGTGAAAGGGACAATGGAGAGGAAGGAAGGCAAGAGTCCTTGAGAGTAATGGCTCAGCTGTGCAGTCTCTAAAAGTGAGGATGGATGATTTCACTGATATTGAGAGTAGGATGAAGCCAGGGAGAGGAGCAGTTTGCAAAGCAGCATGGAGAGAACAGGAGTCTACTACTTGTAGGAGGCAGACACAAACAGATCACAGTGGTTATACAGGTGAAGCTGGAGATGGATCTATCTGCCATGAATGTACATTACCTTTCCCCTTGTAACTGGACCTGGAGAAAGGACACAAACATTGCCTATGGGGTATGCTTTTCTATAGGTTAAATACTCAGATGTTTTAAAATTTGATGAAAAGTTTCTGGTTTTCCTTCTGGAAGATGTTTCAAAAAGGAGACTATAGCTATTTTGCACAGTACCAGGCTTCATAATCTCATTTCCATGAGTGATGCAATAAAAGCACAAGCTATTCAGCCATGATTCAGACAGCAATTAAAGCTTTTTGACAGTTGTGTTTAACAACTGGAGAAATGGGATCAGACTGTCCAATTACTGCTGTGACTTTATAACTTCTTAAATAAAATCTTATCTTGGTAAATATATGGCATCCATAAAAACAGCTTTATTTTCCTGCAGTGTGACCTGCTTTATAGAGAATGCCTGCCAAGCAGAACAAGAAAAGACCAGTGCCAAAAGTTCGAGGTTTGAAAGAAAAGGAGAAGTGCCAGAGACTTTCTACACACAGCAGAGCAGGAAGACTGTGATCTGTCCCAGAGAGGTCACTGCCTTGTTACTGCCAGGGGTGAAGTGATTGTCAGGGAACAAAGCTCCCTCTTAGTCCCAGTCAGGACTCAGAAGATCCAGAGGTCTCTTTGCACAACTAGTCCTACCATCTCCACTGCAGCTTAATTCCCAGTCCTAAAACTTCTCCATAAAGAATGGTGTTGGTTGGTGTAAGAGGCTGAGATGCTGAGTACAGCTGAAGCTGCAGTGGAGTTGCTTCCACCAGTCTGCTAATCTAGAAAACAGCCTCTTCTGCCTGTGCCCAGCATAGGCTCATATTGCTCCATGACCTGCTTCAAACAGTACTCCCTCCATGAAGAACTACAGAGGAAACCCCCGTGGTTTCTTCTGTGCTGCCCCCTGCTTTTGGGAATTCCTCCTCCCTAGACCTCTGAACCAAAACTGATGGATGTGGTGAAATTTGACTATTGCTAACTGGGCAAAAACTGTACTCCATTTGTGGTTGCCGCTTCTACCTCAGTTGTTCTCCACCATTCCATGTGGCACCTCTCCCTGCCTGCCATGTCAGAGCTTGGCCTTGCAGGTGCTGCTTTGGCTGCACCACTGGCTGGGTCTGGCAAGCGGGGCTCTGCTGTGCACAGCTGGATGTAACACCGTCTGCTATGCCTGGGACCAAGACTGTTCCTGGATTCACAGGAGAAGGGTTCCTTGGATGTATCTCTGCCATGCTCAGACGAAGTCTGGATCCAAGACTGTCACGGTACCCTCACCTAACAAGGACTCTGCTAACGACAGGACACATGATATGGATGACCTCCTCATCTACGCTGCTCTCCTGCTGTGGTACACGAAATTTTCTGTGTTCATCTAAGTTCTGAGTCTTCAAAGGATCCTTTGAGATCCTTTAGATCCTTAAGATCCAGGGAAGCAACGTGAAGTTTTCAGGGTGCTGTGAACATCCTCTGTGCATAAGGACAGCAGTTAAAACCCAAGAATTGCAGTGAACTTACTACACCAGCACATGCTCCTTCCTTTTGAGAAGTGTGCATTATTTTTATTTAATAGAGCTTGATCTGCTGATGGAGCATTTTAGTCCCCACATTCAATAACCAGACAGTAACTTTTCCCTGTTAAAAGCTGAGTGTGCATCACAGAGAAGACAAAAGTGGGAGCCCACATCACTGAAAAATCAGAACAAATTCAATTAACTATCAGGAACAGTTTAAGGCTCATCATTAATAAATCAAACACATTTAAAAAATGAATCATCCAATACTGTCCTTAGATACTGTGGTCTGTTCTGGAGCCAATTTACATTAATTACACTGGGCTGTACTTACTTCCCTTGAGTGCTATGAAGAAGCTCATCTACCTGTGGAGACATCAGAAGGAATTACAGAAATAGTAATATCTGGGTAATTCAGAACTGGGGAAATGTTGCACTGTGGTGGGCCAGAGGAACACGTGTAACCTACATTAAGGACACAGAGCTGAGAAGCCAGAAAAGAGTACTATTGCTCTTTTCTGTGTTGATTTTGTTAAAGATACCAACACCTGAGCAGGCAGCCTTATCATCTCAGCTGGTGTTACTCTTTTTAATGTCAGGAACAAGCTGCAAATCACCTTTGGGGACACTTCTCTTTTAAACCAGCTTTCTACATACTTCACAGAAAACAGTGATGAGAGTAATAGATACTTGTGTAATGAGACCTCTGAGCAGACCACTGTGTGGTGCTGCCTGCTGGGTTAGGCTTTGCTAGACCAGGTAGTACTTATTGCCTCACAACCTTCTGAGGTGCTTCTCATATTTGAGGTGACTGACTATGGTTGGTCAAAGAGAACCAGTAATTTGCAGCTCCGGGCATGAAACCCCTCACTCCAGATGCTTTGGCCCATTCTCAATACAAAATAACTTGTGTAGAAGAAGATCTTCTGGACTAGCTCTTTTTCCTAGACTATCAGATCTGTAGGTACTGTAAAAATATGGAGTGGCTAAAGGATGGCCAGGTAATACTCAAAAATCATTCAATTACCTTACAGCTTCCTCTGTCATGACCTTCTATCTGAAGGTATATCAGCCAAGAGTGAACAACACAAGATGTGAATGGGTGTGAGTCTGTCGGCCTGTGAGGTGTGGGAAGACCCAGGAATGTGTCACAAGAGAGGCGAATGTATCCCAGTGGAGGGCTGGGAAAGGCCAGTGAAGCCCTGGTGTGGTGCCATAACAAATCAAGCAAATTGCAGTGACACAAAAATCAAGGTCATTTGCTGAACTTCATGCAACATCATTCCCATATTCATGTGCTTGTGTTTTGCTCCTGGGATATGCTGATTTCCCTTCCCTCTGTCTCACCCCCTTACCCACTCCCTCCTGCCTAGTGCTCTCTGCTGAACTCCAGTGATTGCTTTGTTCCAGTTTCTCTAAGTGGCTTTACTCTCCACCCAAGCCTGTCTCATGCACCTCTTCCTTTCTGCCCCTCTACTTCTCCTCTAACTAATCTACAATAATATGCCTGTCAGAACCATTTTTCTGCCCTCATCTTCGCTGCTTCTTCTGCAGACAGCCTTTCTGCCCTTAATGTGATGCAGCTGTTTGCTCTTTCATCCCCTCCAAAAAGAGCCTAGAGAGATATCCTACAGGAAGGACGCTACCATAACCCTGTGTACGCCATTTCTCTTCATAAATGGAAAGAGTGATAACAGACAAAACAATGTTTAAATGAATGCCTCCCAAGCTCAGTGAGACTTCTAAGCGGAAGGCTGCACTTCTATCTTCATGAAGAAAATCAATAGCAGTGCTGTATCGCTCCCTCTGTCTGGCTTCCATGCTGCCCTCCTCCCCCAGTACAGAGTACAGACTGTGTTCAAGGAAATGGGTGCTCCTGGGGGAGCAGAATGGCTTTGTGCACTTAAGGTAATGATGTCACTTGAGGTCACCATACAAACAGTTATGGATATGGAAAACTACAGTTTTGTCAATAGAGCTGGAACCTGGGGACCTAGCTTACGAGTTACATGGTTTTTTATAAAATGTTTCCCTAATTTACCTACAGAGCGTCTTCCCAGAAACAACAGCTCATGTACCTAATTAGCATTAATCACCTTGGTACAGAAGAGCAACTGGGAATAGTACAGTACTTGAAGTACTGACAAAATGATACACTAATGGCATTGATTTGTCCGGTGTACTTCAACTTCCCTTTATTATTTTGTTTTCTGTACAAAAAGCTCAAGAAGTCACAAGCTGTGAAGCAGACTGGGAAGTGATGACGCAGGAAAGCAGCCACAGATGCGGGCAGGCACAGGGCCTTCCAGCCTACACAAGATGCTTGCTCCCTGCTCTGTTTGGGCCTGCATCTCCCAGTACCAGTTTTGCATTTGGAGGCAAGAGAAGCCCTGGAAAGGGATTTCTGAGTACTGCATCCTTTTGAACAGCAATGGGATAAGGTTGCTCTGCTATGCGCTTTGTGGCTCTTTGATGCAGAGCTTTAAAACAAACTCTGAACCCACACCCTGCCCTAGGAGAAGGGGTTAAATAACTACACCAATTGAAAGATCAGTCTCAGGAGCCACATGGGGAGATAAAGGCAGTCTGTCCTTTCCTGGGATCAGAGACCATCTGTAAAGTTTCAGCCAGAAATGCACCAATTTTGTTATGTTGAACCCTGAGGGCTTTGTAGTTCTGACTGATATTCCTAGAAATATTCCTCCCTGATCTCACAGCAATTCAATATCTGCCATGAATGCACAGCAGCAGGCTGGAAGGCAGGAGCTAACATCACAGACATGTCATCAGCCTCTGTCCCCAAACGGATTATCTCCTCTGTTCACTTCAATCTCCACCAAGATAGGACTTAGTCATAAATTAGATCTTCAGTATCGTCCAAATCAAGCACACCAGGGAACAACATTCCCTATGTCTTTGCAACAGCATTTTTGTTGCTGTTTAGCCCCTACCAGTTTTGCTTGGTCCAAGCAAACAGCATGCCAGTGACTTGCTCAAGGTTTTTGAGAATCTTGTTAACAAGCAAGAACTAATCCAATGGAACTAAAATAATTCACTGCTTGGTAGTAGACACACTAATTGGTTTCTCCATGCAGAATACCCATCCCTAGCTAGAGACTGTGGAAGACAGAGACAGGAATTTCTCTGCTGTCACCAAGTAAAATATTAGGAAGTTTATACATCTTAAGATGAAGAGGAAGCGTTGGTACAGAAAGAAGCAGAAGTAGACAAGGTGGTCTCATCTGAGGTGTCTCCTTGGAGGCTGAACACTATGGTTATTTGTCAGAGAATGCCTTTTTCTACTGTCTCCTAGAGAAAAAAAGCAACATTCTACAGTGCAGCTGGCAGGAGGAAAGTGTTAGTTTCCTACTAATTAATGAAATAACTCTGCACTGTTGGCTTTACAATAGCTTCCTGCCTCTTGAAGCAAGGGAAATTTCTGGTTAGGCTGGTGGATTATATACTTGATTACAGCAGCATACACCAAAGGCAACTTTCTGACTCTTGCTTCTCCTTTCAGAGGTGACTAGAATCAGCCACCATTCTTTTTCAAGTTAAGAGAAATATCATCATGAGATCTAAGCTGGGAGGGGAACAAAACAGTAGCTACGAGAACAGAAAAATTATCTGCTACATTTGCAATTCAGGTAATTTCTTGTTTTTTACAAGAACCTTTGCAAAGAAAATCTAAACCGAAAATCATAAACACTTTGAACCCTGTGTCAATATGAACTAAGCTTCCCCTTGGTCATATGGCAGGAGACCTCAACTGCACATAGTTTACTCAGTCTTAGACACCCTGCTGATGAACCTTCCAAAACCAGTGCCTTATTCTCTAGTCCAAGGATAAAAGGTGCTTACATCTAAGGAAACAGGCACCTCAGAGGGCTGAGGGCTGCTATGAGTGTATGTGCCACTGCCACAACCCCTCATCACAGCTGTTGCTTGTTTTACAGCACTCCAACCATTTTCCACATTGCCTGTTCTGTTTCAACACAAACTGTGTCATTGACTAGCAGGTAAGACAGACACAGACTGTCTGGGTGGGGATTTCAGAGCAGAGAACGGAAATTAAAAATGCAAAATAGAAAAGCAGATGGCATAAGCTCCATGAAAATAATATCTTGTCTCCTGGGAATCCCAGTAGGATCTGTTGCCTTTCAGTAGATGCGGTGCCCCTGAGAGTTACACTTGGGGATTATTCTGTTCCTCCCTCTCTCCTTATCATAACTCTCTTCTGTTTTCAAAGGCTTGTGGTATGTGCTCCATCTGGATATGACTCCTAATAAGGATGTGCTGGAGACATCTCCTAAGCACTAATGCACACCCAGCCCCCAACCCATGCTGTCAGGAGTCTCCTTATCAATGATTTGAAAGAAAGAAAGAAGGGTGGCTGGATCTGGCAGCTCCTGACAGAAAGACAAAGTAGGAGTGTTAGAAAAGTAAGAAATACATAATTAATATAGATAGAATATCAGTAGGGGTTTAAAATTATGAACTACATGAACTGGGAGATGATTTCCCCAACGTGTGAGGTTCTCTTTTTGATGTGGCCCTAAGCAGCAAGCTGTGTGTTTCACTGTTCCACTTATAAACCAGGTGTAACTCACTAGAAATATAAGACAACCGTTAAGTTTTTCCTCTATCTAGCTGACCCCCCAAAGCAAACATGTGGCCAAGTGTGTTTATTTAGAGGGAGAGAAACAACCAAGGAAAAGACCACTCAAGCAGCAGGGTAAATTTGCCTTCAGTGTGTGCAGTACATCACACTCTTTTTGTCACACTTCAATCACTGCAGTGTCTGGAAGCAAAAGTTGTGCTCATGCTGGGTTGGTATTTAACTGAGCTCACCTGACCCAAGCTTACAGCAAGCACATACGATGCAGATTTATATGTGAATCTTCACGAACTGAAAAATGACATTTATCAACCATCCACCAGAACATCTGACATTTGAACAATTGACTCTGATTTAACAGTGAAAAATGCCACTATTCATACGGAAAGCCTGCAACAGGATTAAAACCCTAGTTGCTACAATCCCCAACAATGCCTCTGCCAGTTAAACTCTTAAACATTTATGTACTACCTTAACTTTTTCTAGGCTTAAAGAGATTAAAACCAATCCAAATCCTGACAAGTTTAAAGCAGAAAAGACAAAAAAAATCTAGTTGGAGGAATGGGGGCCAGAGCTGGGAGATGCAGTGATTAAACTGCTTGAAAATTGTAAAGGCTGGGCAGATATTAAGAATAAAAGCAGCAGGAGCTGGTGTGAATTAAAGGCATGTTACACTGCTTCCATACAATACTGTCAGTCTTTTTGGCTCAGATAACCCAGAGCTCATCTGGGGATGGCTGAGAGTAGAGTTGGTCCAAATGCCAGTAGACATGTGTTCACCTAATTAAAGAGGCACGCCATTTCCACAGGCAGAGGTGTTGGAGCAGACTTCTTTCTGAAGACAAGGCAGGAAGATGCTTGTCAGCCTTTCAAGACAATTCTTCTTCAGCAGGTAGGTTTCACCCACTATTACATTCATAACCACACTGTGGTCAGCACTGAGTTCACTGGGCAGAAGCACCAGCTGGAAAGGAGGTCCTGGCAATGGTATGTCTCTATCGACTGCAACTCTTCCAGTACCTCCCTTTGCCTCTGTACTTCATGCCATTCAGCACTGGCTAAATGAAGTAGAATTTTCCCTATATGGAAAAGCAGAAGCTCTGGCAGAAAGGCTAGTCATTCTCTTGTATCTGACCCATGGAAAAAAGCTCTTCAAGTTCTGCAGAAATGTGACTATGGCCTATTTTCATGTATTAGTCCATTTCAATAATTACTTACCTTCCAGTCAACTAAAGTAGCCACCTCCAGTTATTAAATTCCAGTTTACAGAAGACTGAGTTTCTCTTATTTTTCTCATTTCTATTATTCCAGTTTTCATGTTTTTTCTGTCCTATTTCTCAGTCTTTATTGTACTTATGTCTCCCAAATACACTCTGACTTATTTTCTTTGCTTGCTTTTTACATAAAAGTCATCAATGAACATATAAATAATGACTGTTATAGAACTCCATTAGTAATGTCCTTTCTTCTGATACTTTCTCTTTCAACACTACCTGATATGTTTTGAGTTCCAGAGTTTCTCATTCTACTGGCTTTTTTTAGAATACTGAGTTTTGTTAAAAATCTACCTCAAATTACCTTTACATTTAATTTGTATGAATTGAATTTGTTTATACTGAATCCAAATCTATTTTCCATGATCAGACCTCCTATAACATTCTCAGGACTTACCAAAGCCAGGTCTAAAAAAGCACCATTTCCTATCAGGTCAATGAATCTCCAGAGGATATTTTTATTGCCTAGAAAAGCAAGACTATCTCAGACTTACCAGTAATAGCATTAACTGCTCTCTAACCTGTTTCCCAACGTTAAATTCTCCAGAACAACTACTGCAGTAGTAATTATCTCTCTACAACCATTATAGAACACTTTTGGCAGTGAAAAAGTATCCTGGTGGCATATGGCACTCTGGCAGTGATAATCTTTTACCAAATTACGCGTTGTGCCATCATTAACACACTGCTGCTCCCTGCCTTTCCCTGAAAAGCAGCCACTGCTTTTAGGATATTTATGACTGTGGCTGCAGGACTGATCTATTGCCTCAATCCACTTGCTCATATTCTGTATTTGTAGGTCAAGGTCCTCCACTTTGCTGCATAATCTTGCTTTATTTGTGTACCCAACTTGCTGCCTTCTCCTTCCTAGTCACTCTTTCAGGGAAATCTTGTCTGTTCAACTACTTTATTTTCCTTTACTGTCTCTGGGTCTAGGCAGTTACATTCTTTTCTTCACTGCTGTGACCAATTTACCATCTGCTCAGGTGAAGCCCTGAGACTTCACAAGGCTCCTCAGCCTTTTTCTGATGTTTCTTTAAGGCTCCTGTTATAAATGAGACTAACCCTGGTTTTGCAGAAGTGCTGCAGGTCCTTGGGTAAATTTATCTATCAAGAACATATCTTCATAATTTTACACCAATGCCCAAACTTTCCCAAACCTTCTTCAAATTTTAGTTGTCTGCTGACCTTCTCTGTCACTCATTTGGCAGGGGTCAGAGCTATTCCACTTCCATGGGGGCTCCCACTTCTTTCAAAGCCTTCCCAACATGGCATAGGCACCTTCAATCAGATCTAGCAGCATCCTCTCAACATCAATTGCACTGATTGTACCGCTTCCTGTTCCTACTGGGAAATTTTCCACACTCATATTCCCATTTTGTAGCACACTGTTCCTTTGACATGTTTGTCATCAGGTTCTTGAGGCTGTGTAGCAAAACAGTGGCTCAGGTTTTGGAGGCAGGACAACCATGTCTAGATTGTCGTCTTCTTGTAAGCATTAGCCTTGCAAGGAAGCAGAGTATTGTGCTAACTGGATGATTCTGCTTCCTGAACTTCAAAAATACTGCTCAGAAAGAGCATGAGTATTTGTATGAGAACTTTACAGACCTAAAAGCTCTCCATCTCACAGTAACACAGCTCTGTCTTTTCCTGGTAGTGTGTGGACTCTGTGATCCTTTCCCTTTTGTTTGCAACTATTCTGCCTTCCCTTCTTTTTACAGTCCCTCTATATTACCTTCGTTCTTTATCTAGCCAATCCTTGATCTTAGCTTCATAAAAAAACTGTAGGTTTAAAAAAGCTATGCCTTTCTGTCAAGGCACAGCTTCCTTCCTCCACCACATCCCCAGATACAGGGTCTCTACATGTTTGTAGGTCAGTTCCCTTAGCAGCAGAATCACAATGATAAAACTGCTCTGTGAGCTGTTTGAGCCAAGTTGGCATGCTCAGCCACATGCATGGAGATCTGCATATGATCACACAGGCACCTCACTGTATTTCAGACCTTGAATTCAGCCTTTTCAGTCTCCATCAGCAAAGACTTACCTAATTTCACTTGAAGTGGGGATGGCTTATAGTTCATGGCTACAGTCTCTCCCTCTCTTGTATCACAATCTCTGTCCGAAATTGCTGCAGCTGTTGGATCCTGTTAAGAAATAAAAGGAAACAAAACAGAATGGCTTAGCTAAAAGTTCTGCAGTCTCTTCTCTAACTGGTTTTTAGGCAAGTACAGCCCCATTCACATTCAAAGGGAGCAGAGAACATGCCAGTGTTTTAATGGCTGAAACCCAGGGGCAAAACAGAACTCTGGAAGCACATTTAGTATGCTATAAGTACCTCTGGAAATGCCAGGTTTCAACATCAGACTTACATGACGGATGATACGGGGAATATAATGTGGATGGTGGGTCACCAGTTCAAATCCAGCCTAGTTGGCAGTACTCCCAACTAATTTTCACGTGATGACTCCCTGGGGTATTGTATGAAACACATTTACAGTTTCAGCTGAATTCCAAGTGGACTGGTCAACCTCAAGCTTAAAACTAAAAAGTTTGAGACCAGATCTGTGTGAAAGTCCAGCTCACAAGTAATGAAGACTGTATAAGTAGGAGAATTCAATTTCCAGTCCCTCTTTGGACCTAATTTGTGGCTGACTGGAAAGATTTCAATACCTGTCAGCACAGCATCTTTCACTGTCACTGAAATCCCCCCCAAAAAAACAGATCTGCCCAAACACAGAGTCTGTTCCATCATACCTACTGGCAGACAACATGTGTTGAACTCTGTGGTAGAGCACATCAAAGAACTCAGAGAGAGACAAACTATCAAACTATCAGTAGTTCTACCACTGTTAAAAATATTTGAAGAAGTCCTTTCATAGCAAACTGCAAACCTGTTGGAACTATCTCTACTTAGCACTATAGTGAAAACTGAAATTGGTTTTCAAACACATTCCCTTATTCCCATCTAGAAGCTAGAAATTAAATTGAACATGAACATATATGTGTATGTAAATTTGAGTTTATAATAGGTAGAGCTGCACATGCAAAACAAACATTCAGCATTAGGCCAAATCTGAATAAACCATCACCTTGTAAGAAATGGAATAAGGCATCATAAATCAAATACTAGAAAACACTATTCCAAACTGGTGAACTCAATTTCCTTCGCACTACCCAGTAGATTTTGACAGTACTTAAAATGGAGGGAGCTTACAAGACCTTGCATTCAGTGACGACAAGGCTGAACCACATACAACTTTTTCTGCTTTCCTCTAATGCAGTCACTGCTGCACTGTTCCACTTATGCAGCAGCTTAATGACTAGTTCAAATGGTAAGAACAGATCGCAAACCGAAAAGCCAGATTCCAGGAGAACTGGAATTAGACATAAATCATAGAATCACACGCATTTCAGTTTAAAAATCCTACTTTAATAACCACACTAAGTGACAAAATGGCAAAAATGCAGCAGCTGAAATTAAATGAAGCTACAAGTGGTACTTAGAAACAATCCCAACTTTATAAATGAAAATGATGAGCTGTAGCTATCTACGGACACTCAAGGAAGAGATCTGGGATGACAGGTTCCATCAGACGACCAGTTAGACAGGCCAGAACTCTTCAGCCAGGGAGACACAATGAGGATGAGGGCTCTGAGAGAGATCAAAATAATCAAAATAATCCTGAGTGGGGTGAGAAGGTGAATTGGGATCAGCTAGACCTTATATTCTACAAGCATGAGATATCAAGTGGCAGTTAACAAGTAGCAGCTGCAAACAAGGGGAAGCAGGGGGGCAAGTACGGATCTCTTTACTCTCATGACCAGGAACAGGACCTGAGGGAATGACAGGAAGCTGTGTCAGGGGAGGTTTAGGCTGGATACCAGGAAAAAGTTTTTCACTCAGAGGGGGAATGGGCGCTGGAACAGGCTCCCCAGGGAAGTGGACACAGCACCAAGCCCGACAGTACCCAAGATCCATAGATACTCGTGGTTCACATGAATGACAAAAATCAAGAGGGCCCACAAAATCTTACAAAGTTCTATCAGTAAATTAAACACTCAGCATGGAAACTAGTATGTGAATTCCTGACCTCCAGTAAGCACTTGGCAGTGGGTTTTGGATAAAAGGTGAGGTGAAAGCAATGAGAGAAAGAGATGAATTAAAGAGGGGGAGGGAGAAAGAAAGAAAGAGAGAAAGAAAGATCACCAGTCCTGGTTCCAGTGCTGATCCAGCTGATGGGGTGTCCAGGGTCCTGGGGTGCACTTGCACATGGGCTTTGGGGGGGGACCTGTTTATGGATAACTTTACCCTGCCCTGGAGGTAAGTTTCTGACTTTCTCTCCAAATTAGTTATCACGCATAGTTTGTTCTTCCAGAGCTTTCAGGAAATGGGTGCGAGGCTTCAGGGGTCTTTGGTGGCCTTGATATCCCCCCACAGACTTTGCCTGTGTTTGTGCTATGCTGTGCTTATCTCCAGGAGTCAGAACAAGGATGTTTGTCCTGGAAAAGTGCTGCCCTACCTCCGTATGGCCCCTTTCCAGGCACATCGTGCTCGTTCTCACAGTGTGTTATTACTAACAATCCTTGGCTGTTACTACCAACAATCCTTGCTTGGCTCCACAGCCATCCACCTATCAGTGTTTGAGACATAACACATTAGTCCCCTTACCTTCTGGGCTTCCACACATGGGAATGGCCAAATAATACAAGGGACATGTCAGACGTGCTAGAACCTCTCCAAGATGTGTAAGATGCTAAGTGGTACCACTCAAGTCCAGGCTTCTTGGAGGAGAATCTTTTCTCTGACAGCACAGGAAAAGGCAGGATACAGCTGTTTCTAAGGAGCATGACTCCAGGAGCTGGATGCTTTGTAGTGCTACTGAACACAACAAACAAGTCCTTGGAGCCCCAGTCTGCTGGCTGCAGGAAGGCATGAGAGTAGACACATTACAATAAAGGACACACTGTGATGGCCACTTACTGTCTCCTGGTGCAGTACAGCAGAGAGTCAGCTGAGCTCACAGCCAGAAGTCCACAGGGCAGAGAAGGGGTCCTGGCCACTTGGACTAGCTCAGATTCACATTGTTAAAATTATGCTTAAACTCTAAATCAAAACCAGCCCTTATTTTTTGTGGCAAGCTGATGTGCTGACAGAAGCTTTTCCTTTGCAGGTAACCTGACCGTGACATTAGACATCCATTTGCATGAAGAGAGGGAATGGAGAAATGTTCTGAGATGCCTTTGAAGATTCGGACCAGAGGACTCAGCTGGAGCAATCTCAAATGGGCTCTAGACCAAAAAACAGAAGAGACTTCCTAGGCCTCCAGAGAAAACTAGGATGATTTTCGAAGTGTGATATACTTATCCTAAAAGGAGACAAATTCATCCTTGCAGATGTGTTTCCCTCTCCCCACTGATTACAGAGGAGGCCTGGCAGCTGGTGGTTTGCACCCCTGCCTCTGACACTGGAGGTGGGAATGATGAAGGACATAGCAGTGGACTCCATAACAACATGATTCAACACTAAGAATTCTTCCCCAAGGTTTGGAATGATGTTTTTCAGCCCTAGCAGCATAGCACCTTGACAGCAGACGTGCAGGGGAACATGTTACAGCTGCACAACAGACCCAGGACTCGCACACAGGGATCACAAAGCACAGGCCAGGCCCATTTCCTCCACAGAGTAAAACGGATTAGAGAGGAAACCAAGCTGGACAAGGCACAGCATGCCCAGTGCCGGCAGGCATCTATTCCCAGCCCAGGAGTGGCAAGGCACTGCCGTATTTCCCATCCATCACTCCATACATGTTCTGCAGCCACACACGAGACTCCATAGTAACAGTGCCCACTGTGAAAACAGCAGCATTCCCACGGCAGCTCGGCTGGAGCTGTCTCTTTGCACACACATGCTCTGCTTCTGTGCATACTGAATGGGTGCAGTTTCCTCTCTGTAGCTTATCCACCCAGAGAAACGTTTACTTGACTGATTAGCCTTTTGCTTGTGAATCCCTGTCAGCACACTGAGACTCACCGCAGGCTTTTGCTATTGGAATTCACTTGGCAGTTTTGTTCTTTTTCACAAGCCTCCCTAGACCAACGCACTGGGCTCTGACCCCGATGCCAAAATCTCAGCTACACAGTGTGACTGGTCCCAGGACAGATGATGTGATTTCTTTTTGCTCGCTGGGGAGAATGCAACACTCCCAATCAAAACGTAAGTGGCTGCAGGGGCTCTAGATGGCTATGGGTATTTAATATATTTAAGGGATTTTTTTGTTCCTGAGGCCTCCTTATGTCTTTATTCCTAAGGAAAAAATACATTCAATCAGGGCACTGCATGAACATTTGGCTGGGGCCAGAGTTTAATCAAAGTTTTTTTCCTCACACGCTCACAGCTTAATTGGGCAAGGACAATCACAGTATTCGAACGGTGGGGAGTTTTCTTACTAGTTTGTTTCTATAGACTTGACACAATGGACCTTGAAAACTGCCCTCCTGCTGGGAGCAGCCATGTCCTACAGGGTGTGTACCGTGAGCCATTTCTGAATTAGAAATTATTTCCAGGGAACCTCTGTGGGGCAGAAGTGCTGTGAATCGCCGGTATGCAGGGCCACAGAGAGAAGCTGAAAACACTTTAAACTAAAATCTGGGTTTAAAGAAGATGGTATGCTTAGCAGGCTTATTTTTTTCTCTTTCAAATCACTGCTTTCCTTTTTGCAGTACTTTAGAGATATAATATCTGCCTCAGTGCACCAGCTCAATAGCCTTTCATTCTTATCACCTCCCAGTAACCCACACTGACTACAGAGGGGAAATGGCAAAGTGTGCAGTTACACCATGATGGAGCTGGGCACTTGGTGCAAACTTCCACCCTTGTGGCACCTTGGAAAATGCAGCTTCCTTTGCCTTCCTTCATGGCCAACACTTCTGACACCTGGCAAGCTTAATAAGGTCCTGCTTTCCACACTGCCAATCTTCTGGGACCACAATGCACGCGGAAGGGAATGGACACACACAATCTCTGTGGTCTTCAGTTTCCCCTTAAAAACATAGCTGGAAACTGAGAAGTCTCTATCTGCGCATCCTTCCCATCCTAAAAATCAGTCATTTTTACAGCTCTAAAAAAGTATACTCCACTCTGCTGTCTGTGGGAAATTCTATGATCATCAAAGCAGCTCTGCTGATTTTTTTGGATAAAAGTAGAGGGGCATGATTGCCCTTACCCTCTAATCTCTACACTGTATAATCTCTACCACTATACAAGGCCTGACCCATCACTTTTCTCCATAGTTCAGGGGTCTGATTATCATTAGTTGACTCAGTATGAACTGAGTGCTCAGGAATATCATCCAGCTACCTTGTCTCTGCAGTACTCACCAATGATGTGCTTGCTGTCTTCTGTCTAACTTAAAAGATGCTGTAAGTCTCACACGTGTGAGCACACAGCTTACATCAAGCCCTTTTAGCTCAGGAGGTTTCCACTTTCTGGAGCTGCCCATGTGGATCACATGCTGCACACAAACGCTAACAAGAAAGGGCAAGTCCAAGTGCTTTGTTTCTTTTCAACACCAAACATTGAGTTTGGAAAGATGGATGTGCATGAGAGACTGACTTAGTGAGCAGAAAAACAAGCGAGAAACCTCACGTACCCTGAATATAGGGGGTACATTTGGGTCACCGAGAAGTTTCTATCGTTGCCATGTTGTCATTCCAGGCTGCTGGGCTAGAACACTGTGCTGCTAATAAATATTTATGTCTTCAGTCTCTCTGCCCCGGGAACAGAAAATCCTATGCTGTTGGCAGATTCACTCTGCCTCAAGCTGTACCATGCTAGGTATTCCTGAGAAATGTGGCCGTAGGCAGCAGGCTCCTGGGGAGGGGGCTCTGACGTGCACAGGTGGGTATGTAAAAGGATTGTAAAATCCCAGTGTTCTGGACAAGAGACCTCTGCAGCCTCTACATATCACCACAATATAGACATGAAATATATATGAACATAAAGTGCCTAAAAAAACCACCAGGGACAAAACCACTGGGAACCAAGGTGTGCATAGTCTGTCTATGTAAGAAAACAGCATAAAGGAGAGGCTCGAAGGCTGTCGGATTTATAGAGGATCAATCTGATCCCACCATATAGATGAACAGTGGTCAGTAATGGCATGTTTGGCAAGACAAAGGCAAGCATCACAGGGCTATGTACAGGAACGGAACCTGCAACCCTTACTAAAGACCCCTCTCATGCTTTTTTCCACATCCCTCAGGCTTCAGCTTTAGGAGTTTGGAGCCAAACATTTCAAGGGAGATGTAATTCCCTCATCAATCCTATAGATTGAATCTAGAAGCTACAACCATCCCAGAACACTGGAAGAATGTTGTTGTTCTGAGAAGAAAGGGTAAGACTAAGGAGGGATACAATAGCTGTCTTCAGATACAGAAGGAGCTGCCAGAGAGAAAAAAAAATTAGTTTTTTTTTTCCATGTCTCTGATCACCAGAATAAGAAATTACTATCTTAAATTGCAGCAGGATTACAAGGAAATACCAGTAAAAATAACTGTAGAGGCAAGGCTAAGGAGTTGTATTTGCCTGATGAATTTGTGGAATTGTTGTTGCAAACCCAGGGTAGAAACTGATCTGTCACACAGAAAGTCAATAGAGCTGATCCAGTTTTCGGGCAGCCAGATCCAGATTTGGTGCAAGCTGTGAAGATCCCAGATCTTTTCAGGTCCCTTTCCCCTCTCTGTCTTAACAGGAGAGAAGCTTGCTTCTAGGCCAGACTCATTTAGGCAGAACACAGGTCTATCCTGCAAGGATCTCCAAACTCCCCTACCCACTGCCAAGGACCACGGCTGACCTTCAACTTCTCTCTGGGTGAGCTGAGGAAAGCAACCATTTTACTAAGTCTCAAATGTTGAAGGAACTCCAGAATCACACGGTGACCAGAGCAGAAGGCTCCTAGGAAGACATGGTTGTCACTCTTCATCAACGTGTGCCTGCTGCCAGATCCAGAGCACTAACTGTTCATCTCAGCATTACCACCCTGTACCAAAGTCAAAATAAATGGCATTTTGGCAACACAGTGACTGATGCACTGAAATACATTCTGATAGCTACTGACTCAGTTTCAACAAAGCAATAAACAACAACTGTTTATTGACTTTCTACTAGCTCTGCCAATGCACCACTTACAACATCGTTGTTTTTCCTCTCTGAGAAAATGCTGAACAGATCTTATTAAACAGTAACAAATTAGGCCTGCAGTATCCACTAAAAGATCCAGATTTTGAGCCTGATTAATTTATAATTGTAAGACAAACTGGTGTTTGAAACCATTTTTTTTCAGCAATTGAGAGGCAGTGTTAATATTGCTGCATGATTAAAATCTCAAGTCATATTACTTAAACTGAAGAATGTCACTAAAATGACATTTTACTGTGTACACCTGCAGTTGGAGTAGCTCAACTCACTGAGAGGTAACCAGGAGTTCAGATCATTGCTTTGCTTCAAATGGGGGCAGAAGAGAAGTGCCAGTCTGCCTGTGGGTGCCGCAGTGCCTGTGCTGAAATGCTCCCTTGGAGCCTCTGCCCGACTGCCACATCCAAGCTGAACAAAAGGAAGCAAACAGAAAGGCATAAGCTGTGGAAAGGGAACAAGACATTTCGGAGGTCTGTTTTCCTAGTCAAAAATGACATTTGCGGCACAGGGAAGAAACTCTCTTTTTTAAAGATGATGATGTATGACTAAACCTGGGAGTCTACAGTAACAGAGGAAGCACCAACTCAGTAAGTAGCCAAAATACTTTGGGAAAGCATTTGAGGGACAATGAGGAAAACAGGGGGTAATTACATGATTTCTGTTAGATTTCCCTCCAAGAAACCAGCAGCACAAGCAGCCCGTGGTCCTTTCCTTTCAATCACGATAGAGTATATTTAACACCATATTTCCCTCCAGGCTCTTCTCACACACATAAGCCATCTCTATTATCACATGAATTTATAAGTCTGTTATCTTGTGCTAACTTTACATGACTTAAATTGGATCATTAACATTGCAAATTAGAGAAATGCCACACTGCACTCCCCACTGCCTGCAGCACTTGCCAAGTGGTTGGCATGCAATAGCTATTTAAAGCCAGCCATTAACTGAGGTTATGTTTTCAGGATGCTTCCATACCAAAATATTTCCTTCCCTGTATGTCAAGACATTACTCCTTTTCTTTTCTACCTCTGACTATAGAGCCACAGCTCTGAGATGCAACATGAGACCTACAAGTATTTAAAGCAACAAAGCATCACAAACTCCTTGGTAGCTACTCTAAGAGTCAGTTTAGCAACTGGCATCTAGCCAAACCACGATCACAAAACTCCCCATGCAACTTTACAACTGCTCTTTCAACCTCAGCTCTTGAGGTAGGATACCCTCAAAATTATTAAAAAAATTGTGAAACGTGTCAGAAAAGGTCACAGTGTATTTGGAGGACAGAGGCAGGAACAGGAGCCCTTGGCTACATGCTGCAGTTGAATCCCATGGAAAACTGAAGTACCCTGCAGAGCCCTAGTGCTGTCTGTCAGGGACCACGGCAGGTTCTTGTAGTGACTGAATTCATGCACACTGGTTAGTGCTGAGAGCTTATTTAAGATGCGTGTCCCATCTTTACTTCCTGAAGGCTTTAATGGAGCCTCACCAAGAGGAACAGTTTATTCTCTAAGGGAGAGCTGTTTTCCACCTGAAATGAAGACTATCAGAGACTCTACCATGTGGTGGAGGGGAACTGTGCTTCCTACAGTCAACGCCAACATCTAGAGAAACTGGTTGAGAAAGTGCAAGGCAAGTGGTGCCATCACTACCGAAATGCTGTGGTTATCAGGATATATAAAGTGGTTTACAGATCCCCTCCACATGGAGCTAGGCTGTCCCAGCTGTACACGAAAGATGAGCCTAAAGTTTGCCTAAAGGAAACACTGAAATGTTGGTTGGTTCTGCTAGATACTGCAGAAATAATATATTCTGACACAAAACATCCTGGCACAATACAAATGACAGTAGGAAGCCCTGTTTCAGTGAGGCAAGTTCCCACCAATGTCCTGGAGATCAGACAGTCACTTCCATAGGCCATGGATGGGATCCAGCATGGCAAATGTGATGTTATTAAGCTTTCAGAGCCTCTGGCTGTAAGAACAATAGCAGGAAAGGCTGGGACGGCTTGACATCCACAGCTTTTACAGACCAAGGGTTCTAATCAGTTGTTCAGTGTCACAGCAATTACTGGCATAACTCTGGGGTCACTTGTTCTTTTCCAGTTGGTTTGGTTTTGTTGTGTTCTTCTTTTTTTCTTTTCAAAGGCAGCTGATTTTTATATGTTCAGGTACTCTAAGATGAATGAGGCCTTGCTTTTAGCTTCTGGAATACCCCCGGCACCTTTGATCCAATCTCTCAGATCCTTTTCTGAGCTGTTTGATGGCTTCTCCAGTTCACTCCTTCTCCAATAATAATTTTTCATCCTGCCTCTCTCCTGCCCCTAGTAAATCCCCTTTCTTTCAGAGGGCAGGGGTGTCTGGCTCTGCAGGCTCTCCTACTGTGGTCTCAAGTCAACACTGAGACCTGCACAATGGACGATGCCACCCAGTGAGTGTCAGCTTCAGGCATTTCTGGAATGAAAGTGAGATGTGTGCAGACAGCAGAACTTTTATTCAGCCTCTGGATCCGTGTTGAAACCACAGGATGCCCATTCCATTGCACACCTACTTCATGTTTGCCACGTCCACTTCCTTCAACCCAAGGCTCCTCTGGGCAGAGTGTTTGCTGTCTATACAAGCAGAGTTTGTACACCTGCACTTTACTCAGCCTGCACTCACAACCAAGAGCATGGATGCACCTTTTAACTGCTTTCAGCAGGGAATCACCATATCTCCTTTCAGGTACTCAGCCAAAATGGTCTCAGGAAGGAGTTAAAGTTACCAGCATGGGAATGTCAAGGAATTGCAGCTTTCTAGAGAAGTTGAAGATCTGGGGATGCTGCATAGCAAATGCAGTCAGGATGCTTAGGAAAAGAGCAACTACCTGCGCATTTGTCCAAGATCAAAGCTATCTCTGACCCCAGGAAGGAGGGATGCTGAGAAACCCTAGGAAAGAAAACAGGCTGTAAGCAGGATACAAAGCCCCAAAAGAAGCCCTGTGGGGGCCTCACCACTCTGGAATTGAGGCTCTCCAGGGAAGGGTTCACAGAACCAAGCCTGTAAGAGTTTCTAGAAGTGTTTGAACAACACTCTCAGGCACATGGTGTGATTTTTGGGGTTGTCTTGAGCAAATCCAGGAGTTGGACTCAAAGATACTTGTGGGCCCCTTCCAACTCAAGATATTCTATGATTCAAGAGATTTCTCAGGAACAATAATGGAAGCCAGTGGCATTCAAAGCTTTTTAACAAATATAAAAACATAGGACTCTTCCAACACAATCCAAAAATGTGCAACTGCTCAAGACTTATGCACCAAGCATATCTGCCACACTGCAGACAGGTGGAGATCTCAGCAGTGGACACCAGCTTAGCCTGGATAGAGCAGAGGTGGATCTCAGCATCAAAAACTTACCTTTTCCTCTGTAGTAGTAGAGAAAACAAAGCCACTAAGCTGAGAGTTCAGCAGCCCTTTTCTCTTTAGCACCATGCTTTCAACTTGTCCCAAGAGATGGAGAGCTCCATCATCAGATTTCCATATTTATAAGGAGACAGTTTCTGTTTAGCCAAGCTTGCAACAGAAATAACCCTGCAAACAGCAGCAGGAGCAGCAGCACAGCAAACACATCTGAGAGGCAGGGATGTGAAAGCCAAGGGAGATCTCAGGGCAGTCTCTCCCTTGGCATGGCTTTCCAGCCCTGCATGAGAAATTCTGAGGGCACAAATAATCTTGGCTTCTAAAATAAGAGCTCACCTCACCCCCGCCCCACACGCCTGCATCTCCATGACTAATTAGCATCCGGGGGGATACAGATTCTCTGTTGATAAAGCGTTGTTTGGCTCCCTTCTCCCCTGACACATTTGTATTAGAAATATCCTCATTATGTGACTAATCAGGGAAGCTGAGACAAAGGCATGGGAGCCGACTTAAAGGGAAATCGCTGATTTTTGTAAACGTGGCTTATAAATTATTCTGTCTCCAAAGGGCAGGGATATTTCCTCCCCTCCCAGTCCTGAAAAAAAAGTGCAAAATTGGGGGCCCTGAAGACAAACCCATTTTTATTACCAGAAGTTGTGGCTTTTATAATCTTCCCTATTCACTAAGCTTGCTCCCAAGTCCCTTGGTTATTGCAGGGTTGCAGTTTGTGCACTCCAGAGGTCCTGGAGGGCCTGCCAGCCCCATGCTGCCTGCTGGGGCTGGGCAAGGTGTCCCACAGCTCCCCAGCACTGCCCAACACTGTGGATGGGAAGCGACAAGGTTGGTTAGTGGTTTACCACGTTGAGTTTAAAAGTCAGGAGCACACAGAACATCAGCCACTTTCCTGGCCGTCCCTTGAGAGGGTCTGAAGATATCCAGTGCTGTTACCTTTGATGTAGCACAGTGGGCTGAGCTACAGAGCATATCAGAGGTATACCTTAAGGTAACCTGGGCTTGGCAGAAAATCTTCAAAACAAAGGCAAGCAGACACTATTTAGCAGCATCATCAGCAGAAGATTTTAAAAGAATTTGTTTGCTTCCATGCTCCCTGCAACAGAGTTGGTCTCCATACGGCTCCAGCCTGTCTCCTTCGCCTCCCGTTGACAGCACCAGAAAGAGATATCAGGCCAGACAGCTTCTGCCTCACTTCTCCTTTCAAGACAGCCCCTTCCTCGCTGAAATCAAGCCATCTGTCCCCGGTACCCTTTGAGGAGCCACAGCAGATTGCAGAGCACGGGAGGATGCACTGCATGAGGTGGGAACAGGAGGTTGAGGAAGCTCATTGCACACACAAAAAGCCAAACCCAGTTGAGCTGGGAACAGGGATGAAAAGGTGAGTGCACCATCAATATTCCTCGGGACAGGCTCAGGCACATGCATGATGGCCCTTGCTCTTTATTCAGTTTCCTCCTGACTGCTGCTCCTTCTGCTGTGGAGACAGGGACCAGCTCCAAAGCCCTGTGCTGGGGTCTGTAAAGAACTGATAGAAGCAGAACAGGCTCCCAAAGGCCTTGCTGGAAGGCAGACTGCTGAGAGCCATGGAAGGTTTTGCTTGCATTGCTTGCTGAGTGTGACTGCCCAAATCTTCACATTTTGACAGTTTTTTCATTTGCCAAATGTCTACTATTTTGGGTGCAATTTTGCACTCTAGGCACTTCTCTCTGATTTGAAATATACATCTATTTGCATATATTTTTTTTTAAATTTCTTTCTCTTTTTCTGTTGAGATGGGGTACAGGGGACACATTTTGTCACCCTGAGCCCTCCCCTCTAAGTGACACCCCTCTCAGCAAGCACAGTCCGAAGCTGAGGCTGGTGAGGGGAGGGGACTGGTAGGGGACAAGCAAGGAGGAAAGGCAGGGTCTGCCAGCAGGACTAGAGCTGGCTGGAGAAGGGGATGGAGGAAACAGACTCGATGGATAGCCAGGAGAGGAAATGGGAACAGCTGAATGATGCTCCTAGAAGAACAGGTCCAAGAAGATAAGGAAGAGACAGAACAGGGACAGTGAAAGGCAGACAGGGTTAAAAGCACTGAAGACACAGCTGTCATGTACCTCTGTGCTCTGCCAAGGCTCACAGACATGAAGGACAACATCTGACCTTTTTTTTTACTTCCCCAGGTGCTCCCAGGCTACCTTCGAGAGAAGCTCCAGAAGCCTTCTGGCAATGAAAGGGTATAGGAACCTGCGACCAGAACTCAGCTAAGGCTGGTGGCACAGAGTACTGTGCTCTGATGGCCCAGAGCCATGCTGGTGCTGCTGTGCCAGGCCATGCTGGGGTTTCCTTGTAGTCCATTTTTCTCTTTTAAAACTGCAGGGAAGCAACATTAGAAGAAAATAGCAGGGCTACTTTGCCAGGCTCCCAAATACAGCTACTGCAGCCTAATTTGAGCTCCTGCAGCCTATGTGCTACAACGCAGCCTTTAATGACATACTCATGTAAAACCTTTCCCTTGATAAATCAGCATGGACCTATGCTGGAGATGAATCAGGGCTGCACAAGGGAAGAACAGAAGTCCGAGTTCATGATTTCTTGCAGAAGCTGCAAGTCATGTAGGGAAAACGGGAGCACACTGCAGAGAAGGAAAGATGATTTTGTGATTATACAGTGTGGAGCTGTCCTAGAGAATTGGGACCCTTATGCTCTTACCTGAAATGTGCCAAGTCTCTAAAGCCCTCTTCACTTGGTGAAGTAAGAGCAAAGGAACTACTGTGACAAATGAGAGCAACAGCCCCTATCTTTACCTTTATCTTGCCAAAGACCTGTGCTCATTCACCCCAAACAAGGTATGAAATCTCTTTTGGTATGACCTGGCACTTGGGAAAGCTCCTTTTCAAGTCCCAGTAATCAGAGGCTTTCCACAGATGCTGAAAAAAGAATGCCTATTCCTTCTTTATTTATTTTTACTTTGGTGTAGATCCTTGCATACGCCTTACCCATTAAATGGTGTCTTGTGCCAGTGTGTCCATAAGCCGTTAAGAATGGATTTGCAACCCAGCCTCTCGCCCTCACCCCACTGACTCAGCTTTGGGATCAGTCCCACTAAGTTCTTAGTATCTTTTGTTTTGGAGTAAGAGGTCAAGTATTTACTAACACCTCATCTGTTTCTTTCTACCTTCTGGAATACTTTCCTCCTCCCAGCATGTCTCCTATTTGCTGTTTCAAGAAGAAACAATCTCGGTATTTTCACTGTTTCTTTTTGTCTTTTCTACAGACCCCCAAACTCTTCCTGATTCCATAGTATTCTTTTTAGGATGGCTGAACAGAAACACACAACATGTTCCAGGCAACATACTACTGATCTAGAATGGCTTCACAGTTTTTTTGCCTGCATTTTAATCTCTCTGGACTTTTGTTTGCCTTTTTGTCACTATTGCTACACTGCACAGCTGGCTTCATTCCTGATCCCTGCGGTATGTTTTTTCCCCCATGTTTCAGATTTTCTACCTTCCCTTTGATCTTTCACAGTGTTTTTGCAAGAGAGGTCTGAGTCATTATCCCCTGTTTTATATTTGGGAAAACTGAGATCCAGAGGAGTGGAGCTGCTCAACACAAGAGCAAGTGAGAGCTGGGTCCTCCTCCAGGGTTCTATCCCCTGCAACAACAGCATCTTCATAAATGCATTTCTACTGAATTAGAGAGCCCGCACCAGAAAGCAATTAGCACCAATATTACATTCCAAACTACACTGATGGGGGAAAAAAGTGCTCAGGAGCTACAGTTCCAGCACTATATTACAGTCCTGAAACACAGTCCCTTCCTTCAAGCATTTGATATGAAGCAGAAAATTACATAAACAAATCACCAGTCTCACATGCCAGACTATTCACCACATGTTTTAAATGTTGGCCTCAGTATACAGGCTTGTTTCTTCACACTGTCATCTTCCTTTTCCAGCAAATTGTTTTTCCAGAATTGGCTTGTGCATGTTTTCATGCTCTTTGCTCAGTTAATTTTCTCAGGAACTTACTCCTTTCCTGTTATCATCCAAACTGCTGTAATTCAGATAGAGATCCACAATGTTTCAGTTACATCACACATCCCTGATCAATGTAGAGTCACCTCTCTATCACTCTGTCACTTCTGACAATTTCTTCTCCCAGTAAGTCTCACTCATACAGGCAGCTTGGAAGTAAAAAGGAGAAGAGCAACATGTGATCTCGTAAAGCAAACAGAATTTGCACGACTTTCCTCCCAAAGTACCTTCTCAGTTTTAAGTTTGGAGCTGTGCACAGCATGTATAGAAAAATGGAGACCAGAGGATGATCAGCAAAACATAAGAATGGGATCTCCTGGTGTTTCAATTTGGTTTGTGAGTTGCCTATAGATTTAATACAAGAGGAAGCATTAAGAAGACCTCTCATGACCACTGAAGCCTTTTAGCTTAATAAGGATGGCTTAGACAATTCATTCAGATACAGGAGAGATGGTTCACATAAAATTTCTATAAGAATAGCCCTCTGAGCCTGATTCTACCTCTGTGTCTTCACAGCTTTCAATTAACACTGCAGGTGGGCACAGAAACACTTTGAACTCATTATTCTCTTTTCAAATACTGGTGGACAGAAGATATTTAGCTGAAACAGCCCTTTGTAGATATTTTAAATTCCATTATCATTAAGAAGACAGGCATCAGAAAGAGATATTGTTTTCTTTACCTAATAGTTTCATCTTCTGCAGGGTAGAGGCAGCTTTGTGCATTAATTTAAGGTTTGCAACATCTGTGCTGCTGGAAAAATCTATCTGAAATGTAAATCTTCAGAGCAATGATGGATTGAAGCTGAACTCAGGCACTTGACTTAGGGAAGCACAAATCAGGAACGCTACTGGCTCAAATATTCATCAGCCTCCCAATGAAATAAAAAATGGTAAATAAATTGAACTCTCTCTGGGTGATCATTCTCATTATCTGGCTATACAAGATAACCATGGAATCACTGAAGAAAGCTTGTCATTAGCTGTTAATTGAAGGCACTTCCAGAAAGTGCTGCTTAAACCTTGAAAGATTGACTGTCTTTCCAGTCGCTACCTAATGTTAGAGCTGTATTAAAGCAGTCTCATTATGTCCCTGCCTCCAGCATCACAGCTCAGAGAGAGCTTCTGATGCTTTAGATGAAACTCACGTTTTAAATAGCTCATCTACATATAGCCTAACCCCTGGGCACATCTTCAGCACACTTTACTGCATACAGATCTATCTAAGCTGATGCTCATGTTGTACAAACACAAGATACCTCAGAGCCTTGTAACGACCTTCAAAAGAGGCAGCAGAGTCCTGGGCCATGGTGATGTACAATCACAAGATGTACCTATGACATAGGTACATAATGATCAGCTTGCTTGCTAAATGCAGCTATCTCAGGACATGATTTTAGGTTTGCCTGCACTTTACTGGTCTTTCACATACCTTCTTTTGTTCTTACCATCTCCCCCTCCTTATTTCCAGACCTTTTATTTTCACTCACTAATGGGAGCCCATTAGTGTTGAAGAGGGTTTCCTGTCGAGATAATAATTCCTGGATGAGACATCATACTTCCCATAAAGCAGCCAGTCTCTACCTACCTGTAACCTGTGCTCTAACCTGACAAAACTTGAAAGCTTTCAATTTACTTAAAGTCGATAGACATCCATTTAAAATCTTCTCTGCCTCTACAATTACTGATGTAAAATTTCATCTTGTACCTACTTTACCTCCAATGCAATGTTTTCAATCTCAGTTAAATGACCATCTGTGATACCTGGAAATTGGACACCATCACAAGAGCTTGCACGAAGTGCCTGCAGAACAAGCTTTTAATTGAAGAGTGTGATGTGAGGTCACCTAAAGCAACTAGAGTGGTTTACCTATGCCAGAGAGATCAACACTCTGACTGTAATCTGTTACACTCTGTTTGTACAGCCAGTAGAATACATATCAGATGCAAAGGATAGCACTAAGACTGCATTATGTCTAATCACAGGATAGCTGTTGTGCATCTACCCTGTCCCTGTTTTCTATGCTTCCACTTCTGCAGCATGTGCAAACATTTGAAGTAGAGCAATAGTCAACATTGAGCATACACCTGTGCTTACACAGAGAATTGTAATTCACTCGGATTTCCCACCTCAGTAATTTTAAAGCTATCAAGAAGCTGTGAACTATTTCCTGCCTGCAGGAGAGATAAGAGACTTTAACATAGCAAATTTAAATTATTCCGCTCTTACACTATGTAAAATCCCCGCAGAATTGCTATGAACAGAAATTAATACTAAATAGCATAAACAGTGCAGTTTAGGGTCATTTACTTCAACTGCTCCAAGGACTTTTCAGATGTAACTAGTCTCCCAGCATTATATAATGGGGCAGGGTTCAGGGAATTTGTGACTGACTGCTTTTGAAGCTTCCAAAACCATCTGTATGGCTGAACTCCAGTTTGAGCTGCTAGTTCTCAGATATAGCTTTTGCATCAAGCAAATTGTGAAGGCAGCTGCCTCCTGCCCTCATATTCAAGATAATCCCGATGTACTAAGAGTAACCCATGCACAAAGAGACAATGTACTCTTCTTTTTAATGAACTTTTCTCAGTTGAGGCAATGGAGGGAAGAAAATTTCAAGGTCTAAACCCAGTGTCCATGACATAAATGCACTTAGTACCTCCCTTTTTCAACCATTTCCAGCTGGAGGAACTTTACATTTCCATTCAAATCTTTCTAGCCAAGTGTGTTGCACCAGCACTGAAAATTAAGAAACAGAAGTCAATACTCTTTTTTTTTTAAAGAAAAAATTTAAAGGGGAGGGGGCGAGACTTCATTCCAGAATTACCGGAGCAACACTACACTTACACTGCAATGAAAACAGCAAAGTCTGGCCCTGTCATGATATCAGGATCTAAGAACAACAAACAAGCCCCATCAGGATGGAGGAAGATGCTTTCATCCCAGCCAGTGCAAGAACCATCTGTTAAGAGATTCACTTATGTTGTTGGAGTAACAATGCCACAGCTGTTCTCCATGAATTAAAAAGAAAGCACAAATTTAAAAGGATTGTGTGCCTGTTTCAGAAGATGGTTAAAGAGACTCTATTCCTTTTTATGGCATTTCAAAAAAATACAAGAAGGTAGATGCCGCTGGCAAACTCCTGGGTTTTCTTTTGGAGAAAACAGGAAACCATATTACCTTAGTCCAAACGTTGGTCTTCTAAATCTCATAACCCAAGTAATTTCATTTAATACACATCACATCCAGTAATGGATCATTTGAGAACTGTGTTAGGGTATTGATCCCTGTGTGCTAAGTATACCTCCCAAACAAACTACAGATTCATTTAGAACTGAAGACCCTGAATATTACCTGCAAACAGAGATGTAAGTAAGCAAAACAAAGCATAAGGCTCTTCAACCTCTTCCCCAGCAAAAGAAGTGTTGATCTAGATTTCTCCTTTTAGCCAAGTGAAAGTTCCTCTATTGTTTCTGTTTATTTTAACCATCAGGGCAAGCCTCACGCAAACTGGCCCCCATTCAAATCCTGCAGGAGGACAAGATGTCAGTTTTAATGTCCTGTGCCCAACACAACTAATGTAATGCCTGAAGACCCCACTCAAACCATCTCCAAAGGCATCTGAAATGCCCTTGGCCCCCAGAGCAGTGAGCAGACGAATAGTCTGTATTCAGACTGCTGGCTCCAGATGTCAATCTCAGCCAGTGTGATGACTTCTTTGCAGGAGCCAGGACATGACAGATACAGAGAGTGAGTACTGTGAATTATTCAGCTGCCCTCTTGAACCTAAATACACATGGTCACAGTCCCTACCCGCTCCTTTCCTCCTGTGCCAGCTGTGATTTTGCCACGCTTGTTTCTCCATGAACACTGTGATGAATTTTTGATGGCTGAAGGTGTGCACCACAGTCTTTAATTAGTACAGTCAGCAGAGCATTCTCATAAAGCAGCAACCGTGGACCAACAGGACACAACTCCGCATAAGGAAAGGGATTAAAATCCAAGCACAACTGTGGAACACATGAATTCTAGATTACAATTATTCTTCCCTGTGCAGAAACCTACATGCAAATTTTTTTTTTTTTTTTTTTTTACCTTGCAGATACCAAAAGCATGGCTGAAACTAATTAAATGTAGCCCTTTCAGGAACATTGCCTAATAGACATTGGTAGGGCATAGACAAATTACTTTCCACTGAAACCAGACTAATGTGGAAAAGTCTGGGAATGTTAAAAAAATAATAAAACATGAAAGCATATGATAATGACTTTAATTTTTTTCAAAAAACCAAACTGCTGTGCTTTTAAGAGACTGTCCTCTCAACTTTATGGACTCACAGAACATTACTGGATACGTAGGCTGTGCAGCACCATAAACTGCAAAGATCAGGGCTACTGCTCCAGGCTAATAGTGTAATTTTCCACTGTATGGTTTTCATTTACAATTCACTTATTGTTTCTGGAAGTCTAATTGTAGCCAAGTACATTTTTGGGCTGTTCAAGGGATAATAAAGAACCAAATAGCTTAGAAAGGCAGCTTTTACTTTATAATTAGAAACATTTGCTATTTCAGGTGGCTTCTCCCTAGCATGTTTATAAGCTCCCCATTATACCTTTCAGCATGTTGTAAAAATAAATTATGACAAGCTGCAGAGTGACTCACACATACAATAAGAAATGGGGAAGAGGAGTCTGGATAAACCTGAGACATCATAGCATCTGGATGTGCATAAGCAAAGCGTCGTCCAGTAGAAGTGAGGACAGATGGGGAATATCTGCACTTGATTCCCAGGAGGTCAATTAAACACAAGGTGACAATGGCAATTGATGTCCATTTCCCCATGTATGAGATGTGAATAGGTTTATCAATAGACGTCAGAGAAATGCTGTGCATTGGTAGCCAGCACCCCAGTGTAACACGAGAGCTACTACCTACTGGAACAGTTAGAGATGCTCCTCCAACCACTTCATGACCCCAGTTAATCCTGACACTCGAGACCCTTCAGCGCTGCTGGCAGCAACCCAGCCTCTCCTAGGAAAAGTCCCTGGCAGCAGTCTGCAGGGGTGGGGACAAGGCTGGCAATCCTGAAGAGCCATGAAGTCCCTCCAAGTCACATTAACCTGTGAAAGCAGAAGTTCACCATGCTGGGGGACGGCCAACACTGCTTTCCTTTGCAGACAGTTTGGTGAGAGCAAGAGCAAAACTAGTACGAGGTGTGTTTCATAAACAATTTTTTTTAATATGGGCTCTGGTATAGCAGAATTCAGTCTTCATGAAAATCTGTGGTTTTCTGTCCAAATAGCTTTTTAATGACTCTTGCTTATTGTCTTTGCTGACCTGGAAACAAATGCCAAAGGTTTTCTACTCTCTCATCAGTTGTCTGACTCTCTAATTTTCCTCCTTGGAGGAGGGCTATGAAAACCATGTTAAGGAAGACGCAGAAAAAAGCAGTTTAAAATTAAAAGGCCCAGAGTTGATTGTTCCAAGATTAGTGGAAGGGTCACAGACAGGTGGTTGAATGAAAAGATGAGTTTTCCCTAACTTCCTGGAATTTAAGACTTAACTCTTTCCTACTGCTGTCCCTAAAGTGGATATTAAGGAACAATGCTGAGCAGCAAGCATTTCTGATTGCTGTATTTTCTGCCCTGTATCATTGCAAGCTACTTTTTCTGTAAAGTGTACAGGGTTATAATTGTCATTACAGAATATGTAAGTAAACATCAAATATCAAGTCTTTTAAAGACTCTCTCCCTCTTTCCCTGCTAGCATGTTTGGATGTTGCTACAAGGACCCTAATGACATGGATGAAACAGATAAACTCCTTAAGGCCATGTGTCACCTCACTAAAAGGAGGTCAGGAATCTACTTAAGAATAGAAAGCAGAGCTGGACATAAATATAAGATCACATAGTACCTCTTCCCAGAAGTTCTGTGTGGCTGCCAAATCCTGCTGCTGTACCACAACGAGCTGGACTAACAACCACCATCCTCCTGTCCACCCCGAGGGCAGTTTTGCATGGCAGCACTGCATGGGTCACCTTGGTGAGGCTGCACACAACCTCACTGAGCATGAGGACAAGGTTGGGGGGAGTCTCCTTCTCTTTAGATGCTATTTTTTGGGCATTCTGTGTAAGTGGATATGTTGCTGATGGCTGTTTTTTCTGGTTCTCACTTTTATCAGTATGGAGATTTCCATGCTTAAGACATGACACAAGACTGCAGACCATTCTCTGCTTGCAGTGCACCAAAGAAACCTGAAGAAATACCTTTTTCTTTTAATGACATTGCTTGAGTTTTTACACTAGTGTGCCTCTGCAGCTCCCACTGCCGTGTCAGTCCCACTGACTCTCATCACTGTCAAAACAAAAAAATGAGTGAGAAGAGAATGTAATATCTAATCTTAAGTTCTCCTCTTTCCATACAGAATGTCTCTATGCAATCAACATTGAAAATACATGTTTGCATTTAACATCTTTTGTATTAAATTCCCATTAGGATGCCTGTTTTAACAAACAGCATAATGCAGACATTTCAGGAATCAGCCATCTTGGTTCTTACACCAAAAAAAGAGAGAAATTCTGAATCCTGGAACTGTATTAATATCTATTACAGAGAAGAAAGGAAAATACTGACTTTGCAACCTAAGAAAACATTAGCTCTAGCATAATGAACTAAGTTCGGAATTAGACAATTTGATACATTCTGTGACTGTTGATTAGGAATGTTTAACAAGAGATTAAAATTAAAAGTCTTACAAGCTTCAACATAAAAAAGGGAATTAAAGAAGCTATCAAACATATTACTGCCTGCCCCACTAAACAGGCCATGGCAGATGGAGGGGCTGGAGGAAAAGCAAAGATGCCCAGAGCTTTTGTACAGAGCTGTGTTGTCAGCTCTTCCCTCCTGCAGTGTCCATGTCTGCACCACTCCCTGGATGCAGGGCATTCCAGAACACACTCACTAGGGCCTTAAAGAAATGAGTCTTTCATCTTGATAAAATATTCTCTTGGTATAACATGCCTAGTTGTGTGATGACCCATGTGCCTTGCTATGCCCATACCTGCCCTAACAGCTTGACCAACAGCACAGGTACCAGTAGTGTGTGCAGAGCAGTGGGAACCCCCTGCAGAAGAGAGAAGCCTAGAGCTCAGCTTAGGCTTAGACAGACAATCCTCAAACACAGAACAGCAACCGACTGACCATCCATCCATCACCTGTGATGTGCATCTGACTAACTAGCACCTCCCCAGAAATACTCTGCAGAGTATTTATTATATCCAGACAGCTTAAACTCCCTTGAACGTGGTAATGGGCTCCTGCATTATTTCCTGGCTACAGCATTTCTAAGGATCACCATCTCTGCCACACCAATCACCTCTGCAGGTAAAGGATCAACCACATGTCCCACGATGGGTACATTCTGCTCTGAAGTAATTTATTTTATACAGCTGTCAGGTTAAAACTTTTCTGCAAGACCCTCTAAAGCAGGAGCAGATTCTCTCTGGAGTTAGTTTCTTCAGTAGTTAGTGTTGCACTGCACGTCATGAAACACAGAGCAAGTTTTATGCCTGCAGTGCCACCGTCCTTTCCATCCAAGGCTCCAGCAATTTTCCCACCTCCATTCTGGCCATGGTGCTGCATGATAACACCAGCAGCTTCCAGCTCACCAGCAAAAAAGAAAGTGAGGGTTTTCTGAGGCCATTATTCAGGTTCTTCCCAAATCATGTCTGAGTCAGAGATAAAAGAAAAGACTTCTTAAAAGTCAGCGTAAAATAGTTGCAGAGAACATGGTTGCTAGCAGAACCCAGACTACGGGGAGGAAAAGATAGCTTGAAGGCATTAAATGGCTAAAATCATGTAACTGAGCCAATGGAAAGTGGTTTAGGGACATAATAATACTCTGGCTGCAATAATAGGCAACAGACACCTAGTCATCTCAAATGCAGCAGTTAATAGAAGTTTACAGAGAAGAAAAAAAAGAAAAAAAAATTCTTCAAGCTTGCAGTATCTTCGACTGGATTCCCAGGCCTAAGGTAGAGAACAAGAAATGCAGGAAAAAGAAATGGAAATGCCAGAGATTAACTAATTTTGGAATCAACCACATGCTGTTTGCTTGCAGTTGGTGAGTGACCTTTGCATTATTCTCAGCTAGCAGGAAATTCCAATCTGCATTAATAAGCAGAATACTGTTCACCCTTTCAAAAGCTCTTGCTTTAAAGGTTTTCTTACACACACAGACTTCAGTCATTTCCTATGCACTTCTTCACACTGTCTGCTCATCTCAATGCATCTGAATCAGTGAAGTGGTTTGCAACAGTGGTAACCACCAAGTGACTGCTCTCTCAAATGAAACACTCTTTGTGTAAATGGAAATGGAGAAGGAGGGATTCTTCACCCCTCATAGCTATGCTGCAACAAGCATTTCCAGATGGTCACTGCTATGAGACAGTTACTTCCAACCAGGGATTCACCCCAAATTTTCTCAGATTATTTTAGTAATTGAAGATTTCATGGATGATTAGATGAAGACAAATGGGGTGCCATTTGTTGCATACAGTTCTCATTAAACTCAATAATGGTTGTACACAGACGTGATAGGATTTCCAGATTTTGGCTGCAACTTGCTGAAATATGAGCTCAAGCTTGTTTTCAGCTACAGCCAAGCATTTAAAAAGGAAGCCACAGCACAGTGACAAATAACTGTCTTCAAAATATAATTGGAAAGAAGTCCTAAATTACTTTCATAGAAATACACTTCCGATTGTCTTCTGTGCTGCAGAAAGCCTGACTGTTTGAGGTACCAAAGCATTCTCCACTTGATTAGGAAAGTCCTATCCCAACTAACTGCAACTGATAGCAGTGATCCTGCCCATGTGGCACCTGCTCCCTGCTTTGCCCCCCACACCCAGGGCATACTCCTGTCTCCAGCAGTGGTTGCATTTCTGCAGAAGAGAAAGCAGGTGTCTCTGTAAGAAGGGCTGAATAAGGTTTATGGGTACTTAACTGCTGAGAAACAAATGGAATTTAGCACAGCATCCAGTACTTCAACGGGCTTTCTAGCAGATAGCAGGGAGCATCGTACGGATGCTGGAAAGCCAGTCCAAATCACATGTAGGTATTCCTGCTTGACAGTGAACCCAGGCCCATGTTCTGGTTACACACACAATTTCTTTTCTCATTTGGGAACACCATTCTTTCATGCCTTGGCCATCCCTCCTCCAAACATAGGCTGGTGGCTACAAACACCCCCTGCTCCTCTCTGACCTGCTGCATCTTTGTCAGCTGCTGACTCTTAGCAAGGGTGCATCCCTTCCTTCCTTTTTCTGGCTGAAAAAGATCACAGGCTGGCTCAGGTTTCAGGGACATCTTGAGGTCATGTGGTCCAAGTTTCCCTCTCAAACAAGGCCACCTAACACTGGATGCCCAGGACCATGATGAGAAGGCTTTTGAACATCCTCAGAGATGGAGGCTCCACCATGGGAAATCTGTGGCGTGCTCCATCAGGGAAGAGCACATTTCTCTTGCCTCCCACTGCCTGCATTCATTTCTAAGGGACAAGCAAACTGAGGCAGGCAAGCAAGTGCTTGCTCTGCTGCCCTAAAGCAGAGACCTTCCTTGCAGAGATCCCCAGTAAAAATTTCTGTAAGTGCTAAGCACAGGAATTCTCACTTATGTTATGTCTGAGGCATTTAAGTCCCATAAGCATACACTTCTCCCTCCTTTCTAGTAAGAAGATATTTAACCAGCTAGGGAAAACAGCCAATTAAACATTTCCCTGCAGGTCATAACCATAGCTAGAAATTCTTAATTAACAAGTTAAAACTCATTTACAAAAGGCTTATTAACATTTTTAGGACCAGTATACTCAGCTTTCCAACCAGAAAGTAGCTTGAAACACCAAATGGGAGTCACCAGATTTTCCTCTTGTATTCATCTCAGATCATATACAGCAAGTTCCAGAAGGAAGCATCTAACCTGCTGAAGATGTATTTATCTCACTTTTTTCTTTTTTTTGTTGTTTTGTTTTGTTTGTTTTTTAATAATAAAAAGAGTTTTTAAAGCTGTAGTTTATAATTGGTTTTGGAAGCTATGACAAGGTGTTCACTGTCCAAGACAGCGATTTGAAGGTTTTGACTCATTTAAGGGTCAGTTGCTCCAAGTGATCGTCAAAATGAAAGGGCAATTAGATTACAAAAATGGACTTGTCAATTTGTCAATTCATTTAATGAGATTAACCCTGGTACCTTAATCTTGTAAGTCACTGATGAAGTACAATGGAGCTTTTCACCCTGGTGTCCAGGTTTAAATCATAGATTTTATGAGCTGTTGCTTATGTAAGCCAATACAAAAAGAAACAGCAGCCCAGAACTAAGTCTCTAACAGAGAGATGACCACACCTCCTGGAAAAGCAAATTTTCCATGTGAAAGTAGTGAAGCCCTGACCCCTCTGCTTCCACATGTGAAGTAAAGCAATGCTGTCCATCTGCAGATGGACAGGATTTCCATGGTGGCTTGTACTCTCCCCACCAGCAGCACAGTGAGAATAGATGCTCTGGGTACTTCTGTTAGGGTGGAGAGAAGGATTGTGGGCCCCAGAAATTAACAAAACCAGCTCGGTTTTACTCTGCTGATTTTGGAACAGTCTGAATAGCAGCTATCAGCTATTGAAAAAGATCAAAAAAAGGTGGAGGGGAAAGACAATGGAAATTCCCTCTACTTCACAACCCAAACAACACGGCTTCAAAGATATAATGCTCCTTCTGCCCAGGAATGAAAGCAACTAGAAGATCCAACTCAGACACCTTATTTTCTGTAGACACTGAACAGGGCTCCAACATATTAAAGAGCAGGATCACTTCAGCAGAATCTTGACATCTTTTAATTCCAGCACCAGCTGTGGCCAACAATGCAACGTCTCTCCCTATGTCTTTTGTGACAGCTCTGAGATATCAGACACATAAGTATGTTTCCTGAGCCTTACACAAGCTCCAAAACTCCTGTGCTACTCTACCTATCCAGAACTGTGCTACATGGAAATCCTGTGCCTGCGTTTCCTTGTACCCTTCTTTGCAACTCAGACGGGTGGGCAATACTGGAGAAAGGGGAAACAGGTTACTGGGAGAACAAACCTGCTCTGTCAGCCTAAAGCACTGCATCCCAGTTCCAGTCCATTTCCCACCATCCTCAGCCACCTCAGAGGATGCTGCTTCACTCTTGCTACGCACAGCCAGCAAGAAGGACCCTGGGAGGATGGGGGTTTACAGATTGCAGTGACTTACATTTCATAACTCCATCTGAACAGAATGAATGAGCTTCCCCTGCACTGCAGAGCTACAGATGGCAGCTCTGTAATGGGAGAAAAGCCACATCCACCAAGACCCTTCCTTCCCTGTTTGAATGAAACAAGCAATTAGTGGTTAGCAAAACCACCCCTAGAGCTGCAGGCTGGTGACAGAAAGAGAAGAGGGCTGGGAGAGGTGACCCGGGCTGTGCAGAGAGAACAGCTTGTATCCACAGGGATGAACACAATGCAGTGAACTGCCTTCGCTGCAGAAGCAGCCAAGCAAACAGAGCTCAGTGTGCCGGGGTTAATCTATCAGTGCCAGGATGCTTTTTAGTGCACAGCATCACCACCTCTGCTGACCATCGGCATCTGTCCCGCCCCTGAGCCGGCTACAGCTTTCAGAGAGCCTTTCCGCAGGCTGGAAATATTTAGGACTTCCTTGTTACCCACCATACGAGAACGTGTTTGCACGAAGTTCCCAGGGCACGAAACACACTGAGATCAGTACCCAGCACTGCCGTGAGAAGCAGATGGTTTGCACTGAATCTGGCTGGCAGGCTGGTAGTCACAGCCTCCCCTGCCCACGCAAGGTGAGGGGCCTGAGAAGGGATTGCTCCCAAAGCCAGGCTGCCAAGGTACCACTCTCCCATGGGATACACACAGACAAGCAAAGGCAGGTGACGGATCTGTGTGCAAGGACACAGTCATTGCACTTTGTCACAAAACACCAGAGCTGCAGATAGGAATGAATTTTTATTTTGATTTAGATTTTGAAATTAATTCATACAAGCAAAAGAAGGGACTCTGCTAATAAAAACAGAGCACAGCAGGCTATATTCAGTTATGGTGTGGTGACAGTAGATTAACTTAAAGGGTATGAAACACTAGTGCAGTTTCTCCAACATGTTTCTTCTCCCAGACATATCTTCCATTCTACCCTAGTCCTTGTGGGAGAGGGAAGAGCCAGCATTTCACAGAGCAATTTAATCTGTTGCTTAGACTGTTGTTTTTTTTTAATTTCACCTTCTGCCTGAAGAAAATCACAATTTATCATTTAAAAAAACCCCCAAAACCAAACAACAAAACAAATCCCAAAAACACACCAGAAAAACCCCACCAGCCATTATATAGAGGAACACTGGGCTACTGGGGACAATGGGAGATGCATCAGAGAGCTGGGAACAAAGAGGCTGATGCCCAGGTTGGAAGGAATAAGGCTTCAGCCTCAAAAACAGATGAGAGTTAACAACACATGATGCTCAGAGAGGGGAGTTTCTCAACCATCTCATATTGTTCTGACTCCAAGTGCTGTGCTACCCTGTGATCAAAGTTCACCCTTTGTTAACATGCTTTGTTCCTTACAAGTTGTTATCTGCTTCCTCACTTCCCCATGCATGAATCAAGACACAGCTTCTATATTAGAGTCCTTTTCTAAACACTCAAAGCTATTAAAATGCAAGTTTTAATTCCTAGTTAGACTCATTAGACACAGATGTGCTTCTTACAAACCCACTCAAGCATTTGTAAGAGTCAGCTGACAATTCCAGTCCTGCATAGAAATTAAAGCACAGCTCCACATCTGGAAACCAATTCTAAACATACCATTGCAGAATCCACAAATCTCAATGGCCCAGATCAAAAACGCCCCTCTTAAGTTCTCTAGGAACATTTTCTGGTGAGCAGTGTTCAATGCAGCCCTGTGGTAAGATCCTTTCCAGCACCTGGAATTGAAGGTGAATGTTTTTAAGGATTCACAACCATACTATGGCAGTCAGAGACTGGGTGATCTGACGTTTACCACTTTTACTACAAATGATGATTCATGGAGCAGGATAATAAGCATCCAGACCTGGACTGAGGTGCTCTTATAAAAACAACATCTTCCTACCAACGCAGGTGAAAGCTAACCCAGCCAGCAACCTGGAAGAGCACTACCACCTCAAGTCAGGACCATTCTTTAGTTGAAGCTTTGGAAAGCCAAAGTCATCCTTTCTAGTTTAGAATTCCAGCTCTTTATGCCCAGTTCTTTTCCTTATTTGCTATGTACCCTACACTGTTCAAAGTCTTGCAGTCTTATAGAGAACAAAACCCAGGAAGGCTTCATTCCTTCAGGTAAACCAGCCTTTGAATCACACAAGTGTTGGTGGTAAAAATTTGTTGACTCAATAAGGGCCAGAGAGGCTCCTTGGAAAAATATGACTGCCCTATTACAACTGTGGTCCTTTCCCCCCAGTTCCATACAGGGCACTGCATTGTGCCTATGGTGATGCTAACAGAAGGATTTTCAGGCCTCAGACTCCCTAAAAGATCCAGCCAATCCTCCCAGCACTGCAGTAAGCCAGGACTGATGAACTTTATGCCTCAAGATTAGGGCCAAAGCTATTGAATGAAGATAGCATATAATACAAAGATTTTTATGGGCAGCTATTTCTAGGAGGAAAGTTTACTGTCCTTTTAGTAGTGATTCCATAAACAGACATTATTCTATGTCAAGAAAAAACACACCCATATTGGAACAGTTGTGTGTTTAGCAATAAGCTTTATGAAAGAGCAAGTAGCAAAAATAAACATTTATTAATGAGAACAGAAACAATCAACAGAACATGTTGAAACACAAGGCTTCATAAAGTTTTACAGAACATTAGAGACCAAGCTGTACTGTACTGATCAGAAGAACAAGAAGGCACAGGGCTTCACCAGGTTAGAATGACCTGCTACACAGAACTGGCAAGGAAAAACACATCTTTGCTCCCTCCAGTATATTTTTTGCAGCACTGGTTCTTTTCATTGCCTTGAATTGCTAAGCAACGATAGCAGGACGAGTTTAAGTGATTTATACACTTATTAACATCAGTGACTTAAAATCAGCAAGCATGAAACGTAAATTTAAGTCACTAACTTTCCATTTATGCAATAATTTTTACTGTGATGACTGGTCTCTCTTCATTTTTCAGACAAGGTTAACTTTTACTTTGCCACTAAATCTAGACTTATATCATAATTACTAATTTTGTTACTGGTATCAGTCTGCAAACAAAAGTGATCTCCTGTTGCTATGTTCATCCAGACTCTGGTGCCACGATAAATGAATCTGATATCCCTCCCCCCAAATTCCTACTCTGCTTCTGAAACTACAGAGTAGAAACTGAGGATCAAGTGCACAAATCCAGCTTTTAAAAAGCAATGAGAAGTCTTAAAAGCACTGCACATCTAAATTATGAATGCTTTTTAAAGCAAAACTGATCAAATTTCTGACCACATATCAATGAGATTTCAGAACAAACTGGTCTCTGCCTCAGACCTCTTTCACAGGTTGTTGAAAACAAAAAAGCTTTCTTCCCTTTTTCTAACTCTCAATTGATTTCTCAACTGTGAAATTATTATTAATAACCTGAAAATCTTTGTCATGCCCCTGAACAGATGATTACCAAAGAAGCTGGGGCTTTGCACATCAATCTAGGTACCAGGTGTTCAGTGATGTGTCCAGTTTGCCAGTTGGACCATGAAGTGCTGATATTCTTCTGACTGATTTATTTATACAGTAAAAAGTTTCTTTCACACAAGTTGATTCTGAAATAAATACGTCTTGAATCTTTAAAATAGCTGATTACACCTTTAAAATCAAATTCAATTATGTTTGCCGTTGAATTACCTGGCAAGTTCCATATGATTACCTGTCACCTGACAGACATCACTGGGCTAAGACTGCAGAAATGAGCAACAGTATCACAATCCAAAATTCTCCAGCAAAGCTCTGTTTCTGCAATTTCCCTCCCACTACAACCCCAAGCATCTCCCTCTCTCTTCCTTCTTGAAAAGTGTGTGTAGTAACCACTACATTCTCAAATTTTCCAGAAGTATTCCCAGAAACTTTCTTTAAACTTTGATATCAAAGTGCTTCTCTGCTTAACTGTCTCTTTCACACAGGAACTCTAGAAGTGCTGCTTAAAAGAAAAAGAAAGGTTGAAAAGCGTCAGAGAACAGGTTGACAACTAACTAGACACCTCTGAAGCGTCAGTATTTGTCTCCATGGAGCAGAAGTGTGTCTTGTTCAGACTGGTACAGGACACTTATATATATATACCTAACCAGATGCTGCTCTCTTCCAGAAGCAGAAGCAGTACTGCTTATTCACAGAAGTGGTAAAAAGAATATGCAGTCTCAAGTACCTGTAGGAAAAACAACACTCTCTGCTTTTGAATTCTGTTCTGCAGACAATCAGGTGATGAGAAGTGCACTGCAAAATAAGCACATGTCTGAAAACCAGAGTCTTTAATGCTTTAAGTGATTAACTGAGCAACTTATCTCTCCATAAATGTACTGAAAAGGATTTCTCCAAGTGTCATTTAAAATAAGGTGCCCAAAAAAGCTACAAGTTGCTCAAACTTGAAAGGATTTTTTATGCTGCAATTGCTTTTGGTTTCTGACATGCTGATTTCTATACCTGTACCATGAAAGGGTTGGCCTTGGCTGTGCAACCCAGTTTACAGGGGCAGGAAAATAAGAGGGGTCTAGCGGAAGGCAGAGGCCTCTCCCCCTAAAAATTCTGCAAAAGGAGATAAATCAATGCTGAATTGTTTAGAAAAAGAAGCTTATGCTGAGAGGACAACTGCAGCCATCAGTCACAGCTAAAAGTGCACTACCAATGCATATTCCAAAGTGTTATATTTAATATTCCCATATGATCCATTCCACTGGATCATAGCAGCAGGCTTGTGTCTACCACAGTTTTGGAAATTCTGACCTTGGAAAAGATTTCACTTTTAAGGGCTGTGACTTCCTATCAAAAGCCTTGTTAGAGGTCACTGGCCTCTGGCATTTCTTCATCAGCACCACTGCTGCCTAATTACAGCCTAATTGCTGCTTTCATGGCAGAAATCCCATCCCACTGAACACCCAATAAGCCTGTGGCTCCCTCTTCAGTGTGTGTCTGATGGATGGGTTGCTGGTTTGAAGTTCTATAGGGGCTCTTTCCCTCTGCTCTGCTACAACTGGTCATGGATGTGACAGCCTGCGTCACATCACCGGTAGTCCCATGACCTGTGTCTGGTACCTGCTGCCACCCCTTGCCAACAGCTACACCCTGTCACACATACACACACATGCACACACAAAAAAACCCTTAAAAAACCTCTGCTGGGAAACTGCAAAGCATCTTTCCTTAGATGCTTCACCTCCGGTCTCTTGCAGACACAAAGAAAGCTTGGTAGCTCTCACACAAAGGACAGAAATCTGCAATTGCACACAAGTACACCTGGCTGTAGCCCAGTATTTAAAGCAGGATCTGATCCCGTGGCAACCTGAAGTAACATGGGGGAACAGCAGCAGAAGGGCTGGCAGCAAGAAGACAGCTTAAGACAAGCGTCTGCAGTGAGACCTTTGAAAGCAAACTAGTTGATTTGCAGAACCATCATGCAAGATAATGACACCTTAATCAAGAAAAAGTCTCAACCAAACCCAGTCCCAGGGCAGGAAAGCCTCAAATCTCTGCTGAGCACTGTCATATGGATGTCTGGGAATAAAAGGGCTGTGTCATGCAGTAGAGCACCCCACAGACTGGCCAGGAAGCGACAGTGCACGTTCAGTCCTTTGGGGCTGCTTGCCCTGAGAAACAAAACCCTGCATTGCAGCTCAAACTCAGAACCAAGGCACATCCACACTATAATCAATTTGCACCAACTTTTTACATAATATTTTTCCACTCAACACACGGACCCACCAATGGTCTAGCAGAAGCTTCTACTTTAGCTCATGCATGTACTATATTTGATGTTATCACCCCGAATCAAACTCTTCTTAAAAAAAAGTCCTGCATAGGCGCTCCTTTGAACATGGCCCTCCACAAACATCTGGAGAAACCTTCACCTAAGTCTGTTCACCTGTTCATTCACTTACTTATTTTATAGGCACATCTAAGGCATAAAGGTAATTTAAAACTCTTATCTGATGGCTTTTCCTTGTTTCCAGTTGTCTCCAGAGCCTAGTGCACCATGGCAGCATAGCAGCCACCTGAAGAAATCACCAAAACAATTCAAAAAACGTTTAGTGAGTAAAATTGTTTCAAGCAAAATCAGAACAGATTCCGAAGGCCAATCCCCACAGCTTGCCCTGTTCTGTAACACTTTCTCAACAAGCTGCAGGGTGCAAAACACCTGCAACACCTGAAACACCTCCCAAACCAGTTTTTTGGAGGAACATGACAGCATAGCTGGCAATCCTGTTAATCTGCAAAAGCTGACCCCAGTAATCACTGCCTTGAACAAATAAGAAAGATGCACAACTCTGTGCAATAGAGTTGCTTGGAATTTGCTTGGAAATTACAGTTTAGTTCAGTGAGTGACTATTAAGAGAAATCACGTTCTTCCCTATTTCTTAAGGCACTTGCACTCAGGTTTCCACGCTGCCACTCCTGCAGCTACCTACACAAAACACCCTTCAGGACACGTAAAACTAAAGCCAAATAAGTGAACATAAAATAATCTCCCCCGACTATCTCTACACAAGTAGCCTTGCTGGAAGCAGTTTGAATTTGTTAGTAAGTGAAGACACGTAACCAAGAGGCAATACAACCCCTGCATGACCAGCAAGCACTCTTGCAAAGCTTACAGGCAAATCTTTTTCAAGTGGCTAAAAAAATTTCAGTGCTCTGAGGGACTTGCCGCTATCTGAGTTAGTGCAGTGCAGCTGAAAGCCAACTCCACTTAGCTTTAAACAAGTGACCTGAGGTTTATTTTCATCAAAAAAAGCACAAAGCTTACTAAAGGCTAAATTACCTGGCTTTTGGGACAGACTTGGAGGAAAGCTCCATGCTGGCACGTCTAGACAGAGATTCTTAACATTAATTTAGATGTCTCTACCCTATGCTGGAGTGTTGATGTGGTTACAGCACAGATGCACCCTCAGATGTTCCTGGAAAAGGAGAACAGAACCATATACACATTTATTTTTCCCACGTGGTTATGACAGCCCCTACCAGCATGAAACATACAGCTGCCTATATCACATCATATCCCATATTGGGCAGGAGGTTCCTTCCATGAAAGAGACTTAAGAAACCAATTAGAATAAAATGACACATAGCTCACAATGAAAGAGATAGTTACATCCCATGCCAGTCAGCTAAAGGACACGGATAAATCATTAAGTTATAAGAGAAAAGTTGTTATAGAAATATTTTATATCTCTGGTAAAGTCACATTTGTGACTTTGTATACTTCTTGCCTATATAAAATTGAAACAACTTCAGAATTGTAGGTCCTGTAACAAGTTAGCTTGTAGCATCCCGTCTGCAGGAACAAGAGGAGAGAACCGGAGAGACATGAGGGAGAACAGAGGCTATGGTCGTCACTCTTGCAAAAGGCTCCTTCTAGCCTACAATGGCTGCTGACTACCACCTGACTTCAGCAAGAACAACCAGAGGGTAGAAAGACAAACATCAATGCTGCAAGATCACAGTAGAGATCACTGCTGGAACACGAGTGTCCAGCTCTCAGGAGCTGTAAGGTTCCCTACACCATTTCATTGTCTAATGGACTAATTTGCCTTTGGGTTGTTTTCAATGGATAATTCCCACTGCTTCCAGGAGAGCCATGAACTGTTGAGCTCTAATGGAAAGTTCATGTGTACAGTTTATTAATTTAATTTCCTCTCATCCTCATCTGCATTGGTTTCTTAGGAAACGGCCGATACCTCCAGAGGAGGACCCTCCAGAAGGCACTGCTGAAATGTGAACCACAAATCCATTTTTTAACCTTAGATACAGAAGGTGGGCATTGTGTGGTTCCAATGTGTTCGTCCCAACCACCTAGGAAGCAAGAGAAAGACAGACTTAAACAGAAAATCTGTCCCACAGTGGAAAGACATTTAAAAAAATAATCAATGGAGAACAGACACTAAATCCCTGATCTTGTTAGCATTGCTTCAGTGTCCTCAAAGGGCTGTCAGAGCTCTCTTCATTTATGGGAAGAAACCTTGTTTGTACCAGAAAGACAATGGAAACATTAAATATAAATCTAATATTCAGTAAGTTTACAACATGTTGGTTGCCCATAGCAACACAAGGGCACTATCACCAGACTCTCCTTAACTGAGACTGCAATTTTAATCAATATTAACTGAGTGCACATCCAATCAGACATTATTCTTGACATAGAGCTGATATTTAAGTACAACTATCAGATTCAAGAGTTATTTTTCTAACACCCAGACCTGAGAACACTTAAAAGATAAATTATCCTTTTCTTAATCAACACTGCATATAGAAGGTTTAAAACTTACAACGAACAACCATTTATTTTATATAAAAGACTTTAAGTTTATGTTTTCTACTCTCTACCACCTCTTCCTCTGTACAGCAGAAGTTTCTTATTTAGAGCTCTTCTGAGACACATCAGGTCCTACAGAAGCCCAGTGTGCCACCAACAAGAGCTACAGCAGATCAACAGGATGACAGTTTTCACAATAATGAGGTACATCACCCCGAGTGGACCATAAGCCTCTTTCCTGGAAGTGTGGGCAAAAAGTCTCCTGCACTGACCAGAAAATTTTACGGATTTTGACTCATTGGGAGGCTTCTGTGACTCTTACCCACCTCCTACACATTTTGGGACAAAACTGAAACCTTTCATCACCAGTTGTCCAGGTTAACCCCCTTTTTGACAGCTCTTTGGTAGAGACAGGTTCACAAATAGGGTAGATTCAAACAATTTGGAGGAGAGAAGAATGATTTTACTTTGTTTCTATAATGGCCCTTCAGCAGATAATAGTAGACGGAGCTTCAGCACAATTTTAACCTTAAACAGGGAATTATAAAATCACAGAATATCCTTAGTTGGAAGGGATCCACATGGTCAACGAGTTGAAGTGGGTTCAACAAGTCCAACTCTTAAGTGAATGTCCCCAAAGAAACGTTTCTTAAGGCAAGGCCAGATAGGTGGAAATAATTTACCAGCCACAAATGGCTACACAGGCAAAAGCAAACGACAAAAGCAGGTGTGGTAGTTTTAGCTGGTGGCCACAGATCAGACACACACTGCCTACACCCCATGTCCCACATGTGCTTTTGGAGAGGTCCATAACCTTTTGATTTTTCTGGACTGTTAAGAGTGTACCTGCTACGCCAAAGCAGCAAAACAACAGTTTACAGGAAGGCTTTACCTTGCAAGCCCTGAAGTACTCCAGCGTACCCAAATGTGTCAGAGCCCTGCAGGTAGCAAAGGAACTGTCACACAGGCCTCCCACCATCCGCTGGATAATTAGCCAGATGGCAAGCCTGCAACAAAGCCACCACAAGGCAGTCCATGTTCCTGTTCACTGAACCTTGTAATGCAGCTTAATTTCTCCAATCTAAATACCAAGCCCTGAAAGCTGCTGTATCTCTTGCCTATTTTCTAGATAACATTGGGTATCCAGAAGGGAGCTGTTTGCATTAAAATTAGGATGTGTCACAGTAAGCACAATCTGTAAAAGCCAGGGAAAATATTTTTGAGAAAGCACTTTAAATAATACTGTCTGTTCTTCTTGCTACTACCTGGCCTCTGTATTCCAGGGGCATCCAGCACAGTAAATTCTACCCTGTGGTTGAGTTGTAGGGAGAAAAGTCCTGACTCAGCAGCACAAACATTGCTATATCTGTAGAAATCCTTCTCCAATTTATGAGGAGATAAGGACTTCTAAGGGCAAGTCCCCTGGAGATCAGAAGGAATCCTCACTAGCTGCTTTACCAGCAACTTTTAACCCAGTGTCCTGGGTTTGTTTTCAGAAGCTTTAGCACAAGAGTCCCTCAATATATAGCATGATTCACAGCCTGACACTGGGGCTGGTTGGTGTCTTGTCCTGTGATGTTTCCTGGTATGGATAACCACAAACTCATCTCTGGCTGTAACATTCAAGACTGTGACCATACAACTTGCTGTGGAACAAGTGACAGAAGCACACAGCAACTCTGCATCATGTGCAAGGCAGCTAAGTTTACACACCTGTGTAAAAAGAGCTCAAACACATGCTGAGGACATTAAAAACTGGCCGTTGCACATGGTTTTCCTTAAACTGAAAAGTGTGCACTATTACTGATAGCCAATACACTATGAAACCCCTTTTGTTTCACTAGAGCAATGTCATGCAATCATTTCTTTCACATGCTTAGCATGAGCACTTATAGCTCCAATATTTCACCCATGACAAATAATGCTGGAAGGGAAACAGCCAGTAGGCAACAAAAGGTTGTTGCAGTACCAAAGCCAGCACTAGTACCTGAGTAAAAACTGAAGGGATGCTCAGCATCCCCACTAGGACTGATCACATCCTTCCTACCAGACGTTACTGCACTTCAGTAACTCAAAGCAACATGTACAAGTAATTTTTTCTGCAGTGGTAGCTGTAAGAATCTGAATCATTCCTTCACACCAATCTGATAATAAGGCACATTTCAGGAAAAGATGTCGGTCTTCTCATCAGCCTATCAACTGAGGTTTGGAACAAAACAAAAAGGCAAAGGTTTCTTTTTCATTTTTTTATTTTTTGACTTCAGAGGCATGAGAGAAAGGAGACCAGAGAGAAAAGTTGAAAGAAAAACTTCCATTCAACATCAAATCATGATAGCTAGTGGTAGAACTCTTATCAACACCAGAGAGGAGAGACCTCTATTAAAAAAAAAAAAAAAGAGTAATAAAAGCAAGAGTTCTTTAAAATAACATAAAACAATACCAAGGCTAGGGGAGTTGGTAAAAGCACTGACACGTCATGGGTTGCAAGAGCAGAGCAAACCAACCATAAGAGTTCACAAACACAGCTCTGTAAAGCTGGCAGAAGTCCCCTGCAATGGCTGTTACCCAAGAGATTGGCACAGTGTGTTACCTTGCACGCCCACAGTAACTTTCCCTGCACAGTTCGCCAAATTTGATTAGAACTCTTTGAGGTGTTGCAGTTTCCAGCATCCAATCATACCTTGTTTTATTTACATATGGACTCCACTTACTAATGACATGCAATTATCATAGAACTATGACAAGGTAAGACAGTAAGACTAATATTGATACAGATTAATTTTAATTGCACAGTAGCATTTACACTATCATAAAACTCTGATAAGAAGCACAGCACTCAATTTCAAAACAAAATCTGATTTTGACCCATCACATCTGCAGAGTTCCTGGGGAACAGGCCTGAGGTGTCATTTTCTTTGTTGTATTTCAGTAAGAGAAGGTGGTGTATACAGAGATTTTACATTTAACCAGCACTTCCCACTCAGATCTCAAAGCAACAAGCTTGTTCATTTTCTGAAAGTGGTTTGTGTCTTTTAAGGTATATAAGGAGACTGATATAGACTTCTATATACCAAGGGACATAGGTTTATCATGAGATCATTAGTTTTGTGTAACTGAAAATCATGCTTCATTTCAGCCAGGTTTGAGCAGAAATGGCAGAGCAATACCAAGATGTCCACTGACTTGGAAGTACATCATGGGGCAATGGCTCCTTAAGACTCCTTAAGATGTTATTCTCTCTCTTCCCCTCCATTAGTAGTACTGAGATCTCAGTGATCAATCCTTCCACCCCAGAAGACACCTCTGCTCTCAATTTAGAGCTTTTTGATGTGCATGCATTACTCAGCACACCTCTCCGCCCTAAATAAAGTTTTTGCTCTTCCTGAGAGAAATCCAGTTGAGTTTCAGAGTAGCAACTCAAGTCAGGAAACATTAATTAGGCTGAAATATTCACTGGACATGGTCGATGGTTTTCCAGGTGATCTGCCAAACTGAAAGAGGGTCAGATTTAAAGAGCCACTTATTGCACTCCAGCAAGCAGTAGAACAATTTTTAAATAAACCTCAGCAGTTTATTAGATTGGAATGGACCTTAAAGATCATCTAGCTCCAATCTTCCCTGTCATGGGCAGGGACACCTTCCACTAGACCAGATTGCTCAGAGCCCTGTACAATCTGGTCTTGAACACTTCCAGGGATGGGGCAGCCACAGCTTCTCTGGGCAACCTGTTCCACTGCCTTACCACCCTCACAGTCACGAATTTCTTACTAATACCTAATCTAAACCTACTCTCTTTTAGATTACAGCCATTAACCCTTGCCCTATCATTATATGCTCTTGTAAACAGTCTCTGTCTTGCAAGCTCCTTTAGGTACTGGGCAGCTGCAATTAGGTCACCATGAAGCCTTCCTTTTTCCAAGCTGAATAATCCAAATGCTCTTTCCTCGTGTGAGAGATGCAACAAATCCTCTTTTTAAATTTTTTATATTTACATTTAAAAAAAAAGTTTCTGCAAGACAAAAGTAAGTACTTTTAAAATAATTTCAAAAGGCATCCACCTGATCCTTCTAGCTTTTAAGAAGTCTGTAACTTGAACTGTTGACACCATTTAGGAGAGGGTTAATCTGAATCCTAACCATACAAGTTTTTACCCTGTCTAGGCCATGCCTGATAGGTGCCTCTTGAGAAGGGGGTTGTACATCCCACCATCACTCAAGTGACAGGGACAAATGTACAAATGACTTGACTGGAGCACAGATTTGCAGCACCCTAATGAAAACTAACCAGGCAGCTCTGGTTTAGAGTGCTGTATGTGCTCACCATCCAAGCACAGGATCAGTCTGCACCAGCTGATCCACTGTGAGACTCAGGTTCAGTGTCTGCTTACAACAGACCTGGGCTATGGGCAAACGCTTGAGGCATTAACTGAAGGTCATGCTGACGAATACAGCAAAACTTCCCTGGAAACTCAGGAAAGGACAACAGCTAGCTTTTGAAAAATCTGACCCAGCAACACAAAATGGCAACTGACTAATGGCAGACTGTTGGAGGAAAGGATCGTATTTCCACATGCGTAACAATATTTTGAAGTTTGAGAGGATTCTGGAGGCAATGACAGATCCATAAGGGCATTCAGTATTCACTGCAGTACAGGATGGGTAGCACCAGGGAAGCAGCCCTGTCTTCGAAGAACAGGCATAGGTCTACCTGAAAACTATACAGACACATTATGGTAGTTACTCCAAAAGAAAAGGTCAAATGAGGACTACTGAAATTACCAAAAATAATAATTTGAAAGGGATCCTCATTGAATTTATAAGTTAAGATGAACCCTTTTTTTATCATCATTGGCAATCAGCAGAATTAAATGCCACGCCCTAGTAATGCCCAAGGAAGAGCACTTCTACCTTTGCATAATAAAAAGGATGAACTGACTCTAATCTTGAAAAAATTACAGTATTTATCACGTTTATCAGTTAAGACCACAGCCTGAAGTACAGCTTCAGACTATTAAGAGAAAGTTCTTCAGCTCCACTAAACCCAAAGAACAAGTTTGCAGTAACAAGGGGATAAAAACACAGCAAGGGTCTAATACACTTCAGAACATCAAGCTTGGAGCGGTATTTAATAGACCTGCTTCATCCACGTCTCCTGGCCCTCTGTGTGTCAGCATGAAAACGTTATCACTGTTGCACTTGACTGCTGGCAATTCCCCGTGATGTTAATGAGTTCCGAATTTATGCAAAGTCTCCTGGCAGGTGCTTCCGCAATATCTACCAACCGAGATACCAGTGGAGGATACCTGTGGTAAAGTGTGTAGCTTTCTTCAGTTATTAATTAATTGCAAGCCAGACTTCAGTGGCCATTTGAAAAATCTTTCAAAATCCCAAAATCAGCTGGCCTAGAAAGAAGGAGTCAACAAAAACACATCAGGACCTGGTTCTGACTTCCTACACATCTACGGAAAAAACCTCACAACACGTTCCTACGATTCTGACGAATCTTTCAAAAATACAAATCAGAAAACAGAAAGAAAGTGTTTGATCTTCAAAGCAATTAAGATTTTCAAGAGCTGTCAGAACTTAGTGCAATCAAATATATCTGCAATGACAGAATAACCTCATAGCTTTTTTACAGAATTATCCGTGGTCATTCAGCGTCACAGCCACTGTCAAATGGCCATGGCCTTACAAGAATGAGTAAAATGTCTTGCTCATAACCGAATTATAAAAGAGGAGGAAATGAAGCAAGCCAGCATCAAACACACACCTCCTAAGCCAGAAAAAGCACTTTGTGCCTCTCCAGCCAGGTGCCAGGATATTAGCTACAAGCCCCCCCAAAAACCAGCCCTGCAATACAGGCACATAGTACCAAATATTGATTCAAAGGAAAGCTTTGGCACTGCTAGAGTCTATATCATGGAATACAAGTTTCCAGATCAGAGCCGAAGAGACGGACGGTGTCTTGGCAACACAGACACGTAATATGCTCCATCTCATAAGCAGACTGAAGAACCAGGGTCCCAGTCACTGAAAAGAGCTGAAGTGTGCACCTAATTAATCCATCTGTCAGATCAAGCACAGCCTATAGTCACAAACCAAGCAGCAAGCAGTGCAATCTTCACACCTCTAAAAGTCAATACAGAAGCACCTCTAATGTGTGCTACCAGTTAACCTCATGGGAGGCTAAACTTTTTTTCTGGGTTTGTCTCTACATGAAGAAATTTTCCCCCAAAATTCAGGGATTACTCTTTGAGTATTCAATGTTGCAAATACAGAAACTTAGAGTTAATAAAAGGTTATATCGACATTTTCCACTGCAGCATGAGGGAACTTTTTTCTGTAGAAAGCATGGATTATAAATTCTATGTAGCTACATAATCCAAATAAAGCATTCTCCCATAACCAGATAATCTCTTTATAATAATTCTTACATGCACAGCATGGATCATCTCAGTTATTTTCACAATCACTTTGCCCTAATTTTTGCGAGAAGTACAAGAAATTGTTTTCACAGAACTGCTTTTGTGATATGCTTTCTGAGGTACACCCACTGAAGGGGTTGGCTCTGCTGGAAACGAAGAAGACAAGCAGTATGACTTTTTACTCCATTGGAGCAGCAGAGGAATTGCTAGTGTTTTGCAGAACTCTAGATTGTATCTTCAGGTTTTCCATTAGCATCCTGAAGTGGCAATTCCTGCCAGTTAAATCTCAGTACAGATGTGTCACAACATGTTTTCAAGAAAAGCTGGACTTGTTGTAACTCCTTTACCATACCCATTTCCCCTTAATCATAGCACAGTGATCAAAACTGGAATCTGATCCAACTTTAGACACACACATTATCAGAAATGGAATCACTAGCCAGCAGTTTCTCCTTGGCTTATCAACTGCCAGCAACCCGACGTGAAGTGCAGCTTTTACATGCTCCAGTGGGCTGGGTGACCTCCATCTTCTGAGCCTGTGAACATGCTGTTCCTGTAACTATTCTCAGAACTCCCTATTCACTTTTTTTTCCCCTTATATAAAGGGAAATTAAGATTAGAGAACCAGACAGACCCACAGGCCTAAAAGAGATTGATAGAGAGAGAGAGAAGAATGGTTAAGTCTTTCCCTGGACTGCAACACAATTTTGCTGCAAGATTCTTTGAAGTTTAAGAACTCTAAGCTTAAAAAAAAAACCAACCAAAAATGCTTTTCCTGCTGTTTCCATATCACATTGATCCTATGAAAGCCCTGTTACACACTCCTGTTCCCAAACTGTCCACATATCCCTCCAGCTTGTCTCAAGGGATGCTGTGCTTGGTTTTCTCTTGCTCCACATGTATTCCACAGTAGGATGCTATGAGAAACAAGGTTCAGGTATCATGCATTGCCTTGTGCTTTCAAAATAAATCCACATTTGCCACCATCAGGGCTCAATGTCACAACTAAAAAGACATGACAGCATTTAGATGACACAGGCTGTACTTACGCTAATCTATTTTGCCTCTGGAACAAAGCTGTCCCACAGAAGCACAACAGGAAGCATGGCTGCAGAGGGGAGGCTATTTCATCAGAGCCAGCCCCTTTATGGATATGGGAGCACTGCACATTTCTCTGCACACCTCAGACCCCTATTCCAAATGACACAAGTTTGGGAGGGTGAAACCTTCACCAGTTTTGCTCCTTCAGTGTGATCATTCCTTTCCATGCATTACCTGATGAAGCAGTGCCTGCAGGATCTGTATGTGGTGTTCAGCAGGAGAGTCTGCTCTGGCCATCACGGACAGTGTATTTTTCATTTGCATCACATGCATGTTGTTGGGAAAAAGGTCATGCTTTCATACAAAGAAGCATATTGTTTCTAGAAGCATCAGTCACAAGATCGTGCCAGACAAAAGCTTTGCAATGTCATCTCTGTCTAAGAACATTCTTATTTGTTTCTACTTTTCAATTAACAACATAAACCCCATGCAATGCACATCTCTTTCTCTCCCTCTCCCATTTCTCAGGTCAGTATGCTCAAGCAGCTCCTTGGCTGTTTGGGTTTTGCAGACTTGGGAAATTTTGAAATTTGTCTTTTACTACACCTCAAGGTACTTGCAATAACTGCCTACAAAACAAGTTTCAGATTAGAAATTACGCCCCACAATCGAGTCACTACCAAATGCAGACAAGCCCCATGAGTATTAAAGTAGTAAGTACCTCCTTGTACTGTGTTAAACACTACAGGTAAAAATCTTTTTAATCAAAGATTTCTAATCATGGCCACAAACATTAACATTTGTCTTATGGAATTGCTCTACTTATACAGAATTCAAACATTTTCTGAGCAAACAAGAATCACCAATATGGCTCTTGTGTATTTTCTTTGTTTGACAATCTCTCAATATAGAGAATACCTTCAGGATCAGACTGGGTTTACAGGACGCTGGCACCTCTCAGTGCTATATATATCACAGAATCACAGAATGCTTGGTGTTGGAAGGGATCTCCAGAGATCATCTGCTTCAACCCTAAGGTTTACTTAGGGGAGGTTGCACAGGATCACATCCAGGTGGGTTCTGAATATCTCCAGAGAAGGAGACTCCACAACTTCTCTGGGCAGCCTGCTACAGTGCTCAGCCACCCCCACAGTATACAAGTTTTTCCTCATACTCAGATGGAACTTCTTGTGGATATTCATGGAAATTCAATGCGGGGGGGAGGAAACAATAATTAGATCAGCATAAGCATCCCTAACATTGATGCAAGAACCAAGATTGGTTTTTACCTGGGGCCACATACAAACAAAAACATGAAACAAGACAGAAACAAGGGAAGCAGTTTGCTTGAATATGGGTGTACTAAATCACTAATCTACATTCCCATGCAATCAGTAAAACATGAAAAAGAGAAATTATAATTAGAATATTGCTGCTCTGCTTGGCTTAGGAAAAGAGACTGTCTACAGACTTAATGCTGCAGAGCCCAAAAGATCAGCTGCTCATATGAATGGAAGTTGGTTCAGGAAGGACATTGAAAAAAACCTGCATCAGACAAGCATGAAGCAAGACACCATACCATTCCTGAAGAGGAACAACTCATGTCCGATGGTCCTGGATGCTGAAAGAAACAGAAGCTCAGCAGAAAAGCTCTAACACAGCCTATTTTGGAAGCATGCTGTGGGAAGCCTGTGAAGAAAGAGATTGCAGATCACTGATAAGGTACATTTGTGCTACCTGCTTCGGCACTGCACACAGAGTCCAAACAACGTGCTCTGGCAGGAACAGTGCTGGGTTATAGGAGTCACTTGGTGGATAGTTATCTGATAGCCTGACCTATACAATGATGCTGTTGACAAGTTTTCTCCACTAACTCCAGACAGACAATTTGTCAACAGCAGCAATAAAGCTGCAGCTATGCAGCAGAACTTACTAAGCTCAGGAAGAATTGAAATATTAGCAAAATAACTTGTTCACAGGCAGAGGCTGCATCTCCACTAGGCAGCTCACCAGTAGAGTTGGAATAACTTTTCCCTTCTGTATGGGAAATAAGGTCTTATTCATCTTCAGAGAACCAGTGCTCTTCTCAAAAAAAGCAACTTGTGCTGTCTTCAGTTTTACTAAAAATAACAAACTTTCCTCAGTCCACAACTAAGATGATTCTGCAACTCATCTAGTAAAATCAGCTGGGATGCAGCCAGTATACTCTATGTGTATTTAGGAGAGCATTTCTCTGTGAAGAGGTTCCTGAAGTGATAAACCTTGGTATCCTGTGAATCGGTGATGGATGTGTCCAAAAGCTGAGCAGATTTCCTAGCAGGTATTCTTCAAAATTAAGTAAATTTCCACCTACAGTTTCATTCACTCCAACTCAGTATCCTCAGACACAAACCAGTGAAACAAATACTTGCTTTCTCTTGCATACTAAAAAATGGACACCAGCTCATTGCAGAAGATTACACTTTAAAACTCAAAGAATAACGGTCAGGCAACACAGGGTTTGAGCTGGACTGACAGATTTATTAGTTGCAAGTTGCATGGCTGCATCACTACCATGTCAATTCTATAGTGACAGATACAGAATAACCTTAGAGGAATCTTAAACTTGGAAAGGCACAGGAGTCCACCAAAGATGCATGGTCTGCGTGAGTGCGAGGGGAAAGTGTAGACACATTTCTACAGACTGTCTGTGGAAAGTGACAAATAACTGATCTACACAGAAGCCAAAGGACAACTACTGCAGCCAAGGTCTTAAAATGTCTGGAAAAAAGAGGCATGGCCATTAGCCAGCTCCACTCTTAATCCCCTACCCTACAGATCAGACAGGTGACAGGGTCTCCTCCTTTATCTTTATCAAGTTCAGTCTTCAATTTCACCAAAAGTAAGATATATCTCCAGAAAGGTCATAGCCCTGTTGGTAAGCTTCCCTGAGGGCTTTCCTGGAATCAAGACTTGCAGAATTGAAGGCATGACTTGTTCTCCTCCCTCGCCCTGGCATTTTGCTCATGTCATCTCATCTCCTTACGGACCTGCCACTACCTATTGGTACGTCAGTAGCAGAAATTGCTGTCTGAGTAGGTATTAACAGCAAGACACAGATAACGAGCTCTTGGGAATTATGGAAGAATCCCAATAGGGGACTGTGCAGATTTAATTGTTCACTGCCCCCCTTTAAACACGTTCCTTTATTCCAGAAAGATTTCCAAACACAACTAGCAGCACAATCATAGCCAGAGCTTGTATAAAGAAGTGGAGAGGAAGCAGCAGTGTTCCTGCAGGGACAGTGAGAGCCAGAACATGCTCCTGTGTCCTGACAGGTCATCCTCTAGCTATAGCAGTCACATCCCTCACCACTGTCATTTGGGAGCCTGTGCTGGATCACTGTTGGAGTTTCAGCCTGGCCAGGGGTGGTAATAAAAATGTTCCTGTACGTCTGCACCACAGGCCTAATACGGGACAGGGAGGTGACAGGACAGAACCCCAGTGAACTGAAGTATTCAGGGAGGTAATCTTTAGGCTGCTGTTACAGATGACACCACAGCACATCAAAAAAAAAGCTGTATAACTAAAAGTAGCACTGTCTGAAATAATTCTATTTCAGAACCCACAGTACTGCAACATTACAAATCTCATGTACTGTAAGCATTTACAAAACATATATCTGTGTAACCCCTGGGCTACATTACAATGAATATATACAAGGATGACATTTTCATTTTAGAAGCTTTTCCCTTCCAGAAAGATGAGGGTTTTGTGCATCTGCATTAGAAACCTAATGTTATATTAAAATATTATTTCTAAGCCCTGCAGGTATAATCTTTCTTTTTGCTTCTTAGTTACTTTTGTTTTTCTATTCTTAGGTTTTTCCCCATTTTAGGGATGCATCAGAAAAAACAAAGAGTTCTTAACACATGGCACAACTTACTTAGTGTGAGATACTCAATACTTTCCAAAAATAAAGAATGCAAATTTTATAAGCATGCTGAGCACCCATGCTGTCTGCTGACTAAAATTACAGTTTGTTTTTTAAAAACTAAGTATCCAGTAGATAATCTAATCTTTTTTTTCGGTCTTCTAATTTAAAAAAAAAAAAAAGCTGTATGGAAATGTATCTTCTATATCTTCACAGTTTCTGAAAATTTTACACCTCCAGAACCAGTGCAGATTCGGCACTTCAGCTAAAAAACCCAGCAGTATCACTGCAGGATTTGGCTAACCAAAACCCTTAGGTTGGCTGTCGTCATCACAACTAGAGCTACCAGGCTGAGGTCCCTGCTGGCAAGGAACCAGGCCAGCCACAAAGCTTCAGAATGAGATATAGGAACCACTAGCCCCATTTCTCTGGAAAGAGCTCCCATTTTTCATGTGGGCTGAAAACTGGGAAACTGAAATACTGCATTCCTGCTGCTGTTTTCAGAAAACGAGCCAAAGTCTCAGAAGTTTGTGTCAAAGCTCCACTGAAGCTGCTGCACTTTGATAGATGTGTTTCCTTAGGAAAAGCTGTACTGGTGCCATGTGGGCAAAAGCACTTTTACTCTACTTTCATTTATGTGTCAAGAACAGAAACTGCTTGTATCAGTGTACAGGAGCAATGTGTGATCCAACACTGTCACCTGTCAGTTTCCCATCAAATGCCAGCCAAGAACTGGTGTGTCAAGAGACACAGGCTCAGGAAGGTTCCACGTACCAGCAGACTCAAGATACAACCCCACTGCATCATACTCAGTACATTTCATTTTAACAAAAATACCAAGGATTCAGCAAGAGTTTAGCTAACAATTGAAAACACAGACCTACAATTCACAGGGAGGACATGCAGTGAGGCTCCAGTGCTGAAGAAAAGATGGGTCTACATATAATTACAGACTCTGCCATTCTTATTTCAAAGGGAATTTTAATTCTTTTTTCTCTGCAGCATCCTCACTGTGCAAGTATCCCTTCATCTCTCTGTCTCCCTTTAATATCTACCATTTTAATGAGAATTTTCCGCTAGGACAAAAAACTTGGAGAAGACAAACCAACACCAATCTTCACAACAAATGCACCACCAGCAACAGACTGGGAAAAACTGGCTAGTTCGAAGCCCATCTGCCAAGATAGCTATCTACTAAGTGTAAATATCCCAAAATAATGAATATCAGACCTCATCACACCATGCATCCCTGTAATGCTGGTATTGACTTTACCTGAAAATAACCCACTACCCAGCAGCTAAGGAAGAGTGCCCTTTCTGTGAGTGCAGAAGGATCTTGACAAGTTAAGTTGGAGACAAACAGAATCTAGGCAGAACAGAGTTTCTGCAGTTGAGCTTGTATTACGTTGATAAGGATGACATGATACTAAGCATTGGGAGTAAACAAAGCACCCTGTAAATTAGTCCATATTAATTTGATGAGGCAGGGACTTTTCGGATGAAAGGCAAAAGCCACCCATATTTGAGAATGGAAATGTAGATCAGAACAGACCATCCTATTTTCATGGAGTGGCACCACATGAATGTGACCAAGTGCCTGTTACCAGCCTGTCTTTCTCCTGTAATGAATATGTACAGAGTTGTACCACAGTATCAAAACATGCAGAGTAATGCGTCTCTCAAAGATGTGAAACACTAGGCCTCATCCCATCCTACAACCAGACAACGTTTAACAGGGTCTGTATGCCATTCTGTCCATCTGCCCACAGCAACTCTGTCTCATTAAGTCCTGCACTGAACTTTTCCTTGGGTCTGCATTAGTTACACAGCAGTTCTCATAAAATAGTTGTAGAGGTCATGCAGAGTCAAGCCAGCCTGCATGACTTCACAATGCTTATTCAAACAGCCTGGAGAGAGGAAGAAATGACCGCCTGCCTTCTTAACTTCACATCACTGCATCTGATGCAATGGGTAGGAGTGTACATACAACAGAGTTGACCACCATGCAGCCTGCAGACCAAATGCTTCTCAGCTCTGCAACACAATCCCTGTCTGACTTGTTATCAGCAGAGAGAAACTACGGCAAGTAGAGATCCTAATAGGCTTTGTCAGACCAAGCAGTACTCCACACAGCTCCAGCCTGTACTAGTTAGGCCCTGCCCTCAGCCTTGCAGTGGGATGCCAATGCAGATCTTGGCTGAACAAGGCTGTCAAAGAGAGAGTGTTCCCCAACCAGACACATTAGAGCTTTAAAGAACTCAGTTTTGCATACAGCCATGGATACGTCAGGTTCTCTGTCTCTGCTCTGTAAATACAACACTGATTATTGTCAGAATGTACAGCTAGTGGACACCAGACACTAATGCACTGTCACTCCTGACAGGCAGCTGATCAATAAATAGTGCAAGTACCAGCAGCAGGTTTGGAGGCTGAGGGGTCCAGGAGGGTTTCAGATGCTTCCTAAGAATGGCTTCCCTTCAGCATTTAACAACCATATCTACCTCTTAAGTTTGAAGATGGGCAGATCAGCAGGCCTGTCAGATGGTTTCTAGGCAGATCAGCAGCGGTTATCCCGGAGTTCAATATAAAGACATCAAAAGCTAAGATGACATTTCATCTATGCAGATGAACAGTCAAAAGCACCCATGCTGATCAACAATGTTAAGGATTTTGAGCAAAGCCTAGCTTCACAAATCTCATTTCAGCACCCTTCTCAAACTGGCCAGCACTCAGAGGGAACAGTGCTTTCTTAGGACACCGTCCAGTTTGAACAGGATGAAAAAATATTTCATACAGTGTGTGCACTTCAAATCAAGCAAGGTACCTTCTCTTCTCTACTTGCTTTCAGCAGGGGATCATTTTTTTTATATAGCTTCAGTGACAGGTCACAATGACCCCTATAACCTGAGAAAACAAACTTTTATTTTAGCCCTCTGCATGTGGAAAAGACTGACAGCTGCATCTCCCCCTGAGACCATGCGCAACTGAAAGCTTTTAGCCTGGGAAGAAGAAACAAGAGGTGCTGAGATGTTAAGGTTATTCTGTATTTTCTGCCGATTTTGACAGGGATACCAGTAAATTTTCTTTACAGTAGCTAGTATGGGGCTATGATTTGGATTTTTGCTGGAAACAGTGTTGATAAGACAGGGGTGTTTTAGGTATTGCTGAGCAGTGCTCACACAGAGTAAAGGCTTTTTCTGCTCCCCACCCCAGCAGTGAGGAGGCTGGAGGGGTACGAGAAGTTGGGAGGGGACACAGATGGGACAGTTGACCCCAGCTGACCACAGGAACATTCCATATCTTATGGTGTCATGCTTAGCATATAAAGCTGGGGGAAGAAGAAGGACAGGGGATGCTGTTTGGAGGGATGATGTTTATCTTCTCAAGTAACCAATAGGTGTGATGAAGCTGTCCCTGTTTTCCTGGGGATGGCCGAACATCTGCCTGCCCACAGGAAATGGTGGATGAATTCCTTGTTTTGCTTTGCTTGTGTGCATGGCTTTATCTTTACTTACAAAACTGTCTTCACCTCAATACACAAGTTCTCTCACTTTTACTCCTCTGACTCTCTCCCCTATCCCAATGTGGGAGAAGAGTGAGCTGTGAGGCTTTAGAAGAGTTCTAAAGCCTTTCCTTATGGTTGCTTTTCTGCTTGTTTTTACAGAGTCAAATGGTTTCCAAAAAGGGAGTTTGCCACCAAATTTGATGTTAATGTTCCGATATGTTGACTTACCATTAATGTTCTGCAAGTATGAATGCTTAAATCGCTTCATTTTTCTTTTCCCTATAATTATATGCATACCTTTGACTTTTTTTGCAGGATTTACTTGGAGTAAAAGATCACTGACTTCTACAATGGAAAAATCATGGATGCTTTGGACCTTTGTTAAAAGATGGCTACCAGCTTTGGCTTCCTGGTCTTGGAGTCTCTGCTGTATTTGTCTTTTACCCTTGATAGTGACTTTCCACTTGTACGGAGGCATTATACTACTTATATTAATATTAGCTGACAACTGGGTTTAAGACACAACAGCTTTAAAGTACAGGATGGTAGGGAGAGGGACAGGACAAATGGTAACTGTAACAGAACAAAACAACAGAAGTGCCCAGAACCATGTTACCCAAGGAAATTAGTATGATAAACACCAGACTTGCAAGGATTCTTGCAGTTCCTACTTGCAAAGTACAGACCAGAAACCACAAAGCAGAGGAAACCAATGAAAATGCTGTGCCAGAATTGTTATGTCCCACCTGAGACTGACGGCAACATTTCCATGTACATGGGAAAATCCTACACACCCAGAGCAACAGCCCCTCACATACACAAGGTTTCACTGTGAGCTCCATTAGCTGGAAAAGAGCTGCAACCCTGAAGCCAAGGTTCAGAGTATTCTATTAATACAAGTGTAAAAGCCCTTTGTGAAAATTTTCTAGTCCCTGCATGTTGAAGGAAACCTGCTTTCTAAGCTTACTATTGCTGCTGCATAATACAACACCCTATACTGAGATAACAGGGTTGGACGAGACTACCTCTTTAGATTCTGCTTGGTTCATGTCCATGCAAACATGCATGTATGTGCAAATTCTATTCTTCCACTATCATTATGGAGTTTCTAGAAAATCCTTAGGAGTATTTTTTCGTCTGCCAACAGCTTTTTCAAACTTGCAACTCTCACTACTATGCTGACAATATGACGAATAAAGAGGGCCATTCTTGTCACATTTGTTGCCTGTGCTTGATAAAAACACAAACAATGGGTAGGGCATGCAACAAGCCCACATCAGCTTGTAAGAACAGTTTTTTGCCCCACCACAAAGGTTGTAAGCCAAAGAATCAACTAACCAAGAAAACCCAAAACAAACCAAGCTAAGCATATTTTCACAATTTGTCAACACTTCCAAAGTAAGAGAAATGTTTTTCTTGCCACCGAGGGATAATTTGATTCTGTAGACCTTGTAGAGCTTTTCTGTTCTCAGGCCAATCGTTATGTTCTCAACTTCTCTCAAGCACTAGCTGCAACAAGGAACCGAGGATTCAGATACATCAACTCTAAATAATGTATGGTCTGATACATGGGAAATCTCAGTAGCACTTCAGTGCTAACATGAACCTGTCAGCAACCTATCCTCACCTGCTACCAAGAGGAACTGTGCAAGTATTTCATTACAGTTCTTTCCACCTCTCCAAACATTTCATATCCCTGTCTCACATAATCAGCCCAAGATGGAATTTGCTTACTCCAGGTGCCAGAGGGAATCAACATCTTGAGTGAGTGAGTACATGATCCAGCTTTCACTTTAATGCCGGGGTGAACTGTATTTCAACAGGTCCCAAGTCACAAATAACAACACACCTTCAAGCACAGACTGAGGTGGACTGGGGAGTAAGGGGAGGGGAACACACAAGAGAACCTCTCCCAGATGGGAAACAGAAATGGACAAACACATCCAGAGTTCTGTGGCAGGCAGCCGGGGCACAACACATACACAAGCAAGCCTGTGGCATCAAAGCAAAGCAGCTACATACTCCTAAGGCGTCTTGGACTACTTGATGATGGTCTAGCCTATTCCTTGGCTGCCAGCCAGCTGGCCTTTCTTCCTAACTCATTTCAGAAGCTACCAAAAGCCCACGACCACTCTACCTTCCCATTTAGGCATCTGCCAAGTCCCACAAGCCTGTACACTTCCCTCTCTGCAAAGATTCCCCAGGGCCCCATGTAGTAGTGTAACCATTATGTCAGGCTCTTCAGAGCTCATTAATTGAGTATAATTGTGTCTACGAAGTGAAAAAACATCCTGATATGAAAAACGCATGTCCTGGCACGGGGAAAGCAGAGGGCAACAAACCCTCACAGATTGCTTTCCTTATGGGAAGAATTTTATGCGAGCAAAACTATTTTAGATTTTAAATTTGACAGAGACGTTTCTTCGCAAAACACCTGGACTTTTCACACGATGAGCATCTCAGTGTCGAGGGCAATGGCTACAAAAACAGCCTCGGAGAAGGTCCTGCAGCCTCGCATCGCGAGCAACTTCACACCCCAGCCCGTGCAGCTCTCCCGTCCCTGGGGAGTGTCGCTCCCCGCCCGGGCTGTGCACAAACACCGCCCTTTTCCTCTCCTATTTTCTAAAGCTCAGTTAAAAGCCCAGCCACCCTCAACACCTCCAGTTGATCCCACCGGGCTTCCCGGTCCCTCCGCCGCTTCCCACCTCTCCCAGGGGCACTCCTGGGCGGGGGAGCACCCAGGGATGCTCCGGGAGAAGCGACGCTCGCAAGCGCGGCAGGAGCGGAGCCGCCCGCCCGCCCCCGCCCGCTCCTGCCGCCGCTACGGACGGGGACACCCCGGGGGAGGAGGATGAGGATGGGGGGGGGGGGGGGCAGGATGAAGGGCCGTGCGGGTGCCCCGGGATGACACAGCAGCGGCCCCGGGGGTGAAGGGCCGGGGATGGCGGCGGCGCTCCCCGGGCTCCCCGTTATATAACGGCAGCCCCGCCGCCCCCGCAGCGCTGGCACCGCGGGTGCGGGTGTGCGCGGCCCCTCCGTGCCGGGGCCGTGTCCGCCCGGGCTCAGCGCGGCCCCGCCCGCCCGCCCCTCACCAGCGGCTGCATCTCTGCGCGCACGGCGGGCACCTGGAACCGGTCTATCTCCTCCATCATGGTGGCGGCGGCGCCGGGCGCGGCGGGCGGAGCGCGGGGAGGGAGGAGGGCGGGCGGGAGGGCGCGTGCGGCTCCTCAGGCGCTGAGGGACGGCACGGACAGCGACGGCGACAATGACAATGACAACGACACCGCCCGCGGCTGCTGCTGCCTCATCGCCGCCGCCGCCGCCGCCGTGACTCAGCCGCGCCGCTTCCGGGTCCGGCCGCCGCCCCGCCCTCTTCCTGAATATTCATGAGGAGGGCGGGACCACACGTACTAATTGGGGCCCGGATGGTGGGCTACGCGGCCACGCGCTTTTGAATATTTATGACATGGGTGGGGCCGCTGTTAATACTTTGGGGGGCGGATGCTGCGTCCCTGAGGCGCTTCCCCCTCTGGAATTTTGATGAAGTGAGAGGGGAGATCTCCTGTTCAAGGTCCAGATGCTCCGTCCTCCGCGGCCCCTACCCTTTTTTGAATATTCATGAGGCGGACGGAGGCACTACCACAGCGGCCTGGCGGCGGCGCTCCTGTGGCCCCGCCCCATTTGAATATTCACGGGGCGGGGCCGCTCTCGCCGGTTCGGGGCCCGGATGATCGGTGTGCAGCGGCCGCCGGGACGTACCATTCCCTCCCTCGGGGGGGGAGCACGGAGGCGTGTGAGGAATCGTCTCGTCCGCCCGCCGCTTCCGGTGCGTTGCCATGGCTGCCGCGATCAACTTCCGGCCGGCCGGGTGGGCGCCGTGAGGGGCGGCCGTGAGGGGCTGTGAGGGACGGCAGGGGCCACTACGGTGAGGAGAGGCCATGCCTGCCAAGGCGGCCGACAAGCGCCGGCAGGTAAGGGCTTGCCGCCGCACTCCCGTGGCGACAGCGCCGTGGTGACGTCACCATCGATGCCATGACGTCACCCGCCCGAATGGCGTCACTGCAGAGCCTCCTGCAGCGGGGACGGCGGCCCACAGGAGGGAGTGGCGCTGTGCAGCCCCGCTGTGGCTGTACGGCCCTCGGCTCCTGCTCTGAGCGCTGCCCCTGGTGTGATGCCAGCGATGACGTCACTGTCCCCAGAGTCGCTACACGTGACGTCACCGTGTACAGCCCAGATCGCTTCCCTCTGGGCTCACAGAGTCACAGAATTGTCAGGGTTGGAAGGAACCTCTAGAGACCGGATTATCCAGTCCAACCCCCCTGCCAAGGCAGTATCACCTGGACCAGGTGACACGAGAATGTGTCCAGGTGGGATTGGCATGTCTGCAGAGAGGGAGAATTCACAACCTCCCTGGGCAGCTGTTTCAGTGCTCTGCCGTCCTCAACACAGAAAAGTTCTTCCTCATGTTGAGGTGGAACTTCTTGTGTTTTAGTTTATGGCCATTGCTTCTCATCCTGTCACTGGGCACCACTGAAAAGGGTCTGGCACCATCCTCCTGGCACCTGCCTTTGGGATATTTGTATGCATTGACGAGATTCCCCTCTCAGTCTTCTCCAGACTAACCAGGCCCATCTCTTGCAATCTTTCTTCATAAGAGAGATGCTTCAGACCCCTCATCATCTTTGTGGCCTCTGCTGGACCCTCTCCAGTAGCTCCTTGTCTTTCTTGTCCTGAGGAGCCCAGAACTGGACTCAGCACTTCAGATGTGGCCTCACTAGGGCCAAGTAGAGGGGCAGGATCACCTCCCTGGACCTGCTGGTCACACTGCTGATCCCATTCGCTTTCCTGGCCCCCAGGACACACGGCTGGCTCATGGTCAACTTGTCAACTATCAGGACTCCCAGGTCCTTCTCTGCAGAGCTGAGAGATTGAACTGAGAGCTGAGGTTGCCCCACTGAGCTGTAACCTGCAGGGCTGGGTGCAGCAGCAGGGTCAGCACAGTCCCCCTTGGCCCTGCTGACTGCCTGGCTGCATCAGGTTGTGTCACTCTGTCCCTTCTCTGGGGTGTGGTGTCACCTGTGGTGTCACCCTGTGAGTTCTCTGGCATTTCACAGCTATTCGGGCAAACCAGCACATCCCAAAGCTGCAGCACCTCCCCACTCTGTGCTGTTCAACCCTGTCCTCAGTTGCCATTGTCAGGCCGTTTCATCACACTTCCAGCATAAGACACCCCTTCCAAGGCAGATTTTAATGCACTCAAGGTGTGTCCACCTGCCAGAGAATCTCTTGGGGTCACTGAGCAGACAGGATGAAATCCCTTTCTTTACAAAGTTTTAAAAAATTCTTTCAGTTGTACCCAGCTGTAAGTTTTGCCACTTCCCTTCTGTTTTAATATTTGGTCTTTCCTCAGTTCAGACAATGAAATGGAATCATCTGCTGCTCTTCCTGGCCCTAACTCTACGGTGCCATGAGGTCTGTGTCTGTGAGACCTCACTGGATTCCTTTGGGCTCTGTGTGGACATGTCTGCATGCATCCCCTCGCAGGATGAAGGGATCAGCCAGATTAATTCCTGGATCTGATCTACTCCTGCACTATCAAAGTGTTTGATTTAAAAGCAGATGATGGCCGGCTTGTAAAACCCTTTTGTTGTCATGTTTAGGCCAACTCCTACGCATTTGATCCTTGGGGTGGGAGGAAGAAGGTTGGCATAGGTGTCCCAGAAGTGACTGAGAACAAGGAACCTACTTCCTCTGTCCAGAACACATGACAGAAAGCAATAACTGATCAAGGGAAGTGGAAGGAAAAAAAAAGAGGGATCAGTGTGACTGTCCAGAGCTGTAGGGTGGTACCTGAGCTCTCTGGGCAATCCTTCAGGGTCTGTGAGGGAGTCTGAACAGCAGGAGCTCTTTCAGTGAGGGAGCAGCAACCCTTGCTGCTTATCTGATCACCTCCTACCCTTTGCAGACAGCAAGAGAGAGAGGATCACTGTGACATTCCCGATCTCCTACTGAGCACTAGTAATTAATGAGATACAAAGGGCTTTATAAAATTTACAAAGGACACAAACTCAAAACCAAAACCCACATCCAGTCCTAGATAATGAAGATGTTTACAGTAAAATTATAAAATCCAGTAATAATGGTACAAACTAAACCTGGGATGAAATGCTTGCTCTGAATTTCAGTTTCTTTTATTTTCAGAATTTTCACATAAATATTTTCAATCATTTGCAGTCGCCGTTATCTCAAATGCTCTGAAACAAAGAAGCTTTGATTCACATGTTATTTGAAAAAATTAATGTGCTGCAAAGGCATTAATTTTATTTTAAAGCTCTCAAAACATCATAAACTGCTTAAACTCTTAATATATTTGGCTTCCCCCATAACTTTCATTACAACAACTTAAAAGACATTAATTATAACTCGTTCTGTATTGCCTTTCCTATGTTTGCCATGAGGTTATTAAATCTGATTGCTGTTTCATGGCCTTTTATTTCCTAGAATATTCTTGCAGTGGAAGAATTGTGTGCTTGACTAGCTGGCTCTGGAATCCAGAGGCTTTTGCCTCATTTTCCCTGACTCAAAATACAGCCCTCATCTCAGTGGCTTTGTGATTCTGAGGAGTGAATACCTTTGCACTACTCACTGTCCAGTCAGGGCCTGATGTTTGATATTTACTGGGCTATAGTGGCCACTGTAAAATTAATTGGTGAGTCAAGGTCCACATTCCGGTTCTTGACAAGAATTTTACTGTAGTTTATGCTCTTTTCACCTGTCCCTGTGCTCTTCATTCCTCTGTTTCTTATATTTTGCTTTATTCTGCTCTGCCTCTTAGGTCTGTCACTGCTGACTGCTTTACCTTTGAAAATTTTGTTCCTGTGATTTTTCTCAAAGCTGAGATACTTACCTGTACACTCCCAGGTCCTTCCCTTTTACCACATGTCACTTCCAGCTCCTCCTCTGCTTTCATGACTCCATGTTCTTCAAGAGCTTTGTGATCAATTCTTGTTTTCTTCTTCTTCTCTCTTATGTAGTGGTTGCCTGCTCTTCTTCTCTGCCTGTCTTGCATCTACCTTCTCCTGTGACACCAGTTTCTTTCTTTATTTCACTCTTTTTTTCTTCTTTATCCAGGTGACCTCTGCCTCCAGTTCAGTGTCCAGCCACCTGATGGGTGAAAATATGTCAAAGTCAGGTTGACCATCAGAATTAAAGTCTGTGACCTCCCAGATGAACTGCTTGACTCAATCTAACCTTAATTATAACCATCTTTAGGATTTTGTATGTTCGTATACATTAATAACAAATGTGTTTCAATGCTCAAAGTCTTAAAATAGTTTTGTATGTCTGGATCTTTGTGTTCCCCATACAGCCTTGGAAATAACAATACTTATGTACGCTCTGTGCTTCAACAACACCCTTCCTTTCACATCTGAAGTGTGCTATGCACAATTGAGCTCAACAGCATTTTGTGAGGATGTAGAATTATGGAAAGGCATAAGCCGACTTTCCTGGATCAGGCTGAAGGGAATGGATGAATGAGATTCTCAGCTCCCCTGAAGAATGAAACCTTGAGTATGGCAAACAGGACAGCCAGAAATGGGGTGTTTTTAAAAAACGCTGACCTGTGTGGCAGAAGTTGTTGGTAGGGCAGGGTGTCAGTCCCATGTGTGGTGCTGGGTGGTGAGAGAAAGTGGCCAACAATTTTAAGATTGCTTCTTTGAACATGTTTGCCAGGTGTGCTGCTGGAAGTGTTTGTTCCAGATTTCCATGCCTTTGCTATTTGGTGTGTGGCTCAAGGAAAAGCCTTGAGTGGGGAGTGGAGAGCACCCTGTGCTACGGTGTGTGTACCTCTGTGGCTGAACCCAGGCCAGGGAGAAGCAGGGTTTGGTTATGGTTTCTTAGCTGATACTGACTTCTCATTTACAATGTGCAAAAACCAGACTATCTGGTCTTATCACTTTAGGGTCAACCCCGCTGTCAGAAGCAGGTCACTTAAACAGTGTAAAGAAAGCACCTGAATTTGGACAGCAAGGCATTTCTTGTTACACCTGTGGTCTTGCACCCACTGACAGGTAAACAGCATCTTTGTTGTTCAGTAAGTTAGAAAAGAGAAACAAAGAGACCCCCTCCCCAACCATGCAACAATCAGAGGTAGTTTACTTTTTTTTTTTCTTTTCCTTTATTGTTTTCCCCAGAAAAGGCTTTTTAAGGTGCTTACTTGTTCTTAAACCTGCATTAAACTATCCATGGAATATAAAATAAACACTCTATTTAGTGCCTCTCAGAAAACAGTATAAAATGTATTGGCAAATAGCTCTTAAATTGGCATCCCTACTGTGTGCAAATGGATGTCTGCTGCAGGGCAGGATGGAAGTCACTATTTTTCCTTTGACTTTGTTTTCATCTGTGCTTCTCTGCTTCTTTTTGCCAACTGGTGGTTTACTGTGGAGTTTGCTAATATTCAAAACAAGAGTAAAAAGCTAGCAGGAAGCTTATTAAATGCTTTTACAGAAATGTCAAGCTTAGCTCTTATGATGTCTCTACCTCTTCCTTTTAGAACCCTGCAAGCAGCTGTGTGCTTCTCTTTTTTTTTTCCTCCAGATTACTTGTTAACATCTGTGCTGTGCTGCAGAGGAAGTGGGAATGACAATGTCTCTGCTCAAGAAGATGAAGTAAACTTAGCATGAGCATTCTGTGATTGTGTTACGGTGACAGCTAGCATGAGGAACAGAAAGGCTACAGAAATGTCTCTTTAAATGATCTTTAAAAATTATAGTGTGGGTTTGTAATTGCCCTGATGAGTGTTTCATTAATATGTAAACGATTTTCAGCCCTTGGAAATTTTACTTAATATGAACTGACACTTCAGCTTGGCAGAGTGACCAACCTGCATCATCCCTGCCTCTGAGTTTTCTGGCATTTTAGTCTGGATCTGCAAATACAGATCTACTCGTCCAAACTTATGCTTTAAACGTAGGGAGAAAATTCACATTTCTCAAGGAGATACTGGGTTGTGGTGTCTGGCTCTTCACCATACAGTGAACCCTTGCAAGATCTAGTCTGGAAGGGGCAGTTTAATCTGACAGGATGGGGGAAGGATGTACCAGCCAGCAAAGGCTATACTGGGGGCTTTTATCCTGGATGGCAGGACACCACATGTGGTAACATCATTCCATCTCCTACTTGGTTAGTCAGGCAGGCTTTGGATCTGAATGTGAGGGATGGATGGATTTTTTTCTTGAAGGATTTCTGCAGGCACTAGTTCAGGATTCAGTCTGGTTCTTAAATAAACACTTGCTCTTGAGAGTAAATCTCTGCTTCCTAGGTCGCCAAGACAATTTATTTACCACCAGCACTGCCACTGCCAAGTCAGAGGTTTTCTGCGGAACAGGATGAAATAGCTGAAAAGTAGGGCTGCAGAAAATAGCTGTTCAAAAGAAAACAGATGTGATTGTTCCAGGACTTGGAAAAAACTTCAGAGCTTTTATCTTCACCTGGGAAGGCAGGTACTGATAGTCCTGTCTGTCTTGTGTAAACTCAGTTAATGAGTCTCAGATCAGCAATTACTGGCTGTCATATCACCAACAAAAAGAAAGAGCAATAATCACTGTAGATGAAGCAAGAAGAGCAGGACTCAGATGTATGGTTATGATTTTTTATTTTCCTCACTGCAGTACAATCCGGAAACATGTTACTAGGGTGTTGAGTTCAAAACTTCCAGGGGACATTGCATCTCTTTGATGCTTGCCTTCCTCTTATATGCTTTAGGGATGTGGAAATAAGATAGGTCTTATGAAATGCCAGCCTACTAGTGCTTGGGTTTGGTGTTTTTTTTTTTTTTTTTTTCATTTATGGCAATGCTATTTGGAAAATAGCCACTAGTTTCTCCTTATTTTAGTTTTCCTGTTTTATAACTAAAAAAACCTTATATATATATATTGCTGAAACATCCTACCTAAAAATACAATTAGATATGCTTGTTGAATATCTCAGCAACAGGAAAACATCCTGTTGAAAGACTTGAGTTTGCAGCTATTTGTACCTCTTGGTAGCTTGTCTGATTTACAGGGAACTGTGGCAAGGGAAAGGAATATTTAATGGCTTTTAAAGCATCACTTTTCATCTGTTTCCTCTCTTAATTTGTATTATCCTGTCAGATTACTGTATGTTTGTGGTAACCAGTAGTCAATATGTCTTGTGCTGTAATAGATGTCTGTCCGAAGGAAGAATTCCTGGGTGCTGCTATGATAAACACACCCTGGAAAAAAGGTCCAGAAAGGAACAGTCACTTGAGTTTTCTATGTCCTTCATTTAAGTACTGTGACTGTTATGAGCTTCTTATGTCTTTTTACTGTTGGAACTCTAGTAATCTGTCATCAGCATAAAACATGATTAGCATCCCTAAATTCTGATTCTGGCATTTTCCACTGTAGCACTGGAGCGCCTCCCAGAGTGGCAAGGGTTATGATAGTGACCTGGAGGTGAGAAATTCCTTTCAACTCCTTGATGCCTGCTGCCGCCAATTCCTCAGTTCCTTAGCAACGTCTCTTTTTTTTGCTAATATATATTCCTCATGATTATTCACACTCCTCTTTTTGTTAATTAATATTATTTTTAAAGCCAGGCATAGCAGCACCATTTATTAGGAAGATTTAGGAAGATACTTGGTTTTTTTTTGGTTTGGGTTTTGGGTTTTTTGGTTTTTTTTTTTTTTTTTTTTTTTGTTTTTGTTTTTTTTTTTTTGTTTTGTTTTGGTCGCAAGACCATCTTTATCTAGAATTTGCTAGAATGTAACTGTTTGAATTGAAATGTTCTTTGTTGGCTGTCTGACTTAGGCTAACAGTTACAAAAAAACCAACACCACTCTAGGTGTTGAACAACGGAAACTAATATACTGGCAGTAACTTAACCTGCGAGAATTGACGTAAGCCAGGGAACCTACGGAAAACCAAGTGTGTCATTGTGGAATTAAGCTGTGTATCATAACGGCTGTGCCCAGTGGGATGAATTAAATGTTACCCCAGCAACCTTAATTCTCACATTTTCTAACTTCCAAACACTTCTCTTTGAGATGCTAATATTAGTCTGTTAACTTTTTTTCTGTAGCTAATCTAACAGCAATAATGTGCTTGAATTTTAGAGATGGGTATGAAGGCCAGTAATTGTCATAAACATCTTACCTAGTGAATCATAATGTTGATTCACAGTTATAGTTTATTTTTTGTTTGTATTGCAGACTTTGTGACCTCTTCCCTGTTGTACAAACACTGTGTGGTATGTCTGAAGTAGCTGTCAGAGTAAAAAGATTACACCTTTAATAATAGTTTATGGGTAACGGATTGACCGAGTAAAAAGAAGAATGAGGAAGCAATAACAATCATTCTGAGCCCTGGTGGCAGGACACAATCTATGTGGGTGCTATTGAAACTCTTTACAGGTGATGTGGCAGAGAAGGGATTTAAGGCAAGTTATGAAAAAGGAAATGTGCTGGCTTTGGAAAGATTTACAGGGAGCAGGAGCTTGCAAAAGCAATAGCAAATACCACCCCACCCCCCCCCAAAAAAAAAAAGGATGTCAGGGCTGCCTTTTTCAGCAAATGACATGGCAGTATTACCTGTGCTATTATCTGAATTAGGAGTCAGAGTAAAAGATTTTGTTTTCTTGACTGCCCCATGTTTGCTCACCAACTTGCTTCTTGTAATAGTTTTAAACAGATCTCGTTTTGATGAGTTTCACCTACTGCTAATACTGCCAAAATACATGGATCTCAACTCATTTTTTTCATGTTTGTGTCACCTTTCAACTGGGTTCCAAAAGTCTGAGGTACTTTGGGATGAACCTTCTGCAGCATAGGCTGTGGTGGCAGGAATGATGCTTGCATCACAAAGGATGTCTTCTGTTTTTTATGCTGACTTCTGTAGAGTTACAGTCTTTACCTTCACTGGCAGGAGTCCAGAATATCCAAAAAAATAAGATACTCAACTTTTTTTTGCTGTTGAAGTAAACCTCTGTGCTGTGAGGGATACTTTATCTGGGCAGGAGACCAGAACTTTGCTGAAGAACTCCAGAATAAGCTAAGAACCAACACCTTCCTAGACTCTGCTCCACCTCCCCAATAAACCTGTGCTCACCTGCTCCAGGCATGGCTGTCCTATCTTTGTGGAGCACACGTGGAAGAAAGCCCAAGGCCCACACTGGTCATTGTGTGCTGGCTCCCCTCTCTCCATCCAGGTTTAGCACACATTTAGGGTAGGCTAACTGTGTCCATACTGCGCAGCGTTTCACCCAGGGATCTGCTTCTTAACAAGGTGGTTCTAAAGCGTAACTGTTCAGGTTGGAGAGGTGGTTGGAGTTTCTTTAGTTCAAAATACCTGAAATACCAAGTGTAATTTTATAGCTCTCCTGCCAGTCATGTGTTTACTCCCTGCTCCAGGGAACTACTTCTCTTAGTTCTAGGGAGACCCAAAGCAACCTGCCACAGTCAGCAAGTAGAGGCTTTGTAGAAAAGTAGGAATGAGGCAAATGGAGAAGGGTGGTAAGTCCTACTGACTGATGCAATGAGACCTCTCCCTTGAGCACCCTCTCCCAGTCATACACAACTGGATGTGGTACTCTCAGCTATCCTCTGATAAAGGTTAAAAACATGCATAGGGTCAAAGTTAAGACTTCCAGAGCCTGGTTCTGTTTTTTTGTAATAGTCTGTAAACTTTGTTACACTCAAAATCTTCTTTATGGGCAAAGAGAAGGCACATCTTATATATATAAAACTAAAAATTTCATGTGAGTGTGACTGAAATCTTGGTCTAAACATTACTATGTACTCATTACCGAAAATAAGGTCCAGATGTACTCATTACAGAAAATAAGAAGTACTTTTGTGCAAAAAAAAAAAAAAAATTGATAATGAGACTGCAGTTAAAGCTGTTGCATGCAGGTTTCTCAGTTTCCACCTGTTTTCTGGTAGTTTGATCCCCCTTCTTCTGTTCCTTTGTATTCTAAGGTCGATGGTTTTGTTTTGCTAGTGGCAGTGGTGTTGGTGGGCATATTATAGCAAGTTGTCAGCATCTGGGTCCTTCACTGGGTAGGATAAAATGTCGTGATGATGGCTTCTTCTTCACTCACTTGGAGTTTCCTTTATGTTAGCTAATATATTTTCACGTTTCCCTTTCTTCATTGATCTGGTATTCCACATTACACCTGATGTTACTGAATATGATGGGTTTTAAGCATTCTAAATACTATTTTTTTGTTTTCTTTGCTACCCCTAAACCCAGTTTTGTTCAGTTCCCCTGTCTACAGATCTGCATTTCTCTAACTGGCCAGTGGTGAGATGCTTATTACAGCAGTGGGATCTCTAATGTCAAGTATGTGCCCCATCTCTTAACATCCCCTCCCTGTATTCCTCTGTGCCACATCCTGGGTCTCGTCAGGGTCTCCCTGTTGTACCAGACCTGTTCTTCCTCAAAAGGGAAGAAGAGGGCCAGTCACTGATCTCTCCTCTGTGGTGACCAGTGACAGGACCTGGACCTGAGGGAATGGCCTGAAGTTGTGTCAGGGCAGGTTTAGGTTGGATATTAGAAAAAGGTTCTTCACCCGGAGGGTGGTTGAGCACTGGAACAGGCTCCTCGGGGTAGCGGTCACAGCACCAAACCTGACAGAGTTCAAGAAGCATTTGGATGATACTCTAAGGCACAAGGTGTGACTCTTGGGGATGATCCTGTGCAGGGCAAAGGGTTGGACTTGATGATCCTTGCGGGTCCCTTCCAACTCAGCATAATCTGTGATTCTGTGATTTTATATCATTAAGTTACAGTCATAAAATCTGATAGTACTGTACAAAGACAAAGGAAATAGAGCCAATTAGCCGTAAGTGCCTGGTTGATGAGAAAAATTGTTCATGCTCTACCCTACAAACCCGTTATGGTGTGGGAAGCAGGTCAGGGTTTGTGCTGCTTCCTTCAAGTGCAATTGTAACTGTAGCTTTTTTTTGGATTTTAATACAGTTGCAGATATTTATTCACAGGTGGCTTCTTAGATTATGTTAATTGAAATCTGTTCAACTGCCAAAACCAATTACCTTCAGCTTTCCTTTTCAATGCCTTTGCTGCTGGATAGATGCTTTTATAGACTCATTTACAGAGGCTAATAGTGAGAAGGCTTTGTTTCATGTTTTAAATTAAGAGTTTGATTTTGATTTGGATCTGAATAAAATTCTGCTCTGAAAATCTGTTTAAGTCACATCTAATTCACACGTGGCATGGTCCTTGTCACATAGGATGCTCTGTTGCCCATTGCCAAACAGTCACATAGGGGAGACAGGACAGCTGCACGATCCAGTGGTCTCAGTAGTGGTTGTGACATGGGAGCTCTTATACTCTCTGCTCCACTACGAGCCCTCTGTGGGACTATAAAGGAAATGTTATATCTTTATTTTCTCCACCTGTGTCATAACAATTTGTATTGCAAAATGAGGCACATTTTTTAAGCATAGAAATGTGTTAGTCTGCTCATTTTTCATTGCTTTTAGTATGTATCTGCTCGAATGAAAATAATCCCTGATGCCTTGTTGGTAACAGCAGTTTTATGTTTCTTAGCTTGTACAAAGAGAGATAACACTTAAAGACACAGCTTCACGTCTTTGCTGCAGTTTGTTTTCCTCTGAAAATATTTCTTTTCTGAATTATTGTTGTCAGATCTTAGCAAGTAGTGGGGCTTGAGAAACAACGCTTGGGGGTACTGGGTCAAAGTCATTATGGCTGCTTAACTGTTTAACACATAGGAAGTAGGTGGTGGAAGTGAATATTCAATTTCATAATGAAGGGGAATCATGAGGGGAGTGTAGGAATCTCTGTAGAGACTTGTGCTCCTTAAAGTGTTCATAAGACACGTGGAAAAGAGGATGAAGAATAGATATTATGATAAAACTGGGCTTTCCAGAAGAACAACTAGGAAAACCAGGTGAGAGCAGCAAGTGACATACTTAAAAAAGCAAGCAGCTGTTTTTTTCAGTACCATGTAGTGGTACCATGGGAATCCTTGCTGTGGAAGTTGTGAGTGCTAAAAATGTGCATGGATTCCAAAATGACTGAATAAATTTGTGGGGAAAAAGGTTCACTGATATGAAGTAAAAAGGGTAGCATTTCAGTTCAAATCCCTGTGGCAAGCTGAGAGGCCATCCTGGAGAGAATAGATGTCTCCTTTTGAATCCTGTTGGTGAGAGATCCTTGGCTAGGTGGACCTTTGATCTGAGCTGAAAGGCACACTCTAACGTTCTTCCAAAGAAAATCAATCAGCCCATGGGAGCTTACTTTCCCACCCCTTCATTTTCCTTCCCTGTCCTCTAATATCCCCTTCTTTCCTGTCACAAAGTCAAACACTTTCTTCTGACTTACTCCATACCACCAAATGTTATTTGAGATCCATCCTGAAACTGTTCTTGCCAAGGTTTCAAATATTATCTCCTTTGTTTGATATATCATCTCTTTCTCTCTCTCTCTCTCTTTCTCTCTCTCTCTCTCTCTTTGCCTTCTGGATTCTTGATCCTGTCTCTCCCTCAGCATCTCCTGAAAAGGATCCTCTTCATTTCCTCTCCCACTTTCTGTTAAATTTTCACATAGCTGTTGGTGGTACCCTTCTGTTATTCCTTAAACTCTGGGTAGTCTCCTTCTATAAGGCTCCCTGTAAACAGCTATATAATTGTTTTCCTTAAAGCCTGTCATAACAGATTTTCTGTGCTTTGGTGTGTGCAGGGAGGTTGGCAGTGGTTAATTTCCCAGCTGTCCACCAGTGTTTTCCATGTTTTTGGAGCACTCATGGCTTTGTGGATGTGGTTGTGCTGCCTTCAGGCTCACTGTGCCATGCAAGCCCTTGGGGCAAGAGCAGCCTTTTAGTGTGTTTGAGCAAGGCACTAGAGCTCCATGTGTGGGACATTTGGGTGTATCACAGACAGGCAGTAACTAGGATAGAGCCTGACATTTATTCATGCTGATAAACTGCTGTCTCGTGTTATGAAAGCGACTGTCTTTCATTCAGATAATTTATAAACAGAATGCTGGTATATTCAGCCTTTAAAACATACCACTGGAGCAAACATTAATAAGCACGTCAAACTTTTATTCTGCTTTGGTTAAATTAAGAAAAAAGATGCTTTGAAAGTTTACATTGGATATGTTCTCACTTCAGGATGTAAGTGGACCTTCAAGAGGAAAGGCATCAAAGGCTGGTAAAGCCGGATCTAAAAAACGGGTAAGATCCACAAGTCTTAGAAAATGTTTTTTCCTTCTTTAGTTTGAGGTGCAAAATAGATTCAGCCTCAAGGATGGCTTTTTTTTATGGAATTGGTAAAATACCAATTGACTTAGCAGTAAGGGATTGCTCTGGGTTTCCACTGAGCAGCGAATTACGCTAGCAAGTTAGAATGAAAATGTTGGCTAAAACAAAGGCACAATTCAAGGAAAATGCAATATGAAAATATTAAAGCAAAATGTTTGGGGTGTAAATTCCAAAATATAAACTGACTCAGACAGTGAGAAAACTGCCTGCTCAGTTTAGAAAATTCAAAATACAGTCCATATTCACTTAACATAGCAATACAAGTATTAGAGAAAATAGCATTAACTTTTTTGACTGAAAGCCTCATGATAATGTCTTTACTGTTGGGCAAATAAATGCTTAGAATACCCTGATTTAATCTACCTTCCTCTTATTTAGCTCCATTGTCATGGATGGGAGAGAGAGTCTACATGCCTTTAAACAAGTATATTGATAAACAACTTTTCGCTTTCTTGGGACAAATCCCAGTCTTGCTAAATGTTCCTCTTTTGACCCTTTACAAATGAGAAGTAATTTACTTTTTAAATGAAAATCATATATAAAAATGTTAAGCCCACAATACTTTTTATCTGATTCACTAGGGAAAACAGCCACTGAACTAACTGGCATCAAATTGTGTATGATGAATGTCCTACAAGCAGGTGTTCACGTGGGGAGCATTAAATCACAAACGACTGTTCTGCCATCATTGTCTGTTTTGTATCAGAGCACCTGACCTTCCCTACAGCTCGCTCATTTCAGCTCCCTTGGGGAAAAAGAGTAAGGCTGCAGCCTGTTACTTCCCCTGGATGCCTGACATATACAGAATTCTCTGTTACTTTCAGCCACTGCACATTTTGCCAGAGCATTGTGCTTTTTATCGTCGTGGTGCTCTGCAGATAGCAAAGCTTTGCTGGGTCTGGATTCTGTACCTGCAACCACGCTGCACTTGTGCCTTGGACTCACCCACAGCTCTGTATGGCCAGAAAGTTTAGCCTTATGGCTATGAAGTTGAGGCCTGAGAGAACTGTATTTAAAAGAATGATTGATTTATTTTAAATCAACTCATTACATGTTTTGAGTGGAGGGAGAAATTTTGCCTGGAGCAGTTAAGCACTTTAATCAGCAGCTTTGTGTTCTGACAGTTTTTCTGTAAGGACAATTAATTGAAATTCATTCCTGCAGCGATTCATTTTTCCTTTAATGGTATCATATCATGACATCAACCCAAGGCTAGCCCAAGGAGGTCAGCAGTCTGTTTTGGGAGAATGCAAATCCATTGGCCTTTACAAGAAATTCGTTAACATTCCTCTGGGAGCCACATCCCTGCAGCTTTGTATTTTGAACTTTTTTCTAACAATAGCTTATAGAATAACACATCAAGAGTAATTGCAGGTCCTTGACTTGTGCTTTTGAGACCCATTAAGTATGGGTCTTTTGGGTATTATATGGTCAAAAGAAACAGAATTGCTAACTTTTAAACTGAGGTTGAGGTGGAATTACTTGAGTTTTGTCACTGTTGTTGCTCCAGTTTTATTACAGGGCAGGACCTATCTTCAGAAAGCAGCTCTTCCAACTTACTGAACTCTTGCTGTCAAGTGTAGCCATTCAAAAAACTTCAAATTTTGTCTTGCTATTTGAGTTTTTCTGCTGTGCTTAAAATGGGGATGGGTGGGGTAATGTTGTTTTTGTCTCCTTGCTCGTGTCTGAAGAAGTGCTGCTGTGGGAGGGAGAGAAACAATCACAGTTTTGTTGGACTAATGAGCTTTTCTTTCCTGTGCAAGGATGAAGATGTCTCCACTGAAGCAGGAGATGCTCTTGGAGACTTGGCAAGGGCTCTTGTCAAATCCCCAGATCAACTGGAGCTGACTGAAGCTGTGAGTAAAACAATACCTGTATCAACATAAGATATGTACAAAGCTCCATAAGCTGAAGACTACCCATTGGTTTTGGAGGAAATCCTGCAAGAGTAAAACTCCAATACTTGCTGAAGTACAGTGTCTGCAGCACAAACTGAAATGGCTTTCAGAAGGAAAACGGAGAGCATGTGCTTTGAAACACAGTTCTGGGCTTAAGACAGTGTGACTGCCTAGAGCTGATCCAAAAGGGGAATGGAGCTGGGGCATCACTCAGTTAAGAAGGATCCCAGAGCCAACCCTGAGCTTTTCAGATGCCTCTGTGCAATACAGGGAAGTGTCCTAAAATTTTACTGCCATTTCTTCCCAGCTGGGTTCAGCAGGATTGCAGTCAGTCACCCTTCCAACTGCAGTTGTTTCTCTCTTCCCACTGCCTTATAAAAATCTAACATTGCTCCCTCTGAGTCCTCCGAGTAGCTCTTATAGGGAAGTTTTATGCATTTCCTCCAAAGCAGGTAGTAAAAACAGTTACTAGCAGTGCTGTTTTTTGTTCATAGTGATCAGTCCTAAAAGCACTGCCACTGAGCTTACTGTTTAGTTTTGGACAGTGTAAGCTTGAAGACACAACTTGTCTGTTTTGCTCCATGGAATGCAGCTAGCATTTTTTAAGTGCTACCATATCTTAGATAAGAATTACCATCAAGAAAGCCCATTGAAAGACTATGTAGAAAGCGGGATGACTGTTCTGGATTCCACTGTGAGCCAGCCTGGCCCCAAGCATTGTTCTTGTGGAGGCATCAGCTGCACATGGAGTATCTGCAGTGAACTGAACATCATAGAACTAAGCATAAACATGGTGATTTTTGTTGCTGCTTGTTGTATTAATAGTGAAGTTTTATTTACAATACCATTTTTTTCCATTCCAAAGGAATTAAAACAGGAAATTACACGCACCTTGACAGCTGATAATCCCCAAGCTCCCCAGAATATTGTCAGATTCAGCTTTAAAGTAAGTGTGATATGATCCATAAAACTGAAATGAGATTTTTTGCAATTAATTGGTTTTGTGTTTCCTTTGATATATAACAAGGTAAATTTTCTGTTAATACAGCTTCATCTTTTTACGTATTTGCTGCCAGTGGTTCTCAGAGGGTTTTTGCAGAGGGTAAAAGTCTAAAAGCATTGATGCATTTATTTAGAAGTAGGATATTGCAATCACAGAACAAGAACTGGCAGTGGATGTAATTAATGCAGCTAATCTCAGGTGGTAATTTTTCCCATTCTGTGGTGGTTAGAGGACAAAAAGCAATTCTTTTCTCAGTCTATAGGGCAGTTATGCCTCAGTATCCACACATAAAGATTCAGTTGTTTGAATTATAGGAGAGCTCAGAAATGTGTTTTGTGAACTCACTGACAATCTTTATTCATGATGAGTAGGAGTGAGCAGAGGAGGGTGCATCAGTTGGCCAGAAAACATCCAAGAGTCATACCTTCACAGCTGTGTGTGCAGGGCATATGCTGCATTACCTTGGAGCAGCCTTCTCCTGTGTGTACAGCCAGCAGCTGCAGGGAAGCTGCATGGAAAGAGTAGAATGATGGCTTTGCATGGGAAGAGTGGAATGATGGCTTTGCCTCCCACTCCTCACTTGGAAGGGTTGCATGCCCTCAAAGAAAGGGCACAGGGACAGCTCCGCCAACTCTAGCATTGGATTATCCCAAATTTAAGGCAAGTGTCGTGATTTAATCCCAGCTGGCCCCACACAGCCACTCACTCACTCTCCCCTGGTGGGATCAGGGAGAGAATCAGAGGAGTAAAAGTGAGAAAACTTGTGGGTTGAGATAAAGACAGTTTAATAGGGAAAGCAAAAGCTGTGCACAGCAAAACAAGGAATTAATCCACCATTTCTGTGGGCAGGCAGCTGTTCAGCAATCCCCAGGAAAACAGGGCTCCGTGTCTCTTAATGGTTACTTGGGAAGACAAACATCATCATTCCAAATGTCACCCCTTCCTTCTTCTTCCCCCAGCTTTATATGCTGAGCATGACACCATAAGATATGGAATATCTCTATGGTCAGTTGGGGTCGACTGTCCCATCTGTGTCCCCTCCCAACCTCTCGTGCCCCTCCAGCCTCCTCACTGCTGGGGTGTTGAACAGAAAAGGTCTTGACTCTGTGTAAGCACTGCTCAGCAATACCTAAAACATCCCTGTGTTGTCAACACTGTTTCCAGCACAAATCCAAATCACAGCCCAGTAGTAGCTACTGTGAAGAAAATTATCCCTGGCAAAACCAGCACCTAAGGGAACAGACAATCAGGTAAAATATTCCTGGGTCTGTCTCATTTCTGTGCTACTGTACTTTTTTGACCAACCATTGCATGAGTTCACCAGAGAAAGGAAATCAGTCTTGTGGAAGCAAATAAGGTCCCCTTCTCTTCTATTTGGAGCTGACATTTTCCATATTTATGATATATAGGCAGGTGATCAATGATCCATATCTTCAAATCCTCCACGATGATGGAAGTGGGCTTGGTGCTGTGCTGTGATTGGTGCAGTAAACAGTATTTTTAAGAAGAAACTATTAAAGCATCTGTGGTCTGTGGTGTCTACTGATTGCTTTCCGGTGCAGCTCAAAATCTAAATTATACAGATTGAGCTGTTCTTTACTCTTACTGTGAAGATGGTGAGGCACTGGAACAGATTGCCCAGAGAAATTGTGGATTTCTCAACCCTGAGAGTGTTCAAAGCTAGGTTGAGTGGGGCTTTGAGCAACTCGGTCTAATGGAAGGTGTCCCTGCCCATGGCAGGGAGGTAGGAACTGATGATCTTTAAGATCCCTTTCAACCTAAACTGTTCTATGATTCTGTGATTTTGTTGGGTTTTCCCTTTTTGTAGGAACGCGAATACAAGCTAGTAGACTACCTGGATCAAACAGCCATTCACTTCTCTTTGAATGGAAACCTGATACCCAAAGATTCAGATGAAGGCAGGCGACAGAGTATCAGATCAAACATTGAAGCAGGTAGGTTTGTTTTCTGAAATCACAGTAATTTTCAGACAGGCATTGGTTCCACTTACTCAACATGATGGAATGATCATGATTCATTACCATTGAGTTAAACAGCTCCTAGTTTGGCTTGCATCATTGTTGGGAATCAAAATCAGAAGTACTGCAGTTTCATTCTAGTAATAACATTGTCACCTTTTGTGGCTTTGAGCAAACAGTCACCCTCCAAATTGGGAATTTGTTACTGTGTTGTCTAATGAGACAGCATTAGGAAAGGATGCATCTGTATATTAATGCTTCAGAAGACAGAGGATCTGCAGAATATGGTAGAATATGTCCTATTATTCTGGGCTTATTCACTTATCCTTTCTGTCATCAGAAAAGGCTCCTGATGAGACTCCTGCTGAAACATCTGAACAGGCAGAGATTAAAGATGAAGAACAGACAGGAGATACTGAGGTAATTCTGCACAGTCAGCTGAGAGATGTCCATTTTATTTTTAGTTTTAGATTTGAAACTGTATTATTATAAAATGGGTTTGCTGAGAAGCTTCTGTGATTGATTCTTTTATATCTGAGATGTCTCTGCTGTAGGTGAGAACCTGCAGAAAACAACTGGAGTCCTGCTGCCATTTTTCAGTTGCAGAAGCTGTGTTGGGGGATCACATTGGATCTGTCTTTATCCAGATGTTATATCAAGATGCAATGTAATTTGATGGGATCAGGAATCTTCCTGACAATATGTCCATTGGTGAAAAACAAAATGTGTAGGGATGGAAGCAGCACGCATAACCAAATTAAATGAACAGTGGCCTGATTTAAAGACAGTTGGCTGATAGGAAAGGAGTAGCCTTTGAGAAGCTTGTTTTTATCTACACAGTGTCAGACCATGGAATCAAATTCAGACTAGTTTTAGATGAAGCTCATTGTCTAGCAAAGAAAGGAAAACACAGGGTAGTTGAACTCTAATGGAATCTTCTGGCCCCTGAGTCCATTTTACCAAAGGCAGTTATGCTATGTTATCTCTTTCATGGTTTTGTTTTCAAGAAACTTCAATTCCTCGATTTCTATATTCCCATTTAGATATCATTTCAGAATCTCCTCACTCTGATTGCTGGAAGTTTCCTAATTTACGTCTTAAATATTGAATCCAGCAGTCTGAGAAGAAGGAAAAGTGGTTCTGTTTCTTTCAAGGTGGAGTCACTACTGTGTTTTCTTGCAGGCTGCAGGAGGGGAAGAGGGAGGAGAAGAAGAGGGAGCAGCTGAGGAAGTAACTGAGGCAGCCGAGGCAGCAGAGGCAGCCGAGGCAGCCGAGGCAGAAGAGCCTCCTCCTCCAAAAGCACCTGAGAAGAAGCTTCCAAACCAGTTCAACTTCATTGAGAGAGCTTCAACGACGCCCTTCAACCCTCTGCGGGTATGCTGCAGTTCCTTCAGTGACTCGGAGGATCTTTGCTTTGGGAGGGCATGTGTTTGTGTCATATCCTGTGATCTCTGTAGATACTATTAGGAAAAAAGTACAGTGTTTTACTGTTGTAAAACATTTGGGAAGGGGAAAATGGTGACAGAAAATGTCTTGCCTCATGGACTCTTGGACAGCCTACACCAAAACATTTTTGTGCTGTTGTAAATCCTTAAACATCTACTTGGATATAGTATTTTTCATGTTTATTTTCTCGTCTGAAAAAGTACGGAGCGATGGCTAGGACAGTAGCTGAGGACTTCTAATGCATGAAAGCATTTCCTGTTTGGCACTCAGCCCTTTTATGATCTCTTACTTCAATTCTTACTAGTGTAACAGGGGTATTAATGCCTTTATATTAAAAGGACAAATGTATTTGTGCTTGTATTAAGCATGGGTACTGCAGTAACAAACCCATGTATGATAAATCTTTACTGCTGCTACATGGTACATCTCCCTCCCACTCTGTGCATGCACTTTCCAATCACTACAGATCCAAAACCTTATATTCCTTCCCTAAGCTTTTTGCTGAGCCCACAGCCATTCCCTTTGAGTGTGTTGTCATGCAACCTCCTGATTGAGCAATCCCGGTAATGTTGGCCCCCAGCTGAGTGCTCAAAAAGGAGGTTTCTGCATTAGAGATAGAAGTTTCAGAGAGACAATTCTCTTGCTTTCCTTGCTACCCTACAATCAGAATATATGCAGGTTCCTCAGAGAGCCTGCCTGACTTCTTGCAGCCGTTACAGGTACAGTTAGGTGCCTTTACATCTGATAGACTTGGAGGGAAATAAGAGTAACTGTGCTGCTGGAGCTACCATCTCCTAGAAGGAATACCATCTCTGCCCACTGGTAGAGACAGAGGATCTCGAGAGAGTTTGTCTGACAGTGAAGTGCTTACTACAAAGTTTGAGCTAAGATTTCTGCATCTTTCAAAATCCCAGTGGAGGTCACGGAATTAATTATTTCTATGTTCCCAGTCTGCATCTTCTCTTCCCATTGATTTTATTGGAAGAGGCTTGTGTACCTCTGTGTGATTCTGCCTCTGAAAGCAGAATATAGACCTTAAATAGCTGTGAAGTACTGCTGTGTGCTGTACAGGATGTACACTTTCCACCTCTGAGACTTCTTAGTTTCAGAGGTCAGTGAAGTGCTACAGGCAGCTTCTTAAAAATGTTCTGACACAACAATTTTTCTAAAGAAGATGCTGTTCCATTAAATGAACGTTTTACAGAATTATATTAATTCATTTCAGAATGTTCATGTAAGGATGATAAAAGTCTTATATCAGTAGCATCAGATGAATTGTTTATAAGTTTCATTCTGTTCAACTCCTTTGTTTGTCTGTTCTATCCAACTGGCTGTTTAAAATATAGGACAAAACTTTTCAAATGTGGTAGGAAGTCATAACTGATACTGTAATTGATATCAGAATGTTTCAAATGGTAGACATAAAACAAACCATTTGAACTCCTTCAAAATTAAATACTGAAATTGAATATTTAAGTATGTGGGGAAAAAATCAGGAAGTCTTGAGAACCTTCTTTTGGTCCAAAAGAAAATCTGTTTGTAGTTGCACGATCACCAGGAATGTTGTGCAGTGTTCTAGGAGTCCTTTGTCTGTCAAGTTAATCATGCAGACTGTTTCCACAACTGGACTGTGTCACTGCAGAGGGTTTCAATGCCAAGATTACTCTTCCTTTTACATTTCTTTTTTTTCAGGAAAAAGGATGTCAGACAGAGCCTATACCTTCGCTAAATTTCTCAGCCACTGTTCACCAGGTATATACATATAAATATATATACTCTTTACCTTTAACGTTTTTTAGAGTATATTTAGGAAACTGAGATATGAGAAAGTTAAAAGCAAATTATTGTGTTTGCATTCCTTGCAGTGGAATGAATTTCCATGCATGGGCTTTGGTCTCTGGTTTGTATCTGAGGACAAACTAGTATGGCCCTCTTTTCTGCCTAATGGGTGAACTTGCTCATGGTTTTTATTTGTAAGGTTAAGTGTCTCAGTTTAGCTGCTTTTAATTGGTTCATTTTTTGCCAGGCACCCTGACCAGTCTGCTTTAGAGACTCTTAAATGACTGGAAATGGGGAAATCACAGCGTGAGAATGGTTTTGGACTCAGTAAGAAGTGGGCTGCAGCTTGCAGGGCACTGGCTCCTCTAGGGACACAGAGTGGGAGTGGGAACTGTCCTGTTGCTAAAGATCTTCCATCACTGTGTGGTGAGCAAGCTGGTTATTTAGGAGGATCTAGGGTCCAGCATTCAATACCTAGTCAGCTGCTGGACACCTCCATCACCTAAAGCCACACGATGCAGGCTTGATGGGGTCTCAAAATACAGGAACAAAGCAATGAAAAAGCATTTAGGACATGTCTGCATGCTAGCTCCACTTTGAACACATTGTTTAGAGAGTGGAGACCTCTGAAGATTTTGTACAACTGGAAATTTACGAAAATTCATGGAGTTTTTGGGAGTATTGTTAAGAATTTGACATATGCAGCACTTGGGTTTTTACTTTTTCTAAGTTTAGCTGTATGCAAAAGCAGGTTTCTCAAGCCTGAAGATGAACCCAATCAGAACGACAGCAAAATGAACATGAAAGACCAACCTATTGCAAGAAACTTAGCTCTGTTTTATTGTAGTGGGAATGTGCCTATATATTAATGATGAAAAACTGTACAGATTTTCTCCATCCCTTAAAATAATGTAAAAAAATTATTTTGGATGGAATTTTACACATGAACTATGCTACAACTTTCATTGGAGAGGGAATCCAGCCAGTTCTGCTGGTCAATTCCCAGATATTTGCAAAATGTATTTGTGTTTGTCACTGATACGAATATTGTTTCAAACCAGTGTGTCAGACTGGTGTTGAAAATATTGTTTCGTTACCAGTGTATCACAGGAACACCCAAGGAGAAACTATAAGGCAGTGGCAGCAACTTAAAAAATGTTGTTATAGGAAAGTGGTAGGAATGGGAGTGAAGATGTCTCTGTCAGGTTGATAGATGTATCCCAGTCTATTCCTGAACCTGAAATCACAGAGTACTTGGCCGGAAATCTTCCCTCCCTCCAGCTGGAGTTTTCTTCCATTTTTTTCTGGCAGTAAGATGACCTGAGACTTGGAACAGAGATTTACAGATAATCAGGCTGTGGCTAAGATTTTGCATGAAATGTTTGAAAGCTGAGAGAAAAAGTTTTCCTTTTGTTTCTTTTGATTCAGTTGAAATTTTCAGTGGATCTAAAATAATATTTTTACATAAACTTTCCCCCCCATTCTTTTTCCTTCATGTTCTTTCTTATGGTCACATTTTCCTATCCCAAACTTTTCTGTTCTACTCCTTCTCATACTTGTCTCATCTTTGTCTTCCCTGATATGTGGAACATCTTTCCATTTAATTTCTGCCTGCAAATTTACAACGCAATGCAGTTTTTTTACTAAAGGTTTCTGCTACATTTCTTTATTCTGGTGTTCTAGTCTGTATTATCTGTTTGAATCATACTCCCTCTCCCAAGCTGATGTGTCAGATTGCTTTTTGTTTTTGTCCTGAAACTAATAAACCTGCTTCAGATAGGGTACTAGCATTTCAATACTAATGAATAATTCTTAAGTAGAAAAATTACTTTTGAAATCAGCTCAAGTAAGACATTTGTGGCATGTGGCACAGCAGAAGATGTAAAACTGCTCTCAGTTTGCATCATATGCTGCAGAGTTGGAGTCCAAGATTTAAATTGTGTTAAGCAGCTACAATTTAATTTTCCAACACCACATGAGAAATGTCATAAATCAGATGTTTAATGCTTGTTTCCTATTAAACACTGGTAAATTAGCCAAACACAAAGTCCTACAAAAAGATACAGAGTCAAAGCAGTAAATAGAGTGTTGGAGGAAGGAAATTATTAAAAATGCAATAAAGTGTTCTTAAAACATAAGACATACCCCATTGTGCTTTAAAAAGCCTGGACTTCAACCCTTCACTTTTTGTGCAAGAAGGCAGATGTTCAGCTAATTCCATCAGCAGTGTTACTGTGGTGATGACTACATATTTTTGGGATGGTGTAGATGACTGCTCTCAGGAGTATTGATCAGGTCGTGATAAATCCTGCCTCTGTGTCTCTCAGTGGGACATCTATGATGCCTATGTGGAGGAACTTCAGAGAATGGAAAAGGCAAAAGAGAAAGAAAAAACAAAACCTCAGGCAGTAAAGAAAGAAGAGGAGAAGAGAGGTTTAAGGAAGTTATCCCATGTGGAGGTGCAGGTATGTTTCATAATGCTGGAAGAAGGCTACTTGAAGTGGTGCTGGCTACATCCGCAGTGCAAATCAGGTGAAAGCAAGTCATGCTGGCAGTGTAGCCAGTTGTCTCAGCTGGCAAGTAACAACCTTAAGAAATGCAAAAATTACTTTTTGCTAGGAATTGTATTTCCTACAAAAAAAATCCTGTTTTATACAGCAAAACAGGATTTATGTTTTGCTGTATAAAGCAGGATTTCAATTTTGTGTGATCTTATTTTCAAACCTGATTTCCAAGTGAGCTATATTGCTTTCTTTTGTGCAGTATGTTTGTGTCTCATTTTTTATTATTATGTGAGGGATAAAAGAACAAAATAAGTAGAAATAGTGCGTGACTTTTCCATTGCAAGGGATGCAGAGGTTTTACATAAAATGTTCAACCTGGAAGGCAGAGAAATTTAGGATTATTTCAAAATACTGTACTGTAGTAAACCACTTTTCACTATTTCTTAATTTTAATTTTAATTTTATAGAGTTACAATTTATAAATTTTCTGATTGTAGATACATAAATGATATATAATGTATAATTTATATAAAAGCTAATGATAGTTAATTGAAATAGAAGACTAGATACTTAAAATTGAATAATGATTCTGTGAGGCTTGACGAAATTTGGGGGGGGGATTTTTGATGCCTCATTTTATTCATTTAGTTGGAAAGTGACAGAAGTGGTTGGAGTTCTACGCCATGGTCAGTAATTACACACCACCCTGTTACCTCAGGCAGGGTGATGTGACCACCCCAAGAGAAGGTCAGTCACTCCAAGTCCTGCGAAGTAGCACAGTGAATGCAAGGGCTGCTGGTGGAGCACCTCGCTCAGTCTGGCTTCTCAGACTAGCAGGTATCCTAATGCCTGCCACATTCCAAGCTGATGCTGCAACCTTGCTGTGGGGGTGATACTGCCTCGTAATCCAGGCTCCTCTGGAGTAATCAGGAGTAGCCTGGGAGTGCCTTGTGGGCATGACACAATTCATTCCACTCAAGTGACAGTATCCCCATCATAAAAATAACATCCCACTTCAAGCACTGAGGATACACTATCGCAACCCTGCAAGATTTTCTTCATGCTCCAGAATGTTTTCAAGGGATTCAGGAAGTTTCTGTTAGGGTTTAACAGAGTCTGATTTGTACAGAATTGTGGGTGGTTCTTTCCTCCCCAGTCTAAGTTAAACCATTTAGAAGGAAAACTGAAATAATTTCTATGATGAGTGGAGCAAAGTACACTGAGAACTGTAATACAGAATCATGGCAGTTAGTTCTTAATTTGCCCCTGAAATAGGTGTAGATATATCAATATATGTAAGATATATATATATATATATATACACACACACACATATATATATATATCCATGTAATAAGAGCTGATTTCTGAAACAGGCTTTATCACTTTCATACCATATGGCTGATACAACTGCAGAGGATTTGGCTGGCTTAGACACCCCACAGCACTGTGCCAGCATAAACCTTACAGTATAAACAGACCATGTTCTGATAGGCTTCTTCCTGTGAATTGTGCCATGGAAACTCAAGGTCCTTTCAAAAACTAGTGAACCTTTCACCTGAGTATGTTTTGGAGAATTAAGCCTGAAGTCAACACTACAGTTATAGGCTTAAACGGTGGACTGCTAAAAACTGATGATGAAAATAAAGTAAATATTCTACCAGTGAAACCATATTGTAAAAAACCTGCTGCACACTTCACTGACGACAGTGGGAAATTGGAATCCAGTAATTCATGATCTGTTCCTTTGGTGCTTTGCTTTTCACTTTGCAGAGGGCTTGCAGGAAAGACAGAAAGTCAAGTGAAAGGAAAGCTTCATTATGCAAAACCAGTGTCCCAGACTGAGGTCCTCTGTGAGGCTGGTGGACCAACTTTAGTTGCATGAAAGACCTGCTAAATTTTCCACTAATTAACTGGGAAAATGCAACCCCAGGTACTCCAAGGCTCAAATCAGACTTACAACAGTTGTTGTATCTGTTCATGTGTAGGTCTATGCAAATGAAAGGTTGATGGCATCAGAATCTGTATTTCTGGTCTCAAGTCACAAATGGAGAAATGGGTTTTGTGGAACTCCTAACTCACAGATTACATACCTTGCACCATGCTTATTGAAACAGAGCTTTCCCAGCTGAGTGCTTTCTGAGGATAAACTGTGTTTGATCATTGCTGAAGGGAACTGTGGAACATCAGACAGGAGACGTGGCTGATCTGGATCAAGGATGCAATGGCAAGAAGCAGCAACTGATTTCCACCATTGTTTTGGTCAGTCTAGGTATTATCAAAAGTTACTGTGAAATCTACTGAGATAGCAACAAATTCAACCCAAAGGAAAGAAGAAGAGAAAATGAGTGGCTCTTACCACGGATGGATGCCTGATGGAATCTGTTACTATGGTAGGAGGCCATGAAAGAGAATATCCAAGAACTAGAGCCACAGCTGGAGATGATGTAGGGATTAGATGAAGATTTGAAAAGGTAATGGATGAAAAGAGAGAGAAAACAGTTCTGGTACTGAGTAATAGGTCAAGAGAACACATGACTGGGAGAGGAAAGATGTGATCTGTGAAAGAACATGGTCAAAAGCAGAAGAGAGGAGGGGAGGGGAGGGAAGCCTTGACAGTTAAGCAGAAGCTTCTCACTGGGGGAAAAGAAGTGGAATGAAGCTATGCATCATAGAGAAGCTGGGAGATCATGGTTTAGCAAAACAGAAGAGAGAGGCAGCCAACAGGAAAAGGAATGGAGGTAACCAAGGATACCAGCAGAAAAAAGGATGAGAATGATATAAAGAAGATATGAGTGAATAAAAGTTGGAATAACAGAAAGTATTTGACTGGAGATTGTGATGAAGGACTCTTCGAAATCTCTCAGCGTGCCTGGATCTAGGGAAGAAAGGGTGTGCTACATCTGAGGGCAGAGATGCAGCATTTGAAACTTTTCCTCAGTTTTCAGTAAAGGCAGTACACTGAACATGGAGAACACAGAATATCAAAGAGGAAGGATATGAAATTTTCTGAGCTGAAAATATCTGGAAGCAAAGATAACTAGGCAGAAATGTTGTCCTGTTCTTGCTGTTCCTAAGCCATCTGCTTATGGTGGATGTCTGATGGAAGCTGTTGCTATGATAAGAGGCCGTAAGGGAGGATACTTGATGATCTTAAAGGTCTTTTCCGATCTAAATGATTCTATGATTCTACAATCCTGACCCAGATACATGCTGGGTCTGATCCAGTACAACCCTCCTCGTGTTGTTGCATGAAGTTGGAAATTACAGTATCTGAGCTAGAAACAAAATGCAAAGACCTTCATGCAGGCTTGCTCCTCTGACCCTGAGCTGGCAAGGCATGAAATCACAAGTCTAATAGTAAGGTTTTTTAATGAATCTGTGCAAAGAGGGTTGGAGCTATGTAATTAGAGTATCACAAAGACATGTTGTATATAAGAGGGATAAAAATGATTCCATTAATTTGACCTCTAACAATACATAAGGCAAGAGAATTAATAGGGAGGGAAAGAATACAGAACTGGGAGTATATATGAAATGGAGTAAAATACCACATGTTTACCAAAGGTAGGCTGTGTCCAAATAATCTCACCTCTTTCTTTGATGAAAGGCAAATTGTGTCTTCCCTTAATGAGGAAAGTAGAGTACTGGTAATCTATCTGCAATTCTGCAAAGCTATTGATATGGTGCCATTAGGCAATTGTTAGACATACCAGAAAAGTTGTTATTAGTACAAACTGGGAGGGACTGGTGGAGAGGGAGACTGCATTTTGGAGTATCAAAACAGTCTTTGGTAAGGTGAGGGCTTACAGATTGTAATGACAGGGAGAAACATGAGTGTGTTGGTTGGAGAGTTGTGATGTGGCTACAAGAGACAAGTATATTGCTGGAATATACTCTGTGATGGATAGCAGAGAAACTGTTTATGTTAGGTAAGGTGGGGTGATACATTTTCAGGAATAGTACAGGGATATGTGATTTTAATCACCCTTTTCAAAGATGATAGATTGCAAACCTGCACACATACGGAAAAGACTATAAGAAATGGAAAGCTTGAATACATGATACTAAAAAATCTTAGCATATTTATCTTTAATGCAAAGGTGGAGAAGGAATCTGAGTTAGATAGCAGAGAGGGAGAATTACCGAGGCAGAGGATAGTGTCAACAGAAATATAAATGGATGTGAAACAGTAAGGAATATGTTAAAGCTGGAACTTACTGTCCTGGAATGATCTCTAATCTCCTCTGAAACAGAAGTGGTTGATCATTGTCCTAAGAAGTCCAAACAAAATTTGTATTTAACAGAGAAATGTGCATTTCTGAGTCATGTGGGGTCCTGTCTGACTTGTCTATCTCACTGTAGCATTACCCCTTTCTGAGATATGCCTGGTGAGGCAGCCCAGAGGGTCACAGTTATCATTTGGCAGCCCTTGGAAACCACTAATATTTTTTACATAACAGCTGAAATTAGAATGCAATTACTTTCACATTATTCTTCACCTGTTCCTGGTCATCTGTAGGACTGGATGAGTTATTACCAACTCCCTTGTCTTCAATTTGCTGTTAACAGTGTATCAGAATTAAAAGTGAGGAGTGAAAATGATCAGATAAGTACAGTTTTGGAAATTAATAACTAGTTGACACAATTCAACCTGGGGAGCTTTATTTGGGATTTACAGTGGGTGTTTGCAGTGCATGGAGGTGTTGGCTGGGCAACAGATGACAACAGCCCTGTACTGTGCTTCTTTCTTTGCAAGCCAGGGGCTCCTCTAGTCACAGTATGTGTATTGCTAGAGGTATGAGCAGTTACTACAATGATTTTAGGGTAGGGTTTGTCTTCTGGATATGTAGTTACACACCAGCAGAAGCTTTTTCTTGTGCTTCAGGTTGCAGGAGTTACACATTGCGACTGGCCAGCTGCTGAGAGGCAAATATGAAGCCATTAGTGTTAAAGAATTGCAGAGCAAGACCAAGACATTTCTTTTCAAATTATTAGCCCATTATCCATCTTACATATGGTTCAATTAACATTATTACTGTTCTAAAAATAACTTACGAACAGAAATAAACAAAACATATTTGTTATCCTTTGAGCTCTCATTGCATTTGATTAGCTGGCCCAGAAATGACCTTGAGCGGAAAAGTGAGTTTCAAACAGAAATTTAAAAAAAAAAAGATAAATTAAGCCTAGCACTTCCTCTGAAGATTTATTTCAGTAGCATACAGAATAAATAAAACGTGAAATAGGACAGGATACAATGACAAAATTACTTACACCGATCCAGTTTAATGCCAAAAATGTAGTTAGTCATGGCTGTATTGCTAACAACACCGCTACCTAACAGAAAAGCTGACTTAAAGCTTTTTTGATTCATCTGGAGAGTTTCCTGCATTGCAGAAAAAAACCCCAAACAATTGAATAATACATTTTTTCTGCATTTACCGAGGTTGTTTTTTTTCTTCTTTTTTTTTTCTCAATTTAAAGCCTACTTTCCATTGACCAAGAAAACCCCCAAAACTATGGAATCATAGTTATCATGGAATCATAGTATCATAGATTCATAGAATATTACAACTCCCCTGCCATGGGCAGGGTCACCTTCCACTAGACCGGTTTGCTTAGAGCCTCATCCAACCTGGTCTTGAATACTTCCAGGACGGGGATGCCCACAGCTTCTCTTGGCAACCTGTGCCAGTGTCTCACCACCCTCACAGTAAAGAATTTCTTCCTAATATTTAATCTAGACCTACTCTCTTTCAGTTTAAAACAGGTGTTCCTCATCCTATCTCTAGACTTCCTGATAAAGAGTCCCACCATGTATTTCCTGTAGGCCCCCTTTTGGTACTGGGAGGTGCTATAAGGTCTCCCTAAAGCCTTCTCTTCTCCAGGCTGAACATCCCTAACTCTCAGCCTGTCTCCATAGAAGAGGTACTCCAGCCTTCTGATCATCTTCATGGACTCTGCATGGACACTCCAGCAGGTCCATACCCCTCCTGCGCTGGGACCCCAGAGCTGGATGCAGTTCTCCAGGTGGGGTCTCACCAGAAGAGCAGAAGGGCAGAATCCCCTCCTTTGCCCTGCTGCCCACGCTGCCTTGGATGCAGCACAGGACAGGATTGGCTTTCTGGGCTGGGGGTGCACATGGCCACATCATATTCAGATTTTCATCCATCATTACCCTCAAATCCTTTTACTTAGAACTGCTCTCAATCCATTAATCATCCAACCTGTATCCATGTTTGAGATTCCCCCAACCCAGGTGCAGGACCTTGCACTTGACCTTGTTTAACTTCATGGGGTTCTTGCAGACCCACTTCTCAAGGCTGTCCAAGTCCCTCTGGGTGGCATCTCTTCCCTCCCGTGTGTTGACCACACCGCATGGCTTAGTGTCATCATAGATGAGGCAGGATCCAGCATTCATCTTTGAGTAAGCTTTATCTTATGATCTTCAGTCCAGAATGTTGTCTCAGGTTGGAAAGTCAGAATGCCTGCAGTGCAAGTTTCCTTGGATGTGTAAGAGCCCAAGAACCAAAATCCTGCTCACGTCTGCAGGGTACAGCACTACCTTTCTTCCCCAGCCCCTTGCAGTAGCAGATGCTTGTTCAAACGGAAGAGAAATTTTGTCCTGCATCACTGGTTAATGGAAACAAATAAACGTGGTGAACCAGCAGGACTCCAGGGGACCTGTTCTCTATACCTTGTAACTGTGACTTTTACAGCGTTGGAGAGAAAATTGTTTGTTGCACTTCTCTTTTTCTAAATTGTATTGTAACCTTTTCAACATTTAGCCTCTATCAATTAAGGTTACTCAGAGCAATATGCTCATGTCAGCCAATGGCTTTTGTAGTCATAATCCTAATACTGTTGGAAAAATGTCAGCAGAGATGAATTGCTTTTTTTTTTTAAGGATGTGTTTTAGAGAAAAACAGATCTTATTGCGACAGAAGTAAAAATGACAACTGAAAGTCAAACGAGAGAATTTCAAGCAATTGAGACTATTGATTTCTACTTGAGATGTTTCAAGCATCGTCTTTCTCTTCCTCTTTAATTTCTCTTAATACTTATGACTTCCTAATATCTAGGGAATATCATGCGGTGTTAAAATTTGAAAACATCTTTTCCTGCACTTTCTTAAATTCTGAAGATGACAGTAAATTCTCTGTGCTGTTTTCAAGAAGTCATCCCTTAGACCCAGAGAAAACCCGAAGAACATGAGAGGAACCCCATGGCTTCAGATGACTATCCACAAGTGAATGTGGTTGTTGGTTACCCTTCCTTAAAGGATAGGAACCCAGCAAGAGTATATCTCAGTCCCAAATAGTCTTTCAGCCTTCAACTGTTTTCAACTACTTTCTAAGCATTATGTGCTTTGAATGGAAGCACTGGCTCCTTGAAACCTTGAGGAATTCTTGCATCTACAATACTCTTTGGCAAGGACTTGCACAGATGTGTCATCTTTCTGTAAGTCACTTTCTTTTGTTTGTTTTGAACTTGACGTACACAACTTTCACTTGACACCTCTGTTTTTTGTAGCAGAAGAGGCAGTGAACAGTCAGTCCCTGTCCATCCTCTCTGGACCATTTAGACCTGTCTCATGTCTTCCCGAGCCATTTCTTCTACAGACTGGCATGTCCCAGCTGACTCAGTGTTTCCTGGCACAGACACCATTCCAGACTTGGACCATCCTTGCTGCCCTTCTTTCAACTTGGTTTCAAGTTCTACATAGTTTTTTCTGAGATGGGAAAAGAAGACTGCACACAATACTGGAGGTGTAAGCAAACTATGAATTTATAGAAGTATAGCAATTTTTAGAAACTTTTTTCTCTCTTGTTCTCTCATCTCTGCGTCATCCTATGAGTTTCATGCTCTTTCAAGCAAGACTTAATCTCCTTTGAGTGTGGCAGAGCCCAGGAAAGATGTGGAGGGCTGGACACACATAATCTGAAGTCATGTTCTTAGTTCTGACTGTGACTGGGTGATGTAGTTTTGGTAACTCATTTCACTTTTTCTTTTCATGTTCAGAGCACTCTCTGAGCTGTGTCAAGGATGACATGTTTCTTTTCAGTATTGACACTGTGAAGAAAATGTTGGTGTGCTGGCAGCCATCAGTTCCTAGCACAGGATTGAAGATGAAAGGCTTTGAAACAGTAATGGGGCTTTGGGGCAGCAGTAGCAGATGGGCGTTCAGGTACTTGGAGCAGCACACTCTCAGAGCACTTTGCATGTGCCCTGGCACTCTCACATTGTTGCACAGAACTGTGATAGCATTGTCCTGCTGGTCCAGCACAGTCTGTGGACTTTTGTACTCTGTCCTTCCTACTGCTGGCACCCAGGCTTCCTGTCCTACTTGCTAGTTAATCCAGTTTGGTTTTTGCTGGTGGTCAACATGCTCACACAAAAAATAGTTGAAAATAGAGTTTGGAAAGAAGGTGGTTATAGGATTGTGATGATCAGTCCCAGGGCTCTGTCAGACAAAGCATGTCAACCTGCCACCTGCCGACAGGCAAACAGCCCCTGCTGGGCTCTCTTTGTTCCATTTGTCCATGGATGTGTGGATGCATCAAGTTGAAATTACCTGGTGATTAATTAAAGGACTCCTAAATCCTCTGATGTTTGCTTGACACACCACTTAGAGATCTCCAGGTAGGGACAAGGATGCTCATGCATGATCAAGCACCTGTGATTTCATTACTGAGTGTAATGAACTGTTATATCCATTGAGATGGGGGAGGAATCGTGTTTGCTTTTAGCTCATCCTGTCATGAGTTAGCTTGAAAGACAAGACTCTTAACTGCCTTCACAGGTAAGTACCTTCCAAATGAGCTAAATCAGGAACAAACACTGAAGTTACTGCAGCTCAGCTGTGAATGGCATCTTGCTAAATTTGTAATAAAGTAATTGCATTATTTCAAGTGTCATTATCATTAGGTGCTGGTTTGAGGCATTTCAAATTAATCTGTATTCAAGGTCAAAGGACTCAAGTTTTTCAGTCACATGAGGTCTGAAGGGCCTGTAAACAGATAGGAAATACATTTTCTCTTCCTTCGTTTCTCTTCAGCACGTTGAGCCTATAACCAGAGTTGCAAAGGCTGCTAAAATAGCAGAGCGGATGGTGAATCTGAACACCTTTGATGACATTGCACAAGGTATGGCCCACTGAGAGATGCTTCTAACTTAAGCCCGAAGTCCTGCAGGTTAGTATCTACAGCCATAGCAAGGACAAGGAAGAGCAGAACAGAATAGAATAGAATAGAGGAACAGAGATAAAATGAGCAGGGCTAGGAACCTACTGACTCACACAAGGCAAGTAGTACAGCAGACCATGGACATGCAGAGAGGATGCCACATTAGCCATGCTCTGAGCTGGCTGGGAACAGCAGGTTTGGTTGGCATTGCCCTCCCTGTAGCACTTCCATCCCTCAGCAGGTACTTTTTTCCTGGATGCAGGTGCTGGTGACAGCAACCAGAGCTGATCAGTTCTCTGCTCACATGCAGATCACAGCCACGGCAACATATTCAGTCTTGATGTCACTGTGCAAGAGTTTCACTCTCTCTGCTCAGATTCCTCCTAAAAGGCCATGTCTAGTTCTGTGGGTGACCTGAGGTCACACCTTGCTCTGGGTTTCTACTTTCTTGTTAATCCTTTGCTAATCATCAGTTTGATTTTTATTTTTCTTGTGTGTGGGTGGACTTGGTGTTGGTAAAATGCATTTTTTGGGCTGAGGTGCTGGTTTGGAGTTAAGACTAAAGAACTGAGAGAGTTTATACACTAACAATTGGGTAATTCAGAGGCTGTGAGGATAACAGAGTGGTTTTTAAAGCTTCCCTGACACTGAACCGTGCTGATTAATTTCTGATTTATTCACTGGGACTTTTTCCTTGGCTTTTTTTTGGTTTAGATTTCAAATATTTTGAGGATGCCTCAGATGAATTCAGAGCCCAGCAAGGAACCCTCCTCCCACTCTGGAATTTCCAGTATGAGAAAACCAAGAAACTTGCAGTTACTGCCATCTCCTGGTAAGTCTCTTCATTCCAAACTTACTCTCGACTGTTGTGCCCGGGAGTGGAATGGAATGTAACAGTATTATAAGGCAGGGCTGATTTCTCTGGGAACACGGTTTTGAATTATTACAGTCAGTTGCTTGGGCAGCATCTAGATATGCCCAGTGCTACTGGATGCACAGCAAATTGTATAAGGCTGAACGTGCCAGGCTTGTGCCCTTCAGCAGAAACTGAAGGCAGAGCAGGCTCTGTGCAGCACTGGGGGAAAGTGAGTGCAATTAGCAGAGCAAATAAGAGTCCCTTCTTGGAAGCTATGGTAGATGTCTCATATCTTTGGATGATATGCTGTAGGAATCTGTCCTGAAAAATCTAGGGGAGGAGAAGGGATAGTGACTATATTTTTGACAAGAATTCATACAGAAGAATTAAAGCAGCAGGCAGGAAAATGAAAACATCACATATGCCAAGCAGGTAACACCATGGACTATAAAATGCCGAGTTACTGATATCAGACAAGGCCTTGATGCATGAATCATAGAATCATAGAATGTCCTGAGCTGGAAGCGACCCACAAATCAAATCCAGCTCCTGTCCCTGCACAGACCAGCCCCAAGAGTCACACCACGTGCCTGAGAGCATTGTCAGAAGCTTTTTGAACTCTGTGCTGTGACCACTGCCCTGGGGAACCTGTTCCAGTGCCCAACTACCCTCTAGGTGAAGAACCTTCTTCTAATATTCAAACTAAACTTGCCCTGACACAACTTCAGGCCATTTGCTCAGGTCCTATCACTGGTCACCACAGAGAAGAGATCAGTGCCTGCCCCTCCTCTTCCCCTCACGAGGAAACTGCAGTGAGGTCTCCCCTCGGTCTCCACTTTTCCAGGCTGAACAGACCAAGTGACCTCAGCCAGTCTTCATACGGCTTTCCCTCCAGACAACAGTGTTATTTGTGTATTGGAATCTTGCACAGTTCAGTGCAATAGGTGTTTGCCCTGCAGTCCACTTCTGCGTGGTTATTCCTGGTCGGTCCAAAAGTGATTGCTGATACTTGGAAATCAACTCTCTTTTTGTCTGAGATATTATCGCTACGCTTATTACTGTGAAAAAAACACTCATCATGAACCTGAATGAGTCCATTCACTTTTTAATGTGCTTCATCCTCCTCAGCACTGTCTTGGTTCATGCACTGAGCATAAGACATACCTAGTTAGCTCCTACCTTGTGCTGCCCTGCAGCTAGGCCTCCTATGACTTGTTTGTAGGATAGTGTGAGCACATTTGTGCCCTGCTAAGGAGGATATATGAAGAGACAGAGCCTTTCAAACCACTGTAGTATTATATAATAAAGTATCAAGCATACAGTTGTGTGAGAATTACAAAGTAACACTAAAACTGGAAGCAAAACTGGGAGAAAAGGCATCTTTAATAGGTAGTTTGTACTGCTGTCGTTCTTGTCTCCAGGAAATGATAACAGAAAGATGGCCTTGACATTGGAAGAATGACTCCAAATTGCTTTATGTAATAAGCTTTTCTAATTTAATTTTTATTCTCACATTTTTAGCAGTGGTGGTGCATTTAGTGGAAAGAGCAAGAGCATTAGAATGCCTAGGTATTAGCCCAACAAAAAAAGAGAAATGAAAAAATAAGTGGTTTATTTTATCAATCCATAATAGCAGGCCAGTGAAAACACTCATTAGGTAATTTTCACATACATTCGTTTCACAGAATTGTTACCCACTGGTTGTGCTGTGTGAGCTCAGGGACTGCAACAGTCCTGACCTTTATCCCATGGAAAACCTACCTACAGTCACTGTCCACACACAGTAGAGGTTGTAGAGAAGGCAGATGTTTTTTAAGCAAAGGGACTTCGGAAGACACACTAGATGCCTAATAGTCAGCATATGGCACAGCACATACACTGTTAACCAGCTGGGTGAGAAGTAAATTTTCCTTCCTGATCTGTGGGAATGATCATGAATTCATGAACTGATAACTGTCTCTTGAAGCATCTCTCATTATTTAAGGACAGGTAGGGAAAGTGAGTTTATTGATTTGGAAATGCCTTTATTCTTGCCCTTGAAGGATGGAAACCAGCATATTCCTGCCTTTTTTCTGTCCTCAAAGACCTCATTTTTAAAAGTAAACTTTCCATGATTATGAAATGGATAAGCCAAGAAGTGCTAGAGATTGACATCATGTCTGTCTATGCCCCTTTTATCCTTTTCATCTACTGTCCTGGTTTTCTAATGTTCTGCTTTTTTTATACATCTTGAGTTTGGAAGAATTACTTCTATGCAAACTTTACTGGTGTATGTGGTGAAGGGGTAAAGCCCTCAAACTGTGTGCAGTCCTGTGAGAAAGGACTCTGAAGTTAATGTGTGAAACACTGTGTGTTTCTGTGGATCTACACGGTTAATAATAAATGCAATCTTATATATATATCTTCTCATTACAGGAATCCAAAGTACAAGGACCTATTTGCAGTGGGGTATGGCTCTTGTAAGTAATAAATGCAAAAGAATCATTGAGATATTTAAAATATTAAAAAAGTGGACTGAGATCAATTCAGATAATCCTCTGGGGCATGGATTGCATCTCATAGCAAGGAGTCATCTAATTTCAAAGCAGTAAATTGAGATTTAACTCAGTACAGGGATTAGGCCTTTCCATTCCATAATATAAACATTCAGAAATACATAGGCATAGACAGCAGTTATTGGAGGACTAAAACAAATTTAAAACAGGATAATATGACACATAAGGAAATTTTTTTAACTTTTCTTCCTTCCTTTGTAATCTGGAGGACAGAGATACATATGGTTTCAAAAGAGTTTAGATCAATTCATGGAGGGACAGCTTGCTGTTGGAAGGATAAACCATCTGATTCAATAAGTTGATAGTTATGAGTTGCTGGAAGTTATGAGTACCTACAAGGGGACAGACCTGTATTTGCTGAGGTTCTCACAGTATTGAAACTGTTACTACTCAGTATTATTTTAATATAAGGTACTTAGCTACAGGGACCTTTGGTATGGTCCCAAATATGTATTCATTCTTATGTTTCTCTGTGCTCTGACAGTGGAACCAGATGGGTTGTCTTCATTTATACTAGTAAGGATTGTGCTCTGCTTGCAATATTACAACATTTCATTTTCCTTTTAAAATTACATTTTTCTCTTTACTTTCAATCTATCAGAGCTCTGGAAATGTTCCTGCTAATTGGCCAAGAAGCCTAAATTGGCCTGACACTCTTTAATTCAGCAGGCAGCATCTACTGTAAAGAGCAGATCTCAGTTTTTGCAAAAGAAAGCATGGTGAGAAGCTCCAAGGGTAGTGCTTGCCTTGTACAGCACAGCAAACCCTTCCTGTGCTCACATACCTGTGCTCAGAGAGTGTAGGAAATGGGCAGTGCCTTCCCACTGCCCTGCCAACCAGCTGCCAGAGGAGAGGTATGAGCTCAGGGAGGATAACCTCCCTCTCTTTAGCCTGTTCAGGCAGCTGTTCTAACTTCTTACACTAGGCAGGACAGTCATGTGTGCTTATTTGTTAGTTCTGCTAGGGTCCACTGTGCCAAAGGCAATAGATGCAGAGGGAGCAGACCCAGAGTCAGTGACTTTGTATCTAAGTGAACAAGAAATCCAGAAGACTTCTTATTCCATTTTATAGTGGACAGAGGGCACAGGTCCTCTCAGCCAGCTGTAGCCAACTAACAGCTAAGAATCTGAGTCTATGCTTTGCTCAGCAGTGGGAGATCAGCACATCCAGAGGGCATCCATCCTGATGTTCAAGGGAGGAGCTAAGTGGCCCTCTGGAAGGGCTGATCTCTCCTCACAATTGACATAGGCAGAGCACCAAGCCTAGATGTCTGTCCCTCAGATGACTCAAGTGAGGTGAGATAAATCCAGGCCAGAGGAAAAAGTCGTGGACTTGCACAGGAGCTGGCATCTCTTTGGGTCTGCTGTGGCCATAATTACATCACCAGTCTTTTGTGCAGCAGGCATTTGGGAGCACTGCCAAGATACAAGTAACACGTTTGTCCTACTGCCCAAAGTATACTTTTTGAAACAAAAGGTCCCTTATTTACTGTGTGTCAATTTCACTCCAGAGTGGCGAGTTATTTATAAAAAGGACCCTAGCCTCTTCCTTTCTTTTGTGTCCTATTTCTGCAGTTTTCACCAGTGATTTATTAGGATAGGGTTTCTGATGCTAACGGTGTTTCTTTGGCATGAGATAGGCTCTTCTGAACAAGGAAATATTGTCATCATAATTTGCAATTCAGGGTTTATGCTGCTTGGCTGGAATTAATTTTTATTCCCATCAGGAGGAGCTGTCTTTCTGTTTTTGTTTTTGCATAAATGAGATTGCTGGGTTTCTGGCTAGACTGACAGCCTACAGTGCAGGGTTCAAAGAGGCTGTGGTGGGTGTTGGGCTTGTGTTCTGCCTTGCTGATGAGAGCACTACGAATACAAGCTCAGGTCTTTGCAATCACCTCAGTTCATGTTCCAAAGGCAAGAGTGCCCCTGACAGCCCTCAGAGTTGGCTTTTTATGTGCAGCACCAACTGTCAGCACATGAGTTGAGTAGGGAAAAACAGTGTCTGTATGGCCAATGTATTTTATCCTACAGTTTCTTTGGATTTAATGGATGTAACTTGCCACCCACAAGGATGTGTGAAGAGTACAGAGTCACACACAAAGCACTGGCAATCTGAGGTATTTGGGAAAAGTATCTACTGAATTCTTCTTAGTGCCTAGTCTGAAATAGTGCTTCATGTAGACAGAAGTAAACCATGTAAAGATATGTATACTGTTCTAGCTGTCTTGCGTAACATCAGCATGAGCAATGCTGGCACAGGGTCCTTACACTGGTGTGACTGCATCCAAAGTAAGAGTTGCTACAACTCTATGACCAAACTAAATTGGTGTCATGTCCAGACCAGAGCTTTCACAGAGATGAACTGGCACTTAATAGATGTCCTGAAGCTGAGGAGTCGTGGTGGAACACAGATCATGGAACAGCTCTTGTTGCACTGTCCTACAACATACAGACAGGTAAACACAGGCTGGGTGGGTGTACTTACTGGGCGGTCTTGTATTTTCCCATTTCTCAAATGCACTGCCCAATGAACATGGATAGTTTTTTATTTTCAGCCTCCACTGATTGAGGCTGATGGATGGTCAGTCACTGTAATAAAGATATTCCCAAACAGGACAGCCTCAGAGTGCTTCAGAGGGAACAGGGAGAGGGGAAACTGAGCCAAGAGGCTTTTACAGCAAGGTACTGCATCTTTCTGTTCACCTCTGTACTTCATAGGCATTTGCAGAATCAGGCACTTTATTTAGAGATCAGAATCAAGCAAATGACTGGTAACTAAACTAGCTCACTCATAAAGGGGAAAAGTCATCCTGCAGGGACTGAGAGAATACATATGGAAATATGCCATTTTTTTCCCTCCTCTTTTTCGACAAGAAGCCTCAATTCCCTCTGTCTAGAAAGCAAATAGCGGAAAAATAATTAGTAGTGAATTCTCAATCCACCACTCACTCAGAAGATTTAATAAAAATTAAGATCAGCTGCATATTACACCACTTATGTTTGTGTACAGACTGTTTCAATCCTCAAGGACTTCTACTAGGCCATATACTTTGTTTTCTAGCAAAATATTTATCTGCCAAATATGAATTTGAGAGACACAAGTAAGGAATCACAGAATCATACAGCGGTTTGGTTTGGAAGCATCTGACTCTTGAGTATGTGTGCAGCTGCACGATGAAGTTCTACAGCCAGCTTCTCTGCCTGGGCAGTGATGTCTTTACCACATCTCAGCAGCCCAGACTTGACTTGATCCACTTGGTGCCTCAGTAGCTTCTGTGACTTGTCACATAGGACTCCATACAGCACCTTTCCATTTTTAATGTATCCCTGTGATACATCAGGAACCATCAGTGAAGAGAGCGTGTCACCTTTCATTTTCAGGTAGCTGATTATTTGGTGGGGCCTCCTCAGCACATGTCACCTTCTCCTCCTCTGATGATGATAATAGTCCAAAATTTTTGCCTTGGGGCCTGCTGGTGATGATTTCCAAGATCCCTGGGTGATTGGATTTCCTATCCTGTGTTATCAGAGCAATCCACTTACTCTGTATAGTGGCATGATGTGTGGAAGAGACCCTTTGAACCTGCAGCCCAGCACTGGTAGTTGAGGTGCCAGGAGGAGCTGTACTTTGGTGCCAATCACTTCTGAAGCAGCTCAAACCCCTTCATGACCTGCCAATATCTCTTTTTCAGATGAGGTTTAATAGGCCTCCTTTGTATTCCCAACTCCAGAATGCCAGGGGCCATCCTCGAGTCTCTCCAGGTACTTTTAGCCAGACATTCCACGAAGGAACATTCTCCTTGGCTGTGGTGTAGAGCACGTTTTTCACATCTTGTCCTGACTGGCCCAAGGGCTACTGTGTGATCAATCTCCTGTTTAATTTGTTCAAAAGCTTGTTGTTGTTCAGGACCCTGCTTGAAATAATTCTTCTCCTGGGTCACTTGATAGAGAGGGCTTACAGTCTGACTGTACTCTGGGATATGCATCCTCCAAAAATCCACAGCACGTAGGAAAGCCTGTGTTTCCCTCTTGCTGGTTGGTGGGGACATAGCTGCTATTTTGTTGATCACGTCCATTGGAATCTGATGATGTCCACCTTGCCATTTTACTTGTAAAAACCGAATTTCCTGGGCATGTCCCTTGACCTTACTTTGCTTTATGGCAAATCCAGCCTTCTGGGCCATCTGGATTCTATCTTCTCTCCTTTCTCAAAAACTTCCTCTGCTGTATTGCCCCACACAATGTTGTCATCAATGTACTGCAAATGTTCTGGACTCTCACCCTTTTCGAGTGCAGTCTGTATGAGTCTGGATCAGCCTGCACTTTGCTGCTAAAGGCAAGGAGACAAACACATCAGCAATACCGATGGTGGTACCATTTTGCTGCCTTGGACTTTAGTTTGTACTGAATGAATGCATCTCTTCAGGTCCTATGGCCTTCTGCACCTTCAGGCTTCTTAGATGGTCTCAAACCTGGTCTTCTCCTAATATGGGCAGTATTTCCTTCTACAAATACCTGTCTTTGGATTCTGTGAATTAGATGGCATGGCTAAAGCACTTGCTGGTGAAGACCAAAGCAAAAAAGTTGTTTATTACCTCAGTTTTTCCCAGTCAGCTGTAGCCAGGTTTCCCATTTTACTCATCGGGGAGCTACAAGCTTCCTTCCTTTGTTGTCCTATGTACTCAAAGAAACCCTTCTTGTTATTTGTTATATCACTAACCACATTCAGCACCAGCTGTGCCTTGGCCTTCCTGATCCCGTCCTTGCAATCTCCGTGTAATCTCACTGAAATGTACATCCCTGCCTCCACTGCCTGTGTATTTTGGGTTTGTGTTTTAGTTTGTCTAAGAGGTCCTGACTTAGCCAAGCTGGCCTCTTGCCTCCCCTGCTCAGCTTCTTGAACTGGATCAGGATTGAGAGCTCTTGAGCCCTAAGAAAAGTGTCTTTAAAATGTCTCCCAACTCTCATTTGCTCCTTTAGCTCCAAGACCATTTTCCCAAGGGATCACACATACTAGTGCTCTAAACAGATGAAGTTTAGGCTCTGGCAGCAAAACAGGTTTTAATCCAGCTAGTATGTGGTCTGCTAATTCCATGTCATCTAAGTTTTAAAATAAAATCTTATTATGTACTTAAATGAATGCTGAATGAATACATTTATGTTTTTATTAGCACAGTTATTTCATCAGTCATCCTCACAGGAGGGATGGCAGTTTTGACAAGACATTTACCCTCTCCTTAGGCCTAGGGATCCAAAGTGAGATAACTCAACAGGACTGGGGTCCTCACAATGAAAGAATCTCACTGCACACAGATAAGGCCTGTGATCAGTATTTCATGTTAACTACTCGTTAGCTGCTCTTGAAATGTAAATAAATCCTTCAAGTTTTCTATGACACCTCAGTCAAATTATGGAAGTAACAATTTAGAATCACTGAATCAGAGAATGTCCTGAGTTGGAAGCAACCCACAAGGATCATAGAAGTCCAGCTCCTGGCCCTACACAGGACACCCCAACAATCACAAATCACACCTGAGAGCATTGTCCAAACGCTTCTTGAACTCTGTCAGGCTTGGTGCTGTGACCACCTCCCTGGGGAGCCTATTCTGGTGTCCAACCATCCTCTGGGTGAGGAACCTTTTCCTAATATCCAACCTAAACCTCCCCTGACACACTTTCAAGCCATTTGCTCAGGTCCTTCCACTGATCACCACAGAGAAGAGATCAGTGCCTGTCCCTCCTCTTTGCCTCAAGTTGTAACTGCAGTGAAGTCTCCCCTCAGTCTTCTCTTCTACAGATTGAACAAACCAAGTGACCTCAGCCATTCCTCATACAGCATCCCCTCTAGACCATCTTCATTACCCTCCTTTGGATGCTCTCGAATAGCTCAATATGTTTCTTACACTGTAGTGCCCCAAACTGCCACAATATTCAAGATGAGGCCACCCCAGTGCAGAGCAGAGCAGGACAATCCCCTCCTCACCCAGCTGGTGATGCTTTGCCTGATGCCCACCAGGACACAGTTGGCCCTCCTGGCTGCCAGGGCACTGCTGACTCAGAGTCAACTTGCTGTCAACCAGGACCCCCAGGTCCTTTTCCACAGCACTGCTTTCTGGCATCTCACTCCCCAGTCTGTTTGAACATCTGGAGTTGCCCCATCCCAGCTGCAGAATCCAGCACTTGACCTTGTGAAACTGCGTATCGTTGGTGGTTGCTCAGCCCTGTAATTTTTCAAAGTCTCTCTACAGGGCATCCCTGCCTTCAGGAGAGACATCAGCTCCTCCCAGTTAGTATTGTGGGCAAACTTGCTTTGTGTACCTTCCAGTCCTGTGTCCAAGCTATTTTTGAAGACATTGAAGAGAACTGGGCTTAAGATGGAGCCCTGCAGAATTCCACTAGTGGCAGGTTGCCAGCCTGAGTGACCCCATTCACTACAACCCTTGGTGCTCTACCCATCAGCCAGCTGTTTGCCCATTGCATGATGTAATTATCTGTCTGTATGGTGGACATTTTGTACAGAAGTATATTTAGGGAGCTTGGCTCTCTGAAACTCACAGACACATTAAAAGTCATAAAAAACAGAGCTGAAAATAATTTCAGGGAGTTATTAGTCCATCTCCATGCAAGATAGTACTTTATTTAAAACATGGCTTTGAGGTCTAAGCTTAGTCCACCTAATGATGATTGCAAGCACTATAATTCCTGTCACTGTTGACAGCATAGCCCTTATAGATGACAAGCAATCCTTGCAACAAGGACAGAAGTGTACATTTGAGAAGGAGAACCTTAAAAGACTGAAAACTTTGATTTAACAGTATAGACTGCAGGCTTAAGGAGACTCAGTGTTACAAAATGTACCAGGTGTTTGTTTGTGGGTAATTTTCTTCTCTGCAGCGGTAGATTTAGAGGTTGTGATGCAGGAAGATATTCTGGAATGGATTTACATAACAAGCTGCTGTTAAATTTGGTATTTTCTGATGAGTGACCAAAGAGCTTTAAGTAAAAGCCCTAAGTGGATTGAATACTACATAACAAATTCAGATCTTTGAACCAGATCACAGAAAGTCTCTTCTGAGATGTTTATGTATTTAAATTATGTTCCCAGAACAGGCAGAGAAGACTTCTGGGAGCAGAAATCCCTGCTAATCTTTCTCTAACCTACATGAGTTTATTTCTATATTGGGAATAGAGATTGAAGACCTTGTCAGACAGAGTAAAAGCATTTTTTATTGCTTAGATGAAATTCCTTGTCTTGTATAAGGCTATGTGCACATGCAGTTCATGTGAGGGAATTGCTCTGGAGAGGAGTGGTCTGACAGGTCCCCAGTTGCATAATGGGCTGTGTGGTGGACCAAGTCCAGCAGCAAGTTCCAGCCTTTTCTGACCTCACACTGAAGCTATTGAAGTTTTCTGGGTCAAATACTACAAAAGGCTGATAGAGATTAATGTGACCCACACACCTCAAAGAGAAGTTCATATTGCAGTCTGGGTTCAGCTTGCTGTTTGGCATACGTTTTTATAAAGCACTAAAATGCTATGATAGATCCCAGCTTCGGGAAAATATCTCCATGTCCATTCAGAGTCATGTGCCCAGCATGCAAGTTGATTAAATTAAACACATCTTCAATGGTAAAAGACGCACGAGGCTCACTCTCATGTTTTGATAAGAGGTTTGAGAACTGCATTGTACCAGCATGGTGGCTGACTGTTTCCTTTTAGCTGTGAATGTACTTTTTATTGACATTTTGATATTTGTACTGTAAATTGAAAGACTGTCACCTTTTATGAATGCTGGTGATGCCAGTTATAATGGTAGTTGGTACAAGAGTTAGTGATACTTAGATATCAGTATTGAAATAATGTTGAGGAAAAAAAAGAAGGCAATCACATAAGTAAAACATAATGATTGCTTAGTTGCCAGTGATTTTAATTGATTATATTTTAAAATTTAAATTATTACTGTAAGGGGATGTTACAATACAGAAAACAAGCATCAACAGAATAAGCACAGAGGAGAATCTAATGGGAATATGTCTTATTTGTGAATTGCTGTAGAACATTTCTATGAGCGCTGAGTATCTCCACAATCAAAATGGAACGCCCTGGAGGACTTGGACTTGCTCTGTACTAATTCGAGTGCTGTTTGTGCTATGTGATTTTTTAATAACTGTAAGGAATTTTCCATTACTACACTGTATTAATTAAAAGAGGCTGCTGGGGAATAAAATAGGAAATAAAATGTAGCAATCAGATTCCTTTGAGGCAAGCATATCAAAAGTCATTAATGACTAGGTCTAATGCTAATCTGTTATTATATCCATGAAATCAGTTCTGATAAAATGTTTTGATGAGGCAAATATCTGGGAGGTGACAAGAAATGGAACAATCAGATCAAAGAGCAATTTAGATCCCTTTGTAGCAGAGTAGGAGGCATCACTCTGTGTTACAGAGAAGAATTTGAAAAGAAATTGAAGCCGTACAGCCGTTCAAGGGGAAGCCTCATTTTGGGGAGGAATGATTTAAAAAAAGTCTTGTAAAGAAAACTCAGTACTGGACTGGACCAGAGTTCCTTGGCTCTGTAGAGAAGGAGGGCTGCAAAGGAACTGAGAGGCCAAAAGAACTTTTTAAAGCACTTTTTAATTTAGTGCTGAAATGACTGCCCTGGAAAGGCATGATCATCACTGGTGACATGCCAAGGGGAAGGGTGACAAACTGCGAAGAGTTCAAAAAAGAATGTAAGAACGATGTAAGAGCAGGATGACTGACCTGGGAAGCAAATTTAAGGAATTTAGTTTGTTCAGCTTGTCAAAGAAAAGCTTATTAGGTAGTTGGATTGTGGTCTGTTAACTCCCTGTACTGGGAAAGCAGATCATGTAACAAAGGGATCTTTAATCTGCCAGACAAATGATGTAACAAGATCAAAGAAAAGCTGGAGCTACATGAATCAGACCAGACAATGTGTGGCTTTTAATAGCAGATGGGCAATTGAGACCAATTAATTTTGGCATGTGGTAAATTACCACCTTCTGGAAATTTTAAAATGTGAAAATTTTAAAGACACGATATTTGTTTCTTAAGTTTTGTTTGGTTGCAAACATGATTTCTTCATTTAAAGCAAGATTTAATGTAGAAAAATCTTGTATTCTTGGTATTTTACATTCTTCAGGAGTCTGATTTATTTATTCTTCTAACATTTTTTGGTCTTCTTTCTACCCTGTCTCATGTTGGAGGCTTTTAAAATTCATTTACAAAAACATCTATATCCTCCTTCATGGTCTGACAGTCTTTGAAAAACCTCCCCAGTGGAATCAGTGTTAGAAATTTAAGCCATCATACATCCGGTATATTGAGATAACTCACTGTGGTCAATTAAACATAATTACACTGAAAATCACACTTTAAAATCTGTTTTCCAGATACCAAATATCTCTTACCACATATACAAGGAGTGTAAAACTGACAGGACTTATTATACTGTCAACTCTGTTAGTGAATATAACCTAGTAAGTGTAATAAATTAAGTGAATCATATGAAAGATTAATTTCAGTTGGAGACTTAATTACTGATTTTCAGTATAAATTCTGTAAGCTTTGACTAGTTTTTCCCAGGCTTAACCTTTTAATTCATGTCATTTCCCATCAACTCACAACATCATCTTTTGCTGTAGCATTTTGTTAAGCATGAAATAGTAAAGAGCTCTGTTGATATGTTTGGGGAAAAAAAATATATTAACAGTTTTCTAGAGCCTGGCGATCAAAGGAGCTGCTCAGCCATCCTGTTGTGTCTCCAATGCATTGCAGGCCATTAACTTCCATCCACTTACCTCTCTGTGCAGCCCAGTTGGTTTGATTAGTGCACTTTTGTCCTCAGGAGACTAAACATTTCTGTGCCATAGTCTTACCTGTTCGATAAAACTAGTCTGGCACCTTCCTTTTCTCAGCTTTGTCCCTGGAAATAGCTACATTTGAGTTACTGTGGGAATTCTTTTTTTAGCATTTGCACAACAGAAACTAAGCATAGGTAGGTTAACTCACTTTGTCATCAATGTCAAGGCTGTGGTCTGGTGATGAAAATCTGCTAAAAGTCTTTCTAGCCAGTCCATACTGAGAGACCCCTTGACTCAGCAGGAGAAGATGGTCAACAGATATTGAGGACAGGCAAAACAACTCTGCACACTCTTTCTCAATAGCATAAATTTTTGCTCTATTTTAAAGATTCATTTTCTGACATACAGATGTTCTTATGCCTGTGTTCTATGAGGTAAACAGTGTTTGGTTTTGTATTTTGCATTCTCTCCAAATACTATGGTTACATTATCACCATAGCTTGACTTTTCCGTAGCAAAAGAGTTTGATTCCTGAAATCAGCTCTACTTCTCACACTCTAGTCTAAGTAGTAAAAAATCTGCCACACCCTAAGGCTCTGGTGGCCCTGACCTTCTTCACCAGCATCTCTTCTCAAGAGCAGTGGGATGAGCCCTGGCTGCCCCCTGAGCCCCTGTACCACTAGCTGTGTTATAGTGCTGGAATATCAGCTCCCCATCATTTAGGGAGCAGCCAGTGATTCCTGCAGCCAATCCTGACACACGTCCTGTTTCCCCAATTACCCAATGTTTAGGTCGATAAATAGCAGAGTAAAATCTGGATAAAACACAAGCCAGCATTACTTAGCTGTAGTGTATTTACTCATGCCAGATACTTAATTATTTTTCCATTTTACCTTGTACTTTAAAGGGCTTGGTTTTCTTCTATTTGCTTTATGTTTCATAGTTAAAACCTTGATACAGGGTTGTGCAAGTTTCGAGCTGGCTTCCCGCCAAGTCCCCGAAACTCGACAACAAGGACCCGCCTCCCAGAGAGGGAAAAGAAAACCAAGCAGCCAAAGCTATAGCAAATATATATATATATATATATATATTACATATGAGACAGATACACAAAAGGAGAATACCACACACAGAAGGGGGGGGGGGGGGGGGAAGGGGAAGGGAGAAGGACAAAAAGGGGCAAGGACCGAACAAGCCAACCAGCCGACCGAAGGCAAACTAGCAAAAAATCTCACCACTTCCCTTCGAACAGGCAGGATGGCTAGACACGGCCCAAGGCTCTCCCCTCACGCGTGGCAGATAACGGTAGTCACTGTAGGCCTCGGCTCCAGATAAACCAGACCAAAACAGGGACCCGCCGTTCTCGAACCTCGCCGGAAAGGAAGAGAGCGAGATGCCTCCCGCTGGCCTTATTTATACCTCAAGTTACGTAAAGGAATAGCATGGAATACTTCCGTGGTCACTTTTCTAGTTTCCTTCCTGGTTACAAGTTGGTCTCCAGGAAGGCCTAGAGTGAAACCACCACATTCTCCACCCCTTATTCCATACTATTTCTTTACGCAACACCTATGTCTCACGTTCGTCTACATCCCGCGCATATATATACACATTTGCATATATATATATATATAGTTCTTGTTGGTCTCTCGGCACAGTTGTCTCGTCGTTGGAAAATCAATACAGATGTCAGTTCAGTCCAGATCTTTGGTCTCCTCAGTCACCATTACAATTCTGATCTTATGGCTGTTTCATCACTGGACTGTCTCATCACTGGATACCAGCAACAGCTTAGTTCAGGTCTCTCTCTCATCTGGTGACTGGCTTCCTGTAAAAACACAACTTAGGACATACAATTAGTTTTTCCCCAAGGCTAAGTTTCCTTGAGGCACACACTGGATGACTCCATCCTTCCTCATTACCCACCACGTATGTCCTGGCCCTTGAGCAAAGACAATCCCACGAATGGGTTTGTCTTGGCTTGAGGCAGGGGTAACCCAAACAGCTTTCCCTAGCATTCCCCTCAAATGGATTGCTGGAACTTTATCTCCATCAACAATGTGAAGGGATTCTGCCTGTGCAGGGCCAGCTCGATTGACAGAACCCCTGGTGTTAACTAGCCAGGTAGCCTTGGCTAAGTTCTTGTCCCAGTTTTTATAAGTCCCCTCACCTAATAACTTTAGAGTGGTCTTCAATAATCCGTTATATCTCTCAACCTTCCCAGCAGCTGGTGCATGGTATGGAATGTGGTATACCCATTCGATACCATGTTCCCTCGCCCAAGTGGTGACTAATTCATTTTTGAAATGAGTCCCGTTGTCTGACTCGATACGTTCTGGGGTCCCATGTCTCCACAAAACTTGCTTTTCAAGGCCTAGAATGGTATTTCGGGCCGTTGCGTGGGGCACTGAAAAAGTCTCTAGCCATCCGGTTGTTGCTTCCACCATGGTAAGTACATAGCACTTACCTTGGCGGGTCTGTGGCAGTTTGATATAATCAACCTGCCATGCCTCTCCATACTTATACTTATCCCATCGTCCACCATACCACAGGGGCTTCAGTCTTTTTGCCTGCTTAATAGCGGCACAAGTTTCACAATCATGGATAACTTCAGAAATTACATCCATGCTTAAATCCACCCCTCGGTCTCGTGCCCATCTGTGGGTGGCATCTCGGCCCTGATGACCGGAAGCATCATGGGCCCATCGAGCTAGAAACAATTCTCCTTTCTGCTGCCAGTCTAGGTCTACTTGTGACACTCCTATCTGTGCAGCTCGGTCTGCTTCTCTGTTGTTATTGTGTTCTTCATTAGCTCGCTTCTTGGGCATGTGGGCATCTACATGGTGGACTCTCACATTCAGATTCTTCGCTCTGGTAGCGATGTCCTGCCACAAGTCAGCAGCCCAGATGGGTTTTCCTCCACGCCTCCAGTTCATCTTCTTCCATCGATCCAACCATCCCCATAAGGCATTGGCTATCATCCACGAGTCAGTGTAGAGGTAGAGCCTTGGCCATCCTTCTCGTTCAGCAATGTCCAGGGCCAATTGGACAGCTTTGAGCTCTGCAAATTGACTTGACTTGCCTTGACCTTCAGCAGCTTCTGCCACTCGTCGGGTGGGACTCCAAACGGCCGCTTTCCACTTCCGGTTCCTTCCTACAATTCGGCAAGAACCATCAGTGAAAAGGGCATAACGCCTTTCTTCATCTGGCAGCTGATCAAATGGCGGAGCTTCTTCAGCTCGGCTCACTGGTTCTTCCTCTTCTTCTGCCAGGCTGAAGTTCCCACCTTCAGGCCAATTTGTGATAACCTCCAGAATTCCAGGGCGATTTGAGCTTCCCAATCGTACACGCTGCGTAATCAAGGCTATCCACTTGCTCCATGTAGCATCCGTGGCATGATGCGTAGGGGGCACCTTCCCTTTGAACATCCAGCTCAAGACGGGTAATCGGGGTGCCAGGAAGAGCTGTGCTTCGGTACCAATTACCTCTGAAGCTGCTCGTATACCTTCATACGCCGCTAAGATTTCCTTTTCCACAGGGGTGTAATTGGCCTCAGAACCTCTGTAGCTTCGGCTCCAGAAACCCAGTGGTCGCCCTCGCGTCTCGCCAGGCACCTTTTGCCAGAGGCTCCAGGAGGGACCTTTATCTCCAGCTGCAGAGTAGAGCACATTCTTTACATCTGGTCCCATTCTAACTGGTCCAAGAGCCACGGCATGTGCAATTTCTTGCTTGATCTGCCTGAAAGCTTGTTGTTGCTCAGGACCCCACTGGAAATTGTTCTTTTTACGGGTCACAAAGTAAAGAGGGCTCACAATCTGACTGTATTCTGGGATATGCATCCTCCAGAAGCCTATGGCTCCCAGAAAAGCTTGGGTTTCTTTCTTGTTTGTGGGGGGAGCCATTGCTACAATCTTGTTGATTATGTCTGTTGGTATCTGGCGTCGTCCATCTTGCCATTTCACCCCTAGGAATTGGATCTCTCGGGCAGGTCCCTTGACTTTGCTCTTCTTGATAGCGAAACCGGCCTCGAGGAGAATCTGGATGATCGTCTGTCCTTTTTTGAAAACTTCTTCTGCTGTATCCCCCCATACAATGATGTCATCGATGTACTGGATGTGTTCGGGAGCCTTACCCTTCTCTAGTGTGACCTGGATCAGTCCATGACAGATGGTTGGACTGTGTTTCCACCCCTGGGGCAGTCGATTCCAGGTGTATTGAACGCCCCTCCAGGTGAAAGCAAACTGTGGCCTGCACTCTGCCGCTAAAGGAATGGAGAAAAACGCGTTGGCTATGTAGATGGTGGCGTACCACTTTGCTGTCTTGGACTCCAACTCATATTGGAGCTCCAGCATATCTGGCACGGCAGCACTCAACGGTGGCGTAACTTCATTTAAGCCACGATAGTCCACAGTCAGTCTCCACTCTCCATCGGATTTACGCACAGGCCAGATGGGGCTGTTGAAGGGTGAATGGGTTCTGCTGACCACCCCTTGGCTCTCCAACTTTCGGATCATTTTGTGGATAGGGATCACAGCATCTCGGTTTGTCCGATACTGTCGTCTGTGTACAGTTGTTGTGGCCATTGGCACTTCTTGATCTTTAACTCGTAGTAATCCTACAATGGAAGGGTCTTCTGAAAGGCCAGGAAGGGCAGACAATTGCTTGGACCCCTCTTCAATCACCGTGGCTACACCAAAAGCCCACCGGTACCCTTTCGGGTCCTTGAAGTATCCTCTTCTTAGGTAGTCCATACCAAGGATGCAAGGGGCTTCTGGCCCCGTCACAATGGGACGCTTTTCCCATTGGTCTCCCGTCAAGCTCATGTCCGCCTCTACTACTGACAATTCTTGAGACCCTCCTGTCACTCCAGAAATAGTAACAGTCTCGGTACTCTTATACTCCGAAGGCATTACAGTACACTGGGCTCCAGTATCTATCAAGGCCTGGTATCTCTGAGGATCCGATGTGCCAGGCCATCGGACCCACACAGCCCAGTAAACCCGGTTATCTTCTTGGTCCCTCTCCTTCTCCTGGCAGAAGGCAGGGCCCCTCTACTGGTCTTGATCAGAGCATTCGTCGTCAGAGTTTGACTTTGACTTCTTAGACTTTTTGCCATTGTCGAAGTGGACCTCCATCTTCTCGTGTTTCGGCGATCGCAGTTTCTCTTCTAAGAAATCTCCGTCTACTACATAGACAACTTTCTTGTCAGTCTTCTTTCGCTTCAGCTCCCTCACTCTAGCTTCAAGTTTAGAAGTGGGTTCACCATCCCACTTCTTCATGTTTTCTCCTTTACTACGAAGGTATGCCCATAGTTGGTTACGTGACCCACGCTTAGAGTTCTCTTTCCTTCGACGTGTGAATGACAGGGACCGTGAGCAAGATTGAGACCAGGATCGAGGTCTAGGCCGAGGTCGTCTTTGTCGGTCCCGCCGTGATCTTCCCATTGGCCTTTCTTGGTAATCTCTATACCTTCTGTCCTCTCTGTCTCTAAGGTCGTCCTCATATCTGGAATATTCATAATCTCTCTCCGTTCTTTCCCTATCGTAGGTGCGTCGGTACAGGGGATTGAAGGAGTCTTCCATATTTTCCTCGATGGTTCTTATCCAAGCACACATAGTGTCCACGCTTGGTTCATCCATCTTTGGATTATATACGGGTATCAAGCAGGAAATATATGGTTTAGGGGCACCTTGAATTACCTTTTTCCACATTGGTTGCGTGCAGGGAACATTCTCAGGAACTTGGATATCATAATAATCTGGATCAGAATAGATGATCTCCAGCATGGCCAATTCCCGTAGGTATTGGATGCCTTCTTCCGCAGTCCTCCACCTTCTTGAAGAACTCTTCAGGGACTCCTTAAATGGGTATTTCACTCTCACCGCGTGGAGTATTCGGAGCCAAAGACTGGATGCCATTTTCTCCCTCCCCATTTCTTGCTCTATCACAGGGTCTCGAGCAATGGATCCCAACTGTCGTGCTTCATCACCTTCAATTACATGACTATCAGCTCCCTTGTCCCAGCATCGCACCAGCCAGGTGAGGACTTCTTCACCAGGCAAGCGCATATAATCTCTCCGTAAATCTCGAAGCTCTCTTGTGGTCAGTGATTGTGTAATTTCGCTTTCTCGCATAATTTCTTGTCCATCTCTCCCACGTAGAATCTTTTCCACCTCTCTCTTTACTCTTCCACTCCTACGTGGGACTGCTCCCACTTCCTCCCTATATCTCTCATGTGGAGGTGGAGACTGAGCATGCCGTGGGGATGGACTCCTACGCCGTTCACGCCGCGGAGATGGACTTCTACGTCGTTCATACCGCGGGGATGGACTCCTACGCCGTTCACGCCGCGGAGATGGACTTCTGCGTCGTTCACGCCGTGGAGATGGACTTCTATGCCATTCATGCCGTGGGGATGGACTCCTGCGTCGTTCGCGATACCCAGCTGGTGGAGGTAGTGAGTAATCTTTCACGTGGTGAGATAAGGGCCTCTTCCTCCAATCATTCACACCTCCAAGAGAAGGTTGGGTCTGGAGGGGTAGGGATAATTCCCCCTCCAATTGAGGGGAATGCTTTGGCTCCTTCTTTGCGTCTTTTGTAACACTGAATGTGTAGTCAGGATATAAATCATCAAGCGACAATATACCACCGGCCGTTTGTACTGTTGCTTTCTTTTCTCTTGATGCTGTTCTGTATTCCTTTGGGCGTGCCCCTAGTTCTCTTGGACGTGCTCCTTCCCGTGTAACCGTTTCTTCCTCTCTGGTACCTGCTTCTTCTCTTCCAATCGCTCCTTCCTCAGTCACAACCACTACTTCCTCTCTCGCAGTCGCGCCTTCATCACTTGCTGTTGCTCCTTCTCCCATTGCTGCCGCTCCTTCGTCCACTACATCTTGAGTGAATTGGATAGGTTCTTCTGTTCCTTCTTCTTCTTCTTCTCTTTCTTCTGTGCGTTCTGGTTGGGGAGATGAGTCTGTAAGTTCCTTGATCTCTCTTACCCACGTCTTCTTCTTCTTCATAGGGGCAATGATGACCTTCCGGTTCTTAGCTTGAGTCCCGGTTCTAGTGGGCTTAGTAGAAATGGCATTGACTTCAAGTTGTGTTTGGACCCCAACTTCTGTGGACCTAATAGGGACATCACTGGTTTCAAGTGGCGTGGTTTGGGTTTCTGTGTCGACCTTACCCCTTTGAAGGTGGTCTATGGCAGCTCGATAAGCATTAGCCAGGCCCCAGCACAAAGCGGAGAATTGCATATTCGGATCTTTGTAGGAAAAACACCCTTCTGCCAAACAGTGGGCCATCTCACCAGAATCAAACATTTGTTCTGGTGTGAACTCCCAATTAATGGGGGGTGACACATGTCCTACTAATCTACCGAAATCTTCCCAAGCTCCATGCCACCCGGGGACTGGCCTGTCTGCAGCCCTTTCCAAAGTTCCAGCGAGTCCCTTTGAGGTGTGATCTTTCCTACAAGAGGGAAGGCAACGGAACCCCATTCTTCCAAGTTTAAGTAGCACTTCCAGTACCTTTATCAATGACAGTACTGTTGCAATAAGATTTATATAGTAATTAGAGCCAATTTTAACCATGGGGATTTCCTTTACCAAACCTTCGATGTCAAAATTAAAGGATGGAAGCAATTCGTTCCATCCATCCTCAAGGTCTGGACGTCTCCCTATACGGTAGCCTAACACAGGTGTAAAGGTGGCTAGAATTATAAGACAAATTAATGAAATAGCCATTGTTTTTTGTTATTATTTCTTCTTGATCCCAAAACAAACCTTTGTTTATATAAACAAAGTTTCCTTGGCTGCTTTCCCAGACTCTGGCAGTGTTCCCAGACCTGTTCCCAAAACAATAGATTGGTTTTGCAAAACAACACCGAGCTTGGCTGTCTTCCTGGAAAAACGTTTATCAAAACAAGCCAAACTTAACCAAAATATCCCACTCCTGACACCAAAAATGTTGTGCAAGTTTCGAGCTGGCTTCCCGCCAAGTCCCCGAAACTCGACAACAAGGACCCGCCTCCCAGAGAGGGAAAAGAAAACCAAGCAGCCAAAGCTATAGCAAATATATATATATATATATATATATTACATATGAGACAGATACACAAAAGGAGAATACCACACACAGAAGGGGGGGGGGGGAGGGGAAGGGGAAGGGAGAAGGACAAAAAGGGGCAAGGACCGAACAAGCCAACCAGCCGACCGAAGGCAAACTAGCAAAAAATCTCACCACTTCCCTTCGAACAGGCAGGATGGCTAGACACGGCCCAAGGCTCTCCCCTCACGCGTGGCAGATAACGGTAGTCACTGTAGGCCTCGGCTCCAGATAAACCAGACCAAAACAGGGACCCGCCGTTCTCGAACCTCGCCGGAAAGGAAGAGAGCGAGATGCCTCCCGCTGGCCTTATTTATACCTCAAGTTACGTAAAGGAATAGCATGGAATACTTCCGTGGTCACTTTTCTAGTTTCCTTCCTGGTTACAAGTTGGTCTCCAGGAAGGCCTAGAGTGAAACCACCACAAGGGTACAAAGCAGATTTCCTAATCTGAGTGCTTTGACTTCTGTCTGAGAGATAATAGTAGCAATCGAGCCTTGATTTAACTCTTTTTGCAGTAGGCTTTGAGGATGAGGTTCAGTAACATGGGTAGATTCATAAAGGATAGGTGTTTTTAAAATTCCTTTCGCCTTACAATGGTCCAGATTTATTTGTCGCTTTCTTCAGAGGAATTCCAGAGTGTCCCTGCAAAGGAAGACTAAATGAATTGATTTGTTTGGCCTCCATAGTGCTCTGTAAGTGTATCAGAGCTGATGAATGCCAGGAGGCATAAGAGCTGTGTAAGGCTTGTGCAGGCACGTGTATTAGTTTAAGGGAGAATTTGGTATGCTGTGGATTTGCTCTGGTTGCGTCCTAGGGGAAGGCTCTGGATCCAGTGACCTTGAGATGTTTTTCCACTTCCTCTGTTTCTGAGATGTGGCTGATGTGGTTGTGAAATCAGCCACACAGATAAGGAACACCACTGACTCTGTAAGGCTTATTTATTAGCTAATGCATGCTTTCCTGTGGTTAATCAGCTATTAAAGCTCAAAAGTTTTTAAATCCTTGTTAAGAAGATAGAGCTATTGTTAATCTGTTGTGACTGCAGGAATGCAGCCTCAGTAGTGAAGTGTTGCTGTTGAAAAACACAACGATCCTACAACTAATTTGTACAGAATTCTGTTATGGTTTTTTAAAAGTTTACTGTTGGAGGCTTAGATACAATTGGGTGATTGGCATTTTTCAGTTGCATTCAGTCTTTTAAGCTCAGGAGGTACTTCAAGGGTGAATCCCTGTGTGGAGGCTGTAATTTGGCAAGCAGTTCCCTTGGAGTAAAAGATGGGGATTTCAGGGATCTTCTTTGAAGAATCCCATGGAAACTGGCTCTACAGGGTAGAGGGTTCTGAGAGAGTTGGTTGATATTCAAGGATAGCCTCTTCCAGGCTTAAGAACAATGTACCCTTATGAGCAAGAAATCAGGCAAAGGGGGCAAGAGACCTGTCGTTACTCAAGACTCTTGTCATTACTCCTATGTAAGCAGGAAACACACAGGAGATGGGAGCAGGGTCTGGCCACTTGGAACGAATATAGAGACATTATCAGAGTAAGTAGAAATGAGACAAGGAAGGCCAAGGACCATCTGGAATTAAATCTAGCCAAGGATGTCAAGGACAACAAAAAGTCTTCAACTACATCAATAGCAAAAGTAAAACAAAGGATAATGTGGACTCATTACTAGATGGAGGGGGGACCCTTGTAAGAGAGGATGCAGGGAAAGAAGAGTTACTGAATGCCCTCTTTGCACTGCTCTTCACTGACAAGACCAGCCCTCAGGAATCTCTGACCCAGAAGACCAGGGTAAAGAAGTGTTCCTTTGGTCAAGGAGGATTGGGTCAGAGAATGCCTAGGCAAACTTGACATCCACAAATCCATGGGCCCTGATGGGATGCATCCAAAACTGCTGAGGGAACTGGCAGACACCATAGTGAGGCTGCTCATGATCATCTTTGAAGGTCGTGGCAGCCAGGAGGGGTGCCTGAGGACTGGAAGAAAGCAAATATCATCTCAGTTTTCAGAAAGGGCAAGATGGAGGACCCAGGGAACTGTTGGCTGGTCAGCCTCACCTCAGTCCCCAGAAAGGTGATGGAGTGCCTCAATCTGGAGGCCATCTCTATCCACATGGATGACAAGAGGATGGTCAGGAGTAGTCAGCATGGATTCATTAAAGGGTCATCATGTTTGACCAACCTGATTGCCTTCTATGATGAAACAGCTACCTGGATGGATGAGGGGAGAGCAGTGGATATTGTCTGCCTTGACTTCAACAAGGCTTTTGACACTGTCTCTCGCAACATCCTCATAGGCAAACTCAGGAAGTGTGGGCTGGATGAGAGGACAATGAGGTGGATTGAGAACTTCTGAACAGCAGATCCTAGAGGGTCATAATTGGTAGCACAGGGTATAGTTGGAGGCCTTTTATTAGTGATGTCCCCCAGGGTTCAATACTGGGCCCAGGACTGTTTATGTTATTCATCACTGACTTGGAGGAAGGTGCAGAGGCCTCCTCAGCAAGTTTGGTGATGACACCAAGCTGGGAGGAGCGGCCAATACTCCAGGGAACTGTGCAGCCCTTCAGAAGGACCCGAATAGGGTAGAGAGAGGGACAGAGAGGAACCATATGAATTTCAGCAAAGGTAAGCGCAGGTCCTGCAGTTGGAGAGGAATAAGGCCATGCAGAGGCTGGGGGCCAACCTGCTAGGAAGTGGCTCAGCAGAGAAGGAGCTGGGGGTCCTGGTGAACTACAAGTTGTCCCTGAGCCAGCAGTGTGCCCTGGTGGCCCAGGAGGACAATGGTGTCCTGGGGTGCATTAGGAAGAGCGTTGCCAGCAGGTTGCAGGAGGTGATCCTACCCATCTACTTGTCCTGACCTCATCTGGTCACATCTGGAGTGCTCTGTCCAGTTCTGGGCTCCTCAGCACAAGAAAGACATGGAGCTCCTGGAGCAGACCCAGCAGAGGGCTATGAAGAGAACTAAGGGACTAGAGCATCCCTCTGATGAGGAAAGGATTAGAGAGTTGGGCGTGTCCATCCTGGAGCAGAGACGACTGAGAGGGGACATCATTCATGTCTGTAAGTATCTGAAGGGAGGTGTCAGAGGACAGAGCTGGGCTCTGCTTGGTGGTGCTGAGCAATAGGACATGAGGCAATGGGCAGGAACTGATGCACAGGAAGTTCCACCTGAACGTGAGGAAGAGCTTCTTTCCTGAGCAGGTGACCAACTCTGTCCCGGAGAGGGTGTGGAGTCTCCCTCACTGGGGATACCTAAGAACAGTTGGCTGCAATCCTGTGCCATGTGCTCTGGGATGACCCTGCTTGAGCAGAGAGGTTGGACCAGACAAGCCACTGTAGTGCCTTCCAACCTGACCTGTTTTGTGATTCTGTGGTTTTGTGTGTTGAGGGCGTTGCTATAGAAAACATCATAGTTTCTATCCTGCAATGTGGAATTTGCCGCAGGAATTTTTAATGTGCATGTGGCTGAGATGTATTGGATATACCAGCTTGAAATAAATTTTTATGTCTTTCAGATGTAATGCTAACATACCCTCAAACATACCACTCCAATCAGCTTGTTTGGGTTACATTACCTTATATTGCTACAATACTTCTGTGTCTGTGCACTGAGATGAAATTATCTGTCTCCTCTAACTTAGATGTGGAAAAGATAAATCACTATATGTGAGGTTTGCAGAGCTTATTATCAAACATTCTGTACAGGCATTACTAGCAGTGTCAATACCACACTGGCCAGATGGGCTAGGTATTAGCTCAACTTCTACTTAATTTGCTTTATTTCTTAACTTAGTAGTACTGGGCACTGTAGAGGGATCTATATAGAGAATGTAAGTTGTACAGCACTGCTATATGAATCAACTTGAACAGCATCACTGTCAGTTAAATATCAGAATCATGTTATAGTACAAAAAACTTTCAATAAGAACATGTATCATAAAGCATGCAAAATTTCCTCTGTGTAACTTGTCTCTATTACTTGATCTGCCCCTTGCTACACTGCATTCTATAGCTACTCTGAAAAGCAAGGCCACGTATGTAAATAATTTTTGTTACAAACCACTATAGGCAAAATATCTCTGCATTTGTATGTAGCAACTTAACAAGTATATTAGCTAATAATTGTTTCTTTTGACAGATGCCCTTAAAGCAAAATAAGCTAGATTACTAAAGCAGTCTGTGAGACAGAATTTAAGGACACAGGGAGTGATGAAATACATATATTTTTGTCTATGATAAAAGTAATATGTTTAAAATTGTTTGGGATGCAACAGAAGGATTTATGATGTCTCAGCAGAGAGTTTTTTGATGTATGGAAGTCGAGAAAACAAGAACTCTAACTAGGTAATACTAATAAACATTGAGAGTTCCTATTTCAGGAAATAGTTAAATTTCATTTGGAAGTTAGGAAATTTTTCCCTGGCATAGTATTGCCAAGTCCAATCATTCAAAGGCTACAAGGCGTCATCAGATTATTACAAATTAAGACTTGACTTCTTTTTACTTGCCCTCTGTACTTCCTTTTTAGTGTTTTAAAACCAACCTTTATTGCCGCAAGGGCTAGCAGTGTTTTGTTCTGAAACAGAGCAGAAGCAGATCTTATGTTTAAATAATAAAGCTGAGGCTTCAAAAAATACCTTCCTGTTCTTGCAGCACTCCTGATTTCAGGAAACTGTCTGTCCCATTGTGGCTCCTATAGGTTGCCTTGTACAACTCTCTGAGCAGTGTCCCCTCATGAAGATAGAGGGGACATTTATTCCCAAATAAATGGAACTTAGAAAAAAAATCCCAGTGTGTTTGTGTTTATGCAAATCTTGTGACTTGCAACTTCTGCATTTCATGTATCTTGAGAGGCCAGGTTGCAGGTCCTCCCTGATCCCTGGAATATAATAGGAAATCCCTGGTAAGTCACGGGTCTGCTCCAAGTTTGCTAGTTTGATGCTCCTTGCTCATTTGCTTCCTTTAAAGCCCTTTAGTTGGTTTGTAATTAGATTAAATTGTTGTTGTGGCTGAGCTATTTATGATTTTAATGTAATTTTCCAAATCTGCATTCCCACTGAGAAAAACAAATTAAGTTTTGCAAAGGCAAGTTTGTAATACATTTTCAGATTTGCAAATGGGTTTTCAAGATTTTCAGCCAAACCTCAAGCCCCAGTGGGATCACCCATGCTTAAAAGGCTTCTTCTTATATGCCTCTTGTACTGCAGGATCTCTGACAGCCTCTAATCCTTCCAGACTTCACAGCATGCTCTGAAAATTGCAATTTCCTTTTCCTCTTTGAAACAAATTCTTATCATTTCTTGCATATGGTATTACAGCTGACAACAGTAGTCCCAGCCAGAATACTAAGACTGCAATTTTGTTTCTTGAGTTATGCTACAGTGTATAAATTAATTCAATTGAACTTTCAAGGTAGATGCCACCAAAAGGAAATCTCAATTAATTTACAAATGACAGTCGGTTGGCATTGTGTTCTGTGCTGACCACCAGCTGATTCACATTTTTACAAGCTATTGTTTTCTCAATTTGAATTCTATGATTTCTTGAATTGTAAACTTTCTCCAAGCCTCGCTGAATGCTATTTGCACTATTAATCATGCATTTTGTCTTTTACTTAGCACATTTATTCACATAACTGCAGAATTAGTTAAGAGAAAGGGCAGATTGTGACTTCCAGATGAAGTGGAAAAATAAATTGTTGGAGCAAACAGCTGCATGTCAGGAATTCTGAAAACCACATGTAATGACTGAGATACCTGGGCAATGAAAGCTTTGTGCCACTTGGGATGATTACCACATCTTACTGGTATTTTCAATGTTGGGTAGGACAGATCAATTAGGCAATTAAAATGCTGCCAGGCTGTATTCTGATTTCATGCTCAGATTTACCAGGGTGTCTGGCTATGAAGTTATATCTAATTTCTGTTCACATAAACAAGTTTAGAATCAGTCCACTGTTTTCACTGGGAAGGTATTTGATGATGTCTGTCTTCTGAATTACAACATAATGTTTTTCCTTGTTTGTCGAAAGAAACTTTTAATTAGCTCATGCATTTGATTTTGATCTTTGGCTGTTGCAGGTTTGGTTTCATACAACAAGTACAAATTTAAGGAATTATATAAAGTCATGCTGGAGTGGGCCTCTAATTCTCTGTATCAGAAGAGACTTAATTCTGCCTACCGGCTTCTGAAAAATGTGTGGCATTTTTAATACCAGTGTCTTAAATCCCAAGAGGATGGGGCTCTTATCTCCTCTTAAGCAGCTTGTCTCAGCATTGTCAGACTCACTTGCTGGAGAAATCCTGCGCAAGTGCACCTGACACCCCTTGCTGGAGGGTTTGCTAAATCTGCAAAACTGAAATTTGCAAGTAAAGGGACAGAACTTGGGCTGGAAGCCAGATGAGGGATTTCCCACTTCAGTCAGGTGGGCAAGAAAGGACACATCCTTCCTGGAGAAGAATCCCCTTTCCAATGATGGTGCTGCAGGGATATTTTAGTTCCTTGTGTGGATGTGCATGCAGAGGACTTTGAAGCTCATCATAGGCTATGCCCTACTGGTGTCCCTCTTTTTGGAGAGAGACTCTTGCAAGGGAACACCTCTTCAAAATAGGGTTCTATCGCGTGAAAACATCCACAGAGGACCATCCATGGGTTAATGACCGGTCTTATATTTTGGTCCTTGTTGGGGCATTTTTGAAGGACACTGAGTACCAAGGAAGCACAGCTCTTTCCTACTTCAAGTGCTGTCCCCTGTTTTGACTGGCAAAGAGAGGGCCGAGGACTTGCACAAAAACTCTGGGGATGCTCCAGCATTCTCCCTTTTGTGTGTTGTGTAAAGATGGAGCAGAAGAGAATACCCAGTGTATCCCCTGGAAACTGTGATAGCTCCTGTCAATCAGATGTCTACAGATTGGATCTCTGGGAATGCTGACTTTTTATGGGCAGAGTGACCGGTGAAGGCGTTTGTTATAGTACTGCATGTGTTAATGTTGGCTGGCATCCCCTCTGTACTGTAAATATCCCTATTGGATAGTGGCACAGTACTAATTCTTGCATGTGTTCATACCAATTTTACTTGCTTTTTCTAATCAAATATTTACAAACAATCCCATCGTACTCTCTGGCACCATGAGGCGGCTCTCTGAAGGAAACCATTAATTTTCTGCTGTACAACATCAGTTGATTAGATACTTTGTGGAGAAAGAACTGATATGAAAACACAAAAATGAAAACAGCAATACTCCTGCCAAACACTGTAGCCTGTTGCTACATGCTGCTTTCATTCATCAGCTGTTTTTATTTATTTGTCTGAAGCAATGTTAGTGAATGAATCTTATTGGAGAGTTACAGAGACTGTGAAGCAGTGCTCTGGAGCACAGGAGCTTGCCTTTCTTGCTGTCTTCTATCAGTATCCCTGTTCCCAACACCAGAGGTCAGCTTTCTACTGTTCATTTGAAGCCCTTTCTGCTCCATCTGTGGCATCTAGCTATTACAATATATAAGGAAACCAATGAGAAGATCCAACCCTTCCCTGGGCCAAACATAGCTTGCAAGAAGGGTAAAGGTAGAAATACTTGTGGGTTAGGTAACCTGTATTTCACTTCTCCCAGAAGTACTAATTTCTAGTTGCCCTTCCCTTCCATCCTGAAGCTGCAGTTATCTGTTTGTTGTTTAGACTGACTTCAGAGCCAGAGGATGTGACAGCTCCTTCAGGGTGACCTGAGATTGCAGAGTGGGCAGGATCTCTGCCTGCCTGTTTTAGTTACTTACATGGTCTTCGTTGCTGTCATGTCTGAGTTCTTTTCTGCCTTGAGAGTCTGTGTCTTCCCAGATGAGATCAGGCAGTGCTGCTTTCCTTCTTAATGATAAATAAAACAGGTAAGGCACTCACAGAAGACAGCAAATACCCAGATCAGTGTTCATTTCACGTCCTGTAGAGTGGGCCTAGAAATAGAAGGCTCTATTCCAGCCAGTGACTCAAGAGGCATTTTTTTCAAATAGGTTATTCAACCTTGAGTGCTGCTTCTCCAGGCTTGTGCCATCACACTGTGATTCTGTTCTGAAGAGTCCCTGACTTTTCCCAAGTATCCCATGCAAAGAGCAGGAAGCTAGCTAACTCAGCTGTCTTTGCTGACTGGTATCCACTCAGAGAGCTAGGTCACTAGTGGCTTTAGAGACCTGGTCCTCCTTAAACTTTTTTTAGGAATTGCTAAATAGTTTGATTCGTGTAATGTCACCATCAGTATCCTAAGATGGCAATGTCATTTAAAGTGACTGTTTTTTTCAACCAGGTCATCAAGCACAGGATCACTGGGGTGAGAACACAGAGCAGGGAAGAAAAAACAGCAGAGGGAAAGAGAAATCAGCATTTTTATCAGCTGCCCATGGTTGGATTGTTTTGTGTCAGCCATGAAACGAGTTGAAAATATTCTTCTATCATGGTACACTCTGAGAAAGAAAACTTCCAGCTAAATCTGGAAGAGTGGTTGCAGAAAGGTGTCTAAGGAGGTCTGGCATGGGATGCTGGATGCATTCACCTATTAGAGAGTAGGAGGAGGGAGAAGGTGCTGCTTCTGTGTATGATGCTTCACTGAAATGTTGTATCCAGTTATTAATAGTTCAGTCTTCAAAGTGGATGTTAAAATTGAAAAATGTTCAGAGATGAGCCACAATATAACTTATGTTTGAAAACACTACCTTACAGTGAAATTCTTAAACAGTTCAGCTTGGCTTATTAAGGAGAAGATTAAATAGTGATTTGATTACTGTCCATTAGTTACTTGAAGAGAAAGGAAGGAGATATCTTACAGAACAAAACTCTTTCATCTTACTTTTTCATCTAGGACATAATCTAGCAACTGGAAGTAGAATTCAGGGATCTCAGAAAGTTGGAAATAAATTGAATTTTTAATGGTGGAAGTAATTAAGCATAGGAACAAATAAAGGATTTATTCATCACAACTATCTCTCTTGGCCTTAGAATTTACAAATCTGCATTGAACACATTCCATCATTAATTCTAGCAATATGTAAGTTACTTTATAATCTCCTGAAGTTAGATAGCTTGTCATTATTCCTAGGGCAGAATGGTACAAAGAAATTGTAAAAGGCCCCATTAAAGACTTTTTCTTCAAAGACTTTTCTGTCTTTTGTTCTGGAGATGAGTGAGAATCATTTTTCAACAGAATGCATTAGTAAAAACCTGAGGGAAATCTATCTAATTTAATGTTTTCATTAGTTGAAACTTGCGAGACATTAAGAGTATTCTAGGCTTACCTTCAGTTTCTCGCTGCTGCAAAGGAAACCCTCGTATTCTACAGTGTAACGTTTTCCTCTACTGATCCCTGCATAGGGAACTCAATCGTGGTTTTCAATTCTCCACTTCATGCTTGGTAATATTTACTAGGCTGCCAAACTGCAGAATATACCCAGAAATATCTGGATGCTAACCTCCACTGAGTCATATGATAGATCACTTCAGGTTAAGATTCTTTCAGGAATATTTGGAAAATTCTGGCCATTGAAAAATAAGTGCAGATCAAATTTGCAGTTTTTTTTAAATTTTAACATCAGAACAGTATGAAAAACTGGACATTTTGTGTGGTTTGTTTTTTTTTTTTAATTATTTTGCATGTTTGGTTCATGTGGATATCGCTTTGCTGTAGTATATGGGAGAGAGGATAAAAGTGAGTTTTAGGATATTGTGAGATGAAGTCAGCTAGAGAAGGTAGGAAAAAAGTATGCAGGGATGCTTAACTCTGTGTAAGTGAGGGATCAAAGTGGTGAATCAGTTAAGTAGCTTTGAGTTGTTTGATCCTGTTCACTTCTGTTTTCCTGGCTATAAGATAAGGAGAATACAACCTTCCTGTGTGAAGAATTTGAGGCTCACTCTGTTTGTAGGACTGGATAATCTAGACATCCTTAATTTTTCAACATTATCATGCTGGATTTAGAACATTGGTGAAATTTAGCAAATTGCTGCTGTTGGAAAAAGAGTCACCTGCAGTAAAAGAAAGGCAGCAGGTATAACTCCAAGAGCTATTGCAAACTCATTCTGTCCTGAGTTATTCCTATCAAATTCCTCCAGGCATGAGAGAGCTGGCTGGGATTCATTGGCATTCTCCAGCTTCTCCCATCAAGTGGTGCCTGATGAAGTGTTTTCCACCACTGCATAAGAGATCTTCATAGAGGGACAGTTGTATCAGCTCTTTTATTTTTGGTGAGTTCTTAAAAGAGAAGCCATCGCTCAAGATGCTGATACTGATACCCACCTTGGCTCACAAGTGACAGGAGATTGATGCTCTGGAGCAGAACATCCTTTCTAGATGCTATGCAGTCCCAGGCTTCTTCCTCTGCTGCAGAGATGCTGGAGGGAAGACTGATTGCCCAACAGCAGCCTGGCTGGTTGAGACAGGAGATAATGGAGAGATAAACTGCCCTTTAACTCCCATAGCAAATCCATGCATTGGCTTGAGTCTGATTCGGCTTATCAGAGCTGGGAACCTGTGAAGTTGGCTGTCACTAGAGAGAGGGGGAATTTCTACTTTTGTAGATAAATACCTGATGGAGGGGAATGACAAAAGCAGAGACAGACTCTCCTCAGTGGTATCAAGTGAAAACCAAAAGACAATGGACGTGAGGTGAGATAGATAAAAGTTCCTTTAAAGTAAGACAGAACTTCTTTACAGTGAGGGTGGTTGAGCAATGGAACAGTTGAGCAGCTGTGGAGCTATGCCCTTGGAGATATTAAAAACCTGACAGCACAGTCTTGGGCATCATGCTCTCACTGAACCTGCTTTAGGCAAGGGGGATTTGACTTGATGTTCTCCAGAGGTGCCTTCCATTCTCAGCTATCCTGTGATTCTGTGATTATTTTCTTTCTTTTTCATCTTTTATCCATCACATATAAGTGTAAGCCAAAATTTGGCCCACAGTTTGCATGGGTACTTGGTGCTTTATGTGAGCCTTTTGGACCAGTTCCATTCCCTAGTAACAGCTAGTTGCTGTTTGGAAGTTTCACTCTGAAGGATTCTCTCTCCTTTTACCATAACCACCTTTCCCCCCCTGACCTTATTATTTGATCAAAGGACTGAAAGCTATTGCTTTATTGCAGTACACACTGTGAATGGGTGTTATTCAGGCTTCCTGGGTGTGAGGAAGGCCAAGGCAAAGCTGGAACTGAACCTGGCAAGGGGTGCAAAGGATAACAAGGAAGGGCTTCTACAGGTGTGTTAACCAGAAAAGGAGGGTCAAAGACTGTGCAACCCCTGATAAACAATGTTGGAAAACTGGTATCAATGGATGAGGAGAAGGCTGAAGCAAAAAGATTGCTGTATACCTCAGCCTTCAATGGCAACTTCTCTTCCCTCACTTCTCAAGTGTATGGACAGCAGGATGGGGACTGGAGGAGAAAAGTGCCTCCCTCTGTAAGAGAAGATCAAGTTCATGACCACCTGGGGAACCTAAATGTACATAAGTCTATGGGACTCCATGAGTTGCATCCCAGAGTCTTGAGGAATATACAAAGAAGAATGCTGAAAAATACTGTATAAATTTAATGTTCACTAGCTGACTGCACAGAGAAATGGGAAGAAGTCCATTAGAGACCTGGGAGATGCTTAACCACAAATTATCAGGGGCCTAGGCAGTCCTCTAGAAGAAATATCAATGGTCTTATGCCCTGTTTTTATACACTTCCCATAGCATTTGAAGTTAACCACTGCTGCAAATGGTCTAGGGGCAGGTGTCGGAGCTGTAATGGCTTCTGTAATTTTCATGGGGGATGCCTGTGCAAAATTGACTTCAGGGTGGCCTGTGTGTGTGACTTTGCTTCTTCCTTGCTCCTCTATCAAATCTGGGTCTTCTGCCAAATGTCTTCAAAAATGTTCTCAAAGCTGCTGTATCATTTCTCATTGTCTCCTCCATGGTCTGAGCTGTACATGTCCATCTCATCAAGCATCATCTGTCTGCTTCCAAGAGGCCATAGCACATTCATAAACTTCCCTGTCCTTTAGTTACGGAATACATAAGCATCTCCTGCAGTGTGCATCTGCCTCATTGCTCAGGAATACTGAGATGCTGGCAACCTGGCTTGTTTGCAGGCTGCTGTGATTATCCAAGGGCAGCAATTTGTAGATGTCCATTTGTGGCATGATCCTGGGCATTGCTAAACGATGCGTGCCACCTGGAAGCCCACACTTGGCCACTTGATGGCACTCTTAAATGTTTAGTTCGTTGTGAATGCTCTCAAGTATGCTAGTTTGTTAAGAGAGGGATAGGGGAAGTTTTATGTAGTGAAATAATATGAAAATTGGAGCTTACATCAATGAAAACAAGAAAGGCAGGAGCAAAAATTTAGGTGATTGAGCCAACTGCTGCCCAGGGTGTAATGGGAGGATTAGCGCTTGTCCAGCTTCCCAGGTTCGGAGTGCTCTGTGGGGACAAGTGCTTCCTCCTGGGTGTTTGAGCTGGGAAGTGTCCTTTGCTCCCTGGTTTCTGAGGAGCTATAGGAGTGAGTTATGTGAGATTATTAGTCTGTCTAGCTGAGGGTCAAAACAGAAATGCATTCCCAAAAACAACAAGGAGTGTTGCTTTTGACATTATTGATATACAGAACTTTTATAACTCGCATCAGACACCCTTTTCCTCACTCATCAGTGATGTATATCCTCAGAAGAGAGGATATGAAATACAAAAGAGTGAGAAATATGGAGAAGAAAGGACTGAGAACACAGTGGCTGGTCATGACAAAGCAGGGTCTGGTATACAAATCTCCCCATTGCTTGTCTTGTGCCTTTATCGTACAAGATAAATCATAGAATGGTTTTGGCTGTAAGAGACCTTAAAGATTGTCTTGTTCCAACACCCCTGCCAAGGATAGGAACACATTCTCTAGACTAGGTTGATCAGAGCCCCATCCAACCTGGCCTTGAGCACTTCCAGGGATGGGACATCTACAACTTCTCTGGGCAACCTGTGCCAGGGCCTCACTACCCACACAGTGAAGAATTTCTTCCTAATATTTTATCTCAACCTACACTCTCTCAGTTTGAATCCATTCCCACTTGTCCTGTCACTACGCACCCTTGAAAAAAGTCTCTCCTGTTCTTCCTTGTAGGTTCCCTTAAGGTACTGGAAGGCCACAGTTAGGTCATCCCAGAGCCTTCACTTCTCCCGGCTGAACAATCCGAACTCTCTCAGCCTTTCCTTGTAGGAGAGATGCTCCATTCTTCTGATTATCTTTGTGGCTTCCTCTGGACTCATTCCAGCAGGTTGATGTCCTTCCTATGCTGAGGACCCCAGAGCTCGACACAGCACTGCAGGTGGGATCTCACCAGAATAGAAGGGCAGAATCCCCTCTCTCCACCTGAAGTTTGCATTCATAACATACAGGCAGTTACACCATTACTATTTACATTGTAAGACCATGCCCTTTTGAATATCTTATTTAAAGAAGAAAATTTTAAAAATAATTCTAGTGAGGGCTAGTGTCATAATGCAAAACCCTTTCTGATCAGAATGAGAAAACTCTGGTTTTACCTAGAGCATTGCAAACTCTTTTTGCAATGCTGATCTGCTCATCTTTATCTAAACCAAGGGGGAGCTGAGATGGAAGCCAGATCCTCCTGCTCTTTTTAGGAAGGTGCTACATATTTTCATCCCGTTCTCCCTCGTTCTTCTTTGCTTCTAAGCCTCTGCTCTTGCAGGCACTGACAAACAGCACATGGTTCTAGGTGTTTCCTAAATACTAACTTTTGTTGCCCTCAGTTGACTGTGGTTTCTCTTGTATTACTTTACCAGACTGTAATTTAGAGTAAGATGCAAACATACCTGACAGCTCGTTTCCTTAAAAGCTGTTTATATCTATCCATCTGTGCTTCCGAGATTTGTGTCTTGCCTCTGACATGTGTGGAGCCCACAGCAGTTATTAGGACTGTGATGCAGCCTCAGGACATGTATAAATTACAGCTTGCCTTGCCATCTGACAATTTTTTCTTCTCTAAAAAGTCCAAAAGACTTAGAAATTCTAGTTTTGTACCTCTGCTATCCAAACTGCAAGTTCTGTGCTTCCTAGAAGTCCCAGCTAAAAATATTAACTGGATCAGGAGTAGCAGGAATTAGTCAAGCAGCTGGTGAAAGGTGTCAAACAGAATGTTAAATTTGACATTCAAGCATCTGAATCAGCATAAACCAAAATGATCTATGATTTGCCTCCTCTGCACTGGTGGACTTGCTCAGCCTTTGCAGATCTTGCGGTATCAACACTGCTAACTGGATGGTACATATTTCCTTGGGGTAGGAAGTGCCTGTGCTCTCACAGTTCAGGCCAGTGCAAGGTGGTCTTGACAGGGGGGGGTTCAACTTCCACTGACAAATGTAAGAAAATAAATGCTGTTGGAATTATCATCTGAGATAGTGTCTCAGAAGGGGTGCTGTTGGGGTGTGTAGTGGCCCTGGAGCTAGGCATTGTTTTCCTTGGTCCTCTGGATGGGAATGTAAACTCACAGCAGATGAAATGTGTGACTGATGAAAAGGCAGGTGAAGTTGTAAATCATGCTGGGAACAGAGCTGTCGTACAGAGTGATTAATCTTGTGGTAAGCTGGAATTATTCAAACCAAATGCATTTTAATGCAGCCAAATATAACATTATAGCTCTCTAGACAAGGAAGAGTGCTGTGTTTTGGAAGGCAGCTTCTCTAAAAAAATAAAAGAAAAAAGAAAAAAAGAGGAAAACCTCTCACTTTTGTGAACAAGTAAGAAATTTGAGTTCTCAGTGTGATATCTTGGCAAGGAGGCCGAACATGATTCTGGTGTGCAAACAGGGAATCCTGAGTAGCAGCAGAGATATGATTTGAGCATTAGTGAGACCAATACTGGAATATTACATTTGGTTCCAGAGCCAACATTTTTCAAAGCGTGCAGAAAAATGTAGATAGTTCAGAAAGCATCTCAAATTGATTAAACAGTTGGAGAGGATGCCCTAAAAGTGGAGAGAGGACAACATTCCATTGAAATTTGGACTGGAAATGATTTTTGTCTGGCCCTAGCATAAGTCCTAGTCATGTGATATCCTTCACAAATCTCTGGAAAGTTTCTTAATACTCTTACTCTTCTCCACATCATTTTGAGAAGTGGCTTTCTCTTTGCAGATGGGAAGACAGTGCCTTTGGCTGGTGTGGCAAAGCTCGCGTTGGTTTCTCGCTTTTTGCTGAGCAGCCCTCTCTATGCAGTGCTGGTGTAAATAAATGGGATTTTTGAGTTCAGGGTGTGATGGTTATCAAAAGTATGCTGAAAGGTAACTAGCATTCAGTTTTAAGGTATCTTAATGAAGAGAAATACCAGACATGAAAGAAGTCTTTTATTCAGTCAAGGTAGGCACAGTGAGAATTAGCAGTGAAAAGCCAAGTAGGTCAAATAAGGAATTATGTTCACTTTTTAAATCACTCAAAGTGATCAAATGTTGAAACAAACTGCAAAATGAAACAGTGGCTTCTCTGTCTTTTGAGATCTTCAAATGAAATGTGCATATACTTGCCAAAACCAAGTTATCAGGCTCAAAACAGGATATGCCAGTAACATTTTTGAGCTGTGAAGTAGAGGAGGCCACGCCTTCTGGCCTTGAGCTATGAAGCAGTGAATTCTCAAAACATTTTCTTTTCTGGGAAGGGACTGTTTTGAAAGTTCAATGGAAGTCTTTTCCCTGCCCACAGTATGGTTTACAGCCAGATCCATAGTGATCTGGGATATATCAACGCAACAGGATACTTGAGAACTTCTGGGCATTTTAGGTGATAGGAACAGAATGAGCACCAGTGATACTGGTTTAAATTTATCAGGAATCCTGCGATGGGGTCTTCTTGAGCTGTGAAGTCCCAGCTCTGTTCCCTGTTATTCTAGCTTACTGTGGTGTCTTTGGCAGTCCCCTCCACTGCCTTTTCTAATTCTGTAAAAAAAAGTGCTGCATATACAGGCTTAAAGCACTCTGAAGTGCTATAAAGCTTCCAGTTATTACTTTACTCCTCAAGAGCCTTTGAAACCACATTCAGCACATGCCCAAACTCTCTGGGCGCTTGGAAAGATTTGTTCTTTCCTTGATTTTTCGGAACTATTGGCATACAGTTAAGCTCGAAGTGCCAGCTGTTTCCTTTCTTGCAGCACACCAATTCTGCGACTGCAGCAAAGTGTGGAGTTGGCAGAGCTATTTAAATAAGCCTTTAAATTAGGAGAGAGTCTTGCAAGTGAAAGAGCAGTGCAAGCTCACCCAGGTTGTTTCACAGCAGGTTAGATCAGCTGGTGCTCAGTGCCCTGCGCACAGGGTTTGCTCAATGACAGAAAAAAAAATGTATTGAAAAGTCACTAATTTGTGACTTGCTAAGTCTATGCCATGGAGATGGAAGCACAGGAATATTCTTAGATTGTGCTCAGGGTTTTGTAGACCTTCAATTTGCTTGGAGAAGTTTGCTGGTCTTTTTTGTCCTCTAAATATCTGAAAGACAAATAAGTAGCTGAGGCTACCAAAATTTTTGTCTTTGAAGCTAATCTCTCCTCCCCAGAGGAGATTGTCTAACCAAATGTAGAGCACAACCAGCTTGGCTTCCAAGAAATTCAAGCCTAAAGGATAGAGCCCCAGCCAGCCAGCTCATCAAAACAGAGCGTATCTGGGAAAGGAGAGTAGATATGCTTGTGTAGCTGTGATGGTCAGAAACAATCAGCTGTTCACAAATGTATCTCTCCATCTTTTTCTTTTTCTTTTTCTTTTTTTTTTTTAATCAGATAGACTCCTGGAAGAGACAGGACTGATTTTAGGCAGCAGTAGCTCTTTTTAGCATGGTGATATCTTGTTCCAAGTGATATCAGCGAGACAGCTGGCAGACTTGATTTATAGAAAGCCATGTATCACAGGATCGAAGATATAAGGCTGCAGTGTTTTGGGTTTTAAATCCTCCAAAGAGAAGGTAATTTGCCAGTTCATCATGCAAGAAACTGGAGCACTGGCTTCTTGTGTAGTAAAAATACCTACTTTAACTCATGACCGTGGAGGATCCCCACACTGAGATTTATTATGTGAATGCAGGATTTATCCTAAGCATTATACTTTCTAAACTGAGGATACTGATGTGTTGAGCATACCGGTTCAGCCACTAAACATTTTGGAGGAAATCGAGGAAAACCATGTATGTCTCATGGCTTTGTTGGTGATCCAAGAGGGAAAGATGTAAATAAAATTAAAACCAAAAAACAAAAAAATGATATACACCTCCAGCAAACAAAATACTTTGGTCTGATATTGAACATTTTCTGGTTCTTTTAAATTCTAATTAAAAGAAATAATATAAATGGAAAATCTGTTATAACAGACACTCAGTAAGCATCAGAACAAAAGATTTAGATGTTTTTTAGATTTTTTGTTTTGCATGAACTATTTGGTGATATCACAATGATATTCTGGGATACTTTCCTACCACTAAATCAGTATTTTTCTGAAAAAGATTTGGGGTGAATGTGTCCAGCTTTAAATACAAATGCAGAGGAACATTTTAGACAGTGTCAATAGTTGGTTTGAAACCTATTTCTTTTTGCAGGAGATACTTACAGTCTCAGTTCTCCACGCTGAGACCAGTAATCACACTATCTGCATCTTTCATTAGTAAAACTTTTCATCTCACATACAGTTATTACACATCAGTGTCTGAAATTTAGCCCCTGCTCATGTGAACACTGAGGATCTTCATGACATGCAACTCACTACGGCAGGAGCCTATTCACTCTCCTCTTCTTGCTGTGCTGCCTTTTGTCCTCCTGTAAAGAACAAGCCCTGCTGGCACTGATTATCAGAAAAACTGCCTAATATCTCTAATATCTCCAGCCCTTGTACCTCAGGGAAAAAAAGGCAGTTTGCACTTTGTGGGTCTGCATGGGGCATCACAGTACATGCTGGTGCATCCATGTGGTGCAGAGCAGCTGTCTCTGAAGCTGCTGCTTTCACTTCCAGCAGTGGAATCACCATTGTCATCTCTTGGGTCTGTACCCTTTGCTTGACAGTGTGCTCCATGGTCTTCTAACATTGATTCACTGAGCTACCTGCATGCCAAGAGACTGACTACACAGGATGTTCGGGCACAGTGCAGTGCTAGTTTTTACTGAAAACCAAAAACCTTTCTCTTGGTAATGCCACTCTTCAAGGCTATACCACAGATGTGCTGCTGTGAGTATGTGCTGTCCCTGCCATTCTGGAACACTGAATATCACTAATGAAAAAAGCTATTTTCATTTATTTATTAAAGAACGTGTATGACGTGTATGTAACCGTTTAGTATTCTGGGTGAGAACTCACCCTTTGTTAAAATGGATTTATCTGCCTATTCCAGAAGGTTTTACTGGGGTTTATGCAACTTGTTTCAGTGTTATTTGTGGGGTTTTCTCCTCACGTTGCCTTTCATGAGGAATAGGCTGTATTTTAGCAATCATATTATTCAGACTTATGTGTGGTGTTCACACATCTGTGCTTTAACCCACATCCACGATATTTCATAACATAATAATAATATAATGAGTAGGATGCAGCTCCTGTATTAAGGTGGGTTTACCAAGTCAGTGGTGGTTATTATAGTCAGTGGAGCATAGGGAGTAAATCAGATTTACTCGCCTTTGAAGTGAATTTTCTGCACTCAGTGAAGTGGATTGATTGATCTCTACTGATGATGGCAGGAGCTTGGACTCTGAGCGTACAGGCATCCACACATAGACCTGCATTTGGGTGTTGTAACTGCAAAGTGTTTCATTCTCCCAGAGCTTTTTCCCAAGGCTTTGCTCTTCCCTTGCCAGGCTAACCTCCAGGTGGAAGTTGCTTCAGTTGGTGAAGCTGCTGGGCTATTTCAGCTGATAAAGGCCTGCTCTATCACCTCTAATTGAAGAATGTGGCTGGCCTTTGTTCCTGCCAGATCACTGGGGAGAGAGCAGCCTCCAAAACCCAATTCAGATATTTGGTGGCTGAATTACCCTCTGAGGAGGTGTCTCTTCTGCTGTCTGTACAGGGTGATGGGGGACAGCTCTCCAAGGCTCCCTGGCACAGTGCTAACAAATAGAAAATGATTGTGCTCCACAGACTTTTTGAAAATATATCTGTCTGGTCAGCACACTCCAGGAGAAATAAGATTATGAAACAGATTGGATTCAAAGGCTGATTTGACTTCATAGTCCATTCTGCTCTGAGTCACTCCAGGTGGTCATTTCCACAGCCTTCCCAAGTGTTTTTACTCCTGAGGAGAGAATGGATTCATCCTTGTTGTGGATGGACCTCAACTAAATACCAGTTCAATGACATTACTTGGCTAAGAACAAAGACAATTTCGTGAATTAAAAGAACTGGGCAAATCTCTGATAGAGAAAACATGTTCAGCTAGAATTCTAGGAATAAGCTTCCCCTCATCAAAAAAAAAAAAAAAAGTTTAAATTGTTATTTGGGTTCAGATATGTTTAAAGTAATGCCAGTTTTGGAATCTTACCTTTCTGCCCAATGAAGAAGCCATTTTCCTCATCTAATACCAACATGGAGAGACCTGTGAACAGAGAATATTTCCACAATCAAATACAAAGCAGCAGTTCTATTGGTATGTGTTTCTTTGCTGGTTCTTTGAATGTTCTCTCAATGTGGCCCTGATAAATTTGACGTACACAAAGTCTCTATCAGCATGCTGATTTGGGATCAGCTTACTGCTAAGGAGAGTTTTCTAAAGTTAATGTTATCTCTGGAGTACACATTTGCCAAGTCCTAATCCTGCAGACTGCACAAAATGTGAAGAGACGTAGGAAGCATTTTTAAAAGAAGAGGACTGTTCTGGAAATAGGATATATACGGAGTACTTGTAGCACAGAAAGCAGAATTTATTTCCCATATACTGGGTGCCTGCAGGCATTGACAGTAATAAAAAGCACTAGATGGCTAGGATACTCTCAGAGACAGCATTGTTTTCATAGATTAGGAAAGTTCCTTCTTTGTTTCTGGAGAGCTTATCTACATCGACAGCTTTTCTTCCCCTTTCAGAGAATTTGGAAATTGTTTTTTACATCACCAAAAAACCCTGAGAATTGCAGAGGCAGCCAGGGCATGATAAGTAAAAAACACAAAAGAAAGATGGTCCTACTGAGAATAGGGAGACCTAATTTTAGCAGTGCAAAGGAAAGGGGAAAGTAAATAGAAAAGAGAATGGAAAGTCTTGCCAAAAAGGAGTTTCTGTGCCAAACAAGGAGATGTTGGACATCAACAGAAAATAAATCAGTTGTGACTTGTATATTGTCCACTTAACGAGTAATGGCAATGGATATGATGCTTTACAGGTACTTTAATGAAATGCTTTTCTTTGAAAAAGCAGTGGAGACTGAAATATCAAATATTGCCAATACAGAAACTGAAATGACACTATCCTTGGTTCAACTATCCTTCAATGTCTGCAACGTTAGTGGAATCCTTAGTGGGAGTGATATATCAACGGCATAAAGGATGTTCAGATGTAGGCACACCAGTGTGACCATTTGGTCCTGTGACTGATGCCCTTCCCACATAACTGTGCATTCAGGGGTTTTAGGCATAACTGGGTGCTGTCAGATTGTATGTTTCAATAGCTGGAAACTGATTTAACATCTCCTTGTTTAGATGACTTCATGAAGCAGGGCCATGGCATGCTCCTGCTCTACACCCTGAAGAACCCCTCCTTCCCAGAGTACATCTTCAGCAGCGACAGTGGCGTCATGTGCCTGGACTTCAACAGTGAGCACCCCCACCTCATAGCAGTGGGCTTCTATGATGGCAATGTGGCCATCTACAACCTGAGGAAGGAAACCTCCCAGCCCAGCTACAAGAGCAGTGCTGCGTCAGGAAAGCACTCAGGGCCAGTGTGGCAGGTAAGGCTGCTTTTCCTTTCCTCTAAATGGGCTTTAAATAGGACTGATTTTGGGCACAGCTGGAAAAGCGCTGTATGGAGAAAGGTGTTGTTTTAATATACGCATTTCTGGTTGATTATTAAGTTCTTTTTTCAAACTAATTTTGCAATATGCAGAAAAGCAAAGCAACCGCATGAATCCTTGGTTCCCAACAGAAGCTAAGCATGGGAGCAAAAGTTTGCTATAAACAATTATTTCTTAGTTTTTATTATTATAAATTACTTCTTTTTGGAGAAGAGCTGCATCGTATATACCAGCATGCAATGCTATTTATGTTCCAAATAGAAAATCGCAGGGCAGCAAGTCATAAGCTGTGTATAAAACAAGTATATCAGCTCTAAAAGAGATCTGTTGGGCACAATAAATCCAGGGGCAACTGCCTGTGGAACTGGATGCCAGTATGATTCAGGACACACTACCTTGTAGTTGACCTTGTAATTGATCCTGAAGTACTCTAGTGAATTAAGAATTGTGATGTGCAGGTAATGCTCTTAAAGTAATGCCACTCTGGCGTCTGTCACAAAGAGCCACCAGATGGATGGTGCTGTGAAAGATCAGGGTGAATATGCTGCTACATCCAGCTAACTTTACAGTTATGCCTACGATGTAATCTGAGCCCAGATTGAAGCACTGTAGGTTATATGTGCTTCTGATCTCATTTATAGCAGCAGAATTGTGGCAGCATCTATTTCAACATGGTCTGTATAAGCCCATTGAGGTGCAGAGGTGTGTATTTGATTTGCCAGCCTGGGCCACGGGTGTTGCTGCTGTAACTATTGCTGCCACCTGATCTAGGCTGGCTAATACAGTCACGTGTCAATGTCCCTGGTACTTTGGCACCTGCTGTGTGTGGATTGTCCCCCAGCCATGGCTTCTTATTATTGCATCTTCCTATGTAAGTCCAAGAAATCAAGGGAACCTGATGGAACTGCAGATGAATGTGGAATATGCCAAGAGCAAGACCTGTGCTTGCTATAAAGAGAGAGTTTATGCAAATGTAACATTTCAGAGAAGGCCTGAATTTTATATTTCCTGCTTGTCTGTCCAAAGCTTTTCCTCTAGCAAATAATTACATCTCTTCTTCCAGGTTAACATTGTACCCCAGCCATGGGCTGTTATTGTAATACAGTGTGTCAGGCATGCACATACACACACACACATACACACAGAGAAAACTCTGAGCTTCTCCCACTGCCATTTAGGCTTCCAGAAAAGCCTGGCCAAATAATAAGTCCTATGTGCAGTTTTTTATGGCCTTACTGCAGCATGCTATGGGAGGTTGCAGTTGTTACTGCACACTATAGATGCCAGAATTCCATATCATTTGTGCCCCAGATGGAATTGGGAAGGACAGGGTAAGCTTAAGGGCTGTTATTAGCAGCCTCATCCCTGCAGACCAGAAGCAGGTACATTCAGGAGTGGAGGCAGCCTGTATGGGGTATTTAGAGGTAGGTTTGTGTGTGCCACTTGGCAGCAATGTGGCTCAGAAGTGAAAAAAATCATCAGGCACTCTAGGAAGATACCACTGAAAAGGACAGAAAATACATCATGGATAGGGACAGGTGTAGCTATGAGTAGGCTGTAGTCCCTGCTTTTTTATTTCACAGATTGAGTGCTAAGAATAATTATTCTGAGTTTTCTCCTGCAATAAGAAAATGCCTCTGAGCAACCTGGCCTAGTGGAAGTCATTCCTGCCCATGGCAGGGAGTTGGAACAAGATGGCCTTTAAGGTCCCTTCCAATCCAAACCTTTCTGTGATTCTGTGATTAAAGTACCAATATTTTTACTAAACTTTAGGATTTTTTACTTGCTACAAAACTTAGTGAGCAAAGTTAGTAATTAGGTGATTGTACAGCAATCCAGAGAGCTTGTACCTCTGTTGGAAAGATCTGAAATGTAAGCATTTGTCAATATCAGCCAAAATATTTAGAAAAGGTTTTTGCTCCATTTGATGGGAGGAAAGTCAACACAGACTATCTGTTAGGGTGAGACATTGGATTGTTATTCCTCATTCAGCAGTAAATGATTCTAGAAAGTGATGCCTTGTTTCTCATATTTAGCTTACCAACATCCCAACTAATCTGAAGCCTGGTCTTTGTCTAGGTCCTGGACCTCACTTTTGTAGAAAAAGTGAACAAAGTAGAAAAGTAACAAAATTCTCCCAAACAATTAGCTTTTGTTCTCTGGACTGCCTGGCTTCTTCCTTTAAAAACAATACAGCCCTTTCACAATGGAAGCAAAATGGGAAGTGAGTAAAGCAGACTGACAGCTCTTTTCTTGTGCTGCTTCATCTTCAGTGACTTAGTAATATCTCAGTGCATTTGCATAAAACAAAGCTGATGTAATATTGCCCATTATGAACAGCAAAACAAAATAATACGCATTTTCTAATTCTGTTACCTAAGAAGGTGTTTCTCTGCCTAATACCACTCCCTATTTTTAAAGAGTGTAACAATGGTTTCTTATGTATTTGGCAATTGTCTTCTATATTAAGTGCTACTGCATTGTGAATAATGGAAAATTCTGTCTTGTTTTAAATTACACATTTCTAATTGCTTGGTACTGATCGATGAGCATCCAAATCCAGAAGGGAATAAACACGTTCATAGACATGTGAATGTGTATGCCTGCAGTGCAGTGTGCATAATGCTGTGCATAACCTTAGGTCTTACAGCAGCACAGAACTAGAAATGGTCTCCAGGTCAATGAATTCAGGCCTCTGCCTTTGAATATAAACATCAGCTAAAAAGGAGTCACCTCCTGTGAAACTGTGTCAAAACTGTCATGTTCTGCTAGGAAAAAGCCTAGGTGCTGTTAAACTAAACCCTACTTTAATCAACATAATGCTCAAATAGTCAGCAAAATCCTCACACTCCCATCATTTCTGAGTAAGCCTACAAAGCAAGTTCCTGGTCAGTGTATTTTTCTGAGCCAATGGCTCACATCCCAGAGCTTGGCAGTGGATGTTAATGAAGGTGCCAAAGTGGAACAACTGGATTAGACTTTGGCACCCAGAGCCCACAAGAGCAGTATCCTCTGGGAAGAAATGAAACCGTGCTGGGAAGGGGCTGTCAGCATGGAGCCTCTCCCCTTTCTAGCTATGGAATTTGTTCTTACTTTCTCCTTTCTTTTTTTAAAAAAGATTATGATTAGGGTTTATTTACAGCTGAGAAGACTGCTTTTTCTCATACCTTTCTACATTTTAGGTTTGAAGCATTTGAAAGCTGCAGCAGGTCAGAAACAGGGATTGATAACTGAAACTATCTGCAGTGTCAACGTTTCTGTTGTTCAGTCTCCCTCCTGAAACACATCTTTTTTGACAAATTTGTTTTCAATCTGTGCTTCTAGTTCACTTTCACATCAAGTCAAAGGACATTATTTCTGCTTGCTGCTGGGCTTGTACAGAGCCAGCACTGCTACAGAGGGTTAGAAATAATTATTTTTTTACTTGCTTACCATCAGAGTTACTGACTAAATTGTCACTGCAGAGTGTTGACCCTAAGATCTGCAAAGGGAACATTTCTTTTGGCTGTGCTTAAAGCAAATCTCTGCAGTCACAGCGTGGTTTGGAATTGCTATGGAGAGATCACTGGTTAGAAAAGCACCTTTGTTCATTGTTAATTTACTGAAGCTGATTTGGCCTCCCTGAGGAGCCGATGCCATGGAGCTTCAGATGGCATCCCGAGAGAATTATTTTCTGCCTTATTTTCGTGTATGGGAAGAGAAAAAGCTGGCCACTGCTGGCTAATTCTTCACCAAATGCAACTCAGGTTAGATGTGATGCTCATGGTTTGAACAAAAAGGACAAAACAGGATGGTAGTAGTCTGCAAACTGCAAAAGGAAACTAAAAGAAGTGTCAGCTTGCAGAATAGTTTCCCAGTAGAATTTGCAGAAGTCCCATCTCAAATGTAAGCCAGGTAAAACACACCTGAAACTTGCTCGCTAGAGTTTGCCCTATAATTGTATGATCCCTTCTTCATCTCTACTTTCTATGTTCCAATCTAAGTCCCTAAATAAGTCTACACTGCACTTTAGCAAGTTCTGAAACCACCTCAGACACACTGAAGTCTTGTTTTGCTGATGGAGTAGATGAAAATCCCTTTAAAGTCAGCATGGCTTGCTGCTGCACACAGCTGCACAAAAAAAGCCCTTTCTGGGAAGATGATCATATTTGCTGCACTTAGGAGAAAAAAAAAGCATTTTGTTTGTAATCCACAGTCACACCAGCACATTGTTTCATTTCTGATGACGGGCATTCTCCTAAATCTGTCATCTGCAGTCAGACAAACAGATTTTGCAGCTTGCATTGCCTCTGAGATGTTACTGCTTCACATAATATTTTGTTTCTTTGGCTTCAGGCAAACAAATTGTTTGATGCAAAGGAAATAAAAGAAAAATATAAGACAGAAGGTTGCTATCAAGGTCAGAATAAAGATCAGCTGTCTCAGAACAGCCTCAACACCCTTCCTGTTACCTTCACTGCTAAGAAGCACAAAATAGGTGTTTGCTGGGGGTAGTTCAGTGAAAAAATTCTCATTCATGTCTGTGAGGATACTGCTACTGGATAACTCTAGAGGAGAAATAGAAATCTGGAGAAGAAAAGAAAGCAATAGAGACCTGAAATCAAGGAGGCTGGACCCAAGATAGGGATGAGGAGCACCAGGATGTGGACTGGCAAGTGGGAGAATGTAGCCTGAAAGGAAAGCAGAACATAAACCTGATGGTGAGAATCATTTAACACCAAACTTCTACAGTATTGCAAGACAGTTGTGTGTCTCTTATAGTAGGTCAGTGCAATATTTGCACAGGGGGCCTTTCTCTTCAGCTCCAGCTTTCTACTACATTTTTCATGCTACCAGCCCTGCCTTGCATATCTGGCCCAGTGCAAACAGGGCAAAAAGTCTAATTAACTTCTGACATCCCAGGAATAAAAGAGGCCACTGTATCCTCACCAGAGAGGTCACTTTACTTGTTCTGTGCTTGCACAGAAGTACAGAGGAGTGGGAAAGGCAGCCATGGTCCAGCCAACATGCATTTGGGGTCTGGAGCTCTCAATCTGTCAGAGGCTTCCTTGTTGGAGCAGTCCTTAGCTGCAACCCTGTTCCCTACAGTCAGTTCTGCATCCACTAACAGGAGGAGCAGGAGTTGTGCCAGTCTGCTAAGGACCTGACACCACATCCCTTGCAGAAGCACCATGAGTCACTTAGTGGCCAGCGCACCTGTCATGTCCTCAACCTCTCCTGGAGGGAACTGGGCAGGAAGGGCCGTGCTTGGGAAGAGTTGCTATATGCTTGTGGTAGAAATCAAGGTTAAGATCAGCAGCCTTCTGGTTGTCCCTTGTTAGTGGGAGAGCTCACTACAGACACACAGACACAGCCCTGCTGGAGGAAATCCTGTCTCCCACGGAGTTAAGTTTTACTGTTTTGTGGAAAGGCTCTGCGGGGTCCCAGAAATTCACACAGAAGCTTTGGGCTCATTTAGGCATGGTGGAGGTGCTGGAAATTGCAAGGCACTCCTGTGGCAGAAATGGTGGATAAAGCCTTTTGCAGCATGTTTTTATGTTGTTCAAAGAGTTTGGACACTTTTCAAACCACTCTAAGGTTCGGCAAGGTAAGTATCCAAATGTCTTTCACAATAATGAATAAAATCCTTGATCCTTTAACTTTGATGGTGTGTTTTTGAGATGGTATCTAACTGTATCTTCTGGAGATTCATTTTCTGTAACTGATTGTTTTTAAATTGTTCCTTGGATGTGGATTCTTGTGGGTTAGAAATTGTCTTGCAAAGCATCCCTCGCAGGTCATGTAATGTTTGTCTAAAAATGAGCTCTTTCTGCTTGGATGCTGTATTTCTCTCTGTACTTCATGCAGATGCTGAACCTTCTGCTCTCACTGTTCCTTGCTCAGTAGATTCTCCTCTTGTAACGTGTTGCTGTTCTCTCTTCTCTTCCTTTTACTTAAGATCCAAACCATCTTATTTTGGATTTTCAGGTTGTTTATTTCTTTTCTGGTGTCTGCAAGCAAAATACAAGAAATTTTCCATGCCCTTTAGTTGCACTGATGCTAGTTTGTGGAGAAAACTTCACTTGTAAAATTTAAAACTTCATGAAAGCCTTGGGATGTTGGAAAATGTTAGCCTGAGATTTAAAATAGCAGAGAAGTTGTAATGCATTTGTTTGGTTGCTTGGATCTTTGAATCCTGTTCTACTGCTTTATAGTGTATATAAATACACTGATGGGTCTTAATGGCTCCAATACAGCCTGAGACAACACAGTGCTACTCTGAAGAGGATGAAATAAAGATAAGAGAGTGATAATGGCAGAGCGAGAGAGAAGCTGAACAGAGATGGTGCAGGCAAGGTCACTTTGACACATAGCGAGATGTAGGGAGCCCGGGCTGGTGATGGCTCCCACCCTACTCCCATCCCTGGGGCCATGGGGAGCTGCCACAGCTTGATGTAGTGCCCAGGAGTCTCAGCACCCAACAGGCCCTAGGGCTGTCTTTCCCAATCCCTGCTGATCCTGTGGTGATGAGAACCTTCTGTCAGATGCTATTTCTGTTTTAGCACCATCAGATAACTTGGGAGTTTGGATGTCAACCTGCCTGCTGTGTGTGTCTGGTTTTCCTGCACATGGAGCGGGAAACTTCATATTTTGTCTGTAAATTGGAAATTTTGCTCCGTGAGTACAGTCAGAATTGAAACCAAGAGCTGTGAATTGCAGCTGGTCAAATACCCCTGAGCTTTGTTGGCCTCTGGCACCCATCATTCAGCTGCGTGTTGTGTCTGACATGGGAATATGGCTCCTAATGGGACAGACAGGTGACAGTCTAATGCCTGGTTCCTCTCTCCTTGGCTGTTAACATGCCAGACTAATAAATACACTGGGAAGTGCTGCGAGAGGAATAAGCAAGCAAATTCCTGTTGCAACGCTGTGCGAAGCAGAGCATCCGAATCCCAGCAGGAAGCAAACAAACTGAAAGGAGGGCCAGCCTTATCCAGTGCTGTTTATAACTGAGCTCTACTTCCTTCAGATAAATCTGAGTCTCTGAAGCATGTGATGCACAAGCCTCAGGCTGGGCCTTTGCCCTGCATCAGTGGCACTCCCATGATCATACTCTCTGCTTACTGATGGGTCCCTCCCAATATCACCAAATGTGGTCTTTAGTAGGAGAGGTTTTGCTATCCTTTTTCTGTGCCCCAAATTTGTGGATGATCTGTGAACATGCTGATGCAGTGGGCCTGACTTTCTGCTCCTCTCTGCTGATCTTGCACCCTTGAGTTCCTTGATGTTCAAGACATGGTGCCTGAAGCTCTGAGTCCCAGGAAGATGCTATCAAGGTGGAGAGCATTTGATCTAAGTGTAGGAGAGCAGTATTTTTCAGAACAGGAGTGTCTGTGGGACTAACTAAGATGTGGGAGTTTCTTTTAGAGTGTTTCCTTGTTGCTGGTGAACTCATCTAGCTCTTTTCCATCAGCTATCAGGAAGCTTTTAAGGACTTTGGAGAAGAAAACTTCAGGAATGCTTGTAGTAAAATTTGCAAGTAGCCATCTGCTGCTAGAAGAGAAGAATTCATAAATTTGTTGGATGGAAAGTTCCTAGCATTGTCTGTAGCAAGTTCCACCAGACAGGCCTGGAATTTGCTGGTACCTGTGAACAAAGTCATTATCCAGTCTCATGTCTATGATGACAGTCTGCAGTTGAGGGCTGCTTCTGGAGCATCCAGGCAGTGCTGGGCTGTGTCTTCTGCTCCAGGAGGTTTTGAGAAGGTTTTGGTTGTCACAGCATTGCTGAAGGAATTCATCCTCCTGCATCTCTGCTTGGTGAGATATGGTCCTGCCAAGCTGACTACTTTGGTTGCTGCCTAAGTTTTTGGTAGATGAAGCACCTGCCTTTGTTTCAGTGCCAGTCTGCAGTTACCAAACCTGTCACCCCTCCTGGCCCTTCAAACTGACATATCTATTGTCGCAAACATACAGTAGGTAAAGTAAGGAGACATCTGAGTAAACCCCTGCTGCTGCTACAGGTAGGATAGGATGGCAGGGACTACCTTAGATCAGAGTTGCTCATTAAGGATGTAAGACAAATGCAGGAAGCCCAAACTGACTTAAGGGCATTGGAATCTTTGAACATTTGATATTCACCAGATTTCTAAACCATTTCCTCTCTAAGGCAAACAGTTCAACCAAGTATTTAAGTGTTACTGGTTCACCTTTAGAAAGAGTTATTCTTTGCAGACCTTACCTCTGCAGTGGCTTCTGTCATGGGAGCAAGTTTACTTCCTAACTACATTGAGCTGACCCATTCTATCTTCTTGCATGGTAAAATGTCAACAACTTTTTCTAAAAAGGATAGAATAGCCCTCAGAACCCTCCTTTGCTTAGCAACTCCCTTATCTGCAGATTACTGTCATAGCTGAAACATTTGCATTTAAAAGAAAATACAGATTTTAAGATAAAACATTTTTCAATGAATTTATTTTTACGTAACAAGTAATTTTCATATATCTCTCTCCATCAGCTTTTACTCACACTGAAAAGACTTGTTTGCTATACAAAGTAGCCTCATCTATTGCAGTGAATGAAGTAGTCACAGTGTGATTGAACATGACATGCAGTAAACATGTGAGAGGTGAGACTGAATTTAAAATCAGACTAAACCTTCCTTTCTGGAAGTGGTGAGCTGTTTGTGAATCACAGAAATGAGAAGCAGAAGAGGCCTTGAGAGTGTCCTTTTCTTCCGCTCATGCTATCACAGATGTTGTGTTACCACTCCTGAAGTGCATTCTTCAAAGTGACACTGGGCAGTCTAGCTGTCTTCACCTGTACTGACAGACAGGAGTCATTGCCTACTGTGTCTTATATAGTACACACCTCTTAATGCATGAGAAAAGGATTTCTGCACCCTCCAGCAGTATCACTTTGCTGATTCCCACACCAGTCTCTGATTCTTTTCTGCACTACTGTCACTTAGCCATAAATTCCCTAATTTCTACATGTTTATATGCTTTCTTCTTCCTGTCTGTGTCCCTCTCTCCTTGTCTTTATCACATTTCACCTATTATTTTCAGATTCTGTTCCAGTTTATTGAGATAACTTTGAAACCTGATCCTAGCAGAATCCTCTGTTTCTCAGCTCTGCCATCTGCAAACATTCCATGTATTTTGCAAGTCATTATGCTACTTACTAATGAAAATATTGTATAGAACTGAACCTAGGATACTGCCTTGTGGGACCATCTAGAAATGTTCCCCCAAGTGGTCAAGAAATCACTGACTAAACTCCTGGAAATTCATATTAAAGCACTCATCCACTTAATAGTAAATCCTTATATTGCTTCTGAAAACATCACAGGGAGTATGCCAGAATCCTTACAAAATTAAAGGTAAAACACATCTAGTCCTTCCTTTAGGCCTGTTACCCTGAAAAGGAAGGAAATACATTCTGTTTGACCAGGTCATTTTTGATGAACCCATGTGCACTGTTCCTTATCTTCTTATGCTGTACATATATATGGATGACTTAATACTTTGTTCCGGCTCTCGAAATTCAGCATTAGGCTGACTCATCCACAGTCCTTTAACCTATCCTTTGAGACAGGTTTTGTTTTCTGGGATTTCCTAGGGGCTTTTTTTCCCTTGTTCATATCCTACAGGACCTCTTCTCTCTTTTAGTTTTCATGGGTAATTGCAGTGAAATTCAGAGATTGCTTCAGCTGCTCCCTTAAGCACCCTAGGCTGAATTTCATCAGGCCTTACAGAATCAGATATATCTGCCTGAGCTCCTAAAGTTAATTTTTTTAAATGTCTCATTACAATTTATCCTTTTATATGGCACTGAAAGAAGGAAGGTGTTAATAGCTGTTTTACTTATGGTTTGTTATGGGACCTGCCTTCCTTTATCTAATAGAGTCTGAGAGGAAGAGGCTTAGATGAACCTTTTTCGAATATCTGATTTTGCCTCCATGCAAGGTTCAGCCTCCTGAGCTGAAAAGTCACTTTTCTGTCGAAAGAGCCTCCAACTGTCTCTCCATGCAGGTGTCTCAGGCAGTAGCAGAAAGGTGATAGTGTACCCCAACTCACGAGGGTTGCTTTTCACCATGACATTCCTGGATGTGCAAAAACTCATGAGTCTGACAGTGGCAACTGAGCTTTTAGCAGGCTTGTTTCTTCTTGTGTGGGGTCTCCTCTTTAGCTGTGGCTTGACTGACTGCGTTTTTACCAGTGCTGTTTCTAGACCTCGGGGGTGTGGATGTGAACAGGGACTAAGCTTTTGCAGCAGGGCTTCTGAGAAAAAAAATTAGGGACTAATGTCTTCTAGGACGATGTTGACCAAAGCTCTTTACGTTTTATGTTTTGTTTTATTACTTTTGAGATTTTTCATTCTTATTGCTTACTCTTCCACAGCAGAAATGCTGCCTGATTCCCAGTTAATGGACAGGAATGGCAAAAAACGGAGATACAGACCAGCAATCTCTTTTGCTGAGCATGCACCACAGTGCAGGAGCGCTTTGTGCTGTACCCTGCTGTGCTGGCTCCAAGATGGGCATGCTGGTCACTCCGTGGTCCTGGTCCCCCTCACTGAAGGACCAGCTGGGCATCCCTGCCTGCCTGCCTGTGCTTACCTTTGACAGGAAGTCCAGACCCGCACATAGCCAGAGCACAGCCAAAACTTCTCCTGCCCCAGTGCTATCTTATGCTCAAAGTGCACTTAGGATGCAGGAGCTGCTTCTTCACCAAGTATAGACTTAGCCAAAGAGATTGACTGGGCTGCTTTGATCTTTGACCAGGCTTCACTGAGTTATCACAGCTCTTTAAAATCTTTGTTATTGCCTTCAGACAAAATGAGTCATCTGGATTTAGCTCACTCTTTGCCTTTATCCCAACTAACCATGGTGAGGAGTGAAGCTTTCTGTCTTCCTTTCTCCCACCTCCACACTGGAAAACTTGTCCTGCTGTCCACGTTGGCACTGGGGAGGGACTTCATATGCTGCCCTGTTCCTCACCTCTAAAACTTAATCTGCCTGTCTCTTGAAGTACAAAAACTGATGCTGGAGTTACTTTGCCTGTGAGTGAAGTACCCTGTGCTTTCTAGGTGAGCAAGTGAATAATTTTGGGGAGTCTCTTGTGACTGACTGCAGGAGAGTAGCCTTGCTTCTTGCATATACTCTTCAAAGTGCCTGGGCTTGGCTTTGCTTGTGGTGGCTGGCACAGGATCCTCTGGGAAGTGTCAGGCCCACTTACGGTGCCAGGCTGGGGCACATGATAAGCAGCAAAGGAAGAATAGCTGGCAACGTCCTTGATGGAAGGCATCTAGGGACTTTGTTGTAGATGCACTACTTTGTCTCACCAATGAGGAGGAATAAACTATTTGCTCCAGCAAAACAAAAAGTCAGCAGACTCAGGATAAGCTGAGTGTCCAAGGAGACTTTCACAGCAACAGATCCCTTGGCAAACAGCAGAGACAAGTTACACAGGGAGGAGAATAAACAAAAAAATGGTCATTTGTCATTGGCAGGAGGAGAATGTGAAAGATTTCTTCTCTGCTGGTAATGACTTGATGTTTCTAGATGCTGTTTTGCTGAAAGTTGTTGTCAGGAGCCAACAAGAAACACATTTGGAGGTGACAGAGGAAAGAAATGAGAACTGTGTCTTAGCTCAAATCAGAAACTGCTGTAAGGGAGTCCAGGAGAATATTTGCACCAGAGCACAGGGGAAATCAGACTGGCTCCAGTAGATATGATCTATGGAACAATTTATTGTAGATCAGCACTTCAGGATGAGCCTTCAGCATGATGCTGAGACAGGCTAAAAGATAGGATAGCTGCAAAATGGAGAAAGTCTCCAATATACAGACCAAAGGTGCCAACAGCTGGAATAATGTGTTTGGTTTTGGATGGATATTCCTGGTTGGAGTTTGGTCTGTCTCTCTCTGTCTCTGCAAGAACCCACACAGTGTTCATCTGTCACCTGATGACCTGGGTTACTGTGTGATGGATGCAGCCAAACGGCAACCATGAGAGCCTGTGCCCTTGCTAAATCACAGCACATGTTCAGCTCTTCTACCTTGAGAGAGCCCCAGAGCTCTGCTGGCACTTTGCTTTGGCCCAGGCTTGTGCACACAGACATGGGAAATGTGGTTTGGACAGTGGGTTTGTGTCGGTGCTTTGCTGCCAGGGCAGGCACATCTAGAGCGAGCTGAGAGCCAATTCCCTTGCTGTGTTTGCTTCCTTGATCCAGAAGCAGATGTTTGCCAGTGGGAAGCCTTGAGTAAAAGTCTTCAGCCAGTATGAATGTAAGGAGAATTGTCCAAATCCCACTGTTTACTGTGTGTGCCCAAGGCAGGGGGAAAACAAGGTGGCTGGGAGAGGCTGGAGGGCTGGAAAGCACTTGTGGTCCTGTGGTGCACAGCTGGACTTCTACAAGAGACCTACATGGCTCTGTTCAGCTAAGGAAGCAGGTGGGTGAATTCTCTGAGTTGCTGGGCTGGGCAGAATGGCAAGGTCTCTGAGAGGGCCTGTGCAGCCACATCAGCTCAGCACTGACTTATAAAGTAATGCTTCAGGCACAGAACAAAGACGTGTATCTAACGCTGAGTACTAGAGAAAAGCACAAAGCTAAGTTAATGACGAGTAAGTGGATGTTGCAAATGAGCTGTGATTATCCTGGGTCATGAAAGGGAAGGAGAAAATATTTGGGGAGTATATTAGAAGTTAAAGGAGTGAAGAATATAAGCTCATTACTAAAGCAAGCTTTCAGCTAGTATTGAGTGTTATGAATAAGGATGAAATATTTGATGTTGTACTGTTTAATCTTACACTAAGTGTCTGAGACTGGCTGCCTAGTGTGATTAATGTAACAAAAGGATAAAAGCACAGGTCAGAGTAGGGAAAGAGCATGTTAAAAAATATTTAGATGAGACATGTTCTTGCTCAGCAGCAAGATCAACTTAAACATACCCTGGAGTACTTAAAGAAGCAGCCAGAGCAATTTCAGACCATTACATGTATTTCAGAATGGTTTTGGTCTACATCCATCCTGCATTTTAAGCAGAGGCTGGTGTTTATGTGCAAGTCCATTTACAGATCTGAACTGAGTGAGTACCTCGAGTAAGAGGCAGGGTTGGGGTGTGCTCTGGGGCATGGATGAGGGATAGCATCACTCTGCTGTCCCATAAGGGCCCCCACACATTCATATACCTGTGACATGGGCAGACTGAAATAGGATAGTCTACTGTCCTCAATCTCAAAGCACTTTTCAGTGATGCTGTAGAGCCAATGTCCGGCAAAAAGTTTTCTGTAGGTGCTTTCCTCAAAGTTACTGTCCTTGCATGCAGGAGGGTCAGTGGCATGGGCAGGGTACCAGAGCCCAGAAACCAGTGTCTGAATTTCACCTAGGCTAGAGGGATCCAAAGCCAGCCAGAGGGACAGCCAAAGCGTGGATGATAGCACAGCAGTGCACTGGGCTGCACTCTGGCTTGTAGGACAAGCATGGCCAGGGAAAGGAGGAAAGATCTCAAAGGGCTGGAAGGAGTGAAAAAATATCTGGAGGAAAATGATTGGGTTGGACCCAGAGAATTACTGACCAGGCAGACCAATTTTGAAGACTGGAAAAGCGTTTGAATAAATGGCAATGCTGTTTGTAAATGTCTAGATAATAAGGTGATTCAGAGAAGCCAACATGCATTTGTCCAGAATAAATTGTCAAGCCAGTATAATTTCTTTTCTTTCCTTTGCTTCAGAGAAATAGGCCTCATGAAGAAGAGAGAGGCAGTCAAGATTATCACCTCCATCTATCTTGACTTGACTAAAGCTTTTGATCCAGGTTCACACAGTGACATACTTGTAACCAAAATAGAGAAATATAAATTAGGTAAAATCACCATAAAGAGGCAGCTCTGGTGGCTCAGGCAGTGTGGTCAAAGAGCAGTTATACAGATCTCGCTGTCAGACTCTGAAGGTGCTTCAAGTGAGACCCTCCAGCTGTCAGTTCTGATCTTTTTTTTGATCAATACTTTCATAAACCACTCCAATTACAGAATAGGGAAACCCCTTTGGAAGGACAAGGCACTTTTCAGGACATGATTATGTTCAAAATTATCTTTATAAATTGGAAGAGATTCCCAAAATCAATGTGATGAAATTCAATAAAGACAGGAACAAATACTGCATTTAGAAAGGGGAAATTAAATGAACAGATATGAAAGAAGAGATGGCAGCTTAGGCAAGGTGCCTAAAGGGAAGAGTATAGCAGATCACTGCCAGGGGCCAGCAATGCAATGCTGTTACACAAAGATATGTATCATTTTGATTAATTAGCAAGAATATAAGATAGAGGAGGTTGTAACTCCTGCCTCAAGGTGGCCCTGTACTGTGTGTTTGCAGCTGCAGAGAGAAGGACTGAAGAGAAAGAACAGGAATGAGGAAGGCTTGGGTCCTGAAGGCAGGACCCAGGAGCAATTGGTTTGAGTTGGAGTGGAAAAAAAAGGAGAAAGGAACAGTGACACAACAGCCTTTTCTTGCCCATTTGAAGACTGTTATATAAAGGAGAATAAACTGTTGTTCTTTGTGTCCACTGAGGAGATGGTAAGGAGTAGTTGGCTTGACTCTTGGTAAAGGAAATCTCCTGTATCAGGGCAGTTAAGCACTGATGTATCTACAGGGAGGTTGTTGAGTGCCTGTTGTTGGAGGCTTGTGAGAGCAGCCTGTGTGAATTGTCACCAATGGCAGGAGAGTGTCTGATCTTGCCTCAGAGCAGAACAGAAATGCTTTTGGGGTCCCTCCAAACCCTGCATTGCCATGATGGCTTTGCCTAGGAGTGTACTGATTGCCAGATTGGCACTGGAAGGAGTTTGTCCCCAGGTCATATTGGTAGGGAGTTTCCTCAGCAGCCCAAGGAGTTGTTTGCCTGGCAAAGTCATCTGAGCATCTTACTTAGCCAGTTCATATAAGTGTGACCTGGAGATTTGATAATGCCTTTGTCTTTCCTCTTCTCTACCTATAGCAGATTTTATTATTTTCTTTTTCAGGCATGGAATAAGTGAAATGCTCTTATTTTGTGTAGGGCAGGTGTCAGCAGGGCCGTGGTACTGCAATGCTAACAAAGGGCTCCTTGAAAGATAATTAATAGAAAGGGAAGGAATTGCTCATCAGTCAATGTGCACGTGTTGCATGTGGCACCTCACACTTGAGTTTTGGCAAGCTAAGGGTGAGCCAGGGGGATCTGTGTTTGCAGTAGCTGATGTCACCTCACAGAACTGCAGGCAGAGCCTGCACCATGCTCAAATCAGCCTCCTGACCCCTGTGGTTTTGACCAATTGCATTGTGTCAGTGCCAGAAACTAACAGCCTGTGTGCCGTGAAAACTGATCAAGCATTACTTCTTTCATAGGAATGACATCAGAAACATAGGAGTGTTCAAATCAGATTGGATAAATGGTCTAATCTCCTGCTGCACAGGAGTCATTACCACCTGCCATAGATAAAAATGATAGTATTTTCTTGCTAGAAATGAATGGATTATGGCCCTGCTAACCTGCTGTACATAGTAACGAACATGCCGGTCTTAATATCTATTAATAAATCAGGTTTTGAATAATCTCAACTTCTTTAGAAATAAACAGGCTTTAAGAAATGAAAAGTGGTAGGTTCTTCTAACAGCAATGAGTTTCACGCACAAATTTTACACTACAAAAATAGTCAGGTTAAAGATTACACTGTAAAAATGGCAACCAGATACTTGCTTTTGTTACAGATGTCATCATGATCAGGGACAGAAAATGCTTGCTGCTTTGTGTTTGCTTGTCTCTTCATTGCTGTTTGCATACACTTTCCTTTTTCAGGTGCTTCTTTACTCTTACTCTGTCATAATTGAACTTTTGCTTTAAATCATTTCACACAGCCCAAATCCTGGTTTGATTATCACATGCTTCAGGGAAGAATTAACTTCTTGCCACTACACAGTTTCCTAGTTCTCTCCTCAAGTGCTCCACCTCACACAGCGTGGATGCTGCTCATGACAGGAGGTTGTGCCATGTTGACAGGCCTCTGGGAGCAGAGAAAAGGCCAGTTCTGAGCAGATACCCAATTTGATTGCAGTATCATGAGGGCTAATTACTCTAATAAGCATTTATGGGATTCAGAGATCAGGAGGAAAAAGATCACAAACACTATTAAGGTGTCAGAGGTGTTGAAGGAAAATTGAAAGTATTAAGTGCAAATTTCTCTTTTCTGAAATTCAAGCTAACATCACTGAGAGCTGCTGATAGTCGTCTGAGGGCAGAACCTGATGCCCCTGAGGGACTGTTTTCAAGCTGTCCACAATATGTACCTAACTCAGCTACTGTTGACAACTCTGAATGTACTAGCAAAAGTACCCTGAGCAAGTCAACCTACTTACGCTCTGGGGCTGGTGAATCCAGTCAGCTGTGGGTCAAGAGAAGTAGATGAGACACCTGAGTACCAACAGTAGACAACTTGAATAGGTCTCCGTCAGAGAGAGGGTATTTGGAGTGGGCAAACCCAGGGGAAAACCTCTTTGCTTGGGGAATGCTGAAAAGAGTTGGATTGGGAAAACCCCCCATGAGCTCATGATAGCACTTGTGTTGTTGGTCACCTCCAGATGAGGTTCCTGCAACACACTGTGTTCGTGTAGACATGAGGACTCAGTTGTGTATGAACAGGGTGATGGGGTGGACTACAGCTGCTGAATCTTCATCCATGTATTTTTCTCTGGTGTGATGGGCTGGGAAGCATGACTCCTTTTCTCAAATATTTGGGTAAGTTAGCTGACGAGAAAGAATATGAGTTAGAGTCGAGCTATGTTGGACATACAAAAACATCTTATTGTCAGACAGTTTTAAAGTGACATTTTTAAAATCTCTGACTGAAAAAATGACCCTTTTTCTGTGCCCAGTATGAGGCATGTTGGGCATGTTTTTGTAACCAGTCCCCCTGAGCTCTGCATTTCTCACTTTGAATTAAAACTCCTCACTACACCAACCCCTTCATCTGAGGCAGCCGCTGGTGACTGTCACTGTCAGCAGTAGCTCATGATCCAAGGGAGATATTCCTGGAATAGATATAGCCAGCATATTTTGTGCACAATGGCCAGCCTTGGCAATCACTGTGCTGCTGAACCTGTCTTTTTATCATTAATCATTGTATTCTGGGCCATATTGAATTATGCCTTTCCTTTAATGCCAGATAGCAGAAGTGGTTCCACATGGAGATTTACAGTTTCACCTGTGCAAGGATGTTCAAAGGTATAGGCCACCCAAGGCTCTTCAGTTGTATCTTGCAGGCATGAAACTGCATTTTGATATATTCTCAAATGGATTCCTTTTAAGTTTTATTTTTCCTTCCTCAGAGTAGTGTGTAATAGCTAGGAAACCTGTTCTCTGAAGGGTTAACTACTCATTGCTGAGTCTCTTGCTGAATTTTCATGCTCTACAGAACTTAACAGTATAAACAATTTTACTAAAGAGAATTAATAGGTTTTCCCAAGGAACTGTCATAGGAATGCCCAATCTGTGTAATTGAAGTATTGAGAATACTACTTGTTTTCTGGAATAGGTACCAGACAAATAGATGGTCATGGATATAGTATTTGGTAAGCTCTAGGATAATCATACCCATTTATCATGTTTAGGGAACTTTATCTACTGGATTGTTTGGACAGGAACAGATATACCTTTGAAAAGCTCAGCAGAACCTTCTGAAGTGCTTGTCCCCATCCTGAACTGACAGATGCCCACAGGAGTGTGTGCTGACAGACCCAGTGACAAGTCATCCTTTTCCCCTCATTCTGATTGAATTCCCAGATCTGAAAATCGAGCATTCTTAATGCTTTTGGTCTAACTGAAATATCTCTTCTAAACTGTAAGCCATTTATCTGAGTTCTAATGTCTCCTGCTGAACTGTCACAGTCAAAAGGCAAATTTCCTTACCAGGCAGACAGAAGGTGTAGGGAGGATTTCAATGTTAATGGAGATGTTTTCATCTCCCTGAAGCAGAAGTTCCCCAAGGACCCGTGTCGCACATTGCTTGCAAGGGCTTGTCTGTGCCCCATGTAGGAACAGAAAGCTAATTTGGGGTTGGTTGTCTGGCTGAAGGGTAACCATATGGCGCTGCACTTGGAGTAATTGGTCAAATGTGAAGGAGTTAGCTTTTGCAGTGCCTGGAAACCTTTCTGTGGCAGTGGTCATAGTGTTTGGAGGTGTCTTGGGGGTCTCTGGGATGGTGTTGTGCCATAGTGCAAGGTGCTAGTGAGTAGCTCAGACATCCCACAAGGGCCGTCCTTGACGGCATTGATCCAGTCACTGCTGGGGAAGATGGCCATGAATAGATGCAGAGTCTCTAAGTGAGGGGCTTTACCCCCTTGCTGGAGCATCCTAAAGGAAAGTGAGTGACAACACTAAGCTGAAACTGCCTGTGGAGGTAAGTGTTCGTACCTGCCATGCACTCTGGGTTGGAAATCATCTGTTCTTTAGGAAGGATTTCAGAAGACCCTACTGAGGGCATGGGACTCTATCCTGCTGAGTGCCCGGTGCTGACTGGAACTGTTTTATTGTTTCTTCTTGTTTTAAGGTCAAGTGGCAGAAGGATGACATGGACAACAATTCAAACTTCTTCTCTGTCTCCTCAGATGGAAGGATTGTTTCTTGGACTTTAGTTAAGGTAAACAGTGGGTGGCAATTCCTTTTTCTAGTCAGTCAAGTTATAATCAATTGCCCTCAAAATGTCAATGATTTATTGATCACTTTCTTCTTTTGGAGTACATGTGTTGATAGAAAGATACCATTAACGTCCCAAAATGACTCTTAGATTTGGGTCTCTTAATCTCAACATGTGGGGTTTTTTCTGTTAGCTATTTCATTTTACATTTGAAGATTTAAAATATTTTACTAAAAAATAATTGAATTGCCCTAAACATCAGTCTGAAGCAGCTGGCACATTATTCCCTAGGAGGAAAAGAAATTTCTTCACATCCTTGGATGCTCATTTTTCCATGTTATACCAAGCTATCAAGGCTTGTGTGTTCTGAAATTTTTAGGCCTTGCTGCCATGGCAGGATTCATGTCTAGCATTATATGTTAATCTTACTGTCATGTTCACTTCAGGAGCAGGAACCTCTTCTAATGAACAGGGTAGGCACATGCAGAGGGCACAGATTTTGAAGTTATTTTTCATAGACTCCTGCAGGTTCACACATGCAGTTTCAGAATTAAAAATCCCTTCTTCAGGTGCATCCCAAGTCCTTCTCCCAAGAGAACTGTCAGAGGTCTCTAGAAAAGGACAGGCTAACAGTGTCCCAGCACTCAGCTCCCAGCACTTTATCCCTTGAATAGAAATGCCCAAAAGATTTGTTTTGAGGTGGGCAATACATGCCTACAGCCAAACACATCCAGTTGAGGCTACTTGGCAGATTATACTTATCATCTGAGCCCCAGTAACTGAACGTGCTCAGCATGGAGTCACCTTAGGAGGCGGGAAACACCGAGTGAAGCCTCTTCAGAGAAATGCTGCAACTGGGGCAACCTAAGAGTCTACAGATGGACTCTGGTAGCAACTCACCTGCTAGAGGGAATATTTCTGTGATTCACCGGTGCTTAAGCATGTTCCCACATCATAAACTATGTTTTTTCTGTCCCTTGAGCATGTAGATATTCCTTCCTAAACATCCTTGGCGTGACTTCTAAGATCTGTATCCACTTAGCATGATGTCATTTCTGCTTATCCCTTGCATCACTGTAATAAACTTGGCCATACACATGTGAAAAGCAACATTTTAAGATTTTTTTTTTTAAGTGAAGTTACCTCTGAAATTGACAGAGCTGGTATGTACCTAGTAGGCAGGGGTGGGAAAGAGCAAAATTTTAGGTACTGTCTGCATTTTTTTTTTTTTTGGACAGAGATTCAACAGGGAAAGCAAAAAACAGAATGAAAAGGGTGTTTTGTTACAGTCTGTGGTTTTGTATCCAGCAAGGGGAAATGGACAATCTGCTTGAATTCCAGTTTTACAAAGGAGCTATCCCTGGGTTTTATTTAGAATAAAATTGAAGATACTCCAGAGGTCTTCTATTCTGCAAATCCATAGTGCAAATAGGCAATAAATGAAAGAGTGCTTCGTCAATCTTTTTGACAGGACTATCCAGAAATAAAGCTTCTTCAAACACTGATAGCTGTTTAACACTTCCAAAGCTGAGAGCACAAAGTGAATGAATTCATTTTTACTTCCAGCTGAATATTTGGCAAGCCACAGTCAAGATTTGGGTAGAAGAGTTATCAAATACTAGCCAGGAACAGTTGATCTACCTTGACTGTAGTGGTTGTCTCTGTTAAAAATGATCCCAAGCACTGTGGACAAACTTCATGGAACAGCACATGAACTGTTTTGACTTGTCTTTGGGTCATCATAAAGGTGTAAAACATCAAGGAAGGATGAAGGACTTCTGCAGCTGGATGACTTTTGGGTGCACATATTGCCTATCAAAAAGGAGAGATATCAGAGCCACTTCAAGGAATTGTTTGGGATTCAGCATGGCATCGCTTCTCAGGCTGATGCTCAGCAATCCCAGGTTTGATTAGTAGTCATAGTTCATCCTCCCTATGTGACCTGGAGCTAAATTACTGAACAGCTCTGGGCCTCCTTAATTACTTGAGGCTAATAACAACTAAAGGAAAAAAAGCAGCTGCAAGGCCTGATTCACTAATGCTTACAAAGTGTTCTACAATTATTAGGCAGAAGCAACATATTATTGCTCAGTATTCCTGGAAGGCCAAACTGTCAGCAGTTTGTTTACCCAGAGGAATCTGCGAATAGCTCTAGTGACAAATAGCCCCGGGAGCACATGCGTTTTTCAGGCTGTGAAACTGTTTAAAAGATAAAAGCAGCACAACTGGGAAATCTGCACAAGTAAGATCCTTTGTGGAGGAGAGGGGCTACAGAAGCTGTCCATGGGGGCTTTGGCCTGGTGGAGGGGCTGGAAGTCACCTTCAGAGGAAGGCTGCAGAAAAGTGTGTGCTGGAAAGAAGGTCTCCTGTTGTTTGTCTTTCTACCAGAACACAGAGATGGTGTGTTAGCGCATCTCTGGGCCTGCCATAATGGGGCGTATCAACATGATCAGCTGTAGGCAGCTTCAGAGCTGACTCACAGCCATCAGCCATGGTTCGGACAGACCACGTGCTTTCTGGAGAGCAGGCACAGCAGAGGCAAGTGCCTGCTCAGCATGTCCTGACTGCATTCCCAACAGCCCACCAGCACTATTTGGATGTGCAGGGGAATATGTTCTGCTCCTGGTTGCTCTGGGTACTGCACTTTCCAGTTCTAGCTCAAATACACCAGCGTATATGGCCTCTTTCTTAACATCTCTCCTGCCTTTACTGACTGAATTTTACTTGTTGTAACCCACATGCTACAAGAAGAGCCACTAAGGTAGAACTCTGCAGGAGTCTGTCATGCTTCTTGCTGCTCTCTCAGCAGAGAAAACAATTTACTGCCATCATTAGGCCAGGGCACGTGGGTGTGCAGCAGTGAGAATTAGTGAGAAGGAAGTACATTACTTTATGGGTTTTGACTTTTCTTGAACCTTCCGTAAATTTGTACCCCCAGAATACAATGAAAATGCCTTATAGAACATTGTCCTCTGTGAACTGCAGTAATGAATGCAGATGCTCACAAGGTCTTCTCCCACGTTCCTCAACATGGAATTCCCTGGGATTGACTTTGCCAGGCAGAATCTTGTTTTCTACCCGAGTCCTGCTCTGGGCTTAGAGAAGCTTCAACTACAGCTTAATTCACTGAGCTAAGAAGTTATGTTTTGTTCTCACAGTGCTCCAGTGGGAAATCTGCAGATTCATTATAACATCCAGTCTCCACAGCCCACACTGCTCACTAATCTTTAGTTCTTTGTTCTTTTTATCACAGAATCAGAGAATCACAGGATGGTTGGGGTTGGAAGAGACCTCTGGAGCCCCAGGGTATTCCTATATTCACAACCAACTCCATTCCACAGTGGTATTTTAACTCCCAAAGCTAGTCTAAGAGTGTATCTGCCCTATGGTAGTTTCCTCATATTCACCCATATTGTGTCTATTTTCATCTGTCTTCTGTCTCCCACCTTGACTATAAACTCTTCAGGACACAGACTTTTGTCCCTCTTCATACACCACCTTGCACAACAGTGTGGTGGCTGGTGATGAGAGAGCTCTTTAGAGCTCTGTTGAGAACAGCAACATGGGGCACTTTTCCCTTGGGGAAGCTGCTTGTGTGTTGTTATTTGAATTTCAGAGCCCATGAAGTACTGGGAGCTGAGACTTCTCTGGGGATAAGAGGAAGATGTTAAGAAGCAAAGACTGGCAAAGTGTTTAGTTACTATCCACTAGTGTGGGGTTTAGTGTGGGGTTTAGTTAGCTCCACGAGAATATGAAATACCAATCTTGAACCACACAGGGTGACTTAAGTAAACACAGTGATTTTCTGACTATGTCAACCTCCGCTAAGAACATTGACCCTGAAACCCAAAGTTTTCCAGGTCAGCAGCATGTGTTGAGGTAATTTACCAGTGTCTCTCAGTCCTCCTGCACCAAAGCATCAGTTTCCTGAAGGTGTTGTGTAAAGCAGAATGTTAGCAAGTTGCCAAATGTGAAACATTAAGCAACTTTTGGACAGCTTTTTAAAATTCCTCCATAAAATTTGCCATTCTAAAGTACTGAATGTCTCTGTATTGTTGCTGCAAAGCGTGTTATTCATGTGGAATCTCCTCTGCCTGCAGAATGAGCTGGTTCATATGGATGTCATCAAGCTGTCAGGAGAGGGAACGATGCAGGGGCCAGAGGGGCTGCAGCTGCAAACACTTGGTAAGAGCCCAAGTCCTTGCCATGCTGATTAATTACTGACACAAAGCCTCTAATCAGTCATTCTGGGAAATTAAATTTGGGAGCAGAGTGTTGAGATGGAAAGGAGCTGAAGGAAGGTTACGCCTCCTTGCTTTCATCATGTCGTAGGGCAAAGTCTGGCTGGAGCAATGGCCACTAATTGAGTCACATTTTGCTGGTTACATATTGTCTCTACTTGCATAAAATGAAGAATTGAACATTAATTCAAAAAATGTCCATTTCACTGGAATATCTCTGTGTGAATAAGGCACAGGCATTACCTGTATATGTCAAAATTAAAGTCAGTTTGTTCCTGCCAGACATTAATCTGGACTGGCAAAATCAAGATGAAAAACAACCTTTGCCCTTTTCTGAGTGCACAGCTCACCCAGCCAGTGTTGGGATGTGCCTCATCAGATTTTAGCTCTTTAAAAGCACAGCATCTGTTCTGATCTACTATGTTAGGCTCCCTCCAGAGACAGTGGAGTCAGTGCAGTCCTTCTAGGCTGAATCTTCTCATCCTGACCATCCTGTGTTACAGACAGGATGGGATGAGTCAGCTCTGGAGGTCCTGGATTACACAAGAGAATCCTTAAAGGGGGGAATCTTATCATCCTTCTGCACCTGCTTTTAGCTGAGAAGATGGGACTTGTGTTTGGAGGCTGCCCTTACTCTGCATTTAAAACTTGCTATGTTTCTAGGCTAGTAACTGCTGAACAGTTTGTTAGTGAGAAGGTTTGCAGCACCATATAGGTTGCAAAAGACCAGCTAAAGCAGTACGCTGCAGAACTCTCAGGGGCTTTGGGATTATTTGTTAGTGTTACTGAGAAATGGATTTTCAAACACTTGTCTTGAATACTTAGCAATCTATTTAAATGTTAAAAGTTCAGAGGGTATTAGAGGATTGAAATTATCTTAACAATTCCTTTGATAACTACATTTTGTTAATGTTAAAGACATAATGTTTAAGACAGCTGCAGAAAGTTCTCTGTAACTAGGTGCTTCTGAGCCTTGTCTGCTTGTCCCTGTTTCTCATCTGGTGGTTGCTGTGGGTGTCCCTGTGTCCCTGATGGTCGACAGCCTCAAGTTGCTCTGGCACTCAGCAAACATCTCATCTCCTGCTCAAGAATCCCGCTGAAGTTTTCTTTCACCAACATGTGAATTGGCTTTCTTGGATGATGACGCATCTGCCTCTGGAGCAGAAGCCTCAAAGTTTCAATGAGTCACATCCTGTTGTGGTTGACACCTGTTTTAACACAGTTCACAATGTTGCCCAATTCAGGGCTTCCGACATGAACAAGATCCTCTGTGCCTTTCTTCCCAAATCACATCCTTTGCTGAAGTGAGCCTGCTAAATGGATTCAGAGTTAAGGACAAAAAGAGCACAGGGAGGTCTGATGTGGTGATTCCCCTCTGGGCTCTTTTATGCATGGGAAACCATTTATATTTTTGTGGATACTAAAGGAACAGAAAATATCTCTTCTTTCCGGATAGGAGGGAGACCTGATCCACAAATGCTTGCATTTGTACCAGGCATTTTTAATGCTTACCAAAATGAATCCCAGTCTAAACTGTTCTTCCAGTTCCCTTCCAGTTCTTTCAGTTCCCTTTTCCCTATCTCCATTTTGGCTTTTCAAATTTCAGGTCTTGGGGACAGGCACAGCTTGGAAGGTGCTAGCAGAGGGGTGACTTTGATTTCTTCTGGGAGCTTCTGGCTAATAAATCACTTCTGAAAACACAGGCAGTGTGTGTTTACCATAGGCAGGGAGCATGTGCTGGCCAGCTGAACCACTTCTCTGTCTGACAGACCTTTTTTTCTGTTAACAGGTTGTGGGACATCATTTGATTTTCACAAAAAGATAGACTATTTGTTTCTCGTTGGTACTGAAGAGGGAAAGATCTATAAGGTAGGAATGATTCTTTATTCTTTGTTTTACACCCTCTGACCCATATGTGTCTTTCAGGTTCATAATCTGAACTGTTTGCTCAGGTGGTAACAAAGCACAACTTTAGAGCCTGGTCCTGCCCTGAGATGCCTGTGGTGAGCCTGAGACCAGCACAGTGCCACAGAGGGTCACAGGGAGCTCTCTGCAAAGGCCCAATTAAGACCCTATTTTGCAGAAACATTTTTCATGCAAACTGCATCCCAGAAAATGCTTTGTGGATTGCAGCTGTGCAAGGGAAATGCTAAGTATGATCAGAGCAGAAGTTAAAAGGCATTGATCCTCTGTCCTCATGGTTACAGGGAAATGGCAGGAAAAATATCAGAGCATTTCCTTTGTAGTCCTGTTATCCCATGAGCAGTGAGGCTAATGAAGCCATATTTCCTATGGATTAATGTCCTGCAGCCTTTTCCTTCCACAATTACACAGAATCATAGAATCGTTTAGGTTGGAAAAGACATCCAGTCCCACTTTCTCCTTGCTCTGTCTCCAGTTCGTCGCCACCCACACAAACCTTTCTCTTCCTGATCACCCCATGCTGTCCTCAGCCCAGTGATTCCACCTCCACACTATAATCCTTGGTTCCTGCAAACACTGCTGGCTATCTCCCCTCCAGTGCCCTCCTGCAGTGTGATGCCTTGGTGCCCAGCTCCAGCTGGGAGCTGTCAGCCAGCCAGCTCCAACCATGTGGTGAGGGCAGCAGCCAAGCTGTGCTTGCCCTTCCCGCACTGGGGCCACTGCCCAGATGTTTGTACTCCGCGACCATCCCTTTTCATAGAATGTGTAGGACCTTAATATTGCCAAGTCCCACATGCAGCCAGTTTTGCCTTAAATTGCCAGCAAGGTTGAAGGTTGTTTGTGAGGAGAGGTGAGCAGACAGGACACAGATGTCATGTTTTCTTGAGGAATCAAGTCAAATATAGGAAGTTTTGAGTTCTGCTGTATTTAGCCTTGGAAATAAAGCCAATAGCCTCTTACTCATACAACTGTGTTTTGCACAGCATTCCTCTGAGCTGGCTATTAAATCTGTAGCCATAGCCCTTCAAGTGTAGGTGGTGGACCATCAGCAGGAGGCTGACATGCAGAGCAGATGCATCCAGCCATCCCTAGAGGATGATGTAAACTCCTTCCTTGTATCTCACCTGCAAAAGGAACAGGAAACAGAATAAGAACCTAAAGGAAATAATATTCTGAAATCAGTATTTAGGCAAGTTGTACTTAACAAATATGTGTCCCTTCCAGAGGGATGATGCTGGTTGAAATCTCTCCCTTTGCCAGATACTATCTAGGGAGGATTTCTGAGTAGCGATCACTGGCTTTGGACAAGATGGGTGCAGAAAGGAGGTGAGAGGAGTGGAGGGGGTGCTGAGCTGTTGGGCAGTGGGCACTGAGGTAGGTGCAATGGCTTTTTGTTGATGCTTTCAGGATTCAAAGCATCTGTATAGTCATGGGCAGATGTTCTGAGTTGACTGGTCACCCACGGGACTTGGTACCCTGGGTATTGTACTCTAAATTGATGGGTACTGCTGTACTAGACTATGGTCTAGTCCTGATCAAAAGGCAGTAGGAAACCATGTTTTAAGTTCCACTGTGTTGTACGTGATGGGTGTTGGTGAGTTTGACAGTGGATGTCAGTATGAGGTGAGGGGTACCAGTTATCCTTCAGGAGAAATGTTGAGGCTGGTATCCTAGTTGGGTTCCATAGGAAAGGAAATTCCTCATGGAGGAGCACTGGATAGGAAGAGAATTTGGCAGCATTTACCTTGAAAAAGTTGTAGGTATTTCTGCCTTGAATGATCTTCAGTGAAACAAGAGCTAGGGTGACATTTTAAAATAAGTGATCTCAGCCATGAAGCCCTGCAGATATTTTAACCACTTATTGGATGGACAAATGCAGACAGATACTGTTACAAAGGATCCTCCCTTTCACAACGTTCTTGCACTGGTGAGCCTTAGTGAAAAGTGGGACCACTCTCACATTGTGCAACACTGCCCTATAAAACTCTGGTCTTCCCATGGGCAGGAAGAGCCAATCTTCCATCAAATTGTAGAAGTTAACACTGGGAAGAGAAATCTTGTGTCTAGCACAAGTAGCTGTCTATATCTCCATAGTATCTACAAAAACATGCTGAAGAGTGGTTGCACCCTTAGCATCCCCCAAGAGTTTGCTACAAACAGTTTCAAAACTTTTGGCATCAGCTGCTGCTCCAGACATTTCTCAAGGACTACCATTATGTGCTTTATTGAAACACTGCACATGGGAACCCATTATTGGAGCTACCTGTGGACTGACTCCTGGAGCCTTGCTCTGCTTGGGTGCTGGGGGCAGGGACAGTGCCACAGCAGCCTGAGTAACTCTCAGTTCCTGAAGCTGCACTGGGTGAGATGCTCAGGTCTTTGCTGCACTTGCCCTTGCCACTGCACGTTGAGTGAGAGGGACAGACCCTTTACATGTTGTCTGAGTCGGGGATCGAACATGGGCTGCTCTCCAATGGGCCAAATTTTAGATTATTTATTTAAAAAAACTGGAAAGTGAATTTCAGAGAAACAGGGGTTTTTTTGTTGTTTGGGGTTCGGTGGGTTGTGGGGTTTGTTTTTTTTCCCCCCCCAGAGACCAGGCATGCCCACAAATAACATGATGATATGTTAATTCTTTAGCTGCAGAACAATTATGGGGAAATTTTGAAAATGGCTTAGTTAATAGTGTTTCTGAAGCCAAGAAATCATTATCTTAATTACACACAGACCTATCTATTGCCCTTTTATGTAGAGGAGAAACTGTTTCTGCATTAATATGGTTCTGTAATGCAATTCTGTATGCTTCTTTGCATATCTTATTTGCTGTTTAGGAATTGTTCAGCTTTGATATCAAAAAGTATGTCTCTGAGATTCATATTGAAACATTACTGTGACTTTAAGTCTTTGGTCAGAATTACTTCCCAATAAACAGACCTTCAGCAGAAAAATTGTGATGAGATTTGAATCTCTTAATGTAATAAAGGTTTTGGTTTTGTTCAGTCTCAGGCAGTTTGAGAGTGTAACAAATGAATATAATAAAACTGAGTGCAAGACTGAATAGAAGAAAAAGGTTATTCTAATTTTAAACAAAACTAATTTCACTTGTACTCCTTCTCTCATACTAAGCACCAGAACATTTGTATATTTGTGTTCAGGACAGGATTATGTGGTTGTACAGGCGACAAAGGATGCTGGCTATTGAATCCTTATCATGCCTCTTGAGATTTCCTTAAATGACAGTAACAAACTGGTTTCTGGACAGGCTCTGACTTCCAGTGTCTCCTTATTAATAGAGATCATTTGCCTCAGTGTCTAGTCTTGCTTTGTCTTATGCAAAGTTGTTTTCCTTGTCTGGATATTTTATGACTTGAGTTCTATTCCTCATCTTCTTACCACCTTATCTTTGGGGCTTCTATGTGTTCTGTCCCGTTGTTTCTGGACTGACTGCATTTGCCATCAATTGCCACAGATTCTTTCTTTTTACCATTTCCTGTTGTTTCTCTCAGTGTGTTCACAGGCCCCAATTTCTGTTTGTAAGCTCTTCTGCAAATCTTAGCATTTCTGTTACAGATCCTCACTAGTAGCACTGAGCTAAAACTAAGCAGAGCCTCTGGTAACAGCCTGTCCACAACAGGGAATGCTTTTGTGTCAGTGGTTTCTGAAGAGCACCTGATGTCCTGAGCTGCCCGGGGGGTGCCAGTGCTGGGCAATGCTCTCTTTCTGTTGCCAGATACAAACCTTCTCTGAAAAAAGTTGCTTTTTGTATTTCTGTATTGCGTAGACTCTTAGTGTTTCTGTTAGTGAACTGAAGAAATGCTCTGCCTTATAAGGACACTAATAACCATCCATTCACCGTGGATGTGGGGGAGTATTGTGTCAGACTAACGGCTAGCGTAAACTGAAGTGCTCTTAATGAAGATTATTCATAAGTTTTGTGTCCTCAGAGTTCTCCTTTCCTCCCAGTATTCCTCCTCCATGTTTTGTAGCCTTGTCAACAGTCATCTTTGTTACCGGTTTCCTGTATTGCCATAGACACATTTTTGCTTTCCTGTCTCATCTTAAAAATACCGTTTACTATTCACACCCATATAGCATCATTTTAATAGGAGAAAAACACTTTCAGCAAATTGGAGCAGTGCTCTAGAAGATCAGACGGGCTGCACAAATGCCTTCTCCCTGAATCATCCTCTTCAGAGCTTTCCTGTCAGGAGTTAGGTGTCATATATTCCACTGGTTTTGTTTTCATCCTGACGTGTCTAATAATTGTAGGGTTCTTAAACTGAATAGTAGGGGAAGACTTTGCCAGCACTTCTTCTTGGCTCATGAACTCTTTTATTTGTGAAAGTCATACTTCTTTTATGAGCTTTTTGTCAAAGTTTGTGGTGTTTCTTCAAAATGCATCTTGGGAAGAACATGGTCTCATCTTCCACTCAAAGACCATGACAAAGGTTGTGGTGAACGTGGTGTAGGGCTGGCAGGCACTGCCAGAGCATGGTGAATGCCTTTAGGCTAAAGCAGGCACACTTCATACTTCACAAAGAGCATAGATAGGAATCTACCCTACACAAACCTTTCTGCTGCTGATTTCACAGAAAAAATGCAGATCCCTTTCCTGTCATGCAGACTGCAAAGCCAGTGCTGTGGATCAGTACACCCCAGAGCATGATGTGTCCTGTACCAGTGCCCAGAGAGCTGCATTGACCAAAGGCTCAGCCCCCACAAGGTTTTGTAAACAGAGCGCCGAGCATTACAGTGCTGTTGGATGCAGACAAATCTGGTTCAGATCTCACTCTTCAAAGTTTTCGTGTATTAGGGACTTTCAATCCACATACTTGGAAGGACAGATGGATAAAGCAGCTTCTATCTTGTGTTAATTACTTGTGACCCATTCTGTCTGTTCTCTGCAAAATGATTTTCAAAACAGCCAAGTACCAATTTTCCTTATGGCTGAACATTAAGGATTATGAAGCAAAGTTATGAAACAGGCCATTAAAGGAGATTTCCATCCCACAATTACATGCAGGGACAGTAATTCAGAGTATACAACAAACTATTAGCAAGCTATAGACACTATCAGTAAATCTCAGTGGGGCATGAGCCACTTGTTTCCGTTTCCTACCACAACAAGCCTCTGAGGGATGTAGAAGCTGCTGCTGTAGGAATGGTTTAGCACCCTTAGTCAGGTACCTGCACCAGTGAACAGGTCGGAGTACCCAGACAGTAAGTGTCATGTGTAATAAACAGTTAAGCCTTATGCTTAGTTAGAGCTTTGGTTTGCAAGAATTAAAGTCATGTAACACTTCAGCAATCCTGCTGCTCAGGCAGATGATGTGTTGCTGCATTCATTAGGGAGTAATGAAAGGTGCTGAAAAGTCCTTGCTGTGACAGTACTGAGGCAAACAGACAGAAAATCCTGAAACCAACCCCAAGCTGCCTTGTGGATACAGTTGTGTGTGAGAACACAACCAAGAGGACATTTCATGTGAGATGAGGTCCTTGTTGCTAGTGAAGGAAGCCTCTAGTGTGCTCAGAGGGGAGGGGGTTTGGGGAGGATAACTTGATTTTTCTGTTTACACAGAACTGACAGGATCTGGATAAAATCCCCTTGTAGACAAGTAGATTGTAATTTCCCACTCTCCCTCATAAGCTCACACACAAAGTGACTTTTCCAAGGCTCTGAAATGTTTTTTGCCTCTTGCAGACATTCTGCATGTTGCCATTCAGTAGCACCTGCAGTGGTGATGTTGCTGGTCTGACCCTCTCACGCGTCGTGGAGATTTGTCCAGTTCACAGGCTGCTCTTGGCTGGGTTCCAGCAGGGTCCACCAGCACGTTGGGGATGTCCCTGAGTCCTGGCCGACCTCTGCTTGTTCCCATGCCCCTCCAGGAAGTCACAAGCAGCACAACAGAAAGAGCTGTGGGGTTGTGTGATGGGACAGGATCTCTGAGCAGGCTGTCCAGTGCGATGGCAAGGAGGGAGTTTTAATAGGTTTCCAAAGTCCTTAGAGCCAAAAGTCTGATAGGACATTCTTGTGCTGAGGGTACTGTTACTGGTGGTTTTAACTGCAACACTTCAAATGCACACAGTGCTGTGTGCTCTTGAGCAGCATAGGGAATGTTTTCCCATGTCTTTCCTTTGAACCTTTCAGAGAGACACAGCAGGACCCTGGGCTGGCAGGAAGGTACTAGAGCTCCCACGATGGAGAATGGTCTTTGGGCCCTGGCTCTGGCTGTAAATCCAACTAGACAACTTCAGTTCCTATCTCTGTGTATTGCAGAGGGGAGCTCGATATTGCCTGCAAATAGGGTGAAACAGTATGTGCTAAATTACTGATTTTCTGTAGCACCCCTGGGTACCAGCCACCTCTTCCCAGCCAGCCCAGAAGATCCAGGGAGGCCATACGAATATAGAGAGGCATCTTTCTGCATGAATTTGAGCTTCAGGAGAAGGTCTAGCTCTGATTACTGAATGGTTCTTTCTATTGCAGTGTTCAAAAAGCTATTCAAGCCGGTTTCTGGATGTGTTTGAAGCCCATCACATGGCTGTGGACACAGTCAGCTGGAATCCGTTTCACTTGAAGGTCTTCATTTCCTGCAGCTCTGACTGGACAGTCAAGATCTGGGATCACACCATCAAGTAGGTCCTGCTGGGTCCTGGTGTGGGCAGGGAGGTCCAGCCTGATATGCCAGCTACACATGTCGACTCTGCTCATACCTCAGTCTCAGTTTTCCTCCTAGGTGTTGATAATGCTAATTGCTTTCTTATTTTTTGGGTCTGATGACTCAGATTTGTATTGCCCAGGAATTAGGTATAAAGTTTAGCATTCACTGCCCCAGGAACTTGCCAAGCAGTGCAGCTCAGCACAGAGCCTGGCTGCTTTACTTTGGACCTGGCTTTCTTCAGGCAGGACCTACTGTGGGAGGGTTATTCCCCTGGAGTGATGCCACAGAGAAATGTCAGGAGCTGGCTTATGGCCTCAGGGGTCAGAAAACATCCTAAGAGCCAGAGAGGCAAAAAAAAATTGGAACACTTAAAAATATGGAATGAAGTTCAGGGTTAGTGGTTGAGGAATGCCTGGTTTCAATCAGGAAATTGATTTTGTTGTAAATCAAAGTCAAATATTTCCCGTTGCCAATACTGCTCTAAGATTCAATGTTATTGTCAGAAGTCCAGAGAGGGAAAATCACTTTTTCCCATATGATTGTTAACCAGAGAGACTCCATCTTGTTGGGGAGAAGCTTTCAAAATGCTTTCAGAAAGAAAGAAATGTGCTGCCTCTCATCTCATTGTAGCAGGTCAAAATCCTGACTCTTTTGTGTTGATGCTCAGCTTTGCTTTGCCTTTGACTCAGGCCCTGGCTGTTATCTGACACAGAGAGATACACTGTCTTTCACTTCTGCAACATCCAAGTGTTCATAGCTCATTGTTACACTTCCAGAGTGGCATGTGTCCAAATGAATTCCTCTCTCTGTGTCTTTTTTTATAGGACTCCGATGTTTGTTTATGACCTGAGTTGTGCTGTAGGGGATGTTGCATGGTCTCCTTACTCCTCCACAGTCTTTGCTGCAGTCACCATTGATGGCAAGGTGAGAGGCTCTGAGCAACACTCCTCCGATTTGAGCTGAAAGAAAGTCAAGGGAGATTAGGGCTGAGCATGGGAATGGGTGAGCCCAATTTTGGCCAAGCATGTCAGGGAGCTGCAGATCCCCTACCAGCAGGAATCCACCACAGTGAGAGGCTGAGTTGGCTGCAGATTGCCTGAATTGCTTGTTGTTGTATGGCAGGATCATTTTGGTACCTCAGAACCCTTAAAGTATTAATTGCTTTTTGATCAGTCTGATTACAGAGGACACAAAAGTCATAAAGCAACAGAGAAGAGGAAACCTGGGCAACAGCATTTCTTACTCTTTCTCCCCCTTGAAGTCTACCACACCCTTACAAGCAACAGGGCCAGAAATCCCTCGGCTGCAGCCCGATCATGCAAACAGCTGATGTTAAATCAGCTTATAAAGCCAGAGTGCTTTCAGCAGGTGCTGAGGATCAGCTGCACATCTCACTGCAGCCTTGACAAGCCCATCAGAAATGCAAGTGGGCCTTCTCCTCTAGGCACAGGGGCTTCTTGAGGACCAAGCTACCCCAGCATCTAGCACAGGAAAACTTCCCTGTAGTCCTAGTTTGCTCCTTTTACTCCAGGGAAGGAGGTACTCAGAGGACAGAGAGAAGAACAGGGTTCAGGAAACAGGCTTCTTTTTCCTATGCTTTCCTGCCTTTGGCATACATATCCCTGGGCATTAATCCCTCACTCCTTTTCAAAGTAGGTGTTGCAAATGCACACAAATCCCTTCCTGCTCTCCTGTAGACCTCATCAGTGCAGGTGTGCAGCTTGCACATGATAGGATTGAAATACTGAACTCCTCAGTGCATCCCTGGGGATGGAGAGATGAGTCTCGAGATCAGAACTTCCCTAGTATGAGCTGACATCAGGGCAGTGGTTCCAAAGATTCAAGGTAAAGAGAAGTTATAGAATAAAGTGGTTATATGTTTATATTGATATTAAAAAAATCAATTTAAGTGGTATGCCTAGGGTCAGCCAATAGAATTTTGTTTCAATAAATATAATCAACATATTCCCACAATGTGAGGCTGTCACCAAGAGTAATAATTTGGTAATGAACTCCTTAGACCAGTCCTAATATCGAGATCACAGCAGTTATATTTTTGGCTCTAGCCATCCATTGCAGTACCTCAGATGGTTAATTTGGGCTTGGTGAGTAGCCAGGAAATGTAGCTATCCATCAATACTGGTTTAGTGCTGTGAGGCCACGTTGCTTTGCCACCATGGGCTGTATGTTTAGCTGGTATAAACTGGAAAGTCTGTGCAGTTTGGCCAAAATTACTCTAGCAAAAGGATGGCCTTTATGTATCTCTATCATTGAACTGATGCCTTGGAAACTTTATTGCAGTTTAACCTTTGTGTTATAGCAAGAAAATAATTTCACTGATACATTGGCTCAGGCTGTGAATTTGTCTCTCCCAAGCTAAGTAATAGAAATCTCTTCACTGGGTCATACGGTCTCCCTGTAAACTCAGGATGCCACAGCCTAGCCACGTTAGCTGGAGCATCCACGGGCCTGGAGTTCGTATGAGGCTATGGATAAGGCAGAAGCCTGCTTGACTTGGCAGCACTGCACCCAGGGTGCCTTACCTTGGCTGTCCTACCTTGGCTCTAAATCAGTGATCCTAACTAGAACCTAATCTAACAGGATCTAATTCTGCTTTATGCTTTTTATCCCAAACTCCAAGAAGAGTGGCCATCAACCAGAAACAGCCCAAAACTGTGCTGCCTAGAAGGACAGGTCCAGGCAAGAGCTGCTGGGCCTGTGTTAGCTGTGTTAGCTACTAACTATGCTGGCTGCAGCAGGGTGTTTCTGAGACATAGCTTAGTTTCCATTGTTCAACAGAACCTTCTAGATCTGCAGTGGAAGGGAAATAAGTAGCTGTTTACAGCCATTTTATTTCTGGACATATTCCACTTTGTAGCAGAGTGCACTTCTTGAGGATAACTCAGCACTTCACAAAGGGCAGGCTCCATTAATGCTGGGAAAAAAATCTACGTTAACAGGATGTTCTATGATTCTACAGTACAGAAAAGTACAGGATATGGAGCCAGAAAATAAAACATTAAAGGCCTCTTGTTCATAAACAGCCTCTATCTTTGCATCTGCACGTAATCATGCCTGAAAAATTTGAAGGTTGCCTGGAGGTGGTTTTAAAATCAGACCCTAATTGCAGTCTTCAAGAGATACCTGGCATATTTTGTAAAACACTTTTCCTTATTCAAGCTGATGCTATGTTTCCAAAACGTGTTCATGAGCCCCCTAAGACTGACTCGGAAATTGGGGCATTTTTGAATCTAAAAATCTCTCAATCCACATGAATCCAGGAGGTGGGGACTTAATAAAAGCTGTAAATATCAGGGGCATTATGATAAAATGTGTTTGTTGGCAGCTGAGAATCTGCTTTGGACAGCACTGCCTCTTCATAAATAACCGGAACATGGATATTCTGCCACTGGTGCAGTGGATAGTAACTGCTGCTATTGCTCTCCATCATATTCTGGGTAATTTCCTTAGTCTCCTGCTTTGCCTGTTGGCCATTTTATTTCAGAATGAGCATAAACGATTTGCAATGAAAATTGAAATAAAATAAAATGATCATCAAGATGTGCACATACATGCCAACACTTCCTGGAAAAAAACCTCCCACTTCTAGAACTAGGTGCCTAAATAAGTGACCTGATTTAAAAAGGGCTGGTCAGCCAACTGCTTTTATGGAAGCTACTCTCTGCTGGATACACTCAGAGTGGTTGCTACAGAGCATTCAGCTTTGGTTTCAATCAGTGTGCAAAGTCCACTGCAGTTTTGCCATGTGATTGCATTTCAGGTGACACTTACATTCCTTGAAGACTCCACAATGGTTCCTAAAGCAGACAGGTGGAGAGATCTGTTATTTCTAAATATGATTCTTCCAACTCGCTTGGCTGACAGAATCTCTGTGATCTCTCCGGGCCATCTCCTACAGAGCCCTGAGTGCAGATACTGATGTGATTGTAAGTGAAATAAAATGAGGTTAGAGAACACCTTGTGTTGTAAGTGGTAAAAGCCTGACATGAAGAAAAAGACTGGCTGGGATGAGAGATGTGCTTTGGAAATCAAAAGAAAAAAAAATTGGAGGTAGATTTGAATACCTAGACCCTTACACTTAGGGTTCAGGAAATCTGGGGGTGTTGGATATCAGCTTATGGTAATGACACAGGGCAGACAAATAGGAGGGGTGGAATTAAATCCTGTGACATTCAGCAGCATTTGCCTTTGGGAGTTTGTTTAAAGTCCATCTCAAACTTGTGCCTAAAGCAGGGGGGAAGAAAACCCTGAAACATGTAAAGGCGGGAATCACACCTGAAATTTCCTTTTGGGTTTCTTTTACTTACTTTCCTTAAGTAAGGAAATGGTTTTGGCATTTCCTCCACTTCTGGGCATGCAGCTGCTTTTTTGTGCTGAATTCATGCATGAATTATTAGCACTGTTAAAATAGCCAAAGACACCTATGTCACCAGTGTCCCGAGATGTCTGGATCCCAGGCTGTGGGCCACAGCTGCCCCATGCAATGACTGAGATGGTGTCGGCAAGCTGGGCTTGTTCAGCCTGGAGGAGGAACCCACCAGTGTGCCAGGAGGTAATTTTTAAGTTCGAGCCAAACTCTTCACAGCAGCACATGAAGCAATGATGAGACACAACAGCTGGAGTGAGTTGAAATGAGAGGTTTGGGCTGGATATAAGGAAAAACTTTAGCTGTGAAGGCAGGTAAGGAATGAAATAGCTTGCCCAGAGTGGCTGTACCATCTCTGTCTATGGAGGTTTTCAAACCCAGATTGGGTAGAGCAACCACATCTGACCTCAGAGCTGAGCCCGCTTTAGGCAGATGGACTTCGGGGGATCATTTACAACCTGCAGTACCTTCTAACCCTATGATGCTATGAAATGTCCTGTGCAAAAGGGAGGATCCCAGGGATTTTACAACAGGCTGGGGAACATCCACTAAGTGCAAGTCCATTTACTCTCATGATTTTGAGGGCTGTGTTCTTCATTACTGATGCAGCAAGAGGAAGGTGATATTATAACCATCTTTAGTAAATATTGATAGCCTCAAGATAAATGTCATCCAAGTATGCACTCTACAGAGAAAACTGGTCATACATACACTCCAGGGCTTTTCCCCATTAGTGAAGCTGTTGACCTTTCAAGATGTGAAATTCTTGAAATAATACAAACCTTCAGGAAATCAGTGAAAGGTTTTTGCTGCTCAGGAAGCAAATGTGCCCTTTCCTGCTTATATAAACTTATTTTACTGTTTTGTACAACTGTTCTGAATAAGAAGTCTTGAAGACCAGCTTTCTATTGTGTCTCACTCACGGGATAACACGGCAAAGTTATTCTGCCTACTGGTCTTGATGCCCATTCTTTCCCAGGTGGGAGAGAAATGTTTAGTGCATGTGTGCACAGAGCAGTTTGCACAAACTTGCTGCCTATTTAGCACTGACTGGAAGCAAAAGCCAGTCTGTCTTTAAAAGCATGAACGATTTTGCAGATAAGAGGCTTGTTAAACCTTTAAGATTTGCAAATATTTCACTAGGTATTTTGGGCTTAATCCTACCTCTCTTTGTAGGGCATAAATCAGAGGTCGAAGCAGACCCCTCAGCATCAGCTGATGCTTTTGCCCAGGGGTGTCAGGACAATGAACATGACTACAGATGTCCCTGCTGCATTTGAGTCTTTCCTTCAACGCTTCTGCAGTAGCCCATGGGGTTTATCCAGGCCTTGTGGGGCCACCACTACCTCTGCAGGGCTGGACAAAGTCTTTCCTGGCTCTTTGCACCATGGTTAGGGAAATGGTGGGGTGTAAAAGCAGTAAATGAGCACAAGTCTCTTTGCTGTCACTCACCAGGACCTTTGAGTAGGCTAAAGTGGGCAGGAGCTTTCTTAAAATAGCTTTGAAATTGTATTTACAGCAGAAGTGATGGTTTTCTTGTAAAACTGTTCATTTTCTTCTTCTGCAAAACCTAAAGGTCGTATAGGAACCAAGTCTGCCTTTTTCTGCTTCATAAACACATGTGAATGAAAAAATTGCTTTAACAGCATCTCAGAATATTTTGTTTGTTGATTTACCTATTAGACTTTGCATAAAAACCTGCTGGGAGCACAGAGTCCATCGGGAGAGTCTACAAGAGTTTATAAAGCTGCTTGTCTCTGCTCTTTGTTACTGGCCACTGCTAAGAATGGTTCCTCACTGGTTTGAATTTGCAAGTTTGGACCTCTGGTGTTTTGGCCACAGAGAGCCTCCAGCTGTCTGTCCTGTCCTTCTGTACAGAGACAGCAGCTCCTGAGCCTTGATCTTTATTCCTTGGCATTTTATAATGACCTGAATCTGTGCTGGTTCATTTTAAATGCCAGTCTCCAAACCATGACAGTTCAATATCTGCCTTATGAACAGCTTTGCTGGCCTGCCATGGGGTGCAGGTGGCAGAGAGCAGTGACTGCCTCTCCCATCAGACATGATGCTGCTCTTCCTTGTGCAATTGCCTGCCTTTGCCCATGCCCCAGTCTCCAGTGCTGACTCTACCTGGCAGAGCATAGCCAGGACCCTGCCAACATGTGGAGACGTGGAGCTTGGTCATAATCCATGAGGATGGAGTTTCAGCCTGACCTCAGGGACTGGGCTGTGGGTCACAGTAGAGAGGTCACAGAAGGACTGGCACAGATGGTATGTATTCATGTAGCACAGCCTTGGAGGTTTGTCCTGAGACACTTAAGGGACTGGTTGAAACAGTCTCCCTATTCTTTATCAGGTATTTGTGATGGGATGGCAGAGTAGGGAAGATTGGAGGAAAGACTCTTCGCCAGTATTCAGGATGACGACAGTGCAGAAGAGATTAGCCAGCCTAAATATGCTATCCACAAAGATCCTGGGACAAATCATTGATTGTTCTATTTGTAAGCACTGGTAGATCAAGGAACAGGCAGTCTAGTGAGGCTTTAGTAAGGCCATATCACATGAAACTGGTCTAATCTGTTCTTGAGAGTAACAGGCCCAGTAGATCAGAGGAAGGGGATGTAACACACGCCTATAAGTTGATTTCAGAAACATGATTGGCACAAGTTCATAAGCAAACTACAAGCAGGAGAGCAGGTGGATATGACATGATGGAAATCATCCTCAGCAGAGTGTGCAGGGATGCTTCGGGGACTGGGCTGGCGCTGAAACCCAGCAGTAATTGTGAGGGGACTAAGCGGGCAAGACTTATGAGTGCTTTAGTGCCAGAACTGAAATTGTAAACGAGCGTGACAGCCTCAGCAGCAATTTGCAATCAGTGAGATGAAATTCAATAAAGACACAAACTAAATGTGCAATATTAAATGAGCACTAACTGGGGAAGCAGGAGGACCTTGAGGGAGGTTGTGGCTGGGGACTGCCTGTGCTGCCATGCTCTTGCTACTCCGTTCTTCTGAGCCAAACCTGGGACATGCAAGGGGCAGTCACTCCAGTACAACCTGAGCTCAGGCTGAGTGGGCTTTGTATACTCTGAAAGGAAAGGTCATCTCTGCTGTGCAGGAGGGATTGCAGCTGCTCTCAGCCTGGTAAGTACACGAGTTCAGCACAGATTAGTTTCTGTGTTTGACATTCACCTTTCAGAAGCGATTTGAAAAGTAACATTGAATTTATTACAAACATGAAGAACAGGAGTCTTTGTGATTCATTCTAAAGCATGATATTAATGTTAAAGAGGAAAAAACAATAGTCACAGGCAACATACAAGAATCCTATTAGACCAAGCTGAAGTGCAACTAGCTCAGGGGTAGGCTGTATCAGCTATTTAGCACCAGATAACAGCATTCAAAAGTGTGCAGGACCAAGATTATCTTAATCGTGGAGGCTTTCAGAGAAGAGCCAGGCTGGCACAAGTGGTGACAGACAAGGAAGTTAGCTTGGATGAACAAGTACTTTCTTGTTAAACAGTATCTCAGGGTTTCCAAAACAGGCCGAATGCTCCTCAGCCTGTCTGAATGAATAGCAGCTCTTCTCCATGCTGAGGCTTTAATTTCTTACTGAGTCGTGGGAGCTGAGTCAAATCAGCTGAGGCTGATGCTGTTTTCCTACCATATCAAATTGAGAATGACCCAATTCTTACTGAATGAGAAGGAGAGACGAGGAGGCCTTAGAGTGAAGCAGCTCCCACAGTTAAGTCAGGTGACATGGGCGTTCTTTTCCCTGCTGTGTCACGCGCCTGGGAGCAGTGGGCTGGAATGCTACAGGGCAGAGGGATGTGCTGAGCCCTCTCCCATACCCCAGGACATGCAGCTAGCTCTTGGCTGGCAAAACTCAGCTGGCTCAGCCCAAAAAGTAGCTTTCACAAATGCCTGCTCATCCTCCAAGCTTGATGGTGCCTCTGAACATATCTGTAACAGAGCTAGGGTCTCTTCTTTCAGCAGTAATATGAAAGTGCTGTGAAAGCCCATGAATTTTAGGGACTGCCTAGTGCTGGGATAAGGACAGCTGGACCAGGATTCCTGTGTTGTCATTGCAGAAGCGGGGAGGCAATGAATGTTTTCTGAGTCAGTTCTCCTTTCTTCCTGCCAAGACCCTGAATGCCCTGGGTGTCAGAGGGACTAAGGACCATCTTACAATGCTCATTTGTAACTCAAAAATGTCCTCCCAGAGAAAATTAACTGTGTTGGAAGCTCTTCTGGCTACAGTTGGCAGTATAGAAATCATGCAAAGTAAGGCCTTCACCTCATGGCAGCTTGGCTTTGACACAAGCTGTGAACAGCCCTGCCTGCCCAGTGCCTTTGGGATGCTCCAGCAGCTGTCTTGGTACCTGACAGCTGGGGATGGCCTGCCCACTTGTTAAACATGTTACCTGAGAGTTTGAAACAAATCGTCTGTGGAGTTTGCAAATGGATGATTCAGTCAAGAAAATGAGGTAAATTGATCACAAAGGACAGTGAAAGCCAAGCACTGAAAGAGATGTCAACTGGTAAAGGACAGCATGGTATTAAATTACCCCTCACCTTTTTCTCTTTGTTGCCGAGTTACCAGGCACATCTGCCTTGTTTTTGCACTTCTATATATCTATATATCTATCCCCCCAGCCTTGGTTCAGGTTGCCATCAGGTTGTTTTTGAACATGTTAGCATTGTCCAGACCTCTGTTGGGGAGTGAAGGCTTGTAAGGCTGGAATAAAAGGACAGTGAATGCTGCAGCCATTGCAGACCCATCAGGGGTTTGAGGCATAAAGTAAAGGCAGGGTAGGTCAAAGTAGCTCTTCAGCTCCCTTCTTCATAGGCCACAAAAATCAAGTACTTTGTTTTGCTGGCAGAGAAGTTTTTCTGTTTAGAAGGTCCAGCTTCCCTGCATATCCCTTTGCATTTCCCTCCCTGGTGCTGCAGAGTAGGGGCTGACAAAGGGTATAAGGACAGAGGGCTTCAAGTCACCTCAGAGCTGTTGAACACATGAGAGCCTGGGCTGGCTTTCAGGCTGTCAGTGCAGTTTGTAGAGCAGGTGGGGAGAAATGAGTTGTTCAAAACTCTGAGCATGGTTTGATGCTAGAGGTGTGGTACTAGCCTTGGACATGAACTGTGCCATCCTTACAGTGCAGCTATGTGGAGCCTCAGTGGGGAACAGCTGGATTTTGGGAGGTGGCATGCATTTACATGATTCATAGACAGTAGAGCTGTTGGTCTGGATGCAACTGAATTAAATTTCTTCTCTGGCTGTTTAGGAGTCAGGAATGAAGGAAGCTCTTTATGTCAAATATTTCTGCAACTGTAACACAGTAGACTTAGATCCATTATCGCCTGTACATCAGGCATGGAGGCTCTGCTGTTACTGTAATGGCAATTTAGAATTGTTCTTATTGGATAAAAACCATCAGAAATTGTAGAATTCACCTGTCCCCACCTTAGAGATAACTGGGCATCTGCTTAAATTCAGTGTTGCTTTTCAGGGACTACTGACTTATCAGAGTTGCTGTCCTTCCATCAAGAGGTTTGCTTTGAGCATCTGCCTGGCGTATCTACATCAGACTGTCCAGCACTTTGGTAGTGTGGGTCTAGGTTTCTTTTGATTGTGGTTGATGCCAGCTCATAAATCCCCATGCTGCAAGGAACTGCTTAGCTTAGGAACCTGGGCTTCGCCTGGAAGTGGGACGTGTTCTCCTGTGCTTTCTTGGAGTGGGTATGGAGGTTTAAAGGGATCATAAATAAAATCACTGTTGGAGTCATTGGTTACTGCCCAGAGCTTTATTCCCCTGCACTTAAGCTGGGGGGAGCAGAAGAGAGTTCTTGCACTTTCCTATTTTGGACATTTTCAGATTTCTTTTACCTCTCTCTCTCTATGCCTTTTTCCAGATTTCTTGTTCTTGGAGTCTGATTTATGTTCCTTTGAACAAGTGACCACATATTGTTCTTAAGGACTCTGTAAAGAAGAACTGAAGTGCCCTTACCTGTTTTATTTTTAGCTTACAAACAGAAAAAAATAGAAGGTATCTACTGTGGTCTGCAAGCAGTAGAGCTCCAGATCCTGCAGGTTCCTGATTTGCTTTTATGGGATCTGAAGAAAGTATCTGATAGAAGCAAGTTCATTGTAAGGAGGCTCCTGTTCCCTTCTCTGCTGACACACACCAAAATAGAAACACTCTGAAAATCAGAGGTTTGAAACCTTCACTTTGTAGCTTCTGTATTGCTCTGGGATGAGTGTGGGTGAGCAAGTGTGATGGCCCCAGGTCTCAGCACCTGCAGTGAGGGACCAGCTTAGGCAGCATGAGAAGTGGGGTGCAGAGCTGGCAGAAAAGGGGGGGGTTATTCACTGGTTACCTCACTGGTCTGTGAGCTCCAGAAGGGTACTGATACAAATAACAACCCCTGTAAAAATGCCCATTTGCACCAGCTACCTGACAATGTCTGAGTATTAGGTCTCATCTGGGTGCTGCTGAATGAGTTCCTTCCCCTGGAACCTCTGCTCCATGGATAGAGGTTGGATGTGTCTCTGGTTCTGGTCACCCTGCTGCCCCTGAATCTGATACTCGAGTCACATGTGGAGTTGGGTGGCACTTCTGTGTGCCATGGTTGATCTTTGCTGGATCATATACTCTGAGAGGGCTCATCTCACAAGACCTGAGAGGCCATATCTGCCTGCAAGTGGTGATCTGTACTCTGGAGGGACAGGGGCCACTGTGGCAGTGGGATGGAGAGAACCTGTGTGTTTGCTGATGAGTCTCTGGGGTGGGAGATCCAGCTGGATCCTTCTCTGTAATCCTTAATCCCTGGACTTGAGCCAGCAGGGCAGCTCATGGGAGCAGGAATCTCAAGGAGACTGAAGGTTTTCAGTCTCTCATTCTTTGGGCAGAAAGCCCTGCCCAAAGCCCAAGGCAGCTCTGCAGATGGTGCTAGTCACATGTCGCTTTGCTGCTTTGCAGCACTGTTAACCTTCCTCAAGTTGTGGGAAGCCCTGTGCCCCTTTTAGGGTATTCCCAAAGCACCAAAACCAGTGTTGGTCTGATCCTGTTTCCCCCTCTCCTGAGAGTAGCCATAAGCCTTTAAATCAAAGCTTCTGAAGTCCTTCCTGGTGCCTCTGGCCCACCCCTTCATCTGCTGCATCTGACAGCTGATATGAGGCTGATGTTTCCAGCCGAAGTACTGAAATAGTTTGTTCTTTTCCATGATTCCCTTGGCAAAGGAAAACAAGCCCATTTGTTTAGAAGCTCATAAAAGAGGAGCTTTATAGTAGGAACATTCATAAACTTGTTTGCTTTTGACCTTCTCCACACTGCTGATGGTTTCGAGTTCTCATCCCAGGCATTGTGCTTGTCTCGGCTGCCCGTGACATTTTTGAAAAACAGCCTCACCCAGAGTAATTTAAATTACTCAGCACTCCAACACTGAGCCTTCGGACATGCTGTCTTTCTCCAGTGCAGAACTGGGCAGGATATGCAGGTGGGATACAGTGACAGCCTTACAGAGAGCAGTGCAGACCTGGCCACTAATTCCCTGTTGCCTTTTTCTTTTTTAACTAGATTAAATAATGCTGCTCAAGCAGAGGGAATTTCCCAGGCTCTTAGGTTACTAAATTAATAAAAGTGTATTCTGTGAAGGCAAGAAATTAGATCTTTAGTGAGTGTGGGTCATGGGAGACTGATAGGCTTGAAAGAGTGTTTGTTCTTTTTTACAGAATAGGTAAGACAGCAGGTGTAAAGTACAAGCCAGGACAACCACCTTTATTTATGTCTAGGGACAGGAAATTGGAATTACCTTTGCTGGACTCTGAGACCTCGAGTGTCAGGTCGAGATTCAGTATTTAATGCTGGCATCTGATATTTTGAGCAGATAAAAATGCTGCCATGCTTTCACCTATGCTTTTTTTGACTGGGGAAGAGCTCTCCAAACTGCAGATCCTCATCTGTGGCTGATTGTCTTTTGGAGTTATACTGTCATGGATTTCTTCAAAATATGCCTGAGAACCCTGTCCACTTTTCAAGTGTTTTCCCATCTGGAAAAGTCTTATTTTACTTCAGTCTGGAAGGAGTCTCCCTCCTCTTGTTTTTTTGCATTGGTAAAATCTTTGTTTACTCTGGCCAGACCAAGGACATCACGAATTGCTACTGGCATAGGGCTTTTCGTCATAGGAACACAGAGCAGCTCATGAAACTTTTGTTTGCACACGGCCCAGCTCTTTGCTATACATGGATTCAGATAAAATTGGTGTGTAATGGTAAGGTAAATGTACTGATTTGATACAAAACCTTCCACGCTCTTTGGAATAAGCTTTCGTAGGGTAGCATTGTCAGATTTCAGATTCAAATTGTGAGCATGGCGTACTGTTGAAATTATATGATTCCTCTGTCTCTTAAGTGCTGGTAAACAAGACACAGCTGTCAGGAGGTGTTCAAGTAGTTCAGTCCTAATTTCCCCTATATTCCCACTGTACTTGTTAGCATAAAATACTCCCTTTGTTAGTTTTTCTGAAGACAGAAAAGGGAAGAGAAATGTAAAGCTGAAAGTTTCATGATGGACACCAGGTGGGAGTCCACCATGCTGCAGACTGCTTGCCTCAGCACTGGGGAAGAGAGGAACATCATGTTTTATTAGCCTTTGCAGTCTGTATCAATAACAGGAGCAAATTGCAGTTATTGGGAAATAATGTTAAATTAATACATTCTCTCGAGTAACTGCCACTGCTCCCTCTGGAGTCTTAATGAAATGTGAATTATCATGCACAGCTGGTGATGTGGCAGGTCTGTGTCACTGCTATATCAGTGCCAGAGGTCTGAGGTCCATGCCAGTGGGAATCCTGCCTGAGTGGATCCTCAGGTCTGTCTCCCTCCATCCTCACCTTTCCCGTTTGGCAAATCTTTACCTGGCACTTGTCTTGATGCTGTGGGAGAAGGACATGTGTGCAGGTGTAATGTCTGAAGCAGCTGGACTGGGCTACCAGCAGAGCTGTCCTCTGCTTCCCTGGCACTACCCCAGGGTACACCCTTGATCATACTGTCCCTGTTCCCATCACTTCCCTATTACTTACTGGTTTGAGTCTTTATTGTTATTATTAAGCTGGAAATGTTAGAATGCTCTGTAACAAACAGCAATCAGAATTTCTGACAGCATTCCCTGTTTTGGGCATCAGTCTGTGTTAGACTCTGATTTAACACCTGTTTGTCTCATTACTTCCACTGAGAAGGGAGATTAAGACCTGTGGAGTTACAATGCTGGCTCTGAGACTTCTCCAGCCTGGATCAGCTGGAGCCTTGCCAAGGCTTGCACCCGCAGCAGAGAAGTGGTCCTTGTTCCATGAGACCTTGCAGGAGAAGGACAGTCCCTCACAAGCTGCACAAGTGGCTTCTGCACACTGATTACTTAAAAGAGAACCATGGCCCTGACCACAGATGGCAATTGTGTGCTGAGGCTGGGATATTTCTTCCATGGGACCTTTTCTCTCTGATTTCTCCAGCCAGCACTCTGCTGCTGAGGGATGTTCTTACCTAATTATTCCTGTTTGTGTTCTTTGCCCTTTTTTTTTCCCCAGGCCCATGTGTTTGATCTGAACATTAATAAACATGAAGCTCTCTGCACCCAGCTAGTGGTGACCAGGAAGAAAAATAAAACAACCCACATCCAATTTAATCCTGTCTTCCCTGTTATCATTGTTGGAGATGAACGAGGCCTTATCACATCCTTGAAGCTCTCTCCCAACCTGCGCAAGATGCCCAAGGTAAGGATAAGCTGCATTCCCCTCATGGATGTACCAAACAGGTCTCTTCATGCCTTATCACTGTCCCCTCTCCTTCCTTGCAATAGTGTTGGCAAAGCTGCTCTCTCTAGAGAGGTGCTTCCAATTACCTCAAACCTCTTGGGCAGAATGTTAAATCCATGCCTCTGTTCCACTATGGGTAGGAAGGCTCAGTTTGCTCCTGAGCAGGAGTGGGGACTGGTGGGAAAAGGATTTGCTGTCCATGGGCAAACTTTTTCACCACGATTCAGACAAGCTCTGATCCAGAAGCTCTGCAGAGGTTCATTTGTTTCCCAAAGCTCACATATTTTCTGAGCTTTGGGTTTTACTTGCAGAACTCTTTGTAAAAAGTAAAGGAGAACCCAACACTTTCCCAAGTCCTCCCACAAAACCTGTGCTACCTGTCTTCTTGTGCTACTGCATCAGAGCCTGTCCCCTGACCACCATGTCAACTGTTCTGTAAATGAGTAAGTAGTGTTCTTTAATGTGTGAGGAGACTTGGGATCCTTATCTCAAGTGACAGCAATGAGATACATGTGCCTCTGTGAGTTGGTGAAGTATTTTTCCTTCCCAACTGTGAGGGCCAGTTGTGAAGGATGATGATCTCTCTCACACAGATCCATTACTGGACTTTTTTTCTGGTCTTCATCCAGCTATAAGTTGAATTGCTGTAAATGCAGTGTCCTTTCTGAGCCCTTGTAATTCTCATATCCAGTTGTCTTGTGTTAAGTGGAGTCTTTCAGTTTCAGGCTTTTTAGAACCAATCCAGGAAAGCAATCTCTCAAGATGATCATCTTTTATTTATGTACTCCCAAATGTTTTATATACTCTACTAATCTGCTGTATTAGGTAGGGTCTTTGGCCAGGAACTAATCGCACTGGTGTCACACCACAGTCTTCAGAGTGATGTTAAAAAAGTTTCTTCAGCTGGATGCCACTGGAAATGTGAATCTTTCCCTGTGCTAAGAGGGCACAGAAAACATTAGCATGGCAGTTTGTTTGGAGCTGAGCTGTGGGGGGCTGTGGAGGAGAATGAGTCCTTTCTGGGTGTGGTTGAGCACAGTGTCTGCCCTGGACCCTTGTTGCACAAGGCCTTAAGCAGTGGAGGTGGGTCACACACACATAAATGTGGCTGCTCTCCTCCACTCCACTCCCGAGCTGTGGGCTGAGCAGCACCCAGTAATACTGTGCTGTGGATCAGAATCATGGAGTGGTTTGGGTTGGAAGGCACCTTAAAGATCATCTTTAAAGTCATGGTCAGGGACACTTTCCACTAGACCGGGTTGCTCAAAGTCCCATCCAACCTGGCCCTGAACAGTTCCAGGGATGGGGCATCCACAGCTTCTTGGGGCAACCTGTGCCAGTGCCTCACAACCCTCACAGTAAAGAATTTCTTCCTAATATCCAATCTAAACTTGCTCTCTTTCAGTTTGAAGCCATTCCCCCTTGTCCTGTCAGTACATGGACTTGTAAAAAGTCCCTCTCCATCTTCCTTGTAGGCTCCCTTAAGGTACTGGAGGCCACAATTAGGTCATCTCAGAGCCTTCTGCTTTCCAAGCTGAATAATCCAAATTCTCCCAGCCTTTCCTCCTGGGAGAGGTGTTCCAGCCCTCTGATCGTCTTGGTGGCCTCCTCTGGACCCACTCCAACAGGTCCATGTCCTTCCTGTGCTGAGGATCCCAGAGCTGGATGCACTGCAGGTGGGATCTCACCAGAGCTGAGAGGCAGAATCCCCTCCCTCACCTGCTGCCCACCCTGCTTTGGATGCAGCCCAGGACAGGATTGGTTTCTGGGCTGTGAGTGCACATGGCTGGGTCATGTCCAACCTCTCACCCACCAGCACCCACAAGTCCTTCTCAGCAGGGCTGTTCTCAGTCTGTTCATGCCTGGATTGTTACTGAGGGTTGCCCCGACCCAGGTTCAGGACCTTCCACTTGGTTTTATTAAACCTCCTGAGATTCCCATGGGCCTACTTCCTAAGCTTGTCCAGGTCCCTCTGGATGGCATGCCATCCTTCAGGCATGGATTTGAATGTCTCCTTCCATTCCTGGTGGCCAGCTGCAGCCCTCTGTGCAGGGGTGAATGTTGTCCTCTCATTTGCTGACCTTCTTTAGAATCAAAATTGCACATTGTTGACAAAACAATTTAAACTGTTAGTTCATGAGTGACTCAATCACCTTCTGCTGACCTTAAACGAATAGGTACTATATCCCAGGCAACATATAAATGGGATGGAAATGGACTCTGCTGCTCTGATATTATTAAACTATCTGTCTTCCGCTGGCCTGGTTAAGTTTGAAGGGACACTAAATGGTGAACTAAATGTTTCCTTTACATGTGGAGAGGAAGGAGGGATGTTCAGGCATGACTGGTTATGTGTACAGGTTCCTTGGCTGCAGCCAGCTTGTCTCTGAAAGATAGGAGAATTTAAAACAGATGACGTGAAGCGTGGTGGCAAAGTGGTGGATCTGGCCCAGACTACTTAGTTGCCTTTCTGTGCCGCAAGTGAACAAGTGGTGGTTTAGGCGATGGATGAGGGTGCTTTAACAGGGGAAGTCAAGCCCTGGCAGAACAGGAGGTGCCATCCACTCTGTCGTCCTGTCTACCTCCTTCCTGTGCCTACACAACTCTTTGTGTCCTTGGCACCAAGCCTCCAGCCATCTTTGCAAGAGTATCATCTCACTGGGAAATCAGATGTACTTCCAAAGTATTGATCCTGGCTCCTCTAAAGATCAAGTCAGTGTGCTCTTTAAACCCTTACCCTGTCCAAGCAGCCTTCCTCTTTAAAATGGCTAAACTTCTCCCTCTTTTCTGGGAGTCCCTACGGTGGAGTTAACAGTAATGGAACTTCAGAGATTTTTGTAAGTGCAGAGGATTCAAAACTTTGGGGGGAGTCCTGGCATCCCAGCTTTCTCCTTTCAGATAAACCTGTCTGTGCCTGGCTCAGCACCTGGGTACCTCAGGCTGTTCTCTTCACCATAGATCCCCATAGAACCCAGTGGGGACACCTGCCCCACACCCAACAAGCCACAGCCAGTGCTTCACATCAACCCCAGCATCTGTGAGCTCAGCTGCCTGGTCTTGCTTCTGTCAGCTCCTTTGGAGATGGAAAGGTGCCTTTTGCTGAGGTCTGGCAGAACCTGGGCTTCCAAAGGGGCACAGACAGGTCCCACTGCCTGTCTGTTTCACACTGATGTCACAGGGGTTTGCCTTCCCACGCAGCTGGGACAACTGCTTTTGACACGTATGAAGAGCAGACTAATCAACCTTTTTTGAGAGAACTCTTAATAGCCACATGTCATTCCAAACCCCATTCTTCCCCTAAAAACAGACACAGTGCTGTCTGCTCCATGTTCTGCAGATTCCTTAACTATCGCTGGGCTTACAAAATAGGGCTTACAAAGAGAGACTGAGCTTGGGATTTCAGGCATGCTGAATTTATTCTGTTTTGCCTTTTAGGTAAAGGTGTTGTGGTAGATAAGTGGAAGTAGGGAGGGTAAGGATAAGACTTTGGTCCCTTCCTGTCTTCATGTCCTTGAGCTAGGAGGGAAGGTTCAAGAGCTCTTTAAATAATTCACTGGGTTGACCCACAGCTTAATTAATTCATATTTGTAAAACACTTGGGGATCTTTAAGAAGTGTTATTTAATACTCTGAGTTTTGCTGTCAGTGACGTTAGCACAGCCTCATTTATGAACACTTGGCAGAACAAATATGCCGAAAGGGAAACTTCTCAAAAGCAGTCAGGTGGTATTTTCAGAAGTGACTTTCCCCAAGACATACAGTAAAATCTTCAAAAAATGCCTAAAACCCCCTGCGAGTTTTGGCATCCTAAATCATTTAGTGGCACGTGGGAAAAGGTGCATTTGTTGTTAAGAGGAAGCTGGAGAGAGGAGCTCTGCCATCTGTCAGGCACTTGTGTCAAGGACACACAGAGGGCACAGAGATCCTGTGTACAAGGGACATCAAGCCCAGCAGGTGTCCTTGTGTCTGTGCCCTGGTCATTCAGGTCCTGGAGCTCTCCCTAGTCCCACAGATGAAGTCTCTGGGACAGAACAAAGACATCCTCTTGCCCCAAAGCAGTGAGCTGTATTTGTTTCCATGAGGTGTGATCCTGGTAGAGGTTTTCCTCTGCCTATTGCTGTTGTCTCTAGATTGTGTGAACACTCTGGGAGGATTGTGTGAACTCCTGGGACTTCTCTAGGAACACACTACCCAACTGCTAAGCATCAGCTCCAAGAGCCTGGGAGCTTAGGGGGGCAAAGACAGCTGTGCCCAAACCGTGTGGGAAGAGCAACCACGGGGCAGAGAGCAGAGCTTGCTGAAGGTGTGTTTGCAATCAAACTACAACCAGCGTGGTCCTGCACTGGCCATGCTGAACAACATCTCCCTGAGCACCCAGCCCTGCTTGGGCAGAAAGCTCATGGCAACAAGTATTGTCCTGTGCAAGTAGGCCAGTGAAACTCCTTAGGGTCCTTCTACTCAGGGCTCAGAATTGGGAGACAGAAATGCTTGCAGTATTTTAAGATGCAGCAGTAGGAACAAGTGGCTCTCTGCTGTTGTCCAAGCCACTTTTGGACTCCAAGCACTCCTTAAATGTTGTGGTGGATGTCAGGCAGGAGTTGTTCAACTTATAAAGTATCATTTCTAATTTTTAACGACCTTGGGTGGTTGAGTTCACCCGAGGGAAGCATTACTGTAAGAAGAATCAGTTTTGGGCAGAGCTGTTTAATTAGTGAGCCTTCCGGGTTTCACTCGAGAGTTGGAAGAAATTAAAGCATTTTGTCATCACAGTCAGAAGAATGTAGCTGCTCATGGGCTTTGGTTTTCTATAAACTGCTAAAATAGCCTGGCGCAACCCCTGTCAATGCTAAAAGTAAGGAGAAGATAGTAAAAAAAAGTGCAGTGTTTTTTAGAAATGTTGGGAGACCACAGAAGAGTAGCAGTAGAAAAGAAAGCTTACAATACAGATTTGCTGAGACTAAGGCAAATTTCTTGGCCAGTACCCAGGCTGATGGCCAGAAGGCAGACAGCTTCTTGGCCTGATGCTTGTCTTGGATATTTTTCTTGGATTATTTAGGATCATTATCTCAGCCTCTGTTCCTGCTACTGATTTCTTCACATGCAAGACACTTCTTTCTTTGTCTGTCGGGGACAGTTGTGTTTCTTCCCATGCAGTAAATCCTGATGGACAGGGTCTAGCCAGGCATGAGTGGAGTGTGAAGGGGAACACGGCTGCTCATGCATTCCAGATCTGTGCACAGCCTTCCTGTCCATGTGCACATGCTGGGCAGCTGCTCTGCTCTCCCCATGCCTTATCGCACCTTCTAGTGTCACCTCTGGGCTCCCTGTGCCCCACTGCATCTTTGCAGCACTGGTGATTTTGCCCTTGGCCAAATCCAGCCCAAGACTGCTCAACCAAGGGAGGGGCATCAAATTTTGCTTCATGAAGCACTGTGGGTCTTTGACCATAACTGTTGGCACAGTCTAGGAGGGATCAGCTAGGGTAAGGGGACTGGGATGGACAGTGCAAGTATGTTGGGGTTTTAAGGAGATGAAAGAGGGAAGGGCATTTGGGGAAGATTGGTGGAAGTGTGCAAAGTTTAAAGGAGGCAAAAGGAGAATGGCTGAAATCTCTTCTTCAACCTATCTACCTCCCCAGCATTGTCTCCTTCATGACCTCTTGGGACTTGAGTTGCTTCCTTCTCATACTCCCCAGCAGCACCCACTGCACACAGTGCTGTCTCAGTAAAGGATGTGGCTTTCATCCCTATACCCAGTCTCAGTGGGATGCAGCTCAGATCCAGAGCAGGTACTAGGCAAGGACAGTGTAAACAGAGAGTGGGATTCTTGGTCCTGAACCTCACTGCTTTGTAGCCTCGTGTTGCCATCACCTAGGGTGACAGGGAGAAACTTGAAGGAGGTAAGGATCAGGAGATTGTTTCTATTCTTAGTGTTTTCCTGTAGCTGTGGGAGGTGTGAGGGATGAACCAACCAGCACAAAAAGATGAACATAAACTCCCTCCTTCTGTCCATGAGGTACAGTACACGTGACTGTATTTCAGGAAGGAAGCTATTGATTAGATACATTCTCCAAGGTCAGTTCTGGACTGGTGAGTAGTTTAGCACTGAGGAAAGTGTATTTGGTCCCTTAACTTTACATTTCAACAGCTCTCATTCTGTCTGAGAGAAAAGCACTTGTCTCCTCTCCAAAGGGCTCAAGTTTTGTTCTTTTAGTGGTGTAATTCCTAGTCCTTCTGTTTTCATGCAAATGTTCCTCTCTCGTTGAGATTCCCTCAGTGCTTCTGTGCTGCTCAATCAGTGGTGGATTTCCTCTCCTCTCTTCAGAACTGGGTAATTGCTCAGTGACCCAGAAGCGTAGAGCACAAGCAGTGTTGGAGGAATTTGGCATCAAGTGCTGCTGTGCCCTGCCTTCATCAGGACTGCCTCCTCCAGAGGCAGCTTGGCCTCTGGCTAAGGAGACACACACAACTGAGCTTGGGACTCATAAAAACTGACCTGCAGCTTGATAGCTTCCTCTGAGGCTTGCAAATGCTTTTTTATTCCCTCCTCTGTTATTTAGTCTAGTTGCAAGTAGCTGCTCTCTCTACTGCTAGGGGAAGAGCTGAGGAGCATGGGTGCATCCAGAGACTTGTGAAACCCTGTTCCTGATCATTCACAGCTTTCTGTGTCATTTTGGTACGGGAAGGAAACCCAGAGCTGGAGGCCTGCAAGACGGGTGGGTTGGAGACACATGTGTATGAACAGGTGGCTCTGAGCCAGCCTTGGAGCAGGAAGGGCTGGAGGTGGTTGCTCTGACAGTCTCTGCTGCTGGCGTGTGCTGGTCCCAGCAAGAGGCCACACCACTGTTGTGCAGCTTGCCAGGGTGTGAGCAGCACTGCTTGTGGCCTGCGGCTGTTTTGCTATGCAGATCTGTGACTCATGATTGTAAATCAGCAGCTACCAAAGGGAATACTGACAAAAGCAGGCTCCCCGTGCCCCTTCCAGCTTCTCCTTCCCCACCACACTTTCCAGCCCTGACATTGTGCTAGAAAACCTATGAGCAGGAAGATCCTCACAGCCCCCAAGGATACCTTCGCCCTCCACTGTCCCACATCAGGTTCCTTGCAATCTCACATAGCCTGAGATAAAATGAAGGGACTGTTTAATCCTGGAAAGCTGTTACTTGGGAAGTGAGGTGGTGCATGTGCCAGCAGGCTATAGTCCTTCTTGGGCAAAACTGAAGCCTTTGGAAATTTACCTAGACACCCTGGACATAGTCACTGTTCACAGGAGAGTGGCTCTAAGGCACAAATCCAGATGTCTGAGAGTGTCACACCACAGTTACAGGGAGTTCTGGATCCTGGACAGAGATGTGGCAACCTTAAATACTCACATTGTTTGGATAGCTAACCCAAACAAACCAGCAGTGGATCTAAAGGACTTGAATCTTCTCTATATTAAATCTATTTTCTTCTTTTTTGGAGAAATAATTTTTAAGTTGCATCAAACTAAGTCAGGGGAGAAGAGAGTTCTGTGCAACAGAAGCAATGCTGAACCCCAAGGTGAAGAGCAGGAGTTTTTCTTCTTTTTACTGTTCCTGGCCACATGTCTTCAACCTTGTTTTTGTTGTGTAATGTCACTCTCTGTGGCTGCTATGTTTGGCAGTTGTTGGAGAGACAACATCAGCATATTTACAAGTTATTTTAAGCTGAAGTCAATTCCCAGTGGTCAGGGTGATGTGTGTTTAGTATCTTAAATGGAAACACTGGCAACTGAAGCAAGAAAAGGTCCCATTTTACAAAAATTCCATAGTACTTATGAATAATTTCTAAAGTGCAAATCTCATCCTGTGAGGTGCTGTGTGCTGTCAGGGGGATACTGACAAAGTCAAGAGGACTGTCTTTGACTTTCTAGTTTCATCTTTGAGGATCTGTTTAATAAAAAGGTTTGCCTATGTTTGAAAGTGATGCAAGACTGCTCCATTTTGCAATACTAGCAGTTTGGACAGAAATGCTATGGGGATTTGGTTTTGGGATCAATAGTAGTCAAGACCTTCTAGATATAAATCTGGTTTGTGTCCATTGGATTTGCTGTCCTCAGTAACTGAAACCTGAATTTGGACAAGCAAAAATGGTTTCTAGTGGTGCCTTATTTACACCTTTCCTTGTATTTCTCCCTGCTGGTGCTGTTATGTTGCTACAAGTACTGTTTTGTCTGTAGACTTTTCATCCTCTTTTTTTGTGCACAGATTGTGTCTGTACTTTGGTGTCTGCCATCCTAGAGCTCCCCAAGCCCCAGCAGTGTGGACTTTGTTCCTCTGCAGCCCGAGGAGCCCGTCACTGCCTGTCCTGGGAAATGCCTAATGCATGAGAAGGAGCTTTGCCTTACATTTCAAAGGACTTGCATTTTGGTTAGATGTGTGATTGCCTGAATATGCCTGTTCAGCTTGCACAGCTCCTCTTTGAGCCAGAGCCTCAGCTTTCTCCAGTGCCTTGGCAGAAAGCCATGACAGCAGAGGAGGGGACACAGCACAGTGCTGTGGAAAGAGAGGCACTGACCAACCTGATGGGATGCTTAGCTCACCTGTCCTCCCTTTCTTGCTTTAATCTGTCCTCTGGGCATTTGTTTCCATGCAGATGACTTAAGTCCCTTCCAGAAAACTGGGGGATCCCGAGAAATCACCAGTTCTTTGCCTGAATGACAGCCCCAGTACAAAGGCAGAGAGACCCCCAGGGGGATAAACTATTTTCAAAGCAGGCTTTTGGCAGAGCCAGAAACGGAGGCTTTTCTTTTTTGGGAGACTCTCATTCCCCCAGCAATGGCTGGGTGAGGGTGCAGGTCTCCAGCCTGCAACCTCCCCTGAAGTGACAATTGGATGCTCAGTCCCCTGCCAGAACTGATTAAAGTGGCCTGATGAAGGAGGTAATGTGGGTGCTTATCCTGCAGGTCATCTGAGGGTGAGCTATTTTTTTGCCAGAGAGCCCCAAGCAGCTCTCAGGAGTGCAGCTATTCCTGTGCCCTGGCTCTGCACAGGGGTGTGGAGGAGGAAAGCTTGTTAGCTCTGTGCCTGAGCCACAGGGTGTGTTAGGACAAGGCAAGAGCTCATCATGGGGACAAAGTGCAAAGCAGTGGCTGGGGCCTGAGAGACTCCATGGATCTACAGCCTGTTCTCTGTGTTTGTCTCCTGCTGAGTGCTTTTAGGACACATCCAATACCGTCACACCTCAGGGGAGGAGCTGCAGTTGGGGTGCACTGATAGACAACTCTGTCCCACTGGGGCCCAGCTCCTGGCAGGTTCTCCTGCCTCCTGCCTGACATTGGGATGTCACAGACTATCAAGGCCAAGATTTCAAGCTGGGCCAGCCAGGTCGCTGGAGAACTCATGAAAATTAGGAAGTGGAGCAGGGCACCAAAAGATGCTCACCCACAACTAGCAGACACAGCAATGATGTGCACACTGTTACCACTCCTGCCCAGTAATTCCATCTTGGCCCTGTGCTGTCCATCCTGGCAGACAGAGGAGTGAGTAGGGGAAGATAAGAGTGCAGGTCCAGGTGTGAAGCAGATGGAAGATGTGGCAGTTGTATGAGAGAATGGGTGAGAAGCTGGATCATGGCAGGGAAGAGCACACATCCCATGGGTGTCCTGGCCAGAAAAGTGCAAAAACACCTAGAACATGAATAAGCAGCTCCCTGTTGGCTCTGCACCTTCACAGGGGTTGGTTTGGCCTCCATTTGGACTGATCATGCAATTAAGGTGGAAAAATAGAACTAATTCTTCCCAGGTCATGGCTCTGCACTGTCCTGAGCACCTGAGGACTCACTCAGCGGGGATGGAGAACAGGACAGTGGTCTTCATGGGCAAGACCCATCCCAGTCATGTTTTTGCCTTGCCTCACTGAACCAAGCAATGCTCCAGAGCTTGAAGAAGGTGGGCTTTTACTCTTCTTTGAGCTCTTCAAATTTTCCTTACTTGTACTTTTACATACCTTGTCTCTGGGAATCGACTGAGTGCTGTTGGACAGTGTCCCTCATTGCAAAACCTGGTGGTATTTGCTGCACTAACAAAGGCAGGAAATTTGTCATGGCATGGAATAGGAAGAAATGCAGCTACAAGGGCCAGAGGAACAGCTTGATATCTGGCATATCCCTGTAACTGCTCCTGAGCCACTGCCAGAGCCTGACACAGCCTTCCCCAGGCAGCTGGCCTGAGCTGGAAAGGGCTGAGGCTGCCTGGGGAGACACAGAGGGCAGCTCCCTGATTGTGTCTGTGTCACTGTAAAACACATCCCAAATGCATTGCTCTAAAAAGCCCTTCACTTTCAAACTTCACTTGTGTGTTTTCTGACACTGGGTGCATTTATCTGCAGACCTCCATGCCCCTGCCTGTCCTGATCGAAACCATCGCACTGCTCCCAGCCCTTCCCAAGCCTCTCCCCGACTCATGCCACCTATCCAACCTCCTCCAAAGGAAAAGAAGGGGAGACACCTGTGCCTGAAGGCAGGCCAAACAAATGTCCCTTGCTCAAATTAATTTGATGGGCTCAATGGAGAATTGTTTAAATGAGAGAAGAGAAGGAATCGCCGATGAATAAAACGTCTTGCTGCTTACGGTGATGGAACTGACGCAAGAGGATTATTTTTATCCCGTGGAGAAAAGGAAGAGCCCTGTGAAGCAGAGGAGAATAAGGGCTGCCTTACCTCCCGCTGGCTGTGGGAGATGCAGTGACGGCTGCAATCAAAGCAGCTCCAAGGTTCTCCGGGAGGAAAACTGTTATGCTCCAATTCACTGACTGATTCTGTGAGATGGGATGCCAGACACCAACTGTGTGAAGCCGCCTTAGAGCAAACATCCCCTGATCTTTTGTGCTCCCATATCTCACCAGGAAGCTGCCTATGATCCCACTGCTCTCAGTCTGGGGTGTGTCTGAGCTCCTCACCCCTCATAGGGTCCTGGTCAGTGCAGAGACCTGTTCTGCCTGGACATTGCTGTGTTTCCCATTTCCCACCTGTTGGGCTGAAATCTCCTTCTCGTTATCTCCCAGACCACATCCTGTGAGCTGTGTCCTTGCTGCACCATGTCCTGTGGGTGCAGCTCTCCTACTGCCCTCCCCAGCACAAAGGGATCCTTTCACATGACCGGCCGTGATGCTCCTGTTCCTCTGTGGTGGCAGAGCTCACTGTTTCACAGCTCCATGGGAGTGCCAGGTCCCATCCAGGTGATTATGCCTCTAACCCTGATGGCAGAACACTCCCTCCCTGTATTTTTGCATGGAATTGTCCCTGCTCACTTGCAATATCTTGCATTTGTCCTTGTTAAATCACATACTGGTTTTCCAGGTCACATCTCTGGTCCAACAAAGTAATTTCCAATTCCAGTCCTGCCTTCCGGGACACCTGCAGCCTTCCCGTCTGTCCCAATGTCCAAGTACTAATAGTAAATCTGTCCAGATCCCCTCCAGACCGTGGAGCTGTGGGAGTTGCGCACAACTCAGTGCTGACTGCTCTGGGTACAGCTACTGACTGGGTCTTACCAATTTCTGCCCACATTATATAGATCTGTTGGTTCACTTCAGGAGCAGGATATCAAGGGAGACAATGGCACAGTCTTCCTGTGGTCAAGGTTAATGACTTCTGTGTCTTTCCTGTCCACAAGGTTTATTCCAGTGTTGCAAAAACAAATCAGATTGGTCCAGCATGACTTCTTTGGTGCAAATCCACATTAGTTGTGATGCATTTCAGTAACATTACAGCTTGTTGACTTTTTCTGCTCATCTTCTGAAAAGTGAGGATAAACTGAAGGGTCTGAGATTCTCTTCTTTTTTGGATAGTTACTACCTTTACCTTTATCAGCTTTCTGATCCCTGTCACCCTCTGAGATTCCCCAAGAAACTGCTTTGGATTAGGGATATTAGGTTGAGCTGATGTGATAAAAGCTGCCTTGCCAGGGGGCTGTTGTGGTCAGGATGGTCTCAAACATCATAATCAAGTCAAAGTGTGTGGGCTTTATTAGGCAAACAAATATACCTGGGAAGAAAAGTGCATGCACCCTAAAGCTTGTATTTTATTCTCTGGATATATATTATTTGCAATAATAAAAGGCATTACCTCTCCCTACCAGCCTGTTCTGTCTGGGTACACGCTAACCCATGCCCTGAACAGCCAGAGCAGAAATCTTCTCATTTGGTTGCCGGTGTCAGCTGTGATATCCTGAGGATTTGGGATTGCAGAGAAGGGGGAAGGTTCCTTCCCAGGAACACAGAGTGAGCATGAATGCGCTGTGCAGCCTCTGCTTTCTTGTTTGCCTCCTCCAACTTGTTGATGATTATGTAGACTTGCTGTCAGAAGTTAGACACCAAAACCAGAATGACCAGAAACTACTTTGCAAATGCAGCTGTGAGACTGGAGGATGCTCAACCCTCTCCAGGATTAGGTTTCCTGCTTTGATCTGCACTAAAGAAACCTGCTAAGCCAGGAAAATGAACTCAAGGGCTAGGCAACTAAAGGACATCCAGTAGGAGTGAAGGGAATTAATAATTTAGTGTATTTCATGTCAATGAAAAAAAAAAAAAAGCGTTCCAGGCTTTGCCTCATGGTTTGAGTTTGAAATAGAGCTGAGCAAAAGGCTGATGGATTGAGTTTCAATTACATCTGCTTGTTCAAGAAGAAAAGCTGTGCTGTAAAAACACTGCAGCCCACATGGCTCCCACAACCTGGAGGCTGGGAAACTTGGACTGCATGAATGAAAGGGAGGCCCATCCTGAGAAACCTCGGTTTATCTGCTGCTGTGAGGCCAAAGGCAGGGCTGTGGAGGTGCTGTCTCACTCATCCCAACCTCATGAGGTTTCCCAGCCTAAAGCACCAGCAAAGGAGAGGGATGTGGGCCCTGCTCCCGCAGTGGGGAGAGCCTGGGGCAGCTCGAGCCTGAAGTGCAGTGCCTCAGGATGGAAATCCTGGGGTGGCTGTAGGGCACAAAGTCTTGCAGAGGGATCTGATATCCCTTCTGTGGTGGCAGGAAAATCTCCAAGTTTCTTGCCTTGGGGATTTCATTCTTCAGAGTGCTTTTACCCTGCTGATAGTCAGGGACGCACTCCCAGGGATGGTTTTTCAGAGGCTGGTGCAGTGGACAAAGTCTTCTGCAATCAGTCAGACCTTCATTTCAAGTCAAGGTTAGTCTGATCTGTGACTTAGAAAAGCAGCAAGAAAATGGGGCACCACCGCTGCCTACCTGCAAAGGAAGAAAGATAAAAGCTTGGCAGAGAGCTCCAGCCCTTGGTTCCCTTATCTCTGAGATACTTGTAATAGTTGTGGTCACAGGCTGAGCAGGGTTTCCCAAGACAAGGCAATTGGTGTCTCCCCTACTGTCTATCCCTGTCCCTTACCTGGCTTGAAGTCACTGGCAGGGATTTATTTGGAGACATACAGCCTATGTCCCCTTGCTTCACAGTGCTTTTGGCTTTCTGCAGGGTGCAGAGAAACCACTGACTGTACTTTGTCCCTGCTTCCCCCTGATGAGTAAACCTCAAGTTTTTACAAGTTTTGGGTGAAATGGGCTGAAAGATGCTACAGAAATGCCACACATTATGTAATATGGTCGAACAGCTTAGAGGAAACTTACACGAGTTGCAATTGGCCTGGTTCCCCTGCTTCAGAAAGAATTGATTGTCTATCAAATGAGAACTCTTAAACACCACCATGCTCCCTATACTTAGTACTCTGTGGCATTTCAGCTGTACTTGGCAGTTGCTGTTTTAGCTCCAGGAAGAGTCATTGGTGTGTTGAGGTTACTGGCTGAAGCTGTGTGAATCATTATGGTTATTTCTGGGGTTTAAAATCTATTAAATCTACTTCCACTCTTGATCTTATTGAAATGGTAAAGGAATTGACAGGCAGCATTACAGAGAGAGATTCACAGCTCTATAAAGAGGTAATCACAACTTGAAACAGGCCACGTAGCTGTATATGAAGAGATTTAAAGAGTCCTGAACTCCTCAGTTCTCTTGATTATGGCTTTTTTTTTATCTTGTGTGTTAAACAATCAAACTGTAAGCACTCAGAGACTACAAGGTGTTACAGTAACAGGGAGAATTTATTGACATTAAATCAATGTTATCCCTCTTCTGCCATTGAAATCAGCCTAGTGGGGAAATATTACACCTGTCCCACATGCCTGGGAATCATATAAGCTCCACTCTTGTGTCAGCTTTTCCACTTGTTGTTAAGCATGGGGCAACAATCCCTGCTTTCTCATCCCCCTGGTGCCAGCTCTCACAGACTCTTAGTCCAGCTTCCTCCTTGCTCCTATCACCATCTGCCTCAGGCTTCCACTCTCCTTGGGTTTTCTCCAGTGCTTCCTGGTTGTCATTTTTCACTAAGGGACCTTCTTTCTCTCCTTACCCCTCTAATACCAACACTCAAACCAGTCTGTGCAGCTTCCTCAGCTTTTAGATAATCTGGGAGGAGAGTATTGGGGAGCTTCTTCCCTCTTACAGTGTGCCAGCATTCTCCAGGGTGTGGGAATTGCCCTGTTGAGGGCTGGATTGCTCTGCACTGGTCCTGACATTATGAGCAATATATGGTTAAAAGAACATTTGCTTAGAAATGCTGTCTGCAATAAGAGCATAACAACAGAGTAGAGTAGAGATGCAAGGCCTGGGATTGAAGAGCCACAGGCACATTCAGGCTGGAGGTGATGTTAGCATATCTCTAGTTCAGCTTCCAGCTTAAAGCAGGTACAGCCTTGAGATCAGACAAGGTTGCTCAGGGTTAGGCTTCTCTTGAAAACCTCCAAGGCTAGAGATCCCACAGCCAGTCTGAAGTCTTGTTCCAATGACTGTCACTGTGGAGATGAACTTCCTTATGTCATGTTGAATCCTTCCCTGTTTCCATCTATGGCTGTTGTAACTCACTCTCCTGCTATGCACTCTTGTAAAGAGTCCATTCCTGTCTTAATATCCTCCTCTTGGGTGCTGGCAGATGCTTGTTAGGTCACCCAAAACGATCTCTTCTACAGACTGAACCAGCCCAGCACTCTTAGTGTGAGTTCAGTGCAAATCCTTTGGCCACAGACAACCTTGGTAGTTCTCTACTGGACTCAACCTGGTTTTACAGTCTGTTTTTCATCATCAGGGCAGAGAATAGAAGCACTGAGCCATCATCTATCTCCTTACCTTATTTCTTTCCTCCCTAGAAGGCTCCTTTCCTTGTTTCCAGTGATTAAGGACATGGCACATAGGACCGGGGACAGAAGGTGAGAGTGGTTCACCCTCTTCGCTTCCTCCCACCTCGCAAAGCTTCTTTCATTAACACTCACCCAGTGTTTCTTAATTAGCACCTTCTGGCTTGGAACTGCCTGCCTGTGTTGCATCTTTCTGTAGAAAACCTGCTGAAGCTCTATCGGTTGCACAACAGGAAATATGAAACACTTGGGCTGCTTGTTAGACTTACAGCTGCTCTTGTGCACACTTAGCGTTACACAGGGGCTGAGTGTGGTTCTCATCAGCCTCTGTAGCCATCCTTGGCTTTACCTGTTCCTCCTGAGGGAACCTTCTCCTGTGGTTCTCTACTTGTCTTTTGATGCCAAGCCACATGACAAGTGCATGTCTGAGCTAAGCCAGGAGATTGCAGAGGTTATGCCAGAAGTGGAGGGTGTAAAAAGCTCAAAAATCACCCCCAAAGAGCTGTTATCAGTGCAATAACTGGGATGATAGAGCAGCCTGCAGATTTATTTGAAAGGGTAGATTGATGTCCTCACTAGCATTTCAAATTTCTTATTCATTCCTTTGCTGATCTAGCAGAATCCACTTATTAAGTCTCGAGAGGACCTGGTGGCATGGAGGTCACGAGGACTTTGAAAGGTTTTATATCAAATCTCCACATGACCTTGAAACATTGAGGAGATGGACTGAAATCAAGGAATTTAATTCAGTGAAGACCCTTCCAAAGTACCAAAAACATCTGACAGGGTTGGACTCTGCTGTGCTTGATTCTGCTTGAGCCTGAACTAAGTTTCTGTGGTCCAAGGACTCAGAGTTATGTTAACAAGCCCAAGCTAGTCAGTGATCCTATGCCTGCAACACAGTGTGATTTCAGCTGGGAGTGATGTGAGAATTTGTCTCATGTTGTGTACACCACAATAGCATCCAAGCCCCAGGTGATCATATAGGAAAGATTGGCTTTGTTTATGGTTGAATCAGGGGTTGCTGGAATAAATCAACTCTGTTACAAGTTCTTTGCTGCTCTTGCTGGATTTCTGGCTCATTTACACATGGTTGCTGGGGAGTTAAATCACAAACAGTAACCATTCACAATGATCTATGCTTCTTTACAGGTTAGGGAGAAGATGGCACTCTTTCTTCTGCTACCTTCCTTTCACCTTTGGAGCAATTGCAGCTCTCACTTAGGGATTTTATGCATCTTTATGGCAAATAGGGTGTTAACGAAAGTATAATTACTGTAATTAAATTTGGATTTAATTTTCTGAGCACAAGTGCCCCCTTTCTGTCTCTCTTTTGTTTCCTGACTGGTTGCCAGCTGTGAAAACATCTCTTTCCAGGGTGTTTTTGATGCTGAGGCACTTGCACAGTACCAGGCGTGTGGCAGTGGGATGGGCTCATCCCCTGCTGCGATTTGTCTCATCCATCTCTCAAATCATGCTGACCTTTCTCCTGCAGTGAGGGGGAAGAGCAGGATTAGCAACAGGCCTTGGCATTTGTGATGTCTGCATATCCCAGCACTTTACATGCAGGATCCACATGGTGAACTATTTTGCAGGAGAAGCAGTGGGATTTAGCGGGGTCAGGCAGCAGTTGCTTCCACCACTCCTCTAGGTCAGTTTAGGTGCTAGTGGAGAGGAACAATTCTGGGTGTCATCTTGAGGACTCTCAAAGCATCACCAGGTTCTTGTTCAGTCTTTATTAGTTTCCCCCTAGTCCTGTAGCCTGACAACACATCTGCATTTCAGAGATTTCCTCACATCAGGGCAATACCAGGAGAATTGGTGCTTGGGGTCAGATCAGAATGAAAACAGAAGAGCCTGGGAAGAAGTGACCCCTCCTGAGATGATGAGGGAATCTGTGCTACTATGCTGAGGGAATATGAAGCCGGAATTAGTATCCAGATGTGACAAGATCTCTGCCATCTCCACCAAAGTGATTCCTTCTCCAAGGGCCCCAAGGAGGAATGCTGGCTGTTTGCCTGGAACCATTGCCTCAGCCATGACCCTTTGTCCCAGCTCCAGCAACACAATGAGTGGGTCAAGGATCAGGTCACTGATCAACACTTGCTGTTGTCTTGAGGTTTTCAGCCTCATGAAGGTGACAGGTTTTGTGTCACTGTTCTTCTCTTAATCACAGAACCATAGAATTGTTTAGATTGGAAAAGACCTTTAAGACCATCAAGTCCAATCATTAACTCAGCACTGCCAGCCCCACCACTAAAACATGTTCCCAAGTGCCACATCTACATGTCTTTTAAATACCTCCAGGGATGGTGACACCACACCTTCCCTGGACAGATTGTTCCAGTGCTTGACTCTCCTTTTGGTGAAGAATTGTTCAGTAGTGGATCTATCCATGTAATGTTAAGGATGCACATCAACCTCAGTTCACCTCTGCTAACAAGTTTCCTCTAGTCCTTAAATCTGCTATTAATTGTCAGCTAGTTTGTTCTGCCAGCTTGGCCACTGTTTTGCTGAAGCTGTCAGTTGCTGATTAGCCTGGTTCCATCTTTAGTATTTGTGGGACTTGCTAGGCAATGGAGAGGTTACCTTGGGAAGAGTTTACCTTAAGGACCTTAATGAATGCTACATCCTTTTCTTCCCAGCGTGCCTTTATTTTGCACTACTTTGTTACAAAGAAGATCCATTAGTTTCAGCAGCCAGCTGAGCAGATGGATTTAACTGGTCTGTGGCTCTGAAGTAATTACATTTTGGTACAAGAGAGACAGAGCAGCGAACATGTAAAATTAATTCAGGTGCAGCATCCTGGTCAGTGTCTCAAAGCAAAGAGCACTTTAGGGAGGCCACCCTTGGCCACACTGAGGCTGTGCTGTTGGCAGCGTGGACAATCACTAGGACTATCTCCCTCTGTTTTCCTTAAATGATATTGGTTGGCTTTTCCCATGACCAGTTCCCTCTTTGGATGTGTGTTAGCATCAGAGAGATTGATTACTGCTCATGTCTCTCTTCTGCTTCTGTTATAATTAAAACAGCAATATATGCATTAAGCAGTTAGATTTTAATAATGCTTTTCTAAACAGGATGTTAAGGAGCTTAGTACAAAGACTTGGCCTGGAGCCAGATCAGCATCTTAAGACTGGATTGTTGTTAAAATTGGCTGGCTCCCACCTGGACACCTTAAATGAACACAGGCTCTAGACTTGTTTTTTAGCCACAGTGCTCCTCATTTTTGCCTCCAGATAGGACACAGAAGAGTCTGTGCTCCAGGGTGGCAGGGCCAGGGAAAGGCACGGATCACCAGCGCATACGGAATCTGGGTCTGCTGGTGGGACAGAAGCATCCCCAGCTCCAGCCCTGTTGCCATTTCCATCACTGTGTGCCAGGGGGTACATATCAAGGTCCTCCCTGGGTTGCTTCCTACAGAGCCGATGTTGATCAGGGCATATCAGCATGCTACTGGCAGGTCTCCCAGAAGGAAATGAGTGCTCCATGCATGCCTATGCCCCAGAGGAGCACTTCCTGAGCTGCCCCCCAGCACATTGCTGGATTTCTCCTGTGTTGTTTTATCCTATCTGCTTCTGACTGTTAGCTAAGTTCTGATTTATCCTGTGCTGCTTCTAATATGCAGTCCTTGGGCCCTGCATTTGCACTCAGACCAGGATGAATCCTACTCTCTGTACAGCTCTTAACGAGACCCTTGAGGACAGTCCAATCCCATTGGGTCACTGAACATGAATGGGGAGTGTGTAACACAACCTCAGCATCACTGCCAGGATTCATGGGCTCAGAGTGGAGATGCCTCAACAGGCAGCAACAGGCATCATCCACGGAGCAGCACAAGCCCATCTCGAGGAGAGGACTGACACCAGCAAAGCTCAGGAACTCCCAGGGCAAAGGGGCGCTGCAGTGGGATAGAGTTGAGGCTTGTCTGTTTGTGGGTAAGGAAGGGATTTCTCAGTTGCTGTAACAGGGTGAAATCCCAGAGAAGAGCAACAGCTCTAGCTGCAGGATTTTCCATGCTTGTCCTGCGTCCAGCTTCTCGCTGACCCCTTTTAAGCCCTGATTTGCATGTTGCAGCGTAACTCAGTCGTATCTGATGCGATTTAGTGTGACATCCCACAGGGTCCAGGCTAACAGTGTATCTGGCTCGCAGGCTTGGGAGTGTTTGTGTGGCATTTATCATTTGCCTGGCTGTTTCCTGTGCAGCAGGTGGAGAGAAGCTGTGCAAGTCATTTAATCTGTGGCAAATGGGAGACATGGTCTGACGGAAACAGGATGCGCTTCAGCAAGGAGGGAGGCAAATAGAAGGACAGGGAAAGGAGGTGGGAATAACTGACTGAGGAGGTAAACTGAAAACGATCTCACTTGCCAACAGTGCCCTGCCATAGCAGAGGTGTACAGGGGAGCACAGGCAAGAGAGGAGTGAGTGGGAAGCACAAGCTGATCCTGTTGCACTGCTTAGTGATGCAAAGGCCTCAACTCCCATTTGGGGTACCAGGCTTGAAGGACATGAGGAGCAGGAGAGCAGCAAGGACCATACAGACAGCTTAGAGGCTGGATGCAGGGGAATGAGAGAGATGAGCACTCCCAAAGAGGTCCTGGGTTGGCAGGGTAAGGAAGGCAGTGCTCTGAGGTTATGAGATGGCAGGAAAAGGCTTAGGGAGAACGTTCCTCTGAGTGTCAGAGGGACACACTGGCAGACATTGCCAGGAGATGGGTTGGCAGCACCGTTCCTGGGGCTGTACAAAAGAAATGACCATGCAGGTGATGGGAGCAGAACGTGACAATCTACTGCCTGGGGCATACTGTGCTGGGCACCCCAAGGACTGGATCAAGTGCTGGACAAGCATCTGTCAGAAGCAATTTAAGAGTAGCTACTCCCGCCATGGACCAGGGTGGACTAACCCCTCCTAGTTCTGCCCCAGGTGACACTGTGATTTAAATGAAAACTACACAGGAGAATGTGGTGTCAAGATGACACAACTGTTCACATGGTTGAAATACCCAATGCTATTTTCTGGAACATCCCTGAGTTCACTTATGGAGAGCAGGAGAGAGGAAGAGAGCACTGTGGCTTGACATTAAATTGCAGAGTGAGCTCTTTCGTAAGCAGAAGAGTATCAGTTGTAATACATCTTTCATGCCATTGGCATTTACTGTTATTAAATATGGGGCATCTGTGAGTGAAGACATTTATTTTTGCTTCTAACAATAGCAAAATTTGATTTCCAATGTACTTGTATTTATACAGAATGAAGTATATTCACGTGCTCTCTTGTTAGTAGCAAACAAAAATGTATTTCCTATGCAAATATTTTTATAAACTGTATTTAAAAAAAATTAAGAAAGTGCTATGTTAGAAACAACAGCTGGACTTCCTTAAGGCAGTTAAAAGGTGATGAAAGTGGATATGTGTATATTGACAGTGGTGGCCAGAGAAAGATTGGAAAAACTGCAACTTTTTAAAATACACTGTTCAGACAACTGCATATGTTCTCTCATGAGATGCTATGCTCTATGAGATAACAGCAGTACTCAAGTGTTGCAGGAGCTGCATATTTACATCCGTGCTTGCTTGCTTTTATTAAACTCTAATCTGTAACAGCTTACTGAGCTGGCATGCAAAAATGCTAAAGTAAAACTGAAGTTTAAAAAAAAAAAAAGAGAGAGAAAGAGATGATGAGTGATAAAGAAATGTTGCTGGGTGGCTGGCAGGACTGCCTGCCAGCTGGCATCAAGAGATGCAGCTTAAGGCTGCTGGGGTCACTGCTCTCTGCAGGGCATCTCCTTGATTTTGCCCCTCTGGATGAGTTTGACATATGTGCCTGTGGGTGCTCTGTGTGCCCAAGCCTCTTGCTTCAGGGCTGCCAGCCCAAGTAAAGAGGTGCTGCAGATGTGGCTCCTTGTGGTAGGTATAAAAGTTAGGGAAGCCTGTGCAGCTTTTGGACTGTCTATGACACACTGAGGTTTGGTGTCTGTGTGTCACTGGAATTGCAATGATATTTGAAGTTGAGCTAGAACACAACATATTGTCTGTGTAGTGGTTTTTATGGACAATCTCAACTAAAATCCCCTTCCTGTTTCCTTCCGACCCACTGCTTCAGTCTGAGAGATCCCACAGCTAAAATATCGGGCATTAATGCCCCTGCCAGCCTTTCCCTCCAATGCCATTGTAACCCATGGCATGGGGGCAGGCTTTGGGTACTGGGGCTTCCCACTGAGCTAAAAGGTAATTAAAGTAATTGATCCCATCCAGAAGAGCCCGATGGCACAGCAGAAAATCTGAACCTCGTAGGGGCTGGATCCAGGCAGTGGGCACTGCCTGTCCCCTAGGGAGGTGAAGGAAAGGGCATCCTGTCCTTCTGTCTTTATCCCAAAGATGGTTTGCACCACCAGGGCCCCCCAGGCTTGAGGAAAAAGCTTTTGGGCTTTTCATTCTGCTCCAACCCTTTTATGAGACTGCTGTGTGTCAGGACAGGGTAATTACCTTGCACACTGAGCACACAATGATTTTCCTCAATGCTTAGTACCGATTCTGTTAACTGATACGACTGAAAATCTTTTCCAGACACCTTGTGAGGAGTTTGTCTTCTCACCAGGCTGCTCCTTTTGAAGTGGCTGCTGTTATCTTGTCTCAGTGACCAAGGGTAATGACGCCCAAAAGAAAGTTGTTCTCCATCTCTCTCTCTCTCGCACACACACACACAGAGCTCACAGTTAGACTGTAGCCAAGTTGTCCCCATGGCTGTCAAAACTCTGTTGCTGATACTTCCTAATCACTGCATCTGTACAGGGCAGAGTTAAGGGTATTGGCTCGTTTCAGACCATTTCAGTCTTTGGATAACTTTAAAATTTTTCCTTCTCCTTAAAGTTTTTTATTTGGTGACACATGAACTGAGGTTCATGACCGCATCCCTGTTTTGAACCTGTAAATGGTTCAGACAATGGAAAAGGCAGCAGACCAAGTGTTTTAAATGGTTTTAGTGGGTTTCTGCAGCAGGTACAGGGATAAATTCAGAAGGAGATAACAAGTCACTGTAATGCCCAGTTCAGAGGAGCTGTGGGGACTGCTGTGAGCCCAGTCTGCACTCAGCCTGATTTTGCTCACTGAAGTTTTCATGCTAAATGTGGCCTTCTTGTGGCTATATTTAGGTGCCTAAATTGGTCTGTAAGAGACAGTGCTTGTGGCTCTGGAGTTAGCAAGAACTGGGAATCTTCTTCAGGGAACAGCTCCTGCTGTGTGCACAGCTTTTGCTTGGCCAGAGAGCACTGTGGTGGGGTTGAGCAAAGATGTGGAGTCCCAGACGGCCTCTGGCAGAGCAGACATAGGGCTGTGATGATGGCTGTCCTCCCTGATGGCCATAGCTGTTGGCTCTCTGCTGCTGCAGAGCCCATCCAGTCCATCAGTTTTCTCCCCTCTCCCGTAGGTGTTTTAAGCCAGTCAGCCCTGTGGTGTGCTGTGGGCAGGTACCCACCATTTAGGTACAGGTGATCCCTGCCCACATCCCCTGAATGTCATCCAATTCCCTCTGTTCTTTTTCCAGTGATGCTCCCACCCACTTCCAGGTCTGATTCAATTTTGCTTGCATTTCCTGCCTGTCAGATATCCTGACCTTTGCTCCCACATGCTTCCTGGCAGATGTGTGCTGCTGAGCCACAGGCTGGTCCCAGCACTGTGACTTATCTGGTTCCAGTGGCTTTGCTGATGACTTCCAACAAGCAAAGGCAGGTCAGCAGGGACCCTGAGACTTGTCTGCCCTACTGTGTCCTGGCAGGGTCCAGTGCAGGTGCTGGCCAAAATCCTGAGTCAGTATGTGAGGTGGAGCAAGGCAGGGTGCCTGCCCTAAACTGCACAGTTCACTGTTTGTGAGGAACCTGGCCACAAACACAGCAGTTTGGGTGTATATAGGGGAGCTCTTCCCTCTCTCCCCTCCCTGGGATCATGCTGAAGCTGGAAGTAAGAGCATCTTTGAGGCCAATGATCTGGTGTGGCTACTGTTTCCTGAATGACCCAGCCATCTCCTGGGCTTTTCTGGTGGCTTCATTCCCTGCAAGAACATTTCCTGCGTCATTTATTTCCAAACAGTAGCAAAATAAGCCCAAATCCTTATCTCCAGTCTGTCAGCTAATCCTTCCATGGGCCAGGAGCAGTGCTGTGAGATCAGGCTGTGAGTGTGACTCATGGCTCTCTGTGGCTGATAAGCGTGTTGCCGCTGTGTGTAAATGGGCTTTTGAGAGCCCAGAAGTGGACCTGGTACAGACATCATCCCCAGCTCAGCATAACTCCAGCTTCATATAACAGCACTGGGTTGCTATAGAACCACAAGGGAGTAGGTTAGAAAGGCTTCAGGGCTGCAAGTCATATCACACTCCTGTTGATGCATGTTTGGTTAGTGGCCCAGGGAGACAGCGAGGTGAATTCTGCTGTGCTCAGGGGCTTGGGTTTCCTTGGTCTTCTCAACAGAAATACTCCCGAGAAACTCATCTTTGCTTTCATTAATTCATTTCACCAGTCACTAGCGTGTTTTGCTAATGGAGAAGCCCTTACCCTGGAGCTGTCACCTTAGCCTATCCCTGAGTAGGGTAGAAGGAACAAGAAAACACCTTCTCCAAAACAAACCTGACAGCCTGTGTGCCCCTTCCCACTGAGGGTAATAAGAGTGAGGGGCTTGGGCAGCAGTTTTGGGTGGCTTCTTGAAGCTTCTTACACCCTTTAAAATCAGTCTGTAAAAGCTTAAACCCCTTTTGCACGGGAAGCTGATGTCTTAGGTCACTGCGCTGCTTTATGAAATGGCTACATCCTGTCCCGGCATGACTGTGTCCAGAAATCCCATCCTGTAAGGAATGGCATCAGTGTCAGGACAACAACAGGGCAGAGACAGGCCTGTGCCCCTTGGCCAAGACTCAGCAGGGGAAAGGGTCCACTCTGTTCCCAGGGGAGTTATGGGGACTTTTGTGTCTGTGTTCATGCCAGCATTGTTGACTTCCTTTGTACTCTAAAACAAATATGTTTTGCCTTGTTTAATCGAAACTTTAGAGCAGATGTTTTATGACTATTCCACCAATGGGAAAAAATGGATGCTGCAAAGTGCCAGTAGCATGGCTTTTATGGGAGAGTTTTATTAGCTCAGCAGTATACTGTTCAACTAGGGAATGAAGGCATCAGCCAAGACTCAGGAATCCAGTTTAAATGAATCCCATATCCTGAATGTAGAATTCAGTTTGTGCCAGCATAGGGAGCAGTGGGGCTGGGGCTCACAGAGGAATGGATCTTTGAGCAGCCAGTCCTCATCCTCATTCTTGTCCTCATCTTTGTCCTTGTCCTCACTGTACCCTTGCCACTGGAGCTCCACCTCAGTCATCTTCCACCTCCTTTTTCACTTCCAGTGTCAGTACTCACTTTGGGGCTGAGAGGACCATCAAGGGTCCTGCACACTTCTGTAGGGCCAGGAGGCCCATGCCTCAGTTTGCCTGCCTGGGGAGACAGAGAAGATCCCAGGCATAAGACAAAGGGAGCATGAGGGCAGTGAGGAACCTGGCCACAAACACAGCAACATGAGAATATGTAGGGGGTCGCTTCCCCCTCTCCCTCCCTGGAGTAGTGTTCCATCAGCAGGGCAGGGTCCATCCCCACACAGCACCTTTTCTGCCCCTGCCATGAGCTTTCTGCTCGTGTCCCTCATCGCCATTTCAGCCAAGAGCATTTTGCTCTCCTGTTGGAAACTGTTAACAATAAAATTGATGCAAACACTGCTGTGAGCAGCTCCAGTACCCATCGGATGAGCTCCTCAGGGGCAGACCTCCCATGTAATCTCAGCTTGGCATCTGAGATCTCAGTTGGGACGATGTTGTGCCCTGGTTCCCTCTCAGCTCCAAATGAGCCCTATGGATGTGGTGTAAGCAGGGATGTAGGTGGAGGACAGGCTTGGCTACACACAGGAGAGCAGTGCCCCATGAGTGCCCTCTCCACACCTGGCTGTGACATCTGTTGGGAGGGAGAGCCCTGCAGTAGCCTTGTGTAGAGGTGATGCTTCCCTGACTTGTGTGTGCTCTGGGAAATTGCAATAGCTGTGCTCCAAGGAGGGCTGCTCCTCATAGGCCTGATGCAGGCAAAGCCCCTGGATTTGTAGGAAGCTGCCACGTGCATCTAAGCAGATCCCACGGTGCTGTGCCGGTGCCACCAGCCAGCCAGCAGCGGCCTGGCCAGCTCGCTGCACAAGCGCCTCAGGAAAAGCAGATGGAGGAAAAAAGGGGAACTTTCCATTCCAGTGCCCCTAAAAGGACATTATAATTTTCATCCCCTGTGTCGTCCTGCTTGCCTGGTTATGTGGCGTTAAATTAGGGCTCTGGTTCAGTTACGGCTCATTACAGGCTTGCGCGTGGCTTTGTTGCAGCATGCTCAGAAGCACCAAAGGAGATAAGCCAGTGTGAAAGTCAAAGTTTTAGGAACAGCTTGGTGACTAGGAGCTGAGCCTTTCCAGAGACTGGTGACTTCAGTGAGGATTAGACACAGTTATCATGGACCTGGTGTTACTACCTGGAGGGCATCAATCAGGGAGCCTCCCTGATGACCCTACCAGTGGGGAGAGCAAAGGGCTTGGGATGGATGTAGACTGATGGGAGGTGGCTTCAGCATCTCCTTTTCCCATTTGAGCAAAGCAGTTGCCTCTTTAGCCTGTACCAAGGACCTGTGCAGGGCGCTGTGTGTGACACAGGGTGCCAAAGGGAGGGTTTTGAACTGTGTCAGACAGCAAAGCAGCTTTTCTGCAGAAATAGCTAAGTCCTGAAATACTTTAAGCATCTATGTTTACCCCAAGGCTCTTGCTCAGAGAGATGCTCAGCTGTGATGTGGGCCTTTAGTACAAACATCACTCACAGTGCCCAGACCAGAGCCAAAAAGGGCATTGCTCACTTGGCATTTAGCACAAACTGGAACCATCCCAGTATGAAATCAATGGACTCAGTAAATGAAATGACCTTGGCTTATCCGTAACACATCTTTATGTGCTCAGGACATGAGTGTGGCTGTCTTCTTGGGAGCAAATATCCCCATCCTGCCCCCAGGACTGCTTTCATCTCAGCAGTGTCCTCTAACAGCTTCAGAAACCTTGGCTCCATCAAGGTTGTACTGGGCTGGGATGAGGGAAAAACCACAGGGATTCCCTGGGGACTTCTTTCCCTGTTGTCATCACTCAGTGATGCCCATGTTTGCTAGTGTGAGTTCCATTCAGGCTTACAACTTTCTCTGTGTTGTGCACCAGCATTTCTTCCAGCGCTGAAGAGAAGTGTGTTTGTAATTGCTGCACCTGGGGCCATTAGAGGGGCTGATTCAGAGGAGAATTGATCTGTTCTAAGAGGGGAGAGAGGAAAGCTGGCAGCCTCCTAGCTCAGATGCTGTGTCCTGCTCCCTTGGCCTTCTGAGAGCACCGAGAGCAGAGGCTGTGCTTTGGGCATGCCAAGAGGAGCCAGCACAGCAGCTTTCTGCAGGCTGCCTCCAAGCCTGGTTAGTGAGGTTCCCTTCCCTTTGCTCTGCTGCAGGCTTGGGGACCTGCTACCACCTCTCCCAAGCCCACCTGCCAGACTGAGTACCAGCTCTCCTGCTCACCCGTGCTTGGCAGCTGCTTTCTAGGGTGTTCAGAGCCATGCTGGGCACAGAGGAGCTTCCCAGCCCCAAAGCAGGAGTACCCCCCAAATCCAGAGGCAAGGCGAGATCCAGCAGGCTGTCAAAGGGGAAGGCTGTGAGCAGAAAACAGCACTTTTTGATGGAAAGTGGTAACTGTGGGGATGCTGTTCTGGAGGAACCCCATGGGGTAGATGTTCAGCTGTGGGAGGGTTTGTTGTGCTGAATGCAGGCTGGCAAATTCCTCTGCTGCAGCTGTGTCTGATCTGGTGTGAGCCTGGAGAGTCCAAACCCAGTTGCCACTTCCCCAAAGTCCCAGAGCTCTGGTCAGAGCAATGCACTGATGCTGCAGCCCACAGCAGGGGGGGACGTGTTCTACCCAAAGCATTGAGTGGCACTTGTATTCCTCAGCAGGGACATCGGCCCCTGCCGGGCCTGGAAGCTCCTGCTGTCCCCAGACAAGTGAGGACTGAACTGGACAGGTTATTTCCCTTGTGCTGTGTGATTGCTCTCAAGATGCTGGTGGTTTGCTTTAGCACTCAAGCAGGGAGCACCTGGAACGGTTGGGACAGGTGCTGGAGGACTGTGGGTTAGGGGCTCTCAGCAGCCAGCTGCCCTCCTGGGAAAAGCTATTTGGGTGCAAGAAGGATGATCTCTGCTCCTATGGCTGCCTCTTTCCAGGAGGACCTGCATGGGATGGGTGTCATGGGACTGTTTCAGGGAGGTTTGAACACCTGCATTGCTGTCATTGCTGTAGGAGTCTTGCATGCCTGGCACCCCCCCCAGGGCTTGGGGGAATAGCTGGAGGGCTTACAGGGTGCTCCAGTCCCACGGGGCTGAGAAACTGGGAAGAGAGAGGCAGAAGAAGGTTTGAGTCCCTGTGGATCAGCAGATCCACTCCCACTCCTTAGCATCGTTCCCCAGCCCATAAGAGCCTTTAAAACATCTCAAGGCACCTTAAGCTTGAAATACAGGGACAGGCAGGTGCATGTCCCTGTGGATCAGCCTCCGGTGCGTGGTGAGAGCAAGGACACAGCAGTCCGGCAGCCATCCCTGTGCCGGACCCCTCCTCATCCCCGCAGCCCTCCCTGCTCATAGCTGTGTCCTGCTTGCTCTCTTTGCAGGAGAAGAAAGGCCAGGAGGTTAAGAAGGGTCCCGAGGTTGAAATGGCGAAGCTGGAGAAGCTACTTAGCCTGGTAAGAGAGCCGGAGGCCAAGGCAGAGACGTAAGAGGGGGGAACGATGACTCTGCCAGCAGCCGCCGGCCGAACAAGCTCGGCTTTGATCGGCGGCTGCTTGGCATGCAAGCCACGGGCCCGCGCCGCCCACTTTTTGCACAACAGGAGCACTTCGCCTCTGTGCCCGGACAAATAAACGAAGGTGCTGGGGGAGCTCTGGTGTGCGGTCGCTTCTGGGGTCAGGCAAATCTCACCGTGCTCGCTACCCCAGAGCCACAAGCCCTCGGCATTCCCTGCCCTTGGATGGGTTTGCACTAGGTGAGAGCCCTATGGAGAGCAGGTGAGGGCTGGTCCCAGCAGCCCCAGGAAAGCCTCAGGACTGCAGCTTCATGGCAGGCAGTCCCGCCGTGAGCGGCGGCCTGAGCGACTGAGCGCTGAGCTGCAGCCCCACAGGCATTTGTGTGGTCCCCTGGATTTTGGGGCGGCAGCCTAAGCTGGAGAGTGGCTTGAAACCTGGCCCATGACGTGCCATCCCTCCAGAGAGCACATCAGAGCAGCTGCCGCTCACCAGCTGCGGGAGGGTCACGGCTCCCCCCTCCCGGGGGCCTCAGCCCAGCTGGTGCCTGCGGGAATGGCTGGGCGGCGGGGTTTGCAGAGCCTTCCCACGGCTCCGGCGCTGTGCAGCAGAGGATTAGCTGCTGCGTGGCTGCGGTGGCGGCAGGAGCCGCGGTGGCCTCGGCGCATGCTGATGAGCGGTGAGCGTGGGGCTGTCACCGCTGGATCCTTGTGCATAGTTCCCGGGACTGGGGACCAGAGGCGCTCGTCCCACCACACAGGTGTGGTGGCACGTGTGCTCCATCCACTCAGCTGGCCTGTGTCCCCCACAGGCATCTCTGTAATGTAAGGCCACAGCTTGGAAACTCACAGTGCCTCTGGCGCAGAGGTTGGGGAGTGCTCCCTGCTGACACTCACTTGTCTCCAGACCAGGCAGACATGCTGCGGGCATTAAAACACCAGGTCAGGTTTCTCACCCAGCATTTAAAAGCCACAGATGAATGAGGACACAAGCCCTTCCTTATCACCATCACCCAGCAAACCACCCACAGTCCTCCAGTCACATCGGCCACCAGCCCCGGGGCTCCTCAGCCTGCGGGATGGCAGGACACACCACCTCCCCCAAATTTTTCAGGCGCTGGGTAGAGCTCAGAGACACCACCTGGGTCCTACAATTGGTTTATTAGTCTAGTAAAAACAAGGCTGCAAAGGGATGTGTTCGCTACACCTGACGTGGGGAGGAACCCCAGGCTCTGCCAGGCCTGGCCAAGCCTGCACAGGGACCCTGGCCAGTGTCCCTCCCACCCCACCCCTCTGTCCCCTTATTGCAGTGGCTGTGCCAGCAGTGACCATGGCTATTGCTCGGCTCTAGGATAGGCAAGGCAGAGCCCTCCAAAACCCATGGCACCTGCTGGCAGGGCAGGGGATGCAGCAGCCAGGCTTGAGGACAAGCCAGACTACCAGCATCCCTCCCCACAGAGCCACTGTGATCCCCAGGGAACAGTCGGGGTCAAAGAACCTTCAGTGCTGTTTGTCTGGGCACTCTCATCTCCCCACATCTCCCACCTCCCAAGGAAAAAGCTGTCAGTGGGGACGGGAATGCCAGCAAGGGCATGTCTGCTGCTCGCAGGCTGGCCAAATCCCATTGTCTGGCTTCAGCTGGCAGTAGGCAGGAGGGAAGGCAGGGACAAACCCATGTGAGGAAGAGGGCTGTTTGCCTAGCAGCATTAGTGCTAATGCTGGAGGGGATTGACAGACAGACTGGGGAGGATCGGGCAGACCATGCAGACCCTCTTGTGCCTCATCAAACTGGCTGCTTGGGCAGATGTATGCCAAATGCCATCCTGAGGCTGGGGACCCACGGCACCCCAGGGCCACCCCCAGACACCTGGACTGGTAACACCCTGCTCTGCCAGCAGGGCCAGGGCTGTTTGGGTCCCCCTGGGCACACCCCACCATTGAACAGCCAGCCTGCTTGGGAAAAAGTGCCTGTACCAGTCCTGCTGCCTCCCCTCTCTGAGCCTCCACCCAGCCTTGCTCAGGTCTGCACTGTGGTGGCCACTGTCCCGGGTCCATAGGCTCTTCCCAAGCACAGGGTGCACATGAGGGCAGGGCTCCTGCTGTGCTTTCTGGCCGCTGGGACAGGCATGATTGTCCCTGTAGCACATCCCCATCTGTTGTCTCTCTATCCCCATGATCACTGCAGGCACTCGCAGGAACTTCACACACTAAAACCACCAAGGCAAAGGACTGTGCCCCCTGTCATGGCCCCTGTGAGCAGCTGGGTGTCCCCTCTGCTTTCATCATGCCTAGTCTTGTACCCCAGTCCTAGCACAAGCATCCAGGCTGGGGTAACTCCTCTGGCACAGCTGGGTACCCAACTCCCCAAATCAGGCAGATCAGGGCTGCAGCAGGTACTTCTCTTCATTCCTTGACTCATCCGCATCAGAAGCTGGGCTCTTCTTGGGACATGAAGGGGTCCTGCAAGCTTTGCAGAGGATGAGGAAGAGGATGAGGATGAGCAATGCAATGACACAGTTAAAAGAAATTGCCACGATCGCCCCAGTGGAGAGAGCAGCCCCCATGGCCACTGTCCCACAGGAGTAAACAGGGCCCACAGCTTGGTCTCACACTTGGGATGCCAGTGCAGCCTCCACCTGCCGGCATTGGCAGGGGACAGAGGGGACAGCTGTGGTGCTGGCGGTGGGGTGGGGACGGGGCCAAGCAGGCAGCAGGACAGTGTCCTCCCCGTCAGTTTGGCAGCTCACAGCTGAGTCCCGGCTGCTCCGCACAGCTGGGAAGGATCGATGAGAGCCTTCTCTCGGCTCCTCCTTCCTCTGGCAGGGCAGTAGGGACACAGGGATCTCTCTTCTCCTTCCTGGAAGAGAGAAAGTCACCGTCATCACGGGTATGAGGGGACAGGCTGTGTGAGCCCTTCAGGGTGGCCTCTAGGGGTATCAGGGGGCAGCGACCCCAGAGCCCAAGGGGCTCCGCTGGAGTATGGAGGCTGCAACAGCTTCCAGGTCAGATGCTGTTTGGAGGACCCTTCCAGCACCGCATGCCCTGGCCGTCCTCCCCATCCCCTGCGAGGGCCACCAAACTGGAGGTGTCCCCAGTGGGAGACCCATCGGCACCTCTCCGCGCTGCACTGGGTGACTCCGGGCAGCCCTGGCCGGGCTCCTATACCCTCTCCACCCGCTTTTCCTGCCGCCGGGACCCCGCTGCGAGGTTCCGCACCCGGAACGGGGCCAGGGGCCGGGCGGCAGCAGGTGGGGGCCGGCGTAGCCCCCCTTGTGCTTCTCACTGGGTCAGGGAGAGCCCCGGCTCCGGGTGTCCCCGGTGCCTCCGATCCCCGCCCGCCGCGGAGCCCCCGGCACGGGGCAGCAACAGGTGCCGCCAACTCCGCCCTCCCGCCGCGGGGTCCCGGCGTTACCCACCTGCCTCCGCTGCGCCCCTGGAACCGCCGGGACCCCGGTGCCGGCGGGAGGCGCTGCCGGGGCCGTGTCCCGGCGCGGAGCGGGGTCCCGGCGCGGTGTGCGCGGTGTGTGCGGTGTGTGGTGTGTGCGGTGTGTGGTGTGTGCGGTGTGTGCGGTGTGCGGTGTGTGCGGTGTGCGGTGTGCGCGGTGTGTGCGGTGTGTGCGGTGTGTGCGGTGCTCAGTTCCGGAGCGGTCCCGCCGGGCCGCCCGCGGGTGCCGCAACCCCGCGCGCCGCCCGCGTCCTCCCGCCGGCACCGAGGGGCGAGGCCCGGCCCCGCCCCGCCCCCGCCCCGCCATTGGTGCCCGCCCGCCGCCCGCCGCCCGCCATTGGCCGAGCTCCCGGCCTGGGACACGCCCCCTCGCGCGGCGCCCACGTGAGCGGCGCGGGGACAGCGGCGGGCAGCGCGCGCTCTGCCGGCACGGACACGGACCGTGCGGACCCCGGTACTGCCGGTACCGCCACAGATACTGCCGGTGCTGACCCCGGTACTGCCCCGGTACTGCTCCTGGTACTGACCCGGTACTGCCCCAGATACTGCCGGTGCTGACCCCGGTACTGCCCCGGTACTGCTCCTGGTACTGACCCGGTACTGCCCCAGATACTGCCGGTGCTTTCCCCGGTACTGCCCCGGTACTGCTCCTGGTACTGACCCGGTACTGCCCCAGATACTGCCGGTGCTGACCCCGGTACTGCCCCGGTACTGCTCCTGGTACTGACCCGGTACTGCCCCAGATACTGCCGGTGCTTACCCCGGTACCGCTCCTGGTACTGACCCGGTACTGCCCCAGATACTGCCGGTGCTTACCCCGGTACTGCTCCTGGTACTGACCCGGTACTGCCGGTGCTTACCCCGATACTGCTCGTGCTGCCGGTGCTGACCCCGATAATTTACTTGGTACTGACTCAATACTGCCCGTACTGACCGCGGTACTAACTCGGTACTGACCCCAGTACTGCCCGTGGTGCCGGTACTGACCTCGATATCGACCCCGGTACTGCCCGGGTAACTGCTCGGACTGACCCCGGTACTCCCATTACCGCCGGTAGTGCCCCGCTACCCGCGCTGAGCCGGTACCGACCCCGGTATTGCCTCCGGTACTGCTGGTGCTGCCGGTACTGCCCCGGTGCCTCCGCTGGCCCTGCTGCCCTCCCGCTGCTGCAGCCCTGCCTGTACCTCCCTGCCTGCCCTGCCCTGCGCACATGTGTGCACACACGCACAAACACATGTTCACGGGCACACAGACACACACGTGCACCACGGCCCGGCATGCCGGGGTGGAGGATGCTGAACACGGACTTGCCAAGCTGAGCTGGGGTCCCTGCCGGAGCACAAGGGCTACAGGCAGGGGTGGGCACAGGCACCGTCACAGCCCACAGAGAGGAAGGAACAGGACATTTAGGGACATTCAGTACCTGGGAATCTGGGCAGTATCAGCCTCACCCGCACAGCCAGGTTATCCCTGTCCTGTTAGTGGGGGAACTGAGGAATGGGGCAACCCAACCCTGGGCATGCCACACCCCTAAACTGCCAGCTTCCATATGGGCACCAGAGCCGGACACCCTGGTGTGGGGCACCACCCCAAAGGGGGGGGAACATCTGGTGAAGGACACCAGGGGGAGGTGGCTGGGAGGCACATAGGGCGCTGGGGGTGGTTCCTGGAGACCCCCAGGGATCAGGTCTCGGCACCTGCAGTTGCTCTGAAAAGCCAAGCCCAGGCCCCACGAGCAGCTGGTGACACAGACAGACGATGGTGACACAGGGGATCCACAGCAGCCTCCTGGGGAGCAGGGGCCTGTCCGGCTGGGCAGCTCCACACAGTGTGCTGCACCGGGGAAAAGAGGCAGCTGCATGAAGGATGGGTGAAGGACAGACCCATCCTGGCTGACCTGGCACTCACAAGTGTGAAGGCTGGGAAATGCTTGATCCTGACAGGAGAGCCACCAAGTCAGTGGAGGATAACTTTCCAACGTGAAACAAAAATAACAATCATTTTGTACCTTTGATGAGAAGACGTTAAACGTGCCACACAGGAGGGAGGCTCACACAGGCTGCCTGAGGACCTGGGTCTCAGGCTCTCCACTAAGTGGGTGTTTTGAGTAAACAAACACAGGCACATTGCCTGTTGAAATGTCAGAACCAATCTGATCACACACTGGAGCAAATTCCTTGGCATTTATGGCTAATCTGCTAATTAGTCAAGAAAAGCAGTCTCCTCCTTAGACGTAAGGGAGCAGCAGCTGGGAAGAGCACCAGGTAAACCAGATTAACTCTGCCCCATCCCCAGGCTTCACCTGATCTGGAACAGCAGACAGGTCAACAGTTTCCCTGCCTACCTCCAGGTCCAGGGACAATGGCGGGGCAGGAAGCAGTGAGACCACCAGGAGAAGTGGAGGAGGAGGAGGCACTTAAACCCAGCATTGTCCTGGCCATGCCGGGTGCTCAGCCTGTGACAAAGCTCATGTGGACACAACGAAGGCAGGGTTGCACCACATCTCTCCTGACCCCTGATTTAGGCGAAATCTCTTCTTTAAACACTTGTGTTTGATGCCCATTGACTGACAATGCAAAACATTGGGTCCAGCTGGAGCTCATGACACAGGCAGGACAGGCACGTGTGAGCAGGGGCTGTTCCAGTGAGAGCTCAGCCTGTCACAAGGAACAGCACTTCCCTCCTGCCCAGAGTTACTTACCAGAGCTGCTCCAGAAGGGAAACTATTGCCTAAAAAAAGGTGATCCATCCTTTGCCTCGCTCAGCAGAGTTTGGAATAAGTCTTTTTGAGACTGCAGTTCTGGCCAGCTTAAAAGAGCAAAAAAAGTATTAGCAAAAAGTTTCCCAGAAAAAACCCACAGTGCTGACCTTTTTTTGGATATTAAAGGAAATTAATATTTGCATATTAAGCTACTCCCCTCAGATCAGGGTCCATTTGCAGTCACAAGAGGAACAAACACCAAGCAGCTGGAAGAGCAGCTGCAGCCACAGCCCCACCACCAATGCTCACAGGGTGACCTCCAGTGGGACAAGGTAGACATGACAAATTTCCAAGTTGCGAGAAGAGAAACTTTATTTTGAACCCAACTTTGTGCATTATGAAGGAGCAGTAAGGGGAAAGAACAGTATCCTTTGGAGCTTCCCATGACTACCACCCCAGGGCAGTGGTACAGCCACAGGATTTCAGGCTGGTTATGGCACAAGTAGAGTGCTGTCACACTGGCAGAGAGAAGAGCAACCACCGGCTCCACAGAGCCAAAGTGGGATGGGAAGGGAGCTCCGTGCACACAATGGCAGATGGACCTGTACCCTCACAGTCGTACATTCAACCCCCCAACAGGCTCAGCAGACAGACTCTGAAGCACACAAGCAGCCAGCTCAGCCCTGTGTCCCACTGTCTGTCCACTCACAGCCCTGGGGATGCCAGGGAATTAATTCCATGTCAGGTCCCATCTGCCCTTTGTACCTGCCACACAGGCACGTATGTGTCCGTCCCACAGCCTGGGCTGCTGCACCCTCTGGCAGCTGAAATCTGGCCGGGTGAGCAGCCCCTCTGCCGGGGCTCACTGACAGGACACCAACAGTCCTTGCTCATGCAGAGGTGACTCCCGTCTTCCCCGACCCACTATGAAGCACGGCCTGGCAGCCTTTGGCAAGGGAACTCTTCAAAACACAGTTTTAGACAGCCACAATCACAGGCAGTTACAGGAGTCCTGCCCTCCCCTGACGTGTCAGCAGCAGCTCCCCAGCCCCAGCACGCGGCTGGTTCCTGCAGCCACCCCGGACCACGCGGTGCCGGTGCCTTGGGGCTCCCGCTCAGGGCTCCCCTGGCGCTGCCCCTGCGGAGCGCGGGTGCTTCCCTGTGCTCCCAACGCCCCGACCCCCGCCTTGCTTTCTCTTCATCTGGCCCTGGGACTCTGCTTTGAGTGTCTCAGTCCAGAAGGCATCAAAGGATCCTGGAGCCTGGTATCCCGGCTCCTGAGGGTCCAGGGGGTCTTTGCTGAGCAGGACACATATCGCAGGAATGTTCCTCTTCACTGTCAAGGCATCGAGGCCTGCCTCAGGCACGATAGGTTCCCACATCTCCTCGATTTGCCTGAAGAGCACCTTGGTGATCTGGTGCAGCTCCTTGAGCCGTCGTTTCATAATTTCCACACAGGTGATGGTCTTGCTGACAGCCTTGCCTGAGCCAGTGAAGAGAATCTGCCTCACAGACTCCTGCTCCATCTTGCTCATGGCATAGCCCATCAGATTCCTGATCTTGCTCCCGTCCTTCACCTTCATCTCAATGATATCAGCGGGCAGGTCAGTGAAAGGAAGAGGACAAGGTTTCTCCACGATTTTGGTCTTCTTATAGTTCTCCATTCTGCAGTGCTGAAAGGGAAAACAGACCCGTGAAACACAAACTCCCACTGTAACTGCTGCACAAAGAAATTATCACCAAAATTAGCTATGACCTCTCCTCTGAAGGGCACTCTCAGCTGTCAGAGATGGGGATCCTGGAGAACCATATCCAAAAGATATATCCTTATAAGGTTGTACCTCCAACATGAACACACATAGGGCAGCCTGAGCCCCAGCAGGCAGGTGGTGAAAGGAACAGGCTGTTGGCCTGAACAGGACAAGTAACAAACACAGGCTGCATCTCAGACAGAACAAACGAGTGAGCTGCGGTTCCTGGGAACAGAAGCCAGGGGGATGCTTCCACAGCTGCACCCCGTGGGCACAGCCCAACTGCAGCACCTCGTGTGTTTCAAAGACACGGGTCGTGGGGCTCTGGCAGTGCAGGTGAAGGCAAAACAGTGCGTGTCCCAGAAGAGAGAGCAAGCCAGGGGCTGCAGGAACAAACAGAAGTTTCCTCGAAGGAAAGTGAAAGATAGACCCTCTCTGCCAAGGCGGGTCCCATCCTTACTCAGGTCTCCCTGCCCTGTGCAGGGCGCTCCGCCCCCCCCCCCCCCCCCCCCAATGCTCGAGGCATTCAAGCACGCAGCACTTTGTTACCGGTGGGCTCCTGAGCCCCGTTCCACCCACACCTGCAGGGACAAGGCAGCCCAAGGCCCGCGCTCCGGACCACGGGAGCACACGGGGCCCTCACCCCCGGCACGGCCGCATGGGGGCCCGAGAGGCCGGGATGCCGCGCTGGGATGCGGGGATGTCCCTGTGGGAGCGGGGATGAACCCCGTGGAACGGGGGATGTCCGTGCGGGATGGAGGATGTCCCCGTGGGACAGGAGATGTCGCTGACCCCGCTCACCTGCGGCCACCTCAGCACGCCCCTCGCCTCAAGATGGCGGCCGGCGGTGCGCGCGCAGGCGCGGGGCGTGTGCGCGGGGCTCATATAAAGATCACGTGAGTAGTGGGCGGGGTCGTGTGTGGCCCCGCCCACAGCCCGGGATGTGGAGCGGCTCCCGGAGCACCTCTGGCTTTCCTGGGACAGCGCCAGCTTTTTTCCTGGGCAGCTCCGGCTCTCCCGGGCACCAGGCGAAGTCGGTGTCCCCGTGTGCGCCCATGCAGTCCCGCCGTGGTGTGCCCACGGGTGAGCTCGCTGACCAGGGAGAGTACAGGGGCAGGAAGGCTCCTCCTGACTTCCCCGCGGGGATCCTGCCCCATTCCTGCAGGACTCCCAGGTCACGCGCAGCTGAGCAGTGTCTCTCTAAGCTGAAGGGAACTCGGAGACTCCGAGTTGTGGCCAGACCAGTCCAGGCACAGCTCGTGCCCCTCACTGAAACAGGTTCTGGCTTGCAGCAGCCACTTGGGAAAGCAGGGGCAGGGTAAAGGCAAAAGCTGCTGCCTCCTCTCAGCACAGGGATGGGAGATTGGCTTGGGGGAGAAGCTCCATGAGGCCAGATGGCCCTGGGCACAAGCAGCTCCCAGGAAGAGCTCCTGTTTTTGTGCCACAGTTTATGGAAGGCTGTGAGAATGAAAGAGATTTACATGCCCTTGGCCCAAAGCTGCCTCCTGCAGCCACCTCCTGCAGACTGCGAGGAGATCACTGCCTGGGAAAGCCCCCCAGTCCGTGCCAGGAGCAGTCCTTACACTCAGGGAGAGAGACACAACCCAGTCAGCGTTCCAGGACTTTACTACGGACCACAGTAAGAGGGGCAAGGGATTTTTAAATATGTTACAAACCAAGACACATTTCAGGGGAGTGCAAGATTTGCAACAGTGGCAGATTAAGGAGCAGGGCGGCTTCAATTCTGGGCTGACACAGCTCAGAGCACAGCCAGGTGTCCCTGGGAGCCCGTGGTGCCACTCCAGCATGCTCAGGCCAAGCGGGAAGGTGCCGGGGCCAGTGGGATGCAGGCTGTGCCATGGGGCCCCGGGCTCTCCATGTTCCCGGCTCTGCTGTCACTCAGCCACAGGTTTTGCTTGCTTGGCCGCTTCCAGCCGTGTCAGTATTTCATTCCACTGCAGTAACTGCTTGGAGAGAAGCAGGGTCTAGACATTACTCTTAAGGAAAGAAATGTAGAAATCACAAGGAAGAAGCTAAGGGCATAGCACCCTGACAGAACCATTACAATCCCGAATCCCTGGGAGAGGCCCAGGGCTGCTGAAAGCCTACATGGATCCACACCATCCAGGTGTTGTAGGAACAGCACCAAACACAGGAGTCCAGGAGGCACTTCTAAACACCCTGTACCACTGCAATACAAGGGCTGTCTACAGCAAAGAGCAGAGCTTCCCTACCCACTTGTGGTTTTGGGATGTGCCTCGGCACTGGGATCCTACACAGCCAGGATTAGGGGCTGGCTGGCTCAGGCACGTCACAGGGACAGAGGTGCCCCCACATCAGGAAGGGCACTGGTCGTTAAACCCAGGGCTGGGAACCCAACAGTACCTGACAGGGGAGGGAGCTCTGGGACAGGGTCAGCTCAGCTCTGCCAGGCCTGAGGCTCAAAGGATACCATTTTGTTGTAGCTCTCCAGGAGTGTCTTGACACTGTCAGTGAGATCATGACGCTTCTCCTGCAAAGAGGGGGGGCCACAGTGAGAAACACATAAGCTGAAGGACATCTGTCCTTCCCAGATCCTGAAAGCATGGGGGAGAAACTCATCCAAGGCCAGTACTGAGATTAGAGCTCAGACACCAGCTGTGGCTGCTCACTTCAGCTGGAAAGGTTTCCAGAGTCAAGAGGAAGGTCACAAACACCCCTGCTGATAAAGCACCAAAGGCCCTGGGCTTGCACCACTGTTGCCTTGCCTCAGGATCCAGGCTTTGCCTGCCCCAGAGTGGAAACTCGCAGCAATATGCTGAAAGGGGCCATTAGGCACCGCCCAGGCTACTCACTGCCAGCTCCAGGAGTGCTCACACAGGGAAGGAAAGGGTGAAGTAACAGGGCGACAGTAACAACAGCCTTCCAGAGACTAGGACACTGGAAGAGTGCAATGCTTTACCTCAGTGTCCTAGTGAAAGGGAGGAATGACAGATGGTTAAACCTACTATGTGTCACTCAAAGCTCTGTTTTGAGCAGGGTTTTGGTAGGCAAATTTCCAGCGGTTTTCCAACTCGGACTCCATTGCCAGAAATCCTGGCTCCTTTCCCCCCTTGGAGTACTTGAAATTCTTTAAGATTGCAGTATGCATATTCTGGGATTGAAAAAACCTGCTACAATTGACCAATTCAAGCAATTGCAAATACAGGGGTGTCAAGACTCAAGACTCCAGCAAGACATTCCTTCTCCCTTCTAGTCACAACTGATAGGAATATTTACAGTACCTGCTGCTGTATGTGGATCTGTGAGAGTCGCTGCAGTTTGGCTGCATGGTCAGGAACCGCTGAAAGCAGAGGAGAAATCAGTTTTGTTTTTTGCTTTGACAGCACACAGGAAGAGTTCCCAAAACAAAGAGCACTCCCCCTCCACAAGCACAGCACAGCAGAGCTCACTGAATGCCAGTGCCACACACCACAGACATAGCTTTTATAGGATTAAAAAAACCTACCAACTATCTTGTACATTAAACACCAAGTTTATTTGCTCACTGCTCCTGGGTGGCACGAGCTCAGGGGTGCCCACAGTGAAGGCTACTCAAGAACTACACCAGAGTAAAGCACTTGGACAAACATTATGGAAAGCACTTGAAAAGGCACCTGCACCTCTGCCAGGTTAGAGCAACATGAGGGAGGAGCACACACACCACCAAGTTTGTACTTAGTTCACTCTCACATGACCATGTGCTGTCCTCTTCTCCAGTCTCAGGCTCAAATAAAAAAACACCCCAGAAAACAGGACAGGCCACAGCTTGGAGGGTGGCATTTTCAGCTCAAACTTGCAGAAGAACATGCATACCTTGGATACTGGCACTGTCCAAAATGGGCTGGAGGTTCTTCACCTGCTCCAGAAGGGCTGCACGTTCAGGAATAGCCTGTTCCTCTGGGTGAGGGGGGGACAAGACACAAAACCAGTGAACACGAGGTGCTGCTCTGGCTTTTCACAAATAGTTATAACTTTTCCAGCTGATCTACCTTAACAGAAAGGGGCTTGTTCAAGATTTTATTTAAGATGTCTGTGCTGCTCATCCCTGGGTCTTGATTCACTCCAATTTCAGGCAGGAGAACCTCCGCTAAATTGTAGTGATAGGACCGGGATGAAGGATCAAATCGAAAGAGGGGAATGTTACATTAGGTATTAGGAAGAAATTCTTTACTGTGAGGGTGGTGAGACACTGGCACGGGTTGCCCAGGGAGGTTGTGGATGCCCCATTCCTGGCAGTGTTCAAGACCAGGCTGGACAAGGCCTTGAGCAACCTGGTCCAGTGGGGAGGTGTCCCTGCCCATGGCAGGGGGTTGGTACAAGATGAACTTTAACATCCATTCCAAACCCTTAACATTCTATGATTGCACAGTTCTATGAAGTCCCATTCACAGACAATACTATTACAGGCTGAATCAAATTCCTTGGGACAGAAGAGCACAAGGCTTGGTGGTGTTTAAAACACATCTAAACACCTTCTGTTTTTGTCACTGCCTAGAGAGTACTGGAAGTGGGGCGAGGAAAACCATTCTAGCTCCCGTTTTTCTGATCAGCCTTTGGTTCATTCGGGGTCAAACTGAACAATCAGTACTAAAGAGATCAGAGCTGATAAAACTGCAGTGCTGATGTGCACAAGGGAGCGCTGAGGGTGGAGAACATCCCTGTACAAAGCATGTCTCTGATGCTTCCAGAAAGCGTGAGCCACAACTTTACGACTGAAGGAAAGAAATCCACCCTGACCCATCTCAGGCAAAGGACACATTTTGCAGTGCTACAAAACCCTCTTGTTTCCCCTCCTTTCATGCCATACCTGCCAAGATGAACTGCAACTTCATGGCATCTGGAACAGCCATCCTGTCAATGTACTGAGGGTCAAGGTACTTGATTACATCTTCAACTGGAGTGTTTGGAGACAAGAAGTAGGGGAGATGTTATTGCATACACAAGTGCAACTTTCCCCTGTGCCACCTGTCAGATTGCTTTGTAAACACTGCCTAGGGGCTTCTTTTTTCTTTTCCAATTAATTAATTGCTACTTGGAAATATGTGACTTTAGAGCACTGTGAGCAAGAACTGACAAATGGCTCAAACCCAGAAACCCCTTTGTTAGGGACACCTGCAACACTTGCTTTTTGTTTGGATAACGATACCAAAGGTGAACGAAATCTGCTTCCTTCCACCCTCAGAACAAAACCAGCCCACAACCCTCCATCCTGGTCCTTAAAATCATCAACAAATACACGCTTTACACTTTTACACTGGACAGCCTCGGACCACAAAGACTCTCCTGCTCCTTCTGTGACACCAGACACCAAAACCTGGTCAAGAGGTAGCTCTGCAGGACAAGGCACCCCCTCAGTTTGGAGGCAGCTCCCCAGGTCTGTCCACCAGTGTCTGTGTGTGATCCTGATCGCTCCCACCACACACACGGGGGAATGCTGCTCCAGCGTGGCCGACAAAACCAAGCACCCAGGAATCAATTTCTGGAGCTCCGAAAGCCTTCAGGGGCTGCATTCCAGGCGGAGCAAATCCCGGCACTGACACAGGCCGACGGACATCGAGCGAATGACATGTCGCGGCGGCCCTTTTCCCAACCCCGACAGCTGAGCCGGAGAACCGCGGGCAGAGAGACCTCCCGCAGTAACTTATTTCTCTGCCAAATACGCAAAATAAGGGTCCAAACATCAACGGGGATCAAACGCGGGGGGGGCGGAGGGGGGGGCAGAAGCATTTTTTTGTTTGGAGCAGCGAAACGTCACACGGGGGTTTTCGAGCTCCCCCTCCTCCGCCTACTCCTCCCGGCTCCCCCTCCCCGGGACCCCGCTCACGTTTCTTGAACAGGATCTTGATCCTCTCCCTCTTGCCGGCGATGTTGCTCAGCGCCACCTGCACCTTCACCAGCTCGTCCGCCACCTGCAGAGGCACAGAAAGAAGCGACGGGCCTGTCAAGCCCCGCCGGGCCGCGGCACCCCAAGGCTCCGCCGGGCCGCGCCGGGCCGGGCCGCCCCCGCCGGTGTCCGCAGCTCCTCCTCGGCACCTTTCTCGGCCCGCAGCCCCCGCCGCCGAGCCCGACGCGCCGCTCCAGCTCCTCCAGCCGCCACTGCAGCCGCTGAAGCTCCGCCGCGCCCGCCGCCATCTTCGCGCCGGGCGGAAGCGGCCGCACCTCCCTTCCGGCCGTTGCCATGGCGGCGCGTTGCCAAGGACCGCGGTTGCCATGGAGACGGGAGGCGCGGGATGCGGGCGGGGGCGCGGAGCCCCTCTCGGAGGATGCGGGGCGGTCGATGGCGATTTGCACTGCAGAGGGAAGGCGTGCGGCCCTCCCGCCGCCCCGGCGGGCAGTCGGTCGATGGCGGCTTCATTGTGGTGCCGTCCTCCAGGAAAGAGGCGCTGGGATGTATTAAAAAGAATTGATGTAGCGATCCGTGTGGATGCAGGAGCCTTTGAAATCCGGGAGGATGCCTCGGGCTTTCCCCCAGGCCCCAGCCTCCCCGCGTTCACCTTTCTCCTATCGATTGCTGCAGGTGATGCTCGGGAGGAAGAGAAGCACTAAGGAGTGCTACAGCCAACCCCAGCCCCACTGCTGCCTTCAGCTGGCACACTCTGCCACATGGACCTCTCAGAGGCATGAGATGAATTCATGCTAGCAGCAGCCACTACAAAGAAAAGTCCAGGAAGTTTCCAAACTGCAGAGGGAAATGTATCATGGATACATGTACATACGGAGAAGTGTGGTCAGCAGGTCAAGGGAGGTGATGCTGCCCCTCTGCTCGGCCTTAGTGAAGATACATCTGGAGTACAACTGTGTACAAGTCTGGGCTCTTTAGAACAAGAAAGATAAGGAGATACTGGAGAGGGTCCAGTGGAGGCCACAAAGATGGGGATGGGTCTGGAGCATCTCTCTTATGAGCAGAGACTGTGGGAGCTGGGCCTGTTTAGTCTGGAGAAGACTGAGAGGGGATCTCATCAATGCATATAAATATCTTAAAGGCAGGTGCCAGGAGGATGGTGCCAGACCCTTTTCAGTGGTTCCCAGTGACAGGATGAGGAGCAATGGCTGTAAACTAAACCACAAGAAATTCCACTTCAACATGAGGAAGAACTTCTTCATGTTGAGGGTGACAGAGTACTAGAACAGGCTGCCCAGGGTGGTTGTGGAGCCTCCCTGTCTGGAGACATTCCAATCCCACCTGGACACATTCCTGTGTCACCTGCTCCAGGTGACTTTGCCTTGGCAGGGAGGTTGGACTGGATGATCTCCAGAAGTCCCTTCCAACCCTAATGATTCTGTGAGTTTCCAAAGTGCCTTTTGATAACATCCCCTGCACCCCAGGGCTCACACAGCCACTGTCCTGTCATGCCCAGAATGAACATGGGGTTGGGTGTTGCACCACCACACCCTAAGCACCAGGGGACATCAAGTCAAGGTTCCAGGCCACTCTTTTAGCTCCAAACCATATGGCAATAGAGAATACTTTGTTAACATGGCTAGTAATGTGGGTTGAGTGGCTTTGGGGACCCTCCCACTCCCCTTTGCTGAAAGCTAAACCCACTGTGCCCTGAAAAATCTTTGTCCTTCTAGATGTTTTCCTGCTGAGAGTTGTACAGGCCTGTCAGGCTGAAGGAGGGACCTGTGGGGTGGCCCAGTGCCCCAGCAGCCCCTCTGCCCCCCAAATAACCCTGCATGAGCTGTGCAGAGCATTCTGGCAGCAGGAGAAAGCTGAGGCTTCATGTGCTCTGCCTTTTTTCCCAAGGATCGATAGCTGAGATCTTCAGAGGGGAAGAGCTGAGCTTTGTTCCACAAAGGCGACAAATAGAAATGGCTTCATTAGCAGAAGTGCCCGGGGGCTGCAGGGGGCCTGGGGGCTGTGCACACAATGCTGCTCTGTTCTTAGATGGTACCACCTCTATCATGGCTTGGGCCCAGCATGATGGGCAATGCCTCAAAAACACAAATGCTTGTATTGGAGGGTCACAGATCACCTACTTCCCCGAGGTAAGAAACCTGGGCAGACCTGGGACTCAAGCACTGAGGGGCTTTGGGACTGTCCTCATGCACCCTTTAGAGTCCCATCCAGTTTGCAAGCCTTGGAATGGAGCTGAAGCTGCAGCACTGGCTGCCCACAGCCCAGCACAGAGCACAGAGACTCTGCCCCTTTGGGTTGAGAGGAAGCATGTCCCCATCCCGGGAGCCTGCAGTGGCACACGAACACCCCCAGCAGCTGCCCCCACAGTGGTGCTGAAGCTGGATCCAGTGCGCCTCCTGCAAGGCTGGACTGTCCCCTCATCCTCCTTCTCCTCCCTCCTGCTCAATTACAGTCCCTGCAGGACATGGGGAAGTGGGCATCAATCACGGCTGGTTACTCAGGTGACAGCAGCTGTGTCCCCAACCCCCCAGGGAGCATGGAAACACACATCACCCCCCGAGCCTGGTAATGAGTGGGGATGTGGGCCCGCGTGTGCCCTCCTGGCTCCCTGGGGCTCTGGTGCTCGATGAGCGGTGGTCAGCACTTCACAGCAGTGACAAGGGACACAAGACCCCAATTAAGGCTGCATCAATCCCACTCTGGCGCTGCTTGGCACGCTCACAAACACATACACCCCACATACACGTTCACAGACTTGCCCCCAACCCGGGACACAGATTGTAGAGCCGCACCCGGCAGACCGAGGGTCCTCTGCAGGGGTACTGTGTCACCCGCGTGTTCCCAAAGCGTCCCTAGCGTGACACCCTTATCCTCCATGTTCCCGCCGCGTCCCCACGTTCCCCTGCCCCCGAGGACAGGTCCGGGGCGGGCAGCGCTGCTGCAGCACTCTGGACAGCGACCGCGTCACACGGGTGGGACCGGGGGTCCGGGTTGAGGCTGTCGCCGGGGACTGGGGGCGTCCCCGAGGGGCTAGGGTTGTCTCTGAGGGACTGTGAATGTCCCCTTCGGCTGGGCTGGGGCTGTCCCTGAGTAACTGTGGTAGTAGTTGGGGGTGTCTCCAAGACCTGGAGGTTTTCTCAGGGGGCTGGGTCTGTCCCAAGGGGGGATTTTCAATCAAGAGTATCTGTCCCCTTGGGTACCAGGGACCTGGCTTAATGGATGCCAGGGTGGACCTGTCCCTGTGGCTGCCTCTGGCTGGGGTGTCTGTCCCATGGGAGCTCCTTGTGCCTCTTCATGTGTACGGGTGGCTGCACGTGTGTGTAAGTGCTTGTGCGAGCACGTGCATCTGCCCACACGTGTGAGTGGGAATGCCATCGACTTTGTACAAGGGAGCACAAGTGATCTGGGCAGGTGTGTGGTGACTGAGTGCCTGAACATCTCCGTGCCTTTCCATGTGCACCCACACACACACCTGTGACCACCCACGCATATGTCTGTGCCTCCCAGCCCCACCTGGGTCACCTGTGTCCTCTGTGGGCACTGCCCAGGTGCCAGGCTGGCCCAGCACTGCTGGCAACTCACCAGGTGCAACCTCACAGCCCCATGGCCGTGGCCCCAGCAGCCTCAGGGCCCTGTTCCTTGCCTGGCAGAGGCGGCCTAATGGGATCCCCACTCAAGGATGAGCTGCCACAGGGAGCTTGGAGGGGAAGGGAGCCTCATGGCCCTGCTGGCATGACTGGAACTGGTGCCCAGTATGATGCAGCCTGTGCTTGAAGGCTCTGGTAGATGTAGGGCACCTGTTTCCAACTCAGAGCTCCCAGAAACTGAGGCAATCCTTGCACTGGAGGCAAACATGAGGCAGGCTGTGAAACCTCAGGCATTAGAGCTGATACCCGGGGGTACCACAGGCTGCAGGGGTGTCCTGCACCCCCAAATAGGCCCTGGAGGAGCTTGGTACCCTGTCATGCACACCACCCCTCGACACTGGTTTGGTTCAGCAATTTGTTTCCTTTAATGGATACATGGAGTCGCACAGCTGCGATGGGAGCGTGGGGGCAGGACTGGCGATGCCGAGCCCCCCACGCTGAGGTAGAGGTGAGCCTTGCTCCACACTCACCTGCTCTGGCAGCCTGGGGTGCAGGCAGGTGGAGGAGGAGCCCGCCCAGCCCCAACGAGGTAGTTTGGAGTGCCCGCTGTCTCCCCACCCTCCGGCTGGGGGACTCTGGCATCTGGGTAGTCTTTGGTGGTGGGGGGGCTCTGCTGGGCCTCCATGCCCTCAACCCTCACCCCCAATATTAACCCCCAACCCCAGCCCCACCTCAATAAGCTCCACCCCCACCATTCCCACCAATATCCCCATTATTTGCCCCCACCAGGGTGACACCCCCTGAGCTGAGGACCTGGGGGGCTGAGATGCCACCACCCTGGGGGTGTCTCAGGGCAGGGGCAGCAAGCCCAGGCAGCGCAGGAGGACTGGGTAGGGGCATCTGCAGTGGGTAGGGGGTGCAGTATATATATAGGGGCTGCAGTGTACATGGGGCTACAGTTTACAGGGGCTGCAGAGTACTGTGCCTGCAGCATTTGCATGGAGGGTGTGCATGGAGACCTCACGTGGGCACCAAGGGGATGCAGTGTGTGCACTGGGGGTGCAGTGTATGCATCGAGGTGTGTACAGGGGCAGCAGTGCGTGCATTGAGGTGGGTACAGGGGCTGCAGGATGTAGGGGATGCAGCATGCAGGTCCCAGGGGGTGCCCCAGGCAGCAGGGCAGCAGGAGATGTACAGGGGGTCACCTGGGGGTAGTGCCTTGGGAAAGAAGAGGTGTGTGCGTGTCAGAGAGCACGCACGGGGACAAGGGACAAAAGGGCCCACCTGGGTGTTCAGGGCCTTGCATGGACACAGCTCAGTATTGGAGCAAGAGGCACCTTGGGGTCCCCCATCCCACCGTGGCGGCCCAGTGGGGTCCCACAGTTCAGCCCCCACACCCTGGGCACCCCCAACTGCTTTCAGGGTGCTCTCAGGCCTCTGCCTTACGGTGAGGCGCTGGTGGGAGTGTGGCTGTGAGAGGAGGGTGGGAACAGGGGGTTTGGGGCAGGCATGGGGTTCGGACGGGTCTGGGTGCTCCCTCCACCAGGTGCCGGGGCAGCTGAGGGCCGGCGGGCGAACAGGACACCTGGGGAGCAAGAGCAAGGGGGTGAGGGCAAGCCCAGGGTTGGGGGATCTGCTCACCTTCCCCCCAGCACCCAGGCTGGGGAGTGTGGGACCAATACCCATGGGGGCTCCATCTCCCCCTCATCACCTTCAATGTCTCCCCCAGCCCAGCTGTCTCCACATGCATGAGGCTGCCTGTGGGGTGGCCTGGGCCCATTTGGCTGGCAGCCCCACATGCTGATTAGCCCTGACCTTTCTGGCTCGTTAAATATTTAACTCCTGACGGAAAAGCCATCGATTTTAATTGAGGGGTGTCTCAGCAGGGCAGGTATGGAGCTGAGGGACATGGGATGAACTGCTTGGCCACGTAGGTGCACAGTGGCACCCCAAAGGATCCTCTGCTCCAGTAAAGCACCCCAACACCTTCCCCTGCACCCAACACCATGCTCTGTAACCAGCCAAACCCACCACCCAGCCAGAGATCCTCTGGGCACACTAGCATCAGGGTGAGCTCAAATCCAAGCCCTGCCTGCAGGATTCTGGGATGCGAGATGACCCTAAGGGCAGGCTCACTTCTCAGCCTGAGTCTGTCCATCCCCCACTTGAGCCCTTCATTGCTAGCACCTGCTGTGGGCCAATTTCCACCCTTGCTGACCCCCTCCTCCTCCTGCCCCCTCTCCCCAGGCCCTGCCACTTCATTACGATGGATTTTATAGTAAAGACATCAGATTGAAGGAAGGACTTGCTGGCCAGGCAGTGGCTATAAGTTATTGGATTTCCCGGCCGCAATTACACAGGCCAAGCGGCCCTTCTATTTACCTGTGTAGACAACTCCATTTATTTCTATTGACATGTTGATACTGCTAATGCCGTTGGTGGACAGGTTCAATGCGGTCTCCTGTCTGTCATCTGGGGAAAGGAAATACCAATATGAGTGTTAAGAGAAACAGAAACAAGAACCTGCCTTAGAGAGAGAAGCAAGGACCCTTTGGGCATCCATGCTCCTCTCCAGCCGCTGCTGCTCCCACCTGGGGACAGGGTGAGCCCAAGCTGAGGTGCTGCACCTCGTTACCTCGGTTGGAGATCTTGACGTTCATAGGGAACTGGGAGGCCACAGCCAGGAGGTTGTGCTGCAGTGCGTGTTGCACCAGCCGCTGCTGCTCCTCTGCTGTCAGGGCCACCTTCTTCTCCGGGGGCTCCCCCGTCTCCAGCTTCTCCCGGAGCTGCTCCAGCACCACTGCCTGCGAGGCAGCTGCTGCTTGAGCTGCTGTGAGGTGGTGACCAGCCAGTCCCACGGGGATAGCGATGCGCCCCGGCACTGCTGCCGTCAGCATGCCGTCCTCTGCAACAACCAAGAGACCTCAGCGGGGCCCCTCATCCCCACTCCACCCCACCATCCCCGGCTGGTGCTACTTCATCCCACCAGCACAGGGCAGGGTGGGCCACCATCCCCTGCATCATCTGGGTTTGGTCATCCTCCAAAGCCAGCAGAAATAAACTTTTCTCAGTTCCAGAAAGGGACTAAAGGAACAAAATTTCTCATATTTTCCCCAAGCAAAAAGAGCAAGAGCAGACAGGGAACATCCCTGCTCCTGGAGTAGTATCCATCCCCGGGAAGGGACGGCTGCCGCAGGGCAGATGTGATCCTCACCCACCTTTCTTAACACCATGCACTTGGCTGAGCTGGCCACAGGTGTGTGTGGAGATGCTGAGAGCTGGCAGAGGCATTTTGGGCGCGCCCAGCAGGGTTTGGGTGCTGGCTGGCGAGTAGTTGAAGAGTGCTGTGCCGAAGGTCTGCCTCCGTCCCTCCCGGCGGTTGCTGTCAATGGCAGCTTGGAGCTCCCCGGGAGAGCTGAGTGCCCGCTTCTCACATTCGTAGGGATACAGGTACTTCATGTATCTGCACAGGGAGAGAGCCAGGATGAGATCCAGCATCACCCACCTCCCAGCAAGCCCCATGCTGAGCTGGGCTCAGGGTAGGGATGGCACTTGGGAAAGGGCAGAGCCCTCCATCCACTTTTGAGGCTGTCCATGTCAGACCCCACTCAGGGCTCTGGGAGAGCTGAGCCAGTGGGTGCCCCAGGGCAGGGTGTGTGCCCCAGGGCAGGTGCTCCCACCTGCCCCCACTGCCGGGCACTCACTGTGTGCGGAGGGTGAAGGCAGCGCTGGTGATGGAGGTAGGTAGGTTGAGGCCCTTGGTGATCTCCCGCCAGATCTTCTTGTTGATGACTTCGACCAGGCCACCCTTGTCTGTCACCAGCCGGTACAGGGTGTACAGGTCCAGCACTTGCTTGGCCATGATGGGGATGCGGTTCACTGGTGTCCCTTCCAGATGCACAAAGGAGACAGAAAAGGGTGTGGGGGGAGCCCACAGGGGCCCTTATTACCTGGGAACACAGCCTCCACCTTCTCCCCATTGTCACTGCAGGTACCCACAATGAGAGACACATCTCTCCATGCCCATGGGTACAGTGGGGTGCAGACAGGACCCCAGGGTGCCTGGGAGAGTGGCACTCTGCTCAAGAGCAGGGGAGACCCCGGGATGCTGGCACAGGGTCACCTTTGATGGAGCTGTCAGTGGGGCCAGGTATGCTCTCAGCTGGCATGTGGAGCCACAGTGGGATGGGCAAAGTGTCCTCTTCAGACTCCCTTAGAGAAGGTTGTGCCTCTGCAATTTTTAGAGCTCTCTACAGAGCATCAATCCACAAAATCTCTCAGAGCATCCTAGAGGGATTCACTGTGTAACACCCTTTCAGAGCCCCACAAAGAGAGACTCCATCTAAACTTTAAGAAGGGACCCACCTTACAACCTCTCTGAAGAGGGATGCCCCTCACAACCCTTCTGGAAAGACTCACCCTACAATCTGTGGACAGGTTTTCCCTCCCAGCCCCACACAGAGACACTCTCACAAGAGTCCCTGAAAAACCTCTCAAACTCAAAGATGCCTCCAGCACCTCCCACTGCTTAAAGGTCTTCGGTGCCCTGCCTCAAGAGACCTGACCCCAAACCCCTTGAAGTACCCTTAGTAGAGACTCTGACCCCTGGTCCCCCAGGATCACCCCCCTCACCGAGGCCATGGGGTCACCAGGGTTCTGTGAGCCCAATATAGACCAGCATGGTCTCCACAGCCACCAGGTCTGGTTACAACCCCCTCCCCACTTTCTCAGCACCCCCAAATAGCCCCACACCCTTGGCACCTCGGGGCAATGGTCTGGGCAGTGGCTGAAAGCTGCAGCAGCGCAGAGGAGGGACAAGCATCACATCCCATCCCACCCCATCCCATCCTGTCCCATTCCACCCCATATTTATTCCCTCTGTAAGGCGGCAGGGCACAGGCAGTATTGGAAAGCCATCCATTTGGCCGGGGGAGGCTGTCACGACCGTGCTTCGCCCCTCAAACGAAGCCGTCATTCACCGCCATCCTCCAGCATCCCTAATTTATGGCCCTGATATTGGCTCGGCTTCTTCACATAAGCCTGAAAAATGAGCTCTTTTTATTCTTTTACTGAGTTCATTTAACTTTTTTTTTTTTTTTTTTTGTGTGTGACTGTGTTGTTCACCAGGTCGGGAAGGGGGAGAGGAGTTTATCCTCCTGGGAAAAAGGTAGAGATATTGACTTGATATCTGCTGTCAGTACCTCACCAGCCCTGGTGGGGGCTGCTGGCACGAGCCCCATCACCTCGGGGGGGGGGGAGGTGCAATTCAAGGGCTCTCCCTCCCTCCCAAATGCGAGTTTGCAGGGTCTCATCCCCCACTCAATGGCCCATGGACTGTTTTCTCCTCTTCCCCCCTCTCCAGCCGCGGTGGCCAGTGAGAGTGGCTCGCCATTAATCTCACGGCTGTGCGGGCAGGCAGCCGATGCCTGTCCTACTGACAAAGGCACCTGTCTGCGTCCCCGCAGAGTGATGGTCCCGGCCCCAGCCAGGGCGAGGGCCACAAAAGCCCAGGGAGGTGATGCAGCCATTGTGGTGCTGCAATTAGCGCCTTGATTGATTAATGGTCCCGTGTTATCAGCAGGGCCCTCGGCTTGGCAGGGAGATTGGGGGGGGGCTGCAAATCCCTGGTGAGCAAATACAGAAACAGCCCCCCTATGACCCAGCTCGCTGCTTTTGGGGTCCCACAGACGTTGGGGCATGGGGATAAGGTGCCCCACTGCCTGTAGCCTGTATCTGATGGGGGTGGTGGTATCACCCCCATTAACCACTGTGGCCAGGTAGGCCCTTGTGCCATGGGGTGGCTTCAGAGGGGCTGTGCCCAACCCATTTTTCAGCCCTGCTAATTTTCCACCCTGCTGCCAAACGTCAGTGCTGAAACTGCCCTGACAGACATAGGGGGGACACATCCTCTTTCATTAGGGTTCGCCCTGTGGGCATTAATCCCCTCTGGCCCACTGCCACCCTGGGGACACAGCCTGGGTGTCACAGGCCTGCCTGTGAACCCCTGAGTGCCACAGAAGCAGCTGCCATGGCTCATCTGTGAGTGCTTCTTACCCAGTTCCTGATGACCCTGGGAGTTCCATCACTGCCCCACAGCCCCTCTGGTCCCCTTTTTCTTTGCTACCCGACTCCAAAATCCCAACTCCTCCAACAGGCTTGTGCACACCCATAACTACACACCTGCATCCCTGCCTGCCCTCCCCAGGGGGATGGCACCCACTTGGAGGAAATAAAGGACGAAGGGGACAGCGGGCACAGGAGCAGGACAGCCCCACACAGAACGATGTAGAATAGAGCACCATCAGGGAAGCAAACAGCTCCCTCCCTCCTCCCCAGACCAGCAGGCACTTACTTAATTAGCCCCGGCCCCAATAGCGAGGGAGTTAATTAGCTCTGGAAAGAGAGATAATGAAGCCGAAGAACAGCCCATGAATCTTGCAGCTGATGGATGTGGGGGGCCGAAACAGCACTGATGCTCTCATTCGCTCCCCATAGCCCTGCACCAGGGCCAGGGGGATCAGGGGGCACCCATAAGGGCAGTACCCAGCCCTTCCACCACCTCCAGCCTAGCTCCAGCATGAGCCCCGTGGCTGTACCAGCGCCCCACAGCACAGCACTGAGTGAAACAAGTTTGTGGTGTCTCAGTCTGACCCAAAAGTCAACCCCTGCAGCCCCACAGACAGGAGAGTACCCTCACCACCCTTCCTACGGGCAGGGCACGAGGGCAACTGCCCCTTTCTGCCCTCCCTCACCCCACACACAGGCCAGCCCCGCTGCTCCCGCACCCCCCCCTTTAGCCTTCCCCTGTTAATTAGCTCGGCATTAACCTCTGCCTGGGGTTTACTGGCTATCGAGCGGCTTGTTCATTAATCCACACACCAGCAAAAGGCTCTAATTAATACGGCCGCCCACACGCCCGCGCTCGGCAACTTTTAATTGTCGGAGGCCCGGCCGGGGAGGGCGAAGGTTAAAGTATTTATCGAGTCCCCGGGAGCCGGCACGGCCCCCCATGCCGATAGCAAAGATTTCCGATGAGGATGGGTTGGCTGGTGAGCCCTTAACCCCTGGGTGCCCGGCGCGGGCCCCAGACTTGCACACCATGGGCGTCGCTGAGAGATGCTGGTGGTGGGCATCCTCAGCAGGTGCTGCTGATGGGGAGCCCTAATGGGCACTGCTGAGGGCATTCCGACCAGGCATCACTAAAGCGCCCTGAAAACTGCTAATGGGTATCATTAACGGGTGTTGCTATTGCTTGTCTCCGAGGGGTATGCTAATGGCCATCCCCACAGGGCGTTCCCAGTGGGCATCTGTGCTGGGATAGCTGACTGGCAATCGGCATGGACAGCTGCCCCAGCCTGGGGCTGCGGGGGGGGGGGGGGAGGGGGGGAGGGAAGGCACCGCAGGGCCTGCCTGGGGATTTCTCAGTGACCTGGAGCAGCTCAGACCCGAGAGGATCACACCATGAGCCCCTGCCAGCAGCTGAGGCTGGGGTGAGACACTGACACCCACCCCAGCCACCCACCTTTACCTCTCTTCTGCATGAAACCAAAGAGGTCATCCAGGAACTCCTTGCGTTTTGGGTCCTCATCCAGTTCGTAGAGCTGGGGGCAGGAGAGAGAGGGGTCAGTGCTGCTGGCACATGGAGGTGAGAAAGGCAGAGGGTCCTGGCTGTGCCAGGACCTGGCATCATCCCTGGCCCCATGTTCCTGCTCTGCCAGCAACAAAAGGCTCTGTGTGCACCACGGACAGAACCCCCTAACACACTCTCTGTGCTGCAGCACTGGACTCTCCCTGTGCCTGGGGTCTGGTGTGGGCTTCCTAAAACCCACTATTTTGTACCTTTGCTGCAGAGATGCTGAGTCAGTGCTTCAGTTTCCCCCTGTTCCTTACCTTCTTAGGTGGAGGAATCAGTGTTTCAGCCCAGGGGCATCAGCAAACCCCAGGCCAGACCCTGGGATCAGGATGCTCAGCCCTGCTCAGCTCTTCTCTGGCTCAGCACTGCTCAGTGCTGGTGTTCACCGAGTCCCAGCACAGGATCAGCATCCTCCTCAGATTTCATCCCTCCCAGGGACACATGTCCACCTGCACAGTGGAGATGCTGGTCCCATGCCAGGGCAGGGAAAACTGGCCTGGCCATGGCACTGGTTACTGTGAGGGAGCTGCCAGCACTGGGGCTGCCCCAGCAAGTTTGTGGGTGCACCGATGCGTTTGCAAGCCGGTGAGTGAGCACACAGTTGTACAGATGCACACTGTGAGGATACTTAAGTGTGCTGGACGGATGCAGATCCAGGCACACGGACACAACCCCCGAGCTGAGCTGAGCTGAGGGACAGCACCGGGGAGGTGAGTGCAGCCCCTACGCCAGGGACGTGAAGTGCCGGCTCCGTGCGAAAGTCAGAGCTCGCCTGATTCCAGTACAGCGCCTGAGTGACCATGACAAATTGGAGCCCGCCAGATCGATGGCCCAGCAGTAAAAGTCAGAGCACATGAAGGAAAAATTAGCACCAATCGAAGACGCTATAGACACCAATTCCTCCCAGCAAGCCCGGCAAGAATTTAAAGCCATTGAAAAGAAACAAAACTCAGCAGTCCAGAATGGATTTCCAAAACATATACAAAGAAATGCAAGCTGGAAAACAAAGTCAGGCACAAAATAGAGTCGTTTAAAAAACAATTGTGCTGGGAAAGGCCGTTAAAAACCAATAGAAAGGGAGCACACCCTCCCCCCCTCCCAGCACATCATTCACCAGACAGATAAAAGGAGCTGTGCTTTAGGGACATCAGGCTGCAGAGACATGGGACGTGGGGATGGGGGGGATGCAGGGACGCGATGGGGACGTGAATGCAGAGATATGGGGATGTACGGGTGCAGGGGTATGGGAATGTAGGGATGTGGAGTTGCAGGGACTCCACAGGGACTCGGGGGCAGGGCGATGTAGGGATTCAATGAGGACACATGAATGCAGGGACAGGGGAATGTAAGGATATAGGGATGAAGGGACTTGGGGGACATGGAGATGTAGGGATGCAGGGGTGGAAGGGACATGGGGCCATATGAGGGTGTGAGGATGCAGGGATGCTCCTACAGACGCCCCATGGTTCCTGTCACTGAACAGACACATCTAACACGGTCCCTCATCTAACGCACGGTGCCAGCTGCCCGTCCCTTGTCAGGGTGCTAACTGCTTGTACCTGAACCGGTCTGTGGGTGCTACTGCCAGACTCCCACCATGCACACCGGTGCTGAACTGCCTGGCTCCGTGGTGTTCCATCTGTGCTGCTTCCTTGCTCTCTAGATCCCACTCACCCATCCCCTCCTTGCAGCTGGTTGCTCTGGGAGTGCCCTGACCCCTGGGTGCCAGCACCCTGTCCCTCTCCTCCATCGTGGTGTTCCCTGCCTTGCTCGGTGCCCCCTCCTCATTGCCTGTTCTTTCCCAGGAGCTCCTCGAGCCATCGATTACAGTAACTAGGTCAGGCTCAGAGCAGAGCTCCAGGAGGCTGCTTTGATTTCTGCCCCAGGAAGGCTGTGTCGGCCAGGCTTTGCCTGCATTTCCTTGCCTGTGGAAGGGCTCCGACCCCCACTGCTCCCCATCAAGCCCGTTTACATCCCCTGAAATCTCCTGGCTTGTCAAAGCAGGAACAAATGCCCCTAAACTGGCAACCACCACTCATCCCACAGCAAGGGGAAGCCACGGCCTTCCCGGGGATCACCAGTGGTTGAGTTTCTGCACCCACACCCCTGCTGTGACCCAGGGTGCCACTTGTGTTTCTTCTTCCTACAAGCCAGGGAGGATCCCACCCAGAACGGGCTGCTACTGACTCCAGCCCCCAAAACAGGTGTGACCTCCAAGTGCCAGGTTCTATTTTTCCACTGTTTATTAACCCCTAACCTTTTATCTGTGGGGCACTGAAATGCAAAAACATGTTACATCCAACGGAGGACAAAGGTCAGCTTTTAAGTGGAGACAAGAGCAGAGCTGAGTAACAGGGAACCAGACGGTGAGGTCCCTGGGTACACTGGGATGCACCAGGTGTTCCCTCAATTTTGGGGATGCTCAGGCTGGAGAGGAGGGGGTTTTGGGGGATTCCCACTCATGGGGGGTGGAAGCTGAGTCCCAGACAAGGATGGTAAAGGCATCCTGCCATCACAGCTTCACAGGAGTGACACAGGGGTAGCATGGGTGGTGGCATAGGTGGTGGTCTGCTACAGACTCCAGGCAAGAAGGGACCTATGGTTCAGCCCTATCTCCAAAGAAATCCAACTCCATCCATAACCCAGGGCTCTGGGTCCTGTTGCTCACCCTGCTCCTCCTCCTGCAGGGTGGGGACTGTGGTCCCCTCCCACCTCACTTGGGGACTGATCATCTAAGAGGCAGATCAGAACTCTCCTGAGTCATACACACCTCACCTGGCTCTACATAACCCCACGAGGGCTGAGAACCCCACATGGGTGTGTACAAGCCCAAGCAAGCCTATACAACCCTACACAGGCATGCACAACCATGTATGGGCTTGCACAACCCCACAAGTGTGGGTACACTCGTCCTCCATGAGTGTGCACAACCCCTTATGGTCATTGCACAACTCCACACAAGCACGTGCACAGCCCTGTACACAGACACACATCCTCCTCAGGGCCACATGCAAGCTCGAATGGGCACGTACAGCCCTGCACAGGCACGCACAACCTTGCATCAGCGTGCACAGCAGAACAACACATGAGCGTGCACAAGCCTGCACACGCATGCCCAGCCCACACAGGCACAAATTCCTACACAGGAACCATGTCTGGATGGGCACAGCCTCCCACGGGCATGTACAGCCCCAGGTGGGCTGGCATGACCCCAAGGTGGGCACGCACAGACTTTTTATGGGTACACACCACTCTGCACGAGCATCCACAACCCCGCACGTCCATGGGCACACACCCCATATGTACATGCACAATTTTAGACAGGCCTGCACAACCCCAGAGGGGCACACACAGCCCCAGACAGGCAGATGTAGCCCCAGACAGCCACGCACAGCCCCAAACATGCATGCCCAACCCTAGATGGAACATGCACATTGCTGTTACATGCACACAGAACTTCAATATGTGCATCCACAGCCCCTGACTGGAACACACTACCCCAGACGGGCACGCACAGCCCGAGACTGGAACACACACCACCAGTGGAGCACACACACCACAGCTGTATCCACACAATCCCACACATACATGCACAACCCCAGCCAGACACTCTGTGTGGGTGGACACACCCCACCCTGCAGGGGCACATGCTGCCCCAGCCATGTGCCTCAGAGCAGTGAAGTGGGCCTTGCCTGGGGGCAGTTGTGCAACACAAGCAGCGGCGCCTGCTTGTGGTGACCTATGAGCAAGGACCCTTTTAATCGTGTTTGTATTGATATAATTAGTAACTCATTTAACGCCATCGATGTAACTATATTCCTCTATAAACAGAAGTATTAAACTGTCAAGTCCCGGGATCGATACCCCACCAGTGCGCAGTGCAGCTCTGCCCTGCCGACCTCGGGGACTCCGAGGTCCACAGTGCTTGGCCACCCCATCAGCCACGGAACCCCAGCACCACCCTAAATCCACCTGGCACCGCTGCCTGAGTGCTGGTGCAGGACTAGGGCACAATGGTCTCATCCCCCACCCCACCCTGGGTGCAGCCCTGGGACCCTGCTCCCTCCTGTCATCCCACTGCCATAGCGACATCTATATTCCTTAAGGGGTGGGGATAACGGCGCTTGTCAGGCAGGTTAAAGGTCAGCGGGTCGAACATGGTTTATTAAAGGCACGTGAATAAACCTTGTGCCTCCTCCTCCTCACCGTAATCAAATAACATTGTTAGCCCCACTCACTCACCCAGGAGATGCCTCTCCTGGAGCCAGGGGGGCCTGCAGGGATGGAGCTGGGGTTCCTGAGACCACTTAGCCTAGCTGATTCCCTGGACGGTGGAAGGATGTGGTGAGGTGCTAAGGCACCCCACAGGCATTTCCAGGCTGCCCTGCCTCAGTGAGCCCCTGCACACTCCCGCCAGGGCATTGCTGCCAAGGGAAGCAATCTCAGCTCTCAGCGGGACCCCGCGCAGCCCCTGCTCAGCTGCCACCTCCTGCTGGCAGCCAGGGCTCGGATCGGAAGCCAGGATTTAATCCACTTAATATGAGTTGTATCGATCCCGGACTCAGCTCAGCTCCCCCCCACCTTGCAAACCCCCCCCTAACCCTGAGCCGCTTAATATGCACCACATTGATTATCTGCACTGCTAATTTTTCCATCTGGCCCCTGTTCACGCAGGGCACTCAGGTAACACTTGTCTCCCTGCTCCCCCGGCCTCCTGGGGTGCAGCCACACGCCACGGGGGGGTTGACCACTGACGCACTGTTTTGAAGTCACTGCACCCCTCCAGAGCACCACTGTCGCCTCTGAATGGGAGTCTCTGGCTTCTTCCCTCAAGGAAATGATGCACACCAACCAGGCACCCAGACACTGGAATTGGTTCTACCCTGCTCCCTGATAGCATGGGGGGAATAGCCATGAGTGCCTCAGTTTACTCTGCAGGTAATCAAGGAAACTGGCTATTGCCATTTGAGGCACAGCCCTGTACACCCGGGGGTACAGGGATTGGACACGCAACAGTGTCCACAGTTAGAACCCCCCAGCCATAGACCACACACAGGAAGCTAAGGGGTTGTGGGTCCCTCCTCCCCATCCCTTCTGCCAGAGTTGGGGGGCAGTTCACTTCCCGCTGGGCACAAACCACCCCCTGACCTTGTGAGCCACCACTCGCCTCTGCCACCAGTTGTTAATAAGTTAATGGTTATGGGACGGCTCTGCTGGGACGACGGCTGCATTCGAAGGCACTGCTGGTTCCTGGGGGTACGCTACTCCCCTGACCCCACAGCCCCGACGGGTGCCGAGATGCTCGCTCACCCCAACATCGCCAACCGCAGCGGTCGCCCCACCGGTGGGGCTGGACACCTCCGTTTGGAGACCTTCCCCAGAACCGTGGCTCCCCCCCAAGAGCCTTTCATCACGCTTAATATTTAACGGCGCTTTATAGAGCAGCAGGTTTAATCAGCGCTGATAATGCGGCAGATCCGGCAGGTCATTAAAACCCCCCTCCCCGCCACAGCAGGCACTGCCGCTCCCGGGAGGGCTGCCTGCTGCAAACATTAACCCGGCTCTGTGCAAGGTGAGGGACTGTGTGCTGGCAGAGCTGGCCTTGAGACGGGCAGCCCCCTGCCCACAGCCCCGGGGTGAAGTGGGGGGGCTCACAGGGTCCCCAGCCTCCTGCTCAACACATTTTGCAGGAGGGGAAGCTGAGGCATGGGGTACCGGCTCAGCTCCCCCAAGGGCTGGACGCAGAGGAAACATGCTGTGTGGTGCCACTGTGGGTGCCATCCAAGGCCCCGTCCTGCTGTGTGCCCCACCTGTCTGGGGGCTGCAGCACGGCGTGGGGTGGTCTCGCTTCCCGGAGAACGCGCGTCCCCCAAGATCAGCGCCTTGTTACTCGTTCATGGCTGAGCAGGCAGGGAGTCAATGAGCGGATTTGTTCGGGTTAACCTCCCTGACCTGCCGGCGCTTGCCACACCACTGCCTCCCCCTCCAGCCTTGCCCTGCTCCTCATATCTGCCTCCCTCTCCATTCTTGTCTCCCTCACGATCCCTCCCTGAGTGACTGAAGTCGTGGGACACCCCCCTGCCTTCCATCCCTCCTGGGGTGATCAGAGTCCTGGGCTCCTGTTCATCACCAGCACCACCCCAGGTGTTCCCGGGGGACATCCACATGCACACCCTGTGTGTGCACACAGGGCACGTCCTGGGGGGCTGTGCACGGACACACCTTGTATAGGGCTGGGTGAGTATGGGGGTGCATACCCGGCGGGGGGGGCAGGCTGTGTGCGTGCCTGGGATGTGTACTGGCTGCTCAATACCTGCTCACCCTCGTGCACCTCTGGCCCCATCCCCTTCCTCTGTCTGCTTTGAAGGGATGATGTGGGAGAAAGGGCTGGTGGCCCTCCCCACCCGGCTCCCCCCATGCAGGCAACCCTAGTCCCTGTCTTGGCCTCCAAAGAGCTGAGTGCCCAAGGAGAAAGAGCATTTGGGGCTGGTGGTCACCTATGCCCTGCCACAGACCTGGGATGTGAGCTCTGGATCCACGATGGAGCAGCCCCAAGCTGCAGCCTACAGAGGAGAACAGCCCCACCAAAGCAGGCATCGCCACTGGCTGCCCTGTACCCCAGGGAACGCAGTTACGCTCTCCCGCTGCACACTCATGCACATAACAGCCTGCTCTGCAGGTGCACACAATCTTGTGCCTGCTCTCCTTGTGCAACTCACCCTGGACTCAACATTCTTGGACAAACAGCAGCCCCACAGCTGCTCACACAGCCCCCAAATATGCTCCCCCTCTGCTCAGACCCTATGCACACTTACACACCCCTATGCACTCTTCCTGTGCACATACAATCCTTGTGCACATCCATCCATCCCCTTTATACACTCTCCCCATGCACAACCACTAATGTGCATGCCCACACACATGCCCCCCTCCTGTGCATGCTCATATGTTCCTACACGTCCCTCCTGTGTACACTCACACAATCCTATACAGCTTGTCCCCTATGCACACTCACCCCCACACACACCTGAGCTCGCTCCCACACCCCCACACAGCTCCAAAATGGCCTTTGGACCAAAGTCCACCACCTAAGATCTAACCTCCCTGCTGCAGCCCTGCCCAGCTGGCTGCCAGCGTGGGGAATTTACTTCCATTATTACTCCAGTTAGTGGATGATCAGAGGCCCCAGGTGTGTGTGGGGGTGCATCACCTTCCAAATTCTTCACTCGCATCTGATCTTGGGGAGGCGGCTGAGGAGGGTGCCAGAGGCAGCTGCAGGATGGGGGCTCCTGACAGTGCTCCTTTGCCCTCCAAAGCGTCTTTATTCTCACACCCTCGACTAGTTTTCACATGTCCTCTCTGGAGCCCCCAGCCTCAAGCGATCAGGACCCCCAGCTGAAAAATGGTGTCACGGCAGCTCCTCAGGCTCCCAGCATTCCCCAGGCTGCAGTGAGACTGGGAAGTGCCCTGGGGCAGCAGGGGGAGGAGGGGGCTGGCACACACCAGGACTGCTCAGCACGCCGGGCTGGAGAACGGGAGCAGAGGTGGTCTTGGAGGGGGCTCAGCCCCCAAACCCTGCCTCAAACACCCATGGGTCCATGCAGTTCCATACATGGAGACAGTGGTACGTGCATGCATGTGGACACACACGCTGGGACACCACACGTGTGTGGGCACAGACATACACGTGGTCTCATACACATTCCTACACACACACACGTATGGGTGCATACACACCCACACACTCGTACAGATCCATAAGCCCATTCCGGCTCTCACATGGGTTCATACACATTTGCACAGCCTATGGATCCATACAGACACACAGGGTCTCCCAAGGATTGCTAAACACAGGAGCACTCACAGATCCACACACGCGCATCAGCCCTCACAAAGGATTAGACACGTACCCCCACATTTACATGGGCACTAACATGGGTCCATGCACTCACTCTGGTCTGTATGCACACACAGCCCCAAAACACTTCTGTATTCACTCCCAGTTGTACCCCAGCAGCCCCTTGCTCCTGCCCTGTGCCCTGCACTCATGCTGAGCTGCTGGAGCTGTTGTAGCTCTGGGGATTAGCACACTGACCCTTGCTGCTGATGCCACCTTCCCGCTGCAGGTGGTCCCGGACTAGGAGCAGAGCTCTGCCCACAAGTTTGCTGGATAGAAGCCTCCAGGCAGACGTGGACAGGAGCAAACACACCACATCCACCCCCCACCCCGCCTCCACAGTGTAACCAGAGACTCTCTAATTTAGCTCTGGGAGCCCTTCAGTTGTTGCTGCACCTGGGTTGAAGATGCGCTGGAGGCGAGGAGGGGGCTGGGGCATGGAGACCACTTCCCTCTCCCCAGGCTCCCCCTCCTCAGCGTCTCCCTCCATTCCCTGGACATTCCTGCCTCCATTCCCTCAATCTCTCAGTGACACCACCACAGAAGAAAGCAAATCACAGACCCTACCACCACATTTTGGGGTGACTCCAAGGCATGAGGTGGAGATCTGTGGCACGAGGAGGTCTGTGGCTACAGCCAACTTGGGGCACTTTCCTCTAGGCTTTGAGATGTGAGTGAATGCATTCACAGCCGGCAAGCCCTCCCTAAAGGCATGTAAGGGACAGGCGTGTGGGTGCAAGAGGCAACTGCCAGTATCAGGGACAGGCAGGGCAGGAGGGAGGACGAACCAGGATTAGGCCGAGGATGATGGCAAACAGCTGCTGGCAAAACCAGCCACCCCCAAATTCACTGCTGAGGCCACTAGATACCTGAGAGTCCCTAAAGGGCTGGCTGGGGCTCACCCCTGTCAGCTGCTCTTGGGAAGGGAGGAAGGAGCTTCAGAGGGTCCTGTTTCCCCCAACCACAGATGGGTCTGAACATTCTGGTGGGGCCCTGGCAGGGAAGGTATCCTCCTGCCAGCAAACACTCCACTGACAGCTGGACACAAAGCCCAGGTGTTTGAATCCCTCCTGCCCTGGGGGACAGAGAAGGAAGCCTGGGGATTTGGTGGTGTTCTTCCATTGCCTAGAGGCAATGAGAGCACCCATCCCTGTGTATAAGCAGAGCTCCCCTGGCAGGAAAACTGAGTTCATGGAGCTGAGCTGGCACCAGCAATGCCAAGCTCTTAATCAGTGCCCTCCAAGTCAAATGTGATGCAGCACCACAGTACTGCAACTTGGCAGCATCTCCGTCCTTGAGGAAGTTGGGGTTCATGGGTAGTGCACGGTCAGACCCCATTCGGTGCCCCCCACCTCAGGGCTGGGGCTGCCTCACAGCCCTGGGTGTGGAGACCTCCCAGACCTTTGCTCAGATCTCTACCCATGTGTCCTTATCAATGTACATAAACTGGCGCCAGGGGCTGATGCAAGAGGCAGGGGTGAGGGGGTCTCAACCTCGTAACGGCAGAGCGGCCCTCCCAGTCAGAGCAAAGGTCTCACCAGCCCCCACCCCACCTCCCCAAAGCAGTGTCTCAGGAAGCATATAAAACCAGGACAAACACGGGATATTTCCCCAAAGTGCTCCTCTAGGCAACCCTCAGGGGGTTCCTCCACCACGCCCTTGTTTGCTGCTCCCATTCTTAGCACCACTGCACCGTGTGGAAACCCTTCCATGGCTGGTCCTGCACCAATCCTCCAACCCATCCCCATAGGTGATGCCATGATGGCTTGGGGCAGTTTCAGGTAGGGAGTCCTGGTGGGAAACATAGCCCTGGTCACCACAGGGTCTCTCTCCAGTTCTGGGGCCCCCATGCCCACACTACCAGTGCCCCAGCAGCTTTCCAGTATGCTTTCCCCCCACCTCCCTCTCGCAGCATCACAGCCCAGCCCCTGGGAAACCTCCAAAAGCCAAAGCACAGCCTCCCCACTTACTCCCTGTGGAGAGCAGAGAACCTGTTCCCCAGGCTGGGTGAGCCACAGCCCTGCAGCCTGGGGAGGGCCCAGCAAGGACATGTCCCTCCCAGGCAGGGGTATGTCCCCTCCTGCATGATGACAGAGGAGGGACGGGAATGACAGCCACCCTGCAGACCACAAAGCAAGCTGGCACCACAGCCTGCTTTAAACTTCAGGGGCACATCCACTGTTCCCTGGGCTGTCTGGGACATGCCATCAGGTGGGAACTCAGGTGGGGGTCTCCAGAGCAGGGGTGCATTACCTTTCCAATCATGATTGGAAAAAAAAAACAAAAGAGAGCAAGCAAGGAAGGAGCCAGCTCTGGCCCTGGGAAGTAATGGCAGGATTTATCTCGCACCCCAACCTCTCCTGCCATCTCTCTCCCAGTATTCACAATGCTCCTGCCCTGCACGAGGAGCACAGGCAGCCCCAGCCAGGGGCAGGGCGTGAGGCTGAAGGACGAGAAATGCCGGGGATGCTTTCTCTAGCCTCCGCGGGAGGGAGGAGCCGCTTCCCACCTCCCGGCTGACCCCAGGAACCGGACAGTCAGCCTTTTTCTCTGCAGCAGGGTGTAATGTAACACTTCCCGGACGAGCTGTTTGGCCTGCGCAGCTCACCCACCGCGGCCCTCCCCGGGCTGATTCAAGGAGCGTCGGGCACTGGCAGCAACCCCGGGCACGGCCGCAAGGCAGGTGCTGCCTGTGCCCCTGTACCTGCCGCCTCACAGGCAGGCAGGTGCCCAGCGGGTGAGCCCTGGCCCCTCCAAACAACAACGTATTGAGCACTCCTGAAACAAAAAAGGCCCCATAACAGCCAAAAGTTGAGTCTCTGTTGCTCTTCCCATCCTCTCCCACCAGAACTGGATGAGGCAGTAACTGCCTTCCTCCTCCTGTTCCTGAGCCGTGCCATCCTAAAATGCCACACACCAGCTGTACAGGGACATCTCTGTCCTCTCCCCTCACCACATCTTCCCTGTCACCCACTGTGCCCCTCTCTCCCTGACAGTGAAGCTTATGGGGAGCACAAACCTGGCCTGGTGCTGTGCACTCCATGCCCACACCCTTGTGTGGAGTGGCACTCACCATGCGCTAACCAGCACATTAAACACAGGCACATCTTTCTTCCGTCCTATATATGAGCCCTTTCCCTGCACCAGATCTCAGTGGCACAGGGGTGTCCCCCATGCCCAGCCAGAGCGAGGCAGCAGGATCAGTGTGCTGCTCCCTCCAATGTAGGAAATAATTTGGCTCCATTTACCAGCCACAGTATGACCTGGCCCTTGCAGGGACACAAGGGAGCTCAGCTCCATGGCTTGCTGGCTCCTTGGGATAACCACGCACACCAGAGCCCTTGCCCTTTTTCACCTCTGCAAAACCTCTGTGGACAGGGGTCAGCCTGTTTTACCCGTTATGGAAAGCACCGGGGATGCAGGTGGGCACAGGGAGATGCCTGGACACGGGGCACCCCATCATGATGCAGGGCCTGTGGACAGGCAAAGGGAACACTGAGGAGGTGGAATCACGAAGCAGGGGTGAGGCAGGGTTTGGTGGCAGGGAGATGGGGAGCACATGAGGATGCCTATTAGGGTGGGACAGGGCTTAGGGGCAGGGGCAGTGAGGAGCATTCAGGGAGCACTCATTTAGAGGAGGACGAGGAGCCAGGACTGGGATGCTGGGTTGCACTGATTGTACTTTCCCGGGATGAGGTTTGGGGGCAGTGGATGGATACCTTGGGGGTTCTCATTTAGCATGGCATTGCAATAATATCTGGGGCTAATAGGTGTACTGGGGCTGTCTGCTTGGCTTGGGACTGGGATGGGGTGTGGGGTTGAGCATTTAGGGTGGGACACAGACAGTGTTTGGGTGCAGTTTGGGGGCATAAGAGGTGCCCATTCAGGGAGGGCTGAACCCCGAGTTTGGGGGCCTTGGAGGGACACCAGGGATGCCTGCCCGGAGCAGCTGGTGCTGGTGACGGGCAGCGATGCCTCCTACCTGCTTGAACTGCTCCTCGTAAGTCCACTCGTGGTGTGGGGGCGGCGGCGGGTCGTGGGTCTCCCCTTCTTCCTCCTCCTCCTCCTCCTCTTCCTCCTCCTCCTCCTCTTCCTCCTCCCCCGGAGCGGCGGGCGGCGGGCGCGGGCCGGAGGCCGGGCGGCGGCGGGGACCGGCGGGCGGCGGGCTGGGGCCGGGCTCGGCCGGGGGCCGTCGGGGAGCGCCGTCGGGGCCGCGGGCCAGGCGGGCCGCCTGCTGCCGCTGCAGGCTCTCCATCACCGCCGCCAAGCGCAGCCCCCCCGCCGCCCCCGGTCCCCGCGGCGGGGCGGCCGGCTGCGGGCACAGGGCACGGCCTCAGCGCCGCCGGCGGAGGAGCAGGAGGAGGAGGGAAGGGAGGAAGCACCCCCCACCCCACCCGCTCTCCCAGCCGCTCCCGGGGGCCTTGCCCAAAAGTTGCCCGCGGAACCGTCGCCGCGCCGGGCGCGGCTCCCGCTGCGGAGGGGCTGCCTCCTCCCGCCGGGACCACCCGCTCACCCTACGGGGGGCCCGGCCCTCCGGTACCACATCCCCGCTCCTCCGGTGGACGCCCTTCCCGCTCCTACCGGGGACAGGTCCGACCCGGGACCTCCGTCAGTGTCTTACTCGCTTCTCGGTCGGCTTCGGACCCATGTCCTGGTGGGACTCCCGCCCCTGTTCCACCGAGAACCGCGTCCTACCGGGTACCCTCTTCCCGCTCCCTCCGGAGACCTCCGCCCCGACGGTCCCACCGGGAACCGTCTCCTACCTAGCCGCTCGCCGCCTCGTCCCCCCCGGGACCCCGTCCCGATCCCTCCGATGCTCCCACCGGGCACCCTGGTCCTCCAGGGACCCTCCTCTTGCTCCCACCGGGGATCCCCATCCCGCTCCCTGTCCGACGCGGGTGCCCCCACCCCGCTCCCGCCGCGCACTCCCGCCCTGCCGGGGCCCCTCCGACCGCTCCGTCTCTCACCAGGGCGGGTTTGGCCGCCAGGCTGGGGTTTTCCACCATGCCGCCGGCTCCGAGCGCCGCCCGGGGCTCGCCCCGCCGTCCCGGGGGGCACTGCCGGCTGCTCCGCCCGGTCCCGGCCCCGACCCGCCGCTCACATGGCGCCGCGCCCGCCGATATTTCTTTTATTCCGCAGCAGATGAGGGTGGGTGGGATTTTTCCCTCTTTTCTTTCTTTCTCTCTTTCTTCCTTTTTTTTTTTTTTCCCTCTCTCTTTTTTTTTTTTTTTTTTTTTTTTTTTTTGCAACAAGTGGCAGTCAGAAGCAACACCCCTCCCCGCTCCCATTTGCTAGCGCACGTCAAGGGAGTCACCCGGGGAGGGCCGGGCTTGCGGCAGCCCCGGAGGGTTGCCCCGGCCGGGCCCGCCGAGAGCCAGCCCGGGGCCGCTCTGCGGGGAGCGGCAGGAGGGGCCGGGGCTGGAGGCGCAGGGGGCTGGGTGACCCCCAATTTTTGTGTGTTCTTGCGTGCTTTGGGGTGCTGGAAGAGGAGAGTGCATGGGAGTGCGTGCAGGCTCTCCGGGTGTGCACACATCGATGTGTGAGGAGAGGGGACTGTATAGGAGGGGTACGCGAGGGGTTTGTGCACAGATGTTTGAGTGTTGCACCCGTTGCACACCTTTACGGAGGTGTGTGTGTAGATATCTGTGTGTGCTGGGAGAAGGTCTTTTGTGAGTGTGTGTGTTCATTGCTTGAATGCATAGGTATGTGCACGCTGAGACAGACGAGCATCCACCACACGTGTGTGCAGGGTGTCTGAGCACACCTGTGTCTGTGCCTGCTGGGAGAGGTGAGTGCATTGCACGCCTGCAGTCTGAGCACATGTGTGTGTGTTTGCTGCTGGGGACAATAATACATGCTTATATCTGCATGTGTGTGTTTTGTGTGTTCACCTGCTGGTGTGTGCAGTCCGTGTCAGGAGAGGTGGGGGTGTGTGCTGTGTGCACAGGCAGGTGGGTGCATGTGCTTGTGTTTGGGGGTGATTTGGGTGTCAATCCATGTGCAGCTGCAAAGGGATGTTTAGGGCAAGCTCCAAGTGCTGAACCCTGACTACATCCTCATCCAGCAGCAATGTCCCATGGTGGGGACTGAGGCCTGCCCTCACACTGGGACCTCTGAGGGATTCTCCTGAGGAATGCTGTGTGTGCCTGTTCCCTGGTTGAAGGGATCAGACTGCAGTGTGGTCTGGATGCCCAGATAGGCTTCCTGGCACGGGTGGGATAAGACCAAGCACCTCCTCTGTCACTGGAGTGGCTCAGTGCTGCTGGCTTGCCCTGTAGCCCTGCTTGCAATGGGGTAAACTGTGGAACGAGGGTATCATCAAGCATGTTTCCAGATGTCAGACAAGGATGTAAGATGGAGTGAGGACATAGTATCTCACTGCTCTGGGTGGGCCAGAGGCCATGGGGAAGCACAGGGCTTCACCTGCTGGCAGCTTCCCCACACTGTTTCCTCACTCCCCCTCCACCTGCCTGCCTGCCAGTTTTTCCTGACCTCATTTTTATGGAGGAAACTTTTCCAGGAGGCAAAGGAGGTGCCTGGTTTTCCTTGGGCTTTTTTTGGCCAGGGCAACTGCAGGGTCTGCATGAATCCCTGGGGAGCAGTGTCATCCCACATCACTGGGACTGTGGCTTTGGCTCCATCCCATAACCAGAGCAGTTGGTCACTGAGACTTCATGCTGCTGCACTGGGTATCAGTGGCATGGAATGACAGAGCTTGGGTGCCAAGGGCTGCTGGCCCTGTCCCCTCCACAGCCACCTGTGTGGCCAGGGGCAGCCAGCATGAGCCAAATCCTCCCTTTTCCTTGGAGCGTCTTGCGGAAACAGCCACTGACCGTGGCTGTGGCAGGAGCTGACGTTGCTGGGCTGATCCTCTGCCCCCTTCACTATTTCATTTTGTGGGGAAAAGCTTCTACTTCTGGGCTCTCCAGCTTCCCTGTGAGCATCTCTGGAGAAACTGCCCCTTGTTTTGCCATGGCACTGATGATTCTCAGGGCTTCTTGGGCTCCTGGCACCCCAGCCGCACTGAACATAGTGCAGCACGCTCACCAGAGAGGCTCTCCCGGAAATATCAGACCCTTCCCTGGGAAAGCAGGGCAGCTCCCGACCCTGCAGGGCCCCCAGACGCTGTTTATGTTTGCACAGGAGATAAATTAGCTGTCGGCTGTCCTATTTCAGGGCTGGACAGCTGTAGCTTGCGCTGGCCCATCCCATCCAGCTGCAGCAGAGGTAGGGACCTCCCAGTGCTTGTCAGCCCCTCTGATCATTACTTTGTTGGTGGCTGGCATTCTTGTTGAATTGCCACTGGGAAGATGAGACCTGGCCCTATTCCAGAGGGATCCACTGAGCCAGATGACCCCCAGGACTCATTGCACGGACACCCATCCTCCATGGCTCCAGCCTCCCCTCACAGTGGTGCTGCCTTGCAGCCCAGGGTGCTGGCACCCTCTGCTCTGGGCTGTGCCTGATCCACTGCACACTGAAGGCTGGGCTGGGTGGGATGAGACAGACTTGGTACTGGTAGTGGGACTACTCCAAGGCTCAACATGCAGGTGTTTGGTGAAGCTCCCCTTCTCCAAGGCAGAGGGGTTGAGATGCTTGGGTCAGTGTAGCACCCAGGGATGTGGGATGTGGCTAGGCTGGCTAAGTGGCAAAACCAAGGTCTCCAGGGGGTGCAGCATGCCCCATCACCTTGGACTTGGCCACCAAGGGACCAGCCTGACGAGCACGACTCAGTTCCTCTTTAGAGCCTGCACAGTGACAACAGCAGTTCTGGGGTTCTGCACTTGTGTCATGAAGTACGTCTGTGCTCAGGCTCTCCTCCGTGCAGCAAGCAGGACCATGTCACCTCCACCCTCCTGCTCAGTGTTTTGTACTGATGGGGTCCGGTGATGCTCCCAGCTGGAGAGAAATTCCCCAAAGGGCTATTGACAGCTGTGGTTGAGGCAGCACAGATAGATAGTGGAGGTATAGACGGGCACAGCAGACAGTGGAGTGGAGTGAGAGATACTCGGAGCAGAGAGATACCGCAGGAGGAATCGAGAGATAGATCCTGTGGGCTGATCAATACCCACTGCATGTGGAGGGACAGCAAGATAAAGCAAATTGCAGGGGGAAGGTGTTAGGAAGGCAGCGATGTGCATTTGTCCTGGTAGTGGCTCTGGGGAGATGCCACTCACAGTTGCTTCAGCTGGGGCTGAGGCAGAGCCAGACCCAGACCCAGGGTGCGGGTGTCTGTGGCTTACTCTCCTTGCCCGTCTCCAGCCACTCCACAAGGATTTGGTGTCCTTTAAGGTAGCCTGGGGTCCTATCTGGCCTCTGGGTACCAGAGGGTGCCTATCTTCTGTGTGTCCTGGTCACACTCTCTGCCCCTACAGGGATGCCTCTGCTGTCTGTGGGTATTTTGAAGGATGGGTGCCTGGGCAGCCAAGGGGGAGAGGAGCAGTTGAAGTGCAAGCCTTGGCCCTGGCACAGGGGCTGTGCTGCAGCTGGGTGACTGTGGATGAGTTTCCACCCTGTGGCTCAGTTTCTCCATGAGAATCAAGTGATAGTAAGCTGTAGGGAGTGGGGTCAAGCCAGCATGGATCCAAGCATGGATGAGGAGGTGTGGGGAGGAAGGGGCAGAGGTACCAAAAGCCTTCATGACATGCTTTGTCCAGGACCCATTTTTCCTCTTTGGTCACTGGAGACACTTAACCTGACTAAGAGGCTGCAAACACGTGCAGCAAAGGGAAGGGATGCTTTTTGGAAACCTTGAATGCCTGGCACTGTCTGTGCTCAGTGCTGGGATTGGGGAAACCCCTCCTGCTGCAGCAAAGCAGCCAGGGTTCCTGAGTCTGAGACACCAATGCTGCATGGTTTCTCTGCTTGGCATGTCCCAGCCTAGCTGGGAATGCTGAGGAAGGCACCCTCAGAGCAGCCCTTAGCATGGACCAGGCTGCTGTCCCTGCGGCCAGGCTGGGGGGGATCCCCCACCCGTGATGGAGTTATTGACACAGGCGCTACAGAAAACACTGCTGAGATTGTTCACACTAATGTTATTTAGCAGCAATATTTCCGTAATAAAAGAAATCAATGGGCAAGAGAAAAGACCTGTCCAGAGCTTTGATTTTCTTATTTTAATGGCATACTTATTTACTCCCACCAGCGTGCCCATCGGATTTTCATTATGCGGCCTTCGCTGTAAGTGGAGCGGTATTGATACGAGCTGCTGAGTTAGCGCCTTCCCAGGCGGACCAGCTTGTGTGGGATCGCTTGTGTTTCCCAACAGGGCCCAGCTAGACCCCAGGGAAGGGCCACAGTGTGGGGCCAGGGAGGCCTCGCAGCCCATGGGAACACACACGTGTGAGCACACCCAGCCTGTGTGTGCCCACGTGCATGTGTGCATACACACGATCTGACTATGAGCACACAGGTGAGCAAAAGGGTGTACATACCTGCTGGTGCATGCACTGCACACTGTGCACATGCACATGCATGACACACTTATCTCACCTGCACAGGCACATGCACACGTGCACATCCTACCCACGTGTCCCAGCACTCACATGTGTGCAACTGCCCAGACTGTGTGGACAGGCAAACGATTGTTCTACTTATATACACTCATGTGCCACCACCTGTTGTGCCTACACCCACCTGAAAACTATTCTACATGCATGCACCCACCTGCACGACTTGGCAATACACACAGACACACACACACACACACACACACACACAGAGACAACAATCCTGCCTGCCTCCATGTATACATGCATGTAGCATGTCTGCCAACATGTGTACGTGTGTATGTGTGTGTGTGTGTGTGTATACCTCTCAGAACCATCACCTGCTGTGTCTAGGTCCATCCACCACAAACCCAACATTGGCACTGTCCCCCAAAAGGATGGAGCCCCCTGGGCTCTAAGACCCCCCATGGAAGCAGGGACCTGGCATCAGCCCAGGCTTTTGGTCCCCAGCGACTGCAGTGGAGAGAGGAGTAACAGCACCATCTTCTGCCAATCCCTGGGAGCTGAGACAGGGCTGATCCTGCCCAACACTGTACCCTCTATCTCCCAGGACCCCAAGAGGGATGAGACCACCTTCCCTGGGGACACTCAGCTGTCAGGAGGGCTACTGCTGAGCATGTGGCTGGCCTTTGCCATGGCAGGGCTTAGCATGCTCCAGAGATTCTCCCAGACACCTGAGCATGTGGGATGAACAACTTTATTACTGTTATCTCTATTCAGGTAGCAAATTAAGAAGTAGCCCATGTGCAGGGCTGCTGGTCAGCAGACAGGGACAGTCCACAGAGGAGGAGGAGCAACATGCTACAGGCCTGGGTGGCCAGGGACACACACGTGCTTGGCAGCAGCGTGGAGGTGAAAGTCCTCCACCATGCAGTGAGCCCACATGGGTCTGGCCACAGGGATGCAAGCAGGGTCCACTGCTGGGTTCCACTGGGGCACTGCAGCGCTCTGTCAGCAGCCGGGATCCCATGCCGGGAGCCGAGCAGAGTGGCTGTCCCCATGGGATCTCACAGCCAGAGGAAGCATTTTGAAGGGCGAGATCCCATCCTGAGCTAGTAAAACAGACATTTGGGCACTCGAGGACACTGGGTACGTGCATAGCCAAGAGGCCATGCAGAATGGGGTTTCCATTAAGGCGACAGACGGTGGGTTTCCCCCTTAGGGGGGGGACTGCAGGGAGGGGACTGTGGGAAAGGGACCCTCTTCCAGCCCTGGCCCATCCCCTGGGGCAGATGACACACAGGGGACCAGGGGGATTTCCAGCACAGAAGCTGGACATTCCCCCACTGCGGGGGGGTCTCAGCGCAGATCCTGCCCCGTGCCAGGGTGACACTGTGTGCTGCCAACCTACATCAGCAGGGATGGAGCCACGGGAGATGCTGCCAGCTGGACACAGTGCTTTGCGCTGCCCGCAGTCCCGGCAGGCTGCCAGGGAGATGGGGGACTTACTGGCTGACCTTTACAGTCGGTGCTCTAGCCTGGCTCACCCTGTGCGCCCAGCCCTGAGGGTGGCATCCTTCTCCTGATGTCTCAAGAGCTGCAGAAATTTTGTGGGGCCTGGGGACAGCCAGCTCCAGCCCCTCTCCCGTTGCATGCTGAGAGCACACAGAGGTGTTTGTACACTGCAAGGCCACTCCAGCCCCGAGGGATGGAAAAGCTGGACATGACTCTGATAGAAAAGAGAGAGAGGCAAGTAGTAAAGAGAACTAGTGGTCTGTATTGCTGTGACCACCAAGATCCCTCTGTCCTGGCACCCCGTTGGCCTATGGGGAAGGACAGAGAAATTTGGGGAAGGCACAGGGGATCTCCTGCTGCCTCTGCTAGAACCTGGGCTTGGGGAGGAAGAGAGAAAGGCTGGGAGGAGTGGAGCCAACTGGGCTCGGCAGGGTGCCCTGGCAAGACTGGCTCAGCATCCAAAGGTGCTGAAGAAGGCATTGGCTTCCAGGAGCAGGCCCTTGGCATAGACACGCAGGGTGTAGAAGAGGGTGACAAAGTCCTGAGTGCTGAAGAGGGTGTCAGCCAGGGCGAAGGCGAGTGTGGAGGGGATGAAGCCCCGGCCGTACTCCACCATCCAGGTGCCCGCGCTCCACTGCACTGATGTGGCCTCTCCTGCCTGGTGCACGATGGTGTCTCCTGCCAACAAACACAACCAGAACGGCTCCCAGGAGCTGCCCCACATCATGCCCAAAGGGGAGACACCTGAGATTGGGACCTGCAAGGCTGAGCATCCCAACCCACCCCCAGCCTTACTCACTTTTCTCTTACTGCCAGCCACTGAGGTGCTGGGATGTGTCACTGGGGACATAAACTGCCCTATCCAGAGCTTTTGGCCAGCTTGAAGCAAGGGGCTTTATGACAGTGAGTGGCTTTGTCCCAAGGACATGGACACAACCCACAGGGTGCTATGGCTACTGCACTTACCTGGATAGTAGATCTCACTTCTGGTGGTCCCCTCCTTCCACTGCCGGAATGTCCCAGAGATGACAGTGTCAGAAATATCTGCCCAGTACCGACCTATGGGAGGACGGACAGCACTGGCTGAGCATGTCCCTGCCAGGGACAGTGCAGGAGCTCAGGTCTGAACCATGGAGCAGCTCTCCGGGGGTGAAGATACCAAGCCCCAGGGCCTCAATACACCAAGAAGCGCAGAAGGGTCTGGTACCCAGGCTGCCTGTGTGAACAGCCAGCCTGGGCTGCTTGGTGTCCTTAAGCCCCATCGTTTCCACCTTGTTTGGCATTTGCTTCCTGCTGAAGCACCGGGAGATGAGATGTCTGCCATTGCCTGCCAGCTGGATGCGGAGAGTCCTGGCCACACAGCATGTCATGCACAGGGACCCACAGGTGCTGCAGGACACCACGCAGGCTAGGCCCCACAAATTATTTTCCAGCATCGTCCACCCCATACAAGAAGTGAAGCAATGCCTGTGCCAGGCACACCACAGCCAGGGTAGCTGGACCCAAACAAGTAGAGTGGAAAGAGCTCACAGAACAACCCTGCCTGCCAGACCTGTCTCCCTGCTTACCTGAGTGGCCCCCGGTGTCAACAGCTGTCCCGAAGAGCAGCACGTACTCGGTGAGCGAGGCATGGAGCAGGCACATGGAGCCCATCCACCCGCCTGCATTCACAAACACCCACTGCAGGTCCTCATCTGGCAGGATGTGGCCTGGGTGCTTCTTTCGTAGCTCCACAATGATCTTGGAGAAAGCCAGCTCATGGTCTAGCCCTGCAGCAGCCAGAGTCACTGTAAGTCCCCGGCAGTGGAAAAGCTCTGCTGGCCACCCCCAGAATCCCCTGCACAGCCACAGGGTCCCAGCGCTCTCTTAGAGGGGTCTGCCTAAGGAAGATGTCTCTTCTCCCCAGCTTTCAGCCCGCTGACCCATCTCTATCGTCTCCCTGGATAGTGATAGAGAATAAACAGCACCAAGTGCTCCAGTCCTATAGCCCACCTCAGGTGACAGGCAATAGGGGGGTCCCAAGCAAAGTGACAGTGCTCCTGCCCTGGTGACATGCAGTCCCGACCCTACACCCTATGCCCTACAGGGACAGCTCTCCCCTCCAGCCCCAGCGAGGGGGCCACTTATGCCTCTGACTCACGTGGGGCTTGGTCCCCTAACCTGGCCCAGCCCAAGGACCGAGAGAACCGCCCCAGGCCCGGGTCCAGTCTCAACCGGGCTGGGTGACGCCTCTGTCCCGGTCCCCATCTCTCCTTTGCTTCAGCCCCATTTTCCACTCCGCTTCCCCCATTCTCCCTGTGGCTGTTCCCTGTACCGATCCCCTCCCTATCCTGGTCCTGCTGCCCAGTCTCAGCCCCTGGCTGACCCCATTCCCCCCGTGATCCCGGCCCCCCTGTACCGGACTCGCCTCGGTCCCTCGCCCTCGACACGGCTCCCCTCTCCATCCCAGGCCGCCGCTCCCCGCCACGTCCCCGGTTCCGCCCCCCATCCCAAATCCCCATCGCCATACCCCCGTCCCTCCTCGCTTCCCCTCCCCGCCGCTACCCTCCCCGGTCCCCAGGGGCGGCCGCGTTACCCGCGTGGTGCCGGGCGAGCTGTGCGATCTCGGCGGGGGTGAACTCGTACCGCTTGGCCGCCAGCCATCCCCGCAGCACCTGCAGCACCAGCGCCAGCGCTCCCAGCGCCAGCCCGGCCCGCAGCGCCCGCCGCCCCCACGCCGCTCCCATGCCGCGCTCCGCCGCCCCCCCGGCACCGGGAGCGGGAGCGGGACCCGGCCCGGGACCGCCCCCGCCGCGGCCACGCCACGCACGGCCTGGGGCGGCTGCGCCGGCGCGGGGGGGCGGAGCGGGAGGCTGGAAGGGGCCGATCCCGCCGGGTTTCCGGGAGCGGGCAGGCATGGAGCCAGCGCCGGCAGGGCAGAAGGAGGGGGGCAGCCGCTTCCGCGCCAGCGGTACGGACGGGGCTGCTTTCCTCCCTCCCCTTCCTCCCTCCCTCCCTCCCTTTATCCTTCCGGACCCCCCAGTGGAGCGCAGCACAGCCCCGGGAAGCGGGAGCTGCGGGAACCCTCCCTGCCTCGGGCGGGTGGTAGCGGACTGGGACAGGGAGGAAGGGGTGAAGCTGGGAAGGTTCAAAGTCTCTTGCATGCCCTCCTCTTGTGGGAGGTGAGTGTTTGTGTAACCCATCTGCAGGGGGATCTGCCCCCCCGCGTCCCTCTCTGACGCCCCGCTGCTCTCCCCTGCCTGCAGAGCACCAGCACGCTCGTTACAACCCTCTGCGGGACGACTGGGTGCTGGTATCGGCCCACCGGGTGAAACGCCCCTGGCAAGGGCAGCTGGAGAAGCCGCCCCCCGAGGATGTACCCCGCTGGGACCCCAAGAACCCCCTCTGTCCCGGGGCCACCCGGGCCAATGGCGAGGTACCACCAAGGGGCCCAGGGGACCGGGCTCCCCCAACACCCTCTCCCATCCTGATCCCGTCTCTTGCCCCGGCAGGTGAACCCCCAGTACGAGGGCACTTTTGTCTTCCCAAATGACTTCCCTGCGCTGCAACCTGATGCTCCAGAACCTGGTAACTTCTGGGGGTAGAATAGGCTGCCAGGGACCCCTAGACTTGGGTCTTGGAGCGGCTGCAAGGTGGCCTGGAGAGACATGGGTGCTGCCCCAGCACCTTCTCCCTCTGTACTCTCTGTTCTTCCCTAGAGGACAGTGATCACCCCTTGTTCCGAGCTGCCCCAGCCAGGGGTGTGTGGTAAGTACCTCCATGGCTCCAGGGAATCTGGGACACAATTTGTCCAGAACCTGCGAGGTGATGCTGGACTGAGCCTGCTCCCCTCTTGCAGTGCCTGTTCTGTGCACATCTGCGCTATTTTGGGGTCATTCTGGAGGTCTTGTCGCTGTCCCTTGTTCCACTGCATCCAGCAGGACTGTGAGGATCTCTGGAGATACCCACAGTCCCAGCCACATGTGTTTCCTCCACAGCAAGGTGATGTGCTTCCACCCCTGGTCGGACCTGACGCTGCCCCTCATGTCCCTGGCAGAGATCCGGACTGTCATCGATGCGTGGGCAGAGCTGGCGACCGACCTGGGTGCTTCCTACCCCTGGGTGCAGGTGTGGGACTGGTGGGGGCTGCTCTTTTCTGGCTGGAGGTGGGGGGCCAGTGCTGGGTACTCTGGCAGCACCAGGAGTTAGGACCATCCTAGTTGTGTGTGGGTCCCCTGTCCCTACGTTGTGCCTCGCTGAGCCTTTCCATGTGGGTGTGAGGCTCTGTTCCCCTGTGGATGCTTCCCTGCCTTGCTGGGGGCACCACAGCAACTCGCAGTGGGGACCCTGCGGCCGGGACATGCTGGCTGCACCTCTTCCTCTGCAGATCTTCGAGAACAAGGGAGCGATGATGGGCTGCTCCAACCCGCATCCCCACTGTCAGGTGAGGCTGTCCAATCTGTCGCCTGGCTGAACCGTGAGTCCTTGTCGGCTACCCTACAACAAACCCCCGGGGAAGATGTGAACGGCAATTCCCCCCCCTCCTCCATGCAGTGAGGAGACCCCATGCCTGTCCAGTTACCGCCTCTCTCGGAGGCACTGTCGCTTGTGGCTGCCGTAATCTGGACTCTCCACCTGGTGGCAGCAGGGACCCGCAGATGGGCAGCGTGGCTGGGGGTACCCCTGCAAAGGCGGGTGCGAGTCCCTCAGCCCCGTGTCCCAATGTGCTTCCCAGGTGTGGGCCAGCAGCTTCCTCCCGAACGAGGCGCGCCTGGAGGACCGGACCCAGCGTGAGCACCTGAGCCAGCGTGGTGTGCCCATGCTGCTGGAGTACGCTGAGCAGGAGGCTCGCCGAAAGGTCAGGACGTGGCTGTTGTCCGTATCCCCTCCCTGGCAGCTGGATATGTGCCCCAGCCCCCAAGAGCTGGGCCCCAGGAGTGCCCTGGGGCGTTGGGATTGCATAATTCCCCATCAAGCACCATGTCCTGCAGGAAAGGCTGGTGGTGGAGAATGCGGACTGGCTGGTCGTGGTGCCGTACTGGGCCACCTGGCCCTATCAGACCCTGCTGCTGCCCCGCCGCCACGTCTGCCGCCTCCAGGACCTCAGAGAGGGCGAGAGGGACAGTGAGTGGCTCTGATCCTTGTTAGCCCCTGTCACATGTCCTTTGGGCTTTGACCTTCATTAGGAGGTGGCTCTGTGGCAGCTGTGCTGATGCTGGAGGGTCCATGTCCCCTTGGGGTACGAGGCCACTGGGTTTGGCTGAGGAGGGAACTGACACCCCTGTTTTGCTGGGATAAAAGCTTGGTGTCCAGGCACAGGCAGTACTGCAGGTGAGAATAGAGTCCTTTTTGGGGTGATGGTGCTCCCTACTTTTGAGGGAACTCCTGTGGTGTTGCTTGTGCTGTCTGCATGGATGGGGAGAGCATCAACTACCAAGTGCAACCCTCTTGCCTGTCACCGATGTCCACCCAGGGAGGGGTGCTGAGGGTTACATGCCTCATTGCCTGGCATGATGCCTGCCCTCGGAGGGGCTTGGCCAGCTCAGGGTGGCACTCTTCTGCAGGCCTGGCCTCCATCATGAAGAGGCTGCTCATCAAGTATGACAATCTCTTTGAAGTCTCCTTCCCCTACTCGATGGGCTGGCACGGTGAGTGGCGTGGCTGGGGGACCCTCACAATCCCCTCACTCTCATCCCCGTCCCCTTCCCACGGCTCACGCAGCACCTACACCTGCGGCAGGAGCCCCCACAGGCCCCCACCTGGAGGAGGACTGCAGGCACTGGCAGCTCCACGCCCACTACTATCCCCCACTGCTGCGCTCTGCCACTGTCCGCAAGTTCATGGTGGGATATGAGATGCTGGCGCAGGCACAGAGGGACCTCACCCCTGAGCAGGTGTGTGCAGCTCACAGGGATTGGGGGAACCAGGGAGTCCTGTGCTAGGGCTGTTTCTGGGACCAGCCACTGGCTGCCCTTTGTGCTGTGCCCTGCAGGCAGCTGAGCGCCTGAGGAGCCTCCCTGAGGTGCACTACAAAGAAGGGGACAAGGAGATGTGATGGGGAACAGCGGAGCCGGTCCTCATATGTGAGTGTGAGGGGAAACCTTACCCCATTCTACAGCTAGAATGGAGGTCGTAGCCAGGTGAGGAGGTTTCTCCCAGGTAACAAGTGATAGGACAAGAGGAAACAGCCTCAAGTTGTGCCGGGTGAAGTTTAGATTGGATGCTGGGGAAAATTTGCTGAAAGGTTGGTCAGGCACTGAAACAGGCTGCCCAGGAAAGTGATGGAATCACCATCCCTGGAAGTGTTCAAAAACATGTAGATGTGGCACTTGAGGATGTGGTTTAGTAGTGGCCTTGGTAGTGCTGTGTTAATGGTAGAGGACTGTGATTCTATGTGCTTGGTAAGGCCAGGAGCCAACTGGCAGTGCTGAGAGCTGAGGCCTGGGAACTCCTTGTGATCTTGTGAGGCCTTGTGACCCCTCTCAGCTCCCAGATTCTCCTGAGCCTTGTCACAGCTGGTCTGGGTTTTGGGACTGGTTTTACCTGTTCAGGTACTCCAGGCCTAATCCTGTGGCATCCTCACATAGGTGGTGCTGTTCCTTGTCTCCTTCACTATCCTGGCTCTGTCTGTGCCTCCGCAGCATGCTCCTACCACCACCAAAGGGCTTACATTCCTTACCGGTCCAGTCTCACTGGTGAGATTGGGAGTTCTTCCTTCCCTGTGGAGGGACATACCCTCCCCCGACCCCGGACAATAAAATCTGGAAACAAAAGCCCCTCTGCTTGTGCCGTCGTGGCTCTCAGCCCTGGGTGGGAGGTTTAGGGTCTCTCGTGGGGACCCCCAACTGTTGGGGGGGTGGGTGACGCTGGTGGCTGCAGGAGATGTACTGGCACCCCCATGCCTCTTATTCCTGGTCCTGCCTCTGTGCTGCCTCCTCTTCCTCCATGGGGGGAGCTCTGAGTCTGTCTCTGAGTGCTGCAGGCTTGGGGAGGAGTGGGAAGCAGAGAGGAATGGATGTAGACCAAGGCTTAGCGAGCTCCTGGGAGAGGACTGAGTCCTGGCTAACTCACTGCATGGAAGCTGCTGGCTGGAATGGTCAGCCCTGGAGCTGTTCCTCTTCATCCTCTGCCTGGGACTGCTGGCTTGCAGCCCTCATGGTGCCTGCTGTGATTGCTGGGGCTGCCGAGATGCATCCAGGCACTGGTGGGTCAGCTGTCTTCGTGGTGCTGTTGCTGCCCCTTTTATCCTTCCCTGTGGCTGCACGTGGTGTGGGATAGCAGCATCCTGGTCCCTGAGCTGAGCTGAGGGATGCTGTAATCACCTGTTTTTGCTCTCCTCCCTTGCAGCCCTTCCCTCCAGGAAAGCCCCGGGGCTGCGCAGGGGTAGGTTGTGGACAGTGATACCACCACAGCTGACGTGGGGGAGGATGCTGTGCTGTGTACTATCATGTCTTTGCACAAATAGTTTTTATTTGTCACTAAAGAACCGTTCTCACAACTCTCTAATGAGACCCCTACCATTGTCAAGTCTGTAAGTGAGCTCCTGAGAGCTGGAGGTACATTGCAAGGAGAGAAACGCTCTCCTCCTACCTACAACACAAGAGTTTGTGAGGAGGGCTGTGTTCCCTCTGTCCCACCTGTGCATCCCTATCCATGGGGCTGGGGGAGGCAGAAAGGCACTGAAAGCCACTGGCTGGGAGGCTGGATGCTCTGCTACGTGCTGGTCCTGTCCTTCTGCCTGGATTTCCCCATCCCTGAATCCACAAAGCATCCCAAACTGACCTCATGGCTCCCCAGGTGCCCCAGGGTTTTGGGGAGGAGCTGGAGCCATCATTGTACACAACGCCCCTGCGCACGGTATAGGGGTTGCCCGGCTCTGAATCTGGCCTCTTGCAGAGTGATTTCTTCTCTCCTGGGACGAGCAGTGTCCGTCTGGGCTCTGCGACCCGCCCGATCGCAGCCCCTCGTCCCTTATCATTGCAACCAGTGCCTGCATGCCAACCTCTGAATTACCACGCGTGTCTCCAGGGTCCCGGGAAAGCGGCAACAAATTGGTTTAAATGTGGCAATCCAGATTGGGGTAATTAGCCGCTGAACCGGTTGTAACGAAGCTCGTCATCTCCCTGCACGCGCAGTTAGCTCTGATTTAATAGCCCGCCGGCTCCCAGGCCGGGCTGCCGCGCCTCGGCCCGGGGCCGTAAATGAAACTCGCAGTTAAGTCAAGCGGTATTAAACTTTACAGTCGCCGTCTTTAGAAACGAGGCTCTCTCCAGTAAATCAGAGCAAGTGCGATTGTAAATATCGAGGCAGGATCCATATTGCTTAATTAAACAGCAGCTAATGAACAGCCCGTTTGTTGTGTTGTGATTTAGGGCGGAGGCTGGGGAGGCAGTGCGTGCTGAGGAGTGCCGGTTTCGGGATGCCCTCTGCTGCCGGTAGTGGCTCCTGTAGTTCAGCTGCTGCTAAAAAAGTGTCTGAGATGGCCTGAGAATTGATTTTATATTTTTTAAATAAAAATTAAACACCCCCTGTCAAATCTGAAAAACTCAGGGTGGAAACCAGCAGCAGTTAGAGGAGGAGCAGGGGATACAGCCAGATGTGAGAACAGGGCTATACTGAGCTTCCCACTTCCTCCCAACAGGTCCACCTCCTCTTGCCCTGATATTTTTAGCTTGTGCACGGAGGTGTGAAAGGCTGGAAGGGAGCAATGAAGCTTTCCTATAGCACAAGGAGGCATCAGTCTGGTGCAAACAGAGCTACTGTGGATGGAAGGGCATTGCAATTCATAGGAACCATTACTGGTGTGCTGCAGAGCCCCAAAGCCTTTTACATTTTAGTGGTTACAGTCCAGTTGTAATTAAAAAGTGATTTAGGGCAGAGAGATTAAAAAGTCTAGCTGGGTGAGGGATGGGGGAGTGGTGGGGCTGTGGGGTACCCAGCTGTTGCTCTTGACCTGGGAGCATCAAAGGGAAACTGAGGCCTGTTGGGATTCCCTGTAGGAACTGGGTTCCTCAATGCCATTGTGTTTCTGCAGGGTAGCTGTCAGAGATCCTGGGCGTCCCTGTGACTGGGTAATCCTTTTCCTGACTCCACATCCCCCAGCATCTGCAATTCCTGCCCTGAGCTGCTCTGGAGGAGTGAGCAGGGTGGGGGATGGGGAGAGCAAGAGGAGCTAAGGCTAAGCTCAAGCATGGAGTTAATGAATTAAAAACACATCAAGGTCCCTTGGAGGTGTTTGCACCCTCTGTGGTGGGTTAATAGGTCTGTGAGGGATTAGAAAAGGGATGCAGTGCTTCTGCACTGGGCTGGCACATCCCATGCTCTGCAAGGAGCAAAGGATAAGTCCAGTGGAGAATGTGGAGATGTAGAGATGCTTGAGGGGGTATGGCTAGGAATTTATTCTCATTTCAATTCCATTTTCTGATGCCACTGAAAGAAATGGGTCAATCTGCCAAGGGACATGGCTTTCCCAAAGCTCCTGGGGTTTTGTCTCCAAAAAGACAAGCCAGTGTGCTTACATAAGTTGTAGCAGTGGCTGTCTCCATCATAATTCCTCTCCTGCGTGTTTGGGAGACCCAGAGCACCCCGAGCTGTTGAGTCCTGGGATGCTGGTCTGGGATGCTGCCCTGGTGTGCAGGCACCATTTGTAATGAGCACTTAATGGTAGAGACAAGTGCTGGAGGCAGGTACGTGACCTTTGGTTACATGTCCATGTCCTTGGCAGCTGCCAAAGGCTGCAGAGCTGCAGACATGCTGCAGATCCCGAGTCCCCAGTCCTGCCTACCCCTCTTCCTCTCCTCCCTGCTTTCCAGTGCAGGTGAGACAATAAATATTGAACAAAAGAAGTTAATCTGTGACCAGAGTGTTTTAATCAGAAAAAAAGTTATGAGTCCAAGCCTGCTGGCTCCTGCCAAAGTGCAGTTTTACTGTTCCTCCTGGTACCAGGTTTATGGCTGTCATTTCATTCCAGTTTTACTGTTGTTTTTGCCCTTATCGTTGAGTTTCTCCTTGCCTGCTGCTGCCTGAAACTGAGTGGGGGTTTTGTCAATGCATTAGGGAAGAAATCAGGGAATTTTCGGGGGGGAAGAAGAGAAGGAAAGGGAGGAAGAGAGGAAAGATGAAAGGAAGGAAGAAATGGAGGAAGGGAGAGAAAAAGGAGGAATTGGGAGGGTGGGAAATAGAAAGGGACAGAAGGCCAAATCCTTCCCATTTCTATCTAAAAGACACCACCAGGCCCTTATAATGAAAACAATTAAAAATTTTAAGCAGATGCTAAACACTCTGATGCCCTGCAGCAGAGAGCTCAGTGCAGTGGGAAGATCTGCTGTGCCAGGAGAATGCCAGAAGAATGAAAAGCAAAACCCAGATCTCTTCTAAATTTTGTCTTAGCTGGACATGCAGGAGCATGGGAGCAACTGGGCCAGCAGACAGCACCCGTCTTGTCCCTGGGCCATGTGGTGCATCTGTCCTGGGCTTGGCAGCTTCCTTGGCAGAGCCTTTCCAAAGGGTTGAGACCAGCAGGAAACAATTTTGGAGGTGACTTGCTCACATCTTAGACAGCTTATGGTCACTGACTACACCCTGCAATGCATTTTCAGAGCCTTTGGGGACCATGTGTTGTGGGAGGGCTGCTGGTCCCAGGTGGACACAGTGAAATGTCTGGATGCTGCCTGCCAAGCTCTGCATGGACTTTAGGACAGCAGCCCCAAGGGTGGAATTTAGCTTGTTAATCATCTGATACATGTAGGTAATTAAATACTATCACACTGCAACCTCCATTTGGTCACTGAGCAATGGCTTCCCCCAGTTCCCTCCAAATTTCCTGCTTGCATGGGGTTGGGGAGGTACCTTGGGGCTCAAGTCTTGCGATTGGGGACCTGGCACTGCATGTTGTTTGAGCCTTTCTCCCATCCTGGAACCCCATCCTGAAGTCAGTGGCCTCTGTTTAGAGCAAAAGAAACCACAGGAGGGTCCAGATTCCTGCTGGATTCAACCCAAACACAACTAGCTGGGGAGAGAGAGGAGCAGGTGTGGATGGGAGGGCAGGGGACTGGTCTGAGCTGGGGTCAGCCAAAATGCTTGACCACAAGAGGAGGTTACCCACCTGCAGTGGATATGCTGGAAGAAGGGAGGAGCCCTTGCAGCACCCAGGATCTGGCATGGCTGAAATTGGGCACCCTGCACACCCCTGCTGCTGGAGCCAGCTGTGAGAGCTCACAAACATCTGCCTGCCCCAAAGGAAGGATCCTCCTTCATCCTGATGTTCCAGAGAAGGAATCTGTAAATATTTTGCTAATTATCATCAGCAATACCAAGGAGTCTGCTAAAAAGCTCTGGGGGCAGGGAGACATTGTAACACCAGGATGGAGCCGGGGTGGAAAATCATCCCCTGGGGTTTGACTGGGCGTGAGGTGACTCCTGGCAGAGGCAGAGCCCTTGGGAGAGGGGAGGAAGTGGAGAGATACTAATTAGATGCTAATAAGAAAGTAATTAGTAGGTCTCCAGCCTTGCCAGTGCCCTTGGGCTCCCCTGCCCGGCTCCAAGCCAAACCACCTGCTTCAGCATCCCCAGGGTGGCTTAAGCCCCACAGGGGACGGCCGGAGCGGGGATGAACCAGCTGCTGCTCCCCACGCACACTGACATGCCTGACCACAACAAAATGTCCTCATAAATTGCCCTCATGAAACAAAACTTGACAAATGAAAGCCGAAAGTCCATCTGCAGCCTGTTTGCTTTTGGTGTTTAATACGTCCCTTGGTTTGCTTGCATTTGTGTGTAGCTCATGGCAGCTCCTCCACTCCCTCATGTGCTTGGGACGGGGGGGAGGGATAGGACTCCTGGGCTGCTTGTGCTGTCCCTGAGGGCAAAGTGCTGCCCCTCCTCATGCCTCAGGTTCCCCATGCCTCGAATAGGATAAATTACACAGAGACCTGGCCCCATCAGCTGGCCAAGATGCCTCTGGGCTTTAAGAGGATCCTTGGGACACCCCCTGTGTGACATCTTTAGGGTGCCTCCAGCTTAGATGTGGCTACCTCCCATCCGGCACAGGTCTTGCAGATATGAGGAAAATGTTTCCCAGCCCCAAAACAACACCGTGCGGCAAACCCCTGGGTTAATGTATCCAAACTGCTGGCTCACTATTTAATTAACACAATAAAAAAAAAAAATTAAAATTAAATGTTTAATTCTCACGTGGGCAACAAACAGAAAGAGTGCAAAGCCAGGATGGCCCCACAGGATGCCAACTTGATTTTTAACCCTTCCCATCCCACTTTCAATTTCCCCTTGGGATCAGAGATCATCAAAAATCATCTATTCTGGTTGCAGCTACTTCCACTGCTCTATTGTAATAGCAGGACCCTGTTCCATCACAGTCCGACAGGTCACCTCAGAAGTAGCTGACACATTGGCACAGGAGAAATGATTCCCAGCCTCTGCTGGGGTCTAAAATTTCCCCCCCCACCCCCAAAAGGACTAGCCGATGCATCAAGAACTTGGAATGATTATGATAAAACCTGCGGGACACCAAGGGCATCACTATGATTTGTGCTGTCTAAATGTTAATCAGAATAATAATGCCTATTGAGACAGCTGTTTTAAAAGGCTGTGATGTCGGAGTAAAAATTCCAATAAAATTCTATTAGCCCTTCCTCGTTACACTAATGGTGCCTGCTGCTAAAAGCCCCCTGCTATAGACACCCGTATTAATGGGCTTATTACAGGAAATAAAATCTGAGGCTGAACATTACAGTGAAGCCTGATTAATTCAGCAAGGTAATCTTTTTTTTTCTTCCCCCTCCTCTCTGCCTTTTCTTTTTCTCCCCCTCTTTATTTAATGAATATGCTTCTTGAAGTGCCAACTTCTGAGCTTTGCGTGGAGTTTGGGGATGATTTTAAACTGATCTCGTTCACAATGAGATGAATCTTTGTTCTGGCTCCTGGTGCAAATGGGGGGAAAGGCTTCTCAGATATCTCTATCAAACCAGGAAAGAGGAAAAGCAGCCAGGTTAGAAGTGAAGATGTTAGGAAGGGGGGAATAACGGATATCCCATGGACGGTCCTGGAGTGGCAGCTCTTGTGCTGGAACACCCCGTTGCTTGTCCCCACACAAGTGCATGGTGACATTGGACAAGGTGAAGCTGCTGGGGGGCAAACAGCAGCTTCTGTCAGCTGCTCCCTCCCATCCTTTCTTGTCCTGATTTCTCCTCTTTTGCTGTCACCCCCATCCCTGCAGGAAGGTCTACCCAGGTCTCAAGGCACTACATCCAGCAAACCCAGTGTGGTGTCACCCAGAGAGGCTGGCACCCTCAGCACACACTGAGAGGCAGAAACACACCAGCAGACACACCACTATTCATCCATGCTATAAATAACTCCCATAAAAATCCTCTTCCTAGCCTTTTGTGTTCAGCCAAACCCTGCCAATGGGAAAGGAGACGGCATCTATTTTATGGGCGGCTGGAAGCCGGCTTTGCATTTTTCTGGCTCATGTAATCCCACAGGTACCCTTGTTTCTTTTCTTTTTTAACAGCCTTTTGATTCACGTTCCTCTGAGCCAAGTTTAATTATGGCTTCAGCTCCCACTGCCCAGGGAGGGAAAGGGCAGAGGGCAGCCCTGCCAGCCTATGCAAGGACATGGGGCACAGGGCAAGAGGGAGGGAGGGGAAGGGGAGAAGGGGAGGGAAGGGAGGACAGAGTGAAGGAGGGAAAGCAGGAAGGAGCAGGCAGGCAGGCTGTGAAGAAGGAAGGGAAAAGGAAAAGGGAAAAGGGAAAAGGAAAAGGAAAAGGAAAAGGAAAAGGAAAAGGAAAAGGAAAAGGAAAAGGAAAAGGAAAAGGAAAAGGAAAAGGAAAAGGAAAAGGAAAAGGAAAAGGAAAAGGAAGAAAAGTGCAACACAGGACTGTGCCCATCCTGAGAAGCCCAGGGTAGTGTCCAGGTCCTAGCTTGGGTAATGACTGCATTTAGCAATCTAGCTAATTTTTTTAATTAACCTCAGCAAGAAGCTGTGAACACCATGAGCTTGTGGAGTGGTCAGGAGATACTGGGCGATGGGCTAGCAAAGTCTGTAATTCCTTGATCTTAATTCCACATGGATATATTGCAGTCATAGCCTTCAAGTTAAGCATGGGGCAAACACTCTACATACTGGTAACAATTTAATTATAGTGTAGGGGAGTTGAATGTCAGTGGAAAGAAAAAGGTGGTGGGATTGCACAGACCCTGCCAAGCAGCGCTTAGGAGTCTGCAGTTTGGTCTGGAATTGAGGTTTCCCTCTGGGGATCTGTGGCCTCGGTGCCTTGGGAAATGTGGTGTCCTTGGACTGGGGATGGCTGGAGATTTCCCCCCCACCCCACCTGTTCCACCTGTGCCTGTCAATTCAATCACCCAATTCACAGCAGCAATCTCTTCTCCCTCATATAATAACACAACCAATGCTCACTTAATTACCTGCCTGCCCTAAAAATAAGAATGCCTTCAACATCCTTAGTCCCTCAGACCTCTCTGGGTAGGTTCTTTGTGTGATCACCTCCCCTTTGCACCCTTATTGGCACCATCTGGCAGTGAAGGTGAGGATCCATATGGGAAACCCTGTGACCAGGACAACACTGGTGAGTGGGAAGAGGAGGAAAAAGCATACAGAAGGAATAAAAAAAAAGGTGAAGAAATCAATTTAGTTGCAATAAAGCCTCTTACTGTATTAACTGCTAATCCAGAAATACACAAACACACAGAGGGAGTCCTTGGAATAAAGGCATTTAATTAAGCTGTTTGCTTGAAGTTGGCTCTGAAAGGTCTGGCACGATGGAGGAACAGGCACAGCTGGACCCTGGGGAGATGCTTGCTGGGGCCTTCCCCCTTGGTTCAAGGCCGTGGAACAGTGCTGTCCCCTCCATGAGGACACAGCCTACCCTCCAGCCACATCTGAGCTTCCCTTTGCTGGTTGAGGAGAATATCTCCTGGCTCCCCAGGGATGCTGAGAAGCTGACTTTTCGTGATGTTTCCCATCCAGCTGGGGTAGGAACTGTTGGCATTGCAGGACTATTTGCTCTTTCCTCTTTTCCTTTTCCTCGAGGGGAGGGGGCCTCAGTGAGGAGGGTTATAACTCTTCTCTCCTTCCATTTGATCTGCCAGCGTGCTCAGCGGGGGGAAGACCCTGTCTCGGCAGGCTGCCCACGAGATAAAAGGAAGAGAGGGCCAAGCCAAGACATTTTTTCCACTGTTCCCCCCACCCCTTCGCCCTTTCCTCCATCCCCCGGTTTTCTTGGCAAAGGACAAAACAGGGAAATGAGTGTACTCCTTTCAAAGCCCTTCTTCTTTCAATATTGAACTGAGCCTGGATTCCCTTCTGGATGCCTGATTGCTGGCATTCCCGCTCCCCATGCAGCCTAAACTGTAACAGCTGAAGGCTGGGGATGATGTCGGGGCACTGCAAGCACGTGTGGGGAGGCTGTAAGAGAAACACCAGCCCCCTGCTTCCCAGCCCAGTATCTGGGCTGTTCTGCACCTCGTTGAGACCTGTTCCCTCAGTGGTCCCTCTGCTCTGTCATCACCTTCAGCCTGTGAAGCTCTGCTGCTCTGGCATGTCACAAGTTGTGGGGTCTCTGCCCCTGACAAGCTCCTGGGCTATAGGACGTTTGGCTGTGACACCATGTCCTGCAAAGCCTGTGCTTTGGGGCATGGGAACCAGCTCCATTGTCCTGGGATTCTTGTCAAGACTTGAGAATCCTGTCCTGCCCCTAGCTGGGATGAAAGCCATCCCAGGGAACCTGGCAGGGTGCAGCCCAGCTCCCACTTGCTGTGTTGGACTCAGCAGAGTGTTTCACTTTAACTTTTTCCAGAGATTTTCTTTTGATTTCACCCTTTTCTATTTGATTTTTTTTTTTGAAGGAAGATAACGATCTTGCATTTCCAAATGAAGTCATTTGGCACCTGGGTAGGGTGGGGGAGAAAAGATTTATTTTTCATTTAAAGTTGTGGAAACAGGATAGCCAAAACGTTTCATGTCTTTTTTTTTTTCCCAGAACATTTTTAGAAAGAGAAATTTCTCTGAAGTGACCTTTTCTTAGGAAGTGTTTTGATGAACTGGCATTTTCTGGATGAAAAATCATTTCTGTCCAAAGTGCCTGGCCCTTTCCAGGGCAGGAGCAGAGGGGCCATGAGAGCTGTGGAGGGAGAGAGCTTGGTTTTGGGATTTCTCCAGCAGCCTGGGGAGGATGCTTGGGGTGGTGTGGATAATTTGGTGCCAGGACCTGGGGGCTGATGACCAAGGTGGTGAGTGCAGCTCTGGTGTAATCCTTGCAAGGCAGCAAGGAAGGTGAGGTGGGGCAGCCCAGATCTCCAGCACAGCACTCCCCAATTCCTCTTTATCAGCCCCTTGGCATCTCTCATGCCTTTATCCCACTTGGTGTAACTTCCTGAGGAAGGAGGGCAGCCCACCACTGAGGCCTTAGTGTAAACCTTCAATAGCAGCTGCTTCTAATTACTGCTTGAAATCCTTTGAGGCAGGAGGATCTGGATTTGTGAAGGGACAGTGAGGACAGAGAGCTGCTGGGTGTGATCCACTGTGCTTTTCCTGGGGGGGTCTCACATCGGCACATCCCACAGCCCCAGGTCCTGGTAATGCACACCTGCTGGGGCTGGAGAAACACAGCCTGCCTCTGCTCTTGCATGATCTTTCCTTACACCCAGGGTTGCAATAACCTTTTCAGCTCCACCAGCCCAAGGACTGAGCTGGACATCCCATGGGGCAGCATCCAGATATTCTGCAGAGCTGCTGCCCCCAACCAGGGTGCTCACACGATTAGTGCAGCACACACCATCCCCACTGCCAGGAGGCTTACATCTTCTTGCCTCCATCCCATGTGCACATGTTTGGGATGGGAGTTTGGGATGCCCCAGGAAACCCGCTCTGGGAGGTTGTTCCCCCTCTTTAATCCCATTCGGATGTCCTCATTTTCTGCTTTCCTGCACATCTCATGTGGCATGTCGATTCACTATCGCTCTGGTTTATTAATCAGAGTGTCAGGCAGGAGCAGATCAAATGGCTTACAAGAGCCTAAGTACGTTACAGCAACGCTATTATCTCTCTCCACTGAAATTCGTAATCTCCATGAAAAATTAGAGCAAGCTGCTCTGACAAGCCCCATTCTCCATATGCCCCATGAGCAGGACCCTAATTATTTCACCTTTCTTTAACTCTTTATTGATCCCATCCTCCATGAGCCGCCTGTTATTTTGCCTGGCATTCATACATTAACAAAAAAGATTGGCTTCACACACATTTCTAAATTCCTGGTGCTTGCAGGCTGCCTACAGGAGACCATTTTTCTCTCCTGACAGAGAGACAGGCAGTTGCTTTTGGGGGGGGTCCCTCACACTTTTTGGGGTGACTTTGCCTGGTGAGGTGGCAGTGGCTGAGGATCCTTCCCGTGGTACCCAGCAGGTGGTGGTGATGTATAACTAATTCCTCACGGCCGTTTCTTATCGGAGGCTTTTAATGTTTTACTCAGCTGCAGGTTGACGTTATCCATCTCTCAGGCTTTCAGTGGGGGCTCACCCCACTGTAAGACATTTTTTTCGTATTTGCCATGCTGGACACAGGCAGGGCTGGCGTTGTTTTGTTCTTGATGCCCTTTTTGCACTCTCCAGGATTTGCCATGTGCAGACTTTCATATGAAGGGAATACAAGAAAAACCACTTATCACTCCTGAAAGCCTAGTTGACACAGTCTTTCCACTCTTTGACTGTATTTAATAGCTTTTATTTTACATCTTTCAGCACTTGACAATAGGACCAAAAAATATAATATCCGTAATAATGCCTGTTCTGAAGGGATGGTGTCTGGAGGGAGACAGCAGGGGGATGGATATAAGACATGGAGCATGAGGGACATCAGAGAGGAAGGCACTGGCAAATGTCTCGCTGTTCAGGGGGTTTTGGCTTGCCTCCACCTGAGGTTGCCTTCTCCAGGCAATGAGGACTTGAGCTTCAGCTGGAATGTTGCTTTCCAGAACTTCAATGCAATCCTGCAGGACACTGTTGGTGCTAAGAGGGCTGAGCTTGCTGCATCTCAGCTGCTGACCTGGTGCCTGGGGACGTCGATGGAGATGGTGAGGGGCTGAGGAAGAGGCAAGAAGTTGCAGAAAGAAGGATTTAGTCAACACCTCCTCTGCCAGCTTTGGGATGCACTTGCTGCTTGGGAGATGGATGGGGATGATGCTGTGGGTGTACTTGGGCAGAGAGGAACTTGGGCAGACTGGGAAGCTCAGGTACCCTTATCCACTCTTTGGGAGTGACAAACAGTACCATAGTTCTCACCCAGTGCCTTCCAGGTGGCTACTGGGCCAGCAGTTGGCCTCTGGGGAAGGCATTGGGACAGATCCTGGGAAAACTCATTAGTTCTCCCAAGAACTGTAACCAAGCTGAACCAGAGGGGCATGCTGGGGCTGGAAGTGGAGAAATGAGGAATGTCGCTTCCGGAATCTTTGGCTAGAACAGCCAGAGGAGGGGAAGAGGGGAGCTGAGGGTATGCAGGCTGATTATGCTGGGTTGGAGTCTGGCTGGTGTTGATGAAGGGCTGGGTTCAGCTTGGCATTGCCAGGTTTGCAGCCAACAGCCCCATTTCTTCCTGGGGATGCTCAGCCTCCCAGCTGCCCTCTATGGCAGTCAGAACAGAACAGTGGAGGGGCACAGTGCTCCATCTCACTGCTCTTCAGTGTGGAAATACCCACAGATACCAAGGGAATTTTTTATTTCTAGGAGCCTCCTACTTCCCTAGAGAGGCCAGAGCTGCTTCTCGAATTCAGCATCCTGAATGCTCCCGGTGTCACTGCTTTACATGGAAAGTAACTGGTTCCCCTTTGCTTTTTACTCCTTGCTGCATTTACGTCCAGATGTTTAACTTTGACCTTGGATCAATTTAAAGTTATCCATTTTTCTATGACAAGGGCCTCCAAGATGATGAAAAATTGACATGGTGTAATAGCAGAGAAATGTCTTTGGATCTGCAGCCAATCTCTCCAGCCCTCCAAACTCTGCAGAACATCTGAGCAAACCCAATAGTTTCTAATTTTTAAACAGGTATGTACATGTGTGTATGTACATGTGCATAGCTCTATACATATTTGTATTAATATTCTCCACCCATTTCATTGCAGCATCTGGCCATCAGAAATGCAACTTGTGATGCTGGGGGCTAATGGGATATGTTTTTATTTGTTCTTGTTATAAAATAGGTACCTCCGTATTAACTTTGCAGGGCATTATATTGATGTAGGGCAGTAAACTTTATGGCAGATTTCACAACCCTGTTAAGTGCATCATCTTAGACTGTAATATCTGTCTGGGATGGCAAGTGAAACCCTTGCCAGAAATACATGCCTGGGAAGAAAGGTAGTGTGAAGATGGAGGAGGAGAGGAGAATTGATGCTGATACCTGCAGGATCCTGGGGTGTGCAGGAGGCTCCCCAGATCCCGGGAAAAGGGGTTTGTTCACTGTTTTTGGCTTCTCGTGAAGTCTCTGTGAGCAGTGTCTGTGCCAGCAGTGATTGCATCCCTGGAGGTTCTGGCTGGCTGCTCCGGAGGCTGTTTGCTCTCCTGTCCCTCCGCCTTTCACATCCCCAGTAAATCTAACATTATGCACACTGTGGCCGCTGGTCACAGATAACTGCTTAGCTTAAATCCTGCTTGAATTCCCTTGGCTTATCTGCTAAATGGGATCTCTGTTATAAATAGAGTCCTGCAGACATGAAGGCCTATTTGGGCAGGGGCTTGTTTGGCAAGGAGTTTTACAGAAGTTTGAGCAAATTGCTGGGGAGAAGCTGTGAGATAATAACAAGGAAAATGATATTAAACTGACTTCTCTGCTTCCTCCTTATCCCTCAGCTGTTAGGAACTCACCTGGAGAGTACAGTTCTCAAGCAGACAAGGCAGCACAGGTCTCCACAACTCCAGCCCAGTGACTGCAGAGGTGAAATGCTGTCTCAGAGCCAGGAAAAGGAGGGAAAAGTGTCCCCATGTGTGTACCCTTGGCAGCCCTCAGCAGTGTGCAGAGGGGTGGGTCCAGGCAGGGTGAAGACGAGCTACATGCCTGCCAAGGCACCACTTTTGCAGGGATGCTGGTTCTCCTCCCCCAGCTCGTGGTGGCTGGCTGCCACCACTGTCAGCTCACTGGGATGCTGATAATTAAAAAGTGTTTCGTGATTTAATTTTCCCCTCATTATGGTCTCTGCCTCAGTCTTGATGGTGCTGAGCACATCTCTACAAAGACTTTAGGAGATGGAGGGGGTGATCCACACCATTGCAGGACAGTGGTGAAACCAGATCAGGTGCAAACGGTTCATGAAGAGACTGAGTCAAAACCCCATTGCTTTGGAGACACAGAGAAGACCAGGCTGGGGAATGGGTTAACAAGGCTGAGTCTGCAACAGGTCAGCAAAATCCTAATTCTTCTGAAAGGCTCTGGGTTATGGTTTCAGCATCTGCAAAAGGCAACCATCCAGAGGGGGGTGTGTGCAGGAGAAAATCTCTGTTGGTGCATATCTCAAGCATTGCAGTCACTCAGTGTTAAAGGTAAAAAACAACCAAGAAATTAATTTACTTGGAGGATAAGCATTGCCTGGGGAAATCAATCCCCTGGGCAGGACAGCTGGGCAGTATTTGGTGGTGATGGGAGTCTCCATCACAAGGGTTCTTGCTGTTGTGTCTTCAGCTGGGCCAGAAGAGTCTGCCAAATGTTATCTTGCTCAGTTCTTACAATCTGGACAGCCACGATCCTACCTGAGCCCTCAGAACATGCATAATTCAGTACCATTGACACCTCTAGTACAGGAAACACATCTCTTAAATATCTTAACTACATACAGAGGACCATCCTACATGACCATTCCTGCTCTTGACTTACAAACCTCTTTCTGCACAGGACGGTCAGTGCTGCGGCAGGGATGCTTCAAGACTTGCCTCCTTTAGGATGGAAATCAGCAATTTCAGGTACACTGATAGGGCAGGACCATCTGAAATTCTCACCTGGAGGCCTGTAAGAATTAGTCAGATACTTGACTGTGAACCTGCCATGAGGGTGTTTGCAGCCGGAGTGGATTGTAGGGACTTTTTCCATCCTTTTGCTTGCAAAGCTTTTTAATTTCTTTCCCTTGTCTAACAGTCAAACCTCAACAGGGAAGAGTCAGGTTTTCCTGGAGACTTGAAGCTTCAGGGTGCTGCAGGGAAAGGACATTTGAGCAGATATTGCCGGCTGGAAGTCGGCACCAAGACCCCTCCCTGTGCACAATCCAGGGCTCGTTTGTCAAATAAGCTTTGTTTTGGGCCAGATTTTCCCAAAGGCCAGAGGGATGGATTGGAGAGGGACTTGGTGGCAGGGAGCCTCGGAGGAACCGTTGGCTGGGAGAGTGCAAGCCAGACCGATGCCAGTACTGCCTGAGGTCACCTTTGGCTCCAGGCTTGAACCAGGAACATGGTGTGGTGCAAATGGGAAATGCCAGAGGCAGCTTGACAGAGGGCAAATTGGGTAAAACAGCATCAGGAGTGTCAAAACAAATTTGTTTCCAGTATAGAAAACACCTCCCTTGGGAGCATGAGGGAGACTTAGGAGTTGTTACTTTTGGACGAGAGAGGCAGTGAATTTGATCAGCAAACAAACGGGAACTGGCAAAGCTGACAGCTTTTGCTCTGATTGCTTTGCTTCCTCCGTGCTGGGCTGTGGCTTTTTTTTTTTTTCTTTTTTTTTATCCTTTAGGGTTTTTTTCCCATTTAATTTATTGAAATGCTCTGGATCCCAATTCACTTTCTTTGCTCTTTACTTCTTATTGCTTTGGCTGAAACTTTAAATCCCCAGTATGACTAGGATCAGGGCAAGAATAAAAATATCCCATGGAAAAACAAACCAACCCAAGGACATGAAAACAAGCTGCAGCATTTCTGATGTTCAGTTTTGGTAACAGAGGGTGGGTGTCTCTTGGGAGCAGGACAGGGATATGGTGACAGTAGCCTCTGGCATGGAGGATTGTTGCCAATCCCTGCACAATGGAGTGAATTAGTGGGTTACACTCTGACTCCTAAGGATCGGGGTCTCTGCCTGACTTAAAGGGAAGGATAAGGGAGAAATCTCTCTGCCAAGGGGTGAGGCTGGAGGCTTTTCCTGAAGCTGAGAAAGTGCCAAGAAGGAAACCTTGTCTTGTGAAATGTCCTCAGAGAGCTGTAGGGACACAGAGAAATGGCTGCCAAGCCACCTCCTTGAGTGATCCTGGCTTTCCAGAAACAGCACCCTTTTTCACAGGGGGAAAATGAGGTCCAGGGCAATGATGTGGTATCAGTAGGTAGGGAAGGCTTGGAGCAGCACCCCACATTCCTGGGCATCAGCTGCATTCCCTCTGTGTAGACAGCATGTGTAGTCAATGTGTCACGTTCCTGCCTTTTCATCAGGCTGAAATTACCTTTTGTTAAAAGAGGAAAGAAATCCAAATCTTCAAGAAGCCACTCAGGCTGTTGTCTGAGGCATGTTTGTTTGTTTGTTTGTTGTTCTTGTTTTTTTTTTTAATCAAAGAAACAGATGTTTCTGTTTTATATTAAATGGGCCACAGGGCTGGATCCTGCTCTTGCTTCCAGCACTGTGTGTCTGGAGTGAAGCCGCGGTCACTCCAAAGGGAAGAGGTGCTTGTCTGCAGTGCCTGACCCCTCAAGTTTTGGGAAAGGGTCTTTCCCCTCTTTGTGGCACTTTGCTATTAATGGCATTAGTAATAGATGGATTTACAGCCTGTCTGCTGTGAAGTGGCTCTGGGAATAATTCTCCTTCCTTGTCACTGTTGTGTCAACCTCAAAACAGGGCTGCTCTAGTTTTGCTGCAGCCTCCCCCATGAGCCTTTGGCTCAGCTTCTGATTCAATGGTGCTTTTTTAGCACCCTCTGTGGTTGCCACTCAAAGAGACCTAGGATGGACCATTGCATCTCATCTCATGTACTTCCCGGGGAAAAATATTTCCCAATGGGGTTTCCACAGCCTTGCTCAATCTGAGCCTTTCTGTCAATGTTGGCAGGTACATTTCAGCCTCCTGCAGTACCTTGTGTGCAGGGACTGTTTTGAAGGATGCTTTTCTGCAGCAGTTGGACTGTTGTCACATGTCTTTACCCTTCTTGCATTTCAACTCCAAAGGAAATGGTGAGAAACTATTTGCCCTGCCAATGACCTTGAAGCATGGGACCAACAGCTTGTGTTCACATGAAACCTCCTGCACATCCTGCATGGACTTGGTCTGCTGTCAGGGTCTGATTCTGCCAGTTGTGATCTCTGGTCTGTGTCAAAGTTGGATTTAGCTCCCAGTAAACAAGCTGAGAAAGCCGGAGCTCAAGTAATGTGGAAGCTTGGTTCCTCAGAGCTGCAATTTGTCATTGCTTTCCCAAAGGCAGGTGATTGCTCTACAGATTATAACAGATGCTGGTATCTGCTCACAGGGTATTCAAGCTGAGGCTAAGGAAGGAGCTCAGCAATGCACAGTGCAGAACCTCATCAGCAGATTGGCAATGGGGCCCAGCAAGGCCAGGAGCAGCAGCACATGGAGAGATGCCTGGTGGAGGTAACAGCTTCTCAGTACTGTCTCCTCTGAGCTCCCTTGCCCTTGAAAAGAGGGCAGATATATTCCAGAAATGCCCCATCCTAGGCCCAGCATAGTGACAATCAGGAGCATCCTGCCTCTTTGAGAAGCAGCATCTCAGGGGTGTCTGCTGCTTTTCTACCACCAGGTTTAGCACCTAGTCAGGGAGAGAAGAACCTTAATTTGAGAGGGATGTGCTGCCCTGGAAAGTGCAGGAACACTGTGCTTGGCCACACTGCTAACAGTGCTTTCTCTCCATGCCTCCAGCACCACAGATGTGCCAAGGCCCAAGCTGCTCTGTGAGGATGATGGCCACTTTTCAGAAAAGGTTTTGGACTCCCTAATCGATAACTGAAGCCTCTCACTGCTCCACATTAGGGCTGAGGTACAGGGACTGTAGCTGATCAGGTGCAGAAGAAAGCTCTGGTCTGGATCAGAAGCATCTAACGTGTCAGATCCTCTTTAATCATCCAAATACAAAAGCAAGAATCTCATCTGACTGCTTGGCTGTGCTGAAATAATAGCTTATTCAGAAGCTAATTTAAGACATTTAAGCCTAAACACCAGCATTTGGGGTGTGCATTTATAACAGGCAGACACGCAGAAGCTACCTCTACTGCATTTAATTTCTTCCACAAACTCCATTGATCCAGGCATTACTGCCCAGGCAAAACTGGCACGAGTTTCATTGCAGACATGACCAACCATGTTGCTGTAAGCTGCCCAGCATTGTAACTGAGATTAAGTGTGCTATTCATTTTAACTGAGTGTTTGGGCTGGTGCATCTTGCTCCAGCTTGTCACTAGGACCTTGTTACCTCCAGCATCTGAAGCCTTGCCTACCTCACCAACAGGAGATGAAGAAAGGGGGCACTTACCAGGTGCCTGCAGCAGGTCTCAGCTGCAGCGTGTTGGGTGACGTATGGGATGATGCTGGGAGTGATGGGGGCACCCAATTCATCTGGGATAGAGCCAGTGAGGTATTTGTGCAGGCTGACGGGATGTGTGGAGCGAAATTACTGAAGAGAGGGGGGTGGATTCTGGGTTTTCAGCATGTTGTCACTCTGCCTGCCCTAGGGTGAGCAGGAAGACCATGAGCCCTGGGGGCATCAGGTACCCCCTTTCCTTTGAAGGCAGGGAGATGAGTGCCTGGAGTTACTGGTCCTGATACTATCTGCTCCTGCATCCCACTGGCCTTGAGGATACAGTTATTCTGTTGAGGAGTGGCCCAGACTCATTTTGAAGACATTGTAGCCAAGCTGGACCAGACACCCGTTTGGGAGAGCAGACAAACTCGCCTACCACAAACACCAGGATTGCTGGAGGATGGCAAGTTCAGCTGCTGACCTCTCCTTGTACTGAGACAGTGAAGAATATATTTATTTTGTCTGTACTTTCTCCATGCCTTTACGGACTATTATTCTCCATGGCTGTACACAATCTCTTTTCCAGGCAGCTGTGTCCCACCTGAATCAATTCCTCACTGTGCAGAAGCCTTCCCAGACCTTGGATTGTTTCCATTTGGAGATCTGGGAGAGCAGAAGCACACACACTGTCCATGGATACAGATTTACATTGTGGCACTGTGATGTTGGTGTTTTCCTATTATTTCCTGATATTCCTATTATTTCCTGACAACAGGTACCACTCCTGTGCTTCTCCCTGTTATGTGAAACAGCAGCACCCAGCTCATGAGACAGGCAGTGCCCCAAACAATTTATTGTCACTGTGTTCCTCAACCCCATATCTCATTTGTCATTTAATTGATAAGCAGTTTTGTCAGACCTCTTGGCAACTTTTAAAAATCAGGTCACCCTAAACACATGGTGCTGGCAGAAGTTGTCACCTCGTTGTCTACCTCCTTCCCTAAATCATTTACAGACTGAGCAGTGCAGGTCCCTGTGCTCCCTGCTTGCAGGGCTCTGCCATTCTGCTGAGAAACTGCCCATGCATTCCAGCCTGTTTGTCCATTTCTAAGAGGGAGGAACCCTCCTTGCTTTTCTGCCACCACCCCAGTTCCTTTAGGGATTACTTTGCTGCTTGCCTTCAGGTTTGTTTTGAGATGAGCCATAAGAAAACTTATGGGATGGGAACCTTTCCAAACCTGCTTGCAGCGTGTTTGAATAATAATGGTGCTCTGCTTTGTCCCGCTGGAGGCTTGCCATCAACTGACGAACTCCAGCATCTGAGAAGGAATCATCCCATGCACCAGCACAGGCTGGCCAACTGGAAAGCAGAAGGATAAGGACCTTGGGGTCCTGATGGAAAACAATCTGTCCCTGAGCCAGCAGTGTGCCCTTGTGGACTGGAAGGCCTATAGTGTCCTGGGGTCCACCAGGAAAAACATTGCCAGCAAGCTGAAGGAGTGGGTCCTGTCCCTCTACTTGGCTCTAGTGAGGTCAAATCTGGAGTGGCCACAACTGTGTCCAGTTCTGGGCTCCTCGGGACAACAGAGACTTGGAGCTCCTGGAGTGGATTCAGTGGAGGGCTATGAAGTCCCTAAATCATTTAGGGACTGGAGCATTTCTCTTACTGAAAGGTTGAGAGAGTTGGGCAAGTTCAGCCTTGAGAAAAGACAACTGAGAGGGGACCTCATCAGTGTCTGTAAGTATCTGAAGGGAGGTGTCAGAGGACAGAGACAGGCTTTGCTTGGTGGTGCTGAGCAACATGACAAGAGGCAACAGGCAGGAACTGATGCACAGGAAGTTCTACCTGAACATGAGGAAGAGCTTCTTTCCTGAGCAGATGATGGAGCACTGGAACAGATTACCCGGAGAGGATGTGGAGTCTCCCTCACTGGAGATATTTCAGAATTGTTTCATGCAATCCTGTGCCATGTGCTCTAGGGGACTCTGCTTGAGAAGGGAAGTTGGACCAACCTGGCCCACACTGAGATTCTGTGATTCTGTGATTCTGTGAGCTTATGGTCCTGCAGACTCTGCTGCTTCTGTGGCTGAAAGATGGACCGTTCATTGTTATGGTCACAGCAAATTGATCTTCACATTCTTTTCTGGCTGTCTTATTGTGCATTTACATTTAACCTGCCAGAGGCTGTGCTCTTTTTAAATTCCTTAGTTGGACAAGCTTTCAATACGTGAAGATTGCCCCCTTTCCTCTCGTGCCCTGCAGTTTTACCCAGCTGGCCTTTCAAAGGTCTTTTTCTGCGAGGAGGAATGTGCCGGTGCAGAGTAAAGTGTTGTTGGTTCCTTTTTTGGGCCCAGAGAGCAAGTGCTCTGTGTAAAATCCTCCCTAGCACCAAAACAATCATGTCAGCATCACACAGGGAAAAGATCTGGAAACTCTTATTTGGTTCCAAAGCTCCCCTAGAGCTACAGTAAGAAGGAATCCTGGAGCTGTTCTTAAGCTAGAAGTTGTCAGCAGTGTTGTCCTCATGAATTTCCTCATGGAAAGGGTTGTCAAGCACTGGAATGCTTGACCTCCGAGGGAGGTGGTGGAGTCACTGCCCCTGGAGGCGTTCAAGAAATGACTGGATGTGGCACTTAGTGCTGAGGTCTAGTTGACAAGGTCATGGTTGGTCAAAGATTGGACTCAACGATCTTGGAGGTCTTTTCCGGCCTAAATGATTCTCTGATTCTATGATTCCTCACCACTTTCCACCCCTCCTCTCTCAAGAAAGGCCTATTTCTCTTCTTTCTGGACCCACGGCTGTGAGAGTTTACTGGTCCTGCACTGCAGCAGAGTGCAGCAGACACCCCTGTCTGCCTTGAAATGCCTGCTCTGTCAGAAGAGGACTTTTGTATCCACCTGGTTCCATGAGATCTCTTTCTGTGGTCATTTTGAGGGAAATGGCTCTCCAGCCATCAAAAATGGCTGGGTAGCTGAGGAAGAAATGTATCTTGGGCCTCCTTTTAATTTCTCCTTTAATTTCTGTTGTCAATCTTTGCTCGTGCATCAGCCAAGTTGTCTTTGGTAACTTTGCAGCTTGCAATATTTGAGCCTGTTTTCCTGCCCTGGGAAGTCCCCCATGACCAGCCATGTTGTGGCAGGAAGTTGTCCCCCAACACTGCTGTGCTCTTGTATGCTTGCAGCAGATGCAGAGCAGAAAGGTAAGATGTTTTCATGGCAAGCTGCACCACGGCTGGCAGGATTTTACCAGATTACGTTGGTTTGCCCTACAGGGATGTTTCCTACATGCTGTTGGTCCTCATGCCTCCTTTGGAAACCAGACCAAGTGTAGTGAGCAGGGGTGGGATAGCAGTCTCCCAAGGACTGGGTACAGCTCTGCTGCAGCTCCCTTTGGGTCTGCATGTTGAGATTTGTGTCCCACTGCTCCCCAGCAGGCAGAGATACTGGTTACCCAGATGAGGCAAGAGGAGAAAGGCCAGTGGGAAGAGCTCCAAGCCCGGCAGCTCTCCAGCTGCCTCCATCCCATCACACAGGCAAGCTGAGGCTGAGCTGGGGAGCCTTTTACACTGGGACCAGCCACATGAGCAGGGGTCTTACAGTATTAATTAAACATCTGGAGAGTCTGGCAGGAAGCCCACTTCATTATCACTGGTGCTTTCAGGAGTCCTTCCCCTCCTGCCTCTCAGAGCTTCTTCCTTCCAGCGTGTCACCATTTGCACACCCTGGAGAGACTCTCACTCTTGGTCCAGATGGGAAAACAGCTATTCCAAAATTTGGGGGCCCAGGAGTGTCAATCAGTCATCTGACACAATATGGGCACCACAAGGTGGTGGGGAGGGCAAGTTGAGGCAAAGAAATCAGGCTGAGGGGCATTGCCCTTGTTGTGGGGCCCTGCTGCTTTGCACGGAGCTGCATTTCGGAATGTCCCGGAGGCAAGTTGCATGTTTCTGACAGTGTTTGCACTGCTTTGTCCTTGGTGTTGGACACAGCATGTGCAGCTGGGTGAAACATCTCCGAGGTTTCCCTTCCAGCACCTCCCAGACTCAGAAAGCAGCTATTCCTCTGTTCTGTGATGCATTTCCAGCCCTGTATGCCCAGGCTGCTGTGAGGGTGTTGAACAGGTGGCCCAGAGAAGTTGTGGATGCCCCATCCCTGGAAGTGTTTAAGGCCAGGTTGGATGGGGCTTTGAGCAACCTGGTCAGGTGGAAGGTGTCCCTGCCCTTGACAGGGGGGTTGGAACGAGATGATCTTTAAGGTCCCCTCCAACCCAAGCCTTTCTATGATTCCGTGATTCTATGATAACCTACTCTGCACAGTGTTACGACCCGCCCCAGGAAAAGAGGGGGGGGGTAACCCAGGTTTTATCAAAAATTCCTTTGGGGTGGATTAAAGCGAAACGACACTAAATAATCGGTGTATGAAAATATATAAGATTTATTTTAACAATTTTGAATCAACAGGTAAGTTAACATTTTTGGGTGCTGTCATAATCAATAGGTAAGCTAACACTTTTGGGTGCTGTCATAACCTTTCTGGGGAAGAGAAAAATGCATAGGGGAGAGAAAGGCAGGATAAGAGCAAGGGAGAGTAAGGGAAAGAAAAGCTGAGAGTGGATAGATGTCCATAGTCACCGCCCACGGGGTCCAGCGATGAAACTTGATAGTTGCAGCTTCCATGTCTGTCAGTTGAAGTGGTGGCCTTGATCTGCTGGGGGTGAAGGAGGGGAGCCCCCACACTCCAAGAAGTTATGAATTATCATATCCGTGGTCAGTGTCACGGGCCATGCCTCGAGCCTCCAACCTCTCCCTGGGCCCCGCGCAAGAGCTGCCGTGTCTGCCCTGGTTCCCGCCCTTTTCCCGACTGGCGGGGGGGATGGGTTCTCATGGGCTATCAGAGGTACAGTGTAACAGTCAAAAGCCCGCAAGCTCGGCTCTTCCCGCCTTTTCAGGACTTCACACCTCCTAATTGCCCATCAGATGTTGTCAATAGCCCAAGGTCAGTTGTTGCCTTTTCAGGACTTCACACCTATGTGTCAATAGTCAAAAGCCTGCAAAAGTCTCCTAGAATGCATAAATCATCAACCATTTCAGTCTCTGGCACACAGGGCAGGGTGTTTAGATGCCTTGTCTTTCCCTGTACCCACAGTTACCTCCAACCCATGGGGCAAGGATGTTCTTGCTGCCTGCACTGACTGCTTGGCAGCTGCTTGTAGCCTGGAGCTCCTTAGCTCTGCCACCAGCCCCCAGAGCCTGGCTTTGCATCATGCTCCTCTGTCCTCCAGAGGGACTCTGGCAGCATCCCATAACCCTCTGATGGAGCTGAGAGGGCAAAAGGGCCATGGTACAAGTGCAGCAAGATCCTCTCTGAACCCCTAGTGCTGTTAACTGGGGAGGGCCAGCTCCTCAATACTGCAATTGGAACTCAGAGGGGAGGTACAGAAGTGTGAAAAGCACTGGAGAAATGGATCTGCTGCCTTGATCCTTCCTAAAGCTCCAATGGTAGTAGTAGAGCTATAGGAGACAGTTAGTTTGCAATTAGTACATGGGAGGCACAATGAGATAATTAGCTACCAGTTAACAGGATGAATGTGACGACCACATTCCCTGCTTACAGATGTTTGGCTAATTTGACATCAGCAGCTTTGTTAAGCTATTATGAATTACACAGGAGATGCAATGAGCTGGATCTTCCTAACAAGGGCGCAATCACTCATGGCTTGCACCAGGGACATTTATTGCTCCAGGGGCGACTGGCCCTATCCCATATGGTTGTCAGGTCTCCCAGATTCTCCCTTTCCCCAGCTCCTGTGAGGTCCCTGCCAGGGCTCTGTGCTGGCCTTGACCCTGTGGGGAGGGAAGGCATGAAGCCCAGCTTGCTGATGGCCCCTGGAACTTGGTGCCCTCTTGGGAAATCATGCCTAACTTAACAAGACCACTGTGCCATCCTCTGGTCTGTTTGACCAGGAGCAGTGACAGTGCAGGGGAGATGCTAAGGAGACATGGCCCTCAGCATGGAAGGGATGAGGAGATCTGGCAGGATTTTCATGGGACCTATCGAGTACAAAAAGGTGGCTTTCGCAGACCAAAAATCAGCCTTATGAGGAATAAGCAAGTACTCCAGTGAGTGATGTTAAGGAAGGGCTGGATAGCACCAAGCTGGGGACAAAGGAGGAAAGAGAGAAAGGAAAACTTTTATGATAACCCATGGGAAGCCTGTGGGATGGGACTTGCTGGACAGGGAAGTTGTGAGATCTTTGACATGCCACTTCTGTCCTAGACAGAGAGGATGGCCAGGAGACATCAAAGAATACCCTTGAAAGCCTGGAATGTTTTCTGGGGCTACTCCCGGAGATTACAGCCTTTATGTCAGGAGACATGAAGTCTTAGTCTGGACTGGTGTCCATCTCCACAGCAGTTATTTTGCTAGCCCCCCATCTGGGAACAGCAAGGAACTGAGGAGGGGAGGGAAGCAGGAATGCTCAGCTGGTGCCTGCCCAGGCTTTGAGACAGGCAGACACAGATGTGCCCATGGAGGTGGAAGTGTGGCTGGGTCAGCACTGTTCTGGACTGAGCCAAGTGTCCTGCTGGGAGATGGGGATAATTAGCTTGAGCCCAGCGTGATGCTGATGGTACTTTTGAAAGATGCTGCCTGAGATATGTCAAGGGTGTGCGGCTAAGCAACCTGTTAAATGCTCTTTCAAATCTAATAAGATAACCAGCCCCCTGAGAAGCTGAACAAACAGAAGCGTTTCCACACGGAGGAGGTGAGCAACCTTTGCAAACGTCAAGCCGTTCACTAGGAAGTTTGGGGGCAGTTCAGGAAGAACCCCCAGGGGCCACAAAATGGGAATAGAAAGCCTTGTAAAGCAGCTTGTCCTCAGTGATTTGTCTCTTTTCTCCCTGACTTGAATGAGAAGCTGCAGAGACAGCATGAAAATGAAATATAACCGGGAGGAATACTCCGTTTCAGCTCTCCTGCAACTCTTACTGCTCCCTCTGGTCCCTGCTGCTCATCTGCAGAGGTCCAAGGCAAAGTGTTATTGAGCTGCTAGATCTGACTGAATTTTTTTCACATCCCTGAAGGGCCACAGTGACTGGAGTGCTGCTGTGAACAAGAGAGGACATGGTTAGCCAGTTGGCAGGACCAGTCCTCGTGAGACTCAAGCAATGTCTGGCCCAGACTGCTGAATGAAGGGGTAGCAAGGCCAGCTCTCTGCTGCCATGCAGCAGATATTTGAAGCAAGGATGGAGGCTGAGATTAAACCTACCTTGATAACACACTCAGATAATAGTTGTATCCTGACATGCCTCTGCGGAGAGGAGCTCTCTGCTGTCCAATTGCTGTGATTCCCCCTGATGGGATTTGGTGGGCTCCCTTGAAATAAAATGGTGTTGGGAAATGGACCTTCCTGTCCCTAGTTTGAATGTCTGGCTTGGGACCTCCTGGGCTTTGACTTAGTGCTGACCTGCCCATCTGCTGGTATACCCCAGAGGGCTACCAACACCTCTGGGAGGAAGAGAGAAGCAACTCATAGCTTCAGAGAGGGCTCTGAGCCCCTGAAGTCTCACAGCAAATCAGGGAGTGCGCATGGACTCAGAGAGACGGAATCATCCTTTCCCTGCAGGTTACAGTGGAGGGATGTGGTGGACAGCCCTTACCAGCTCCATCACACAGCGGTGAAATGAGGAAGGCAGCATCCCAAAGCCTTTAGGGACACTCCTCTCCTGAAAGCCCTAGGCCATAGGTGTCCACCATGGTGGCTGAGAGAGCTCATCTGGGAATGCAAGGCTGTGCTGGGGCCCAGCAGGTGAGGATGAAGATGCTGTTGGTCTCCACTCTCCCTTTTACTGAAGAGTGGAGAGGGAAGTCATCCCTACTTTTCTCTGCCACCTCTTCAAGCTGTTCAGCACAACTCAGCAGGCTTTATGCAGTGCAGCTCAGGAAGTGAGAGTGCGCAAGCAGGAGCTGAGGGCTCCTCAACCTTTGGGATGGGGGAAGAAGAGTGAACTTTTGCAGCTGTTTGCATAGGAGAAGTCTCTCCATGGTTTTTATGGGCTCTCTGTCATGTTCAGCTCAGCTGTAATCTTCAATCTCCTCCCTCCCTGGGGGCCTCCAGCTGTGTCTCTTTGACTTTCAGATGGAGGGTGCTGCACAGCTGGGACATCCAAATGGGGTGTGCATCTACTCCCAAGCCAGTGCTGCTCAAGCCTGGCAAGGAGATGGCTCCTGCTGGCCTCAGTGACAGCAGGCTGAGCTGCGAGTGGAGCTGGCTGGGGAGTATACGTATTTGTTGTCCAGCTGGCCCCACAAAGGCGCGAGCAGAGACCTGGCTGCGGTACCTGTTTCCACCTCCCCAGTGCAGTCGGCAGTGGAAAGCAAACCCAGGCCAAAAAGGATGAGGGATGAAATGGGATGAGGTGAGATGGGCAAGGAGGCTGGTGGTGGGGCTGAACTGAGCACACAGGAGCTGGACCATGATGAAACCTGTCAAAGGGCAGTAGAGTCTTGTAGATCCTCCTCCCCATTCCTTGGGAGTGGAGAGAGACCTCGGCTCCACATTTCTGTGGTTTCTTTGCTCATTATAGGAAAAACGAAGGGTGAAGACAGGTCAATGAATCATTACTATTTGGTTTGGCTGCACTACCTTGCTGTATTTAGGAATGGCTGATTCTTTTTCTTCTTGTGAGTTGTTCTCTCTTCCCTTGCTCCTTCGGGTTTTGGGGTTGTTTTGTGTTTTTTTCCCCTTCGATTATCCTGAATTATTGCAAGATGGTGAAACAGAAGAACTCCTCCTTTCCTTGCATTGGCTTCTCTTGCAGCAGATGTCAAATAAAAGAGTACAGTTTTTGGATAACTCATCCCAAAAGGGGGTTGGTGCATCCTGAATCTTTCACCCGTTTCATGCTGAGACATTGCAGGAAGCCACTGGCGTGGCCTTCAGGCTTATGACAGCACTTTCCAGGGAAAAAGAAAAAAAACAACAGAAAAAGGAACAGTATTCCTCTATCTATTTCTTAATTATGTATTTTTTTTGGTGGTTGCTGGAACATCTGTTCTGCATTTGTGTGCTATGTTAATATCTCTAGATCTGTTCATTCCTTCGCTGCTGGAACGCCGGGATTGTGTGGTGAGAGGGTGCACACACCACTACTCACCTCTAAAGGCACGGGCATGATGGAGGGCACACCAGCAGAATGAGCACTTCCATCTCATGCTCCACAGGCTGCATGGGAAGCTGGGACTGCTCCCTTCCCATCCCATTGTTACACATCAGGAATGGCTGTGCCACACGCTTTCGGCATGTACAAGCTCAGCCCCAGTTTTTATCCTGTGGAAGGTACACGTGCCTTGGGGCTGTGCTGGGGAAGGTGTTTGTAGACCCATCTCCCTTCTGCTGTTTCAGGCTGAGACAGGGAGGGGAGGCAGCACTCCTGTGTTTGCAGTGATGAGGGTCCTGGAAAGACAGGGTGCAATTTTCTCATTTGAATCTGTGCTGGGTTATAATTTTTCCTAATTCCTCACCTGTCATGACACAGAAGCTAGGGATGAGAGCTCCCTCATACATATTACTGCCTGATTACATGGTGTCAGAAGAGGCTTTCTCAAATTATTCCACATAGGTGGAACAGTCTGGAAGGGGAACTGGCAGAGAGCCATGCACAGGGGCTACAGTCTTTGCAGCTCACCCATCAGCGAGTGATGCCAAGGGGTGAACATCCTTACCTCTCAGGTAGACACACACTCCTAGCAGTCAAAAACAAATTTTAGGTGAAGCTGGACGGGAAAAGACAAATCTCCCCTGGAAATCTGAGTGCGGCCTATCATCCTGATGGCATTGTCCCTTAATAGAGCATGCTTCTGCCCTGTTTGTTCTCCCAGGCTCGGTAGGGATGGTTATGGAGCAGACTATCATCCTAATGGAGATCAGGCAGGAGAGCAGTTAACCACTCACAACTCTGCAACAGGATTGTCCTGGGGATTGCAGCAGGAGGGTTAATCAGAGAGTAAACTGCTGGTGATATAATCAAATCAGGGAGAGGCTGCTGTGAGGATTGGAGGTGACATTGCAAAGTATATGTGGGGGGTGTTCACAAGGCGAGGCATGTACTCCCTGAGGGAAGGCAAGCAACTGGCCAAAGACTGAGTCTGGCTAACAGAGCCCAGATCAAACATGTGAGTGGGGGTTGAGGTATTTCTTCCAATTTTTTCTACCAGAGTTTTCATAGGCTTTCTGGGAAAAGCAGGCTTGTGTTCCTTAGAGTGTCCTACAGGGGCACTGACGAGACACAGGTCCCCTAAAAGACCATGTGGATGCTGACTGTGGGAAGCAGTGGTAGAACATAAACTGAGAGAGGTTTTTCAGGTACTGCCCTCCTGTCAAACACTGCATTGCATCCTCCATCACCAGTGCTCTTGTGACTGCATGGTAAACCAAGCAGCAGCACTGATCTGGCTAAAAAAAGTATTTTGTGGGGTGTGGAGCATGCCAGGTTCATTTCAGATGGATCAGCTGCATGAACAGGCTTGTTGTGCCATGGTATGACTTTGGGTGCTCAAGCAGGGGTGTATGAAGGGTGCAGACTGGACTGCTGCTCCGGGAATAGCTTCATCACTTTGAGGGGCAGCAAGGCCAAACCTGAGACCTTCTGGTCCCCTGAATCACCTCGGGAGCTCTCTAGCAGTGGGCTGTTACCTGCAGCAGCACAAGCACTAGAGAGCCTGAACTGCTGAACACCTGCTGTTACATTGTCCCCACATGAAGAGCTTGGCTCAAGCATCTATACTCATGTAGGCTTGAATTTGCCCCTCCACCTCTTGGGCTTGGATTTTCCTGACTGAGCTTGAAGTAGAGGCTGGCTGTGGAGACCGTGGTGTGGGCTGCTTGAGTGGTGTGGGCTGCAGCGAGCTAAAGGCATGCTCAGCAAAGATCTCTGGTCAATGTGCTGGCCCTGTCCAGCCCTACCTGTGCCCAGGGCAGCTGCAGGACAAAACCTCACATGGGGAGTCTCAGGGGAAAGAGATGGCCCAGACCTCATGACAGTCTTCAGTGTTTAACCAGTGGCTTGTAGTGAGGTGGTGCCTTCAGCGTGGTTTTGAGGAACAGACACCCAACCCCAAGGGGTGCATGGCCCTTTTCTTCTGTCCCCTGTGAAGCTTCAGTGTTGCCATAGTAGTTTATCTTTAAAATCCTTTACTGACTATGGCCTAGGGATCTGGGCATTGCCTAAAAAGACTGTGCAGCTGCCCATGGCTCATAGGATCATGGGCTCATAGAATCCTAGAATGGTTTGGGCTAAAAGAGGACCTTGAAGACCTTCCAGTTCCAACCTCCCTTCTGTGTGCAGGGGCACCTTCAACTAGACCAGGTTGCTCAGAGCTCCATCCAGCCTGGCCTTGAACACTTCCAGGGATGGGGCTTTCACAACTTCTCTGAACGACTGCTCCAGTGCCTCACCACTGTCACAGTAAATAATTTCTTCCTATTATTGAATCTAAACCTACTCTCTTTGAATTTCAACCCATTCCTCCTTGTCCTGTCACTACATGCCTTGCTTCATCTTTCCTGTAAGTTCCTTTCGGGCACTGGAAGGCCACAATTAGGTCACCTTGAAGTTTTCTCTTTTCCAATCCCAATTTTCTCCTCCTTTCCTCACAGGAGAAGTGCTCCATCCCTCTGATCAACTTGGTGGCCTCCTCTGGACTTGGTCCAACAGGTCAATGTCCTTCCTGTCTTGGGGACCCAACATCTCCTTACACCGTAACAGCTCTGGCTGAAGCGATGCTGAAGTGCTGCTGAAATTCTACTGGCCATCTCATGGGGGTCAGCAGCACATGCCATGCTTTCTCATGGGAATTGCAGGGCTGTCCTTGAGCTGCCTGAAGCTGCCAAGGAGATTTAGCTGTTCATCAAGCTGGGGGAAAGGGGTATTTAAAGATCTCTGATCCATGCTGGCCATGGAGGCCACTTTCCACATTCTCAAGGACCAGGGAGAGTCAGATGATGGATGTGGTAGGAAAGCATGAATAGATAACATGATGGATCAGGAATACATTAGCAATGGGCAGTACCTTGCTCAGCTCCTTCTAGTCCAGCTCTCCTGCAGCACAAATATTTTCCCTGTCTGCATCTCTGGATTCATGTTTAATCTCATTTCAAATGTCCCACGCTTTCCTTGGGAGAAGCTTCTCCACAGTCTCATAAATCTTCCTGTCAGGAAGTTTTTTCTTGCTACAGACTTGAAAATTTCCCTTTCTTAATTTCATGCTGTTTATCCTCCCTTCCCTGTTCTGAGCCCTCCCCTGGATAGGCACTGGAGCAGGACAGGAGCAGCACTCTCAACAGTGTCTTTCTCGCATTCTGCTTTCTAAAGGGGTTATTTCTCACTCATGTCCGGTTCCTTTCCTCTTGTCTGGTCCTACTTGCTCCCAGGTAATGCAGTGAGAACCTTGGACTGTGCTGGTGGTGCTGGGAGAAGCATAAGATGAACCTGATGGGGAGGCAGATGAGTTGGAGAAGCTCTTTGGAGCCTCTGGTCCCGTGATCAGCTCTCCTTAGCCTGCCCTGCATCTTGTCTCTTCCTAAAATCCCCCTCACTTCTCACCTCTGGCAGTCAGGAATGATCCCCTGCTCCTTCTTTTCTACTGTCTCCAGCCTAAACTTTCTTTGCTGCAGTTTCAATCACTCCCTATTTTGCTTTGCTCAGCACAGCCATGGTGAAGAGCTTGTTGCTGTGACTTTTGTTGCAGCCTTCCCAGCACAGAAAGCCTGCTAGTTTCCTACTTACACTGGTGACAAGAAATGCTGGTTCTGAAAGTCCTTTGGGCTCTCCCAGGAAAGGGCTGCAGGCTGCTACCTCTGCTGCCCATGTACTGCAAACAGATGAGCCCAGAGGAGCACCTTGCAGGTTAATCTCAAGACTCTCAATGTGATTGGGTTGGGTTGCAGATGTTGATGCCAGAGTGTATTTATTCATTTCGCAGTTTTGCTTATTTATCAGATCCTGTGATCATTAAATTGTGCATTACCATTTGGCATGTGGCAGGTTTTAATTCCTATGGCTGGTTTATGCCCTCTGCAGGTATTAGCCTAAATGCATTTCCTGACAAGTGATGGATGCTCCAAAAAGCCGTGGCAACATATTTATTGATCAGAGCTCTCCATAACCCTAGCTCACTAATGCAAGCTCTCGCAGCGCCAGGAACTATTGTCTCCTCAGACTGTTTCATTAACTCAGATGTGAGGGTTTGGTCTTTCCTTCCACGCCGGATGGAGTAAATCTTAAGCGGTGTCAACTCTGACAACAGCTCCGGCTCACTAAGTAAGGTAGACCTGGCCTGTGCTTGGCAAGGGGACCTCTGAGGAATATTTAGGAATAGAGGAGCCCTTCAACGACTTTCCAGTGAATGTGGAAGCAAACATAAACCTCCCAGGTGTATTTGGGGCTGAAGGGTTCCTCTGCAATTGCCTCTCTTGCAGGTACCTCTGACCTCTACGGGGTCCTGCAGATGTAGATGTGGGGGAGCACAGCATCTGAATGCAGCTGCAAGTTCTCCCTAGCACAGATGGAGCTGGCTAGGGAAGTTCTAGCTTGAGGCTCCCTACAGGGTCTGCGTGCAGAGCTGCCTTGGTGCTGCAGGGAATGGGATGCATGTGCTGCCAGCAGGGCTGTGCTTGGAAAAAAAACTAGTAGGAAAAGTTCTGCTTAGAAAGACCTGTTTTGAATAAGGAAAAGGTTAACCCTTGAAGAGGTGGAGGAGCAGAGATGTATCCTGAGTTACCCCATGTTTCATGGAGGTGTACATGGACTCTGACGCACTCAGAAATCTTGGGGCTGCCACAGCATGAAGAGGTGAGGAGTAGTTAATGGTGTGGCCAAGATGGCTGGGAAATAAATCCAGCCCAAAGCTGACTTACAGAGGCTTGAAGAAGTGACAGGTCACTGGGTGGTGGTAAAAGGGTTGCCACATAATCCTGGCCTGCCCATGCACATCCTTTCCCTTTCTGCAGCTGCAAAGCATTGCTCCTGCCTCCTTTCACCAAACTGAGTCTGAATGAGTCTAAATTCTTCAAGGACAAGGTCCATAAGCCTTGAGAATGTCCCCATTCTTCTGGGAGAGAGTAGGGTAGACAAATGCAGGACATCCTGCCCCACCCAGGGTCCCACTAGAGCTGGGCTTTCATGAGATGGAATGACCTTGCAAGAAGATCATGCACAGAATTCTGGGGGTGGCACTACAGCCCTCAGTGATCTGCAAACCTTCTCTCCCATCTGATATCTGGGAATTGCTACATCTCTGGAGCAAGAAAGACAGCTTCCTGGCATCTCTGCTTTGCAAGATCCCATGAATGAAACCCTATTGCTGGGGGCTAGTTGCTAATGCCTGCTGCTAATGCCTTCCCTTTGCTCTGTGCTGTGCTCTAGTGGTGGGAGAGGATCTTTATGCCCTGGAAGATCCATCCAGCGATGCAAGTGGCTGCTACGGTGGACAGACTGTCTGATTTGCTTCCAAAGACACATTCTTAGACAACCTTCCCTGAGTCTGCATCTTGGGTCCAGCCATCCCACCATGTTCCCCCTGCCACAGCATCCAAAAACCTCAGCCCTGCGTGTTCATTTCCCCTCCTTTGAGAGCAGAAAGGTGGGATGGCATCACGTGGGGGAAAACCAGGGAGTGACTGAAGCTGCAGCCCAGTGCCTTGCAGGGCTAAGCAGGGATTTCACACTGTGTGACAGCAGCTTTGCAGAGCCACAGCTGGGCACGGGCACTGGGGGATGGAGACAGAGTCGCAGAACATGCTGAGTTGGAAGGGACCCACAAGGATCATCGAGTCCAACCCTTAGCCCTGAACAGGACCATCCCCAAGAGTCACACCATGAGAAGATTGGGGTGAAGCTGCCAAACCCATGTCTGGCAGGGAAGTGGTAAGCAGTTGCAAAGAGCTGGTGGGAGGGTGATGTGGGATCCTTTGGCTCCTCAGTTATGGGAAACTCCAGCTGATCTAAACCTGCTGGCAGGGCTGTTGTTGTCTGCTGGAAAATCTCTCCACTCATGCTGGAGAGGAGTGACATCCCATATGTTGCAAACATTTCCAGAAACCAGCTCCTCACCCCTTCTCCTGCAGTTTGCATGGCCTGAACGTCTCTGGTAAGAATAGACAAGGTTGTCAGGAGAGAGAACTCTGGTCTCACCGTGACACTGGAGCACTCCACAGGGCTGCCCAATGGATGGCACTGGCTGCAGCTCTGGGCATGGGTGATTTGGTGTGCCCCAGGACAGGACACTGGCTCGTCTCCTCTGACCTCTCCTTCGCAGAGCCCCTGGTCTGGGGCTGGAGACCAGAAATGGAACCCCGATGTCCAGAGGCCAGAAGGCAGAAACCTGTGCTTTTGCCGAAAGACAAGCTGTGTGCCCCTCATGCCAACGCTCACAGATGTCTGGCACAAGCATCTTCGGGACTTAATTGATTACTAAGGTGGCAAATCTACCACTCACCAAACTGTGCTGGAACGAGAAGTTTTTCCCCCTTATCCTATGCAATCATCCCCAAATGCCAAAGGCATCAGGGGATGCCCATCCAGGTGTCCATTGCTTGGAGGGAAATACCTTCTGGTTTGCCTGTGTGAGCACCCCTGTCTCTCCTCAGCCAAAGCTCCCTGAGGCTGTTGGTAGACTACTACAAGAGGAGGGGTAGACACTGATCTCTTCTCCGTAGTGACCAGTGACAGAACAAAAGGGAATGGCCTGAAGTCATGTCAGGGGAGGTTTAAGTTGGATATTAGAAAGAGGTTCTTTATCCGGAGGGTGGTTGGGCAGGAACCTGGAACAGGCTCACCAGGGAAGTGGTCCTGTCACAGCACCAAGCCTGACAGAGGTTAGGAAGCATTTGGACGACACTCTGGGGCACAAGGTGTGACTCTTGGGGATTGTCCTGTGCAGGGCCAGGAGTTGGACTTGATGATCCCTGTGAGTCTCTTCCAACTTGGCGTATTCTGTGATTCTGTGAATATTAGGTTTGAAAGCTCTCAGTTGTCCCCATAACTTGATCACAAATGTTAGTAAAGGGTGTCTTCAGGGGTTTTGAGCAGGGTATGAGCTGAAGCCAGGGACCCCTTCTTGGGGGTATTTGGTAGATGTGGGTGCAGGAGACCTTTGAGAAGAGCAAGGTTAACCCTCCCGTCATTGCATGGGCTGCTGAGTGCCTGGGCAACAGAATAGGACAAGGACATTTTCACCTGGGACAGTACAAACAAAAGGACTCTTTCCACCTTGCTCTTCCCATGCTGGAGACTGATGAAGAGAAATAGTTATTTTATAGAAAGATACTGTGTCTTACATTAATAGAGAGAGATTACAGCTTAATGCGAGAAGAAGAAAGAAGCTAAACGAGGTGCTGATGCAGTGAGGATCTTTATTGTTAAGCAGTCTTAATAACGTATAGTGTTGTACTCATCTTTCAGTAACTTTATTCCACTATTGTAAATCTGTTTTTAGTGATCCCATCATTTCAGCCTTAATTCTAGTTTAGAGCTGGTGTGCTGGAGCCATCTGCCAGCCAGGAGAAACTCTTACTTTCCTCTCCTCACACTAAACACTGGGAAATGCCCTACTCCCACAAATACACCTGTATGCACCAATGTGTCCAGCAAAGAAACCCCAAGAGGAGAAGCACTTCCCAGACACCACAGTGAGGAGAAAGAAGTCTCTTTTATCCAGTGGGAAAGCAGAAATGGGGCAGGGAGAAGTCCTGGTGGGAATGGCAATGCAACTTGATAATGCTAAGTCAGGGTGTGCAGTTAGAGATACCACTCTTTTCACACAGGCTCTCCAAAGAGGTGCAAAAAGCTCTCTTATCAGAGAAAAAAACCCCAACAAACCAGTAAAGTAGATTATAATGTGTTTTGTTTCGGAAATCATTACAATGGGATGGAAACCAGCAGGTTTCCTCCTGCATCCCGCTAATGCCCATGTCCCTTTGGTGCTCCTGCAAGGCTGGAGACAAACTTTGGGTGCTGCTTTCTGAGCAACAGGGCAGCAGCGCCCTGAGCTGAGCTTTAATTAACAGAAAGTGGCCACCGTTCTGCTCAGCGCAGCAGTCTCAGGCTTCAATTGCTGATAGAGGCAAGAGCCATTTCTCACCAGGTAGAGGAAATAAGGCTTGCATCAGAACATAAAAGATTGTTTTAATTAAACCTGGTATTTCTAAGCCCGTCGCTGGCTGCAGCCAAACAGAGGAGGCAGCTGGAGTCGGTCAGAAAATTCCCAGGAAAAAAGGCACTTTTTTTCACTTTGTAGCCTAGAAATGGAACATGATAGGAAAAAAAAAAGGCTTTTATTTTGTTCAGAGTTGTATTTGTCTCTCAGCCATGCAGGGTTGGAGACAGCAGGCTGGGCATCACAGAAACGCTTGTGGGGTGTTGCAGAGGAGGAAGACCTCTCCTGCATGGACTTTGTTGCCAGGACTGACTGCAAACCAGGATGGCTGGAGAGGTCAGACCCTAGCCCCAGCCATCACACAGTCTTTTGTCTGTACACAGTGGTCCTTCACTCCCTTCTCCAGCTCACTTCTAGCTCTACAGTGGCCTTTGTGTGCCAGGTCAGTATCCAGATAAATTTCTGCCTCAGCACTGTAGAAGTCTTGAGGTGCTCTACACTCAACTCTCAGGATTTTTTTGGCCAGCAGTTGTGTGTTGAGCCTGTGTATCACCCCACCAGTAGCTGGGGGTTTTTTTTGGGTAGTTTTAGCTAATTTAGTCCTGTAGCACAAGAGCAAAACCAGGTAGACAACAAGCTCCAACCTCATCAAACACCCTGAGGAGGCTGGAGAAAAGACCCCAGCCGTGGCTTTTGTCTCCATTTTCTAAATCTATCATGATTTTGAAGCCCTCAGCTGGAGCTGCAAATCCCTCCAGCTACTCCCTCTGTGCTCACTGAGCCCAGGAATGACTTATGCTGGTCACTGAGCACCCTCTCCTGAGCTGCAGCAACCTACTCCCTGGGCAGAGGCAGCCACCCAGACAAAAGCACATTTTTAAGTGCATGTCAGCTTGGGCATTTTAGTGCTGAAGTAGGTAAAATTCAGAGCTCCCAAAAAGCATGGCTGGCCCAGAAATCAAACTGTATTTAGGCTTGGGCTTCACAAAATGGTCAGGCAAAAGACCACCAGACTTAATGTGACATCACAAACTGCCCTGATGGGACCATGCTTTCTGTAGCCACAGGCCATCTCCCACCCATGCACTCAAGCAGATTGAGAACACCTCTAGATGGGCTTAGAATCATAGAATATCTTGAATTGGAAGGGACCCCCAGAGATTATTGAATTCCAGCTCCTGGTCCTGCACAGGACAAAACCAAAAATCACACCACATGCCTGAAAGCATTGTCCAAATGCTCCTTGAACTCTGTCAGACTTGGTGCCATGACCACTTTCCTGGGGAGCCTGTTCCAGTGCCTGACCACCCTCTGGGTTTGCTCAGATGCTGCTCTGTGTCATGTACAGCTCCTTTTGTTCATCTGCTTTGCTGTTTTATTTTGACCAACCAAGTAGCTAGTTCTCCAGGAGTCCCATGCTGGCTGGGACAGCACATGGTCTGGGTGAAGTGTCCAGGGCATCTGGGAAAAAGGGCTCCTTCTGAGCCCTTGGGTCTTCAGGGCCTCCAGCACCTCCCAGGCCAAGACTGCGAGCCAGAGGAAAGGCTAAGCCACAGTGGTGAAAGTGTGGGACGTTAGCAGCACCATCAGATCCTAGCAGCTGAGATGGAAACTTCCCAGCTTGTTCTGTGCAACTAGTTGATATTAAATCCTCAATTTCTTGCCTAAAATAAACACAATTGAGCAAACACACAAAAATATGTCTGTATTCACAGACAGAAATACACTTACACACCACATATCTAGAGTTTCAAATGTCGCATTTGCTCAGAATGCTGCTTCAGCAAAACCAAAACTATTTGCAGAGCAAAGTCAGTCACAAAAAAACAACTTTCCCAGCTCAGAAATTTCTGGGGGCAAAAGCAACAATGGCTATTAAAATGAAACTGCCTGCCAAGATATTTCCAAACCAGAGAGCTGCAGATGAATGCGAATGGTCCCACCTCAACATTGGAATAAATTTAGACAAATAAACAAGTAAATTGAGACCAGCATGAAACTACTGGAAATGATCAAACCAATTTACATCTCTTTCCTTCCTTCCTCCTTGGAACTACCAGCTTCTTACTACCAGTAAGAAGGTAAAAGATCTCAAATTTTTATCTCAGTACAAGACAGGAAATATTCCTAAAATCTCAAATATTTCCATGGATTAGGATTTTTAAGATTTATTATTTATCTGCAGTATTCCATAGTGTTTCTGAAATACCTCCTGCCAATGACTGAATTTAAATAGCTTCACCTGACTGAGCAGAGGAACCAAGATGTTTTTGTGGTGCATCAGGGATGTTTGTCAGCTGTCTGGGTCCCGTCGGCAGCTGCAGCCAGGTGATTTAAACTGCATATGCAAAAATCTTAATTAATTAGCAATTAGGTATGGCAGCTTGTCAAATTGCAGAGCCCGGCACTGGAAGATGTAGACTCTGGCCACGTACCTTCAAAGTGTCAACCCCTAAGCAGGGCATCATTAAAGCTTTTGTGACAGGGATGTTGCACTAAGTGCAGATTTTGGAAACATCTAGTTCAATTTCAAGGAGTGAAAAATGAATGGTGATGTATTGGAGATGTTCTGCATCAAACTGCTCTGTATGGGTACAGAAGGGGGATGTGGTGTTGCAGGCTTTTACCCCTCCTCACAGGTCAGGTGTGTTCGTGGCTCTTCAGCCAGATGTCCTCTGGTCTGGTCTGGCCTGGGGACACCATGTGGATATTTCAGCTCATGGAAGCAGAGGTCTGACTCTCTGGAGGTCTTATCAGCCCATATCGGAGCCCATCTCCCATCTATGCCACTGCTGGCACTGGCTCAATCCATGCCAACGGAGGAATTTGGTTGAAGCCAAATTTCATTTTGGATCATCCTCGCTAGAATCCGTGGGTGTTCATGTGCACCAGGACAGGGTGTTGGGCAGGTGAGCCAGGGCTGTGGTGGTACAGCACACTGGTGGGTACCAACAGGGCAGGGCACGTTTCCCATCACAGCCCATGTCCCGTGGGAGGAAACGCTCCCCTGTGCTGCCGCAGGTGCTGCCCACATCCAGCTGTTCTGCAGCTGGTGCGGCTTTCATGGCTCCACCATTTCCAGCATCTCACCATGTGTAGGAGGTGCTGGGCAGAGGAGATGGGACAGCAGGACAGCCAGGGCCTGGGTACCCCTGGGAATGCCACATCTGCTGGAAGCCCCCTCCAAGAGTTTTTCTCTATAAGCTTGCGGCTCACGTCCTGCTGCTGCTGTTCGCCAGCCTGGCCAGATCAAATCATTTATTTCCCACACAGCCTGAAAAAACACATTTCAAACCAATTTAGTTTGGGGATCTTTACACATTTCCCGATGGATTTCCCAGCAGAGGTGCAGACTTCTGGTGCATTAAAGCCCACTGACTGTTGCCTTGGTTCCTCCTGTGGACCCCACAAGCTGCCCACGTGTCCCCCAACAGGACAACAGGATGGAAAAATACTGACCTATGTTTCCTCATGAGAAGTTTGAAGAGCCACACAGGAGTGAGACCATAGCTTTGAGCCAAATGACATGAATGGCTGTCCACATTCACCTGCATTTTAAGTCATCAGCAACACGTTGGGTCTGGGAGCAATGGTAGGACCCAGGCAGGGTACATTAGAGACTGCCACAGGGATGTTAGTGTGCTGCTGTGATTTTAATATCCTTAGACAGGAGATAAGCTATCTCCACAGACAAAAACAGGAACCAACATGAAAAATGCAGCCATTACCCAACTAGACACAGTTTCCTCAGCTCTGGGAAGCTCTGAGTGGAGGCAAATGCATACAGGATTGAATTTTCAGTCTGCTCAAACATCCTCCTGGGGCCAGATGTATGCAGAGAGGAAAAAAAAAGATTTGCATCTTCAGAAGAAGCTTAAAGCTCTTTACATATCACCAGGTGCCTCCTGCAGCGTGCTGACTGGGTCTACTGGTCACTCAATGTCATTTCGTTAGAGCTTTAATCACGCTAATGACAGTCCTAACATTTCAAGATGGTTCTGGAACAGCTGCTGAACTCTGAGTATTTTTTACTGCAAAGGAGAGGATGCCAGAACTTAGTCTCCACTCTCAGGTGTCCTGGCATCCTCTCTGCTCTGCACCAGCACATTGGGAACATCTCCTGCAGAGATGGAGAGGTGGTACCAGCCGGAAATCATCCTCTCATTTCCCGCCTGCCACATTTTCTGTTTTGCGTCTGCGCATCAAGCAGGACCTTGCAGAAGTCTTTTTTTGGGGTTCGTGCCTTGAGCAAGACTTGCAAAAATAAAGACAGCTTAATCCAGAGCAGGAGAAGGCAGAGGGGAGAGGAGAAAGGTGTCCGGCTACATAAAAAGGAGCTACAAAGTGGACTGGAATAAGCAGAGGTTACCTCTGCTGGGCACAGACAAAACCAATTGCAGGCACTCAGCAGGGAAGGTCTAGGTAAGACATTACGGAACATTTTCCAATTGATATGGGCAGCATAGCACAGGAATCAGCCACCAGGAGGAGGTAGGAGCTCTCATCAGCTGTTCTAGAGAAGCAGTTAGCCACTTGCCTGGCTGGGCAGTGCTGGGCTCAGCTCAGGGTAGGAGCATGGGGTTCCTGTCTGCCTGTGGTCACTCCCAGCATCACAATCTCCACAAAATGGAGAAGAGACAACACTGTCAGTCCTGCCTTGCTACCCACGGCTTAGAGCAGGCACGGAACAGCTGATGTTGTGTCTGCAGTGGCATCCTGCAGGTCCTGTTAATCACACTGAAATAATCAAGCCCAGGGAGTCAAATGCATTAACTGCTAATTACAGGTGTCGCTAACCCTGCAGGCACTCTGTGCCCCCATCACCAGGCTAAGCCCAAAGGCAGGGAGCCTGGCACTGTGAAGGGGAAGTGACAACCCTGAGCATGAAGTGCTGGCCTCACCACCCCATTGTTAACACCTCTCTTCTTCCTTGCTGGAGGGGGGCGGGGGGGAACTTGTGGCCTCCTGGGCACATGCACAAAGAACTAACTAAAGGATGTGTTAATATTCCTGAAGGAACCTCCATGTTGGCTCCTCCCATGACCTTGGGGAACTTTTTTCCTCCCTTGCAGGGAAGACAGTTCTTGACCAGAGCCTGGCATGGGGCAGGGTGGAGGCCGAGAGCCAGAGCTGCGGTGCTCTGATCCAACGCAGCATTGCATGTCCATGTAGTGAAAATGCATGAAAAGCTTGAATCCTGCTGGAATTTATCTCCTGTCTTCCCATTTCAGCTCTGCTCGTCTCCTCCCAGCACTCAGCAATGCAGCAGATGTGGTGCAATCTTGAAATGACAGGACAGTCTTTAGCACATCTGGAAGCTCTAACAAGTTGAGACGAAATGCTGGAAAAATCAGATCTTTTGAGCTGCACCAAATACCTCCTGAAATGCAGGAAGCCCACCCCAAGGAGCGGCAAATCTTTATCATTCCTTCTCCGTGGTCTCAGTCCTACACCAGCACCAGAGCAGCTTTCCATTTCAAACCTGAGCTTTCTCTCAGCAGAAGTGGGGCTAACCTGGCACACAAAACTGAGGGCACAACACCAGGAATAGAAAATCAAAGCAGCAACCATGGCTGGGTGTCTCATTGTTGCAGCCAGACACCTAGCTCCTGAGCAGCCTCTGATCCACAGTCACAACACAGACCTCATTTCAACCAGCATGCCTCAAACTACTTATTTAATTGACTGATATTAATCTCTTTATGAATCACTAATTACTACGATCTTATTTGCATTTGCACTGACTAGATGCCCAGGCAGCAACATACTCATTTTGCCACATTCTTTTATTAAGCTGTGGCTGCAGATCTCCTTTTTTAAGTGAATTTTATTCCTTGCATTAACTTGGTTTTACAAGCAAGGCTTTAAGCATGGAACAAATTAACTCATTAGCCTCAAATAATCCAGTGACCAAAACAAGCTATGCTTCATGGACTGTTTTCAAGCCCATACTGTCCTGGCAGCAACTGCAGTCGAGAGGGTGGGATTTTTTCTCGGTGACTGCCTTGGGGATCTCTCCACACGTGCACCAGCTTTAGCCCTCATGAAAAGTGCCAGCAAGTTTACATTGAAAGTTGGACCCACATTTCTCCAGCAAAATATTTCTGGTCGAAAAGCTAAACATTTTCACCAGAAAGAGAACAACTGGAAGCAAAACACTGGGTTCAGGCCAGGCAAAAGGGAGCTACCTGCAGTGTGGTGATGGGTTATAAGAAGGAATTTCTGAGCCTCGCCTGCTGCTGTTTGTGTGTGTAACTGTGGGGTCAATTCCATTGCCTGTGATGAGTTTTACTCCCTCCTGCAGGTTGCATATCGAAATGCTCTAGGAACACCCATTGCCTAAGGCTGTTTCCCAAGACCTTTCTATGTTTCTTGTCAATGAAACCCCGTGGATATCCATGGCGTTTCTCCTCTTTTACATTCAGCTCCAAAGCAAGCTGTTTGTTTGCAGGCTGGCAAGGGCAGGAACTCAGCCTGTGGGCAGCCAGCTAGCTCCCAGCTTGACCCCCAGCCAGGACTCCATACCAATCGCTCTGCACAGGCTTTTATGCCTCTTTAAGCTGCACTCAGTTTTGATTGTGCCTGATCAAAATGCATGTGGTCAGGTTTGATAATCACTGATGATCAGGAGCTTTTAGGAGGCAAATGATGGGGCCTGTGCTAGCTTGATGGATCAGGTCATTAGGAGCAGCTGTTTCCCTTCTTGACTTGCTTTTTGAAAGGAAGTTTTCTTGTTATTTCCTCCCTTGCTCCTCTGAGAAGCTGTGTGAGGGTGTTTTGGGGGTCTCTGGCTACTGCACCTTCTTGAAAACACAAAGGTTTTGGTGGTGTAAGGAAGGAGGTCAGCATAGTCCTGCTGTGTCCTGGCTAGCATGCACAGCAGTGGATTTGAACAGTAATTTCTGCATAAATCAGCAGCTAGTCCTGATGGGACTCCAATAGTTCTCTTGGCTGCAGGTGGGGCATCCTTATCGTCACAGAACCCGTGGTGAGGACGGAGGTATAGGCAGGGTAAAGAGAGATTAGAGGCAGTTTCCAGTGCAATATTCATATTCCTGAGCCCTGCCTGCTTAGCTGAGTGGACTAGAAGCACAAAGAGCTGCTCTGTAGTAGTGGCCCAGCTGTGAACATCAACATTTGGGAGCGAGTGGGCTGCCCATGAGGCAGTGAGGCAGCCCCCATCCTGCTTGGTACAAGCCTGGTGGGATGCATCTTCCTCAGGAAGGAGCTGTGGTCTTCCAGATGAGACTTCAGCCCCTCCACGACAGAGAAGTCACTGTACTTAACACTCATGAATGCAAAAGAGTATAAGCATGGTGGTCGTAAATACCCCCCTGCCCTGGAGGAACTGAGCTGCTGCCAGCACTTAGAGAGTTTGTTACAGACTCCGCAATATGTTTCCAGCCTGCATCAGGCTTCCTTTCCCTCTCCACCTTGGGAGCCCTGAGCTGGGGCTTGGAAAGCCCACATGCACATGGGAAGTGATACAGCCCCAGTATTACCGTCAGTGAGACTGTCTCTGACCTTACAGGGTCTCACCAGCAGCACCTGTGGCCAAAAGCTTTGCCTCACATAGGGACCTGCTGCTGTGAGGGCAGCAGTTTGTGATCAATGGCTTCTCTAGAGCATGTTCCCACCCTACAGATAGAGCCAGGGATCTGCTGCAGCTGCTGAACCTCAGAAAAGATCGTGTGATTTAGCCTCCCAGCCCTGCTGAGCTGCAAAAGCCAGGCAAGGAAAAGTGAAGCTGTAGTTAGAGGAATCCATCAGAGATGGTATGACAGCTGGCTCTGCCTGTAGATGGTTGACAGCCCAGACTGGAGGCAAGATGAACAGCTTGATACAGCCACAGTAGGCATTCAGCTGTGGTAGGGCTAAATGCATCCTCAGAGAGGTTCATCCTTACATGTCCCACTGTTCTCGGGGGATGGGTTTGCATGTAAGGTTAATTGTAGGTGCTAAGTATCTGCCTCCCTGAGGACACCTAGTTCAGCCCTCCTTGCTCTGCTGAGACGCTGTCAGCTTAGGAATTAATTACAAATATGAGCTGGAAAAAAAAATAATTTTAATAAAAGAAAAAAAAAAGTGAAGAGGGGGGAGGAAGAGAAAATTTGCCAGAGCCATACATTAAAAACAAATTATGTGCAGCAGGCAGGTGAGTCAAGGCCTGCCAGGCAATTGGGAAGGCAGCGTGCAGGCAGTAATTGAAAAAAGCGAGACGCAAGTGAGCTGCTTATGTGCTGGCATAATAACTCCCAACACATCCACGATCACAAAGTTAGCAGTGATAGCTGGAGTAGGGATGGGAGCTGCCCTATGCTGTGCCTAGGGATCCCGACATGCCCCAGCACTGGGCTAGGGTCTATGTGCCTGGGAGAAGGTCGGGTGTCTCATCGATGATTCCTCGCCGTGCTCGTCTCTCGGACCTGATGAACCTCAGATCACCCCCAGGGTTTGTGGAACTTGAGTTGGTGCCAGGGCTCCTTTTACAGCCCAAATTATGGGCTATTGCAGAATGTGAGCACTGAATACCTACTGCAGGAGGGATGCTGTTTTTCCTTGTCAACTCTCTGCTTCTCTTTCCAGCTCCCACCTTGGGGAAAGACTTGGCATCTCATCCTTCTCTGCTCCTCCTGACGTTCCTGCTGGGTTCAGCCTCAGGCAGTGGCCAGGGGAGACTTTATCCCCAGAAAGTCATCAATCTCTCCCCAGATATCTGGGAGCTGGAGGCAGCCCTGGCCAAGGCTTTACCTAAGGCTGCCAACCCTGCCTAGCAGCTGAACTGGATGTGTGCAAGCAGGCAGCCCCCAGACTGTTGTGTGTGGGAGGCAGCCGTCCTCTAGGGTCAGGTACTTCCTTATGACATGAGCTCATGAAATGCGATGTGGACACTCCTTATAGCCCAGGGTCCCTCTCTGCAGGGGGAACAGACCCTCTTGTCCAGGGAGCTGTCCTGCAGGGAGTGCAGGACTCTTGCTGTTACACTGAGCCCATGCTGGCTCCTATGCCCAGTTGTTCTAGGGGAGGACTGGGGATATAGGGTAGCCTTTTGGTCTCCTCCTCTTCACCTCCTAATCTCCAGGCAGCCTTGAGAAACAAGGAAGTAGTGGCAATGGAATGGGGACTGGAAGTGGTTTCCGTGTTACTGCTTTGGTTGGGTCATGTCTACATGTTGACAATTGACACTCAGTCAAGCCCTGAGTTTGCTTCTCCATTAATGGCTAACCTGGCCTGATTCCCATTCCAGCCCCTCTCACCAGGACTCTTGCCCGTGGAATATGTTATGTTTAACCCCAGCTCCTGCTTGTAATCCCTTCTCTAACCCCATTCCCTCCTCCTCCCATCACTCCCTCCCTCGCAGTTCCTTTGTAATCATTTCATGTTTTGGGCCCTGTTGCTCTGATTGCTTCACATCCAATGGGTCAACCAAGATCAGGACTCATTTATAAGAGATGCTGTACATGCAGAGATCATCCCTACCCTGGGAGCTTATGGACAGCTCAACAAGACACGGTTTATCCAGGGACAGTAGGAATAGAGACATGGAGAGATGTGGTAACTTGCCCTGTGTCGCACAGAGGACCCTACACGAGGAGCAGTCCCGACCCAGGTGCAACCACGGCCCCCCCCACATAAGGCATGTGGAGTGCTAAAACCAAGACAAACTAAGCACAGCTGGCATAAAATCCATGCAGTACATTGAACTGTAATGATTCTGACAATAAAGCAACCCAATAAATATTATGAAATGAAAACAGCCCTCCGGGAGCGTTTTCTATCGATTGCTGAGAGCTGGCATTTGTGCAGCAGATTACGTGTGAGACAGGTTCGCTCTGCCTTTTCTTCTTTCTCTTTTAAATGCAGAATGAAAAGAGCTCTCTGGAGTGTGTGTTGGAGGGATACTCCCTCCCCCTTGTGCCTGGGCGCTATCAGGAAGGGAGAAAAAGATGAGCAAGACAGGGAAGGCTGTGAAGCCAGTGGGGTAGGAGTTTAGGGGTGCAATTTTTGTCCTTGCAAGCAGTGACGGTTCTGCTAGTGTCCCCTCATCCCAGCCTGCAGCATTAGGGTTCCCTTTCCAACCCTGAAACATTCATACCCCTGTGGCTAATGCAGGAGGTGGGTCTCCTGCCCCAGCATGAGTGAGGGGGTCAGATGGTGTATGGGGCTGAGCAGTGGGATCTGGAGTGGCTTTGTCTATGCTGGGAAGATCTTGCCATCAGGACCTTGCAAAGACACAGCTCTGGCCTTCCTGCCTCCCTATCCCTTACTTGAGCATGGGTGATGGTAAATGCTCCTTGGCTGGCCTGACACAGAAACCAGCTCTCAGTTGTGTCCTGTGGGGTTGGTGATCATAGGAGCACTAATATATTCTGGATCACTACTTAGCACCTCACTCAGTTTCTCTGGTCTTTGTCTGCTATGGGCTAGTCAGTATCCACACTTCACCATCACCACCTGGATTTTTTTTCCCATTTCCCTGTCTTCTTTTTTGGTGCCCCATGGGATGCTCAGCTGAGCCAGTCCTCCTCTCCCTGAGTGAATTATCTGATACATTGTGTGCACTGTGTAGCACAGGAAGGTTCCTGCTCCTGCTCCCTGAACCGTGTTGTCCGTGTACCAGGGCATCCTGGGCAGCCAAGCCAGGCTCTGGCCTCCCTCACACAGAGCTTCACGTTCCAGGGCGTGCATTCCCCTTGGTTTCTCTGGGTCCTGCCTGATGCTTTTTTGAATCCTCTCCACCAGGCTAATTAATCCCGTTCCCAGTGACAGCCTTCCCACTGCTGCTAATTATGGGAACACCAGCCTGTGAGATAAGTGTGATGGACTGCTCCCTACCTGTGTTTTGTAGCACGGATGGGCAAACTCAAAGGACATGAGAGGGGGTAAGGGGATTCCTCATTAATTCAAGGTATGAATCAAGTGGGCAAGCTGTCTCTTCTGGTATGAGGATCCATTGGATGAAGCTAAGCAGAGTCAGGTTCCAAAGTAAATAAGTAATATTTCCAGCAATAGGTAGTGGATGCTCAGCATTCTTGTCGTGGGTGCTAAACACTTACCTGCATGGTACAGGAGGCTGGACAATTTTATAGAATGGAGAGGTTCATAGTTACACTGGAATTAAATCTTGCCCAGGAAGTCCCTGAGCTGAGTGGCTGCTACGTCTTTAATGAACACCCAAACACTGGCAAAAGAGGGCCTGTGGCAGCAAACCTCAGTGCTGAGCCAGGCTCTCCCAGTGCACAAACCCTCTGTACTGCTTCTCAACCGGTACCTCTTCCTCTCTGCCTTCAGCTACCACCATTTCATCAAACCCCTCACTTCTGCAGACTCGGGGCAGGGCACTAAACACTGAGAAACATTGCTCAGGCACTGCTGACATGTTTGCCGTGAATAGCACTGTATTAAAAGAAATACATTTTAAATCTGCTGCAACATAGCAAGAGATACCCCTTAGCGTGTATTATCTCATCAAGTTTGCCCAGACAGAGCTCAGGTCTTTCACCAGCCTCATTTTTTCCGAGCAGCAGCTGATTGCTATTTACCAAGTCACATCTCCAGAGCTAGGGGTTCTTTTTTTATTATTTTTTTTTTATTCTATTGTTTGATTCCCCTCCCACCCCCCCATTTTAGAGAGCTCTCCTGCAAACAGCTTAGACAGGAATAAGAAAAAGAAGAAAAGAAAGGATAGTTATTCCTCACTGGGGAGTGGGCATAAATAGCTCCATCTGTTGCAGACATTTTGTAGACCCATGTTATGACCAGCTGCTGGGTGCATGACAAGAATGGGCCTGACTCTGTTCTCAAATACTTACCAAAATAAATTTGAAGTATCTGTGCTAGAGTCAATAGTTATTACACTGGATTTTTATCAGTGTGAGTGATAGCAACTGAAGGTTTTTTCCAAGGCATTTGCAAAAAAGAAAAACATTCCTGCTGGCTAAAGAGATACACTTCTTTGCTAACTGGAAATAATCATATGCATTTTGATATCAGCATCTGCTAAATAAGTCCAGGGCTGTGTATTAATGAGGGTGTTGTAAGAACTTTGGAGTACAGGCTCAGAATTCAAAATGATGAGGATGGATCAGAGTGAGTGTCTGGAATCAGCCAGATGAAATTTAGTACAGAGAGCACAGGGTGCCACATTTGGGAGGGATAAATGAATGCATGAATGCATAGACAGGAGAGCCTGGAGAGGCAGCAGGATGGCAGGAAAGGATCAGGGGGTTCAGATGGATGACTAACTTAGCATGAGTCAATAGTGTGATGGTTTAGCAAAAAGGGCAGCTCACCTCCTGGGATGCATAAATGTTGGATGTTGGATGTAAGCCATTGAAAGCTGCAATTCTGCTTTGTCTGAGCTATGTCCAGGTCCGGACACTGTAGCTGAGGGCACTTTCAGATGAACTGGAGAACAACAGCAGCATATTTGAACAAAGAGATGCTGAAGTGGGCCAGAAATCAACATTTCCTTCCTGTGAAACATCTGCTTTTCAGAGGGAAAGAAGGAAGGGCACTGGCTCAGCCCATTTCAGACTTCTCTGAGTTTGACTCTATTGCTTCTTGCTATTTCTGTCCCGCAGACCCTTCTCCCAGGTCATTTGGCCCTGCCCCAATGGGATCTCATCCTTTCATATATCAGATTTCTTTTGGTATGTATTATGATGCAGAGCAAACCATTCTCATTTACTGTTTTGCAGGTTATCTCCATTCCCACTCACATCCTTGGGTTCACTGAGATGTGTGATGAGGGACATGGGCTCCTTGACTGACTTCTGGATAGGGAGTCTGGTTTCAGTGTTCATGCTCCAGGCTCTCCCTTTCTGCTATTCCCTTTAAAATCTAAGAGACTTGTAAAAGTCTCATGTTTCATCATTGTGACATGCACTCTAAGTCTGAGCAATGTTTGGGAAAACAGTAACCCAGAGAGCAGACACCCCCTCTCACCTGCTGGTCTTGATACCAGTGTTCAGGATCCCAAGGACAAATAGCAATAAACAAAAAACCAGCTATTTATATGTGGAAGTGGAATTGCTCTGGGGTTGACCCTCTCCCACTGGAAAATGACTGGCTCCTTGGTTGCAAAAAAACCCTGTGAAGTCGCTGGGAGGCTGCAAAAACAGTTCATTATCCACTGCTCGATGAAAGCAAGAGGCAGACTTTTCCATACCGACTGCTTCCTCTTTGCAATGCACTGCACATACCGGCCTCTGGGTGACATTAGCGTTTAGGTGGGTGTGTGTACACCGGAGGAATACAGGAATGCCGAGCATATTCCAGAGTCACAATACAGCCTGTGGATTAAGCTCTTCTTCCATCAATATTAGGGCAAACCTGCAGGAGGTCTCTTGAAATCAGAGGGACAGATTATCTTGATAATAAAAGCAATCAGAATCTGTCCTGCCCAGGATATTTAAATGACACCAGTGACTGCATGAGCATCAGGGATGTGACTGGGACTGGTGTGGGCAGTGTTTTTCACAGGGTTTGTGGCAGTGCCTGTGGATCTGGCACTGGAGGAGGAGGGACTACAGGCAGGATACCCCGTGCCTTCCTCCACCCTGGCCCCATGGTGCCTCTGTGTGTGGTGGGCAAGGGAACAGGGCAGCAGGGCAGTATGAGACTGAATGCCTGCCTTGGGAAAAGAACAGCCTAGAGAGTCATTTGTCTCCACCAGGAGTGGCTGAAATGAGTCGAATGAACCATTTCCCCAAAGGACTTCATTTCTCCTTCCCTTAGTTGTGCCAATCTCCCTACTCCTGTGCTGAGGACACCCATGCATGCTGCTCTGCTCCAGGGTTCCACCACCTCAGGTACAGACCCATGGCCCATATTGGCCTTGGAAAGGATGAATCCTCCTTATCCCTCCTTCTCCTTGCCCATGTCATTGCCCTGCTGCCACAGCCTTTGGGGACATACCTCTGGCTGCCCTCACCCAGATGCCTACATCACTTTGGCAGCTGCAAGGTCCCTTTCAGACAATTCAGGGGGCTTGCAGGGCTCACCAGTAGGTAAGTCCATGTGCTGGGAGCCCTCTCCTAATGCTGCCTGGCATTCAGGGTACTGTCCAGCTATGTGGGATCAGCCTTTGTGACAGCAGCCAGCTTGGTATCGAATGCTGAGTGATTCTCTGTGCTCTCAGTGACACCCTCTGGGTCTCGAGCTGTGCAGGATCCCAGGCTGTGGTTGTGTCATTTATCTGCCTCTCCCAAGGCGTTTTGGGCTTAGCTGGGTTCTACCAGGATAATTAACTGCTTGGGCTGGGGAGAGGAGCCTGAGATGGGGGTGCAGGGACTATAAAACCCTGACTAGTCAATAGCACCTGTCCTGTCCCAGCAGACCCAAATGAATGGACTCTCAAGGTGAAGTGCTGGCTCTCTGGTGTACCACGGGAGCTGATACAAATCAGCTCTTGCACAAGCCAAAGCGCTCAGATGTCCATTGCTTAACAGGGCTCGTGAACTGCGTCTGAAGTGCTGTGCTCAGATGAGACGTGTCCTCTTCAGAGGGCTGCACTTCCCTGTTGGCTTTCCCTTTTGATTCTTCCTGGCCTTTTTTCTGTCTGCCTTTTTTTTTTTTTTTTTTAAATATGGTTTAGAAATGAGGCCAGTGTTGGAATGTAAAATTACACCTATTTTTAAGGAACAGGAGACAGCATGCCCTGTTTAGAGTTTGGACAGTGATGCCTCTGGCTTACCCCATCCTGTCTACCAAGAAGGGCTATGGGGGCTAAAGTCAGCCCCATGTGTTCCTGTAGGGGTGCACAGGCACAACTGCTCTACACACACGCACACCCACAACCTGAGGCATGCACAGACACCTGACAAGAACCTTTCACACCATCTCCCACACCGTGTATGCAAAAGCTCTTACCCACATTCCCTGTCCTATGACCATACTCAGTGAAACACATCACCAGTGCATCTCTTTGCACCCAAACACACACGTCCAGCCTACAGAGCCTGTTGCTTTAATGTTTTGCTGTACTTGTCACACACAGCCACACATCACCTCTCTCATGCATTTCTTCAAACAAACAGAGCAGCACACAGAGCTGCAGTCTCCTGTGTGCCATCACCTGGGCACAGTGATCCTCCCCAGCACTGCTGTGCATACTCCTGCACCCATCACAACTTCTCACCTGAGCACAGCCTGTGCAAACAGTGTCATCCCACCCCCCCTCTTCCACCCACACACACCCTGACCCACAGGCTGCCATTTGCTCTCCAGCATCCCTGCCCACCTCACGACTGCTGTAAGAAATCACTGCCAGGTCCCTTATTAGCAAGGAAAGCAAAACTAATCAGGAGTAGCAGTGGCCACAGGTCTCTCCTGGGTAAACAGGAGGGCTGAGCAAGCCCTGGGTGCTACGTGTAGATGGATCTCACGGTGCTGGGGATGTCACTTTCACAGTTGAAATGAGGATTGCTGCAGACCGGTGTGACATTTTGTCTCCTAAGCTGCATGCACGAGGGTGTCAAAGGCCTTGTTGGGAGCAAAGTGCAAGGCAGAATAAGCTCCCTGTTTATTACCAATGGAGAGATGTCAGGTCTTGCTTTTCTCCTCTATAAAACAGACCTGGTGATTGCACATAGCTCAGGCTGCTCAGGGAGGGCAGGCTCCAAAAGTCAGGCTCTGACCCTGAGGATCCATGCCTAGCCTGGCATCTCTAGTATAGGATTTCCTCCAAAAGACACCTGAAGCACATTTCCCAATCCTCTCTGTTCTGACAAACTGTCTGGAAATGCAACAGGTCGATGCTACCAGTTGCCCGAGGGTTGCTGATGTCTATCTCCTGCATTGGCTTTCCAAATGCTCCTTGTCCCTGCCTCTCAGCAGCCCTGCCTTGTCTCCTCACTTTCAGCTCTGGGGAAACCTTTCAGCACCCCTGTGTCCCCGCAGCTCCTGATCCCTTGTGCTCCCAGTCACGGGCACTAAAGCTGGGATGGTGGAGCGACAGACACTATGTGCTGCAAGGAAGGGAGCCCTGCAACCAGGTGAAACACAAACGAAGCTTTTGAGTGATCTGATTATTGCTGCTTCCTTTTGTCCCATTTTTCTGGCAGCAAAGAGACCCCTGACCTCAACACTGTGTTATGTATCAGCTGCTGCCTTTGATTCCCTGTACCAGGGATGCAGTTGGCTCCACACCCAGGTTTGCTGGCAGACGGCTTTCTGGGACCGTGTGTGCTTGAGGTTTGATCTCCTTTGCTTTGTGCCTCTGCAGAAAGAAAAACTGAGCCGTGCTGTGAGAAATTCCTCAAAAGAAAGGAATGGAAGCATTGCCCGGCAGGGCAAGTCACACAGCTCAGGAACTGGCTGCTCAGCCAGTGCTACCACATGGTGCCCAGTGCCCTCGAGTAAACAGGGACCTCTTGTCTTTTGGATAGATAGATCTAAAGGAAAGGAAATTAGCATGAGACTGGACATTGAGTGTAGGACAAGGCACTGAAACTGGAGCTCCGCTCCACACAGTGATGCTCCCTTGCCTCTGGGGTGACTGAGCAGGATGTGCACAGTGTAACCTGCCTGCTAATGGCAGAGCCCTGGGCATGGTGTGAGGCCACATCCTTGGGAGTGGGGAGGATGCAAGGTCTGCTGTGGATACCATGTGCAAACCCTGGGTTTCAGGACATGGTGCCAGCAGCCCCCAGCTGAGATTGGAATGGGGAAACCTATTGAGCCAAGGCAGGATGAGGAAGCAATGCAATGCTGAGCCACCAGCCTGGCAGGGACAGGTAATGCCCCTCCATCGCCTCTCTCTTGGGGGGAACTTGGCACTGCACTTCAGCCATTCAGCCCCCAACTCTTTTCCAGATGTCCAGTGTCCAGTGCCTGGCGCCAAGCATGGGCACAAGCTGCAGACAGCTCCCTGATCACATCCTGGCAGCATGGTGTGCTGCATGCTGCTTGCTTGCATGCACAAAATGCCATTCTCCGTGGTTTCACGTGTCTACAAGGCAGGTGTTCTCCAGCTGCTGGGAGAAATTTATTCACAACAGCTTATCTGTGTTTCTAGATGTGCCATGCAGCTCTGACGCAGTTTGAGCGTTGCTTCTTCCACCATCATCAGAGAAATTGGAGTCAAGATGCCTGTGCTCCCAGCTGGGATATGGCAGGACTGCTTGGAGAGGGGGCTGGGTCTGAGGAACTGGAAAAAGATGTCTCCAAAGTTAATCAGTACCAGGAGGGAAGCTGCTCAGACCTGACATGAGTGGCCTTCAGTCTGGATATATGCAGTTGCAGTTTAGCTGGCCTGATCCTTGATCCCTGGGTCCTTCTCCTTCCAGGAAGGACAAAGCTCCTTGGCAAAACATGTCATGTGGTTGCAGTACTTCTGGGGTGATGCAGAGCAGTTGGAGGGGGGCAGATGCAATAGGATGGGGGGGAGTTAGGCAGGGAGAGACAGAAAGGAGGAAGGGAGGAGGTGGGGGAGGAGAGCAGGCACACTGGAGAGGGGAGAGAATGTCAGGGGAGCACCGATATATGGAAAAGGCAATTAAGACACAAAGAAAGAGAAAAGCGAGACCTAAAAGGTAACTGACTAGAAAATTAAAATTATTCAGCTACAGAAAATAGATCTAATGGCTTCAATGTGATGCAGTTCCCAGCAGATCTGCACAAACAACATGTGAGGAGGAGTTGCCTTAAAGGGGCCAGGGACTGAGAGGAGTCCCAAGTCCTCTGGAGTCTCCAGAAACCACTTTTCTTCCTGCTCACAGGAGCACGCCCTTTCCAATCTTCTTCCAGGCTCCTGCCTATGGCTGGGTTTTTCGTTGTAGGCCTCAAATCCCTGGCTGCCAAACTGCTCTCCCCAAGGTCCATGACCTTTTTCCCCATGTTGCAGGTTGCTGGAAGGATAAAAACTTGTACAGGGAGGGAATGCAAAGGTGGACATCTGATCTGGAGAAGCTGGTTCAGCCTCTTGATGAGGAGCCCCACCCTGGAGAGGACCCAGGAGGGTCCTCCATGGAAGGCACAGCCCAGCTGCACGACAAGGGAAGCCTAAACCATGTCCAGAGAATAATAAAGAGACAAGAGATAGTTTCAGAGGGTAGGAGAGCAAATGGCCTGGCCAATCCACTCCATCCCTCCTGACATCTCTGAAAAAAGAGGGACGTAAGAAGAAGATTTATGTTCGCTGGCAGGGATCAGCAGCACCAACTGCCCCAGTGCCTTTGACAATAGCCACTGTAAGGGTGGATAGGGGGATGTACTCTCCTTCTGTTAGGGGAACATCACAGGGTGCTATGTGGTGTCTGTGAGGGGACACCTTTCTCCCCCCAATTCCCCAGCATTTTTTTGCCTAACACCTTGTTCTGTCTCTCTTTTCATCCAGTCTGGGCTTCCAGCTGCTTGTCTCCTGAAGACGTGCTGAGAAAACATTGCATATTATACAATGAGAAATGGTAAACACAGTGTTCTTGCTAGTTTTCCACTTGTTTTTATTCTGTGAGCATCAGCTAAAGCCACAGGGATAGGGTATTTAATTAGAGTATTGTCTTTCACCTGCCTTTAGTCTCTGCAGGGTCTTCTCAGGGGGATCCCATTCCAGTGTGTTTCAGGAATGACTTTACTGGGAAAGGGATGGGGGCACATCCCTACAGTGTCTTGACTTTGCCTAGCACAGCTTGTGCCTTGGAGTTCTTACTCAGCAGGGCATGAGATGCCAAGCAGAGGACAGGGAAGCCCTCCAAATCCATTCCAGAGCTGTTTCTGGGCAGGAATTAGATACTGGGATGGGGCCCATCAGATCCTAGTGCATTCTCTCTCTGAGACAATACTGCCACAAAACTCTATTCCTCTTTAATATCATGTCCCTGTAAAAAAAGTGCATATGATTTGCACTCAGTGCATTGCAGCATATTCCCCTGGAGGGTTCCCAGGCTCTTTATGCATCTAATTAACAATGATCTTCCTTACCATCACAGTAATTTATTTATTCAGCACCAAGGGGCAGGCATGTTGCCTTGCAGACAAAAATACCCCATGTCTTTCAGCAGAACTGGTGGAAATACAATGGAAACTGGTTCAGTGGAAGCTGGAAGTCTTGCTTTGAAATCATACTCATGTCACAGTTTTGAGTAAGGAGACCAGCTGGTGCTGAGGCTGCAGCCAAGGGTCTCATCCTGTAGCTGGGCTGTGCAGGGCAGAGCAGAGTAACTCCTAACTACTTCTTCAACTTACTTCTCTGCCCCTGCCTTGCATCACCTTGAGTCAATTACCAATTTTTCAACTACCTGGATGAAGGGATGGAATGTACCTTCAGCAAGTTAGCTGATGATAAAAGACTGGGGGGAAGTGATTAATACACCTGAACGCTGTGCTGCCATTCAGCTGGACCTTGATAGGGTGGAGAATTGAGCAGAGAGAAACCTAATGAGGTTCAACAAGGGCAAGTGTAGGGTCCTGCGCCTGGGGAGGAATAACCCCAAGTACCAGCACAGGCTGGGAGCTGATTCTACTAGAGAGCAGCTCTGCAGAGAAAGACCTGGGAGTATCAGTAGAAAACAAGTAGACCATGAGCTGGTCGTGTACCCCTGTGGCCAGGAGGGCCAGTGGTATCCTGGGGTACTTCAGGAGGAGTGTGGCCAGCAGGTCCAGGGAGGTGATCCTGCCCCTCTACTTGGCCCTAGTGCTGAGTCCAGTTCTGGGCTCCTCAGGACAAGAAAGACAAGAAGCTACTGGAGAGGGTCCAGCAGAGGCCACAAAGATGATGAGAGGTCTGGAGCATCTCTCTTATGAAGAAAGACTGCAGGAGATGGGCCTGGTTAGTCTGGAGAAGACTGAGAGGGGATCTCATCAATGCATACAAATATCTCAAAGGCAGGTGCCCGGAGGATGGTACCAGACCCTTTTCAGTGGTGCCCAGTGACAGGATGAGAAGCAATGGCCATAAACTAAAACATAAGAAGTTCCACCTCAACATGAGGAAGAACTTCCTCACATTGAGGGTGACAGAGCACTGGAACAGGCACCCAGGGAGGTTATGGAGTCTCCCTGTCTGCACACATTCCAAACCCATCTGGACAGATTCCTGTGTCACCTGGTCCAGGTGACACTGCCTTGGCGGGGGGGTTGGACTGAATGATCTCCAGAGGTCCCTTCCAACCCTAATGATTCTGTGATTCTGTGAATTATGGCAAGACCCACAGGAATGTCTTGGGATGCTTTCCTGGCTCCTGCAGGCCAATGGGACCAGGGGCTATGAGACTCAGCTTCTCTGCCAGAGGTGCAGCCAGTGATGCTCAGGCACATCCCAACTTTCAGCCTAAAGATTATTTGAGGTTAATCCCACCACAGGCTTGTGCAAGGTATCATTTATGAATTCACATCCTTCAACATTCTTTCCCTTGCCATGTACAGATGCAAGCAGCTGTGCCTGGAGGAGTAGTGGGCACATAAACATCCCAAGGATGGTCAGTCCCTGTGTGGGGGCAAGTCCTACCAAAAAGAAAACTTTTGTTGCAAACCACTTCCCTAAGCTTGTCTCCCCATTTGACTCTGCTTTGGGAGAGGAGGAAACATCCCATATGAGCACCCGCCAGGCTGCAGAGCTGGTGGTACCCTGGGTGTTTTAACCTCATCATGTGCCCAGCAGAGGCGATACTGTCCAGCTCAAGACTGCACGTGGCTGCAGAGCAGAGGCTCAAACCTTCCAGACTGTTTGGAAGCAGAGAGGTGGGAGGAGGGTGGCTGATAAGCTGAGATGTACAGGATGCCTGTAAGATTTATTGTGTTCTGTTTTCAATTTGCACATCAACACAAGACAAACAAGATGAGATTTCAGTACAGCAAGCTCAATTAATCAGGGCTTTGACGGCTGTGAAGCTGGACATTATTAATCCCTTTCGCAGACAGGTCAAAGGGGTAATAATTACACTTTTTCCAAAAATAATAAGGAAGGATGTTCTTCCTGCTGCCCTCTCCCCCTCCACTTTCTCTGTAAGAAAATTTCCTAATTACAGTCCCTAATACTATACTACTGGCAAAAATTCTTCAGCTCACCTATTGTTTGCAAAATGGGAAGCAAAACATGTAAGCGTAAAATCCTGAGGATATCCTCCTTGGGGCTCTAAGATTCGTAGAGGTGGGGGCACTCAAAGCCAGGACTCTGTGAGGTGAGAGCTGACACATTTCCCCATGCACTTGGAGCCACAAATGTGTGCTGCAGTATGGGACACCCTGGGTCCTTTCCCAATGGGATATGCAGATAACTGGGAGGCTGCACATTTGGGATGCATGGCAGGAAGCTGTGGAACAGATCCAGCACACTGTGAGCACAGAGGCTTGAAAAGGTTGGCTGTTTGCCTGACCACAGCACCTCTATGATCTGGTGATGCTGGAGGCTGAGCTCTCAGCCCAGTCCTAATGGGATGCTCCAGGGTGTGCTGGGGCAGGATGGCTCCAACTATCAGAATGTGACTTCCCCTTCCCTATTCCCCCTCCAGGGAAGGGAGATGCAGTCAAGGCAACTGCAACCACCCAGAAGGGGGAGGAGGAACTCCTACAAGGGCAGAGGAAAGGGGATATCTTAACTCCTGCTCTGAACTCAGTTTTCTCTAGCTGTGCTGCAAAAGCCATCCAGCCTGACCCTGCCTTCCCCACTGGAGGAGTCAGACAGGCAGAGCAGCCTGTTGCTTTCCTGCACTGCACCTTGCAAACACTACCCCAATCCTTCTGCCTCCAGACAATGTCATCTTCGAAGCGGGAGACATTTAAACAGGAAATGCCAAAGGAGCAGCATGGTATTTAAAGGCAAAGAAGCAATTACTAAAGTTCTCTGGAGAGCACGCACACAAATGAGGGACGATATGAGAGAGGTTGTTTAGCCCACTCCTAAATCTGCAGTGGTGCCATGTGCTCACCAGGAAGGGGATGTGCAAGAACGAGGCTGAGTGGGGCATACCTGGAGGGAACAGGTTTGTTTGACAGTTCTCTTTTAGAGCATCTGAAAAACCTGACGTTGCCTGCAGCCACGGGGAAGGTGACAAGCTGCAGGTCTTGCAATATTGTGCTTGACTGAAGCCTCGTTACAGGCATTAGTGGCAGAGGGAGGTAGCATCAAGGGCTTGGTTTGTTTCTGTACCCAGCAGGTGGGAGATGCAGCCAGAAAGGGAATTAGCCAGGCATAGTTATTAGTGATAGGGTAGATTCCGGGCTGGGCCTCAGATCTGGTCCTAAATCCTCTACCTGCTGCTTCCTGCTTTCCCTGATTCTCTTCCCATCGTATTTTGCATCCTGACCCTCCTCCTCATGACCCACAGAAGCCAATAACCCCAGGGATGCTGGGGGGAGGGGGTCTGTTAAGGCATGGAGATGGAGACCTCTTCATGCTGATGCTGATGCTTGAGCTGCAGGACGGTGCAGCAACGGATGAGGCAATAGATGCTGGAACAACACTGTCGGTACAAGCCACAGTTCACTCACTGCTCCTGACACCCCAAGAAATGACCCTTTGCTTTTCTGATAAGGTTGGTGAATCCTCCCACTGGGAATTGACACCACAGATACAGGACTGCAGGTGTGGGTAGCCTGACTGTAGCTGAGCAGCTCCATAGGGAAGGAGAGCCCAGCCTCCTCCTGCTTTCCTCTTCCCCTCTTTTTGGTGTTGGACACATTAGGAAGCTTTCTCCCAACAACAGCCCAAATCTTTGTTCTTCTGCATCTGTCAAGTGCCTTTGGTGCTGGGTAATGCTAAATAATGCTAATTTTATTCCAGATGCCTTGCTTCTGCTTACAAACACTGTTGCAGAGATAGAAAAATCAACATCAGCTGGAAGTGCCATCTTTGAAAGAGAAATGTCAGAGAAGCAGTGGGAGGCAGGATTGAATATCTGTGGGGGGTTAGAGGCTGAGAAGGAGAGGATGAAGGTATCTGTGCGAGGCTGGGTGAGGAGAGAGGATGTCAGGGTTCAAACTTTCTGCAGCACCCAGCACCCTCAGCCTCTCCCACGGAAGCAGAAAATCTGCTTCTTCCCAGCCCTGGTAAATTTTCCTGCAGCTGAAGGCTGTGCTTTGGCAAACCACAAAATCCAGCCTTAGGGCACTTAGTGTGGCCTCATGGTGTGGACAGGTGATCTACTATAAGCTCTGCCTCTTCATGCAGAAGTGCAAAGTACTTCCACGGGTTCGCTTTGCACGTCCAACTCCTTGCAAACCGTGGAGCAACAGCCCTGACTGCTCTCTGGCTTCACAGCTGGTTCAATACACCACTACCTCCACCTCCAAAATAAATATCCAAGGATCTGTTGTTGCCTGTAGAGGGACACTTTTGCTAATTTGCTGCAGTGGTGAGAGCAGCCTCAGAGCACACTGACTTTGCAGGAAGCAAAGCAGGGAGAGATCCCAAGCAGCTGGGGGGACACGGTGGCAGCTTCTCCTGCTGCGGTGAGGTGAAAGAGAGCACATGTCCACGGGATTATGTGGGACAAAATGGGGAAAATTCTGAGCCTGGGCTCCCCTCCTAGAGGCTTTGCCTTCAGCCCCTGATCCCAAGCAGCAAGATGGGGTTTTGTTCCCATTCCCAGACACCTCTGGATGGTCTCAGGGAATTTCCACCTCGGCTTTAGGTCAGCCCAAGGCGTTATTTTATTTGACCCTAATTTTTTTTTTAAGAGCCAAACTAAATGGAGGGAAGGGTAAAAGCATTTCCCCTCTGCCCTGCCCTCCCTGCTGGAAGGTTAACACATTGGCCATTTCCTGCCTGTGCAGATGGGATATGCCTGGAGTTTGTCAACTCAAATTCAAATTAACTCTCAATTCAGTGGCTTCGTGTGAGGCCCCGGGGGCAGGTGGGGTGAGCAGCAGCTACAGATGTAGGCAGGCAGGGAACAGGCAAGGGGCTGAGACGAGCTGCCAGCTGGCCCTGGGAAACTTGTCCTGTAAACCTTGGGGTTTTCAGGAAAAGAAAGAGCAAAGAAGGGAACGAAAGCAAAAAAAAAAATCAGGGAAAATGACAGGAGAGGGGACAGGAAGGGAGGGGAGGAAAAGGAGGGAAGGGAGGAGGGGAGGAAAATGAGGAGAAGGGAGAAGGGGAGGAAAAAGAGGGATAACCTGGGCTTCCTAGGCTAGAAGGAACTCTTCTGAGGAGCTAATTTGACCTCCCACATGCTCTAAATCGTTGAAATAGAAATGAGCAAACACAGGTGAAAAAAAGTCCCCGTAATATTTGCTTGCTTAGGGGAATGAATTTGCTGGGTCTGGGCTATGCCCTCTTCTGTGTTTGCTTTCTGCAAATATCCAGTCATTGAGTTTTACCTGAGCAGACATTTGGGGAAAGCCAGTTACAATCTTGAGCACACAAATTAGTGCAGAGATGAATTGGCTATTTCCAAATGCCAGGTGGGGAGCAGGACCTGTCAAACCACCCCAAGCAGCCTCCCTGTCAGCACAGGCTGCCAGGGACCAGCCTCTTGGTGACTGTTTTTAGAAAAATCACAGATTTTAACAGGATGTTAAATAACTGTGGCTTGCTATCCACATCTGAGGAGTCTGCAACCCACTTCCAGACACGTCCTAGGCAGAAAAACAGGACAGGATTTATTTGTGTGGAGTTTTGACTTTGCTCATCTACATAGGTGTGTAAGAAGTGGCTATGTAGGGGTTTGTGCTTGTGTACAGCCATGTTTGGAGTGGGACTTGTAGAGCTCTGTGTGTTTGCGGAGTCCAGACATGTGGCTATGGCCTGGTGTGTGATTTTACAAGGTCAGCAGGATTCTTTGTAGCCCTCCAGGCTGCTCTAAAGGGAAACCTCTTCCCAGTTGTGGCCAGATGTAGAGGCCAGGTGGTGTCTGCTTCTGCTCAGCCCTTTTGCTTTGCTCCTGTAATACTCTTGCTGATTCTGTTTGCACACCCCCACATCCCAACTCTCTAAAACTCCCTCCCAGTTGGCCCAGTCAGTCTCCTGTCTCTTTGGAGCCCATAGGTTTGGTATGAATGTTTCACTGCAGTGCTGGGCAAAACAGGAGCTGTTATTCAGCCCTACACGGCAGGCACTGTCCTGCTGGGACATGGAACATCCTCCTGGTGATAGTAAATGTCTGTTGGAGGAGAGGAGGGGGTCTCCCTCCCAGCAGTACTTCTCCCAGTTCCCCATAGATGGGAGCAAAGACCTCCTTTTCCTCCGGTTCCACTTTGATGGGACAGAGCAGACCCTCTCCAAGCAGGGGATTTCTGTCCAGAGGAGCAGACGTGACACTTTTTAGTCCCTTTTACATTCGCTTGTTTTGAGGTCTGTGAAGAAACCAAAAATATCTGGCCAGCCCTGCTGCAGTGGGGGACGATGTGCGTGGAAGGGGCTGCGCTGAGTAGTGCTGCCTTGGAGCAGCCCCAGGTTGTGATGGAGAGGGGACACTGAACAGACTTGTGATCTCTCCCCAAAACAAAGAAAGCCCAAAGGGAACAGGGACCATCCCCTCTGGATATGGAACAACCCATGCGGCGTGTCCAGTGGGTCCCCTGCCACTGCAGGCTGGGTTGATCCGTGCTTACTTCCCCAGGTGGTGCAAAAAGCTTGGACCTTTCCTTACCCAAATCAACATCAGCAGCAGTGTTGTGGGGTCAGAATGACCTATACCCACCTCCTATGCTCCCTATCCCCATCAAAGCCACAGAGTGATTTATTTCTTCCACTCACCACCCCCTCATATTTTCTGCAATTCTTCTATGTAAATCGTGACACTGATTAATAACACTTAGCACTTTCCAGTTCCGAAGCACATCACAAGTGTTTCCTAATTAATCCTTGCAACACTCTCGTCAGGGAAGGCAGTGTGCCGCCGTCCTGACTTCCCAGGCTCGCAGCCTTCTGGCGGACAGAGATGGAAGTGTTCATCCACACATCGTTAGCCCCACGCTGCTGACGCTTAATGAGTTTCTTTGCAGCAGAAGGGAGCGTTGCACGACGCAGTTCAGAGCAGATGGAGCTTGCTTGCCTGCCGCTCCGAGAGGATGGAGAGTGATGCAGTTTCCCAACTTGCTGCCTCTTTGTGGGGCTTGTGCACAGGGGCAGGAGGACAGTGACTGTGGGATGCTATCCCACTCCTGAGGCAGGGGTCCTACCAGCTGTGCACTCAGGGGACTTAAAGAACCAAGTCTGTCTCCAATCTAGGAGCAGTCTGCTAGCAAGAAGTAGAAACCACTCAAGCATGAAGAGTCAGTCAGGAGAGGGTTAACAACCTCCTCACAGAGACATACTCTGAATTGTCACCTCCTGGTAGACACTGCAATGAAATACGCCAGGAATGCTGGTGTATCTCATGGAAGATGGAGCCTGGGAAGGGGAGTTTTGTGGCTGCAAGCTAGGAGAAAGAAACAGATCATTTTTACCCAAAGCATTTTCCCTGGTAGATCATTTTCCCACCTCCCCTCTGCTATTATGGCAGGTAATTGTATTTGAATGACAAGTTCAGTGCTTCTTTCCTGGTCCTGCTTTTGCTCTTGCTCTATCTTGCAGCCAAGTCATGAAGCTGGTTGTTGTACATGTGAGGCCCCAGGATACAGCCCTCAGCCTCCTCGCTGAGTGCAGCAGCCCAAAGCAGGGTGGATGACCTTTCAGGACACTGGCTGGGGTGCCAGTGTGCCCAATGGCTTCTCGTACCTCCTGCAGCAAGCCCATGAGCTTTACACCTGCCTCCCACAGCCTCAGCTCTGGCCAAGGGCTATTTAACTCCAGTTTTTCATAGAATCACAAAATAGTTTGGATTGGAAGGGACCTTGAAGATTATCTGGTTCCAACACCCCTGCCACAGGCAGACACGCCTTCCACTAGTCCTGTTTCTGGAAAAGCAGGGCTGTATGTTGGCTGTTCTCACTGGTGCAGGGCAGCTGGGAGGGATGCAGGACTCAGCTGCCCTCCTGCTGCCTCTCCTGCTGTATTTTGAGCCCCTTGCTGTGCACCTTCGCTGCGGCAGCCCTTGCTCTGCATTTGCCTCCAGTGCTTCCCAGAGAGTTGAGATGGCTCCCCCCCGGCCTCGGCTCCCTGGGCTCATTAAAGAGGTTCATGTGGTGCCCTCTTGACACTTGTAACACAGGAGCACATGTCTTCAAAAAGCCAGGCCCTGGTGATATCCCCTGGGCCTGCCGCTGGCTTTCCTTCCCCTGCTCTCACAACCCTTCCCAGAAGGGCTGTAAATTTGGCAGGAGCTGCATTATTTCCAGACCAACCCTGTCTCAGGTTTCCCCTGCCACCAGCTTAAGTGTCACCCCTTCCTGCTGGCTCTGTAGCCTCCCCCCACCCCACCTGCCCACATGTCTGTCTGCTGCCCACCCTGCTGGTTTTCTGGGCAGAACCAGGACCCTCAGCTGGCACAGGCATGCCTGGCAATGGATTTGTGGATACCTCTGTGTGCCCACACTGCCCTCTGCATACACACGCACAGTCACATTTGAATGCAGAGGTGTGTGTGCACAGGTACATGCGCCATTCCCCCTCAATGCAGTCTGGGTGCCTGAAGGCTCTTCACAGAGCATCCTAAGCTTTCACTTGCTTTGATACCAGAGGTGAAAATAACCTGTCTTTCTGGTCCTTTTCAGACCTGGAAACCTGCTCACAAGCACCAGCAGCGTGAGACTCAGACCTGCTCCACGAGCAGGGATCTTGAGTTCACGTGGTTATGCATTGGGATGGAATCCTCTGGGACCTGTGTGCTGGGGTGTCTGATCTCTCCCACTGTCATCATGGAGACTTGAGGGCTGCTCTGTGTCCAGGGTCTGTAAGGGAGAGACATGTAGCAGGGCTCATATCATCCTCTGTCTCCTCAAAAAAATGACCAGAAAAATTGTTGCAGCTCACTGCTCGGGGTATGACTCAAATCACAGTGTGTCCCCTTCCAGAGGGCCCTGCACCATCCTTCCCTGTGTCATCCAGATTCACAGGTCCCTTGGTCCACTGCTGAATATCCTTTCCTAGCCATCACTGCAGGGGAATCAGCTTCAGGGAGCCTTTTGTTCTGAGGAATATGGTGCAAGAAGTAGTGCAAGCAGGTTCCTTTTTATCTTGTCCCCTTTTTGGAAGCTTTCTGTCAGAAAGCAGAAGAGTATCTTCCTCCCTGCACCCACCAGACCCTCAGTGTCTAAGAAACGTTCGCCTTGTTTGGAGGATCTCAAAGGCTTGTTAGTCATTAACCGCACCAGAGAGTTTCCTGGCAATTAATTTTTAATGGGTTGAAAAATTCTCTGCCTAACCCTGCTTTCTTCAGAACAAGCCTCCAAAGCCTTTGCTCCCCCTCTTGATGTTTCCAATCATTATCTCCTACATTCCTTTAGCTGTTTTAGAAACCAAAGCTGGGGAAGAAATTGGAAAGTGTTATTATTTCATTTGGGTTAAACTGTATCGCTTCAAGTTTCTCTCCCCCTGGGCACGATCATCAGCATATCTGATCAGCAAACATCTGCCTAAGCCACCCACTCTCGCCTCCCGGGAAATTTGGGGAATAAAAAAAACTGAGACGATGCCACTGACGTCACCTCCCGCCTTTTGCTCTTTCCCGCTGAGTTTTATTTCTAAGGGACATTTGCATAGAAAGAGGATCTTTGTTTCTGAAGGTTTTGCCAGCTCCCGCTGCCTATTTCTCCCATCTGGAAGCTTAATCCTTTCCCTGTGGTGGCTGTGGAAATTGGGGTTGCACACTGGCACAGACCCTGCCTCCCCCAACCCCGTCCCGGCACCCAACAATCTATCAGCCTCATGGGTGCATCACATAACCCTCAAACCCTGGCAGCAAAGGAGCCTGGGGTACCAGTTTGGGATGTCTGTGGCAGAAGTGGGTGCTGGTGCCCTGGTCTCGGAATGCCACCTCACCCATCCCGTGCCTCAGTTTCCCTGGGCAGAACTATGCTGGTGAGTATCAGCTTCAAGGAGTGTTTATGTCGATTAATTACCACCCATAAAGCTCTTATAACATGTGAAGAGTGACACTGATGCATAAATAACCAGAGTAATTTGTACAGTGCTCAAACGGAATGAAGTGCTAAATTAGGAATACAACAAACATGGCCATAACAATACATCAAGCACTGCTGGCACAGGGACTGGCTTGGCTACAGCCCACCTCCCACGCAGCCTGGAAAGCCCCCTGGACACCCAGCCACCTTCTTGCACTGCCTCTGCTGCCTAACCCCACAACAGACCTGCTGACTTTATTGGCTAAAAGGAGATTTTTACAACTCAGCTGGCTAAAACATGTCTGGGTTTTCTTGTGGACATTTCCATCTTTCCCAAATAATGTGTGAATTTATTCTACTTCTTTTTTTTCTGCCCAAAGATGAAAAAAGAAGGAGATGGAGGATAGACTTACAAAAAACATTCTTTAGTAAAAATATCCATTTGTTCCATTAAAAAAAATTAGGCATTTTTACACTTAGCTCCTCTCTGATGGAAATTTTTAAACAAAACAAAATTTTCCCTGGGAAATAGTCTCTTTTTTTCTTGCCTGTCAAAAAGGCATATTTTATCCTCTCTACTCCTAAAAATAATATTGAGATGAAAAACATCTTGTGGAGTTGCAAGAGCTCTCAACCTCTGCGGTCAGTACCATGTGGAGGGAGGAAAGCAATAAGAACATCTTCCCCTAAGGAAGGTAATGCTTCTGTAAGGCAGATAACTGCAAGGATAAATCCTAAGGAATGGGCTTTTTTTCTTTTTTTTTTTCTATTTCTTTTTAAATCTAGGGCCTGCAATGTCACCTCTTTTAAATCAGCATGGGTAACAGATGCTTAGCTGGGCACTGTGTGTTGTGGTGTATTTTGTCCGCTGGGTCAGGGCTCAGAGCAAAACCTGCCCTGCTACTCAAAATGTCCACTCAGGACAGCATCCTGGGCTACACAAAATCGTGCTCTGGAAATCGGGAAGAATGCTCTGGCTGGTTTGCAGCATTACCTGGGAAGGAAAAACACCTCCAGTCTTGACTTGTGGGCAAGACTCCAGAACAGGAGGCTTGGAAGAGCAGTGCAATTCCTTTACAGAGTTTTATAATTGATCTGAAGTCACAGGGAAGCAATTAATATGGAGCCCCACGGTACCGCTTCAAAGAATGGCTGGATTTTTGACCTCTTAACAGCTAAAACCAAGAAAAGGGATCCAATGGAAATTGTGTTTTGAATGAATAAAGCTCCTCCTGCAGCATTTGCAAATGCAGCTGGTTTTCAGACAGTTTTTTTTTGTTCTTTCTGTTGAAAATGCCAAATTGTTGAAAGCAAAACAGCTTGTGAAAATGCGTGGATTGTGAGGAAACTTCATTCTCACAGAAAGAAGAAGGGAGGAAGTGGTCAAAACATCAAAATGCTTGTGCATAATACAGTGTAATGTATATAAAATAATTTAATAGTAATGGGTAATTAAAATCAGGACAAAACATTTTGATTTTATCCAACTGTGCCGAGTTGAGTGACTCAAAATCATTAAATTCCAGTTCACAGGGAAAACTCTGCCTTTGTTTTATTTCATTTTGGAATGAGGACTGTTTTGAAACACTGGACTCTCCTGAGGAGCAGTCTCCGAATTTCCTCCCAGTAATAACTGCTGGGGGAGAGGGGCTGGTCCGGTGGAAGAGGCGGACAGGTTCTCTACCAGGGAGCTGGACAGGAACTGGAGTGAATTCCTGTAGGAAAAACAGACTTGGAACTGACCTGTAGCACAGCAGGAATCCATCCTAGGAGAAGAGTAAAGAGCCAAAGTGGCCTGGACTCTGGAGATGACTTTACTGGTGTGCATTGAATATGCACTGCCTTGGACCTCTGTGAGCCAGCTGGGCCAGTGACGTCTCCATGATCACTGGTTCCCAATGGAATCCAGTTGGTTAAGAGCACATGTGCAGTTTGGGGAAAGCAGCACACACCACTAGGGTCTTTTAGCAAGACAAAACCAGTCTGAGCATCACCCCCACAAGCGGGTGCTCTGCTCCCCACCATGCACAGCCTGGTGCTGGTCCAGAGGTCACGTCTCTGGCTCATCACTAACCCCTCCACAATGCCCTTGTTCTTCAGGGACTGTTTTACGAAAGCAAAGACAACCTGTGGTGCTGATGACACAAGTGAGGATGGGGAATTAAAATCATGTTCCTTTCCAACCTCCTTTCTTATGTGCTGCCGGCAAGTCACGAGTCAATTGGAGATAGTGAGTGACTATCTTTCTCTGAGCACAACCAAAGAGAGATAGGCCTGCTTTTGCAATTAATTGCTCATTAATTCATTTTATATTAAAAATAGTACTACTTTCTGTTTCCTCATTGTGAGCTTTTTTTCCCTGTTTGTTGTTTGGGAAAGGCAATAAATACAATTAGGCAAATGGGTTTCAAAGTGTCATATGAAATGGAAACTTAAGCCTTCAAATGTGGCTTTCATTTTGGTTGTATTTTTTTCGGTTGATTTCTTTTTTTACTTTCCCCTCCCCCCAATTAAACTATCTGCCATCCTTGGCACGAATTCATTAATAGTTTCAGTTGTCTCAAAACTGCATTCTTGGGCCAGTAAACTCTCCATCTAAAAACCTCACATCAGGCAGTCCTGTGAATAACATCATCTGCCTTTAGGCTGGCTTCCTTGAGGGTCCACTTCAACAGGAAGATCAAGAAGAGGGATGCAGACACAGGAACCTGGATGCTCAAGGACTGCTTCACGGATGCTGGAGTCATGACTTCACACTGCACTGTTTGGGTTAATTTTATTACCACATACTGGATGAAATCGGGTGGGGGAGGCAGGGAGGAGCTGTTACTTGGAAAGAAGGCTTCTCCTGCACTTTTTAAGAGCAATTTCGAGATCCTTGCATCCTAAAAGGACCCTTCAGCCATGAAAAAGGGCAGCCTTCTTTCCATGAGGCAACTGGAAAAATCTGCAAACTCTCAAAAATCGCAATCATATTTGCAGTTACTAAACAATCATTTAAGAGGTGAAAGTTCCTTTTTTCAGAGGGAAGTTTCATGATTTAATCTCAACTGGTAGCAAAGTACTACAAAGCTGCTCACTCACTCTCTGCCCACCTCACAGTGGGATGGAGAGTAGAATCAGAAAAAGGTGAAATCCACGGACTGAGGGAAGAACAGGTTACTAATGTAAAATTGTAATAAAGAATAAAGTAAAATAATAATAATCATAATGGTGACGATGTTGATGACGGTGAAATGATGACGAAAAGGAGAGTGGGAGAGAGGAATAAAACTCATGAAAGACAAGCGATGCACCACAGCAGCAACTGGTGGCTCCCAGCCAACTCTCCCCAGTTTATGTACTGAGCATGGTATGGAATATCCCTTTGGCCAGGTTGGATCAGCTCTCCCAGCCATGTTCCCTTCCATCTTCTTGTTCACCTGCTCTCTGGTATGAAAAGTCCTTAATGTAGGGTAAGCCTTACTGAAGAACAACTAAACCATCAATGTGTTATCAACATTATTCTCATAATAAAACCAAATCACATCACTGTATTTGCTACTAAGCAGAAAATAAACTCTGTCCCAGCAAAACCAAGACAGGTTGGTACTCTCTCTGCCAACCCTCTAATGACTAAATGCCGTCTTAAAGTCTTCCTCCATCAGTGTTTTCATTTACAAGGCTGGTTTGGATCACTTTTCTTCAGATGGTTTGAGTGTGGGATTGACATGTCCAAATTCAGAAGTCTTCAGCCCAGCTATCTCCATCTGAGCTGGTCATTATGGACTTTATTCATTGCTGGTGAGATAACACTGGTTTTCATCAGGGTAGGTTTTCCCTCCTGATCCATCTCAAAAAATGCATGGCCCAGGAGTAGCTAGAACCTCCCCAGGTCTTGCTGTGTAGCATGGCAGGACTGATATGGAGAAAGTGGAGACCTGAAGAGAGCTGATGACACCCCCAGGATGAAGACAGGGCTGCTCCCACCTCTGTCCCCTCCCTTGCTCCCATCCTATGTCTCAGTCACACCTTGTGCTTCTCCCCTCTCTGGTCAGCAGTGCCACCCTCGGTGTCTCTTTGTTTGTTCTCCTGTTACTTTTTATTGCTCTTCACATCCACTCCAGTTTATTTGGGTCTGAATGTGATAAACTGAGCATTTGGGCTTTTTCTAAAAGCCAAATATTTGTGGAAAGTAATACTTAGCCAGACTCATATTCCATCCTTAACACAAATCTAATCCAGATACAAGTCAAACAGCAGGACAACAACTGCTCTTAATACTCAACATGTTTTTAGCATCATAGTTTTCACTACAGAGAGCAGATACCAACTTTTTATTGCTTCAGGATTATTCCCCATACCTGTGCCAGGCCCACCCTGGGTTCCCTGCCTGCCTTCTGCCTTGCAGGCATGACTCTGACCCTTAAAGCCCAAACTTTCCCCTTTGCCACTCCATCCTGGTCTTTCTTAACCCAGTTTGCTGAAGAAGCTGAACTGTCTGTCTTCATGGGAGTGTGAAAAAATGATCAGTGACTAAATTGACCACATTTTCAAAGAGGATTTGATTTAGTCTATTAATTAGATTTAGCCTGTTAACTAATTCTGATTTGGTCTATTAATTTTCAGGTTTGGTTCTGATAATCTCTTTGTTATCCTCCTTGTTCTCTCTGAAGGTTTCCTTTTATATCTGTCTACCAAGCCCCAGAGATTCTTCAGGGCTAAGTGGTGAAAATGCAATTTATGGTTCCAAATGCTTCCTTGTGGAGCTCATAAACCCACGCTAATCCACGGATATGATTAACAAAACAGCTCTGCTATACCAAGGGAGTTAACACAGCATTGATGGAGAGGTCTTGCCTTCCTGTGTGAACCATCCCCAGATCTCCCCAGACCAACTCAAACAACTGAGAGAAGACAGGGTTGGAGCAGATGGGTTGACCCAGCACCCCTAACAGATAGGGGTGACACACGGTCTTCTGCTCTGCAGTAGAGGAGAGGGAAGAGGTTTTAGAGGTATTGCAATGCCAACATATTTCCCTGGCTTCCCACTACCCTCCTCAACAAGATTTTCTATCTCCAAGGAGACCCATCATGTGAATAAGTCTTGTTTTCCATTGAAAGGTTATCTGGAAGTTGCCTCAGCTCCTCTCCCTGCTGATTACTCTGTAGTTGTACCTTGATCTTTGGCTGAGCTCTATTCCAAAGTCAGGACCAGTCAATACAAAAACCTGTTGTTTGTTCATCTTTTCAGTACTACACACAGTGCTGATCCTTCTTCTTAGAGGAATGCTGCAGGACAGCAAAAGAGTCATGAAGGATGATGAAAAGTCTGCAACAGTCCCCCTTCTGACAAATGCATGAGCACCTTTGCTTGCTTACAGTCCAGGAAAGAGGTAACCAAAGATATGTGGTAGATGGCACGGTAAGGTGGCAAGAGGCGATATGAGAAGCAGTGGAGAGAACAGATTGCTTGCAGGTATTAAAAGCAAGCCAAAGGAGGTGGTTCTCTGTGCACGTTGTGACAGGCACATGGAACTGGTTGCTGCAAGATAAAAACCTAATAATTTGTGTGGGTTTAAGGAGAGACTAAAGAAATTCACAGATGAAAAAGTTCTTCGGGGTCTATAACTAAATATACGGGGACAATGTGTGGTTCAGTGTGGCTCCTTGCTAAGTGTTGCTGGGAGGGCACTGGGAGGGCTTATTGCATTACGCTTGCTTTGATCGTTCTGGGACACTGAGGAAATTGGTGCTTGGTCTTACCCAGCATGGCCCCACACTCCTTTTAAGGCCGCATCCCCTCTACTGAAGCAGCCACATGGAGCCACAATAGTGTTGAAACATTGTAGGGTTGTGGCTGAGCTGATACCCACCAAGCACAGATTCTTTCTGCATGCACTGCTGCATATGGGAGCCATACTTAGGGGGACCAGGTGGGACTATCTGCTGCTCCTGGGCTCCAGCACTGTGATCCCTCCTATATCTGATCCCTTCAGGCTGCATGAAAGCCAGCCTGCAGTGAGCCCCTCAGGCTGCATGAGCAGGCTCCAGGCCTTTACTAACACAGTGGACCTTGCAGGGACTTCTCTTGTGGAGGGTGTGGAGGGTCTGAAGGATTTCAGCATGGGTAGAGCCAACCTGCTGTGAGCTCCTGCTAAGTTGTGGGCTCAGGGCTGTGATGGAATCTGTTCCCACCAGAACCTACCTTGTTTGGATCTGCTCTGGAGTGCCCAACACTGGGCTGCAGACTGGCACTTGGCTGTTTGCAAGCTGCATTTTGTATAGGTGAGAGAGAAGGAAAGGCAACCTCAGCTGTCTGTTTCCTGCATGACATTCCCAGCCTGACGTTTCACCAGCTTCAGTCTTTTCAACGGATCACAACCTCTCTTGAGCTCATGTCCTCCCACACCTCCTCCCCAAAAACTCCTTCTTCTTGCTCCTGTGCTCTCCAGGTAGCACCTGGTAAACCTTCCTGCCTCCATATCCTGCATGTTTCTTTGTTACCAGCCTCTTGACTGATCCTATTCAGGCACTACCAGATCCTTAAACACTGGTGGGCTTTATGATTTAAAAAGCTCATTGCCTCCAGTTAATTCCTTGCCTGATGTTTTCAGAGACCTTTTGGGTAGCAAAGGAGCTATACATCACAGGGAAATTGTGTTTTTCTTCTCCTTTTTACGTTTCAGGGGATTGAGGGATTTCTGAGGGTTCCTTGAAGCAGCTACAAGTGTTCAGAGCTGAGAAGATGGCTGGACTCAGGCACCCGAACATGAGGTCTCTGCGTACTCACAGAACTTAAATCCTGGATCCAGGGGCCTTTCTCATCCTTCTTGGGACTGTCATCAGTGAGCTAGCACTGAAAGAAAACAGGATTTTATGTTCTGAGCAGGACTAAAACAGGCTGCTTTAGTCTGTGTGTGCCCAGAAACACGCCAGGGAGCAAGCAGACATCATTCTTGGAGTCTCTAGGAAGGACAGCTGAGCTCTTCCTCAGCTCATAAGGATCCAGCTGCAGTTGTGTAGCACCTTCTCTTCCTCCTTGTGACATGTCTGCGCTGGAACAAGCAGGTACTGGCCATGCATGTGCAGATATCCACCTGCAAGAGCTCCTTGGCTGAGACCTGGCACACTTATTTCACCAGGGGAGAATTGGCAGCCAGAGAGGCTGCAGCCTGGAAAGAATCTCAGCATCAGCCTTTGGCTACCCTTATCCCTTATCTCCCTGAGCTCACAGGGGGATAAGGACATCATTTTTTCTGTTTTCTTGGTGTCTGGATGGGGAAAATTGAGAGCACAGCTCCCCACTGTGCAGGAAGTCTATGTGTTGGGCTACAGAGGAGAAGGGGTCTGGCTTGTATCCAGCTGGGTCCCTGTCTTTTCCTTGCAGTAGAAGAGAAGGGCAGAGGTTTTGCTCTGCACCAAGCTCTGCCCTTCCTCACAGCCTCTCACTGGAGCTGGCTGGTGTAAGGGCACTGGGCAGACCCTGGTCCAGAGGCTGAAACCACAACATACACTCCAAGCTTTGTGGAGGACTATGCAGGCTCCTCACCTTTTAGCCAGCCAGACTTTGCACAACAGGAAGCTTAATGCACCTCTCCGGAGTGATGAACTGAAATTTCAGCTGCTGGGGTTCTCAGAAAGGTACTGTGTCCCCATTCTCCCACAGTCAGACTGGGATGCCTCAGTGCCTAGCTGCGTCCCTCCTGCAGGGATGACCCTGGGGGAGCCATCCTCTCCATGGGGTTGCCCAGTTGCTCTTCCCAAGCACGTCTGACACGCTGTGCTGCTCTGAACTGCCAGTATGTGTGGCAGAGACTCTGTGGAGAAGCAAAGGTGCTGTGAGAAGGATGTGCTCGTCATAATAATTTCCACAGACTTGCTCAGCTAGATGCAAGCCTAGGTGCCAGCCACAAAACTTCATACCTGGGAGTCTAAGCAATCTTGGTGGCTGGAGAGGTCCAGGGGTCAAAGCCTTGAGATACCCTGGGGGTGATGCTGCAGGAGTGAGAAGGAACATACTATACTAAAAAGGGCTGGTGACAATTAGTTCCAAACACAGCAAACTGTGATCACAGAATTATTCAGGAATAATTATGCCTTGATAACAACATTACGCTTTCTATTTCCCTTATTGCTGTTCTTGTTAAATATAATTACCATGCAAATTGCGCAGCACAAGCAAGCCCAGGTGATTAAGAGGGCCATGGGGGCCTTGGTAGCAGACTGAGGTGACTGTAAGTACATATCTCTCTGATTACTTGGTTGTTTGTCCAGATTTGCACTTGGGAGATCATATAATCATAGAATTGTTTAGGCTGGAAAACACCTCTAATATCACAGAGTCTAACCATGTACCCAGGACTGATAAGTCCACCACTAAACCACGCCCACAGGTGCTACATCTACATGTCTGTTAAATACCTCCAGGGATGACGGCTCCACCACTGCCCTAGGCAGCCTGTTATAATGCTTGACAACTCTTTCAGTGAAGAAATTTTTTCTACTATCCAATCTAAACCTCCTCTGGTGCAACTTCAGGCCATTTACTCTTATCTCTTACTATGCTGGAGAAGAGACCAACTCATATCTGGCTAAACCTTCCTTTCAGGTGGTTGTAGAGAGTGATAAGCCCCCCCTCCCCAGCCTCCTTTCCTCCAGGCTAAGCAGCCCCAGCTCTCTCAGCTGCTCCACATCAGACTTCTGCTTCAGACCCTTCCCCAGCTCCACTGCCCTACCCTGGACACACTCCAGCGCCTAAATGTCTTTCTTGTCATGAAGAACCCAGAACTGATCCCAGGATTCAAGGTGCTTCATCAGTGCCCAGTACAGGGGCAGAATCACCTCCCTAGTCCTGTTGGCCACACTATTGCTGATATAGGCCAGGTGCCATTGGCCTTCTTGGCCCCTGGGCACACTCTGGCTCTTGCTCAGCCATTGTCAACCAGCACCCCCAGGTCCTTTTCTGCCCCAAGCAGCTTTCCAGCCACTCTGTTCCAAGCCTGGAGCACTGCAGGGCTTTGTTGTGACTGAAGGCCAGGACCTGACACTTGTTGAATCTCAGACAATTGGCCTCGGCCCACCAATCCAGCTTGTCTAGATCCCTCTGCAGAACCTTTTTGCTCTTCAGCAGATCAACACTCCTGCCCAACTTGGTGCTGTATGCAAACTTACTGAGGGAGCCCTCGATCCCCTCATCTGGATCATTGATAAAGATATCAAACAGGGATGGTCCCAGTGCTGAGCCCTGGAACACCACTGTGACTGGCCCCAGCTGGATGTAACTCAACTCACCACTCTCTGGGCCCGGCCAGTTTTTTACCCAGTGAAGATTGTAACTGTCTAAGTCATGGGCTGCCTCTTTTTCCTGGAGAATACTGTGGGAGACAGTGTCCTCACATGACTATAAAGTGAGTGCAGCTTAGAGAAGTGTGGAAGGGCTGAGAAACATGGCTACAAGCTGACCAAGCACCTGCCAGAGGGTCCAGGAAGGGCTCTGCTATGAAGACCTCCAGAGGCAGTGTTGTACAAACTGGGCTCTGACTTATTGACCTTCAGGAACTGCTCTGCACGAAAGTGTCCCAGAGGGAGATGTCCCCCCACCATTCTGGGCACCTATGAAGCTTTCCATGCTCCTGGGACTTGTGCTTCATTTGCGTCACTCATCCACCTCTCACTGTGCAACTACATGCACAGGTAGGAACTAGAATATGCTTTTTTGTTCCCTCCTTCCCCTCTCATCAGCACATAGGTATCTGAAGGACATGAACAGGAAGGCAGAGGAGGATCTGTTAAGCATAATGAAGTGGAGGAGTATGACAGAAACTGCTGAACGGAGTTCCCTGGGGAGGGCTGGGAGCATTATCACCTGAGTCAGTGACAAAGCTGCTGAACAAACCCACAGCACGGAAGGATAATCTCACAGATGCCCTGTGGGACAAGGACAGCTCCTTGCTGCAAGGACTGGAAACTGGGATGCTCAGCTCTGGTGACCTGTGTGGGGTTAGCCCTCCACACGTTCTCCTGCCGCTTCCCAGTCTGCCCTCTTGTGAGTTTAATGGACACAGTGTTTCCCATACTCCTCTCATTTCTAATTGACCCCAAGTCCTCTAACCCATACTGGGTACCTCACCTCTGTCTCATGGCTGCAAAACAGCCTCTCAAGCCTGGCCATCACATCTCTGCTAGAGCAGGACCTGACAGAGACTTGCTGTCACAGTTCTTCTTGACTCCACAGCAAAGCAGGGGCTTAAAAACAGAACACTTGTCCAGCAGCCATCCCAGGGCTGCAGCTGGGACAAGGACAGAGTGGGAAGCAATCTGTTTCTCCCCTTCTACTCTGGGCCATTTCTTTTCTTTGTGCCTGCCTCCACCAAACTGAAAACAGCAGGTCAAGAGCACTTACCTGCCATGCTTCCTGGTGCAGCCATGAGATCAGGCTAATTACAGGGCTCTCAGCTCCTCAGATGAAATTCTTTTTCTATATATACATGCATACATACATATGTGCACTGAGTTTATTATTATTACCATCCCAGACAATCCTTCTTCATTAGGGCTTGGAATTTGCTTTCGATGCCTTCAGTCAGATCTTTAACGTTATTTAAACACAGTGGGTTTGAGAGAGTTTTTGTTAGTTTTAATGCAGACCAGATTTTGCTGGGATAAGAAAATGGAATTGTTCTCCTTCTAGACCAATGAGCTGCTTCCCTGTCTGCAGAAACCAGGAAGGTCCTCATTGGCAAATTCGACCTTCAGCGCTTTTGAAATCAGAGCAAGGTGTCCAAGGAGGGGAAGAGGAGGATGAACACCTCTTCCCACCCGTGCTACAGGTCAGCATGGACCATGGTGGCACACCAAAGGTTCTCCTGAGTTCAGGGTGAGTGTTAAGCAGGCGCCTGCATCTCCCTCGCCTTCCCCGTGCGTCACAGCACTCCAGGACGTCAGGAGCACATCTGGTGTGCCCGGCGCATGACGGGGAAGGAGTCCCCGTGCTCGGCACAGCTGGGGCTGTGTGTCTGCTCACAGGATCCTTTGGAGGTCTGGCCCTGCTGTGCAGTACCTCCCCAGCTGGAATGCCGCACTGGGACCAATGTTGCTCCAGGACCCCATATGTCAGAAGGAAAACACATCTCATGCCAGAGCTGTCACCCAGCTGGGTCTGGCATGTGGGCACTGGAGAAGGGAGAGACCAAAGTGTTTTGCTGGGAATGTGGGAGATCCAGGCAAAGGTAGAAGGGTGTTGCCTACGATTCACACACCGCAGGGATGGGGCTGTGTCCAAGCAGTCCTGGCTGTGCAATTGTCGGAAAGCCAGACAGAGACTGCTTCTGTGAGCAGTCCCAGAGCACTGAAAATGTGTTCAGTGGGAAAAAAAATTCTGATCAGAGAGGAAGTTCCTCTGAATGATGTTTCTTTTAAATGTCCTTTTTGTGAGGACTAAAAGGAAGGAACCATATTGAACCATATAGCAACTGTATCCAACTACATCCTGGGCTGCATCCAAAGCAGTGTGGGCAGCAGGTCGATGGAGGGGATTCTGTTCCTCTGCTTTGCTCTTGTGAGACCCCACCTGGAGTGCCACATCCATCTTTGTGGTCCTCAGCACAGGAAGAACATTGATCTGTTGAGGTAAGCTCAGAGGAGGCCACGAAAGTGATCACGAGGAGGGAGCAGTTCTCTGATGGAGACAGGTTGAGAGAGTTGGGGTTCTTCAGCCTGGAGCAGAGAAGGCTCTGGGGAGACCTTATAGCACCTTCCAGTACCTGAATGGGCTACAAGAGAGCTGGGGAAGGACTTTTGACAAGGGCATGTAGAGATAAGGCAGGGGGGAATGGGTTCAAACTGAGAGGGGGGAGATTTAGACAGATATTAGGAAGAAATTCGTTACTGCAAAGGTGTTGAGGCACTGGAGCAAGTTGCCCAGAGAAGCTACGAATGCCCCATCCCTGGGAGTGTTCAAGGCAGGGCTGGATGTGTCTTTGAGCTACCTGGTCCAGTGGAAGGTGTCCCTGTCCATGTCAGGGAAGTTGGAACAAGATCTTTAAGGTCCTTTCCAACATAAACTATTCTATGATTCTGTGATTCGACAAGGAAAGAGAGAGATAAATAAAGAGCAAATGAGATAGTTAGTCTTCAAATTTTCTTCAGCAGATGAAAACCAGGCACAAGCTAGGTCATCATCATCATCATGGATAGGCTTCGCGAACCAGAATTTGAGAAGGATTCTATCCATGCTTGCTACAAACCCACTGATGGTTAAAAAGGCCAATGTGAGATAGACAAGTCTGATTGCAAGAGTCACAGCAGAAAGTCTCCTTAGGTGGTATTGGCAGGACACGGTTCTTTCTGCGTTGTCTTTTCTCCTCAAGAGTGATCCTGCGTGCGTTCTCAAAAGAAGCAGCTGCGTTATGAGTAGTGTGTCTCCAGACCTCCCAGTTGGAGGCCAGGGTAGACCAATGATGATGATCAATATGACCAAAGCTGAGATGTTGCTTCAGGAAGTCCTTGTATTTCCTCTTTGGGGCTCCTCTCCTGCAGCAACCAGTGACAAGTTCACCATAGAGCACGATCTTAGGGAGGCAGAATACTCATAACTGCTCCCTGTTCAAGAACAGACGCATTAGTCACGTAATCAGTCCGGCGGATGTTTAGGATTGTATGGAGGCAGCACTGATGGAAGCGTTCTAAGAGTTGCAAGTGGTGATGGTATGATTCAGACCCATACAAAAGAGTAGACAGTACAATGGCTCTATAAACACTAATCTTTGTACTTTTCTTCAAGTGTTTATTACACCATACTCTTTTGTGGAGCTTTTCGAAGGCACTATATACCTCTGCTAACCTGTTGTCTATCTCTTTGTCAGTCTTACAGTCTGAGGAGATGATGCTTCCCAGGTAATTAAATTGCTGGAATGACTTGAGCTCTGATTTGCCAATGACGATATGGGGATAATGAAAGACTTCCTGAAGTGCAGGTTCGTAGAAAACTTCTGTCTTCTTCAAGCTGACTTCCAATCCAAAAAGCTCAGCAGCCTCTGCAAAGCAGGATGTTAAATGCTGCAGAGCTGCTTCTGTGTGGGCAACAAGGGCGGCATCGTCAGCAAAAAGCAGCTCCCGGACAAGATGATTTAAAGTCTTAGTATGGACCTTCAGTCGCCTTAGGTTGAATAGACTTCCATTGGTATGATATTGAATGTAGATACCATTTTCTTCATTGAGATCTGCCGTAACCCTTTGGAGCATCATGCTGAAAAAGATTGTGAATAGGGTTGGAGCAAGAACGCAGCCTTGTTTCACACCACTGGTTATTAGAAAGGGCTCAGAAAGTGCATTGCCATATCTGACTTGGCCATGCTGATCCTCATGAAGCAAAATGATAATTTTGAGGAACTTGGGGGGGACATCCTAATCTCTCCAAAATCTGCCACAGACCCTTCCTGCTCACAGTATCAAAAGCTTTGGTGAAATCAACAAATGTTACACAGAGTCCTTTGTTCTGTTCCCTACACTTCTCTTGCAGTTGTCTGAGAACAAATACCATGTCTGTGGTGCTCCTATTGGCTCTGAAACCACATCAGCAGATGAAAACCAGGCACAAGGTAGGTATCAGAATAGCATTTCTACTAAAAAGTGGAAAAAAAGTCCCTTGCGAGATCTCTCTGCTGTGGAAGCATTTGGTGGAAGAGATGGAAGCAAACCACCATCTTGCAGAGATGCCCAGGTGGAAAAGGGAGTGAGTGAAGCTGAAATAAAATATTGACACTAGAACAAACATGTATGAATGGACCATGAATAAATATAAGCTGGAGATGAGAAGAAACTACCCAACCGACAAGAGTCCTGGAACTGCCTCCTGCAAAGCCTCGATGGGGAGAGGGAGATTAAAGAAAGCTCAGAATGGGCCCTGAGACTGAATGAGCACTTTGCCTCATTTTTTGATAAGACCAGGGCTGCTGCCCACGGGAGCAAAGTTGTGGAGTGTAATTAGAAATGAGGGTATGAAAATTATCACAGCCAGTCTGGAAGCAAAGCTTGATGAGCCCAACATTCTGAGTTGGTGTGACTGCATATCCTCCATCCCAGGGAACTGGAAATTGGCTAGCAAGAATTTAAGCAGTTAGTAAGGCATGGTGTGGCGTGATGAGATTAAATTGTCTATAACTGAGCTGAGGCTGGAAACTCAGATATTTACTACCCATGACTGCAGGGGGCTCCAAGGGGCTACTGTTGTGGGCCAGGCAGGAGATACTGGTAGGGCTGGAGGTGCAGCCCCGGGAAGCTGGCAGGACTCCCAGCAGGATTTTGTTTCTGCAGAATAAACAGACCCAGACTAGACCCTGGAGTCTGCAGAGTGAAAGGTGTCCTCAGCAGTCCCCTGCAGCACAGTGGAGGGGGAGCTGCTCCTCCACCTTTGCTTTCCAGACCACTGCCTCCCTTGGCATCATCAGTGGAGAGAGCTGCCATCCACTTGAGGCTCTCTCCTTCTTCTTGTCCTGATTATTATGATCATTACTGTCTCATTTCGAGCTGTAAATCAGAAATATTGTGCCTCGTATTTTTCCTCCCCAGGGAACCCATAACTAGGGGATGAGATTGGCTCTGAAGTTCAGTGCTGTTCTGTTGAAAAACTGCCTCAACAAATCGAAACTGTCTCACTTTTTAGAAGAAGTTTTGATTGGAATCAATCTTTCTTTTTTTTTATGAGCATAAAAAGGGAGTAGTTAAAAGTAAGATTTATTCCAAATTCATCTTATCAGCTCTGAGACATTCAATTTTGTAATCAATTCCCACAGGGGCTCCACCAAGAAGCCCATATTCAGAATCAATCTTGTATTTCATTAGGTTATTTCTGGTGTTAAAAAATAAGATTGATTCTTACTTTATGTTATAGCGCTACAGCAATTTATTTTTTAATGATATGAGGTAAGAATCAATCTCTGGCTTCTTCTTCCTTTTTTTTTTTTTTTTTTTTTTTAATCCTGCTTTTCCTGCATTGGTTTTGTTAGAGCCAAGAGAATTTAGCAAGTTCTGAAGGATTTTCAAATTATTCTTGTGCAAATTTAGATGCCATTGGTGCCACTCTGCTGCTCATAGGATCTGCAGAGCACCATGAGACCTGATGAAAGGCACAGTCTGCCCTGTACTGGGATTTCAGTAACACACTCCAGTAAACTGTGCTGATCTCCAGTCCTTGGCAACCGGCATCCTGGCCTCCATGGACTCCCACACCACATACAACACCCCCAGGGGCAGATATCTCACTCTCCTGGGGAGTGTCCTCCACTACTGTCCAGGAGTGGATGAACCTCTGGGATCCTCATCCAGGCAGCAAACCCTATCAGCAGATCACTGCTGGCATCCTGATCCCCTGCACCAGGAGGCAGAGGGAGAATTCATCTCTGCTTGTTGCCTGCCTACCTCTTGCTCCTGCCTGAGCAGTGATATGCATCTCAGCTCACTCTGATGCGTGATGCTGCTGCTGTCTTCACTGAGAGGAGATGGGAGAGATCTTCTGTCTGGTTCAGATATCCAGATGGGCTCTTTCAGCCATCCTGCACCCTGCACAGCACCTTTTGGAGGATTTTTGAGTCCTATCCACTCCTTGTCCACTCTTTGACCAATGACACCGGTTATTAACTATTCCCATAACCACAATGACAGTAATTATATAAGACTAAATAAATCCTTCACAATTCATGACTTGTGTGTTACTCATCAGAAGTGATTCAGAAGTTACTCAAGCAAGCACAGGTGATTTTCACAGGTAGCTGGGAAATCACCTTCTTGCAGCACTGGGATTTGGATGTCACTGTGTTGATATTTGCCTGGCTGTTCTCAAGGTATTTTGGTTTAGGTAGTGGGACTGCTAGAAGGCTCAAGTTTCTCTTTTCTTCCATTTCCCTTTGTGCCTAGAAACAAGGCACAGGTTTCCAGAAATGAGGGGAGTAAACTGCTAGAGTTTAGACCCAGGAGGTAGCCCATGAACTGAAGCTCCCTAAAGCTCAAGAAAACTGATCTCACAGTGTCTTTCTGGTCCTGATGGATTGTGACACTCAGAGCAGTCAACATGCACCCTCCTGAGGTGCAGAGCCTGTCCCTTTGTGGTGCAGATATGGTTCACGGAGAACCAGAGCCGCTCTCTCTCTGTCCTGTGGGAGATAGTGATAAGTGGTCCCCAAACTTTGCTCATGGTGGTGGGATCCTAGCTTCTCTTTAATGTACCACTGGCCAGCTGGGCTTGGAAGAATGACATTTATCAGGTCTCAGCCCTCTGATTGCAAGCTGATCACTCCAGACACTACAGGGTTTGGAGGCGAAGCTGAAGAGTGGCAGCCAGGATAGCGAATCTTCTCCCATCCCAACACCATTGTAGCTCTCTGAAATCTCTGCCAAAGCTCTCATTAACAAGGTATGACCCAAATCTCAGCATCCAGGAGAACTGAAAGGTTGTCTCCAGGTTTATTTTACACCCAACAGCAGAACAACTCCCATTCTCCAACCTCAGGTCCACATCCCCAGCTGGGCATGGGAGGTTGGCTGTCTTCCATGTCCCAGGTTCAATCTGGACCACAGTGGAGGGCTGAATCCTTTTTCCTTCAAGCAGGTGACTGGAAAACAGTGGAGTTTACTGAGACTTTTCCCCTTTCCTGTTTTCCGGAATGAACCACCCCCAGATCAGATCATGCAGTGAGCACATCCTTCTAACATGCTGAGCTCCATGGCTTGGTTGCACTGGGAAGGACAGAATTGTGAGTTTGTAGATTTGAAAGAGTCCTTTCCCATGGGGAAAATGGTGCTAGGTTCCATCACATGCATTTTGGACTTCTGAAGCAGCATGGCAGGACTGGGACTTTCAGGGAAAACTGGCAGCAGAAACCTCCTCTGAGTTGTACATCCCAGAACCATGGCTGGAGAGGTGTGTGTGAAGCAGAGATCCTTCCAGGATCACTCACATGTTGTGTCATTGTGCACGTTGTGGGTTCAAATCTCCAATTCTGTCTGCATCTATCAGCCTTCTACTCTGGCTGTCTCCTCATGCGTGTCTCTTACTTGTCTCTATCTTTGTCACTGTGTACGTCTCTGTCTGTCTGTGGCTCTGTTAGTCTTTGAAGGCTCTGAGTTCATTTGATTTCATTATCATTTCCCATCTCCTGAGCTCTATCTCTTTGTTTTTTCCCCTTTTCTCATTATAATTTACATGTGGGTTGGGTGCATGCTGGAAATGAAATGCGAATTTGATAAAGCAGCCACAGCTCTTGCTTCCAGCCGTGACCTGAAAGCCCTGAACCCCTTGGAGAAAACCAGGGTCTTTTTTTTTTTTTTTTTTTTCATAAACGAGGAAAAAACCTGATTTTTTTTTTCCATTGCACTGGCATAGAATGAAATTCCTCCAGCAATTACTAGGAGATAATGGCCTGAAATTAAACAGTCCTATCTCACTCTCTAACTATAGGACTTTTTATTTTTTCAAACTATTGAATACCAAGCGCATAATAATCAGGCAGGCACTAGGCATTCACACTCAGGCTACCTGGGATATGAAAGTCCATACACAAGGCAGAGCTTTTTTATTTTTCATTATTAACAGCAAACCATCAAGATACGCAGAGCCCTGTGCAGATGGGAAGAGACATTAACCTTGTGCCCAGCAATGCACTGCCAAATCAGGTGCTGCCTTGCTCATGGAAACACCTGGTTGATGGAGAGCTTATCCTACACCAAAGGGGGTGGGGGAACCCCTCTGTAAGCACAGCTCTTCTCTTGCCCACCTGTGCCATCTACATTTACTGCAGTGCAATTTCTTGCAGTCCTGTTCTCACTATGCAACACAGGAAGGAATTTGAAGGAGGATGGATATCAGGTCTGGTCCTGCTGCATTACATGGAGGTTTTCTGGGCTTCACAGCCCCAGACATTCCTCCAGGTGATCCACCCTGTTTTTTCCTGCTATCCTGGTCTCTCAGGGGACAATTGCAGGGCTTTGCCATGGCCATGGAGATGGCACACAATGACTGAGCTGCCTGGCACAGTCAGAGACAACACATCACTTCCTGCTGAGCCAATCTTACTCAAATTACCCAGGAGATTTCAGCAAAAACGCAATTGAGCTGCTCTGATTTAGATGCAACTTGATGTACAACAGAAGGGAGAAACCACAAGAGGGTGGGGTATGACTCCTAAAACTGGCAAGAGGTAAGAAGAGGTGAGGAGATGGCTGAGGCTCAACAACATGCTCCCCAGGGTGTTAAATACCCCATCAATGACCACCACCAAAGGTTTGAGAAGATGAAGTGATGGGAGGTGCTGGTGTCTCTTGCAGCAACATGGATACATATCCGAGGGGAGCCTGGGACTTGCAGGTGATGCCTGCCCTTCTTGTCAAGCTGTAAAATGCACTTTGAATCCAGGTACTGAATTCCAGAAAAGGCAGAGAGCAGAGACATATCTTGTCGAGAGGACACACTTCCCGCCATGACTCATCCATGAGGTTACCTGGAGAAGGTGTTAAGGCTGGGCATGTTCTCCGCCTAATAACATGTGACAGTGACCTGCCACCATCCCACCACCCACACAAGGGGGTACAACTCACTCAAATGTGCCCCAGCTTGGAAGCAAGATGTCACTGCTCCCTTGGAGCATCGCTCACCATCTGTCCTCACCCAACAGCAGGGGTGGCTCCTTCATCTGTGACTTGTGCTAAGCTAAAACTCAAAGGGCAGGAACATGCCATGGATCTGGGAGAAGACCGTTATGTTTCAGATTCCTGAAACGGCTTTTCCACCAGAAGCTTGGATTCATCTCATGTGGATTCCTTCTGCTTCAAAATTATTTACAAAAATACTTTTAAAAATTGTTGAAACAACCTCCTTCAATACCTGCATGGCACAGTACCTTTTCTTTGTTTGGAAATACCTTCACTGCCTAATGCTTGTCCATGTATAGTCATGACTGCAAATCAAAATTAAAACAGAAGTCACATCAAATCCTCCCAAATCCACCAAACGGCACAATGTATTTTTGAGTGAAGGGAATCGATGGGTGGCTTTTCAGTTCCCAGGAGTAGCTCCTCCTCCTGAAGTAGCACTGGAAAATGTTTCAGCATCATTAGTGCCACATTCCCTTGAACCAGGCAGGAGACAAGGAAAAGCCCCAGAGGCTCTGTGCAGAGCTGGCCATGGTCCCGTTTAGGCAGGCAAGGGCTCTGTTCTCTCACTTAGCTGGGAATCCTCCAAAAGGGTTAACAAGATAGCAGAGAACGGTGGAGTTGTGCCTATAATTTATTTAAGCTTTCAAAAGGCTTTTGATAAAGTCCCTCATAGGAGGCTATTAAGGAAACCTGGTAACCACAGGATGAGAGAAAAAGCCAAGGCATGGACTAAAACCAAGATAAGACGGGGAGGGAAGGGAAGGAGCAAATGGCCAATTCTCAGCAGGCAGAAAGGTTAATAGTGGAGAGCCTGAGGTTATCCCTGGCCCTGAGTGGTTGAATATATTTATTAACATAAGCATAGAGGGAAAGGGAACAGCATGGCTGTGGAGCTCACTGGGGACCACTGTAGTGGGACCCAGTGAAGGTGGATGGGAGAGAGGCGTAGCAGGAGCCCTGCGTCAGTATGGGATGGGACAGGCGGTAGGTGATGCTGCACCCAGGGCTGTGAGTGGGGCTGGTGTGGGAGCTGGGACACCCCAGTGGGTTGTACCTGCTTGTGAGTGCACAGTGTGATCATGAAAGACACTGCCCTGGACTCTACCAGAGGATCCAAGGCAAAGTGAGCCAGCTCACATCCAACAGAGGCAGAAGGATAAGGTTCGACTGGTAACAAACCCAAAACACATCAGAGGCATCCCTTTACATCAGTGGGACAGGTTTAAACCTGCTGAAGCAGTGCCCCAAAGTCCACATTTCTAAGACACAGCATTGTTTCCCCAAACAGATAGAATTTGTCACTTTTCTTCTCAGAAACATCTCCTTCTCCCCAGCAAGGCAGGACTGCAGCCCACTGGACTCTGATGCCATGCAAAAACCAAGTTCACAGATTTAAGTATTACTCTAGGTGATGTGCAGGGTCCAAAAGAGAGGTCAGGAAAAGCTACCTGATGAGCATGAAAAGAAATATTGGCTATTGACTCGCTGAATATTATCCATCCTGTGCAAACAGCCTGGTGGAGCAAACAGCCTGTGGACACTTGATTAAACAGTGTTTATGATAACTAGTGGAGAATGTCTTTTTAATTACCTTTGTGTGAGGGAATACAGATTTGTGTAAGAGGTCTCTTATGTATCGGTTTTCTGGACACAACCAGCTTGAAAAAGTAACTTGAGAAATGGCTGCAATGAAAAGTTTGGAAGTTGGGAGAAAGTGTTTGGCCTTTTCTAAGAAAGGAATAAATGCATGAGTTTCAAAATGTCTCCTCATTTTTAAAAATTACCCAATTGGAGGTTAAAAAAAACCAGAAAGGAAAAGCCCAAACTACCACAACCCATTTTGAAACTATTAAAATACAACCTATCCAAAATTATAACATGAGGTATTTCCTAATAAGTCCATTAATTCAAAGCATTTTAATTAATATTTCATTCAGAGTTTTGATTTTTTTTCCCTTAGAGGAGGAAAATTTAGAAAATTGGTGAAATTTTTGGTGACAAAGCCTTGCAGAGAAAATTGCTCCCATCTCAAATCCACGTAGAGATGAGCTGTGTAAGGAGGAATTAGATCTCAGCAGTAATCTCAGTCATGGGGTTTCCTAATTGAGTGCTCCATGTTTTGAACATCCGCACCCTTTTAATGGATTTTCCTAGGTTAATTATACCATTATTTCACCGTGTACATATAAAACTGGCTGTTCAAAGTCAACTGTAAATGAAAATTGCAGTTGTTAAATCACTGGGGTGGCTAACGTGCTGGCTGCAAAACAAAACTGGCACCCACTAATTGGCCTGTAAACAAGGATGACGGGGAAAGGCTGAGACGTGTCTCTGGCACCCATCGGGCACCATCCAGCAGCAAACTGAGCATCAGGAAAACCAAAGTCACTGGAAAGGCCCTCCGGATGTCAAGGTCAATAAATGGCTGGGAGGGACAATCTGAAGGCTGCGTTGTGTGCACACTTTCTCTCCTCTCCCAGGTCACTTGCTGCCTGCAATGTTAATTATCCATTAAGAAAAACAAGCAAGCAAACCCATCTCCCTGCCCAAGGTGACTACAGAGGGTACAAAATGCTGGAAGAGCACTTCTCACCTGCTCTGTTGGCAGAGGGAAGAAGACAGACATCTGCCTCATGGACACACCACTGCTGACAGCACTTACACAATAAAATCAAATAAACAAGGAAAAATCATCCAAGGGATGAACTTTCTAGCTTTTCTGTTAGATAGCTTAAGATGATAAATCTGAGGCTTTCCAGCCTTTCTGGATCCTTCTATTTCTCTTTGCTTTTGCCCTCTTCTTCATCCTCATGCTCATTGGAGACTGACAGAAAAATAAGATGCTAACGAAACATCCTTCAGCTGAATTTGCCACCTTGTGGATGTCGCAGTGTTTTGCAGAGATCCCTCCATGGTTCAATATATTTCCGCAGAGAGTGGAAGGACACAAGCTGTGTCTCCTAGGAGCTCCACAGTTTTGCCACTTGTGTCCCCCCAGCAGCCCTTCACATCTAGACAGGCATCACCAAGGACATGCGACCTGAGCAGAAAATGTCACCTTAGGCCCTTGAAGCTGCCTGGGACTTATGGGCTGCCAGGGAGGGCACCCAAATCGGTTACCCCAGAGCACATCTCCCCTCCTGGAGCATCCTCAAACAGTTTTTTTCCTTTTGAAAAATCGAAGTATCAAACTCTGTCATGGAGCAGACACTTACCATCTTCCACCAAGCAAACATTATGTTAAGTGTAAGGACTGTCTCTGGAACTTATGGCAGCCCCCAGGAAACCTGATTGGAGACCAGGAGTCCTTTTTTCCTTGGGGTCCAGAGAGCAGTCCCTGCAGCCTCCCTCCAGGAGGAAAGGCAAAGCCAAAGCCATGCAGCTGTGATAAAAGCAGGTAACACTGATTGCAGCTTTCTTGTCTGATCTTCGAAAGGCTCTTCTATGGACATCGTGTAACCAGGGAACTGGAGGGCACCATAAGAGTCTTTTTAGGCTCTTCCCTGATTTGAGGCAGGAGCAGCTCTAGTGAAATCAAGCACATGCTTCTCACTGCATCCTTATAGACCTTGTGCAACAGAACTGTAGCTCTGCACAAAGCTTTTTTACTTATGTCTCACCATAATCTCCCTTGTTGGTGTAGGCAAATGTTAGAGAAAATTTTTAAAAGAAGCTAAATAATTAAGTTTACCAAAGAACTGTCTTTTAACTTGTCTGCTCTGAGCTCCTGTTTGGTGCAGCACCTCTTCAATGCTCAACATGCATCTCAGCTGACTGGCAAGGAAACATAGACTAGGATTAGGGATAGTAAAATCTGGGACATAAATTGTCCAAGAACAATACTTGGGACTGGTGGTGTGTCATGGTTTGAGATAGCCCCAAAATCCAATCCCCTAGCTCCATTCCCCCTCCCACATCTCAACCTAATGTGAGATGGGTTTTTCCAGACAAAATACACCAGACTCAAAGTGGGGGAAAGGGAATATATTACAATGACTGTACAAATAAATACCATATCACATTATACACATGATCACAAACTATCTCTACCACGACATATGTATTTACAGTGGACCAGATCTCTTCTCCCCTCCAAATAAAAGTCCATGAGGGAAAGAAGGACAGATCCCTTTCAGTCCTTAAGCAGCAGCATCTTCTGAGGCAGCAGTTTGTCTGTCTTCTCCACATGCAGCAGCTGATAACTGGCTTTCTGCCAGCATCCACGAGGGAGGTATCCAACCTCTCTCGGCCCCATCGCCTCCAACCGAGGGGTCTTCCATGGGCTTCGTAACCCCAGACAAGGTCGTATCACCACGTCATATCACGAAGACACAGGGGGGTCTTCGTGACGGTCTGGTATCTCCAGGAGACTCAGCTCCTTGCAGGGCCTCTGTGCCCTGTCTCTCAGGCTGCCACCGTGGCAGCAGTGCAAGGGGGGGGAGCCAAGGTCAACTCCCCTCGCATTCCTCTGGCCGTCCTGGTCCAGCTCCGGGACGCTCTGAGCTTCTTAGCTTCTCTCTCTCCGGTGCTGCATGTCTAAAACTCTTCTCCTTAGTAGGAGTCCATCTCCCTCTTTTCTCAGAGGGATCTCAAAGGAGTTTTGGGGGGCTGGTACAGTCTTACCCCCAGAACTCTGTCTCTCAGGCTGCTGGCTCTCTTTTTCCCGGCTCTCCTTCCAGGAGTCCTTTCTCTGGTGCTGCATGTTGCTTCTGCTGCTCCTTCAGTTCAGGTCCTTATCTCCTGGCTCTCTGCCACCGTTTCTCTGGTCAGTGCCGGCTGTTGCTCTGCGCCCATGGAGAAAACATCTCCCGGCATACTACAAAACACTTAGTCCAGTCTAGCACTGTTCCAGGTCTTTGCAGTCCCCCCCAGCCAAGGGCTGGGAGGGCCCCAAAGGGCCCGAGGAGCTCAGAGCCCCTTCCTCGTGGCTCTACAACATGGCCACCTCTCCTACAACAACCAAACTACAACTCATCTCTTCCGGTGAGCTTGTGGGATGTTGACATTTTTGCAGGAGTGCCCATTGGGCAGAATTTCAAAACTTCCAGGGGTTTCCACCCTTGGGATCTACCACTTTTCTTAGCCTCTGGGGGAAAACAAGATTCAAACCACGACATGGTGCTTCAAGGTCCTGTGGATGGGGTGTCACAGTTACTCTATGGCAGGGAAACGATCTCTGTAGTGAGATGCAGGTCGTGTGTCACGCTAAGGTGAGTCAGCAAACTACACCTCCTTCAGGCATCAACTTTGGTGTCACATCACTGGGTTCACGAGAGCTGATGTGAAAGGGTGCCCACGCAACTGGCTAAGGTGAAATGAATTTCAGCTCAGCTGCAGGTTAGGAAGGGAAGTTTACTGTGAAGGAGTCTCACTGTCATCAGCACAGGTTGAGAACTAAAAAGCAAACTATGTGCCTCGTCAGGTTTTTGCATCACTCAGCAAGGTAGTGGTTTCGTTTAACATATTTATTAACGATCTGGAAGGAGAGGTAAACAGCTTGTTAATTACATTCTCCTGCCTCAGTTGGGAGGCATTGTGAATGCCAGCGCAGATTGGGTAATAATAGAAACAGACACCAGAGATGTTAGAAAGACATGAAGGAAAGAAAATGAACTCCCTCTTGGTTCAGGCAAGTTGCAAAATAATCCAGGACTGCGCTTTTTAGCAGGAACAGTGAGCCAGTTTGGGAAAAAAACAATGACCAGCAAGGAAAAGAGGGATTTTAGAGCAGGCAAACATGTTAAGGTACTCTTGGGAGGAGTGGCACAAGAGAGAGTTGAGTATGAGTGTTGGAAATGATCCTCCCCCACCTCCCTGCCTGCCTGCTCAGGCTGCCACGCTCCTCACTGTGTTTTCAGAGCAATGACGAACTGATGCTGTCTCAAGGAAGAGTTACAAATGTGATCAGAGGCCCTGGGAAGGACAAAATTGCTTCATGAGGAAAGATTAAAAGTGCTTACATACGTCAGGCTCAGTTAAATGATGTGCAGGGGAGGTGGAATAACAGCTGACAAATATTTGAGCGGCATAAATCTGAGCAGTGACAGTGGGCTATAAATATAGGATAGGAACTTTTGTGGGGTGCAGGTGTCATTTTGAATATATGTAACATCTGTCACACTGGAGGTTGGGGAAGCAGCAGTGCCTGTATGGCTTCTTCTCAGCATCAAGATTTGAGATAGGGAAAGGAAGGGTGGAAGATGAAATATCTACGTTTATCACTATGACTTATCACTCTTAGTCAACAGCACAGCCAGGTGCTGCACGACCTGTGAGCATGGGTGCTCTAGCCTACTTCTTATCAAGACTGAACTATCTGCTTGCCAAGTAATAGGGAGGGGGAAAAGTTTCTAAGTCCCTTTTAGCTGTTGGGAGATAGGAAGGGAGCTGGGAAAAGGGAGGTGCTCTGAATGGTCTTGGTGCACTGGGACCTCTGACGTGGGTAAGCTTTGGTGTGTCTCTGATGTCACAAGGAACTGAGATTGTGAAGGTCAATGCATGGCTGCAAACACAGGCTGAATCAAGAAAGCATCTACTCAGACCTGTCTGGAGCCTCCATCCTTGTGAAATACAGGTTTTAACACTGAGGTTAAAAAATGTAGTCTGGGCATGAAGAAAAGATCTGACATAGGGATTGACGTGTGAAGAAAGATCTGTGCAAAACTGCAAAGACTGTTTTGTCAGAAAGAGTGTCAAGCAGTGGGGAAACAAGAATATGCCTGTCATTGGGAAAGAGGAATATATGTTATCAATACCTGCCCACAGCCTCAGCTGGCCTTTAGGTCTTTCTGCTTCGACAAAGGTGTCTCAGAAAGCTCCTCAGGGCTGTCAATGGGGATGCTGCAGATCTATTTATGGATTCACTGGAAAAAAAATGTTCTTGTCTGTAGTTTGTCAGCCAGCATAGCTGGAGGAGTGCTCTGGAGCTGGGACTGCGGCAACGTAAAGAGAAGCTTCATCTTGGCTCTTTTTGGAAGTCGCTGCCTTACTGAATCAATGGTATCAAAAATGAAGTATCTAGAACCAAAATCCTGGCTCTGAGCCCTGGCAGAGTCTGACAGCTTGAGACCACATAACTTGTCTGGTGCAGGTCAGATGAGATGGGTCTACCAGAGGATCTCAAATGCTGCTTTCTTTACCCTCCCTGGGTCAGAATTTTCCCTCCACTAGAGAATTTTCCTAAACAATGCAAGGGAAATCAGTTGTCCAACAGACTTTTAAAGAAAATTTAACTAAATGAGGAGCCTTGCAGAGAACACTCCCGTGTCAGCTCCAGAGAAATGAGCCAGCAAATCTTATGGCTTTTTCCCATACTAAAAGAGCTAAGTCGTTTCCTTTTTTTATGCATGACACAGGAGCCTTCCTTGCATCCTGCAGGGTTCTTATGTCCTCCTCATACTGGCTTTTGAACCACTCATCTGCCACTTCAGACTGCATCTGACTGCGGGATCCTCTCAAAAACACAAGCTCTTTTGCTTTAACTGAGAAGGGTCCTTTCAGACTTAAGTTCCTCTTCTGCAGCTCTTACTAAATACAGCACTTAGAGCTTTTATGGTGTTTTTCATTTTCAAAGTGCTTTACAAACATTAATAATACAAAACACATGAACTGCACTGCCACAGTAATACCCTAATCGCTTCTCTTATCTCCTCTTAGGGCTCAGAACTTCCAGCCCAGCAAAAGCCTACAGGGTCTGGAGTTCTCCAACAAATAAACACCATTAAAAATAATCTCTGGTCTTTCTTTTCTTCCTCTTTTAAAAGCATCTTTCTGCAGCCCTTCATGCCAATAATCCATTAATCCTGTCAGTTGCAAGGTTATGAACCGTGTATGGTAATTGGCTTGAAGACTACAGCGTTTCTGGGCTAGAGCTCTCTGGATTACCTTTGCAGCAGCTTTATAGAGGGACTGCACACAAGGACCACATCCTTGTGATTCTGAGACTCAGTGTAGGCACTTGATTTTCTGTCCTCGGGGCTAAACCAACTCTAGCAGGCAGCTGGAGCCTAAGAGCCAGCAAGCCCCTCTTTGCCAGCCCTGGGTGGTGCAATGTGACCTTGTGCACCTGACGCAAAACAGTGAGGATGTTCTCCCTTAATCCTGCTGCCTGGTCCACTCGTGCCATACAGAGCAGGCAGCAGCTCAGTGAGTAGGGCTGATCTGGTAGGAATTGATCACACCATATATTGTGGAAAAATTAAATTGGAGGTGACTTGCCCAAATGCGCTAGGCTGGAAACTGCAGCAGTTCAGTGGCTGTTTCACCATGAGGACTCCAGCAGCATGGCTGGAAACCTCAAGGGACTGAGCAGGACAGGGGGCAATTATTTCATTCAACCCAAGGTACACTGTTCCTGAGTCGGGGCTACCAGATGTGGAGTTGTGTGTTGTGGTGGGATTTCAGTCTTGTTCCTTTAAGACTGGCATATGGCTTGGCTTGGCTTGTATTCCCTAAAACATCCTTGCCTCATGCTCTGGATGCTGAATGGATACACACTGAATGATATTGGCTTAAATCTACAAACCAGACAGTAGTAGAAGTATCAGCCACGGTTTTCAGGTAAGGTGTGACAAGGTTAAGGAATCAGTCTTGGTGTGTCTCTCTTCAAATTACCTTGGTTTCCTAACCCTTGTGACTTTTCCAGTGACAAAACTGGGTCATTGCTAAGTGCTTTGACGAAGCTGTAGGTCAAGTAGGAGGTCTGTGGCAGGAATGTGGCTTGATGCCCACTCAGCATTGGTCTGGTGCCCTCACCACAAAGGTCTCCTTTACTGGGTCATGCCTTGCTTTCAGCTTACTGCAGTTAGCAACCATCTTTGCAGACACCTCAAGAGCATCTGTCTCCAATGCTTGTCAGCACATATTTTTTTCTCTTTGCCTCTGCTCCAATTTTGCAAACCTTAAAACACAATTTCCATTTCTACTCTTGATTTTATATTCAGATTTAGCAACCTGTATCTCAAATTTATGCTTAATAATTCTCCTTATCAAGCCATCAAGTAATTTTCCTCCCTCAAATTACTGCCTCCCCCACTCTCTCTGCAACTCCTCCTCCTCTTTCTCCATCTCTCTTTTGTATCTGGCAATATTTCAGACTCCTTCCGTAATTTGCTTGACTGTGTAATTGATCAGAATAACTCAGTTTTACTACAATTTGCTTGAAATCCCTTTGTTAGCAATTAGAACACTTTGTTTAAAGACAAATAAGATTTAATGCGACTCTCTCTTCCTTGGCAGCCTCCCAGTCTGGTCTTTTCATGCCTCCTTGCGGATGTCTGCTCTCTGCTACCCTACTCAACAGCTGGCAGCAAATTCTCTGTTTCTTGCCTCTGGGATTCCACCCTCTGCCTCTCCCTCCACTGCTTCTGGTGATGCCTGGTCCACCTTCCTCACTGATTTACCAAGGTTTATTATATTGGCACGGAGAATGTGGCATGCCTTTCCTCCCTTTGTTGTCCTCTCTTTCTCCCTGAAGAGGTTCAGGCTCCCACCACAGCAGCAAATGGATCTGAACCAGTCATCAGGATATTGAAGTGTTTTTGGAATGTTTGAGGAACAACCTCATGCCCAGAGGACAAAGAATTTGCCTGCTCTCTTATGAGAGCATGTAGGATTATGAAAGGGATGCAGGAGTATGTGGATAATGAGCGTGTTTTTAGGTTTAAAGTCTCATCCACAGTTACATACAATGACAGTGCCTTGCATGTGTCTTGGATATCTTTTCCTGAATGCTTTCAGCATACTGGAAACAATGCCCATCTGATAAAGCCCATAGATTAGCTGTCATCTCCATTGGGAAATGACTCTCCAGCTCTCTGGACTACTGCAGCCCCGATGCTGTCAAAATCCAAGATCTTTCTGGTGCTCCCCTGGCTCACACAGCCATCTCCCTTGTCTGTGGCTGGCTCTGCAGGTGACAGCCAGCTGCAGCCTGTCTGCTCTAGGTCTAGGATGTCTATTCCTTCACCTTACCCAATGTGGGGAGCAGGATAACAGCTGCTGCTGAGGGACCTGGGTTTTTGCCTGAGACTCTTGCTGTGGTCTTATCTTCACTTGGCCCTGGTCTTGCTGTAGGGCAGACTAGGTGGACATGGAGCTGCACATGCAAAGGGAACCAGCTGGTGGGTAGCACGGGGTGTGCAGGTTAGATGGGAGTTTGACAAGGAGACAGGACGTAGGACCTTGGACCTGGGCCCAGACAGTCATCCTAATCTCTCCTGATTCATGCTCAATGCTCATCCTTCTCTACAAGCTCTCCCATAGCATCTTCCCACCCCTAATGAGAGCCCCATCTTTGTGATTCATATATTGAGTCCTTGTGTCATGGCAGGTGAAAAAGCATGGCACGTCACAGCACAGCAGCTGCATCTGAGATGGGGGCTTCCCTCTAGGGATCTCTCTCCCATCATATAGATGCTTTCTCTAGGCATGTCCATCCACCTGAGAGGCAGTCAGGCTGCCTGCTGCATCTCACATGTGGGGACCCAGCACTGGAAAGAGTCTTCCTTGCTGTACTGCTGGTGCCCGAGATCCTGATCAAGCAAGAGGCATCACCTGTGACCTGAGACCTTCTGGGCCGTCCATGCATTGTCAACCTGCAACAACATCAGCACCTTGAGCCAGGGGGCGGCAAGTCAAGTGATGCCAAAAACAGTGAAAAACTGACTCTCCCACTCTGGAAAAGTGTCATCAGAAGCATCACATTCAATGTCTGTCTTGCCTTGGGAAACTGCATATGCATCTGTCTGGGAGGATGCAGCCGTGCAGGCTCCAGAACAGTGGTTATTTCTCCCAGGGGACTTTGACTCTAGCAACGTAATTTCAATAGCCTGATGCTTTGTGTGCTGGCAGGAGAAGGCAGAGGGAAGGGCTCATCCAGACACTCTCCTTTCTCCCTGAGTAGGTAGTGGTGTCCATCAAAGCAGTGGAGGAAATCCATGCGGTTAACACAGTGTGTCACAGAATATCAAAACATACCACAGGATTTCCGGCCAAAATGTCAAGTAGGGTCTCATAAAAATATCTGACACCGGAATTACCCTCTGCCAAAGCTCAGTGGAATTGCACTGTGGCTGGACAGTAAGAGCCTGTTATTTGCAATCGACTCAGAACTGCTCTGTTAGCACTGGGATTTGGGCTGCTGAGCTCCATCCAAGTACATTTCATAAACCTGGGTTTAACTTCTTGCTCCACTAGCATTTTCTGCAGAGCAATCTGGATTCTGCAGCCAGCCCCATGCCCTTTGGCACTTCACGTTTTGAACAAAGAAATGGTTTAAATATTTCAAAATATGCTTAAAAGGCACTGCACGTAATGAATGTAAGTGACCAGGGACCCAGCAACTTCAGCTTTGTGGAAGCTGTGACTAGCTGATTAAAAAACCCTTGACTGATTTGAAAACCCTTAGCTGATTTAAAAACCCAGTCTAAATCGATACGAGTTTTGGAGTTAAATGCTTGAGAAGAGGAAAGTGACATTGAACGATAACATGGCACGCACAACTGCTTGCTACAAGCTGACCATCATGGCAGTTGCATATTTGTATTGTAAATAACTCCTTTTATATCGGCATAACTCCTTTTATATCTGATCTGAGCTGTTACCTGGGCTCACCCAGGACTTGGAAACAGAAAGGAAGGGAAGGAGAACACAGGATAGGCATGCTGTCAGCATGACAGAGCAGGCACCAAAACACACCCCAGTACTGTAACTACTGCTGCACTTGCTCAGAGGATCTGGTGGTACCCAGGAGGGGTAGGAGCCAGAGGAGGGACTCAGCTGCTGGATGGCTTTGGGGCTGCTGCTGCTGGAACCAGCTGTACTTCACACAAGGAATGACAAATAAACCACCATGCTGTCTGCATTGTGTCTGGGTTTAATTCCTAATTCCTGCTGCCTGAGTTGGGTTTTGAAAGGAACCTGTTTCTTTTGATTATCTCTTTTGTACCTTTTGAAAAAAATCGATGCGTTAAAGAGGTACAATTAGCGATGCAGTGGTGAGAAAAAATTTAGGTTATTTGTTTCAGGAAATTTCTCAGAATTATTTGTTTTTCCCTCATGTTGTTGCTGCCATCCCTCATGACCACTTGCCACCAGCAATATTATTGGAGATTTTTTTTTTTAAGAAAAAAGGTTACTGTCAGGATATGAAATCTGAGTGTTGAAGGACGGTTTTACTTCTCAAACTGTAAGAGAGTTAAGTTGGGACAGTCAGAACACTGTCAGCAGCTTTGCCTGTCAGTTCTCTGCAATAGCAGGAGCCCAAGTGCCTAGCACCAGACAGGGAAAGGACACAGTATCACTTACTGGTGCGTGGGGGCTGTTGGGCTGGAGGCATCTCAGTGCTGCTGGCTGACGTCCTGGCACAACCAGCGTGCAATATTCATTCTACCAGAGGCCAGCAATGCTGCAGGTTGAGAGGAATTACATTCTGTGAGCATCTTCAGTTCTCAACTGTAAAATGTATCCTCAGGAAACAGAAGAGTTGTAGGTGTTGGTGGAGACTAACGGGGCGGATGCTGGGAGGCAAATCTTGTGTCATCTCAATCCCTGTGAAATTTCTGGGGTGGATTTCTCTGGGAGCCCAGAAGCAGAGCTAAGGAGGTTTAGACTCTTCTCACATTGGAGCTGGTTAGTTTGACATTTGTATTTCTTTGTATCAGTCAAGGCCCCTCTTCCCAATCTGATGAAGCAAAACCTTTGGGTAAAGCAAAAATGGCTGTCATAGTCTGTTGCTGAGGATGGCAATTCCAAACCCAGTTGGTAGTGAGCGAAGCCAACTATGTCCCCATGTCTTGACACAAACTTTGCTGGTCTGCAGTCTCAGTGCAGGATATCTTGTCTGGTGTGAAGAGAAATGTCTAAGCTTATATTAGACTTCTACAGTCAGACCTTGGCATCCCTTCAGTCTTCTCTCACAGTGTGGAAAACTGCTTGTTCTCTGTCTTCATCTCTCTCTGGCTTTGGCAGGCTCCAAGGTGACAGGGAGAGGCAAAAAGATGCTTCAATTCACAGCATGCTTCCCTATAGGTTCTTGAGAACCTGCATCATGAATCTTGCCCCATATGTGGTAACTCATTTGCAGGGCTTCTGCTTGATCAGGACAGCCCTGATGTAAACTTGGCCAGAGGAGCCAAGACAGCAAGAGTCAAAGGCACACAGCAAGGAGTTTACACTCAAAATCCCGATTCTTGGAAAACATTCAGATGAGATTCAAGTTTGCCCCCCTTTGCGGTGTGAGTAGTCATCACTCACATGATTCTTCCTTCCCTCTGCTCCTCAACGAGGTCCAGAGGCCAGTTATAAAATGTTCCTGTCCCCGATCCCATCCCGATGGCTCCCGATGCAACACCACATTCCTTCTGTCCGCGGTCCAAGCTCCTCTGGCTCGGGGGACGGGAATCCGGAAGGCTGATGCGTGCCTGTGTTTATTTTTTACACACTCTTGCTGTTTTATGGTGTTTTTTGTGGTTGAGGGGTCAGCTGGGAGCAGAAATAATTTGCCTGCCTTGGGAAAAGAAATGTGTCCATTAGCTTTCTTGGCTGCAGTTGGAAATGCTCTGCTCCTCCCTCCTCCCTGCTGGAGAGGCAGATCATCTCCAAATAGCCCCAGGGAGAGTGGAGTGCTTGCTGCATCCAAGTTGTGTCTGGCAGGATCAGGCACCACCTCTGGGTTATGCTGCCTGAGCAGTTCTTGGTGGGTCACCAGCTGCCACAAGCAGCCTGGGAACACTGCGTTTGGAAATTGGTAGGAAAGATGCTGCTACATAATAAGGAAGGGTTCTGTCCCAAAGTGGTGTCTGTCTGTATTTTCAGGGACTGAGATGAGAGGGGTTCTTGTGTCCTCTGGAAATCAAACCAGCAGTGTCCGTGCTCCATCTCTGAAGGCTTGACTCATTTTGCCTCTCTTCTGTGTCCAGTTTTGCTGGTCATGCCTCATAGTGTGCACTGATCACCAGAGGACAGCCTGGAGCTCCTCTCTGTTTTTAGTGAATTGAAATCTCACGTTCCTTTCCAGGCAGAGCTTCCGGACTATTTCAGCCACTCCATTCCTCTTGCCAGCATGACTGGTACCAGTTCCTGTTACTGTGCATGGAGACCACACAGGCATCACAGCTCAGAGGAGACCCAGGATCTGCTCTGCTGCATTCAGCACCCAGAAGGTCATTATGAAAGAGACATTTGTCCCATCAAGGCCCACACATCTCCTGACTCACCTTTTACAGGATGCAGAGCATCCTATGACCTTGTATTTCAAAAGGCACCTTCTGACCCTACAAGAAACCTGAGTCCTACAGCAGGGCTTGGTTTTGGAGCTTCACAGGCTCTGAGGATTGATGTCTATGTTTACCTGGCAGTCAGAGGGGAAAAAAAGGAAGAACCAAGGTCCTTCTGCAACCTCAGCATGGGGCAAAGGAGATGCACTTCTGAGCTGAGCCCTGAAAGGAAGTTTCTCCAAGCCAGCTCCTCTCAGCCAAGAGTGTCTTTCTGATCTGATACTGACCTGTTGTATCACATCCTTTGTCCTTGTTCCCTACCTTTAAGACTTCTTGGGTGATCACCAGGCAGAGGAGTGGCTAAGCTGGAAAATGGCAGGGGATGGAGAGAAAAGCTGTGTGAAGAAGTCAGAGCAGAGATAAAAGATGAATTGTCCCCATGACATGACCTAGCTCTTTCTCTGTGGCTTCAAGAAATGTGCTGACAGCTGCTCTACCACCACCACCCTCTTTTCCCTTATCAGAGTGAACTTCATGTCACTGAATGGTTCCAGTCTGACAGCCTCGGAGAATGAAATCCTCTATCTTAGCCTGTAGAGGACGGGGATGGACAACAGCTTCCCATATGGAGATTCTTCAGCCATGCCAAGGAAGGGGGAAATGGACATGAAAGGGCTGTGAATCTGAGTCCAGGCAGTGTTCAATGGTGGGAAGATGTGGAGACTTGTAACAGGTTACCCAGAGAAGTTGTGAAGTGTTCGAGGCCAAGTTGGATGGGGCTCTAAGCAACCTAGTCAAGCAGAAGGTATCCCCACCCATAGCAGGCCATTTGGAACAAGATGACCTTTAAGATCCCTTCAAGCAGAACTGGTCTATGATTCTGTGATCTTATGTGTAGGGCCCACTGCAAGCCGAGGTGTTTTTGCAAAGCGACCTTGTCTCCTGTGGGAGCAAACCTAGACCTAACTGAGCTCTTCAACAGGTCTAAGGACAGTCTCTAATGTGCACACAATCTTGATGACAGCTGAGGTGTCAGGGGTGTAAATACTATAAGGAAGCAGGGATGGGACTGGGAAGCAGAGGGTCATCATGGGGCATCTTCCCAAAACCAAGATGTTTTACTGCTGCCAGATTGCTCACACACACCATCCGGCAAGGAAAAATTTTCACTGTGCGCCTCTCAGCACTGCAAGGAGGATGTCTGAGCAGCCACATCTGCCTCTGTCAACAGTGATGCTCATGGAGATGATGGATGTGACACTGAACACCTTGAGTGTACTTCTGATTCAAGAAGTTTGGAGGTTTACATGTATCACAGAGAGGAAATGATCCTTCAGTAATTAATCAAGTTAGTGATTAATACATTTTTACCTCAGCTGAAATTTAGCAACATTATTTCTCAGACACAGCTGGAGGGAAGGAAAATAATAAATCCTGAGTGGCAGGGGGAGTGAGCACAGACAAAATTTGTTCATTGTCCTTTCCAGCACAAGTACTGGGTGCAATGAGTGAAATTAGCAGGTGGCTGATTCAAAACAAGCAAATAATGCAGCTTGGGTCTCCTTGTTGTGGGATGCTGCCGGTGATAAAGGCTTTAATGGTTTTGAAAATGTGGTTGGAGACAACAATGGAAGCCACATTTATGGCAGAAAGTCCCAAGATGCAAGACACAAGGCGGGGAGAAATATTGATTAGATATGCTGGCTCATGCTCCTGCTCCGCTCTTGGCATCTGCTGTTGGCTACTCTTGGTTGCTGAGCTAAGGGGACCTCTGGGGTAATCAGACAAACCTGCTTTCATGCAGCAGCTGATTGCAAGCTTGGTTAAATTCCAAGTGTCCTGCCACCTCATCCCCAACCTGAGCTATACAGGCAGCTCAAGCAGTTCCAGCCCTGATGCTGCTCCTGAGCAGCTCCCAGCTTTCTGCATCCCTTGGGTGTCTCTGTGTGATCATCTGCTGTAGCAAAGGCTGCAGCAAAAACAATCTTGTTTGTAAAATGAAGCAAGTCGAAGAAGATTTGTCATTTGCATCACCGTGACTAAACAATACCCTTTATTTAAGAAAATAATAAAGTAAAATTAAATCATCACTAGCACCGTTTCTTCAAACTTGTAGCGATAAACGTGTAGGCAGAGCTTTGCTTCATAATCTTACAGCCTCCCTTCTGCAGCAGGCGATAAAGCAGGAATAACAAACTACCTGGAACTGGCTACACACCAGCCACCACTCCGTCAGCACAGATAGGAGTTAATTATTTCTGATCGGCTGGCTTCGCCAAAATACGGGGCAATGATTTTAAGGCTCTTCTTGTTAAGCAACAGTGACAAAAAAAGGAGGATATTAGGATTATTGTCTGCCTCTTTCATAAAGAGTAACAAGGATGGTTGGAGCAGAGCAATTAAGGAAGAAGGGATTTCATCTCCAGCAACTGACTTAATGAAATAAGAGATAGGTCTACGAGAGGGATCCTTGAAAATACGGAGGATAATGTGGTTCATCGTGGGGAGGATATTTGAATAACAAAGACTTCAGTCCCTTATTGTAGTACAAGGAGGGAGGTGCACAGTGGTGAGAGAAACACATGCTCAGACCTTGAGCTGAGCATACCCTGCAGGGAATTGTCCCACTGTGGGGGCTGCCACCACCACCTTTTCCCTTCATGTCTTTCACATCATGCATTGTCCTGTCCCCCCAGTGCCTGTGGTCAAAAAAAACCAGGAGCCCTGGAAGATTCCTCTTCTTCTAGAGAGTTTTGACACAAGAGATGGTCTTCAGACTTCACAGGATTTTCTGTGTGGAGATGGGGTGGGAAATGCATTTGGGTTCATCTTTGAACACATGTGTCCTGAACCAAACTTTGGAGACCTGGTCCCGAGCCCACATTGGCACCTCAGCACTTGGAATGAACGCATCCATTCCTTTGCTGCCCCGTGACCCAGTCCTGAGGCAGAATATCTTCTCCATACTTTTTTCACTGTAATGATCAAAGCAGATCTGTATACTCCGATATCATACTGATGCAGGACTGTAGACAGGATCCTAAAACTATTTTTCTACACAGCTATCTTCCATAGCAGGAATTTCTCTCTTTACACTAAGATTCTTTCCCTGTTTTAACCACATCTCTATTAGCAATGTGATTTTTACCAGTTAAAACTATTCCACTAAAAGCCTTGATTTATGGTTTTGGAGTTATTCCTCTTCACAGATGGAAATGGTTATACAGGCATAAGGCACCTTTATCCTGAGATAACCAAATCCATGCAAAGGCAGGTTGCACTGCTTTTAACAATACCAGCACTGTTAGAGAGCTAGCTATCACTTGCTAAATGCAGAAAAGCCCTGTGTTACAAATTCCTTTTAAGACTGCTGTTTTTTATAAAAGTGCTGCTCCATTCTTCTCTAAGACTAATGAAATACGATACAGGAAATCAACATGGCATCGGATATTTATTAGAAATGTAACCCAAACCTGAGAAACATCTCAGTGCAATAAAAATACAGATTTGCAAAGACAACAGAACATGACCAAATGCATCATGAGAAATAAATCAGAGACTACCTTTGGTTTATATTTAAAAAGATGACTGCTCTTTATTCACTTTAATCATAAATTCCTCAAAATAAGACTTTATTTATACCAGGAACAAGCTGCCAAGGGCTATATTGCATTAACCTTCTACAGATTTCTTCAGATATGATTGGCTAGGTTTCTTGGCTGGGTGCAAACTGCCAGACTCATTACAGGATGTCTGGACAGGTTGCAGTGAGGGGTTATGCAGCCCGAACTATCACCTGCCCCTTCTGGATATGCAATCCAAGACACCACAGAAGGAGGAGACCTCAACTTTTGTCCTAGTGACGGTGGTGCTGCAAAAAGAAATACAGACACGTCCAGCTAATTATTTATAACCCAGTTCACAAAGGTCCTTGTGTCAGACATGGATTTATGGGAAGCCACACATATACATACTCACAGGCATGTTACATCTGCCCTGGGACTGTGCCAATCCCACATTACCTATTAAGCAGCCACCAATGGTGTTTATCATTTAAGACGGCAAAGTTTTATCATCCCCCAATACTATCACTGCTTTGCAGCTTCATTTGTATGGTACTGTGTGATCTGCTCTGTGTGTGGGGACCTCTGAACACCTTTATTGTGGACTGGGACATGCCTGTCCAAGGCATTTTATATGCACTTCACAGACTTGGACCATCCTCAGAGTTTTCTTCACTCCCACTGGGAAACTGGGATAACCAAATGCAATCCATGGGTGTTCTTTCTTGACAAGCAGCTGTGTTTTTTGTTTGTCTCCTGCTCTGTGTGAGGGGCAGGCCACACTTCTGGTTGGCTTGGGTTAGCAGGGCAGGCATATACACACAATGGTCATAGGAGCCACAGTAAACTCAGGGACTAGTGTCCTAAGTAAGGGCCATAGGACTAAATTCAGTGGCTGATGTCCAGTTGGACTCATTGGCTTTCAAAAGGGTTTTGTGATTGTTGGATCAATACCTCTTTGAAGATACTGGCTGTGGAGCTACATACAATGATGGATGTCCCTTGCCAGGCAAGGAGAAACCTGTGTGACTGTTTCAGTCTGTCAGCCTCAGGCAAAGAGAACACCCCTGGGGCTTAGCAGCAGTCTCAACATGCTGAAATATCTCTTCAATCATAGAATCATAGAATCATTAAGATTGGAAAAGATCTCTTAGATGATCAAGTCCAGCCATTAACCCAGCACTGCCAAGTCCAGTCTGTCCTCACTGACATCCTCACAGCCATACACGGACCTCTGCCATGCATGATCCAGCATGCTCCCCAGAGCGGATAAATGCCACCCCATGGATGAAGTAGCCCATGAAGCTGCATGTCACTGCTCAGCCCTTGCAGAGCTGTTACAGCTCATTAAGGCACTGCTGGAGTCAAGGCTGTAGGAGCAAAGAGGGAGTGAGTAGCCCCTTCTTGAGCATGAAAATGTGATCAGGACAGTGCAAATTGTGCCGTAGAGGTACTGGGATCAGTCTGGCTCCATGTCTGCTGTCATCCTTGATCAGCTTCTCCAGAGGCCCCTTAGCAGTGGAGGCAGATATGAGTTTCCATGAAGAGCTGGCTCAATTTGGTAACCCTCGCTCACCCGATGCTCCGAGATCTCCATGGCCAAAAAGGTAGGAGGCAGCTCCTGTTTTGGGAAAACTTGGTGCTAAGCTTAGAGGGACCCATCCCTTGAAGAGCTTCCCTGTGAAAATAACAAACTGATAAACTTTGGCCATGACAGGAAGGAGCAGAACTAGTATCTAAGCCATGTCCCGAGGTGGACACAGTAGGGAAATGCAGTGCTCTCCTTTGGTCTCCCACATGAAGCTTTCAATGCTCTGAAGAGACTGTTATGCCCACACCAGGGCCAGACAACCATGCAGAGGGTTTAGGAAATTGGCTCCCACCAATTCCCAAGCTCCAGTAGGAAAACCTTTCAGGAAGTTGTTCTCCCATTTCGTCTTTGGGATCTGTGACATCTCCAGCAAATGTTAATTTAGCTTCCCATCAGACATTGGCTGCTATCTATGACTCTCCTGGACCATTTGCTGTTGCAGTGTAAAAGCCTTCAGCACAGCAGGCTTTGGTGTTGTTCCTGATACTGTGGTTTCTCCTCTAAGCACATCAGGTTTCCCATCATAGGTACCAATGTCTATAAAAAAACAACGTGAAACCTCATTATCCAGCAGGTTAAGGGTCTCCTGAGCTCTCTGTCCGATATATAATCTCCACTCCACAGCATCTGCTCTTTATCTCAGTTACTTGTGCTTGGCATATGGACTGGTCCTGCAGCTGGGAGTGCTCAGATATACACCTGTAAGCTTAGCTGGTTAATACAGGGTTGGGTTTTTTTGGCAAGTAATATTTATTTATATATTTTTTAAAAAATGCTGGTAGGCTCAAAAGCACCCATTACAATACAAATTTGTATGGTAGCTGTTGTTCATACACATAATGCTTGATAGTTCTTACTTCACAGAACTCTCAGGCTTGTATAGATTAGAGATAAACAGCAGTGGAAGAAAACAGTTGAGGCCTGCAAAAGGGACCTGGTAAGAGAGTGAAGTTTCCTACGTTCCTCTTAGCCATGAGATAATGCTGAGGTTATGCTTTTTCCTAACCCATCTCCTTGCTCTGCCTTGAGATACCTCTGCTGGCAGAGTAATAGAAGTAGTGCTTGGGCAAGAGCCTGGTGTGTTGGTGTGCAGGTCGCAGAGGAAAACTGCTCAGCCTTCTCCTGCGAGCTCCTTCAGGATTAATCTCAAACGACCTAAACTTTATCAGTGGTTCTAAACATGCTCCAGCTGAAGAGAAGGGGGCAGAAGTTCTCGTCACCCTCATCAGATCTGCACCAACTCATCCTCAATGGCAAAATCTGGCCAAGTATATTTGGCCTTTGGGTCTAACTCGCTAAGTTTCTGCCTTGTCTTGCATGGATGTACTTAGCTTTGATTAACCTGGACACATTCAAAGGGCCTTGTCACTTCTTAACCCTTACACTATTTAATATAAGTAAACATGCATGTCACACCTCTGTTTCTGTTCACAGCCACACAGATTCACCTCCTTGTGGCTTCTTCCTTCCCAAGGAGCCCAGCCCACCTTCCTGCAAAGTTTCTTGGAAACTTGGAAGCAGCTTCTTTCTCAAAAGCTTGATTCTCCTCTCCAGAAGATTTATTTAGGCTTGTTCCTTCATGTCACCAACCAGTCATTTGTATGTCAGAGTGCGATATGTCTGTATTGAACCATGATGTCTGTTTTGTACCTGTACTGAAAGATTGGCACTGTAGCAACATTTGTTTGAACTTGCCTGCAGGGAGCCTGTTACACTGGAAGACGGTAAAGCTTCAGTCTGGGGCTGTTGGCTTTGATTTGGCTCTGAATTGCTGGCTCATCTCCAGTAGTTTAATGGTCATCAAAGCAAAGGTATCAAAGCATGGAAAAGGGGGAGGGAACAGAGGATCTGTTTACTAGTGGTTCTCTGATCCACGCAGGAACTGAATGCCTGCAAAATAAGAGCTCACAGGCAGGCCAGCCTTAGGCAGTGCTGACCCCAAGCAATATTTCAGCTCAGACCAGAATAACAACGGTTTTGTTACAAAGCAAGCTCCACATGCAGAGCACAGCATTACTCCTCAGATTACATATATGTAGCAGGAATTTCTCTAGAGGCTGCTGCTGGCTGGAGGTCACCCCCCACATCAACACATCCACAGGGGTAGAAGTTTGCAGCCCATACTTAGTACTTGCTTTTAAGGACTCAACTGGAAGGTCAGCATATACAGGGTCATTCAAGGTCTCTGCTACCTCTCCAAAAGAAGGATGCACTCTATCATCTGCAGTATGAGAAATATGTCTTGGCACAGATCTGCTGCAGAAAAGCTACTGCATGACAGGGGACAGTGGGATGTCCCAGGAGTATGGATGCTGTCAGCAGTAGTGTTGGGTATTAGAAAAAACTTCCTCACTGAAAGAGTTGTTAAGCATTGAAGCAGGCAGCTCAGGGAAGTGGTGATGTCACCATCCCTCAAAGTGAATAAAAAACAAGTAGATGTGGCAGTTTGTGTTATGGGTTTGTGGGAACGGTGGTATTTGCTCAAAGGGTTGACCTTGAGGGCCTTTTCCAGCCATAATGGTTCTATGAACTGTGGCTTAGGGCAGATAATATGCATGGCTTGCTGCCACACCAGTAAACCTTCTATCTCAAAGAACTGAGGTGAGATCAAGTGATGTTCATGACTAAGATCCCTCAATGCATGCTTTTGGGGTACGTGTGTAACAATGATGTTGTGGGTGGTGTCTTCTCTCAGGGACACTCAGCTGCTAGGTCACTGAAGCTGACTGCACACACACATAGGTGAGTGCAAATGAGAGGCAAATTTTAATTCATAGAATCATGGAATCATTGAACAGTGTGGGTTGGAAGGGACCTTAAAGACCATCTAGTTCCAGACCCTCTGCGATGGGCAGGGACACCTTGCACTAGACCAGGTTTCTCAGGGCTCCTTCCAGTGTGGCCTTGAACACTTCCAGGGATGGGGCATTTACCACTTCCCTGGGAAACTTGTTCCGGTATCTCACCACATTCACAGTAAAGAATTTTTTCCTTATACCTAATCTAAACCTATTCTCTCTCAGTTTGAAGCCATTTCCCCTTGTTCTGTCACTACAAAGTCTTGTAAATAACCCTTCTCCCTATAGGCTTCCTTCAGGTACTGGAAAGCTGCTATTTGGTCACCCCTAAGCCTTCTCTTTTCCAAGCTGAACAAACCCAATTCTCTCAACCTTTCCTCATAGGAGAAGTGCTCCAGCCCTCCAGTCATCTTGGTGACTTCCTCTGGACTCATTCCAACAGGTCCATGTCCTTCCTGTGCTGGGGATCCCAGAGCTGGATGTAGTGCTCCAGGTGGGGTATCACAAGAGCAGAGTAGAGGGGCAGAATCCCCTCCCTCACCTGCTGCCCACCCTGCTTTGGATGCAGCCCAGGACAGGATTGGTCTCTGGGCTGTGAGTGCACATGGCTGGGTCATGTCCATCCTCTCACCCACCAGCACCCCAAGTCCTTCTCAGCAGGGCTGCTCTTGATCTGTTCATCCCCCAGCCTGTGTTGGTACCAGGGGTTGCCCTGACCCAAGTGTAGCACCTTGCACTTGGTCTTATTACGTTTCATGAGATTCCCATGAGTCCACTTCCTGTGCTTTTCCAGGTCCCTCTGGATGGCATCCCATCCTTCAGGCGTGGCAACCACACCACTCAGCTTGGTGTCATCTGCTAATTTGCTGAGGATTCCTTCATCTATGTCAAATAATTAGTTATTAAATAACACCAGTTGCAATATGATTCTCTGAGGGACACTACTTGTCACTGATATCCATTGGGATTCTGAGCCACTGACCACCACTCTTGGTCATTGCAGGAAATTACAGTGTCCTCCATCACTGTGTGATGGGGTCAGGTAGGAGAGCTCCTATAGCATGTGGGAGTCCTTAGAGGATTAGTGTGTGCTGGTATGTTCATCCAAATCCAGACAGAGTGGGGAATTTTGTTCTTGCTTTAGTATCCTCCCTCTGGAGCAAAGCTCCACATCTCTACTCCCCAGGACAGTAATTAATAGCATAGCTGATCAACCTCTGGGTCTGCATGTCAGACCTAACTGACATCCCAGAGTAGGGGACATTTTGCAAAGGAGATATGTCTGCCAAATAACAACCTTTCAAGAAATTATTCTTTGATTATTTTTTATACAACTTCCTGTATCTTGTGACACCGAGTTAGAAAGTGGGAATTAATGTTGTGCCATTCAGCTTTTCTCCCTTTCAGCACTGACTTTTTTTGTTGGTTTTCTCCTGTCTTGACAGGTTTATTTCTCATATGTGTTTGTGATTGACTTCAGTACCAGGAAAAGAAGCCAGACTGACAACCAAACCCAAGGAACTTGCTTTGCAGAAGTCACAGCAGCAAAGGTGAACCCCCCTGGACTGGGTGCTCCCTACTGAAAGAGAAGTACCAGTGCCTGGGGCTTGTATGGGGCTGTAATGAGCAAAACTAAACAAACAAACAAACAAACAAACAAACCAAATACCATGGTCAAAGCATAAAGCAAACTGCTTTGAGAGGAAGGGAGCAGGATGGCTTACACCAATTCTGCATCCCATCCCCAGCCTGGCTGCATTAGTGGCTAATCCTTGAAAAGCCCCAGGCTGGGGTCGATAAGCAAATGTTATTCCTCAGGAGTGCAGCAGGGAAATCGAACCTTCGTGTCTCATTTAGCCCTCGGCCTCACTGCTGAGACTGCAGGTTGCAGGGATTTCTGTGATGGAAGTGCTTCGGCGGAGCATTGCAAGCAGGGGTTTCTGAAGTGAGGCTCTTAAATACAGGTTTGTTCTCCCAGGTAAATGGTCTGATTGGAACCAAGGGGAGTCACAGTTGCAAATTGCTATTCGGCTTTGCCTCATGCAGGCTGGATGTTGTGCAGCTAATGAAGCAGGACTTGCATGAGCAAGGATAAAATCCAACTTTGTGCCAATCACCCCCTCAGTACAGCCCTCCACAGTACACCCCTGAGACAGACTGACCCCATCCGCTGGACTGTCCCCTCCCATCACGGCCTGGAGAGCCCATGACAGTGGTATCCAGTGGGAACAGGGGGCTCTGTGTGCAGTCCCTCTCCTGACACAGCTGGATCCACGGGGCTGTTGGAGACAGCATTGTGCAGCCAAAATAAATGGTGCTCATGTCAATACAGGAAACTTTCCAGCTGAGTTGGGGAGTCCCAGGAGGGAATTGAATTGCTCAGTAATGTTGGAGCTTTGGCTAACTCCTTCCCACTCGCCCTCTCCCACTGGACTCACACATGGGCAGAGTTCAAGCTGTCCCGTGCAGCATTTACCTGGGAATTTCCTGACTCTTCAACTCCAGCCTTTATATAAATGACACATTAGCATTTTTTAAAAGCTACTAATGCTACAGGAAAGACACTACCCTACCAGACTACCAACTGCGGGTTCTAAACCCATGTGGACATTTTGTTGGGTTTATACAGGATGTCACTCGGGCAAATGGGACATGATGCTGGGGCTCCTTATGCCTGGGTCTGCAGAGGTTTCCCTGTGCTGATGGCATGTGAGGGTATTTCAGAGACAGCCAGCAGGTGCAGGACAGTGGAAAACGACTTTGGGTACATGATGGAGGTGTCTGCAAATGAATAACATGCTCTGCACCAGAGCTGTGCTTCCTGAACTAGGGAAAGTGGGGTTGGTTTGTGCATTCATTGGACATGCATGGTTACACTGTGTATTTTTGTTTACTTGCATGTACTCATAGGCACAATGCTGTGGTGTAATTATGGTAAGTCTGCAATATATTGAATGTGCTTATACAGGTTATGAGAGTGTGTGTGTATGTGTGTGCAGCTACATTCTGCCTGAAAAGGCGACAACTGTGCTAATGAATATGACTTGTCTGTTCTTGGCCAGTTCACAGGCGTTGGCTCTGTGTATACAAGGGTAATAGCTGTTTCTGTATGCTTGGGGTGAGTGTGTGTGTGTGTGTGTGTGTTTGTGTGTACTCCTGGGGTGTACAGGCATCCTGCTGTGTGTGCCCGCTGACCCAGCAAATCAGTGTTTGCATATGTAATACCCTGTGCACTCAAGTGAATCAACCTCCCTTTCCCTGCACTGTGTATGATTCCCTGTGGGCTGTTCATGACTCCTCCCATCTCCCTCTCATTTCCAACCACCGCTGCTCTGTGCCTGAATGAGGAACATGGAGTGAAGCGTGTCAGTGCCCAGCAGTGTGCTGGCCCTGAAAAAGCAGACGTTTGCTGATCACTGGAAGGGCCCTGTGTTACTCTTCTTCCTTTGTGCCAGCTGCAGTGACAGTGACTGCCTGTTGTACAGGATGCAGCCCAGGGTGTTTGGGGCTCAGCTGGAGACTCCATTACCCGGCCAGGCAGCATCACCTAGCACACCCCTTGGGCTCAGCTCCATACTTGAATTGCAAAGATTTCTGTCCCTACCATGTGCAGTGGAGGAAGACAGCTCAGGCAGGCTTGTGTCTGTAATGTCCCAGCTTTGGGTTAATTAAATAACAGTCCTCCATAACAAAATACAGACCTGATTCTGCTCGCGCTAGTTGCTTATGTAAATCCCACCATGGTCTGTTGGTTCCTTGTGGCAGATTGGACCCAGGTGACTACAAGCATTCAGTGTCCAGAAGCTTCCAGGAGTCACTGACAATGAACTAAGCCATGGTGTGATCTCTGCTCTGAGTCTGGCCCTCAGGCCAGGTCAGCTCAGGTACTTCCTGATGGAAGGAGACAGCCCTGTGCACAAAAGTATCTGCTGTGACAAAATCATCTGAGAGAGAGGACTGCCAGTAATAACATTGCTCCCTGCTAAGGCATTTATTTTAGGAAGGCACCCTTTCTCCATCTACTGCAGAAGTTAAATACTAAGAAGGGATAGAATTAGGAGTGACAACTAAGTATTTGTTCCTGCCACAATGCAGGATTGTGTTCGTTTCTGTCACAAGGCAGGATTATCTTCATCCTAGACAGGTGTGTGTTTAACCTCCTTGCAGATGCCTCAAGAAATAAAGACTTCACTTCTTCCCCACACAGCTTATCCTCGCATTTCATTATTCCCAGTCTTAGAGGTATCCTAATATCTAATCCGAACCTCCTTCCTAGACCAGAACTTCTTGTCCCATTCCCAGTGTCAATGGAGAATTCCTTTCTGATTTAAAGCAGCTTTTTAAACATTTAAAAGCTATGCTCATGTCTTGGGCTTCTCTTTTCAGGGATAAAAAATCTCTGTGTCTTTGATCTTTTTTTACATTGTTTTCACTGCTCTTCTCTGGACAGCTGCCAAAAGTCCATCCATCTCCTGAAATACTGCACACACCTTGGACATGGTGTTCCTCCTATCTGGAAATCCCAGTTTCTCAACCATTGCATCTGTTTTGAGTTCAGGTCATGTTCATGACTGTTGAGGTTTGCAGAAATGGTAGAGGTGAGCAGGAAAATATCCTGTAAGAATTCTTGAGTTGAATCTATGGCATGTGAGTGCTTTTCTCCTCCCAGTACAGGACAAGAGCTCAACAAATGGAAACTACTCAAGAGGTGCACTGCCAGCTGTTGAGTTTCATTCCCTGTTAACCAACATGTTCAGGGTAAGCTTGGTATCCTGTCTGGCACGTCCCCATCCTTTCCAGCAGACAGAGGGGCATTGCTCTTCTCCATCCCCAGGTTCCTGCATAGGGAAGTCACCCATGGCCTCAGTAGGCTTTGGGACTGTATGGCAACCTGGCAGTCAGTCAGCAAACTCAGGTGAGAGTGAAAATCCAGTATCAAGTGGGTATTTTGAAACATTTGACTTACTGCTCCTGGAAAGAGATCTGAGATGCCACGATGAGAAGTCAAAGATGTGATTTTCAAGGAATGCACACTCACTGTTTATTGCAAGACCCATTTTCATAATACATCATTGGCAGGAGAATCCAGAAGCCACATAGTCCTTCTTAAATACAAAAAAGTGGTGTCTGTACTGTTTTGTTTTGAAGTGTGAAACACACATGGGAAAGTCCTGATTCACAGTCTCCAGCCAGGCCAGAAGAGCTACAGTAATGTCACAGCCTGGTACCTTCCTGGTGCATCACTTACCCACAGGTTGCATCTTCTCCATGGGAAATGGGGTGACCTTGCTACAGCAATTTTGGGAGCTCTTTCCCATCCACCAGCAGGTGTTTCAATGTGTTGTTTCTTTCAATGGGAACAAACAAACTACATTGAGAACTGCAAAGCCAGCTAAGCCCTTTATGAATAAGGTGTTGCCCTGGGTTTTGGTTTTTTGTTTGGTTTGGTTTGATTTGGTTTTTGTTGTTGTTGCTTTATTTTTTTTGTTCCCCTCATTCATGAATATGTTAAAAAAAAAAAAAAGAGAAGAGAAGAAAGTGAATGAATGAAAATCCATTAAATCTAACTGGTGGCTCAAATGTTTATACCATGTCTAACTGCCTGATACTGCCATTACTTTCCCCTGCATCCTGCTGTACCTGCAATTCAAGAAAATTGCCTCCCAAATTGCCATCTTTAGTTTAAGATCCACGTACATCTAGAGTGTAAGCAGCGGATGGAAATGAAATGGACTAAAAATTTAATCCAGGCAGAATTTCCTTGCGTTTTTCAATAGTCCTTGCTGTCAAACCGTTAAGTCCTGCTTATTAAAGGTCATGTATATGAGAGAATGAGGTAGGGAGAATTACAGAAACTGACATCTTTAGCTATGCAAATAGATTAAAAAAAAAAAAAAATCTTTGCTTGCGTCTACACATTTGCCTCTCTATACAGGCAGAGAGACCAATAAAAAGTTGTATTTGTTACAGTGACATGTACATGCAGAAACCTTTGGCAGAAAGCTTCAACATTTATGCTGTACTGAGATTTGCCCTTAGAATGGGCTACAATCCCTCTGTTTCACACTTTAGGGATCAGATTTCTTATCCTAATTTGACCTAACAGTCTACAGGGATTAATGAAAATTTCCATGTAGGGTTTTTTTTTGGTGTTTTCCAAGTGAAGAACTCTTCCATCCCTCCCTTCCCTAAGGACATTATTAAAAAATACTCTTTTTGGAAATACGGTCCTAGTTATTCCTCCTTTATTGGGGATTTTCTAGCTAAACCACCAATGTCCTAGTTTCCAGTAAACTCACAACTTCACACACAGATGTACACACTAATGTCTTGGCTGTTAAATTGGTCCTCAGATCATCTGCACTGAGTTCTCTGGTTCCCAAAGGCCAACCTCTTGCCTCTAACTCCCTTTCCCCCTTCTCTCCTTCTCTCAGCCTCCTTTCAGTAATCACTTATTTTTAGGACCATTAATTTGAAAGTTCCAAAAAAAAAAAAAAAAGAGAGAAAAAGAAAACTGCTTATCACTTTGCAGAGTGGTGGTGAGCCTAGGGAGAGATGGAAAATGGGGATGAAACAGAAGGAAGGAGCAAATTTGTGGAAGAATGGTTCTGTGGAGAATCATTAGCTGACAATATATCATCACTGGCTGAGGTTATCCCTCGTTCACAAATTGCTGATGACTGGGACAGTAGGATTGCCTTATTCTTCCAATCTTCTCCAGTTATCTGTTGTTGGCCACCTATGGGAGTGGGGCATGGGGTCTTTGGTCTGACCAGATGTTGTGAGAGCTGGACCCAGGGTGCCGAGCCTTGCAGAGACGCCTGTGACTACAGTCATGTCATCCACCTGCAGCCTCCTTGCTGAGGCAACCACACCAGGTTTTTGCTTCATCTCAGCATGACCTTGAGGAAATACTTCCAGATCCATAGTTCCCTGGGATCTGGATCATGTGCTGGAGCCAACTGCCTCCCTGAGGGCAGCGAGCACAGTGGGTTTCCTAGCAGTAAGTAGCATGTGTTACCATCTTGGAGATTCTCTGCAGAGCTATGGAGAGCCTGGTGTGCCAGCCTCACGTGCCAACATCAACAGCAATTACCCTGTGGACAAGAGCAGGCATTGCTGAGTGATCCTGCCCACCATGTTGTCCCACTTCTGCTCCCTCCCTCACTGAAAGGATGGACACAATAAATATTCATAGTGCACTTATGGGTCTATTAAAAGCTACATCTTTTTTTTTCTCTTAGGTAGGTTCATCTATTCTGATTATGCTAAGGGCCTACCAAATCACTCTCTCTAAATATGCCATAGCCCCTGTGACAAATGCAGCTGCTGGAGTGGGTCCTTTCTGCTGTTAATTGAATGCTTTAATGAAGTCAGCATGCTGTTCATGTGCATTAAAATGCTTAGTCCCAGCCTGAAGAGGTGCGGTACCTCTCTGGCTCCTGTGCCTCTGCACCAGAGGTAAATAAAGTACTTATGACCTGTGTTGGGAAGGAATATCTATTTGCTGCTGCTCCTCCTTCAGGCACCGCTGCCACCCTTTCTTTTTTAAGGTATGAATGGTATTTAGTGCCTCCTCTCCCAGGATTACACAGGAAAGTGTCATGGGTGCACTCTGACAGCTATTTGCTCTCTCTCATTCCTCTTGTGTGTGACAACCCGGTGCATTGGCTCCAGCCTTCCAGCTTCCTTGGAGACCTTTTTCTTCCTGGTAATGGAAGGACACTGACCAGAGCGGGAGGAGGGGGGCACAGTGACCAAGTGAACAGGCAGGTCCGTGAACATCCAGAATCCTGCCTTGTGCAACCACAAGGCTAGTGGTGGGTTTGCAAGGGTGCAGGCAGGAGAGAGGCTTTCCTGGGTTGGCCTTTAAGATCGCTGGTGTGGTCGCTGGTGTGGTCAATAACTTGCACATGCAAGTGAAGAAGGCAGCAACAAGCGAGGTGAAGGATCAAGAGAACATGTCCTATGAGGTGTGGCTGAGCGTATTCAGCCTGAAGAAAAGGAGGCTCTAGGGGAATCTTACTGCTCACTACAACTACCTAGAAGTAGGTTGTAGCCAGTTGGGGGTTGGTCTCTTCTCCCAGGTAACAAGAGATAGAACAAGAGGACATGACCTCAAGTTGCACAAGGGGAGGGTTAGGTTGGATATTAGGAAAAACGTCTTCACCTAAAGGGGTGTCAAGCACTGGAACAGGCTCCCCAGGACTGTGGTAGAGTCACCATTCCTGGAGGCTTTTAGAAGATGTGTAAATGTGGTACTTGTGGAGATGGTTTAGTGGTGGAGTTGGCAGTGCTGGGCTAATGGTTGCACTCAGTGATCTTAGAGGTCTTTTCCAACCTAAATGATTCTATGATTCCAGGAATGATGGAAAATCCATTAAGTGTTCTATCCATGGAGGCTATAAGCCCACGGGTAACATAAGGGATGAGTAAAATTCCAAGTTGAGACACTTAAGTCTCTGATGTACACAGGAATTTGGTATCCAGGCTCCTGTGGGAGTCCAGAGAACTATGTATCCTGCCCTGACTTAGACACTGACCTTTGGTCAGCTGAATCACTCTCTACTTGGTTGTTTAAACATTATTGTCTGCTATGTGGGGGTCTGTGTGTGAGCTGGGTGCACACACATACACTGTGGGATTTAAATCCCACTGCACCCCTATTACATTAACAGTATTGTCAGTGGCCCAGTTTATACATAGAAGTTTAGACCCACTTGGGACTTCGGGCTTCCTGCTGGCCCTGAAAGAAAGGTAGCTTATAAGCCCTGCACTGCATTTGGAAACCCTGTGTAGATGGCCAGGAATATCTAAGGGGACATTATTTTTCCGTGGGTAGGCAACCAAATGATGGGCTAATCCCCAGAGGGACCAAATTGCCATGACACGGCTGCATGCAGTTACCTGGATTTAGGTTACTGACCCCTGCACTAGGTATTTTTTATCCCCAGCTGCTAATCTCCATGTGAAGAGCTGGAAGAGCAGTTCAAGGATGTTCAATTTCATACATTCTGGCTTGGTATGATCAACAAAAACTGCATTTTGTGTACTCTTTGTGTAGATCTTTGTGGGTGGTATGCCGACAAATAACTCCCTAGGACCAAAACAAGACCCACCAATGAATTTCACATAGGCTACAAAACAACAGCTGCAAATATCACTAGCACTTAGAGCTCAAAACAAATGCTCAAGGGAAGCAGTGAGATTGTAAGTACTTCCTATGCCCTGAGCATCTTGAATTTACTTATTTGGCATCCATTTTGGAAGAGAAAGATACGGTCCTTACTTGGAGAGCTGAGCCACGTGGTAAATTGTGTCTTGTACGACACCATGTGCCACTTGTATCAAAAGTGAATGTGACCCAACTGAACACAGACAATTTAAAGGACACTGGCTGTTCTGCTCTTTCTTTTTTCTGATCTATTTTTTAGAAAACCTATAATCCATCCTTTGAGCCATTTTTTTCTTTTGTCCCACTGGTCCTGCCTTTTCTCTTTCTTCTTTCCTTTTCCCTTGTTCACCTGCATGGATGGGAATCTCATTCATTGTTCCTGGAACATGCAGACAGCTAAAAAATTGACACTGAAAGAGAAGGGCTGAGTGGATTCCCATCATAAGAGTCTAGGAACGTTCTCCTGGACAGACTCAGAAACACACACTATTTAAGGAGATCTCCATCAAAAACCATGAAATTTTATATATTTGTTCTGAGTTAATGCCAATAACTTATACTTGGATAAAATAATTTTCCTGGGGCAGTATCATGTGACTGAGGACATCAGAAAACAGGTTATACATTTCTCTCCATTGTCTTCTCAGTCACATTTAGAATTAAAAAATGGAATTTGTTTCCAAACTTGAATATGACTTCAGGTTCTTGACACAGTCCTGACTTACTGTATTGAACAGCTCCTCAAAATCTTTAGCAATAGCTATATTATCCTCTCTAAGAAGTGTACCTGCTGCTGCAACATGCCTCTTGATCTTGTTATCAGTAATCTGAGGAGGTTGAGGGAGAGACTCAGACCAGTTGCTTCAGTAAGTAATAAGGGAAGCAAACAGAATTCATGTCCTCATACCGGAGACAGAAACTCAGAAAAGTTGTGCTGCTGCTTCATCCACCCTTGGAGAGAAAGTCATCCAGCAATGTGCCGAAGGAGCCATACAGTGCTCACCTTCTGTGCCTGGCACTAGGCTCACAAGAAAGGGACATTTGCTGTCTTCCACCCTGGGGTAATTTTTGCGTGCAGCATTCCAGGTGCATTTTCACTGACCGTTCTTAACGTTAAAACACCTTTCCTACTCCTATTGTTGCTTCTATTCATTATATCTTGTATCTAGCTTATCTACCCAAATATCACAAAATAAACCTGCCCTCAAAAAGGAAATCGCTTGCCCTTTACAAATTCTCAGTTTTCTCCCAATTCTCTGCTTTCCAGAGAACTGCACTAAGATATCCAACTTCCCTTCTTCCTGTAGGACGACACTCTCTCCAGCTTTGAGATGTGTCCTGTCCTTGTAAGCACTGACCACCTTCGTGTCAGCCAATAACTTTGTTACCAGCAATTTTGCTTTTCCTCCCAGTGTATGGATGACTAGACACAGCCACGTCAGGCTTCCTAACAACTCCTACAGACCTTGCCTTCTTGGAAACACCCCCATGTGCCCTTGATGCCTCATAAACAGCTATTTTTTAGCAGATCACTTAGCAGTTCCTAATCCAGTCAATGACTGCTTCATGGACATTGCATCACACCAATTTTTTAATCAAACTGTCATGAACTGCAAAGCTGAAGCTTTATAAAAGTCTAAATATATTATATCCGCATTGTCACCTTTATCATTTGAAATTTTTATCTCATCAAAGAGTGTTTGACAAGTCTTGTTTTCTATTAGTCTGTGTTAACTGGCCCTAATTATGTTCCCATGCATTAATTCTGTATTGATTGACTCCCGTATTAGGTTTTCCATTATTGTGATGAGATTATGTCAGACTTGCCACTCTAGAGCTTCTGGGGTCAGACCACTTTCTCTTTTCTTATACTGGCACATAATGAGAGCTATCCGACTCCTCTGGAATTTCCCTAGTGCTCCAAGAGTTATCCAAGACTGATGTCAAGAGGTCAGAAATTTCCTCAGCCAGTTCTAGGAAGACTCTTGGCTGCAAGTTTGCAGATCCTGTTCGTATAAAATGTGTTTATCCCTAGAAGAAGTTGCTTAACTTCCTTCTTGGTTGCTAGTAGAGTGGAAAGTATTTCGACATCCTTGTGTGATATAAACACATCCTATTCTTTCTTTCCAAACTCAGAGCAAACATATTTATTGAACATTTCTACTGTCTCTAAATCATTATTCACATTTTTTTCTGTCTCCACATGGTTGGCCCATGACATCGCTGACATTTCTATTTTTCCTAATTGGCCTAGAAAACTCCTTCCTGTTCAGTAATTTGGATCTTTCCTTGCCATCTTTATCTTTTCCTTTCCATTTTCTGTACTTCCTATCTTAAAATTTATACTGATTTGCATTTCTGCTTCATGTCCTTGCTTTACTTTTCTATTCTAGGTCTAATTGCTACCTTCATGTCAATGCTGAACTAAAAATGTCTGTTTGACCAAAATTGGTCTGATCTTTTTCTTATGAAGTCTTAAGGTTTAGGCCTTTATAAAACCCCTTTAAAGTTCTCCTTATACATACACATACATATATTCATACTATATATATGTGTGTGTATATATATGTTTGTATGTGTGTATGTGTACACATTTTTCCCCTGATCATTTAAATTCATGCTTTCCCTCAGCTTTGGGAAATTATTTTCTAAAGTCACAGCACACATCTTTTAAAAGGAGATTGTTTTTATTAGGTGTCATGAACAAGATGCCAAGGAACTGAACCACTTGGATATCTGATACACCCAGGGAGGCCCTTTGCTGTACCTTCCAAAGGTACACTCTACACTTTGCAGAGATGGATGTAGATGGATATGACTGGTCAGGAGAAGGAAAGTTGTCCATCTAAGGTAATTTAACATACAAATCCTCTTTTTTTTTTTTCTTACATCACCTTTCTCAAAATCACCTTTAGGATTACAGTAAAGCTCAAGTCTAAAACACTCTATCAGGGTCACAGATATTTTATAATATTTCTTAGGACAGTTCTGCTGATATGTAACATTTGATGTTACATATGCTGGACACATCCATTTCATAAGATTCATTTGGAACCCAGATCTGTGTGACCAGGAACTGCACTAGTTTGAATACCATTGCGAGGAGAGGAGAGAGCTTAAGTAGCTGGAGGGAAAAGCTCTTTTACTCTAGCAATATGTGGAAGGCAAGATAGATTTTGTTACTTCAAGTCCTGCTTGAAGGTTGATTGACTCAATTTACTGAATGATTCAGAGTGACCCTAGGTGTTGATAATTCTGGCTCCTATGAGATTTGCTAGGAATTCAAGCTTTTTACAGCTAATATGAGTTTACCCCCGTTGTGTGTCTAAGGACTATTCAATAATGACAGTCAGTTTGGCTTGTTTGCAATCTCCATGTGTCTGTTCAGCCTGTAAGGATGTCAGAAAATGCGTTATCAGGGTTCAAGCTGAAGGAGTATGAGAAACCTTTGGCAAAGTGAGATGAAATTGTAAGTGAAATAACTGTCGTAAAGCAGGCTGACAGACACAGTTTTAGAATCATTACAGACAAAGTTCTGTACATGGAAGGAATAAAACCCAGTCAGCTCAGCCCTAGTCGTTGAGTCTGAAATGGATGGTTCAAGTCATGGTTAATTTATTCAAACTGGCTTTCCATTTTGATGCGATAGACAGGGAAGATATGCCTATCCCGCTTCAACATTTTAAATAGTTCTCACAATAACGCGTCAAATTGAGTTCCATCACTAGTTATAATGCAGAACGTTGACCCGTGACATTTGAAAATAAATGATGGGAGCACACACGCACTCACTCCCGAGCGATCAAGCTTTTCACACAGGTGGAACATTTTTGTTCTGGAAACCATTTTGTTCCAGCCATAGCACCCGACTCGTGTCAATCACACTGAAGATTCAAAGACCTTCACCTGCTCAGAGCAAACTGAAGGGAGCAATTCCTCTCACAACAAATAACTAAGCTGCTGAGCTCTTTACTGCAAGGGGCTGTGGACAAAAAGAGATTACGTGGGTTTAAAAGATGACTGGACAAATTCATGGAGGAGTGAGCTACTGCTATCAAGCACAACATCCTCACCCGCCTCAGGATGTCTGTGTGATGGAAATTGCTGGAGCCCGGCAGAGTACTCAGGGGAAATATCACTAAATCCCTGCCATGTCCTTACACTTTCCATGTAGGCATTTACTGCTGGCCACTGTCAGATATAGGATTTTTTGTCTGACTGAGTACACCCATCCTTACATTTCTAATCAAATCCAATGGAAATGCCTGACCATGATTAAAACAGATATGGGAATGGGCTGAGGATACCTAAGAGTTTGGCATGGCAGCTCTTCAAATGAGAATGTGTCATAAGAGCTGATGTATAGCTGGGTGCAGCACTGCACCACCAACTAAACAAATGTCCTCCTTGGACTGGGATTTCATAGCTGAGCTTGCACTCTCCTCGCAGACACGATCTTAATGGTGAATGAACTTCAGGGTAGACTGCATTTGATGCAAGATAGCAGTCATTATTCAAGCTGACATTGACAAAATGACAGAGTGGAAAAGTAATGGCACATTCTTTGATACTGCTCTCAGGGTCAGGGTACTCACTGTTGTAGGATGGTTTATCGATCGGGCTTGCCATTTTTAGAGACCAGACAAGATGTCAGAAGGAAGTTGCAACTGGTGAATAACAAGAATTAAAGGATTTTGCATTGATTCATGGCCTTCATGGAGCATGGACATGTGGGTTTCTTATGGTCTCTGAACAAATGATCTGAAACTTGTGTTCCCCCATATGACAATTCCACGGATAGAAGGTACTTTGATAGCCAGTAACTTTCTTGTTGCTGACCTCATAATTTTATTCCTGTGAGCTTCCAAGAATGTTACGTACAGGGATGGATTTCATTTGGGGGCCCGCAGTGACACAAAAGAGCAGCTCTGATTTCTTAGCTGCATGCATTCCTCTGAAGAATGAAGGTTTATGCAAAGTCTTGGTGCACAAGGAAAGATGCCAAGCCAAATGTATTTTTAGCTGTTCAGCCAGCTGGGTTTCTTGTGTCTATGAATTCACTGCTTTTCCCCACAAGGATGAACAGAAACACCACTCTTGCAAAAGTTCTCAGTGAAGTATCTGTAAAAATTGGTGAATTCAAAGGTTCCGTGAAGCTCCCAAACTTTTTGGAGCCCACCCAGCAATGGCAGAAGCACTTCAGTTCTATGATTATTCCCTCTGAGGAGATGATGTATCTGAGGAGTTGTACTTTAGTGAACTTTTAATGTTTTAAGTACAGTCTGTTTTCTCAAGCATCAGCTAGAGAGGACCAGCACTGTCCATGCAGCCAGCCAGGAATGAGCTTGATGCATCCACGCAGATACTACGGATGTAAGGCATCAACAAGAACAGGCTGAGCAGCATTGTAAATACTCAAATGTGTGCTACATAGTCTAAAATCTTCTAGTCAACACCTTCATAAACACACACCAAGCTGCAAGCTCTATTTAAGCCCAACTCCATAAACATCCTGGCACTCTGTGTCCTTTTCAACAGTTCATTGATTAAAGACAGATGACATTTGGTTTTGATCATTATTTATTTTTCACAGTTTGATGCAGTCAACAACAAGGCATAAAGACCCATCCTTTTTTAACAAACACAATGGAGGCATAGAGGGAGATATATGAGTGAATGAAATTCTTTGTTGGGCTTTTTTTGAGGTATTCCTGTGGAGGTTGAAATCTAGTCTGGAGACTAAATTACTTCAACTGAGGTGCTGCCTTCAAGATTTTAGACATCAAAAGATTGAGGCTGAATTACGGTACCAGACAGATTTTATGCAGGTATTTTTCAGAGGTCTGGGGAAGAGGTCCACTAGTGCTTGCTGGACATAGGTGTGGTCAGTGTGACCATATTACTTCCAGGACATCAATAGTGTATACAAAAAAATTACCACTTTAGAGAAAACACAGACAGGATTTCTACAAAATGCATAGATGATGCCCTGCAAGCAACACCAGGGGAATATGTCATGTTGATTGAATCAAACTGTGTTCACAAGGTGAGCTGGGATCAGGACTCAGGGAGCTCACTCCAACACAACCACCAGCAAGGTCAGGAGGGGCCCTGACTCTGCTGGACCAGAAAATGAAGCTCTAGGGTAATCATGAGGCTCCCAGATGTGACAAAGTCACTCAAAAGAAACCATGAGGCACAGCAAGCAGGGCTGATTTTCTGTGTGCATGGGAAAAGCTGGCTTAGCAGAGCTATCAACTTTCAAGTCTCACTAAGGTTGGGTGTTTTGCACAATTCCTTGGCTGGGCAACCATTAAAAAAATGGATTTTTCAAGTGTGATATAAACAAACCCCAACGAAAACTGTCCTGGGTAGTCCATTTGGCGCCTTTCTTGGTTCCTTCCCATCCTATCCACCAGCACTCATGTAAATAAAGGTTCTGTGTGAGGAAAGTAAGGATGATGTGGATAGGAAAAAACTTTATTTGCCCCTGATTTTGCAGACTTTGCAGAGTTCAAGCAGGGGTATGTACAGGTCTGGAGTGCTGACCGCAGCCAACTTAATCCTTTTCTTTATTCTATCAGCTTTGGCAGAAACAGACCGAGGCAAGTCAGCCCACTCCTGGTCAAACATAGTGCGCAGCAGATCAAAGCAGGACAGACACTACCTGTTGCTTGCCAAGAGGGCCAGGTGGCAGAAAGCTTCTCACATGTCAGGAGGCAGTAGGAAAAGTTCAGGAAACGCTAATAGACAGCTGACGTCTTCGTGGAGATCTCAGGCTGAAGCTTTCAGAAGGTCACTGCACCTTCAAGCACAGCTGCTGAGGAGTCAGGGTGCATGCAGCTGGGTGGGACACAGGGATACAGGGCTGACCAGAGATGTGCGTGTTTTCCTGGTGTGGGTCAATGCAGAGATGACAACCAGGGGCTGGTTAGGAGCAGAGGCAAGATGGCAAGACAGAAATATGAGTCCTTGTACCCATAATAATCAGCTTTGTCTTTCTCCAAATGACAAACAAGTGTTTAAAAAGAAACTCATCCTCTTCCCTGGGTGGCTTTGGTGGTCTGGAATAGACTCCAGGAATTGCTTCCAGTCAGTCGTCTGTTCCTACGCTCAGCTTATGAGTAGTTGATGCCCCAGATCTTAGAGGAATTTAAATGGAAAAAGGGCAAAAAGGCTAATCCAGAGGGGGAGCTGGGAAGACATTTAGAAGCAGGAACACAGTAATACAAAATCACTCTTCCCAACAACATTTTTAATCTCTTCCCTCGGACCAAGGATTAAATGGGACAGAGAGATGTTGTGATTTGGCTTCTGCTCTTCACATGTTGAATTTTATTTTCCTATTTCATTTTTTATTGTCTTCTTTTTTTTTCATTTGGGAAGTGACCCAAGAAACTATGTTTCCCACATAGCCATTTCAAAGGAAATTTGATGCTGCAACAAGGACCCTGGGGGAAACACTTTGGGAAAATAGCACCAGCTCTGTCCTTCCTTTTTTTTTTTTTCTTAGGAAAAAAAAAAGAAAAAAAAAAGAAGGGGAAAGGGAGAGGAGCCCTCAGTGTATGGAGACATGAAGCTGTGGAGATTGTGTTTCAGAAAAGCAGGCAACGTGGCTACTTCCTCCTGCTTTTTGAGCCAAGGACTCTCAGCCTCTGCTCAGTCACAGAAATATCTCACTCTTCAAAGCTTATACTTTTATATTCTCTTTTTTATTTTATCCCTTTACCTTCTTGTCCCCACTGGAAGGCTCCATAAAACCTCTCCTGACTTGTCTCAACATGCCAAAAAAGCTTCTGCCCATTTAAAGATGGAGATGTTATTCCTTCTAGTCTTCCCCAGGAGATAGAAATTTTGGTGGGGAAAAACACCATGCTGTGGTCAGGCACTCCTTGGCAGCCTCCTGGAGGTCCAGAGACTGACCTGTTTATGCCAAGGACTGGCATTTTCAGGTTAAATATGCCCATGCACCCTGCACATCTAAGTCTGCCCTCAGAGCAAAGATCTCCATGTTTTCCAGGATCACAGACTGATTGCCCAACACAGCAGTAATGGGGACTGTGAGGACACTTCAGGGACTGATCTAAACATTCAGTATCCTGAATAAAAGGATTCCCGTCCCCAGACAGCCTCTGCAAAATGATCTCTCCCAGTTGTGCTGAAGTAGGCTGAGCTCAGAGAAAGGAGGAAAGACCCTTTCCCCAGGAATGTGTCCACCTGTTTAACTTGCCTTGGATAACTGAACAAGGGCTTTGATCAAAGCCGCTTGGAATGAGTACCTGTCCTGGCCTATGAAATGCAGCTTTGCCCTGCCAGCTCGGAGATACATAATGGTGGAGGCTGGAAGGAATGCAGTTTGTGAGGGATATCCTTCCTGGATATCCCTGGTTGGATGAGCAGAGAAACAGACACCAAAAGTTTGCACCTGAGCTGCTTGGCCCGTGGAGCTGCTGGGCTGGCTGGGCTCAGACAGCTCTGGAGTCACCAGCTCCAGCAGTGGCAGGAGGGTCAGTGGGACTGAGAGGGTCAGTGGGTCTGGAGGTTGAAGGAATGGACTCTTGTCTTACACCCTGCAAGGGGCTGATTTGCTTTCTTCCCATCTACCTGGGTATTTCAAACATGCCTGAATCACTTTATTTCCACCTACCTGGGTATTTCAAACACACTGCCACCACAGCTTCTCCATCTCAGTTTATCTCCACATCTTATTGCATATTCCCAAATGACGTTGAATAATGTGTCTGCGATATTACTTTTTAAGTAACCTTAATTGTCTGATTTTGATTTGTGTTTAAATTGCACTTTTCCCTGCAGCCTGAGAGGCATCAAAATTATACACAGAGGATTTCATTGGAAAATGTTTCTGTATACTCCTTCGGTGAGCATTCCTGTTGGAGGGCATATGCACGAGGGGGCAGAATTAAAGCTTCTGGGGAAAGATCAACCTCTGAGTTTCCTGAGGTTTATGAGATTAAACCCTCACATTGAACATTGCACTAAAAGAGAACTGTCAGGTTCTATTTCACATATGATGTTGTTTTTGTGAAAAGTGCTTTTTACAAAACATATGGCCAAAGTAATTGTTTGAGGTTGGGGGGTGGGAGTGGGAAGAGGGAGTTATTCCAGGGAAAACATGTCTTTTGAACAGCCCTGACCTGAAGAATTTGTAGTTGTCAGTTAATGCATGTAAATGAAGCTGAGTTCAGGGCAGCAATATTTGCTCTTCTGTTTTCTTTGCCAGGAGGGAAGGAAGCAAAGGGAAGTAGGCTGCTCAGAGGAAAGCATGATGCAATGCCTCAGCACAAGTCATGGACACCTTCCATGGCTCCAGATCCACCTCAAGCTGGGCTGAACAACCACAGCCCAACTGGTGAAGGCCTGTTTGCACATGAGTGCATTTAATGAGCAACACACTCCGTTCATTACATGCCTTCTCTTTAAACCATAAAAGACTTCATGAAGGCTTTTCCTTTCCAAACATATGTAGATTGGTTGCTCCCCTTTAAGGTGGCTTTTGTGTGCACACCAGAGAGAAATGCTCAGTCAGGCTGAAGCTGGGGGCTGACATCAGTGGGAGCTTTCGTTAATTGAATTACTGTTTTGTGGCAGAATGTTTTAAAAATAAGCGGAAATGTCCCACATACTTTTTTGGCTGAGAGATCAAATGTATCCAAAGGAATTCAATAATATTCCTACATCTGTGAGTCCTGCCTGTCCCTGGAGGAAAAAAAAAAGTCAAAATCAATCTCCACCATTGTTTGTGTTCATTATGTTCCCTTATCGTCTTTTTGGCTCGTGAGCAGCAGGGGGGAGCTAGCAGAGTTCCTCGGGCCTCAAATGGAAACATATAGAGTCATATGCATATCACAAGAGCAGGAAGGACAGTATTAGAAGAAAAGACTCTCCACTATTCATCTGAATAAGAGCCATGATTTGCTTTGAAGGCATTCACCTCCCCCATTGCTTGCTTTTCTTCTGAATACTTATTGTGGCAGAAACCAGGCTGAAAAGGTGCAGGTAAAAAAGGAAAGTGCGAGGTGAGATTCTTTGAACCAGCATTCACATGCAGAGCCACATGTGGATATGAATTTTCAGGCAAGTGTATCTCTAGATACATATTGGCAGGCAAATCCCAAAGCAAGTACTTGCACTTATATGAACTGATGAGGATTTATCTAGGAATTTGCTGGCAAAAGAACACTCATGTGAGCACTTATTCTGATAAACCCTACCAGGGAAATACTTGTTCACAGGCTTGTCCACAAATGCATTAGCTGGAAATTCATATGTAAATACTGGTGCTACAATCCCTCCATGTACGCCTGGGGAGGGAAGGTGTCTGCATGTACAGGTAAGGAAGGCAAGCAACAAGCGAATAAAGACGCAAATATGAGGGGAGATGAAAACAACATTTGACACTTATACAAACCAATTTGGGTCCTCGTGCAATGTCTGTGTGAGTGGGTGACCTGGGGTGCTGGTGAGACCACACATGCAAACAAATTTGGACAGGGCTTTCCTGTGACAGATGCATTTTGGCAGTGTGGTAAAATATTAGCACATACCCATTTTCCTGGCCAATGTTCAGGCAGTCAGGTATTAACTGGTGGCATAGGAAAGCGAGAACTTGCCAGCCAGACTTTGGCTGGCTGCCTGGGAATCTTTCAGGAGTCCTCCTTGAGGGAAGGAGGAGCAAACTCACACATCTCACATCCAAAGAGAAACAGCCTTAGCTCAGACCTACACTAAACTCATAGAGAAAGAAGCCAGGTGGAACCAGCTTGCCAATTCCTGATCTTGGGATGTCAAAGTGAAAAACAGGAATGGCGTTAAATCCCTCTGGATATATTTAATCTTCTCCACCAGAAAAATTGTACTGGACATTCCAGCTTATTTTTTAAACATTCTGCCACTAAACAGCTAAATCTCCCTCTGACATCATCTCCCAGCTTCAGTGTCAGGTCAAGTTTTATTTAAACTGCCTTAAATGGACATTGTCAAGCTGGAAAGAAAAATAATTCTATGAAACAACTCATACCTTAAAAGCAAGAGAGCTGCCCATCCCATGCCCATAGAACAGACTCTCCTGAACTACTGTCTTGCACAGTGATATTTATCAAGGAACTAGGGAGGTGAATCCCCTCTGTCAGAAGGCTCCACTGCAGACAGACCACACTTAGCCAGTGGCAGTCTTCCTGCTGACCATAAGGGCTTCAAGCAGCTGCAAATAGCTCATCACTGGTCACAGCTGGTAGCTGATTTTTTAAAGCCATCGTGTACTGCCTACCTGCAGAGGCAAGTGACCTGTACAGCTGCAGAAGAACCAGCATGGTCCTGTCTGCCAGCACTGCCACCTCCTTGTGAGCATCCAGTCCTTTTGGAGTCCTGTGCTGCAAAGAAAAGCTGCTTGTGGTGGGATCAGCTGGAAGAGGGAGAGGGTGGTGGGGACGGGAATGGGTGCTGCCAGGATCTGGCTTTGGGATAACCCTCCTCCTCATGTTGTCTTCATTTATCTCTCTCCTTCTGTGCAGCTCTGCGTTCCAACACATTGTAAAGCAGCCCCTGCACCCACCTCAGTTTTCTCCACGTGCCTGAAGGACTGCAGACTGCAAACACACCTTTCCTATCATCAAACACGCACCACTCCACACACCCCATGTGAAAACAGCCAGCCAGGCTCCCCAGATGCGAGCTCAGGGAGTTATAAAAAGGTAGATGTGTTTTTCAGGAACACGAGCAGCCCAGCTGAGCAGAACTTCAAGGAGGCCACTTCTTGCTCCCTTTCGTTTCCACTCCAAAGAGCACATGAATGATGTCCGGTGGGAACGACCTAGCCAAGAAAAATGCAGCTGAATGGCTGTCGTAGGGGCTTTGTGCTTCACGCCATAAAACCGGAGCGGAGGAGCCGTGTGAGAAGCTAAGACCCTCACGCACGGGCCATAATGTTCTTTTCTACTTTGAAGTGGATTTAGGGCTGGCTCAGCCTCCCTGGGGGCTGAGGTCTGCTGCTTTTCCATGCAGCCTAGCAGCAGCAATAAGCAGCTGAACGTCCTCAAGCCTCTTCTTTTACAGAGAGCAGAGATTGCTCCGCATCCCTCTTCCTCCAAAGCAGTGGCTGCAATCAAGGATTTGCAGGATTGATTGTCATGACAAACTCACTCCCCTCTCTCTGAAAGTCTTGGACTTGAGCGCTGCCACTCTGGGGTCTGTTAGCATCTCCTCATTCTGACCCCACTGTCACGGTGAGAAATGCCTTGCAGGGCACCCTGGATGGGAGCTGGGTACTCTGTGTCCTCTCTACAGCTTGTGTCCAGGAAGAGGTCTTCTGGTGAGCATCCCCCAGCTTTTTGAAGAGAGGTGAATGCTATCTGAATCCCTTGGGTTTTGCCAGCTTTACTCAGCATATACCTGCCTTCAATTTTTCCAGTATATAGGGCAATTCTGGGGATTTTGCTTCTCTTCTCTTCCTAAGAAACCCAGATGTTCAGCTGTGGATGGACCCAGGCTAACTCTTTTCTCCAGAATCCCACTCAGCAAGGTCCATCACCAATTATTGGATGGTCATACTTGTCCAACTGCCCTGGGGAATCGTGGCAGAGAGCAAAAGCTCTGGTCAGGGCTCATAACAACTGCTCCGAACTGTCCGCTCTAACCATTGAGCCTGATTGCTGGGATGATTTGTAGGATCTTGTCACAGGCCAAGAAATGCCAGTATTTGGATACCATGGCAGAGCTTATCCCTTGGGGTTTTCTTTCTGACCCCTTGTCTCTCCCAGTCAGAGGCTGACTAGGGTACATCCGGACCAGGGTAGATGTAAACCCCCCTGGTTATTTGAAAACTCACCTGTGGAGAAAGGGGGTTTTGTAAGAAATGCAGCTCTGGATGTTTGGGTTAATTGCTTCACTGCAAGCTACTGCTTCACAGCTACCTCACGTAGAGTGGTCACCACAGCACACATCCAGGGCTCAGAAGCTAAATCCTGCTTTTGGCCATGAAAGCCAGCCACATATTCCTACAGCCCTCCTGGGGGGCTGCAAGAACAAGTAGCTACTAATGTGTGGCTTTTCTCCACCAGATGCATCTACCTGAAAGCTCAGCATCTAATTTGCACTTGTCATCTGGTATATCTCCTGTTTGTGGAACACCTTTTGATGCAGATTCACCCTGTCTGTCGAACACTCTGGTATGAAGAAGAAATTATTTTTCTCATTGCCTGGAGGTGTCTGTTTCTCTTCACTGCCTGTGAAAGGAACAGACAGCAGCTACAGTGTAGATCAGAACCATAGCTCTAACACAGCCAAAAATAAGTGGGATGAGTCCTGCCCTCTGTGTCAGATGGGAGGTCACCCCTATGTCATGTTGCATGCCCTTTCTCACTGTCTGTAAAGAGAAGATTTTGATGGTTCTGGTACACTCAAATCTCAGGTGTCACACTCCCAGACACTCCTCTGTCTGGGAGTGACAGAGGAAGAGGAGACAAAAACGAGATTTTCAATAAGTTTTCTAGGATACAAGGTTACTAAATTTGTGGCCAGTCACAGAGTTCCGCACACCTCCCATGTTTGCCTCCTGCCACAGGTGTGGCTGGATATAAGTTGTACCCACCACTCAGCCACTATGGTTTGCAACATACTATTTCATTAATGACCACCCAGGATCATTTCAGCTGGTAGTGTCCTAAAAAATCTGCTCTAGTCACTGAAGCTAAATGTGCTGCTAGTCTAGAGGAGTCACCCATACCATGCATGTTCTGTGTCATTTGCAGTGGAAATCCTGATGCTCAGCTCCACACAGTGAGCACAGGCTGCCTGCAAACCAGGCTCTGCAGCAGAAAAACCAGTACTAATGTCCATGAACTTCTTCCCAGTCATATGTGCTGGATATCTCTTTGTTTTATTAAGGAGAGCAGAGATTCTTGAGAACAATTAGAAGAGTTGCTGTAGGCACGAACAGTGCATGTGCAGACCTATTGTGGTCCTTCAGGTGCTGTGCAGAAATTAGGGAAAGACTGATAAAGTCAGAGCTCAAGAAACACTTTTTCAATCAATTATGGTAGTTTAAAACAAAATCTTGGTTCCCTAAATATACCTACCATAGTTCATCTCTCAAGTGCATGTATTAGATACATTCAGATGGGTTGTCTAGGTTGAAAACAGACTTGGGGGATGACCTCAGGTTGAACTGCAGGGAAAAGAAATTGTTTCCTCATTAATATCTCTGCAAAATAAATGTCAACTGGAAAAACAGTTTCTGTGTAATCAATCTTGGTTCATAGACATTGTGCTCTGACAATTCCTCTCATGGAAAGGAATATATTTCCCATAGATCTGTAGTGCTTCATACATTATAGCTTTCATAATATCAAAAGCCAGTGCCTGGGTTACACTGAGCTTTTCTTTCTAACCCTTTGGTTTCACATGACCATAATTCTCTGTAAAATTTCTCTGTTCAGACTAAAACTTTCACACTTGGTATAGGGCAAGAAATGATGATTTTTCTTTCACTGAAGAAAATCCTTTTAGCTATCTTTGATTTATTAGAATGTGTGAAGGGGAAAATTACACTTTTATGGCTTTTTAAAATGTATTTTTCTTCTTGGCAACTAACAAGGCTAGAAGAGGCCTTTTCCTAACCTACTCGGCATTTTCCTTCCCAAGAAGCTGAGTGTTTGTGGGGAGTGGGCTGGGGAAATCATATACAAGAAAAACAGCAATTGAAGGATCACCTCTGACCACATTTAGCTGAGATATACTGGGATTTTAAGGGGAGGGGGAAGAGACCTGTTTAGATCTATTTCTTGCAAAAAAGCATTGTGTACAGAATGTGCTGCTGAGCCTGGGGTTGATTTAGGTTGGTCATTGTGTTAAGGACAGGAATGCATGGTTGAGTGGCAAGCAAATCTCCCTCAAATGCAGAATGATGTTGCACCTCTACTTGCAGTCTTAGCAGCCTGATTTGGATTCTGAAGACATTGGCTTTTGCTGGTTTTCTTCTAAAAATGTCCCGTCTATGATAGCCAAATGATAACACAGAATCTCATGTATCGTTTCAAAGGAAACACTTCCCCAAGTTCACCTTTATGCAGAAAAGCGTGAAAACACGGCTTGGCAAGACACCAAGATTTCTCTAATCTCACATCCTGAGACTGGTTCCCACCTTCCTCTTTGCCTTGCTGCTCCTGATAGAGGCAAGTTGCTGCCATATCACGGGTCAAGTAGCCCTGGAGGAAGGGTCCTTCCCTACTGCAACCTCGTGCTGTGGCTCCCCTGGAGTTACATGCCTTGAGCACAGTATCATAGAATGGACTGGGCTGGAAGGGATCTTAAAGTTCATTTCATTCCAACCCTCCTATCACAGGCAGGGATACCTTCAACTAGACCAGGTTTCTCAAAGCCCCATCCAACCTGCCCTTGAACACTTCTAGGGGCAGAAGTTCCACAGCTTCTCTGGGAAACCTGTTCCTGTGCCCCACCACCCTCACAGCAAAGAATTTTTTTCCTACTATCTAATCTAAATCTCCTCTTTCTTAGTTTAACACCATTCCCCCTTGTCCTATCACTCCACAACCTTGCCATCTCCTCCATATCCTTCTTCAGCTCTCTTGTAGGTCATTTAGGCACTGGAAGGTGCTATAAGGTCTCCCCAGGATCTTCTCTTCTCCAGGTTGAAGAGCTTCCTCTCTCTCAGTCTGTCTTCATACCTGCTGCATACCTCTGATCATTTTCCTGGCCTCCTCTGGGCTCACTCCAGCAGGTTCACATCTTCATGATGGGGGCCCCAGACCCAAATGCAGTACTCCAGGGGTAGCATGCTGCTCTTGTCCCCAGCCCACCACGATGGATACATGGAGCCAGGTACACGGGGAAGAAAACACCTGCAAGACCTGCCAAATGCTGAGGCGAATGAAAGAACCTCAATATTTTAAATAAAGAACTCTTTTTAACCAGTGTAGTATTGCCCATGTGAACTGGTCTGTGTGTTTGAGCACCAGGCTTTGCCTTCTCAATGAGCTTGCCCATTTCCAAGGGGCAGCAGAAATGCAAACAGCTGAACAGTGCTTTATTCCACTCTGACTTTCCCTTACTACCAGAGGGTAAGAAAACATCATGCAAAATTACTGTGTTAATGTAACAATGGAATTGTATATCCATTCAGTGAAGGATGGCAGGAAGTGGAGAGGTCGATCCCATCTCAGCCACATTAATTTGTAGCCCCTATTTGTTGTACTGTCTGCCTCCAGTCCTGGAGACTGTGGCAGTTAATTCTATCAGAATTTCAGCGGAACTCAAGGAATCTCAGCTGAAAAGCAAATTTCTCACCACCACCGGAATTTTTAAAGCACATAGGAATGTGGGCTCACCTTCTTGCCATGCTTTCTGACCTGTGCAATAGTGCTTGTTCTGTTGTCTTGCCTCTTCTACCCATTTTTTTATACATACCCTACATATCCCCTGCATCCATTCAGAGATTGGATTCACGCTGCTACCGCAGAGCATTTCCCCCTGAGATCTCTGCTTTCTATGCAAGAAAATTCTAGGTGGCATTTGCAACTCGTTGTAACTAGATCCAGGCATTGCCCTACTCAATGCAGTTCGGTATCCCACAGAGATTTCCTTCATGTCATGATATTTGTCTTTGGAAATCTTAATTGTAGACCTGTTGTCACTGCCTACTGCTATTTGAATTTAAACCAAAACTGGCAGGAGTTGCTTGATCTCAGACTGTTTTCTGCAACATGTTCTTTTACATAATCCTTTGTTACTTAACAAAAATAAAATTTCAAACAGCATCACAACACTAATATCTCAAAGCATTTGGGAGGAAAATCTGTCATCTGTGTGTTCTCAACAATTTTTTCTGCCTTCAATAATTGGACTGGGAAAATCTATCAAAAGGATTAAGTGATGCATTGTTCAGGGTCTGTCAGTTGGAACCCTCCAGACTCGAGACCCCATATCACACTGACTCAAACCAGAGGGCAGTGGGAGATTATGTGGCCATTTGTGGACACTTTGGAGGAAAACATGAGACCACAGTTGGCAGATAAGTCATACAGTTTTTCTGCTGATGCCTAAAGCATGAAGTGCAAAGATTTCCCTAAAATGTGTTGTCCTCAGGACTGAGAACTGTTGGTGTTTTCTTACTTGTAGAAATAACCCTGAACAAGACCAGGGGACCATTAATCAGTCTGTGGATCTTACTGAGATGCTGCTTTCAGTGTCATTTTTTGGCAGGAATCTGCATATCTTAATACCCTTGTCCTTCAGCCCATGCAGCATCCAGCCCTAGATCTGTGGAGTAATTCACAGGGTTAATGGTGAACTGACCTGAGGCCATACATTGTACATTTATGCTATAGCCAACAAGACTGGTTGTCAGGAAATTCAGGCTCTACAGTCAGGTAGGAACATATTTTAAGACACTGTGTCTTAAAAGTATATTTACAACATAATAAGCCAGGCTGTATGTTTCAAAGATCAATGAGAAGGGGCCAGTTTTGGTGATGTTTGAAGTCTATCTCCTGGGCTGTCATATATATTCAAAGAATGCCTGCTACACATTTAGATCAACCCCCATCCCAAATGGAGGGGAACGCAGCTCTCTCCCCATATGGGGCTAATCTCCGGGAAGGCAGCGTGAGCACATGGTACCAATTCCTACATACTTTGGTCCCTTAACTCAGTCCTGAAGGCAGGGAGCTGGGATGGGGGCAGGGGTAAAATCTTGGTGTCACCCGTTTATCACACAGTGAGTGGTGCCTGCTGCTCACAGGTGATGAATTTTGCTTTGCTGCCATAACAGGGGAGAAATAGTAGAGAACTAATCCCAGGGAGTGGCACCTCAGCACAGAAATGGCTCCTGATGGAAACGCAGAAATTGCAGCTCCCTTCTGTTTTCTGGGGCAGCAGCGAAAAGACAAATCAAACCCAGAATGAGCTTCCACCTCTCTCCACAGCATTTTTTGCAGCTGAGTCCTGCAAACCCAGCCTCATGGATGAGCATATATGTCGTGCACAAGCAACAGGTTAGCAGGGAGAAGTCTGACTTCAGAGCAGCAGGTCTGTCTGAGTCACCAGAGCTGCCCTTGCAGCCCAGAGGGGCCGGAGTGAGCACACAGGAGTCAGACACAGCAGTGCCTTGCACACGCAGGCTGCAGGTGTGAGAAGCACTGCTTATGCTGGAGGATGGGTAGAGACATTTCCCTCTGAACAGGAGGCATCCTGACAGTGGGGATTGCACTAGGGGACCAGGGTGAAAACCAAAACATTTCAGGGCAAATTAAAATCTAAACTTTTAAACAACATGCTATTTCCTGGTAGTTTCCAGTTTTTTTCTTTGTGGTGCCACATCAATACAGTAAATTCTGGTTTAGTCAGTCATGAAATTTTTTTTTGGTTTCCTCATCTCATTTTCTTTTATGTGGGAGAAAAGCACAGAAAGAGGGAAAGAGTAATAACACAAGAGGGATAGACAAGAAGTAGAGTTAATGTAGTCAAACTTGAAAAACCATCATTTTCAAAGGAACATCAAAATTAGGGGAGTAAGAGGGATCTCTTGCTTAAGATTTTGAAACAATAATTTTTTCCCCCAAACTTCATTGATTTTTTACTCTTTTAGTTGCATTAGAGAAAAACATTTTCTAGGAAAACCAATGAAGAGATGAGAGAGTCAGAGCTGTGAGGACTAGGAGAATTGCTTACCTTCTTTACGACGTCTACATGCAGATACTGTCTAAGGCAATTGCATGAATATCCTGTTTTGGTTGTGTCCATCTTTCTCCTGCACAGGCTGATCCATGGTGTCTGATGCTTCACAAAGAAATGTCTGTGCCTCCAGGCAACGGGCTGGGATCTGTTGAGAAAATCAGCCCAATCCCTCTTCAGCTACATGCAACAGGGGCCTTTGCCTCATGAGTGCACATTTTTGGTGGAGGAGTTTCTATTTTTCTCAGGCACTTCAGAAGGAAGTGAGTTATTCCTCAGCAGTGTTAGACAGTCTCACTGACCAACAGACGTTAAAAGTGAACTGTCTGTCTTAAACCTTGTGTGTCTTACACAGCAAGAGCAGGGAGATTGCTTAACTTACTAAGTGGACATCCCACCACCCTTGCAGGGTTTGGCTCTGCACTGGGAGGAGCTCCTGCATCCCAAATCTGGGTGACAGCTGACACTCACACCAGTAGTTTCCAGATGCATGTCAGGAGAGAAGACTCCTATCCTGTGTTAATGGTGGCCTCTCAAGGATGTGGATTAAGTTCTGGGTACCACTGTTGGTACTCAACTCCATGTCCTTGTCAGTGCAGAGCTCTGAAAGATCCAAGGTACCTTGGGGTGATCCCGTTTCTCAGGAATTTTCATCTTTCCCAGAATCCACCAGCTCCCTGAAGCCATGCAGCCTTGAGCATAGTCTTCCTTCATCCCACTCCCTGTTCATGCCCCAGCAATTGCTGTCAGGCCTCAAACTCTTCAAGCAGCATTGTCAAACTTTAATTACGTGACTACAATCTGTCCAAGAATTTTATGACATTAATAAGAATGTTCCTAATTAGCATTTATTGTTTTTATTATTGAAATCCCAAATTACACAACCAATTGATTTTTCCCTGTTGCCCTCATTAAGTCGCAGTGAAACGCATTTTAAAATAGATTGGCATTTAATTCCTTTAGAAAGTGCTGATTAGATCAAGGGCCTGTTTCACTGCATTTGGTTGCATGAAGTCACGTTAGGTTTTAATTTCTCCTTGTTAGTATGAAGCTGAGTCACTGACTGAGTTCCTCCTCCCCTGCCACACAGGCACCTACTGGAAAAAATCCCCCTCCATGGTTTAGACCAGGACTTTCGAATAAATGAAAGCAAAACAAATGTCTCCAGACAGCGGATTCGATGTGAGATGAAATGCAAAGCTCAACCGGGTGTTGAAAGTGTTCAAGTTGCTTCATGAGCCGACAGGATGGGGAAATAAACCTGAAATTATTAAGGGGTGTTTGGCTAAATATACAGACTCTGATATTTTCCTGTCTTCTTAAGACAGTCTGTCTGTGTTTGCTGCCTGTCCCCTCTCCTCCCCACCAGCTAGACACACTTCTGCCATACAGAGACATGGAAACTCAAGGCATGGATGGGGATGAAGTCCAGCAATCAAAACACACCTCCAGTTGAGGCACAGGTTTCTTGCACAGCTTCATCAAATTGTTAGGCCCTCATTAAGGTTTATTTCTATATGATGACATAACAAACAGTATCTCTCTATCCCATATGTTTAATAGGACTGAAAATATGTGGCTACATGAGGACCTCCATAGTTTCATAAATGCTAAAACCAGCTTTCCACGAAGCTTGTTACATCCCATGAGGTCAACCTGTATGATCTTGGGGGTGTAACTTCTTGACATCCTTGCTGATCCTGAAGCATGGTCAGAGAGCAATGCTCCTTCTTGTCCTATTTCCTGGGTGACACCTTTGCAGACTGAGGAGGGTCCAGCAGACTGAACGCTGTGCCATGGCAGGAGACGAAGAAATGCTGCAATGTCCTGTCATGGCTAGGACCTGTCCAGCAATACCTCCAGGGTCCTCTCTACATAATATGTGAAGAGTTTTCTTCCAATTCAGGAGTCTGAATATCAGCGTAGCCACGGCAAGGCACACACTTCAAAAGAGTACCTCCTCTTTCATTTTCCTGAACATCTTCCAATATTAAATAAATTGTACAAAGACAAGAGAAACAAACCCAGAATTTACCCAGATAAGTAGGTTGATGGGGGACAGCTCTCTCCTGCCCAGTTGATGCCTGGAGTTTCTGTCTCCTAATTGTGCATTACAACCAGAGCAGTCCCACCCTGGGTAGTGGTGGTGGCTGTGCAGGGATGGTGGTGGCTGTGGTGCACAAGTTGGTGGCAGCACTCTGCAGGGCACAGGGGTGGATGTGTCTTCATTGACCTGGTATTGCACGAGGCAAAGAGACACCATGGGACATGAACCAGTAATGAAAAAGGGAGGAACACATGAGGATGGAAGAGAGTCTGAGTGTGGTCGAAGAGGGATGCCAAAGGACATTTTCCTTCCATGCTCTGTTTACAGAACGGACTTTACTCCAAAGTGGAAGCACTGAGAGCACTTCCCAATCTCTCTTGCTCATGCAAAGGGACATGATCCCTTCCTCAGGAATGTCTCTTCTCAAATCTCCTTTCAGATGTGTTGCCTTCCCTTGTGCAGGGGTGATTCCTTTTTTTCTCCTTATAAAATCCAAATAGAAATTTGCTGAAATCCCTTTTGGGGAATGCTACTTGCTGGACCTAGACCATATCTACAGCTGTGCATGTTGGAGGTGTGTGTGGGGCTGTGTGTGTGAGGCAGGGGATCCAGGGTGCTGGTCCTAGGCTGATGCCACTGTCTGCTCCTGTAAAAGCAGTGCTGAGAACAAAACTGGCAAAAAACCTATGTGATACTGGGACTCCTCTCATGCTTGTTCTACATGTCAAGCAAGAAAAAACACAGTGTTTATCTTTACTTTTATGCAAAATTACCTTTTTCTTGAACAATTTTTTTTTTTTTTTGGCCAGGGAAAAAAAGATTTATCTCCTATTTTATACGGGGTTTCTTATCCCCAAAATGTGTACCCCAAATAGGGTGGGTACCTGTCTCTTTAAAATTCTGCCAAAAGCAAAAAAGTTTTGCTGTCCACCATATTTGCTCATCTGGAAAGAAAACACGACTCCTCATCCCTTCATCAGTGGCACCTGGACACCAGTGGATTTTGTGAGTGAAAATAGAGCTCATCATGCACTTTTACTGTTTCTTTCTTCCACTTTGGCAATATCAACAAAGGTAAAATCTTTTTTGCCACCTAATTAGCCAAAATCTGGGGTAGAACTATCCTTGAAATTAGGTTGTGCAGTGTCAGCTCACCTGTGTGAGTAGCTAATCCTGTATCTTCATCCCTGCCCCAAGCTGCATCCAGGGAGTCCTGGGTTTTACATGTACTGTTGCCCAAGACAGTTGTAAGTCCTTGAGCATAGGCTTCTTTTTATGGCACAAATTGCCCACAGAGCCTGGTCTTAGCCTTAGGCTGGGGCTGTGGGGCTCCATGCCGTGGTATGCAGGAGTGGTGATGGTACTGGGGACAGATTTTAGCTCTCTGGTAGCACTCTGTGCTCTGCCAAGGCATGGGAAAAGGCAGGCTTAGGATCTCACTTGGTAGAGAGGGAAACTGAGTCACGGGGCAACGGAGCGTTTGTTCTGGAGTTGTGCCAGAGCCGGGAAGAAATCCAAGTATCCTGAATGTCGAGCCTTTGACCCAGACACCACCCCACGCTGCCTCTTTATTAAGCATCCTCTAAGATGTCTTTAAAAAGCCTTACAGAAAGGCTCTCTTGTTCTCCTGGGAGCTCTATATTAGCATCTGAAACACCCGTGCTAAATTTGAGGAGGGAGGGGGAGGCAAAAACGCATGAGTAGCTACTTTGATTAGGTAATAAAGTATCAATTTATTTTTTATAAATACAGAGAAAATTCAAACCAGCTGGAACTTGCGGTACCTCTTTGCACGCCACATTTCTAGCAGAATTTCCTCCAATTCCCTGGAATCTACCCTGTGCATTATCATGCCTGAGGGTGCACGGACAGTTTCTTTGGTCTCTCTCTGCTGGTCAGCCAGCCACATATGAAGGCAAGGAGCAGAGAGACTTCCACAACTGTTTACACCGAATTTTTCCCCTCTTGAATGCTAAGGGGATTTTTCACAAGGGCTGTGGAGCCCACGTTACCTGGGGGCTTTGGGAGAGTCGGTTATTTTTCTGACAGCTCAGAGACCTGTGCTGCTGCTGACGCTGTGAGCGAAGGATGCCCAGGGAGAAAAAGGCTGGATGCAATGTGCGCACGCTTGGAAGCACTCCTGTGTGGGTGTGCAAGCCCATGTGCACAGATCTCTTGGGTCTCTGCTTCTCTCATCATGTTTGTGTCTGAACGTCAACCTGTGTCACTCCAACCTGACCTGTAGAGAGAAACAGAAAGCCTGGGGTTCTATGGGAGAAAAGGCTGGGGAATAGTCATGAGGCTACAGAGAGGGTGGGAATGATCCATAGGCATTGGACAGAAGAAAGAAGAAACAGATTTAAACTGCAGGAAGGGGATTTCAAGCAAGATACAAGTAAATCACAGTGACAAGAATTAAGTGTTTGCTGACTGTCTGGAGAGACAGAGACTTGCTATTTTGGGGAATCTTTGAGAAAAACATGTCTGCTAGGAAGGACTGGAGAAAGACTAGTTTTGGGGAGGGAGATGACTGATGGCTCTCTGCATCCTTTACAACCCTCTCAGCTGTGACTTTATATCCCTTAAGCTACAGCAGGAACTGAGCTGTTGTAGTGCTGGTGGGAAGAAAAACTTCTGAGAGCAGCCTGAACGCAATCCCCACTGTACTCTTTCCCCAGCACCCCAGGACTTGTGCTGGATTAGGCAAAAACCTGTTCATCAGACTAATCTTTCAAACAGCCCACATTCCAACCCAAAGAAATGGCATTTTCTGATAAAGCTTATTTTGATCGTGACACTAAGGAGCGAGTCCGGGTAAAGGAATATATAGTCTCCTGTCTTTGTGTTGATAAAAGCAAAGGTGAAATAGCACAGAGTGGAAAGATCCTGTTACCAGAGAGGATTCCCAGTGGAGTTTCTGAGCGCTTGGGACTGATCCGACAGAGTAGAGGCAGATGTGGGGCCCTGGTGCAATGCTGCACTTTTCCAAGCCATTCTGCACAGCACCTCATGTTTCTAAGATCCCTTTTGGATCTTTCCCTTTCTCTAATTTTTTTTTTTTGACAGGATTGCTATCTATTGCAACATGTTGAACTCCACAAACAAACTAGGATTCTATTTTAGACTCCAAATTGACGTATCCAACTGGCAAGAAAATTAGCATGAATTAATTAGAGTGAAGATGAAAGGCTTCGGTAAGCAGTGTTATGAGCAACAGCCTTTATTAAAGCTCCACAATACATTCTCCACTTATCGAAGAATATACCACGTAATGAATACTAGATCTGAGCAAACCACTGACTGGGGCTGACAGAATGGTACCGGTGCTTAACTAGGACCTCCCGTGGTTAGAAAACCCTGAGCTTTAGCTGCCAGCGGCGGTTTTGCATCCCAACACCCTCCTCTAGCCATCCTCTCCGGTGGCTCCATCCAACTCTGCAGCCTCGCAGGCTGCTTTAGCATCACACAAACAAGTCCCTGTTGTTGATAAAGAGGCTAACAAACAATCTGATAAGCAATAGCTTTGGTGGCAAACAATTAATCACAAGTGTTTAAGGGGGAGAAAAGGGAGGCAGTCAGCAAGCTGAAACTCCAGAGTTTAGTCACTGCAAGCTGCTGGTGACAAACATGGGGAATTCACAAGGGTCTGTGTCTCTCCTCTCCATGCTCTTATGCATCGGACTCTCCCATAGTTTCAGCTCAGGCTGGCAACCTGTATCACTTCTGAGCTCTGACTCATGGCTGTTTTTCAGCAACCTGGAAGGGCACAAGGACACACCAGCTGAGTTAACGAAGTTTGGGGCACTTAATTAGAGAAGACCTCAGTGCCCTGTAATCCTGCCCTCAGCTCCTGGTGTCATTTCTGGAAGATGGATAAAGTATGTGTTACACTTGGGTCCTCTAGGACAGCAGCTGATTTTAATGAGAGATGACGTACTTTTATCCCTGTAGATTTAAAAGAATCACTTGGCTACTCAGCAATGCCCTTCTTTGCCTCCTCTTCCTCCTCCTGCTCTTTAATTGCTCCTTTCTACCCCCCGCTGCTCCTTCAGTCCAATCAACTCCCTTCAGTCTTCTGATACACGTTATATATTTCTCATTATTTGGGTTTATGCTGTTAACTATTTGCTGTTTGAATTCCCTCCTGGCCCTCAAGTTTCCACCATAAATGTGATAAGTTACAACATCTGTTCTGCCAAGGCTGGACTTCCACTCTCAAAAGATTGTTATTTTACTTTAAAAAGCCCCAAAGCGCAGCAGCTCACAGCTCTCAGTGCTTCATGGGAGCACTGCAACCCCCCTGCATGACACCTCTGCGGCCATGGGAATGCAAGGAAATGACACTCTTTGGGTGAAACTTTCTGCAGTTTGGTGTGAGGAGCGCACTTTGAAGCCTTGCATCAACCTAGCAATTAATTTGGGTGAGAAAAGACTGCTTCAGTCAGAAATAAGCCCTTCTACAAGCACTTTGTACAAATTGCATTTTTTTTATTTTTCATATGAAAACTGTGGGTTTTTTTTCTTTGCAGAGTTCACGATAGGAAATATTGAAAAGCTCTGAAGGGAAACAAGAGGCTTTCTTTGAGCCAGAATAATGCTTTTCACCTTTCGAATTCATCCAAAGTTTTACTTCTGGGGCAAAAACATTTTTCAACGCTCTTATTGAAGCAAACTTAAAAAAAACAACGAAAAAAATTGTTGTTTGTCCAAGTCCAGTTCTGAGCCTAGCTCCTCTTAAGTAATTATTTATTTGCTGGCAGGGATTTTGAGTGCTAACCACCATGTGGCCTCACTGGGTGAGGTTCAAGAGGGCTTCTGTATGCTGAGTAACACCTCAAGGAACAAGGCAGACTGGAGTGAAAAACATTGTCTTGAAGGGCTCCCAGATGCTATAGAAAAGATGAGGAGAATAAACAAACATCTTCCTTGAGCTCACAAAGCTGGATTGCAGGAAAAAGCATGGTCCTTTGCCTGCCTGCCTGCCGCCAGCACAGAGGCAACCTGTCTGACTCAAGGCTTGGAAAAGTGTGATTCCATTGTTCATGGCTGAGGATAGAGAAACAAGTCTGAAGATCATGCCAGCAGTGATGGAGAGATGGTCCCAGTGGGTGCTGGTGTCCTGGTGGGGTGGACACATGTGGCATGTGCTCCCTGCTTCGTACATGGGCTACTCCTGAGCACGCAGAGCTGACGTGGCTACCAGTGCCTGCTGCATCTCCAGTGGCAACACTCAGAGTGCGTCTTCAGGGAAATTAATGGTAGCGAAAGCCATCTGACTCACAGCCATGGAGCCCGGCATTTTCCCTTTCTGCCTAGAAAAGGATGGGCAAGTTTTGTACCAGCTGCCTGCCTGTTTTAGCAGAGCTCAGCGTGGGCTGGGAGGATTATCTGGGGCAGCTGGAGAGTGGCCTGGTCTCGGTATCTTGGCTTCCCACCACAGAGGTCATCCCAAAGAGCGGGGAAGCGGTTCTGTGAGAACCTGGGGGAAGTTCAGTGGTTTTAAGAGGTTTTCCGTTCCAGGATGGAACAAAAGCCAGGGAGATTTAACCGTCTTCTTGAAGGAAAACAGCAGGGGAAAAAGATGTAGGGATGACTCAAAGGGTTCTGCTTCAGTTTCCATTTTATTCATTTTTCATTTGGTTTTACAATGTATTTCCCTTTTTGAAACAGGGAAAGAAGTCATCTTGAAACACTGCACTCGAGAAAGACCCAAATGAAACACTTCAACCTTATCAAAGTGCTCATCCTCTTTTTCTTTTTTCTTTCTTCTTCTCTTTTTTTTTTTTTCCACCTTAAAATGAGTTCTGTCCCAGAGGCAACACTTTTAAGTGAAACGCTTTGCTTTGGACAAACTGACCTTTCCCACTGGAATATTGTTCCAGCAGAAGGAGATTCTACAGTCTGGGAGGAGGTCTGTCATGCTGTCAGTTCCTGCACAGCTGAGAGGAGGTGCAGGTACCTGCACAGTCCATTCCTGCTGGACAGAAATCACCTGAGACTGTGCCATAAGGCCACAAAGATCCCCATATACATTTTGTCCCAGCACTACAAGGTCCTCAACTGTGTGTATCAAATCAGGACCAATGCAACATGATTCTATGATTTTTATTTTTGCTGAGTACCATCTTCGAGCTTGCAACAAAACACCATTCCAGGATTAAGCAATTTTTGATGAATTATTCCCCTATGAAATAGTCCTAGTGGTTTTTATACAACCTTTTTTTTTTTATTAAATAACACTTTTACCACCCACAACGTCCCTGTGGCAAGAACTTACACGGGTTAACCTCCATATATGACAGCCAAATCCCTTTGCTTCTTTTGAACCTGCTTTCTTCTAGTTTGATGTGCTGCCACCACAGAAAAGGCAGAGAATCATCCATCCCCAGTCATCTTTTCCATGCTGTTTTAGACTTGCTGAACTCCTAATCTGTCATTCCTTAATCATCACCCAGGCTTTACACAGACTGAGGAGTCCTAATCTGCTAGTGCAAGCAGCCCTACTCTCTCTTCTACGGGGTGACTGCTCCTTGTCCCCAGTTACTCTTTGACTTGGAGAAGTCCCAATTAAACCTAATTCCTACATATTTAATAAAAAGGGAAAAAAAAAAAAAAGCAAGCTAGAAGCTGCTGTATATTTCTGTACCTCTGATCCTGCTGGTACTTTTCCCATCCTTCCTTATTTAGGAGAATGCATTTCTCCTGGAGCCTCTTACACAATGCTGAAATTGTCTCCATTCTGAGTCAAACACTTTTTTCCTCACTGAATGAAACTTTTCCTCTTTTCTGTCTAAAAATACACCTTGGGTTGATGGGGGTAGTTCTGGTATTTTTATCAATTTTGTCAAACACCTTCAGTCTGAAAAGAAAGTAAAAAATACTTCTGAAGAGTGCTGGAACATCTCAGTTTTGCCTTTTCGAAGTGAAACTTTTGCATTTTTCTTCAAAATGGTATTTGCTTAAATTTAGAAAGTGGAAGCAAATGATTTGCTATTTGCTTAGGAACAACACACATCTCCTTACTGTAGAGAAACGCCAGTGTAAGAGACCCGATATTCTACGGCACTGGAGGGCATTTGTCAGGCGGGAGGAGAAGATCTGTGGTCTGCAAATGAAGAAATAGCCAACATGATATAATTTGGCAGCTGTTTTCAAACTGACCAAACTATTCTGCACTGAAGTTCTCCCTTTGCAAAGAAGAAGAGCCTTCAGCCCCTGATCTGAGCCTTGACAGGCTAAAACCACCCAGATCCTGCAGGATGCTGGTGACATCCTGTACCCTGCAGCTTACAGATGGAAATTAGGACTGTTAGGAGTGATCAGGCTGCGATTAGAGGTTCTTTGATGGGTGCCCAACAAGCTGTCAGCTCTCCCGAAAAAAAATCAGGCTGTAGAGTGACGGCTCTTCTGTTAAGGGTTGGTCCTTCTTCGGAGGATGCGACCCTTGGACTCCGGCTTGCTCCCGGCTGCGGCACAGGCAGCCGAGTGAGGAGGTGAAGAGAGTGGGAAGAAGGGAGTGATTCTTGTTCCCAGCACTCCTGAGCCACTGCTTAAATCATTTAACGCCGAATAAATTACAGTGTAATTTAGTTGCATAGCATTTCATGCTCAATTAGTGGCACTTTAGGGGGAGGCAGTTCTCTATGGAGGATGAAGCTCGGGAATTTCACTTTGCGCTGGGGGGGGGGGGGAATGTATCTCTTAAAGATAAACGGGTAACCATGGCAACAACACAACCGTGAGAGAAGCTGGGAAGAGAGGAGCAGCTGCAAAGGAGGAAAAGGTGGATGAGAGACAGGCCACCAATAGGTCTTATTTGTGAAACAGATATATCTGTAGGAGAAATGGTGCTGCTGGCTGCTGCATTCGATGCCTCTGTAAGAGCCCACCAGTTTGGTAAGGGTGGACACGGTCATCCCTGGCCAAAGCAAGCCCAAGAAGCTGGATCAGTGAGTAAGGGAAGGTGAAAGAAAGTCAGGAAATCCCTACAGCCAACATCCCACAGGAGAAAATTGGTGGGGAAGGAATAGTGAGCTGGTGGTCATACCAGAGCTTGGAGAGCAGTGCTGGAGGTGGGCTCACAGCCATGGAGGTGCAACATCCAGCTGCGACTTCCCATCTGTCACACCCACCACAGTGCAGGGACACTGGTGTGGATATCAGTCTGAGATGCCCAGGACACCTAGGGAACCCTTTTCCTCCTGCCCATCTCCCTCACCACTGACACTTGAGCAGGTGAGATGAGAGCCATGCGTGGGTCCAGCCATTGGAGAAGGACACAGGAGCTTGGGGTTGAACATCATGAGGAGGATTCACTTCCCTCCTCCCAGGCTGTGAAACCAGACCTTTTGAGGTCCTAAGGCTACAGAGGGTATCCAGCACCACCCTCTAAATGACATCAGCACAACGGGGGAGTAACAGTGGTTACTGGGACTGTCCCCATTTGGGACAGCTCCAAGACAACGACTCCTTAACAGGACATTTCCCTTCAAGCTCAGAGGCTTGCCGAGTATGTCTTGAGCAACCATGTCCTCACTCTGTGCCTAGGGAGGCAATTCCCCAAGTTAATACATCTATGTGACAGAAAGCATTTCCTGATATTCAGACACAATTTTTCTTGCTTGATTTCATTCCCTCCCTCACAGTAAAACCACCAGGGGACTCTTAACAACCTTCCCCCTCCACTCAAGTTCTTGCAGGCAGGCAAGTCCCCCTTTTTTTTGCTCCTGCTCTGGGCCTTTCCCCACAGACTTTTCATCACTTCTGCCCGTTTCTGAAGTGCCTTCATGTTTCCAGCAACTTTATGGTGTCCAGGAAGTCACACAAGCACTGTTCCCAGGAGAGAGGTCTGATCCAGATGGGTCCTGTCTCCAGATGTCTCCTTGCACAAGACCTGTGTGAGAGCAGCAGCGCATTCAGCCAGCTGCCTTACGGAGTGCAGTGGCATGGCCAAGTCTACCCATGCTCTTGGCCTTACCTTTGTCCTTAACTTAAATAATAGGAGTGAAAACAACCTTCAGCCTTTCTCCTCCACCTTGGCTTCTTCACCAAGTCCCAGTCCCTAGAGTCCATTGCCTCTCCCTCTGACAGCATCTGAGCTCCTCTTGCAGTCTTAAGTCAAGGTGCATTTAGCATCAGGTACAGCCAGCAAGAACCTCTCAGGAGGTGCATTCAATGTACCTGATATCAGGTTGTCTCAGTTTAAGAGAAGAGGATGTGAGCTTCACAACTGGGAAAAAAAAAGATAATTTACTAGCACAGAGAAGAATAAAGCTTTCCTAAAAGGGAGCACAGCGTAAGTTTCCTTCTTTAACAGGCTCCTGCAGTTCTAGGAATAAAACAGGAACTGTCCTATCGAGATCTTAACCACAGGTGCGGAAAATGCATGGGAAGCAACGAGCTGTGCTTTGAAATGACAGACAGCAGTGTGGTATAAATTAAGATACTGGTATAGCAAACATGACAAAGACAAGTACTCCACAGTACCAAGACTGGACAAAAGATGATGAATGCAGATCTGGAGTTAAGGGTGTAAAGAGGATATAACAAAGTTTTCAGTGGATACGCCAGCAGTTGTGGAATGAAAAGGAATGAGATGCAGCACAAAGTATTTAAACATCCTCTTCCAGCCAAGTAATTCTGGAAGAAAACCACAGGTCATCTGTCACAACCCCCTTTACAGCACATCCCTCTTGTATGGGGCAGGGAGTTACATCTGGTTTCTATGGAACAGTGTCCAGTATTTGACTGGAGCATCTTACAGAAAATCATCCCTTGCTTTAAAGATGTGAAGAAATTACCACGTCCCAGAAGTTAACACATCCCTGGGATTTTGACTGAATGTCTGGTCACATTTTCTGCTGAAAATCTGGGCCTTACGTCTTACTGGAATTTGTCTGACCTTAATTTCCAGCTGTTGGCTCTTTTGTTCCTTTCCCCATGTGATTGAAGAACCTTTCACACCTTGTATTTTCTTCCTGGGAAGGTACTTACACACTGCAATCAGTTAAATCTCAATTTTCTTTTTGATGAACTAAACAGATCAAGATTTTTCAGTCTCTCATTGCAAGGCTGATTTTCTTCCAGCTCCAGAGTCTTTTTTTTTTTGTGTGTGGTTCTTTCCTGCACTGTCTCCCACTTGCTCAACTTTCAACATCTCATTTTCCTGCCCTAATCTTCCTCCTCAAGAGTTTTGCTCATAATTCCTGTGAAATGCTGAAAATTAGCCTTTCTGAAGAATCGAGTGTGTGTGTGTGTGTGTGCATGTGTGTGTGTTTCCCTAGCCAGGACCATCCTCCAAAAGATGACATAAATGAAATAAAATGATAATTGCTGGTATTAAGCAATCACCAATTTCCGAAAGCAGGGACCTCGCTGATCATTTCATGGTTGCTAATATATCGCTCCTACTGACACAGCGTTCCTTTGCAATGGTGCAATACCTTTGGTGCTGGGATAGACAGCATCTCTAATTTTAAGTGCTTGCCTGAAGTTTTCTTGGAGGAGTACAGCATCTTGAAAGGAGCATTTAGCTGCGGAGGCATAGCTGCCAATTTGTATGGCCCACTGCACATGTGTGTAGTGCCCTTCTCAGGGCAAAATAAAGGATCTTGTGGGGCTATGGCATGAGATTTGACCCAAACATGCTTTCCCTCCATGTCTCACAGCATTCATCTCATGCTTCCTGCCTGGGTTCCTCTTATAGATCCCATTCACCATGATGGCCCCTGTCCCATCTCCTATGCCCAACATATCCCTTGACTTCAATAACAAAAAGCTAGGGAGCTTTGCAGGGTTAACCTTTGCTCTGCAAATTCCTTCTCTTGGCTCTGTCTAGGGAATTGCGCTGTTTACTATCACCCTGGGATGTTATTAATGTGTTGTTTACTTCTCCTTCCATTCATTAAAAAAGATGTTAAACTAAACCAGCTCTAACATCGATCCCTGTGGCACTTCTGGACACCTTCCTCCTCACATAGACCCCTGTAGTTTATCATGGCTCTGTGTTTACACACCTCTTAGCCAATTTTCCGTCAGGTGTCTCAACTTGTATCCACTCCAATTCGAATTCATTTGCCAGGTACGATTTTGCAAGGCACTCTATCAAACACTTTATTAAAGGTGGCCTCTAGATACTGGCATTTTTCTTCCCTTAATACAAATACCTCCATCTGAACAGATAACATATGGGTTGGAATACACATTTAGAAGGAGATAGGGCCACGTTTCAGATAGAGGCAGTGGTTATCAGCAAGAGTGTTTAAGTTCAGGGGTGTTAGGGAATGCTAATTAAAATTGCCCATGCTTTTTGAAGCCAGGTGTTTGATTCTGGTCACCTTTACTTGGTGTGAATGTGTCTGTTTTGTTTTGTTCAAAATGCAGCTGCCAATTTTTAAGAACTTTCCACACATGGGAGAGGTCTCCAAAGTGCTTGGCAACACACAGCACAGGTGTATTTCCTGGAAACCCCCAATTTGCCCAAACCCTCTACTTTGAGGTGACTAGCACCCCTTGCAAATTTGGACCAAATCTAGCAAAGAAGGGTATAGAAGGAGATGTCTGTCCAGGGCAGTGTTACATCCTGACTTCAATATGAAATGTTTGATTTCCAGCTTGAAGCACCTATGTAGGCCATGGGAGAAAGTGATGGACTTGCCATATGAATGGGCTTGAGACATTATTGTCTCTCCACATCCTTTGTTTGAGAGTAGGGAGGTGGTTTCTGCCCCTGGATACAGTTCTGGCTGTGAGGGCTAGCTCCTAGCCCACACCAACCCTGTCCATGCTGCTGGGGGACACAGTCATCTCTTGCTGACCTGGAAGAGGGTCTCCAAACCCGAGGTGACCTTCCTCCACCCCTTCAGAGAGCTGCCTTTCAGGGGCTGTGGATTGCAGAGGGACTAGTGCGAGGACAAACCTTGCAGGGTCTGCAGTCAATAAGCATCACAGCAGGTCAGACAGGGATCACATTCCCATCGCCCTACTTCATCTTTTCCTTCTCCTTCCAGCCAGGCTCTCCATTACAAAATGCACAAGTCAGGCAAAACGGCCCATCTCCCCTCATTCGTGTGCGTGCTTGTGTGTGTGTGTGTGCAATCATTTTTCTCCTCTGTCAGAAGACAAAGCTGGCTTGTGAAGAAGCCATTAATCTGAGCCCATGCCTCGTGCTCCTTTTCTGCTGTGCAGGACTCCAGAGGACGTGCTGAACGAGACATTCTGCTGTGCTAATGCCTCCTAATCTTCCCCTCTACCCTGATAGTCTCCAGCAAACCCTCGCTGAGCTCTGGGGCTATACGTCTTCACGGCTGCTCACCAGGGGCATCATTAGGAAAGGGCTCTTAAATGGCTTGACATTCATGGCTTCCCAGAGGAATGGAGCTGCTGACAGATCTCTCCATTTGGAATATGAAATCTATTTGTTCAGATGCATAATGACCGATTTGTCTTCTCAGAGGAGCTGCTGCTGAGTCCTGGGACAGCTAGTTATGGTGCTACGGGCCAGCAGCTGCGTGCTGAGACCACAGCAGAGCCAGCCCTAAGTGACACTGATTAGATGAGGGGGAAAAAATGGCCCTGAGGGGGCAGAAGTAAGTTGGGGAATTACAGTCCAGGGACAGGGAAGTCTGAAGAAAGAGAGCCCCCAGGGATCCAAGCCAGACAGCGTGCTGGAGCCCACTGAAGCTGAAGGGAACAAAAGGAAGTGGAGCTGTCCTGAAAGAGATGCTGAGTCGTGGTGCCATCTCCCATAAGAAGACTTGACTGTGGCCTCATTTTCTTGTTTGCGACCAGCATCTGGGCACTCATCCTACACTGCACCAATCCTGATACCAAGCAGGAATGGGAACTGCTTGTTCCTTCAGTGCTGGTCAGAGCACTGTGGAGAGCAAGGTGGAACAGAAAAGCAGCATCACAGTACACTACTAGGGGCACAGTGCTTCCACATCTCAGCCTTCGGAAGAAAAGGTCACTCCTTCCCCTACCTATTTCATCCCACCCAAAGCCTTGAGCAGCTTGAGGGCAATGAACAAGACTCTGGGGCAGAGAAAGAGCGGAGATTCCTACTGGGAAAGCAGAGAACAGATATGAGAACCCAGAACAGACTGAGAAGGAAGAAAAGGTCACAGAATCACAAAATCAGAGAATGCTGGGCCTGGAAGGGACCTCTGGAAATCATCTAGTCTAACCCCACTAACCCCACTGCACTTGGAGTGATGGAGTCAAGAATAAAAGGAGGACAAACAAAGATGTTAGAAAAGCTTCACCTGAAACCAGGGACAGCTTTCAGATCCCTGGAGAAGCAAATTGAACACAGGACTCATTCTGCAATTGACTGGCGTGGAGCCAGCATTCTGACTGCCTTGCAGGGGGAGCTGCTGGTGGGTTGCATGCTCTGTTTCCAGAGGCACGAAGGCAGTAATTCCCAGGACACTGAAAGCTTCATCCCAGCCTTCACTGAAGGGCCCAGCTCTGTCCTAGGACCTCCATCCCCTGGCACCCTTCTACCTCAGCTGAATCAAGGCACTGACCTCTACCACCGAGACGTGGGATTTTTGCTCCAAGGGGAATCACAAGATTTCAGTCTCTGCTTGTTTTTCCCCAAAAGGGATGGAACAGTTGCAGTTTCGAAATTTTCCACAGAGTGATAATTAAACAAACAAACAAACAAAATCAGGAACAAAAAAAAATTTGGACTGAAACAAAATGTTTTGATGCTGTAAGAAGGTCTGACAGAGCCGGACTTGTGTGGAGTAGGAATATGCAGACTGGGGGGATATGGAAAGCGGATGTAAAATTATTCTCAGGTCTGAGCTGCCCTCTAAACCCCTGGCTTGGCACCAGCAGGTCAGAAGAGAAAAAGGCATCTCAGGACAGTGCCATACCTGCTGCTTCAATGCCAAAATGTCTGTACTTGGTCTGCCTCCCAGCTTCCATCATGGATGAGTTCTTTTTCAAAGCAGAAAGCAGCAGAAGATGCCTGGGCTTGTCCTGTGCCAATGGGAGGCCTTCCCAGGCACACAGAGCCACGACTGCTGTGAATGCTCCCAACCCAGCTGTCTGCTAAATCAGAAGCACATTAATTGAATCAGAAGAACAGGAGAAAAAAGCCATGTCTCTTCTCCTCTGTGCTCCATCGAGAGACCAGTTGGCTATCTGGACCTGTGGGGCTCTTCCAGGGAGCCCTTGGCAGCACTGCCTACAGGATTGTTTGCTTCTGTAATTACTAGCAACACCAAGGAGGTGCCTGATGAGCTCAGGGCCACCATTCATACCGGGATTTCTTTGTTTGCATTGAGTTATCAGTGTACCATGAACTTCTGGGCGTGTGAATTGGGGCAGATGCCAGATGGGGAATAGAGGAGGGGAGAGCTGCAAGGAATGCTGGGCCCACTTAGGTTCCCAGAAGACAAGTCCATGTCTAGCGCTTGCCCTGGTCATTGTGGTTAGATGAAGGGTCTGGTAGGCACCACCATGGTGGCATTCCTGTAGCACTGAGGCACCACTGGGTGTTCAATCAGGTTGGGTGTGGAGCTGGAGGAGATGAACATGTCTCTGGGATCGGGGTAGGAGTTGTATGGTATCAAAATCAAAGCAGCCTGGAATATATCACTCAATCACTACTCAGTCACTATCTCCCATGGACCCGTAGGCCCATCTACCACCCAGACTTCTGTCTTCCTGCTTATCCTGTTGGCAGATTAAGAGGAGAATGGTGGTGTTACTTCACATGCAACACCCAGGCTGCTGTGTAGCTGTGGAAACAGCCCTAGAGCATGGAACAAGACTCTGTGTGGCAGGGGCAGCTCTAGCAGTGAGGAGGAAGAGGAGGGAGCAGGCAGCATAGCTCATCCAGGGCACCCAAAGTGCCTGTATCAGTTGCAAACAGCTCTCCGGTGGTAGTGCTTTCAGGATGTGGAGATGCAGGCAGCATGCAGCTCAAATGCTTGCTGTTGGCTACAGAGAAGGGAATAGGAGCTCTGCTCCAGCCAGACCCAAACTTGAACTCATAACCACATCCATTCCCAGATGAGCCACATTGACCATGATGCAGCTTGGCTTGGTCTGTGTGGGCAGAATTGTGCATGGAATGCCTTTATGATGTATTGTTCAAGGGCCAAAAGCACATGTGCCAACATTCACCCAGGCCTGGCTGATCCCTGTGAAGCTGGCACAGTGCAATCAGACACCTGCAAGTCTGAGCACCCCGAAGGAGTTTGTTGCAGGGTTCAGATGAGGCCCAGATAACTGTGAGAGGAATGGGAGTGACTTTCTCAAACTGTATGGAGAAACACTACTCTCAGTACTGCAGCAGAAACATCAAGGTCCTTGTCCACGTGGATGGATGAGGATGCAGCCTTGTGGTGTATCTTGGAGCTGATGGAACGGCTTTGTGAGTCACAAACACAGTTCTCAGGCACTGTTCTCCAGGGATTGCTGCCTTAGACCCTGTCTGTATAAAAGCATGGGTGTTCCAACAAAAAGGCTGCCTCCTCCACCAGCAATTTGCAGCAAAAGAAAAGTGATCCAGCACCCAAAACAACCCAGTGACCAAAATACAGCCATCCTTAGCAGGCTTTTCCCTGTTGCAAGAGGGTGAGAAAACAAACAGCATGTCAGACAGATGTTAGCTAATGAACTGGAAGGTGCCCAGGGTGCAGCATCCAGCTGGAGTCACACCAGAAGATCTGTGCAAGTGCGATAAACCCTGGCTGTGGGCATTCAGTGGGCAGGCTGTGAAATGAGGCATCTCAAAACTTTGAACCTGCTATGCCTTACAGACAATGTCTCCACAACTCATCGTTAGAGGAATTTATTTAATCCCTAATTGTTCCTTAGCAGGATGCTAAGACATTACAATCTTAACCTGGTTGGTGTCAAAGTTGATTCTGCGACGGTTTACTTGGGGAGAGAAGATTGGAGGTTGTGTTGGGTTTATTTTTTTCCTTACTCCCTGAAGCTCTGCTCCCCAGCACTGTGGGACACCGCTGTATCCTTTTGGCAAGCTGTGACCTAAGCCTAGGTGTCAGAGTTGATCACAGCTGTCCAAGGAGTTAATCTCCTTGGCATTCCTGGCTTCCCCAAAAGGGGTCTGTTGTCTTCCTACCTTTGTCATGACCTGCTGAATGTTTTCAGACCTGGCTGGCATTCCCATCCCAAGCTGTATTGCCTCTCCCAAAGTGAAGTATTTTGAGACAGATAGTGGAGTTTTTGTACTCAGAGCTTGGAAAATTTGCTCTGAGTTCTTCATGTGACTATGGGAAAACAAATGAGAATACACGGATACCTATGGTTATACAGAGTCCTGTTACATGGCTCAGGCCAGCCTGGGGTCTCCCCTGTGACTGCCTCTGCCCTGCCATGTCCCTGATGGAGGCATGTCACCCCTGAGCAAACAGAGACAGTACTGAGGGTTCCCAGTTCCTCCAGAGACCTTCTGTGTCACTGCCATCAGATAACAAGGACAAGTCCCCCTAGTCTACTTTTGCTGTTCATTCTGAAGCCTCACAGGGTAGGATGGTCTCTTCATCCTCCCCAGGGGGCAGCTGCCAAGGGTTATGACATGCCAAGAGCAGAGCAGATCCAAAAGCCTGATGGAATCTGCTATGTCCCTGTGTTCAGGGAGTCTGCATTGCCTACACAGGGACTGGTCCCCTCTGGGAGGCAGAGTAGCTGTGGGGGCTGAAAGGGGATGCTCAGTGGATGTGAAGACCTTCTGGGCATGCTCCAGATTATTACTCCACAAACAGATGGGGCAGTGGTACACCTCAATGACTCCACCGATCCTCAGCTGTAAAATCATCACAGACCTCCTTTGTACCCCCTACTCCATAAAAAGCAGCTACCACGGTGGTACAGACAACTTGTCATCACTGCAGGCATGGATTGTTGCATTCATTTTGTCTCTCTCTCTCCGTGTTGTCATCCGTCAGACGCTTCCAGGTACTTAGGAGGATCAGCACCCTAGGGCCACCTTGCAGGGTTTAGCCCCGGTCCTGCAGAGGCACGGTGTGTTTACAGACCTGGCTCCATGTTGTGCATTAGACCCAGCAGCATTTATTGCTCAAGGAGCAGAGCCAAGTTGCAAAATAAATGTCTGGCTCCTTTACTGCTGGTTTCTAGCAATGAAAGAGTGTCATAAACTTTATGCAAACTCACAGGTGATAGCTGCAGAGTGGAGGGACATATTTGCTATATTTTTAATGTCCCCTCTTTAAGGTGGGGCGTAGTTTCCTCTTTAACTGTGATACAAGGGACATCTGTATGGCGGATGGCTCTTTTTTTTTCTTTGCTGCCCTTTGACAGCTTCTATTGCCTTTCTCCACCTGAGCTCCCTGTGCAAGGTGATTTATCACCAGGAAGATAGTTACAGTACCACGGGGAAGAGTGAGATGGAGGACCTATGTGACTGAAGTGAGCTGGTGTCTGATGCCTGCCAGACATTGTGTCCAGCTCTGCTCCCTTGCAGACATATGGGAGGCTTAGTAAAACACTCGTACTGCAGATTATAAAAGCCTAAGTGTCACATTTGTGTTACAGAACAGAGACAAAGCCCATCTCTTGTCTCCATAGTCACTGGGGAGGACTGGGTTCAGGGCTCTGGTTTGCAGCTTGGCAGTGCCAGCAGCTAGGAGGAGGGAACAGCATGGTGCTGGCCGCAGTAGGATTATCCCTGCAGCTGCTTTTGCTGCCCAAAACTGAGCTTTGTGTATATGCCCTGCAACAGGCAGCACCAACCCGTGCTCCCATTAACTAGAAATAGTGGTAATGACTTGGTGCCATTTTCCCCATGCCTCCTCCCCAGCACACCCCCACTGCAGAGGTGTGCCAAGCCTCTGCATCCGTCAGGACTTGTACCTCTCTTGCGGCTTCCTGACCACATAGAGGGGAAACACTCTTTGTCTCTGTTCACTTAGTTGTTCAACATGGAGAGGTTTATGGGGAAATCATAATTGATCTTCCTCAACCAGGTGCTTCTCAAGCACCCACAGCTGCTGCAGGGGTGTTAATAGATGCATGCAATGCATGCAATGGACCTCCAAGGGAATTGCCAGCTGAAGTCACTGGTATTTTAAGGCATCACTCCAATGACCCCCCGGATAGGAGGGCTTGAGTGGCCACAGCCACCAGGACCTTGTAGAATCCTGCAGCATGAAGTTCATGTGCAGTCCAGGAGCTTGTATCTTCATGAAGAGTGACCTCCACAAGCTCTGGGGGAGCAACTGAGAGAAAGGGGCCGCTCTTCACCTCAGGAATGAAGTTTCAGAGCACAACTTGCCCTTCTGCTTCCCCTGCAGGCACCAGGAAATCTCTCAGCCTGAGCCAGGGCACGTGCAAGGAAGCTCTTGTGTGGTTTTCGTGTTGTTTTTGGTGCTTAACTCACAGTAGTCTTTGATGTCTCCTACCTGCTTTTGTTCTCCAGGATCCTCATGCTGTTGGGGCTCCTTTTGTTCACTGAGTCCTTGTTCTCCTCCTCCCTCTCTGGACTTACCATGCCAAATGGATTTTGATTGCCTTTAGCCGAGATCAAGCGCTGTTCTCTTTCATTAGAAGCAGTATTTGTTGTACCAGGACTTGAATGACCCCAGTGCAGAGAACTACAGAACAATTCCTTTAACTGCTATGCAGAAGGCAAATATTTGCTGGTACAAAACACTTTGGATGATGTTATAGGAAAGATTTCTGCACACATCAGACATGCAGCAAAGGTGACATGCCTTTTCACCAAGTCACATGTACCCTGACACCTCCTCTATCAGAAAAGTTGGAAAACAACACTTCTATTTTACAGGAAAAATACATTTGTTAAAAGTCTGCCTTCTTTTTTTTTTCCTTTGTTTTTTTAGGTTTGGGTTTTGTTTGTTTGTTTGTTTTGGTTTGGTTTTCTCCTTTTTTTTTTTTTTTTTTTACTTCTCTTGAACTGGAATGAAACCAAGTTTCTTAATTTTATTTTAAATGTATTTATAGGTTGTGGGAAAAGAAATTAAAAGAGCAGTGCTCAAAACTGGCCAACAGCCAATGACCACTTCTTTGTGCAGGAGAGCTGAAATGAGTGTCAGCCAGGCTGATTCCCCCTTGCCCATCCTGAGTGCTCTGACCTCCTTTCTGTTGGCTACTTTGCATCACTGATTTTCATTAAAAGCCTAATCAAGGACCTGTTGAATTTTCCCATCACGAATTTAATCAAAATTTGTTCATTACCATTATATATTTTATTTTAAAACGTTTTTCTTTTTCTTTTCCCCTGAAGTGAAGGACAATGTCCTTTGCAAGAAAAAGAAAATTAATGACCAGTTTAAGTTGAGAAACTGAAGCGGAAGAGGCACTTTAAGTTTGTTTCCCCTTCTTCTGAATCCTGGTAGGTAATAAGTGGTCAAATCAAGTTAACATTTTTTCCAGCTGTAGAGGCTGTTCTGCGCAAGCTGAGCTCTGAGCTTGGAGTGAAGGAGTGAAGGTCCTTTCCTTAAGTGTCACATCCTGCAAAACAGCATTTCCGTGTGCAACCACACAGAGAGGGAGAATCCGAGCATGGATACTTTCCAGGCTCCACTTAGTGACCCAACAGGGGACCAGATATTTCAAAGGGATGGCAATAGGTGGTGTGTCTGTCAAGAGATGAGCAGTCTTTTTTCCCCAGAAAACCTTCCCCAGGCTGTGGATGCTGAAGCAGGAAAGTTGGAACTGGGAGAAAGTGGGATGGGGAGGCCCTTCCTTATAGTTGGTTTCTTCCAGGCATACTCTCCTTTTTGGGATGCTCTTTTTTAAAGGCTAATGAGACATTGTGATTCCACAGCTGGGAATTTCCTCTGTAATAATAATTATCATCCTTTGCCCTTCCCTAGCTACTTCTAGTCTGAGGCTCCTATTCCTCCACCCAATAACAGATCTTATCTTGCTTTCCCAGGCACACAGGTGATCTCCATCTGACAGAGGGGAAAATAAACCTGGGTGAAGCAGTGGGTGTTTCTTCCCTTCACTGCTTTCTTCCCTGGATCCTTACCATGAAAGATTGGGGTCCCTTGGGGATAGGTACTGCTCCCTCCCTCTGACTCATGGTGAAGTGAGAGTTGGCTGATGCACTCCAGGCTGATCTCCCCCCGCAGCAGATCTTTCAGGGTTTCATAGAACATTTACAGGCTGAGCCTTCCCACTGGGAAATAAACCCCTTGCCCTTGGGACTGGCTATGCTGCATGCGAGGACCTGGTGTGCCCTTGCTGCTGCTTGCCAGGGCAGCAGTGTCGTGCTCTGCCCCACAGTCTCATTTGCAGCCAGTACTCATGCTGGGCTGGGTGGCAAAGGCAAGCACAGCCTAGCAAAGGAAAGGGCAGAAATGCTCCACTGCAGTCCCAGAAACCTTGCCAGAGAAAAACGGTAACAAATAAACAGATGTCTGTGTGCGTTGGGCACCAAAAGAGGTTTAGGGCAGCATGTTGGGGCACATCACAGGCACAGCAAGTTAGGAACAACTTGGTAGTCATCAGACCTGTGTTTGGAAATGAGTTGTGCCAGGAGAACCAAGCCCTCCTTGCTCAGGACAGGGCAGAATAGCTGCCCCTCCAGGCTCCCTGATCTCCCACCACCCAGGCAGGAAAGGGAAGGTTTTGTTGTGCTCTTCCCAGCACAATTCCTCACATCCCATGGCTTACACAGATGTGCAGGTGTGAATATCATTCCAGGGATCACAGGGGACCACACTGTGGCACCTGGTCACCTGGGCTCTCTCCAGGAAGCATGAGGGATGTGGAGACCAGGCTAATGGGTAGGTGTTTGCCCTTCCAAATACAACCTACCTCAGAAAAGCATTAGTGATCTCATTCCTGGCATCTTCCCATTCCCAGTGCTTGCTGGACAAAGGTTTCAGCAGGGTTCAACGTTTTCTGGTTGGCATTCCTGGTTGCTGAGTTGGCATCTCTAATAATGTGCCTGATCCAAAATAAGAATGTTGTACTACGATAAAGCTCTAAATAACAAATATGCTGACCCTCAAATACAGTTAGATATTCCAGTTTCCATCTAAGGCTGAACTGTACTTCATTTGCTAAGCAACCAGAGGTTTTGGAAGGTCTTTGCAGGACCCTGCAGTTACCAGCATTACCAGATTAGGTCTCTCAGGGCTCCAAACATTGCTCCATACATCACATGGTGCCTAACCCAAGAACATCAAGAGCCAGAGAGAAGCCAATGTAGTTTGATTTCCCATCTGTCAATTCTCTGATGCCTTTCTTAAAGCTACAATCTGCCCTTTCCCACTAAACAGACAAAACTGTGACCATAATGGGTAACTTCTTTCCCCATCCAGCTGCCTGGGAGCTCATAATGACACTGCAAAGTGTCTCTCACTCTGCAAATTCTCCTTTCAAGACACACTAGGGTCATTCTTTTTATGGGAAGGAACAGAGAGTGGAGGAGGGAATGATCCTGAGGGACAGAGATAAATAATCTTCAAAGAGAACAATTAACAATCAATTGCAGCACTGCTGTAGAGCAAAGATAGACACATATTTCTGGCTTTTATTTCTGATTAATGAAAGAAAGGCCTAGCATCCACTTTCTTCATCCTTGAGAAACTGGTCTCCTGATTATGTCACAACTGATCTGCAATTGTTCTCTCTGAAGATTGTTTATCTCTTTTCTTCATGATTGCCTGCTCTGAGACCTTAATAAATTGGATCCAGCCAGCAGCAGTACTTGCTAATTTCCCCCTGAAGAGGATATGAGTTTTTGTTCAACCTCTTAGGGCATCCATTTACTTGGTCTCTGTTACTTCTTAAGGAATTGTGTTTGAAACATCACTTTCCAACATTGTAGCATGAAGGTTGCTGATAGTTCTGTGTTTTCATTGGATGAAATCAGCAGCAGGGCTCAGCTTTGATCTCAGCCACTCTATACCAGGTTCTGTACAGAGATGACCTTGGTGAACAGGTTTTTTTAGGATCCCGTTATTATAAACTATGGGGAACACCCTGCTCTTCTCCCCAGCTTTCAGCAAGGAGTGAGATGGGAGAGGACTGCCAGGAGCTTGGAAAAGCCCTAGGCTGAGCCAGCTAAAGCCCAGATAAGGCTGCAGGATTAGTGTAAATCTGTGGATATTTAGGGGGTAAAGAAGGGAAAGCATCAATGGATGCCAAAAAGATCCTCAGAGTCAAACCCATGGTACAGCTGAATGCTCTTCTCTGAAAGCAGACTGTGGGTCCTGCCTGAGGGGTGGCTAAACATGGGGTAGAATAGCTCTTGTGGTGCCTCTAGCATCCCTGCAGGCTCTTCCAGGACATCAGATAAACTGAGGACCAGTTCTGCATTAGTTTTCTCTTGCCACCATTCTGCATGATACTTTCCCTGCTGAATTCAAGCTGTTGTATGGATATGCAGTGAGGCAGCCCTTCCCTATCAGAGTCATTCCCTTACAGGTGGAGGAACAGGGAAGTGGATAGTGTCTGTTTTTGTGGGCAACCCAGAGGTAATAACGCACTTGTTTAGTGCTCTGAAAGTAAAGATTAAAGATTTCTTGCCTTCTTCCTTTCCCCATTCTCAAGCCAGTCCTTTGTGTGTTCCTATGTGTGTCTCTGTTACTGCCTGCACAAACACGAAGGTATATCTTGCATTAAAGCAGTCAGATAAGGGGTCTCCTTGGGGAATCATTCCCCACTGTTTTTGTTTCAATATGACAAACACTGCATGCTTGAGTGGTAAATGAGATGGTGTTATTTCTCTGACTTCCTTTAAGTTCTTGTCCTAATATTCCTTCCTATTTCAAGCTGTTGCTACAAACCCTCTCCCTTTGCTCCATCTTCTCTGTGACTCTCATCCTTCAGATGTTTAGGCTAAGTCTCTCCGTGGGGTCTGATGGGATCAGCTTCATAAACCTTCCTGCTCTTAGGTTTCCTAGGAGAAAGGCCATGGGAAGGAGTGTTACCAAAGGCCTTGCTATCCCCAGGGCCATATACTGTAACCTGCTTTGTGATATGACCATTTCCTCTTGGTTGGAGTGATGAAAGCTTCACCCCTAAAAACCTGCATAAATATTTCAGCTGAAAAAGAAAAAAAAGAAGAAGTCATGATGAGAATGAAGAGCCGACTGCAATGCCAGCTCTGCTGGAAACTGTGAACTGGGATGTGAGTTCTCTAAAGGTCACCCTGAGCCAGAGAAAGCCTCAACTGAATTCAAAATACTTCCCCTCCTTATTGGCAACAGAACATGTGTTTGCAGACGGTCTTTAGGTTTCACTCTTACTAATGTTTCTTCCCTTTTGTGCACTCTGGGGTCAGTCCCCAGCTTGCACATGGATGGGAGCTCTCCCTGGTTTTGGGTTGCCTGAGCCCGGTGCGGCTGGACGGAAACAAAGCCGTGCTTTCCCAAGATCCTAGCTGGCCTCACCCTCTGCGGCACTGACCGCGCCCTCAGTCAGGTGGGGAAGCTGCCGTCGATGCCTCTGGCTGGAAATTCAGCACTCGTTATATAAAGTCCACCACTGTCCTGCTCAGGTAAGGAGATGTCCTCCCATCAGCTCACAGAAAAATCCTGTAGAGGTGACAAAGCCACACAGCTCTTTGGGCACCGTGTGGTCCCAGGTCTGCGAGGAACATATGGCTGTCTCCCACTTGCCAGCATCAGGAGGACAGGTTTGGGCACAGGGCATCCCAATGAAAAGCATCCAGCTCTGCCTTGAAATGTATCAGGGTTATTAGCAAAGCTGCAGCAGCCTGTGAATGACAAACCCCTTGATTTAGAATTAAGTTGACATTTCATTTCAACCTATACCTTATCTTCAAGGAAAAGTGCTGCTCACGCAGCTCTGACCAGTGCCTGGAAAATTGCTGGGGGCAGAAAGCAGTTCTCACCGGCCCGAACTGCAAAGTGGGTGTGAAATGTCAGACTCTTATCTGCAAGAGCCAAGTGAGCTCCCGAATGCAGGGAGGCAACTGCATGCTGCCTAGAAACACAGGAGAAGCCAGGCACTGGTGTCAGCAGTGATAAGCACAGCCGGGAAGCATAGGTCAGGTTTAGACATGGACACTCTCATCCCTTTGCCTCGATGCAACCTTGGTTCTAGCTCACTTTTATCCTGCTCCAGGACCTCTCTGACAGACCCAGCTGGCTGATGACCACCTCAGGGTAGGAAGCAGTAGATGCTTCACATAGGATTAATGCTAAGGACTTGCCCAGAAACTCATATCAGTCTTGGTGGCAGAGAGAATAAATTATTGTATTAGGATTGAGACTAAAACCTTAATCCCTGGGCATGATGCCAGACCTGTCACTTACAGCTTTTTTCTCCTGTAAAAGACCTCATGCCAACCTGTTTCAGACATGGGACCCCCAGGCTGGAGAGACACCCTGTTTTTGGCAGTGATGTACCCTATTCTAGGCACCAAAATGACAGTGGTAAGCAAGAGAGGATCAGATCTCTGGGTAGAAGAGTTCTCCCAATCAGCATCTGCCCCGGGATTTCCATGAGCAGCTGATCCAGCCCAGTGTGCTTGCCTGGGCAAGGAACTTTGAGAACTGGCCTTGCTGAGGAGGTAGGTGATGTCTTGTACTGACCTCCTCCCACTGCACATCTTTGTTGGACAGCATGATCTGACCATGGAAAGCAGAGGAATGGAGAACAGTTCACTCCTCAGTGGGTGGCACTCACTACACAGAGCAAGTGCCTGGAAATAGCAAGGCTGTGCAACCTTACTCACTAATGGGGAGGTCTAGCCTGAAGACTGCAAAACGTGTTATTTTTGCAACTTCCATCCCTGCAACTGCATGGAGTGTAACAGGAAAGATTATTTTGACATTTCTCTTGCCTTATTCTCTCATTACAGCTCATCCAACAGTGATGGTGGTGGAAGTAGCAAAGCAATTTGAGGAGGCTGTGCATTTTTTATGGTTACGTCTTATGATGTGTTAATTTGCCAAATCAAATATATGTCTCAGCACTTCCACCTTTACCTCCTGCATGCCTGCAAAATAAATAGTCGTATTAATCATACTCTGCCATTCTCTCCGGGGATTAGAAGGCAATTTGCAAAGATCGGCCCGGCCAGCCTTGCTTGCTTCCTCCAAAGGTGTGCTAGGCCAGCTGAGGCTGGGGAAGCTGAGGGAAAAGGGAAAGCAGAGCAGCTTGCTGAAGTGGATGGTTTGGTTCAATTCCCACAGCTCCCCCATCCCCTATTGGGAGGGGAAGTGGCCAAAGGTGGAGTGGAGACGACCTGCCAAGGTTTTAAAATCGGGTCTTGTGAGCTCTCGCTGGCTGTCAGAGCCCAGCGCTGGGTGGTAGAGGGGGGATGGACAAGGGCACCAGAGAAGCGAGAAGGGAGCAACAAGGGAAAACCACCCCCCGTAAATCCAAATGGGAGCAGAACGTGAGGTAATTGTTCAGCTGCGAGCAGCTGAGGCTGAAGCCAAGCAGCAGCTGGGTATTGAATAAAAGAGCTCTAACACTTCAGCGTGGAGTTTTTCCTGCTTCCCTCCCCTCCCACCTGCCTACTATAAAAATTCTCCTTTCCTTGCAGACCTGACTGTGCCTGCTTTTCCTCTTTTTATTTTCTTTTCTTTTTTCCTCTTTGATGACTTCATTTACACTGGTTCCCCATCTGCTGACACCTGCCATCAGCTCCAAGCCTCTCTCTGCTGGAGGAGTCTGTGACCTGTGGGCTCCAGCATGGTAGAATATGCTATTAATCAAAATAATGTCATCCTGCCGCATTGCAAGCCAGGAAAAAAAATAATTTGCTGTAGTAGAGATGTTTCTGGGGATCTGCAATGAGAAGTGTCACCATGTCCATGACGATCTGTGCTCCTGGCCAGACTTTCCAGGAAGAAATCACCGTGGAACATTGAAGCCCACATTTTTGAGAGCATGTGGGCTGTGGGACTCACTGAGATGTGAGCACTGCAACACTGAAGGCAATCTTCAAGTGTTTAAAACCCAGAAAACATAAGCTGGAAAAAGTAGATCTCTGAGTGGCCTCCTTTACCATTAGGATATTGTGGCTTTCATAAAATGGAGACCAGAAAACCTGACCTGCTGCTCTCCTGAGATGATGCTTTATGTTTCCATAATGAAGACAGGTTGATGGAGCAACAGCTACAAAATTTGCCAAAAAACCTTCCCCCGGTTCATACTGCAGAGGAATCCTATCATGGTGAGCATAATGTTCCCTCCTGGATGCTGATGACTGAGCCAAGAACTGGAGCCACATAGCACGGGTTCAATGTGTGCCAGTAGTCATGTGGGGCACAACACTTCCCAGAGATGTCAGCTCCAAGGGAGATAGGTCACATTTGTTCTGGGCTTCCCATCATGTCCTCCATAGGGAATGACACCTCCTCTTGCCCCCTGGCTAGAGTATTGGCAGGCCACCCTGTTCCCAGCACCATTTTGGTGTCCCTCCCATGCACAGGCTGGCAGCCCTGTCTCAGTATAGTAAGGCTGTTCACTGCATAAAGGACAAGATATAACTGCAATAACCTCACAAGTCACTTATCCTTATGGCATGGCACAGTTCCCAGCTTCTTTCCTATTATGTCCTTAGTCTCAAACAATTTGCATTAAGGTCATGGGATAAGACCGCATAGGATGGGAGGCTCCCACGTCTTCCAGAGGTTTGGGGAAACAAAGGTGATAAAGGCAGGCAAAGACTTGGTTGGGTGCTTCACATTCAGGGAAGGGGAGAAACAAGCAGCCCGCATCATGGGGGGTAGGAAATGCTGGAGATGCCTGCTTCCCTGCCTGCACTAGAAATTACAGTCATTTGCCAGCTGTGTGGTGCAGCAGTTTTGGGAAGGAGGGTGGCACCCTGCAGTGCCCTGTCCCCTGAATGCCTGGGGGAGAAAAGCAAGTTCTGTGCAAATGTGCTCCCTTGGAGGCTGCAGTGGGCTGAGACCAGCTAAACGCTGATGTGGCTCATGCAGACTGTCATCCAGATGACTTGTGGGGAGCAGCGTGGCTGAGGATGGAAGGTGTCACAGAAATTAAAATGACTGTCTCCAGATTATTTGTGAGCCAAGGATGGAGGCATTCATCAGCAAGACTCTCTGTAGACTACAGCTCCCCAACTGCTCTGCATTTTCTGCTGTAATGTGTATAAATGTCTTATTGCAACATAAGGCACAGCCTCTGGTGCCCTTGGGGGCACCCCTAAGGACTCAAAACATCTGCACAGGTCTGTTGGATACAATAGAGGACAGCTTCTTGCATCCTTGAATGGCCAGTGGGATCTCCTGGACATCGCCTCCGGGACTGGAAGCCTCCACCAGATATGTGAACTGCTCCCTCAAGGTCACAGAGTAGAAAAGCAGCTGGAGCTGGTTCACATTTTCTTTTTTTAAACAAAATGAGCCTTTTCTTAGATACTGTTTTCAGGAATTTCACCAGGAAGGAAAAGATGTCTTTTATTTCAGGAACATTTTCTTAATGCTCCAAACTGACATGTACACTGACAGCAAAAACATCCTGAACCCCCCTAGACTTTTATTTTTTGCACACAAGAAAATTTGCATATGTTAGCATATATATTTGATATATAATGTGTATATCCTCTGAAAAGTAATTAGTATTTTTTCAACCAGCTGCAATGATCACATGTTCCTAGGCTCCGTGCTGGCATAATTGGATGAAACTCTGTTGTACGTGTTATACTGCCAGTTTGAAGAACTGATCCAAAGTTCCCATCTGGCCTCAAGGTTTCAGAATTTCTGTCAGTGCTCTAAAGCAGCTCTACCATGGCCAAAAGGTCAGCATAACGTGGGAGGCTGTGAGGACTGAGCCTGGGTGTTAAAGGTCATGGTCGAAAAACCATCAGAATTTCTGCTCCCTCCTGAAATCAGGAGGCTGGGAAGAGAAATGAGTTTTGAAAGCCACAGTCCCTGACAGCACACCTTAAGAGTGGGGGCGGTGGCTTAAAAAAATCTTGTTTCTGCTTGTTTTCAGTTATCACATCAGGCAGCTAAACCTGGAAAGCCACTCCTGGCAGTGGTGTATCGTGGAAGAAACAGTTTCTTTTGAGGACTCTGTGAAGCCTTTCTGAGGATAAAGAACAAAACTCATGCAACTTGTTAAAGAAGCTGCAATACAGCAGGAAAACTGTTGAAAGGAGAACTCTGTGTATCACTGGAGATACAAACTCCCTGCCTAAAATTGACTGCCGATATGCTCCTGCTGTGGTTGGGTGAAAGTGCTCCTCATCCCCCACAACGGCTGGATTTTGTCATGGGGAAAGTAGGCAAGAGTTTGCAAGGGGCAAAATGCAAGAGTCACTTAGATATTTTCCAATGCAGCAGCTGGAATATTTTTTTTTTTTTATCAGCAGAGTCTTTAAACCTTGTGAAGAGCTTGAGTGGAGAAGAGTTTAAGAAGTAAGAAGGGATAAGGCTTGCTTTCAAGTCTCCTCCACCAGGAATTTTGTTGATGCCTGTGAGCAAAGCACTTTTGGTTTGAGGGGGGTTAAGTTCCCCATCCTTAAAAGGAGGTCAGCTACACTTGTCCACCTCACAAGGGCATTGTGGGGATAAGTACTGACAAATGCTGAGATGCTACAGCAATCACACATACACTTGAATTAGGTGGTTTCCATGTTGCTCAAAGCAGCCATTTGCCAGTTGTATATTCACTGCATTGAGAGGTTTTATTTCAAAGTAAAATCAGCAACAATGGCAACTGATATCCCAGAGGGTCAGGAGGTGAAGGATGGCATGCTGTGAGAAGCTCTAACAGCATGCTTTGAAGCACTTCTAAGGAGAAAGTCTTGATAGACTTCTGGTGGATGGAGAGCAGCACAGAAGGCCAAGGTGAGGTTGTTGTTTGCTGTGTGTGATGTGCTTGCTGGAAATCAGGCTCCAGCCTTGAGACAGCACAGGCACCTCAGATCGTCAGCCTAGCTGGAAATGAGGAACATGTTTGCTGGTTTCTCTCAACACATACTTGAGCTAATTGCAAAATATGAAGGATGATGAACGGCAGCAGAAAACATGTCCAACAGGAGACCCGGGAAAAGGCACTGCATGCTCAAGAGAGCTTAGACACTCAGGATCAAATGCTGGTTTTCTTCCAGTCAGGTGTCATCAACAAAATGCAGCTACTGTCATAGGTGGTGCAGAGTCCAAAATGTGAAACACATTTCATTTTGTTGGCCTTACTTGTGGGTAAAATACCAGAGTAGCTCTGGATTACATACTGTGGCAAGCTTCAAAGCTATTGCTCTGTGCATTCCCACTTAGAGGGATGGGTTTCACGGATATCCTCTGATCGGCACAGAAACAATTCATCCTAACAGAAGGGTTACAGTTTGCTGACAGGGCAGGCTGGCCCCTGGTGTGAGGACAAAACACACAGCAGTATGACATGCAAAATGCCAGCCCAGCAATGCCAGTGCTTGGTCCTGGCTGTAGCCTGGCGACGAGCTGTGGCCAGTAGGCAAACCATAGCAAGGAACCACTGGAGAACCACATGGTCAGGAGATGTACCAGGGCCAGGAGACAGCACCATGCACACCATATAACAACACCTGATGATAAATCTTCTAGGCTTTCTAATTATTTTCTTAGTCTTCAACCTTCTTCGTCACCAGCCAAAGGATTCCCATTTCAGGCTCTGAGCGTTACCATGGTGTTCAGGGCACCAGGATCACCTTACCAGCTCTATTAAAGCCCCTTGCACAATAAACTGCTAAAATCACTCGATATCTCTGTGATTCCAGCAAAAGGAGTGTTACAGCACTCCTTGGTCCCCAGAGCAGATGCTCTGAGGTCTCTAAGGGTTTCATGAGCCCAGTCTCAGACCACTTTCTCAATGACTTGTGCAAGCTGGAGGCGGAACTGTCCTCACCCTGACAACCCTTGACACCACAGCTCTAATGCCTATGGTGACACGAGGGACACAACACCCCTGTGTTTCTCACACTTGCACATCTCACAACCTGAGTGGTGCATAATGGCAGCAGTATTTTTTTACAACTGGATTTTTTTTTTACACCTTCAGATGTTTCACTCCCTCTTTTCCTTCCCACCTCTGATGACACTATGAGGAGAGACTCGTTCCTGGAATTGGTCACCTCCCAACTTAGGAATTACATTGTGGAGGATTGCTTTTAATTTATCTTTTCTCAACTCTACCAGCTGCTGGTTGTTTCCTTCTGCCTGATGCTATGGCAGTAGGCTTGTTCTCCTCTAAGAGGACTCTGCTAAGCTCCAGCCCATCCCTGCAGAGCCCTTGTGAAGCACAGGCAGGCTTCCATGGCTGCTCGGTTTTGCATTTGTCTCACTTACAGTTCTCCAGCTGTTCTATCTTCCAGTTTGAACAAATCTCTTTAGGCCTTCTCACAATCCTTCATAGTTCTTCTGTCTTTTTGTCAGTTTCTTTCCTTCTTCCATTAACAAATAAAACCTGAAACAGTATGATGCTACCTGGACAGAACTCACCTCCTTCTCTGCCCTGTTGCTTCTCCAAACCATTAAAAAATATTTTCAGTCATGTCCCTCCCAAAGCTAGTCCCTTGAGTCTCTCCCATTTAACCTCTCACTGCTCCAAGCGTCATTTATTCACTCCAACCCTTTGTATCCCGTAGCAGTTTTTGACCCACAACAGGATGCTGCCCCTTACTCCGCAGATATTTATTTTCCTTAAGAGTCTCCTGTGAGGAACTCTACCAAAAAGCCTTTTAAAAAATCCAAGTAAATTATGTCCAGAAGTGCCCTTTATCCCATTTGCTGTATTAACTCTTTCTCAGGTTTTGGCAGGCTCAGAAATCACAGATTTCTGGGTCTGCTGCTTTCATGCTCCTCCCCATGAGCTGTCTGTTCAAAAATCTGACCAGATATTTGCAGGGCTGGGATGCTCTGAAGGACTCATCCAGAACTGAATTCCTCAGGATTCTACCAAACTAAAGATCCACAGAACCCCAGAATATGGTGCCATCTTAACACAGGGAGGGATTTTATAATAAGGGCAAAACTGTGGAGTCCATATGAACGTTCCCATTTTAATTAGCCTGATCTCCCTTATGGAAAGTGTAGAAAAATTACTTTCTTGCCTATTTTCAGATTTTGGTCAATTTTCTGTATCTTTCATTTGCTGGTTGGGTGTTTTTTTTTCTTTTTAAGTTTCTGCTTATTTAAGACCATGTTTGTTATTTTCATGCTTTCATTATGGGATATTTTAGGCAATCATAATTTAAGAAAAAATCTTCATTTTTTTCAAATAGAAAAAAATTGTTTTTCAACATGAGATCCTTGGTTCATTCCCTGGCATCTCCACAGGGACACTGCTGTGTAGCCTTTCAGAAGGACCTTGACAAGTTGGAGGGATGGGCAGAGAACTGTCTGAAGTTCAACAAAGGCAAGTGCAGGGTCCCATACATGGGAAAAAATAATCCTGTGCTCCAGCACAGGCTGGGGCCAACCTCCAGGAAAGCAGCTCTGTGGAGAAGGAGCTGGGGGTCCTAGGGGACAAGAAACTGTCCCTGAGCCAGCAGTGTGTCCTTGGGGCCAAGAAGGGCAATGGTATCCAGGGGGGCATTAGGAAGAGCACTGCCAGCAGATTGAGGGAAGTGGTTCTGCCGCTCTGCTCAGCCCTGGTGAGGCCACATCTGGAGTGCTGTGTCCAGCTCTGGGCTCCTCAGTGCAAGAGACAAAAGTAGCTACTAGAGTGGGTTCAGTAGTGGGCTACGAACATGATTAAGGGACTGGAACATCTCTGTTACCAGGAAAGGTTGAGGGAGCTGGGCTTGTTGAGCCTCAGGAAGAGAAAGCTGAGAGGGGGTCTTATCAATGTCTGTAAGTATCTTAAAGGGGGGGCTGTCAGAGGACAGAGCCAGGCTTTGCTTGGCGGTGCCAAGCAATAGGATGAGAGGTAACACGCGGAAATTGATGTACGGGAAGTTCCACCTGAATATGAGGCAGAGCTTCTTTACTGTGCAGGTGATCACACATTAGATTGCTGAGAGGGGTTGTGGAGTCTCCCTCACTGGAGATGTTCAAGAACAGTCTGGATGGAATTCTGTGCAATGTGCTCTGGGATGACCCTGCTTGGGAAGGGAGGTTGGACCAGATGACCCACTGCAGCCCCTTCCAACTTTATCCATTCTGTGATTCTGTGATCACAGTTTTGAGAACAAGTATAAATTAACTTCAAGAAAAAGGGAAAAGTATTATCATTTTGTCAACCAGCTGTTCTTTAAATTTACCTGCATGGGATTGAAACAAAACATGATTTCCTAGTATGTAAGACACTGCCAAGATCTTTGTTTGAATATCATCTGTAAGTTTGGTATTCAGGTTTTGGAAAGGTTTTAAAAACTGAATGGTTGAAAGAAAGAGCTGTGAAAATGATGGAAAGCCTAGGAAAAAAACTTGGAAATGGGAGTGAAGAAAGTTATTCTACTTAGCCTACCAGAGTGCAGGATAAGAAGTAATTTGACCTGTAGGAATCTACACAGGAAGATGGTATTTGATATTTCAGTCCTCTTTAATCGAGCAGACAAAGGAAAATGAGGTCCAATGGCCAGAAGCTGAAGATGGAAAAATTAAAGGGGGAAATAAGGTGCAGCTTTTTGCCCTTTTTTTTTTTTTTTTCTTAAATAGACTGAGCAATTAACGACTGGAGCAATTTCCAAGAATGGAAAAATCATCCATCACTCGAGGTTCTGAAGTCAAGACTGGATGGCTTTCTGAAGTGCATATCCCATGTCAGTGCCCAGTCAAGAGTGTCATGCAGGACCACTGTAATTCCATGGATCAGGTCCTGTAGGAGGTCAAAACCAATTACCATAATTGCAGTGTCTGTCTTAAATTCCCTGGACATCCATGGCCCTTTCTCCACCACACTCCTGAGACATGACTACTAAAAGCTGCACTTCAGAAACCTCTGTTCAGGCTGAAAACATACCTAAAGGAAAAACTGCCATGATGTCCTTTCTTTTGCTCTCTACCCATGGCCTCTGGGAATGCAGAGGCAGCACTGAACCCACAGCACCTTTCCCCAACACTTTTCTTGATGGTGCACATATGGAAAGACTCCCTGAGTCAAATCCCTTCCTACCAATCCCCTCCCAAAGCTGGGCAGTGGATCCCTGCCTGTCATTGTCTCTCAATCCTGGCAGCCCCCCAACCAAGCTATTTCCAAATCCATCACTCTGTGTCTTTCCCTGCTGGGGCTTGTCTTTGTGAATTCCCTTCATCATATTTGATTTTGCTGGGATGTTTGCCCCAGCATTGGCAAACCACATCTGCCTGTGCCCTAAGACCTCTGCCTGAAACTGGTCTCATTGTTTTCACGCATTTACCCTAAATTTCTGCCGCTTCCTGGTGTTTCATGCCTTGCATTAGCAAAGCGAGGTTACCATGTGAACCCAAAATGGGGCAGCCCAAAGGTCCTCTTACTCCTGCTGCCTGTCTCTGGCAGCACAAAGCGCTGATGCAAAGGGTGAGAACAGGAACTGTGCACGCTTTTGTACTCCCATTTTCAGGAAACTCTTGTTGTGTGTTTATAGAGCACCTCGCAGAGCTGGCCCGCGATGCAGGTTCCCCAGGGGCATGCTAAGAGGAACCGTTACTATCAATTACTGCAATTATTGCAATTATAATAATTATTATTCTGTCACTTAAATTTCAGCAATTAATTTTTCCAGAGTCTAGTTTAAGCCATTTTCTCTCTGCCAGATGCTGATCACAGCAAGAGCGAGGTGCAGCATCTGCTGCTGATCAGAATCTGGTTTAACTCATGAAACACTGCAGAGGCAGGTGCCTGGTAAAGTGCAGACATGGGTCTCTTTAATGGGTCAGAAAGAGCCCATTAAAGCAACTGAGTGTGCAGTGTGATCTTCACGCTGCAGACCAGGCACATTGCAGGCTGGAATAAGACTATAGTAATCTGGGCTATAAGGGTTCAGAGCCAGGATGTTATAAGACTAAGGGAAGGGTGGGGTATGCATTATTCCACTTAAGGCAGCTGAAGGCTGTGTCTCTGAGCTATGGTAGCTATCTAGCAACCCACCAAGAGAGCCTGGCCATGCTAAGGAGCAGTTCATCCCATCCTCATAGGAGCATCTCCAACCATTGCATCACCTCACCCTCTGGAGACACCTTTGTTTCTCCACTGGTATTACTGAAGCCCAAAGGGTTTGTTTAGACCAGACATCTACCTAAAGTGGGAGGAGAATCCTACCCTTCATGTTCTTAATTGCAGGTTTGATAAGAAAGCTTGACATGTGGATCCATCCATCTGGGGGTTTGGGAATTGTCAATTCAAGATAAACATAGAAAGGACAAAGCCAGTGATATTTTCCTTTCATCTCACAGTATCAAGTGACATTAATAACACACTGTTTTGGTAAAAATTAGTGCACAGTATACAGGTCATCTTCCCGTGTGACAGCTCTGAGACCTAAAGTGAGCATCAGTTGGACAGGTCCATTGAGAAGCATTTAGGCATTTCCATTTGCATCAGCTCAGAGCTGTCTTACACCATATTCAGGGTGTAACATTAACCTCACACAGCAAGATGCTCTTTCCTTGGGTATCACTGCTGCTCCTCTTAATAAGCTCTCTTCTACTGCAAACTCTGAGGAATTCTGCATCCAGGCCAGCAAATTTAAAATGAAGTCAGAGAACTGTCTCTCATTCTTGAAATGACTGAAGGTTTATAACAGATATTCAGTACACTGTTGTATGGAAGGGACTGAATGTTATCTTTGAGTCTTTCAGTAACAAGACGGTAGGCAGGAACCAGGAGATTGCTGCTATCTTATTACTTGACATTGTGTCCAATTCTGAGTTTCTGCTTTCCAAAAGACCTCTAGTTAATTAGAAGAGGATAAAAAAAAATTGCTGCTATAATGACTTGATTTTGGGGAAGGTTGTCTTCTACTGAGGAATTCACTTATGTTATTTATCCAAGGGAAAACTAAGAGGCAATTTGATCATGGCCTATGGGTCTGGCCATTGAAAAAAGGTCTGGGGAAATAAATGGGACTTTGATTTACTGGGAAAATACAGCTAAAAATCCAGTGACTGCAGCAGAAATGCAGTCATGCTGGGAAAAAAGTGCAAAAACTGAGAGCGTAACGAGGCAGGGCTTTACAGGGTTTCCCTTACTTATCTTAAAGTCAAGGTTAAGGCTGTGCTGTGGTGCACACAAATATTATGTGCCTGATGCAGAAATTGGTGAGGTGGATCTTTGGTCTCCTTTACTGCTCTTTGTTATGTTGGATTCTCTAATTCTCAGGGCTACAAACTATTGCATTACTTGCATGAGAATAGATAAAAAGCCTTTCTCACATACAGCAGTATGCCATTTTAGGTGTCAGGGACAATATTTGTTCTTTAAAAGACACTATTTAATTTCACTTATGTGTTTTCTTAAATGTTTGTTGGTGATCCATGGGAAGACCTCTGGAGAAAAAAATAAAATAAATGGACAAGAAACCAGGCATGAAACATCTTCCTTTCCATTTTCCTTCTTCAAATTAAGAAAAAGAAAAAATAAGGGGCCAGATTCTTCAGGATCCATCAACAAAGGCCATGTTTAATGCTGCGTAAACTGTGGGAAGTTTTCTATTATTTCAGTAGTCTTTTTAGTGAGCTCTTCTTTTCATAGTTCTTCAGCTGAAAAATAGAATAGAAAATAAGGATAATTTTTCTCTTGGTTGATAGCAGCAGACTGCAAGCTGAAACCCAGGGCTGTGAGTGGGGTTTCTGGGGTGGTCCCAAGGTGAGGCTGGACCCTGGCTCTGCTCTCACATTTTTAAAGGGCTTTGGATCAGCAGGACTGGAGGTTTGTTACACAAAGGCAATTCACTCAAGGTAACTGATCAAAAACGAGATGGAGAGGTGGGACAAATAAATTGTGTAAACACCTTAATAGGTGTGCTGGGTTTGCTTGGGATAGAGTTAATATTTTCAGTAGTGACTACTCTGGGGCTGTGATTTGGACTTGTGTTTGAAACACTGTTAGTCACAGGGATGTTTTAGGCATTGCTGAGCAGCGCTCACACAGAGTCAAGGCCTTCTCTGCTTCCTACCCCACCTGGAAGGAGGCTGTGGAGGGTTCAGAGGGGACACAGATGGGACAGCTGACCCCAACTGACCACAGGGATATTCCATATCTTATAGTGTCATGCTCAGCATATAAAGCCGGGGGAAGAAGAAGTAGAGGGGGCGTGTTTGGAGAGATGGTGTTTGTCTTCCCAAGTAACTGATAGGTGTGAGGGAGCCCATCTTTCCTGGGGATTGCTGAACACCTGCTTGCCCATGGAAGTGGTGGTTGAATTCCTTGTTTTGCCTTACCTATTAAACTGTTTTTATCTCAACCCATGAGTTTTCTCACTTCTACTCTTCTGAATCCCTACCCCATCCCTACATCGGGAGAGTGAGCGAGTGCCTGTGTGGGGCCTAGTTGCTGCCTGGGGTTGACCTATGACACTGAGGAATAAGTACCATTTCTTTAATCTAGCAAAGGATGATACCAGTCAGAACGAGCAGCTAGAATTCAATTCAGGCAGGCAAAATTCAGTTCAGGAGGAAAGCACAGGTTTTTCACCGTAAGACTGATTAACCACTGAAACAAACAACGAAGGAGGCAGTGGGTTCCAGCCCTGTTCATATATGGATGGGGCTAACATACCATAAGGAGCCACAGGTGGATCCTAAATGGGGGGAAATTGGGCTGCATGGGGTGATGGAACACGTACTGGCAGTTGCAACCTGGAGAAGCTCTGCCCTCCAAGTTTCCACTGGCCAGGGGGGCTGATCATGTGGTCCATTTGCTGTTCCAAACACAGACAGGACTTCTAAACTAGGAACATGCAGAGGCATTTCAGCAGGTTCTGCTTAGCTACAATTGCATAATGAAGTCCTTTAAGGAGTAAATGTTTCTGTTTAGTTCACTAATAGGGCTTCATTAAGAGCCTTTATAGACCAAAAGACAAAGAGTAACCCAATCAAAGGTTCCTGATGAAAACAGCAAAATAGGAAAACCAGAATTTACTACATACCAAGAATGTGTGAGCCCATTCCCTGCAATGAACTGAGACGTAGTTTCTTCCTTTACTTCCAAGGACATTTAGAGCTAGTTTGCATAGTAAAAACATGCGCACAAAGAAACATAAGCCCAGGGAGGTGTCAGTGTTCCCAAGGATCAGTCCTGGCTCAGATGGAGTACATCCAGCTTGTTTTGCAGACTACAGGAAGGTAGGTGTAGGCATCTGGGTTGATGACGGATGCACCTGGAGCATGGGGTCTGAGAGGGCAAAAGGAATTTCAGTGTGTTGCTGCAGTAGGACAAGATTCGGCCCTGGCCATGCTCTGAGGACCCAACTGTTTTTATTTTGCACTCTCTGCAGGACCAGCTACATAGCTACATGCTGGGTTTCCCCCAAGCCTGAGGTGGATGGCTCCCCAGATGCAGGTGCTCCAGGAGGAAATGCACACACAGCTACTGAGCCACCTTTCCCTCTACGGGCCTAATCCAAGGGGCAGAGGAACCATGTGAGTGATCCCAAATCCCCCAGTACTTCTCTTTCTGAAAGGCAAAGGATCATGGACAGAGTCAGGGACAAATACAGCCACACAAATTCAATCTCCTTCACCCCAGGAGAAGACCCCCTCCACTGTGCTTGATCTTGACCCTCTTTCTTTACTGGCTGCATCTGCTGGTAGAGAAGGGTGGCTGGCAAAGCGTGCAAAGGGATCCTAGCAGACACAGTGGTCTCTGACCTTATTTTCTCCTGACCATCAGAGATGTGTAGTCCCAGCTCTCTCCAAGATACACCATGATCCCTATGTCATGCCAGCCAACACCAGGATTTGGCAGTCCTGGGAAAACAGACCTTTCTCTCCCAGACAAAAACAAAGTAAAAATAAAATATTCCCAATGTGACATGTTTCCCTCACAGTGAGTTGTGGGACAAAATTTGCCATTGGAAAGGACCTCCTAGGCTGCTGCAGTCACTCATCCACAAGAACCAAAGCCTCTAATCCCATTAAGAAACTTATCTTTCTTGATGGACAAAAAAGCTTTCTCTCATCAAACGTCTATTCTGATGGAAATCTTTATACCAGAACTCTTTCTGTCTCACAAAGGGCCAGGGTGCAATCTAAGCCTTTGATGTTGTGTTTGGAGCATAATGAAAGGCATTAATTTGAATAGAATTATTGAAATGGCATGTCTGTTTCTGCTATTAATAGAAAAGTCTTAAAACAATGAGCAGCAGAGATGGGGTCTACTGCAGTGAGCAGGAACAAAGGCAGAGCATTTTGCTCTGGTTGTTGTATTACGGGAATGGCCTGAGGTCTCTAATGCTCTGTTCTGAGCAGAAACAACAAACCTTGCAGGAAGCTGTAAACGAAAAATCTTCGGACCTGGGCTCTGTCTGGAGATCAAGAGCTGCAGTGCATCAAAGGAAGCTGCACAGAACAGATTCAAACCAAATCAGGGATGACAGGTCTCCATTTAGCTGGGGAACTCCTTGCCAGAGGGTGCTGTCACTGCTAAAAGTTTACCTGGGTCCAAGGTGAGACTGAATGACTTCACAAAAGAGAGATCCAATAAGGATCAAGACTACAATTCTCTAATATTTGTAGCATGGGGAGAATGCAGGAGAGGAGGATCATACCTGCTTGTCATGATATTATGCCTTCCTTACACATGCACTTTTATGAGGATGCTCAGATATCTGGGCTTTGATCTGACTTAATAAAGTTGTTCTGATAGGCTTCAGTTCTTCTGATCCCTGTATGTAAAGAAGTATTCTTATTTTTATATCTGTGCAGCATTGCATAATAAGCTGAAAATCATAGAACTGGGTGGATTCTGTGATAAGAAAATAAAAACCCCAAACAACCCTTCCCTGGGGCTTGAGTTTCTAATGAATTGTCTCTTTGCCTTTTGTGTTTGCTTCCCAGGAACAGGCTTGCAAAGCAATCCAGGGTTCGCTGCTCATGTGCTGGTGTATTCTGGGAGGAGAGCTGGTGAAGTGGGATGAGGCAGCACAGGCTTACCTATGCTGGTTCCCCAATGGGGAGCTCAAAATGGGAGGCATCTTGAAGGTGAAGCTGTCTGCATGGGGTGAAATAAGATAGTTCTTCTGTGGTCCAGGAGGCCGAGGACCTCTAGGGAGGAATGGCAGAAACACGTTCTTGATGCAGAGTGTGTGATATTGCACCCAGTGGAAGAGGACAACAAGTACCCTCAAGAAGAAACTACCTAGTGGTAGATGTTACAAATTCCACTGGCATTCTCAGTAGCTGTTTCCATGAGGGAAGGGCCACAGGGAGGGATGTGAGCCTATTCCCTGCCTTGCCAGGGCCTTTCTGTGGCTCCCTGGTTCAGGTAACCTCTTCACCTCTATCCACTATCTTTGCCCGTGGAGCTGGTTTGAAAGGCACGGAACGATGCAAGTCCCAGACACAGCTTTGGAAGAGGCTAACAGCACACAAGGCAGCATGGAGCTTGAGGATCAGCTGCAGGAGGACTCTGGAGAAAACTCATGCCTTCTGGGATATCATTCCCAGCATATCCTTCTGCCCTCCACCATACATGGAGCACGAAGACCGGCCTCACACAGCTGCTATAAAGCTGTGGCACAGCTTTGCTCTCTCCCCAAGGCACCAACATCCAGTCTAGCAGTGTTCTCCCTCCTTCAGGTCCTCTGTGGTCCTGGCTTGCACTGCTGGAGTTTGAAAACATGTACACACAGAGGTCCTTGCAGGGCTTTGGCTGAAAATGGTCAAGGCTGGAAATGGTCCAGGGTACAAACAGAAAGGAGAGAAACCAGCACTGCGTTTTCAGAGCAGAGGAGCTAAGGACAGGAATGGGAGGCTAGTTAGAATTAAAGCTGTGAGATGGGGGAGACCAGAAGCAGCTGAGAACAGGAGGCAGCATCACCGTTTCTGATCTTGGCTGTTCTGGTTTTAATTATATGGCAAGGCATCCCATCCCTTTCATTCACCACGCTGGGGTTTCTTTCTGGTTAGTGACTGCAGACAAGGCCAGTGCAACGTTTTACCTTCCCCAGCTTGGGAGAACAAGGCTGAAAACTTGCATCTTCCAATGGGAATGGGCAGCTTGGCAGACAGTGACGTTGTGTGTTGCTCCCATTATGTGTGTGTACCACAAAAAGGAGTCTGCTCTCTGTCGGTGCCACTGAGCTTTCTGCAGGAGTCGACCACGCCAGGCAGCCCTCTCGCTGGCCGTGCTCCATGAGCCAACACCACCATCCCTGCGGGAGGATGCTGGATCCATCTGTGGGGCAGAAATCGGCAAACTGGTGGCCGCCATACACCATTTACGGCTTGGGGAGATGCTGCAGTAGCAGAACATATTTTCTTCTCCTCTCTGCAGCAGTAACACAGCCCAGACCCCCTGCCTTGAAAATCCTGAGCTACTATGACTGCTTCATCACTATTACTTTGGCATGCTACTGCAGAGTGACAATAGATAGATTACCCTGCAATGTGAGCAATTTAGGGCATGTCTGTGTGTATTGAAGAGCACAAAATAAATTCCAGCACATTGTGCAGGAGGGTCTGCTGGGAAGCTGGAAGCAGCACACCCATGTTGCATCTCCTTCAAGGATGCAGCCTCAAGCTCCAGAATGAGCCCTTCTACATGATCCCTAGGACCTGCTGTGTGCAAGGCACGCTCCATCCCCAAGGCACCTTGCAACAGAACTTTTCAGGAATGCATTTTCTTTAGTGTTGTATTTAATTCATCCCACAGCTGCTGCACTATCCCCTCTGTCTCACAAGGCTACCTCTGAAGCAGGGCTTTGCAACACCTTTTTTGGAGGATGTGTGGGCTGACATAAAACAGATACAGGAGCTTACTGTACCTGAAGAACTTGCAAGCTGTAAACTTTTCCCTGCTTACTAGCTGGGCTGATTGGCTGCTGTTTTTTCCCAGACACTTTCAGAAGCCTGGTCTCCAGGAATACCAGCAGAGAGGACTGAAAACCAATGTAAAGTGGCAAAGCTGATGAAGCTTTTAATGGTGTCTAACTGAGCATCTACAGCTAAAGTAGACACAAATGATACCAAAGATTTATCATTTAGAGGGTAACCTCTCATGATCAAAGGGAGTTGCAATAAGGAGAGATTTCCCCAGCCTTACTTCTTTCCTCTTCTTACTCTTCCCTGAAACTTGATTTTGTTGGTGAAATGGCAAGACCTTTGGGAGGAACAGCACACACCACACAAAGCCTGGAACAGGACCAGCAGCAGGCAAAGGTCCATACTGTAACCCAGGCACAGGTTCACCAAAGTCTAGCAACTCTACTGGGTGCTAATTGCTGCTGCACCAGTCTGGGTGCAGCAGTGCTGGCACCTCTGGGTTAGCACCAGTGCAGCCCCACAGCTGTCCCCACTCCACCTCCCTTTGGCACTGCTCACCACCCCACTCCTCTCTGCCCTTTGGTAAGTCTGCCCTGTGCAATTGGAAACGATGAGATGAAGCTTCCAAAAGGAAGAGGCTTTGAGTAGGTGTTGGATCTATTGATTTGTCTGCTGGCCTTTCAATTGCTGGGGTTCGCATCCGCAAGTTCAGCCATGAAATCACAAGGACTATAAATAAAACAAACAGGCTGAGATTTTTCTCAATGTTCCAGTCTCTAGCAGCTTCAAGAAAACAAAATACCAAGTAGTACAGAAGTCCCCAGGATTCTCACCAAGTGTAACATCCATGAATGCGTCTCTTACCAGCCACATGGGTGAACACATCTCTCACCACCTTCTCTGCCTCCATCAGCTCTTTCCCCCCTCCCTGCACCACTTCCATACACATTGGCTGTGAGGACAGAAAATGAACTGGAGCTGATATGGCTTAAATATAGGTGTGTGTGCATATTTCCACATTTCAATACATATATTTATACAGGCAGCTTACTTTCTGTCAGTTCGCTGATTAGGGTTGTAGTGTGGCTTCAGAAAAAGGGGATTCTTTTCTGTAATTTCCATCATTTGCCATGAACAACCACTGTGAGCTGTCAAGCCTGCCCTTAAATCACTTCAGCAACCAGTCCTCTGACACTTTCCTATGGAGAGAGTTTGATAGCCAAAATCAGCTCTTTCTGAGAACACTCCTCTCTAATCTTCAGCAAAAATTTCCTTTTCCTTCTGCTTTGTGCAAGACAGCTGTGGTACAATGAGTGCTTTATATTTTTCAGGATCATCAACTTGTAGAACTATTTAGATTAGAAAAGACTTTTAAGATCAAGTCCAACCCAGCACTGCTGGTTCACCACTAAACCGTATCTGTAAGTGCAGCAGATCTTGAAGACAAACCCTCCTGGAGTTGCATGCAGCAGTTGCTGTGCAAAATCTGCTCACTGCAGGGGTGGAGGTTGAGGAGGGGGAACCCAGGCTGGGCTTCCCACGGCAGCGAGGGGCTGCTGAGCTGAGGGAGATGGCAGTGCATGGTGTGGGGGAGACCTGGCACCCCAAGGACTCATGTGAACAGAGTCAAGACAAATGGATGCATGGAGACAAAGCTATGATGGGGCTGGAAAGCGATACTAATGGCGAGGAACCTCTATTTCATGCCAGGAGATGGGGGACCATCAAGAGGTGCTGAAGGTCGCCTCATTTAAGCTCCCTTCTCAATGGGCAAAAGCATTACTAAGAAAGAGGTGTGGGGGATCCTGGGGTGTTGTGTTCTTGTTCCTGCTGCTCCCTGCTCCCTTGTCTGCATTTCATCAGGCTGAGCCCCCACAGCAGGCTGCTCTGACACCCTGAAGCGCTGTACCTCAGGGTACTGCAGACAGCGTCAATGGCTGAGTCAGAACCTGCTGTTTGGCTGCAAGTGAGGGTGTTAAAAACCTCAGCCAAGAGAAAAACAACTGCTTTCTCCTACTTGCTGGCACTGACAGACCACACTGTCAAAGCCACTCCACGACAGAAGTGCCACTGCTGAAATTGTCCATGCTGCTCATGGCGAGAAAACATGGGTCAGTACACTGCGAGCTGTGCACCTCCCTGCTTGGTGTTTTACTCTTACCTGAGACTTCATCTCCCTTCTGCAAAATGGGATTTTGCAGCTGAACTTCCTTCTCCCCAGCCTTTGCAAGCTCAGTGCTATGTATGTGATAAATATACAATCAGAGGTCCTGGTATTTGGAGGGGTGACTCTCCTGCTCCTCACATTGGGCTGGAGGTAGCTGGGTGGTTTCTCCTTTGCCTCGCAAGGTGTGAGTATCACCACCACACAACAGGAGCTTTCTGCCAACAGGAATATTAGCAGGATATTCTCCTCCACCTGGTGCCCACTGCAACATCCCAGAGGTTTCTTGGTCTTCACATAAATACTCTCTCTCCTGCTGAATGGGTTGAAACTGGTCTGAATGATCCAAAGAGGAGAGAGGAGGCACAGCAGCCCCCCATACACATTGCACAGAGGCAGTGCTTGAGCAGATGCCTGTCCCTGAGGACCTGGGCAAGGAGAGCACACTGTACCTCATCCCTGAGGAGCCAGTGTCCTCTGTAGGGGTGCAACTTGGCAGCAAGGTACAAGGACAATTCAGAAAGGCAGGCGGTAAAATGTAATTTCAGATCCCATCCAGGCAAGAAAAGAGAAAAAAGAGACTGAGAAGACTGAATTATTTGCTAGTTTGGAATGCTTAATTTTTCATCTTCTCTGGAGCATTTGCATAATCTTTTTGTGTGTGTGTGTACATGTAGGGGTGTTTTTTTGGATTTGGTTTTTTTTTTTTTGCTTAGGATTTTTTTTTTAACGAAACCTTTGTCTGTGCTACCTTGGCAGCCTCTCTTTGAGTACCAACAAATTATTCTGTGTTTACTGCCACCAGAAAATGCCAGCTCTTGGGAGCCTCACAATGCAATTGCAACAAAAGCCTTGGAAGGGGGAGAAGCTGGGGACCAGCCAGGGGGATCACCATTCTGGCTGGTGCCACTGTCCCCACAGAGCAAATTCTTCCTGCACCCAGCCCCAGCTCCCAGTGCAGTAGACTGTGTATATCCACAGCCTATCTCTTCCCTGCAGGACCACCATGGGTTCCTTTGGCTTTTAAGCCCCTGGCTCTGGGCTCAGGCAGGGGATAGTGCCCAGTGTCATGCAAATGGAGGTGAGCAGAGCTTTGAGCAGAGCTCTAAGCAGAGCCAAAACTTGCTGCTCTTTGGCCTATTCAGCATTTCTCTTGATCAGAAAGTACTAAAGCCCAGAAACTCAGTGAAGGCTCTGCCAGAGCATTTCAACTAGTTATTGAGATGCCTTGCTAAGCCCCTTCGGCACATCGTCAGGCTGACAAACACAAGCATTGCTGAAAAAAATGGAGACATTTCATTTAAAAATTGTGCTGAAACCCAGCATTCAGCCTTCTCTGCAAGAAAATGTGATTAAATATCTCCTCTTTAACTTGAAAACACTTGCCAAGTTTAATCTGAAAATTCACTACACCTTCTCTCCGCATACATTTTCCGATGAATGCACTATTTATCTCCCCCCTATTAAAAAAAATAAATATCTGTGTCTTGCTGTAACACCAGACTGTGGGGCTCATGCTTGGGTTCAGAGCCAGACTTGCTCTGAGCCTCTTCATTCCCCTACATGTCCATAACTGCGCTGGAAGCCTCTGGACAATGGGCTTTCAATCACATCTTGGGGAAGGGAGAAGCCACTTCCGAAGTGAAAATTGAATTAAATAATTTAAATATTTAAAAACTCACTAGAACCAAAACAAACAGCCAAACCATAAACAACCTAAAAAAACCAAAACCAACCCAAAACCTCTTGGAAATAAAAATGAACAATCTTGTAGCTCATTGGTTGCCTTGAAGCACCAGGGAACTGATCCTTGGTGGCTAGCACAGAGCTATCCAAGCACTTCAAGTCCTGATCTCCCCAGCCAACCCTCATCCTAATGGGGAATATTTATTCTGTGTTGACAGAAGTGTACTCCAGGGTGGGAGCTAATATTAATTATATGACAAACACATCCTTGGGCAGTGATTTGCATGCGGCCTTACATCAAACAACTCAAGGTCCTATAAAAGAGGAGCAGAGTCTGCTCCTGCTCCCTGCTGCATACTGAATTAATCCAGGCATGATATTTGACTGCTGTGACCTTCAGGAAGGTCTGAACACGTTTCCAGCCCCTGCACGCCCACGCAGGTGACTGGCTTTGTGGATTTGGCTGGCACAGACCTGGCATCCCATCCTGGTGGGGCTGTTGGAATAGTTTGGAGAACCTCTTGTGAAATACAGGGGGTGCAAAGGCACACAGTGTCACAACCCAGGGGCTGCCTCCTTAAACCAGCATCATATTTACAGCTTTATCATCTGCAAAGAGCAGCTGGTGCCTCATCGTGCTGCACACTCCGCAGTGTGACTCTCTAACTTACAGTCTGATTTATGGAGCATGCCTTGCTTTACTCAGTAAAAATTATAAATGGTACCAAAAAAAAAAAAAAAAAAGAAGAAAAGTGACTGAGTCTCTTTACTTCATGCTGTGCCATCAAAACTGACAGGTAAAAGGGCAGATGGGAAAATATTTGTTGGGAATGAAGGAAGATCTACAGAGATCTATCTCAGCTCCCCATGAGGTTATCAATGCCTTGGTGATCCGAGTATTAAAATAACATATTGTCAGAGCCAGGTGCCAGCAGAGGAACAGCCCAGCTATACAGGGCCTCATAAAGAAACAAATCTGTGGTGTTTTCAGTGGCCCATGCAAGGGATATCTGATCCCAGGACTGTCTCTTATTTTGCTTATCCATTTCATTACCCATGGTTGCCTTTCACTGCCAGAAGACAAGGAAACAGCACCGTGAAATCCTCTGGCTCAAGGGGATCGGTTTGGAGATGTTTGGGAAATCTTATGATTTTTCCCTCCATCAAAAAAAAAAAAAACTAATTTCTGATTTCTCAACACAAAAACTTGCCTTGGGAAATGGTTGGGATTGATGGATTTCCCAACTCTAAAACTAATTGTTCTCAATACCTTTTGGAATTGTAACACTATGGGTCTCTGACTTCCTTCAGTGCTTACTTAGAAATACAACCCCAGGGTACCAGAAATGTTTGAGGCGAGAGCAGAGCAGTCGGCAATGACAGGAGTGAAATACTTTGACTGTGCCAAACAAGTCTTGAAGGATTATTATTCCAGTTCTAGCCCAATCTGGAATAGACATTTTGTTTGTTTTCTTTTTTTCTTCTTTTCTTTTCTGTTCTTTTCTTTTCTTTTTTTTTTTCTTTTTTTAAATCTTAAAAATATTCACAGCATGGGAAAATAGCTCTGGGCCAGGCTCCTGCTCTGCCAGAATCCTATCATCTGTGTTGGGACTGCATGGATATGCTACCAGTAGGAAACTGTTGGGAGTAAAGGATAGAGGTACAAAGAGTATTCTTATGGAGTTCCCCATTCCCTAATGACATGAAACTTGGGAAACTCCTGACTAAAGCAGGAAAGAGTGAAAATTAACATATGCATTAAATAAAGTGTTTATTCTGAGTTGTCCAGCACTGGGCTGAATTTTAGTGACTTAGAGGGAGGTATAAATCATTTGTGTGGAGTATCTGAGGTGAATCCCTCTCAAATACCCATCACCCAGAAATGGGAGCTCAGTGACTTCTCATACTTCTGTTTTTCTTAAACTTTTTGCTTACAAAATCAATATCTACCAGTCTTTTGTTTGGCTTTTAATTTTCCCTGAGTACCTCCTCCCATCATTTGGGATTCAGGAACTGCATCCCTGTTTCACTGGAGGAATTCTTTTCCTCAAGGAAAGCTCTTGCTAGTGCTCTGCTCTGCCTCTCCATTAAGATATGATCCTGACATATCTTGGGAACACTGCAGGGTGGGATGCAGGGGGAGCTTTAGCTGCAGCCACTGGGAGTCTCCCTAGAAAAGAAGCTTGTCCAGGCATAATCATCACACATCTCACCCAGTAAGAGCAGACTGCTGCAGAAATAGCCCTCAGGACATGGGATCTTTATCTTTTCCTTGATGACATAGAAAGGCCCCAGTTATACAGGAATCTCACTTCCCAGTGATCCTGAGAGAGGGTACACCAGGGATGGGAAAAATTTAAGGCAAGCTGCAGAACAAAAACGAGGAAAATGAGGGGAAGATATTGCCTGATGGTACGAGGATTCTGGAAATCCAGTATCAGGTGATGAAGTAGAAAAGGGAGGTTGAAATATGGAGAGCAGAAAGGGAAAAATCTGAGGATGAAAGAGAACAGCAGCTGCCAACAGTGTGGCTTTGATGGAGAAAGGATATACACAGCTGCCAAGGTTTTTCTTCCACCTTCATGTGTGAAGACTCATGTGAATTATTTAACGAGCAGATTTACATATTTTGAAATAAATTGCAGTTTATCCTGCCATTGCTTCTTATTTCTGTTGCCGGAAGCTGCTGCTAATTGTGGAGCTCTTTTTTCTGTAAGGTTTTATATCTTATAAGAGGTACTCACCGAGACTCTCTTGCTCCTTCCAGGAGCACACCAGGAGGGGGAAAGGCCCGGGTATGGGATGGCATTTCTCTTATGGTACACATCCAAGTCCCATTTCCCAGTGAAAACACAATCCTTTGTAGATTCCATGCCACTCTTCACCCAGGCTGGGAGGAAGCTGAAGGTGAGCTTGCAAGGGCGTGAAGGGACAGGTCAGGAGACCATACCCTCTGCAGAAGAGCAGGCAAAACAAGTAATTGCAGTGTATTAATGAAGGCTGGGGATAGTTTTCTTTAAATACGTCTGGGGAATAAGCACTACAGAGGTAGGAGAGCTATTTCAGCCAAAGGACAGTGCTGGCATGAGAACAAATGTATATAAACTGGCCATGAATAAACCAGGCTGGAAATTAGTTAAGGGCTTCAAACCATTAGAGCAATTGGGTTTGGAGCAGCCACCCAGTAGGAGCCACAGAGGCAGAAATCCAAATAGCTTTTAAGAGAGAGCAGACTCCAGTTCTGAAAGGACATCGTGATGTGTTGCTGCAACAGCAGGGATTAGATTTGGCAAGTCTGGAAGTCCCTGCCAGCCCCATGTTCCTGTGTTTCAAGCATTTGGGAGGTTTGACTTTTTTTTTTTGTAGATAAATATGGCTTTGTGAGCAAAAGTAAATAAACTGCTGCTGGAAAATTTATTTGAACATTTTTTCAAGGTGTTTTAAAGCAAAAAGAGTTGAAAAAAAAAGTTGAAAGCCAGTTCTCACCTCCCTATCAGTGCTGTGACAGCCTGAGGTGTCTTTTCCAGATAGGGAAGATGAAAAATGAGAACATATGGAAATGTCAGCAACCTGTGGACTCAAAGGGGACATAGAGATGGGGTATCCTGGAGACAGTGACTGCGAAATTTAAGAGGGATACTCCAGTCTTAGGCACGAAAAGTGTCCCACCAGGGGTTACTTGATGATGGATAAAATTGATCTGAGTTTCTAAAACAAATTCCTCCTCACCAGTGTTTTGGTAGCCCTCTGGTTCATGTCCCAAACTAGAAGTGGATCTCCTGCCCCAGCCTAAGTTTTTATTTGCTGTTTCCCACTAAGATGTATCCCAGATCTGTTCTGAACACAAGCTGACTTCTGCACAGGAATGTGGGGATGTCCCTCACAGTTCACATCATGGCCAACAGCAAAGTATAAGGAAGGTAATAAGGAGAAGAACTCTCCCAGATGTCCCAAACTAATACTGGCATCCTTGTAGTAAACAATCATGGTAAGTCCACCCACACACGCCTTTCATATAATTTATTCTTGGACCTGTGGAAACGTTTCAAATCCACAGTATCATGGAGTTTGTGGATGAACAGCCCAATGCCCCACATATATTAGGGACCACCCAGCTGGAAAGCAGCTCAGCAGAAAAGGCACCAACTTGACCATGAGCCAGCAAAGATCCCTTGCAGCAGAAAAGGGCAATGGGATCCTGAGCTGCCCTAGGCACAGCATTGCCAGCAGGTTGAGGGAACTGATCCTTGCCCTCAGCTCAGCACTGGAGAGGCCACAGCTGCAGCATTGTATCCAGTTCTTGGCTTCCCACTATGGGAGAGGTGGACACACTGGAGAGAGTCCAATGAAGAACCGTAAGGATGATGAAGGGACTGGAGCATTTCTTATGAGAAAAGGCTGAGAGCTGGGACAGTTCAGCCTGGAGAGCACTGAGAGCAGATCTCATCGAAGTATATAAATACCTGGAAGAAGGGTGAAAGAGGCTGGAGCCAGGCTCTTTCCAATGGTGCCCAGTGACAGGAACAGAGGCAATGAACAAAAATGAGGACACAGGAGGTTCCTCCTGAACATCAGGAAACACTTAGTTACTGTGAGGGCGATCAAGTGGTGAACAGGTTGAATCCTTTGAGATATTCAAAAGACATTCGGACACAGTCTTGGGCATCGTGCTCTCAGTGGTCCTGCTTGGGCAGAGGGGTTAGACAAAATGACCTCCAGAGGTCCCTGCCAGTCTCAAGTAGCCTGTGATTCTGTGAGTTCCACAGGTAAATTATGTGTTGTTTAAAAAGATCTACTCTCTTTACAATCTGTCACCTACAGTTTTCATTTGATGCCTCCTAATTCTGTTGTAAGAAACAGAAAACAACTGGCTTCTTTCCATCCCTTTTCTCCACCTCACAACCTTGCAGACCTTTCTCACACTCTGGTTATCTGTCTGTCAAATCTTAGTCATAGCTTATTTGGTTGCTACTCACACAGCTGCAGTTCCAGTGCTTCACTTGCTATTTCTGATTTTTCCAAATTTTTCCCGAAACAGCTCACACTGGGGAGCATCAAGACACCAAGAATTCCCAGCTCACAATCAGCAGAAGACACATGTGATGAGTTTTTAGGCCCAAGTCGCATATGGAAGAAGGAACTGAACTCCTAGAGACCATACAGGAGCAGTATTGACTGGTAAGCTGACAGATCAACAGATAGTTTTGAGATGCTGGGTCTATTTGGTTGCACCAGGAGGAGCTCCAGATGGACTTCCTAAACTAGTCCTAAAGCTGTATCTGTTCACACATGCAATATGCCCAAGCCCCAATAAACTGCCTGTCCCCTTAGAGCCAGACAGGAACCTGTCCAAATGCACCTCTAAAGGACTCTGAGCATGATGTAACTGGGGTTCAGCAGTTGCCCCTCTGCTTAAGGTGAGAGGGGTGGAATCTGTTACTAGGGTATTCCGTGGTTTGCCTATGCATCTCCTACTCTCTTTCAGTCAGTGAAACTCTCTTTGTTTGGATCCATCAGTTTCTGGCGTATGAATGGAGAAACAGCAATTGTCAGAGCTGCTGAAGCACTGCAATTTAGCTCCAGGTTGCTGGGCAGCAATATAAACTACTGTAATTTCAGGAGACCCATAGAGGAACTCTTCTCTAATTGCGCCTTTTTGCTTCAGTCAGTAAGAGATGCTTATATGGAGGACAATGAGTCACTATAGGAAACATCAATATGAGAAGTCACTGGGAAGGGTTCAAACTGCCCACAAACTTACTGCAAATTTCAGTTCAGCAACATCATTTCATAAAATCAACCTGCTCTAAAACATTTTTGAGAGCTGCTGGTTTATAAAAAAAAAAAAAGTGAGGACACACTCAAGAAAACTCGCAATAGTAATTCTGTTCCCTAATTCAGAAGGTGATTTCTGGTTCATGGAGAAATGTGGAAGGAAGTCTGAAGCAGCCAAAGGAGCTCCTTGCCTACAGCAAAGCAGAGGGTGAAGCCACGGCTCCTCAACTGGACTTATGGTCAGAGCAGCCCATGGTGTGGAAGCCCAAAGGGGTGGCTTTGGAGCAGGGCTGTGTCCCAGCAGCCTAAGAATGCTTTGAGTCTATGGGAGCAGAGGGGAGTAAGGCTGTGTGCCTGGGAATAAGGCTGTGTGCTTACACCTCAGCCAGTACTACCTGTCCTTTCTCATTAACACCAGCCCTGTTTCCTTGCACTTCCCTCACAGCTCTAAGCCCCGATATTCCTTCTTCTTGCCCCAGCTTCTGGAAACATTAATTAAAAGCAGTCGCCCATCAGTCCGTGTCCGGGACCAGTCCATCGTACTTTGCAGGTGAATGACTTTTCAGTATTCATCAAGCTTCATTCTCTGGTGCTTGGCGACAATTTTATCTTCCTCTGGGGAAACAAAAGAAGGAGAGATGATGTTGCTGTAAAGAGATGCTAATCGCACTATGGGGATCTCCTGAAGAATTCGCAGAGCTCTTTGTTGCGGGATGCCAGGTCTCCTTGTCCTCAGCTCTTTGTTTCTCCTCTGATTTCTGTAAGACGCTGTGTGGGCAGAAAGGGAGAGTAGAATTTATAAAGATATTGAAGGGCAAGGGAAGGGCATTACTTAATATTGCAATGCAGAGATTGCTACAAGCTGTTTTGAATTGGGTCTGCCTTTTTACTGCACGTGTGCAGTGCGAAGCTGACAGGATGGGGATCTGCTGTCACCCTGCATCAGTGGGGTGACTATTTTTGCTACTGTTCTGATTTCTGGTTTCTTTCTGGCTTGCCAAGAGCTGAAAATGCATCAGATGGGCCTCTGAATGTCTGAGAGGCCCTGGCCATACATATGCATTTCTTTTTCTGGAGTTTGAGCGGGCGCTCAGGGAGTCTTTGGAGAAACATGTGGAGCCAGGTGTGGAAGGAAGATGTTTCTGGATGGCATTGACAGTGAATGGTAGATTCAGGTGACTGAGTTTCTTGCAACACTGCCCAGGGGCCAGGGGCTCCTCCTCCAGTGTGGATTGCACAGCCCGAGGGCAGCCTCCTGTAGTCTGTAGCTAGATATGTCCAAGATCTGCCTCTGTGTTCCCAAACACAGCCTAAGAACAAGGTCACCTTCTGCTTGGGTCTTGGCTGCAGGGACAACAACCACCTGGGCTGTAGGTTGCTGTCGAAATCAAGTACTGTGCCAGCAGTTCCTTCGAGGGCTGCTTTGCTACGTCCATCAAGAGTGACTTCTTTGGATTCTTCATCATCCTTGCAGGTGAAGCTACACACATCCTGCAAGTTCTCCTCAATGCCTGAGGAATACATCTTCCCTCAAATGAGTCTGGCATGTCCTGACAGTGCCAGCTATCTGCAAAGCCTTTTGGCTCTGCATGCCATAGCCCAGTGCATGCCACATCCCAGGGGTGTCCCTAGGTGTGCTCCATGGGCTGGCAGCTGCGATCTTTCAAAGAGTTAACTTCCCTCCAGATACAATCAGCAGCTCCCTGAGTGAAGTGACTTGAAACAGGGGCCAGCACACAGCAACACAGAACAGACTGGAGCAAACCATATGCTTCTGCACAAGAATAACAGCATCATTAAAATCCTGAACCAAGAACTCAAAGGAGCATTTGAAGAGTACATAGCAGCAGGTCCTGAATCCTAACTATCAGCTTCTCTTTCCCTTGAATCCTTTGCATGTGCTGAATGTGAAAGTGAAATTTGTACTCAATCACAGCAACTCACTTCCTCCTCAAGTGACTCTCCAGGCATGTGCTCACCTCAGGAGTGAGATGTAGTCTAAAACAGTAGGGAAACAAACAGGTGAAACAACAGAGAGATAAAGAGTAGGGGGGAGAGAGAGAGAGAGAGAGAGACTCCGGTCACTGCTTAAACTTTGCTTATTTACAGCTGCAGCATACATACAAAGATCTATAGCACTTACACCCAAATAAATCCTCCCCTGGAGACAGGTGGCAGATATCCCCCTCCATTATTTACAGCCACTTCTCAGTGAAAACTGCAAGCTGTAAAATGCCCATACAGTGTTGGAGAGATTTATAGTCCTCCTGTATTTCACACAGTGCCTTGCCCCGCTGTGCTGCCTTTGGGGAGACACAGCAAATGGACTCCAAGGTGTTTGACAAAGATGAAGACTCATTTATTACTTGACGCTTTGGAGAGAAATATTTGTACGCAGCAGCCTACACGGGTGGCAAAGGTTAATCCTCTCCTCTCCTGTCAATTCAGCTTTTTGTGAGCAAAGGGAAAGCAGTGGGTTGGCAAGGAGAGGCATGAGGAAGGGGAGCAGCACCAGCGACCCGTGTCACTCCGTGCCCTTTACCAGTGTCAGAGGAGACTGGGGACTTCACTCTGTTGCTGACCCATCACCCTACCAAGCTTGATCTCAGCTTTTTCTTTCACTTATCTTGGTCCTACAGGAGGGGGACTGATGTTTTCACTTCTCTGCAGTAGATGAGATTTCCTGAATTGTGCAGCTAGAGGAGACTTGTGGCTTGCAGGTCAAAAGCATCCATGACACCATCCACCCTGAAATCCCATTGTGATGTGCCTCACCGCCTCTGGCACAATGGGGCACAGGACTACAAGAGCTTTCGGCAAATTTGGCTTCAAAGTGGACTTCAGAGTGTTTTATCCTAGGTTGGGATCCCACAAATACATGTCCTTGTCCTTCTCTGCTGGCAGTGCCAACGGAACTGCTCTCTCATCTCTAAAGGTGATCCCTGTGAGTGGGATTGAGGCAAAGAGCCAGCGTGGTGCCAGCAGGCTGCTAGCACGCTGCCTTCCCAGGATATAGACAAAGAGCTTCAATCTCCGGGGCTGTCGATAGAGTGCTTTCCAGCAGCACTAAATTCTTGCAGAAATTCGAACATGAAAACATAAAAATAAAAACACAGTGTAAAGAACGCACAATAAAAATATAATACCAAATATATCACTTAACTAAAACTGCTGACCCAGCGGCTTTGATGTTAATACATTGTCTATAACTACGTGGCATTCCAGCTGAATACTAACCGGCTGCGGAGCCCGAGCCCAGCCTTGCTTCACAGGTTTCTGGTTTTACTACCCTGATTCCTGCAGTCAGTCTTCCTCTCCTGGGGTTTATTAGGTCTCGTCCCCTGCCATGATCAGCTAAGAGCTGTTTTCACTTTCTCCCCAGTGTTAATTAAAGCTGGGGTGGAGTAACCCCCACAAGACTCCTCAGAGGAGGAAGAGGAAAACTGAGCCCAGCATGATGGCAGGGTTTGATCAGTGGAGAGCTGTGTTAACAAGAGCCCTATGGATGTGAGAGGGATGAACAGTCGGTGGGGAAGGCAGGAACAGATGGTACCCAGCTACATGCAGCATGGTTCCCGGGGTCTGCAGTATATGCAGAAGCTCCTGCTCACCGCTCAAGCTGCCTAATGACAGCACCAGTCACAGCCTCTGCAGAGCCATCTTGACCTGCTCCTTACATGTGGCATGGAGACATTCCAGAGGGGACTAGTCCTGTTCCAGCGCTCACATACTGCTAGGATGGAGCCAGACAGAAATTACTGACCCCTCTTTAATGGTAAGATATGGGGAAGTTCCTGTGCAGACCTGACACAAGGGTGGCAGCTCTGTGCAGTTATTCAACACCCAGGTGCAGGTGAAAGGCTGAGTGAAAGCCTGCCAGGAAGCAAGACAGAAGGGGGACTGCCCAGCTTGGGACTGTTTTAAGCTGTGGCACCCGCAGGCACAACCTTTGTTCCATGCTGGGAAAGGTACCAGTTACTCCAAAAGAATCTGGTCGTTTTGTTGATGGAGCACCCGGTGTGGTCCAGCACAGAATTTCAGTCTCATCTACTGTGGTCTCTGCTGACTCCTGGCAGACAAAGGGTGAGAGAAAGGGATGAAGATGTCCCCTCTATGGGTTAGTGAAGTCTCTGCACTATGGTAGCAGTCAAGGGGCAGGAACTGGGACAGGAGATAAACTGGAGGGCTTAACCCCGGAGGCTTTCACTGCAGATGATCCGTAGATGCTGTTTCAACTACAGCTGAAAAATCCAGCACCAAAGAGTAATGGCCCAGGGTGGCCCTGACCCAGCTCACATTGCTTGCTGAGACAGCAATTGCCAAACAGACAGCTGGGGACTGCTTCCATCCTGAGCCTGTAAATCCACACCACAAGCAGCTCCAGCCACATTCTGTCCTTGGATTTCAACAGGTGGAGTCATGTGGAGCAAAGTGATCCAAATTTTACATTCCTGCAAGGTCATGGTGACCACTCTCTCTTCAAGGAAGAGTATCCCATCTGTGCATGGATGATTTGTGCCGCAGAAGGCAGGTGGTCCCTCTTCTGTCCCTGGCTTAGCTAACACTTACTTCCACGCCCAACCTTCTTCCAAAATATATTTTTATTCTCTAACATAAATCCTGAGAAAAGCATTGAGCAAAACTGTAGCTGTGTTCTGTGTCTGGACCACAGCTCCCTGGAGCTTCTCACTAGGCCACTTCCCTATTTCTGGAAGGAGGATATGCCCTTCACTTCTCTGGCATCCTATTCTTTTGCTGCCTGGTACAGATGTTGGTGCTGGGCTGAGGCTCATGGTGGGCAGTCAGACATGTGCCTGCTGTCTTTAATCACATGGCAGAGGTTAAGAGCAAGGCTGTAGCTGTGGCATGTGTTGGCAGCAGTGTGGCCTCTTCCTGGCTCTCTGAGTTTGGATGCCCAGCATGGCTGGCCAGTGGGGAGGAGAAGGCATTGAGAAAAAGAAATTCTATTCTGAGTCAGTGGAGAAAGTGTCCAATGTGGCCTAAAATGAGAAAGGTAGATAAGAAGCAGCAGAGGAGGCTAAATGTTACCTATATTCTTGAGAGTCTGCCCTTTTAAAATTTTTTTTGTCTACTTATTCATCATTGCAAGGTGGTATTGGGTCTTGCTTTAACCTAGCTCTTGCCCGTAAGTGACCAACCTACAGCAAGCTTCTCTCCTGCATTACTACACAATGTGCTGGAAAAGCTGTGCAAAGCCCTTTTGTTTCTCCAGGCCCCCCAAATTGTCTGGTGATGCTGCTGATTGACAGCAAGGGATATGATGGGGAGCCAGGAGGAGGAGAAACGTTTCCCAGTAATGAGTGATGAGTAGGGAAATCCCTCCAGTAAGCAAATCTGTCTACTAACTGGCAACAGGGAGTAGGAGAGAGACCCCAAGAGTCTCCCATCAAGGGTGTGATGCCTGCCCCTCTCACCCAGTCCTGGATCCAGCACTGCTTCCTGCAGCAGCTTCTGAAGTTGCAGTCCCACTCCACAGTCCATGTGCCTCCTATACTTGGGGAGCATTGAGATGACCCTGCTCTCCCCCCTGCTCTCTCAGGCTCCCTGCTCCTATCAGAAGTCCCAGAGAAGATGATGCTCAGTGAGGGGCTACAGCTTGCCTTGCCATTCATTGTCTGCAGTGTCTTCCACTGGAAGCACTCCCTAGTTTTAATTAAGGCTTTGAGGACCCAAGTCAGGCAGAAAGAATAGAAAATGCTAAGAACAGCTAATTTCTTAAACTGCTCTCTGGCACCTTTTTAAACTTACCTCATGTAGCAAATTAAAAATGCTAATAGATGGCCAATAAAAAAACCCCAAAACCCTTTCTTCTCTGTAATTTCAGTGAGCTGAGTGGCTCTGCATCAATTAGTGGTGGGAAATGAGATTTTCTCCACTGGGAAGGACCAGGGTGGATGCACAGACCCCTAGGCTGGCTTCTGAAACAGTTCATTCTCCAGAATGTCTTCAGCAAAGGCACATGGGGCCATGCTGAGCTGCCCTTCTCACTTTTATAACTCTTACAGACTTATTACTCCTCGTTACCTTTTGTCTCAAGGCAGACTGTAAGTCTGGATATGCAGATGGAGATGGAGAGTTGGAGCAAGCATTGCCCCTTGTTCTTCAGAGGACCTGATCTCATCTGGGTACTGCTTTTACAGCAGCAATTAACACAAAATTATAACAGGCACATGTAGGCACTACCCTTGTACTGTCTTCAGTTGTCTTTGCAGAGATGATACCTGTTATACCCCCAGCTGCTTGCCAGCAGCACTAATGGCTGCAGCGATCGCAGCTTGTGCTCAGCTGGCATCACAGCATCTTTATAAGTTTAGGCAGCAAATGGCCTCTGAAGGCCTTGCAGATCCTAGGGACAAAAGATGGGAAAACCTGGCCTCTTCCCCATCCACCCTCTGTCACTACAGGTTTGCAAATGAAAAATATATATACACCCTTTTTTGCTCCAGTCAGAGGTTTGAGTACCAGGCTCCTACTACCCAAACAAGCACTATACTAGTCAAGAGAAGAGACCTTTTGAGAAAGGGTGGATATTGATGAATACTGAATGGTTTATCCAAAGCAGGACAGCCACCAGAATAGAAATGACAGCTGGAAACCCTGTCTCTGTGTATCTGCATAGGATATAAGTGAATCAGAGGAGAGATGGACCTAGGGTCTCCCACACTCAGCAGATTGCCCAAACATCAGGATGACTGGAAAACATATGAAAAAGTCTGCAGTCCATTGGATCTTCTATGATATCCATCACTGTGGGATTGCTTTTGGGGCAAGAAAGGAGATTTCATTCAGCTCGGAGAAGAGAAGGTTCCAGGGAGACCTTAGAGAACCTTCCAGTGCCTGAAGGGCTACAAGAGAACTGGAGAGGGAATATTCACAAGGACATGTAGTGTGATAGGACAAAGCAGAATGGATTTGAACTGTCCAAGGGCAGGTTTAAATTGTTTATTAGGAAGAAATTCTTTAGTGTGAGATAGTGAGACACTGGCACAGGTTTCTCAGAGAAGCTGTGGATACACCATCCCTGAGAGCGCTCAAGGCCAGGCTGGATGAAGCTTTTAGCAACCTGGTCTAGCAATGGTGTCCCTGTCCACAGCAGGGCATTTGGAACAAGATGACCTTTGAGATCTCTTCCAACCAAAACCATCATATGATTCCGTGATTCTATGACTATGCTATTTCTACTCAACAGTATGAGCTTATTCCCTTCTCACACTGACGTCTACACCCTTTTCATTCTTGTCTCCTGGCTGTCTTTTTCCAGAAATACCTAGCTGTGATCTACAGCTTTGAGGCCTTGGCCCAAGACAAGCTCTCAGTTAAATATGCAGTCCCAGAGTATTGATTTTACAGGTCAGCTGGAACACCTGGGAGGTAAAAAGTCCAGGGAGCCTGAAGGAGGTCATGGACAGCATCACAGTCACACAATTTGGCCTATATCCAGTGGCTCTGCACTTAAAAGCTTTCAGCCAACTAAGTGCAGTCTTGGAGCATCAGGAAGGTCTGAATAATAACTCTTGAGCATGGTTAATGAAACTTCTGATTTTGATGTATTTCAGCCACATCGTGAGTTCCTTCTCCTTCAGCCCTCCCATCACTGCATTGGAGCAGATGGGAAAGAGTAAGAAAATTGCAAATGGAAGCTTCTACCTTCCCTTTGAAATTGTCTTGACTTTTGAGTCCCCTGAGGGCTACGTGAATTTGTTGCACAGCAAGCCCAGTCAAATGAACACTGACACCTTCATAATTGCACAGGGCAGGGAAGGCTGCTTGGTAAGAGCAGGGGGAGAGGACAACAGGTTCCCAGGGCTCCATGACCTCCTCCTTCCGCTGTCACAGCAGAAGCAGAGGAGATAACGCAGCACTGAAGGACCACAGGAGTTTCTGAGCAGTAGCTGGGTTTTGAGCTTGGCTTTCACACACCAGGTGCTTCACGGGGTTCCATGGCTGTTGTGCTCTGTGTGGGTGGGAAGACAGGCTGTTCCTTCTGCTGGGCAATGTTAATAGAAGGGCCCCAGCTGGTGCTCCAGCTGGGTGCAGGCAGATTCCCAGTCACCAATCCCCAGGACACAGCAAAGGAAAAGGAAGAGTCTGTACAGAACTGAGGTGTTGAATACATCTCCTCATGGCCAAAAGACAGGACCAACTTCTCTACACTTGAAACCCCACACCAATCACAACAGGTCTTCATGACAGCAAAGCTAGCTTCCAGTGCTGGAGTGCTGCCACAGGGGATTTTCCTACTGCTTTTTGCAGTTCTGTAGCACATATGCTCCAGGATCACCATCAGCTCCATTTCACTCACAGATACACAGGGAAGAAGGAAGGGCAGGTCCGTAGCTCCAGCTAGGCTCAGTAGAACAGACAGAGAAAAAACAACACAAGTTTGCAGGACCTTGGTGAGCTACATGTCAGCAAATGATGACTGGATGGTGATGGCATTTGCCAGCAGTGAGGATCAGAGTCATGTGCAGTTTTCCAGTGGATGGTTGGAAATTATCTGAAAGCAGTTTCATTACTGCTGGTTTTGAAGATTCACCTTCACTCGTGGGGCAGTGTGCCGTGTTTGGGCTTTGGAAACTTTGCAGTGGTAGCTGGTGTCTAGATATTTGCCTTATTTCAGGTCACTCACAGAGAGAGACTGTCTCAGGACAGGTTGATTTTGATTTCTAGAGTTTCAGCTTTTCTTCTGACACTACAGAGCAACATAGGTGTCACAGCCACAAGGACCACTTTGCCTAGCCAGGACAAACTTCTAAGGTGCTTATCATGCTTTCCCTTTCCTCTTCTGTGGGTCACTGCCTGAAACTCATTGAGAAGAGTAAGTATCTCCATGATTTCCCAGTGGGAGGTGACTGCACTGTAAGCTAGTTGGGCTATCAGCAGATGCAGCTGAGAGCCCCAGGACCAGGGGCCAGGAAGGAGAGGACCCTGCTGCCCTAAGTGGTGTCCATGGGGAGTTAGAACAAAGACATCCAGGGCTATAAGCTCTTTATCTTACACAAACATTAAATTGAATTTAATACAAAGGGGAGAAAAATGAGATTTATATCTTCCAGATTCTGCTGGTCTGGGACACAAACTTAATTAGAAAGACTGAAATGTCATCATCTCCTGGAGGAGGGTGAGCATCTTTTCCCAAACACGGAGTATCTTTTTTGGATGTGCTCACTGGCCAAATAAATGTAATCTGCTATTTCTTAAATGGCAATGTCTCATTGCAAAGAGTGGGGAAATGACCCTGTGGAAAAAGAAAAATCCTCTGCTCACCCTATAGTCCATTTAGGGAAAATCATTAACCTGTCCTATCCTGGATTGTAGAGGGAGTCCTGGACCTGATTGTGCTTTTGCTGCTCTGGGGACAGTTGGAAGCACAGCTTCTCCGAGGCAGGCAGTTCCTGGCTGTGCAGCAGCTGCAGGTAGGGCAGAGAGCATATGGAGAAACACAGGTCTGTGCCTCTTGGTGCCTGCCTCAGCTGTGCAAAGCATGAGCTGAGGAGAGCTGCAGTGACAAGGAATGTTCTTGTACTACTAGATGCTGACATCTCCAAAGGGCCTGTGAATTCTGCAAGTGATCATTTAATCTAGCAGGCAATGAGCAGTCTGACCTTGACATCTTCCTAATGGAGTAAGTGGTATCCATACCTGCAGGACATCAGGTCTGTGGTTCCCAGATTGGGACCTGGCGTGTATGGCATGACAAGGAAGTCACAGAAGATGACCTGTGGTTGTCCTTGAGAACTGTACTAGTCAATGTTTCTTCCTCAGTGGTACAAAGAGCCTTAAAACATTTTGCCTCTACCATGGGATAAGAGCCAAGGTCAGACTGTTCCCATGGAGCAGCCAGGTCATGGAGACATGTTTGTGCAGTGTTTTGTGTTTTCTATTCCAGCTCTGCTCCATTCTCTGCAGTCTCTCTCACAGCACAGGGAGGGTGTGTGCAGGATGGAAAATTTGGAGGTTGGAGAGTGTGAGATGAAAAGCAGAGATAGGGTGGAAAGCAGGGGCTAGAAGAGGAGAAGCATGCTGTAAGAGACTGGGGGATGGAAACAGCCCTGGGACTGGAAGCTTGGTTTAGGGAGATGTAAGAGTATTGAAGTAGAGATGGAGATGCAGATAAAGATGCAGATGGAGAAGGAGAGAGAGAGGGGCTGGACGGGTCTGTAGGTGTTTGTGGCAGTTTGCATTGTCTAACTGAGTCCTGAGTTTTGTGGGCTCCTGTGCATCAAAATATTTGAAGACATGTATGGGGAACAATCAGGCAGTGGTGATGGGAAATAGAGAAAATGAAAGTTCAGGACCTCTCCAGAGATGCTTGATCCTGCCTCAGAGGAAGGGAGAGAATAGATTACTCCCTGAGGTCATGCAGATCTGACCTGAATTCCCAGCTTTCGGGCAGCTTGGCCAAGGATATGACATATCATCTCCACAAAGATATTTGCATTCAGAGAGAGAAGAGCCCTTTCTCCTAGCAGAACCTGCTGCTGGACACTACTGCATGGGACCATCCGACCTCTCATCTACATGAGGTGAGAGCATCACATCTTACCACAGCAGGAGATACTGTGGCATATCCCTTGATGTGGTGTGGCAAGGCAGAGCCTGTAAACTGCTGGCTTCCACCAGCTGTGTCAGCTGTGTCAGTACCTTGCAGGGATAAGCCTTGTTGTGCTCTTGGGACAGGCAGCAGGACCTAAAAGGGCAACACTTGACTATGTTTGGAGCCTCTTGTGAAGTCAATCACATCCTACCTCCAGGATTGTTAAACAGCCACCCAGTGAATCCCAGGGCAGTGGTGGAAGGCTGTGCCAGGGATGGTTGTGTAGTATCTTCTACATGGTATTTTCTGAAGGAATTGTGGGATAAATGGAGGCAAACTCAGACTGAGCAGCCTTGGCTTGACCCTTCTCCAGGCCACTCTCGGATACACCCTTAGAGATAACAGATCCCAATCTGCCTTGATGGCAATCCAACACGCGAGCCCTGACATCCAGTCAGTTTGCAAAGGAGGCTGATCACAGGTCTATGCCAATGCAAAAGCATAATCTGGGCATGGCCATGAGACTAGAAGTCCTTTCCAGAGAGGTGTCAAGATGAACAACACAAATAAGATGCTTCCAAGGAAGACTGGGGAGTATCTTGAGTGACCTAACAAGGATGGGTCGTAAGCCTTGCGCACAACAACAATGGTCTGTCTGCTCCAATATGGCCCACAAAACACACTCTCCTTCCAGCTGAACCCCATGAAGCCATCAATTTCTCAGTTTCCCCTCAATTACAGAGATCAATGACCCCTTAGCTCTGCTTTCCTCCATACATTTCCTGCTTCTTCCAAATGTGGAGCAGTTAATTGCAGTTCACTCCTCGTACTAATGTTTCCTCCCGCTCTCACTTTCTCTCTCTCCTGTAATTTACTGACATTTCCTAAGCACGTTTAGGCTATGTTGGCAGCTGGATTCTGCGATAAGATTTTTTGACATCTAGTGATTGTTGGTCGATAACATTTCTATCCCATAATGAACAGTGGAGGGGAACAGGGAGGGGAAGAAAGGACAAGGAGTGATCTTCAACAGTTAGGAGATGAGATCATTATCTCTTGGAAATATGGGAAAGGCAGAAGTGAGAGCAGAGAGGCAATGCTGTCATCACATCTGAGAACAGCCTAATAATCACCTTCCACAGGCCAGGCAAGGTTTGGTACAAACACAGGTGTCTCCAGCTCCAGCCTTGGGATCTCTCAGAGAAGGAGTCTGGTCACATTGCAGGGGACAGGCAATGTGGTCAGGGAGGGGGAAACACAGGTCTCTCTTTCCCTCCAGCCAGCAGTACTGCTTGCTGTTGGCTCTGTCTGTGTGCTCCTGAGTGCTAGCAGGCAGCCAGCACACTGCTGGGATGTCCGGGGTGTGGAGGGTAAATGAGCCTCTTCCCTCCTGTGGGATCACATCTCCCTCTCCTTCCTGCTCCTTCAGCTGATCTAATTTAAAGACCATGTCTGCACTGACAGACCTGTGCCTGCAAATTCCAGCCTGGCTGGTGAGCTCAGTGAAGGCTGAGGAAACAGTGCAAAGCTCCTTGTTCTAGGCACCATCCAAAAAATTCAAGGCTGCTAAAAGTCAGAATTTTTATGCTTCGGTTATAAAGACTCAACTGCATTTGACCTGAGGTGGTAAGGCTTCAGAGTCCCCCACTATCACAAAACCACAGAATCATAGAAATTTAGAATAGTTTTGGTTAGAGAGAACATTTTAAAGGCTATCCAGTCCAACCACTCAGCAGTGAACAAGGATATCTTCAGGCAGAGCAGGTTGCTCAGAAGCCCCATCCAGCCTGATCTTCAATGTGGAGCATTTACCACCTCTCTGGACAATGAGTGACACTGTTTTACCACCCTCATAGCAAAAAACCTTCTTTCTTATATCTAATCTGAATCAACCCTCTCTCAGTTTAAAAGCATTATCGCTTGTCCTTTCACACTATGTGAGGTGGACTTGCTGTTTGGGGTTTTGCTTGGCTTGGGCCTCTGTTTAAAAACAGGCTGAATGCACCTGGATACAAATGCTATCTCTGATGAAGAGTGCCAGGCACTAAGCACTTCCTGTGCAGGCTAGGAAGATGGATAAGGAGTTATGTTCTGGTTTTGACACAGCCACTGTGTGTGGAGTTGGCATGAGGACTCTCTTAGTCCTTCTTTTGTCTTCCAGGCTGCAAAAGGATGATGCTTCCGAGTCAGGAACTCCTCTGGACAAGAGCTGCCTATTCCTTGGCTGCCTGGCATGCCCGAGTTTTCTCCTGAGATCCCAGCCTAACACTCTTCATCAAATATCAAACCTAAAAGTGGTTTGATGACCTTGAGCTTGTGGCATAGGTCTTGTGCTGCTATGTGAGCCTCACTGGGCACTGATCCATACCCTCAACACTGTGGGATGAAACTGCAGCAGTAACCTGAACTAGAAGAGAGGTGCCACCCCTTTGGGAAGTGCAGGGTGCTTGATGCTCGCATGGAGCAATGGGAGATGAAATAACACGTTTCACATGCTTCTGACTCCATGCCCAGTCAGATCTTCAGTGGAATATATCAGCTGAGAACCACAGCATGCAGAGATTCACCAGGCATCTAAGCATCTGCCTGTCACTGGCTAATGGTATTGCAGCCTTTTGCAGTCACAAAATCAGTGATGGAGTTAGTGAACAGAGAGCTGCTTATTGGTAAGGAAGTCCCAGCGCAGCAGACTGCTGCCAGCAGGGATGATATACTGGGGAAGCACTACAACATGGCTGTCCTGCTGTATTTGTTTGAGATGGACCCTCCTGACAGCTTTCAGACACTCCTGGTGAGCCTCACTATGGTCACCCTTATCCACTCTGTGACAGGGCCTCCATCTCTACTGGCTACAGAGGGGATTGAAAGCAATGACACATCTTTTTAAGAAGCCAAGCTGAAATGCAAATGGGGTAAGGCTGGACCTAGGTCTCTTCTACTGCCTGCCATCCTTTTCATCCCTGGAGTCTGAACGATGCTTAGCTCTGCTTCTGTCCCTGACTTATCCCCAACCCATCCCAAATTTATACTAAAGACCATAAGGACGGACAGCGAGGGTCAGAAACAGCCTCCTCCTCCAAAATCTACCCTCTGCCACTTCCCACTAGTGAAAATTTTAGAGAGAAACACTAGAGACAGGGCGCATATGGCCATACCCTCCCCACTCCCACACCTCTCAAGATGGTATCTTTGCCCTTAATAGCTCTTGATGGGATTTTTTTTTTTCCACTCATGTTACTTAGTTGCTTTTGGAAACAGTTGAAACTCTTGTCATCTACAAGATCTGCTGGCAACAAGCTCCACAATTTAAACATATACTGGGGGGGTGGGGGCGGGGGTGGGGAAGCATCCTTTTGTGTTCATTTTAAGTCCATTGCTTGGTGAATTCCCTGGACACTTCTCCGCTCTTGCATTGCAAGCAACAACAAAAAGAAATACTTAATTTTCCACCTTCTTTTAACCTGTCAGGTTATTCCCAACATCTCCATTCAAGCTTTTTCTCTGTGCTGCAGAGTCCTAAATGATTTAGTCACTTTGTGTCCAGAGCTGTTGTGTGCCTCTGATCAGGCCTGTCACCTTCCCTCTACTTCTTCCAGCCCTGTTTCTTGTCTGAGACAGAGGTCAAGGCTACATGGCAAATCCGAGATGCAGCTTCGCCGTGGTCTGTGTGATTGCACAGACGTCTTTTCCGTTCCTCCCCCAACAAAGCACAACTTTCTGTTTGCTTTTTTGGCTGCTAATGAATAGGATGCTGGGACTTCTGTAGATCTGCCCACACCAAACCCACTTTCAGGAGGATAATAGCTTGTTCTCTGTCAGATACAGCTTTGCGAGACTCTTTTTGTTTTTTTGCCCAGGTGCATCACTTTGCATTTGCAGGAGCCACATGGAGCTGATGGAGCTACAGGATACTCACTGCAACCACCATAACTGATTCAGGTCACGGTGTGGAAGAAATAAACTAATTCAGCAGAGGGTTCCTGCACCCCAAATCAGGCAGGGCAATGCGGGGCAGGGTTTGCTTTAGGCTGTTAAAATAGTAATGTCTCTGCTGGTTCCTGACCTGGATTTTAAGGATGTCTAAGACACTCTCCTCTCCTCGACCCTGCTGCTGTCTCTCATGGAAGAAACAAAGCCTCTGCCTCCTCAACACACCCTTTCTTCCTCTTCCTCTTACCACTGCTCTTAATTTGGTCCCTCATTTACTGGATCAAGGAAAGAGGAGAATCCCATATGTTCTTACCAATCCACCCAGATAAAATTAATGGGATTTCAGGCTGACAGGACTCAGAAAAGGCTATTTTATCTGACTGAGAAACACAACCACATGCCTCAGACTATTGAAGAATTACCTGTTGAGAGCCAGAAATGAAGGAGAGTAGCTGCTGGATGCTCTGTTTGGTTCTTAATATCATCCAACTTTTAAAATCCCTTAGTTATCAGATTCTGCAGATCAGCTTAAAAAAGAATTGCAAGATCTAAAAAATGGGAAGCATTTGCTCTTTGCTATATTAGGAATACATCGCCCAGCTTTTCTCTCTGCAACTATGACAGCAAAGACTATACTCCAGAAACTGAAAAAAAAACAAGCTGAAATTTCCTGGAAATAGCCCATTTCCACAGTGGGGAAGGGATTAAAAAAATTAACAAGAGTCAATAACTTATCAAATGTGAACTTTGGATTGTCTTTTCCTCTATATAGTTATCAGGATAGCAGGCAGAGAGGGAAGTAACACCTGAGGAAGGACTCTTCCGGATGTGCTTGTGGTGAGGATGCTCCAGGAATGGGACATCTGATTTTTGTGTTTTCCTCAGATGGGAAAAGGAGCTCAAAGGCATTTCTTCACAGTCCTCCCAGCAGAGGGAACTATCAGTCCTTGCTGGAGGCAGGTTACTAGGAAGCTGGGAGGTTTCACAGAACTTCAGAACACAGGTAGAGGGGTATCTGCAGTCTGCATTGGGGGCCACAGGCTGCTTGTTCATGTGCTGAGGTGGTAGGAGATGTTTGCAACCTCTCAGGGTTGTTCCACCCTCTGAATCAGAGCTCACGAAGCAAAGGCCAAGCCCTGCTTCGTCTTGGGTAGGGTGATGGTAGCTTCTGCCTCCTCTCTTAGTTGCCCCCTGCACCAAGATGGTTCTATTCCCCTCTCTACACACACACTTCTGTAGAAAAGTAAAGGGCAAATGGATGCTCCACTTCTCCCCTAGCACAGCCCCTGCCTGTAGAAATCCTGCCTGGATTTGCCATCCAATGTCCAAAGCCCAGGTTAGCTTTTCTCCCAACGCTCGAGGGGCATCATAAGCTGCTGGACTGCTGCACCTGTGATAAAATCTCATTTTTATTTAAGAAGTATCATAAAAATGCTGAAAGCAAAAATCAACCAAATAAACCCCAAAATCTATATGGGAAAAGCTGTATCTAAGGCAGTAAAGTAAAAAACCACCAAATCTGTGGTTGCTGGAGCACCTTATTTCTTCCTCTTCCCACCTGTGCTGTCTTTATTGATGCTCAAACTTGCCATTTCTTATAGACCCCCATAGCTCATTTAATCTAGGAGGTAGGTGTATATAAAGAAGATAAATTAAAATTACCCAGATAACCATGAATTTCTTTTTTTTTTCCCCAGTTTTTTTCCAGCTTGGCCTGAGGAATGGACTTCTCGGAGCAGCATTCATGTGATGCCGCTGTGCTTGTACACACAGCTGGACACACATACACACAAACACACACACACACACACACAGACACTCACATACATGCTGTGGCCACGCTTGTGATGCAGGTAGTGGGTCTGCAGGGAGATGAGTGACTCCCAAAGAGCAGATTACACCTCTCTTTGCAGGCACGTGAAAGCGCTCAGTGTGCTTCAAGCACAAGTAAATGGCTAATGAGTGGAGGAAACTGGTGTTTTATTGTGCAGTATAATAGAATAGCAGAGCAAAACACAATAAAAGGCAGACAGCCACATCTCCACAACGTAAACCTGGCTGGGCTTTGCAGCACTTGGGGTCTATTACACGAAACCCTGTGGTCTGGGGAAGGCAGAGGATTTCTGCTCCATTTACTGACATTAAGCAGGGCTACTGCTAGCATAGATTCACCCTGTTTCAGCCACCTGGCAGGCTCTGCTGCAAGTTGGCTCTTCCTAAGATATCCCTGGAGTTACCTCAGGATATCCACACAGGAGAGCTGGATGCTCCTGTAGATGTCACAACAATCGAGCCCGACCCTTCCCAATATCGCTGCCTGTTAGGGTTTTTTTTGGCATGGTTTTCATGTTTTTTCTTGGCTTTTCTTGTTTTTCAAGTCCCCAGTTATAGTCCAGCCGTGGCAGCTCAAGGCTCCCAAGATGGCTGGTATATCCCAAGGCCTTGTGCTCATGGCTTACTTTGACTTAACAGCCTGCTTCAGAAGATGAATGAGCCTTGTTAACCAGCAAGTGGCTCTAGGGAGGGACCAAGAGCTAACACACATGCCCAGAACCAAGAAACTGGGTTCTCTTCTGTCCTCTGCTTTGATGTCTTGTAATGCACATCACACCTTAGAGAGGGAGATTCAGAACTCTGCAATTAGGGCTGGTTCATTAGCATTCATTAGGCATATATCGTTCCTGAGCTGCAGAAGCTCTGGGCTCTTTCAGACTGTGCTATCCAGCATCTTCATGAAAAAGTCTTTTCTTCGTTTCTCTTCCCAGCCTCATGTGAGCCTTTTCCTGTTCTGACCATTCCTGCTGTGATGCTGGGCTCTGGGCTGTGCTCAGGTGCTGATGGTCCTTGACATCTTCATCAAAGATGCAGGAGAAGGCAAGACCCCAGGTGCATATGAGCCTGCCAGAGTAGAGGTTATCTGTGCTGGGGAATTTAGACTTGTTTCACTGCAAAGACCTGCCCATGGCTCCAAAAGCAACACAGATGGGGTGCTTTGTCAAGACAAACTTCACATCCCCAAGTAATCCCATGCTGCTTGCTTCCTTCTTCCTCCAGCCACCCCTTGTGCTGTAGAAGAGCCTCAGCCCTAGGTAGCTGCTCCCTACCCAAAATCCATCCCTCTGCTCATTTTTGCCAGTACCCTCTAAATCTTTTCCAGCTTCATCTTGATTAAAGATGAGGAACAGAGCCACGTACATCTTCGCCTGGGGCACACACCATAATGACGTGGCATTCCTAATAATTCCTGCCTCTTGCTTTGCAATTTTCATCACCACAGTTCACCAGGCCGACAATTCACAGAGGTGTCTGGCTACACGATTTTTTTCTGTGTAGCAATGCCTTGTTCAGAGCAAAGCAAGTGCTTGGAAAACCTAAGGAAGCTTTTTTTGATATAGGTTTTCTTCCATAGGCTGATGGAGCAGTGAGAGTGACTCCTGACAAACACCTCCTGGATAATGTATAATCCATATATGCACCTGCTGCAGAGCCTGCCCTCTCTTCCTGCCATGCCTACATTCCCCACAGCTGTGTTTCACCCATCACTGCTCCAGTCTACTAGCACAAACCTTCCCAGCAGGACAGAGCCTGAAATTAGTTGATGTTGCTCCTGTATTTTTCCTCCCTGGGAAGCAGTGAGTCCTCTACGTGGGTCAGCGCACGTGTGTGGATGTGCGAGAAGGCAGCGAAACTGGGATTGTGATGATCACTGTAGAAAGGTGGCTTTCCACAAGGGCTTCTTGAAGCAAAGAGTCCCACAGGGAAGCAAGAGCCATGCTGGGAAGACATCAATGATCTGCAAGGCAGACATGGCACAGGAAGCCCAGGGAAGAAAAACGGGGTAATTCCACCAACCCTCCCTCAGTGGTGTCCTCAGCCATCCTTGTGACAGCATCTCACCCAATGCTGTCCAGAGCCTGTCTCTGCACCTTTGCTGTATGTTGAAATGTTGTCTTAGAGAAGCACAACTCCACACATGATACCCGAGGGCAATGGACTGGTTTAAAATTATGACTCCTCAAGAAAACCCAACCAACCAAACAAAAAAACAATCCTGATATCATGGATGGATGTGCATGAGAGGGTGGAGGTAGGGTTGTAGGAAGAGTCATATCATGGGGTCAGCTCAGGTGTTTGATTGCTGAAGTATTTGGGGAGATGGCTGTCCAGAAGACCTGTAGTGAAAGGAAACAGGATGCCTCGCAGATGAGGATGAGGGCAGCTCAGTTGTGCCCAGATAGTCAATGGCAACTAATAGGTTAATAAGGCAAAGTCCTGCCTAAATATAACCACCATGCTGCAGGGTGGTTAGGCCATGTCCCCAGCAGGTCATTCTGGTCCTGACCTGACCCAGTCGCAGGGACACGAATAGCCATCTGTGAGTTTTTGGTGTGGAAAATATTACTAATTAAAATTAAAAAAAGGAAAGCAAAACATCTGTACTCGGCGGCATCTGTCATTCTTGCTTCTTCAGGGCATCGTGCTTGGAAACTTTAAAACAAGAGGGTATTTTTAGTTTGAAAAAAAATTAAAAGCATAATTTTAAAATTGAAAAAAAAAAACCAGCCCAACTTTCTTTTTTTCCCCCCATTCCTGTCTATGCACCCAAGGAGAAGCTCTCTAAGCTCCTGCCAAGGAGTCAAGCATGGGGAGGGAGTTGGTGTGCAGGAGGGCAGGGCAGGGGCAGTCCTGCCCCTCCACATCGAGACCTGATTTTCTTCTCCAAAAAGGAGGGGAGCAGGAATAAGGTCTGACTCCAGGGCTGCCTCTGCCCCTTAACCCGCTGACAGTGTCACATACGTTAACAGCAATGTTTTGTTAATTAGGGCGGGGCTGGGTGGAGACAGGGGGAAGCAAATGGGGCGACTTTAAGAAGTCTTCCCTGCTGGCATGTTGGAAGAAAATAAATAAATAGATGTCCATGGCAAGCCAGTCAGAAACAATGATAATGTAGTTTGGTGAAAAAGATCAGGGAAGGCAGAGAAGAAAGCAGCTGACACCAAATGAGGGGCAGGCGTGCAGGTGGTGCGTGCCCTACCTGGGTGGTCACAGCCCCCAGTTCAGCCCCATCGTGCTTCCCACTGGTCTCTCACTCCATCTCCCCACCCCACGGATATCCAGAACCTGGTCCTTAGCCCCTGTCCTGCAGTGCCCCTGTCTCAGAGGCACCATGCACTGCCTCCAGCCTCCAGAGCTCTGGAAAACAGGAAACAGAAGCCAAACGCTTGCCTAAACATCATTCATCTCCCCCACATATGAAGGTGCCCTTGCCTGCCTCTCCCTTGCCCTAGAGCCCTTGCTGCCTGCTGGCAAAAACCCTGCACTTCGAGATTGGAGGGTGACTTGCACCAGAGTCAGCCCCAGACCTGTTCTGCAGATCCGTTTATTCCTGCAGCATCTGGGATGAGCTAGCTGGAAAATGGCAAGGCTTTTCTAAAGGGCAGCAGAATTGTTTGCAGTTTTTCTCATGAATATTTTCTTGATTTTTAGCTGGTGGTAAAGTTACCCCAGGGCTTTTGTGGTTGCCTGCTTTAATCTTGAGAATTTTGCAGTTATTAATCGGAAACCTGCAAGATTGTGACTGAAGCAGAATTCTTTGTTTGGAGGGCTGTGTTTGCAGTAAATACAGAAAGGCCAAGAGGACAGAGCCAACAGGGAGGTTTGGGATGGTGTGTAACACTGCTGAGTGCTGCACAATGCTGGCCAGTGGAGCAGGTCGCTGCATTGTCCAGGCTCTCCTTTACCCCACGGATCACTCACTTCCAGGAATTTTATCCGTGGTGGTGGCACTGGCCTTTGAGAGCAGGCTCATAATTTTTTGGCTGCCACCAATATTAAGGGCAGTCACCCATCCTCTCCATCCACAGCAAATTTAAAGCTAGGGAGATCCATGTGGGAAATGCCAGGATTTATTCAATGGCCAGGCATGACAGAGGATTCTTTCTACCCATAGATGAGCCTTTCTTTATAAGGTAGGCTCAAAACAAATAATTTCTGGGAGTAACCTAAAAGGTACAACTGGTTTTAATACGTATTTAGGTGTGCACTGCTGTCCGAGTGGGATCATCAGAGGGATGTTCTCTTCCTGTAAGCAGACACCTTCATCTCCTGAGCATGGTGGAGAGCATGGGGACCTGATCTCGTCTCTCATACCCTGATGCCCTCCCAGCAGCAACATGCCCTTGCCCTGTGTCCTGTCCATCACCCGTGCCACAGTCACCTTTGCAACTAACAGGCAGGGGTGTTGGTCTGAAAGAGAAATTTGCTGTCTTGGGAGGGGTTATCTCCACCATCCTTATTCCCCTCAAAAGATAAACCTGCAGCACCAGGACTCTGGGTAAGATGTGGTTTGCCTCTCTAAAATCAGTGTGGAATTGAGGATACAGTTCTAGGCAGGGGTGATGGATGGGTGGGGGGAAAAGCAGGGCAATCTGTGACTCTGAAAGCCTTTGCACTTTCCAGACAGATGGCACTTGGCAGAGGCTGCTGTTGTGCTGCTTGTGTTTGAAGCCTGGCTTGCTTTTCTAGGGGAGGACAACCCACAGAGGGGAAGTTGTAAACACTCCCAGCCCCTGATTCTCCCTGATATCAACCCACAGCTCTGCCCGGAGCCTGGGGCTGCAGCAAACATACAGCATTTTGGGCAGCAAGTGCTGGTTTGTAATTGTAGGGGCACTTGGGAGCACATTGAGCAAGGGCAAGGCAGGGACACAAGGCAAGTGCTGGAAGGGAAGAGCACAAGTTGTTTAGTCCCTGTTTCTCAACAACTCACGTGGAGGGCAGCTGCTGTTTGGAGGGTTTGGGGATTTTGATTATTTTCCGAAGGGCTTCCAGGTCTGCCTGCCCCAGGATCTGGGATGTGCCAGGCGACTGTGGGCACGTGCGTGTGCAGGAGGAGAGCCCCTCGCACACGCGGAGCTGCCGCAGGGACAGAAGCACAACCCCGCGTTGCCTCAGCTGCAGCCCATTAGCTGACCATGCTCTCTGCTCCTAAATCATTTCCTGAAGGGCTTTTTTTGAAACCAAAAAGAAAAAAAAAAAAATCCCCCCTCAAGATGGTGGTGGGGGCAGGGGGGGGAGGAAAGTGGTGAAAAGTTCAAACACAGTCTGATGTCCCGGAGCTGCTTTCATGCCCGGCTCCATCTACCAGGAGCCTCGTCCTGGTGTGCGAAAGGTAACGCTGAGCACCGGCGCTCCCTCCCCTCCGCGCGGGGGTGGGAGCCCAGGGACCCAGACTGAAGCTTTTGTCTTTTTTTTTTTTTTTTTTTTTTCCTGCTTGTGACTTTTTAGCAGTCCTTAGGGGACATTCCAAGTATGTGGCCAGGCATGGAGATAGTTTAAAACACATTAAGTTCACGGACAAGGTGTCATTAGGGCTTCTTTGGAGGGGGAGAGAGGGAGAAATTATTTGAAGTTCATTTGCCCAGAGGGAGTGCTCTCTGAAGAGGAATGGTTTCGGGGCACGGCGGGTCTGTTTCAGGGTTTTTGCTCTTCCTGCGACTTCGAGGAGCTGTTTCTTTTGAAGACATCAGTTGTTACGGCGCGGGACGGGGCAGGGAACAGAAAGCATCAAGAGTATTCTGCCTGCCCTGCCTTTAAAGTTGCTCTCCCCAGACTGTCTAGGAGAGCGGGTCGGAGCCCGAGAGTCCTGTTTCGTGGGAAATATCGACCTCTTTGTTGTTGTTTTTCCAAGTAGGAATGAAAAATGTAAATTTCTGGTCAAGCAAACATTCCTCAGGGCTGTTCTGGAAAATTGAAGCGACACTTTCTCAGCATTTTTGTTATATTAAAATTCAGCATGCAAATTGGGGGTGTGATATATATTACATAACATACTGTGAGTGAATCACAATAGAATATAAAGTATAAATCTAAACTTTAAATTAAATGATTTCCCCTAAATATGTTACCAAAATGATACTTTTCTGGCAAAATGTTTGGATTCTACTGAAGCAGTTTCTTCTTTTGTTTTGGAAAACTTGCCTGTTGCAAACAAATCTGAGCCGTCCGCAGGCATCGTCCCAAGCCAAGCCTGCCCTTCCTCGGGGCCATCTTTCCATCAGGACCATCTCCTCTGTGAGGAATGGGCTCCTTCCACTGCTCCCTGCACAGATTTTGAAAGAGCTTCCTTGTGGCAGGGGCTGGATTTTTACCAGGAATGCTGGGCTCCAGATTCACCTTGATACCAGTCACCCACTTTCTGAGGGAGGCAGGAGAAAATTGGCTGGACCTGGGAGAGTTTCTCTTTTACTCCCTGTAGTAAGCCTGCAGTAAGTCCTATATTAGAGCTGGGTTTTGTTTGTTGGTGGTTTTTTTTGGTTGGTTGGTTTTGGTTTTTTTCATTTTTCTTTTCTTTTGGTGCTGCTGTTCATTTGAGGAATGATGCAAGCAAAATTTCCAAGCCCTCACAAGCAGAAATGCTACTTCCACACATGGACTGAAGCATGTTCTGGGTGCTGAGGAAGATGAGGAAGGTGGATAAGCCTGTGCTGTCAGTCACTGGTTGCGCCAGAAAGACTGGTGGAAGCCTGGTGGACTTAGGAAGAGTTGATTCAGTTTGTTACATGGCCTGATGGTCACTCAGGAAGCTGGGGGTCTGGCCAGCTCACTCAAACAGTGAGACCTTGCTCTGCCCTGTGAGGGTGGGGCATGAGGCACCAGTTCAGCAGTTCTTCCTCATGTCTGTGTCACCACATGATCTGGGGAACCTCTTATATTCAGGTCTGCCTTGCTTCTCCTCACCTGAGAGATGGGAGAGGAAAACACCTGCACACAGCCTCTGGAGAGCTACTGCTGCTAGAGCATCACTGGAAAGTGGTTTCTCTCTGGCCTTCCTCAGGATTGACTCTGTATTAAGGAGGTCCACAGGGATTCATGTCCATTCCCACCATTTTGGATCAGCCCTGCATGAGAAGGAAAACAAAGGGACGATCTGTGGGACAACAGCAGGTTGTGCTTCCTTCTATCTCTGGGCAGAGCTGGTCAGTGGCAGGCACAAGCCCCCATGGCACATATAGCAAGGTCCTGACAGGCCTGTAGTCTCACCAGCATCCAGAGTGGCACTGCATTTAGCTCAGGGCTGTCACACCACAAGGTGGTAGCACTGCTGTGCCTTACCTCCGCAATGGGCTGCCCCATAGTGATGTCCAGGTGTCTGGAAACAACCCTGGTACATGTGAAACCTCAACAGGAGACAGCAAAGGGCTGTTTTATTCTGTAGCAAAAGAAAACAGACATGGAATGACTTCTGAAGTTTTGAGACTTGAGCACTTACTCCACCACTTTAAGAAGGGGAAAAGCACCTTTTGAGGGCACAGCTAACTTTGGATTTACATTGCACAGGAGATGGACCATAACTGCTGCAAATCTGCCTCAGGCAAAGGAGGTACATAAACCTGAGCATCCCAAGCTGGTGCTGCATTTGTCCCTACAGCTTGATGGGCCTGGGGGGATATAATTCCATGGGGAAGGTACTTCTCGTGCAAGCTGCAGCATGGAGCCAAAGCCTGGGGCAGCTGCAGAGCTTGAGAGTTGCCTCAATGCAGCAAGAAGCCTTCCAGCTTCCCAAAAACTCTCTCTCCTGTCTGTCACTGCACTGGTGACACAGACAGTGTATGAGGCAGGGCTACAATAGTGATTTAATTGGATTTTAAAAGCTGTCTTTTTAAATTTGACAAGAAACTGAGAAAAGCAGTGTTACTATGTAGCTACTATGTAGCTGTGGGATGGTTTGGGGAGGTATATTTGTTAATGACAATTGTTCCAGTGAAGGCAGAAAGAGACATTCTGTCCTTAGCCTGTTTTTTTGTCCTCTCTAAAGAAGTAACCAGATTGGCAGGTTAAACCCAGGGCAGGGGTTTAAGCTGGAATTGAGTGGGGTGGGACCTGAGTCCCAGCTCTGTGGGAAGGAGAGGTGTTAGCACTGCTCCAGGAGGGCACTGATTGAAAAATAAAATCTCTCAATCTTTAAAAATGTCTTTGTAACGGTAAAGAAGGTGGAAGGAGGAACTGTGGGGTCTGGGAACAAGGTGGCTGTGATCAAAGCCTCACCTAGAAGCTGTTAACTGCAAAATGATGCTTTGATGATGTGTTACCTGTACAGCAGCTGGCAGGGCCCCCCTGGATCAGGCGCCACCCCCAGCTCTGCAGCACCTGCACTGCAGCAGTGCTGTTCTTCATGGGGCAGACATGCTGGGGAACACTGTTCCCCAGGACACGGGCTGGTGTCCACAGCTAGGACAGACAGCTAGGACAGATCTGACAGCTAAGAAGGTGCAGACCTCAAATGGTGCCACATAAGGCTACAGCAGATCCTTAGTCTGCACTGCTGCAGCCAGCCTTGCTGGGACAGACGCTAACAGGAGAAGGTGAATGATGTTAATTAACTCCATCCGTTTCTAAAGTGTGATTGTTCTCCCATCTCTGCACAGCACAGTCCAGGGAGAGCATCTGCCCTGAAGGGCTTACAGTGAAACCATGGGGTGAGATAGTGTGGGGAGGCAGAGAAGATATTCTCTGAAGATAGATATATAGAAGATTTTCTATTCGCAGTGAATAAAATCACAGAATCACAGAACGGTTTGGGTTGGAAGGTACCTGAAAGATCATATAGTTAACAACCCCCCTGCCATGGCCAGGGACACCTTTCAAAATAATGCAACAAGAAACTTACCTGCACACGTAGGAAGAGGGTGGTGTGACAATTCAAGCACCTAGGCAGGACCAGAATTCAAGGGAAATTTAACATCTTCAGTCGAACTAACTAACATAGTTTGAAAAAAAACAGCTGTTTTTGGGACATACCAAACCTTTTCCAGTTCTCAAACAGAAAGCACAAACTTCAAAGTGAAATGCAAATGGAGGAGCGTAGCTGGAAGTTTAATTGTACTTGTTAATCAGCTAGACTGCTGGAGTGAAGAAGTAGCTGATACATGAGCATAGGGGAGAGTCTGGTGCCTGTTCCACCGAGCTAATGGTGCAGAAGGACAGGCAGGTCACCAGAGTGCACCAGACTGATTTTAAAAAATAGAATAAAATCAGGCAAGTTACCCATTCACCTGCCCTGGTTAGGCAACAGGTCCCCTGAGGACCGGGTCTGCCTGATTCTGCTGGTACAGCTCTCATCCCCACTGGGTGTCCCAGATGATGATACAGGAGAAATGGCTGCACCCAGAGGAACTGCAGAGTTGAGGTGGGCTGGGATAAGTATCCTCATGCTTGGCCTCACTGGAATTCCCAGACATGTCAGAGGTGATCAGAGATGGAAGTTTTCCTTTCCACTGAAATCTCTGGCATTTCTACAGCAGAGATATCACCAGAGATCTCACTGAGCTGTTGCTTTGGGGGAAAAGCATTGTAGGAAATCAGGAAACCACCTGGTCACTAAGAGCCCATTTGGGGATCACAGCCGCAGGGCTGCTTCTTGGGGGCTCAAGAGGGATTTGTGCCTGGCATCACAGACAGAAATAGGCATGTCTGCCCCCATGGTGGGAGAACAGGAACTGGCAGCTCTAAATACCTGCAATGCCTGCTCCCGAGGGGGAATTATGTTCAAAAGCTCCAGTCCTGAAAAGCCTGACAGCCTCATTTTCACATTTTTGTTCACTACAGAAGAAAACTTTCAGTTTTCCCAGCCTGAAGCACTCTGCTGTAACTTCCTGAACTCACCCCAAGTGATTGGAGCTGGGTTAACATCTCCTCAGAGCTGGACATTGCTGTGAGGGTGTTTCCCTTCAGGAGCTCCATGCCTGTTGTTCTCACAGAGCCCTTCTCCTGGCTATGGGGCTGCATCTTCCAGCGCCTTCCTAGGTCACTGGGAAGCTTGTCTGGAGCAGTATGTGCTGCATGATGAAGAATGAGACATTTTAGGGGGAAAGTCTGCCATAGGAGAGGCTAATTCCCTGGCTCTAGGAAATGCAGTTCCCCGTGGGATCACGCTGGTAGATTTACAATTCCTCATCCCTTTTGCACAGCAAGAAAAGTTGCATGACAACAGCTTGCCAACCTTGAGATGTAAATACCTGGTATTTCTGGGGATAGCAGAGGGCAGAGCTTTGTGCTGGGACTCTGGTAGCAGCAGCCGTGTGTGACTGGCAGAAACTGATTTGAATAATTGGGTGTCACGTCTCTATTTTTCTTTCAGTTTAACTACATGTGCAATTAATTAAAATAATAACCTAAACGGTCTCCTGCTGGGGTTGTGTTTGCTGCTTCACTTCAGTCTGCCATCAGCACCGCTGAAAGAGTTTTATCGAGTCACTTCTTGCTGAGAGGAGCTCGAGCAGAGAAAGGCTTTCCCAGCAGAGAAACCTTTAATGTTTGTGGCATCTGTGCTCTTCCCACCCATGTTGTCTGGGTTGTGGATAGACAATAAGTAAGGATTTAATGTATCACTTCCCATATCCTCTGCCTGCCCTGCGCTTTGCCTGGCATGGAGAATTGCCTTGTCCATGTCATGGGAGATGTGCTCCCTGTCCTGCATCCAAGCCAGCCTGGTAGTGCTGCAGGAGTGCTTGTGGGAGGTGCTGTCAAATCAGGACCCCCCACCAAATGTAAGCACAGAACAGGGCTGTGTATATCTGATGATGGAGACAAGGTACAGAAGGCAAGAGCTGTGCTGCTGAAAGGTGCCCCAGGACCACAGCTTAGAGGGCCAGCACGCCCAATATTTCAGGCACTGAAATTTTCCTGAAAGTGTCCTGTCCTCCTCCTCAAGTTAACTATTTCCAATAGCTTGATGCAGATATAGCTGCCTCCAGACCCCATCTGATCATTCTGCTGCCTGTTTCCAGCTGTGTTCCCTCCCTCACCTCTGCTCTGCAAACTCTCAGCAGTCTTCGCAAGAGGCAAGAGGAAGAAGCTCTGGTCCACGAGGAAACCATCACAGGCTCTTCATTCATTCATTCATTCATTCATTCATTCATTCATTCATTCATTCACTCACAGTCCTCCGTAAATGAAGGCATTTTGGTGTATACTGTGCTGACCACATCCCCTGCGAGATCACGGTGCAGCTTGTGCTGGTTGCTCCCACGCTGCAGATCTTTGTGGAAGAAATAAAATTACTTGGGAGCTGTGTTCCTGCTTCTCACACTCCTCTCAAACACGTTTTGTATGTGAGCGTATGCTGTTACAGTAGCAGCAGGAGCATACTTTAAAAAATCAAGATGCTTACAAGCCTTTTTCTGTTACTGTGTTCATTGCTGTTGCAAGAAATATTGTTCCCCTGCAGCTGAGTGCATTCACATCTCATCTTGCTCCTTTTTGCAGTTCTTTTTCTTGCCTGGCTGATTCCTTGTCAGCAGCCAACACTAATCTATCCCTGGCAGTTCTTTTCCTCCCTGCTTTTAGTTTAAAGGATGCTCGGGGTACAAGATATTAACCATGGTGGTGAGCATAGTGCCAAACAGCCCCTTACCCCACAACCCCTACCTGCTCCTGGCAGAGTGCACATAGGGTTTGGGGGCTGGCAGGCAGAGCTGCCTGTCCTGAGATGGCCCTTTTCAACTGGGTTTGTTTGGAAAAGGCTGAAGCAGCCTGAACTAGATGGGCAACAAGACAATGATAGAGATTAAAGCGCCTGGTTGGCAGGAGAAAGATTATAAACTTGTCCAGAAGAAATTGAATTGGAATTTAGCTGAATGGGAAAGGAATCAAAATTCAAAAGTTTTTTTTTTGCTTAAACCATCAGACTGAAGTAGAGCTCCCAAGACTTTAAACTGCATTCGTAAACTCTTAGGACAGTGAGGGCCATTTTGCCCATCTGGTCTGACTTCTTCCTTGGTGTGAACCTGGTCCCTCTGGCCAGCCTGAGGACTCCTGCATTAAGCACAGGATTTTGTACCTTTCTTAGGAAAGCAGTCTGTATTGATAGAGAACAGCAAGTCCCTCACACTCTTCTGTAGTCCATAAGTGCAAGTTAAGCTGACTTATCAGTTCTTTGAATAAAATGATGCCTTGTGCTTACCCCAGAGATAGTGAGGGACCTGCTTCTGCACCCACTTTTGGGTGCAGGGCTCCCAGAGCCTGAAGGATATACCGGGATGAAAAGCCAAAATACTGAGCCAGAAAAGAAGGGAAAGGAATCCAAGAGCTTGGTCTGCACTGCTGGGCAGAATGGTGTCACTGCTTTCCTCTCAGACCATTGTCTGAAAATAAGAGTTGATGTGCTTTTATTTCTATCCCTACTTAAATTAGCACTGTGTATGCACAACACACCTCATCCAGAACCCTGACCTCCACAGAGAGGTCTCTAAGTGCAGTTGTGATCTACAGGGGAGGTCACTGCAATTATTTATCACTTGTTTCAACAGTGAGTGATATGGTAGAAGCTCTTACACCCCATGTACCAGAGTTAGAGCACATTCATAGCATGGGCTTAAAATGGTGCTGACTGGGGTGGGGGATATTGTTCCCTGGCCATGACAAGATCCAGATTCTAGGGAGGTGCTGAGAGGCAGAGAAAGTGAAGTCCCAGATTGGGTTTTGCTCCTTGGCCAGCTCAGAGGAGCCTGAGGGAAGAATCCAGCCCATGAGATGGATACATGGCACACTGCACAACCTGGGCACAGCCAAAGCTGAGCGGGACCACTGGTGGGAACAAGATGGGATCCAGCACACTGAGATCTGGGCTGTCTCAGCCCCATGAGGAAATTTGATTGTTTCTGTTCATTGATCTCTCCTCTTTCCTCTGTCTATCTGATGGGTTGCTATATCCTTGGGGGAACACCAGCCTCACTAGCTGGTTGGGATGTCTGCTATCCCCCTCTTCTGTCCTGTCCTGAATACACCCCTGTTTCAGAAGCCAGTGCAGGTCTCAGATGTAAGCCCCCCCACTTCAAAACCCAAGTACACACTCCCAGAAGCAAAACTGGTGCTCAAAGCATCTGATAGAGCAAGAACCACTTGGAGAGCTGGAAACTGGTCCTTCTCGACCATCTTTTCCACCATATCACTGCTGCTCTCCCAGGAGTGCCTAAAGAGTCCAGGACTCACCGCTTGATACTTTAAAGACACATGAAAAGGATAAGCCCTTGCTTCCCCACACTGCTGCAGGGACAAGCAAAAGTCAGGGGGAGAATGTAGGGACAGCACACAGACACCCTGAGACCTTCTCAGGGGTACTTTCATATATACCATGCTGCAATGTCGAGCACTCTTCCCCTTCTGTTCCATTCTGTACATCAGAGAACACCTGTCTCATTTGGAGACCCCACACACAAGCATCTCTTACTATAAAGGCAGGAAAAAAAATCTGAGACAATTGTACTGTTTTCTTTTTTTTTTTTAACCCCTGCAAGCCCAGCCCCTCGGCGTTCAGTCCTGCCCCCGGTAGGTTGTGGGGAAGCATCCCAGGACGAGCACTGCCTTCCCAAAACATGTGCCCACACTCGAGGGCTCCCGCAGCCGCTCCGTGAGCGCCGAGCATCCTCCTGCGGTCCCCGAGCGGGCCCTGCCGGGAGATGGCACTGCAGGCACGGAGAACCATCCAGCCGCGCACTGCCGCTCCCAGCAGCTGCCGGAGCCAAAAAAAGTCCTTTTATTTGTCTTTTCCCTTCCTTCCCCTGAGACCCCGCTGGAAAAATATTCCTCTTGTCCCCTGTGATGGCTGCATCCGCGCCGCTTTGCAGCATTTCTTTCACGCCAAGAGAAACTTGCTGCTATGGAGGCAGCGGGTGAGCGAGGGATCGTTGGGAATAGATGGCAAATCTCTCTGAGCATTCGGGCAAAGAGGGATGGAGGGGGGGGAAAGTCTGTGCCTGACCTTAGGGGATGAAAACAGCCCTTTGAAGAATGGGGTTGTCGTTCTCAGACTCTGCCTTGAACCCTCCAGAGCATCAATATTTCTAATGCAGCCTCCTTTAGCTCCATAAACACCCAAAACTTTCCTAGAAGCTTGATTTTAGTTCAAACAAAGAAGCAGTGCAAGCATAATTAATTTTCCACATTCTAGGTGGGAAGCTTTGCTAAAGTTGCTGTCAGGGAATCAAAATTTACAGCACCTGAAGTTTTGCTAACTTGCTGTTTCACATCGAGGTATCAGTGGAGATGCAGATTTTCTTGTTTCTCATGAGAGCTTGAATCTCCACCTGGGTGAAACTGAGAAATTTCGGCAGCCTTTTGCAATGCCGGCCCAATTTCCCGAGGAAATTTCATGGGCTTTTCCACACCCTGCCAGATTTTTCAACACCTCTCAGGAAGTCCCAGCTGAAGTTTTGGTCAGGATAGTTTTGCATTAAAGGGAGAATATTTGGACCATTAGGTCTTCTTGGCAAATAACTGTTGAATACTCCCAGGATGGGTGTTTGTGCTCCCTAGTGGTGCATCGTCCCAGGCAGCAAGGTGTTCCCAAAATGGGATATAAGGCAAACCCAGTGAGAAGACCCCCATCAATTCTCTCATGAAAACAGATTGTGTTTGGACTCAGATAAAAGACTCCAAGCTGATGCTGTCTGACAGTTGTTTGTTTTTTTTTTTTCCTGAGGGTTTGTTTTTTGTTGGTTGTTTGGTTGTTTTGTTTTGTTAGCTTCTGTCTGGCTTTTATTTTTGGGGAGGAGGGATGGAAGGGAAGATGTTTTTTGGTTGGAAATTCTCAGATCTTTAGTTTTGAGAACAGGAACTTGTAGGTGCCCTACCTGCTCTGAGGAGATGATATAAAGCAATTATGCAATTTGACTCAATGTCCCATTCTGGCATTTTTTGAAAGAAAGGGTCTGCTCAGCTTTAAGAAGGAGCCAAATGAATCTCTGCTGAAAAAAAAAATCAGTGTTGAAGGGTCACAAGTGAAACATTTCAACATGGGATGAACAGACAGGTGGCCTTAACAACCTGTGATTTTGCCAGGTGTGTGAGAGAAAAGCAAACATTTGTCCACTTTTGGTCTTGGCAGTGGCGAGGCTGAAGGAAGGGATGGTTGGAACACGGATAATGAAGAAGAAGAGATGGAGGAAGAAGAAGATGGTAGAGGATGAAGGAACAGAAAGAAGAGGGGGTATTTCTCCTTTTTTATGTAAGGGCTATATGGTACATAGCAGTGCCCATTCTGACTTTGCTGGTGGCCACAGGAGCCACTAACTGTCCTCGTGGTATAGATGTGCCCCACACAGAGGCATCAAGGAGCTGTGGGGTAAGGATGGACTTAGCTCAAGAGGGTTTCACTTGCTTGGTTGAGCTTCTGGACTTACAGGAATTTATCCTCAAGGCTAAGGAGGAGAAACCCAGCAACTCGCTCTAATAAAATGCATCTTTGAAAGGTTTGTACTCATTGAGGGGCAAACAGTGGGGGGCATAGGAATGGTGGTGGTGGTGGTATCATCTTCCAGGCATCATATTTGGGATGGGTATTTCCCACTGTAGCTCTCTCCTCTGAAGGCAGCTCATGGAGTCTGTTGTTAGAGATGGAAGCTCTCCCTTCTCTCCATCCCCTGCTTCCCACACCCGGCACTGATGTTTCCCAGGTGTTTCTGACTTGCAGAGTTTGAAACTGAGTCACCTTTGATTTTTCCTGACATTTCCCAGAATTTTTTTAGCTGCAATATTGTATTTATCCCAAATGTGGTTTTCTGGGGAAATCGTGCTTTTCAGCTGAAGGCAAGAAAGAGAGAAAGTGAATCAAAATTAATCTTTCCCCCTCAAAAAAAAACCCAAAACCAAACAACACAAAAACCCCAACCCTTTAGAAAGTCATGGGGGTAGGAGTTTTTCAAATTCCTCACCAAAAGACATTCAAAAAGCAGTTCTTTCACTTTTTTCTTTCAAACCCGACCTTTTCATGCTAAAAACTTCAAACCGCTCTAATCCCTGGCTTCTGCTTTCTATGTGAGGAAGATGACTTGTGATAGAAGCCAGTCCCACAACCAGAGCAAGGATCCACGCTGCAGCAGATGCTGGCTTGCTTCGAGGTGTTAATCCACAGGCGGATCGTGCAGGATGAGACAGCCCTGCTGGCATCGGCCACAGCTTGGGATGGGCTCGCACATGGCTGGTGAATGGCAGGGTTTTGCGGCAGGGGCTCCCAATCCAGGCGAGAGCCTCAACCATCAGGACATCTTTGCTTTCCCTATGGCAATGAGAGCCCCCTTGCCATGCATAACAGACTGTAGACCTCGAGGGGGTTTGGGTGCAATCGTGTTACAGAAAGTGCTGGAGGCAGGATGCCTGGGACCCCTTCTGAGGCAGAGCACTAGCCCAGGTATGCCTCATGCCAGCCACATTCCCTCTGGACACCTCCATGGCCCCTGACCCTAACAGTGGGACAGCACTGTAGAGCCCCTGTAAGATGTCCTGATCCAAGGGGAAAAAACACCCCATCTGGCAAATACCCAGGATTATGGTGATGATTTCTCCGTTCCAGGAGCATTGCAACACTAATCCTGTAATTCAGGATATTCATGGAACAGTGATGCAAAACATGATTGCTTTAAAGTCTTGGTTCTTGCCTGAGATTTCATGGGCTAGTTCTTCTGGCACCACAGGGAAAAAAGTGCTGGGGGAAACCTTTTCCAGACCCCTCTCCTGTTGTTCCTTGCTCAGAAAGACATATGCGAAAATGTATTTTAAATATGGCTTTCATTCCATGCTGAGCCTCTTCCGAGCGAGGAGCTGGCAGCAGTGGGCCATGTGCTGAGTGGGTGATGGGACAAACGTTATTTATAACAGGTGTCAGGCAGTACTTTGTCATCGATATCTTACCCAGCAGTAGCAGTGAGGGGTCTCGCCATACGCCAATCTCTGTTTTCCCAGAGTGGTTTGGTAACAGTGTGCACTGAACCTGACATCCTTGATGAACATGGAAACTTTACTCACTTATTTCAGCTGAGACCTCGTTCCCTCTGCACCCCTCTGCATCCTAAATCATGCTAATCACTCATCTCCAAGCCACTTGATGCCTGTAATCACGTCTACATGCAAGGACAGGGTTTTCTTCTGCACAAACCTTTGTGCACACGTGCACATCACACTGTCCAGGCGCTGGGGAGTTCCCACAGCCTCTCCTTCCTTGCACCTTGTTGTGTGCTCACCACCATCACCCTTCCCAGAGAAATGGGTAACGGGCTGGAAAGCCACAGCCAGGTCCTGAACTTATTATCTCCACCTTTGTCTTTTGCACATACCTCCCACTATCTACACAGGAAGAAGTTTGGCAAATCTAATAAAGACAAGGTGAAGTTTTACATAAAATATTCTCTCCTGCCATGAGTCCTGAGGAATTTTAATCAGTCCAGGAGTACCAGCAGAATTCCTTTGCCTGCAATCTTTTCATGATCTTGCTTTCCCCTCTTGTTCCTCGTGGGGAGCATTTGCTGAGAAGATGATTAAATTGGGCTGGTAAAAAGCTCGTCGGCTCCATAGCTTCCATCTTTTCCTGCTTCTTTGCAAGAACATTTGTACTTTTTTCTGGCCTGCGGCATGCAAGGTCAGCTGCTTTCTTTGCAGTTTTCTTGTACGTTTCCTCACCATTGTTGTGGGGTTTTTCCCCCTCCGGAGAATCTCTTTTGTGCAAAGGCGAGAGACAAGGCTTCTAGCTCAGCCTGCTGTGTTGTTGTTCTCCTGAAGTCCAGCAGGAATTCAAGGAATGGTTCCCCACGTCTCCTATTCACCTTGCTCCTGCCAGTGGCAAGGGGTCGGGCAGGGGGCGGATATTTTGGGGAAGCCGTGAGCGAGGAGTGCAGACTTAGGGGCTGATGTGAGCTCAGGGATTTTGAGGACTGAAACTCATCTGCCTGTTGCCTGCCAGTAGCTCAGTGTAGGAATTTGGGCATTTTGCTTTGAACAAATGATTCACCAGTAATCATTTAATCAGCTCTCCCGATGTTTGAATAATCTGTGAGTAATTTAGTGCGATGTTTGCCACAAAGTATCAAATAAATGCTTTAGAAAGGCATTGGCTCAGACTCTCACCTCATATATGTGCAGCTCTGGGGTAAACCAGGCCAGTGCTGTCCCCTGAGGTTTGGCCTCTGGTGTCCAAGAGATCTGTATTGCTTTACAATTGGTCAGAATTGGCCTCAAAAGTTCAGGATCTGACCATAGCTCAGCTGTATCGTATTTTTGCCATGCAGCTGCAAAGCATCTGCTCTCTAGCTTGGGGTACCAACGCTGGTGGAGGCAGGTGGGCAGTACATGATGGGGTAGAGAGACATTTCTGGTGATAAGTGCCCTGGTTGCACATCAGTGTACAGGCTTGTGATGAGCCCCTTGCTTTCTCTGAGTGGCTGCCAGTGGGTACAGTGGATGGAGAAAGCAGCCCAGCATGATGGACTGACACTGGCTCATAAGCTAGTGGAGAATCATTTCCCCGGGTCCAGCTCTCTTCCTGGACCTATTAATGCTTCTGTATCTTTCCATTCCTGTCCCCACAAAACCATCTGCTCTCCTGACATATTTCCCAATGGCATCTGAGAGCTGCTGCTTCTTGTACAGCTTTTATTTCTTTTTTTTTCAGCACTGATCCTGGCTGACAGCAGGGCCAGAGGGATGAAGAGGGAGAATAAGGGGTTGGGATTTTTTTTCCTCTTCCATTTCATGACTACTTCAATCTAGTCCTGACTTTCCAGGTAGCAGGGTCATTCACCAGCTCTGCTGCAACCTGCTGAACAGCCTTGGAGACATCTTCTTTTGGCTTTTAGTTTTCCCTCCTTCCCTCCTTTTTTTTTTTTCAGAACCTGCTATTATCTATCTCAAATTCCCCCAGAGCCCCAACATGCTGGTTATTCTTCATAGATAAAACCAGTAACAATAAACATATAATTTATTGTGGACTTTCATCTGAGACAAAACATCATTATTTCCATCCAATTAATAATGGCTTTTAGCAGCATCAATGACAAACTAGATAAAACCTGTCTCCCACCCAGCCCCCTTCCTCTGCCTGTGTGACATTGCCTCTGTAAGGCCAGGACTGCAGGGAGAGGTGGTAGCTTTGATTTGATCAAGATATATCTAGTTGGAACAAAACAGATTGACTTTTGTAGGCTTGCCCAAAACACTATATTTCTGTTTTTTGCTTTAACAGGAAGATCAGGAAGAAAGTTCTGTTGTTTTGTTACTACTGTTGTTTTCTTCAGACCAGAAGTCCTGGGATGCCAGGGAAAGTGGGAAGCTGCCAATGGGAGTATTTCTACCAAGTCCTCTCTGCAGAGTTTTCTCGCATGTGTTGTTTCCTGAGTCACGGGGATTTGTGCTGGGAACACTCAGATATCTGGGAGCTGGAACAGCCCTCACTGCCGAGGTGAATGCTGATGTCCAGGGAGCAGCATCCCAGCCCTGCCGCAGTCACTAGGGTGGGCATAAGAGCAGAGGACTCCCATAATGAGTTACAGGGCTCTGAAGGGCTCCCAAAAATCCCCTGAGGGCACCAGTCCCTGCCCCTTTCTGGCATCTAGCCCCTGGCAGTGAGCAGGCTGTTTCTCCATGGGTATTTGTCTCTTCCAGGATGAGAAAACAGAGGTATTTATCTGCACGCTAGCAGTCAAGCAGGGGATGTGGCTGGGAAAGCCTGTTCCCCCCAGTCCCCTGCTCCATGGCATCCCCCAATCAGTGCCACCAAGGTGCCAATCAACCTTTCCCCAAATCTCACCCTCTAAGTATTTGCAATTGCCTGGGCAGTTGGCAGGAGTGGGAGGGGGGTGGATGCCCTTCAAGGGTGCCTTCTCCACGGCCTCCTGCCCACTCTGCCCTTCCTTGCCCTGAGGGTACTTGGCTGCCCTTGCTCACCCTCCCCTTTGGCTCCTGCTTGCTTGGCCTCACTGCCGCTTTAATTTTAGCAATTCCTTGGAAAGAGTCATTTTCCATAACTCAGCTCTCAGTGAAGCCCTCTGCCTGCCAGCTCTGCCTTCTCACACGTGTTGCTGGCGTGCCCCAGCAGCACACGCCTGCACCTGCCCAGCCAGGCCCGCCTGTCCCAGCCTTTTGCACACCAAAGCCTCACACTCGGCTCCTGTACCCCCTCGGCACATTTCAGCCTGGCATTCCCAATTCTGTTGTGCTGTGGGTGGAGCGGGCAACCTGGCCCAGTTTCATGGCCATCCCTGGGGCTTCTCCCTTGTCAGGAGTAACTGAGCACAGCACAAGGGGACACATGACAGCTCTCCGACTTTTCCTATGATGTAGGATGCTCCTACATGCTACAGGGGACCCCGCAGCAGTGAGGGTGTGATAGATGGGCAGGGTGGGCTTGCTAAGCACACACTAGCAGGTTGCGTTGAAGTGGGAAAGGTGGGTGCAGGTGTGGGTGAGCTGCCTTTCTTGTGCATCAGTTGTGTGAGAGGGGTGCAAAAGCATAGCCCATGTGTGTGTGGTGTGCTTGGTTGTGCACTGTTTGTGAGAGGGGTGAGTGATGTCAGTCTGCATCTGCCTGTGGCGCTTCCACTGCGCACTCCAAGAGGGTGCTTGTGCGAGAGAGCGTGGCACTCATGAGTGGGGTGCGTGCAAGGATGCGCATGGAGGTGTGCACAGAGATCTAGCTTTCTCTTGGGTCTGCACATCATGATGAAGGGGGTGTGTATGTGGAGGGTGCATCATGCAAGACCGCGTGTGTGCGTGGGGCACACGTGAGTGCGTGTGTGCACCTGGGGGGGCTGCGAGGCTGCTGCCTCCATTCGGGGCAGCATCTCTGAGGAGGTGGGGGGACTTGTGGGGATTGTTGTGTGTGCGTGGGGGCTCCATCCCCACAGTGCTTTCACGAGTGTGCGTTTGCACGGGTGCTGGTGGGGTGCGCGTGTGTGCGGTGCCTCCCTCCGGCTCAGCATCCGTGGGGAAGAAAAGGCGGTGTGTCCGCCGGGGCGTGAGCCGGTGTGTGGTGGTGGTGGGGAAGTGTGCGTGCTGGTGGATGTGTGCGGATGTGTGTGTGTATTTGTGAGCATGGGGTCTGTGTGTGTGTCTGTGTGTGTGTGTGTCTGTGTGTGTGTGTGTGTGTGTGTGTGTGTGTGTGTGTGTGTGTGTGTGTGTGTGCGGGCGCGCGCGGCGCGGCGGGGCCGGGAGCGCGTCCCCGGCGCTGTGCCGGGGGGTGCGGGCTGAGCTCATCGCTGGCTCCCCGGCGCTCCTTACCAGTGGCTTCTGCGGTCACATGGGTTATGTGCTGGAGTTTAAAAGAGCTTATAGCCCCCGAGCCGGTGCAGAAGCAGCCGGTGGTTGCATGGGGTAGTGCCGAGAGCGGCGGCAAGGAGGGCGTCGTGAGTACCGGGCGGCAGGGGCCGGTGGGCGGCACGGGGTGAACCCCCACCCACGGGACGGGGGAGGCGGCGGGGGTCAGCGGAGGCGAGCCCCGGTGCCCGCCGCCGAGGCAGGCGGAAAGAAGGGCGGAGGGGAACGCTTTCTTCCCCCGCATTCGCCCCGGTCTGGTGTTCGCTCCCGCCCTGCAGCCGCGCACCTTTCCCCAGCGCGCCCGCGCGTCTCCGCGCCCCGCCGTGGGCCGCGCGTCCACCCCCCGCGAGGAAACAATTTAGGCAACTTACTTTCCTGCTCCGCCGTGCGTGTGTTCCCGGCGGGGAGGGATGGGGGGCAGGGGACCGGCGCGTCCTCGCACCCTCCGGGGCAGCGGGTCCGCGGTGGGGCGGCGCGGCGGGACCCCCCGTCCCCTGCCCGGCGGGGTCGGCATCGCGGCCGGCACCAGGTTGAGGGTTGAGAGGGATGAGCCCTCCCTGCGGCAGCGCACGGGGCTGGAGCCGGGACTGCGGGGCGGCTCTTTGTAAACCGGAGCCCGTGGATTTCCTGGGCGGGAGAGCAGGCTTCTTCTCCGTCTCTCCAAAGGCGCAACCTGCCTTTTTCTCTGCTGTGGCCGTGCTGATTTTTTAATTTTTATTTTTTTTTTTTTTTCCTGAAGGGGTGCTGTGATTTTATACAAAAAGCGTCTGCATGGCTCTTCTGGGGAACTGCTCTCCCCGGGCTAGGCATGCAATTCATCCCGAGCATGAGTGCGAGGGCTGCTTTCCAGAATTGCATAATACACACCGATCCCTTTGCTGCACAAAACTCCCTGACATTTCCACATCTTGGTGACTTCCCCCACTGTAATCTTAAAAACGAGTTGTGACTCCAATTAGCTCGTGAGCCAATTTGTGCTGCCTTCGCAGGGGACAGAACCAGGTCTGCATGTTCTAGCTTCCCTGGCTCCTCTGGCAATTGTTTCTTTAACTGCTAAACTTTTTTGGTATAATGATCAGCACTTCTTCACTTTCTTATCCTTCCCCACCCCATGCTTACGGACATATGTGTAGGGTCTGTACAGGAGTGCAGGTTGCAGAAAGGTGATTGCCTGCAAAACTATTTGATTTCTTTTTCTCATCTCTTTGTGTTTTAATTTGTGGGATAGTCACAGAGGTCCTTTCCTCAGATGGCTTTTTGCTCAGGAACTTGCTGACTTCTGCTCGGATTTAGCTAATTTAACGCTGATTGTGCCTGCTCTCCGTGCACCATGTTGTGTACTTCTGTGAGGGACAGGATCCACATGTGTTGCTGCTGGTCCCACCGGCTGTGTGTGCAGGCAGCGAGACACGGACTCTGGCTGCTTCCTGCAAAATGTGCAAATATATGGGAGCAGCCTTTCTTGCTCCTAGCTCCATGCTCTGCTCCTCCATGAGGAGTTAGAGCTTTGCCATGAGATCTGGAGATGTGCAAGTGATGCTTGTGTCTGACCAAGCACCTCACTGGGACAAGGTCCTGGGACCAGAGCTCTCTGGGGCTCACTGTAGAGGGTATACTTTCCCAAGGCAGGCTGAGCTTTGGAAATGAGAGCCTCGTGCCTGGCAGACTTTTTTGCAACAGCCCTTTAGGATAAGTTTATCAGAGCTTGTTTTCAGAGCAGGCCAAGCCATGATCTAATGCTCGTGCATTATCTTTTGTTTGATTTACCCTGAGAGGACCCAATCCTGCCAGGACACTGCATCCCCCTCCCCATCTCCATGGAAGGTGCTCAGCACTTCCTAGACTTGGAAAGAAGAAGCCCTGGTACCTCTCAGAGCCACAAAGCTTGTGATGCACATACACATACAAATAACGGTGCAGCCAAGGCTTAGCTTTCGGAGATGTGGCTGACTCTCTGAAGCCAGCAGCAGGAGTTTTGTGGGTGCAAGCCCCAGCTCCCTGCCACTTTCAGTTAATTCCCCGCAGGCTGGAGGAATGCATCCTGCTCCAGCTCAGGCTGGGGCTGGGTGTGCGCCTGGGGAGCCTGTCTCTCAGCTCTGTCATTTATTATTGCTGCCGCTGCCATTACGCCTGACAAATGGGAGTTGCTGAGTAATGTGCTGTTTGTGTGTAAATATCTGAGTGCTCGCAGCTGAGCTCACTCCTGCCACTTTGCAGGAAGCCATCTCAGCACCTTTCCCCCTGTGAAGACCAGGGAGTGCAAAAGCATCCTTCTGCGGGGACCTTCCCACCGCTCCCGGCAGCTTTAGCCTTCGCTCTCCACTGCTTTCCTGCAAGCGTGAAGCCTCCATCCTCTCCGGTTATCGTGGCGGCCCTGCTGCTTTCCTGAGTGTGAGTCAGGGGTGGGAAAGGGCTGTGTGTGTGTGTGTGTATGTGTATGTGTGCGTGCGTGCGTGTGTGTGTGTGTGTGTGTACGTGCACACACTTTCTTAGGCTTGGTTAATCCCAAGGGTCCTTGTCCTGGGCAGAAAGAGTTTTGGGGACTTTGTGTGTTTTGGTGGAGACAGTCGTGCATAACTAGGAAAGGAGTTTTTGCATTGGTTTGGGATTTTTGGGGTTTTTTTGCCTGCCTGCTCAGCCCTGAGTTCCCCCTCATTTCATCCCAATACTGATGAAGATACTAAATTATTCCTTCCCATATTGTTTTCATCCCATTTGCAGATTAGCATCCAACTGCTTCTTGCAGTCAGTACTTGCTCAGCCCAGCAAGACTGATCGCAGCTCTTTCAATCTCCCCTTGTAAATCAATCCCCTCTGCTTCCTGATCATTTTTGTCACTCGTTTTTCTGAAATCCCTCCAATTTGTCCATTTTGTGTCAGTGACGTATGCCTGGCCCTAAACATGATGTATACCAGGCATGGCAGCGTGAGGGAAGGACACCTCCTCCCCTCCCACCCCGCTGGGGCTTGTGATGCTTTGTCAGCACTGAACTGAGTTACTTCCCCATTATTCTAACCTATAGTCCCTGCTCGGTGTTGCAGAAGAAAGCAGCATACCCAGGTCAGTGCCCTGGGGAGAATTCCTCCAAATTTTGGTGATGGGTTGCTGAGGTTTGCTTGAGTGCTGCGAGCAGATTCTGAAAGGGGCTGGTGGTCTAGGCGCTGTCCCTGGGGTGCCTCTTCCTACAAGAACTAATAGTTGAACAGGAGGGATGAACAAAATAAGAGAGGGCAAGCTGTGTCAGGGCTGCTGGATGGATGGGGAAACTGAGGCACGCATGATTTCTGTGCTTCTTTTCAGCACATACCTCATGTTTAGGTGCTTGGTATGCAGGGTCTGGTCCCTGTTGCACTCATTAGCGTTGCAGTCAGCATGGGCATTTCCCTGGGAGATACCGGATCTTGTCATTTGGTCAGAGCAGGCTGGCTGGGTTCTAGGCTGGTTTTGTGCATTGCTTTTCATGCTCATGACCAGAGCTTGGATGCCACAGGTGCTCTCAGAGGGAGAAAACAGGGAAACAAAGGCAGTGGTGTCTTGCATTCATGTGCTTTGAAGTTTTATCATCCCAAAGCCTGACCTCCAACCATGGGAGCATTCCCATTCCCTGGAAGGGCCGTGTCCTTCCAAGGTCCATCTATTTTTAGGAGGAGTTGTATTCTGGACAGTGTCCATTGCAGATGCTCTTTGCCTCCTCCTCTTGGCCCCTCGCCAGGGACACCGTTTGGGCTATCTGCTGGTGGGGCAGACCTCGACAAGGCTCCTCCAGAGCAGAACAGAGGTGGCACTGTGCTGGGCATGGGGACACTCGGGGGGCTATTGCTGCCCAGGAGTGCTGGGGAGGGCAGCAAACTCACGCTGCCCTTCCCGTGAACTGTTGAGAAGAGAATTTAACTATGGTCTGGGTACCAGTAGGACACGGTGCCAGCTTCACTGTGGGATAGGCGAGGGCACTGCCTGGGCCAGGTGGTAGCCCGTGCTTGGTGGTGCCCAGTGTCGGTCCGTTCGCCGGGATGACACTAGGGGGCACGAGATCTGCTGGAATTCCTTTGTTGGGGATGGGAAAGGAGGATGCAAAGCTGCTCTTGACCCTTAAAGCCCCGTACATCATTCCCCTGCACGTTTTGTAGGAGTCCGAGTGTTAAACAGCAAGAGCTGCCCCAGGTAACTAGTCCTGCTGCCAGGGCAGGAGACAGGTCTCCGGATGGTGCTCCCCTGGATCTGTCTGTTACTGGCCGTGGGAGCAGCAGAAGTAAGGATGGGAGCACTCAGCCGGAAACGTTTCCGAAGCGAGGAGGTGGTTGCAGCCAGAGTGCCAAGGAATCTCCGGGGAATCTGGGAAATCCAGGAAAACACCTAGCATGGTTTTAATGTCTCTCCAGAGGCATTGTCCAGAGCAGGGATTAAGTTAGGTTCAGGGCTGGCTTTCAAGATGCAGCGTGTTACAGTTTCATTTTCTGCTGGTTGTTAAGTTCATGTGTGATGTCTCCTCAGGGTCATGTTTTCCCAAAGCAGCAGAAACTTTAGAGAGTCTGATATAATGAATGGTTCTCATCGTTCTGAAACATTGTGTGTCTGTGTGTGTCTGTGTGTGTGTGTATTATACATGTGTCCATGATATATCTGGGTAGGGTGCAAAGAACATGTTTTTGAAGATATGTTTATGCATTTCTGCATATGTTCAGCTGTAATATTGTCCGCTGTCCGTAAGATCTATTATTCCAGCTGTGAATGCGTGTATGTATATTAAAACACTGTATACTGGAGTCTTTCTCTCTTGTTATAACAAACCTCACGGAAAGCAAATAAAGAGACATTGTTCTCATAGCAGGCTTGCAAAGGCTCAATATATATGTTCTAGGAATTTTGATAGTTTTTGTTCATCATGTTTGCAGTTATGATGGTGGGTTGTTGTTGCTTGTTTTGGTTTGTTTTTTTTTTTTTTGGCTGTCTTCTTAAAATTTTGTGCTAGTGGGAAACTGAAAACATTTGGATCGTTTCAGTTTATTCATTACCTAATGAAAACAGAACTCGACCTTCTGGATTCAAATGTTGACGCTTGATAACATTCTGGCATATTAATTTCTAAATGGTTAGGGGTTTTTTTTTTAATGCCTTCTGTTGCCACATACCAGGCTTCTTTGCTGGAGCACTGCTGCTCTCACAGGCCCCCGGGCAATATTTTTAGTAGGACACTGATGCATCGCAAACACTCCTGTTCTCTGAGAAAAGGCTTTGCTGACTGTTGTTGAAAGTAGCACTAGGATGGCTAGAAACGAGAGATCAGAGGAGGACGATGCTGCTGCTGCGTCAGTACGTTTGCTTTATGCCTCTGATGGAGGTTTTCTGTCAGGCTGTGCAGGTGCGTGCCTGTGCGGATGTGAGGGCACTTCCCCAGCTGGTTTCTGAGACAGGACTGAGGAGTAGGGGTTTATTTATTTTGAAATGCCTTGTGAAGTGGAAGGAGGTCCGGGAAGAAGTGCCGAGTTTACTTTTAAGTCAATTAGGGATCGTTTCTGAAGGCGTGACATGGTTTGAAGAGGACAGGGTGATTTGTCTGAAAGTGTTACCTAATTAGAGGGTATAGTCAGGGCTCTAATTAGCCGTGACACCCTAAAGATGTCATCGAAGCCCTCTTGAGGCACTGCTGATCCGGCATGGTGGCTGTGAGCTGTCTGGTCAGTGTGGCCACGCATGGCCGGAGCTGCCGCCCTCTGTCTCAGAGGCAGCTCTGACGGTGCTGGAAGAAGCTGTTTTCCTTTCAGGTGACTTGTGATGCCCTCCGGGGCTGCTGCCAACGTCGAGTGATGCACATAAAATCACAGAGTGAAAGAAAAGTGCAGCAGTTGAAAGAATTAATACCGGTGCCCATTATGTGGGAAATCTCTCTCTTTTCTCCTGGGGAATCACTTTCTGCTGCTCCCTGCCTGGGGGAGGCTGGAGGAGGAAGATCGTAAGGGTTTGCAATAAGTGACGGGGTACCAACAGCTGGTGGAGGAATCGTGACCCCTTTCTTAGCATTGCCTGACAGAGGGGACATGGGATCAACTGAAATCTGGCTTGCCCAGACCTGGTTGTATTTAAATACTATGCAACACACCCTGTGAGGGGGGAACTGCTGCAGGAAGTGATACAAGAAATCCTCGGTGAGAGAAAGCCTGCTGGGAAAGCTTTGTCCTGATGCTGGAAGCAGCTTGCAGCCTGGACCTACCTCCACTGGACCAAACTTGGGTGGTGGGTGGTTGGTGCCCCTGTGAGAGGAGGGGCTGGGGGTTGCTTCCTCTAGGACTGCTCTCACTCCCTGTTCTTTATCCATCAACACCATTGGTATTTACTGAGTTGGTTCAGTCTACCCTGTGAGGAGAGGACAGTATGAGTTGCCCATTCCCACCAGTGGTGCTAAGAGCCAGTGGGAGCCAGGTAGAGTCAGGGAGTTGGCTGGTGGATGAGTGTGAAGAGCAGGGCCTGTTGTCATTCCCAGCATCAGTGAGCAAAAGCGTTCTCTCCTCTGTTAGGATTGAGGTCCCCATTGCTGTCAGAGCCTGCTGAATTGCCAGGAGAGAGAAGCAGTGGGTGGCTCAGACCTCCATGGCAGAAAGGAGCTACTGTTACTCCCATTTCAATGGGAAGAAAAGGAGATCCCAGGGCAAGGATGTTCCCTATGTGTTTCCTCTGTACTGTGGGCAGCCTGCCTCTGCAAAGGGGCTGGTGACCCTGTGCTTTTGTAGGTAGTATCACCTGCCTCTAAAAGCAAACACACAACCAGGCACATCCCCATGCTAACAGCTACCCAGGGATGAGCCTGCTTTTAATTATGTAGGTGTTAAGCTAGTGAATTGATTTTGTTCACGAAATTGCAGCCTGGTATTTTCCTGATTCTCGTGGTCTCTCGTGGCTTTTCCAGAATCTGGAATACATATGAAAGTAACTTGCAGGACTCTGCCATGCAGGGCTGACTCATACAGCTATCCCTACTCCATGCTAATGCCATGGTGTCCCAGTGCTGCAGGGGGGCACACTGCATTTTACGGTGCCATGTTATAGGTGATGAATGGGGCACTCCCTTTGCTAGAGCTTTACAAGCTAATCAGTACAGAAGGAGGGATCTGCTGCTGCCCTCCTGCTTGGAGAAGCAGGCTGGGTTGGGTACCCCAGGGCCAGGCATGAGATTTGGTGGTGAAATTAATAAAGCAACCTGTATAAGAAAACAAACTTATACCTGCTTGTACCATAGGCACACTCTGCACCATGGTTCTTTTGTCTAGGGCCTAAAAAATGCTGGTGATAATGAAGACACATCCTCTCCTGTGGTTAGAGGTGGTTCTCAGATGCGAAGGGCAGGCAGCCTGTGCCAGACTTTAACCAGTGTGTGATTTACCCTCCCCTGTGAAACTGAACTAAGGTCTTGAAAAATAAATATGTTAAAAAGAAGGATAGAGAACAAAAGGCTGCTGCTGCTCTGAAATTCGATAAAAAAAAAAGCTCTGTCCAGTCCTCTGGGCTTCTCACTTAATGAAGAGCTCCAGAAATAGCAGCATTACAGTAAAGTGCACCCACAGATAACCGTGGGTTTGGGGAGGGGACTGCTTTGTTCTTGAGGCACCTGGATGAAGTGTATTTTGGATATTTTTACTCCCTAAAAGGTGGGTTATTCTCGCTCCCTGAATCTGAGGCCATTTAATGCTGTCTGGGACCTCTCAGCTTTGAAATCCTTGCGTAGCCTCTTGTCTCTCCCTGGCACGCCAGACACCCATATGGGTGGGAGGCTGTTGGATTTGGGAACCCGGCTGGTGGGGGTGGGAAAAGTCACTCTGAGCTGCCGATGCTGTTTTTCCCAGCTCAGTTCAGAGTGGTTTCCTCTTGTCCCATATCCCGGCCATGTGCAGGGCGGCCGATTGCCCACACGTGTTGCACAGACACGTTTCCGTGCTGGCTCTTTGTGCCTGCCCACCTATTTTCAGCTGGGGGAGCTGAAGCTGCTCTTTCTTGTGATTCATAGAAAAACTCTCCCTCTGGATGGAGTTGTCTGTGCTTTTATTGACCTGGGTTCCGGGAATGACAGAGGCTTTTCCGTCTCCTGGATGCATGATTTCTACAAGGGCTCTGGAGCAGGGGCTGGCTCTTGCTGCTGGTGTGTTTCCAGTCCTCCTAACATGATTAGTTTGACAGGCCCATTGGTATGTTGGCAAGTCTAGTTTTTATTTCGTGCATGAAAGTGAGTGCTATGACAGGGCACAGAGCACCAGCTAATGCTGAAATCTGTGCAGGAGGGAGCATTTTGGCAGGACAATATCTTTGGCCATGCCACAGATGTGCTATGTCACCTGGCAGAAACTCCTTGCCCTCTTGATGGGGCATGCCTGTCATGTCCCAAGTGCCAGAATGTTTTGGAGGGTCCTCCTTTTTGGCTGCAGTTGGAGTTGTTTTGCCAGGAGAAGGTGCAGTTTTAGCTCTGTGAAACCTAAGTGTTGCAGGATATCCCAAGCATGCACCTGGGGACTCCCATTGAAGGTATTCATTCTCCAGAAGTCCAGCCAGCTACTATTAACCATTTCCCATTGGTACACCATGCTTGCTCCTGTTTTGTGAGTGTTGTCCTCTCACAGCAATGCTGAGACACACCGTGTTCTTGGGGCTTGCTTAGATGAGATGAGGAATGGAAGGGCAATCTCAATTCTCTGTATCCCCACTGTGTGCAGTGCTTTTTCCTGGATAGACACATTTGCTGTCCAGACACATTTGCTGTCCCCCAGCCCTCCTTGCTCTGGATCAGCCACTGGCTTGTTCATCTGCCAAGCGAGGATGAAGAGTTAACTTCCCCAACAACCACTGTGGGCCCTTGACTTCAGGGGCATGCAGTATTTGTGCTTCCTAGTTTTGGTACATCTTCACCTGCAGTCAGGCCAGCAACGCTGGGGGTTTTTTTCCAAGCAGGGCTGCCTTATGCACAGGGGAGAGCCAGCTGTGCACTGATGGACTCGCTGTCTCCCCAGTGCTGGTAGAGGAAGGAAGGAGATGATGTGACTTGCCCAGGTCAGAAGAACCAATGGCAGAGGACATGTGTTGATGATTTTGACTTTGCCTCTTACAACAAGGAATTGTTCTGGCCTTTCTTTGGGTCTCGACCCAAACTAAGGGTTTGACTTACTGCACCATCTGCATTTAGGCTTGGAGGGTTCCCCAAGGATGCTTGCTGTAGTGCATTACCAGGGTTAGCCTTTAACCTTGCCACCTCCTGGGGTTACAGGGAAGCATCGTTGCCCGCAAAGAGAGGAAACTGAACTTGGAGTGGCTTTGGGATTTCCTTGAGGTCCCAGAGAAGAGTTGGTGGCAGAAAACCAGATTTCTTGAGTTGCTAACAGCTCATGCCACTGTGGGAGACATTAGTAAATACTGAGTAGACCAAAGTAGGGCATCCAGCTCTCTGTGCAGCACTGTGCTTATCTGTCTGTCTGTCTGTAGTGCTTCTGGCAGTCAAGCCCCTGAGATGACATTTAAAGGCTTTATAGTTTTTCTCTCTTGCCAGTTTCAGATCAAATTTGCTGAGCTGTCAAGCTGAAGATGCTTTTCTCTTAAGTGCTGGCCTAGCAACAGGTCATCCTGCTCCATTCCTGCCTTGGAGGAGTCCAGCTGAGTTCATCCTGCCTCCACTGTCACTGGCAGTGACATGTGGGAGCTGGAACAACAGCTCTGCTGGTAGATGCATGAAGAGAAACAGATTTTAGCTTTCCTTTCCCTGTTGATCAGGCCATTCTGGAATGGGTGGGTGTTTAAAACTAGAAGACAGAGCCACGTCTTGCTCTGGAAAAGAGTTGCTGGGATGGAGAGGGTAATGGTAGGGACTTGCATGCAGTCCTTTCCTCCTCCTTAAGCCTGCATCTGACCTAGGCCTTAGAGGCAAGCGTGCATGCAATGAGCTAGTGGGCTCTCAGCAGAGTCCCAGCAGGCTGGGTGTCTGCCTTGAGACAGCCAGGATGAGTGACACTAATCAGTGTCTCGCCCGATGGATTTCAGCTAGGAAGGGGAGCACTTGTCCGTGTGTGGTGAGTAAATTGCTCCTGCGTCCCTGGAGGCTGTCACTCTAATGCTTTGCCATGCTCTGCTGTCGGGGACTGGCACCAGAGGATGCCTCTATTGCTGCTGTCTGCCTTGGGGACAAGCACAGACACGTGTCTCCAGCTGGAAGTCAGCTTGGGGAGCGGAGAAACCTCCCCAGAACACGCATTTGCAAGCTCTGGTGTGTCGCAGTCCCTCCCAGGCAGTCACAACCTTCTGCCACTGCGTGAAAGGGAAGGCTCAGTGCCTGTTTCCTGCATGAGAAGAGGATGGTGTTCCCCCTGCTCTGGAACAGGGAGCCAGGGGTGGCTGCAAATGCTGGAGCTGGAGCCAGAGCCATCCCTTGGTCCCAGCACCAGCAGCCAGCTCCAGCTTTATTCCTTGGAGCATTTTTGAGGGCTTTGTGCTGTTTGGTTTTAAATCCATCCCCTCCTCTTGTGCAAGCCTCCTCTCTGACCAGGCATGATGATAAAGTCAATCCTGAGGCAGCTGTAGTTCACTGGCTTTTACTAGGCTCTCACCTCCCACTTTATAGTCACCAGACCCTGCTGGGAGCTGTCTCAGCTGTCCCTGAGCAGCATTTTTCAGCAAGGGTGGCAGTTCAAGAGAGTCCCACATAACTCAGTGGGGTGATGCCAGTTTAACCCAGCTGATGGCCCTCTTGCAACCCCAGCCATGCCCGTGGAAGGCACCAGGCAGCTGCTAGACAGCAGAGACATGAACTGACCTGCATCTTGGCTTTTAAGGGCAGAGCCAGTGCATATGGATGGAGCAAGGCTGTGTGACACAAGCAATTACAGTGTTGGCTTCAATGACCAGAGAAGCCTGAGGTTGCTTTTGTCACCCAGACTAGGAAATGGAGGAATTTCATTATTGTTCTAACTCCTTCCAGAAGTAGTTCAGATGCCTCAGCAACAGGCAGATCTTTAAAATTGAAAAGAAAAACAAAGGACCTCTCCTTTTGCTGAGTCCTGTCCAGTTAACCCTTTTAGTCATACCATGTCCAGATGATGTGACTGGGCTCCATGGGGCTCAGGATCATGTCTCTGGAGAAACCCTTGGGCACAGCCATGTCCACAAAGCAAAAGGACTAAATCCTCCTGACTGCAGATTTGAGTTGTGCCCTAAGTAAAGGTTCTGCCTTGGCAGTTCTCAGTTTGAAAGCTTGCTCACTGTCCCCCCACAATTGCTGCTGTGGACCTTAATTTTTCCCAGATTTCTGCTTCCCTTTGAATATCTCTGCTATGGATCATTTTCCTTGCATGTGTTAGCTGGTATTTTCCCAAAGCTGAATCTTGTGCTATTTCCTGCCTGTCTTTCTGTGCTTCCTCTTGCTCCTTCTTCTGTTACACCTAAACTCACCTTGGTCTTTTTTTTCTGCTCACTTTAGAGGAGACTGTTTACCCCTTTTCTTCTGAAAGGTTGTAAGAGGGGAGAAATTGGCCATTTAAAAGATGAGGAATCCTGTCCACCTGTATCTTGCTTAGCACCTTCCCAGATGGAGAGAAGTGACTCAAGACCCATGACATCAAGGGTGGGAGGATAAATCAGGTGTTTTGGGGATGGGGAGAGGCTTGAAGGGCAGGAGCAGGCTGCTGAGGCTGGTAGCAGTTCATAAGGTGAAGCTCCTGGCTGTGGCAGTGAGGTAAACTAGGAGCTCCTGTACTAGGAGGTCTGAAGAACCACTTATGATGGTGCATAAGGTTGAGGCAGTGAGGCCAGGCTGGAAGGGTGAGAGAGTGTCTGCTCTGTAGTGTTGGGGACCGGGAAGGAGAAGGTGGGGGGCAGGGGTGTAAAAATTAGTCAGTTGGTCCTTTAGCAGTGTTTTTTCCACAGTTCTCTGTAGATTCCCAAGTGGAAATTTATTTTAGGCTTCAAGTCACCCCTGTGCAATCTGTTCCTCTAGCTGTGGGGGATGTTCATGTTGAGGCTGTATGGAAAGTGTGCGTAACTTTTTTTTTTTTTGTGGCTCCTTGTTTAGTTCTTGACTCTTTAATTGATAGCTGTAGTCTTTTATCTCTTCCAGCTGCTGCGCTTGTTTTTCTCTCCTGAAGGAGAGAGGGACTACAAGGAGTGGGACAGGATTGCTGCAGGTCCACAGGCCCCTGCAGTGTGCCCTGAGCTGGGGACAGAGCACCCCCAGTGTTGGGTCCTCTTGCTGTACCGTAATTCTCATGTCACTGGCTGTGCTGCGGCACCTTCAAAAGATGTGGGCAGCCCTGTCTGTAGGAGGAGGCTGAAATGAGGTTTCGAGAGAATGGAGCAGAAAGGGTGGCTTTTCGTATCTGGACCAGTGAGCCCCTTTGTATACACTTTCCTTCAGACCTTGCCTTCCTTGTACCCTTCATCGAAGTAGCAGGAAAACGCTGCTTTTCGCAAAGCCGGGTGCTGGGGGACCACCGCCTCATGCTATAAGCTCAGGAGCCAGACAGCAGCTTAAAGACTAAATATATCTACCTCTGCAGCTCTTGGCTTCTACAAAAATAAATCTTAAGGAGGTAACTTTTTGCTGTGTGTTCTCAGGGCTGGCTTTTCTGTAGTTTCCACTGAGATAGCATTTGGAATAACACAGCCAACCAGGAGTGGAACAGGCCTGGAGCTGTATAGAAAGTGATTAAGATAAGGCAGGGTTATGATTTGGCCGTCTGATCCTGAAGCTTTGTGCATTATTTAGTGTGTGTAGCAGGAGGTCAGTAGCCTCCTGATAATTTTCATTAGATTAGTCAAGCAGGATAATCACCTGCTCAGGAAAAAACAACTTGACACTGTCTGTTCAATAGTTGGGGTTTAACTGAAAATAAATAGTCTTGTAATTATAAGGACATTGTCAAGGTCAAGAGGCTCAAAGGATTCGTTTTCTTTTTTCCTCTGGTATGTTTACAGAGATGCTGCTATTCTTTGTGAGATTTTTTTTTTTCCTCTCTTAAATTCAAACCAAGAGCTTCAGACCTTTTAAAAGAAATTCAACACTTCCACAGCAGTGGACGTGAGTGGTGTTGCAATAGCCAAGTGGTGCTTGTGCCCTGCTGCAGCTGAGTGACCCCATGCTAATGAGCAGGGATCTCGCTAGCGAGCTGGGATTGTGTGCCGCTAGCCCAGGCAGACCTAAACGGGGATAGAGATGCTCTTCCCTCCTCTTCTGGGCTAATTGTGGGGTGGATCCTGCCCAGAAGACGGGGCTATGTGTTGTGCTCTGGGCTGTGGCAGAGGGTATCCCCTCCTTGGGAGTGGTCAGCCCAGCACGAGTGCCACCCTCTAGAAATGAGAGCTGCATTACCTCCCGCGGCTGACTTTGCTGCTGTAATTAGCTGAGGCTTTCAGAAAGCCCAGGAAGGAAGATGTGGGAGTGAAGCTGATGCCCTAATCAGTACTAACGGGCTCTGCAAAGGGTACTTGGCTAGGGAAAGAAATTGGATATTAAAGCTGGGGTTGATGCCTGTGCAGTGCTAACGTGCCTGCCCATTTTCACCCTAGAAGGGGTTGCACTTGCTATTTGTTTTCCTCAGCCATATGCAATAATAAAGCCCAGAGGGATCTATCTTTGTACTCTTCTTAATCTGTCTGGCTGCAGGACTGGTACTTGCTGTGTGAGATCTGGGTATGGCTTGCAAGTGTTGAGGGTAGATTCAGAGCTGGTAGTACCAGCCCAGATTGATATAGAGCTTGCTGTGTCCATGCTGATGCTGTGGTTCCCTGCCAGTATGCTGCAATGGCAGGTTGCCTTGGTTAGAACCAAGCAATGGTGTGGAATATATAGGGGAAGCCCTCAGCTCTCTCTCCTGAGCTCAGCTGCAAGCCAGAAGAGCTCCTGGCTGTGCAGGGAGCCTTCAAACATGGTAACCTATACGGCAGAAGAGGCAGTGTTTGCATGCTTATGCTAGCTGTGCATGTCTCTACCATGGAAAAATTGAGCTGATGTCGTGGCCACACCAAGCTAGTGCGTTGAGTCCTTGCTGCCTTTGTTTTGTTTTGCTCCCGGTCTAATTGCTCATAAGTGAGGATTCTTGTCATCTGAGTTGGTGGGGCTTGTGCTCAGACCATCTTCACTAAGAATCTGCTGCTCTTGTTCCCTGTCACAGGCTTTGACAGATGCCCGAGGGAAAGCGAGGGCATGGCTCGGCCTGATGTGCCAAGTGACTGATGGTGTGGTCTGATGACTGATGCCATGCGTCTGCAGCAGGCGTGCGGGTGCTCCTTTGCTCTTCTTCCGTGGGAGATGGGAAGGGAGGGGGCTGCCTTGACAGCTTGTTTGGAAAGCAAAATGACTCCAGGGCTGGATTTCTTCTCCCCCCCTCCCATCATCTTATCTCCCCCTCTCCTTTTTCTTTTTTTTGCTTGACAGAAAAAGCATAACTCGTCTTTAATTGGTGCTTTGTGCCTGTCTCCTGACAGAACTCAGCAGAGAGGGGGCTGGCTGGATCAAAACAGCTCGAAGTTGTGAGCCTCTTATATGTCTGGCCCCCTTGTTTAAAACAAAAAACCCCCAACTTTTATATCAACCCCCCCCTCCCATTGTAAGGCAGTTCCCCGAGAACCATAAAAGCAAAGTGGCGGATGCTGTTCCAAGTTCTCCTCAGACATCCCGTTGAGGAGCCTGATTGACGTGGGGAGTGTGTGGCTGAGCACAGCACACCACACACTTGACCTTCTGCTGAGCATGGGGTTTGGAGCATCTAATTGGCATGTACGTGTAAGGCTTCAGAGCATTTCATCATCTTACAAATAAGACCTGCCTGAGCCTCAAATGCAAAACAAATGCAAGGTGGACCAAGCAGGGAAGTGGCCTGTACTCCTCGGGCAGTGCTACAGTGTGGTGGCAGCAGGGTGAATAGACCCAGCCATGCACTCATTCAGCAACGCTTCATCCTGTGTGAGCAGGACAAAAGCAGGTTAGAACAGTGCCTCTGGTCCCTTCAATTGCCCTGATGTGGTTTGCTTCTCTGTTGATTATATGAGGCCAGGTAGCATCTCCTGGGTGGGGGTGGTGGGAAGAAGCCCATGCCCTTGTTCTGTCTTCAAGCTCCAACTCTGGCAGAAAACAGCAGTAGGAGACCCACTGGAGCCTTTACAGGCTGGGCTCACCCTGGTCTTTGCAGAGCAAAAGCACAGAATCACAGAATGGTTTGGGTTGGAAGGGACCTTAAAGACCATCTAATTTCAACCTCCCTGCCACGGGCAGGGACACCTTCCACTAGTCTATGTTTCTCAAAGCCCCATCCAGCCTGGCCTTGGACACTGCCAGAGATGGGGCATCCACAACTTCTCTGGGCAACCTGTGCCAGTGGCTCACCATGAAATAGTTTGCTGCAAGGTGTGGCTTCTCTCTGGTTGAGCATTCCTCTCTCCATGGGGCTCCAGCTCCTCTCCTAGATTTTTGGAAAAGGCAGGGTGTCTCCTAGTGCTGCTTATTCCAGCCCTGCCGTTGGGGTGGCTTCCTGGGACATAGGGCATGGAGTAGGCATGTCATGGAGGTCCTTTTCCAGCTGGATCTGTCCCTGTGCAAGGAGAGGACAGCAAGAAAATCAATTGGCTTGGATTTTTGTTTGTTTGTTTCTACTGTGGTGTTTGCAGGTACTTCTGCCCTTTCCCACTCTGAGGCAGAGATAAAGCAGCAGATTGCAGATTGTTCTGAGTTGGGCTGGGATGTGCTCCTGGGACGTGCTCCACATCCTGCTGGGATGTGCTCCTAGCTCTCTGCTTTTGGTGCAGACCAGCCCAGGTGCATGTGGGGTAGAGGTGCTTGCAAGCTGCTTTACAGCAACTTAGTCACTTCCAAGGCATCAAAGCAAACCTGGTGCTGGGATAATAGTTCTCTAGGTGTTTCTGGGGCTCCTTCTAGGATGATGAGAGCAAAGTACAAAGTGCCTTGTCTATAAATATTAGGCTGTTCCAAGTGTGGGCATGCTGGGGAGCCTTGCCATCGGTGGTGAGCAGTGCTTTTCTTGAGGGAAAGAGGATCCTGGGAAGGGGCTTGGAGTGGGATGCAAAGAAGGGAGTATTTGCAGCTGGAGGCTAGGGAGATCCGAGCAGAGCCCTTTGCCAGAGGAAAGTTGGCTGCAATGAAGGGCATGTGAGAAAGTGGGAGCCTGGAGGAGCTGGGTGCAGTTGGAGGGATAGAGAGGTGTTACAGTTGGTGTCATTGAGCCAGGTGATGGTCAGGATTGGAGTATAGTTGCTGTGAAGGCAGCCAGAGAGAGAATTGGAAAATTGGCTTTTCCCGGGCTCCAGGAGGAGTGGTGGGAGTTATACTTCTGCAACTACTTACTTTGCACAGCCATGAAAGGGCTGTGAGTAGGGTGGGTGTTTCAGTAGAGAGGAGAAGGGAAAGAGCTGGAGCTGAGTCCTGGCTAGACTGATGCAAGTTCAGAATCACTTTACTGCCTGTGGTGAATGGTGCTGTTACAATGATCTTACCTCACTTTTGAGACAGGCAAGGAAGGGAAACACCAACTGTGAGAGACCAAAGCCCTGATGTGCTGCACATGTTGTGGGGATGTTTAGATCGTGGATAGGGTGGGATGCCCTAAGGAAGAGGTACTTGAGGAAAGCAGACTGTTGGAACTTGTTCCTATTATACTCTCTATGGCAGCTTTGGACCCTCTTATGGGAGGGAAGAAAAAATAAGTATCAGCTCCATTATACTAAAATACTTATTTGCCAAATCATCTTGTCCAAAGCTGTCTGCACTCTGCATTGTAGGATTTTTTCCACTTTTTTTGGGACTGCTCCAGGCATTCTCCCTCAGGGGTGGTCTCTCTCTCCCATCCACACCTCTTCTCGCAGCCACCCAGAACTTTTCCCAGCTTGTTCTCTGCTCCGGGTTGAGCAAGGCATTGATGTTCTGGATTGTTCTTGTTTCTGAATTTGTAGAGTCTATTGAGCAGATCAGTATTTCAGACCCTCCCCAGAGCTGGCTGTGTGGGAGAAGCTGGCAGCCACATTCGGGGGCCACTTCTCTCCTATTTTTAACTTCAGGTCTGTAGTCACAGGGCTCCCACCCCACTCTACTGACAGCTCTGGTTGTCCTACTCAGGGATGCCTGAAGGAGAGCAGGGCAAGGTTCTCATACCTGGTAGTTTAAGGGGTAATGCAATGAGTCTTTTTTGCTTTTCCTTCTAACCTCAGCTCTAGTTACTGTTTTCTTGCCAGTGGAAAATAACTAGTATATACCTATTCTTAAGTTCCTGAGGAGTCTTAACTTTATTTCTAGGCTAGAAATACCTGCGACAACCACACTTCGCAGGGCAGAAATCAAGGGTGCAAGTAATTCCAGCACTGCATTGTTGCTTCAGGCAAACAGCCCGCTGCTTCTCCAGGACAGATGCTTTGTTGGTGTCTCCTTGTTCCTGCTGCCAGATGTGTGATGGGCCGTGGCTCCTGAGTCTGGAGAGAGGAAAGTGGGGCAGAGTGATGTCCTCCAGCAGAGGAAGTTTGTTTGGGAGCTTTTAGCGTTGCCCTTTGCTCTGGGGTGCAATTTTCTTCTCCTTAAGCCTGCTGAGAACTCAACCTGCTGCAAGCGCTTGTTCTGTGTGCCTTTCCAGGTGGAGAAAGTGCAGGGGGCAGAGGGGATGGCCTCTTCCTGCATCCCTCTTCCCAGTCTGTGGGATTCAAAGCTAGGGAGGGAGTCCCTCTTGCAGAGTTTAGTGGGGAGCCTTAATTGCCCCTCTTCCCAAGACTCCTGTTCGTGTTAACGACCTGTAATGGGATGGGTTGTGCTAGCCCATTAAGCCCCAATGGGGTCCTTGTCGACTTAAAAGTGTGAGGAATTTCACTCAACCATGTTAAAACACTTCCACCCCCTTTAATAGCTTCATGCATTGATTTAACCCTATGGCACCTGGGGTTATTGGCTGGGAAAAGCCATCTGGCTCTCCCCAGCCTCCCGCCCTGCCTTCACGCAGCTACTTTGGCCATCCTTTGCATTTCTGGAGGATCTTATTAGCGGGAGGGCTGTCCTAGCTCTTGCGTTTGCAGTGCTGGTGGCTGGCTCGACAGAGCCGATGTGGAAAGTAATTTTCCTTCCATCGCGCTGAGCGTGGTCTTGCTTTGCTGCTTTTAATGAGAGTACTTTTGCCCTGGCTTGTGTCAGCTGCAGCCCACCTGTGCTGCCAATTACTCCAGCGAATCTGGTGTGACCTGCCGAGCTGGAATCAGGCTGTCCGAGGTTTAAGTGTTTCTGAGCTGCAAGGTGTGAAAAATCTCACCAGTGTTGAAACAGGGAGCGGGGTGGGGGAGCAGCTTTCGGGGTTATGAAAGACCTGAGGACATGCTGGTATCAGGTGCTGTTGATCTCTGGAGAATTTAGAGAATCAAGGGCTTGGTAATTGCAGGCGTGTTGCCAGCACGCTGAGAAAGAAATTCTTAATCACAGGCTGTGTGCCTTAATATTTTTCCTCTCTCTATTTTTTCCCCCCCCTTTTTTTTTTTTTTGGTAATTAAATTAGTTAAATGTGTATTGTAACACCTCGGTGCCTGGGTAGGCTGGGAAGGGTACGCACGCAGACCTGAAGTGTGCCTGTGTGCAAACAGACTGACAGGGCTCTGTGGGAGCGGCGGTTCCGCTACATAAACACGATGCATCTGTCACACATTTCCCATTTCTGGAGAAGCTGGCATGCCGGCCAGCGTGTGCCTTGCTCACGCTGACCCGGGTGCCATCCAAGATCAGCTTTCTGCAGTGTCCATGTAGCCGTGACTTCCTTCTGGCTGGTGCCTGATGTTCAGATTCGTTCCTGTCGCCCTGTAAAAACTGTTGCTGTGATTGTCATGGTTTCAGTCATCCCAGAGCAGGTTTGAAGGAGAATATTGGCTGCACTGATGTTTACCCATATATTTTTTTTTTTTCCACCTCCCCACAGAAGGCAGTGGTGGAGGTGTGGAAATCAGGGGAGCTGGTTGACTGCAACCCTGTCTTCAGGCTTGGTGCCTGTTCTGATGTTTCTGCACCAACAAGCAACTCCTATGTGTAAATACACTGATATCTGAGGCACACATTTAAAGTTTCAGCTGGCCCGAGATGCTCTGCTAGGGCCCAGCATCTGAAAGTTGGGAGAAGACGCAGCATTTCAGATGCTGGATGGACTCTGCAGTGACTTGGAGGTGCTGTGGTCCTGCCTTAGTGCACAGCAGGAGGTGCAGCCCATGGGGAGAGCTGTCCCTGGTAACATGGCTGCATCTCACCAGCAATAGCAACTTGTGTCAGCTCTTACTTTGTCGAGGTTTCTGGTGTGAGGAGCAGCTTCGTTGTCAAAAGCAATCAGTACTCAAAAGACTGCACACCAGGGTATTTGATGAATTTTGGGGCAGAAGCCATGCTGGCTCTTGCCCTTTGTGGGGTCAGCTGTCTCCAAGTATCATTCAGAAGTGCTGTGGTCTTAATAAATACTTCTGCAATTAGGTGCAGTGAAAAGAGCTCCAAATATTCAAGGTGGGGCAACTGGAGGGAGAGCTGTGAATGAATGATGAAGGGTTTGCAGGCTCCCTTCTCAGAGCACGGGGGACAGGGGGGATTGATGCGCTTACAAGAAATGTGAAGATGCTGTTGGTGAAGGCTAGATTCTGTTTCAAAGGCTTAAACCTTCTCTGGACACCCATAGCATAGCTTGGCCTGGGTCTATTCTTTCTTGGCAAGGATATTCTTGTACATGGAAAAGCTGGCCTGAGTGACCTTCTGTATCTGGCTGTCGGAGGAAATGTGCTGAGCCGAAACAAGTGTTTCCAGAGCTGAGTGCTCAGGCTCGGGGTCTGTTTATCTCCCTGCTGAGATGCTGGACTTGGCAGCTGGGCTGTGGTCCTTCTCAAGTGCCTGGGCTCGCTCCCAATCCGGGCCCACCAGACCGCTTGTGATATGAGCTTCCTTCTGACTCTGAAGGTCAAATGGCTTGCAGCAGGGTGACAAAGGAGCCCTTGATCTGAAAGAGATTGTTCTTGTGCCTTGCCCTAGGAGGGGTCTCATGGGCTGGGATGCATGCCGGCTGAAAGGAATGCTTAAAATGTTCTTTCTTTGCTCCTGTCAAAAGCTCTTGCAAATGCGAATCAAAATATCTGCCCCAGTGCTTTCCCAATGCATGCTTCAGGCTGCCTTACTCCCTGAGAATGGCTTGATCAGCACCCCCACATAATCCAGGGTTCTGTCCCTGCCAGTGGACAGTAGTGGACATGCAAGGAAAGGCATAACAACAGGGTGAGCATGCCTTTGACAGTCTATGGCTCAAAAGTAAAGCGATTTTTATGTTTGTTTTTTTTTTTTCTCTCTGCTGTGAATTTGTTCAAGTGCACAGATTCAGGAAAACAAGTCTTCGTAGCCCACAGCACCCCCTCACCATCCAGCCACTCGTGTGAAGAGCAGAGGACCTGCTGGCTTTTTCTCCCTCCTGCTCTGGGGGCTCAGGTGCTGTCAGGGGCTGACTGGGGAAACGCATCCCTTGCACTTCACCAGTGCAAAGCCTGTGCTTCTGTACCTGCAGCTGCAAAGTGCCCTCCAGCAAGGCTCTGTGCTGTGAGGACTTTTGGTGATGCTGTGCACCCCAGGTTCATGCTGCATTCCTTCTCTGCCTAGACATGTCTTGTCAAGTGTCTCCAGGTACAGGTTTCATGCTGTACCACAGTCGTCTGGTAGTACATCTTCAGCACTGATGTGTGACAACTGTAACATCAAGCACAACTCAACTGCATCTCACGGGGGGTTTCCCTGGTCCCTTCTGTTCTTGGTGATTTGTTCAGTTGCATCTTTGCAATAAAGCAACTGAGGGCACTCATACTGGGCAAACAAAATGTCAACATCTCGGCCTGAAAAATACCCCATAAATTTCTTTATGCAACTTTAAATTCAAAAAGAAAATGTGAAAACTGGCAGCACCCTTTCTGGTGAGCCTTTGCCGGTCCCCTTTTGATCACAAAGGGATTGGAGTGGCAAGGGGAAGGGACTTTGGCGCGGCAAGAAGTTGTGCTGGGGCTGAAACGAGGTTTTGATCACTAGATGGATCATCCAGGCTTAATTCGTTGATGTGATAATTACTGTTGCTGTGTGTTAATGTGACACCTACACCAGAGGCACCTGTCATACCCTTCTCTTCTTGCAAGCTGCCCTGATGGGAACTATGGTTCTGTCACATACACTGTAAATTGGGGGCACGTGCAGGTCCTGGGAGGCAGTGAGTCTGCTTATGCACAACAAAGGGCTTGCCAGCTGGAGCAGCATGGCTGTATTGCATTTGTAGCCTGATTTGCAAGCTTCCTGCTCTGCTCCTGCTGCAAGTGTGGCTGTCCACCATCTGCTTACCCTTGAGCTGCAGAGCATGGATCTTGGATGGAGCAGTGATGACCTGCCCTGTATCCAGAGGGGAAACATCAGAAGGAAAGATGTTGGGTGCTCCCAGCTCCACTATGTGCTTATTGTGCTTTGCTGGGAGTGATGCTCAGGCAGATGGGAGTGCTTTGGTCTTGCTCCCCAGCTGCTCTAGGCCTGTACCATTGAGGCAGAAAGCTGTATGCAGTCTCTTGCTCCCCGTGTAGATCATGGCAGGCTGGTTTGGTGCTTTTGGGCTAGAATAACCCTCACCAGGAGCTAGCCTGCAGATGTGCTGGGTTGTAGCCCTGATAGCAGTGTACCTACATGCTTTTGGTTAACCAAAAACTGAGTGGTTGTACCTCTTTCCTTAGGAAAAATTAAAGTACCTGCTGGCTCATGCTCCCCAGGGTGAGGCAGGGTCTGAGCAGCCAGACTGCAGCCAGTGGAAAGCGTGTTCCTTGCATGGCATTAAGTCTTGCAGGGTGGTATTACACCTGGCTGTGAAGTGTTTAGGGGATTTATCTGCTGTGTCTATGAAAGTGTAATACAAAATCTAATCTACTTAAGATGCAGGTCTGCATCCACTCTCTCCATGCTGCAGCTCTGGGTCATTGATGGTCACTTAAAAATCACAGCACTCTGTTTGCCTTGAACTGAAGGAGGCTGTTTGACCCACAGTCTCAGACTGAGAGATGCTGCACAGGCAGGTGAGAGAGAGGGGAAAATTTATTTTTTTATCCTCTTGTTCATTGTACCCTCCCTTTGAAATGATCTGAGCTATTTAGGGAGTGGATGGTCAGAAGGCTGGCAAGGATGGGAGAATGAGGATGAACTATCACTTGATGATGGTCCAGAGTACCCAAGAAACTTATGCAGAGCTGCCCAGATGTTCCAGCTGGCAGAGGATGAAGTGTTTGTGCTGTCAGCAGCTGATGGACAGCCCCACTGTACCCCCCTCCCTCAATCTGCTGGCACAAGTGATCTAGCCTGGGAGAAAGGGGCCTGCCAAAGGGCACTTTTCTTTCCCTTCTGTTGTTCCCCGCATTTGGATTGGCGATTCAGAGTTGCATTTGGATGCAGGGCTCAATGTTTTTCAAGCATCTTCCAACTCCTGGGAGACAGGCATGACTAAACCCACCTAGTGCTGCCTTCAGTCCACCTGGCTGACCCTGATGCTTCCCTGAGAACTAAGGAGCATAGGACAGAAATGGCACAGGCTGCAGAGGAGATGGTTGGTGTGCTTTGATCTTCTCTTCTTAAGCAGATCATGCAGCTGATCAGCAATCCTGGCAGGTTCCTTGTGCCCTGGGGCGAGAGTATCATGGGAATGCAGGGAACAGAGTACAGAAGGTCAGAAAGGGCACTGGGAGTTCAGGGCTCAGATCCAGCTGAGGGTAGTGTCACCCCAGGCTCTCCTGGTGATTGCAGGAGGATATTGCTGTGGTGTGGGGATTGCTGTGATCCCTTTAACAGGACATGTTCAGAGGCACTTAAGAATTATGTCTCTGGCCCCATATACAGTGCTCAGTGCCCTGTTGTGTCTAGGCAGGGCTAAGGACAGCCTGGCAAAAGGTTACCTCGTGGCACAGCATGAAGCAGGTTTGTTTGAAATGCTGCGGAAGGAAGGAAGGAAATCTCCCCTTCTGTTTGTTTCCAAATCCTCTTCTAATCACAAAGATTAGGCTGATTGTTGGCAGTGCTCTGACTGTCCAGATGATAACTTCAATTCTTTTGTCTTAAGTGATGAGAAGTACCAGCAAAAAGTCTGTTTGCAGGAAATTAATTTACAAAAAATTACCTGATTTTTTTTTTTATTTTTTTTTTCCCCCAGAGCTGGTTGTTTCTCATCTGACCTTTGCCTGTACAAGAGCTTAGGCCAGCAGAACCTCAGGTAGTACAAGCTCCTGTTTTGGTGCTTGAGTGCACAAGGACACCTTATCCTGCTGTTAGGGCCAGGGTCCATGTACATCACCTGCATCCCTGATCCATCAGGGAAACAGTGGGAGTTTTGAAGACCCCTTGGTTATAAGGCTTCTTTCTTTCCTGTTCTTGCTATGACCAATTTCTGACCCTTTAGGACTGCCTTCCTTGTCTTTTAGGGACCACCTGGCCTCTTCTGCCAAAAATCCATGAGCTGTTTTGTGATATATTCCAACATCCCCCTGCTCACAAACCTGCTCTCCTTCTTGTGTAGCTGCTTGTGTGTGCAAGTGCTGCTATATGGGTGTGAGGTTTTGCCTTTGCAGCAGTGCTCGGGCTGCTCAGTGGTGCCTTCAGGGCATGGGTTGAGGAGTGCTGGTCTGGGGAGCAATATGCTGCTGCATGGGGCTAGGAAGGGGCACCTCGAAATCCTCTCTTCCTGGCATGGGTTGCATTTCTCTCTTCATATGTCAGTCAGTAACACCTGACTGAGCTCATCTTGCTCAGGAGAAGTTTGTGCCTGCCTTGCTAGCTCCAAGCCATTCTAATATGCTTCTGCAGGGATTTATTTCTGTGCTGTCTCCAGAGCTGTCACCAGCTTGGAGCACAAACGTCTTCGGGATTGAATGTTCTTTTGTTATCATTTGGGAATACATGAGTGAAAAAGATTTTTCTGGGGAATGATAATGACCTTCTTGTGTTTGCAGTCAATGAAACATCAAGCTGCCTCTTCTAGGCTTCCTCTGTGTATGTGTGTGTGTAACACTGAAACCTTGCTTTCAGGGAAGGATCTCCTGGTTGGTCACACCTTTTAGTGGTACCTGCAGCCACTAGCCCCCTGTGGTAGTTATTTGTGAGGTGAATCTTCCCTTGATTCAGGCATATTCTTATTAGGGATATTTCCTTAGCAGAGGAAGCTGTGGAGAGAAGGGAAAGGGTTTTCACCTCCCCCCACCCCACACTCGGTCTCAGTGTTGAAGCATCCTGATATCTCTCTAACACCTTGGAAGTGTTCATGCTGTGGGTTGTATGCAATGGCACGGCAGGCCCGTGATGACTCTCAGTCACTCCTGGAAGGCTGGCTGTGTCAGAATCCAGCTTCAGACTGGCATCCGGCTGGCCTGCTGAGCTGTGCCACTGGCCAGCAGACTCCAAAGCTGGTGGCCCTTCAGGGAGCAGTGTAGGAGCTTCTCTTGGCACCTGCTCTGATGCGCTTGGCTGTGAGCCCTGTGGTGTCTGCCATTCCTGCTTGGAGGGGACAGGCATGCCGAGGGCTTGATCTTGCCATCTGCTGGCAACAGCACATTTTAATTTCCGTAATAGACCTGGTTCCTGCAGAGATGGTCCAGAGAGAGATAAATCACACGGCTTGGGAAAGAGAGATTGGGGCGCCGGGTGAAGGAAGAGCCCCTCTAGTTCCCATCCAGTTTCTTCCTCTGTTTCTTGTCTCTGCCAAGGCAGACATGCTTCCTGCAGTCCTGGATCCTCTCCAGTATCTTATAGTTTACCAGGCTGGAGATGGTACAAATCACACAAATCACAAATGGAAGATGCTGAACCACAGAGTTTCCTGACCCTGATGGGAACAGTGAAGGAAGAAGAGGAGTGAAGTGAGAAAGGCTGAAGAGAGGAGGGAGATGAGGAGGGAGAAGATGGATAATGGGTAAGGGTGAGTATGAAGCAAACAGGAGCCTGACTCGGCACCGAGCAAGGCTGTTTGAAAGGAAGGTGGTGTGTTGCTGCAGCATGTCACTGCTGCTTCCCATCCTTTTTCCCCATCTGTTCCCACATTTGTTACAGCAGCTGCAGGAGCTGACTTGGAGGTGGCTGATGGTTCCAGATCTGTGCATCCCATCATCCCTCAGAGGCAAACAGCATTGCTGGGGGTAGTCCCCAGCTACCCTGTCTGCAGGTTGGCTAGACCTCTGCTGCTTCCCTGATTGAGACTAATGCTGTAAAAGAAAAACAGTCTGGTTTTAGTTGATTTAGATGGTCTGTGTGCAGCATCCCTTCTGGATCTTCATGGCTATTCTGGAAAAAGGCACCTTGAATGTGCTGCCAAATCAAATTTCTTTTCTTTTAAGTCATCTTGCTTATCTACTTTTTCCCTGCATGTCTACTAATGCCTTGCTGCTGAGCATGGGACCTTTCTGCAGTGAGTTGGCGAAACGTTGTCTCTGAACACCTTCTTGAAAATTCTCTAGTGGGGAGGAGCTATGAGATGCCAGGGATGGGACAGTGAGTGAGCTGGGTCCCATGTCTCTATCCAGTCACCTCCTGGGAGGCCCCAACCAGCCATGGCAACGGAATAGGAGCAGCCAAAACTTAGCAGCAAAGAACTCCACGTGCAATGGCAAAAGAAGACATCCAAACTTAAGAAAATGACTGAAAAAGGAAGAAAAACTTCCTCCTTTTTCCAAGTCATCTCTTTGTTAGACTGACCAGTGAGGTACTGTTGCCAAGGTGAGGAGGCAACCTGAAGGAGGGCAGGACAAAAGCCACACTAGGCAATAGAAGGGAATTGAAATCTATCTCTGCTGCTCCAGGACTGCCTAGCTAAATCCACTCTTGCATAAGCTCTGTGAAGAAACTTGGCCTGTGCAAATGACCCCAGACCTCTGATATCCTGGCCTGTGCACAAGCCCATGTGTCCCCTTGCTTTAAAAAGAAAAGGTAGTCTCGTGCTGGGGTGTTGACAGTGCAGAGGATGCCCCAGGGAAAAGATGAGTTCCCAGTGAGTTGTTCCTGTCCCCACGTGAAGAGGTGTAATGTCTTTGTGAAGAGGTGTAATGTCTTTGTGAAGAGGTGTAATGTCTTTGCTCTCCCGTGTGCAAGTTTGGGTCCAGGATGCAGCTCTTCAATGGGATTGCAGCCTCACCCTGGCAGTGGCTGGTCTGTGCCATTTATTAGTCAGCTCAAGTAGGAATCCCAGGCAGCCTTATTTTAAAGGTGAAATGAGCACTGTAATTGGAGGGAGGAGTGAAGAGCAGGCTTTGGTGTTGCAGCTCAGTTTTAGAGCACTGTTTGATGCAGAGCTTCCCTGATGAAATTGGTTTCAATATGGAAGCAGGAATGGAAGAGCAGTAAGACTTCAAAGTGATGGAGAAACACATGCGATGCCTGTTCTGACCTCTTAAGTTTGCTGGTCTGTCCTAATTGATCCTCCCCCTGATCCAGTGAGGATAGCTGACTTGTATTTTAAAAACAAAATAATCTGCCTTCTCTTTTTCCAAATGACCGTTGGCCTGACTTTCTTTAGTGAGAACATGGGCTTCTCCTTTGGCAAGTCTCTTGGAAATGAAGAGATAAAGGAAGGTTCATGAAATGAAGATATAAAGGAGGGACATCTCAGGGTGGGCTGTCAGTAGATGCCCTTGGTGTTGCAGTGCAGCTTGGCTTCTGGTTCATCTTTTGTGGCTGGTCCAGGGGAGGGACCAGGACATTTCCAATGCTGATCCGCCCTCCTCTGTTACAGCTTGGGGATAAGGGTTGGGGTGGCTTGCAATTGGAGCTGAGACCTGGGCATAATAATTGCCAGCCCAGGCTAGATTGTTTGCCCTCTTACAGTGACTCATAAGCTGAGTAGTCTCCTTTGCCTTCACTGTGTGGAATCTGGGCAGCCCCAGAGCGGGGTTCCCACTGCCAGCAGAAATCTTCTCCCCGCACTGGTACTTTTGCAGGGGGTGATTAAGTCCTCTCCTGATTGTCTCTCTTGGCTTAGTTGGACCAATTGAGCACTCAAGCCTGTGTCTGCACAGCAGGCCTTCCAGTTCCCAACTCATTCTCCTAATTCTTTTTGGAAACTGTTCCACTTCCACAACCTCTTTTTTTTTTTTTTTTTTTTTTTTTTTTTTCAAGTATGGACACTGTCACTGAAGGCAGCAGCCAGGAATAGTCTCACTGTGCTCTAGCAAGAACTAATACTAAGCTCATGCTGTTCACGATGCTCCCTGGTGTATGCAGGGTATTTTTTTCCCTTAATTATACTACTGCACTTGAACAGCCTGACTTGTGTGTAGGAGCCACAGAGGAGATCTGGAACTGCATTTTAGGATGTATAAGGCTCGTTTGGGTTAACAAGTGGGTTGCAGTATTTGATTATGCCGGCATTCATGGCGCTCAGACTGGGAGAGGAGCTTCAGCAAAGGGGACACGGCAAGGGGAGCCAGTTGCCCTTGTGATGCTGGCTGTGCAGCTGATGCAGTGTAGCAGGGTTTTGCTTATGCCATGGCCTTGGGTCTGAGGGTAGGGATGAAATAGTGATGATTGCTTGGGAGGATCAGTTTTCTGCTGAGCAAGTAGGTGGAAAGTCAGGCAACAAAATTAGCTGAGTACACAAACAGTCTGGGCTGGAAGAGGTTCTCTCCCTGGGGATAGATTAAGGCATGTGGTGTCTTACGTAGTGGTGATGGCCCCTGTGCTCTTGCTGTGCCTTGGCGCTCTGAGCTGACAGTTGTTGAGCTGTTGGCTTTGTGCTCTGACCTCATCACTCCCAGCTCCTTTCCGGTGACCAGCTGGGGTAGAGTATCTTGTGACAAATGCTCAGTCCTTCTTGCTGCTCTTTTCCCACAGGTGGTTGGGTGCTCTGCCCCAAGCCCTTCGTCCCTGAGGTGCTGGAGCTGAGTTTTACACCTTGCCTGGGTCTGTACGTGACTGTCAGAGGTGTGAGTGGTGCTGTGGTGCTGAGGAAGGGCTCTGCAAACCCTGTGCCCACTGGTTTGTGCCAACTGAGCTTTTTAACAGGAGGAGCTACACCTGCGAGCATCATATGGAACTTCAGAAATAACTTTGCACTCAAAGAACCTCCCCAGCCTTTGGGTGCTAATGTCAGCGCATCAGGTCCTGAACGTGGAGCAACTGGCATCTCTCTTAGCCTCTTCTGTGGCACACAGGATTGCAGAGGGGAGGGGATGGGTGCAGCTGAGTATAGCAGTGAAAATCTGTAGGTCCTCAGTTGTTTGTCTCCTGGAAATGTGGAAATCAGCAGGATGTTCTCGGTCCTGGAAGCAGTCCGGTGTGCAGTGATTTTCCTTGGCTCACTGTAGCCATGATCTCTGTGGGAGGCTGTAGCTGACCCATGCCCTGCAGGTGGTAGCTGTTTCCAGTACAGGTCTGGTAACATCCTACCCAAATTCCATGAAACAAATAAGGAAAAAAAAAAAATCAATTTGTGCATGTTTTTTCCTGCAAGTGGGTCATATCTACACTTCAGTGTCAAAAGACCTTAGCAGGTGGTAACTTTTTTGCAACAAACTTGATGCAGGAATGGAAAGCTTCCAGCAAAGCCTTAATCTTATCTTATTTCTGAGAAGGATGAGAGCTCTTCCCCCAAACCTATCTAACAGGATGCAGATAAATGCTTGGCAAGGTCCAAATGTAAAGTCCCTTGGTGGGTCAGAATTCACAGTACATGGCAAAGCAATAAGAAGCTTCAAGGTGTCTCAAGTGGCATTGCAAGTAATCTCTTTAATTCTACTTTTAATTTATGTCTGCTAATGAGCAGGGAGGAGTGGCAGAAGTCTTAAATTCATCTCGTGTAACTTGGAAAAGAGAATGAAACTTGAGGAGCCGCCAAAAAAGAAAAAAAGGCAAGGATGTGAAAAGAGTGTGAGGAAACTAAAACAAGAGAGGATGAGAAATGAAAACTCCAGGCTACTGCAGGGAGGGGGAAGAGGGAATTAAACCCTAAAGTGTAAGGACTTTGGATGTTTCCTGTGTTGAAAGCATCAGGCTTCAAGCATTTTGCAAATGGAGTACAGGGGCCAGGTTTCCTTCAGCAGAGCTTGGTGTGCACCGTGCTGGGTTCCCATCAGCTGCCTGGCTCCAGATGTGCAATTGTCCTGCTCAGGCAGGAGCAGGGATGGGAGGAGGGCTCTCTGGTGGTCTCCTCCCTTGGTGTACATCCCTGGGGACTGCCCCCTGCTCTGAGGCTCCTGGTGTCTACTTCTGGGCAGAAGTTAATAGTGTGGGTCTTCCGGGTTCTTGCAGATATCAGCTTGACCTGATTCTCCAGCTGTTTTTGGGTGAAAGGGTCACTCTGAATCACATGCTGCTTCTTTGGCAGCATTTAGCACAGGGCCAATAATGTTGGTGTCTTGTAGCTGCTTTGTCATTGGTGTGTGTCACCACAAAAGCAAAAACAAAGGAGTAGGGATGTGGAAGGGACAGGTCTGGGTTTTCTGTTCCCTCTGTTCTGCCACAAACTTAGTCTGAGAAACCCTTAGGACATGCCTTGAGGTGGAAATCACATACTGCAGAGGACTGGGACTCTGCTCTGCAAGAACCAAAGGTGGCTTGTGGCTCCGAAAGCAAAAAAACCACTTGGGTGTGCAAGCTGGGGGAGCTTTTGCCTTCCCTCCCACAGACCCACCAAGCGGAGTTTTGCAACCAAGAATCTTAAATCAACAGTTTGGTCTCTGGCTGCTCATGGCTGGTGTTGGACGAGGCAGATGTTGAGTTGCATCTCTTCCCCCTCGTGTTCACTTGGAGACCCCCACATCCTTGACTAGTATATTACCAGCCTAAACTTCTGCACAGGAAACTGCAAGGTAAATAAATATTCTCTTTCAGAAACTTCTTTCCCACTTGAATTGACTCCCTTGGTGCTTTCATGCATTTTAAGAAGTCAGAACAGTTCACAATGGAAAACAAGCAATGTTTAGCTCCTGTGAAGGGAAATAGTCGGGCACCAGGAAGACTGTCATTTTCGCCTTGCTCTTACAAAAGAGGGTGTTACAGTAAGCTTGCTTATTTCACTGAAGGAGAATTCAGCAGGCTTGATGGAAACCGGATGAGACAGGCAGGGTAAATGGATTTTGCTGGCCGATTGAAAGCAAAGAAACATGCATGTGTGGTGGCTGGTCAAGAATTAACTGTGTCTTGCAGAAACCAGGAATGAATTAGGGACAGAGGATTATGAAGCCCTGAAACAACATCTGCCCAGCTGTATCAAGGTCTCTTCACCTGTGGCATTCCTCTGATGCAGTGAGTTGGGTGGCTTTGTTTAACTGTCTTGCAGCATTTTGGCTCTGTATGGGCTGGGAGGGTTGGGGGTGCCTGCCTGGCCTCTGCTCGAGTGGTGCTGTTGGGCTCCAGCAAAATGCCATGCTAGTGTAAGGCAAGCTGAGGGGGCTTTCTCTGGATGCAGTGTCCTGGAAAGCAGCAGCCCATGTGGTCGGCATGAGCTGCTGATAGTGGCCAGGAGCTGGTGGGGACCGTGCGTAAGGGAATATCTCCTGGTCCCTGATCCCCAGGGGAGGAATTATACCCACCCCTGCTTGTGGGAGCAGGAGGTTCTTGCAGTATTTCACCACCTTTAGGGGGTGGATTTTACTGCCCAGTGAGTACTGTGTGGGGCCACTGTATCCCTTACTGGCACAAACAAATTGTTTCCTCTTCTTGATGCAGCATTGGCAAGGACCCCTCTGATAGAGTGGGACCTATCCTGTTTTGCTGACACTGTGTGGAGGGCTCGGGAGATGGAGTACTGGAGGGGTGTATAGCATCTCCTTTGTGTCCTCTTCTGCAACAGCTCACTGCCACAACAGGAGAGCAAGGCTCCTGTCCTAGAGTCCTGCAGGCCACCATCTCTCTGAGCAAAGCTACTTGTTGCATCATTATGACTACCAAAAAGGACTGATGCTGCCTTTCGGGGCTGGGGGTGGGCATGCCTTGGGTTTGTGTGCAAGGTTTTGGTAGTGCAGGTGGGGATTGCAGTGGTGGTTTCTGTGAGAAGCTGCTGGAAGCTTCCCCTATGTCCGACAGAGCCAATGCCAGCCGGCTCCAGGAGATACCCTGCACTGGCCAAGCCTGAGCCCATCAGTGATTGTGGTAGCACCTCTGGGATAACAGATTTAAGAAATGGGGGGAAAAAACTGCAGTTGCAGCCAGAGAAGAGACAAGCGAGGGTGTGTGAAAGTAACAGCTCTGGAGACTCCAGGTCAGTGAAGACCTAGACAGAGGAGGTGCTCCAGGGGCTGGAGCAGAGATTCCCTTGCAGCCTGTGGTGCAGACCATGATGAGGCAGCTGTGCCCCTGCAGCCCATGGAGGTCCACCCTGAAGCAGAGATCCACCTGCATTTTGTGGAAGGTCTCATGCCGTAGCAGGTGGATGCCCAAAAGGGCATGGATGCCCATGGGAAACCTGTGCTGTCAGGACCTGTGGCCTGTGCTGGAGCATGTTTGCTGGCAGGCAGGACTTGTGACCCCTTTGAGGGACCCATGCTGGAGCAGCCTGTTCTTGAAGGATAGTACCCTGTGGAAGGGATCCACACTGGACCAGTCTGCTCCTGAAGGACTGACCTGTGGAAGGGACTCACACTAGAGAAGTTCATGAACAACTGCAGCCCATGAGAAGGACTCGCGTTGGAGAAGTTTGTAGAGGACTGAGTCCTGTGGTAGTGAATCCGTGCTAGAGCAGGGGAAGAATGCAAGGAGTCCAGCTTCTGAGGAGGAAGGAGCAGCAGAGATAACATGTGATGAACTGACCACACCCTCCATTCCCCATCCCCCTGTGCCACCGTGAGGGAGGAGGTAGAGAAAACTGGGACTAAAGTTGAGCCTAGGAAGAAGGGAAGGGTGGTAAAAAGATGTTTTAAGATTTGGTTTTATTTCTCATTACCCTACTCTGGTTTGATTGGTAATAAATTAATTTCCCCAAATGGAGTCTGTTTTGCCCCTGATGGTAATTGGTGAGGGATCTTTCCCTGCCCTTATCTTGACCTATGAGCTTTTGCTGTATTTTCTACCCTCCCTGTCCAGCTGAGGAGGGGAGCAATAGAGTGGCTTTGGTGGGCCCCTGGCATCCAGCAAAGGTCAGCCCACCACAGGGACCTCTGTTCCTCCTGAGGATGCAGAGGACTCTGAGTTTCATCCCCTGGGGGTAGCCAGGTGGGAGCCCAGCAGGATGGTGGGCAGCACAGTTGTGTTTGCTATACTCCCCTCAGCCTGATAAAGGAGCCTCAGAACTGCTGGGGGCTCTGGTTAGTGTGTGAGGACAGCTACAGCAAAACAGCCTTTCTGGTGTCATCCTAAGGTAAACCACCTTGGCAGGGATAAGTCTGAATGAAAAATCCCTCCTTAATCACACCCCGCCATATTCCTCTCGCAGAGATTTTTTTTCCTAACCAGGAGTGACATTGGCCAGGTGTAATGCACAACAGCAGGCTCTTTGTGTAGCAAATCTGGCCCAAAATGTTAGGAAGGTGGTCTTAGTTCTTCCACATGGAGTGTCTTGCCTCCCCAGTGAGCACTACGGCAGAAATATGCTCATTAATAAAAAATATTGTGCTCTGCCTCTTGGTAGTGACTCTATTTACTTTAGCAAAGGGAAGTTATATTCTCCATCAGTATAAATCAGGAATAGTTGCCAGTGTTGTGTCCCTTGGCAGGTTGCTGAGCTCCAGCTAGAGATGAAGAGCAGAGGAGCTTGAATAGGGGTCAAATAATAAGCACATTATAAAGCTTATAATTTATAAGCTTATAAGGGAATAAACAAAACCAGGTAAAAACTGAAAGGAGAGGTAGGGGATCTCAAGATTTGTGAGGCTGCTTGGGTACAGGTGGCCTGCAAAGTGTTTGAGAAGTGCCTGTTTAACATTAGAGCAGTACATACTACATGTAACCCATGTGTGCATTTTGATCTCTGAACTGATAATTCAGAAATGGCTCTTGGAGAGATTGGTTTAGGATTTCTGTGCATTTGAAGTCAAAACACCTGGAGTCCCTCTTCATCGCTGGTCTTCTGTATGAGGTGCAAGCTGGAAATGTGCTTGGACTCAGAGCCTTTGTCACCTGGGTCTTGCCTGCTGTATTGGAAATGGCTGGACCTGGAAGTGTCTTTTTTCAGTGGAGAGATGCTTCCCATCTCTGTGTGTTGGTTAGTGACACAGACCAGCTCAGCATCATGGTTGGTGTTGAGGTCGAAGGGAAGTCCGATACTTCAGGATAAGTGGGACAGGGGAAATCAATCTTAGTGGACCCTGCTGGCAAGGGTTAGGTAAGTTTATTGCCTCTTTGCCAAAAATTAAATCCTTCAGCTTGCGAGGTGTATCAGCAGCACCTCGATGTTGCAGAAGCATCAGTGTCCCTCCTGTTTCCAACACTGAGTGGTGCTATGTGGTTCTGTGTGGTCCCACTACTGCTCTCCTCTGGTCCCGTCCCATGCCAGCCTCCTGCTCGCTGCACAGCTGGCATGGCTGGTACATGGCCCTTCCCTGAAGTGCTGCTTGCATCTCCCTGCCTGGCAACAGGCCCCTGGATGCCCTCTGAAGGGAAAGGGAGCTTGCTTGCCTGGGGCTCCCAGGGGACTTAGAGGCAGGTGGTGCCTCGGGGAGCTGGAAAGCGATCACTTTCCAGATGCTGTCATGTCAACACAAGCTTGCTATGGGGCCACAGCTGCTGTGAGACTGGGGAGAGGCTCTCTGTCTTGCTGGAGGGTTTGTTTTCTCTCAGCAGGCTCCTTTGCTGGCGCTGGTTTAAAGCCTTTGACCTGATGAGGTCTGGAGAAGGTCCTTGTGTAGCGTGCTCTGGGAAGGGCATTGCTCAGCTTTGGGATATAGCTGTTCATTGCAAGGTAGCAGCAGGGTTTTTACCTGGTGACAGCATTTCTGGGCTCAGCTGCCTGGACCCAGAGCTGTGTTTATCCAGCTGCTCCAGTGACTTTTGCAGCATCCACTGAGCTCCATGCAGCTGCCAATGCTGGAGGGTGTTGCATGGGCTGGCAGTGCTACAGGTGTGGTGGTGCCCACCTGTCAGGTCACATCCTTACTGAGTGTCTGGCTCCACATCTCTCCCCCTACACCACAAGGACAAGTCGGGTTCTATCTCCCCCAGATACTACAAGAGCAGGGCATTTTCAGCGTGAACTACCCCTATGCCCTTCACTGGCTTAGAAATGTCCTAATCTTTATGCTAATGCACTTCTCCATTTTCCTCTAGCAGGGCTGGGCCCCACTGCCCCACACCTCCTGATTTATCAGCTCTTCCTCACCTCTCTATCACTTTGCTTAGGCTGCCCCACCCCAGCCTGCAGGGAGAAGCATCCATTGGGGAATGGGTACCAGACAGCAGGATTAACAGCGAGAGGGTGTTGGTGCATCCTAGCCTCTGTCTATGCCACATCTCTTGCCAGCCAGATGCTGCCCATGGATCCCATCTCCCATGGGCAAAAGGAGGCAGAGGCAGGCATGGGGAGCACATTGAGTGCCTTTTAGCAGGAAGCCAAGGCTGCTTCTGGAAGCTGGAAGGACAATGAAGGCGCTGAAGCAGCCAGAGCACGGCCGGGGGCAGAGGGGGACAGGCAGGCAAGGGGAAGCCATGCAAATGGGGACTTTGATGTGGCTGCAAGGAGCAGGGCTGGAGCATTGTTCCTATCACATCACATCAGTTTCACATTCCTCATGCAGGAGTGATCAACGCTTTCAGGGCCAGACAAAAGAGCGGGGAGATGAACAAAAGCGAGAGGGGGGGCTTTACCTACTGCAGAATAGAGGCAGAGGATGAATTGCTCTCTTGGCAAGCCATGGAGATGGGCTGGCGGTTGCTGTGCTTTAAAGCACCAGCTTAAAATTTTTCTCTTTTATTTGGAGGGGAAAAAAAAAAAAGGTAGGAGAAAGGGTTTCCTGTGTGCAAAAGGGGGGATAAATAAGATAGCGTGACAAGTATCTGTGGTCTTCTTACATTCCCTTGCTTGGTCTCCCCAAGTGATGATGACTCTCATCTTATCACAGAAGTGCATTGTGTCCTCTTGAGAAGAGGGACTGGCAAACATGAGTTTGACCCAGACTGCAAGGTGAGAATACTTTCAAGAGAATCTTCTCACAAAATTAGCCATGTGAGTGGGCTTGGAAAGGGAATCACCACATAGAGCAGGAGACTGGGCTCTGCAGACCCACGAAGGTTGTTGGCAGCAGCCCTGGAGGAGGGGGAAAAGGTGTGTTGGAGGGAGCTGAGCAGTGTGCCCAGCTCTCCTAAGATGGGGTGTGAAAAGTAGGAGAGTGGAGGAGGTGAGGAAGCAGTTAATCTTTGCTACTGGCTGTTCTGGGAGTCCTGCCTTTTGCTGCAGGGGTGACTTGGTCAAGTCCCTTCACTGGGCAGGGTTTTGCTAGAGCTGGAAAGCAGGATGGGGCCTAAGGTAGAATGGGACAGGATGCACATGTCCACATGTGTGTGATTCCATGCTGCCATCTCAGCCTTTGCTGTAGCCTCAGTGGCCAAGCGTAGGGGTGCTAAACTCTGGCTTTGCTCACTTGTTTTCCCATCTCTGATCTCTCCTGGTTCTTGCCTGTCACTGATTCCTTTCCTCTCTGTGAGCCTGGGGTCCTCCTTCTGCCTTGACCTCAGGTTCCTGCTTTCTCTGGTGTATAGTGCTATCCACTTACCTCAGGAAAAAGTGCATTAAACCAAGTCTCTTTTTTGCCCTTGCCTGTGCTATCTGCAATTTGGATTTTGCCTGTATTAAGTGGAATTGAATCCCTCAAGGATGCTTTAGCCTCTCATCCTTTCCCAAAAACCTTTTTCCTGTGGAAGCACAAACCTTGAGCGTTCCCCCCACCTTGCAGCCATCCCCTGCTCTCCCAGCCCTTTGCACTGCTCTGGCTACCCTCCCTCAGCCCTGACCCACGGGCCCCCTCCCTTCCCTCAGCCCCGGGCCCCTCTGCCTGAAAGGCTGTCAATCAGGCTGAATTGTCTGGTGGTTTTGTGATGTGGAAAGACTCCCACCAAGGAGTCAAGGGCCAGGCTGAGACCTTTAAACTCGATCCCATTTGTGTCTTAAATCAAACAGAAATCCAGGTCCTGGGATGGAGGGGGAGGTTTAAGGCAATGCAGAGGCTCAAAAGCCTCCGCTGCCCCCTCTGAATTTTCCTGGAACTCCTTTCCCACCTGCACTGTGTGTAGGAGCCGGGAATGTGCCCATGGCCCTGGAGCTTAGGGCTTGCTTCCCCCTGTAGCCCTTTGCTTTGAAGGTTGGCAGCAGCGCTTCCTTTAGTGCTGGCTCCTTAAACAAACCCTCTGCCTGGGGTACAAGGCAGTGAGGGTTCTCTGCAGTGAGCCAGAGGAGAGTGTTGAGGAATGTGCTGGGAAGTAGAGACTGCCTTAGGGAAGGGAAGGCTTCTGGGATCTGCTGTTGGAATCACACAGGCCTGGGGAGGTGGGCAGAGCTGTGCTCCCAGCATCTCTAGTCTCACCAGTTTGTGGTGGCAGCTACTGCCTGGGAGGATGTGGGTGCAGAGGACAGATCAGTGACTGATGTCCTGCAGATGGTTGACAGGTTAAAAGCAATGTTTTAGCCTCCATACAAGACTCTGTAGGCAAGCTTGACCTTACTGGACTGTTGTCACTGCAAAGAGGAGAGTGGTCTGGTCCCTGTCCCCAGTGTGCCTGTGTCTCAGTGGTTTGAATCACACAGCAACTGGTTCTGCAAGTCACCTGCTGGTGCCCTCAGAGGGGAGACAAAACCAAAATGAGGTGTCCCGAATTCCCAATCTACTGCCAGAATAGGGCATCAGGCAAGGAGGCTTAAACACCCTCTGCTTGTCCCTGCTGTGTGTAAAGACAGGCTCAGTCTGCAGAAGGAAAATCACCCTAAATGGCAGGTTGGAATTTTTACTTTTTTCTCTAGAAGAAGGTTTGACAGCAACAGAGTCAGCTGCCCTGGGGTTGAGCCCCATTCCATCTCACAGGGTTTGCCGGGGGCCCTGGACCTAGTGCTGCTGGAGAGAGGAGAGAGCAGGGCTGGATGGGGAACCAGCTTGCAGCTCGTGTCTTTCTCTCCCTGACTGTGAGCAAAGAGTTTGCTACTCTTTTTTTCTTTCAACTTCTTTCCAAAGTCCACATAGGTGAGAGATTTCATTTTGTCTTCCCGAGGGAAAGTTGAAAATCTCTCTTCCCCTGACTGAGCTGTGTTTTCAGGAGAAGCCTGGAGCTGCCTTAAGACATGTACAAGCTCAGAAATGCAGTGGCTGTGTTTATTTTTTACACTCTGGGCAAAGCCAGAGCTGCTGCCAGTGCTAAGTAAATACAGAACTGCCCTCCTGAGTGACTGCAGTAGCCAGGGCTATACTTGCTGCTTGCATGAAACCAGATGGATCTATCTGGGGACTGGAACAGCAGCTTTCTTGTGACTAGCAAAAGCAGAGCCACTGGCATTTGGATTACCAGCTCTCCTGTGCTTTTAACAGAGTGCCAATGTTTGACAAAACCATTAAGTTAAATTAAGCCCTACGCATTTCAAATGGATTCTGAGACTTCTGGCTGACTCGCTATTAGCGGAGCTGTCTCTTCTCCCTTTCGTCTTTCTGTTCTTTCTTTTTTTTTTTTTTTTTTCCTTTTTCCTCCCCCTCCTCCATTTAATTCACTCTGTGTAGCTGTTTTACTGCTGACATTTAAAAGCAACTCAAGGAGAGACCTGCCATTGGGATGGCACTGCTGTGAGCCCAGTCATTCCCGGTCCCGCTGTGGTAGGCAGGGACGACATTTGGAAGGTGTTTGCTTGAGGCAAGCCCTGTGTCCCACAGAGCCTGCATATGGGTTGGCCAGGGATGCTCCAGTCCCTGCAGAGCCCACGGCTGCTCTGCTTCTGCCCATTGCCAGTGTTATTTATGGCCCAGGTTGTTGCTTTGCTGGGCCGTTTCCAGAGATCAGAGAAGGATGCCCTGAGTTCCCAGGGGCTTGCAAGGGCATGGAACATCAGTGGGAACAGGGGCAGCAGCAGCACAGTCTGTCCGAGTCACCTTGACTTGCCTCCAGTGAAAGTGAAGTACTTTAAAGAGGCATAGGGCGCTGACCTTGTAAATGGATGCATGACCCAACTGCTTCCCTGTGGAGTTGGCTGCTTTGTGTCCCTGATAGTGCTCTTCACGCCTGTGGAGAATCACTGGAGCTGGGGGGTGGTTGCTGGGGTCTCATTTGCACAGCTGCGTCTCAACTGTGCAAGCTCTGCTAGTCACCGGTGTGAGAAATGCTGTCAGCTTCCCCCTGTCCATCTAATGCAGCTTTTCTTGGGGCAGCAGAGCCCCTGTGGGACCTCACTGTGGCTGCTGGTGGAGCTGTTGCCACCTTGGAGCATATTTTAGGAGTGGACTGTGGAGTTGAAGAGGGTGAGCAGAAAGCTTGAGAGGGGCACAAGCACCTATGCCACTGGGATTTGGGGATGGATGGCCTCCTCATGAGGACCGAAGGCATCTGCATCACTGCAGCTGCGCCAGAGTGTGAATGGGGTGAGGAAAGAGGGAAAGCGGTCCCATGGAGTGGGATAGAAAACACTAAACAGCACTGAGGTGAAGGTTTTCCAAGTAGTAAATGTGCTGAGGGGGATCTGGTGGAGCTCGTGGACTAGGGAGAAGATATAGCAGTTGGATGGTGGACCAAGGCTGAAAATGGCTTTCTGCAGGTGTCTGAGGCTTGCAGTACTCTGAGGTGCTGCCCTGTTGCCCTGATCCATGGAAATACATTGTGCCAAGTGCTGTACTGGCAGACAACATCCCATATAAAGGCTTCCATTCCTCTGTCTGAAAACTTCAAAATATCAATTGCAGATGATGTGTGGACTGCAAGCTTTGGAGAATCCGGTTTGCACTGCTGGAACAGCCTTCCCACTGAGCAGGTCAGTGCTCCTTGCACTGAAGTGCCCTCAAGCACCTCTGCTCCTGTGCACCTCTTGCCCCTGGGTCTTTTCTGCCGTGGCCCCATGTTTATCAGGTCACTGTAAGATGTGGCCTCTTGACGCACACAGTCTCCCCTCTTGCTCTTTCTGTCACAGCTTGTCTGGAGAGGAGCCAGGAGCTGCATGAGGGAAGCTTTCAGCAGATCCACATGATTTGGTCCCGGGTTTGCAAAGCTGGAGTGCTAAACCGGGGGAAGCACATCTGAGTGAAGACTTGGGGGAAGGTTGGCACCATGGAGGCTGTTCCTGTTGACACTCAGAACATGGTGCCTGTTGCCATATCTTCCTGCAGTGGGTGCAGCTCCCATCCCCCCCATCAGTGTCTTGTTTCTCTGGGTGCTCTCTCGTCATTTCCATTTTCATTAATGCTGATACGCTCAATTGCATCAGCTCGTTTCGAGGGACCAAGTGCAATCCTGTGCCTTCATTTACATCCCCGCTGCCTAGCTGTTGCCCAGGCAATGCCAGGTGCTTTGACACCATTACCCAGCCAACTGGCATCCTCTCTGCCCCATTAACCTTCCTGTAATTGACTTCAAATTGAATGGGGAAGGGAAGGAACTGTGTTGGAACAGTAACTGTTTGCATTACCATGGAACAGGGCACTTTGTTTTTGAAAGAAAAACTGTGACAGTTGGTTATGGGTTCAATTAGATTTGGGAAGGGTTTCTTGTCTGTTAGGAAGCTGTGCAGTTTGCCTTGGTTTGCAGCGTTTCCCCACCATCATCTCCTGGGGGAGTGATGTCAAAGCTCCTTGGTTGTTGTCAGCTGCGTAGCTTGGAGGGTTTGTGGAGGACAGGAATGATGTTGGAGAGTCTGGGAGCAGTGGGTGTGTGCAGCTTGGGGAAGGGAAGGTGAAGCACGGTGCTGAGGGGCATCATTGCAATTTTGAGCCTCTTGATGGTAGGGAGAGGCCAGAAACGGAGTTGTATTTGGAAGCACTCAGGGACAGGCAGCAGACCACAGCCCAATTTGGGGCGTCTGACTGCTTGTCAAGCACTGAGAAGTATCTTATCCCCATGATGGTGGTCAAACACTGCAAGAGGAATAAGGGATGGGAAAAGCCCAGTCTTTGAGATGCTCAGCCCTGACCTGCAGCAGCCCCTGTACCTGAGCTGGTTGGTCCTGCACTACCTGCATGTCATTAGGTTGACATCTGGGTCAGTCTACAGTATTCTATAGCTGTGATTCCAAATCCATTCTGGTAACTAGAAATCTACTCTTTTTTTTGTTGTTTTTAAACTTAAATGTTGAAATAGCATAAAACATCCCTGGAGTTTTTTTCCTCATTAAAAGGTAGAACTGGCTTTTGTCACGTTTTCTTTTTGCCCTCTTTGCTTGGCTAGCCAAAGTCACCCAAACAGATGCCTCACTACAGAATGTCTGCCACTGAATTGGCATCTTCTGTCAACTTGAGTCAATTTTATTTATTCATCTTGTGCTTGCACAGCACCGTGGTCGCCAAGTCTTCCTGCGTTTTCTCGTGACTTGTGCTGGATGTGATTCGTTAGGCTTAATTGGGCTGCCAGAAGAGAAGAGCAGTGCGAGAGCGGATGGATGGAAACCTTGGCATTGGCTGCTTGATGGCCAAACCCAGCAGAACTGGTCCTGCTCCAGCAGAGCCCCTGAACAAGGCAGGTCTGTCCAATGCAGGCAAGTGCTGAGCTTCCCTGTGCAAGAGATGAGCTTCCCATCTGCTTCAAAGTTGGGAAAAAGGGGTGCAATACTCAAAGCTTTACTGCCTTTTATTAAGGTGTTGTTATTCATTATTTGTTAATATTATTGTTTTATTGCCTATTACCTGTTACTTATTAAGAGAGAAGGTAATTCTGCACTGTGTTTCTGAACTTTTCAAAAGGCAGAGCTGAGGAAATTGCACAAGAGGGATTTCTTAAACTCTAGGATCTCGACTGGCCTCCATCCTACCTGTCTGGCGTGGACCAATCCTTGCAATGCTTCATCTCCTCATCCATGCAAGAGTCCAAACAGGGCTAAAAAAACCTGGGACTTCTTGTGCAGACCTTGAAGTGCTACTAGGATGTGGTGGTAGGGAAACTTCAGCCCCTACAAGAGAGGAGATCTTTATTTTGGGGGGGGGGGAGCCCTGGAACTGTCACCCCTAATTGCTGTGTTATGAAAAAAGTTTGATGGAGGCAATCACTGGCACTTATTGGTTTGTACTGGGGTCTGACTGTCATCTGGGAGAGGGTGTTTGAACCTTTGGTTGTCACAGTGGTTGGAGGCAGATTACAGATGGAGGAAGTGAAGTATTAAGAGATCCCTGGACTGCCAGGCACAGCTTGAGCTGGAAGCCATACAACTGTGTCCTCAGCAGCTTTCTTGGGGAGATCAGGCCCCTCATATTACACTTGCAGTCAACGAACCGTGGTGCGAGGGGCACAGCTCTACCTCTGTTTCCCCTAGAGCTAACAGAGCTTAGTATCAATTAGCAGCTTAATTTGTAATTAATAACTTGCTGCCTCTTTTTTAAATGGCTTGCGGCAGGGGCTGACACAAGAGGCTCACACAGCCTGCAATGTGCTGTCATCAACTGCCAAGGAGCATCCTGAGATTTGGGGGGTGGGTTTGGACATGGACACTGTTGGAAAGCAGGGAAACAGCCCTGGCAGGGGTTTGGGATGCAGGCTGTCCTGGAGATGAGTGTGGAGCCTCAGAAAACTAATGCTTTTCTGTCTTCTAGGAGTACTGGATCATAATCCTGGGGCAAATGTTGCTTTACCCTGTGGCATCACCGTGCAGGGATCAGTCCAGGCACTTTGCTGTCCTCCCACACTTTCCATCCTGCTGTGACAGCCAGCAGTCTGTCCGTGTGTCTGGCGGATGCTGTGAGGGGCTGGCAGGGCTATCCCTTCCCCCTGAGTGTGGGAGCTCCTCCAGCAGCACAGGTTGCGTGGTATCCAATCCAGCTTGGGATCTTCCTTTCTGGGGTTGACATATGTCATCTTCCTTGCAACTCTTCATGGGTTTCCCTTCCCTGTCCATATGGATTATTGCTTTCTGGGCTGCACCATCCCACAGTGGTGTGTGGGGACTCCAGCCTGCTGACTGCCTTTTGCACAGGTCCCTGTGGTGAAGGAATTGGGACTGCCCTGCCAAAAGTGGCACTGAGTGAAGAAAGAGGCAGTCAGCAGATATGTAATCAGTCCAGGGCCACCCAGTGGGGGTGAACTTGTCCTTCTTTGTACTCTGGGGCTGTCTAGTAATCATGTTGCTCTCAAAGTAGTCCTCCTGGTACTGTCCTGCAAGGAAGAGCTTGATGTGATGAGGATGATCCCATTTTTTCCCAATCTGCATTCTGCTCCATCCTTCTCTGGCATGCACACTCCCATGTAAGCAGTCCAGAGGATTCCTGCCTTCTGTCTTGCTCCCTGCACCATCTGTCCCTCTCACTTTTCTCAGTGCCTTACTCATCTTAGGACAGAAGCACTGTCTTTCTTTCTCTTTAACATTTATTCCTGGTTGTTGTTTCAGTCTCTGAGAATTCAAAACCATGTCTGTGTAGAGGGAGAAAAATTCTTCTATGCTTCACCTGGCAAGGAGGCACAGAAAACACCAAGTGGACATGTGCAGCTGTGGGAAACACTGGAGAATGGTGGCAGGATGCCAGCGCTGGGGGATGCTCTGCGTGTCCCCAGTTGAGGGGGAGACACCAGCGTCTGAGGGACAGAAGTCCTTATGTCACTCCAGCCTTGCTTTCCCTGTGTGACTGATAGAGCTGGATTTGGGTTGGGATTTTTTTTCCATTTCAAGGCTTCTCAATGCTGTTTGAATCAAGTGTTCCCTTAGCATTTGATGCTCTCTCTGTTCAGGGAGAAATTTGCATCTGAGTTGCTTGGCATTCATTTACCATCCAATGGGTCTTAGTCTGGAAAGGTCTGGAGTCAGGGCAGAAGCTGAGTTAATTTGCACTGGAAGGCAGGCATACTTTGTTTTGCATATTGGTTTCTTCTCACAGGAATCCCATTTGAGGTATTTGTTCTCTTCTATTATTCAAGCTGTGTTAAGGGCCATGGCACTCTCCTTGCAAGGCTGGGAAAAGAGAGGGCTAGTCTGAAAGGTGCCAGTTAAACCTGTGTTCAGATATAAACTGCTATTGCACTGTTAAGTTGGACCCTTCTCCAGAGTTTTGATGGTTTTTGCCTTTAACTGAGGAAGAAATACTCACAGAGACAGTCTTGTGGGAAGTAAAGCAGGCTCTAGAGTTCAGTTTGCAGCTACATAGGATGAAACACTTCTAAAATTCAGGGGAAAAGTGCCAGAGGGTCTTTAACTCTCATTTGGATCAGTGTATGAAATTATCAGACAGGGCAGACATTTTGGTACAGCTTGCCTGGGAGGAAGGATATTTGGAAAGAGTAGCTGGATATTTGGAAAGAGTAGGGTCTGAGGGGCCAGGGGGCTGCAGAGAATGGTGTGAGGGTGTGGCCACTGCTCAAGCTGGAGGTCTGGAACTCGATTACCCCAAAACTTAGTTCTTCCTTACCTGGGTGCCAGACTTGGGACCTGAAGGTCATCTCCTATGTCTTCCTACAAGCATGTCCTTCTGGGGTTGTTCCAGAGCCTGCTTCCAGCTCCCAGCAGTGTGCAGTGTTACTGCTCCTGGTTTGCATCCCAGGCATTTGTCACCACTGACAGCCCTGTAACCCTGGGTGCAGCAGAAAGAATCCCCATGGGCTGGAGCAGAGGTACCCCAAAAAACACCTCTGTAGGGAAGGCAGCTCCAGCTGCAAGTCCAGAGGAGTTTAAAACCAGGAGATGCCATAAGCCCTATTTACTGGTAAGAGGCTCTTGGTGACTTGTTGCAACTCTCTGCACTGGAGATGCTGTTTGCACAGTCCCCAGCTCATCCCAGCTTGGGAGTGCTGCTGAGCCCTCAAATACACCTTTTTCATGCCCTGCAGCAACATTGTCAGGGCTTTGACAGGTAGAAAGTTATCACTTCAAAGTGGTATCAGCACTCGATCTTTCCTTCACTTCCCCAGGAGAGAGCTGGGAGAGACACCCATTGGTGATGCCAGGGCTGTGCCATCTGTGGAGGGGCTGGTGCTGGCTGAGAGCTGGCTGTGGACTGCACAGGGTTACTGAGACATTGACAGTAAACAGGAAGAGAGGACAAAGCAAGTCTGCTGTAATTATGTAGCATTTATTATTAATACTCTGGAATTGCTGGAAGCAGCCTCTGTAATGTGAATACTGATACAGAGGTTCAGAAGACAATTTAGCTCATCTGTCTGTTTATTAGCTCCCTCAGGTCTGGCAGACAGGGAACTAAAGCCTCATTTGCTACTGCCTTGTTGCACCCCCCCCCCTCTGCCCCCAAACTCCTTGTTGTTTCCATAAAGAATCCTGGTTTTGTTCATCCTCCCAATGGGTGCTACAACAATGTGTGGCATGATCATGGATAGCCACATGGATAGCCACACGATCATGTATTAAAGCAGGCTTTAATCATTGCCCTGAGCCTGCTTGTTCACCGGCCATGGCCCAAAGCTTGGCACCGGGCTGGGCAGAGCTGTTGCCTTTCCGAGACAAGCACGACCATGGGTGATGCTTGAGTGGGACGTCCCCTCTCCCAGGGTGTGGAGCTGCACATCTCGGGGCAGCAGCTTGACCACATTGCATGAGCTGGTGCAGGTTGGAATCTGCAGTTCGTAACAGGGTTGCGATGAAGGGAGAGGGCAGAGGAGCTTTAGGAAGCTGGCTAGGAAATAATTAAAGGCTGTTAGGGTGGATAGATCAAGAAGTTAAACCAGCTGTCAGGGGGTGCAACAAGTTTCCTTTTTCTTCTGTGGCTTCTGTGGTAGGATTTGTCATTCTAGCTTCTGTCCAAGTTTCTAGGCTTTGGACTAGGTTTTTTCTGCATATCCCAAGCATATAGGACATCCATTCCCTTATATATTATACAGTAGTTTAAAGAGGATTAAGACAATAGCTAATCTAAACGATGAATGATGTAGATTGCTCAGCCTCTGAGCCACCGGGGTTTTTCTTGCACACAGATTAGTCAGCTCAGTAGCTAAATATTGGGGCAAACAGTATAAATCCATGCACATAAGCCTCTCTGGCTTGAATAGGATAGAAGGATTTCGAAATGGGCTTCGACACCGCTCTGCGTCTTGTCACAGCGTCTGTGGCTGCCTCGCTGACACAACGGATGGGGAAGGAGGCTCGATGGCTGCTGATGCACAGCCCAGGTGGCTGAGGAAATACAGCATCCAGCACTTCTTGGTCGATGCCGCTATCGGATACGGATGGTGGCAGGAGAGGGAAGGGATCGATGCTGCTCACCTCCCTGCCCCTGGAGCCGGCTTTTCACTGGCTGAGTCAGGGGAGGCTGATCCAGTCTCAGAGAGAGCAGCCTGCAGAGAGGTAACGTGAGCTGGTGGGCTTCTACTTTGATGAACGGGCTGGTGTGGCAGGTACCAGCCCTCTGTCCTGGTATCAGTGCTGGGATGGTGCTGGCAGCTCCTAAGGAGTGTGACCTGTAGGAGAGAGCTTGTACTGGCATGAGACTGACAGCAGGTTTTTTTTAAGCTCTGAAAGCAGAAGGATTTAAATCTTTTATTTATATGTCTGGTCGAGTCTGTCAGAGTTGTGTCAAATATTTTTGACAAGCAAAAATGCCATTTGCTCCAGCTTAATGAAAAATGATTTTTATTCCCCCCTCTGCCCCCCCCAGGAGCTAAAGGAATTGTACTTTCAATTGCAAACCCAAAGGCTCCTCAGGAAAAAAAAACAAACAACACATCACAAAACAAAACCTCAAACCTTCTGATCGTTGTGAGAGTTGGCTGTTACAAGAGGCTCTTGGTTGATGTTTTGGGTCTGTGTAAAATGAGGGTCTGGAGAGCATTCAATCATATGGTATCTCCTTTTATGAAGCTTTCTGGGCATATTATTCTAATGACGTTTAATGGCACTGATTTCTTCATCTTAACTGAGTGGGTCTTTTCCCAGTCTCACATCATTTTAATTCGTTCCTCTTATGAGAAATATGAGAACTGGGACTGGCTTGACTCAGCGCAGAAGAAGATCCATGTAAGTGGTTGTCTTGTCCCTCCTGGTGGGGGTGCATCTGGCTGTCTAAGGCTGAGGGTTGTGTTGAGGCAAAGCTTGTATCAGGACCAACATTTGTCAGAGGACCTGTTCTCCTTGAATTTTCCCTGCTCCTCTTGAAATAATTTGTCTTCTGCTGTTTAATAAGGAGCTGTGTGAACTTCGTGGTTTGGCCAACACAGTGTGTCTAGCCTGAGGTCCTGTGGCTGTCCTCCCTCCTCCCTCTTCCCGGGCTGAAAAGACATGTTGTGCCCTGATGCAGAACATGCTTTGTTCCCCTTCCCCTGTACCTCTTGTGGCCTGTCTACTCACTTTCTGTGAGGACCAGAGCTGTGTGTGGTGACCAAGTGACAGTCACATAGCAGGTTTGTCCAGTGCCAGCATGGTCTGGTTTAGGGCAGAAGAGTGCTGGACGCTGTGGCATAGGTCATCTACACCACAGGACATGGGCACAAGCTCTGCTTAGGAATGCCGGGTGGGTCTGTGTCTGGATTTTATCTGATCTCCTCACTGAGTGAGATATGGGTTGAAATTCAGCCATGGTTGACTGTGGAGAAGCTCTGGTGCCACAGCTGGAATTGCACATTGATCCCTCCAGCTGGTTAGGTAGCGTGAGGCTGAGACACAGGATGCTGCAGGCATCAGAAAAGGGTCATGTGTGTCCCTCACTCCCTTTCCCCTTCCTTATGGAGATTCAGGCAAGGTTGGCTTTGCCTGAGCCCTCCTCTTTGGGCCCAGGTCTCCCTTCTCCATAACCTAGTCCAGTGCTCAGTAAAGGGAGACCCTTTCTTGGGTGCCAGCTGGGAGAAGGGTAGGGCAGTGGGACAAGCTGGCACTCACCACTCATCCCGCAGCTGAAGGGTTAGTCTGTGCATCCTGACTCAGGATCAGACTGTGTCACAACTGGTTCCCTGCCTTGCATTGTGTCCCCTGGGAGCTGTCAGGAGGCTGCTGGAGCCGTGCGGTAACACAGGTCTCGGGGAGGCAAGCAAGGTCAGATGTCTGCTCAGAAATGAGATTGGTGATGATGCCACTGGTGCTGACAAATGGCCTGTCATTAATCTCTGACTCATGGCAGCGGAGAGGGCAGCGGTGGAAGAAACCCATGAGGTCACTGGCAGCCTCTCTCCCCCTGGGGAGCTGCACACAACTTCCACACTAATCCTTTCTGCATGGGGTGGGCACCCCTCCCGGGGGACAGGGAGGAGTTCTTTTTCTTACACGCCTACCCTGAGTGTTTGTGTTTGTGTGCAAGTGCATGGCACAACTCCAGATTAGCTCCAGTCAAGCCCCTGAGCACCTGGGAACTGGCACGATGGTGCAGCCCCTGTCTGGACTGGATTGTGGTATCACGCTTGCAGTGGTGCAAGTGGGATGAAGGTTGAAACAAAACTTGTGTTATCAGCGTGTTGCAATACCTTTGAGATACAGGAGGTGCTGTGCTGCTGGGAAATGCTGCAGGAAGCTGGGGGGAGACCAGGCTGGGATGTTCAAACCGTGGCTGTGGTCTCCCATGGGGGGGGCATTGCCTGGGGCTGGGTCTGAAGGGTGCTCAGCCCTCTTGCAGAGCAGACTTCATCTTCTCTCCTGTTCTTTGACTCAGTTGCAAAAGACTTGGAGGTTATAGCCAAAACAGGCAGAACCTTCTGTGGTAGTGGATGCTGGTGGAGGTGCTGCACCCACTGCTCAGCCATGCTGGTGAGCTGCACAGGGCTGAGCTGCATTTCAGGGCTGCTGTTGATGCTATGAGTACAAGCCTTGCATAGGTACAGGGAACAGGTGAGTTTCTCCTCTGGATTATTTGGGGTTTTTCTAAATCTCTTTCAAGAGGAAAAAAGACATGGTTATTCCATTTCTGACTCACTCCAGACGCTTGAACCACTCAGGCAGTGCTGAGGAGTTGATGGGCAGCAGCAGACACAGGCATGTGGGATGGGGATTTCTATGTCTGAAAGCAAAAGAGAAGGGAGCACTGATGGGGATATGGAGGTGCTGATTTTGGAGTGTGAGGGCTACCACCAGCCCAGGCTGCTGCAGTAGTGGCAGAGCCTGAGCTGTGCCTCCAGGATCTTCCCCTTCCACCTCTGCTGAGCTACAATTTCATTTTTCACTTTTCTTCCATCCCCTCTTAACTGGAAGAAGTCCTAAATAAAGTTGCTGTCACTTTTATTTATGGACGCAGAGGAAGAGATGGACAAAAAGCCTGTGTGCTCCTGACAGCTACAAAGCATCTGGCTGTTTTTCTTTGCTTGCATTGGTGAGGCAATCGATCTGGGCACAGGAAACACCCTCCTTGGGTGCATGGGGCTTCTATGTGCCCCTGCTCAGGGCACTTCACGAGGGTGGATGGGAGGGGGCTTTGCATCTTGGCTCCTGGCCATTGGCTGTCACAAGGCCAGGCTTGTCTGGGAACACCTGTCCTAAAATCCCGGACCCCTGAAAATACAGATGCATGAACATGCCTGCCTTAAGAATCCATCACAGGCTTCTCGTCTCCATCTTGATTGGTTCCAGTGAGGTCAACTTTTTTTAATAACTCCTGGACTTCGGCAGGGAAAACTATTTCCTTCAGGAAATAATATAATTAAGGCTGCCTGACACTTCTGATTATAAGCCCCTGTCTTCAGTTGCTTGAAACTACGCCAGCCTTTAACCATTTGGACTGAAACTTCACATGTCTCTGCCTCCGGCTGAATTTTTTTGGAAAATTTTAGCAAAGAGAGTTTTAAGCTGCTCGCAGAACAGAGTTCGGGGGAGAAAAAGGCATTATTCTATCCACAGTTAAAAATAAAATTGAAAAAAAAAAGAAAACAACACAGAAAAATTCTTGCAGTTGTCGTGCTGAGAAAATTTTAGTATCTTTGTGCTGCGAAACTCGGTCTGATAGTTTTGGGGAAGGTTTTCAGCCAGGCATCAGGGATCTGCCTGTTGCTGATGCTACAAAAATCCACCTTCCCTGCGCCAAGTCGCGAGGCTCTGAGACACGCTGCTGTGTGGGTGTGTTATATATAGCGTGTGCAGGGAGGTTCCCACAGCAGGAACTGCGGTGCTTTGAGCACACGTGAGTGCAAAACCTGTGTCCAGCTCTTGCACGGGATGCCTTGCTGCTTGGAAACTGTGGGCCCCTTCTGCTGGTCCAAGTAAAATTCACGGATCTCTGAAAGGTGTAGCCCCGGCTTGTGTTGGGGAGAAAGATTTTTGGCAAATGCTGTGTTTTTTGGAATGTGTTTTTTTTTGCAAGTGGTTTGGTTATCTGTTAGCCCTCTCTGTACTGTGCAGATGCATCGTGTGGGACATGCAGCATGCCATGGGTACTGGGCATCCTCCAGGGTTTTGCAGGGACTCGTTTAAACAGTTAGTGCTTTTGCAGGCAGGTTCCTCTTAACTCAGCTTGTTGCTACAGAAATGGCCAAAGCAGGAGTATTTGTGTGGAGGCAGCCCAGATGGGCCCTATAAAGCATGTGTCACACTGATGAAGTGCCCTGACCGTAGCATTGCTGAGACCTCAAGTCCTGGTGATGCAGGGTGAGCTCAACACTGATGCAAACCCTCCTGCAGAGATCTGATCCAGGACTTGTCCACGCTCTGTGGCTGGCAGCATTTGCTCCTTATGTGAGCCCACCTGAGCTGTGACCAAGGCAGGTGGCAGTTTTTGGGGAAGCCTAACTCACAGATCTTCGTACTGGCTCAGCCGTAACTCATGCCCCAAATCAGGTCCTTCAGCTGGTGACCTGATTTGGGCATGCCAGGTTCCTCCAAAACCCTGTTTGACCTCAATCTGGAGTTCCTAAAAGGCAAGTCATGCTTTGACTTCCATGTGGAAAGCTAGGCTGCTGGACCTGTGGCAAGGGGTGGTTTGTCCCATCAGCACAAGGCACAGAGGTGGCCGGGGCTGTCAGTCCTTCTCATATGGGCAGGTTCTGAGCAAAGGCATCAGGATTTTGTGCTTTGTATCCATAATAATGCACTCCCTCCCTTGAATATTCTGCTTGAGAGTATTCAGTGCTAAACCCACCTCTCTTCTCATATCCCTGCCAAGCTGAAGTTACAGCCCAGACAGGTCCCTGGCAGGTAGTGATGAACGAGTCTTGTCTCTTGCTGTAGCCTGGTCTCCTCTGTCCTGCTTCATCTGTGGCTTAAAAAAATAAAAATAAAAAAAATAACAAAAGAGTTGCATTGGCATTGCAGAACCAGAGGAGGCTTGGTGGGGAGGAGCCCTCTCCCCTCCTTGCCACTCATCAGCTCCAGGGTGCCTGGTAGAGCAGCTCTTGACTGATAGGGCATTGCGGCTGCTGGGCTTGGGGCAGCTGGAGTTAAATTTCTTGGTGGCTGACATCTGACAAGCATGATAAATTGCGGCACACCATGGCTGCCGGCATGACAAACAGTCCACTTCTCTCCTTTTAAGCTCTGGGCAAACTTTTTAATTATTTCCTAGCGATTTGCAAATGAGGGTTTCTCCATCAGGCATCCAGTGGAGTTTGGTGTGGGGGGGTATTTATTTATTTAGGTTTTGTAGGCAAGGTGGAGAGTGGATGGGGGTTGTAGTTTGTGTTTCTGTAGCATCCTCGTGCTGACTTACCTAGGCTTTGCATGCGGTCCTGGGGAGGACTTTGGCAAAACTCATCAACTGAGGGTTGGATGCTAATTAAAGCCTGTGATGTTCCAGGCTTGGAGCCGCTGTCACAGGGGAAAGTAGCTCTGCAGGAGTGACTCCCAGGCCTTCCTCTTGCCAGTGGAGTTTGGTTCTTATTTTTCATTTTTAATAATGCAGATCCGTAAGACTTTGTTTTTCTCTTCAAAGCATTTAAAAAGAAGCGGGGGGGGGGGGGGGGAAACACAACCTCAGCCACAAGAGCTGGATAATGACCACAGATCTCAACTGATAATTTGTCTAACACAAAAAGCATATTTCCTGCTGTAAGGGAGGGCACTACTGGCTATGCTAATGCCTCAGACTCCATCTCACTAGGCAGCGTGTCAGGCGTAGCACAGAAAGCTCCTCTCCCATTTCTTGGTGTCCTTGCTGCAAAGCCGTACACTCCTGCTTTCCTCTTCATACTCCCAGGTTCAGTCAGAGTGGCCTCTCTCTGCACCACTTAACATGTGTGTGAGACTTTTCAGGATTAGAGCTTAGGCAGTGCAAGACTTGGTGGGCAGATGCCTTGGTGCTGGGCTGACAGTGTAGTGTTGCTGTGCTGTTTCATCTGGGGAGCATTGCTGTCTGTCTTTAAAGAAGATCACAGATGCCCCAAGCTGCAGGATTTTTTTTTTTTTCCCTCTCCCATTTCATGTCTCTGAATCGAAACAATTAAGCAAATGCGTGCTTTGGGGCTGGACTGTGACGCTCATGTGGGAGGGCTCTTAGTCTAAACTAGCTTCATGTTTGCACCAGTTACCTCCAGCTGTCAGGGCTGGGAAACAGATGCCCCCCTCCCTTGGTTGTTTCCTAAACCCAAAGCAGTGGCAGAGCTCCACCTGGTAACCTGACAGGTTGTCTCTTCTCTTTTGTTGAAGAAAATCCCAGATCTGAGCAGCGAGGGTTGGTCAAGCAGTCAGAAGAATCCTCTGGACGTTTATGAGAATTTGGGGACGCCCCAAGGACTCTGGACTGGTGGAGAGGTAAGAGGTGTGTTAAAAACCTTGCTCACCCAATTTGTACTTGATTGGTGTGCTCTGGACTACCTGGGTATGGTGGGTGTGCAGGACACATGTCTTCTGGTGAGGATGGCATTTATTAAAGTGTGACAAAAGGCTGCTTCTGGTTCTGGTGTGTGAGCAGCCTTTTGGCTTCTGTACGAAGAGGACAGATGCTGACAGTGATTATTTAGAATGTGGAGGGCCAGGTTTGCATGAAGAGCTTGGAAAATACATGTCATGGACTGTACATGGACAGTATCTTCATAAAGAACTCTCCCCACTTGAAAGCCCTTGGGGCAGCTCAGAGCTGTATCGTCTAACCAGGGTAGCAGAGGTCCTGTTGTGGCTGAACCACTCTGGAGCAGGTAAGTGTCACCCAGACCTGCTTTGTGATGGGAGGTGAGGTGCCACCTCTCGCAGCCTGGAGCTCTCAGGTCTGCTTGATATTCTTTGTGCTTTCCTGCCCTGGGAGGCTGCAGCATCACAGATGTGATGGATCTCCACGGGCTATGCTTGAAAAGGGCTGCATCCTCTTAGGAAACCAACACCACCACCAGCCATGGTCAAGAGATTGCCTCACCTCTGAGACCTGTTGCATATGTGCTCTGTATGGGGCTGTGGTAACACAAGGGCTGTTTGAGGAGGGATTTGGGGTCATTTTCTCCAAGCCACAGGGACCCTGGTGGAGCAGGGAAGGGGCCTGTGAATGGAGCTGCCACTCTTGGGGACACAGAGCCTGCATAGCCGTGCTGGGGAAGCCAGTGCTTGCTGATGCTCTCCTTGAGAAATGAAAATGATGAATTAAAATTTAACAAGTCTCTAAACGCAAGGACATCTTAAGTAGGAATTGTCACCGTTTGACTAGCGCAGTCTCTCACTTAGACACTAAAACTGCATGACTTTGGTTACATTGATCTTGGAAAGCAATAGCTTATACCAAAGAGGAGAAACTGTTGGCCAAAATAGCATGAAGTGTCATGAATTTTCCCTGTGCTTGTCCCCTGCCTCTCTACCCCTGCATCATGCTTCCCAGGAGTGTTTTGCTGCCCCTTTAACCTTGGATTGGCAGAGTCCCTTATCCCCTGAGCCACAAGCAAGGACAGAAATGCTCCCTGTGTGCAAGGCTGAATGTGGCCTCTGGAATTAAAAGGTCAAGGTTAAGGACCCGCAGGGGTGGACAACACCTGATGGAGCCACAGCTGGAATAGGCTGGGGTCTGGGCATGCAGAGGTGCTCTACAGCAGCAAAGCCCTGCCCTTGACTTTGCCTGTTAGTGGCATCCGTGGAGTGGCGTGGAATAAGGACTCCTTCCCTCCCCATTCCTCGGTGTGGATCAGCCCACCCACGGGACTCCTCGCAGCTCTGCAAATAGAGCAGCTCGAGTAGGGTACATCTCTAATAATACCAATTACTGTTACATGCTGGCTACAAGGTACACTGGCGGTAATGGGATCCGGGGGGGGGATGAAATGAAAGCGATGTAATATGGTGAGATAAATTAGTGTTGTAAAATTAGCCATGGGTCTAGTCAGGGATCTGACAAATGCGTCGCAGCTTTGGTACAAGCTCTGAGCGCTGCTGAATTGGATTTGGTGGCCCAGAGCAAAGCAGACGGGAGCAAGGGAAAAAAGAGTTTGAGGGGTCTCCAAACACACATTCTAATGGTTAATGCTGCTTGTTTCTTCCTCGGATTTGCTGAATGATATGTCCCCTGATGCCTGCTTGTGTGTGGCAGACAAGGAGTAAAATCCCAGCTCAGAAGATATGCTGTTGGAGTAGCTTGAGCTTGGCAGAGAGATGGGAAGGGGGTTGGAGAAGCATCAGAGAAGGCTGGTACTCCTGCCAGCCTTCGTGCCTCAGCTGCCTGTTCCTGCTCTGCATCACTGACTTCCTTTCCTAGGTTTGCTCCCAAAGAGACCATTGATGGGGTTCAGGTGGGATGTCTGACAGGCAATTGGATATGTTTTAGCCTTGTTTTTCTGGTTTCTGCTGGTTTAGCCTTGTTTCTGGTTTAGCTGGTTTCTTCTTCCCATGTTGTAGCCTGACCTGTTTTCCCATACCTGGATGGGCTCTGGAGCAGAAGGATGTCTGGAGCTGGGCATCCAACAGCAAAAGGAGTTTGCCTGTTGACCAAGAGTGTACAGCCAACTCCTTCCAATCCTGATGCGCATATTATTCTTCACCCTCTGAGGCAGAGCATGGAAGCCAGGAAAAGGTTTTTTGTGCCTTATGGAGGCTGGGAAGGGGATGTGGCCAGTTCCAGTGGGATCCTCTTCCTGGTGGCTCGTTAGGAGAGGCTTCACTGGAGGGATACAAACAGTCCTGCCTGTGAGTGATGGACAGCCGGTGAGAGCCTCTTACGGATTTGTAAATGCAGCTAATTGCATGTTTAATGGCTGATGCATTACATGGGATCTGGGGAGAGGCAGGCATGATTTAGGTCTGTTTTGATAAGGCATGTTATGTGACTCACTATACTAAAAAAGGGAAAGAAAAATCCTGAATATGCTTTGTAGTGCCCTGTGGTGGAGCTGTGGGGGCCAGAGCGCTGCAAGAGGTTCTGTGCAAGGTCTCTCCAAGCCATGCCTTGATGGTGCAAGAGGTATGGTGGGTACAACACAGATGTGCCTGCATCAAGGGACCTACTTGTCACATCCCTGGGGATGAGTTTGCAGAGGGCAGGCCACTTCCCTGTGTGGTTTTGCAGCAGCACTAAGTTGAGCAACAAATCCCAAGGGATTGTCTCAGCACTGCCTGGAGCATCCCAAGAGACTTGAGTTAACTTGTGTGCTGAACCCATGTGGATGGAGACCTGGGGAGACAAACTGCAGTTTGTGGGACGTCAGCCTGGCCACTGCCTGTGTCCCTGTGTCCTCCTGCTGTCCTCCTGCTGCAAGCAAAGCACAAGGTGCAGTAGTGACACATTTAAGGTATTTCAGACTCCAGCCAGCCCCAGTGTTAAGTTGTCCTGGCAAAACCAATGGGGTGGTGAACTGTGGCAGTGTTAGGGAGCTCCTTCCCATGACTTTGCTGCAGGAGAAGACATTGAGCCGGTGGTTGAAGTGCCAGTAGCAGCATAAATAGAAATACAACTTCTCAGCTTCTTGTGCAGCAATGATATATCTTGTTTCTATTGACTTTCTTAAACCTCTAAAATACATTGTAGATTGATCAACAAATCTGCAAAAAGCACCTTTTTTTTTTTTTTTGAAGTCAAAAGCAATTTTCTGCCTGCTCCTTGTGGTTGGCTCTGAGCAGACACATGTTCTCTTGTCCTATTTGAGGCTGGCATGCTGCCATGGTGGTAGGAAGTTTAGTAATACTAGAGCTGGATCGATTCAAGCCCATTATCTGTGCTGCCTGGGACTCGGTGGCGAAGGGGAAAAAATATTCTTCCCAAACGCATCAAAGCCCTGTGATAAGGACACACAGCTCTATTTATAGATGGATAGATGTCTTGCCAAAGCTCCTCTGCTGTCACTTGATTATGCAGTTTCTGAGTACTTAGCAGTGTTTGGGTTGAAGAAATATGTTGTATCTGGTGGCTGAGGTGTGTTCCCCTCCAGGCACAGCCCAGAGCGTTAGTGCTTCAATGTGGGCTTTGTCGTTCCTCCAAGTAGGGACCTGATTTTAGACAGTAAGAATGAAGTAGCTGAGAGATCTCGTAGGTAGCTGTGGAGTCTGTGACCAAGACTAAGTCTGACCAACAATCCCTCATCTTGTTCTTGCATTTGCACAGACCGCCAGAGACCTCAAAGCTCCAGAGCAGAATGGCCACAGACGTCACATCAGAGCAGTGTGGCTGCTGAGATGAGGGTTCACAGCCTGAGCATGGAGATCCTCCATCTCCTGGGATACCTGGCTCTCAGCTGTGCCACCCTCCTAGCAAAGAGATTTTTCCTACTGTTCACTCTAAACCTCACAAGCAGCAACATGTGGCCACTGACATTATCATATGTCATGTATTTACCTTCTTCATCAGAGACTATCAAGAATATTGGAATTGGGATCAGCCACGCAAACTGCATGTTTGGAGTGGTTCCTCAGGCCAAGTTAGCTCAGGTCTTGCAGTGTTTGTACACACACATGTTCTGTAAATGTGTGATTTTTGAGGGTATGGTGAAAAGGGTGGAATGAAATGGGTTAGCAACTCCAGATTCGGTTCCTGGTGTGAAGGAGCGTTTGTGCTCATGTGATAGAGTTTCTCTTCATTTCCTTTCATATGTTGCTCTGTCACAATAGTCATGAATTTGGGAATGGGAGAATGATAAATGGTTCATTCTGCTTAGCTTTGAGTGTTGTTGTTAAAGGTGCTGTGCTGACTTTCCCTCAGTTCTGACCCTAGGAAAAGCAGGGAAAAGTTTCTCCTGGCATCCCGTGAGAACCTTTTGTTTCAGCTATGCCCACTGTCATTCATCCTCTTGCTATGTGTTGCTTTGAAGAGCTTGGCTAAGTCTTCTCAACAGCTTCTAAGAATATTTCAGTGGCCCTGGCTGAATTTCCTCCAATTAATCAACATGTGTCTTGTCTTAGGGCTCCTAAAATTAAGAGCAGTGTGTTGATGTGGTCCAAGTGCTGCATGACCTGCTGGCTGTGCCTCTGCTCCCCCAGCCCAGCCTGCTGTTGATTCCTTTGCTGCCTGGGCCCGCAGCTGGCTCGTGTGGGGCTTGCTGTCTGCCAGGGCCCACAGTGGCACAGCGTGGGTGTTCCTATGCCCAAGCCCAGCACCAACCCACAGCAGTGAGATGGAGATTTCACAATAAGTGCTTCTTTTCAGGCCTCAGTGTATTGTGGCTCCGGGAGGGAAGGAGTTGTCCATGGGTAGTTTTGATGATTAACACCTGACTTCTTTTGGGTTTTTTAACACGTCCTCTTGGTCAGGTGCAGGATGGTCGCATGATGGATTCTGGCTGTGTGCCATTCCCAAGCCTGGGAGAAAGGATATTTCTCCTCCCCAGGGTGTCCATAATGTGTTCGCCTGCACGGCTCCTGCGGAGTGCTCCAAGCATCCTTTGCTCTCTGCTTGGTTTTAGTCTGTCTCCAGGGTGCCGCTTAGCCTTGCTCGTATATTCCTCTGATGAGTGGGCAAGACAGGAAGCAAATACCTTTGTTACAAAACCACATATGGGCTTTCAACGGGTGATGACACTTCCCCAAGCTATCTGTCTGGTGAACGCACTTTCCCTCCTGCTTGTTTATATTCACAGGAGTGTTACTGGGCTGCACAGGTGAGCCATAGATGTCAAGAAAGATGTCAGTGTCAGGAGAAGGCTTTAATGCAAGTCTTCCTGCTGTTTTGTGTGATGGATGCTGGATGAGACCCCATTGTACTGAGGACCATGGGAGACGGACGGTCTGCTGGCTCTGGCACAGGAGCCATAGCTTAGGAGACTGGCAGCAGTAGTGTTGGAGGTGACATTTTGCAACTGGCCTGGGATGCTGATCTACAGTGTGACTGAGATGATAATTCAGTATATGAGGGGTCTGATGGAGGCAAGCTGTGTACTCCAGTTAAAAGAAATAACCATCAGTAAGAGGGCCTGTACTCCCTCTAAAACCATTTCAGAGAGTGTCATGGTTGCTGTGAGTCTCATGGCTCCTGGAGGGCTGTGGTGGTGGGTGCCTGATGCTCTGCACAGTAAAGCTGGAAATCGTGGGGCCACAAATGTGGAGGTGCATTTGTCTGAGGGAGGATCTGCCCCACTGAGTCCTGCCTCTGAGCCATGGGGAACCATTGTCAGCCTGGTGCAGGGGATACGTCTGCATAAAATGGGCATCTGCTGTACCAGGTGGAAGGGAAAAAGTGCAGACCTACCTCCTCATAGTCCCCCTGATACCCTAGGAGGGTGGTTGGAGGTGGGGATGTACTGTTCAGCTGCAATGGGGATGGGCAGGATCCCACATATAGGTGGGAAGAGGAGCAAGGGGCTCAGCTGCACACAGCTGGATCCCTTCCATGTCCATGGTGCTCCCAGGGTCATGTGTGCTCAGCACCAGCGAGGCTGTTCAAAGAGGAGGGGGACAGCAGCATTGATTGCACCCCTTAGCAATGTCTAATCTATTATTTCCCCCTTTATTTATTTCCTCCTTTTTTAAGCTCTGGATAGCTCTAGGAAGCCTCCACCGAGGCCCGATGTCTCCAGGGCAATTTACAGCACACACTAGTCCCTCAGCATTTGTTACAGCCCCAGATGAGAACACCTCAGTGCTGCCCTTCAGTAAGATCACATATTTCCAGCTCTTTTTTCTTCCTCTTGCCCTAAATTGTTGCACTTTACATCGAAAAGGAGGGGCATGCACGTGGGGGCCAGCACAATTTATGGATCAGAAATTTATATGCTGCTGCGACGCTGTATTTTTTCCCCACAGTGACACTTTATTGCCACAAATTACCAAACAGGCAAGGTTATGCGAGTGACAGCAAGCAGAGCTGTAAAGGACAGGAACAAGCGGCAGCAGGAAAAGTACCCAGAGGAGAGGGGGAGGTTGGGCACCAGGCAGAAATAAAAGGAGGCGGGACAAGCATCAGAAATCCTCACAGTGGGATGTGTGGGTGAAACTTGGGAATCGGTATGCCATCTCCGATGCATGGGCATGCCATGGGGCTGGGAGAGCAGCTGGTGGTCTAGGTTTGGATTCTGTAAATCATGGATTTCTAACTTTCTCCATCCCCCACCCCTGTCCTCCTAAAGTTGCCAGGTCCTTCTGTAGGATGTTTTTCTTTTTCTGAGGAGATGGCAGGGTTTTAGTTGCTGAAGGTTTTTTCCTTGTGTTCAGGGTGGTGTCACCAGGGAGAAGCATCCTTAGAAAGTGAGACTTTATCTTCTTTCTAAGTGCCCTTCATCCCTAATAAGGTTCAGCCTATGGCAGGGGTTCTTGGGAGGTGGTGGTGTCCCTGTGCCTACCTCTGCACCAGCAGTGGGTAAAACCCTGATATGGTTTGAAGCTGGCTCCCTGCCAAGTCTCCAAACCTTACCACCAGAGTTTCCCCCCCCCCCCCTCAAAACCTCAGGGAGAAGAGGGAGAAAAAAACCGAAAGAAAACCCGAAACGAGAGAGAGACAACCAAAGTGAGATATATAAATATATTTACACTTATATACAATTAAAAATAAGGGAAAGGGAAGGGGGAAGGGAAAAGGAACAAAACCAAAATATTATATATATAAATATCCCAATTAGCAGCCCAATATCTATCCACTAAAAGAGTTAGCAAAGAAATATCTCACTACTCTCCTGGGACAACCGAGGGTCGCTCCAGAACGATCGCCGGCAACCTCTGTCTCCCAAGGTCGACAAGACCCAACCAGGCCTCGCTCCCCAACACGGCAGACTCAACAGCAGGGAACCTGCACCTCCAAGCCGCCGGAAGGAAAGAGGACGAAGACCTCTCCTCCTTTCTTCTTATAATCTGGCTTACGTAAAAATCGTAGGGAATACTGGGTAAATCTGGACCCTTCCTTGGTTACAAACTGGTCACCAAGGAAGGCCTAGCCCAAACCACCACAAACCCTGAAGCAACTTAAACCATACTGAACAGACAGATTCCCAGAGATGGGAATCAGCAGACTCCCATCTTGGGCTGGCTGAGGTCTTGTTGTCATCCCAACCATTGCACCAGTGGAGTAAAGGCAAATCCCAGGAGCATTGTGACTCCTATGAGTAAGTTATTTGCAGTCTTATTTACCTAGTTTTGCTTTCAGCGTTCTACCTACGTGCTGTAGGGACAGTCAGGTCATCCTCTGGCTTTATTTGGGCATCAGGCTTGGATCTGGAGGCTGAAGGCTACTGGCAGAAACTTTTCTGCCTCCTTGGTAGAGGGAGTGAGGAGCTGGAGATAGGAGGGCAGGCAGCATTCAGAGAGTTAATAAGAGGTGTTCTGCCATGAAAATGGTTTTCTTGCTGTATTTTCTTGCTTTATGGTTGTGGCGGAAACAAGTGTCCCAGGCTTGCCCTGTGGTGGGACAAGATGGTCACTTGTGTCCACCTGCATTAATACACTCAATATCCATGGTGATGTGTGGGGCACAAGCACCAGCCAAGAGCTGGCGGCAGCTCTGCTGTGACTTGCTTGGGCCCTGGTTCAGCAACTCTGTCTGTGCCCACTCACCCAAGTTAGATCAGCTTAACTTCAAACGAAATGTAAAAACCGAGAGACCCTAGTTTGACAGAGGTATTAAGGGTGCCTTTGAGCTGGAGATGCTGCCCAAAGCTGCCGGGGAGCTGTCACTCTACTATTCTTGCTAAAAACACTACCCAGAGGAGCTGAGAGCTGCAGAGGCTCTGGACACACAGTCAAAATTGCATAACTTTCAGAAATGTGCTACAACTGTGGGGCTTACCACACCAGCCCTTGGGAGAGCCACCAATTCCATGTGCCATCCTCCCTGGCAGCAAGATAGAGTGGGTTCAAGGTGCCTTTGCACCACAGTGGACCATTGCACAAGGCAGTTTGAGTTGTCTGTTCCTGTACTTGTAAAGGATAATTTCTCTTGAATCCCAATGCCATAAGCCAGGTATTTAATCTTGCTTGAAGGGAGCATGTCTAACGCATGCAGGGCATCACAAACAATAGTAAGCAATCAATAGGCTAAATCCTGAGGTCTCTTACCCAGACTTTGCTGGAGTAAAGGTTGACAAAGTGCTGAGTAGTTACTCCAGACTTCAGCCCTGAGCTGAGGGCAGAAGTGATTGACTGATTTATTGATAATGCATTTCACTATGAATCTAGCCTGTCTGTTAGTCACAAATGCTCATTTAAGCATAAATCGTGGTCTGCCATGAGCAGATAGCTTCTCCTGCAGCAGAGCTGGGCAAAAGGATTTCAGAAGAATGGCTTATTTGGTGGAAAACAGTTTTGGATCAACTCGAATAGGTCGTGTTTCTGCGTTGTGCTTGGCAAATAGCCTCAGCAGAAGAAAGTGAAAGCCCACTTGTGAAAAAGATGAAGCACTGGATTTTTACATGATGTTTAGATCTCCTTTCCAACTGGTTTTAGGTTTTATTCCCAAATCAAAAAACCAGACCAGTTTCAGATGATTCCTCTGAAACATCTTTTCCTTACTCTCTGAAACCCTTTTTCCTCACCCTCTGTGCCTGGGTTCTGCATCAAGACCAGCAACACATGGCACTTCTTAAACCTACACTTCATTTATTTTTAGTTGGCCCAGCAGCGTGAGGGCTCAAGTGCTGACAGGCCTTCATTCAGGGCTGCTCAGTTGTTGTCTGGGATGTGTAAGGCTGCTGAGGGGAAGCTCTCGCACCCCTAGGTTTGCTGCCACAATAGGGGACTGCCTCGGTGGACCCTTGGAAGGCTTGGAAGGGAGGTAGAGCAGCTAAGAATGCCTTCTCCACCATGCAAGGTTAGGCAAAGCATTAGCTGTTCCTGCAACAAAGGAGTGTGCAAGCCCTTTGGAGGTGTCTATGGAGTCACCTTCACTCCAAACTCTTAGCAGCTGGGACATGGCCTGCTTGCTCCCCTGTTCTCGAATCATTATCCTTTTCTTGATCCCTAAGCTGAGTAGTTTCTTACTAATTCAGGAATAAAACCATGCTACTCTATCACCTCCATAGCTGGCGTTTTTTCCCTGTAATGTTACTTTTTCTTGATTTAAGCCTGGCTGCTGTTGGCTACCTCTGCGGTGGCTCCAAGAGTCTGTGCTAACTGTGGCAGCACGTGGATGCATCCGTGGTGGATGGTGTAGGAAACCTCTCAGACAGATTTGTGCGTGTGTATATGCCTCTCTCAGTATTTCCTGTTAATTAATGGACACTGGAGTCTGTCGTCTGTAACGAGCACTCACTGGCGGGTGATAAATTGTTTGTATGACAAGATGGCAGTGAAAGCTGGGCGAGCTGCGGCTATCGGCGCTGGGCTTGGGAGTGAGGGGTGAACGTCAGTCAATGTCTGGATGGGAAGAGGGACGGTGAAAAGCCCAGCAGCCAAGTGCAAGATCCCCGAGGTATCCTGCCTGCTCATGCTGGAGGAACCCTTGCTGTGGGCTCCACCAGAAGGGCAATAGCGGTGCACCAGACTCTGTGATTACTTGGCAAACCCCAGCCCCATTGATGCTTTCTGATGTGGAGGGAGGAGGAGAAAGGGGCTTGTGCAACAGTGGCCATCCCTGCTCCACAGGGTTGAGCTAGAGCTTGTAAAGATACACTTGGAACAAGCCCTCCTGACCCACACTGGGTTTTGCTGCCTCTCACACCACAAAGAAGGCACTGTGCCAGGGCCTGGGATCTGTTGTCCATCAGTGCTACGGCTTTCAGCAAACGCTGCCTGGTTGCTGGGGTACCCTGCAGTGGTGCCAGCACCATAAATGCCATGGACACCTTACGTGCTGGCAACACCATGCTAATGGTGGCACAAGGCTTGGCTGGGCATGTCCGTGTGGGACGAGTGCTTTTGGTCACCTCACTGGGCAGCATTTATGGAAGCAACTGTGTCTGTACCACCAGGAAATGGGTTTCAAACCACCAGCAAGTAGTGGTTGAGGTGATGTGTCACAGAGTGATGCAGTGGTGGTCCTTGTGGATGTGCGGGGGTGCAGGGCTGGACATGATGGATCCAAGCTGCTGGTGTTCACAGTGTTCGCAGCCTGTTCAGTCACAGTTCTGAGCCCAAACTGAGCCCAAACTCTGAGACCCGCAATAGGAGACACATCCTAGGGAAACAGCACTGCCACCAATATCTACAGTCTCCTGGAGAGAAGCCATGGATTAACACTGATTCTTGCCGTGTCCCCTCTGGAGCACACCACACCTGCTGCACACTGTAGATCCATCTCCATTTCAGCTGGCACACTGAAGTTGAGGTTCAATCGTCTGTTCAATCGTCATTGGGACACCAGCAGGCAGAGCAGGGATCCTGCCTGGGAGGACAGCATGGGTCCCTGTGGGATCCCCGCACCCCTGGGACCTGTCGTTCTTCCCACGGTGCAGGGGTAGCAGTCTGCACTTACTGGGGAATTGAATTATCTGCTTCCCCGAGTGGGGAAAATAATAATACTAAAAAAAGTGCCTTCCACTGGGTCATGAGCCATTACCTCGAGGGGCCCTTCATCAGCTGATGAATTCTACTTAATAAAATAAATACTGAGAGAAAATGTAATTGGATTTCATTTATTACCCAGTTCTGCCTAGCAGCCCCAGATTATACAAAAGCAATTAGAGAAAGCTCTCCATTAATAGCTATCTTCAAGCCGCCCAATGGGTTCATTCCATCAAACCTTCTGGCTTGTGTAATTTCCTTTCTTGGAGCTCGCTCCTGGCTGGGGGAGGACGTGGGGTGCACAGCGCCATTGCCAGCAGCCTGTAAACAAAAGCAGCCCTGTCTCTAACACTTCCAGAGGAATCATTTTCCCAAGCATGTGGCTCAGCCAAAGGGTATCCTGGTTTAGGGCGAGAAGCCAGAGCACCTGGGCAGTTTGGCATCAGACTAGGGCTTGGTTGTGCCTTCCCTGGGATGAGCGCATCCTTCCTGTGCTTGGCATTGCCACACGGTGGATCTCTCTGTGCTGCTTGTCAGTGGGTATGCAGAATCCCACGGGGACATCGGGAGTAATGCTCTCCACCTGAAGATGTGGCTGGTTCTCTGGTGCTGATTTTTCCTGTAATGCCAGCAGGTTGCATCCCAGCTTTGGTCTCTGGCATCTTGCAGGGACACAGAATACTTCTGCTTCCTTGCTGTTTTTTGCTAGGAGCACAAGGAGTGCCTGGGACAGCTTGCTAAGGTTGGACAGAGAAATCTGTCTCATAGCAGCTCTCTTAAAAGTCTTATGGCAACAAAGGGAAGCATGCTTGAGGACAGCCACAGGGCACAGACAGATGTCTGGCACCGGTGTTGTCACTGCAGACAATGGCAGGTTAATCTGCAGCAGAGACTTAGCCTGGTATCTTTACTCATAATCCCTGTTTACAGTGGTGGATAGGGAGAGATGCTGATTGATCCTGGTGCACAGTCAGTGAGGAGTAGTCTGGGGTGGGAGTAGTAAGGGATGTGTAGATCCCTCATGTGTGTAGCATGTGTGTGTACAGCTGTGAGAGGGGGCGACCCTGTCTCCCACTCTGCCAGTACTTGCAGCCCTGGAGGGAGGTTGTCCAGCCATTCTGGCTGCTTTTTGGTCAGTCTCATTTTTGAAGGGACTGTATTTTTGGTCCACCACATCAGACCTGGGGGCTGGAGGAAGAGAAAGGATTGTGAAGGTTGATTCCCTTGCAATTTGAAAGGAGATGAAGGATTTTGGGGGCCAGAGAGGTTCTTGGCTCCTGTCTGGGATGCGACATTTTCTTCTCATTCTGGTTGTCACACTGGGGAGAAGCCAGCACCCTTTCAGCTCAGACAACCAAATCTGTTTCAGCTGATGTTTTGATGGAGCCAGAGTGGCTCATCAGGGATGCACCAGCATCCCTCATGCTTGGGAACCGGCACTTGGCTCTGGCATCTTTGGTCACCCCCGCTGTGAATGTGCTCTCCTCTTCACTGCCTCTTCCTGTTCACCTTTCCTGGCTCACTTTTCACCCCCTCCTTTTCATGCCTCTGTGGCTTTAACATCCCTGGCACAAGGTGCAGGCAAGGGTAACAGCACAGCCAGGAAGGAGCTGATGTTTAGTTTCAGACAAGAAACAACATAAGGCATAATGGAACTGGAAAGGTGAGGGTGGAAAGATGGGGAAGGGTGGCAAGGCTGTGTGGCTCTTCATTTACAAGGCTTATGTCTGTGGTCTTCCTTCCGTGTTGCTTGCTGGCAAGGGAAAGTTGGCTAGCAAGTGAAGGGATCTGCGAAACTGATCCTGCTGGATGATGAGAAAATCAGAAGGGGGTTTATTGGGGAAAGCAAGTGTGGAAGCAGGGGGATGCAGGGAGGTGGTGCAATGGAAGACCCAAAAGGAGCAAAGAGGGATGCTCTTCTTGATGGGAGATGGGATCCCTGGCAAATGCCTTGTAAATGCAAGCTGTCTACTTTTCCCCCTAGAAGAAGGAGAAGTGAAGGCGAGGGTTTGAGAGCATGAGAGGGGAGTGGTTGATGCTAATGTAACTACGGAGGCAGGGAATTAATTTTGGCTGGTGAGATGAAGGGTGGTATAAGACCACCTTGTTCAGAGAGGGAAGAATTAGAGCATGATATGTTGAAACTCTGAGTCTATGAAGAGGGCTGAGGTGTGGGAGTGGGAGGCGACCTTTCTAGCATGGAGTGAAGGATGTGGAAAGATCAGACACAGGCTGTTGGGCTGGTGCTGATGTTCCCTCATTCCCAGAGCAACAGCTTGTCTTTGGCCTGGGGGATAACCTTGGGCTCAGTTCTGAGATGACAGAAAAAATCCGAAAGAAGTAAATCCATCCTTCGAAGAAGAGTGGGGACCTGAAAACTGCTTTTTCCAAGCCAGCCAAATGCAGTGAATGCATTTTTTTATCTCATTGTTTATTTTTCACAGGGGTCTTTTATTTATGCCCCCTTAACATCCCTGCCGTTAAAGCAGCCTTATTAGGATGCTGCCCTTCACCAAGGAACTCTGCTATCGAAAAAAGAGCATTAAAGATTCAACAAATAGCTGAGAATTGGGATTGATCCTAACCTCCCATAAATGGGAGTACCTTCCCCCATTAATCAGCCTTGGTTTTCACTTACAGGATGATAGCCTCAGTGCTACACTTCTTCAGGACTAAAAGCACGTTAAATATTTATCACAGCTGAGTATTCACTTCCCCCGCTATTGCCAACTAAGATCCACTGCTTAAGCCTGCGTTGGCTTGACAAGTTGCATAGTGAGGTGGCATGCCATTAGGAAACCTCTTGTGCCAATGTGCTCTGCTCATTTGCTGCCCTAAGCACACAGAAATGGTGGCATCTCTCATCTTGAAGCACGGTCAGCATGGGACTGTACTATAAAGTCTCTCTCCTGGCATTTTGCAGTGGTAAATTAAACATACTTGGGTTTGCCCTTTAGCAGAGACTGGGTCATCCACACTCCTCCGTGTCTCAAAATAGGATTATTGCATCCCAACTGCTCTGTAGGAATAGCCCCTGGTCTGTTCTGAGGCTTTGCACCATGCCAGTGGCTGTGTTAGCAGTTCAAGTTGTGGCTGTTTACATTGCAGTGCTGGGAAGCATTTCCCAGTTTACGACAATGCTCATGGCTCCAGTGTTGTCCTCCCGTGCTGTAAGGATACAGGCAGTGCTCTGCCTCTCTGTATCGTGCTGGGAAAGAGTTCTTATTGCCTGGTGAATCTTGAAATCATGACAGGGTGTTTAGTGATCCAGTTGGTCTAAATGTATGTAGATACAGCCTTGGTAACCATGCCAGATGTGCCGTAGCATTTTGGAGAGCAGCTATTTTAGGAGCATCTCTGGAAGCTGCCTTTCCATTTTGCTCTCCAATCTTGTGCTGCATTTCTTAGAAGATGGCTCTTGACTTTGAGAGTTGCTGATGAACCTCAGAGGTTGGAAAAAGCATGGGCTACTCCATACTGGTGCCCTGACGTGCTGCTGTGAGCAAGCCCTGAGCCATGATGTCCTGTTATCTGCTAAGGAAAAGCTCCCTGTGACGGTGGACAGTTTTGCTTCTGCACTGGGCTCAGTTCAGACTCCAACTGGCCAAGTCCAACAGCTGAGATTGAGCTGTTGTTGCTGAGTTAGTGCTTATTTTTTTATATATTTAACTAGTTAGCATCACCATGGTGCATCTCCCTGTCTTTGCACACACACATCCCTCCCCCCCACCGCCTCCAGTTTGAGTTACTGATGTGTGTAGCCCTGTTATAGCCGTTTACATGTACAGGCGCACAATGTGTTTCATTATCCTTGTATCAAACTTGTTTTGCTGCTGTCACGCACCAGAAAAGTTAAACACGTCTGATCAAAGGCATGTAAACACAGCTTCAAAACAAATGCCCTCGAGTTCTGCCAAAAGCACAGAGCTGTCTCCGAGCAAATCACGTCTCATATTCCCCTGCTTGCGCCTCCCGCTTCTTCTCCAAGCGGGTGTGTGATGCTGCCTCATCTCAGGGAGCCTGGTGGGCTGCTGTTTGCAGCAGGGAAGGGTTGCCCAGTGGTTGAGCAAACTGCAGTAGGGATTTGCACCAATGAGGCAGCTGGGAGGAGGGTGGAGCCTCAGCCATGGGGCAGGAGGGAAAAGCTTGCTGTGTTTTTGCACATGTGAGGCAGCAAACCACGGCTGGTGGGTCACGGGAAAGCAAAGCATGATATGAATTGGCTGGAAATAAAGGTGCTGAGTGTGCTTTTTCCACGTCTTCCCTCAGGCTCCAGCTAGTGTATTATCCTGATGCAGGAGCTGGAGGATCAGGAGCATCCAAGGCTACTGCTACCTGTGCTCTCAGGGCATCACTCTCGGGTTTGGGCTTGGCTTGAAGCAGTCAGCCAATTGCATCCTTTGTGGGATGAGAGGGGCTGGGCAAAGGAACTGGGGATGGTCAGAGACCAGCTCATGCTCTGCTGTATTTCCAGCCCTGGGCAGGCAGGGAAGGGTGAGGAGAGGTGAGATTTGCACCCCTGGCTCAGGGACTCTGGTGTCACTTGATCTCCTATGAGATTGATAAAAAATAGGGGATGCTGTATAGTTGCTGACAAGTCAGGTTTTCATCTTATTAGAGACTCAGGGAGGGCTGTATATGCATCTTAAATGCGGATGGAATTCTGTGGGCTTTTGCAGCCTCTGAGGGCAGGTGTTTTTAGAAAACATTAGCTCCTTTCAAATCTGCCAGAAACCTATTCACAGCTTGGCTACCAGCACGGCCAGCGAATAGTTTGGGAATTCATGAGCTTGTGAACTGACCCGGACTCTGCATATGACTTGCGCAGTGTCTTTGCCAAATGCCTTTGAATAATGGACGTGTCAGAACCAGATGGGGTTGCAAATGGCAGGTTATTAGTGCCTGCTGCCTGTGCCAGGCAGTGCTGCACGTGTGTGCAAGCACGCAGTGAGCGGCACTGCCGTGTGCAGGGCTCATCCCGGGAGCAAGGGCAAGTGCAGTGTCCCGGTGGCTGCAGGTAAGGTTATCCAGTGGGTCTCGCTCAGAGCACCTAATGGCGTTAACAGGGGAGATAAAAACTCAGTCGTCCCCCCACGTTGCTTCTGGACAGTCCCAGGCAGGCTGCGAAATGCCCTGCAGGCAGGGGGGATATGGTCAGAGGTTAATGATGGTGTCAGCCTTCATAAATCATCTCGAATGAGACCTGGGAAAATGTTGGGTTGGAGCTGTGATGCATGGCTTGGCTGAGTTGTCTTTCCTTTACCTTGGGCTTTTTATTCCATTTGTTTTTTAGGATTATCTGGGTGAAACTTTTGTGAGGCTGAAGGCACTGGAGGCTTTCCTGAGTGGAGAGGTAACCTGGGCTCTGTCTGGCCCCTGTTCCCGGCACGGGCTGGCTGATGTGCTGCAGAATAAATTAATTTCCCCCCTTTTATTGCCCTTAAGGAAGTAGCTCATGTGTCCCTAGGATGCCAGAAATCTTAGACTGGAGGGTGTTGCCTGTCTTGTCGTGTAGAGGAGCAGCGTTCTCTGTGCTCACTGATGCTGGGTTTGGGATGGCTCTGAGTAGAGCCTGAACCACAAAGACTGACTGTTCCAGTGATGCCTCTGGGCAAGCTCCTGGCTAGCCAAAGGGCTGCAGGGACCTCCTCTCAAGCTTTCCTCCCAGTCCTTCTCACTCACATGGGAACCACATTACGGGGATACCACAAAGTCCAAATGTTTCACCTGGGAGAATCTTGTGCAGGAAGCAGGACTCCAAATAAGTCTTGCAAGGTGGAAACATGGAAAAGAAGTTATTGATGTCCCCACAAAAGGCCGCCTCTGGGGCTGGCAGTGGTGGGCTGCTCTAGGCTGTGTGTGGTCCCGCAAAAGCTTCCAGACACCGACCGGGATGCTGGGAGGAGTGAAGCAGGGTACAGTGAATACTCCCTCCAATTTATTATTTATAAAGTACTGTCACAGCCCTGGAAGTGTTGGGACTCTCAGAAAAGCTATAGGAATGTACTAATTAAAGAACACAATGGGAATGTAAATTGGGAAAGCTCCCTAGGGGGAAGCAGCCCTGGGGGGAGCTAATTTGCCAGTCCCCACTCCTCCCCTGCAAACTGGCTGAGACACTGGAGCAATTAAGGAGGAATTTTAGTATTAAATATAATCTGGAATTGTGTTTTTGGCTTTTTTTTTTTTTGTAATTGGTTTATTTTTCTCTTGGGTAACTGTGTTTCCAGTTCTGTAATTGGGACTCTAACCCTCTGTTCTGCTACAATAGGGGCTGGGTGGTGTTTTTGTGGTGGTGGGTTTTTTGGGGGGGTGGGAATGAGAAGAGGATGTTTTGGGGGATGGAGGTTGGTCTTTGTTTTGTGTTAAAAGCATATTCAGGTGACTCTGCCACCACCAAGGTGGCATGTCACTTCCTTGGAAGTCAAAACTGGATGGAGTCATCCCACAGATGGCACTGTGGGATCTTGGCAGCCTAGGACAAATTTGGGAAGCTCCTCGGGGGTCACTTTTGGGGTTGCTTTAGCTCTGAACAGATGTCATGAAGGATATATGGCCCCAGGGCAGAGCTAGCCAAAGCCCATCCAGTAGGGAACAAGCCCTAGCTTTGGAATCACAGAATCGCATAATGGTTTGGGTTGGAAAGGATCTTAAAGATCATCTCATTCCAGACCTCCTGCCACGGGCAGGGATAGTTTCCAGCAGACCAGGTTGCTCAAGGTCCCATCCAACCTGGCCTTCAACTCTTCCAGGGATGGGTCATCCACATCTTCTATGGGCGACCTATTCCAGGAATAAAGTATTGACTGTCAAAGTTGTCTCCTGAAACCCATTCTGAGACTGTGGTATTTTTGGTTGGTCTTTTTTCTTGCCCATTTCTCTTCTGTGTGGCCTGGCTTACCCTTTTGTGCTGTTTTCACTCATCTTGTCCTGCTCAGGAAATACATGTATTTGGTATTATTTGACCTGTGGCCAGTAGTGTTGGCTCAGAGTACTGACTGTGATATATTTCTCCCTTTCTGTCAACTTCTTTTATACAGTCAAGGACAGAAGACAAATGGGGAGACTGTCACAGATGTGAGGTGAAGACATGCTAAGGGTATAGCAGTGAGCAAAGGATGACCATGAGCTCATGTGCTGCTTGGTTTTGGGTTTGTGGGTCAGCTCTTTCCCTGAGGCCAGGTTTGCAGTTGAGCAAAGGGTTTGTGTTCTTGGGCTTTGGATGTTTTGTTTTGTTTCATCTTGAGCAGACACTTTAGTGTGCTGTTTATTGGAGGGTCCTCAAAGATTGTAAAAGAGCTTTGAGAAGAGAAACTGGTGTGATTATAGCCAGGTCTGTGTGTGATGGCTTGGTTGTTGGGTTGTTTTAAGATGGTGCTCTTAGGCAGGCAGCAACTAGAATGTTGCGGGGTCCTCCTCTCTCTCTCTTTTTATTTTTCTGATTAACTTGAATATTTATCACATTTTTTTCAATAGGCATTAGTTGCCTGAGATTCTCATCCATTGTTAGTTACAGTTGGCAAGGGTTTGAGAGCTCTCTAAGCTGAAAACATCATTGATGTAGATTCACGTGTTATGAGTACCCTCATATCACAGTAGGATTTTGTGTGGCTGTGGGGGCTGACTTGCACTAGATAAGCTAATGCTCTGTCACAGAACAGCATATCTGGTCCTAACCCTGAAAAGCCTGAATTCAGCCAAGCATGAGGGTTGCACAGCATCCCTCTCCCCTCCCAGGGATATTGGGGAGGGGAGCCCCCATCCACCCAGCCCGCTGCAGCTGGTGGTTTCTGCTGCCACAGGCCAGGCTTCATCCCCCGGGTCGAGCCACAATGCCCTGCGACCTCCTTGCTGTGGCTGCTCCGTGACAGCCTGGCAGCTCTTCACCTCCTCTGCCCATCTGGATCAAATAGCTGCATGTGGTGAGAAGTCATACTGAGCCCAGGAGCTTGGAGAGAGCCCCTTCCCGGCCAGGGCTGGACAAGCTGCCCCCTGGCCAGGGAAGGTGGATCGTCTGGTGAGGCTGCCACTGTGGTCCTCATCTCCCACCATGCTCCACATCTTGCATCATATTCTACACCTCCCACCATGGACTACATCTCCCACTGGGGAGAAGTGGGCCCCGGGGTTTCAGCAGCATTCAGGAGATTGCTGCCAGGATCCAGAGCAATCCCAGCCATTTCCCTCTAAACTTGCCTATATTTATTGCCATTTGTTCTGGTTTGTTTTTCCAAAAATAAAAGTTGGTTGAAGTAGCACAAAGGCTTGGGAGAAAACAGGCTGAGGGAGCCTAGGGAAATAAAGATTTAGAGACTGTGCTGGGTCCTCCCCTTCTCCTTATCCCCAACTCTGAAACATACAGTGGATTTGTGGGATTTAAAATTCTTCCACCTTTTTTTACTGTAGGGCCTACAGACTTCATTTATTACCCACAGTAGACAGACTGGGGAGCAAAAACAGAAGAAAAGTAGTATTTTGCCTATATTTGAAGGTGGGGAGGGTAGAGCTGAGAGCACCTTCAGCCTTCCTGTGCTACACACCTCTGGTTGGGAAGCTGTGGTGGAGCCAGAAGCATGGCTCACACCTCCCAAATCTCTGGGTGTCTCTTTCTCTTCCTCTCCTGCCTGCAGTACCAGTGATGGTCTTTTAGAGACGGCCCTGGGACCTGCTGACACTCAGGGTTGCATCCAGGTTCCAAATTGTCATTCTCCAATGTGGCTCTGACCAGCCTGTGCTGGGGTATTGTGTTCTCCCCAGACCTGATGCTGATCACTCTGCCTTCCTCCCTCTCTCATCATCTGAAGTTACTTTCCTCTGGAAGAGAGGAGTCAGGAGTATGCGGGTGCTGATGGATCAGCATGTGCTTTCCTGGATCGGGGCCTTGCATTCCTCCTGCCCATCCAACTGGATGCGGGATCCCTCCTGGGCTTGCAGCGCTGGGGAGATGCTGCAGTGGGGGATGAGACCCGAGCAGTGCAGTGAGCCCTCTCGCCTGCAGCCACTGCCGCTGCTTTTCTGCTGGCAAAGAAACTCACCACCCTCGTGGGGATAAATTAAAATCAAGGAGCAACTGCTGTGTACTGGGCTGGGTCAGGCTGGCAGTGGCTATTGGATCTCAGTCCTAACCCCAGCCATCTCGTTTAACGTTCTGATCCGTGAGACAGCAGCTTCCCGCTGGGAAACAGCCCTCAGCTTTGCTTGTCCCCGTCTTTGGGCAAGGGAGAAGCCTTCCTGGAAGGGAGGGGTCTGCGATCTCGGTCGGGGCCCAAGGTAAGTCACCTTCTCAGCGGGGTTGTTTGCACAGCTGCGGGTGGCCATGCCCGCTCCAAGAACTCCACATTCTTCCCTGCGCCGAATATCCGGGACAGGCATCCCTCTGCGCTCAGCGCACTTTCATTTCCGTCGGCGAGTTTGGGAAGCTTCACTGATCATCCAAGAGCTAGGGCTGACCCTCCGTCATCCCGCCGGTGCTCTCTGACCGACAGCATCACGGCGCAGCCGACTCCAGTCCGCTCAAAGGCGCTGGCACTCCGTGCCGTGTGGGAAAGCTGCCCCGCACGCTTTTGAGTCGGCACGCAGTTGCTCCCGTCCCACTCGGCGGGGCTCACTGGCAGCCAGGCTGTTGGGGCAGGAGGCTCTGTGCGACCCCCGGGCGCTGACAGCCTCCCTGCGCAGAGCCTCCGCTGTCACCCGGCGCGTTGTTTGCTTTCTCACCAGCCCTCCCGCCGACCGGCAAACCCTTCGCTGCGTGTGGATTTTATGGCGGTACCTCCGGGACGCTGACAGCCTGCTGACATCCGTGGGTTGTGGGTTTTTTCATTTGCTCGGCTGCCTCCATCACCCCAAAACCCCAGCATGAAGCCCAGCTTCCTGCTAGCAGTCGCTGTGAGATTTTCATGGCTTCTCTCTGTTCTTTTCCTGCTTTGCAGAGAGCATTAATCCTGCCCTACTTGTCCTGAGACTCTGCAGAGTGGCAAGCCTGGCTCAGACAGCATGCCTGGAGCAGCTGCCCATGCTGGTCCTGGGATTTACTACAGGCAGTTTATTTTCCCAAGGAAGTTGCTTTCCAAGATAGCATCTGTTTTTTTATGAGGTCTGATCAGATAAGGTGGTATGTGTACAAACAGGGGGGTAGTACTTTTATGTTTGTACATATATTTTAAAAGTTTTATAAATAGCGGAGTGATGAGTTGCTTTCTTAGTCCAAAACTGCATCTATTCTGCCTGTGGTTTTGCTGAAATTATTACTGAGTCCAGAAATCAAGTTGCTTTTCTTAAACAAGAAAAGGGCAGTATACATACTCATGTTTTGGAAAATACATATATTAGCAAGAGGTGCTATTATTTTCTGCAACAGTGCAGAATTATTCTTTAGGTGCCTTATTCACAGTACGAGAGGTCATCAGCTGTGGAGGTTATGGGGGAAAACCAAATACTTCTGCAAGCAACTTGCTGGCCCATTGAAGCTCTTCAGCAAATAGTAAGAGACACAACATGTTCTTGGGGGCTTGGGCTAGGCTTGCAAATAATTTTCCTGGAATAAAAGATAGTAGGGGTTTCAATGTGCATTTGTGGGCAGAGTTGGAGAGAGAAGCTTCATGCAAGTTTCCAAAGGGGCTCTGGGCTTTCTTTTATCGGTGGGCAGTGAGGCCTGCGTGGAAAAAGAACTAGATGGAAACTTGCTGTGGAGCTCCTTCTGCTTGTATTTGTTGCTTTTAAAGGTTTGCCTCAAAGAAAGGAAAGGAGAAATTAAGGTGCAGCTCTTGGCTATTAGCTTTTGGAGGAATTTCTTGGAATAAAAATGGAGAGGGAAAGAGAATTAGCTGAAAAGTATTGTAATGATAGAAGACAGGAGCGTGCTATCTGCAACCCTTTCATTAATGGGTGGTTAATAAGTGATGTGCTAATGGTGTATGGGGACCTGGTTACTTGTGACTTCCCATCTCTGTAGTTTTGAAAGTATCTACAGAGCTGTCTCATCTCGTTTATATTTCAATGCTACCGTCTCACCTCTATCTCTTCCCTTTCTTCCTCTGTGTGCCTTCCCTTCATTCATTCTAGGTAGGCTGCAACAGACCGGGTAGGCATCTTGCCTGGGCATGGGGTTATCTCCTCTGTGGGAAGCCTGGCTGCCAGGGAGACCACCAACATATTCATCTTCTCCGAGTCCCACCAGTGCTTTGGCCAGCCATGAAATCTGCAGGAATACAACCATCCCAGTGAGACCTGCCCTCCTGTCGGTTTTCAGAGCAGCTTTCCCTTTCCCCTGCCTTTGTGCAGGCATGTCTGGATGCCAGTGCTTAATCCCCTCTCTCACGGTGACCCCCGTGGAGACCACCCTGCCAACAAAGATAACACCAGGCCGAAGCCACCCCTCGGCACATCACCGGCTCCAGGATTTGTTTTTCATTTCCTCTCGGTCTCCCCTCTCTCCCACTGTGAGATGTAAGGGTTTGGCAGCAGATCCCATCACCCTCTTCGCTTTCCTGCAGAGAATCATTTCTTTGGGGTGTTGTGTTAGCAGGGATGGGGATCTGAGCGGAAGCCACTGGATGTGTTCTTGAAGAGGATGTGAAAAGCAAATCTGTGCTGTGTGACCTAACCTCCTATCTCCTTGCCACTCCCTGGGGGACCACAAACAATTTCCCCAGTTCCTTCTTGTTTTTGCTGTTCTGTACACTTTATTTTTTCTTGAAAATTTTTAACCTGTTCCTAGAAACGTGTACAGAAAGGGGAGACAAAATGGCACCCATGTGAGACAGATTGACAGTAGAGCTGGCATTTCCACTACTTTAGAGCAAGCCAGCATCAGATGGAGCCAAGGTTTTCTTTACCAAATCAGAAAAACATTACTTAGTTCGAAAAAGAAAACCTACCAAAAAAACCCACCTTCTCACTGATATACAGGATTACCAGCTGATTTAGCATCTGCACCCAGGCTTTGTTGCTCAACTAAACCTATGTCCTGGTTTCACTGCAGTCTTTTCCAGTTTGGTACCAGCTGTCCTGCAGGCATTTCTGAAACAGTGCCTATGTTATGGCAATGTGTTGCTGTGTGCAGGCACTGGTTTTTATGAAGTTCGGAGCTGCTGGTCAGGAGTGGATGATATTTCACATGATGAGCTTCTCTCCTTTCTGCTCCAGGAATTGACAGGAAGCAGTTCATGTAGAGAGGGAGGATTTTGGGGACAAAATCCTTGTTGAGTGTGTGTGTGTGCATGTTTATAAGGGAGATGGGAGAGGTAAAGCCTTTTGATGGCTCAGTAAAGGGCCTAAGAAAATATAGCCCTGAGCTTTGACTGAAAGCCTGGGTACTGCTTTACCAGGAAAATGCTACTTGCTCTTGTTTGCACTGCTGCAAGATATTTACCCAGTGCCTCCTGCCAGCGAGTATTTACATCTCTCAGGAGCAGCTTGCCCAGCAGGAACCTGCCTCATGTTGCTGTTTCTGGCGTCTGCTGAGGCACCTAACGCTCTCTCCCAAGTATGAGGACACTGAGATGAAGGTGCTGGGCTCCCTGCAGCTTCATGGAGCACAGCTTAACGTGCCTGTGGCTCCTACTTTAGGTTTTTCTGGGGACACAGTGTTCTCCCTGGAGGACTCAGTGGAAGCAGGAGGAAAACAATTCCTCCTTGTTTTTGGCTTTTGTTTCTGCCTCCACTTTTGCTTGCTCAGCTGCGGTCCTGCTCTCTGCAGAGGACAAGTCCAGTGCCATGAATGAGTAGCACAGGGGACTGTCTTTCTGTACCCAGTGCATGCTCATGTCCGAGTTCAAAGCTGTCTTTCCATGAGTGTTTCGTAAGCCATGCACATCTCTTACCTTTAATTGAAGTATTTATGGAAAACAGACACAGACTTGTGATGGGAAATCACTGCGAGGTATTTGCTTGGTTCTGGCCGTGCCTTGTGGAGGAGCAAGTGGTGCCTCACTGTGACCCAGGAGCCTCTGCTCAATCCTCTGCCCTTGCAGTGCAATGGAGCAGATAAGAGATAGCTGCCTTATGTTGCACTGTTTTTTTTTTTCCCAGCCTCTCATTGGAGATGAGGTGAACATAAGCAGGGATTAGTTTGTTAAGCTGTGACAGTTCATTAAACTTCTTGGAGTTTTTCTCTGCGTTTCCTCTCCAGACACTGCTGATGGCTGAGCTGGGGAGAGAGAGAGAGAGAGAGAGAGAGAGAGAGAGAGTGTGTGTGTGTATTTGCACAGATACTGTGGGACACGACAGGCAGTGGAAATTTTTCGTGATTTTATTTTCCATCCGCCCTTATGTGTTTGCAAAGCTTGCTGAGTGCTTGCAAGGATTGTTGCATTTCAGATGCTTCTATTTTGAAAAGCCTCTGGAAGTAAAGCTCATTTTTCTCAGCTATTTTTTTGCCTTGAAGTGAACCTCTTTTTTTGTTAGAAACTGATGGCTGAGGCTTAGATGTGTAAAACTTTGTGAAATTAGTGGGAGCCATGCCCCGAATCTCCCGCGCAGCTTTTAAATCCTCTGCGTTGGAAACCGGGGGCCTAGTTCACAGCTAACTTTCTAAGTCTACCAGAGGAAAACCCAGAAGGTTGAAGGCAAAATGAGAGGGACGCTCACAGGGAAAGGGAAGGGAGCAGTGCCCTGTTCCTTGGTTAAGACCGTGTTAGTTGCTGCGCAGAGAGTGGGATTGGAGCTTGTAGGGGTGAAGAGTGTCAGGACATGGTAGGGATGTTCGGGTTGGTATCATCATCACACCAGTCCCTTTTGGCTTGGAAGCTTGTGTGACCCCCTTGTTCAGGCTTTGCAAGGAGACCCCAGCATGCAGGACTCCTTGGGCTCTTGCAAAGAGTTTGAGTGCCCTGTTGCATAACTGTGTGCGGGAATGTGGCAGTTGTACTTTTCCCAATGTGAAAAAGTCATCTTAGAGGGGAAGTTGTTTGCATGCAAAGCTGTGCTGCCCCACAGTGGGTTTCACCCTGCACAGAGCACAGAAGGGGCAGCTGAAGGTAGAGATATGTGAGCATCTCTGTGTAGCCACAGAAATCTCATTTGATCCTCAGTGGTGGGAAAGGAAACGAAGCAATAACCCAGGACAGTTTAATAGAGTTTGGGTGAAATACAGTTGTTTTTGTAAGCTGGTCTCTGTGCAGTGAGGGCTCTTTAGCCCGTTTGTTGTGCTTGGCTCTGCTCTGGATGTTGGCATCAGCTGCTCTGCAGGTGCACATGTCTTTGGCAGGAAGGAGCTGGGATTTGGGGATTCGCCTTTGTTGCAGGGCTGGGGGGGTGGGGGGGAAGAAGGAAAAAGCAGTGAGATGATGTTTGTGTCTTACAAGTCAGTAGGACACATTGGGGAGGGGGAAGGACACAGCCCAGAGTTCAGTTCTGTCTCAGAGAGTCATCTGGAGGACAGGGTCCCCTCCCGATCTTTCTCCCTTTCCTGGGACAGAGCAGGAGTGAGTCCTACAGGCTGTGGGGCTGCAGAACCAGGATGAGGGCAGCTCCCAAGGAGAGAAGTTTGTCTCAGAGCTGAGAGCAGCTGAGACAGGGAGAATTGCCTGTGATGTCCCCAGAATCATGAAAGTTTGTTGGGGAGGAGTGTGTGCATTTCCAGAGCAGAGGCCATAGGGATGCAGAGAGATAACATTTTGGGAGGCATTTGCCATGCACCTTCCTGTTGTTTTCACGTCCACCTTTGCGCCCTCATTCCTGCCTTGTGCTGTGGCACAAGGGTGCAGGGGACGAGCAGAGGGCAAACAGGTCAAAGGCAGAGCGTTCAAAACCCAAATGCCCCTGAGGAATTATCCTGGCTGTTTCGCCCTCCCAGCACACGGTGGGGCAGCATTCCCGGGACAACTGGTCCCCATGGCTCTCGGATGTAGTTTGGGGGGGGGGGGGAGGGAGGGGGCATCACTGCCCTGACCACCCCTGTGCTTGCCCACCGCTGCCCAGTTTTGGAGCACAGGGACTGGTGGGAACAGACTGGGAGTCCCTGTGGCCCCCTGGAGAAGGGCTGTTTGATCCAGGAGACAGAGGGGGGGAACGGGCTGATGTTTGCCCCAGTGAAACCCTGTGGTCGTGCTAGAAGCAGCAGAGCTCCGCACGCTGGCACGAGCCCAAGGCATCTTTGCTTCCTGCCACCCTTTCAAATTAAGCAAACGATTCATTTTATTTCTTTAATTTTCCAAATGGAAGTGAATTGGCTGTGCTGGCAGGTGCCTGATTGACGTTCCGAAGAGGATGGGAGCTGGGGATCGGAGGGGGCTTACCGATCCCTGCCTGCCACCACCCTCCCACTGCCCCAGTGGGGTCCCAGCCCTGCTGCTGGGGGCCACTTTGTCCTCTTAGAAACAAGCAAGAGATACCTGAGTTTCATGCAGTAAAAAAATTGCTATGCTGAGCTCCTTCGAGGTCTTTCCAGGGCGGAGAAGAGAGCCATGGCATCCCTGGTGCCCCCTATTAACTCCTGGTGTTTGGTATTTTATGAATGTGGCTTTTCCTCTTGCTTTTATGATACTTTGCAGAGCCTTTCTCATGCATCTGTTCAGTCCCCTGCCTGCCTCACGGGGACACTGTCAATAAATGGCACCAGCTTCAGCAGTGAAGAGGACAGAGTCCTCTCTTGCAAGGAGGTTTTGAGATGGGATGCTCTGTGGGGACCCACAGAGACCAGCACCTTCACCGTGCACCCTTATCACAGGGCTCAGCACCTGCCTGGATGCTTGTATCTGTACCCCTAAGCCTTCCTGGCTCTGCACACAGGTGCAGGGCTCTCTGCAGAGCTGGCTGCAACTCTCCCTGCAGCAAAATAAGTGTCCGGAGACAGAGAGGGGAAGATTATCCCCACTACGTGGCACCGATTATCAGATCTGTCTACTGCAGTCGTGAAACGAACGGCAGCTGGTGGCACACTGCCGGAGTGCGTGGCGTGTAATTAGGTCTAGCTCCCCGGTCTCTGTAAAGATCCCTTCCTAATCTCTGGCATCATGGTCTCGTTGTGGCTTTTTCCCCCTGCTGCTGTTTCTCTGTGCTGTCTTTCCCCCTGGCTACCCTCCCGTCTCCTCGTGAGCAGCAGTGGGTTAGAAGTCCTCCTCTTGAGCTGGTCTGGGGTGCTGGAAATGCAAAACCTCAGGTTTTGCAGGCACCATCAGCTGTCTCAGAACTGAATCAATCCTACTCCATGATGTTACTGAATGGCCAGGGGCTTTTCACCTTCCCTCCATCCCTCTGAGGCATCTTGGCTGCTCCACGGCATCTCTGGGAGGGTCCAGGGGAGCAGCCTTGGCTGAACTTGTACAGTCCTGAGCTGTTCCATGAGGGAGCAAGAGAAATGTGGTTGTGCATGGTGATGACCCCAGATTGGATACTAAAACAGCAGCTTAACAGGCCATATGAGGGAGGAAAAAGCAACTCTCACACTCACCTCACCTGCTCTCAGGAAGGAAATCCCCTCTGCATTGCAAACACACTGTGTTCCTGGGACCCATGCTGCTGTTCCTGTGCTTGGTAAAGGTGTCACCAATGCTGAGTCTGTGTGGCAGTAGGGGAACTGAGTCACGACATGCTAATGTGATGCATTTTGGGCTGCTCAGCCCATGTCCCAGGCAAGCAGAACTCCCAGCAGGGCAGGGACAGGCCATCAGGCAGGAAATCCCATGGCATCCTTGTGCCAGCCCCCTGGGGTGATGGGGTCCTACCAATTGCACCCCCTCTCTGCAGCGTGCTCTTCTGTCCCAGCAGCCAGGGATTAACTCTGCAGGGCTGCAAGCCACAAAACTTGAGTTTCTGCTCTCCCTAATGCCCTGCCTGTGGAGGACAAAACCATTGGCAGTTTGGAAGAGGAAAGATAAGACACGAGTTGTTTGCAAGCTGCATGGCAGCCGGAGGGATGCAGATAAAAGCTCTACTGTCTACCACCGAGATAAATTTCATCTCCAGCTAACTCAGGAGTAAAAAGGAAACTCGGCAGCTGGGTTTTGTAATCCTGCGCACACGAGGTTTTCTGGGAGACACTGGAGCTGACTCATTTTTACGTGGGCATTAAGGATGTGACAACTTAATTGTGGTGAGTTCTTTGGAAGGGGAACAGGAATCAATAGGTGTTGGGTAAGGCAGTCGTTTTAAGATAAAGTCTGTTTGTTAAATTATAGTAATTTGTCTCCTTGCAGCCTCAAAAGCGGCTAATTGAGAGCAGCCAGGGGGTTGGCATGCTCTGCCCCAGCTTGAAGCCCAGGCCTTTTGGATGCCTGGGATGGACGTGGCTGGCAGTGCTGCCGGCTAGTGGTGCCGCTGCCGCGGTTCAGGCAGGAGGGTCCCCAACTCCGGGGGACGCTGAAGGTTATGAATTCAAGCCCTTAAGCGTGTCCTGTAATCCCTTTTCTGGCGCGGAGAAGAGGCAGCCTCTTCAATTACCAGGGCACGGAGGGCTGCAGGGTATGCATTTCCCAAAGGCCAGCCCAGGGCTGCAGGGGTAGCAGCCAAAAATACTCAGCTTATTTGGGCACCGTGGGGACTCGCCTTACAAGGCTGGCAAGTAGTTTGTTAAACAAAAAAAACCACAACCCACCTCGGGACCAGATTCTGAGTTTTGCATGCTGGACTGGCAGGGCTCCCTGGGACTGGCTCTGCCCCAGCTGTGCATACACAAACCTCCCTGCTCCTGTCCTGGTTCCACTGGGACACGGCTCTTCTGGAGCTGATGCTGTTAAACCTTTTCTCTCTGGGGCTTTGGGCTGATGTGGTCTGGGCTTAAAGGCATGTTGCAAACAGGAGAAACTTCAAGGGGATACTTCTGCTCCTGGATGGTTTTGAGGAAGGGCCTTTCGTAGAATAACAGAATGCTTTGGGTTAGGAAGGACCTTAAAGATCATCTAGTTCCAGCTACCCCTGCCGTGGGCAGGGACATCTCCTACTGGATCATGGGACTTTGGTGTGGCATGGTTGGACCGATGAATTTCCCCAGCTGCTACAGGCTGAAGACCGCCTCTGTACTCATGGCAGCACCTGCCTCCACGGCTCCTTGGGCAACTTTGGTAGGAAGTGGATCTGGCGGGCCACCCTGCACACCCGGAGTATGGGAGAGCTGCAGGTGATGGGTAACACCTGCAGGAACTGTGTCCACTAGCCCTGTATAAGCCACCCGCCAGAAATACCTGCATAAGTGTGTATTTTTGCAAGAGGCAGGAAGGTCTGGACCAGTGCTGTGTGTTTTCTGCTCAACTCCTTGCTTAGAATACACTTTATTTTTCTGGTTTTCCTCTCTGCTTTCTCCAGCTCTTCTTTCACTCCCCATCTGTGCAAGCACAACCTGCTGCCACCTGGTGAGACCTGTCTGGTGCTACACATCCCCCTGGGCTGGGAGACTTCCTACTTGGTCAGCTTTACCCCGCCTGGCTCCTTGCAGGTGCATTTGCACAGCTGGTACCCAAAAGCAGCAACAGGCTAGGAAGAACAGCATCCAGATCAGAAAATTAAGCAGAAGAAGCAGAAGAGGCTTTTAATGGAGCAATGGGTCATCTATTCTCCTGTCTGACACTGGGGATATCTATTTTGTGGCAATCCAGTCAATGGTGCTTGAAGTATCCTCCAGAGTTCTTGTGAAGAAGCACACAGACCTGGTTTAGTGCTTTGCTTTGCTGTGCTGTGGTGGTCCAGCTGGGGGACAGGACCAGGTGGGCCCTGGATTTCCCTCCATATCCAAAATGTTGCTCAAAACCATGCAGGAAAAAAAGCCCAGAGACAGTTCTTTCTGTATCTCAGCCTTTCAGTGCTGCACAGGTTGAGGGCCTTGTGGCCGCAGAGCCCAGGCAGGCAGTGGCCACCTAGGGAGACCTTATGGAAGGGACAGGTTGTGTTTCTTCTGGAGCTGGTGGGGGCAAGGGAGGAGTGCCTTGCAGTCACAGCAGCATCCCTCCCTCCCTCAATACCCTGGAGACAGCTGGGAAGCTCTTCAGGGAGGGCAGAACACAGGGTGGTTGGAGAAGAGTTGCTCAGACCTCCTCTTTGATCAGTAGGGAGTGAGGATCTCATCTCTGCAGGGAACTTGAGGTGGTTTTCTTTGCAGACCAGGTAGCCAGCAGGCTAGCACTGCTCACCCAGGGCTTTCAGCCTTCTGCACAGGCTCCACCATACTTCCCTGTCTGTCTTCATCTTCCACTTACCCACTGAAGTGTTAGGCCCTGGATGTGGTACTTGAGGGTTAATAATTCAAGTCTCTCTCTGGCAGTAACTGAGCTTTTGGGGTTAGTGCTGGAAAAAGCAGGATTAGACCTTCCTACTCCCGTGGTCTCACACTGTCTCCATAACCACCAGTGATCCTGGAAAAAAGGGTTCAGCCTGACCCTGACCCGGGAGCAGCATCCAGCCCTGCCTTGGGGCAGGACACTCCAGCACAGCCAAGCGTGGAGCAAGATGGGTGTGCTGGGATCCAAGGCGTTCGCAGGCAGGTCCTGCCAGGGCAGCCAGGAAAGTCCTTTGTATGTGGGCTGGATGCGGCAGCGTGCACCAGGCTTTTGTGTTTGCATGTGCAAACAGACACGTGTGTTCGTACATGCACATCCCTAGAGGGTGGGGAGGGTGCCCACACCGTGCATGGCTGGGGCACAGGGGCGGTTGTCTCTGCTCCCCAGCTCCCCAGCGGGACAGCGGCGCACACGTGATGGCCTTCGTGCCTGCACACCGTCCACGTTGATCTCATGTGCTGAGATTCTCTCAGGCACCCAAAGGAGTCATCGAGCTGCATGCTGATCACTGCATGCTGCCAAAATCCTCTGGAATCTGCTCCCCTGCGTCGCCCCTTCCCAGGTCAGCGTCAGGCTTCGCCGCAGCAGGTGCTGAAACCCGTCCCTCCTCGCGACCTGCCTCCCTTGCTTTTCCAGCACATTTTCTGGAGGTCAGTCATCCCCTCCCCACCGCTGGATTGCTTTCCTGCCCCTTCCCACCTGCTCCATCCACCCGGCAGATTTTTGGAGCTGGAGAGCAGCTATGGAGGAACATGAGTCCGAAGGCGAAATCAATCCTATCCTGACTGCGGCTGAAATCTTGGAAACACCATGCTCTGATCCAGCAGCTCTCGAAGAACTAGGGCTGAACATGGCACTAGCTATTTCTGGCCGCTGGCGGCTATTCCTGGCCTTGACCCCAAGGTCAGTCCTTTTTCCTCGCCTCCTTCCCCGTGCGCTCGGGTGAGCTCAGCGCAGTGTGTGTGCGCTCAGCCGGCTATAAATAACGGCAGCCATGGGCGACCTCCGGGAAAGGCACCAAGGGGAAAGCATCCCCAGCTCTGCAGGCAGCCGAGATCCCCTGGCCCAGGCCAGCTGAGGGCAATAGGGTCCACCTTCCCCCCAGGGGGAATTGGGATGCTACAGAGCTGTCACTGGGTGTTTTCCATGGGATTTTGAGTTCCAGAGCCCCACTCTTCCCTGTAAGCAGCTAGCACAGCTTTCAGGCTGAGTGATTTGCTCATGGATGAGTTTATTTTTTTTTAATATTTCTCGAAAGCAACTCAAGCTGGACTTGCTGTCCTGCAAGACACCTGGGTTGGGATATCTTTTTTCCTCCAGATCTGTTTTCCTTTGGGGAGGATTGATCAACCCAATGGATGTGGCAAGGGGAGTGTCCAGGCAGAGACAGCTCCACTAGAGCCTGCATGTGGCCACAGCCTGCAGCTTCCCGAGTGCTTTTCTCCTCACTCTCTCTCTTTCCTTCTCCACACCCTCGCTTTCTTTTCTCTGCAGTCTTTCCTTCTTTTTCTCCCCACTATCTTTCCTCCTTTCTCATGTTCTTGCCTTCCCTCTCCTTCATTTTCCCTTTGTGCTTTTCGTTCCTTCATTTTTCACTCCGTAGCTATCCTGCGCTCTGATATCCTCCCTTCCATACTCACACTATTTTTGCCCTCCTCCTACCCTATCCCCTTTCTCTCCTTGATGCTCCCTCAGCCTCTCTCTGCAGCTGGGGCTGTGCAAACACCAGCTGCCTTGTTTTTCTTGACGTGCAACAAATGTTTCTGCAGTGTTCTGGAGGTCGACAGAGCTGCTGAAGAAAAAGACCTTTTCATTTCAGTTCTGGAATGGAGAGTGACTCCACTGCTGGCCTGAGATGTTGGCACTCAGGTGGCTCCCATGCCTATATCCAGCCACCTCGCTGGCGTGAACACTGACCCCTCCATCCATGGAGATGAAGGGAAACCTGGTGGTCTTGGGGTCGCTCTGGGTTTAGTTAGAAACACCAGGCTTGTTTTCACTTGTTCCCCCCTCCTGCCTGTCTGCTACAAAACCAATGTAATTGGAGCAGGAAATTAAACACTTGAAGCGTTAACGTGATAATCTGCTGGTTTAGGCTTTGTGGGGGGCAGGGAACTGGGAGCTGAGAACTCTGCTGCTGCCCTGGCGTGCAGAGAGGGAGAGGGGGATGTGTTACCAATGGTATCTCCCCAACACATCCCACCCTCTTGCCCAGACGGGGAAACCACACTGAGGGCTGTTCTGCAGTTCGCTCTGTCCTCAGGAGGTCTTCGGGCTCTTAGTTAGGATGATTGCATTTTTCCTTTGGTCCTGGTAGCTGTACCCCATTGTCCTTGCTGGTGGGATCAGGACCAGTGCTGGTGTGTGGCTGCACTGATCACCTGTGATGAGTTTCTCAGTGTTTTCCTGATGTTGATGGTGTACAAAGCAGTCAGGGGGCAAATCATGCCCCACATTCCCAAAACTGTGGTTTGGAAGTATTGAGTCTGTAGAAGAGGAAACCCCAAAAAGCTGTAAGCTTTCAGAGGTGCAAAAATCTCCCCAGGAAACCAGACCTTGTGTCCACAGGACAATGAACCTCGGGGGTAAAACAAAGTGTGGAAGGTTCAGGCTGAGTGCCAGGAGAGATGATCCTCATGGAAAAGGTGGATGGATGGATGTCCAAACTGACTGCCAGCCAAGTAGGTTGGGGTTTCCACCTCTGGAGGCGTTGAATTGCTGAGCAGATCCTGATCAGAATGACTGCACCCGAATGGTCCGAGGTGCAATGGAGAGTGCATTCCTCTGAAAGAGTTTGGGCATGGGGCAGGCAATGAAGAACAGGTCTTTCAGTGCCTTCCCAGAGCTCCTCAGTGGTCCATAAATTTGGCTGGCACAACCATATTATGGTTTTTTTAATTCGTTTTTTTTGTGTCAGGCTTGGATTGTCAAATAGAAGCTTGTATTGTAATTTTTTACTTTAATAGGAATCATTTGTAGAGAGATCTGCTGAGCTCAGCATCCCGGCTAGAGCTTTTGCATTATCGAGAGTTGCTGTCTTTGCAGATGGATGAGTTTCAAGGATTTCTAAATACACAGGCCTATCTGTCTGAACAAAAGTTCAAATGCTGTGCAGTTCACTGGTTCAGAGCAAATGTCAAAGAGGCAGGAATGGGCTGTCACCACTAAACAAACCTCTGTCCCATTTTCCTTTGCACTTTCCAAAAAATCCTGCATGAATTTGGTGTGATCAGCCCATATCTATTTATGGGGTGAAGAACCAGTGTGGAGCAGAGCTGTGGGGTTTTTTGCTGTGCTTGTGGTTGTGAGAATGTTGAAGGGAGGAACAGTGCTATAATTGCTGTAAACCCCTTCCCTTTCCAAAAAGCCTTTCAGGGAAGAGACTACGATCTTTCCTACGAAGCATCATTGGCATGAGATGCTGAGTTGATGCCTTTTCCCAAGGATCTTGGATGAAGATGGAGGTTGCCTGACATGCTCCCTTATACTGGAGCATTACCAACATTTTCTCTATCACTGCTGTGGATGCTTTTCTCACTTTTCCTAAGCAATACCCCAGAATGGGTACTCTGGAGCCACTGCCACTTGTAGCTGAATGGTGAGATGATATTTTGATAGGGGCTCTATATGTGCAGCTCTCCATATCAGCATGGACATATTTGAAGGCTCAAGACTAGGTATCATCTGCAGATACCCATTGGTGCCGATAGGCACGGCTGGGAAAATCCTCACCCTTCCCCACTTGGTCCAGTTCACCGACAAGCCAGTAGAGGGAAAGGATCCTCTTCAGCTATTAACCCCTCATGGGAAGGCTTTGTGGGATGGAGATAGCAGCCTGGCGTGGGAGACGGGAGACCTTTTTCCCTGACACCTGCATATGGTGCGACTTCGGCACGGCCTCTCACGTCCGGTGTTTTTTGTGTGTTTTCCGAGGCGTTTTGTGTTTGCTCCTTGGCCGATGCTGGGAGGACTGGATTGGAAAGGAAAGGGATTTTCATACTTCATCTTTTTCTCGCCGGGGCCTGAAACGTGAGCGCCTCCGAGGCGTTGCTGAATGAGGTGGTAATGTGTTCATCAGCTGGGAAATCACCGGACCTCGGAAAACAGGGAGGGGAAAGATAGAGAGACACACGAGGATTTGTGTCTGCCCATCTGCCCCTGGGCAACCGTGGTTTTAGGATGCAGCTGTTGGATGTGGGGAGCACAGTGTTGAGGAGCATCCCAATGGTGTTGGGAAAGGTGGGGGCTCTACCTCAGTTAGCTCACCGTGAGCAGCAGCTGCCCTGAAGAGCTGTGTGGACATGGCGTTCCTGATGATGTGCTGGAAGCGGTGCTCCTCGTCAAGGGTTGAGCGAGACACAAGAAGAGAGAGAACCTAACTCAATAAATGCCTAAATATGCCTAAGAGGTGCCCATGAGCCTACTGCAGGGCATGGGTTGACCCTTGGCTCTGCCCATCCAGGAGCACCTTGCCATGGGGAGCAGGTTGCATTTTCCTCTCTAAATACAGGTCTCGTCCATTAGACCTCATGCTGACTGTGGTGGTGTTTCCCTTGACCTTGGTGCTCTTTTTCCTGCATGATCCTTCCTTCACCCACTCCCAGTGCCACCACACACTTAGTCTTCTAGAAATCAAAGCATTTAATTTGAGTTCTCAACTCACCCTGGTCATGGGTCTATGGGAAGCTCCCATTCAGCATAGCCCAAGACCTGGCTGTGCACCAGGTGTTACGTGTGTAAATAAAGCAGTTTGAAGTCTCGTTTTTGGTTTTGTGGACTCTCCTGCCCTTGCCATATTCAAGGAGCATTTGTCAGCTCCCTTTCATTGCTCCTGCACCTCCTTTCTCTTCCTGTTTATCTGCCTCTTTTGTAAATTAAAATCTCAGGCTCTACTCTTTCTCTACATCTCATTACTTTTATTGCCCATCTCTGAACAGATACTCTTTTCCCCTGATTTTCTTTATGCAGGATATCCAGGATTAATGCAAACGTTACGGGTCAGGGCATACTGTTTATTTACAGCATCACATATTTTATAATCTTGGGTCTTTATATATCACCTAACATTTTGTTTGCCATTTTAGCTGTGGCCACAGAACAAAGGCTGACATCACTTTGCTGTCTGTTTTCAGCTAATTTAGGCTGCAGCAATGTGTGTGATTAGTTCAAAATCTCCCTTTCAGCATGTGGTGCATTGCATTTATCATCACACCGTGATTCCTTACTGCCTGGCACTGCCGTTCACTTTGATGGTCTCCCTTATCCATCATATTCTTGATTAGCCTAAATAATATTATCATCTGCCAGTTTTTCCTCCTCGCTGCTCAGCCCCTCTTCAAAGCATTAATAAACAGATTATGTGCTAAGGCTCGTCCAAAACAAAGAGGCACAGAGAGTTGGCAATGCTGCTCTTGGTCCAAGCTGCTTTGGCTGCTTAATAAATTCAGGGGCTGATTCGTGAAGAAGGTGATAGCAAAAGGAGACAGAGAAGACTCCCACTCTTTTAATACAATTAAAAGATTTTCTGTTTTCTGACATGCCCACAACTCTGCCCCATTCACTTTATGAATGGTTAATGCCAGTCTGAATAACCAAATGTGCTCTTAGTGTTAATACTTCAAAATGCAACCATTCTGCATTCAAATGTCAAGGGCCTTTTAAGGGGAATACTTAGGACTTTGCTTTCATGGGAATAGTGTAGTTTAATATGAAAAAACTGTAAAATATTATTGATGTGTGATATTGTAAAATTAGGGATGTGGACATATGCTTGCAGTTAGATTAATAAACATTATTAATGTGTAAAGATATAATTTTTATGTTTCTTTTTTTTTCCAAAGGGTTTTGTGGTTGGTTTGTGTTTTGAGCTTATTGATGAAAGGATAGTATTTATTTTGAAAAGTCAATTATTGAAATCAGGGCAATTTTTTTGATGGGCCGAAACTTGTAAGCAGCGTAATAAATTTTCTTTGTCATTTACAGAAGTATTTCTCTTTTTGTTTGAGATGAATGTGGCAGTCTTCAGGTCAATGGCTCTGGTTTTCCCTAAGGTAAATTCTGGAGGTGCTGAGCTGGCCTCTTCAAGGTGAAAGCAACTTGCAAATAAAACACCTTTAAAATTTGCATTTATTTGGGAAAGGAAGTAAGAGAAGAGTGATCACAGCCGTGTTCACAATTTTCCTATGTGTTGCTCAAATTGAAATAAATGTAATTCTTAAAGAACATAGGAAATGTGGCAGAAATATCACGTCTGCTCTGGTTTGTAGCCTCACGGCTTCTTGGAAGCAGCTGCTGCTCTGGCGGCTGCATCAGCGTTAGCAGACCTGCGCTTCACAAGGGTCCCTTCCCATCTGCAATCAGGATGGGTGTTTTGTTTGTGCAGTATGCCCTGGCAGTGACTTCTGATGTTTTTTTTTGTGAATGAAAACACCATGAGGGTTGTGTCTTGTGCTTGCTGTAACCAACTGTTCGATGGTTGAATTGAGCAGCCCTGCAGTTGCTATGCTGGGTAGAGGAGCAGCCTGTTGCTCCCTTTTCACTTCCCTCATTTATTTTGTTTGTTTTGCTTAGAAATTCACTATGGAGAGGTTGGGAAGTGCACTGCAGCTTACTCGCTCCCAAAAAACTCTACATAACCTGCTTTGAAATGCTGGCTGGGAAATGGGAGGAGAGCGCTATGGATGCTGTGCCCCCTCCGCTGGCTCCAGCTTTCTTCTTGGCTCAGGCAAACTGTGCTCTTCATAATCCTGAGCAAGAGCTGCTCAGAGATGGGAGAGGGACTTGGTTGGCTTTATTTCTTTCTTTGCGCTGGTGGACCAAATGTCTGCTCTGACTCTGAGTTCAGTTTGCATCCCTGCTCACTGTGCTCCCACTGTACTCTGGAGCCGTTGGGAATACTGTTCCTCCAAAACTTCCATTTCCCCTTTTAGAGGATGGTGGTAACTCTCTTCTGCGCTTATTTTGCTCAGTAAATAGGGTGAAAATAGATGAGGTCATTGGTGTCTATACAGGCAGATTTGGCCTCCATTTTCTGTTTACTAGGACTGCATTAGTTATGAATAATGGCGCGTCAAACTACTCGCTCCAAGCAATTTATTCATGGGATTTGGCCCTGCTTACTGTCTGAGAGTTGCCTGCCAACAGGATCTGATTTTTAAAATACACTTACAAACATGCAGCCGTTTGCCCGATCTGTTTGCAAACATATCTGGGCCTCTGGGTGCTGAGCAGCTGCTCAGCCCTGCTCTCAGGGTGGCACAGCTGGGCTCCAAAAATCACATCCTGATGTTTCAGTCCGTGGAGGGGCAGTGGCCATGTCCTTTGAACTAATTAAAAGAGATGGAAGACAGTAAGTCATGGGTGATTTTAAAAAGTCTTCCTTCTCTTTTTGCCCTAGGGAACGTCATTATGTGAAGCTGGCGGCACACACGCAATCCCAAGCCTTTGAGACAGGATTCCCTCTCTGACCCAGGAGAGACGGCAACAATTTCTAGCTCATTTCTTGCTGTCTGGCAAATTTTACATCTAATTTTTTGCTCTGTCACGTCCCCATGGAATATCCCTTGATTTATGTGGTGTCTGAGTCCAAAACAAATGCTTTTGCTGGATACCTGTGTTCTCTCCAAGAAAGGGTCCTGCTCCCCAAACTTGGATTAAAAAGCCAAAACCAAAAAGAAACCCCCTCTTGCTGTGGTGTGGGTGGAGAAGGGATACAATAGCCTACGTGTGATGAGAGGCATCCACAGGTTAGCCCTGTCCTCCTGCTGCTGGTGCGACGTGCACCATGCGCCGCTCTTTTCCCAGGTATTGCTCGTTTGATCGATTACTTAATTTGCACACTTGTGTGACAGAGACTGTCATGCAATGGCTCTTTTGTCGTGCTGAACTGAAGGATTTTATTCTTAGGAGACAGTTTAGGCTCCGAGATGCTTCCCGAGAATGCCTAGACTGTTGTTCCCATGGGCCATATTTGGAAATCCCAACTGTTTCTGCTTGGCCAAAAGCACCAGTTGATTTTAAGGGACGTTTTGTTTGTGTTATTGTGCAAGTTTCTGGCCCCTGATGGCCTTGAAAGGAAAAAAAAAGCCCAACTCACAAGATATTTGTACTAATTAAACAGTGGGGAATTAGCTTCTCTTCTCCACAGGTTTGGTTTTTAGGCTTCTCTCAGGCTTTTTGCACATATTTCCACAAACCTCATTAACGTGGATAGTGGATGTAACACAAAATTGGGCAGTTTTTTCCTCTTGTGTTTGGGGGCATGCAGACTGAAGATTAGAAGATTAAGGATGTATTCCCTCCACCCAGTTCCATTGCCTCCAGTTCCATATCCCCTCCCCTGCCTCTCCAGGAAAAAAGGCTCCTCAGTTTATTAGGGGGTGATTTATGCCAGCAGCCTGTCCTAGGTCCTTTGTGCTGCTGCCTCTCTCCCTGGATATAGAGGGTTTTTGGGAGAACTACATCCTGGCCAAGACAGCGAGAAGGATGCACACCTCCCCCTGGGTACCACACCACAACTGAAAGTCTTATTATTTTTATTATTAAATTCTGAAGTCACTGGTGAACTCAAGAATCCCCCTTTGTCCCAGGAAAGCAGTCCCTGGAAAGCCACCAACGGACTGGTCTCTGGTAGTTAACCTCTGCTGCCAGTGGAGCAGGCTGGGTGCCTGCTACAGGAGCCCTGCTCAAGCTCTCCCCACCCCAGGGGCTTATCCTGCCTGCCCCAGGCTCTGCTCCTACAGAAACCCAGCGGCTTTGTTGAAGGGCAGCTCCAGCTTCTAACAAGGATTGCAATTCACCAAGTGTGGATGAAGAGATCAATGGGAGCCCAACCATGCACTGTTCCCCCTGCGCCTCTGCAGTTTCACTCCATTAATCTTCTGCGGTCTCATATTTGGCTGTAAGGAAATATGAAAGGGATTTTGGAGGGAGGAAGATTACAATCCAGAACCCTCTGGATTGTAACAGATGCCGTGATGTTGCTTGCAGTGTGTGGGATCACAGGGGCAAAGGTCCTGCTCCCCAGAATTTGGAGCTAAGGACTAAATCCCTCAGCCCACATCACGGCAAGCGCCTACTTCTTGCTCCACCAGGGTCTCTGATTTAGAGCACAAATTCCTCTCCTTCATGCAAGAGATTCTCGCTGAAACACTCCCCCTTTGAAGGAATCTGTAGGATTTTTTTCTCTCCCCCTCCTGTACAAAATCACACAGTCAACAAAATCTTTTCCAGTGCTAATCCTCAGCTATGCAGGAGGACTCCTCCAGCCCCACGATAGTAGGGGAGAGACAGATGTTCAGCAGATAATTAGTGCAGTTGTGCAGCGCCTTCCTGCTCGAAGCCTGGATGCCAGAGCCTCCAAGTAAGTTGCTGTGTGTCTGCCTGCATCACTTTGTGCTGTGAGACCTCTTTGGAAAACTAGAGCCAATGGGACTTGCTGCTTTAGGATACATCACACTCCCTAGAAAAGTCCTCTCTTGCCCCAGTTGCTGGAGCCATTTCTGCTCCGTTATCCATTTAAGCATTGCTGAACCTCTCTAAAGTCTTTTTCCTATGGGCTACTCTTCCGAAAGGGTGCTTTTTTTTTCCCTTTTGGAGGTTTTCTGAAATCAAGGGTTAAATTGTGGGACAGAATCATCTCCTTCCCCATGAGTGTAGCAGCACCAAATGGAAAGAGAAGTGATGATTTCAGCACAGAGCAGGGAAACACTAACAGTGTCTAGAGGTTTCGTTTCTTAATGACATTTTTGAGTGGTTTTCAGAAGCAGCCAGAAATGGCATAGGTTGCATTTGGTTGGAAACCAGGGAAGAGGAGTCCTGACTCCTGTTTGACAAAAGATGTGAAGTTGGGTTGCAAATCCTTTGCAGAAACTAGGCTCTGTGGGAACGGGAGGCTCACTTTCACATTTTTTCATGGTGGTCTTGAGGTCCATCATGGGCTTAATTGTTTCTAGTAATTGTATAGGATGGATGTGATGGCATCTTTGAAAAGCCAGGTCATTTGCAGGGTGTTGGAGTGCAGCTGGGGGATGCAATGCAAGCCTGTCTTCCTGGTGGGATTCCTACACCAACATCTAAGTGTATACCCACAAGGAGAAGCTGACAGCTATAGTAGTCAAAGGTTAGAAGTGTTAGAAGCATTGGATCCTCCTGCATTAGGACACTGAGAGGTCTTACTGGTTGGACTTGGTGATATAAGGGATCTTTTCCAAACTTAAGGTTCTGTGATTCTAGGTTTTTGTGGCTTACTTCCCCCTGACTAGGAGAGAATGGAGATGGGGAATTCCTAGAGCAGCAGCATGCTCGTTCCCTGAGAACGAGCACCGGCATCTCTTCTGGTGTCAAGAGGACCTGCCCAAATTTCCTCTGTGGCATTCCCCATCTGCCTATCCGTCCTGGTCTTCATTGGATTTCGGACTATGATGGTTTGCAGAGCTCCTGGTACCCCTGGTACCAACTCCCCAGGACAGGTAAGGGCTGTGCCTGTGGCAGCTCATCACAGGACTGATGACAACTCATTGCACACACATGAAGGTATCCTGTGATGAGGAGACCTACACCAGGGCATGCTCCTTTAACATGCTCTCCAGCAAATTTAGTGTCTTCTTTTAAATCTTGGTTATTTATTCAGGCTCAGAAGCACTGCTTGCTTTCCGTGTGCTCGTGGGATGGGGATGACCTGCGAGGTGGCTGGCCATGCTTGGCCCCAGCAGTTGGAGCAGTCTGCAGGTCAGCGAGTAGAATAGCAATGGGAGAGCCCAAAAGTGGAGTCAAATCACTTATACTTCCTCTGTCCTCCTTTGGGCACCTTTGTACCTTGCTCAGTATTTGCTCTGCAGCACGAACTGACTCTGTACACAGCACCCACTGTTGTAAGATTAATCTTCTGGGGTTTTTCTTTGTTCCAAAAAAACCCATTTTTCAACAACAACAACAACAACAAAAAAGGGTAACTTTTGATGCATATCATTCTTCCCTTCTTGCATATGTTCATTTTTGGTTCAATATACTGTTGAAACTTTTCTTCCTGTGCAAAGTGAAATTCCCTGAAAAAGGGCAAAGCCTGCTTGTGTGCATTTATTTTTACCAGATCTTGAAATAATTTGTGACTTAAAAGGAGAGAGGGGGGAAAAAAAAGTCTGTTCCTGATTGAGACCCACTGAGCATTACTGTGATAGAACCAAAAATAATAAAGTAATGAGCAGCTCTAACCTTAGCTTAATTAACACATCATTAAGATCAAGTGCATGGAGAGGTAGCAGCTCTGTGCCTCTGTGCCTGGCACAATGCTCTTACAGCTGAACTGGGAGGCTTGGCAACTCAGGAAATGTAAAACAATTTATTTCTTATTTAAGTGTTTGTTCTTTAGCCCCAAAGAATAACCTAAATAATTTCTCCAGGGGAGACCTGCAACACACTCATAGCAGTTTTGAGGTATGGGTGGGAAGAAACGAGTTTTGTGAGAAAGGGCAGCGTGTGACGAGGAAAGGTTTGCTCAGAAGTGCAGGCAGGTCCAGATCTGGATCCTCGACTGCTGAGAGCAGTCAGGAAAATGGGAGATGACTGAAAGCTTTTAGTGCCAGAGCTATTTGTTGATGTTCGAGGCAGATCGCTTTCTGATCTCATCTCCCCTTGCACTGGGCTTGGAACCAGAAGGAGAGGTAAATGGGTCAAGATTCCCGGGGGGGCAGTGAGAAGGGCCAAAAAGCAGGCGTCCGCAGGGGGAAAACAGTCGATTTGGCAGGTCTGGAGTTCATTGAGAAGTTATTGCTTTGGAAGGCACAGGAATATCTGTTGGGAGTCATAGAAGAGTTATTGGTGTTGGAAGTTATGATGTAGAATTATGGTGGAGGATATAGAGACCCTTATAGAAGCTCAGCAAACCTGTGAATCCATCTATCTAAGCACCCTCAATTCCCACTGAAATCCTCTTGGAACAATAATAATCATTTAACAAAGGAAATGGTTTTTGACCCAGACAACTAAATGCATTTCCGCTTAGTGCTTCCCAGCCTTCGCCTGATGCTCAGCCGTGTGTTGAGGTTGCCTGTTACTTTCCCAGACATCAAAGGCTTTGAAGGAAAAAAAAGAAATTGCAACTCGGGAAAAATTGATTGTTTGCCATGAAAGTCTCTCCTGAAAAGAGCAATCTGAAGAACAATTAGCCAGAGCCATGCAAGCACGTTGCCAAGGAAAACACAGCCATGGGCGAGGATTCCCCTGGGAGAGGTGGTGCAATGCCCTACTGGCACAGGAGTGGTTAAGGAGGATGAGGGCATTGGAGAGACCTTAATTGTCTCCTTTAGTCAGGTTTTGTAAGGGCTCATGATGGAGGAGGATCTGTTTCCAAGCGAGCGCTGGCAGGAGGGAGTGGGTGAAACCCAGAGCTTTGCTCTGCTTTTGGAATGCCAGGTCCTGTCTAATATAACAAAAGCCCAAAGAACACCACGTCCTGGATGGAGGGACTGATCTGGTGTGTTACCCTCTCTCCTTCAGGTAGGGAACTGGGGCTCTGAAGCACTGTTTCTCCTATAACTAAATGTGATGGTACCCACACACTGCTTCTGCTGGACACCTCTAGCACAGACACTTACATGCACCAGCTATTCTTCTGTGAAGCCCCGTTTGGGTGATGAATATTTAAAGCTAAATGATAATTTTGGGTCATGAAAGCTCACTTTCTACCTGCAAGCTGCAACATCTCTTCCTTGACAATGGAGAGAAATAAATCCAACCTTGTACAGTTGTGTCTGCAGAAGATACCGCAGGCATCTGGGATGGACATGACTCTGCCTCCAATGCCAGTGGGGCCACATTCAGGCATCGAGTTCATTCTGCCATTGCAAACTTGTTCCTGTATTTTTGGTGTATTTTGGACAAAAGAATGATCATTCTGAGAAGGGATCAATAGCTCAGCCAAGCGTTCAAGTTATTAACTCACAAACAAACAGTGTCAGGGCTGATGGGAGGAGGAAGAATGTCAATTTTCTGTGCAAATGTTATTGCAAGGAGCCTTCAAGGAGTGTTTTATTTAGCAAATCAGAGCTATAGGAGACTGCTGTTCTCTTGCTGGGAGAAGGGAGAGAGTTGGGAAATCAAATAATGTATCTGGTAAAGTGTCTCAGGGGGGTTGACCTTCTGGCTGAGGGTCAGCCTGAAGGGATCAGATGGGGTAGGATTCCTCACTTTTCCTGTCCATCTGCCCATTTATCTTTGCTCCCTCCAGTGAAAAGGCTCTCTGCCGAGTCTCCTCACTCCTCTCCCCATGTTTCTGAGATGTTTACCTTCACAGGCAAAGAACATGAACCTGTCCTGATTCTTTCCAGCAGGAAAAAAAGATGGGCTGTTCTGTACAAGCCATCCTTCACTGGAGGTGGCTAGTAAAAAATGGGGAATCACCGTCTTGGCTGCACTCATCACTCTTAGGGCTACATGTCAGAGGGCTGTGCCTCATCCTCCTTTGAATCCTCCTCCTCCTCCTTCCTACTCTGGTGTGCCAGTGTTTTACGTTACCTCAGATCATTTCAATCGCACTGCCTTGTGCCCATAATGAAGAGTGGCAGAGGGCTAGAGGGCCGGGCTGGCAACTGAGACTGTCCCAGTTCTTAGCAGATCCAGGCATGCATCAAACTCTTTGAAATCCCAGCCCTTTCCCCCTGTTATTTCCAGTGTCAGCAGTGACTCAATATGTAAAAAGTATTACCAAGGTCGGAGCGTATGCTTTAAATCTCATCTGCCACAGAGGAGGTGGTTTTGCAACACATAAAATGTGGTTGCTGTCTTGCCACATCCCAAATTTGCAATGGACCATGCAATGTGCTCCCTCACCTGATGTTTAGGAAGTAGATGGGGAAAATCTCTATTTCATTCCCCTTTGCTCGGGTTTGTCCTGCTGCTAAAACCAGAGGCGGTGAGGTAGGTTTTCTTTAATGTTTTGGTGTGGATGTCTCTTATTGAAGTTTTTGCAGCTAGTGTGTGCTGAACCCTTATCCTGCAAGGGTACTGCTGTGACACCAAAGAGCACTGTGAGGGCAACAGAGAGGAAACTCCAAGGCTGCCTGCTCAGCAGGTTAATGTGTTGCCTGACAAGCTTCCAAAACCTGATGTTAGTATTAGAGAGTGCGTGCCTGTAGCTGCCTGCGCCAAACCCTCTGCCCTTCTCCGCACAGGAAGTTGGGTCCAGATTTTGGGGAGGCAATGCGCTGCTCTAACCCAACATAGGTGCAAGGAAGGGCTCCTGCCCACCTAACCCCCTCACTGTGCACCACCAAGAACACCGTGCTCTCCTTTCTGCTGGTAAAACTTTATGGGTAGCAGCTCCCCAGGGAAAGAGAGCCTGATGTTTCTAGAGAGCTTGCGGCCACTTTGCCTTTACAAGCCTCTAAAAGTGGAATGGAAAAGCACCATGCAATTAAGGCAAATTGGGGTGAGTTAATTAGCCCAGCCCTGCAAGGTCTTGCTCTTTTGATGCCTCTGTTTCTGTAATCCTGTGGGATCTGTGGCTGCAATGGGCAAACCCCTAGCCACAGTGGTGCAGCAGAGCCTGGGAGCTTTTTTTACCCCCAAAAGGAGCCAACCTGGTTTTGGGATTCAAGGGTGTACACTGCTGATGCTGCTCAGCAGAGGGGCCCAGTGTTCCCAGACTCAACCATTGTTACTCTGCTTGCTGAATCACATCTCTTAAGCTGGGTTTTTAGGTCCTGATGTCCCAGTTGCTGGAAGCAACAGATGTCATGCCTAACCCACTTGGCTGCATCATCATTCCCTTATATACCCCTTGCTCACACATCTGCACATCCCAGGAACGCTCCCATGAGCATTGCAGTGTCTTACCTGCTGATGAAAAGCCTTTTCCTCAATTAGAGGTGGAAAAAATAGTGAGTGATGGCATTGGGTTCACATCCAGTGAACTTCTCCTAGTGCCTGTTTGCCGTACAGCATCATGCTGGGCTCCTGAGGAAGTGCATGAGGTGGGTGATGCCTTGCTGAACAGCAGCTATATCCCAGAAGGCAGCTGCTTGCAGTTTTGTGTTGCATTTCTCACCCCCAAAAGCTCACACAAGTTGGTAGTAACTTGCTGCTGTGCACATCATGCCCTGACTCATACACCAGAAGAGTTTAGAGTGGTGGAGGGGACACACGGTTTGCAGAGCAGAGAAGGCAAAACAGCAGAACTTTGCCCTTGGATGAAACAAGAAAATCTGATCGTAAAGTCCAACACTTTATTCCACGTACAGCAATTCCTTATGAAAAAAAAATGAACGAAGCCTTCATATTTTTGCAGAGCTCTGGTCCCAATCAAATAGCTGGACTGGGAGAAACATTAGAAAATGGGGGAACAATCTCATGTTAGTCCATTGGGAAAGTTAATAGACATTTTCCATCCCAAATTTGTAGGATTCTGGGCTTTTCGCAATAGCTGTTTTACTTAAACCACAGCTCTGTGCATTGCCTCGCTCAAACTGACGGCTCCTTCCCCTCCAGCGGCCCCACTTGTCTCATTAAAGCTCCCACCTTTCCGCTGCTCAGCTGAAAATCAACAAAGGGAAATTTAGGCTGGATATCAGGAACAATTTCCTCAAGTTGACCGTGAAAGTGCCTCCAGGGAGCAGCAGCAGAGGGTTCATTGCTTGCAGCGTTTAATGGGTTTCCCATCTTAGGTGTGAGAGGGAGGGCAGCCTGGGCTTGGAGCTGTCCGGGCAACACTGAGCATCCCTGGCTGTGGGCGGTGGTCTTGTTGGTTTTTTTGATCATTTCCCTAGGGAGAAGCAGAGCAGGTGTTGCTTCTCCTCCTTCCTTACTGCTCTCACCCCAATACTGCAAGAGGGTCAGTGCGGTGGCTTTCCCCATTAATAAAGCCAGAGATAACTCCCTGTCTGGGACAGTGACCGAGGCATGTTTGACTTGAAACAGCATGTTCTCACTAGCTGTCCAAAAACCGATTTCAGGTGAGAATAACTCCACACATGTGCTGGGAAAAGCAAATGCCTTCATTCAATGACTCACTTTCTTTCAGCATCTCATTGTTGGCCCTGCATTTGCTGGAAGGGGATTTCGCTCACAGTTTTGCTGTCCCAGGTTGGATTGGATTGGCTCTTCCCTGCGTTAAGGTGAGCCTGTGTCTGTACTTCTCAATATTGCTGCTCTGGCATTTATTGTATGGATGGGAAACTGTTTTTCCAAATAGTGTGGTATCCTGCTCCATGTCCCATCATGGCGAGTGCGTAGAGCACCATTTCTGCTGAGTCCTGGCATCAACACATTGCACCTTCTCTGCAGTCCCTAAGGGGCAATCACTAGAGAGGCTCCCAAAGTATTCCTTTTCTGGGGAGGCTGGTTGTGGCATGTCACTGAGTTGGAATTAAATTTCATACTGCATTTTAAAGAAATTATTTCAATTTGAAATGCAATGTCTCGTGTCAATTCTCCTTGACCAAAAAAAGTGGTCAGGGAGGATGGAGGAGCTGCTACTTTTCTGAGGTCAGTCAGTTTGAATGGAGCAAACCATGTTTTCCTGAGTGGAATGCTTGCTGCAAAATTATCATAGAGGATGCTTTGAGGTGGAGGAGTCCTGGGAAGCAGCAGGCATAGGAAGGGCTGACTGGTCATTTCTAGCTGGCAGTACAGGCAGGAAGTGCTCACGGAGGATCAGCTCTGAAGCAAACATCCTGCAGAGATAAGCCGAGGGGTCAGCTTGGAACTCAGACAGTGTAAGATATGGGAAGAAGAGTCAATGAGGAAGACACAAAGCCCTAAGGGAAATGAAACCCTCATCCAGGCTCCTGCAGCATGTGGGAGGACTTCTTGGAAATCAGTGGTTTTGAGGAACAGAATACCTAAGCATCTCACAAATATATTCAATCTTACCTTGGATCACTTTTAGCCTGAAAGCCTGGTACATGGAAAAAGGCAAAGAATGATCTCATAGTTTAGCATTCCATCATATAGTTGCTGTTGCAGAAGCTTCGAAGGGAGAAGAAACCACACATTTGCGGTATGAGAGAGAGACCAGTGCTTTCACAGTCCATGTTCCTCATGCTGCCGTGTAAGTATCTTATGGCTGTTTATGGGCATTCCCATTGCAGTGACCCTGGAAGGCCATACATATGATGGGGAGAAGAATCCCAGAGTTTCTGGGAACCACCATTTCAGGGTGTTGGCAGGTAGTATCCCACAGTGATTTTTCTGGGTCACACGTCCTTCCTTTCCCACCCTCCCTCCACAGCTGGTGTTGAATGAATGCAGAGGAGGACATTCAATCCTTTCTTTGAGTCATTTCATAACCTAAGGCTAAAGGCTACAGATGAGCATGGCCTGTGGGGGACAGGGAACAATTGAAGGTCCTGGTCAGCATGACAGGCAGCGGTGTCAGTGCAGCAGCCGCCAGGCTGTTTTAAAGCAGAACCCTCTCTAGATAGTTTTTAAAAATGTACGTGATATCTCACAAAAACATGGTCGGGGTGTGGATTCCAGCTGTGCACTTCAGAGATTTCCGATCTTTTGTTTCCCGTGCATGAACCCAACGCACTAATCTGCAATTTGGGGTCTGACTCTGCTCTTTGCTCCAGCCGGCGGAGCTGTGCCGGGAAGTGGGACGCCACGTGTGACCCGCAAGGGCTCAGCAGAGAGCAAGCCAGGAGCAGTGAGGGGGAAGGGGAGCAGGTTGGGCTTGATTTCTATGGCTCAGCCTGCAAAATGCTGTCCTGCCATGCAGGATGCTGCTGGGAGATGGGACATCTCCTTGGATGCTCTTCTAAAGACCAGGGGTCCTTGCAGCCATCTGCTGCCCTCACAGAAGAAGCACAGTGTCTGGGCTCTCCTGGGCTGCACCCAGCTCTCTGAGGAGGCCTTTCTTGGAGCCTTGCCCTTGGTACAAAGATGTGTGCTGAAGCTGCAGGCTTTGGGCAGCATCCCATGAGGGTATAGCTGCTGCTGATATGAGTGCAAGCAGGCTCTGAGTAGGGGCAGAGGTGGTGCAGAGCCCATTTTCCTCATGCATCACAGAGGACCAGCATGATGGGGGTACATTTCTCCAGGCCTTTGCTCTATTAGCATTTTTCTTAGCACCTCCGAGATGTGTCCTGGGTGTCTGTGCCCTCCTGGGCACAGGAGCTGCTGCTGCACTCCCATGGCATCTGTGGGGAGACTCAAGAAAAAGGATGAAGACGTGCAGCCCACCACTGGAGCCAACACTGGCAGGAGCCAGGTCAGGAAGTTCAAAACAGTCTGGAGCCACTGTGTACCAGTCATGCAGGCAGCTGGGTACACCAGCCTGAAGAGATTCTTTGGAAGAAGCCAAGGCCATGTAGCAGGGCTGCTCCTGTACTGTGCTGTGGACTGGGAGCTATTCCCTTTGGGGAGCTCAGACCCAGCCCTGCAGCCTTTCCCTGAACTTTCTTAATTTCACCACTGACTTCAGCGAAGTGAGGGTTTCCCTTGTGCTGGCTGTCACGAATGCTTGTCTTGCGATGGAAGTGACATTTGTTTTCTGCAATGATGACATTTTGCCCTCCCAGAGCCAGTTGAATTCTTGCTAATCCTCCCTTCTCTCGATTCACACATTTTTTCTTCGTTCTGCTCCTAGACCACGGCGCTTTGCTAAGCATCACAGTCAGCAGCAGGTAATTTAAGCACACATCTGCTTGCAATCTGGGAGAAAGGAGAGAGGCAGTTTGTCTTTGTTAGAAGCCTAGCGGTCATGACTCTTTGCTTACCTGATGGCATTAAGGCTTTTTTTGTGGCTCTGTGGGGGCCAGGTGGGAACCAGGAGTTAGATAGAATGGGGACAAGGTGCCCGGCTTTGATCCCTTGCCCAAGGGTATCACTGGGGACATTCAGCCAGGGTTGATGTGCTGCATGACCCAACTTGAGTGCTGGTATCTGCTGAGTTTTGCTTCCTCATCTCTCTTCCTGTAGGTCCTCTTCTTGTGGTCTGCTGGACTTCCAGCCTTCTCCATTGAAGGCTCACTATCCTGCTCGCCAATGGCACCCTGGTCTGATAGATAGGGGAGACCACTGGAGTTGGGGTCCAGGCCCATACCCTTATTTCAGAAAAGCTCTGGGGTTTTGGTCTAGTCCCTATGGATGAGGCAAGGAACACAGGATGAGCAGGATGAGGTTGGAGCTATTGCTGGGGCTGCAGGGAGATTAAATAGCACAACCCTGTAGGAAACGAAGGTTTGTCTCCTTCCAGTGCTTCAGGGCAAACTTGTTTCAGCAAATCCTCTGTCCCCTATTGCTATTCCTTCCCTTGTGTTTCCTCTTAACACAGCAAGCTGCTTGGTTTATTTTTGGAGCTACCCACTCCCCACCAGCAGCAGAGACATGCCAGGGCATTCATGTATCAGAAAGGCTGAAGGTGTGGAAATCAGGAGATACTGCTGACTCTCCTGGGAAAATAAGGACACATCCCTACGTTTTTCCAAGAATCCATAGGAGTGGAGCAGTGCTCTGATGATCCCTCTGCTGCCATTTGAGACTGGGGCTATGGAAGGATGCTGCGACCCTGACACACTCTGCACTCACCCCTTGCAGACCTCTCCTTTCCTGTTCCAGTTCCTCTGACTAGTTTTTAAATGTATCAGAGCCTTTCTTCATGTGTTCTTAAGTTTAGACTGCTTGCCTTTTCTCTCGGTGTCCCAAAACAGCTGCTGAATGGAAGGCAATCTTTTTCTGATATTCAATACCGTAAGCAGGAGTGATTTGAAAATGTGTTGATTCCTTAGACTGTGGGAAAAAGACCTGTACTGCTGGCAAAACTGGGCTGAAAAGTAATGTGGGTTTTTTCCAGGGTGGTTTTTTTTTCTTTTTTCAATGGGTTCATGGAAAAACAACTCATATTTCTTCATTGCTTTGAATTTTCCCTGGAGGATTCTAGGGGGCTGAAGTCTTGTATTTCTACACTTGCTTGCAGAGATGGCAAAATACAGTGGACTCACACAAAAGCCTCATATTTGGCAGCACTGGAAAAAGGGGATTTTTGTAATGCCCTGAAGTGTCATTCTTACAGCCCACAAAAGCCATACATCCCCAAGAGGAGCCCAATGCTGAAATTAGCTGAGCTTACAGCCACATGAGTGGAGTGAAGTGGCTGTCCCTCAGTCGGTGCCAGAGGAGCTGTGCTCCCCGACCCTTGCTCTGACACAGATGTTTTGTGTCACACTCGGGTCCACTGGGAGCAGTGCCAGGGCTTTCTACTCCCAGCACCTTCAGGGCATTCATGAGGGAATTGCTCCCAGCATCGGGCTAGGCCCTGCTGGCCGAGTGTGGGGTGAGGTGTCTATACCCACGCTTGGCCCGGATGCCGTGCTATCGGCTCTGTGTGGGATTTCCCCTGTCCAGCCAGCAGCCTCAGGTTCTCTGAAGATTGTGAGTTTGAGATATGTGTAATATTAGTCCATGTCAAGCCTATGGTTTCCAGCACTGCTGGCTTGGGCTTTTACAGGCTGGCTTGCTGTCACTCACCCACGGGCTGTCTAAGTTAGCTTAATGAGGAAGCCAGGCTAAGATGAAATAATTAATGCAGCTGTGGAGCAGAGATATAGGAGTCTTTGGGGAATAAGGGAGCTGGCCCAAATCTTCCTCCCCAACCTAAGCGCTCCAGACCTTTGTGAAGATTCGGAAATACTCTATTTCCACTGGGTGCTGAAGGTGGGTCTGTCGTCCTTCCAGCCCAGGATGCTCCCAGGAGCTCTCAGAATCAGCTGTGTAGGCACAGGGATCTGGACTGGATTCAGGGCAGCCACTGGGCTGGGACTGAGAGCTGGGAGTGCTGTGGGGGGCCATGGGTGTTTTGGGAGGGTAAAACCTCCATAACAGGAGAGAGGAGAGCAGTGCCAGGCTCTGGGGGGATGGTTTGTGGTTGGTATCCTCTTCTTGGCTCTGAGAGTGGGGAGATGGGCCAGAGACCACTCACTTCGGGCTGGCCCTACTCCACCAGTGTGAACGGGCAGCATCAAGGGGAGGCACCCACTCCCACTGTGGTCCTGCTGCTCAGCACGAGCCCAAATTAAAGAGGGTTTATTTAGTAAACCCATTTCGGGATAAAGCTTTTGATTTATAGGCACCCCAATAGTGCTCCAAGGAGGACTTGTACAACTTTAACTGCATTTTCTCAGCATCACACCAGCCCAATAAAAGAGAGTTCATATGCGCTGCACAAATTCTCACTTCCAATATAAAAAAGGTTTTATGAGAGTGGAAGTCTCGCTGGCTCTGCGGGGCCGGGTGTATTGGCGGATACTCCGCGTGACAGACCCTTGATTCCTCTTTGAGTTGTCAGACTCCAGTAGCATTTACAGCTATTTAGCTATCAAATTTTATGTGCGGCTCTGAGAGAAGTGTGTCTTTTAAATACTGCTCTGTCTCATAAACAGCAGTCTGTTAAACCGTGTCAATGGTACAAACAGTTTGTGAAGCCGTCCGATGCAATCGCCTACAGCTCTGCTCATTACCTGAGCAGCAAAGTGCTGAACAACTCAACAAGTTAATTTCTCGAGCCAGTTGCCTTGGCTGGAGATCAGCTTGCCAAGGAAAAGCTGGTAATAACCATGCTCTAGCAGCCCGGATTTGGATCATGTTTTAGCTAGCGTCTGTAAAGCCCTGCTTGCTCAGTGCTCCATTGGACAAGAGTCTGGTGTTTGTCATCTGCACTGTGGTTATATCAAGAGGCCACCAGCAAGATCACATCCCTCATTTTCCAACCAAAAACTTCAAAGCTCAGGATCTTCTCCTTTCTGCAGAAAGGCCCTTTGGTCTTCTCTTTGGTCTTCCTCTTTGGAGAAGGACCTGGAGGCAGGACATTCCCAGGGTGCTAACCTTGACCATGACCATAATAAAATGGTCATGTTATTGCTGTTATTGCTGCTTCAAACTTCCCCCTAGGATATCCCTTTCCTGTCACCTTCCCCCTCTGTACTTTTCCCAGCCACGGTGCCGGGGAACAGCGTGTACCACATTGCATCTCCATTCTATTTATCTGGTGACCCAAACTGAGCCTGTTTGCCTTGGATGAGAAACAGAAGCTTGCTCGCCCTCTTTGCTGATAGTGCAATCACGCCAGCTCCAATGCTTGGGATATAATTTATGGACTCTGAGCAACGGTCGGAACTGAGCCAGACGTGAGCTTGCAGACTCTTCTATTTCCTTCTTTTCTCCTTTTTTTTCTTCTTATTACTTAAGCACAAACTGGTAACTTTTTGTGTGTTTTTCAAGCCTGTGCCACTTGTAAGGTGCAGGTTGTGTGAGGAGCCCAGGCTGGGGGCACCTTCACCCCGGGGCGCGGGCTAACGAGCTGCTTGCATGTCTAATTGCCGCCGTGCGCTGCAGACTGGGAGGTTTGCTCTCCCATCGCTGCTGTTTCCGTGTGCAATGAGCCGGGGGACGGCGGGGAAAAATACATATGTGCGTGTGCAGCATGGTTATTTTCAAATACGAAATTGCACCTGCAAAAATAGAAGCCAGGAAGGGGCTGGCGAGCGGCTCGGAGCTGGGAGGCGCCATGCGTGCGGAGCAGGGATGGAGACGGCGTCTCCAAGTTTCTTTCCCATGCTCGCGCCGCCTGATAGTCTTAGCGGACATTACTTTTCCTCCCGCTTGCATTTCAATTAATCATCTGCTTGTCAGCGCTCTTCCCCCCAGCTCCCCTCCCCGCCAAGTCTCGGGGAGCAGCGCGCACACATGTAAGCGCCCATGCACGCAGCCTGCGTGCTGATGGGGTTGGCCGCTCGTTAATCACTTACTGGAGTCGGTCCCCACAGAAGGAAATCTGGAAAAGGGGAAGACAGCCATCTCCTTGGTCTTCACTGATGGGGATGAGCTGAGCACAGTATCTGGCCCTGGTATGTTGCAGTCCCATGGTCTCTGTCCATCTCCATGGTCTGCATCCCACTCCAGGCAGAGAGCTGTTCAGATTTGTTCAGTCAGACTTTTCTTTCCAACGTGTTCAAAAGGAGCACTGAGCAGAGCCATTCCCCTCAGAATTTGTGGTGGAATTCTTCATATTTAATTTTTCTTAGCAATGGCACGTTCACCCGTCCTTCCAGGTGAGAAGTGACCTTGCCAGCCTCCTGCCTTAGGCAGGGTGAATACTGAGAGGGGACCAGTTGAGTTTGCCCATTTGGGTTTTGAAAACCTCTAGGTCCCCACAGCCTATTTGGGTTTGTCTTCTAGCAGGTGACTGTCATAGGAAAATGTCTTCCTCACAGCAAGCCGGAACCTCTCCTGTTGCAGCTCCTGCCTGTTGTCACTCATCTTTCCACCATGGAGGAAAGAGTCTGTTTGCATCATCTCAGGAATCTCTAGCTAGGAGCTGTCAGGTTGCCGTTTGATCCCCGCAAAACCATAATTTCTTCAGGCTGCACAAGCCCTTTTTCTCAATTTGTCCTCATTCCTGCGTGCCCCAGCCTCATCACCACACTGATGGCCCTTCATGGACTTGCTGAAGGTCAGCAATGCCCATCTTGTACCAGGGCCCAAAAACTAGGCACAGTTCTCCAGATGTGGTTTAAGGACTTTTTTTTTTTCCATTTAATTTTTTTCCGTAGTGGATCTTGCAGACCCTGCCTAAGCATATACTTGGCATCAAATTTCCCCTCCAATTGGGAAACGTTGCCAAAAAATATGAAAATTAATAAAGTATGTGTGTGTGTGCGCACATTAGTGTGCACAGTTATTTAGGCATGATTCCTGTTTGGAAGATTCAATCGAGTTTTTTTATTATTAATACTTTTCAAGAGTGTGTTTAAGAATGACAGTTTGAGCCCTGCACTGAGCTGTCTTTGACTTCACTTCAGCCACAGAGATAGTAGGCTCAGATGGTTTCTTTTCCTATCCCCTCTCCTTGCCCAGGTTTCTCTCAAGTAGTGCTCTGAGTTTTCATCTACTGGGAAGAAGCTTTTCGGGGGCGAGTCAGGATCTGCTCCAGTCAGAATCTGCAGGGGCTGGTGCACCCTGTGCTGGGAGGTGCTGGAGCTGTAGAGAGCTGCTTGATAGGAATGAGGGGTCCAGCCAGAGCTAGGGAAAGAGAGCACAAATGCTTTAGGAAAGGTTAAAGAAGGTATGCAAGCTACAGGGCGGGAGGTGGTAGGGTTAGAGCACGTTAGAGGTAGGGTCTCACAGAAGGAGGGAGGCTCAAGGGAAGGAAGGAAGCATTTGCTGTAGGTGAGCGTCCCAGTGAAAGGGCTAGAAGATGCTCAGTGTGCAGTTGGCTCTGTCTGAAAGAGTTCACTGCCTTGTTGCAGAAAAACAAATGCTGCTGAGCCAAAAGCTGAGGGTGAAAGGGAGAGAGCCAGCAGCATTGGTGGAAGATGAGCCATGGCAGTCATCTCCTTGCTGGTACAGGCTCTGCTCTGCAGCCACAGTGGAGTATTTTCAGTCTTCTTGAGTTCTGCAGAAGGGCATTAGATAAAGCATCTACCGAGCAGCAGGACCAGGATGAGCCACATCCATGTCCTTGGGGTGGAGAACTGGGAATTGAACTGAAACTTCTTGCTGTGCCAGGGAGGTGGATGCTGGGCTTCCACTCTCCATCCTGGCAGCATCACAATGGGCTCAGGCAACCAGAAAGGAGCAAAACCAGGGGCAGAAATCTGTTTCCCTGCATTTGCTGTTCATCTGTGTCTCTACCCTGTGGTGAGTGCAGCGAGCTGATGCGTATGAGCAGACCCGACTCTGGCTCAGCTTTTCCTTTGTTCTGCCGTTGACAAATATTCAGGGATTGAAAGTGAAATACTGTGCTTTCCTCTTCCAAAGTTAAAAAAAAAAAAAAGGGAAGAGAAGGAGCCCCTCTTGCATGCTGCACCGGCGAACCCTCGTCATCCTGTAGCAGGAGGCCAGCACACATGAATATTCCTGTGCAATATGCGCGAGTGATGAGCCCCATATGCAGGCCTTGGGAGAAATTAAATGTTTTCTACGGCATTTTCCAAAAAGCCTTTCTATCAAAGTGCTCGGTCAGGAGCCAAAAACGCCCCAGCTTTCGCGGCCCCAGCTGGTTGACACTTTTTTATTATTTTATTTTTAAATGCTGATGAATATTTTCTGATTAAAAAACAAGCCGTCCCCTAAACTGAGTCTTGCCCCAGTGGATGGATTTGAGCCAGAGTTTGGGAGGGGGCTAGAGGCTGCCAGGGACTCCATGGCTACTCTTGGCTGATGGTTTTTTTCTTCCTTCAGTGCTGGAGCTTGCAGGAAGGGTCCTGAGACAAAACATACACGTGGTCCACATCTGCCTTGCCATGCCTGGTGGAAGGCAGCCGGCTGGGCAGGGGTGGCACCCTAGTTCCTGCCTCCTGCCTGGCCCGTGAGAGGGCAGGAATGAGTACAGGCTCCAGGCAGGAGGTTTGAAGAACACCAGCCTCCCGGGTTGGAGATCACTGGGGTGTAGGTGGGCAAGGGGACTTCCAAGTCAAGTTATCCTTCATGTACTGGCTGCTTTGCCTGCAAAAGTGAGAAGGAGCAAAGTCGTGGCGTGATTTTAGGGGTGGAAGGGATTGGGAGGGAGAGGGACCCTAAGGGGAGGCAGATGCACAGAGTGAGGCTTAATGCTGGCTCTTGAGCTCAGGGACAAAAATTCTTGACAGTTTTAAGGCAGATGAATGTGGTGCAGAGTTGGAGAGGAGCTGACTTCTGAGGAACTTAGGGATGTGGGAGATAGGCACTGGTTCTGTGGACTGGAAGGAAAGAAGAACCTGGAGAGTCCAACGAGAGCCTGGCTGCTGGGACAGCAGGGTGATGTGCCCCAGCAGTGCAGAGAGTGTGGGGCCAAGCAGGAGGAGCAGCAAGCACGCTCCTGCTTAGTCCTGGAGTCTGGTAGCATGGCCACCTCCACACCCACAGGTCCTAGACTTGCCCCAGGATGAATTTAGACCTGGACCTGTGCTCCTTCGATGCAAGTCTTCATGGCAGATCACAGAGGCTACTTGCATTCCTTTTTAGCACTTGGCTTTGAGAGTTTACTAGTGGAAAAAGTGCCTTGGAGGAGGAATACTGGCAGCATCTACCCTTGCCTCCAGCCTCCTCTGCGGCAGCCACAGGGCTTGAGAGTGGAGCAAAGCTCAGAGAGCAAAGCTCAGGTGATGGAGAAAAAAACTGTTGGGGTCTTGCAAAGTGGGACCTCTCACAAGTGAGTTGTTTTTCTCTTATATATCCAAGCTGGTTTCAGACTGTTTCCAGTGTAGGTAGGTAGAAATATGATGGTATGTCCATCTTGGATACTGTATCCCATAAGCCATAGGAAAGAAAAAACAAAGAAAGGAACTGTGCAGTTTGACATCACTAAATCAGTTTTAGGGCTTGGTACCAATGTGTGCATCTTTCCTCCCTTGCAGGTCTGAAAACAAATTGGATTTTAATCCAATTTCTCCTGTATTGAATATTCAATTGATTCTGCTGGCTTTACATAGCAAAATCTTCCTCCAAGTGTACATCTTGGCTTTCTTTTTTGGAAGGAGGCTGAGACCCAAATACAGTCTCACACCATAGCTCACCTGCCAGTGGCAACATGCAGTGAGGCTCGGCTTGCCAGAGCTCATTGCTGCTCACAAGAGCCATGCTCAGAGGGAATCCTTGTTTCCAAAGGGGTATTTTGTTTCCCCCTTCGCGGCTGAGCCTGTCACATCACCCCGGCACGTGTTTCAGTGTACAGCCACTCCATCCTACTCCTTACCCCATGGGAATTGCTTCCCTGATGTCCGACAGCTAATACCCCCAAACAAACATGCTAATTTAAGAGCTGTTAAAGCCCGGGGGCAGCGGGAGGTCACAGTCAGCACAAACAGATGGTGTTTTGTCCTTGGTAATTAAACTTTCCTGTAGTTTTGGGCGGGAGACTTTCTTGACTTTTATTTCAGCACAGCTCCTCAGGTCAGCTCTTTCTCCCTCCTCATCCTCTGCTCCCTCTCAGCAGCCGCCGCTGGCGGGGTCTGGGATAGGACCCCTGGGAGAGCGAGGGTCTCCGCGGGGTTTCAGAGGTGTCCTCAGTGGCCCCTGGGGCTCACCCCAGATGCTCTGCTGGCTCCAGGCTCCAGCAGCCAGAGCCCCTCAAAGAGGCAGCAGTTGGAGGCCAGTGAGCAGTGGCAGCCCAGGGTGCTCCCAGCCCATTTCAGAAATGCTGCTGGGGGAAAGACCTTGGATTTCTGTTTCTTGGCTGCTTTCCCCTTCTACCAGCTCCATTCCAGGCAATGCCAAGCTGAGAGGGGAAAGTGGGGCAGAGGTCAGTGAGGTCCTGCTGCAAACTGAGGCATCAGTGATGGCGAGATAACTGCTGCCACGTGGTAAAGGTTAGCCTATGAATAGTGCCATTTAGGGGGTCAGAACAAAAAGGGATCGCTTCCTTCCCACTGCTTTACCATTTTGCAAGCAGGAACAGGTGCCCCAGTCCTACTACCAGTCTTAGGCTCAGTTCTGGGGCAGACCCCTGTGTCTACCAAAGAGGCTACTGGCAGCAGAAAGCCCCCTCCAGCATCACTGGCTGGGCTGCCCCTACCGAAGGGCAGGATTAGTTCCTCCCTTCAGTGCCACCCTTTTCACTTGATGTCTGGGCATTACATAGACACCACCCATGCCTCAGCTTTCCCCTTCCAGTGCCCACTTAAAAAACTGGGTGCTGCTGTGGTGTCTGAGGACAGTCTCCAGCAGGCTGCACGAGGCATGCTGGGTGCCTGTGGGACCTCATGGGGTGAATGGGATGAAGAAAATGTATGGAACTGGGTGAAGCAATGAGCACCAAACCCTATCTGTCTGCAGTGTGGGCAGCGTTTCACTCCAGCCTGCTTTTCCCTGCTCAGGTTTTGGGCAGATTTCTTACAGTGGGGAGGGAGGCAGGGGGAAGCCCATATGCAGGTGGAGGACAAATGTCCTCACTGTCACACCTGTCCCACAGCAGCTTTACAGCCATTACAGACACACAGTCCTCAGCATCCTGAGCCCCTTCCTGCCTCCAGCAGTGTTTGCTGCCCTGCCTGGGCCTTGGAAGCTGCCTGGCTCCTGCCTACTCCATCCTCCTGCCAACTCGCACTGCAGGCAGGGGGGAGAGATGAAGCAAAGCAAAAACAAATCACAGTCACTGTCCCTGGAGGTATTTAAAAGACATGTAAATGTGGCACTTAGGGACATGGTTTAGTGGTGGACTTGGCAATGTTAGGTTCACAGTTGGACTCAATGAGGTCTTTTTCCAACCTAAACGATTGATTCTATGATTCCACGATCCTGAGGCGTCTCTGGAGGGGCAGCGTCAGAGTCATTGGAGTGGCTTCCTCTGTGCCAAGAAAAAAAGCCCAAACAAAAGAAGCAAGCTAAAATTAAAATGCCCAAGAAGCTCTGTACAACTGGATGTTCCATCACTTACTGCCCCAGCTGCTAAGCCAGTATCTTAATTCCCTCCCTGGACAAGACGGGCTGCCAAGGTCTCTTCCAGCGTTCCTCACTCCAATCCTGCTGGCATCCCTGAGCCCCTGCAGCACAACTTCAGACTCTCATCCCTGTCCAGTTCAGTCTTAGCATGCTGGCAAAAAGCAAACATGCCCTGCTTTCTGAGTAGCAGAGCTGTGGCCTCAGTCCTTGCCTGTGTGTGTTGATTCAAGAAGAAGATGTAGGTCTCCCTGGCTTGGGGACTTCACCACCAGAAGGTTTACGGGGGCCAAACCAGCATGGACCAAGCCAGCATGGACCTGCCTATGCTGATGTCCAGCCCCTTGCATGGGTGCTGCAGAGCACAGACCTCTAGAGGAGCAGGTTTGGGCTAATAAGGGATGCAGTCTTCATGTTTCAAGCAAGACCCTGTGAAACTTGTGTTTCCTGGTGCTGTTGAGGAGGATACTGAAGCTCCAGCAGCCAGATACCCTCCAAAATCTCTACTAGCAGAGACCAGGCTCCTTAGGCTTGGCAAGGCTTGGAAATGCCTTGCTGCTCCATATCTGCTCTGCCATGGGCATCCAGCTGACAGAGGAAGTCTGGACAACAAGCTCTGTCCTCCCTTTTCTCTTTGTTTTGCTCTGGATGGCACATGACTATGCTTCAGTCTGAATTTAAACACTAGGATGCTTTTTTCTGACCTGGAGCTTTACATCTTAAGGGGTGTTGGGTATTTCATAAAGCAACCTGGCCACAGAATCTCCTCAAGACAGAAAGCAGGGTTGTGAGCAAAATCCTGGATGGGTTGAAGGACAGTGCAGCCCCGCAGACAAAAATAGGAATTGTTGCCAGCATTTGCCTGGATATCACAAACTGAACCTGGAGTGAGGAAGCAAGACCTTCCTAAAGCATTTGGGGTTGTTTGATTGGGGTTGTTTGCTCAGTGTATGGGAGTTTGGTTTTGGTTTTGTGGGGGTTTTTTTGTTTTATTCTGCATCATTGATAGTCTGTTTTTGTGGGTGGAGACTGGGAATTGAAGTGCTGAAATTCAGTGTGACGCCAAGAGTTCCAAACCATCGTAATCACAGCCTAGAGAGACAGAATGAGCAGGATCTGCTCCCAAATAGCCTGTTTTGGGTGACCGCAGTGGAGCACTGGGAAGCACCAGAACCACAAGCATCTCCCATCTCCAATCTCCCTTCTTTCTCTGTCTGATCTCTTCTGTCCGTCCCTGGCATGGTACCATCAACTCCATACCATCTATGGAAAGACACTGCTCAAGTCCTCATTTTAACAGAGACTCCAGATAAAAAGCGCTGTCTTTGGCAGTTCTTTAATAGAAGCAAAGATCCAATTGATTCTTGCAATCTCTCTCTGCAGGGAGTCGGGAAATGCTCAATGCAGAGGAAAGTTGAGTAAAAAGAGGGGGGAAAATTGCATTTCTTATTGTTGGTCCAGGCTTTCCTCCATCTCAGAGGCTGCCCAGGTGTGGATGTGGGATGTGGAAGGTGGGCTTGGATGTGGCAGCTCAGCTGAGCTTTCTGCCCAGGTGGCACTGGTGTCCCTGAGGAAGAGTCCGGGGGCAATGTTCCTCTGCAATCTCTGCCCTGGGGATTCAGGCCCCCTCCTGCCCTGCTGGGCTTTCTTACGGTGCCAGTTTTGAAGACGTGTGGTGCTTATTAGTATGCTGCTCTTTGTGTTGGCTTTTATCACTGCTGGAGCAGATGGCTGGTCTTGGACTGCTGCCCTCTACTTGAAATAAAACTGATTACGGTGGTGGGGGTTTTGAGGACAGGTATGGGCTGTTGGAAGCATCCCCTTCAAGGCTCCAAGTGGGAAGAGGGGATGGGCAGCAGCAGCATGGCCCCACAGTGGATGTGGCACCGAGGGCTGTTGGTAGGCAGAGTCACTGGAGAGGTTTCAATCAGTGTACTTGTCCAGTGCTCTCCTGACATTGTGCTCCTGCCTGTCCCTAGGCTGCAGAGGAATCATAGCACCCAGCATGGGACAGGGGTGGACTGCAGTCTTGCTGCTTTAGGGCTTCCTGGTCAGTTTGAAGAGCTGCAAGGTGTGGTTTGAGAGGAGAGGACTCCACCTTGCTCCTGGAGCAGAAATCCCCCAGCCCCTGTAGCTGCAGGGTGAAGACCTCACTGCTGGGAGTCTTGGGACCCTGCTGGCCTTTCCACAGCTCCCTGCCCTGGTGGGAACATGTTGCTGTGATCCATGGGAGCAAGAAACTACCTGTCCTGGGTGCCAGCTTGCCAGTCAGGCAGGTTCCCAAGGAGCCTCAGCCATTTCATGAGTTGCTTGTTCCTACCCAAACCATCCCAGCTCCCCCTGGAGCTCCTAAATTCTGCAGTACCCCCTGCAAAGTAGCTCTCATTTTATCTGGGCCGATGCTCCCTCCAGAGGAGCTGCTTTCTTCATTCTCATGAATATGGGGAGCAGCTTTTTTCACTGCTTTTCTCACTGAAGACACCCTACCTGTGACATGCAGGGAAGGTGGAGCAACCCCAGGCTTCAGCGGCTATGTTGGAGCCAAGAGCCCTGCAAGTCTACAGCTGCCTTCAGGGGCACATCTTCCACCAAAACAGCTGGGAAATTTTGTGAGGACCATCCTTCCACCTTTTGTCCCTCACTTAGACCACAAGGGCAGGAGGGTCTGTGCAGCCACCCAGGGATCCAGTGGGTGCTGGGATGGCAGAGACACAGTGATGGAGGAGCTTTGCCATGGGGGGCTCCTTCCTCCAGGGCATCCTCTTGTTTGGGGTCTCCCCTTCATTACCAGAAAGGGAGAAGGTGGAGGGAGGAAAGTCACAGTCCATGAGAGCCATGAGTGAATTAATTTCAGCTGGCCTCAATCCTCCCTGTGGTGCTTGTGGACCAGGAGGGCAGCGCTAATTGCTCTATTGGCAGTGGGGGTTTAAATTAGATTTAAGAAAGCTTTCCAGGCAGCAGGGATTCTGTCTCTGCAGGTAAGGCTTTCTGATAGCATGTATTAAGGAGATGATAAAGCCCCTCTCTTCTCTCTTCCTCTTAAGCACAAAGTGGAGTTTAATGCTGACAGGGCACTGTAGGGCGAGAAGGTTTCAGGGCTGTTAGCAAGTGTCTGACATTAAGTGACAACTACTTTTTCTTCTCCTTTCCATTGCCTTGCTGCCAGGGGTGATCTGAAAGGAGGAGACAGCACTCAGTAATTTCAGGTGCTCAAGCACTGCTCCCAGGGCTGCCCTCCTTCACACAGTGCTGCCCAGGAGTGGTGCAATCCCTCGGGAATGGGGGCTGGCGGGTGTCCTGCCCGCTGTGGTGCTTCACTGCTCACCCTGGAATCATGGGCTGCCCTTTGGGAAGGCTGGCATCTCTCTGGAGGCACCCTGTATCCCCAGGGCCAGGGGAAGCTGTGTCAGGATCTCTGGCAAAGGGCTAGGCTGAGGAATCAAGGGTGGCTTTGGTAAGGGTGTTTCTCCTTTGATAATGCTGGGGCCCAGGAGGTGTCTGCTTCAAGTGCATCCAGTGCAGGGGCACTGTGATGCCTACAGTCAGCATCTGCATTACAGGTGTAGCATCACACCTCTGGAAGAGGCAGATTGTGGCCTCTCCTGCAGGATAGGTGGGCTGTACTGTAGTGTGTACAGTCAGCACCTGCAGTACAGGTGTACAGTACCACACTCAGCATCTCTGGTACAGGTGTGCTGCAGTCACTGTTTGCAGGACAGGTGTAGCAGAGCGCTTGTAGTTGGTGTGTGCAGTACAGGTGTGCTGTAGCAGCTACAGTCAGTGTCTGCAGTACAGGGGTACCATGACATCCACAGCTGGTGTCTGCAGTAGAGGTTGTACCATGATATCAACAGTTGCTGTCTGCTGTACAGTCACAGCAGAGTGTCTGCCCTAGGTACCTGCAGAGTTCCAGGCTCTGGGCAAGGCTGCAGGGGAAGGAAATGGCTAAACAGAGTTTGTTTTCTCTCAGTTCACCATTTCAGAGCCAGTCCCTATAACAGCACCTAGTGGGGAATTGCCTGACAGAAGACTTTGTCATGGAAATATTAGGTTTTGAAACTACCGCTTTTCTATTGTGGGAGCCACCCACTTCCAGAGTGAGGTTTTATTTATTTGTCATTGCTGAGAGTGAGCTGAAAGTGACAGGTGAGAGTTGTGGTGGGAGGCTGCATCCCTCGCTAGCCAGGGATAGCCCTGCCCTGGAGCTGCTGTTTCCAGCTGCCAATTGGTACCCCATTATCAGTGAGCATCCCCAAGGCTTTGGAGATTATACTAAAGCAGAGCTGAAAAGGATCCATCTCGCTGCCTGCTCAGAAGAGGACACTGGGACTGTTCAGCAGATAGTGGCATCCAGCTTTTTCCCTGGGTAAACAATCCTCTTCACTCTTGCTACCCCCCTTGGGACTGTCCTCGCCCCATCACACAACAGCACTTAATGTCACATCGCTGCGCCCCTTCAGTTCTGATCTGGCTCAGGGAACAGGCAACTGGAAACAAGTTTTGTTTAGACTGAGAGCTGCTGGAGGGGACCATATTCATGTCTATGTTGAGTTGTCTTCTGCTAAGAGAGACCATGACTGATGTCCTCATTACCCTTGGTGTAGAGGACAAGGTAGGGAAAGATCAACTATTTGCTCTCTCCCCAGACAAGAAGCTGGGGACAGGGAGGATAGCTCCAGAGCTGCTGGTCCACCATATCACATGTGCCCCCTCACATCCCTTCCTCCTGCCCAGGCTTCTCTTTCCTCTCCACAAACAAGAAATTATTCATTACAGGGGAAAAATCTTCCTTTTCCGCAAAAGACTGAGTTTCCCACTGCTGAGTTTGCTGTGTCATAAATGTGGTTCCCCTCCATCACCTCTCAACTGATCCCTGCTGGCGTGGGGACACAGCCCAGGGAGCTGCACACCTGGTGAGCTGCTGCTCACTGGCCCATGCACCCACATGCTGGGATTCTGGCTTGTGCTAGAGAAACAGTTAAATGAGCAAATACAGCAAATGGAAATTTGCATTAGAAGCATCTGCAGAAATTGTGAAGGTTTTGTTATGTGCTTGAAAAAAAAAAATCAGCATGGCTTTGGGCAAAACAGTCAAACAAAGCAAATACTGCATGGAAAATTGCAATTCAAGTGAGAAAAAGTTGGTTTTCTGGATAGATTTTTCATATTAAAATAGCTCCAGCTTCTGCTTTGTCACAGGGCTCATCCTTGAGAAGAAGTGAGGTTTTGCAGGGTAAAAGCAGCTGAGCGGTGGGCTCCCTGTGTCGTCACTGGAAGTTTCTGCCTGTGTCCTGGCTGTGCTACAAAGTCCCCAGGGACCTCATCTAGGTCCCTCTGCTCTCTCTTTCCTACATGTATCCAAACAACATCACCCTGGAGATTATCAGTGCTTCAGGACAGGAACCATTCCTTGCCACATTCCTTGCCAGTGCCTGTCTCGGCACTGGTCCAGCCTTAGGTGAGACTGCCAAACACATAGGCAGGAGCAGCAGCAATTATTTTAACAGCTAGTAAGATGAGGAACAGCAGGAGAGGGCACTAGGTGGCTTTGCTCCCTGGCAGGACCAAGAGGTAGAGTATAATGGCTGGTGATGGTATTTGCACTGAGCCAAACCAAAGGCTACATCAAGCAGATCTCACGCTCTTCAAAGAACAGGCTGGTTGCTGGGGGGTCTGTCCTACCTCCTGTCATTGCCACTCTCCCCAGAAATGGGGTGGCTACACTAGCTGGAGTCACCTGGACTGTGGTGAAGGGAGGCTCTGGCCCCTGGTTTCTTACCTGCTTCAATTTCTGGTGCCACCCACCAGCCTTCCAGGGCTGTAGGAATGAAATATTCAGTAGGAAGTAAATTTGGGAGTAAACAGGGAGTCAGATCCTGATTTGCAGGTAGCTCCCAAGCTGCTCAGGGCCCCACATGCCAGCAGTGCCCCAGGATGTGGCACTGCCACCTGCCTCAGGTTCCAGCTATCACCTGCTCCCCAGGCTGCCACTTGTGATGCAGCCAGAGCACAGACAGGGTGACAGTCGGGCAGCCATGCTATGGGCATTGGGGGGACGCATGGAGCAGCCAGAGTGGAGAGCAGGCACAAGAGGAGCAGGAGAGAAGAAGCAGAGGGAATGATAAGGATGTTGTAATTAGCGCTTAGTGCTCCTTGCCCAGAGCTTTCAGAAGAAGGTCACCTTCATTATCTCTGTTTTACAGGTGGGGAAACTGAGGCATGGGGGAGGCAACGAGAGTGATTTGCTCAAGGTGACTCAGGAGGGTTGGGAGCAGGGTCTGTGGCTGGCATGTCCGTGCTGTGCAGCTACAGCACACTGGGAATGGCTCTCACTGCCATTCCTCCCAGCCCAAACCCAACACTGCAAATTCAGCAGTGGGTCCCTTCTCTGCCCGTCTCCAGGCTCTCCCTCTCAGACCCACCACCTCCCACAGCATCCCTGCCCCTGAGAGGCATTTGAGGTCAGGCTGGTCCAGCTGCACCCCAAAATCTGCTCATGATATTCCTCCCAGCTGCTCTTACCTTCCCCTCCAGCCCTGCAAAGGCTCACGATGTCCTGCTGCGAACCCGAGGCCATCTGGGCTCCTGCAACAGTGCTGGGTAATCGAATATGTTCTGGTGGATTTTTTTTCTCTCGCCAATACAGCTCCCCCTTTATTTAGGTTTAAATGGATGCCATCTGGCTAATGAGCCCATACTCATGTTCTAGATTAAACCACAATCCTGTGCATGTTACCGATACGGCACTGGAGATTAGAGAGGTTTAAATGGTTTTGAAGGTGTAATTTGCTTTTCATGCATGGTGCTATTTACATCCTGGCGGGTGGGCTGGCATCCCCACTGCTGTCCCCAGCGGCTCCCTCCCAGCTCTGGTCTCCTCTACCAGCCCTGGCTGCAAGAACAGGAGAGCTTGGGCATCTCCAAGCTTGGCAGGGCTGTGCAGGACATCTTGTGGTTGTTGCTGCCATTTGCCCAATCCTGGGGGGACTTGCTGGTGCAAGGAGGATGTCTTCACTGCCTGCTTTCCTAGCTGTCGCCTCCTCCACACCTCTCTCCACCACAGCATCCCCTGGGACATGGCACAGCTCACTGGGATGGAGTAGCTTCTGCCTCTCTTCTGGCCCAGAGAAGTGGGAAATGACTGTGCCCATATTGACAGGAGGTGGCTGAGGCAGCATGCCACATCTGTTGGTCACTCTGAAGATATGGAAGAGGGTTGTGCTGTCCCTGCCATGCCCAGAAGTGTAGCTGCTGTTGCATCGGGCTGGTGGGCAGCACCAAAACAGGCCACACTGGAGTGGCAGCAGCTGCCTGTGCTGAGATCTGCGTCTTGGACATCCTAAGCACCAACTGCTGCTGTGAACTAGTTGGGTGTGCTCCCATCTCTTCAATTATCCTCTTGCAGGCAGTGTCGGCTCCTAAGATGATGCTGCAGCTGCCAAGGAGAGCCCAGCACTAGGGTTTGACTTTCTTAAGAGAAATGCTGAAAATGAGATGAGGAAGGCACAGCATTTGTGCAAGGCATATCATCATCTCCAGGCACCTGCCTGTGCTGGCAGCTCCCATGGAAGTGCCACAGGCTATTGAATGATGAAACACGTGCCAGCAAAATGCCTCATTTTGCAGCGAGTTCCCCCGTGGCCGAGGTGAAGTCTGGCTCTATGGCCGTCTCCCTGCTGTCCCATCACATCCTTTGGCTGTGCGGGAGGGACGGGCTCTCAGCACTGGAGTCTCCTGGGGGCCAACCCTGACTGCTCCTGCCTGTGTTTGCTTCCACAGATGGCTAATCCTGTCCCGTCAGCCTGCTGCATGGTGCTCGCCGCGGTGGTGGTGGTGGTGTACGCCCAGAGGCACAGCCAGCCGGGTGAGTCCTTCGCACCTCCCATACCTTGCGGGTCCTGAAAAATGTGAATGCTTCTCCTTCAGCCTCTCTTCTGTGGGAAGCTGGGTGCACCGTCCAGGTTTGCCTGATGCTACTTTTCTGCATGATACCACTTTTCTCCTCTCCATGACACATGTCTCCTCCAGCCCATCACTGTGGGGTTTTGGTATCCTGCATCTTCCCAGCACCTGCTGGTGCTTCTTTCCCTGCCCACACCCTTGTGCGTCCCATGGTGACCCTACAGCCAGGGCACTGCTTTGGACACCTTCCCCCACCCTTTTCTGGGCACTGCCCTGCACAGCCCACCCATGAAGGGATGAACGGTTGGGAAGAGGCATCAGCATGACAGCCCCAAACCCTGATGCCCTGCCCCATGACCATGATCTCATCCTGCTCTCACCTCCTTGGGGTGACTTGATCCCCATTGCCACCACACATCTGCACCCACCACTAGCTCACTTCTCTCCAGGTTGGCAGAGGATTCAGGGCCTACCTTAGCTGTGGCTTTAGACAGACTATATTTTGGAGTCACTGGTAGCATTGGGAGCTGGAGGGCCCCACATGATCATGAGTCTAGGCAGGAAGCAGGAAGGTTATGGGGGATGGTTGGGTTCCACTGTGGAGTCCAGCCCTGCAAAAATGGGACTAAATGGGGGACTTCCAAAATGTACTGCTTTTCCTGGCAGTCAGCCTGTCTGTAGTTGCTTCTAGTGGATGATAGAGGGGGATTTTGCTGATTAACTCCGGTAAAGACATCTATTTATCTGTGGGCTCTGTGAAATCGAGGAACCCAGCCAGAGTGCCCCACTGACTTGCCCTAAATCCATCTGGGCAGGTTTACATTGCCAAAAGCTTCCAGCTTGGACACAAAGCAGCTGAGACTTGGCAGCACCTCTCTATTGCATGGGGACCACCACTCTTTGGACACAGCGGGAGCTTGCTGGCTGGTATTGCAGGAACATCCCCAGTCCCTTCCCAGAGTTCCTGCTCAAAACATTTGGGTGCTGATCTTGTGTGTGCTGCTTGTGGTGGTGTGACGCTTCCTGCAGAGAAGTAAAGCTGCTCGGCCCTGCTGTGCTTGCAGGACGGCTGCCTGGGAAGCTTTGAAAGACCCAAGACTACCAGAGCATTCTTTGGATGCACCAGGCTGCTTCCTGCTATGCTGCAGGGAAGTCAGCCCACAGCTCCACACAGAGTGATGCACAAAACACAGAAATGCCAGGTACTTTAGGGTTACACATGCTGGAAAATTTTTGTCTAGACAGAAACAAATGCTGTTCCCCACCAGTGCTGAGCAGAGTCATGCATTTTGCCACTGACAGCAGCATATTGGCACAGAGCTGCAGTGACAGTCACCTTCTACTCTGTGATCCAGCAGGATTCAGAGATTTGGCAGCATAGCCTCCCCTGACCTTGTGTCCCTCCTGTTTCCCTTGCCTACCTGTGCCTGGAAGGGAGCTTTGCAAATGGGGTTTGCAAAGTGAGGCAGGGCTTTTCCCATCTGCAAGAGCCAGAGAGAGTGCTCTGCTCTGAGGGACATAAAAAGGAGACAGGGCTAGAGGAAGGCTAGTAGGGCACTTCCAGGTCTGTCCTCAATCTGTTCTCTAGAGGCACTGCATGTCCGTCCTGGGCACCTCTCTGCAACACTGAGGGGATGCTCTGGGCAGGGGCTTTGGAGCAGCAGGTTTCCTGCCCATCCCAGCATGGCTGGCTTGGAGAGGCTGCACACATGCGGGTCAAGCTGGGGAGTGTCTGCCCCCGTTTGAGACCCGAGGGTTGTGCTCTGTGCCCCCCACCCAGAGCTCACCCCCTGCTGTGCTGCAGCCTCTCCTCACCAGCCAACCCCAGGGTTCATCTCCCACCAGCAGGGCCCTCGGGCTGGAAAAGCACAGCAGGAATGGGGTGGAAGGATGCATTAATCCCACTGGTGGCAGGGACTGGGTGGAATAGGGGGAAGATGCTGGCATAAAGTCCATTTATCATGCACTTGAGGCACGTTCGACTTTAATAGCTCATGAAGCACTTTAAGAGATGCATTAGCACTGAATACTTGAGTGAGGAGGATGTGACAAGCTGTTAAGTGAGCACGAGCACTTTGAGCCTGGCCACCCGCTCCTGGCTCTCATGTGCACCCTGGTGATTACTGGAGCGTCCTGCAAAGTGCCACATGAATTAATAAAAGCAGCATCAGGCTTGGTGAAGGTGAGGCTGCTTGTGCATTAACCCCTCTGCTGCTCGTCTTTGGTCCTTCTCCTTGAAGCCAGCAGAGCAAAGGGTGCATCTGGCCAGGATGTGGAAGCTCAGGATGATCCCCTGTGTTGGTGGAAGGGAGTGGAGGGACTCAGAGGTCAGCAGATTTGGGGTACACTTCCTCCCAAGGGTCGCAGTGCTCCTTTGCTTTGCATCCATGGCAGCTTGCTAAGGTTTTGCCTTCACCACCTCACTGGGCACTGCCACGTCCAGCTACCCATGGGGGGTGGGCACTGTGTGGTGGGAGACCAGAAATATCCATCAGGGCAGCCCCAGAGGGTTGCTCAGAGGCTGGCACTAATGTCCTGGCTCGGGCAAAGGAGTTTGGGTGTCCTGTTGCAGGGAAGGGCAACAGGAGGGGCAGTGAAAGAGAATGTTCTTGAGTGGCTCTCCCATGGCACAGTACCTTGTGTTATCCTGACTGGGGGGGGGGCATGTGGATAGGACAGAATGCCTGGCTGCGGGCGGGGGTGCCACCTCCCAGAAGAAACATCTCTGATTTCTTGGCACGTGTCTTTATGCCCAGAACAGCTCAAACCATTGAATCGGGATTGCTGCCATCCCACCTCCACTGAGGGGTCTTTGGTTCTGTGTTTTGGAGCAACCGGGTTGAACCACGGGTGCCGCTGGTGCTGCCACTGGCCAGGAGCTGCACCCTGCACTCACTGCTAATCCTATTGCCACTAAACCCCTCACCCCATGCCACTCAGCCCCTCACACTGGGTGGCTCTGGCAGGCCCCTGTGGCATGCTCGGCATGGGTGGGATCACTGCTTGCTCCATCAAACACACAACCTTACCAGCCCGGCCAGTGGCACCAAGTCGTTCTGAACAGCCACCTCAGGCTCTTTGTTCAGCTGAGGAAAAGGTGATGCACTGGGTGAAGCTGGAAGCGGGATAAAAAGAGATGAGGTTTACAGGCACTAGCTGTCAGAATATGTTTGTTTGACCCTCCTGCCAGACTCACAGAGCAAGTGGTCCAGGGGTGTCATCCCCAGTGCAGGAATAAGCAGCTTTGGATGGGGCTGCCAGATTGGGCCAGGCTGCCTCCAGAGACAGGCATTGCCCTGGGCAGAGCTGTTCGCATCTACACAGATCCAGCCAGCATGGAGGGATGGACAGGAGCTGCAGGAAGAACGGGAGACGTCAGAGGAGGCACAACAGCCTGAAGACCATAGGGGGGAACCTAGTATTCTCTACACAGAATCACAGAATCACAGAATGGTTTAGGTTGGAAGGGGCCTTAAAGATCATCAAGTTCCAACCCCCCTGCCATGGACAGCGACACCTTCTCTAGACCAGTTTATTCAAAGCCCCATTCAACCTGGCCTTGAACACTTCCAGGGGTGGGGCATCCACAGCTTCTCTGGGCAACCTGTGCCATGGCCTCACCACCTTCAAGGTGATGAACTTCTTCCTAATATCTAATCTAAACCTACCCTCCATCACTTAAAAGCCATTACCCCTTGTGCTGTCACTACATGTCCTTGTGAAAAGTCACTTTTCCACATCTCTTGTAGCCCATTTAGGTACTGGAAGGTGCTGTAAGGTCATCCCAGAGCCTTCTCTTCTCCAGGCTAAACTATACCAATTTTCTCAGCCTTTCCTCATAGGAGAGGTGTTGTAGCTCTCTAATCATCTTCCTATTATTGTGGATAGCTCAGTTTTCCTTCCTGTGTTTTGTTCTCCAGGCAGTAGTTGCTGCCAATTTATTTCAGAATAGAGGAAGGTGATGGGGAAAGCTCAGCAGAGCACCAATGCAGTGCTGCCTGCTGTGACACTCACACCTTTGATTGTCCAAGATCTCCTTTGTGTGAGAGCAAAGCTGGCAGGGGTCCCTCTCCCTAACAGGGCTTGGGTACCCTTAAAGGAAAGGAAGAGGTCACAGCATGAGCCCTGGAGCTTTACCAAAGCCCTTACATGGGAAGTGTGTACATAGTGGAGATGCCTAACCACACATCATGCTATAAAGTGTAGAGGCATGGGTGATTTCAGCTTTTCTACTGAATGCCATGCCTGCCTACTGTTGGAATCATCTTTTTCTCTTAGACCCAAAGGCTACAGGAGTCCTGGAAAGACAGAACTCTGTTTCCCCAGATTCCTGCCATGACCTAGGCATCTTCCCCATCCATCAGCTCTGCCAGAGTTATGTTCACAACTGTCCCAGATTGAGATTTCTTTGCTTTTAAAAGAGGAGTAATTCTGTTTTATTGATCCTCACCTTGCTGAATTAACTCATGTTTAAACAATAATTATGCTTTCGCCCAAGAGAGGAGACAAAGAGATAAAAGTCTCTGGAAATGAATGCATTTCAGATGCCACATGCCTGGGTTAATTTATTGATAGGTGCAGAAGCTCCTATCTCCTCTCTTTCTCAGCAGCAACAAGCAATTAGCCCCCATCATTCCTCAGCCGAGGAAAAGAGAGATTTTGTTTCATTACTTTCCCTTCTCTCTTGCTCTCTTAAGCCCTGACACTAATCTTTTCCACTCAGTTCTGCTGCAAAGCCTCCCGAGAGCTCCAGTTTGCATGTGCCTCGTTAGAAATGCTGCCCACATTTCAGCTAAGACAAAGCCTGGACCAGTAAATAGCCTTCAAAAGGAACAGCAAAGCCATGCAAATTGGCTTTTTGAAGGGAAACCAGCTGTAGATATGTTCATCTCTCCCCTCCTCACATTGTCCAGCTTTCTCTGTGTGGCAATTGCAGGCTGACAGGGATGTGACCAGCTCTTTCTGGACTCTGCCTCCTCCACATCACTCAGCACATGCCAGGGAATGCCATCTGCCTGGCATGCTTAAACTGGTTGCTTTGCTTTTGTTGGTGGTCTCTGGATTTTCTGTGCAGGAGATGGTTTGGACATTCACACAGGACTGTGTGTTTAGTTTGTAGACATCTATGTAGGTTTTGGTTGTTATGCAAATGCAGTTCAATTTAGGTGCCTGGATTCAAGAGGTGTGATGAGGTACCTGGGTCTTGAAGTTTGATCTTGTGCCCACAGGGGAGATATGCATCCAACCTAAGATGGCTCTGCAGGAATACTGTCTACAAACATATATTCAGAAGGTTCTCTTCTCTCTTTGCTCTCTTCTCTCCTCTCTCCTCTCCTCTCCCTCATGGCACTATCAGTGTCCTTCAGTCATGCATTAAGTGACATGACTAACATCTGTCATTTGTTGTTTGTTTGTCCATGCATTCCCCATGGCGAGGTGCGTGTGCAACAGAGTGATCTGGAATTTTTGTAATTGCCAGGGCACAGGCAGTTGCTCAGGAAGGCAAGGTCAAAGAGACTGCCTTTGTGCACTGAGCAGCCGGCTGGGAGGCTGGAGATGGTGCCTGCTTCCCACAAAGCCTCCTTTCAGGCTCAGGCTGGAGCCAGTACAGGAAAAAGCTCTGTCTTCTTATTGCACAGCACCTTCCCACCTCCCGTGACACCTGCTTGTGTCTCTGGCCAAGTTTTGCTCTCAGCACAGTGCACTGGCACTTCATCTCCGGGTGGCTCCTGCCAAGGCCTTATCAGCGTTGTCCTCCCCAGGACACCATCCTACATTCTGTGAGTCTGACCTACATTCCTCCACTGCAGATGAATGGACTTGTGTTTGGCTGCGTAAAACACATGCTCTTGCCGAGGGAGGGCTCGTATTTTAACTACTCCAGAGCTCTGTGTGTGACGGATTCATCCTTTCCATTATATACATCAGCTTTTGTGTCACCAGCAAACTTTGCCAGCAACAGTTTTATGTTGCCTTCAAGATAATTGATAAGACGAGTGATTAGCAATTGGCCAAGAACAGATCCCTGCGGGGCCACACTGGGAACACCCTCCTGCAATGATGATTCCCCATTAACAATTAATTCCCCATTAGCAATTACATTTTTTAATCCTTCCTGTTATAACTCTGGATGTTCTCATTATCCAGCTGGCTGAAAATACCAGCCTCGCTCCAAACTGCAGTCCCATTCAGCAGAGCCTGCTTAAATCATTCTGAAGGCTGCCGTTCAAGGGCAGGCATCTGCTCTTTGCCTCCTTTGCCTTGCTCATTGCTGCTTACAGCTAAGCCTAGCCCAGGCTTGTGGCCATCCACTGGGGATCAGCATTGTCCTAATGGGATTGCTGCATCTGCTGGGGGCCAATCTGCTGGCCCATCCCCATGCTGGCCAGAGGTGCGACCTGGCTGTAGTTCAAGTTGCCCTCTGATGCCTTTCCAAGGAAGGTCCATCATCTCCATCCCTGAGCGTTCATTACTGTGATGGTTTTCCCACTGCCTCCCCATCTTCCCTGCCAACTCACAGCTGCAGGGAAGCAGCAGAGACAGCAACCCACCCCACCTGCAGTGACACCCCTGCTGCAACCCATTAAGTTCTGCTGCATGCTGTTAGGGTGTTTAAGAGCCCATCAAGGTCTGGGATTCCCCTTGCTGCTCTGATCTTCCCCTACTGCTTCCCTGCCCTACATGGTGAAGGTGAGTCTGTCTAAGAAGAACAACCCCAGACCCAAACAGGCACAAACATCTGCATGCTCCCCTTTTCTTTTCTACCCCTCCATCTGTCCCCGAGCACCTGGCTTTTTTTTTTTTTTTCCCTCCCAGCACAGGATGCATCTCCCAAAAGCTTCCCTGTCTGCAAAATGAAAGAAAACAGCAAAAATAGCCCCAGGTCCTGGAACAACTTTTTCTATTACTGGACATCCCTCTGAGCTCAAGTAGATTTCCTGCCCAGACACAGAGTGAATTATGGCCAAGCTCTCGGCAGCTGACCTTGTGGTCAGCCAGAGCACAAGCTTGCTAATAAATGTGGTCAGCCCCTACCGCAAACAGCCTATTTTTAGTGCCTGTGTTTCCTTGCCCACTGCCTCATCACTCCACAGGTTCCAGAGCCCAGCATTCCCTGGGGGTCCAGTCAGCAATGCAGAACAGCCCCATAGGAGCACATCCCAGGCTTGCTTCTCCCTCTTGGGAGGTGGGAAATCAAGAGGGTTGATTTCCAATGCAGTGTCTGTTAATTTTTCACCACAGAAATTTGCTGGTGCATGGAGCAGTGTGGCCTGCCTTGCTGGGACATGTAGGAGCACAGCTCATGCCTCTCAGACAGGGAGTGGAGATCTCACAGCTCTCACCTGGGGTCTGGGTTTGGAAAAGAGCCACAGGTCAGCATGAGACTGATGACTGATGTCCTGTTGTGCAAAGTGCAGGAGGTGAGATGTTCTTGAAGTACAAGTGGGGAAGAGAGTAGAAGAACTGAAAGAAAAATAGAGGGTGTGTCATTTAGACAAGAGGAAACACAGCTTGATGGTTCAGGGCTTTGAAGACTTGCTTTTTGCAAGTTACCAAAGTTTGGAGATATGCAGGGGCCATTGCAAAAGAGCCGCATGCTTTTGTTGTACAAGTCTGGTTGGAGGCATTTCAACTGAATTTGCCCCTTCCTGGAAATGGGAGAAGTTGTTTGAAATACAGCTGATGAAGTCCTGGAGGATAGCGGGGTTCTGTCCTACATGAGCTGTGAAGGAGTTTGGAAGGAAACCTACTGGCAATACCTGTGATGCTACAAAAATAGGAACCTTCCATCAGTTGCAGGTCCTGGGTATTGAAGCAGATCACAAATCTCGGGGGGGGGGGGAAGAAAAAAGAAAATATAACTTAAAAGTGTGCATCTGTCAAGCTTTGGGCAAGCCTTTGATCCCACAAAACTGGTGAAAATAGTTCACATCTGTGGTAAGAAGAGGAAACTGCCGGGAGGATCGCAGTCTGCCAGGATTCATTAGTTCTGCCAGTGGCAAGGAAAAACATGTCTCAGTAGTCTCTTAGACTTCATTGCACACCAACAGGCAGTGAAGGAAGAGGAATGGGATTTGTAGTCCATCCAGACACCTAGAGAAACTTTGAGTGGAGAGTTACTGCTGCCATAGGGCAACGCGGCCACAACCTATGGGCAGGAGTCAGGCCCTCTCTGCCTGTGTAGATGTGCTGAGAGGGCAGTGTGGGATGGGGAGCAGCACTCAGTTCATGGAGCATCTGCATAAGCCAGAGGGTCCTTGCCAATAAACCCGTGTTGAAACCTACTGCCAAGCAAGCCCTGCTTATTGGGGAGAGGCTGAGAGGAAGGGTTGGCATTTCCTTCTTGGGGTGGCATCGTCCTGCTGTGTGGAGCAGGAGCTTTGCTTCCTCTGCTGACACCTGATTGTAAATTGCCATAGCAGCTGGGGGCCCCCAAATGCTGAAGAAAGCAAAAGTCTAATTTGCACTGATTTTCAGACCCTGGGAAGCTGAGGTGTAGCCTAGCACCCAGGGAATAGCCATGGGCCTTGCTCATTACGTGAGCTCTGGCTGCTGAAGGAGGGCCATGTTCTGTCCTAGCACTGAACTCCTTTTAGTGTGGGAGGAAGCAATCCTCGTCCTGCTTTTACATTCTCAAATGCTTCCAGAAATGGAAGATCTCATAAAACAAGTGACAGTTGGAGTGGAAACCTTTAGTGCTTCAGGGGTTTGGCTTCAACTAGCCTCCAAAAGCTCAGAAAGGTCTCGCCTCAGAAGTTGCATGTGGCCATCCCAGGGAGCCAGACATCTCATGTTTCCAGAGCAGCCTTGCCCCAGCCAACTTGTTCAGAGACGTGTCTCCAACAGAACTTGGACTGAAGGTGCCACTCATTAGTTATCTGATTTGAAGGATTTCCAGTGTCTGAAGTCCTGGATCATAGGCTGCTCTGGGACTGCAAAGGCAATCTCCTGTCAAGCTGAAAGAGCAAAGTGCTGCTGCTCTGTGGGCAGCTCCGGGCACCACTTGCAGGAGCCCACAGCTTGAGCAGAGGGTGATGCTGATCATCCCCAGAACATGTTCCAGTAGCTATGTGTAGCAGAAGCCAGGACCAAAAGGGCAAGTGGGGCTGGGACTGAGACATTCAGGTCCTGCATATCCATCTGTAGTGTTGGGACTCACTGCTGTCTTCAATCCACCTATGACAAATCTGGGAGCAAGCAAAGTCCTGCATAAAGGGAGCAAAGCCATGGCAAGACACTGAACACAAATACCTTCATCTCTGCTTTCTGAGGAAAGGATTTTCTGTGGTGGGAACAGAGCAAAGATACCATGAAGCATGTTTGAGAGTGCAGATGCTGGGACACAACATGCACAAACCTCTGTTATCAAAGCCTTTGGTGGGGTTAATTTCTATGGGCAGCCACTGTGCTTCTGTGGAAAGGGAAATACCTAATACTCAGATTACTAATAAGGGTGGGAGATGCTGGAGTGTAAAAAATAAACAGAACAATTTGCAAGGTGTGCAGTCTGTGCTGTGGATGAAAAGAGCATATTTCAGGATAAGCGGTCTTGGGCAGCACTAAATGAAGTGGATCCATGCAGAGAAGCCAATATAATTCGGGCATATTAAAAGGAGAAAGAGAAGAAGGATTGAGGAGAGGCTGTGGCAGACTTGTTACAGAGGGGAAAAGTGATGTGTGTCACCTTGTAATGACTGCTCCAGGAAGGCCCATCAGGTGGAGAAGTGAAGTGAAACCACGAGGCAATTGACAGTGATGGAGGCAGGAGGGGTTACTGCGATATTAGTCCTGTGTGTGGACCATTGATCTCTGGGTGTACAATTTGCTGGGAAAGACTGTTATTTAGACTCAGCTGATATCAGGTGCTAATTGAAGCTGAGGAGTCTGGAGCCTCATTGCATTGCCTTTCCTTGACTAGAGCCATACTGGGGAGGCTGGTGTTGGGGAAAGGGTTTTGTGGATGCGATTCACAGAAGAGGGTAACACAGCATTTGTCTCCACTCAAGAGACAAGGGGAAGGGGCTAAAAGCTTCTCCTTGCACAGTTGTGTGCACCTGTGTGCAGGGAAAGTCCCTGGGAAGACATATTCACCTCTCAGTGCAAAATTCCCTGTGGATGGGGCAAAGCCTCACCTCAGGGCGTGCACGGGTGACAGAGCCATGCACTGCCTTACATCCCAGGATCAACACACTTGACCTTCCTAGCTTTTTTAGCTTGCAAAGCCTGCAGCATTTCCCCCAGAGCAGACCTATTGTAGAAAATTTAAGTCATCTGCCGGTAGCCAAGCTTTTCTTAGTTATCTATTCTAGGGCTTTGCAAAGCAGCCAGAGGTCTGCAGAGCTGATGCTAGAAAACATTGACCTGCAAGGCTGGGAGGCTGTAGGGCTTCTGCTGGCCAAGACCTGTGTGCTTTGTAGGCAGAGCAGAGCTGGCACCATCACACCAAGGAAGCGACTCGGATGCACAAGCTAAAGCAGAGCTGCAGCATATGGCACGTCTTGCTTGATTCCTGCGGTATTTGCTAAGGTGTAATGAGGTGTGCATGTGTGTGCATGAATTCCTGATGTCCAGGCCTTGGGTATGCTGCTGAATAACACAGCTACGCTGGTAGAGAGATGGTGGAGGATGGATGTTTTGCTATTCCAAAGGGTACTTCTGCTCTCTGGACAAAGGTCCCCTCTGTGCTCCACTGGTCTGTCCTGCTTGCAAGGGGCCACACCTGCTGCCTCCAGGATCCAAACCGAAATAAAGCCAAGGAAGTTGATAAGCATCTCTCACAGAGGTGACAGAGCTGCAGAGGGGGGTCAGAGTCTCATCCTGTTGTGAGCAGCACGAGGGCAGGCTCACAACAGCAGCGCCAGCTGAAAATCTGTGTGGTGCAGACTATACACATGGGGGTCTGCTTCTGGGAGCTTGTCCTTGTAGCCCCACATCCATGCATCGGTTCAAGTGAGGACCTTCTCCAAGGCGAGCTCTGCTCATCATCTGAATTGTTTACGCTCAAATCTGCTCCCAGGGGGACAGTAAATTGAGCCTGGAGTGTACCCAAGGGGATTCTCCAGCCATAGCCATGAACTTGAGACTTTGTAGGATGAGTCACAGAGAGCCTCTGACTCCAGCCAAGCCACAAGCCCTGGCAGGTTGGGCTCTGCTGCGTCTGTGGCTTACTTGCACTGTGGTGTGGTTGCTCCAGCTGACAGCATGCTGTGCAAGGGAGAAAATCACTCATGGGAGTGAGAGTGCATCAAATCCAGAAGCTAATGCCTGTCTGTCTAGTCCTTTGCCTGCAATTTGCCGTGGGAAACCTCCATGTCTGGCCATAACTGTGAGCCTGGGGACCTGCCACAATCTGTGCTAGCCTCTGGGACAACTGGAGAGGCTGGATGCAAAGCATGAAAATCCAGTGAGGTTGGTGAGGAGTGGGAAGAGGCTGCTGAGCCCTGCAGGATGTCTGCTCTTAGGAGGGGAGGTAGCATTACCTGGGATGCAGCAAGGCATCAGTCTGGTAGTCACATATAAGTTCCTGTGCTCAACAGACTTGAAAATTAGTTTTATCTTTGTGGTGGGAAGCACAGGGCCTTGAGTTTGTCTCTTTTTTTCCTTTAAGTGAGGGTCCCTCTGTGTGGCATAGGAAAGGGGTAGCTAGGAGCTTGGATTCCCCACTGGTGCCTCCTCACTCTTAGAGCATCACACAAGCCCTTTGGCAGGGGTAGGAACCATGGCCACAGGCTCATGCAGCCAGTGAGCTGCAGTACTGTTCCCACTGGTGCTCCAGTGAAGTCCATTGACTCTGCTGGAATATTCTCTGTCTCCTTTACCCTCAAGGGGCCTCTCCATCTTCACCCATTAACACCCACCCTTGCCTTCCCCTCTTCCAGTGTCACAGGGCACTAAGAGAAAGGGTATTACTCCTCCTTGGTCTCGGGAGACGCTTGTGCTCTCTCCCTGGCCACATGCAAGCATCCTCCTTTCAGCCTTGGCCAGGTGTAAAAGCTCTGCCAGCTCTGTGGTTCCTGTTGGCAGAGAGCCTTTGGGACTGCCTGCAGGCTACCTCATTGCTCTTCCCATCGTGTCAGTGGCCCTTTGCTGATTTACAGCTGCAGTGCACTGGGTCTGCCCTGGCACAGGTAATTCCTCTGCCTTTCAGCTCGGAGACAGACATGTCCGTCTGTCTGTCCCTCCTGGCTTGCAAAGAGTTTCTGTTGTTTTCAACACACAGTGCTGGAGACTGATCCTTGCTTTTATGGAGAGTGAGCCCTGAATATTCAGGAAGCAACACTGAACTTGGTGTGACCATGGTTGGCAGGCTCTGGCCCTTAATTAATTAGCATTGATTGTATTTCCAACAGTGGAGGAGGGAGCTGCAGCTCAGGGAAGCAGTGAAGTGTTGCAATATAATCACTGCAGCTATTTATATGCTGTTGATCAGTGCTTTTCAAAAGTTACATAGCTGCTGCATTGGCAGCATAGGAGACAGAAAGGAAAATCCCTGAGGGGGGAATAGTAACCACATGGGACTTTGGAAGCTGTCATTTTAGAAGAAACATCTGTTTATATGTCTATGCAGGGTTTTGGTTTTTTTCCTTTTCTTTTTATTCATTCATTCATTCATTTATTTATTTATTTTCTGGTTCTTGACATTGTTTTAGCTTGACTCAGTCTTAACAAAGGTGCTGCTCACATCTCCTGCATGGCAGCAGGGTCAGTTAACCCCTGGTCCACCAAAAAGTGCTTTTAAGAAGTGGGAAGTTCCTTGTCTTCCAAGAAATTTGGAAGAGGTTGTGGGGGCGGGGGTGTTGGATCAGTCGGTTTAGGATGGAGGTGTCTACCCAATGTGAGCAAGGAACCCAGCGGACAGCCTATCTCTGTGTTGGTGAACCATCTTACTCCAGAATTTGGGCAAGTCTGTTCCACTGAGCTGTCTGAGTCCATGGGCTTTTGTATGGATAATGCATTTCTTTCTCCATATTTTTGCAATTTTATTCTTGTCAGCACAGGAGAGATGGCCCTGGACATCCTTCTACTGATCTATGAGTAGGACTTTGGGACATAAATCCAGAAGGAAAATTTCAGGATTTAGGTAGGCAGAATTAATCCCATTACATTCTTCATCCTACCCTAAATCACAGCTCCAGAGTGGAGAACCTCAAAACAGGAGCCACCATGAGCACATCACAGCTTTTTCTGGTGCTGTTGCCTGATGTTGTGGAATGCTGAACATTGAGTGTCTTAAGTTTGTGCTGTAACATGGGACAGTTCCCGAGGTTACCACTTGACAGCCCATTGCCAGTTTGGGCTGTGACAGCATGCTAGGAGCCCTGGGCTCTACTGGATTTTCTTTGCCACGTAACGCGTATGCATAGACACCTTGCCAGGGTGCTGGGAAAGCAGTGCCAGGGCTGGATGAGGGGTGGGAAGTGGGTGTCAGCAGTCAGAGACTTTCAAGTCAAGCCTGGTAGCACGAAGGATTAGTGGATACAGGCTGTTGGGTGATTTAATTGTGTTTTCCTTCCTCCAGTGAGTTCGCGCCATTTTTCTTAACTTGCTTAGCTCTGAGGAGTTTTTTAGTGTAACCCTTATTCGTGGAAGGCTTTTTGTTTTGGTGCTTCAGAGGGAGCACTGCAGCAGCTGTCTCATAGTCCTGCAAGCAACCCCTACAGTGTCTGAGTGCTGGCATCCCCAGGAGGTCCCAGGTGGATAAAAAGACATCAGCTCAAATTAATTCAGTGCTTTGGGTTTTTGTATTTCAGCAGGGTCAAGAGAGCCCAACCAAACCCTGGTGTCAGTATACCAGGTGCCATAGGATCCCGAGTGAGAGGAAAACTCAGAGCCTGGCTCTGATGCAGTCAACTCCCCCGGGCCAGTCATTTCATCTGCTTTGGGGACTTCAGCTCTGCCTGTGTTAGACAGACAGGATGATGCTCTCCTCATTTGTCTCGCTCGTTTGTGTTGTCAGTTCCTTTTTCTGAGAGCTGCATCTTTCTGCGTGCCAGCAAGAAACAGTGGATGACAGGGTGGCCATCCCTGGGGGGCTGCAGGCAGTGTGGCAGCATGAGTGCTGAGGAAGAGCTCTGTGCTGGGATCCTGCGCTTCCCATGAGGGGCATCTCCGTTGGGAAGCAAAGAGCTTTTGCCAATCTGTGCTGAGCAAAGTTGATTGGGAAAATCCTCAGGGGAACCATTTTCTGTTGGAAATGAAGTCCCATCAACATCTCAATGTTTTACAAAGTTGTATTTCTCTGGCGGGTGTGGGGGGGGGGGAGAAGAGAAAAGAAGTTTAAGGGAAGGAAAGGCTGTAGTTTGAATTTTTTGGTATTTTTCAGAAATGGTTAGGTTCATCACTTTTAATTAACATCCTTTTCCCCCTAAAAAAAAAGTTTTACAAAGCCTTTTGTACAACACAATGTAGAAATTTTGAAGAAAAAGCCCTAAAAGACATGGAAACCTTTGGTTTCCTTCTGAAGGAAGGAACTTAGCGCTCCTTTTTTTTTTTTTTTTTTTCCCCATTAATGAAGAATTTTTGTCAGTTTGAACTTTTGCCCTCACGGGGCCAGAGCAGCATTTTCAACTTCATGGCACCCTGAGCCTTTGCTGGCTGTGGCAGAGCCATGCAGGGCGGCAAGCACCGGAGCCTGGAGCAGCCAGGGCACCTCCTGTCTCCCGTCCCTGCACCGGTGGCTGCTCTCCCGTTGCTGTCTCCTGTGGGCCGGCGGCCCCTCTCCCTGGGTGGGCTGCAGAGGATCCTCTTATTGCTGTGCTTCGGTTTTTCTGTTCATGGCCTCAAGCTGGAGGTAGGGGAAGAACCACTTGCTGCCTGTAGCTGCTTTCTGTGTGTGTGTGCATAGATTTGCAATGATTTTTCTCTCCTTAAGGACTTTCTCCTATTTCCTCTCTGGAAGGCAGTGCTTAAGGTTGTCTGCAGGCTCCTGCCTCTGGGCAATTTCCTCCTCATTACTACCCTTTATTCCCTCATCCCTTATCCTCTTCCTCCCTCCTGATAGAGACAGCCTCTCACAGCCGACTCATTTCAGAGATGTTTTTTAACTGCTGAAGCCAAGATTTTTCTCTCTCCCATCACACTTAGTCTGGAAATGGGAGGGGGAAGCAGGTTTTGAGTTTGGTTTGGGATTTTTTTTCAGCAATAAATAATTTCTGGATGCTGAAGAGGCAGGAGAGTAAAGCTGGCGTTAGGCTACACTGAAATACTCCATTTGTTCTGGGAGTCTTTCTTCCCCCCTCCTTCAGAAAGCTTCCCCTAGTGTTTAATTCTAAAGCCAGTCACTATTAATTTTGGTTTTCTTACTTTCCAGAAGAGATTCCTATATTATTTTTGCTTGTCTGGAGATTTCAGTGTACACCAGAATTTTTTTATTTGGCTTTTATTTCTTCTCTGCTTTCTTTTTGCTGGGGTTAAAAGCCCCAGGTCAGCAAGGTACTTAAACACATGCTCAAAGTTAAGGCCTTGCCTAAGTGCTTTGCTGACTTGGAGCCAAAGATATTTTCTCAAGTCCTTTAAATGCTTCAGAACCTGAATTCGAAATGTTTTACAGAAATTCCAGAATTCAAGTGTCTCTTGTGCTAATAATAGTTGTAATTCAGTAGTGCCTTCAGATAACTGGAGGTCTGGATGTGGTGAGCTTCTGTATAGTCTTACTTTCAGAAAATGTTCTTCCCTAAAATCTTCTTCTGCTTCAAACCCAAGAGCTCTCCAGAGAGCAGGGCGCATTTATTTGTATTTCAGTCAATGAACATAACTGGCCTTTTACCTGTTGTTTTGCAGTGAGACGCTCAAAGCTTTTACATGCTGAAATTTAGGAAATAATGGGCAATTGGTTCAAGTTATACAGAATGAATGTCTACTCCTGAACTAACATTTGCTCATCATCCCCAATACAGGGAATAAAAAACACACACCAAATTGAGGGCTCTCTGAAACAGCAGCATCAATAATTGGAGGTTAGGAGATGCTCCGAAAGGCAGACTGAGCTCCCAAAAGCTGCGCTGCTCTCTGCTTTTGAGAGTTTAGTCAGAGGTATGGCAACAAAAGTGGAATGGGGAGGGAATGGCAGTTGGTAGACAAGCAGGAAAAGCTCGGAGGAGGGGGAGGAAGAGGAGGAGGTGTTTCTAGAAGCAGAGAGGCCACCAACATCAAATAGAAATTACAGGGTGGGTTTTTCTCAGGCTCTGCATGATGAAGCCAGGACCTTTGCCACCAGCAAGCTGGGGGGGCTGTTTGGGAAGTGCTTAACTGCTTAATGAAGAGCAGGTTCTTTGCATTAAGAGAATGAAGAGCTGCTTCACAGGTTTTGGAAAGGGTGCTGGACATTGGTTCTTAGGGCACCAACAAGGGAGCAGCGCCAGGCAGGAACTGGCTTAGTTCACAATCTTTCAAGGAGTTGCATGCACCCTCCTCTGAAAGTACTCTGTGATGCTGCTGGGAATGGGACCTACCCAGCCGAAAGCTCCTGGCTTACTGTGCTTGTCTTAAAGCTTTCTTTTCAGAGGTGGTGTGACCTCCTGTGAGCTTCTGCACTGTGCTTTGTGGGGATATGAACAGGATGTATCCATCCCATGATTCTGTGGTATGTGCACATCTGTCCGTGCTCATGGCAGGGAGGTTGGACTGATGGTCTTCAAAGGTCCCTTCCAACCCGAAGCATTCCAGGATTCTGTGATCTTCATAAGAAGTCATGCAAAGCCTCTCTCTGTGTGCCCCGAAGCATCATGCATTTTCAGCCCCCTGTTCTCTCATGGATGTACATTTTGCTGCAGGGATCATCCATGTAGTGCACAGAAGTCCCCGTCTCTCCTACCTGCCCAGAGACAACTACAAATGGTTGTGCCACCCTCAATAGCTCTCTGACTGCAGAGTAAGTTGTGAAAACCCAGGCAGCCTGTGAATTTATGGGGCTTCCTAATATGGTTGAGCCCCACGAGGAGCTCAGAAGCCATTTGGGGACGACAATCTTGCAGTCATGTCATCCGTTGTTCAGATACACTTTCCAGCCCTTAACCAGAGTCCCAGCCTCATTCAGCCCCGGGCTGGATTCTGCTTCCAAGCTCAGCTTGAGATCCAGGAGCTCTCTCCTGGGGTCCTGTTATGTGGCCTGGAGTGCTCCATTAGCTACACTCAGGTATTTATCTTGTGTCTCCTCTCTTTCCAGTGTGCTATGGATCTGATATGTGCTCATCTTTCCCAACAGAGGTACTTGCACCCTGCAGATACTCTGTGTGACGGGTGGGCTGCAGCTCTGTAGACTGTGACACAGTTTAGGACGTGCCAGTGATGCTTTCCAGGCTTGGCATTGCTTAAGGATCCTTCAGAGTGAAAGGCATGAAATGCAAATGTAGTATTTTGTTATTACCAATACAAATCCCAGTGCCTTGTTTTAGTGGTTAATAGAGCCCCTACAGGGCAGAGTAGATGGGTGCCTTATTTTTAATATTGCTTTGAAATCAGCACTGGGCTCCAGATGTTCAGGAATTACTTGGAGGAGTGATGGTGACTGAGTCAAACTCCCCCCCCCAAACTTGGGAAAATGCTTCCCATTTTATCAGCATCTATTCTTCTTCCCCCCCTCTTCCTCATGCTGTTCTGGCAGCAGCTCAATTCCTCTGCCGTCCTGTAGCTATGTACACAAAGAAAAGTCTTGGTGTTGGTGCGGGGGGAAGAAATCCCTTGCTTGGGAAGAAATGAGTCTTGGAGTGTAATTTTTGGTGGATGTAGAGATGGAGGGAATAGTGAGCTTCTGTTGGGAGTTCCCTGGGCACAAGGCACCAGTTGGAATATTTCAGTGCTTCCCTATCCTCCCTTGTCTTATACTGAAGGTTGCACCTCTGTTCTGATTTCTCAGTCCAGCTTGGATAATGCTTTTGAGCGCCATTCCTGTGTGCAGCGTACTCTGTGCTGCCTCCTCCTTGCAGGCCTGGGCTATAAGGAGGAGGATAAACCTCCTGTACCTGTGGTTAAGAAAACAAGTTTTTCCATCCTCAGGCTGCAGAAGTTTATGTGTTAAGTTGTAGCGGCCCCAGCTTCAAGCCCAGCTGCTGCCGATCCACCCAGGGGTGGGAGTGTTACATGTGTAAGCGACAAGCCACTGGCCTACAGCAGGCAAAACCCAAGCCAACAGACAGACAGAAAGAGCCTGAGGGGCTGAATTTTAGAGCTATTAAATGATTAAATGCAAGGGAAAAAAAAGTTAATTTAACATCGCGGTTGTGATTTTACACACCCAAGAGCCTGGAAATTGAGAGCTCTGCTTCTCACACAGGGATCGTAACTTGGCACAGCACAGATTGTACAGTATGTAAAATTAGACTGGAGAAATAGTAAATATGCTGCAGGGACCAATACTGTCTTGGCAGAAGGAGGATGGACTGAGTGGGACCCAACAGGTCTTTTACGCCTCTGACTTCCATAATTCTGTGCTAATAAAAAAACACTGCACGATGCCTGATGCTAATCCGCAACCCTGAGTGGGGTGAAGCGGGAGCCGGGCTGTTGTGTGAACAAATAGCAGTCGCCCCCAGAGTATTTCTGTGGAGCAAGGCTGTCATTTGGGGGAGGGCGTGCGGGCATTGGCAGGCAGTGGTGAGGAAGTGTACGCTGTGCACCGGGATGAAAAGGCAGGTTGAGATCAGCAGGGTGCGAGGAGCCCCGAAGTCTCTATCCGGCTCTGGCTCCTCCCCAAAGCTCAGTAAATACAGGTGTCTTCACGCCGTTGCTGGACCACAATGAGCTTTTCTTGTGTTTATGGCTGTGATTTGGGCACCTAATTCCGAATCATATTGATTTCCCCTTAAACGGCATTGAAAAGCCTGATCTAAGCACTCTTTTGTGGCCTAGAGTTATTTGTCCTGTCTGCATGAAAAAGCAGGACCAGAAAGCAAGTCTCTAATTCATCCGTGGTGCTAACGCCAGTCACTTGGCAGCGAAGGTTGAAGACTCAAATGACCCTGGCTTGAAGGATATTGGTGGGGTTTTTCTGCTCTGTGCTGGTTCCCATTAGAGCCATTCATGTCCCCCTGGTCTTCCAACACTTTCCCCCCCATATCACACCCCTCCACATGCTGGGGCAGCCATGATGTAGTTGCAAGAGATTGGAGGAGTTGCTGCTTTGCCATGCAACTGCTCTTCCTCAAGATGAGTCATCTCAAGTTGGCTTTGCAAGGAAGCCAAGTGGGCAAGCTTTCCCTTTGCCTTAGGATGAAAATGCTGTCACAGCTCAGCCAGTTGCAGTAATGAGAGCACTTGGAGTCCCAGAACACTTGGACCAGAAGAGTTGGGACATCCAAGTGATGGTCTTACCAAGACCTTCTGGAAAACAGATCAACGCATGAGCTCAGGTTCCCTCCTGGGATGCAAAGTCTCCTAGGGGGGTAAAAAAAAAAAGCTAAGATCAGATTCTGCAGCCCAACAGAATCCAGACCTCTCTGCTGCAGAGCAACTGGGACAGAAAAGCAGAAGTAACAGCAGAGGTGCATCTTCTCCTGGTCCTGGCTGTGTCAATTGAGCATGATCAGTGATAGAAGTATGTGACCACTACAGATGGGTGCACACCAGCATTAGCACCCTCTGGCAGAGCTTACTCCTACCTTGAAGCCATGGGAAAGGGCAGCTTCTTTGGGGTCTGCTACCCATATATGGCTGAGGAGACTCTTGTTACTGAGTCAGGATGGACTTGGTTGCTGTTTCCAGTTTTGCTTGACCCCTGTGACCAGGGTCAAGTTATTGTTGGGGCAGCACATCCCTGTACAGTTCCTACTACTTCCAACAAGAGCTGGGTGTGATGGCATGAAGGAAAACAAGGCTATCTCTGACATGGAGCCCTTCTGGCTTACAACCAGGAGCACTGCCAGCATGAGGCTCTGGGCTGATCTGGTTTGGCAGGTCCAAAGAGAGGCTCTGTCCCAACGTGGGGCTGATGAAAATGCAGCAATACCAGGACAAGGCACAGACATAATAGTCCTATGCAGTTACAGGGTGCCCTGGTGAGATCTCACTCAGATCAGGCCAAACCTGTTGATTCAGACAGTCTGACGATGTGGTACAAGCAGAAAAATGGCACTAAGTTACCTGTGTGCTAAAGCAGCATTCCCCATCCTGCCACCATGTCTGCCAGCAGGCCCCGTGGGACCACAGCCCAAAAGGCACGGGGAGCTGCTGCCTCCCATGAGGCTGAACCAATGCTGCAGCAAGGACTTGGCCCTTGCTTCTGCTGTGAGTCTGTGTGGCTTCTGCTTCCAGCAGTGGATTTCTGTTCTGTGGTTTCCTACTGGGTTTAGCACTGTGTTTTGTCCCCAGGAGGGTGCTGATGCCCTGCCACTGTGTAGCCTTGTTGGCCCCTGTGCACAAGCGATGCAAGTGCCACCATCCTGACAGTGCTGCCATCCCAACTGTGTCACCTGGAGCTGGGTCTGGGGGATGGCATCGTCAAGCTCACAGCAGAGCAGGCATCACACCTCCCCACTGCTGGACCATCATGTCCAAAAGGGAGCCCATGGATTGAATTATCATTTGTGACAATGGAACATTTGATGGTAAAAGTGTCCCTTCACCCTCAGAAAGGCCCAGCAGATGTTGCATCAAGGTTGATGGTAGAAGCACCAGCCTTATGCAGTTGAGCAGCTAGAAGGGCCATGGAGCCCCTTGTCCCCTCATGATGGACATCCCTGGCTGGTTTTGGGGTGCAGCTGCAGAGGGAGGTGCATTCAGCAGGGCAGTGGTGGGAGGTGAGGCTGCTGCAGACTGAGAGGAAAGCTTCTCCAGGGGGAGCAGGGCTTTGCTCACAGGAGAATGTTTTGTGGTCGCATCCAGGCTGAGAGAAGAGGCTTTCCTGCCCTGGATCTTGCCCTGAGCCAAGCACGTAGGAGGGGTAAAGTGCCTCCTTCACAACACCCCTGAAGTAAACCAAGGTCTGCTTCCAGGCTATCGTGGCATGATTGAGTACAAGTCCTTTAGCACCCATCTGTTATCTCTTAATTAAAGTTTCTTGCTAATTATTTTTTCTTGTCAAGAGCAAAGCTGCTGACTCCAGGGATTTACCAAAGTAGAGCAAACAAATGCAGGCTCTGCTTTCTGCAAGTCTTCATTAATGGACAAAATTAACTTGGAACAGTCCATATCTTTGGCTACATCGATGACACTTAATTATGCCTGTTTCCTTACAAAGATGTATCCAGTTTTAAATCACTTGTGGAAGAAGTGCCTCCTTAAGCATGAAATTTCTTCTCCTTGAAGGGAAGGTTTCTGCTGGCAACAAAAGCTATGCAAAGACCAAGTGGCATCAGGGGAAATAGATGTGAGGAGATCAAGGGTGGGGTGTGCTTCAAGGAGTCGGGAAACCCTCTCCAAAGCCAGAGGCTGTTTCATCTCAAGAAGGGCAGACCTCAAGGCTATGAAGCTGCACATGGGAGGGGAACCACTGGCATCCCTTGGAAACAGTTGATGCTGCTCTGGCCAGTGAACATGGGTCCTGGAGCAAGAGAGAGGCCACAGGATGTGCCCCTACCCTGTCCAGTGGCTGGAGAAGGCCAGAACATCCTCTCCTGGCCCCTTCTCTGTCCCCTTGCCTTCTCCATCCTCTTGGGCTCCCAGCTGATCTCTTGTGGGCTGATTCATCTCAATTACCATGGGAAGCTGAAGAGTGCAAGACCTTTCTGGTTTATATCCTTGGAAAGCTCTTGGCATAGTCCTGGCACCATGTAAATATTAAACGTATAATTTATTGTGTACACAGACAGCCAATTAGCCACTGAGATAATTATTTGGGGCTAGTTTCCTAGCTGTGAGAGGGACTTACGAAGGCTAGTGGGGTGATGTGAATGCCTCTATCCAAAGAAATGTGTGTAGTTTTCTATCCTACTGCAGAAATGCTCCATGTCCTGTCAGGAAAAGCAGAGACATGACCTTTCTCACTGCTTCAGCTTCCTGAGGCTGTGTAACATGCAGAGTGCTTGTGCCTCTCCCCAGAAACGCTGCAGTGCCTTCCTTTGCTCTCTCTCTGACTGCATGAGCCACAACCCCACGGTGCATTTGGGCAGAGTACTCCAGAGGAAATAGTTGTTCCAGTCTATCTGCAAATTGCTGTGACAGCAAGGACGATTTTGGCCTCATGTGTGCCTGCCACAGGCCCTGGCTCAAAGACCCCCATTGAAGGACTGTGGTGAGTGCTGGTGCCAGGAATGCAAACCATCTTCTCCACTTCCTCTTCTGGCTGTTCCAATGATCCTTCAGGCATCTGGGCACAGACCCCCAGCGCCTCGTCCATGGCTCCGTGCATGCTGGGCAGGCCAGTGCTCAGCAGCACACCTGCCGTGGCTGGCAGCTGCCCATGCTGACAGGGTGGGAGTCTCAGCTGGAGCAGAGGGAGAGCAACCAGTGGGGCTGGAAGGTCCCAAGAGGATTTCCACTCCTTCCCAGCACAGTGTATGCCAGGTCAGTCCTCAGGTTTTTGTAGGGCTTCCCTGTGTTGTTGCCCTTTGAGTCTCGCTATAGATCAAGATTCATTAGGGAGGAAAATGAGGATGATCTTCCTATCGGTTTTCCAGCTGGATGGGTTTGGGAAGCATCAAATATGCTTCCATGGACCCTGCATCTCAGCCAGTTTGTTTCATCTTCCCTCCACATCTCTGCTGTACCACTGTCCTGTTGATCCCTACAGCTGCAGGACCCGTCAAGCTGTCACTCTTTATCACTAGTAGGGCAGCAAACAGCTCAGAGCTCATTTCCCCAAGCTGCCCCAGGTCCAATGCTGGGAGCTGTGTGTGTTTGTCCCACAACTGGCTCCCGTCTTCCCTCCACTGCAGTTTTGTGTGGCTGTGGGTAAAGATGTAATTTCTGACCCCATTATGCATCACCATAGTTTCTTTCCAGATCTGGAACTTCATGTTATAAGCCATGCTGTGCCTGTCTGGTGCGCTGTGCCCTGGCAGAAGATGTGGCCCTTGGTGGGCTTGGATGCCTAGAGGCATGTTGCTGGTTGGGGTGGCAGCATCACAGCCTTGCTAAAATGGCATCGCAGCCTTGTGATGTCACCTGACCCAATAAGTGGCATACTTTGGAGAAGTAGGGTGGTGCAGGGGCTAGACAGCATCTCTAAGTATCAACGGTCACAAACATCTCAAAGTAGCCAGTGACCACAGCAGTGTTGGTGGGAAGGGATCTTTGGAGGTGTCAAGTCCAATGTCCCACTTGGAAGAGGTCTGTCCTCAGCAGAAGACTAGATCAATCATGGCATTGTCAACACAGCCATGACAACCTCCATGGCTGGAGATCTCACTTCTCTGGGGGTTCCTGTCTGAGCACTGCACCACCCTCCTGGAGAATAAATTTTCCTCCACATCTAGTTCAAACCATCTAAACTGTTGGCTCTGTTTCTGCCCATATCACTCTTTGAGGTCCATCCAGCAGGGCTGGCACTGCAGCACAGGCACCATTGCGGATCCTGTATGTTACATGATGACCAGGAGTGTGGACAAACCTCCCTTCTCTCCCTGCTCAAGGGAGCTGTGAAGCTCTTGGTGGCTGGGAGGGGAGCCTACCCATTCCCAGCCTACAGGAAGTGGAGACTCACAGAAAAAAATTCTGGACACTGCTGCCCATCCCCATCCTAAAGCAGAGCTTGTGTCTGCAGTGTAAAACAGGGCTGCTCCAGCATTCTGGGGGAGCTGCCCCCATGGTGCCCATTCCCAAAGGAGCTGCCATATGTTTGCATGGCAGGGTGGTTGGGTGGGACTCCCATGCCTGGAATGGGGTGAGGAAGGACACGGGGACCTGTCTCTGCTCCAGTAAGATCCTCAGCAAACCCTGCTGAGAGAAATGCTTCCTCTGAAGCTGTGCTTTGGGTTTCTCCTTCATCAGAAACCTTAAATCATTGCCTTGGAAAGGAGCGTTGCTTTCAAAGACCTGTCTTCCAGGAATGGCTCCCTCAGCCCTTCTGGATGAATGCCGATGCATTTGCTCTGCGTTTATGGACAAGTAAGAAATAATTCAAGGTGCCTTTAGCTCCTTCCCAGCTTAGTCCTTCAGTCACTAGCTATACACAAGCTCTCAGCCACAGTCATGAGAAGTAGAGCTGGATATCCCCAGAGCTTTCCCCGAGCAGGCAGGAGCAAGGCAAGGGAGGCAGGTCTGTGGGTCCATCACTGCATTGAGCCTTTCCCCACGCAAGGCTGGTGGGTGGTGCACTGTCTCCAGTGCTTCTACCAAGCAGAATCCCAAGTGTAAGAACAGGATAGTCAAAGGCCATGTGTGAGCCAGCAGGAAAGAGAAGACAAAATTTCTTTACCTTATGCAATAGAAGAAATCAGAGGAAAACTTGAGTAAGATGCTGGAACTCTTAAGTAAGCTCTGATACCTGTATCTGTCCATCCACACTTCTCCTGGTTGTGTTTCCATCCATCCATTGATTCACTCAACTATCCATCTGTCCACTGCCACAGCCATTTGAACAGCCAGCCATCCACCCAACACTACTGCCATTTATTGTCCTTCCATCCCTCCTTCCCTCCGTCCCATCTGTGCCCATCCAGCCTGCTCTCCATCTGTCTGTTGTCACACACATTCATCCATCCACTTATCCATCTTCATCCACTTCTGCCTATCTGTCTGTCTGGTCTTGTTCCAGCTAAAGGAATCCCTCCTCACATAGATGTGTCATCTCAGGTGTTCTTCCCTCTTTTCCACCTGTCAGTATATGCTCTCAACTTTTTTAAGACCATTGAAATACACTTTTCTGATCAGCACAGTTTACTAAAGGTCCCCCTCCTTGACTAGTGTCTGAAATGGTCCTGAGGCATCCCAGTAGCATCTTACTCACTAGAACCCAGTTTTTCGCTGGGTGTTTCTAGCACACCCTTTCCTAGCAGGGGTAACATCCCCAAAGGTGCTGTATCCCTGTCAGAAGTAGGTGTCCTGACAGACCATCTGCAGGAGGGCTGAGATCTTCCAGGCTGTCCTCCAGGGCCCAGCTTTACCCTGGGGCTCCCTCCTTTGCAGGTGGGTTTAGGCTGTGGGCTTTCACACAAGGAATGGCTGGATCATGCCCGTGTGGTCCCACCTATCAAGGGGACCCAGGACCTGATGTCTGGAGAGGGAGAAAAGATCAGGACAGGCCTGGGGGCTGCTTTTCCCATCCTGCTGCACCATCAGCTGCCTGCAGCATCCCCTGGCTCACTGGGCAGCTTGGTGTTTTAGTGCCCTGGGTGGTATCTTCTGCTATGAATTTATTTACTTAGTGTTCCCCCTCCCAAATGCTGACATCCACAGCATCTGATGGACATGGATTTCTGTAATTTAATCACACTTCATGTAAAAATACCCACTTCCTTTTGCTTGTTTTGCTACCCCTTATTTTATTACGAGAAAGAGCAATCAGTCCTTCTCTATTTGTCCTCTCGTGTCACCCATCATTGCTAAGACGTCTGTCACATCTCTGCTTGGTTGTCTCCTTTTATGGATAAAGGGTTTGAGTCTACTAAACCATCCTTATGTAGGATCTGTTTCCAGCCTTTGCTATTCCTGTTTCCTTCCTCTGCTCTGTTTTCAGTGTTGCTGTACTCCTAACAGCATGGGGACAGGTTTGTTCATGGCTTTTAGGTTACAGTGTTTTCCATTTTGGGTTTGGAGTCTTGGTCACCAGTGAGCTGATGTTTTCAGGGAAGTGAGCGTGATGACTCCAAGATATGTTTCCATGAAGGCTGTGGCACATTTAGAACCGTAAGGGTAGGGGAAGCAAGGCTTCATTTTCTCAGTGTGGATCCCACTGTGCATGTATTGACACAGGGTAACTGCCTGGTGGGTCTGTACCGTGATGTCTTTCTGCAGCACTTTGGGACCCAGCTGTGATTGGGCTGCCCTGACAGCCTCAGCAGCACGCTGTCTTCTCTCACTGCCTTGACTCCCTTTTACCTGTGAGTTATGAGGGTGTTGGACAGATTTGATCCAGCTCTGATCTCTGTCAAACTTCACCAGGTGATGTCTCCTACTGCTATATTTGGCAGCCTGCTCTCACCTTTGGTCTTGTGACCTTTAGCTGCTATAAATCCCTGCAAGGACTTTCCCATGTGTCAGGGCTGCTTAGTTTCCTTGGAAGGCACCTTGTCAAATGTGTTTTTGAAGCCCGGGAGTATTTTGAGAATTCAACCACCCTTGTCTCTGCACAAAGGCTTGATGAAGCCTTGAAGGAACCTCATCTCCCACTCAGTCTGCCTGTCCTGCTTCACCCCGTGTCATGCACACACACACACGTGGTTTTATCCTTGCCACATGCAGCTCAGCACAGCCAAGTGTAACAACAAGGGAAATATTCAATTGCTAAGGATCATTAATGAATGTCAGCTCCAGCTTCTGTCCAGAAACCTGAGAAAATTCAATTAGGCAGCTGGTGCCCAATGAGCTGTGATGCCCCACTCGTGAGTTGCTACATCAAACAGCTCAGCAAGGCATCATGTTATTGTGGAGAGAGTAGAAAACCCAGACAGGGAGACAAACAGCACTGCATGCACCAAGCAGCTGCCCCTTTCCAAAGCATGGCACAGTTGGGTTGCAGTCCTCCTTCCTGGTTTCCTGGATAGGGAATTGCAAGGAGAGGTACCTGCTTCCCATCTCTGCTAGGAAATATGTGGAGTTTACTGGTGACAAGTCCTGGGACTCTGTCATCTCTCTGCTGAGAGTTCCGATGCATGTATTTGGTTTGTGTCCTCCAACAAGTGATGTAGATACAGGAATGGCAATGCCTTGCTGGTGTGTGTCTCTGGCCGTGCTGTGGGATGTTTACCTGAGGAGCCATAGAGCTCCAATGTGTCTCCTCCATGATAAAGGTCAGAGGACACCATCCTGCAGGTGGAGGTGGTCCATGGATACTGATCCCCTGGTATTTGTCAATCTAGTCTAAGGTTAAAATAAATAATTACTAGGTCCAGGAGGAGAACTCAGGCTTCCATGGCCACCTACACGGTGTCAGTCCATGCCCCAGTCCTTGTCTTACTTCCCAGATGGGATGGTAAGATCCCCTTTCCAAGGCAGCTATGCCCACAGGCTCTGAGCTCACCCATTTTTCTCCCCTTTCTCCCCACAGACAGCCACACCCAATTCGAGCGGGTAGGTGCAGACGTGACCATGAAGTGTGGCTCCATGGACTGGGATGCCGCTGTGACCTGGACAGTAAACGGCACCGACATCGACGAGTCCCACCTGAACGGGTCCTACCTGATCCTGAAGAACGTTGACCTGTCGCAGAGCGGCCAGTACTCCTGCTACGAGGGCTCCGCCTGGCACCTCAAATACCAGACCACCCTGAAAGTGGGAAGTGAGTACCCCAGCATGTCACACTGAGAGGGACAGAGCCACAGTCTCTGCTCCCATACTGACTCCTCACAGCCCCCTCCTGCCATGCCAACCCCTCTACTTTCCATACGTACAGTCGTCAGCTGCACACCACCATATGAGCTCCCTATGGCAGACTGATTCTGGCTGAAATCAACCCCTCCACCTCAAACTTTTCATCAAAGACGATAGGTTAAATGATGCCTTGGGAATAATTTGGGAAGGGATGTAGCTTCTGCATCCAGCCATGGGCCACAGCAACCATCTCCACAGGTGGAAAGAGTTGGGGCTGAGCTGTCAGAGAGGACTGCAGTCAGGAAGGAGAAGGCCTGGCTGGGGTTACTGCAACATGATTGTTTCAGAGGAGCAGCCAAAAGGTGCTGGTGATCCCTGTGTGTTTGCAGGGTTCTGGGTGCACAGGATGTTGGAGGACAGCTCCACGTTCCCCAGCATTTTGCATATCTTAAGGACAAGATCCACGGATTCACAAGTCTCTGTGGGGGGGCAGCGGCAGAGAGATAAGAGTTGTGCTGTATTTCACATGATGCTGAGAGCTGATAGCAGCTGTGTGTTTTAGGGGCTGCTGTGTTTGTACATCTGATAGCAACTGTGTGTTTCACAGTACAGCGTCTGCAACTGGCAGCTGTGGGTGTCTGGGGGCACCAGCCGGTGTAGCCGGCTCTGAGATGATTGCTGTGGAGGATACTGAGAGGCACCAGCTGGAAGCTCTGCCATCTAGAGATGCATCATGTAGGTGGTTGTATGTTTCCAGGTTTGGAAGACACAGCAGAGCCTTTCTCTACTCCTTGTCTCACCCTCTGCACCTTGTATCAGAGCCAGGGTGGTGTTCCCGTTCTAGACCACAGAGCAGGGGCAGAGGGTCACAGGAGGGTCTGCATAAGCCCTGAAAATCAGGCAGGAGGGGTTCACTGCACCTGTTGAAGAGATTTTGGAGATGCTGTATGGTGCCTGACTCATGTTTTAGGGTCATCTGAGAGGGATCCTGGCATGTGGGCCAAGGAGTAGGCGTGCTGGAAGAAGCTGAAAAGCGATGTGATAAGCAGACAAGGAAAAGCAGTCAGCAGAGGGCAGGGCTCACACCAGCGAGCAGGTGTGGAGGCTGGGAGCATGGCAGACAAAAAGGCCACTGCCTAGCAAATGAGTTGGGGGCCTCTTAACTGCGCTCTTGGGGTGAGGAGTGTTCACGAGTTGTTCAGAGGCAGAACAGGCAGGAGCTGGGTGCAGTGTGGGCAGCAGCACAAAGAGGTTTTGCAGCTCCTCTGCTTGGGCATGTGCTTGTCAGATCCCGAGTAGGGAAAGGTCCCAGGCTGTGACAGAGCACGAGGGGCTGCAGCCCAGGTCTCCAGGAAACGAAGGTAGTGGGGAGGGGGCTGCAGCCTCCAACCACCTCCTCTGCAGCTGTGGCATCGCTGTGACTGCAATGGCTCCTCCATCTGCTAAGCACCTTGCTAATAGTAATCCCTGTCAATCCGCTCAGGGACCCGTGGGAATTGCTCAGCATTAGAGCCCAAATCCTGCTGTTTCCTATTACTGTGTGTTCCCATTTGCTGGAGACTTACAGCCCCCCTAAGCACTGGGCAGCTGAGGAGCCCAGTTGGACACTGGAGGGGCCCACCAGCCCCAGGAGATAGGGTGACAAATAAATAAGCGAATGTCTGGTGTTGTTAACACAATTAACTGTACAAGGAACTAATCAGGTGAGACGCTTTTAGAAGTAATTAATTTAATTGCCTGGATTTTAATGTAATGTTCTCTGCGAGGTTTCTTTTCCCAGCGCTGCCACCCCCAGCCCCTGCCTGCATCCCCCTCCCCACCCCAAGTTTCCTGGCTCTGCTGGGCATAATTGATTCCCTGGGGGTGTGTGGGTGTGGTTTCATGCAAAGGAGTGGGTTTGGGAGCATCCCAGGAGGGGATGGAGATGGGCTTGGGTGTGGAGGTGGAGATGGGTGACTCATGGAATGTTTGTAGCATGGCCCTGTGGTAGCATCCCTGCTGCAGTTGAGTGCATTGGGAGCCCAAACCTGGGATTTGAGGGATCTTAGGCTTGTTTCATTTCAATTGCATGAGAAATTAAATGAAAACAGGCCTATGCCTGCATTTTTCTCTTTTACTGGGGCAACAAGAAAGTTGACTGCAGTTGGGAGAGAGGGACTAGAGGCTGTGAGTGGAGAGTGCTGGAGATCTCATTAAATAAATGACGGTACCTAAAGCGTGCCCCACAGGCAAGCCAGGAGTGCTCCTGAGCATACAACGCCACAGGAAGGATGTGGGGAGGGAGCGGAGAAGGGTCGAGGACCAGGAAAGGGTGTCAATTAGCAAAGCAAGCTCTGTCATGGGGGTCAGCGAGCACAGGGAGAAAGAGAGACCTGCCAGGAGTCAAGCTGAGTGAGACCTTGCAGAGGAAATGAAAAGGGGAGTTAGCCACATAAATACAGAGCAAATGAGAAGAGAAGAGCAGAGCTGGCTCTGCAGACAGGTTTCAGGGGAGATTAAAAGTAAGCTTGGCAGAGCCCAATACCAAATGAACCGTGCTGGGTGGGTCTGAGTGGCAATGCTGAGAGCACGGGCATCACAAGCTAAGGGAGAGAAGGGAGGATAAAACCTGGAGATGACCCTCTGTCACAGAGGCACCTTCAAAGAAGACAATGCATTGAAGGCTTGGGGAACACCTCATCCCCTGTGTGAGGACATCTGTTCATTAGAAAGGCTCATTAGCAGCTGAGAGGTCAGTGGTGGTACCCAGGGCTGTGGGGAGAGGCGGTGTGTCTCCTGTGCTTGAGAGAAGGAAAAGTCCTAATCAGACAGCCTGACCCCACAGGACAGTGGGGCTGTGGGGCACGCTTGGAACAGGGAGCAATTAAAAACATGGAGACAAATGGAAAATGGGAGAAAAATACAAGAGGGGCTTGCCAGCGATATATCACACCAAATTAACCTGATAGCTCTCTTTGATAAGGGAAACAATTTTCTAAGCCCAGAAATGTGGTCGATGTAATCTGTCTTGACTTCAGTGAAGTATTTGCTATGATGCCACATGGGAAATTATGAGTTAAACCAGAGAAAATGTGGATTAGTATGAGAATTGGAACACAGCTTAGGAAATAGCTAAGGGGGATCAGACTGTGCTGAAAAGGAGAGCTGCTGGGAGACATGGCGAAGCTTCAGCATCAGCGTTTGGACCACTCTCAGTGGTGTTATCCATAATGGCCCTGACCCACAGGGAGCAGGGTTCTCCCATGGGATGTGTCAGTGGCTGTGGGGGTACCCAAGGATATCTGGGGTGGGGATTTCTTGCTGAAGGGGCCAGAATGCTACATAATGGTGCAATCACAAGTGTTAAGGTGTCTCATCAATGGGCAGGGAGGGAGGACACAGGTAGTTCATCTGGTCCTTGGGGTGGGGTTTGACACCCAGGTCCACATCATGGAGGATGTGGCCAGGAGCCCACCAGCACCCTGCTGGAGGTAGCTGGGCTGTTTTATTCCCTGCAGAAATGGGGACACTGTTGCTCATCCAGAGGGACAGTGTGCATCTAGGTATGATAAGAAGGAAAGGCCCACAGGCCTGCTTATCCCTAGGGGTCCCAAATCACCCATCTACAGGGCATGAATCAACCCTAGCGCAAATTGGCCTGGGGGAAGCTGGCACTACTCCAGGGAAGCCTCTTCCAGGGCACTTGGAGCAGTGATTTGTTGGTCTGCCCCATTTTTCAAGCAGTCGAACAGGAGGTAAAGAACAGGAAAGGAACCAGGATGCTCTGTGTTTATCTTCAGTAATCACCTGCCCTGCAGCCTGGAGAGCAGCAGATGCCCAAGTATGGCCTGAAGCAGGAGATGGGTCCAGGTCTTTTTGCACACCCGGCCTGCATCTCTGGCCTGAGCCTGGGGCTGAGCACCAGGAGCAGGCAGGAGGGAGGGGAAGGCTCTGGGTACCAGGAGTGTGGTGCCGGGCTCCTGGCTGCCCCCACAAGCCACAGCTCTGCATTTGGAAACGCGCAGCCGGAGGGCCCGGGGGTGGATATAACAAAGACGTTGGGAAATAATGCACTCTTGAGGTTTGGCACACGGCTCCGTGCGTTACAGAATGTTATAAAAATACTGCTAATGGGCCAGAGAGGAGTGGAAACGCGCGGTGGAAAGGCTGCCAGAAGCCGGAGAGCGCACATGGGAGTGGGGAGGCCTTGTGTGAAAGAAGGGAGGGAGGGAGGCAGCCAGGGCAGGCACCCTCCTTCCACTCCCATTCTTTTGTCCTGTTCTAATCTGCTTATCTCCATCCCAACACAGCAGCTCTGTCCGTTTGTCCTTCCGCCCAGCTTAGGGGATGCCCAAGCCCTGTCAGCTGGACATCTGAACCTCATCACTCTGCCCACTGCCTAGCAAGGTGCTGCCCAGTGGTTTGGAGTGCAGGCAGGGATAAGGTCTGTGTGGGAGAGGAAATACAGCAGAATCTCCTCCAGCAGAAGATGCACAGGTCGGGATGCAGGCAGTGGAGTCACCTACTGTGTCACAGTGATGCTGTGGGGGTCTTGTAGCCTGGTGCCAGCCCCAGCCCTGCCCCATGGGCATCGCTGCCTCCCAGGCAATGAATGGTGGGAAAGGGATTGGGAATGGGACTGGCAGAGGACAAACAGTCCTAAGCTGGCCTGCTTTCCTCCATGTCTGTCACTGCAGCGCCTGGCGAGAGAAAGGGGAAAAAACATGCGGTTTGACGGAAAATGACATGGAAAAAACAACCAAATTATCAGAAAAACAAACAAAGCAAAACCAGAGAGAAGGAGGGAGGAAGGGACAAACCAACAGGAACCACATGTGAGCGGGGAGGCCAGGAGAACCCAAGTGTGCTCTCTGGACTGATTAGCAAGCAATCAAGCATTGGCCACTAATAAATAATCAGAGCTTCCCTTTTCTCTGTCTTAGAAGACTTTTTCCTCCCAGCTGGGCTCCAGCTGCAACCGGAGGATTGTACTGCAAGTTTGCATCTATTTTTTGTTGCTGTTGTTTTTAAACCAGTTTTTCTTTTTCACCTATTGCAATAAAGAAGAAAAAAAACAACAACATAGTGACATCTCCATGTAAAACATGCACCTCTGCATCCCAGGAGTGGGATGCAGCACCAGGGCAGACGTGAGCATCTCATGATGGGCACCAGCTAAACAGTGGAGAAAGGCAGTGCCAGAGACTGGTGTATGCTCGCCTGCTTCCATGGGTTGGTTTGGTGGGAAAAATTGCAGAAGGGCACTGTCAACATGCGAGCTTGGGAGAGCAGAGGTTTGGCTGGCCCTGGCAGCCAGTGGTGAGGATACCCTGCCTCGGAACAGGATGCCTCTGGTCAGGCCAGCACTCCTGCCACTTGCACAGATGCTGACAGAGAAGGCCTGGGCTTGGGGTCAGTGTGTGCAGATATTTCCTTGCTTGTGTCCAGCGATCTGTGACACAGAGCTTGGGTTTTGGCTTTTTTTTTTTTTAAAGTCCTTTTGATGGATTCTTCCCTTATGACCTTATCCAATCCCTTCCCGCGGCGATGTAAACTGAGGCTATTTCGAGAGCAACAAGTTAAACACGACTGTAACCGTTCCCTGGCACCAGGGCCAGCTGGCAGGGAGCAGCACCCGCCCCTTTGATTCATCCCTCTCACCCTCCAAATGTGCTCCTGCCCCTTGGGGATAGGCCCACTCAAGGTCAGCCCCAAGGCTGTGCCCAGGCAGTGCTTGGGGCAGGACTACATTAATGTGGACCAAACCTATGGCAAGAATGGAGCTAATAAGTTTAAATGACTGTTGGTATTCCAACATCAGGAGATACACCCCAGAGCTGCCAGGTTTATTGCTACAGATGGGGTTCCTTTTCCCCATGTGCCTACTGGAGGCTGAGTAGGTGCAGGAGTCCTGGGGTGATTCACAGTCAGGCATCACCCCCAGTTTGTGAGAGCCACAGAAAGAAAGTGTGACAGACTAGGTCAACCAGCTTGCAGGAGTTCATCAAAATTCGGCTTTATTTCACGAGGCACGGAGGCTTTCCAATCACTGCCTTCCCATGCTGTGCTGTGTTTTTGTGGCTGGTAAAATTCAATGGATGGATGGACTGTGCTGCCAGTGACTAGATTTCGGGTCTTGGCCCAGCCAGGAGTTGGAAAGGCATACCGGGTAACAGTATGCAAATCACAATCCCAGTTTTCTAAGGAGAAGGCCAAAAAAAAAAAAAAAAAAAAAAAACCACCCAAAAAACCCCACCACACTCCCAAATGCAATTAGTCCTAATCGAATTAGGAGCCGGACTAGAAAAACAAACATGTTTGCAGGCAGCAGGCGACCTTCCTGCCCCGTCCAGCGGGATGCACGCTGCGTGCCGCAGCGGGGAGGGCTGAATGAAGCCGTGCCCCGTGGCCCGCGTGTGCACACACCCGTCCGCTTGCACCCGCGCACGCACCCGCGCCCCGCTGCGTTCCTCTCGCCCGTCCCCTGGCTGGGCTGGGCAGCCAGCCCAGCTGCAGCATAGCAGAGTGATGCTTCTTTGGCTCGCTGCATAAAACATGATAATCTGGGGCAGCCGGTGTCAGAAACAATAAAAATATCCCCTCTCCCTTCCTCGTGGCTCCCCCCCCCTTCCCGCGGGGGAGCTGGGGGCAGCGAGGAGCGCGCGGTGGTGAGGCCAGGGGAGCGTCACGTGGCGTTTGTTAGGGGCCACGGAGGCATGAGACCACAGTGCTGGCAGCTCTGCCCCGGCCTTGCCAATGCTGTGGCCTGTGGAGCCACTGCCTGAGGGAAGAGCATGCCCAGGAGGTGGCCAGTGCATGCAGTATCCCTCGTCCCATGGCAGGTCCCCATCAGTACCTTAAGGAACGTGGACCCGTGCTCAGCCCCACTGACTGATGAGCTCGTGCCATGTTGGGTGCTGTGGAGAGCTCACAGCTCCACCTGAGTCACAGCAGGAGCATCGCATGGCCTGAGAGCACTGTGAAGGGGAGAAGGTGGTCATCTCCCTCTTGCCACCCTCCTCAAGTGGCAAAGTTCCAGAGTTGCCAGTAACCAGCCAGACATAGGAATGGAATGTCTGTCAGAGACAGGCTGCTCAAAATGCAAGAGCCCTCTTAGTGAATGTGTGATCCTGAGCTTTGGACCTACACGTGAAGTGAGCCCAGAGAGGCTCTCTGTGCATCCTCTCTCCTGCAGCTGGGCTGGAAATAAGCTCATGGGATGGGGAGCCTAGCTCCAGCTGCTGGGCTGGAGGAGAAAAGGAAAAAAGGCTTTGGAGCTTGGCAGCTTCCTGGGAAACCCTCCCTGTTCTTGCCTAGCACAAACACCGAATACGGAAGGCTTCATGCAGCACCAGCATCCTACCTCCTGGGTGGATGGCAGCACAGCCTCCTTCTGCTCTCCTGAGATTTGTTTATCCTGCTTAACATGACAAAAACAGCTCTGTAATTAAAGAAGCCCAAGTCCAGTCTAAACAGCTTCCCACAACTCTTGCTCTGCAGTGCCAGGAATTAGGGATGCCTAGGGCTGAGAAGACAAAGCCTCCTAGGCTGAGAGACAGTGGTCACAGGCTGGGACCCTGACTGCTGGGGTGAGCAGAGGGTACCCACACTGGTGCTCTGTTTGCACTGGCCTCTGTGCCAGGAAGGATTTTATCTGAGCTGCTCCTAAGTGCCCCTTGTCAAAATATTTGGCACAAACTTCCTGCCGCTCACCAGCCATGTGTCCTCAGCTTCCAGGGTGCTGGGAGGAGAGGGACTGGCTGGGATGTGGCCACCTCCTGTCACTGCAGCAATGGGGCAGGGAGCAAAGTGACTGATGCTGCATATGCCGCTTTCTCTTCTTCACCCACAGCTCTATACAGCTGCGGTACTTAAAGAACATCACTATTTGCTTCCCAGACAGTGCTAAAATAAGAAATCCCACTGGTGTCACCAGCACAGAGTGTAGCTCTTGTCACCAGCCACATGTGCCCATATTTGCAGGCACCCTAGTGTCACCAGGGATGGGAAGACGCCACAGTGGGAATCCTGTGTGGCGACATCCCTCCTGCCTGAAAGGAGAAGAGATGGCAGGCAGCAACAAATCCTCATCTTTTCCAAGTTCCTAGTGCTTTTCCTTGTCTCTCTGAAACTTCTGGTGGTGGCTGGGAACCACAGCAGAGCCCGGGCACGCAGTGAGGTGCCACCCAAGGGTTCAGCAGGGTCGCGGCAAGATCCAGGGTACTTCGGTGTGAAATACATTGTCATTAGTTGTGGTTTCCCAAGCAAGTGAGTCCACTGTAAATAATTTAGCAGACTAAGTGTGCTAACAGCAGGTCATAACAGGGAGCAGAGGACAGGGAGCAGAATTTTGGATCTGGAAAGCAGGGAAGGACACTGCGATAAAATGAGATTATTTTGTTCCTGTTAGCAAGACAGGGTGGTGTCTTCACCCCCGGAAAAGGAGTCAGAGGGTTCCCATGCCCGATGGATCCCCTCTCTCCCCAGTCCCTTCCTGAGCTGTCAGCATCAGTACCAGAGGCAACTACAGGACAATTTCCAGTTGCTCTTGCTCCAAGCACTTTAATGCTGTTTAAACAATTATGCAGTTGATAAATTTTGACAAGAAGAGATAGAAATAGCCTGGGAGAGCCATGCAGTAGAAATGCTCTAAACAGATGTCCCTTTTCTCCCCCTCCTGTGCTCCCTGGGGTTCTTTATTGTTTGCTGCCAACTAAACAAGGCAGTGTTTGCATGAGTTGGGATGGTGGGGAGAGGGGAGCAAAATGCCTTATTAAAATGGTTTATGATACCATCCCCAGGGTGACGGCTGCTTGTTTTCTCTGCGCCAACAGGAGCTAAACACAGCCTGCTGAACACAACTAACAATAAACTGGGTGTCCCTCTCTCCAGCAGCTCACAGGGTACCAGACTGGGCAGCCTGGCTGCTGGTGATGCAGGGGAGTGAGAAGGGTGCATGGTGTTTACCAAAAGCAAGCGAGCAATGACCACCTGATGTTCCAAGCAGCATGGGAAAATTTAGTCTTGCTATGGGGACATCGAGCAGAGCCCAGCAATGCATGTGCAGAAACTCATGGCAGCAGGGACCAGCAGTGGCTCCCCAGTGCTGCAGTTTACCCCAGCTGAGAGAAGTTGAGGACAGAGCAACTATAAAGCCAGGGCTGGATCAGAGTCAGGTTCACAGAGAAAGCTTGATTTCCTGTGTGGCTGAGCTTGGACATGTAGGAAGAGGAGCTGGATGCTGCTATCCACCTCTGGAGGCCAGGAGATCACTCAGTGGGTCCATCCCAGGAAACCTTGAGGAGGTTAGGAGTTGTAGCTCAGACCTCGGTGCTCTATTTTTGCTCATGTGGGCTGTCTTGTTCTGAGCATTCCCAACCCTGGATGTTTTTCCTCTCCACAGTTTAAAGTGTGAGCGGCTTTGTGTTGAGCACACCCCAACTCTGCATGTTCCTTAAGGCGCAGCTTGTCACATGTGTGGCTTGTCACATGTCATGGGTGCATCCTGTCCTCTTGGTCAGGGAAGAAAGCAGAGGGCTGCAAGCAACTCTCTGCCTTTTGGTTGCTTACTGGATGCTGTGGAACCTGTGTTAGTCTGAGCCAATGCCGGCTCCTGGCAGGCTGGAGCTGTAAAATATGTTGTGTGTATGATGAACGAGCTGGGATTTGTCATCTCTCGTTGTCTTTGCAGTTGACATGGCACCATTCGTTTTTTTGGGGAATAATCAGCTTGCTGAATCCCTGCCTCTCTTGCTGAATCCCTGCCTCTCAGGGTGGGGTACACGCTGATGGTGTGGCCCACAGAGCACTTCTCCCACAGAAGTGCCCAAGACAGTATGCGCTCCCAAAACTGTCTCTTCAATGAGGTGAGAGCCCAAAGCATCCAGTGCTGCATAGGTATCTCTCTGAGCACAGAGTGGAAGGTGCTGGGCAAAGAAATGCCTGTGCTGATGTCTCTGAAGAGGTGGTGTTCTGGGGCACAACGACCTGCCTGTGCATACCTGTGCATCACCACCTGCGTGCTGCAGCATCCCTGTATGCACAGCAGTGTCGTGGCTTGGCACAATAGGTAGATGTGTTGCTTGAAAGTGTGCACTGGATTTGAATGTGCCTTTGCAAAGACGGGATGCTGGCATGGAGCACCTCTGGCTGTTGTGGGTGCATTTCTGGCTCCTAATTGATTTCCTAATGCTCATCCCTCCAGTGCTGAGTTCGTCCCTACTCTCTGCATTTGGACCCAAGCTGCTACCCTTTCCCTCTGTGCCTGACTTACTTGGGTCACCAGCCAGGTGCAGCTGCCCTCTGAAAAGGCTCTTTGGCCTCACCAGCTTCTTCCTCCTCTTCCTCTCTTGACTTCACTGAAAACCAGGAACATGGACTCCCATGCTGCACTGGTGTTATAGAGCAGCCTGCACCACACCTTCCATTCCCCTCCCTGCCAGGGAGAAGACCCCCAGCTCAGTGGAAAGCAGGGGAGTTAGAGTCTAAATAAAAAGGCAGAAGGGGAAATTAAGGCACAGACTGGGGAACAATTTTCCAAAGCTGGGCTTAAAAACCAGATTAATGATTCAGTGCCATCCTCACCCTACGAGGCTTTCCAAATGGGGTGTGTTGGGTTGGGCCCCCCCAATTCCAGGAGTCCTGGCCACTGCAACCCACCCCAGGGAAGCAGCACACTCAGATCACACAGGACTAGGTGTTTCTATATCACATACACATGTCACAGGCAGGGAGAATTCCCCTATCTCCGGCTGACCTGAAACATTGGATGAAAAATTGGATGTAAGTGGCTAGATAAGGTACAAAATCAGAACTCTGCACTCCTGGAGAAGAGAGCATGGAGGGAGGTGCTGATACCATGACCATCCTTGCTATTCACATCAATGCAAAGCAGGTGGGAAAACGCTTCTGGGTTGTTCTGTGCAAGAGCACCAGGCTGTTCCTTGCTGAAAGTGTCGGTGGTGACACCTGGCTTTTGCAAACACCACTGGCTTTGCTGGAGCAGCATAAGCACACCAACAACACTCCCATCTCCTCCAAAGGCTCAGGAGGGGAAGCACCACTTGTATTTTTAGCTGCCAAGACAGCATTCATGGATGTGATTTTTGCCATAGTGGTGCAAGGACTGCTGCGTCAGCCCACAGAGGATGCTGAGGGTTTTGTTCAGAAGTGGAAAAGAGTGGTGGGCTTTTTCATGGGCATTAAAAGGCTCACAAAGCTGCTGTGAGACATAGTCATTGCAGGCATTGCTTTGCAGCATTCCCTTCTCTTACTTCCCTGTCTCCCAGCAACTCCCAGCAAGCCTGGGGGATGATTCTCATTTGGGGTGAGCAGAGTAGCTACCTGGGACTGGTGGTGCTGTGAAGTCTCTGCTGCCACACACCTCCAGGGTGTAATTATGATGAAGAAAGCAAAACTGCAGAGAGCGCTGAAGATACCTCTTGCAGGAGGGTGCCAGGATGGAAATGCCCCAAACTGTGAGTTTGCACTGGGACAGGCTGGACAAAAAGAGGGCTCTTGGATCCAAGACTGAGCTAGCTCTGCCAAATGCTGTATACATACAACAAATACAACAGTAGCTCCTTGAAGATTGTTCCTGTGATGTTATTTAAGTGATTTGAGAAGGACCCTGGAAAACCAGGAAAGTAAAGAAGGATGTGAAGAGAGCAGTGGAACTGCCAAAATGAAAAAGACTTAAAATAGTCTTTTCAGTGCCTTCAAGGAAAGCTGGAAAGATGCCCTGACTCCCATTGGTAATTACCTCCAAGCAGGGAAGATGCTGGGTACTAAACCAGCAAGCAAAGGCATAACTAGAGCCAATAACTGGAAGCTGAGCACAACCATGTTTGAATTAGAAATGAGGCTCATATTTGTAATAGAAAAAATGATTAAGCATCGGAACAAACTGCCAAAAGCCGTGGCGGCTGCTCTGTCGCTTGTTATCTGCAGATCAAGGCTGGCTGCCTTGCTGAAAGATGATTCAGTCAAACACGAGTTATTGGGCTCAACAGAGGGGTAATGGAGGGATGTAATGGCCTGTGCAACCCAGGAGGTCAGGTGAGATGAACTAATTTTCTCCCGTGGCCTTCAAGTCTGTGAGTTAAGGAAGGTGCATTTCCCCGTCTTGCAGATTTAGCTTCGCAGTTGCTGTTTCTTTCATCAGATTATGTGACTTGGGTATTTGCTGGTGCAGAGCAGGGCTGTGAGGTAAAACCTGCAGCACAGGACGCTGTGGGGTGTTTGGAGGATGCTGCATGTCCCTCCTTAGGATAATGGCCAAATGGTGGCTTGGCACTGGGGTGTCTGCAAGGCACAGGGAAGTCAGAAAGCAAAATTTGCTAAGATGGGATGAGATGGCTCGGGTCTGAGAAAGCTAAGGAAGAAGAGAGATAGGATGGAGATACTCAAGTAAACATTAGCATGAAGGAGAGAAAGCTCCTGCAGCCCTCCTCCAAAGGAGGGATTGACAGAGAGCTTTTGATGAGGAGCTGAATGGAGATAATGTGCCTTCAAACGGCATGAACCTCTGCCTCCAGTGTGCAGACAGGAGCTTGGCACAGCACGCCCAGAAGCACTTACCTTCCTTAATGGCCAGGGAGAGTCTCCCAGGCCACCCCATTAGGAACTGCCTCCCCAGGCGAGCTGGCACAAAGTGCTTGGCCAGCTCAGGGAGCAGTTGTGCCACAGGGACAGTGATGCTGCCTCCAGCCCTGACACTCTCAGCCCATACAGCTGGGCGTAAGGCAGACACTGAGAGTACAGTGGTGCAGCACATCGTTTTGGGGTGAGACCTGGTTAGTTTGTCTCTTTCTGAAGCTGTCTAACCCCTCTAGGAGCAGGAAGAGCTATGCCTCACTCAGGGGAGGCTATGCACCTTCACATGGTGCTGTGTCCAAAGGTGCTGACACTGCTCATGAGGACACAGCCCATGGCAGGAGGAACTGGTGGCACAGGGTAGCAAATGGCTGCAGTGGGCTTGCAGGTGATCTGGAGATGTGGAGTTTCGGGGGGGTGTTGCTTGTGGGCAAAGCAGCACCCACTACCCCAGGCTCTCCACCAGCACCCTGCACGGAGAGGGCACAGTAGAGTTTATACCGGGCAGGCGACCCAGCAGAGACAGAAGAGGAGGGGGATGCAGCCCCAACACAGGGCTCCTGCTGAGCAGCTTTTCCCCGTGAAGGAACTAACACAGCGGCAACTGCTGCCAAACATGATCCAGGGCACATACCAGTATCAGTGGGAAGGAACTGGCCCTCCTGGTGTTAGGAGAGGGCCAAGTCCTGTTCACCTACCACTCGGGCAGTGCTCCCTGCTTTGCATGAAAGAGGAGCTTTGATTGCTGACATCTGTAGACAATCAGATAAGAATTAGAGTTATTCCTCTCGGCATAAATGGTATTTCTAATCTCATAATCCCTTAACATTGTTCTCACCAGGATGTGGCTGCTGCTAATCCCTGAGAGTTTGTTCTTGGGCAAATTTCAGGGAAGCCAGGAAGGTGCGGGAGGAGGGGTTGCCCACCTTCCCTCCCCTCACTCCTGGAATCCCTTCCCAGTGCAAAGCAGGCATGGAACAGCTGGTCAGGCTGCAGCCCCTCTTGCCAGCTGGAGGATGCTCATGCTAGGATAGAGGCATTTGCAGAGCGTTTTCGCCACTGCTGCAGAGTCCCCACGGGTCTTCTGTCCACATTGACCCGAGTCTGTCTCTTGGCTGATCAGCTCTGTGGAACCAACAGCAGTTCCAACCTGGTTTAGACACTTGGCTGCTTTTCGAAATCAGAGGCTGATACCTGAGGAACAGCCTGGAGCCTCTATTTCTGTGCTGAAGAGGTGCAACGAGGGAAGGATCCTGCTGCTGCAGGGCTGCAAAGTCCAAGGTCTCCAGACAGATGAGGGTTGTAGGTGCTTTGTAAGGACCCTGGGCTGCCTTTTGCCCTAATTTTGCATCTTCTTTGGGATAGAATGGGGAGAACCACTTGGATTGTTCCTTACCCCTATCCTGATGTTGGTGCACTGGTTACAGATGTGGCCTTCCATCTTGGCTACCTTGCAGGCACAGTTAAGGTGGGAAGGGAGCTGAAAACCTCTCACCATTTTCCCAGAACAGTCAGGGATTCCCAATTCTCTTGTCCCTGCTGCATCTTTCCTTCTGCAGCCCAGTCCAGCTGTGTGTGATGGCTCCAGTGGCAGGTGCCAAACCACTCCAGGGGCTTGCACCCAGCTCCCAGCAGGAGTAGGGATGAAATTCAGCCTGAGTGGTACTGGGCTCCCCTGCTGTCTGCAGCCATGAGCAACCCACCATGTTGCAGAGGTGGAAATCTGCCCTGGGCACCAACCCATCCCAATTTGCAGGAGCCAAGACAGCATTTTCTCAAGGAAGCAGCTTGCAGTTCAGAGGGCCTGGGTGTGCCAGTCTCTGCAGACATGGCTCTGTGCCTTTCCTGGGTTCCTCCTCTGTTACAGCACCTGTTGCTTCTCCTGACACTTCAGTATTTCCCCACTTCTATTCTGTAGATAGGTTAGAGAGGCAGCACAACTACTTCAGCCATATCTTGGTCATCTTCTTCATCTTGGCAAGATGAACTTGTTGGAGATGGCTTGGTAGCAATAAATACCAAACAAGTCTGCCTCTCTTCATGAGGTTTAAAGAGCCCCATGCTGGTACCACATGCCCATGGCATATGGCAGCAGGACAGCGGATGCAGGAGGAGGGTGTTTCCCTAGGGCAGCATGCCCATCACTGTACCCTCTGTGTTCCTCTCATAGCATCCTACTTGCCAGCATCCATCCTGTCTGCTGTGCTGAAACCTGTCCATCACTGCCTTTGAGTGATTTGCTACTATAGCTGCATTTTCCCATGGAGGGAGAGCTCAGATCGCTGCCGGAGCCAGGACTCCTTCTTCACGGCTGGAAGGGAAGGACAGGGCATAGTCTTGCAAACACTGTGAAACTCTGAAAAGTCCCTGGGAAGAGAGGGGTGAATAGTGTAAGTTTGTAGTGAGCCAACATAATAACTGCACTCTGAAGGGTGGCAATTGGAGAGGGAGCTAGTGGGAAACTTTGTTGTACTGGGAGATGCTAATCTTCGAATTCCTAACGGGTTTGCCCAGAAAGCAGAAATGAATAGGTTTTGCTATTCACTGGCAATTTTGGAAAAATGCCCTGGAAGTTGGAGCCAGATGAAAATTTTTGTTGAATTTTGTTAGAGAATTAAGCGCTTCTGTTCAAGATTTTGTTCATTTTATTTTTGTTTGATGAGGTTTTTAATTAAATCAGAGAGAGCTCCAAAAGGAAAAGCCCTGGAAACTCAACCTTTCATTTAAAATCACCAGAAGCAAAAAAAACACTGCTTTTGTTGTCCTGTTTCTGTTGTGAACAAACAAGCTGCACAGCACCCAAAAATGTATGAAACTTTTTGGCATGGCCAGATCCATGGTGTTCCTCGGGACAAGGTGCTGTGAGGACAGTTTGCTTCGTCCCCTAATTGTGTGGTCCCTTGGATGTAAACAGGCATTGCCTGCAATCGCTAAGAAGGGTGTGGGTCCATGGCTGTGGATGGGTGAGCACATGCAGCTTCTGGAGCTGGTGTGGGTGCAGACCTGCCAAACCCTGACACACGAGGGGTTGGAAGTAGACAGGTAAATGTGCCCATTGGCACTGGGACTATGCACCTCTGCCCCTTTCCATGATAGTCTCTTCCTCCCTGGGATGTTTCACTCTCTACAGGATACCATCCCTCTGTCTAGAATTGGGCTTTGCCCTATACCGAATCCTGGGAGAGGACCCCTGAGGTCAGGTAGACATCCCAGCCTTGCCTGGGGGACAATTTCAGCCCTGAGATGTGCCATCATACTGAAAGATGTTGGAGGGCATCACATCTGCAGCTGGAGGGCAGTGGCAACATTCCCCAGACTTTGATGACCTCCAGAAGTGGGTTGTGCCTGTTATCTCCCTTCCCACGAACAGCCCAGTCCCTGTCTCTTAAAACTTATTTAAACCAGCTCTTTTTCTCCTTGGGGCTTGGATAACATTGCTGCTCACAGCCGAAAGGCCCTCCTGGCTCCACGGTAATCAACCAGGGCTGCACCAGGAAAAGAAGATAATTAAATTCAGGCCCTTGCTTTTTCCCCATCAAGCAGATGCAGCAAGACGGCAGTCCTACAGAGACTTTATCTGGGGCAGGGGGCAGAAATTTCAGTCTTGATCTTCCCCATAGCAGCTGCTGGTATGTGTCCGCTGAGCTGGGGACCCGCTCCCCCTATCCGGCCATGCCTCGCTGGCTTATCATTTCCAATCCTATCAGAAACAAAACTGCTGCTGCTTAATGCTTCATTACAGGCTGTTATGTGTCTCCTGCACTGCCCAGGAGAGCAGCAAGGAGGGCTCTGACTCTATTTAATAACTGTTTCATGGTTCCTAATTGACAGATAAAAACGCTACTAACTCGGTTTCATCGAACATAAACCATGGGCAGGAGCAGCCGTGCCCTTCTGGAGCCGGGGTGGCAGCATGAGTTTTGATCCATTATTTTGACATGGGAAATCCATAACGTGTCTATCTGCCATCACGGTGACAAGTTTAGGCCTCACTTTTTCCCTGTGTTGGTTTTGGCTTTTACAACCTGGGGAAGCCGCTGGGGAGGGATTTGGGGAAGGGTGGCCAGGGAGGACAGAGAAATGGTGGCTGGTGCTTTATTCTCGGGGGCCGTTGCCACAAGGGTCTGCAGCACCCCTAGCACAGTGCTTGGCAGAAAGGATTGCCTTTGCAGCATGTGCCCATGAGGGATCCATGTCTGCTCACCTCAGGGCTGAGCCACACTTGTACCTGGTGGAAGATTCACCAAGACTTTCTGCTCTGGTAGAAAAGGACCTATATGGGCTCAGATGAAACAGGAGAGCATTTATTCTTGTAATTTTAAGATAATGGGAAACCAGGGTGTTTCTTTGTGCACTGTGTGGTTAGCAGGATTGCATTAGTGCCTGAGGGATTCCCTTGCCCCTTTTTGCTTGTGCAGGTGACCAAGTGACCTGGACTTCTTCCATGCGTGTTGAGAAACTGTAGGCAAAGAAACCTCTGCTCTCCCCAGCAATCACATGGCCACAAACACAGGGCCAGGGTGTGCAAATAGTAATGAAGAGTGTTGCAGACATGGAATTCAAAAGCCGCGTGCAGGACCTTTGGGATTTGCTTTGTCAGATCCCACATGAGGCCAGCACTTAAAGACTTTGGAAATGAGATTTTACAGGGCTTTCTCCTCCCATCGCAGTGTCTGGAAACTTAAATACCAGCTGGGAGTCCCACAGGTACTTGTGACTGCCAGAGGGGCTGAGTGGCACCCAGGGTAGAAGCAGCATCGCTCCTGGGTGGCATGAGCAGAGGTGGAGTTGCAAAGGGGAAGTGTTGAGGGCCTGCAGCTCTGTGCAGAGCAAAGCAAATCTGACCACCGCTGAAGGCGTGCTGGGAGGATGAGAGGTTATTAGTAATGAGTGCTTCAGGGATAACACAGAAGATACTGATTTAAATAAAAATCACCATAACAGCAGCTCTAACAGTACCCTGTAGGTCACTTGGAGTCGAATCAGAGGCTCCAGTGCTGGCACACTTGGAGCATTTCCTAGCTGCAAATATCACTCTGGAGAGAGCCAGGACTGCTGCCTGTGCTCCTGAGCAGGGACAGGGACAGGGAGGCAGGCACTGTGCCAGGGATGCCTAAAGAGACCTACTGCAGTGAGGTTAGAGGCTGGAGCTGCTGTGAGCCGTGAGGGCACACTGTGCTGTTTGCAGCACTGCCAGGAGCCACAGTGCCAGGAGCTGTGCAGGGCCTCGGCAGCCCGGGCTCTCTCCTGCCTCTAGCTTGCAGAGATTAACTGCACTGAGGATGCGTGGTTTGTGTGGACAACACAAAGGGGCCCCAGCTGAGGCTGGGGACAGCTTCAGCTCCTCATCCATGGGGGAGGAGCGGAGTGGTTTCCTTGCCACCCTTCATACCAAGAGTGCTTTTGTCAATGGGGTGTGAAGGGGTCATAAAACACTACCAGCTATCTCCATAGACAGCTAATCCATTGCTATGGATTCGTTATTAGGGAATCTGGCAGACCCTTGTGCAATTCCGTGTAGCTGGCTGTAACTCTGCTGCCATGGTACAGCCACCTGCAACATCAACTGCTCTCATCATGATACGGAGCCATGTCATGACATGCTATCGAAAAATGGAGATGAGGTGCAACATATTAGCCAAGCTGTCAAGATAAAATGAGTCTCAGCATGTAACAGAAGGGTTTCTCCGCTTCGGGGATTTTTGTACAAGGAGTTTTTAGAGTGTTTCCTCCTGATCAGTGTGCTTCCATGAGAACTGGGCATTTTGCAGTGTAAACCTCCCATGCCCTTCAGCTTTCCCATCAAATATGGGCAGACCATCTGCTGGACCTGCTGCACAGACAGCACGGGCTGCGCCAAGGTGGATCTGCATTACCAAATCTCTTGTCACTTCCTGCTCAAGGGAATTTAAACCACCTGGAACAGTTCCCTCTGGGAGGACCCAGCTTCCCCAGGACGAGCTCACAGCCTGGCTCTTGCATCGAGCAGCGTGTGTACAGCTCAATCCAGCACATTTATGCATTAAAGTGGGTGACTGGAGATACCAATCCAGCCCAGATCCTGCCCACGGAGCTGTCTTGGGAACATTACAGACCTTATCAGCATCAGCTGCTCTCTGAGGACAAAGCAAGATGGGCAAACTCACCTGCTTGGAATAGCTGCTGAGAGTGATCAGAGGCCAGGAGCTGTGGCTGGTTGCTCTCCACTGCCTTGTGACAGGGTTTCTATAGTACTGCAGTCTCTGTTTGCACTCATACTCTGCATAGAGACAGTCACTCAGGTTTAATGTTCCTGTAAATGACATGTGTGAGTTTTTTTCCAAATCAACATAACCTTCTTGTAGATGTGGAGCTCCTGGTGCAGTGCTGCAGCCCTCCAGCAGCACCCCAGTGCTCTGCAGCCCCCTCAGGGTGCTCATTTCAACATGGAAAACCCCAAATGGGGCAAAACCAACAGAGATGCAGCACAAGCAGCCAAAATCCAGCTGTCTGGGACTACACAAGTCCTGCTGTCAGTGGGTCCAAGCCAGTGGTAGTATGAGCATGGTGTCATACATTCACAGCAGGCATAAGGATATTTCCAGGACTCTTAGAGGCCAGTTTACAATGCTGGGATTCTCTCCAGCCAAACCACTTAGGTTCAGATTTCCACTAACCCATCTCGTTTCCTTATTTTTCTGAATCTCCCAGCAAAAATTAAACCATTGGCTGCTTTGACCAGCTCTTTGCCTGGAATTAAATTACTGATTTCTGACCACTGGTTGGTGGTCCTGGGCTTGCTTGTCCTAGGGAGAGGGTAGTAGAGAGTAAAAGCAAGGTAACAGAGAGTAAAATTGCACCAAAGAGCTTGGGCCAAACAAGCAGCTTTGTCCCCGAGTGTGACAAGGTGATTGACCTCAATATCCTTGTGCCATGGGAAAAGGCAGATGCTGCACAGCATCCCCTGCAACATCCCTGTGATGTGGGATTTGAGGAAGACATGGAGGCCTGCTGCTGCTGCCTGCCCTGCTGTGTAGCCTCTGCCAGGGTGCTGCTCTGAATGAATCCCTCTTTAAAGGGCAGCAGAACTCTCAGGAAAGCCTCCAGCCCTGATACAAAGACTTCCAGTGTCAAGGAATCCTCTGGAGCCTTTAGTGATCTCTTACAGGTGACAAAATGATATTCACTGTTTTTATTGGTTGAATCTGCGCAGATTTGGCTTCATCCACTTGGGTGCATGCTGGCAGGTGGAGGGTCAGGATGGTGGGGTCAAGCACACCATCCACACCACTGAGCCACAGCCAGCCTGGCTTTGCACATTGTGCCAGCACTGGGTGACAAAGGCGTTTGATGGGCACCATGTTTGCAAAGTTACGGGTCTTTCTAGCACACATGTATTGGCTGCCCTCCCTGTACAGCCATGGAAATGCTGCGGACAGTTGTGTACCCCATGTAAAGGGAAGATTTGATTTGCCTTCCCTGAATGCCTGTCTGTCCCCGTCAAGCACAACAAGAGCAGAGGCAGCCTGCTTGGCCCAGCCAGTTCCCTCCCCAGTGGTTAAAGATAGATAAAGGCAACTGAGAGCATCAGCCCAGCCCTCCAGAGAGGTGACTGTCCAGCTCTCCTTGGCATTCCTGCAGTCTCTCACCAGGCTTGGCTCCCATCAGGCTGGTGTCTCTCCCGACTCAGGGCTTGGGGAGGGCAAGATCTGCCCCACACACTTCCAGTCTATGACTCAAGTCTTCTAAATCCTGCCTTGTTTCATGCCTTGAGAGGCATCCCACGTCTTAAAGGATTCTAGCCATACTGGGGCCAACTTGCCCATCCTGGGTGTAAACCCTTAGCTCAGGCAGAGCTCAGGTGGCTTTCCTTACCAAGATCTATTGGTAGAGTTCCTTTTAATAGCATGTACGTGATGTGGAGTGGGATAAACCACTCCAACTCTGGCTGGCACGTCATAAATCTCAGGGAAAAAAATAATGCAAAGGGCCAGGAGGCTGGGGGGTGAAAAAAAGCAGAAGGAAGAGACTGTTTTCTGAGAACCCAAAGCAGTGAGGGGTGGAGAGCAGGAAAGGCAGGGTTGTACGGCTCGCTGGGGCAGAGTGTGCAGTTGTTTATACTGGAAATGAGTTTCTGTTTATTGCAAGCTATGGTGGGGAGACCACAAAGTGAACGTAAAACAAAATGGGAAGGGTGTGGGAAAAGTCAGGGGAGGGGGAGTGGGTGCCTTTGACAAACTCCAGAAGTCACGTCCAGTAATAAATCAAGCCGGGATCTGTCCCAGGACACAGGACCCAGAACATCTGCTTGGGCTGCAGGGAAGCTGGACAGGCAAGGAGGGATCTCCCAGCCCTGTCTGGGGCCAGGCAGGAGGCAGGGGCTTGGGCGACTCAGCCACCCATGGGTGCTGAGCCCGGCAATGCTCATATGCCAGCAGAGGTAGACCGAGCACCTGGCTCTACCAGGACACATGGGGAACTGCACTCAGGGCTGAGGGATTTAGCAGGCATCTTCAGTCAGCCTCTCCATCCTCAGTAGCCATCCCTTGACTGCTCTGCACCTCCATTTCCTTGTCTGTAAGGTGGCACAGGGTGCTTTTCTGCCATTTATCACTTTTCCCAAGCTTTGCAGCAAATACTGCATGGGATGGCAACTCCTGCAATGCCTCAGAGCTGGGGTATGGTGTAGGTGCCACTGGGAAGAGAGGTCCCCTGATCTCTTCCAGGGTAGCAGGAATTGATGTAATAACAGGGCTGCTGGTGAAATGAGAGACAAATCTCATGATAACCCCACTGGAGCCAGCAATGCATCCATTCCGTGTACAGACTTTGAAGGTATTAAGTGCTAAGGATTTTGATTTGACATCTGAATCCAGCTGCATTTTTGTGAGAAGCCCTTGCAGGTTACAGCTCCAGACCTAACTTTCATAAATAATCTGTTGCCTTCGGTGTAGTGCTTTGGAAGGCGTGGTGAATGTTTGTTTTGCAGATTCAAGCATTCCCCTCCTCTTCTTCCTTTTCCCCTTCCTTGGAAAATGGATCCTATTAACCACTGCAGATGACACAACACATGCCAATACATTTGCAACCCATTTGGCTCATAGCGAGGGCTGCTTTCGAGCTACAGACTTCCCCAAGGGTCCAAGTAAAGCATTGTCATGGGAAGAGAAACAAAGATTGTGTGTCTGCCCTGTGAGTCCTGGCCCAGTTGTTGACTTTCCAGCCCATATTAGTGCAGAAAGCAGGAGAGACAGCCACTGAGATGCATGTGTGAGTTATGACCTCAAAAGTCATTTGAATTTCATTATGCTGGGCCATGGTTGAGCTGCTCTGCCGTAATGCTGTGGGTGCTGCTGTGGGATCTGCTGTCCAGAAATGCCTGTGACCCACTTTCTGGGCACGAGGTTGCTGTATCACACTGATGATATGCCTCCAGCATCTTTCTGTGACAGACAAATCCCAAATCTTCCCATCAGGATCCTGGTTGGGTTCAACCTCGTGTCACCACTGGAAAGGTCCAAAACTTTGGCAGCATTGCAGCATTTCCCCACTTACTCCAGGCGTATTGCCTTCCTTCCCATGCTTCTGGTGACTTACAAACCATGGGACAGACCTAGCTGCACTGGCATTAACCCAGCCAGAGCTGCTTTTTGTGCTCCAGGAGAGGATGGTAAACTATTTGGGTAAACCCCTAGTGCTCAGCTCTGTCTGTTTTTTGCTAGCACCTCCTTGCAGCTCTCATCCTCAGCCAAGCCCTGGCTCTCAGACCCATCCTGGCTGCTCACCTCATCTCAGAAGGATTCTGAGCCATCTGTGTGCATCGAGATGAAGCATCTCCTTATTGCAGGAGGCATTTGCAGTGTGTTCCTGGTCCGTGGTGGGGCTCATGTGATGGGGCTCATGTGAGCCAGGACACCACACCATCCTTATGCTGCTGGCAAGGTCCAGACCATGGGACTTGCTCTTCACCTGTAATTTTCTGTGCAACACTTCAGAGAGCACAGCAAAATCCTTCAGTGACTCTAATAACGTTTCCCTTCAAAGCTCTAGGGTATTTCCCCCCCATCCCTGTGAAGTCACGCTTCAGGTCTGCTGAAATCCTAGCAAATACCTCCTAAAATCCCCTGGAGCCCCTGCGACAGTTTATTGAGAGTCCAGGACTGCTTGACCTTGGAGGGGGTGAGAAAGGGAGGGGAAGAATGAGCAGCCCTGTGCTTCCCTGCCAAACTACTTGATCCAGTGCTGAGCCTCTTGCAGAGACCACAACCCAGTCAAAAATCAGTCCCAGCCCATCAGTGGGGTATCTGGGCATAATGCCCTTCTCTCCCCTCTGCTCCAGGTCTCTGGGGGGTCTCCTGCTGTGCTGGGCAGTGCTGCTGCATGCACAGTGTGGTGTGTTCCCCAAAAAAGCAGGAGAATCACCTGTGGGTGGGGCCCATCCCAGCATCCTGGCTCCTTTATCCTGCCCAAAAGAGGTATGGGGATCCCTGAGTGACAACTCGTTCCCAGCTGTGGTGCTTGGTGTGAGCAGGGGGGTTGCCCACCCTGGCGATCTATCCTTCTGCTGGGGATTCCCACTGGTCCTCAGGAAATAATTAAAATATTGATAACAATATTTTGTATGAAAATAAGTGCTTGTTATTTCTTCGTTGTTGTAAGCAAATCAGAGGATGCATGACAAGCTGCTCTCCTCCATCAGGAGAGAGAGGCTGTGCTGAGCATCCAGGTTATCACTGTCAGGGCAGACTTGGAATGATGCTGCTCTTGCCACTGATCCAGTGCTGATGCACTCGGGGAAGGTGTGTTTGCTTCTGGGGTTTCATTGTTAAAAGATCATCGATAAATTACAGGGAGTCCAGAGAAAAATTGATTAAAGGATTAAAAGATAGCATATGACCTAAAGGGAAGATTAAGGGAATTTAGTGAGGTGCTTGCTGTGGAGTAGAGCTGGGGGGAGTAGGGAAGGAAGAAAATAAAAACAACCTTGCAAAGGTGGTGATTAGACCAGGTGAAAACAGTGGCTGTGGATAACTAAATTGGTTTGTGCTTCACACTTTGTTTTGCAAATTTCAGGCTCTCGGTTGAGTGGGAAGTGGCTCCCCAAGCCCCTCGAGCTGTTGGAGCTGCCCTGGCCACACATGCCATGAGTGTCCCCTGGGGTTTGCCCACTGCTGTTTGTGGGGATTTAAGCATCGAGCCAGGATTTGAGGAAGATGAACATCATTTTCATAAAGCAAAAGGCCTTTTTTTAGCTCCATTTCTTTAGGGATGGGCTGAATAATGGGACGTCCCTTGAAGCAGCCTGAGTTAAGGATGCAGCTATTACTTCCAAATGCAGTGAAGTCTGGAGCTGTGTGACTTACATCATCCCAAGGACCCCATTGCCTTAAAAAAAGAATGAGGCCAGGGCCTGAGTCAGGCCTGAGGATAAAAAAACAGACATTCATAAAGAGAGCAGTGGCCTTGAACTGTGGTGTTAGCTGAGCTGGTATCCCAGCCCACCGCATCCAGAAATGTCACACTCCTCTGGGTTTCATCCCCTTGAACAACACACTTTGGGTGAGCTGCAGAGACTGATGGTCTTCCTGCCTCCACCCCAGCACAGGGGAGGATTTAGGCTTGAGGTGGGGACACTCCCACTGTTAGTGACATGCCTGACTGGTATTTTCTCAAGGCTAGAGAGTTGGCAGCTGAGGACTGGTGTGGAGACCTCACTTCCTGTGATAAATTAGGCATCTTCCCATATACCTGTCATTAATGGACTCGTATCATCCCTGAGCAGCCAGAATAGCACCATAAACCAGAGCCATCCCCTGAGGTGTCCTTCTCAGCTCCATCCCCACCATAGTCCAGTGCTTTGATTTTCCAGGATATATTATGCAGAGGCACATATGGAGTGGGTTGGGTGGCTTCACTGGACATACTGAAAGAGGCTGGCTACTGCTGAGAGGACTTGCACGTATTCAAAGAAGGAACAGCATGGGAAGATTGTCATTTCTCTGCAGCCAGCTCTGGCATCTCTCTCGGAGGACCTTTGGCTCCAGGCCAGCTATTTTTGCAAGGTGCCTGCAGTTGGGATTTCCCAGCAGGACTGTAACAATGACCTGAAGCTGGGCAAGGTCACCAGGGCTCTTCCACACTCCCAGCATAGTCCCTGGGGCTCAGCGACAGGCACAGGCTGCAGATCAGCCCTGGAGCAGCATAGCATCTCACCAGGAGAGTATGGGGGGCAGAAAGGCAGCCCCAATGATATGAGTCAGTGACCAGGGGATGCTGAGTCTGCATGAGCAAACCCAAATGCAATCAGGATGACCAAACATGGGATGAGCAAATGGTTCCAATGCCTGTGCAGACACCTGCTGCACAGGAAGTAGTACCTTCATACAGATGCCCACTATCAGGTTCCCTGTCCCAACTGAACCCAAGGCTGAGCAGTCGGTACAGGCTTAAGGGCACCAAGGGTTCTGCCTTTTAAAGGGATGGGAGAACAGCCTGCAGCGTTTTGTCTAGGAAAACATGTGTGAGAAAAGAGGAGAGGGTGGTTTTCAATAAATGCTGAAGGAAAGGAACTTTTCCTGCAAAAGCCAGTGCAACTGCAAGGAGAAAGTGGATAGGGGGTACATCTGCTTACTAACTGCTCCCATCAGTCCCTCCTCCTAACCAGACAGGGGAATAGAAGCCCAAAAGTATCCTTTTCTCTTCTCCAGAGAGACAGAAATCTCTTACTTCTTCTTTTGCATTCCCCATGGAGTGAGAAACATGTCTGCCAGGAGGTACCTCACTGGGGTATTGCAGAGAACAACAAGGGGAAGAGCAGAGCAGAGAAGGGGATGCATCCAGACTGCATGTCAAGAGGGATGAAGAGAGAGGAGGCATTTTTGGAGAACTGCTGGCTGTTGGAGGCAGCCCACACTCCCCCACTGGGAGTGATAGCTGGTAATGTTCGTGGCTGGGTTGTTACTCAGTACATGACAAAGTGCTTATAGCTTCCCTCCAGAGGCTCCTCATGGATAAATATACAACTTCCAGGAGTTCTGGTGGGACAGCTTTGCTGAGGATACGTGGCTGCTGATGGTCCCAGTTGTGTCTGATCACACCTGGTATTTTCCCTGTCTTCTCCATCTGGAGAGAGGATGGATTGCTTTCTCGCTGCCTTTGAATAAGGTGATGGAGTGGGCAGGGGCATTGTGTGGTGTAGGTTATGCAGGGAATTTGTACCTGAAGCTGGGAAAAAAGGGAGAAGTGGATGCTGAGTTCTCTTCTGCAAACACTGCAGGCAGGGAGACAGGGGACTGACATGGCACAGACCTTCAGGGTCCCCAATACCTGCCAAAGAACCATCAAGGGCATTCCCCTTGCACAATTGAGATGAGGAAGGCGCTGCCCTCCCTCACACCAGACAGGAATGTTCCCTCTCTCTGGCTGGCAGCTTTTAGGGCTGAGCTCCTGGAGGAGATTAGATTGCCAGGGGTCTGCACAAATTTGGGCTCCAGGACTATGTGTTGCTCACAGCTGGTGTGGACTGAGGTGGGGCACAGCAGAAACCAGAGCAGTGCCAGACAGCTCTGCTTTTTATCAAGGACTACCAAGGGAGGCAGATCCTTCTCCCTGGAGATCAGGGCTGTGGTGTGCTCTCATGTGCACTGACCACAATCTGCTTGGGGTGAGGAGCAGCTGCTTGGGGAGCCCATGTGTTGCTAGGAAGCATTTTCCCCCTGCATTGCCTTGGCACAGTGCATCCAGCCTCATGTCGAAGAAAAGGGTCCCTGGAAGGAGAAATTATTTTGGCAGGGACTGGAAAATCCCGTGTAATTCATGCCCTTCAAACTTCCCAGCCATTTTATAAGGGACACACACAGCATTTGGATGGGAGCTGCAGCTCTCCTCTCCAAACCCCAGTGGAGGAAAGCCCCATGAATGTGCAAAAGCCAAGAGCACGTCAGCCCCTTGCTCAACGCGTGGGAGCTGCAGCCCCGGCGCTGCTGTGTGAGCGTGGAGACTGGCATCCTGGGATGCTCCGGTCCTGAACTGTGGGCATGGATGCGCTCTCCATCCCCGGGGCCTCCCAAGGCTGCGTTTGCCGGCACCCTCCCTCGGTTGCTGCACGGTGTCTCACCCCACACCGCTCCTCAGGTCTCCGGGAGCTGGACGGGGGCCCGGCACAGTCAATCCTAGAGCAGCCGGTAACGACGTTCGGTCATTACTGCCCGGGGCTATGTGCGAACCAGTGACCTGGCTCTGAAATGGTTTATGTTACATGCAAATCCCCTCGCAGAGGTGTTGGGGGAGGAAAGCCGGCCTCGCCGTGAACTCCCCGGGCTGGAGAGCAAACCCCAGCGCTGCTGCAAAGAACCTCCCGTGCCGGGTGCGCTGCTGTGCCGCCGCATCCCGCCTTCACGGTGCCCCCATCCCGGGGGTGCCGCACCGAGCACGGCGAACCCCGGCCCCGCTCGAGGACTGGCGGTGCTACTGTTATACACAAAACAATAATCAGCTGCCGTAACGAGGATGCAGAGTAGCTGAGCTGGCTTCCCTGCTGTTGTGCCGGCTCCAAGTAGAAACAGCTGCATTTGGTTTGGTTAAATGTTTTATTTACTCACAATTATCCCAGATAACAGATTTGCTTTCTTTTGTTCAATATTTAATATTGTTTCAGAACAAAGCTGCTCTTTGGTTTCTGGTGGAGGACAGGGGGGTTAGTGGGGACTTTCCCCTGTGATGCAGTCCCAAGTGAAGGCTGGAGGTGCCCAGCAGCCCTGCTGTACATCCGTCCCTAAGGCATCCAGCCCAGAATCCTGTTCCATGGGGGACGAAGTGAACTGCAGGAGCACAGTTAGGGTTTGGGGTGCTAGTGTGCTGGGCAGGATCTCCAAGGACTCATATGGTCATTTTCCTTTGGACAGCAATGCTGTCCAGTACCAGCGCTGCTGGACAGAGGGGGAACAAGGGGGTCTGTCATGGGTGCAGGATGCCAGATGGCTTCTCCTGCCTAAATCCCACATCTTGAGGAGCATCTCCAGAGACAGTTGCCATGCCAGCCATCCAACCCACCCATAGCTGCAGTTCTCACAGCCCCTCTTCTCTTGCTCTTTCCTCTCACAGACTGGGGCTGTGAGGCTTGCTCACTAATTTTCTGAAGCCTGGAGAGTGGTCAGGTTGAAGAGCACCTACGCTGTGCTGCAAACAGCATGGCCTCGTGCAGTGTGGGATGAAGCAAACTCCAGTGAGCCTCTTATCACACCAGGAGCTTGCCCTGCTACATGGGCTTGAAAGTGGGACGTTCCTCTCTATGAATAATGCCCTACCCAAAAATTTACAGCGTTGCCTCTTGCCGTGCTCACTGAATTTTCTGCAAGGGAAATGAGAAAATCCATAGTTTGGTTTATGAGTCCCAATCAGTGTAAAACAGGGCCTTTTAGAAATTTATCTTTTGCTGAGTTCACCTTTTTCTCCAGCACCTTCTGGGGAATAAATTCTTGCTCTTTGAGGCTGGGGAGCTGGCTCCTAGATGGTAGCAGGGTCAGGGGACTTTGGCTACAGCTGTAGCTGTCCCTGGCCCCTGTTGGGAGCTACCAGGGAGGTGCTGCATCCTATGAGTGTCAGGGCTGGGCCAGGTGCTGGCTGAATGCGGACAATTCTAGTGTCAGCTGGGATGGCTTACACTCCAGAGGGGTATGTCTTCAGTGTCTAATTTCAAGCGGGAGGAATGTCTTCCTTAAAATGTCCACTTGCTAAGGTTGGGGTGGCTTAGACTGAAAGGGAGAGACGTAAACCCTGTCTCCAACACTTGCCCAGGTAACCCAGGAGGTCAATGAGGAACAAACCCATTTCACTCTGTGCCCCTGCACTCTTGGGTTCTCTAATTCTCCCTCAAAGGAATTCTGCCTCATTAATTAAAAAACAAACAAACAAAACCATCAAACCAAAGCCAAACCCTTGCTTTATCTTTCTTGAATAAGCAGTGGCTATGAACATGATGTTCCCAGAACATAGGGAGCATCACCTGCCTACGCACCACCCCACTGCTGTCCTTTGCACCCCTTCTCATCCTCATACTTACCCAAGAACAACTGAACAAGGGGAATCAGAGCAAAATCAAAGCTTCACCTTCATCCCTTTCACCAGCAACAAAACATAGCCATATCCAAACATTTGGATTGATGGAAGGCACTGTCCCCAGCCACAGCCATGCTGCACTCCAGCGCAGGTGGTGCATGGCAGAAGGATGCTCCCCTCATCCACCTGGCAGTAAAAAATATGATTTATTCATCATTGTTTTCTTTGTTGTTTCCTACCAGCCTGCTCTACACAAACAATTTTAGAAAAGCAGCATTAGATAAATAATACATCGTGCTTGCAGCCAGCATGTGCATAACAAAAGCATCTGTGTCAATGTGCGTGTAGATGTGAGGGGTCTGCTGCTCTCGTGCACATTTGCCCACATGCTCAGTGCTGGCATCTCACTCCCAGGTGGGTCCCTGTTGTGCCCTCTGGCCTCTGCAGCTTTGCTTTTGGTCACTCATCTGCCTTTTTACTCATCAGTACATACTCACAGCCTGCAAGGTCATGGCTGTGGTGCCAAAAAAGTCAGTGGGTGATGATATGGAGGGTATGTTAGGCACAGACAAGAGATTGGGCAGCAGTCCTGCAGTGGGCACTGGGGAGAGGCCAGGATGCAAACAGCAGGAGTCTGGCAGCAAACAGCCTTGGTTCTGTGATTGTTCCCTAGCACAGAGCAGCACAGGGGTCCTGCCCATGTGCAGGCAGGTTGTGTCACAGCTGTACCTCTAGCACAAGCACATGCTGCTGCAAGGGACTCTGGAGCCTTTGCTGGTCCAAGACAGAGATGATGAGTTATGCAGGTGACCCCAAAAGCACACTATAGGCTCATTATCCCCCATCAGCCCAGCGCCTGAATGTGCCCCGAGTGCACCAGAAAAAATACCTCCTACAGAAGTGTTTGAGAGGCCTCTTAAAACTCTTATTGGCACTATTTTTTGTATCCCTCCACCTGTGGAGCAAGGCATCTTTAGTACGTTCAGCCCTCAGCAGGAGAGGAAAATTATAACTGATCCATTTCAGAAACCTCTAAAAGTGACCTAAAATAACTTTTCTATATATAAAAATGTCATGATTTTAATGTCCATTATCTCATGACCTAGCAGAGTTAGGAAAAGCTCTTGTAGATCATTTTTAGTGGTTTTTAAAATGGATTGGTCACACTTTTCCTCTGCACAGTGGGACTCAGGGTACAAGGATAACTGGGCTTTAGAGATGAGGAGGGAAACAAAAATGTGTATCTGTGCTGATGCATCGAGAGCTGTTTCATCCTCAAGGTCCACGTGTTGTGCTCTTACCAGCTGAGCAGGGGTGCTGGAGCTGGTCAAGCAACAGCTGTTTCCAGCAAACCAGAGAGACAGAGGTTAAAAGGATGCAAAACACTGGGCACTGTGTGGTTGGAAAGCCAACTCCATCCCTGCCATTAGTCTTTTGTGGGGTCTTCAGAGATGATGACCCTGGGCCCAGGTTTTGCTGCCTGTTGCAGCCCCATATTCTGCTGGAACTGCTTGAGAGCAGCATGCCCATGTGGGATACACTTGGCTCTGGTGCAGCCTTTCATCCCCTCACTCTGAGCTTTTGCAACAAGGCTGGTTGCAGCCCAAGCCTCTGGGAAGCTGCCACAGCCAGGCATTAAACACGCCAGGTTTCCAGAGAGGACATCAGCAGAGCAGAGGACATCAGCAGAGCACGTGGGAGAAGTGGCTTCCTGCCATGCGAGAGGTTAACAGACAGATTAGAGAGGGCAGGCACTGTTTGTGGCGAAAGGAAAGGAACTCTGCCTTCACATAGTTCAGCAGCTCCATGAAGTGACAGGGAAGTAAATATTTGCCAGGATTAAGGAGGCTGTGTGCAGGAGAGAAGTGCCCAAGTGGCTCATTGTGTTACTTGGGCTGGTTTTGGCGTGGGGCAGGTGCTGAGAGCTGGACATCATCTGGGGGAGAATGAAGGAGGTTGGAGCAGGACACCCCACACCCAGAAGCACTGCCCAAAGCCTCAGGGCAGAAAAAGCCTTTAAGGCTGCTCCCTTGATGGCTTTGTTTTGCTCCACTGCCTTTCTTGCTCTCTCTGTCGGCCTGATGGGCTGGCCCACCTCCAAAGACAGCATTACAGAGTGCCGGATCGATTGGAGCCTGCAATTTTATTTGCTGTCTTTAAGAGCCTTTGATGGGCAGCATGAGCTGTGCCAGCGAGCGCCTTTCATGGGAGAGGAGGGGAGAGGAACGAGGTTGCAAGACACCATGTCCCACAGGGAGATGAGGGCCCTGCCACCAGCTTGGAAAAGACAGAGTGGGCAAAAAGAGCCCTCCCAATGTACCAAGGCAGCTGAGAAGGGGCTTGCAGCCCTCTCCTCCGTGGTGCCTGGCAGTCATGGTCACAGTCACCCATGTGTTGTCGTGGTCACAGCTCCAGGTGGCACATTGCACTGGCCCTACACTCTCCTGTGGGATGGATTTACTCTCCATCAAGGTGGAAAATGGGGTAGTTGCATGACAACCCCCTCCCGAAACGCCTGTGGCTCCTGGACCGATGGCTCTTTGCAGAGATGGAGGTTGCAGGAGTGTCCCTGTGAGACAGCTTGTGTCTGCCCAGAAAGAGAGGGTGATAGCTGGGGCAAGACAGCTGCTGGGGCAGTAGCATCCCTTCAGCTGCATCTGTGCTTGAACTCTGCATCAGGAGGGCAGAGATGCAAGGGTGGTTTTGCCCCCTTCCCCAGCCTCTTCTTTCACCCCTGGCTTGCTAAAAGGCACTAGAGGATGAAAGGTGGAGTGTGCTGTGGACACAGAGGGTTGAGGCTGCATTTGGGGCCCCAGTCCTGAAGCAGAGGGCAGGATTTTCAAGGCATTCAAGGCTGTGAAAATGGGGCATCTTCAAAGGCTGCTGCAGAGTGGGCTGGAAGCAGGGGGCAGCTTGGTCAGCCCCCACCTTCTCCCAGCAAAGCAAACCTGGAGGCATGAGCCCACCCCAGCCTCCTCAGTGGAGGAATTAGCTCAGATCACAAAGAGCCATATCAGGGGTAATACTGGAGACAATGGAGGTAAATTATCCTCAGATGGACTACTAGTGACACAGTAGCAGTGCAGCATCTGGGGCCGTGCGGGTAGGATTGGATCCTGCGGGACTACAAGGATGCTCGAAAAAGCCCCTTCTGCTTCTGCCTGGCTTCCCGGCGTCTCCCGGTTCCTAGTGGGACAGCTGAGCACAAGCAGCAAATGGGCGAGACGCTCACGGTAGCATCCCTAGTGTCCCCAGCTTCTCCAGCGTCCCTAAGTAGTATTCCCAGCCCCAACCCTGTTTGCCGGGGGCCGGGCAGGTGCTGTTAGCCCACAGTGCCACCACGCGGTCACCTGGGCCCCAAAGGCTGCCCCTAAACTGCGTGCACCCCTTCAGCCCCTTCGGAACACTTCCAGAACCCCCACTGCATCCTGCAAAGGGCAATGCTGCGTTTGCCCCCCCCCTTCCCCGGGGAGGCAGGGAAAGGGTTAAGGAGCCTGCGAGGAGGAAGAGGATAGAGCTGTAGCAGGGATCAGGCCCTTATCTCTGGCCTTGCGATTAGCCACTCTGTTTTGCTGTGGAGGGTCTGCTTGAATAATTTAACTGGGAGGCTCATTAACCAGACTCTGGCCTTCGTCTGTCGGCTGAAGGCTGAAATAGCCATTAGGAGGAACACGCGGAGCGAGCAGCACAGCCTTCCCTCCTGCTGGCCCCCTCCACTCCCTCTCCCTCTCCTTCTCCTTCTCCCTGCTCCCTGACACTGCTGCCCTTGGCTCTCTTGTCATCTGCTGGCTCCCTCTCAGCCCTGCCCCAGGGGTGCTGGCAGGTGTGCAAGCCCCGTGCCTCAGTTTCCCCTCATCAGACTGTAGTAGACTCTGTAGACTCCAGCTGCAGCTGGAACTCATTGCATCCCCCCCCCCCCAACTTTTCTAGCAAAAGCCATCTTTATTTCCTGAGCCTGGGCTCTGCTGTGCAATGCTGAGCCAAGATCCCGGCATCCTGCCCTGGCAGTCTGTGCTCATGGCAGACCAGCTGGATTGGCCCTCTCCAGGTGTCTGCTGCTGCCCATCAGGGTCCTGCTCTGGTTCTGGATGTGTCCTTGAGGGTGTTATGCTAGTGAGACCTGGGTTGTGCCTAAGTGGGACCGAAGAGACCTCCCAAACACCTGCAGCTCTGCAGGGCTGCACACACATTGGGGAATTGCAAGATATGGCTGCCGGGATGCCCTGTTTTCTGTTGATGCTTCAGGTTTTGGCCTCCTTCTGGTGCAGCAAAGGCACCGACTCCTCCACCCTTTATGCCTCTGGCCCAGCAGGCAGAGGAGTGTTAGACTGGTGCACGAGTTCCCTGAACCAACATCATAGAATCATGGAATCACAGAATGATCTGGGTTGGAAGGGACCTTAAAGACCATCTCATTCCAAGCCCCCTGCCATGGGCAGGGGCACGTGGTGCACATCCAGCCCCGGGAGTGTATTTAATGGCAAGGCACTGTACCAGGGTGCTGCAGTTGGAGCCAGACTCTGCTCTTAGCAATGCAAGTGCCCAGGTACTGAGAGGAGTTGACCTCAGCATCAGGTCAGTTAAAATTTTTAACAACAAGGACGAAATGTATCAGCTGAAAGGTATCACATCTCATCCTCTGCCAGCGCTGGCCTTCGGCATTTTGCAAAGTATTTCTGCAGCTCTGGCTGTGCTGCTGCAAAGAGCAGGATGTCCAGGAAAGCCGAATGCAGTGTGGGTTTAAATTCTCTTCTGACTCTGATGTCTAGGACCAGCTAACGAGACCAGAGGAAGGCTGCTCCCACTGGGTGCTCTCATCCTGTCTCCAGTTGTCTCCTGGGAGGCAGAGCCCTGGGATGGGATGCTCTGCCCCATGCCAAAAGCATTAACACTGCTAATCTGCCTGCAGAGCTGAATTTTTTCTGCTGGTTTCACATTGTTACTCGTCATCTTGCCAGTGGTCCTTCATCCTCCCTCTAGTCTTTTGGAGGATCATCCCTCAACAAGTTTATCACTCCCCAGGGATGTGGCAGAGAAAGCTGAGAGCAGTGCAGCTTAATGGGGTCAAGAGAGCAGCACCTCCTCCTCATCAGCAACATCTCTGTTGCAGCCTGGAAGATAATTTCCCCGGGTACCTGCCAACCCCCTCTGTCACTCCATCTCTCATTAATGGTGAGCTGCCCAGGGAGAAGGGGAGCTGCTGTGCACAGCCCAGTCCAAAGTAAGGTTTCATGGGGGACCTCAGCACCATGTATGGGACAAAGACCCCCAAATACTTCCAGCAACTGATAAACACAGATCAGGCTCCCATTGCAAACTCTTTCCTCCCAGGCTGACAGCAGTAGGGTCATCCCCTTGCTCGGAACCTGGTGATAATAACCCCTCCTCAGCAGGTAATTACTTTTCTCTTTCCCTGGCAGCCCCGCCGAGGGAGCCAGTGCTGATGTGCCGATCCAACAACTACCCGAAGGGTTTCTACTGCAGCTGGCACCTGCCTACGCCCACCTACATCCCCAACATATTCAACATCTCCGTCATGTAAGTGTCTGGGAAGGGAGGGTGGCAATGGGGCGAGTTTTAGTCCCCACAGCCTGGAGCAGGTCTCAAGTAGAGCCATGAAGTCTTGGGGCAGTGAGTCTGACCTGTGCTGAGCATATGGGATCAGTGTTCCAAAAATGGAGCTGGGGAAGGATGTTTCAGGGACATACAAACCTGATGCTTGGGACTGGGGCATTGTGCCAAGAAAGTTTTGATTTCCCTAGAGGGGACAAGGAAAGTCCCCATCTCCCAGGTCCCCTCTCCGTACCTCCCAAGACATCCTCTCTGCACCAGTTGTCTGCAGTGGAGGTGGTGCCTGCTGTTTTTTGAGACATTTGGCACATCCACACACTTTCCTGCTGTAGTCTGGCTATGTTTGTGCAGCAGCAGTGTCTCTCAGCTAGAAAAGGCCATGGCATGGCATCATTCCCCCCCATGCCTGGGTTCTGGCACAGCCCTTATACAGGCTGGTGCCATGTATTATCTTCTTCCTCTCGTAGGAGAGGCAGACCCAACCCCAGCAGGGTCCCATCTTTTCCTTGAAGCCAGCGTGAGGACATTTACTGCAGTCTCTGTGTAGGCTTAGGATAAAACATCACTGATCCTCCCCAGTTTCCTGGCAGGAGGAAAGCAGCCCCTTTGGCTGTGGCAGAGGCTGGTGCATGGGGGCCCCGTGGGCTTAGTGAGGACACAGAGATGCTTACTCTGCAGCTTCCTCCAGCAGCTTGGATGCGTCCATAGGTAACAGCTATTCTCACCTCTGCTTTCCAGACACGGCACAAAAGAGATGGTCTGTGAGAAGGATGCAGTTCCCAAAAACAGGTGTCACATCAGATACCTCCAGCTCTTCTCAACGGTGAAGTACAAGGTGACTCTGACAGTCACGAATGCTCTGGGCAAAAACTACACCACTGTCACCTTTGACGAGTTCGCCATAGGTAACTTCCACGGCAACAACTGGTCTCTCCAAGGTGGTGTTGGGGTTGGCTTGTTCTGTGCTCAGCGTCACCCACTGGGGAGATGGGATGGGGAAAGGATTGGCTCTCCAAGTGGAGCCTCTTGGAGTCTCTATCCATGCATGAGATGGAGACGGGGTCTGAGCCATGCTGGCATCCTCCCCATGACCCTCTCATTCTCACGACCTTGCTGTAACTGATGCCAGCACCTGAGCATCCTGGGGGATGGCCACAGCAGCCTCCATGCTGGTCACATCAGTGACCTGGTGCCCTGCGTGGTCCCATCCCCAGTGGTCCAGATCGCCCATGGTTGCTGAGCTCCTCCCTGCTTGGGAGACTGGGAAGTGGCTGCCACGTACCAGGGCAGAGACGTGTTAAAATTGTGTGGTCCAAGTGGTGTTGCCCATCTTACCCCTCAGAGTGTCCCTAAAAGAGAGGTTTGGTGTTTGTGCTGGAAGCAGTCCTGGGAATTAGGAGTGGAAGGGAAATTAAAATGTCCCATTCACTTCCCTCCATCCTTAGTCAGGATAAAGTTCTCCCACAGTCAGCCTCCCCCAGCCCTTGCCCAATATGCTCCTAAAAACCCTATTCCCCTTTTTGCACCCCTTCACTGCCCCATCAGACGCTATGCAATGTGAGACAGGGAGCGGGAGGCTCTGGGAGCTGAGATGTCCATGTCTTGGGCTGTGCCGCAGGGATTCTGCCCAACCATGTCCAGACCCACGGTGGAGATGATGCTCTGACCGTGAAGGGCAGGCATGAACTGAGGAACTGAGTGCCAGACACAGCAAAACAGGCAGCTTTTGCCACCAGCCAAAGCCAGATTACAGCTGGTGCTGTGACATCCTCAAAGAATGGGAAAAATAGGAGAGAGTAGAGTTCAGGAATACGTTGAAAAACAATTTGCTGGTTACATGTGGCAATTACTGGACCAGAAAAACAAATAAATGAATCATTGAAGTGCAGCCAGCAGTTGGTCTTCGCCTTCGGTGTGCTACACATCCCAGTCCAGAGAAGCTGGAAGTACCAGAGTACAAGAAGAGGAGCTCCACTGGTATCCCAGATTTTCCTTTCTACTCCAAATCCTGGAAAATATTGAACAAGAAGCAAGGTGCCAGCTCTGAACAGAGCAGGATGCTTTGGGAACATTGCTAACAAGGCAGGGAGCTTAGTGGGAAAGTGGTGGAGTTTCAGTCACTTGAGTGCCTTTAAATGGAAATTGTTGTGTTTGTGGAAGATACACTCCTTAAAAATGAAGGTAACCTCCAACCTGCAGGGCCCAGGACAGCAATTAAGCTGCATTTTCCAAGTTCCTTGCATTCCCTCCTGTAGGAGTTCAGGGCATCCTCTTGTATCATCTGCATCCCACCCATGCCCTGCCTGGCTTCCCAAACATCTGGTCCTTCATCCAGCACACAAGGGTAACTCCCCTGGGAAGCACACCCAGCTGCAAGCCTCGGGCATCCCAGCACCAGCACAAGCCGGATCCAGCCCAGCAGTCTGAACTCAGCCCAGGTCGGAGGAGTGGTGAGCAGAGGCCAGTGCTGCCCCAGGCCAGCCCTTAGCATGGGTGTACTATAGCTGTCTCTTGCAAGAGTGCCTGGAGAGGTGCAGGGTGCCTGGACACATCCCAGCATTTGCAGTGGGAGGCGAGACCACCCAGCATTACCTGGCAGATGCTCCAGGATGGCACCTGGGGAAGGGGTGATGGGCTGATGCTGATAGAAAGGGTCATGTCTTGCACCCTGCCACCAGCCCTCTCCCATAACCAGTTCAGTATCTAATGGCCTTAGAATCTCCTCAGGACTTAGTATGGACACCATGGATAAGTAGCACAGAGAGGGTGGTAACAGAGTGCTGAAGAAGGCAGTCAGGAAGCTTAGCAGAGTCTTTATAGGATGAACTCTGCTGCTTCTGAACAGCAGCCACCTACCCCGAGTGGAGCTTTGCCATCCTGGTGTTTCCAGTTAAAACGAGAGCACTTTGTTAGTGCATTTCGCCCTGCAGTTTTGCCCCAGGTTGGCTGCTGTCCTTACAGAAGGTTCAGTGCCTCTTCCAGCTCCCCTCTCTGCAGCTGCAATCCAGTACTATGTTCCAGCATGGTGGGTGCTGGAGGTGTGGATGTAGCACCTGACAGGTTTTCTGGGGATCTCCACTAGCATTAGCAGGGTTGATAAGATCTCATCTTGGAAATTTTTCTGGGTTTCCCTCTGCTAAGTGAAGAGTTGGAAAACTCACGGCTCAGGGCAAAGCCGCTGCTCCGGCTCGTTGAAAAAGTGCTGAGTGGGAACATTGCAATATCTGGACACATCCCGCTAAAATGAAGAGACAGTGTCAACCAGCACCTGTGTGATGCTTCTTCTAAAACCCATGGGCTGGGGTTGTCAGAGCATGCCTTCTGTTTTTCCCTTAGCTTAGAGAAAAGCGTCATACCTTCTGCATGGAGGTTAAACTCCCGCCGTGAAGTCCTGATCTCATGCCCTACTGGGCACGGAGCAATCCGGAGCAGTGCAGGGCAAGCAGCTTTCCCTCCCAGCACCATCTGAGCCAGGAGCAGACCCTCTGCTGGGTTGGACCACCCACTCAGCCTGGGCAAGCACAAAAAGCCCCCTGGGAAGGAGTGACCTGCTTTGGTTTTTATTCCTCTCTCCTTGCTCCCTCCCGGGAGCCCACAGCAGAAAATCCCTTCCCCAGCTGCTCGGAAGATGGTCTCTAATTGAGTGGAAAATGATTGGTACTTTCTTTTGCTGTCCTGAGCCCATGCCTTGCTGGCAGTCGTGCCGTGCTGGTTATTAGCAACCAGCTGCGAAGGGTCACTCTGCTTTGTCATTTTCAATGATGACTGGAAAAGCTTTTCTGGCCCCCTGGGCCCCATCTCCCATTGGTAGGAGATCCGGGCTGCCTTCCTCCTCATCTTACTCCTGGAATTTGTTTTCATAATTACATCTTCTGCAGAAGTATTGATATTGGTAAAGGTGAGTGTGAGGAGGTTCTGCAAAACCCTATAGACATCAGCGCTCCAGCCTCAGGCAGGAGGAGGTGGGAAAGGGGCTGGATGGGAGAGGGCCGAGATGCAGAGGCAAATACCAGGGAGGAGTGAGATGGTGTGTCAGGAGTGGCCACCTCCTCCGTGATGGCTGGGACAGCGTGGGAACATTTGTGATGCTCCAGGACACAAGCCAACCTTCCTCACTTGTGTTTCAGCCCAATAACCAGGTAGCTGGTTTTTATATCCACCAGGAAAGCCAGATCACCACACAGCATCCCATCTCCCCACTTGTATCCTCGTGATCCTGGGGGAAAATATCAGAAGATGCACAGCATTAAAAGGAGGAAGGCAGCCTTGGATGGGGCCTTGCAGGCATGGGTGCCTTCCCCATGTCTGCTGCCCATGTCCTGTGTGACCTTGAGAAGGTCATTTGATTGTCCTAGCTCCAGCTCTGTGGTGATGAAGATGCAGAGCATCTCAGAGAGGCTGCACGAGCACAAACGTGCCCATGTCTGTATGAAATTTGGAGTCTTTGAACACGGGTATACAGTTGCCTAAGCAGAAGGTCAGTTCAATTCATACTACTTAGGGAGCCAGAATTAAATTACCTAGACTGACATTTGGCTAAGACATGGAGTTTAATATCCCTCTGCTCATGGAAAATGCCAGGGGATATTTAATGGCCGCAAGGGATCCATTTTAGTGCTTGTTGGAGAGATGGGTTGGGCAACGGGCTGCTCTCTGCCACAGGGTCTCGGCTGCCTTTCTTGAACTGCCACCTTCATTTTGAGGCATGTCTGACAACAGCCAGGGGCAATGGATAGCTAAAGACTCACGGTTAAGCATCAGCATGCAGCGCCTTAAAGAAAAACTGCTCTCAGATGCTCTTCTTGCACTCCAAACCCTCGCTTGGACACGGCAGCCAAAAACCAAGTGGGAAGAGCTGTGAGTAGCCTCCTGGCCAAGTCCCCTTCCCAGGAATGTCTGATGATGCTCCCTCAGCTCTGCAGGATAATATTACATCTGGTTTTATAGCCGCTTAACCAGTACTCAGCCTAATGCCCATCATCCATTATTATTATTACTATTACTGCTTTTATTACGTTACTGCCTGCAGGCCCTCGGTGAGGACAGGGCTCTATTATGCTGGCTGATGTACATCCAGACAGCCCCTGCCTCACATGTGCAGGCTGAATGAAGGCAGACAAAGGCTGGGGAAGGAGGAGCGCTTGTCCCTGTCTGGGGAGCAGGGACCCAGGAGGCTCCAGGGGATAAAGGACTCCTTCAAGGTCACATAGAAATCAAGGGGCTGGATACACCCTGTCTCCCCTTGCTCCTCAACTGGCCCCTATGGGACTAGTCCAGGTGTTTCCCATGATGTCTCTCCTAGGAGACATAGGTCTATCCTCTCTGGACAGGCTGCTGGAGGTGCAGTCACCTCTCCTGGCTGCTGTATCCCCACTGCCCTGGAGGGATGTGGCAGATTTGGCTTTGTGCTTTTGGAGGGGTTGGTACTGCTGTGCTCTCTAGCCTGGGCTGGAGTCCCGTGGATGGAGGGACACGTGGGGAGGTAGCAGGGACTGCTGGTTTTCCCATTAACCCACAGTGTTGTTTGAAGCCTTGTCACAGCCAGGAACATGTGCTTGGAGCCAGGGCAGCCTTCTTCTGTGCACCAGGAACAGTCTCCAACCCACGGGAGCCGGGCTATGGTCACATCCCTGCAAAATGGGCAGGTGACTCCCACCTCAGCATCAGGGCACCCTTTTTTCTGACTTCCTCCAACCATCACATTTCTCATTGCTGCCCAAGCGCATTTACCTTGCCCAGCACGACTGAATTTAAGCATGCCTCCAGGCTGGCATACTAAAAACCAGGACCAGGCTCCCTGTGTTACCCCAGGGAGTATCCATTACGTCCACCCCTAGGCCTGCACTTTCCTTTGCGCTTCCTCACTGCAGAGCTGCAGTTCACAGTCATCTGCATTCATTCAACCAAACAGACTTTTGTTTGCAAACCAAGCCTGCTGAGCCAGTGCTGGATTTATACTTTTCCGTATGTGTTTGGACTCCAAGTCCCTGTCGATGGAAGCTGATGTCCAGCCCGAGCCCTGGGATTCAAAGCAAACGTAGGAATTGCAGAGCCATCTGGAGTAGCTCAGCACAGCACAGCCCCAGCAAGTCCTCCTGCTGAGGTTAAAGCTGTAAATGGAAAATCATGTCCTGTCCTGCCACAGAGAGTGGTCAATGGGTGCTGGGAGAGTGGCACAAGGCACCTGTGGTCAGGCACATGAGTGCTTCCTTACCAACCACTCCCTGAGCCTCTGGGAGCATCCTCTGAGCACCAGGTGCCATGGGGATGGAGGAATGCCCAGCCCTCCTTGCACTCGCTGTGACAGAGGGAAGGTGATGGGAGGCAGGAGAGGGTGATCTCAGGGTGGTGATGAAAATGATGGTAAAGAAGGACTGCAGCAGGGTGAGTGCCAGGGTGCTGAGCAAGAAGGCTGGGGAGGTGGTGGTGGGCTATGTTTGAGGCGAAACAGGTAGCCCACCAAGGTAGTTGGGCTGTGGCTTAATTTCAGCAGCCCCCCATGGCCAAGAAAGTGTGTCTGAAAGCATCACAGGCTGGTTTCTCGTAAGAGGAGGATGCAGTAATGGTACAGGGAATGTGTCTTCCTGGAGACAGTTGCTGCGATGCCACCATCATTCTGGAGCAGGATGGCAGCGAGCAACACACACTTGACTCCACTTGGTGCACACTGGCCCCACGTCAGTGTGTGGTCCCATTTGAGCAAAGGGGGAGATGCCCTTCTTGCACAGGAGAGGGCTGCAGGCAGCAGGCAGGCAGGCCAGCGAGGGAGCAGCTCACTCACCCCCTCCTTCCTCTCTCAGGGCAGGCAAAGCCCCTGTGTGGACATCACCTCCCGCCCACAGCAGGTGAACCCTGTGGTCAGCATGGAGAAGAACTCTGAGAGCAGAACAGGAGCTCTGCTAGGCAGAAGGGGGCTCCCCATGGCCCTAGTGTTCCTGCTTCGTGCTTGGCAGTGGAGTTTGATGCTGGCATCTTCACAGGCTGCTTCTTGAGGTGGTCAGAGCTAGGGGACCATTACTCAATCCAGAGATTTTCAGGCCAAGAGGGATCCATTCACCTGCATGTGGTCATCAAAACAGGGTTAAGGGCCTTCCCAGGACATGAGGACTCACGTGGATTGCTATTCCTAGAGTGCACAGAGAGCCCTCTTCCACCTCTGGCACAGCTGTGTGCCCAGCTCCCTGTGTCCAACTCCTCCCTGGCTATGAGCAAAGGAGAAGCATGGGCGTACACACATTTTTTTAGCTTTGCCGTTTCAGTTGGGAATTTGAGCTGTCAGGATTGATCAAACCCTTGGCAAGGAACGAGGCTTGCTCTGCAACAGGCAGCGACGTTCATCACAGCCTGTCTGTGATGTGCTTCTGGCACTCTGAAAGTAACTGCAACATCAAAGCATGTTGCATAGCTCACAGCCAATTAATATTCACTTCAAATACATGTCAGGTAGCAAGAAAATATTCCTGTATCCCAAAAGCAGAGTAGGGCAGACAGAGAGAGACCTGGAGTAGAAAGTGACCAGGGCAAGCCTTCCCCTTTAGCAAATATGTTCTGCTATTGCTGTGAATGCCCCAAACCCCAGCCCCAAACCCAAGGGCTAAACTCTGGCGCATCACTCTGAAGTAAGAGGGTTTGAATGTGGGTCACACTCCCAGAAATCAACAGGTGCAATGAAAGTGCAGGATTTGGGCTTGGTGGGCTCCTCACCCTGACCTCATTAGCCCTGTCCAGGAGGGATGCTCTCTGCCCAGGCTGGGTTGTTTCTGCCAGCACTGGCACCTTCTTAATGGTGGTATTTTGAGCCAGGACAGCCATACCACTGACCTGGACAAGAAAAGGTGATTTGCATCTAATTAGTTTGGGAAAAGGATGTTCTGCCTGTTGGCTGCTATCCTTGGAAAGCACATGGTGCAAAGTCCAGCCAGCTGTGCCAAGGGGTATAAAGGAAGGATGCCACATCCAAAGCTTTACCAACCACCTTTTTGTCTTCTCTTCCAGTAAAGCCAGACCCTCCGGAGAGTGTGGTGGCCAAACCCGTGCCCAATAACCCTCGGAGATTGGAGGTATCATGGCAAAACCCCTCATCCTGGCCTGACCCTGAGTCTTTCCCGCTCAAGTTCTTCCTGCGATATCGGCCTCTCATCCTGGACCAGTGGCAACACGTAAGTGATGCTGCACTATGTGGGATGGGACAGAGCAGTGGGAGCTGGTGACTGGGAATAAGTTGCACTGTGAACAAGGTTCAGGGACGAAAAAACTGTAAAGTTATGGCCAGGCAACCTCTCTTGTCCCTTTTCTCTTCCTCTCTATCTTTTTTTTTAGTTCACACTGCCTACAAATGGCTCTGCAGGCTCTCCCTGCTTCACATTTTCATCCACAGCCCCTACCTAGTTTCCATACATATGTTCTATATAAAACTTGCCAACGAGATGTAAAAGGCATTTAAAGTATAAATGTCACCACATTTAAATGCGCCTCTGCCACATTTAGATTTTGAACTGGAGATAAAATACCTCTCGCTGTAACTCAGAGCACAGTCACGGAGTGATTGCTGCAATGTTATCGTATTTTTTACTTTTATTTCTTGTTTCTTTAAAAAAAATAGTCGGTGAAATCCTCGACAGCCCGGAGGACAGATTTCATTTGTTACTGCAGGAAGATAATGAACAGGCTTTCTTTTTTTTTTTTTCTTTTACCTCTGCATGCTGCTTGTGTGCTCGACTTGTGCAGGAAAGCAATCTGCCACTTGAGGAAAGGTGCTTCTACGCTGGCATGGCTCATCCAGCATGCCCTCTGTGCTGAGCAGGGCCAGTCGAAAGCCAATTAGGTGCTTAGTGCTTGATAAAGTATTTTGAAAAAAAAAAAAAAAAAGACAAATAGGAGGCAGCGCCTCATCCCCAGCACCTGGGAGTCAGGGAGCCAAGCAAGATTTTCTTCCAACCAGCTCTTCCTGGGGAGAGAAATGTGGGAGGGGATGGGAGGCTTTGCTCGTGTCTCTGCAAGGTGTTGGTGTCTCAGAGACTTCTTTTTGCGTCGGTTGGGTTTTTGATGAAGCAGCGCTGCAGGTCATGTTTCAAATTGCAGTGTTTCTTATGACTTTGAAAATCAGAGGGTATTCCTGATTGTTTCTCTGCCCTTTGCTTCCCTCCTGGGAGTGGGAGGGCATCTGAGGAGCATTCTGAGGGGTAAGAAGGCAGAGGTGGAGTTTCGATGTTAGTTTTCTGTAGGTACTTTTTGTCACTTGGGGGAGAAATGCTCCAAGTGTAGAAACTGTGCCAAAAGGGGAAGATTTAATGGCAATTGCTAAACTCAACATCAGTTTTTTCAAGGTGGGAAATTGTGGAAAAAGCTAATCTTTTTACCCTACCACAACCTGATCCAGCCAACTACCCTGATTTGCACCCAAAAATGGTGGAATAGCAGTGAGATATCTTCTCACCTCAACACCTCCAGGGTGGTCAGTCCCTCCATCACTGGGTATTGGGTACAGTATTTGTGGGGTCAAGCCATGACAGTTCCCTCTCCGCAGAGCCTTGAGGGGATGGTGTGGCCTGTCCATCAGTGCTCTTGGGCAGGCAGCGGTGGTGGGAAATACATGGAGGTGTTGGCAACACTGGTGGCAAGGCCACTCTAGTTGGAAAAGGCAGTTCTTGGGCATTAAAAAACCTTCATTTCTCCTGTATAAAGATATCTTGAGGTTCAGAGAGAGAGAGCTTGAGGTACCAGCAGTCATGGTGGGTGCAAGGACGGCTGGGAAGGGTTCATCTCCCAGCATTTTGAGAAGGTTCACCAGCCCTGGGTGCTGCTTTTAATCAGAATCACCTTGCAAGTGACATGCTCCTTATCACTGATGGATGGAGAAGAGTGTTTGGGGAATAATTTGCTCGGTGAACAAGTGCAAGCATTCAGCAAGTGAGGTACCAGCCTTGTTTTCTGACTCTCTGCCCTGCTGGCTGGATAATGAAAAATCTGATTTGTAGATGATTTGAGGAAAACTGCCACTATTCATCAGATGAATTATTCGCGAAGCCTAATTCAATCAGTTCCCAAACACCAGGGAATGACACTGCTGCAGCAACTGGAGCTGTTCTGGCCCCAGACCCCCTTGGCACATTCAGCCTGCTTAGCCCAGCCGGACACCCTGCAAATGCAGGCATTTGCACCCAAAAATGAACCCTACCGATGTCAGCATGCTAGGACCATGCGCAAGCCACACTGCACTCTTTGCTTGACTTATTTCTTGTTGTCATCTTGTGGGGTGTCTCTGTTCCCCCAAATCCGGAGAGGAAAGGGAAGGACATGGTTTGGGAGGGCCAAACCTAGCTCAGCCAGCCAGCTTGTCCTACGGTGGTGGTGTATTGTCTCACCTCAAAGGGACAGGTGCCCTGAGAAAGGATGAGGTGGTCACACATGCCGTGCTTGCATGGGAGTGTCTTAATTCCTGTGGAGGTGTAGGTCTCCTGCCACAAGCTGCTCCCTGTCTTGGCTCTAACTGTCCCCACTGGCTGTTGGCATGGAAAAGCCCTTCATTTTTATGCCCACACAACCTTCATGCCAACAGCAGGGCAGCTTGGGAGTTCAGCAGGGTTAGGAGAAGTCCGTGCCAACAGTCAGGAGGAGTTGGGTATGTTCTGGCACATCCCTGTGTGCTCAAGGTCCCCAGGCTGAGCCCTGTTCCTGCCTCCTCATGGCAACCCACCTCTGCATCAGCTGTGGGTTTTAAGCATCTCCTTGGCTGCCCCGTGGGAAGCCCAGCACCCCTGCAGGAGCAAACCCACAAAGAAGCATAGGAGGCTGCCCAGAGAGAGGAATATCCATGCAGGCCTCACTCACACGTGATATTTCTTGGCAGAAGAAGCATCTCCCCTTTCACCTCTCCACCTCCCGTTATCTTTGCAGGGTCTGATTTATGCACAGCACCTCGGCAGGCAGGACTGAATGAGCACTAATAGGATCAGATGGATGTTGAGCTGTCGAATACCATAGGGCCTGATTCAATCAGCGTCTGCTTTCTTCCAGGCTCTTCCTTTCAGGATTTTAATAATGCCAGGGCTTGGCACCAGAAGATGAAGCTGTCCGTGGCAGGAGCGGAGGATCTTATCGAGACTGCCACTGTGCAAGCGAGCCATAAATGCAGTTTCCCCCACCAGAGAAAGTCAGGTGATGCTTGGTCCAAGCATCCCACCCCATCGAGCAATCTCTGGGGCTGACCCAGAGGTGGGGGATACCCTCATCCCATTCCCAGCGCTTTGCAGATTGGGTTTGAGTCACAGCATGCCATTTGCACTCTCTTTCCCCTGCTCAGCAGTGCTTTTCTGCTCAGGCCACTTAGCAACTCCAGTGTTGCAGTTTGCTCTGGGAATTACGGTGAAGTCCTCTGGGAGTTATATCATGGAGAGATGATGATGATGATTTTTCACATGGGCGTGCAGTGAAGCATGTGCCAAATCGTGCCACTCCACAGCAGCTCCCTCGAATGTGGGCACAGGCATTTTGTAGCTGTTGGAGGTGCAGCCATGTCACATCATGTCACCATCATGTGGCCAAAGACTCCCCTCCACCCCACCAGCACTGAGCTCACTCTGAAACTCAAGCAACTTTAAAGTCACACTCTTCCCTTTCTGGAAGAGGGGCTGGTGGTTTCTCTGCTGCCAGTAGAGAGATGGATATTTGTAGCCTAAACAGGTTTTTTTATTCTCTCCTTTTGGCAGAATCTCCCCTTCTGTCTCCTAAATATAAAACATTAAATGTTTAGGGTATTCTTTATTTTTCTCCTGCTTTTAAGTTTGTAATTCAAGCCAGATTAGCATGGTTTCCTCTTCTGTTTTATAGCCCCATCCTGGCCCCAAGCGAGCTCTCCCAATGCTTTCAGATGTTCCTCTAATGGCTTACCTAGGCTGGAACTGGATACCCTTTCCTAATGGATTGCTAATAGCCTGTTTCTGGTTTTACAGGCTCTTTCAGTTAACTTGCAACAGCAGCGATCGCCGCACTCACACTTGTGATCTCCCCACAAGCACATCTGCACATTCACCCCTAGATGCAGGCGGGTGGCCAGACACCATTCTGAGCATCTTTGGGGAGCCCGGAGCAGGTCTTGCACCCAATTTGCTCCCATCCCATAGCATTTTCCAGAGCAGGATCTCCCCTTTTCGCAGCTTTTGGAGGGCAGTCACATGTGCTGAGCACTGATCAGCTCGATGCACATCCTGGGAATGTGGCAAGGCTCAGGAAGGTATTTCTTACGCAGCGTCAGAGCTGGTGGCCAGACTGAGGGAGGATTTCCTCCCGTGGGCTGCCAGCAATTTGCAGATGCCGTCGTGAAGTCTAATTGAACCCATTGGCCGTGCTGACAACATGAAATGTTAACGAAGCGTGAGGCGGGCTGCGCCTCAGATCTTGAGATTTGCAGTAAAAGGTCATGAGATATTTAAAGCTAATAATGTGGTTGGGTTCTCTCCTTCCTCTTCTGTTTTTGAAGCATTAGAGCCACGTTCGTGAGCATTTGCAGAGGCTGGAAACATCCTTCTTTGGAAAAGCAAGCAGAGGTGCTCCCACAGTCACAGGATTTTTAAGAACTGGGGCAAAAAGAAAGAAACGTAGACATATGTGCCTGCTCTGTCTGGGCAAATGATGGGGATTTGGGGAAAGGAGTGGGAAGTTCGTGGGTATTGCCAAATATTTAGTGTTGGGTTTGTTGGTGTGAGGACAGCATTGTCCACTGGACTGGCCTCCCTCACCCAGTGTCGGACATGGCTGCCAGGGTGGGCTCAGGGTCATCTCCCAGGGCAAAGCAACACTTTTTTGCCAAACAGGTGATATCTCACAGTCTGTCTGTTGAAGTTCCTGCCTTGGACCAGCCTGAAATAACCTGAAAATGTGAGCTAATGCATATCCTGCTGGTGATGGGCAAGGGAGAGGGACAGAGAGAGTTGAGGAGGGAAACAATCAGTGCCACTGCCTGCTACAGCAGTGTCCCCACCAGCACTGTGGCAATGTCACTTTGTGACAGACGCGCTTCTTTGCACCCATTTGCATCCCCCCCGTGCCTCTGCTGCTTCTCCTCTGCTCCCCCTCTTCATGAGGCAACCTTGGCAGGGAGGTCACCCTGAGGGAGCTGGGTTACAGCTTCACGCTTGGTAGCTTTTATTGCAGCATTTCACTCCCTTCCCCTCCTGGCTGCAAGTCAGTGATTAAAAAAGAAGAGGAAAAAGAATTGAATTAATAGGTGGGAGCAAAATGTTGAGGCTGTAATAGTGTCGCTCGCAGCTCAGTGTGGGTCAGGCAGGGCTGGAGCAGAGTGTGTCTCCAAGGAGGATGGAGGTGGGAAATGCCTAGAAATCACCTTTTCCATCCACCCTCCCCCCAGCCTCAGGGACACAGCTGAGGCTCAGGACCCGTGGCTGGTGTTGTCTGGGTGCTCTCAGGCCAGTTGAAAACTACAAGTGACCTAAAAGTCACCGAGCACCTGGCAGCTGTAAAGGTGCCACTGAGCAGCAGAGCACTCATGCATGCACTGTGTGCCTGTACTCACCTGCATGCTCACACAGCCACAGGCAGGTAGGAAGGTCCTAGCAAGCCCAGCTTTCTCTGCTCACATGCAGAGCACCCCAGGCAGGTGCCTGTGCCCTGCCATGCCAATGCACAAGCTGCTTTCACCCACAGCCCACTGTGTCAGTGTGGTGAATGCATCTGCGGGCAGATATGTCAGTGCTAGGCAGGGTTAGGGCTGTTCTGAGCACCCTCAGCATCCCCAATCCCATCTTCCCTGCAGCCACAAGTGAAAGTGAGCTCTGCCAGTTGTCACTTGGCAGAAGGGACGAGCACATCTGGAGAGAGAGTCCTGTTATTAGCAGTGTTACAGCCCCGCTTTCAAAGATGCTCTGTGTTTTGAGTTTGGAGGGATCTGTTCAGCTGCATTTGGTGTGACACAGCCCTGGCTGCAGAGGAGCCCTGTGATAGCTCGTCCTCCCAGACCCACAGCAGGGCTGAGATATGTGCACCAGCACCACAGCAGACCTTTCAGGAGGGGGTGATAGCAGGGAGCACAATTCAGACCCTGCTTGGATCCTCCACTACCTGCCTGGCAGAGAAAAATAGGAGGTCATTCACTTTTCCCAACCTTTTAATTATTCTGGTGTCCAGGTAGAACATTTTGTCTGTGGTTAGCCCAACTGATTCCTGTGGCGCTGTGGAAGGAGGAGGTATTTGGGGGCTTCTTTGTTAGTAATGAATGTCAGACCTGTTTGCTCTCCAGACATGGCTTTGAAAGGGAAAAAGTAAAACATTTCTTTTCCACATGGCAACATCTTTTCACAGGCTGCAGTGACTGTTTTGCAGTGACCCTCCTGCACTTCCCAGCAGTGGAGCAGCTTGCTTGGGGATTACAGTTTTGGTTTAGTTTGTTCCCCAGGGCAGGTGAGAGCCTGCTGAGATCCCCCTGCACTCATAGGGACTGAAGGCACCTGAAACAGCAGTGGCTTGTGTAACTGGGTCCCTGCAAAGCTCCTTGTAGCCCGGTAGCAGGATCTGGCTGCTTGTTGTGGGGAAAAGTGGCTGTGAAATCAAGCCCACTGGGGTGTCCCATCCCTATCCCACTTCCCATTTCCCCCATCATTCAGGACAACTTGAGGAGCACCCAGAGGAGGAGGAGGGTGCAAGGATGCCAGGTGCATGGCACACCTAGCTGTGCTCTTACGAGCATGTTTCCATGCATGCTGTGGGTAGCATAGGCTGTGTGAGCACATCAGCTTCACCCTACAATAGCCAGGGTGCTCCTTTTATTCTGGGGACAGCAGACTCATCCAGGCTTGATACACCTGGGACAGGTGCATGGTTTCTGTCCTGGCATGCACAGAGGTGGTGTGTCCCTGCCGTGGGACTGAGGGGTGCCAGCCCCCATCCCCGTATTGCCAGCAAAGCACGCCCTTCCTGCACTAGGAGCTGTGCTGGAAAGCAGGAGGTGTCAAGGAATGGAAGGCAGAGCCAATGCTGCCACAGGGGAGCCAGCAAACACATTTTCATGTGGGATACAGAGAAGGAGGCATCTGATCCCCCTCCACCTCCTTTCAACACGCACCAGCCCCCATCCCAGCTGCCAGGGCAGGGACGGTTGGGGTTTTCTTCCCTTCCTGACCCATCCCTTTCCAAAGGCCATCTGGGCTTCAGACCTGCCTGTGCATCACCCTATTCACAAATAATTGCTACCTGGTCCCACTGGACCAGGAGCAAAGCCCAGATGGGAACAGAACACAGTGACCTTTTCTACTGCTGGGGCACCCTGGCAGGGTGGGCTGTGGACCATGGGAGCAGGGTGGGGGGATCTCGGAAGCAGGGAAGGCTTTCTTAGCTCCTGCTGTGCTGAGCGCTGAAAGGCAGCGTCACCAGTCTGCAGGCAGAGACTGGAATGAGGGCACACATCTATGTTCTGTGTAGGAGTGTGAATGGCTCTTGTGGATGTCCCCAGGCCTCCAGCACATGTGCAGGGGGGACCAGCATGGGCAGGGGGAAAGCTGAGTGTGGGTCCATCATCTCCCCAACCTGCCCTGGATGACTGTCCCCCACTTATCAATCCCCTGGGCTTATCCTGGTGCTTGGGACTGTGGGTGGGCCCTCAGCAGATCCATAATCGTTCCAAACAGGCTGGTTGGAGTATGTGACCACGGCATGGAATGGGATCCCAGCCTCCGCTGTCCTCAGCAAGCTGTTGTCTGAATTACTGTGTTCAAGGGCTTTTTTTCATTTCTCTCTCCTCTATCTCCTCTCTCTTTCTTTTTTCTTTTTTTTTTTTTTTTTTTTTTTGCAATGCTAATAGCTCTGCATTGCACTGGCTACTGATCCCTCATTAATCTGGGCAGCACTTCACAGCCAGTTGGACTGACTTTTGGCAGGTACACAAAGGCAGGCAGCGACACGCAAACCCACCCCCCCGGCCAAAAAAATTACCATGCGCAGCCTTCCTCCAACTTTTGTCTCTGTGTGGCTGGGTCGGGGATTAAGGAATTTCTCTCTCTGCCTTTGATGCTGTGTGTCCATCCATCCCCCCACAGCCTCCCCAGTGTGTCTTCCCTGCCGTCTCTCCCTGTCTGTATCCAGTTGGACCCAGTCCCCATGTGCTTTCCCATCTGCTGTGGCACTTCTGTGTTGAGCCATGGCCTTTCTCACCCACCGTGGCAAATACTGGATGTGTCCCTGGCTACCCAGCTCAGAAGTTCTGCATCCAGAGGTCATATGTGTGGGGAGAGATGGATGATGTCGTCCATGCCTTCTCTTTTTGTCTGTTGTGTAAAGCAGAGCTTAGGGCAGCATCCTCCCAGGTCCTATAAGGAAGGTCCTCCAGGTTTTCCAGCCTGGGTCCTGGGGGTATGTTCCCCCTCGACAAACAAGGCACAGACTTGACCCAGTTGTGTCTCTGACACAACATCTGCAAACATTCAGGTTTGGTTTGTTGTTCTGGGTGGGAAGAGGCAGGAATTGCTCCCAAGGGGAAGCACTGAGCTGGCAAGGCTCTTTGGGATAGAGAAAATGCTCCTGGATGGAAAAGCAGCCTGGCCAAGTCAGTGAGACCTCGGTGGGGCTGGTCTATTGCAGCCTGCTTGCTACAGGTGTCAGAGAGGAGCCATGGGGGCTCAGAGGATGCTGAAAGACCTGGAGAAAGCCACACACCAGCTGCATAACCCCAGCATCTTTCAGAACCCTGTCTTCATTCTCTTATTCCAAGCCACCCCCAGCCTAGCACAGAGCAATCCAGGTCTGCAGGGAGTTTTCATTTCATATAATTGTCATTAAGGATTAATTTAACTTGATCACCTTAGCATTGCCATCCACATTGGTGGATGCCACTAAACAGCTCTGGGCTGACCCCATCCAGGTGGGTCCCCACTGTGTGGTGTGCACAGTGCTGTACGGGCACCCCGGCCTGCTGTGCCCACCAGCAGTACACCTGTGAGCAGTGACTGGAGCCACTGGCAAAGGCATGAATCCCAAGGTGTGGGAGGCAGGCACAGCCTCACCATGCCACAAGACTGCAGGGAGGTGCCTTGCCAATCAGACCAGGTGATTCACAACCTTATGGGTTTCCTGTCCCACCTACCCATCCCTAGGTGCTAGGGCCATGAAAGTGTGTCCCTGTGAGAAGAGGGTACAGAAATTGCCTCTGCAGCTCTGCTGGGTGCAGCAACAGGTGTGAAGAGCCCATCACGTCTGAGGATCCTGATCCATCTTGGACCCTGGTCCTGGGCTGAGGAGGGCGGGAGCTTGGTGGGGCTGGTGGGATGTGTCTTAGCCAAGACTCCCTGCATGCTGGAGGATGCACAGCCTTGTGCTGCAGGAGGAACTGGCATCCTCCTTATCTTTTCCCTATCCTCCCTTCTGTCCAGACCTTGCAAGATTTCAGTTTTCACCTATCCCATTAAGTTAAATGGCCCCGAACCATTTTCCGGCAGGATGGACTGTACCTATGCCCCCAGGATGGGAGCAGTCACCCCCCTGGTATAGATTGCTGGGGACCTGTGAGCTAACCCTTTTACCTGGTCAAGAGGCAGCACCTGTGACCCTAGGGTTGGTGCTCAGCCTTTTCAGTTTGCTGGAAACTCAGGGAGACCCTGCATGGAGCCCCGCCAGGGTCTGTGTTCGTCTGCACCCCATATCAGGCTCTGCCCAGCCAGGCTGTGATCTTGGATCCCTTGGTAGGCACCCTCAGTAACTGCCCCCATGCCAACAGGTGAGACCCTATGGTGAGACCCGTGTCACAGTGGGAAGATGTCCCCTGGATGATAGAGGTGGACTCAGGCTTTGCTGATAGTGGTTTAGTGCTTAGGCACATGCCAGCTTGGTACAAGCCTGCAGTGAAACCAGTGGCACCTCATTTGCATCCCACCAGCACCATGGGTGTCAGTCATGGTGTCAGACCCAAGTTAGTGGTGTGAAGAGAGGCAGGACCCCCATCCAGCCCCAAAATCTGCAGCAGTGAGATGGACACGCGGCTTTCTCCATGCTGCCGAGTTTTGGTAGCACTTCATGCCTTGCTGGCAGCAGGAGGACCTTTGCTCCCTGTCGGCTGTGGGGGAGACCAGTCCGGTCTGCCTCCAGATGTGCTCCAGATGTGGGGCTCCTACGGGCCCAGGCTGGGCGGCAGGAGCAGCTGGAAATGAAGAGCCCAAGGGCCCTGATGTGCTGGGCGGAAGGCTGGATGCAGCTCTAGAAGTGGGAATAGGAAAAAAAAGCTCTCACCTGGTGCAAGAAAGCAAAATTGCCCCTCTGCCTGGTAAGGGATCCTCTACAGAGACTATAAAAGCCTGGGGTGGGGAGGGAGAGGGCTGCAGTTCACATGCCAAAGGGATTAAATCTGTGTCAGGTTGTTGCATGTGCTGCACCGTGGTTTCTGAAAAAGGGCTGGTTCTTTCTCAGGGTGGGTTCCTACTTTTCAGATACTCCTGTAAGCAGTGGGGTGATGACATTGACCACACCAGGCACTGGTGTGCACCTACATCTTTGGTGTGCACATCATCCCTGTGTGTGTAAAGCCACAATGCCAAGACAGCCTCATCCCACAGGTGCATTGGCTCAGGTACCTCCAGGGCACCCCAGTGGTGCAGCTTTTCTTTCTTTGGGCTTCAAGGACCCAGCAGAAGTTTTCATCTTGCTCCTGTAATTGAACTGAGTTCTTAATCAAATTCAGCCTTTGGTGCTCCCTGGGGCAGTGGGATTCTGTGCCTGACCTTCTCTTGGGTGGCTGGGGAGGTGTGGAGGTCTCTGTGTGGCTTGCACCATGAAGTTCCTCCCATTCATGACATGCTACTTGTTCTGCTTGAGCCTGAGCCCCCAGCTGATCACTGGTGTTCAAGGATGGACTGCATCAGACACACACCACCCCCTTACCCCTCCAGCATTTTTATTATCAGTGTGTCTGGGCAGACAGACAGGGTTCAGGGCAGATAAGGGGTGCTGTGTGTCCATCCCCCCCACCCACCCATGCACAGGCAGCATAGTAGGGTGGTGAAGCTGGCAGCATGTTGGTCCTCAGTCTGAGAGATGGGGTGGAGGGCATGCTCCTGCCCTGGTCCCCTCCATACCCTAAGGACCCCAAGGCCAAGTCTGACTTCATCCCTGGAAGGTCACTTGGGTGCTGAGCCCTCCCCTTCGGTCAGCCAGGCGTGTTTGGTCACTGGTATCTGTGCCATGAGGGACCATTTCTGCTGAGCATCTACATCCCCCTGTGCTTAAGCCAAGCTCCAAGTGGATCAGAGATCCCCCAGAAGGTGTGGACACAGTCTGGGGTTAAATCACTGGACTTTGCAGCAACAAGGACAGGCTAGGCAGGACCATATGTGGCTCAGGTAGCAGTGACAACAGGACAGAGGGAATATTTTCTAGGAAAGACAGCTGGACACAACTTGATCCTTGTCCAAAGGCCCAACCAGAGGGATGGAAGCCAGGACAGTGGGATGCCACAGGCACAGGAGCAGGGTGGCCAGGGGTGTTGCTGGTGGGAAAGCCTCCTCCCAGCACTGGCAATATTGCCCAGAAAGCTTGTTGCATACCCCATCCACTGCCTGTGACATCCAAATCCCAGCTGCCCTAACATGTCTGAGGGAGCCTGCACACACATCTGTTAGTTTCTGGTGACCTCTAGAGGAAGCTGCTCCACTCAGGCACCACGAGTCTGGGAGCAGGACCGGGTCTCCAGACCTTTGGTTTTGCTGCACATGGAGCATCTCCCTTTGCATCCCTGCCCAGGGCTCATGCCTCTCCCCACAACCCCCCAGTATTTCCCAAAGTGCTGCAAAATCTTGTTAACGTCCTCTAGCTGAGCTAAACATGCTGACCACCTTCTGACCACCCTCCCCTCCCCACTGCTGCCCTCAGGTCGAGCTGTCAGATGGGACGTCGCACACCATCACGGATGCCTACGCTGGCAAGGAATACATCATCCAGGTGGCAGCCAAAGACAACGACATCGGCACGTGGAGTGACTGGAGCGTGGCTGTTCATGCCACCCCCTGGACGGAGGAGCCCAAACATCTCACCACAGAGGCCCAGATCACAGGTAAGAGCCCCTTCCCAGTACAAACAGGCTGTGCCTGCAGCCAGGATAAAAACAGGAGTCCTGGCTGAGGGACCTCCTCTCTGGCTCTGTGCAAGTTTTGTCCCCAGACAAGGATATCCCCTGAGCACCTGGGGAGCTGCAGCCCTTCACCCTACACTTTCCCTGTCAGCAGGTGCAACCATGGCCTGAGGAATGCTGACTCAGCTCACGTGGGTCCAGCATCCTTCTTGCCGGCATGCTTGGGGTGGGACGACAAAGATGGGCATTGTTTTATTATTATTATTGTTACTGTTATTCCCTTTTAGTGTTGTCCCCCTCCATCCCTCCCTCCCCTCTCCAGTCCTACCCCCTCCAGACCTCCAACCCCTCACAATGGCTCGGAGTGATGCCAATTCAAAATAAAAGCCACAAAGTTAACAAGTCTCTGTTTCTAGGAAAGAGCTGGGACTGTGTCCAAATGGGTGTTATCAGCCCTCCATTTCCCAGAAGGGATGGAGCAGACCCTGCACTGGTTCCCCTGACTCCCGTGCAGAGACACCCCCACTTTTAGAAACAGCACCCAGTAGAGCACCTGGAAGTTCAGGCAGCAGCACAGATTTGCAGTCCCCCATTCCCAGGGGGATGAACTCCCTCGAGGAGTGCAGGCACAGCTTGCAGCAGTGCTGGTGTTGGGGATTTGGTTTTGCTTTTATATCTGCCTGCATTGTGCTAAATGTAAATACCACTTCCAATGGCACCTGCCTGCTCCCTGTGCAGGCACACGTGTGTCCCTCACACACATGCCCTTTGCACACATGTCCCTGTGCATGCAGTTTGGTGCAGCCCTGCAGGGCTGGTGTGGGACACTCCAACACCAGGGCTGAGTCTCACTGTGACACCTCAGTGGAGTCTGAAAGATGTCAAGACAGACCCTTTTGCCCCTCAGCAATCAGCCCGATTTTCTGGCCAGGGGTACTCTGGTATTCTGGATGTGGCCAAAGATGCCCCAGTCTGACTGCCCATACAGGTCCTCTCTGCAATCCTGCAGCTCTGTGCAGGGACAGATAACCCATCTGGTCCAGTACAAAGGAGGACAAGCCCTGTGAGCCAGCCCAGCAGCCACAGGCATGTCTGGGATGTTCTGTGGGTGAGGGATGCTCTCTGCTGAGAGATGTGGCTCATCATGATTTCTTAGCTAAATTTCCTGTAGAGCTGGTGCTCAGAGTAGCCCGGCTGGGCAGGATGGTGATGGGGAGGGATGCCCAGCTCTGCCTGATTGCACAAGCATCTCCAAGCAGTCGGTCCACTGTCACATCAGGGAAAGTCTCATGGATCACACCATCCCTTGAATCATCCCACCCCCTCCAGCTCACTCAGCCCTAGTGTGGCATAACAGTGAGGGCAATTTGGGGATGGGACACTGCGCTATCCCCACCCACAGGAGAGCAGGGCTGCCCCTATGGGATGCATCCCAGGGCGTTCCAGCTGCCCTCGACATCCACTTTCCCTCCCTACAGAGACAACAAGCGCTAGCACCTCCTCTTTCATGGCGCCACCCACCACCAAGATCTGCGACAAGGGGGCCGTGGTGGGCAGCGGGGCCGTGGCAGTGTGTTGGACAGCTGGACTGGTCGTGGCTGCCTATAGTGTCCTCTTTATTTAGTGAGTATCTCCCAAATCAGAGGCGTAAGAGGTGGGGTGTGGGTGCAGGGGGACCCTAGGGGCTCTAGTGCGGTTGGGAAGGCGATGCTCCAGCCAGGCTGTGGCGGGCATTGAGAACAAGTAATTTGGGTTTTTCTTGCAGTTTTTTGTAAATGCACCAAGTCTGATTGCTTTTCCAAATGGATGTTCTGGTGGAGATCTCAAAAATGGCTTTTCAAACAAAGCTGGCAAAGGGGTCAGTCTTTGATGTCTCATTCTCAGCAGCCCTTCTCCCCCTCAGCTGCTGATTTTTCAAGAGGCAAAGGAACCACGTGAAAATCTAAGGCCTTTGCGTAGTGATGGAAGAAAAATTGTCTGAGCTCAGAGGTTAGAGTGGAGCTGGCAGCCTGGAGAGCCACAAAATTTCCTATTCCTCTACAGATCAGGCCTGCTGTATCATGGGTGTCCCACTCAAAAATCTTTTCATTGTACCCAAGCTGCCCAAAAACTGGGGGATGGATCTTGGTGCAGCCACCCGTGTCACCTTTGGGAGAGAAAGAACATGCCACCCATCCTTTGATGCCCCAGGAGGTGTCCAAGGAAAAGCCCCCAGTGGGAATGAGGTCCTTTGCTCCCCTCTGACTCACTATGTCACCTCACGTGTGACATTAGTGGTGGCATCAGAAGGGGCAGTGGCCTGCAGCTGGGGAAGGATGGGGAGGGTCCAGTCCTGGGAGGAGGAGGTGGAAGGGATGTGTCTGGGCACCTGAGTTCTGGGAAGGGCTGAATTTCCCCCGTGGAAAAAGATCAAATTCTCCTTGGTGTGTCCCATCGGTGAGGAGAGGGACCATGACCCTTCTCCTCCCACCTTGCAGATCTCCATCTGTCCATCCATCGCAGCCCAGTGCAGATGCTTCCCCATCGTCCACCACCGCCACCGCCCCCCGCCCCGCTGCCCCACTCCCGGGATGAGTCTCTTATCTCTTCGATTTTGCACACATTGAGGACGTATCACGCTTCTCGCCATCGCTTCGGAGGAGGACAGAGCCGCTGCCGTCCCCTGGGGAGCCGCAAAATCCTCTCCCAGCCCGGAACAAGGAGACCTTGCAAGGAGACATCCCCGTCCCCCTTTGCCCAGCAAAGTGAAGCGAGCCTGGGCCCCGTGCCGCAGCTGAGGGCCCCACTCATACAGCTAACCCCCCCACGCCAAAGACGTGCCTGCTGCCCCCCGCAGCGGTGCACCGAGAAAAGGGGATATGAAAATGGGGGGGTGGTGAGGGGAACGATGCTCCAAGCTGTGTACCCCCTTATGGCAAAAGGGGGTCCCCCAAGGACCGGACTTGCTCCCCTGAGCTCTCGACCACATGGCGAAGCTGGAGTGGTGCACAGGTCAGGGGGTCTTGGTCCCCTCCGAGGGGATGATGGATGGGACAACTGGTGGCTTTCACAAGTGTGATGGGGAGCAGGGAGCTGGCAGGGTTTTAGTGGAAAAAAAGGAAATGAAACACCAATAAAACCCTCCTGCCCCTTGCTGAGCACCTGGAGAGCTGTCCCTCCACCTCCTTCTCCGCAGCACCCTGCAGGAGCCTTTGCCACCCCCAACCCCACCCCAACATCACCCCCAAACTTTTAACCATATTGGATACAGGGAATCACCCCCATTGATGTCTTTGTCTCATTCTCCAACAAAAGCAGAATAGCTCTGCTGTTGCCTTTAGAGCTGGAGCCCTGCAGACCTGTCCCCTGCTGTCCCCCGCTGTCCCCAGATGTCCCTGTGCCTGCTCTGGTCTCCTCCCCATCCTGCCCGAAGTCCTGTTTTGTAAAGACACCTCCTCTTGCCCCTGCCTGGACCCAAGCGCAGTATTTAATACCGTACGTCCTAGTATTCCCACTGTTGACATGCTGTATTTGAATTTTTTATAGATGTATATATATAAAAAAAGAAAAAGAATCAAAAAAAAAGTAATAGAGGGGATAAAACTAAGCTCACACAGAGACAACGCACACATGCACACACACACACAGACACACACACACACACGCACCAGGAGAGACTGTCTTCATTAAATGTTCATTTCATGATGACTGGAGGCTCTGGGTGTTATTTCCTCTCTGTCTGGAGTGGGTGTTTTTGTCTGTCTGCTTCTGTGTGTCATGCTGGCTGAGATGGGGAGGACGTGGGGACAGCAGTGATGGGGACACAGACACCCTGGAGCCTGCCCTGGGGCTTGAGACCATAGCGTCATCTTTCCAGGGGGATGGGAAACACAGAAACTGGCCTTCAGGACATCCTGAGAAGGTGCAGTGGGGATACCCACTCTGGAAACCCCCCGTGATGGAAAGGGGATGGTTGTCACCACCCTGTGTGACACCCGTATGGTGATGGGGAGGCACCACATCTCCCTGTTCATGGGCCCTTGATGATGAACCCATGTGTTCCTGAGCTCTGACTGCATCCTGACACCTCTTGGACCGGCAGGAGGATGGAGGCCTGCCTGTGCCCCACTGCAGCCTCGAGGCTGGAGGTGGCACGTAGTCACAATTAATGCACTTTCCTTGTCTGATTAATAATTGCACGTTAGGAAAATGTCACTGCCCAAGATGCTCTGAATTAAACTTCCATCAGGGCAGGGCTCACAGGGACCCAGTGTGGGGGCAATGGATGCAGTAAAGCACTTAGCTGGAGTCTGTCTTCTCCCCATGTGCCTTGCTCGTGAGCACCACCTGGAGCAGAGATGCTACCAAGCTGCAGTTCATCCTGGGGGAAAAAAGCTCAGTTTTTTAGCAAATTACCTATCCAGTGCTCCACAGAATCTCTCCAGCAGGGACATGGGTGTGTGGAAGGATGGGTGCATGCCTGCATGGTGGTGAATTGATGGATGAATGGGTGGAAGGAAGGAAGGATGGAGGTGAAGGAGGCACAGCCTTGGCTCTGCAAAGCCTGAAGGCAGTACAGAGCTGGTCACTAGATCTCACCAGGCACTTGCTGTGCTTGTAGCTGTGCTGGGACTCTCTTAGAGGAGAGCTCAGTCCGATGCAGCCCTGTCTCTGGCTCGGCCATGCTGGCGGCAGCACAGCCCCACATGCTGGCTTGGTTCACTGGTTAATGTTCCATTACCAGACAACATGCCTCCGTCATTTATTAATGTTTCATTAGTGTTAAAAACATCTGGTAATTAATTATGCACTAATTATGGATTCACAGTGCTAAAAGCTGGGGTAATCTACCATAGCAGATGGCTCTTTGGGGCAGGGGGAAGGAACAGCTCTTAGCAGAGATGAAAATGTCAGGCCCAGCCCTTGCCTGGGGGAAGCAACCCAGACAGACAGATTGCCTTCATCTCCACCCCGGATCTCCATGCCTGGTCTGGAAGCATGCTGTCTCAGGTTATTAAGGAGAGGAAACCTGTCCCTCTCAAGCTGTTTCAGGGACCAAGAAAGCAATGGTCCCACTGCCCAGGGCAGCTGTATGGAGAGCCATCTGAGAATGGTGGCTTTCACACAGAGCCCCGGGCACCCTCCAGCACCTGGAATTGGTGCACAGCTTGCTGCTGGCTCTGGGCTGAGGTTCGTCAGCCCCTCCGTGGTGCCTGGTCACATTAAGCATCAGTCCATAAAGCAAGGGGTGTCATAAAAGCCCACTTGTTAAGTGCCCCAGGAATATTACGTACAGATGTGCAGAGATGTTTCAAACTGGGGAAGGTCCCAGGAGAGTGTCCCTGCCAAGCAGAAAATCCATCCACTTAACAGTATAAATCCATACAGGAAGAAAGAGGGAATTACAGTGCTCAGAGAGACCTGTGCATCACATAACCTGAAATCCAATACATCACTCGGGCGCAACGGGTCCCTGCATCTTCCCAGAACATATGTGGCAGTAAATCCCACCTTAGGTGTTGTTTTGGGCTGTTGCTGATGCGAGAGCAGCCTTGCACGGAGCTCCCCAAGCTCTGCAGGAGGGATCAGAAGTGCAGGTGGAAAGCAGGAGCTATTTCCTGGACATGAGGCCTCGTAGGAAGCAGAGAGCCCCCTTGCTTGAGCAAGGGGAATAGGACTGAATCACTGCACCTCCTGCATCCTTCCCGGAGACGGGTGACAACAGAGACTTCATCCTCCCTGACCCAATAGTCAGAGAATCTACCTGCTCCCACACCAGCCTCCCAGGAGCCTGGAGCCCCCAGAGGATAAAAAAACAGCTTGTTTATCACAAATTAGGCTAACAGGGTGGAGTCGTGTAGCCTTTGATGGGGCAGCATGCTTTGGTGGATAAAGGAGGAGCAGTGGGCACTGTGCTGTGTGTTTCCTCTCTGGCAGAGCATTACAGTCACAGGCGAGAGCAGAAAATGAAGGCAGGCTCAGCTGTTGAAAAAGCACACTGCTAGCTGCACAGCCAGACCCAAGTGTGAGAGTTTGCTGAGCCAGGTGGAAATGCCAGGTGGGATCTGTTGAGCCAGCTGGCAGAGGAGAGCTGCTGCTTCTTTGCACAGGCATAGAAGTGGTCCTCAAGGGGCAAACATCCTCCTCCATCACAACAAAAAGGAGAAGTGGGAGGTGGAAGTGAAAGCAGCAGGATCTAGTGGAAAGGTGGTCCCCAGGATGAAAGCATGAAGAGCAGCATCTGTGAGGGGTGAGGATATAGAGTCGGCTTGACTTGGAGGAGCCCAGACTCCCCCAGTCCTCAACCAGTAATGGTGTCAAGTCCAGCAAAATACAAGAGCCCACCCCAAACCACAGGATATTATAGCCATCCTTCCAGGTTATAGCCATCCTTCCAGGTCTCTCTTTCCCAGTTGCAGGAGGGATGGCTCAGGCACCAAGGTTCCCCCTTGAGGAAAGGCTCCTCTCTGCTATCCTGTAGCTTTTAGTGATTCAGCCACCACCCCACAGAGAAGCAGGCAGAGCTTCAGCTGGGGACCCTGATGGTAGAAACAACTTTGGGTATCCCTATAATGCTGTAGGGCAGAGGTTTGTAGCAACAAGAGGTGACAGATGGCCACAGCAGACCACAGATGACAGTCCTGGACCATCTTATTCCTTGGTGCCTCCAGATAAGGACTTGATGCATCTCCAGAAGAAACCATCTGTTATTTGAAGAGCCTGCTAGCAGTGATTCTCTTCTTCCTCATGTCTGTCCTGGCTGGTTCAGCATTCGTCCTGGCACTGTGTCCCTGGTCCCCAGACACCTCCACCTGCAAACTCATGCCCTCCCTCCCCACAAGGCCAGCCCTGAAAATTCCTCAACCTCCAGATGGGCAGCTCCCACCACTGCCTTCTCAGCTCCTCATTACTGTCCCAGTGCTGCGACCTCCCTGTTCACCTCCAGTCTGCCCCGGTGCCCTGACTGCTCTGGTCAGGGTGACCCACATGGATTATCTGCATCCCAAACCTCCCTGCATGCAGACAAGCAGCTAAGCACAGCCCACCCGGCTCAGCTGCAGCAGGGAGACCAGACCACACCAGGGTCCTCTAATAAGCAATTGACTCTTTTTTCCCTCCCTTTCAAGAAAAAGCCAAGCATTAATTTGGCTTCTGCCACTCTGTTTATCTAATAGCATTGCTGATTGATTGTCTTATTTATAACTCAGATCCGGTGTCTGGGCTGCTCGCAGAGACGGGGTGATTGATGGAAAGAAGACAGCCAGGAGGGGACTTAATGGAGCCATGTGGCTGAGCAGTGGAGTAGTGGCTTAGGCATGAAATGAGTGTCTCCCACAAGTCTGGGCTCCTCTCCTTCTTTCCTGCTTAGTTCCCTGGGAAGCTGCTAAGTGCTGGGAGAGAGCAGCATGCTCCCTACCCCCCTGCCAAAACCAATCAGGGCCCGTACTCAGGTCTCCTCCAGCAGCCTGGAGGAGGACAGGCCAACAGGACACAGCCAACAGGGACTTGGACTGCTTCCCAAGAAGGCATCATAGAGTCTCTGGGAAGGCCTTCCCCTTCCATTGTGGAAGGGGTAGTTGAAAGGTGTGAGACAGCCTGTTGCCTGCCCAGCCACCAGACTGCTGTCAGGACGCCTGTCCTGTCAGCTGGAAATCAGGTCCTTGCACAAGCAGATGGTGCAGAGAGAAGCCTTTCCCATGCAAGACAAAGTGGCAGCATCCTCTAGAGGTCTCAGTTTTGTCCAAAGCTGGACTGAGATGTTTGTAAATTCTAGAGAAAGTGTCTCTGTTCCTGACACCCAGTGGGCACTAATCCCAGCAGAGTTACCAACCCATGTATGAAGCACCCCATGGAGACAATCGCTGCCATAAAGCAGCAGCAAATGGGGAAGGACATGCAGTCCAAGGAGGTGACATGCTATTATTTGGAGTCATGCTGGGGATGTGTGACAGCCTGGGTATGTCCTAAACCTCCAGCCTGCGGACTCACCTCAGAGCAGCCCACCCCACAGCTGCAGGACTGGGTCATGGTCAGGAGGTGGCTCACAACTCCCCAAGAAAGCATTTGGCTTTGATCTGAACCAGAACTAAACCCTCATCTTGTCCATAAAGATCAGTTTGGGAAGAAAAAGCCCAACATATTGGTTCAGTCAAAATATTTCATTGCTATTTAATGGTCTTTATTTCATGTCTGATTGTAACAGATAATCTAATACAAGCCTCAAGCAAAGCCAAGCACAGTTGTTTCATTATGAAGGACCCTATCAGCCAGCTTTGACGTGGCCAAACCCTGCTCCTTTCCTTTTTTGTTTTTCTTCCTTTATTTTTTTTCCACGTCTGAAATTTGAGCAAAACCAAAGCAGCTTCATGAACATTGCTGTCCCAGTGGACTGAATGAAACCAGCCTGGGGTCAGGTCTCCAGCACTGGGCATATTGGTGTTCCCATCACCAGCATTAAGTAAACACTTTTCAATGCTTTATGGTAGAGTTTTATTGCTTCCAGGAGAAACCTCCCCTTGGAAAGTCCCCCTGGACCACCAGACATGAGCAGGTTGATGCACAGACCCTTTGGCTGGGGTGTCCCCAGCCGTGGTGGTCCCTCTGTGGGTGATGCCACTTATCACCTCACCATGTGCCTGGAGCTGTGGGGAGAAGGGACCAGGACAGGGCAATCCTTGCAGGATGCTGGAAGATGGAGGGGCCCCTGAGCAGTGGGAGCGGAAACAGCCTTTGATGTGGAAGCTGTCCTTTCGCAAACACAATGAGTTGCAGAGAAGTTTTATAAACATGGCTATTGTTGCTCCATCCCTTTGGTGGGAACAGATGGTTGGAGTGCTCTGTTCAGCCCCCCTTCCCTCCCCTCACTCCCTACCCCCATTAATAAAGCCCCGGCAAGTCCAGCGCCGCTAAGGTTTTCCCAAGGGGGATCAATAAATAAATGTAATAACAACAAAGGGGCCCATGCAGACGAGATTGGGTTACAAAGAGGCCTCGGCCCCCCTCCTCCTTTCCGTGTGAGAGTCACTGCGCGCAGGCACTCTGGCCAGTTTGAGGAGAGGTTCCTCCATCCTCACTGTCCATGGGAAGCAGAGACAGGATCTTCCCACTAAAAAAGCCAGGCACCACCTGGAAGTCCCCACCCTGCAGTCAAAGATGGCAGTGTGTGACCTTCATGGTCACCTTGCAGCCTTGGCCATGGGACATGGTTGGCATATAGCTCCCAGCTCCCCACCTTTGGAAGTCACCTGAGGTAGCTCTGGGAACAGGCTCACCCACTGACCCTGGATGTGCAGCTGGCAGGTACCTTCTTCTTCCATGATTTTCTGGTTACTCCAAGACCTTTCCCAGCAGGATCCCACACAGCATAGGTGCACTTGGGAACAGATGTCAAGGTTTCACCTTGGCTCACTTTTTGCCTTGCCCTTGCCTGACAACAGACCAGGCAGTTTTCTGGCCAGTTGCAAAGCACTGGTGACTCTGACCTGCTCCTCAATCATGGGGTTCTATGCAGGGCTAGGAGCTAAGGTTTGCTAGGATTAAACCAGGGCAGAGCAATCTGCAGGCAGGTTATCCTTGTGGAAACCACCAGCATGCAGCAAACGCTGCCCATGAGGCTGCAGGGCAGGATAGCAGCTTCTCCAGGAATATCAGTAGGGTTTGAATGCTGCCACAGCATCTCACCAGACTCTGGATGTTGGAGAAGTCATGCTGAGGTGCTTCATTGAGTGGCCTCTCCTTTGGGAAAGGAGGACACCAGCTCAACAAAGTTTTCCAGGGACTCATCTACCAAGGAAAGGCCTGAGCCTGGAGTAACCCTGAGGGGAGGGACTAGAGGGGACTTCGGTGATGTGCAGGAGAGACTGAGCAGAGAGTGTGATCCAGAGAGCCAACTGTGAGCCCTGATGCCACATTCCTGTTCCAGGGAGGCTGCTAGCTGCCATTGTCCAATCTCCTCCCCAGCTGGTTCCTGACGCTCCGAGATGATGGGATGCTAGTTTTATCTGTGCAGGACTCCTGCAGCTGGGGGTCAGTGGGACGAAATGTGTCTCACACACGCACATGCACGCACCACCGCCTCCCCTCCGAGCCGCCCTGGGAATCCCCTCCTCCCCCTGACCCCTCGCTCATAAAAAAATTAAAACTCTCGATATCATCTCACATAAACGTGGATTTGAGGCCCCGTCAGTCACCAGACACGTCCCACAATCTGCACTGGCTCCAGACAGCTGGAGGGGTTTGCTGGAGGACCAGAATGACTTCATGCCGCCTCCCACGTTCCGGGGGGTTACCCAAAGTGCTTGGTGTGGGGAGGGGAGCCTGGGGCTGGGAACATGCAGCCCCATCCCCACCATGTCGCCACCATGCCATGCTCTGGACCCAACAGGATAGGTGCTAGTCTGGGGAACAGCATTAGGCGCATGTAGGAAAACACGCCCGGGGTGCGGGGCTCTCCCTGTGGGCGCGAGCGAGGCAGCTGGCCCGGGCTCCGGTGCCGGTGAGGTTTATGAGGGCTGACCCCTCGCACCGAGCGCCTGGGGCAGGATAAATCCCACTCCGCCTCGGAGTGCAGGTGCAAGGGGGCTGCCGGAGAGGGGAAGGGACTACAGATGCATGGGGGATCCGGCAAGGGGGAGCTGGGGTCGGCCTCAAGCTGTGTGCTGCTTTGGGTCTATCCCAGCGGTGGGAATGGGGCCCTGTTTGCCCCAGAGCCTCCACATTGCCCTGAGGGTGCTCTTGGCAGGGCTCCCTGCATGTAGCCTACCATGGGGATGCTCAGGGGTGTGAGAAGACCTGCACCATGCCAGTAGATATGCCGTGGGATGCCCAGAGGAGACTCATGGCATTGTGGGGGTACCCATAGCATCCCCTGTGTACCCCAAGTATTTAAGTACCTGGATCCAGAGTTTTGTGACCCACATTCACCCCTGGTTTAAGTCCTATCAAGGATCTCCTAGCCACTAGAATGAAATCCTCTAGTCTCTACTCCTCCTGGTGTCTCAGCCAGGTGGCAGGAAAGATGCTGTGCCAAATGCCTCAAGGCAGGGTTCTGGTGATGTCCCCAGCCATGTGGTTCCTCCAACACTGGGACATAGTTAAGACCTACACTGGGAAAGACACCTAGAATGGACATAGCCTCCAGTCCTACAAGCACCACCCTGAGCAGTGCGTCCTGCTGGGTCTGGGGGGTGGGGAACATCATCTGTAGGGTTGACAGGGAGTTTTGCAAAAGCAACAGGGATTTCAGCCCATAACCTACCTCCCCCTATTTCATGTAGCACTGATAAGAATCCTTGTCTCAGGAGCCAAGCAGGGGGCTGGGAACCTTTCTCTGAGTGAATTATAATCATCTTTTGGAAAAAAAAATAACACAAAGCAGGTGGCTTGGCTCGAAGGTGGATAAATGCCCGTCACAGAGCACCTGACTGAAGCCAAGTGCAAACCTGCCTCTGGACTCTTTGAAGTCAGTGCATCTTCATACTCTCCATGGTTTTGGGGCTCAAACCCTCAGTGTCGGTGCTTGGGTAATTTATAGACTCATGAGGATATCCAGAAAGCTCTTTCTGTGAACCTCCTGCATCAACCCAATCCAGCTGGCCAGGTTGTGCTTGCCTCCCATGAACAGCTTGGTAAAAACACTGTACGACATGAATCATCCCCAAAAGTAAATGCTAGCATTTGGTGTCTCAATCACAGACCCAGGCAGCCATCCCCTTGATGCATGGCTACTTTTTCCTACTTGACAGGCAGCCCATTGACTAACAAATGTGAGCACCCTTTAATTACAGCACAGTGAATCACTTAGTGCTGTTTCGTTAGATATCTTATCTATTCAAGGAGCTGGAGTACTACTTACTGAGCTCAGCAGCCAAAAGTCTCTGGATTTTCAGGCCTTTAATATTCACTCTGATCTGTTCATAAGTTATTCATGGGGAGTGGGAAATGCCTTACAAGAGAACTCTCTCCAAACTGCAAGCGCTTCTGAGGCACCTCGCAATCTGCTTGCACAGGGAAAGGAGGGGAAACTAATGAATAAATGATTGTTTACAAATTATTTACTTGTCTCCACTAATTTCCACGCTGTTTACCTGGCAGCATGCTGAAGTCAGGAACAGTTAGAGAAGACTTTATCCTGGCATATCAGTGGCTGGAAGTTGTGCAGCACAGGGGGAAGAAAGCCAGTGCAGCAGAATAGCAAGGAGCTAGCTTTGGCCGGCAAAATTGGCCATTGAGTGCAGTCTTGCTTTGTCTTCACACTCCAGAAGAAATTGTTGTGCAGGGCTGTCTTTTCTGTCCTAGCTCAGTAGGATGCGTGGATTCAAGTCCAGAACCATCAAGGCTGCTGAGGGTTGTAAAGTCTATGCAAAGGACTATTGTAAAGGACTATGCTCTGCAGAAGATGTCCAGGCATTGCTAGGAGTTCCCGTTTTGTTCCCAAGGAGCCAGGGCTTTGTGGGGAAAACCAGAAGGCAGCCCTTGTTGTGACCCATGAAGCAGAGTGAGAGCTGATGGGAAGGCTGAGCTGTTTTGGCATCAACAGTGTAGGGTCTGTAAATGTGGGAACGATGGTGCTTACAGTCCGTGGTGTGACACCCCAAAAAGAAAATGACCACTCTGCCCTGGGGCAAAATCACCCCTTCAGATCATGGCTACCTGAGGCATGCAGCAGAATAAGCCTGTCCTCTCACTTAAGGCAATTTTAGGCTTCTCAGTCCTATATCAATTTAATTTCCCACAATAAACCAGAGACAGAAAATCACAGTGAAGAAGGATAGGGAGCAGGAAAATTATGTGTGTGTAGGTGTCCCTTGGGTAAGGAAAGGACAATCTGGCTATGTCAGCAGAGCAGGCCAGGCTGGGAACTGGTCAGTCTCAGCTGACTGGGCTGATATATCTTCCAGACTTCCCCATGATTCATTACCCTCCTGTTGCTCAAGGGTTTTTGAATTCCCTTCAGCTGAGCATTCAGATATTGCATCCTTCTAGACTAGGTGCTGGAGCATCCTGGGAAATGTGGCTCTGGAAGGACGCACAGGATGCTTGCAGAGTGGAGAGGGAAATGCCTCCTGAAACTTGAAACTGGACTGCCATCAACTACTGGCAAAGCTCACGTGAGGGCTTAGGGCTTGGATAATGCAGATGCAGTGTGATGAACCCACCTTGCAGACCAGTGACCCACAGAAGGCAAAGTGGTGCTGTGTATAAGGGACTGACTATGTGCACAGAAAGGACAGGAGGAAGTCAGATTGCCCAGCCTGCTTTCACTAGCCAACATAAAAAAGAATGTTCAAGACAGGACAGACTCATGCCACCAAGACCCATAAGCAGCCTGTCCACAGCACTCACAGCTGCCTGTGCCATGACCATATCCTAGGGACAGGCAAAAATGTCCAAGCTCCCAGGCTGCAGGAGACTGAGCAAGAGTGAAGGTACACCAGGAATGAGAGGGGATTTGAGATGCTCTCACCTGCAACATGGAGAGAGAAAGCTGTCAGCAGATTGCAAGTCTCCTTTGGGACCTTGTCTCTTCTGCTCCCCTCCCTGGTCTCACTATCCCTCACTCCTTCCCATCACCTCTCACTCCTTCATGCCCCAACCTGCTTGGCACTGACCCCGGTCCCTGCAGCCTCCTAGCTCTCCACTCCCTATGAGTAGCCTGTAAATCATCCTTGTACACGCATCTCCCTTGGCCTTGGGGAGAGGGAATTTATCCCCCTGTCTCAGCTGTCATGTAGACCTCCAGCTGTCAGGAGCGATCAGCATGCTCTTAATTCATTGCAAAGGGTGCAAGGCCTCTGGTTAAGGCTCCCATGCCCACTTTCCTGACAAACCTTTGGTGCATGCCTGCACTCAGGCCATGGAAACTGTCTAGGAAAATTCTCCAGTATGACTTAATTGCTGTGATTCTTAATGAGGGCACATGAACCTGGGTGCTCTGGTCAGGAAGCAGAAAGGTAGGAGGGAATTGCAGGCAGGAGATGCAGCTTGGGAGACCCAAGCATGCTCCAAGTGGTAAGTGTCTATATGATGGAGACTCTTCCAGTTCCCTGTAGAGTCCTGAATCATCCAAACTACCAGACAGCTGGTAGATGATTCAGGATTGCCCTAACACTTGCCAGTCCCTTGTCAAGTTCATCATGGAAACATGAGCAACACATCCAGATGCAAACATCTGGATGTCCAGCCCCTCTTGTCATTGGCTTGAGGAAATGGTGCAGCTGAGGAGGGAAGAGGGAGAAATGCATGGAATTGCCTGTAGGTCCCTTGCCCAGGGCATGAATCCAGTGGGGAAGGATTTGCAGCTGGGTGAGCTGGCTGGGAGCTGGTAGCAGTTCACTCACTCACATCAGCCTGCTGATCTCCCTCCAAAGCCCCCCCCTCAAGCCTGGATCTCTGGTGTGAGATGAACACTGAGCAAATACCCCCTTTTTCCTGCCACAATTACCCTCTTTAACTTTTCAACTTATCACCTGCACAGAGGTTTATAAAATTTTAAAGCTAATGGTGTCTCCAGTAATGATACTGCAGATGTACAAGCTGCATCCTGGGATGAATAAATTATAGCAGGCCGAGTAAATTGCAATGGGAAGGACAGCAGCTGCAGGATGGAAACAGATGGCTTCACCGCACACCACAGCTTGGTCTCAGTGCGGGGTACATTCCCATGGCTGGCCCTTTCGTGGTGGCCCTGAAGACCACCTGGGCACACCTGAGGCTGCAGATCCCCAGAGCAGTAGCAAATGCCGGGAGTCCAGGCAGCTGGTTGAGTGCTGGTGTGGGGCTGGGGGCTACAGTGGCAGTCTCTGGGCCACTGTAGGAGACCTGACTTCCTCCTGCTGCTCTAGGGTTTTTCATGCAGGAGGAGCTCACAGCCTCCAGGAGCTGACAGGACTTGGCAGCTTTCTTGAGGGGATGTGGCTGTGGTTTCATTTGCTGCTGAATTTCTCCCAGCAAACCTTTTCCTGCCTTTCTCCATCCCTGCATACACACACACACAGATGGTTTCCAGAGCAGGGTGGCTTATCCTATTCCTCTGCCCTATGGCATGAGGCATTCAGACGTGTGGTGAGGATGCACGTGGCGTTGTATGTTAAGTGCATGCTTGTACCCTGGTGATGTGACTAAGAGGGTCACCACAGATCAGTGCTTGGGTCCCTTCATACTGAGGGTCAGCACAGCCCCAGCTGAAGTCCAACAGTGCCACATTTCTTGAGCTCTGGTTCCAGCAAAGCTGGTAACTCACGTCACACAGCAGAGTGACAGGACGGGTCTGCCTCTGTCCCAGACAAGGGACAGGTTAGCAGGGAAGCTGTGATTCCCAGTTCAGTCAAGCCACATATCCCCTGGCTGTTTCAGTGTTTACCTTCCCCCATGCCCTTGTTCATATCCCAGAGAAAGTGATTCTGAGACAGGTAACTCCCGTCAGGGCATGTTCAAGGCTCCTCAAAAGCTGCTGCAGTCATGGCCCCAGACATTAACTAGCCTGGCCCTTACTACCAAACTGGGGTCTCAACCATGTCCCCGGGTCCTGCTGTCCCCTCTGAGGTTGTTGAAGTGCAAAGTCCTGCATGCTGGAAGGAACAACCCCATGCACCAATAGACTCCGGGAGCCACTCAGATGGAAAGCAGTTTGGCAGACAAGGACCTGGAGATCCCCGTAGACACCTAGATGAACATGAGCCAGGAGTGTGCCCTTGTTGCAAAGGAGTTATTTTAAGTTGCACTGTAGAAAGAGCTGCCAGCAGGCGAAGAGAGAAATTCCTTGTCCTCTATTCAGCACTGATGAGGACACATCTGGAATCCTGTGTCCGGTCCTGGAATCCCAGTACAAGACAGACGTAGATATACTGGAAAGAGTCCAACAAAGGGCCACAAGGATGATGAAGTGATCGGATCATGTCTTCTGCGAGGAAAGGCTGGGAGAGCTAGGATTGTTCAGCCTGGAGAAGAGGAGGATTAGGGGAGATTTGGTCGATGTATTTATTGTATTTGTTTATTTCATAAATGCCTGAGCGAAGGGTGCAAAGAGTCCAGTTACAGCACAACAGGCAATGGCCACAAACTGGAACACGGGAAACACTCTTTTATTTTGCAGGTGACCAACTACAGGAGCAGGTTGACCAATTTGATTGTGGATTCACCATCTCTGGAGTTACACAAAAGCCTCCTGGATGTGGTCCTGGTCAAACATCTCTAGTTGACCCTGCTTGAGCAAAGATGAGCTCCTGAGGTCCCTGTGAACCTCAGCCACCCTGTAATTCTGTGACTAATTTTGCGTACATTACCATTCTTGCATTACATTATAAATTTTGCATGTACTAAAATTTTTTAACTATATTTTTTTATGTGCCTGCAGGATGGAAACTGGCAAGATTACACTCAGTCACCCAGCCAGAAGAAAGATGGGCACCATTGGACGTACACCCAAGCCTCAGCCATAGAGAAATACTTTCTCAAAGCCTGTTCACATCCATGGGCTAAGGTAACCCAACCTAAGCAGGGTGGAGACGTGCCTGTGGACAGATGAGAGGAATCCCAGTCCTGACCGAGGCTGGACTCAACAGCTCCTGCATCCATTCCCAACCAGGGAAGGGAACTGTCCATGGGCCCTTGGATGGGCTCAGATACCAAACCCAGGCTAGGACTGTGCATGAGGGCCCCCTGGGATGACAAGAATCCTGCAAAAGCAACCTGGCACCAGCAGTGGTGGGGCTCACTACTTTATCAGCACCCCCAAACACTGCCTAAGTTTGGGGTCTTCGGAGCACCAGGGATGCCATCCCCAGGGCCACAGTAAGAGCAGAGCTCGGAGGGGATAGGGCAGCCGTTCTCTTTTGTGTGGAGAAAGTTTTACTGCACTGGGTAACACTGCCTAATTCCACTTTCTTTCACGGATTCATTGCCTCTTTCCAGAGTGATTGCGCAGGCGAATGTGTCCAAAAGCAGATGGATCCGCTAAGCGGTTCTTTCTTGCACATTATCTCATACAGTTTGGGTGCAATAAAACTTCCAGGCAGAACAAATCTTCAAGCTTGTGCCGTGCCTTATTTTTAGCTGTGAAGTACGTCTGTTTTAGTGCTCCTAATCCCCAGCTTGGTAGTAATTTATGGAGCAAGCTCTTGGCTCGCTTGGGCCAGAAGATTTGTAGTAAAACTTTTTATAAGTTGCAGAGATAAATCCCATGGCCTCTTGCAGTCTTGGGGGACTCTCCTCCAGAAGTGTGTTTTGCTGAGCACTCCCCAGTCGTGGGAGCATATTCAGGTGAGAAAGCATCAGATGGCCGAGAATAAACTATCCTGGGTGTCATCATGATCTGCAAATTGCCTGGAAGGGGAAATCAGGGGAGGCCATGGATTCCCCAGCCTCGAACATGCCAGAGTTATGAGCGTACCTGCTCGGCAGGAACTGTTTTCATCGGGTTGAGGTCCTTTGAAAGGTGCCCAGCAAGCCCTAGGGATGAGCCATGTAATCAGGTTGTGCCAGGCAGCAAGATGCCTGAGAGAAGAGTGTTGGCCCTGGCTTTACTGGGGTTGTTGTGATGACCAACCACTTGCTCATGCAGGGAAACCTGCACGTATGTCACCTTGGAGCTTTTAGCATGGGCAGGGCTGTGGCTTAAAAACATGGGCAGTAGCAAATATCTATTTCTCCAGTGTCTTGGACTCCCTCAGGGAAGAAATTTGCACGATGGAGTGCCGCTTTACCCTGCAGTGGAGCAGGGCACTGAGAAAAGTCAAGGAGCAGAGGAGGGGAAGGGAATTGAGACATGGGACCCCACAGCAGCCCCTTCTAGATCCCGGTGAAAACTCGGGTCTGTTGTTGGGCCCAGCTCACCCATCCAAAGGCCGTTTGTAGGAACAGACCTGGCTTTCTGGAGCTGGCAGCTCTCAGATTTATCCTGTTCCCTGTCCCTGAGCCTCGAACCTGAGCCCAAGTGGGAGGCGCTTGGGTTTGGTCCAACAGCTGGGGAGGGACCTGCTGTGTAATTACCGTGGCACATCCCAGCGGGGAGGCCTGTGACTCTCTCCATCTGCACTCCGTGTTCCATGGGCTGGCATTTGCTTTGCAGAAGTGTTTAGATTCACGGAGGCCCATTTCTTCAGGTACCTCGTATTCCCAAGAGCACTTTTTCTGAAGAGTGGGAATGTTTCCAGAAGCCATAAAGGAAGGAAGGTCGAATCCAGGGAGGAGATGCTGCAATTCTACACAACTTTATAACCCAAGCAGGTATCAAGGTTAGCTGCGGTTGATGGGTAGATGATCTCTGGATGCGCTAGCTCCTCCAAAAATGGAACAACCTTCTCTGTACTTGGCATAGAATCACGCAATCATAGAATCATTTGGGTTGGGAGAGGCCTTGAAGTTCTTCTTATTCCAATCCCACTGCCATGGGCAGGAACATCTTCCATGGGTGGGGACACCTTCCACTGGACCAGGTTACTCAAAGCCCTGTCCAAACTGGCATTGGACACTTCCAGGAATTGAACATCCACACTTTTCTGTGGGCTCTTGAATAGGACAGCCCTCCAGTGCTGTTGCCTGCTGTTACAGTGGGGAGGATGGGTCTTTCTCAAATGTTTTGAGGTAATTGAGTCAAGGATAAAGTTGTCCAATGCCCAAATTTAGTGCCTTAGCGTCTGTTTGGTGTTCCTTGGCAAACACAGAGATCAGAGTCAGTCCCTTTTGGGTGCTGATTGAGCTGGGCTGAGCAGGGGGATAGTCCTGAGAGGTATCCTCACACAGTCCTGGCTCACTTCCCAGAAATACAGTTAGTCCAGTTCCAGTGTCCACCAGAGATCTTTTTCCTGTGAAGAAAGTCCTTCAGACACTGTCTGGAGCTTGGAAATATAGGAAAATCCCCTGTGCCTTCCCATCTTTAATGAACAGTGTCTTCAAGGAGGAATACCTGCCAGATCAGCAACAGGATCCTGCACAAATTCCTACCTGCTCACCCTCCTGAATGCCTGCTGCTCCCTCTGACAGCTCACAGGTCACACACCCTCTGCCCTGTCACCTTCGCCAGCCTCTTTCCCCCTCCCTTGTCAGAGCAATGCTGGTCTCCTGTCACACTGGAGAGGCTTCTGTCATCCTGGGCATCCTCTCCTCTGCTTCACAGGGATCTCTGGGGGCACTGAGCCTGGACAGATCCCAACACCCACAAGATTTTTGCCAACATGGAAACACTTCTAGCATGGACACAGTTCCAGTCCCTGTCCCCAGTGTTGTGCAGAGAGTTGGCCTGCTGGTGCACAGGGCAAATTCTGGGTGAGCAGGGCTTCCCACACAGCTCCCAAAAAGTTGACTTTCTTTTCAACTTTTCTCATGTCTCTTCGCCATTTTCAACCTGTTTTTCTCAGTGAACAAGCAAGCACAATTCACACAGCCCGAGGAAAGTGACAGCTGGAGCCCTCTGCACCCACCCAGGATGGTCACTGAATCTCATCCACCAGGGGGAAAGGGGAAAGGAGATAATATGTTTCCCGAGCCAGCAGCAAGAAATTGCAGCAGCTCCGCTCAACCCGAGCAAGCTGGAGAGGGAGCACCGGGCAGGGGTCCCCAGAGGGACCTGTGCAGAGAATCGTCAGCAAGCAGGTGTGCAGGCTCTGGTCTGTTCCTACTCCTGCTGCTGCTGCTGCTGCTGCTGCTGTGTGTCAGCGGTCTGTGCTGCCCTCGCACGGCTGTGCGAGGCTCCTCCAAATCAACCAAATGCGCCCATGGATCCAGGCTCTGCTGTTCGGATACCACAAAGCCTGCAGGACAGACAGCCACGGATTTACTAACACGTGCCACCGCCCCGCTGGTGAGAGAAATGTCTGCGGGGACCACCGCGTTGGTGACGCTGCCTGGGAGCTGCAGCAGCTGCTCTGCACTGGATCAGCTCACGCTGCCCCTCAGTGAGGGACAGAGACACCCCACAGGGGGCAATTTTCCCCCTGTCCCACACCACCCTCTCACACTGATTCCAAGAAAGAGGCCCAGACCAGCTTCCAGCAATAAACCCATATAACCTATCCAGACAACGAATTCCGGGGACTTAATTGAGATAGTGGTTTTATTACACAAAGCATAAATCCCTCTTTTCTTGCCACAGACCTCTTCACTTTCCCTACTGCTCCCCTTGTCCCCGTGTACACCCCTGCCATGCCGTTCCTGCAACTGCAAATTGCACCCACTGCTCCACAGGTGTCATTTCTCACAGGGAGCAGGTACAAATCCAGTGATGCACAGTGAAACATCAGATTTCCTTGATGTCTCACACAAACCCCCAGCCCACAGCATCTCTTCCTGGTGCAGGAGTGGCTGTTGCTCCCTCCATTTCTGTATGCTTGGGCTGTTCTCCATCTAGACCTGTCCTTGCTCAAAGGATCCTTGCCATTAAATATTAAGATCCTCATTTTTCATGGTGCCTCTAACCTCAAGGTCCATCCTCTTGTGACCCTTGCCATAGAGACAGATGACCTGGATTGTGCTGCTCCTTCTCTCACAGGTGCCCCACCTTACTTAGAGTCAAATGGAGCAGCAGCAGCTCAGGAAAAAATTGTCAAACTGGATGCTTTTGCCTTTTTCCATATTGGAAAGCTGCTGCATCCTTGGAGGATGCAAAGTTCAAAACCATGGTAGAATCTTGAATGGGGATGGGGCATGGCTTGGCCCATCTCAGGAAATATCTGTCTCACAGACATCCGCTGTGCTCTCTGCCTGTCCCTGAACCCAAGCACGTTCCTGTTCTGTCTGGGACAAGAGCTTCACGCCTGACAGCCCACACAGTACCACTGCCCTTCCCACTGCAGTTCTCCTGACTTTTTTCCTTCCAAAGCTTTGACTTCTCGGAGTATTTTTTTCACTCAGAGGAAAATCTCCTAACAGATATCCCCAAAGCTCTGACTGTTTCAGGGTCCCACTGCAATGGGTAAAGGCCCTGAGCACCAGGGACCCAGGAGATGTGGAGCATGGAGGAGAGATGTACCTGTCACCTGTTGTAGAACAAACCACCATGAAACTGCTACTTAAAAGGGGTTTGGCTTATAAAAAGAGGGACTTTTCACAGAGGGAGACAGTGATAGGACAAGGGTGAATGACTTTAAACTAAAAGAGGAGAGATTTGTGTTAGATGTTACAAAGAATATTTTTGCTGTGAGGGTGGTGAGGCACAGGAATAGGTGGCCCAGGGAAGAAGTAAATGCCTCATCTCTGGATGTGTTTTGACCCTCTGGTCTAGTGAAAAGCGTACCTGCCCAGGGCAGGGGGTTTGGAGTAAAGCAATCTTTAAAGTCTTTTTCAACCCAAGCCATTCAGAGGTTCTATGACACCCCTGGGTCTATGTTCTATGCTCTATGCTCTATGTTCTATGACACCTCAGTGCTCTTTGTCATCAAGGGGGAAGGAGCAACGATTCGAAGCCTGATGTGTCAGCTCCTGCCGTGACTTTCTCGGCAGTGAAAGTGGGGACACGGAAGTTCCAGTTCGATAGGTTGGAGTTGCTGGGTGCTGTGGAGCAGGGAAAGGGTCAGAGGGGTGCGAGCGTCAGGTCTGCAGCAGTCTGGGAGCCAGAGGAGGCAGATGCCGGCGGGAAGAGAAGCTCAGACCTTGTCGGCAGCCGGGAGAGGGCAGCCGCAGCCCGAGCAGCAGAGCCGGGAAGGCTGCCTGCATCCCGGGCCTCGGCGGGGACTGCTCCTGCTCCCCCTCAGCCGCCCAGCCCTAGATGAGCACGTCGTGGTCCAGCCTGGGGGCTGCTGCTACCCCCGGGATGTGCACACATCGGGCCCATGCCCGTCCCCAGGGTAAAGCCCCTCCAGCAAAACCACTATGTTATGGAGCAGGATGGAGGGCTTTGAGCACTGGGCTCTGAGTTCCCCTATCTTGCCCCTATTTCCCAGCTCTGCTCCATGCTGCAGCATCACCCAGAGTGCCAAGGCATGGATAGACCTGGGCTTATGGGGGCAGGAGCAGTGGGACTTTCCACATTAGCATAAAGATTTTTCCTATCCCATGTGGGTCACAAATGAGGAGCAGCGTCCAGGAGCAGGTGCTCAAGAAGAGCCCCCATCCTGCCCGGATTCACAGCCAGCAGCAGGTCCCAGGATTGGCTCCCCTATAATTTTGCACATGGGGTGTCAACATCCCAATGCACAGAAGCAGCACCAGGGCAATTAGTGGAGCTGGTCCAATAGGCATAGCAGAAATATCTGCATCCAGAAAAGCTGGGAGTCTCAGGAACAGCAGTATCTCAGCTCTGCTAAGATTTACTGGGTACAAGAACAGTTATTCTACTGTGAGATTGAGGAACAAGAATGTGAGTGTTATATCTCTGGGTCTGAACAACAAAAAGCCAGCCTGTAGTCAGTCACTAATAGCTTCAGGAAGCAGCCAAGCCTTGTCAGTGGGCAAGGTCTCCTTGTGCAGTGCCCAGGAGGCGGCTCCATGGGCAGCATCCAGATGCTGAGGGCTGGCACCAAGGAGATGCTACCTAGAGCCAGAAGGGAAATCCACCCCCCAGAATATTCCTGTTTTTCCTTTGTAAATAAAATCTCATGTTCCACATCTTTGGGTTGGTTTTCGTTGGTTGGTTGGCTTTTGCTCGCTATCTCACCCTATAAATTTAATGTCTTCAGAAAGTGAGACTCAAATATTGCTATGGTGCTTCAGTGAATCTCTGCCTGGACTTTCTTTTGGTGAAAACCACACAAACTTAAGATGCCTAAATACAACAAAACTAATATCAAGCTCTTAAAATCCACCTTAAGAAGCAGCTCTCTTTCCCCTTCACTCTCTGTGACTCAAGCCAACCATTTCAGACCAAACGCTTTGTCCTGTTCAGTAGGCTCCAGCACTTGGCTGCCTGTTGTGGGAGGAGGGCTGCCAAATTGCCCAAGGTTTCAGGAGCTGGCTCACCTTCTCCTGTTTATCAGCTCACTAGCATTTTCTCCCTTTAATAGCAATGCAATCCAGCAAGCCATGTGACTCTGTGGGGACCAGGAGCTCTCTGAGCACTGGGAGGTTTTGTTTCATGTCCCCAGGTTGCTGGCTGGTGATTTTGGACTGAGCTCCCTAAATGCCAGCCCAGCCCTTGCTGCTGCCAGTCAGGTTCTGGCAGAAGAGCAGTTCCTATAAATAGCCACGTGTATAATGTTGCCTGTCTCTGCTTCACCCTTCAGCTGTGAGTTTGCCCATGCCTCGCAGCATGCAGCCTTTCACATGGTGCCTCCCGGGTCCTTGCAGTGCACAGTGGTGGGAGAACCTGGGATGGCTCAAGTCCCCATTCAGGCACCTGTTCCCAGCCCCACACAGAGAGATTCCCAGTCATCAACAGCCTCCCAACCTTAAACTCCACCCTTCAAGCCACCACAGCCACCACCATGGTGTCCTCTCTAGGAGGAGGACCATCCAGCAGGGACGGAGCAGGCTGTGTGGAGCTGCTGGCCACAGGCAACAAACATCTTTGGTCCTGAAAGCCCAAAGAGTGAATGAGTCCAGTCTGCATATTGCAGTGGCAGCTGGGCAGTGTTCCCCAGTGGCAGCTGGTCAGTGTTCCTTTGGGGGTGACAGGGGTGACAGAGATGGATGAAAATCCCTGGAGCAGAGATGCAGCTATGGACTAGATGCACTACTGTTTTGCAGAACAGGAGGGAAGAGCCAGGGAAGATGCAACCAGACTGGGACATCCAAGTGTTAGTGCAGGTAGTGACTGTGTCATGCCATTGGGCTGGGCATCCATCAGCAATTTATTCTGGCATGGACAGTTCTGGGACAAGCCCCCCTGCTCTCAGACACTATGATAACTGCATGGCACCAAGCATCCTGCCATCTCACTCCAGGACAGGACTGCTCCCAGCTCCAGGATAGCAATATGAATCAGAGCAGAGCAGGGCTGGCAGGGCGGGAACTGTACTGCAGCACTTGGGGGTTTTGCTACCTTCATTTCACAGTGTGGGCAGCCCAAGCTGTGACCATAATAAATAAAGTGACAGCCAGGGAGCAGAGCTCTCTGGTTTCCTGTACACCTCAGGCTGGCCAGGGTAAACACACAACAAGCCTGCACTTCAGACGGGGCCATGCCCACAGCACGTCAGCCAGAGCCCGGACACACGCCAAGCCAGCCAGAGCAAAGCCACTGAGCAGGAGACTTCACAGGACAAGTCCCACACAAGGCAAATAGGCTGGTGCTGAACAGTCTCATTGCCCCACAGTGCCCTGCACCTAGCAGACACCTACACCTCTGGAATGGTTACTTATGTCTCTAGGACGTCAGGGACGGTCACTGGAGCTGGCTTCCAGGGCATATGTGTGCCCCATCCATGCCCAGGCTGCATGATCATGGAGCATCTTCAGACAGGCAGCACTGAAATGGGTTCTGGGGCAGGAGAGGCTTCACGCCATCAGCCAGCCCTGCACACAAGGAGGCACACCCTTTGGCAATTCCCTCTGCCCAGAAACCATGAAAGGACACCATACATTGCAGATGCACTCATCTCCAGTCCCCACAGTCCTCTACCATAGATCCATCTGCTCCCCTTGCATTATCCAGGCAGAAATTACAGTAAGTGCTAACTCATCCAGCACGGCTGAGAACCAGCGTCCCCATTCCTCAGCACAACATCATGAGGTGGCACCTGCACATCAGCATGACACATCTCGCTTCAAGTTTGGCCCAATTCCAGCTCTCAAGCCTATGAGTCCAAACCTCCCAGTTTCTTCTCCCAATCTAGCACATGGGAGCCCAGTTCATGGATGTGCCTGCTTCTTCCTGGCAGAGCTCAGGACATCTCTGAGCAGGTAGTCAGGCAAAGCTGTGGACTGGGAGGGAGGGCAGCACACAGCTCATATGGCCCCAATTCAGCTGGTCCTGCATGGGTTTGTGGTAGTGTAATATAACCCCCAGCCATCTGCTCGCATGTCCAAGTCTTGATCTGTCTGGACAAGAGCTGGCAGCTTCCTCTCTGGCCTCTTCGCTCAGAGAAGAGAGAGAGAGAAGAAAGACCCTAGGCTCCCCAGATTCTCTCCTTATGGGGAGCTGAAAGGGGGACTAACTGCTGGATGGGATGCTGCTGCAGACAGCCTGGAACGTGTCTTTTTGGAAGTTCTTGTGCCACGGCAGAAAGGAGGAGCTCGAAGTGTGCGAAGCTCAAGATCCTCTTCTGAGCCTGAGGATGGGGTAGGGGAATGGCTGCAATGTCAGAGCTTCCTCATCAGGGAGATGCAGAGGAGTCCTGCCCCAAGGACTCCAGGGTGCATGCAGGTCCCCCGAGTGCGCTGCTCACCAGCAGACCCCGCACCACTGACAAACCTCCTTCTTCACCCAACGCTGCAGCTCTCTAGCTCTGCTCAGAGATGGAGTCCCAATACACACCAGGTCCTCAGTACACCCCTCCTCCCGGCACACCACTGGGGTGTCTGCCAGCTCCAACTCCCAACACAGAGACCCCTATAAATCGAGCTCTGCTCTTAACTTCCTACCCCCAAAGGCGGCCCCAGCCCTGCGGAGCCAGGGGATTCCCCGGATCCTCAGCTCGGCTCAGCTCTCCAGCACTGCAACAGCGGAGAAAGCAGCGCGTGGCTCCCCGCCAGCGCTGGCGCCAAGCAGCCCAGCTCCCGGCGCCCTGCGAGCACCACGAAGTGTTGAGAAAAGCTCAGGGTCTGCTCCCGGGGGAGGACCCACGGCCAAATGCACGCTTGCAGCCCGCCCAACTCCGCTCCTTCCCGAGGAGCTGGCTGATCCTGGAAGATGCTCAGTGTCCCTCAGCTCACATGGACTGTGGAGTGCAGAGCAGCGTTAGGAGGCGGGAAGGGGAAAGTGAGAAGCCGGATGGAGGAAACCTCTCTCTGCTTGGGACCAGCCTGTCCCCCGGATCCCAAAATCCTCATGAGCCACTAGCTGAGGGTAGATGTGAGGAGGCTGGTGGGACCAGACTCCTTCTGCAAAGCACCTGAGAGGCCATGTGAGCTGACTCAGGGAGGGATATCCCCAGCCCTGGCACTGCCCCAGCTCTTGTAGTGCAAGCGGGATGGATCTGGCCACATGTGGCTGGCGAGGCAGTAGCCCAGGCCACGAGCAGATGTGCTGCACTGGGCTATTGCTCGGGTGCTGTGGGCACCAAGCCTCAACCACAGCTGAGCACAACACCTGCAATGCAGCCCGGAGCTGGTGCAGTTGCTGGCATGGGCATGCTCACCCCACACGGCCTCCACCTCTCCCAGAGTCCGTTATGGGATTTTGATGGGAGAGCTGGGACAAAGGAAAACATCAGTTTATTACCACAGGGATAAGAGGAGGTGGGATAACTCATGGGCGTGTTTTTGTGGGGTTGCAGAGATATGAAAGGACAGCAGCAGGCAGTCGTTTGTTACTGTGGGTTTCAGAGATGTGCCAGGACACGGGCAAGGATCGGTTTGTTACTGTAGGGTTGCAATGGGAATTTGTGACCCTGTTCATTCCGGCTAGACTAGAGAGCCTTCTGTTGTTGCAGGGGAAGTAGACCTGTGTGGGACATGCACACACGTGGGGCACGTGGCCATTATCTCTGCACAGGCAGATGCCCAGCGGAGAAGGAAACACTGGGCCTGTCCCAGGGCTCCAGCAGGGCCAGCCCCAATGGCATCACCTGGTGGAACCCCTAACCAGGCTTGGTCTCATGCGCCATGGAAGGGGAAAGTGCCACCATGGGTCTTCATCAGCCGGTCTCCCGTTGCAGACTTTCAACAAGTATTTTTCCTCCTAAAAATTTCCACCATGATAAAATGGCAACTTAAACCCACTTCCAAGGGAAAGCAGGTCCGGTGGTGGACAGGTCCGGCACAAGAGGGACACGAATATGCATCATATGATGTGAGGAGAAACGAGCCTTTTTCTTCAGTTCAGGGACACAAACCCTGCAGCCAAATTTCACCCTGCACGTTACCCATCAAACAAACCACCACAAAAATAAACCCCAAAGAAATGCGCCGCCCAGGGGCAAGGGAAACTGAGTCACAGGCAGGACCTGCCTGCCTCCGCTCCTCCGGGATGCTGGGTGGGGGCAGGCACGGTTGGTGAATGAGGGAGGTGCTGCCCCCCGAGAGCGTCGAGGAGGGCTGTGCACCCTCGGGGGGAAGAGGGGGTTCCTGAACCTCGCGGGGACCCCCAAGCTCCGCAGAGCACCGCACATCAGCGCGCCGCAGTGGGATCCCCATCCCGGCGCCCCGGCCGGAGCGGGACGGGGAGCCCCGCGGGGGACCACGCACCCCGGGAGGCGGCGGGCGGCGGGCTCAGAGCCCTCCCGGTCCCGGGGGGCGGCTCACAGGCAGGAAGCGTCCCGGGGCGGTGGCGGCAGATTGGCAGAGCCCTGCTCCAATGGAGCGGCGGCGGCGGCCCCGCCGGCTTCGCACCGCCTGCGCTACCGGCCGCAGCCAGCCCGGTGCGGGCGCCCCGCTCCCGGCCCCGCTCCCGCTCCGTCTAGCGCCATGGACACATAGCCGCGGCGCCACGCAGGAAGGTAGGAGACAGTGCCCCCCGTCCCCACCCCGGGAGGGGAATGGGTCGCCGCCGCCCCGACGCCGCGGTGAGGGGCGCGCGGCTGCGGGCAGGCGGCTCCCCGGGGCCGTTCTGCTGCCCGGGCGGAGAAAGTTGGGGAGGGAGGGGAGTGTGTGGAATGTGCCTGTCTGTCTGTGTCCGTGTCCCCTCAGAAAGTCGCTGGCAGGGATTTGCCCTCCCGCTCCCTCCCGTCTACCTATGGGTACCCGGTGCTGCTCCCCCTTCTCCGCCTTCCGCGCCTCCGCCTTGCCCGGAGATGCTCGGGGAGCAGACGGCGTTCCCGGGGTGGGGTCTTTGAGCTCCTTCCCCAACCTCCACAGACACCCCCCCCCCCTTCGCAATTTAGACAACCCCGCTGACTCTAAAGGGAGTTTTCTGGAGAAAGGCTGGAATGCCAGGCAAAGCGCCCCCCTGGCAGGGCCCCCTCTTCTCCTGGGGGGTCCAAGTAGGGAAAAGCTGCTCCCAATTAGGAGAGGCGCTGAGAGAGGCGCTTTCCCATGCGCGGGCGCTGGCAGGGCTCTCTGCCTTCCTTGTCCCTCCTTGCCCCAGGATGCTGTCTCAATCCCAACTTCTCTGTCCTCTGCCAGCCTCCACGAGTGTCCAGCCCTGAGCTGTGCCCACTGCCCCCCTCACAGGCTGGCTGTGTCACCTGCCAGGTCCTGTCCAAGCTCTGCCTCTGGGCTGGTGAAGGATGTCAAAGGGGTCAGAGGGGCTGTCCTCGGCTCAGACGTCGCTGCCAGCAAACCGAGACCCCACTGGGACAGGGCCTCTGGGTGCCTTGTGCCTGGTCCCCGTGGATGGGGAGAAACCCAGAGCTACAGCAACTCGTAGATGTGTTGCTGTGCCCAAAATGGCGTTGGACTGACTGGCATTGGTGGCACAGCCAGAGCTGGGATGTCCAGGGCTGGCTGAGCGCCTTGGGTGCCAGGAGGTGACCACTCCACGTCTGGCTGTCTCGTTTCCTGGAGGAGGTGGGGTGTTTGCACTCTCCCTGTTTATAGGAGGGCAGGTCACAGCAAGGTTACACGTGGAGCTACATGGAGCACACAGCATCCCAGCCTGGCACAGGGCAGGGGAGTTTCAGAGGGAGCTATGAGCTGGTGGAGGTCCTCCTGTGGCAGGGACAAGGATGAGACATGGCTACAATGTTCCCTCAGCACCCATGCACTATCTACTCCACCAACCTTGCTCTGTTCTGGGGAAGTGAAAAGGACAATATGTCCTCTCCAGAGAGCTGTGAACTGAACTTGGCAGCCGAAGTGAGACTGGGGGGGAGGAGGCAGGGTCTAACACTGGGTGTCACCAGCAGTGGGTGAACAGGGAATGTGAGTTTAAGTAGAGCGATAGGGAGGGCTCCCTGGAGGGTGCAGTTAAAGGCAGAGGCTGCCTGCGGGAACGTGGGAGAAAAGCAGCTCTGATTTTGCCCTTCCTACTCCAGGAAGAGGAACTTCTCAGGGAGGGGAAAACTTGACTTGATTATATCTAATAAGCCACTTTTTCCCTGTCCCAGCGGTGGGGGGAGGAGGATGCTTGGCCAAGTGCAGGCCCTGTTTGTGAACGATGAATGAATGACTCACGGCACAACAAGTCTCCCCGCCGTTTTCATGTGGCAGCAGCAGCAGTTCCCCTTTGCAGCTGCTGGGTTCATCATGCAGAAGCTGTCATGCTGGATGGGCACCCAGGCAGCCCACATCCTACACATGGAGCTATCCTGCTCTTCTCACATGCCTCACCTGGTCTATCCTGAGTTGGGAAACCCCCGCAGAGGGTGACAATGCATGGCATCCTCACCTGCCATGAACTAGCTGAGCACTCAGTTCAAACCCTCTCTTTCTACTCTGCTCTTATTCAAGGGCAACTCCAGACTCTTCCTGCTCACACAGGCCTCAACCTCCCTCTGGTTTCCTGCCGAATGCGTTCCTGGAGAGCTTATTCCCCTGTGGGTTTGTGCCAACATTGTGCTTTTAGTTCAAGACCTCTTCTCCCTCTCCAGTGTTTACCCTGCTGTATTTATAGCTTCCTTGTTAGGTTAAACAAGCCAAAGGATTCTTGCCTCCTCTTCTCCCGCGGGTTTGGCTCTGGAGGAAAACCCCTCATGAGATGCTGCCCGCAGGAGGGGGCACGTGCTGGCTTGTGTTTCTGCTCTTCTCCCTTTGGAAATTTTCAGCGTCTCTCACAGCCTTTTTTCCCCTCTTCTTGTTCAGGCATGGGAAAGGGTGGCTCTGCTCCTGCCCAAAATATTGCCAAGGACAGAGCTTGGGTGGCATGGGAGCTCTTCCCTATGGGCAATACACTGGGGCTTCACCAGCCTTTGAAATGCTGATACAATGCCAGCATCAGGAGTTAGCCCTGGGATGTCTGAGGTGACTTGCTGGAATGTTTAGAGAGTTTTGGTTTTTTCTAAGTGTTCCTGTGGTTACAACAGCATCACATGTATGAAAATCACCAAATCTCTCTGGCTGGGTGTGTCATGACCTTATGACCCGAGTTCCTACCAGCAAAAATCTCTGTGCACCTCCTGGTGATGGTTTTCTCCTACCATCCGGGCTGTGAAGGTGGGGAAGGGCACAGATGCATTGTAGTTGAGTCTTCCCCCACAGCCAGACTCCCATGGACCATTTCCATGGAAAAATGGAAAATTCCTCTGAAGATTAGAAGCAGGTTTGCAGTGTCAGGGATCAGCGTGTTAATGGGAATTATCTCTCAAGCCTGGCTGCTTCCCAGGTCTCTGAGTCACCTTGGCATGGGAGCAGAATGAGGTGAACTTTGGACTCTTTCGAAAGGTCACAGCACCTGAAGCCCCTGGAGCATCTGCTAAGCTTTCCAGTACAGGTGGGCAGCTGGGCTGAAAGATGCAATTCTTCCTTCTCTCCAGTGCTACAAGTCTGGGACATGGAAAAAGCCCCTGACAAATATCTCCTCCTCTGGTGTTTTGGGGTGTTTGAGGTGGGAGAGATCCATGGGAAGAGGAATAAGAAGTCTGTCCAGACCTGATTTGCCTCCATCCTACCAGGACTGTGTGCGCACTGTGGTCACACTGGTCACATCTGATCAGAGAGCTTGGACTCACTCCAGTGGGGATTGATCTTTTCTGAAAAAGCTTACGAGGAATTTTGGAAGTGTCTAGCCAGGGGACAGTGACATCCACCAGTACCCTGCTTGTACATGTTTCCTAAAGGTGCTTTTGGAGAGGACAAACAGGCTGGAGGGACCTCAGGAGACCTGACATTGTCACACTGGCTTGTGCAGGTGACGATGGCCTGCATGCAGGTGAGACTGCATCGACCAGGAGAGGGGAGGATGCTGAAAGCATTTTGGAAATTAGCTGCTTGGCTCTGGTCCCTCCCACTCAATATGGAGACGGCTGAAATAGAAGCTGCCTAATGAAAACTGTTTCAAACCCGCAGAGATTGCCATATAGGGAGAGGTGGAGACGTTTAGGGCTCCTTCATCTAATGAAATCCTGATGGTGGAAAGAAGGTCATTTGGGCACCTTCTTGTTTACTGTATCTCCTAAAGAGAAATCAAGCAGTGCCAAATGTTGTTGAGAAGCCAGTGCTGAAGATGCACCAAGGGAAGAAGGGATGGGAGAAGCTTCTAGCTTTGGGAGACCGTCATCTCTGCAGCAGCTTGGGGAGAGTCTTCTGACCCACTGATTTTGGTGGGTGTTGTGCTCAGCTGTGGTTAAGTCTCATCCCACCTTGGGGAGCCTCAGACAGGGCTCGAGGCAGCTTCCTGTCATCCTGCTGGTGGCCTAAGGGGGGTGGATGTCCCCACAGAAGAGCACGTGGGAGGCAGTGGGGCTGGCACAGCATCCCTGGAGCACGTCCCCCTAGTCTAGCGTGTCTATACCCGTCCAGCTGTTTCCTTTGCCTTCCTGTGCTTTCACCATCCCCTTCCTTTGGGACAGAAAGCTTTCATCTTGGCCAGACCGATAGTCAGAGCTGGAGCCAGGACCTCACAAGCCCCTCTTTGATGAAAGTCGACACAGGCATCAGTGCCTTTTGAATTCAATAACATCGTGAAAGGCACAGTTCAGCCCTTGCCTTCCTGCAGAAGTAGATAGGGAAAACCAGACGGTGTTGTCATGCCAGGTCTCCATCGTGGTCCGGCCCGGTGCCGTGCCGGTGTTGCGACAGAGCTCCAGCAGCTGTGCTGAACAGCCCTGCAAAGGTCTCCAGGGATGGCCAGGCTGCAGTGGCCCAGCTTGGTTTTGCGAAAGCCGCTGTCACGCAGGGTGCCCAGGCCAGCTGGCATCTCCCCAGATTTCCTTGCAGGGACAGGGCCAGCCCCCAGCTGCTGGGGAGATCTGCAGGAGTCTTTGCTTTCCATGAGTTTTGCCTGAGGCCTCAAGGCTCAGGAGGAGCTGGTGGACCCGACCAGCTATTGCTCCATCCTCGTCTTGCAAGGGCCAACACGCAACCCCGGCGGGTTCTTCAGAGCCTTGGCTGCTTTTGATTTTTTTAGCTCCTGCAAGGCTCCTGGGGGCTGTTTTGTAGCTCCCTCGAGGCTGCTCCACCCCATCCTGGCTTAGAGTTTTGTAGCTTCGTGGCTGGAGCATGGTTGTGCCAGGGGAAGCATGCCTTTTCCCTGGCCTCCGTGGTCCTGTGCCTGGCTCCACGTTCCTTCTCCAGCTGCGACTGTGCCTGAGGCCCTGGCACCCCAGCATCCAAAAAAACAGCTGAGTGCCTCCAGTTCCCTCGCTACTGTGTTCCCTCTCCTTGCAGCACTAGGGCAGGGGCTGCACACAGCGAGAAGGATGAGGGCCCTTGGATGGATGAAAAACTTGAGATAGGCATGGTCTGTGGGGAAGGTCATCTTGGTTTTCACCCCTGGGGCACAGCTGGAGGAATTAGTTGGGGCTGGGGCGGAGTGTCCTGCTGCATCCCCAGGCAATGTCCCCATGAGACATATTCCCAAAAGGGTGAGGGTGCGTAATGGTGAGCAGGTCCAGCCGTGCGTGGAGAATTTTCTTCCTCCAGTGCCTGGAAAGGTCCATGAGAGCTTTTTTTCACTTATTTTCTCCATCTACCAAGAGCAGAGGCATCCTGAAGTAGCATTTAACCCTCCTGGGGTATGCAGGGGACCTCACAGTGCTGCTGACAACGTGGCCGCTGCATCTCCATCAGCAGTGGCATTTCAGGGACAGCAGCAAACGCCTCCCCACCATCCCTCACCACAACCAGAGGAGGGTGGAGCAGAGCCAGAGGCAGCATTTGCGGCCAGCTCTATGACTTTCCAATTACCAGCTCGCCTTGCCACCGCGTGAGAGGTTCCTGCACCTAATTTTTGGTGAAACGATCCATTTTTCTCAGTAATTTAATAGCGTGGGCAGGCTGCTTGCTGACGGGGAGCCAGCAGCCAGCACCGAGGAGCCTGTGTGCCGGGCTGCCGGCCGTAACCACCTTCCCTGGGCAACGCAGGAATGCTGACCTAATAGAACAGACATTTAAAGAGGAGTTTTGGAGAGCAGCTCAGCTCAGATTCGGCTCACGCACATGGCTTCTGATTGTATCAGGGTCTTTCCATGCTCCCGCAGGTCCTGGGGACTGGCATGGGCGGAGGGGATATCCCTGATGGGAGCCGGACACCAGGGCATGAGCCATCCCAGCCGTCAATAGGCACAGCAGTTGCCTTATTTTCCGGGAAAAAAAGTTGCTTCAGGGAGTCCAAGTTGTGAGCTGAGGCTGGGTTCAGTGCCCGGCTGTGGCTCTCCCAGGCTGGAAAAGCCGTGGTGTTTCACTCTTGACATTTTCCAAACGAGATGTTTTGATTTATTCTTTTTTTTTTTTAATTTATTTTATTCCCCACCCCAAGGTAATGTTTGGAAGACAAATTTAGCTCGATTTAACTCAAACCAGTTTAAAAAAGTAAAACCACTGAAAACTAAACAAGGCCTATCATTTAGAACAAAATGTTTTGGTTTTCATTTTCCTTTTGGCATGAAAAACACAAACGTTTTTTTTTTCCATTTTCCTCTTGACCTACAAACAATTTTGCTGTGTTTTTTTTTTCTCCTCCTGGTTCATTCCCAAGACCACATTGTGCACTGAGGCCAGGGGACAGGCAAGCCCTGGTGCTGTTCCCAGTGGGACGGGGGTCCCAGGATAGGTGCTTCCCCATGGAGACCAGAGGAATCTTGCAAAGGCAAGCAGAAGCCGTTCTCCTCATTGCCAGCACTGACTCAGCTGGGAGCTCCCTGTGGAAAAGAGAGGCCTCTGGGTGTGGGTCTGTTCTGGCTCTCCTAGGGGGATGTGAACCCCTGGGCAGGGCAGAGCTGTGCTGCAAGTGCTGTGCTCTGCTGTTGGGCATCCCCACTGGGAAGGGCGAGCTCTGGCACTGCCTTCTCTCCTTGTTTATTCAGGTTTAAAATTAATCTGACCTTCCCCCGCTCAGACTTGTGCAAACATGGCACATCCCTGAGTGGGGAGCTCCCACCAGCCTGATGGGAACCTTGTCTGTCCATAACTTGTGGCATCACTGTCCCCTCTGGGTGAGGTCCCCACCAGGATCTGGGTGCGGGAGGTGCTGGGGAATGGTGGGGTGCCCACTGTCAGTCGGTGTGTCAGCTTCCTCCTGGCAAAGGCACCTCTGGCCATAAGTCAGCACACGGTTAATCCTCCGGTATAAGCTGCCAGAAGACTGTGTGCCCGGATCTGGCGTCTCTGGGCTGGGCAAGGGGTGGCTGCAATGCTTCCATCCGGGGTAGGAGCCAGTGTACCAGAGCCAGCGATTGTTCCCCCAGCCTTGATCCCCTCCATCGCCTGCCGACCCACCCTCAACTGCCATACCTGCATCCTTCATCCTTTGCCAAATCCCAGCTCTCCTCTTTGCCCCAGCCTCACCGGGCTGTCAGCCGAGCAGGGAACAGGGAAGGGATGATGGGAAGCAGCACTGGGGCTAGACCCGGTGCAGAAGCAAGCATCCGACTCATCCACCACCTGATTTTATTTTATTCCCCTCTCAGTGCCTCGCTGCATACCACAGCCGTGCTTTTTATAGCCCCCAGCTGCAGCCTCGGCGTGCTCCCAGCCAGCTCCCCGCCGAAGCCCTGCTCGCTCTGTGCCAGCAGCCCCGGCCGAGGGGGGATGGACAACATTCCCGGGGTCCCCGTGGCGGTTCAGCGAGAGGAGAGCACGGGCTGCGGAGGAAGGCAGATAATTAAACCCTAACCCGGAGCCACACTCCCGTGCCGGCGGAGGCGTTTAAAGAGCCGCATTAGTCACCCCGTCGTAGCCGGCGCGTGCCGCGTGCCAGCTCGAAGGCGAGCGCTGGTGGCCGGTCCGTCACCGTCCCCTCCGGTGCTGCCCAGGGCTCTTTCCAGCCAGCCCAAGCCACCAGCTCCTTCCATGAGTCAGTCTGCTGTGACATGGGGAATGCCAGCAGAGGGGGTACCCCTTCCACCCCCAGTCTCCCCCCAGCCTTTTGGCGGGTTTACAGGGGCTAAAGTGAGATTAAAGGTTCCTGCCCGCTCCCCGGGAGCACTTTCATGAGCACCTGGGGCTTGCTGCTGCGTTTCCGCATCCCGCAGCCATTTCCACGGCTGGGATGTTGCTATGGGATTTGGCGCGAGGAGGAGGAGATGAGATAGGGGGTTCTGTTGCAGTCTGCGTGCCTGGAGCAGCCCCTTCCATTAGGACGTGGGGTTTACAGAGCGGGGACGGCCGGCCAGCAGGCATGGAGTGATGAGCATCCTCGCTTGGAAGCAGCGGGGGGGCCCGGCGTCTCACTCCCCGGGCTTTCTCCAGACGTGATTTCACCACTGCGGGGAGGGAGCACGGCCAAGGGACAGGCCCTGCTCGCCCCGACGGCACCCGGTTCTCCTGCCGGGGCGTTAGTCATTTGGACCGTGGCTGGGGGTGGGATGTGGCTGTGGTCCCCGTGAGACAAGGGTCGGGGGATTGGAGAGCCTGCACTTTTGGAATGCTGTCAGGGGAAAGGGGGAGGGATGGGGGCAGGGATTGATGAGGGGGATTTCTGGGCTCCCAGCCCACTGTCCCCTCCTTGCTGAGCTGGGGAGGGGGACAGAAGGCAGTGGTGAAGCCAGATGTGCAGTGGGCATCTGCAACCAAGCAGGTGGGCCAGGGTGGGGCCATCTTTGCCGGGCTGATGCCTGTGGCTGTTTTCCACCCTCCTGGTTTGACTTTTCACAGCTGGACATGGCAGCATGGAGGCAGAGGCAATGCTGTGGAGAGGCACCATCCTGCTTCAAGGATGGATTTGGGGAGATGTCCCAAGAAGAGGGCTTCTGCAGAGGTTTTTGGGTCCCTAGAGATGGGGGGAGCCCCATGGAATCCTGCCATGTCCCCTTATTCAGTGGGGAAACAGAGGTGTTAGGTGCCCAGGGCTAATTTTGAGCCTTAACCAAAACACCATCCAGCTTGTCCTACTTCCATCAGAGGTGCAGGGAGAGGCCAAACAGTGGAATACTGGTGGCGCTGCCATGTGGCTGCTGCCAAGCAGGACTTGGCAGCCTTGGCTCCATGCAGGCAGGGCAGTGAATAGGGGAATGCAGGGAGCTGTTGAGGAAGGGATGTGCAGGGGTGGGTTTTACAAAACTGTAGCTGTAATTTTGACCCACTGTGGGTAGCTGTAGAGGGGTGGCCTCCCAAATCTGCTCCCTCCTGAAGATGATGAGTTTCACTCCTGAGGACTGGGGTCCAGCTGACAGCAGCTCAGTCCTTGGACGAGCTAAGGTGGCTGAGAGGCTGCGGGAAGGGGGAGCTGCTCCTGCTGCCGGCCAGGTGCCGAGCATGACGGGAGAGGGGAAAGCCTCGGAGACTCGTTCCGAAACAAGGCTGCCCTTTTATTCTACTTTACGACTGCATTTTAATATCCACAAACATCCCTCCCTCCCAGGGCTGCTGCCAGCAGAGCCTGCATTGCCTGTGCTTGGCCTGCCGAGAAACCCTGGCCAAACCCTGGGCCCCAGCTCAGGGGAGAGGATTATTTTTCCCCCCTCGTTTTTTTGTAAGATATGTTTTCTATAGCTCTAATTGGACGGGCTTGAGCCCCAGCCAAGGCAAACACACCTGGGGGAGCCTCACTTTACAGACCCCATCTGCTGTGTCGGGGGCTCTGCTCCCTGCACAGCCGCTGCCTGGCCCCTTTATAGGGGAGGGGGCTGCTGGGGGTCGGGGGGGGTAGGACCACTCCCACGCCAAACCACTGAGCAACCTCCGTGGAGGAGGAGAGCCCAGCGAGGCGGCGCAGGGAGATGGTGCAGAGGCATTGGAGGCACCCAGCAGAGCCCCATCCCACAGCAAGATTCCAGCCCGGCGTGGAGCTGAGGTATCTCCCCCCTGCCAGTGCTGCTGTGGTGGCACAGGGCTCTGTGCCCACCGGGGTGTGATGCTGTGGGTGGGAGATGCAGCGGGTACCAGCAATGTTTTGCCTTCCTGGGGTGACCGCACGTATATCAAGGGGTTGCAGTCCCCCAAATGTGCATGTGCCTGTGGAGGGAGGATGTGGGGGCTCCTCAGCATGTCGGGGTGTGTTTTGGGCTGCAGGACCACCTACCCAGTGAAACCCATCCAGGGACTGTTTGGGAAAGCAAGCAAGGGACATCAGCATGCCAGGCCACTACAATGGCTTGCACTGACAGCCAAATCCATGCTGGACTGAGCTTTGGGTGCTTCTTCCTGCAACTGCTGACTTTTTTTGTGGGTCTACTCAGCTGGGCTCTTCTCCTTGAAGTTGTTTCAGGGTCTACCTCCAGTGCTCTCCTTACCAGTCTGCTGTGCAGTGCTGGCACCCCCGTGCCAGGGTCTCATGGGTTTCATACCACATCAGTGCTTAGCCAGAGCCAAGAGAGCTCTTGGGGGTCTCTGCTTGACCACGTTGGGGTCCCACCTCTTCTGGCACTGGGGTGCCTGCCCTGACAGTGTGATGTGGGCCAGGGAGGATCAGCATCCTTGGGTGGCACCCAGCACGTGGCTCATCCTGGGGTACATTTTATCCCCCCTTCCATGTGCCATCTCCTAGGGATGTGCAAGGCACAGTGCTGTCCCCCACTCCATCCTCAGGGATGTATTTAGCACATCATCCCCTCCTTCTCCGCCTGGCCATGCAGTGAGCCGGCAGCACTGAGCAGGCATCACCACTGCAAGCTACCCTTCTGGTGCTCAAGGTGCCACTGACTGCTCCAAGGAGGAACTCTGGCACTCTCTTCGCCCTCGTCCCTCTGGCTGGTGCTATGGAGATGCTGCCTGCCTAGGGAAATGCTATGGGGTTTTGAGTGCATTGCCATCCCGGTGCACCCAAGCACTTTGCATCAGCATCGCTGACTTGGAGCAATAAGAACTGAAGTGGCAGCTTAAAATCCAAAAGGTAGGAACCAGCCTCACCAGGACCTGCTGTTTCCCTTCAGGCAATGGGCTGGGCTGGGGGGGTTGTACAGGCTGGGATATGCTTCTTTCCCCCTCTGGCAAGTGTGCCAGGCCAGAGGATTTCTCTGTGCATGGCTGGGCTTTGGGGCATAACCGGAGCTGGGGCTGTGCAGAGGGCAACTCGAGCATTTCGTGAAGGATTTTGGAGCTATCTTGGCCTCCAGTCAAAGCAGGCTGCAACGGGAACATTTCGAAATTCTTTTGGATGAGGAAAATTCCACGGGCAGCCCCCCTCCAGAGAAAGTTTGGGATGGCTGAAATGTTTGGAGTGAGAGGCTGCTTGCTTTTGTTTACTCTGAACTATAACATTGGAAGGGGGGGAATCCAAAGGAGAAAAAAAGACAATAGGATCGTGTAAACAGAGCTGGCCCTGAGTCGGGCCGAGGCGGCTCTCCAGCACTGGGGAAGAAGATGTGTCAGCACACTCACTGGATTGCCCTGCTTTCCCCCACTCGAATACGATCACACTTAATCTTTCAGGAGAACTTGGCTGGGGTTTTTTCCCCTAGCAGAAAACGAGCTGGACAGTGTTTTTCCAACCTTCTCAACTCAGGCAGGGCTCAGCCCCATCCCCTGGCTCTGTGCTGCAGCCCCCAGCTTTTTCCCACTTTTTACTGCTTTTCCACCTCTCCTTTTGGCTTGGGGGCTGCCATCTGATTAACTTGCAAGAGGTTTGGGGCATGGGTGCTTCCTCAGTGGGGTGCTTCCCCAGCATCTGTCCCTGCCATGTGCCTCTCCTGAGCTGCCTCTGCTCAAACTTGGTGATCTGAGGTGTCTTTTACAACCTTAATTATTCAGTGATTCTATCAAAGCAGGTAGGGTTGACTCCAAGGTTGGAGAAGACAGACCATGGCTGTCCCACTAGGTGCCAGAAACTGGCACCGGCATCCCCACATCACACACTGTCAGGGGTCTGCAACTTCCATCCCTTCCCCCCACTCATAGTGGTGTACAACAGGTTAACAGGCCACCCTTTGGTGGTGGCTTTATTTGGCTGCCCAGGTGGTCCTTAATGACTCCTGAAATCCATCTCCAGCCCCAAAGGGATTTTGTTTTGCAAAAGGAGTGACAGCAAATTGCTAGCTGGGGGAGCGTTTGTGTAAGGTGAGCTGTTTATTTTGGCCCTGCAGTGTTTTGGCTGACCCGTGCGCCTTCATGCCTCAGGGATGGAGCTGAGCCCGATGGCTTCTGGGCTCTGGCCAGCTTTGGAGCAGGGGGAGGGATGGGGGAGCACCAGGCATGGGGATGCTGTGGGGCCCCTCTCCAGATCAGGGTTCCCAGCTCCAGGCTGCAGTTCATCAGGAGCATCGGAAGAAGCTGGATTTGCCTGGGCGTTCACATGTATGTACAGACATATCTGTCTCCTGCATTTATGCATGTGTATGCTCTTGTATCAGCTCTAGGACCAGCTTATGGAGGAACTTTGTTCTGGGAGATGCAAATGATACTGGGGGGGCAACATGCTGGGTTGCAGGGTGGTACCCGGCTGCTCTGTCCTGCTGGAAGCTGCGAGTTCACTGAATTCGCTGCCAGCCTGGGCCGAGCCCAGGAGCAGAAAAATATCCCAAATCCTAAAATGTTCCTGGGACAGGAAAAGCCTTTCCCACCCTGTTCTAATCACAGGGTGGCCCGGCTCTCTGCTGGCAGGTCCCACCCGTGTCCCAAGATCCGGCACTGTGCCCAGCCCTGTCCTGCAACCATGTGCCAAGGACAGTGGGGATGCAGCACACTCCCCCCCCCAACTTTCATGCCTCCACCCTAAAAATAATCTCCAAGCTGTAAAGAAACTCACCAACACTACAGCTACAGCACTGGTAGGTTTCTTTACAGCTGAGAAATTATTTTTAGGAATTTCTCTGGCACGTGGCTTTGGAGAGGAGAATGGGGGGATGGGGATGGAGAGGGGGGCGCCCCTTCTCTCCCCCCTCGGAATGCAGCGCTGCCAGCTGGCACGGTGTTGGGGCTGCTGGCTGCTAACAGAGCCCTCGCTGTTTTGGCCCTTGCCAATGCCTCCGGTTACAACCGGGAGCCAGAGACTTTTTCCCGCAGGATGGAGCAGAGGAGGGCGGAAATCAGGGCGTTGGGGTGGGAGTTTCCCGGCTGGGGTAGAAGCAGAGCCTGACCTCCACGATGCTGCTGGCATGCTGAGGTGTGTGGTGGCCCCCCGGCCCCAGGAACCGATAGCAGCTGCTGGCTCCACAGAGGAGAGAGGTGACCCTTGGGTTACTGGGGGGTCTGGGCTTGGCTTTGGACACCAGTGGGGCTGTGGTCAACTGGGCATCATCAGAGGGTATTGGAGGGGGTTGGTCTGGATGGAGACTTGCATTGTACCTGGCTGTGGACATAACTGGTTCCATGGGCAGTGCTGGGGTTACCCTTGAGTTTGGGCTGAGCTGGAGTTAACCCCACTCTTGGGTTGCGTTTGGTTTAGCCCCACATTTGAACTGTGTAACCCCATGATTTGGCTATGCTGAGGTTAACCCTGTGTTTGAGCTGAGCTGGGGTTAACCCCACTCCTGAACTCCAGTGAGTTTAACTCCACATTTGGATGGCATAACCCCACATTTCAGCTGTGCTGGGTCTAACCTCACATTTTGGCTGAGCTGGGTTTAACTCCACTCCTGGGCTGTGCTGGGTTTAACCATGTATTTGGACTTCACTGGAATTAATTCCTCTCCTGAGTGTGGCTTAGTGGAATTTAATTTTGCTCCTGGATTGCATGGGGTATAATCTCAATTTTGGACTGCCCTGAGTTAAATCTCACACTGGAACTTTACTGGGTTTAGTCCCACATTCAGCCCCTGTGTACAGGGCTTATTGGACTGCAGTGTCCTCACAAGGAAAGACTCCAACTGGTTTTACTGGCTTAACTGGGGTAATTCCAATGTGCTGGGGTTGCACTGGCTGCAGCTGTGCATGTGTGTGTGCTGACCCAGCCCAGCATGGCATGGTACCCACAGCATGTATGGGGATCCATGCACCCCACCAAAGTGGCACAGAGGAAAACAGCCCTTTTTGAGCTCCCCAGGGCACTGGAGGGGCTGGGGACAGTGCACTGAGTATCACCCAAGGTGGGCAAGGTATTGCCTCAAGTGTGACTGTGCGTGGCCCCAGTGGCCCTAGAGGTGTTGGGGAACACGCTTCCTTCCCTCCCAGCACCCTGCTGGGCTTTCTCCATGCAGCCAGTGGCTGGGAGGGTGCCAGTGGTTGTTGCAGGGGGTTGTTGCTCCTCACACCCCAAAGGTGCATGTTCCTGCAATGATGATGAAAATCACCAAGGATGCAGGGGCGGAGTGCTTGCAGGTCTCTGGGTGGATCAGTGGGCACAGGGAGGTACTCGGACCATGCCATGGGTCCTCACAGTGGGACATGGTGCTTCTGCAGGGCTTCCAAGAGGAGAGGGATTAGTGGGGCACTGCTCCCAGCCCCACAGGAAAACTAGGAGAGGGGAATTCCTGCTGCTTTGAAATGTCGCCTGTAGGATGGCATTCCAACATAGGACATGTTTACTACAGCAGGCACTGGCAGAAAAGAGGGTTTGGAGTGCAGGGCTGGGGAAGCACCCCCAGCTCAGGATCAGGAGTAGAGAGTGATGCCATCTCTGGGGCATTAGAGCCAGCTTTGGGTCTTTGCCCATTGCAGAGTGGCTTTTTGCAGGTGGGTGACTCTGTCAGGGCCTGGCACACGCCAGGCAGAGCTGCCAAGTGCTCTTGGGTCATTTGCTGCCAAGTGCTCTTGGTCTCTGTTACAGCAATGCTGCCTCTGACCACCCTGAGGAGAGGTTAGGAGGCATCTCAGCTTTCTGTACTCAGTGGGGAGCATCTCACATGTCCCCATTGCCATCTGCGGCCCTGAGGCACAGTGTCATCTGTTTCTGTCCCCATTCCCACCATCCCGGCTCTGTGTGCGGCCCATTCTCTTTGAAGAGTGACTTCAAATGAAGCAAAACAAAAAACCCTAAAAAAACAAAACCCACTGTCTTTTAAAGCACTGAGCGCAATGGAAAGTTGGCTTCCCCCAGGAATCTGTGCTGGGCTTTGCCAGGCCACGGCAGGGCACAGCACAGAGCAGCTGTGCTGAGGGGACTGCCCCACCCCACATGGACATCAGTGCTGGTGCACGTAGCTGTGATTTTGGGGGAAGTTTTGGCTCACAGCATTTAATTTTGGATGCAGGAAGGGGCCTATGGCAGGATTTCTCCCCGCTACTCCCCAGAAATTTTGGATGAGCTCAAATGGTGCCCAGTGGAAGAGCAGGGTTGGTGCAGGGTGGAGCATGGCACCTTGTGTGTCTGGCTTAGATTCATGGGTACCACAGGCAGCCTGGCCACCCTGGCCATGCCAGTGACAAGAGCATTCCATGCTAATGGAGCAGGGTCTGGCACCACTGCCCTTCCTGCCAGGACCAAACCACTCCCCCAGGCTGAGCTGGGTCCCTCTGCCCTGGCCATGGCACTGGGAAATCACACAGCCCTGGGCAGGCGGCAGACGTCTCTTCGGCCAGGATTAGCATGCAGGCAGGAAGAAAAGCTCTGATTGTTCCCTCCGTCCCGGCTTGGCTCCAGGACCACTGCACTGGGACTCTGAGTCCCCAGAATGTGTCACCACTGGTTCAAGCATGAAGGGATGTTTTCTCTGCCTGTGTGCCCATTTGTGGGGGTGCAGAGCCACCAAGGAAGGTGGCCTGGCCATGCACACCCATGTGTTCATCTGCACGCTTGTTTTTCCCTTGGCCAGGGTGTTCGGTGGCAGAAAATACAGGAATCCTTCCTGGGCGGGCTGTCTTGCAGCACCAGGCCCCCTGCAATGCCACTGCAGCCAGGGATGAGGGCTCCAGGTCTTCCCTGGCTCTCTGGCTCCTTCTACTTTTTTTGTGGCCTTTGGGCAGGGGAGGAAGGGCTTGCCCTGCTTCTTCTCTCTGCAGTGGTGCTCAGTTGGAGATAGGTTTTTGGCAATGCTCGTGGAGGTCATTTACTAAGACAATGTGTGACTGGAGGGGCTTGGAGCTGTCCTCCCCCACACTGTGCTGGGAGGGGTGCCCCTGTGAGGCAAGGCATGGGGTGGTGGGGTGAGGATAGGGACTGCTTGGCGGAGGCCCTGGGACAAAGAGTGTTGAAGGGTGGAGGATGCAGAGTGGGCCTCAGGATGAGTGGTGTTAGAGTTAGGGTTAGGATTAGAGTTAGATCATTGAGTTTAGGGTCTAGGTTAGTGGTCCCTAACTAGACTTAACCACTGGGGTCATTATGGGGATGTGTTGGAATGCAGCTGGGGGCAAGGTCTGCAGGGATGTCCTTTGCCACCAGATGAGGCTCTGAGGTACCTCTGGGTCCTCTGGTGTTACCAGCCCCAGACAGGCCAGGCCAAGCAGGGCTTCTTACACTGTTCCCTGGGGACATTAGCAGTGTCTGGCTGCAAATTGTGACATGCCCCCAAGCTCTTCCCTTGTCCATACAGGGAAAGAGGCCTTTCAGTGTTGCAGCTGCAGGGTCATTTTTCCAGACTGGCCTTGAACCAATCAGCGTCCCTAAGACCAGGCAACCTCATGTCAGCAGTGAGCCAGTGCCCAGAGCATGTTCTCCTGCCACAGAGCAACATGGTGAGGGTGAGTGAAGGGTGCAGCAGCTCTGTCTTCACCCTCTGCAGCGTTTGAAAAAACAGGGTGGTTGGGAGAAGAAATTATTTTATTTTAAAACTATTCTTCTCTCTCTATACTAACCCATTCTCCCTTTTCTCTGACATCCTCCTTTTCGCCCCCCCACAGAACCATCTCTTCACTCTGGCCCACGTGGTGTATGGAGTTATTTTTGGTCACTGCTTTTAAGACAAAATACACTCATTTCTGTCTTCTTTTTTTTTCTTTTTTTTTCCATCGCCAAAATATTTTACTTTCAGGCCAAATGTTCCCAGTTACTTACCAGCATAGTTTTGGCAGAGACCTTTTAACTGATGTTTCTTGGGAACATTTCTTCTGGTGGTTTGGTAGGAAAAGCTTATGACAGTCTCATGAAATTATTTACATTTTGGGCTTGTGTTTGAGGCTGCCTGGCATGTTCAGGACAGGGTTGATGTGGGGTGCCACACGCCTTCCCCCCTGCAGCAGACTGCCTTGTAGCTCTCGTTTCCTTCGCCAGGCGGTTTGGTCTGTGGCCACGGGCACCCGACCGCAGGAGGGGAACCAGCAGCTGCTCTGGGGTGCCTTTGCTGGGCTGGAGCATCCATCCCTCCAGTCTCTCAGCTGTTGAACCCTGGGGGACACAGATTTATGCCTGCACTTGGGGCTGACAGGGAGCTCACTGCCTCCTGTGCCTGCTTGCACTTGAGAGCAGAGCCCAACAGTGTGAGTGTAAATAATAGACCTGTCCATTCATGAGGGGTGGGCAGAAGGGTCTTCTAGGGAGAAATGTTCAATTTCTGACTGATACAGACAGTGTGATGGTGCTGATAGGGACAGTGTGATGCTGGCCAGTATGGATGCCCTGGCATAATGCTGGCTGGCACAGACAGGGTGATGTGGCTTGTGTTGGATGGATGGGGTGATGCTGTCTGGGATGGACAGGTGACACTGGCTGAGATGTGCAGTACTATGTAGGCAAGACCAGATGCAGGGTGATGCTGGCTGGGGTGGATGACTTAAAGCAATGCTGGCTGCAGTGGGCAGGGTGATGCTGGTAGGGTAGGACAGGGCAATGCTGACTGTATTGGCCAGGATGATGCTGACTGATATGTGCAGGTTGGGATGCGTATGTTGATATGTGTAGGTTGGGATGGAAAAGGTGATGCTGGTAGGGAGACTCCAATCTGTGGCAGGGGTTGACCCATGAAGAGCTGGGTGCACATCCCTGACTCCACATCCTGCACTTCTCACCCCAGAGCCACTGGTGATCTCTGAGTGTGAGGAAGGGATTTCAGGGCCATTCAGCCACAAATGGCCCAAAGGGGTCATAGATCTACACGGAACGAGCCTCATGGACCAGATCTACATAGATCTACATGGACCAGCCTCAAGTGGGTGCAGGCATGGGCAGTGATGTGGGACTTGGTACAGCCTGAGTTTTCACAGTCCTGCTCTCCATGGCTGTGTGAGCCTGTTTAGATCTAACTGCTGTCTCCTTCCATGTAAATACAGACCAGAATTTCTCTTTGGTCCCTTCCCACTCCAGCTGCACTTTCACGGGTCTCTGGACCACCCTGGGACTGGGAGCCAGCCAAGGCTTCCAACACAGGATTGCAATGGCAAAGAACCCTTAATCCCGCCAAACCACACATCCCCAGCCTTCTGGTCAATGTTTGCCCTTTGCATCCCCCCTCCAGGCACAGGGACTGCCAGCAGCCAGGAACCAGCTGTGACTGTGGCACAGACCCTGCCAGATGTCACAGCTGGTGTCCTGGGATTTGGTCCTTGTGCTATCCCCAGCAGGATGGAATGAGACAAGAAGGAGATGCAGGGTCCATGGTCCTGCAGGAATGCTCTGTGATGTGGACCCTGCCAGCTGTTCTACTGCAGGGGATAACACCCTTTTTCTTTCTGCTCTGCCTCCCCAGATGCGCAGTTCCATCCCAGGCCTGGGCAGGGTGATGGTGTTCCTTGCAGCAGCCCTGGCATCAGCCTCGCTCGCCGTCCCTGGGAGTTGGGGAGAGGAAGGTGAGCCCCCACTAAGCCCCCCACATAGCCCCCCCCCCCATCCCAGGCATGAGGACCCTGAGGGCACCCCTTTCCCCCCAGACAAGAACAGACCTACCAGAACTAGGGCACTCGTGGAACGCAGCCCTGTAGTGATGGGCATCCTCTGGCCAGTGCCCCACTGCATCCGCTTGTTACCCAACCCCAGCTGGGACCAGTCCCTACTAGTCCTCCACTGTGGTACCTGTGTGAAGCAAGACCCCACAGCCAGTACCCACTGCGGGATACAGCCACAACCTGTCCACCTCCACTCCCAGCCCTGGCATGGGGTGTCATGGAGTGCTAACACTCATGTGGGGATATGTGTCCCTCCAGGTGTGCAGTATGGACAGCTGGGCTCAGATGTGACCCTGTCGTGCGCTGGTGCCCCTGCTGGGTAGGTCTTTTCCACGTACACTGGAGGATTTATCCAATGGAATGATTTACAGGGTGGGCCTGAGATGACCTGCCATTCCTGTCCTCTAATGCAGCCTGCCCGGTCTCTCCTCTCCAGCTCACCAGTGCAATGGAGACGGGCAGGTGCTGCGGCACTGCCAGAGGGCTCAGCCATCCAGCAGGGAGCCCTGGTGCTGCCAAGTGCCAGCTTGGCCTCCATGGGAACATACAGCTGCCATGGCGAGGACGGTGGCCTCCTGCATGCCGTTTCCCTGCGTCTGGGGCGTGAGTAGCATGTCTGCTGTCTGGGCTATTGCGTGGGTGTCACCCCACTGGGATGGGTCAGTGATGCCTGCACCCCTGCCAAGGGATTGCCAAAAGGGGTCTTTGGCATCTCTGTGTGCTGGATGTGCTGTGGGATGGGGCGCCCTCACTGACTGTCACTTTCCCCTGGACCTCAGACCTGCCAGGAGTCCCATTTGTGTCCTGCAGAGCATCTGACTACGAGAATTTCTCTTGCTCCTGGACCTCCAGTGTGGAGACCTTCCTCCCCACCAGATACATCACCACATACAGGTGATGTATCCCCACAGGGCGTGGACTGGGGGGGGGTTATGGGGTGAGCTCTGGGTCCCAGCCAAGGTTGAACACCAAATCCAGCTGGCCATCCCACCCACACCCTGGGTTCACCTCCTGCCTCAAGGACCATGCTGCACCCCTGAGCAGGTCATGTTTTGGAGTGAGGGAAGCTCCAAGCATTTAATTGCTACCGGGGGGGACCTCAGCATCACTGCGGGGCTGGCACAGGCAGGCTACTGTGCCACAGCCCTACTGACAGCTCTGCCAGCACCAGAGGGACTATAAAAGAGAAGCAGGTCATCTGCAAGCCGCTGTGCTCTGGCATGCTTTGGAATGAAAGGAGCCCTGACAGCATCGCTGCTTCTAATTATCCCTGTGAGCCAAATTAGTGAGTGGCTTTGAAGTCCAGCAGAGCTCATAAAGTACAGCCCTGCTGAAAGCTGCAAGAGCCAGGGGCTTGGTGTGGAGGGGGCTGCGTGGAGCATAAGGGGCTCTGCAGGGAGGGGGTAGTGAGAAGCAAGGGATTTGGGGGGCTCTAGGGGAAGTGTGAAGCTGCTTTTAGCAGCATCTCTGTATCTTTGCTGCTGTGTGATGAAACTCCAGGCAGGGAAGGGGGTCCTCTGGGGAAGACCCTCTTGGACCCCACAATCTCTTTTCCCTGGGACCCCCACCTCCTGCTGCCAGGCTGCTCACTAACAGAGGTGGATATGGTTTTAGTTCTGTCTCCCTTGCTGTCACATCTGTATAGATGTGGGAGTAAGGGGCTATTCTGCAGTGTGGAGACCCCTGTCTCTCCTCTGGGTCACAATGGGGTTGGCTTCATGCTGCCCCCTCATCCTCATCACCTGCTTTTTCATCTGTCTCCATGGCAGGAAGAAATCGCTGACAGGTGAAGAGAAGCGGAGGTAGGATTGACTCCCACCCTGCTCCTGCTCCCTTGGGACTGGGCCCCATCCCAAAGGCTCTGCTGCAGCCTTCAGCAGAGACCCCAGAGTGAGGGCTGGGGGTCCCCGTTGGGGAGCCATCTACCTAAGGCTGGGGGTTTGGGAGAAGGGCTTGCCCCATGAAGGGACCTTCCCAGGGGGACTGGAGCTGGGATGGGGGTCCCTTCTGTTGTGCTCAGAGGGACATGGTGGACTCTGGAAGGGTGAGTGCAACTGAGCCGGAGGGGCTGCCTCCTCCACTAGAGTCTTGGCGTGGAGGTCTCCCATGGCACCTCCTTGGCAGTGTTGGGAAACTGTGCGTGGTGGGCAGGTAGGACATGTCACCACCCTGCCTCCCCACCTACAGGAACAAGAATGGGCACGTGGGGCTCTGCCTGCAGGATCCATCCCGCCCTGGCATCTGCACCGTCCACAGGTCAGAGTTCTGGAGCTCCTACCGGATGAACATCACTGAGGTGAACCCCCTGGGCTTCACCTACCGCCTCCTTGATGTCACCATGCAGGCCATCAGTGAGTCCCCATCCATCCGTCTGTCTGTCCCAGTGTTCATCCATCCCCCAGGCTGTTACATTTGGGTGACAGAGGGGAACCCAACCTCTCCCTGCATGGTAGTGCAGTGTGACAGGGGCCTTCTGTCCTCTCTCTCACAGTTAAGCCAGATCCTCCAGAGGGCTTGGTGGTGGAGCCCATTCCCCTGGCCCCACGGCGGCTCCACGTGAGCTGGAAGTACCCCTCCTCCTGGCCCAAAGAACCCCACTTCCAGCTAAGGTTTCGGCTCCAGTACCGACCCGTCATCCACCGTTCCTGGTCTGTGGTAAGCGCTGTGCAAGGAAAGGCAAAGGCAGCATGGGAGCAGGGAGTGCATGGGGCTGGAGAGGGCGGTGGAGGATGCCCCTGCCTGCCCCACACCTCCCCTCTGCTGGCACAGGTAGAGACAGTGAACCTGTCAGAGGTTATCACAGATGCCTTCGCCGGGCTGGAACACGTGGTCCAAGTCAGTGCCAAGGATTTCCTGGATGCAGGGAATTGGAGCGAGTGGAGTGCAGAGGCCCGGGCAACACCAGTCAGAGGTGAGAGGGGGACAGGCTGCATCCCCCAGCAGCCCTACCATGTTGCACCATCCCTCCCTGAAGTCGCTCCAGCACCCTGAGCTGCCTCTTTCCAGTCACTTCTCCATGGCACCCATTCCCCCAAATACCAACCAGAGCAAGTCTCAGCTCCTGGGCCACTTAAAGTTGGGAGGCAGAGCTGCAGGAGGCCAAAAATCTCCCAGCCCATAGCAGATGTGCTGCTGTGCATAGCAGATGTACTGCTGCCGTTTGGGGATTGTCCCCTGCAGACTTGGGGCAGAGTGGGGTTCCCAGAGCACCACTAGCACCTTGAGGGCACCCTAGGGCTCGTGGGATCTCTGGGGCGTAAGGGTACCTTCTTTGCTCCTCTCTGTGGGTCCCTGCAGTTCTGTGCATACTTTTGGGTGAACGTTTCTGTCTCCTCTGTCCTTGCAGACCTGGCCACCACAGCGAGTGAAGAAACCACTACAGAGGCCAGACTGGAGAGCCTGGCTGAGGAGCCCTCCCAGGCTCCCAACCCTGAGCCCATCAGTGAGTAGAGATGGGGTGGCAGTCAGGAGTGCCAGGGTGAGCACATGTGTGGCTTAGTGCACTGGGAAGGGTCTCTTGCTCCATGCCCTTGTGTGGCTGGGCTGGTGGGGTGTCCAGGAGCTTGCAATAGGGTCCCCCAGATGCTGGGGACTGTGGCATCCCTTGGCTGTGACAGTCTCTCTGTTCCAGACCGCAGTGACCCCTTGGAGAAGATGGCTGTCCTGGTGTCCCTTGGGATCTTTGCCTTCTTCGTCCTGGCTGCTGTTCTCATCATCACCATCCTCATCTGGTAGGTTGGGTTTTGAGACTGAGGGGTCTGTATGATTGCTGTCCCCATCCCATTCTTGCACCTGAACCCTCAGCATGGAGTGTCCTGTGTCCCCTGAGCCCTACTCTGGGGTCCCTGCCAAGACAGACTTGATGCTCCATAGGGTGGTTTATGCTCCCCTTGCAACCCCCTGTCACATCCAAGCCTATTCCCAGCACACTGTCCAAGCTTATTCCCAGTCCCCAGTGCTGCACAGTCTGCCTGGGGTCTTTCCAATGAGCCAAGATCCATGGGACCTTTCTCTGTATTCCCCAAAGATGCTGCTACTACTAACACCCCACCAAAGGCTCCTGCCTTGCTGGGGGCTCTCATGCTCCAGAGTCAGCGCAGACACCCCTTCATATGTCTTTGCTTCTTAAGAGTTCTACACTGGGCATTGCCCACTCTCCTTGCCATGCTGTCACTCTGCTGTCAGTCCCTGTTCCCAACTCAGTCCTCCTCTATCTCATGACCAGCTTCTGCTGTAGCCCTGGAGATGACCCGACAGAGAGGTTAAGCTGAGCTGGGCACAGCTGGGCACAGCTGGATGGGAACACAGAGCAGGATCACTGGGGTTGTGGGCAATCCCAATGCTCCAGGGAGCTGCTTGGGGTCCTCAGCCATTACTGCTCTTTTCCCCAGGCTCCGGATGAGGAAACATGGCAAGGACAAGACCAAACCCAACTTCTTGGTTGCTGCCACCCACTTGAAGGCACTACCAAGTGAGTCATGGTGCAGGGTGGGTAATGGGGCCAATGAGAGGCAGGGAGTGGGAAGCGGGGAGCAGGTCAGTGCCCCCTTGACACCCTGTCCTCTCTCTTGGCAGAAGCCCAGATCCTGTAGTGAGTCCTGGCCGATCCCTGCTCCCTGCACCTGCTTGCCCACACGTGGGACTTGATGCCACTGCTGGCCCCCAAGGATCCCACACCTCCTGGGTCACCCACAGCTGTGGACACTGCCAGAGCCCCAACACCCTTGGGCTGCAGGATGGATCCTAAGGAGAGAGGTTCTGGCTCCCAGGAGCATTGGACTGCCCAAGCCCACCAGGAGCCGGCTGGAGTCACTTCAGGCTCAGGGTGACAGGCCAGCTCCACCTCTGAGCGCTGCTAAACAAATGGGGATAAGACACTGAGCCAGCCCCACTTCACTGCCTAGTGTTGAGGGGGACCATGGGTATAGGCTCCCGGGGGTGCCGGGCATCAGTGAGCAGGGGGTGCTGAGCCTTGCCCGCCACCGCCCACCAGCCGCCAGCAGGCGGAAGAGAACTGCCCCCACCCCTTCCCTCTGCCCCTCTCCCCCATGCTGTGGCTGGATGGAGCAGTGATGCCAATAAAGGAGTTACGCCAATGTCCCCAGTAAAGGGGATATGCCATTGGCACTGCCCAGACAAGACCTTGCAGATGATGCTGGGCCAGGGGAGAGGTGAGTAGCACTAGGTGAGATGCCAGCTCGGGACGGTCCTTGCAGGAGGTGCACATCCAGCAGGGCCAGTCCCCAAGCCGGTCAGCACCCTCCCAAGGTGCCTGGAGGGGCTGAGAGAGACCCTTGCCCAGGCCAGCCCTTGCTAAGTGCCAGAAGACAATGCAGGCAGCTGTGTGGGATGTCTCCCCTGCCCTCGCCAGCCCGGCAGCAGGGACAGGACCCTCTGCACAGCCCTCCTCGCTCTGCATGTGGCCCCCTTGCTGCACATCGACACAGCCCCTCTAATGGCTTCCATGTGTTGGCACCACCCGACCCCTGTGCTCAGTGCCAGCAGCCCAACGAGATCCAGATGGAGCTGGATGGAAATTCAGACAGCAGCGACACATGGAGCACAGGGAGCCAAGCCAGTGCAGGGTGGGTCCCTCCCAGTTGGATCCTGGGGTCCTGCCTGTGAACCAGGGATGCAGAGAGAGCCTGGAATGGGGGCACCCCCCAGAAGGGTACTTTTGAGGACTGGGTTGGAGGGCACTGGGGCAGGATGTGCCTTTGCATGTCTTGTGTGCCCGCACTGGGTGCCCGGGGTGTGGGGTCATGAGGGCTATCCATGCTTGGCTTTGTGGGGTCCCAGGCCCTCACTGTCCTTTGTGAGCACAGTTACTTAAGCTGGAAGAGATGGGGGTCAGCCCTCTATCTACCATGTGCTAGCTGGGGTGGCACTATCCTTGGACCAGAGCAGGGCTCTCCGCAGAGTAAGTATGGTAGGTCACCAAACTGGGGAGGTATAAGGAGCCAGATCCTGCCTGGACTTCTGGGCTCAGCAGCCACATCCCCTCTCCCAGGTGAGCTGTGTCACACTGCCGTCATCTGCTGGATTCAGCTCCTTGTCATCCGACCCAGGCACCACACATTCTGATGTGTCACCGTCACCCTTGTCTGTTCTCAGTTGCCAGCGTGGCATGGGAGGCCTTTACCACCTGAAATCCTATCACCACCAGATCCCACTCCTCTGCCACTGTGGAGGGCTGTGGTTGTCCAGAGATGCTGTGGAACACAGGTGATGTGCATCCCATAGCTGTGGCTCCAGTGTTTGCAAACAGTTCAGTAGTTTCCCAGCATCTGGTGCTGGTTTAGAGACTGACGCCTGCTCTAGATGTAGCAGCACAGCAGCCAGAAAATGGGAGAGGGTGTGAGACAGCAGCTCTGGCCTCTGTATCCTGCCTGCTTATTAGCTCCGGGAAGTTGCTGCTGGCAAGGGGAAGCAGGGACCACCAGAGCCTCACATATGTCTGCAAGGAAACGTACCTGCATTGTGCAGACAAGCTCAGGTGGGTAAATGAGAAATGACAGGCAGAGGGGATTCAAAGATCTGCTCTCCCCATGTGCCAAGCCCTCTGTCCCCTTCCTTAGCTGGGGCTTGCCTGGCCAGGTGGTGGTGACACCCACTTCTGGTGACCGTGGCAGCTTGAGGGCAGGAGATGCACATCTGGTCCTTAACACTGCATCCTGCTGCCCATGATCCTGGAGGGTGACCACTTTCCTCTCTGATAGAAGCTTTAGAGTCAGGACCTGCCACCCATTTGGCAACTGGAGATACCAAGAGCAGGCATGAGGTCTGCATGCCACTGCAGACTCCTGCCTGCCTGCACTGCGACTGTCTTTGGGATGTCTCATGGCTCAGGTCCCTGCCCCAGCAGCCTGTGAATGTGACAGACAGGCCTTGGGGACCTGAAGGAAGCAGCATATTCTGTGCTTTAGGGAATAAAGATGCACTCCCAGTTGCCCAAGGGAAGGATGCACTGGCTCTGGACATGGGCAGACAGGGCTTTCCACTGAACCAGGGAGCAGGCAAGGGGCGAACAGCAATCTGGAATAAAGGAGAGGGATCCAGATGCCAAAATCAACTTTGCCTTCAAGCAGTGGAAGAAAAACAGGAAGGGACCATGAGAGCAGCCCCAGTGCCGGCACCTCCCTGTCCCGCTGTGGGCCAGGACACTTCCTCCAAGGCTTGGGCTCTGGTGGCTCATGCAGCCACTGAGTGAACAGGAGGCTTCCTGCTGCAGGCTGGAGCCCTGCCTGGATGGACTCTGCCCGAAGTAGGCAGAGCGCATCCAAACTTGCCTTGCTGCTGTATCCCATCCTCCCCAGGCCAAATGCTGTGCCAAGATCACTGGGGGAGCTGGTACAAGCCAGGCCTGGGGATGCTGAGGCTTTGCCAGGTCAAAGCAGCCTATGATCTGCATCCAGAGGGAGCAGGGGTGGATCCAACTCCCTGGCATGGGGACTGGGACCAGCCCAAGACCAGCAGGAGAAGAGTGCAGGAGAACATGGCCTGGAAACTATTGGGTGTAAAAAAATTCCATCAGGCAATGCCACATGGGAATGTCCCCAGCACTGAGATGCAGACAGGTCTGTCTCTGTGTCTCTATCCTGCACAGGGTGGCCCCATCCAGACCACGTCTCAGGCAGGGGCTCATTTGGGAATGCTATAACCTTGGCAAGAGCCTTTGCAGCAGGGCACTGGTTGTGGGCGGTTGTGCACTGGTGCCTGGGCTGTTTGACTGCCACCAACTCTGCCAAATTTCTGAGCTGGCCCTCAGGACTAGCCTCCTCCTCTCCCTGCCCTCCTGCCAGCATCAGCCCACATTGAGGGGAGGAGGCAAGTTGCACAGGACTGTGAAGCAAAACAGTCTCAACTTACCTCTCATGGCTGCTTCTGCTTCCTTCTCTGCCAAATGCTGAGCCACGGAAAGAAGTAAAAGCAACTTCGGTAGATCATGGCAGACATAGGGTCATGAAACATATATATGTATATATATATATATATATACACACATATGTATATGTGACATAGAAAGTACACGGTACATACACAGTGGTTCAGCAGGGAGGGAAGGATGCATGTTAGAGGGAAGGAGACGTGCAGATGTATAGACGGATGTATGGATAAGCAGTTTGGACACTCAGTTACCATCCTAAGCATCAAAGATGCTCCCCATGCAGGACCTGATTTGTGAAGATGGATGAGGCCCACAGGCAGAGCAAGGATGGTGTTTGGGAACAAGCCTTGGGTGTGACCCACGCATCCAGTCCCTGTGGAAGTGGCATCACAGCTGACATGAGGAGACAGAGCCTAAATTCTAACCAGTGTAGGTCCTGAGAGTATTGAGGAGAGCACAGGGCACCTTCAGAGGGATTGCATCCCTCTCAGGAGCTACTTCCATCTTATATTGCCCAGACACTGGGAGAGTGGGAACAGCAGGGACCCTGCCCAGGGATACAGTGAATCTGAACACAAATGTTTTAAGAATGCAGTGAGGAACATTCACTCTGACCACGGCTTTCATCTCACCTGCATGTGGGATACCTCTGCCTGGGAACTTGTTAGAGAGTCCAAATGCTCTAGAGATCCCTGAGATCCCCCATACTCCCTCGTCTTCATCTGCCTTCCTATCTAGCTGCCACAGGCCTGAAAATTTCTTGCCCATTATCAACTGTGTCCTGAAAGAGAGAAGGGGGACACATTACCTGCTGGGCCGGATGTGCTGTCACCCAAACACATGTGGAGGGGTGAGAGGCGTGAGACATCTCTTGCTGCTGTAATTTTGGTTTCTCCCTGCAGGAGTGAGTTGTTTCTTTGCTTGCTGGGGCTGGTCCCTTGCTTGCCTCTAGGATGATTTTGGTCTTTCACAGACGGCAAATGCCAAGCACATGCCCACAGAGATGCTGGGAGGCTAAAGACAACAGCTCAACTCTGTCCAAGCACTGCTGCTTGTGATGCTCTCAGGAAGTGGCTGCTCCCTTCTCAGAGCAGCAACAGCAATTCTTTGTATGAGCTCATGGAGCCCATGACTTTCCTGCCAGCTTTTTTTTTTTTTTTGTCCTCTTTTTCTTTGCATGGGAAACAGTCCTGTTGTCCAAGTAAGAGTTCTCAGTGTTTTGTGTGCCTGTCGTGAAGTGTGGTGGCACTAGGGGACACATGCAGTCACATCTGTGATGTTTCTGTGTCACTTGCTCTGAGGAGATGATCTCCTCCCTTCCCCAAAGCAGAAACTCTGCCTTCTCCTCCAGCTACTTCCAGAGCCTCAGGGTCTAAAACAGATTAGGGTATGCTCTGGGAGCTTCCCTTTGGAGGAACAGGGAACCTCTCTCCCTGCTTTCCTCCCACCAGCCTCACTTTGTAGTCCCCTTCATCCACTGCCACATCAGCTGCTTTGTCTGCATGGGCAGAACAAGCAAATGGAGGTTATGGACTGCATGGCCCAGTCCTACACAGGAGCTTCTCAATCAGCTGGGTCCCTCAGATGCTCCCCAGGTTTCCAGCATTGCATGGAGCAGGCACTGGGCAGACATAGCATTGTAGAGCTGGGCCTTTCTCTGCATCCTGAAAATGATGGGCCAGAGTCAAATGTGCCTCTGGGAGTCTTGCGTGGCTTTGCAGGTTTACAACACACACAAGCCTGCCCAGCATACAGGCAACTCCTAGCCTCTTTTCCACACTGGAAGATCCACTAGACGTGGCAGCAGCTGAGCTCCACATGCATGCTGGGCACTGGCATAGCCACCTCTGTGCTGATAGGTCTGGAGGGGGTAAGATGCCAAAAGTACCAGGTCCGTGTCTACACCTGGGATCCCTTCCTGGGATGGTGACTCATCTCCAGAAGGATCTGCAGACCTCGAAGGCACTGATTCCCAGGAGAAGTATGCTGACCTGGAAGGCACAAGTACTCAGGGAGATGCTTATCTGGAAGGCACTGATGCCAGAGAGGATGCTGACTTGGGAGGCGCTGATTGCCAGTGCCAACCTGGAAGGCACTGATTCCTGGGAGGATGCTAACCTGGAAGATAGTGATGCCTGGGAAGATGACAACCTGGGGCAATCCCCAGGGCTTGCTAACCTGAATGGCACCATTTATCCAGAAAATGGTGCTTTTCCCCCTACTCCAGAGCACTCCCCACTTATGCTGGGCACCAGCTCAGCCAAGGACCACTCCAAGGGCTTGGGCTAGGGATCCGCTCTCAGGATGGCATCTGTGGCTGGCAGCAAAGAGCCTGGTGACCTGCCTGCAGGAAGCTAAGCCAGCACCACTTCTCACAGTCTTCCTCCTCCCTGCAACTCCCCACTGGGGCTGGGAGCCGCTGCCCAGCTATGGGTGAGGGGGAGTGTGGCCCTCAGCTACTGCCAAAACAATCCCAAGCCCCATCCTTCTGCAGGCAAATAAGATACGCAGACCCTATTTTCCCACTAGATGGCAAACATTGCCTTCGGAACAGCCTTTGGAGGAATTATGTCCATCCCTGTGCAAGGAGGCTGAGAAAACCCTCAGGGCAAAGCCCTGGGAGTGAAGGACCTGAGGCTGCTTCAGAGTGGGGCTAGCAGTGGAAGGGACCCTGGCATGCTCTTCATCTTGCTTTTTCTGTCATTTTTTATTGTTTTCCTTTTCTGCCTGCAAAGTTTCTCCCTGGTCCTGAAAGACCATTCCCTTTCCCTGTGCTAGTGGGACAGAGCACCCTGAGCTTTCAGGAGAGGCATCTGGTTAACCCTGGGTAGCACCTTGAACTTCCACAGCCACAGAGTGAAGCCCAGAAGCTTTGCTGGGAATTAATTATACTGTGGTTTGCAAACCAAATGCATACTCATTCCTCCTTGCAAGCCCCCAGGTCCACAGGCAAGACATTATGCTGGGTGTGAATAAAGGAGGCAGGGATGAAGGCTGTGCATATGGATGTGTACACTTGTCTAAGATCTTCTGCCAACTCAGATGTATTTCCAGGTTTGTTTATGTTTGTTTGAATTCAGACCCAGATTTTCCCATGGTCTCTGTATTAACCTCGTGCAGAAGTTTCCTGAGCGCTTGCTGCTGGCCCTGGCAGTGCTGCAATATTGCTGTGCGGTTAAACATCATGTGTCATAGCTAATGAAGGAGTCAACTGTGGATGGTAAATGTTTAATATGGACAAATCAAGCCAATTAGACAATGTCAAGAGAAAAGTGTGTCATCTCAGCTATGTCTGTCCTGTGTGGAGGAGGGAATTTCTGGGAGGGTAGAACCACAGTCGCTGCAAGATCAGCAGCTCCTAACACCAGCCAAGGGTAAAGGCACTGGATGCAGGTCTTCCTGCAGACCCCCAGTCCACCATGGAGGTACCTTCACCTGGGGGATGAACATAACCTCTTAAGAGGAGGATTTGTTTCTGAAATGAAGACCTCTGGGTGGCCAGAGGTGATGGCAGCTGTCTCCAGCACAGAGCTGCAGAATGAGAAGAAGTAAATCATCCCACTCGAAGCACTCCCTGGAGACCCCCAACAGGACTCCTGGCCGTTCACAGCATGCTGCATGCTTTTGTGGCAAGTTTGTGGCCCCAGAGCTCAGCAGTGCTCAGACAGGAGCACCAGGGAGCCCCATTGGTGGTGTTCCCAATGGCAGCTCCCAGGCAAACACCAATTAACTAATGGCAGCAGCTGCATTCCATCCACAAAGCATTCCAGAGCCCTGCTCCTGGCAGCAGGAAACTGCCTCGGTTTCCTGCCCAGTCACATAGTTTGCTATCATTTAGACTTTGGTGAGAACGGTTCTTCAGGTATCCTGGCCACTTCCTTCAGGTGGGGATTATTCTCTCTTCTTCTATGAGGGCTGGAGAGTCCCTCACAGGGCTGTTTATAGTCAGAGAGAAAAATCTAGAAGTTTAAAGGAAAACAGTGACTGGGGAACAGAAACTGAGGGAATTGTCAGGAGCCAGTTTGCAGCTTGTGGCTCAGGGATGCAAGCCAGTGACCTATTGTGACAGCCACTAATCCACGACCCCAGCAGGTAGAAAGCCCTTCTGGCCCTTTCCAGCTGGGCTCCCTGTGTTGGTATGTGCTGAAGCCTGGGGGCATGGAACTAGGGCAGAAGCAGTGACAACATGGATGGTGTGGGCTCTGGTGCACCCCTGTGGCTTGAGGCTTCTCATCCCTTTGCCAAACTCAGAGCCTCTGAAGGCAGCCAAGCAGAAGTTAAGCACAGACGTGGATACTTCACTCCTGAAGTTGGGATTTACCAGTCCAGGGGGGGTTGACCCCCAGTTTTGTCCTGAGGACATCAAGGGATGGACAAGTCCCCTTGCCTGAGGATGTCAGATCCTTGCTTTGATGTGTGCTGTCTTGGCCCTTCTCTGTAAGCTCAAGGTTCTGGGGGTGGTTTTCACCAAACACTTCCTGCCTCTGCATGGCATCTCCAGTCGATGACAGGCTGCCATGGGCAGCAGCCACCCTCCCACCCTCCAGCCTTATTTTAGGCCCTGTCTCAGATCCCTGGAGGCTGGACTCTGTCAGTGCTGAGCGCTCCCAAGATAACCAGCAAACCAGGGACTGTGGAGCAAAGTAGGAACTGTGTCCTCTCCTGCCTGCAGCAGAGTGACACCATCCCCCTCCCTCAGCTAGTGCTGCCAGGTGAAAACATCCTCTAAGCCTGAAGCTGCCAATGCTTCTGAAATTCTGGTAGAGATGCACTGGGCTACTCTGGGTAAGGACTTGCACCTCTCTCCCAGTGGCCTTTCCTGGGGTCTTGGCCCATGCATGGTGGCAGAGTCAAAGGGGCTTTACTGGGGCTGGTGGGGACTGTGGGGCTGGGCATTCCCTTCGTGCTGGTTCAGATCCCCCAGCAGGTGATAGATGAGAGGCGTGAGCAAGCAAGATTGCTGAAGGAGCTGGGGAAATGCTTTTGCTGTGTGCAGAGTTGAGAGATGAGCCTCTCCAGACCCATCTGGCCTTGCTCTTCACACGAGTAAAGGCAACAACCCACCATGGCACACCGAGATCCCCAGCAGAAGCATTGTGCAGAAACCAACACCCAGGTCTGTAAAGAAAGGAGTAGGCACCCTCCAGCTACATCCACCCTTGGAAACTGGCTCTGCCAAGGACTGCTTTTTGGTTGGGTATGATGTCTGCCCATGGGATTAGGCTACCTGATCTGGGCCAAAACCTGTTAGAAATGACGCTCAGAGTGTTCCAGCACAAGGAGGCATTTGCTTCAGTTGCTGTCACCTCTGCAGCTCTGACGCCCTGCAGTGGGCACCGCTATTGTCTCCAGGGCACTGGGACTGTTGAGAAGTTCAGACTCCTGCCTGTGACCTGGCTAAAGAGAACTACTGAGCTCAGGGGCCCACTGGAAGGATAAATTGAAGGAAGCACGGTAGCATTTCTGTGGCACCATTGCCAGGGTGGCAGCCTGCTGCGATCTGACAGGAGGGGAACCCAGCAGAAACCAAAGCCTCAGAGAGGGGTGGGGAAAGAGGAAGAAGTCAGTGTTGATGGCTCAGATCCTGCAGTGGGTTAGCGGCCTCCACTTCCTGCGGGATTTTGGGTGTTTGCTTATTCTTGCTGCATGAGCATAGGAACTTGGCTCTGCTCCAGGGCCTAGTTTTGCAGACAGTAACCTCTTTCTCTGCCTTTTTGCACCACAATCCTTTAGAAGCAGCAGCTCCTAAAGCTGTGGCCTGAGGATCCACAGTGAAGGCTTGACAGGTGATCTACAGACCTTCTTCACCCCTGTAGTGCTGCCTGCTCTGAAGGGCTGGAAACCTATAAAAGAGTCAGAACTGGGATCTAGAGCCCAGAGGAAGTGTACTAATGCCTGAAAAGTCATGCTTTCATTTCTTCCAGAAGGTAAGTTCTTTTGTTTTTATCTTTCTTCGAAGAAAAAAAGCAGAAAGGATCTGACAGCTTTGCTGGGACATCAGCTGCAAAGGGAAGTGCAAGTTCCCTTTCCACAGGCTCCAGCACAGCCCATGGTGACCACTACTGTGATTCCCCTGTTATAATAATCCCTATACCCTTTCACAAAGCACAGCTAGGATCCAGAAAGTAAGCAAAGCAAAAGAAAAAAGACAAGGGGCTGGTTGTTGGTGTGATGGGCAGCAGAAACCCCACGAGGTGCAAGAAGGGAGTGCTGCCCTCCTGGGTATTGAGTCTTGCTCCTGACACACCAAGGGAGGCCCAGCTTCTTGTTATCTCCAGGATCTGGATTTTGGATGTCTCACATCTCTGCAGTGTTCCTCAGCTTTGCCAAAAGTAGCAAGGAGACAATGTAACCCCATTGCCCCCCTTTGCTCAAGGCTGGTGCCAGGAGTGACAAAGTACCTCTCCAGCCACATAATCCATCAGCAGAAAAGGAGAAATTAGCGTTGCCAATGGAAGAAGAAAAAGGGTAAGACTGAGACATGGGGGTTGCAAGTGTCCCTGCAAGGATATGAACCTGCATCCTACCACTCTGAGCATTTACACAAATGTACCCAGGCCTGTGTAACCTCTAAATCTGAGCAGGCTGTAAAAACAGGAACAAGGCAACAAGTTCTTCCTTGATCATTTAGATTTATCTTCATTTCTTTTTCCTTGAAGACAGTTACCAGGCTAAGTTTCTGTATCTTGTACCCAATAAAGATACTGAAAGCCCTTTAATCTACTGCTGCATAATCAGAAACTTATTTTACTACAGAGGTAAATGACACTGGAGTGAGATATTAGCTGTGCATGGCTTGGAGCTCACTGGAAAACATCCTTAAATAGCTGGGAAATATTCACTGGCGTGCAGTTGGGGCAGGCTGTGCAGGCCAGCCTTGCCCCATCTCTGGCTGCAGACCAGGTGGCTTTCAGTGTCCTCAGACAGGTACAATGGGCCGTGCACAGCCTTGTGACAATCTCCAAGTGTGCCAGGAGGGTGGGGTGTATTTTTGTTGTGCCAGGAGGGGTGAACCCAGTGAATGTGTCTAGAGCACTGATGTGATATCAGCTCTGAACTGACACTGCCTTACATGTACCAGCATGCGACCTTAAAAGAGAGTAGCAGAGACCCACCAGGATGGAGATTTTGGCTTCCTCCCGTGCTTGCTGTGTTCTGTGCAAGCTCTTCTACCATAAGCAGCGGGGCGCATGTGGATGTCACCTGTGCTTAGCTCCCACTGCCTCCCTGCAACAACTGCTGGTGTTGAGGGAAGTTTGGGAGGTAGTTCTCTTTGTTCTGTGTTTGTGAGAGAAGGGAGTTAAGGAGAGCAAGGCTTATGGACCCATCCTAGCACATCGCAGTTCCTTGAGACGGCGTTTCCAGCAAAGACAAATATCACAAGACCAAAGCATGGCTCTCATGTCCTGGAGGATTGTAGCAGTGTCTTCGTGGGATTTTAGGACAGTAGAGAAGGAAAGAGAGCACTGAAGCATTTGTCACGGCCAGTGTAGGCACCATGGCTTCAGTTTCTGCACAGCAAAAGGAGCATCAGCTCCCAGACCGCAGGGACATGCCAGCCATGTGTGCCTGTCCAAGCCACACAGGAACTGTTACTCCTGCAGGTGCTGTTCAGAGACTCAGACCTACACTAGATCCTGCAGCCCTTACAATCTCATCTAAACACACCAGGTAGGCAATGAGTGGAAGAGCTGATCTGTTGCTCCATTACATGGGGAAGGTGGAGAGGGACAGTGAGTGACACACACAGAAGACCATGGCAGGGCCCCAGTAGAAGGATGAGCCTGTTGTCACTGCAGAGCAGAGCTCTACAGTGTCATTCCCCCATAACCAAGGTGCTCCTGTGCTCAGAGCAGCAACCACGTCTGCCTGATAAACCCTCTAATATAGGCGGTAGCAATCTCCTCTGCTGGCTCGGCTCCTCTGCCCTGGGACACGCTGGTGACTAGGGGTATCTTCCCACAAACTCCCTTGCCCCTTCAGAAATGGTGTTTGGGTTGCAGCAGCAGCAGCTACAAGAAATTTAGATGGAGGACAGGCATCTCTCAGAGCAGCCTCTTATTTTGCGCCAACCTCTGAGGCTTATCATGTTCACCCCAAGCACCCCTGTCCACAGAAATCATTCTCTTTTTAAATATAAAAAAAACCCAAACCCAAAACAAACAAAAAAACCCCAACCAAAACCCACTAACAACAACCAAACCACAAAATACTTAAAATGTGTTGGAGTGACCCATTAGCATTTTTCAGTCCACAGTCAGCAGCAGATGTGGTCCAGGACTAAAGACAGCCCTACCTCATGCATTGTGACCTGACTTCTGCCTGCCCTGGATACCTTCAGGCAAAGTCCTCTCCAGCTCTTTAATCTCTGCTGCCTGTTTCTGTGGGTATCCAGGATGTACTGGCACACACCCACAGCCCGGAATGTCTCCGTGTGACAGCTAGCCTTGGACTTTGCCTGCCTGAACAAAAACAAGAAGAGGCTTGGCAGTGCCTTCCTTCTTCCCAGTGGGTGGCTGTCTTTTTCTGCTGGCCAGGATTTTTCAGGGAGTCGGGGACATTGGGTTAAGCATTGCTAGGGCAGGGCAAGATGCCAGGAGAGCTCTTGTTCCTGTAGGACAGGAGGTCAAAGGACCAGCACACTCCCTCCCGGACAGCGCTCACGACTCCTCCATCTAAAGCCACTTCCTCAGGATGTAAGAAATGCTGGGTAGGTGAAGCCCTCCTGGGGGTGAGGGGCAGGGAGGAGCCTCTGCTGGTACTCCTCATCCTAGCCTCCTGGGGGGCGACTCATCAAGCAGGGTGTTTGGAAAAGGCAGCAACTAAGAGGCATCCAACCCAGGACCTGTGAGGCAGGTCATAGGACACCAAAAAGAAAGATGAGAGCAGGTTAGTTACACTCTCTGATGATTCAGAAAAGTGGCAATATACATTTTTTACAAGAATAAATGGATGTAAAAGGTATTGGGTGAAATTTTGCAGTGCAAAGCATGGAGGAAACAGTCCAAGAGCAGCACTGCTGGGTCAGGACAGAGGCTCTATCACTCTGTCTCTCTCTCCAGCTGAGACCACCACTAGGAACGTAAGAGAAAGCAGAAGACAGTGGAAACCAGAGCCATCCTTCCCTGCCACTTCTCCCAGCACAGTGGAATCACCAGTGCAGGAGCTTCCCCAGGTGTGGGTTATGTCAGAACCAGGTGCACCCACCTGTGGTGAGTTTTTCCAGCCCATGGCTGTGCCTCACCAGCACCCTGTGCTGAGAGTTCAGTGGATTGTCTACAGAGAGTGTGGAAAGAGCACTGCTATGGGCTTTAAACTTCAACCTGAGCATTTCAGGGATGGACATGGAACAAAAGCCTCTGGGTTGGCCCCAGCAGTGCTGCAGTGGGCTTTGAGGAGGAGATTTCTAGTCAAATTTGACAGGGCTCCTGGGTCAGCCTCCCTGACGGAGAAGGAGGCTTTAAAAGACCTTCAGGGACTCCATGGGGTCACTACACTTCTGAGGAGACTGTGGTAGCACTGTGAGAATGGAGGGGAGCTCAGAGCCTTATTAGGCTTCAATGCTGCCAGTTTCTGGCAGTTCCTTTGCAACAGTTTAGGGGTCTGGCTAACACTAGGACTGTGCTTGGAGTTGGATGTCTTTTCTGTTCCCCTCCTGCTGACTGCTATCCTGATGACTCTGCCCTCTGTTTCCAGTAAGAAAGGATGCACAAGCAAGTCCTTCCTTGGCAGGGCATGGAGCCAGCCTGCCTTATCACAGAAGAGCCAGGCAGGGACTTTCCACTCCTTGCTGTTGTGCCCTGTTAGGAATACCAGCCTGGTACATCCTTACATGTTTCAGACAATTTCCAATCTTCTCCTGTGCAATTTTGGCAGATTTGCCCCAGTAGACTTCAGCTTGACCCTCTTTGATATCTTTTTCCTGTCCCTGGTCATTCTCTGCCTGGAAATCTTTGGACAGGGGTATCCCACAGGAAAACTGGGAAGTATGATGCTGCTCTGGGGCAGTGCAACCCCTGTGCTCCAGAGGGAAAGCCCTCAAAAACACAGCCACTGTGTTTTCCTCCAGCTCCTTTTGTAAGCAGCTGAGAAAAAGGCTCACTTTGGAATTTTGATGGTCAACTCTTCGCCCGTGCTGTCCCCAATGTCCCATGGAAATGTGGCAAGGAGCTGCAGACTCTTCTCACCGGGGCTGTTCCAAGACTCAGTCTCCTGGCTCTGAAAAAAAGCCCTTTGTAGCAGATTCATAACAAGTCCCTGCAGAACTACTTGCCCTCCACACTCACACATGCTGCCCAGAACAGGAGAGCAGCTTTGAGGAGTGAAGAAGAAATGTTGAGCAGATTAGGGTTGTTCAGACTGGAAAGTACTGACCCAGAAGGCTTTTGTGTGAACGCAACCAGACACCGTCAATGAGGGGCAAGATCCAGACCAGAGTGCACTTAAGAAGTTCTGTAAAAAGAGAGAGCAATGACCCTCCTGAAGCCCAGCCAGAGCCCTCGTAGAAAAGTACCTCAGGGTCATATTTGCAGAGGTTAATGCCCTGCTGAAAGAATTTGTTCTCTCCCTACCTTTGCCTGCACGCAGCAAAGGAAAGGCTGCAGCCTCAAAACTAGTGGTGCAAATGAGGCAGAGCCCCTCTGGATAGCTGGAAGCTTCTGCTCATCATAGACTTGTCCCAGCTGCCAGCACAGCCCATGATGAATGGCCCCAGCATGTTATGGCACACCACAGATCCCCAGCATTTAGACAGTTGCAGCATAAGGAAGACAAATGAGATCCAGAGAAACCCAACCTTTTGTTGGCCCCCTCCGTCTCCATTTACATGTCTGTTTTCTTCTCCCAGGCCATGTATCTCCCTTGTTTAGGAGAGTGTCTGTCTTCTGGTCTCGTTCCAGACATTATCTGCTCAAGCCCTTCCTCGTTCTGTTAGAGCACTGAGCACAGACGCTTGAGGGCCTGCTTTGGTTAGAACTCCCTTGACTCCAATGCTTCAGACTTTGCACCAACCCAAAACCATAGCCTCCATTTGGCACTGCCCAGGGGACCAGGCAGTGCACATCTCCTGCCTGCCAAACTCTCACAGCTGCCTACCACTCAAAAGACCTCAAAATCTCACAAGGGGTGAGGATAAACCACCAAGTGGAACGGTGTCCATGTCTCTGAGATTTCCAGAGGCAGAAAAGACCCCTCAAGTGTTTCCCCCTCCCCATCACACCCTGACCCTTGCCCTTGCTCCAAGCCTCGTCTTGAGCATCAGGATGAGATACACCCATCCTCTCCACTGGAGCTTGCAGCACCATGACAGCTCTGGGGGGAGCCCAGCACTGCAAGGACATTTGGCAAGACAGGAACAGCGTGTCCTGCCAGCCAGCTCTCCAGCTTCAAACCAGCTTTTATTTATCTCGGAGCAAGGCTTCACAGCTGCTTTCAAAAGGCTTTTGATGCTAAACTCCTCGGTTTCATGTTTGCCCTGAAGAGCTCTTTTCTTTTACCTCCTTGGGTTGCTTTCTTTTTTTCCTCAAGCCCCAAATCAAGTTATGCTGGTGAAACAGAGCCAAGGCTGCCAAGGTCCTTGCCAGGAGCACCCTAGCATGTGGCTGAGATGGTGACAGCGAAGAACATTGATTTTCGCTGCTGATGGTTCACATTCTACTGTTGACACTGCCTGCTCCACTTCAAAGGGAGCCCATGGATGGCCCACAAGATCTGCTTCTTTCAGTCTGGCTTGGTAAGCTCTCCCCATGCTCCCAAGGCACCTTCATCACATGGGCACTCAGTCAGACCCTGGGTTTGCATTAAGGAACAAGGGCTTCTTGTGGCCACAGACAGCCTCACATCAAGCACCCAACAGATAAGTGGGGGTTTCAGTGTAACTCCATCCACCCATTTCCACCTTTTAGAGAGGTTCCCAAAGTCATGGGAAGTGAAAGACTTCATGTAGCCCTCAGAAGGACAGCATAAGGCAGACAAAGTCCACCTCACCCATCAGGAACCTGGTAGGCTAGTATAACAGGAAAAAAGGGGTCATCTAAACCATCCTGTGCTGAGCCAGAGCCAGCACTACTTCCAGCTTTCTGACAAGCCCTGTTCTAACAGTAAAAGTTTCCGGCAGTGGAGATGCAGCATTTCTTCAGCTGCCTCTTCCTGCTAAATGGAATTTCCCCCTAAAATGTGACCCCAGGGACTCCTGTGGTTTCTTGACCTACCAGAAGTAAACTCAGAGAGTACTTCTTTTCACTTTCTCTTTGCTATGCTCCTCTGTGCACTTGGAGATCGATCATGTAATCCATTCCTGGAAGCAAGGTTAACCCAAGTTTCTTCATCCTGTTCTTGGAGAGAAGGTCATCTAGACCTCTGACCAAACTTAGTGCTGTTCCCCCCAGTCCTCCCAAGTGGGTGCACACCCTTCCAGAGTCCAGCTGTCCCATCTAGGTCCACCTCTCCCAGTGAGATTGACTTATATAACTTGTGTATTACAGGACCACACTCATGGGTGAGGTCCAAAATCCTCACTAAAGGAATCTCAGAGATAAATTAAGCATCTGTCCCTGCTGGGAGGGAAGGGAACAGCACCGTGATGCAGTGACAGCGAGTTGCAGAATATGTACTCCCTTGTCCTCATACCAACAGCTGCAACAGAACTCCCATTTCTTTCATTACCACTGCACCACATGCCAACCTGGGCTGGAGGCCTGGAGGCTTGGGCTGGAGACCTGAGCACCGCTTGGTAGAAGGCTGATTCACAAATGGCTCTTTATGGTGACTTTTTGCTTCAGTCTGCAGTAACACAGTTTTTAACACCAGTTCCACAGCACACAGGCATGCCAGGAGATGCTATTTTTTGCAACAAGCCACCTGTGTTAGATTTGCTAGCAGCAGGGCTCGTGAGCAGTTTAGTTTGAAACCAGGCCAAGGTAGAGAGAGCATCCCTCCTACCATCCCCTGTCAAGCCTGCAAAATATCTGCTGTTCCAAGTGTCTGTACAGGGATGTGGAGCAAAGTAGTACAAACAGGGCAGAGCCTCCCTCCCTACCCACAGTGAGAAGTGCCGAGTTGACTGGCAGCATCTCCAGGACCTGCTGCCCTCCTGAAGCCAGCCGAATCCCACAGGCTCGGCAAAGAGCACGGACACAGCCTTCAGAAACAGCACGGATCAACACAGTGGGCTTCAACCCTGCCTGCACCCCAGGCAGGCAATGAAACACACAGCCCTGTCAGCTCTGACACTGGGAATTCCCTGGAGTAGCTGGCCTTGGCTGGGTCAGAGGACAACGCTGGAGCATTGTGCAGTAGCTGGGAAATGAAACCAAGAGCTGTGAGAAGAGGCTGAATCTGTAGCTGTAACAAATCCGGGACACTTCTGCTTTTGTTCTTTCAAGTACAGTAGCTGCCATCCATCACCATTAATGCTGACTGGTGCGTTTCCAAAAGCTGCGTCAGCTAAATAAAAGGTGGGAAAACACAAGCTGCAGGTACTTTCAAGGAAAGCAGTTGATTTATTCACCAAAGACCACCTCCGCATCTCACATTTCTGGAGCATCCTCCCTCCCACGGGCAGCAGAAAGTCACGGCTTGATAATTTAAACAGGATTAAAGAGTGCGCATGTAAACACAGTTGTGTGCTTGCAGTGAGGGGACAGTCAGTGCACATCTCAGCAGAGGAGGGGCTTTCCCAGGCAAAACACCTGCAAGAAAGAAAACATTGCTTTCTGTGGGAAAGTAGAGAAGAATGAGATGTGTTTGGAGAAGGGACTGACTAAAGGCTGCAGCGGATGAACATCCCAAGCCAAGAAGCCATACCTGGCAAATCTGCAGTGATAAAACACAGCTGCCAAACTGTCTGGACAGGCACACAATAGTCACCACGCCAGCAAAATCTAGGGCTGAAGGACCAAAGGAAACTGGGCAGAAACTGTCAGCACAGGGTCAAACAGAGAGAGGGAGACACCAGGATTAGATGTTTGCATTTGTTAGATCTAAACAAAGATTTAGAAAATCTTCTGAGTCTGCCTTACTACCAGCAGTCTTCTGGCTCTCCCTTTCTACCATGGACAAAGAAAGGTTTCTCATGTGGGTATAATGCCTCGCACTGCACACCAATTTTCTGAATTCATGAGAAGCTCAAAAATCTTCTCTTCTTTGCTTGCCCAGTTCTTGCCCCATGGCTGTCCCTCCCATCACTTCCTACCAGAGCTAACCAGATCTTCACTAGCCCCCTCAAAGCCCCATCCCTGCAGTCTGAGCTGGCAGTGACCCCTCACCTCATTCTCTTACAGAACCGGCTCTTTTTTTTCTGTGCACCCAGACAATTTTGCTGTGGTTGCAGAGTAATTGAGAAAAGAAGGGATGATAGGTGTCCCCCAGCCTTCTGTCCAGGGGACACACTATGGGGAGCAGGAGAAAAACTTACCTGGAGGCACAGCTAAGCAGGGAAACAGGAGGGAGAAGTGAGTAGAGCCACAGAAACAGCACTAGGCCTCCAACCACTACCTACTGTTTCATCAAGAGGGACAGATAGCCTGCAGCAGGTACTTTCCAGAGTCTTCTGTCAGCAGATAAGTGTTCTATTTGCTTGTCCTTCTGGTTTTGCCTTTATCTCCAGTTTTTACTGCTACTGTGCATAAAGAGAAGATGAGTGCATCCGAAGGCAGAGAGGATGGGTCTCCTCTCCCTTTCCAAAGGGTGGGCTGAGCCCTGGACCCGGGCAAAGGTGCACCTGGCTCGTGGCTGAGCTCACACTGCAATGAGCTGCAGTACCTGCCGCTTCTAAAAACACAACGCTGAGCCCTGCCTAGGCACAAAGGTCTCCATATCAGACAAATTCTGGGCTCGATTTGACTCCAGGGGCTAGGGCCAGGAAAAGCACACTGGTCCCATGCTCCAGTCCTGGGAATCAGACCATGGAGGTGCAGGCTGGACAATACCACCAGGGACAGTTCAGCTGCAGGAAGGATGGCACCAGCTGCTTCTCAGGACCCCACCACCCGGCTAAGAGTTCTGGCATCTTCCCACAGGACAAATCTCAGCAGAAAGTGTCCGGACAAGCCGCACTGGTGATGATATGCTGGGAATGAGGTGGGAGCGAGCAGGGGCCTGAGGATGAGAAATACTAGGTCTGGATCCTCTCCATCATCCACTCCTGTTGTTTAGGCAAGAGTAAACAGCAAAAGGAAACAAAACTAAAGGGTATTTTCCTCACCTGGCTTCCCACCCTTCCCAACCATCCACATGTCCCATCTCCTCACAAGAACCCAGGCAGGTCCCTGAGCCCACGCCAGCTGGATCTGCACTGGTGCCAAGGACTCTGTGTCCATGCAGAGCAGACCCTTGCCTTGGCAGCAAGGAGAAGAGACCACCAGCATGGGGAACAACTGGCCATTACACTAATAAATGTGCCCAGGACACATTCACAACTCCTGTTGACTGTTCGGCACCAAGGAGTGATGTGAAGGTGATTGAAGGCTGTGAGAGGGGGAACAGCTTTTAGCCCCCACAGTGCTGCTCACCTTTCCTGCCAGTGCTTGTGAGGAGGATGCAGCTGGTTCCTCCCCTGTCACTTCAGAAGCGGCATATGCAACACATGAGGGATGCTGGTGAGAGAAAAAGCCCCTGTACACTGCCTCTTTGGAGGCAAGGGACAAAACCAGTTCAGTAAAGCCCCCGGAAAGAGTATTATGGCACCAAGTGAGACCAGCATAGCAGTGCCACTGGTGCCTTGCTCTTGTTGCAGAGAAGCAGATGGGTGGTTTTGCTATGGACCTTCAATCCTACCCTGTACCAGGTCAGGCCTTGAGATAGCAGCAGACTGTGCCTGCTGTGTCTGGTGCCCCTTGAACGCAGCCTGGGAAGCATCCGAGACCACTTTCACCATGCCAGTGAGAGACAAGAGTGCTCTCATGATCCCAACTGTGAGTCCTGGCTGCCAGGGAACAACCCAAAGCCTGCTCAATTTGCTTGCATAGATGCAGCCTTGTCTTTCTCTCCTCACCTTGTGTCCAGTCACCAAGAGAGTGGCTGTTCTGTCAGCTCCATATGAAGGCTTTTCAATTATCATACCTTGTATTATCACAACATGTGATATGCAGGTCCCAGGTTTGGATAAAGGACTACAGGTGTTTCAGCCAATGATCCAGAACACCTCACACCAAAGCGATCCCTGCACATAGCCCCAGAGCTACTGAGGGTATGTCTGCATTGTACTGCAATGGATTCTACTCCTGCTCCACTAACTCCTGAGGATACAGTAAGAGTAGGAAAAGAGCAGGAAAAGCATGTCCGGGAAGAGAGAAACAGAAGGACTTTTTAACTGAAACTAGCTTTTGGCTGGGAATCGAGGTCTTTGACATGACAGTAACTAGCTGCTTTCCCTAAGGAAAGTGGTTGCTTTCCTCTGAAGAGATCGTTGACATTTTGTATCAGAAAAACTCACTCCCTAGTTTACTAAGCACTGAGCCTGGCTTGTTTTAGACAGATTTCCAAGAGTCAGGCTCTGAAGTGGGGACAGCTGCAGGGCTGGAGGACAGGAGTCAAGACAATGTACGGAGGACAGGAGCCAAGACAATATACCTAGTCCAGGAGAGCATCTACTCTCATCCTTCCCTGGGAGTAAGAGCAGCTTGCTGCCAGAGCTGGGACAGGGATCAACACCCACTTGAGAAGGTAGAAAAGGTAGAAAAAGCATAAAAGGACCTGGCAGGGATCTGTGGTGAACAGCTGCATTGCTCTGAGGAGGGCAGGTTTACAGCTCCCAGGAAAGATGGGAGCTATGGGCTTTGCAACCATAGCAGGCAGGTAGGCCAAGCCATCCCTCAAACTCCGATGGAAGTAGATAAATCTGCTTCCAACATCTAAGAAGTCAGTGCAAGCCCCTTCTCCCTCAGCTTCTCTGGTCCAGGACACCATTCTTGTCAGGGTAGCCTGCAGCCAAGGATGAATCTGATCTGTCCCAATCTAAGCCCCTCTGGCAGTCCCTGCCATTCACAGGGACCCTCTCCCTGAGAGCTGCAGCAGCTCAGCCTCAGTGCAGATCCATGCCAAGCATGCTTCCTCTCCCCAGCCACGGTCCCCTCACAGGTCAGTGAACGAGCAGCGGGAGGGCTTCTGTCCGAGCAAGCTCCAGTTATCCTCATTTCCCACTCATGCTGTTTGTCTTGGCCTCTTTTCCCACACCAACCTTCCCTCTCTTCTTCTTCCTGGGATTGAATTGCTGGGGCTGTCAGTGTAGTTAATGAGCTGGGACAGAGCTGATGCTATGGGAAACTCAGGCTCAGAGTCATCCTAGCCCGGGGCATTGCGTGTGCACACACACCAGGAGTGCCCCAGAGGGGAGAACAATTGAAAAAGAGACAAGCCCCCAGCAAGTGGGCCAGACGACCAGGGGAGGAGAAGGAATGGAGCTAAGCTTGCATTCAGGAGATCTCAGCAAAAGCGATCAGGTGCCTGGACGCTCCCTGGCTTGAACAGCCCCAGTCACTGCACCACCATGGATGCCATACCAAGGAGGCCTGGTGGCCATGTCCCCTCTGCCTTCAAAACCAGTCCCTGGGCCATCTCAGTCGCAATCTGTGCCCAGGCATGCTGGCTGACACCAAACCTGACTAATTTAATGGTGAGGACAGTCACATTTGACACTGTGGTGCCTGGGAGGAGACAATGGTGCCTGGCTGATGGCCATGCAAATTCTACTTGTGTGTTCAGCCCATACTTCAGCTGGATGGAACAGCTTTGTTCAAAAATCACATGGCCTAGGCAAAAGGGGGTATAAGGACACTTTAAGACAGCAAGACACTAGTCACAGAAGACCCAATGCTCAGGAGGAACATGGCTATGGACTCTCATCCCACTGTTGATGACAGGCAGGAGCTGGTGGGCTGCCATCTGTGCCTTATCCATTGATGCTCCCAGGATGTCTTCAGTAGCCTCCATTTCCCCAAAAGCCCTTTCTTCTCATCTGCACTCCAGCTGCTAGCAAGCACCAACCTGCTACACTGTGCCTCACTTTCCATTTACTGCAAGGACAAAACTCCTGTTCCTGCAGCTGTTCTTCCATGTCCTGTGCTTCTGTGGGAGGTGAGAGCTGGGAAGCTCCAGCCCAGCAGCTGCACTGGCAGGACTGAAGAGGTTTGGGCTGGATGGTGCAATACTGGCATGCTCCCTCCCACCCCATCTCTGCACACATACTCCCCAGGATGTGCTCCAGCAGCCTGGCTGAGCAGTGCAGAGCAGAGCACCTGCTTCAACCATGGTGCTGAGAGACTCTCAAGGGAGACCTGCAGCCCAGCTGCTGTAGAACATCCTTCACCCCTGTAAAATGCCTTTCCCATCCCCCACACCCCCAGCACAGCCCCCTTGCCACTGCAGCATGGCAGGCAGTGCTGGCTGCACACCCCACGCTCCACGCTGGCTTTCGGACTCAAACACGGGGGCACATCAACTCCCTGCTGTCTTTTCTTTTTATTTAACAAAATCTCAGCACAATAAAAAAGAGAGAAAAGAAGCAGCATACACACAGAATAGTTGCAATGAACAGATCTAGCAGCAAATAACCTGAGTGCTCCAGGCATGGGCACGGGACAGGGTTTGAAGGTGGTGCCAGGCTGGGGGACTTGAGAGGGGGATCAATGTCCCTGAGGAGAGAAGGGGCTAAGAGCAACATCACTGCCTGCTCTGCAGCTGCCATGTTACTGGCTCTATTTCTACCCTTTCAAGGAAGGGCAGCAAATGGTGCCAGGAAGTCAGGAGTGAGAGAGGAACCACATTGGCCATACATTGTCCAAGTTCATCTAAGTTGTGCATGGCCATTGAGGAACATCTCCAGCATTCCCTCCATCCCAACACTGTCCCATCCCAGCAGCCTTTTCCAGGGATGCAGAAGGAGTCATGCTTGGGGCTGACAATGGAAACCAAACAGATCAAACTAGAGCTGGAGGTCACAGCTGCTGTGCTGAAGGGAAGTCTGAGACTGCCCAATCTCACCTTGCAGATCAGTCCATCAATCAGCTTCCAGGCTACAAAGCCAAAGGAGTCCCACAGCCCTTGGCTCAGCCTGACACAGGTATTTGGGTCACATCAGAGACAGAAGGAAAGGGAGAGAGCAGACAGGGCGCTGCCCAGCCCCACACACTGGCACAAGTCCTGAGGGGGGTCAGCCCTGAGGCTGGAAGTGGAAGCAGGTTGGCTCCATTAGCATCAGATTCACAACTGGGAGCTGGTCCCACTCGAGGTGTTGGTACCAGCCGTGGGCTTCTTTGGAGACTATTTGCCCTGGGGTTTGGCCTGGGGAAGTGAAAAACCCAACTGTTATTAGTGTGCAACTCGGGGCAGGAGCCTCTCCAGAGTCCCTTCCTCCACTTTGGACCTGGCAGGGCTTGCCAAGTGCCCACTAAACTCATCCCAAGCCCTCCCCATGAAGGTGCACAAACAGTAGACTCCAAGCTTCCAGGGTGGAAGCAGGGAAGGGTTTGCTCCCAGTGCTGTTTGCCATGGCACCCATCAGGTTCAGCCAAGAGTGTCACTGGGTGGACATCAGCCCCAGGGCTTCATTTGTTTGAGGTGGAAGAGGGCCTACAGAGGAGACAGAGAGGCCCCAGTTGGAGGGAGGACAGATGGGGACCAAGACAAAGTATCCATGTCTCAGCAGAGCATGTCCCTGGGCTGCTCTTCCCAGCAGCTCAATCACACTGGGAAAACCCTGTTTGGCAGTGGATAAATCAAGCCCCAGGCTGCCCTCATGCCTGTCTGAGAACAGGGATGGTTCTTACCTTCCTGGTAAAGCTCGCATCCAGCTTCTCTTGGAGACGAATCACCCACGGGGACTGGAGCGGGGCACAGAGGCGTTTGCCCCTTGTGGTGATGAATCTGCCAAGCCCATGAGGGAAAAACAAAATGTAGTGAGCAGGACACCCTGGGGTGCTCAAGAACAGCTCAAAGTCTCACCCCCTGCCTCCCTCACTGCCCTTCTCCATCTCTACCTTTAGATGACTTTCTTCACTGACTTTTGTCCCATAGCTTCCCATCTCAGCTGGTCCTCCTCTAACTGAGACTCTTGATCCCCAAGATCTCTTTCACAACCCTCCCCATTCGTTTCTCTCTCAAACCCAGCTCAGCATCCCTCCTCCACCCTGCTTTCCTCCATCCCTGGTCCCTGCAAGGTCCGTCCCTCGGCCATCACAAGCTCTTGTCCCTCAGCCGTCAGCACTCAGGCTCTTACACTGTAGCGGGGATGTCACAGCCATCCTGCACCAGCTGGAGCCGGTAATCCTGCACTATCCGCCATGGAATGGGCGTCTCCTTTGTCCGCAGGCAGCAGTCGAGGACGTTGTTCCCGCCGTGCACTGGAGGAGGAGGAACACACCACGCAGGCTGAGGTCAGCGGCACCGCTCCCAGCCTCCCTGGAGGGGAGCCGGGCGCCCAGGCTGGGCACAGGGGCACCAGCTTTATTGCTGTCACACCCCCGTGCCAGGAGCCCTTTGCCTCCTTCCAACAGAAAGCAAAGGAGATGAGGGACAGCAGACAGGCAGAAGGCAACCCTTCTGCATGACTGGGTCGCTCCTGCACCCCTTTGCTGCACCCCAGCAAGCAAAGCAGGACGGGGGGGGGGGGGGTTTAGTCCGCATCAGGATGCTGCAGTACAGGCACCCATTCCCGAGGGACTGGGGATGACTTCAGCTTTGTTTACTGAGGCAGTCATAGGTTTGGCAGTCACCCCATCACCAGCCCACCCCGCACTGATCATTCCTGTGACAACTGAGGGATACAACTGCCTGCACTTCTCTGCAGGGAAGGGGATCTCGGTCACACTAACAGCAAATGCTATACTCACTGCTAATGCCCAACAAGGCTGGCAGTGCCCAGGGATGTCTGTAACCCCCTACAGCAAGATGTAGCACAACACTACAAGGTGCCCGGACTTCCCACCTGTGCACTGCAGAACAGAGGTTCTGGTGTCACCCATCCAGACAGCTGTGACCAGTGCAAACCCCATGTCCAACATCAGCAGCCTCTCAAACCCCTGCCCTAACACATGCCTTCCCTCCCACTCCCAGTCCTGCCACTTACCCTGAGGCTGCCTCAAGCCAGAGTGTGACAGGGGTGCTCCTGAGGTGTACTAGGGAGAACTGGACCAAAGTTATCCCAGCCCAATTTATGCAAGCTGGGCTAAGGCACCAGGAGGCAGGATTCCTCCACAGCCTTGCCCAAACACACCTTCCCAGCCCCAAAGCCCTGCAGGCCCCTACCTGGAGTTTGGGCAAGACAAAGTACCCCTAGGACAGGCTGCAAGCAGAGGATGCAGGAAGGCTGTGACAGAGCCTCAGCCATGAGTCCCTCTAAAACTCAAATGCAAAAGAGAGGCAGAAACTGAATTCTCTCCCTTCTGCAGGAAAGGCAGCGTGAGAGATTCCCTCTTACCATCCAGGATACATCCCAGCACCAGGAGACTGAGGCAGAGAAGATGTAGCTGCTGCATTTTGCAGAGGATGGGCTGGAGGCGAAGGAGCTCCAGGCAGGAGAGGTGAGCTCTGAACAGCTTCCCTGCACTCTGCTGCAGCTGCTCCCTGCTGCCTATATACCCTTCCAGCCCGTGGCTTTCACTTTCTTTTGGAGAAGAGGGTTGGGAAGTTGCAACAAGTCTTGCCACAGGCTGGATTTTAATCTTTGAACAGTTCCCAGATATACCACTGCATTCCCTGCAGCCAGCTGCTCTGTGGTCCCAGAGCCAAATCCTCTCTTTTCCTCTCATCTGCTTGCACTCAGGCCACAGGGGTTTCTGATCAGGACCAGGCAGCTCCAGGGTCCCTTTACCTTATGAAAGCATCTCAGGGCCCTGGGATGTCACACGGGTGGTCCCACACCATATATTTCCCTGTCCCTTTTCCAAGATATCTATGGGATATTCACATTAGATATCGCACAGGCTCAACACTTTGATGCTATGTGGGTGGAACTTTTCTCAACCCCATTTTTGGGGTATATGTGGGTACTGGAGTGATGTCTGCCTCCCCCTTAGCCCCTTCCCATCTGGTTGCAGAAGTCTGGCTGTCTCCCCCTGCCCTCCCCAGTGCCTGTGGGGGGGCACATCCAAAGCTGGTAGATAGAGGAAAGGACAGTCAGTCTGCTCCACTCCAGGGCTGGGACCTCACATGCCAAAACACAACCAGGTGTCCCAGCAAATGGGCTCAGGGCCAAAGGCAGCTACAAAGCTTCCTGTTAACAGGTTTTCCTCGTGGAGGAGCAGAAATCCCCCAGGGAGGCTGTGTGCATGGCACAGGGTGCCAGCAGCTCACCCTCTGCGTGGGCACTGCCGAGAGCGAAGAGCAGCACTCCTGCTTCAGATCTTCACAGGAGAGCAAGGATGGGAGCTGTTCCTCCTTGGGATGGTGACTCACCACTGGGCCAGTGCCAATGCCACCTGAAGTGATGCCCCTTAAACCAGGCTGCTTCAGCCCTGGCCCCTGCTATGTGGGAAGCTGAGAGCATTGGGGTTGTGCAGCCCAGGGAAGGAAGGATGAAGGGGTCTCACTGTTGCCAGTAGCTGCCTTGTAGGGGTTTGGAGAGATGCCAGAGCCAGGGTCATCTTTGAGGGGCCCAGGGACATGACAAAATGTAAAGGCAGCAGTTGCACTCAGAAAAATCCCCACTGACAGTAGGAAAAATATTTCCCAACAGGGGTGAACAAATCCTGGAGCAGAGCCTCCATGCCACCACCTTCTCCCTTACTCAAGCTCTGGCTTGTCCTTGCACCTTGGTGGAGAGTGCTGTACAGCTCCTTTCCATGTGGAGAAATTTCTTCCTGGGTACAAGAAAAAAAGCTGTGACCCAGCGACCTCAGTGGGTCCCTTTGCTCCTCTCAACAGTAGGAGATATCTGCTTCTGCTTCTTCCTCCCTCCATGGTAAGAAGCAAGAGGAGACTCCAGCCACGCCTCCAGACAAGGTGCTGCATCCCTGCACTGGCACCAGCATCACATATGGGGTCATCTCCTCCCCCAGGAGAGCATTGGCTCTGACTGATACTGTGGTCTGGCAAGCCAGTGCTGTGGTGAAGGGACTAGGCAGGGGCTGATTAGTGTCAGTCATCAGCCTCAGGCTCCCTGCAGGTTTGGGGATGCAAGCTGACTCTGGGACCTGGTCTCCACTTGGTCTCCTGCGGGCTGCCAAAGATATGCCACAGCAGGGAGGATGACAGCTCCTAGCTGCTAGTGGCCAGACCTTCAGGAGCAACTGCTCGTAACCCAGAACTGGTTCTTCACTGGGGGTTGGTCTGATGAAGAGCACCCTGCGAAGAGGAGGTCTTGAGAGCTGAGCCTTGACCCACGGGCACAGCCCACACTAATGCTTTTGTTTGGTTTTCCTTCGGCAACAGAATACCATGACCCCCTCCCTTGCCAGTCAATCTGCATTTTTAAGGTGATGCCTAGACCAGGGTCAAGGCAGGGAAGGCTCGACACAATAAATGCATCTGAACTGCTCTCAGCCCTTCAGCTGTGTGAACTTTTTTGCCTTGTTAAATTCTGATAGAAGCATCAAGGGAGATCTACTCAATTCAGATGCACAGAGCCGTGCTCTTAAAAGCATGAGTTTACAGAGGAGGAAGAGCAGTGACAAATTTCTCTTTGCTTTGATGCATGAGGGCTGCAGTCTGATCTGGCTCAATCAAGTTTAGCTAATTTGTAAATTATCAGTAAGATGGAGCAAGGTGCAAGACAATGTAAGCAGGTCCTAAAGCGGAATTCCTGACCCACTGGCAAGGGGTGCTGGGGGTGCTGCCCGACAGCAAACCCTCACTTCCTTGCGTATTGGGTGGGTTTGGCAAATCCTGGAGCACGACCAAGGGCTGGCAAGGAGTGCTGGGGATCCTGTGCTGTTGGACTCCCCTCCAGGCACTGCTGGGTCCTGGTCCCCAGAGCAAGCAGGGGGGTCTGCAGCCACTTGCCTGGCACAAAGGGGCTGCTGCCTGCTGCTGGCTCACAACCGGCTGAACACCAAAAGGACCATGCTGCGTTGGGAATATATCCTCCTGGAAATAGACCCCTTTGGCTGCAGGGGTCCCCCTGCCCCTCGAGCTGCCCACAGCCCCTGCCAACACACAGCAGGAAAGGGAGCCTCTACCTTCTCCTGGCAGCTGTCTGGGAACCAAGTGGGTGAAAGCACATCTGCTTCCCACGCCTCTGCTCCTCAGGAGGAGCACCAGAGAGTGAGGAAAGGGGCTTTCCGCTCTCACTGTGAAAGGGGAATGTGACATGTTCCCCCCCCCTTTACTGGGGTCAGTGAGATTTCTAAGAAAAGAGTGGTCATTTCTGAAGTGCATCCTCATGGCATGCAGGGAGGTCATTCCCTCCCCCTTGTAGTGCTGAGCCTCAGGGACCAGAAGAGATGGTGTAGATGGGGAAGAGGGGATGTTTCAGGGTCCATGGTCCCCAGACACACACAGGCAGGGGATTTGGGATGAGGGAAGAGCATTGTGTGCACTGACCCATTTAAGCCTCTTCCACAGCAATTAGGGAGCGTTGAAGCTCCAGCCCCGAGGACACCACAGGCAGCATGAAGCATCCATGAGCGCTTACCCTGCAGAAACCTCAAAAATACAGTTGTTAATTAAAGTGGAAATCAAAGGGAATGAATGATGCCTGTTGGAAATCCAACCCATCAAAATGTAAACAGACCAGGTGAGTTATCACCTTCATCCCTGGGCTTTTCTCAGGGAGTGCCTGCCGTGCTGCTACCTTCCTGGAGATGTGAGAGCTGCTGAAGCCCCCAGGACAGCTGCTCCCCAGCATGTCTGCTGGTGGTCTGCTTTCCACCTCCAAGCTACAGAGCTGGAAAGAGGAAAGGGGGAATTTCAGCAAATTCCAGGCACAGCCAGTCCCTGGGGTAGGATCTGGCCTGGCTACATTCACCTGATTGGGAAATACTGGGCAGACATTGCAGCTGCTTCCACTTCCCTTGCAACGCCTGGCTCAAGGCAGTCTCACACATGGCTCCCATCGCATTCCCCGTCCCAGTAGACCACTGGGATTAGGGCCTCAGCCAGCCTGTGGGGCTCCAGGACCCAGTAGATCTCCTCTAACTGAGCGAACCCAGTCAATCCGATTTAAATAGAGTTAAGGGGGAAAAAAGAGCATGTCATACCTTTGCCCAGAGGGAGCAAAGATGAACCTGAGGATCTGGCTCTGAAGGAATCAGATGGTGCCAATTCCCGCTCTGTCCCTGACACTCACTGTTTTCAGTGTCATTGATGCTGAGGTCACCAGGAGTGATGAGCAGCAGAACCAAGACCCTTCAGCTGTGTCTTCCTCGACACTCCCAGGCAAACAACCTTCCCCCAGGACCCCTGCAACACACGCGTCCCTCAGCATCACCTCAGCTGCACAGTGTCTCAGCCTGGTACTTCCTGCAAATGTCCCCAGGGATGCTGTGAACACACCAAGATGGCAGTGACCATGTGGTATGCCCCCAGCCCCGACTCCCTGCCATTATGCTGCCTGATTTCCAACCTCTCCAGAGATTTCAGGAGGGGATAGCTGGGGAACAGCTTGAAGACCTGTAGAGAAAGCAGCCCACCAGCAATTTCCTTGCCATCTCCCGTGTGGCTTGGCAGGAAGGATGCCCAGTGGGGCTGCACACCAAATTCACTTGGGGAAAGATCTACAAGTGCACGGGATAGAACAAAACTTGCTCTCACTGCTCCTTTGGGCAGGGGAGGCTGTGGGGTTCTTGTTTTGTTGCAGCCCTGAGTCACGGCTCACATTGGCCCCAGCACAGCACATCCTCAGATGCTCTTACACAGCACCTTGGAGAGCTGCAGCCAAGGAGCAGGTCTGCAATGCCCAGCAGGATGGGAGGAAGGCAGAGGGACTTTGGGATCTGGGGAGGTGGAAGGAAGACTGGCAGTATGACACACCCCGAAGCCAAGGTTCCTCAGACAGCAACACAGAGGATGGGGGAAGGAGGGCACTTGGGAGCTACATGTCAGTGATGAAAGGGTTAAGAGGAAGCTCTGGGCTGTTCCCTCTAAGACAGGATGTGTGCCAAGGGATGGCCAGGACTAGGAAATACCTTGGGGCAGGAAGGGTGAGAATCCCACTTTCCCACCTCCTCTCTTCTCTCAAGACCATGGCAGGCCCTAGGAGGTAAATGCTGGTGGAGAGGGCACCAAAAAAACATATTGAAGCTTCTCTTGGAAACTAGAGCCCCTCTAGCACCATGTGGTCCCAAAACCAGCCCTTGACCCCCACGGGGGGCTGCAGCATAGCCTGCTCCTGCTTCTGGGAAAGGGCATGGGACAGAGGGACAGAGCTGGTGTGCCTGTCTTCAGATGAGCCTTGCTGGAGCTCAGCCTGGCGTCCCAGCCCAGCGCGCGTCGCTGCCGGCACAACTCCCCCGGAGCATCGTCTGTGCCAGCTAATGACTTGACTTAATCATTTGGCCTGGGGTCAAGACTTTCTAGGCTACACCCTGTTTTCTGTCTGCTGTCACTGAAACCTTTCTGCTCCAGGGTGGCCAAACTTTCCCAGCTTTTTACAATACTTGACATCATTGCAACTTTCTTTTCTTCCCTGCTGGCTGGTTTATTTCTAGGTGGGCTTTTACAGCCCTTGCCCACCCACTGCCCCAGGACACATTGCATCCACTCTCCCTTGTCTTTGCACCTGAGGCAAAGCAGCAGGTTTGCCCTGCCCAGGGATATGACTGTGTGAATCCTTTTCTGCTGCTTCACTGCAGCATCGTCTTAGACCACCTTCTTCACATCATTTGTCCCAGCTAGGGTCCATGAATTCAGCTCCTTCGGGGAGAAGGAATTTTGGTCCCTGTTGAATGCTCCAAATCCGATCTGATTGCCTCTCACAGGGAATCTCCTCATAGGTGTTTCCCTGATGCCATCTCCCCGTGGCAGCACTGCGACTATCCACCTCACGAGCAAGAGGCTCCCAATAACCCTGCCACTTATTTTCCTTGAAAGCAGCATTTGGCAGTAAAGCTGGAAGGAATGTGCAAACACTTGTGAGTGTACAGGAAGAGGCACGCAGGGGTTTGTTTGCATTTGCGCATCTGTGTCCATGCTCACACGTGCCTTCCTGAGCAGCTTTTTGTTCTTGAGCATGGGACAAACTCTGGCACTCTTCCACAAACCCTGCTCTTAGGGTAAATTTTAGGGTAAATTTAAGCATCACCACAGGCATGTCTTTTTAACCTGTTTTAGCCTAGTGCCGACCTAGCATTTAAAGGGCAAAAAACCGCACATGCTCTGTACATATGCACAGCCACCAAACACCAGGACACATTTCACACACTGGCTCACTCCTGCTGTCTGCTCATGCTTATCTGTTTGTGATTGCAGACGTATTCAGCTGGACCTCTTTTCTAGGGGGTTTTCGCAAGCATTTCACAATCCCCTGACATCAGAACCAGCGCAAGGAGTGTGTCAGGAGGCAGGGCCAGCCTCACAGGGCTGGATACAGCGTGTCCCCGGCACACACACAGGGCTGCCTCCAGTGCGCAAAGCCCAGGCCAGAACACAGCCTCATTAATTACTTGGTTTATTGCTGTTTTCCCACAGCATAAGGCAGCACAAAGCTCCTACTTTGAACAAGCTGTGCAAGTCGGGGATGGGTTGGAGTTGGAGGGACAGGCCATGAGCAAAGATGTTGTGTAAGAAATTGTGTTTTGCCCCATGTTTTCTGGCACCTCAGAACTCCTCTACGAGGACAGATGAGCAACCAGGATGTCTTCAGCTTGCTGGGCAACACAGCTGCAAGGGAAGGGACTTGCATAGCTCCTCTCCACTGTGCCAGCAGCTCCCAGCCTGTGCACCCCAGAGATGCATTGCACAGGTGGGCTGCAAAAGCCCAGATCTGAGCGATGAGGGTGTGTGGGATGAGGAGAGCACCCCACCATGCAGCCCTGCCCACCCACCAAAGCCCATCATGACAGCTGGAACGAGTGAGTTTGGTTATAAAGAATATATTTTATTGCCACACATCCTGTCCAAAATCCGGTCTGGCAGACGGCTGCGTGCTCCCACGTGGAGGAGAGGGCAGCACGGAGACAGCTCGGCACCCGTCCTGTACTCAGGGCTCGTGTCTTGGACTTCACAGTTACTTTACACAGCCTTAAAACAATAGACCTAAATGCCTGCTTAATAAAGCAATCAAGCCAGATAAACGTGCTTGATAGAAACACTCAGCTACAAGCTTTACTCCAGCGAACACACAGCCCTTGCTGATACTGTTAAGCTCTGCAAATCCTATTATTGCATTTATATGACTTAACAGACCTTTACTGACCAAAGTCCACGTCTGAAGTCTCTGCAAGCAAATAGCACCGCTATGGTACAGCTGTTCAACTTGCTCCTTCTTGGCATGCTGGGGGCAGATTTCTTAAGCACGGGGAGATGCCATTTCCCCCCTCTACTTTCAGTCTCACCTAATACTGTCCTCTGGGTAGTGACTTCTCTCACTAAAGGTTTGGGTTAGAGCCTCTCTCAAACAGCTGCAGGGTGTCTACAATAAATTTTATGAAGTCGCCTATTCCCCCACTTTCACAGCCTCGCGTGCACTTTCACCATGTGGGTTTTTCAGATTTAGTAAGAAAGTATTTGAGAGTTTCTGGCTTTTTCCCCCCCCCAGAAAACTAAGCATTCGGCTTAATAGTGACTGAATCCCTGACACACACAATGGCAGGGGAGATAAAAGGGTAAAGTTCCACTAAAATGAACAATTTGTTCCGATTCCGTTGCAATTTTGTAACCAGGGGAGCTAAAAGGGTATAATTCCACTAAAATGAACAATTTGTTCTGATTTCATGGAAATTTTGCACATAAAAAAAGAAAATAAAAGACCAAAGGGACAAAATGTAGCTATCGTTATCCGAACTACACTGCAACTGAGCATCATAAAAGCTGAAGGGAAAAACTAGAACAGCCCAGACAGAGAGTCACACTGTCACCCCCAAACTTTCCATCTCAGCCCCTGTTAATTGCCCTGTAAGGAAGTTCCCAGCAAGCAGCTCAAGAAGGACCATGGGACTTGGGACCTGCCTGGCACCCCACAGCCCTGTAAGCCGAAAAGAAGCAAACAAAAGTGAGAGGGAAATAAAAATCACCTATCATTTTTTTGGTAGAAAAATAAGAGCAGTTTTCCAGAAAAGCCAGCCTGAAGCGTAAAGGATACTCTGTGAAGCACAAGGAGCCAGAAGGAAAGCCTTCCAGGAAGACTGAATGAAAGCACAGTTTTCAAATATAAATAAAAGTGTCTAAAATCCCCCAAAAAAGTCATAGGAAAAGCTGCCATCCTGCCAGGCTAAAGAAATGCCCTCCAGTGGGAATGCTGTCCACTTTCCCCTCGAGGCCATGGCTCAGCTCCCACCGGAGTCCCAGTCCCCACCTGTGTGGCCATGGGGCAAGCAAGGACCTGGGTGCCCCCTTTGCTGAGAGCACCCAGACGGTGCAGAGGGTCCCACTGGGGAATATCTGTGTCAGGCACAGCAGCACAAAGGAGGCTGTGGGGCAGAGGGCAGCCCCCTCAGCCAGCCCCGTTCTCGCCCCGGGGCCAGCAGGTGGGTGGGTGGTCTGTGGATGTCCATTGCCGGGCTGTGGGTCAGTCATCAGTGGGAAGGCATCTGTCCTAAGGAAGGCAAGCAAGAGGTAGTGAGATGGTGGGGGTCTCAAAGACAGCACCCATCCCAGCTGGGGGCCATTCCCTTGTGTGGCATGCCTTGCCCGTCCCCAAGCACTGCCTTGTCCCAGCTGCTCCAGAAACAAAGTTGATTTCAAGGCAAGCACAGACCAGGAGAGAGCCATGCCTTAACTGCCTCCACACTCCAGCTATGGTTCTGGCAGCTCTCAGGCTTGGCATAAGGAGCTGAACACCCACCCTGTCATGCAGAAGGATCTGGGATGGCATGCAGTGCCCTCAACCCATCACCCTTCTGTTCTCCCCTCACCTACCTCTTCAGGCCTGACTTAGACCTGCTGCCGCCTCCGCCGCTTGGGTCTGCCCCCAGAACGCTGGGACTGTTCCTTCTTCTTGTCCTTGTCATTCTTCTTGTCCTTTTCATTCTTCTTGTCCACGTACTTCATCACCTTCTGGACAGCAGGGTCGTCGGGAGAGGAGCAGATTTTCTTGCCTCTCTTGGTGGTGAACCTGCAGTGCAGTAGAAAGGTTTGCTTGGGGGTGAGCAGTGGGAGGACATGGAGAGGGAGGGTTTGTCTGGAGCCAAACTGCTTTGGGTGGTCCTGAGTGCCACAGGGTACTTACACGACAGCACGCAGCAAACATCCTGACTCGGGTCCCTGGACTCTGTAGGATGTCGCCACGTGAATGGGAACGGCTCTCTGGCTGTTCTTCAGGCAGCAGTCTGAAGCTGAGCTTTCAAGACCTGTGAGCAAGGGAGGGGATGTAGGTTTTTTGACTATGAACAAGACAAGGTACCTTCAGCACAGCACAGATGGCTTACAATAAAGGGCTTGCTTGGTGGGAGAGATGCTGGGCAGCAGGTAGAGAGGTCTCACCTGGGCCGAGGCTACCCTGGGATGTCTCAACCCCAGTGTTTAGTTGCAGGTTAAACCCTGCCCCAGGAATATGAGACACCATATCAGAGGGTGGTGGAGGGGAAACTGAGGCAGAGATGATCTCCTTGAAAAGAAACTGAACCTTGTTGTCCCACCTGCACTTTTCAGCTCGAGGTGCTGCTGCCCCATCAGCCACATGCACGTGCACACACGCACACACACACACACACACACATCCCTACACACAACTGCAAGCCCCACACCCAAACACACTGCAAATACCCCCCTGCACCACCCAGCACCCTGTACAGACCCCACTGAGCACCCACACTCCCTGCCCCATCCCATAGGAGCAGGCAGGAGGTCTCTGTGCCCCTCACCTTGAGCCTGGGCAAAGAGGAGGGTGGCAGCCAGCATCAGCAGTGGCAGGAGGAGGCGGAGAGCCATGGTGGTGCCACGGGCGCTGAGCAGGGCAAGGCTGGGGAGCAGGACACACACTGCTGCCTCGTGCAGAGGCTGCTCCTATTTATCTCTGGAGCTTTGCTTTCAATTTCGGCCAGCCTGGCAGGCAGCCCACCAGGCAGCCGAGGGCTGGGTGATGGAGAAGTAGGGGGTGGGGGATTCCTGTAAGCTGCAAGCCCCCCTTTACAGACACGTCCTGTCTTGTTCCCAGCTGCCCATCACAGCATGGGGGTGCCAGGTGGGGGACACACTGGAGATACAGCTTCCATCACAGTCAGATGAGTTTGTGGGCTCCAGTTTCCTACACAGTCTTGCAACCTGGCACTACCTGCTCTCAGAGGGTCGCATGTTGCTGCTTGCCTGTTTGTTCCAGGACAGGGACCCTGGCAGGTGGCCAAGCCATTAAAGAAACCAAGGAATCAACCTGTTTTCCTCCCCCATTTAGTATTTTGCACCCAAGCCAAACCACTGACATGAACAGGTGAGAAGTGGCTCAGGGTAACCACACATCATAGACTCCTGAGCCCCCATCCTTGTCCAGATGCCTCAGGGACTTCTCCAAACACCTGAACACAGCTGCAGTGCTGAGATGTGCAAGGATCAGACTGCAAGGAAACTGTGGAAAACAGCACAGCCTACCTTACTTTGGTGCTGATATCAAATTGTGGGGACCACAACCAGCTTGAGGAATGAGCTGGCAAGAACTTTCTGAGGTGTAATGCAGACAGAATATGAAGTACCATGGACAGAATGGCATGACCCTGTGCAGCTGAACAGGTTGGGTATAGCTGGATAGATGGAGGCTATGCAGAAGTGGACCCAGAGAGCTGAACAGGACCTTGCAGGGAACACCTGTGGTGGCAAAGGCCACCCAAGGAGACAGCCATGTGACTGGAGCAAGTCCTGAGCAACCCAGTGGGACAGCAGTCCTGCTCTGGGGAATGGATGGAGGATGGACAGACACCTCCACATTTTCACAATGGAGGTTTCACAACTGCTTTGGGAAACCTATTCCACTTCTTGAAATGTTCTCAAGTTGAAACCATCTTCCCTGCTATTCAATTGGATTTTCCTTTGGTGCATCAGGTGCCACTGCCTCTCATCCTGTTCCAGAGCCCCTCTGAGAAGAGCTAGGACCCAACATAATACCCCACTGGGCAACTGCTGCCAGCAAGAAGTCCCCTTTGCCATCCCCTCCCCAGCTTCACCACCCACTGCTAGCAGTCCCTCTTTGCCCACCTTGGCCATCAGGTCCTCAGCAACTCAGATCCCATCACTCATGTCAGGTGTGTCCTGGGAGCCTCAGTGGGATGTGCAGCCCTAATGGGGTCTACCCAATAATGGTGGGAGCCATGCCCCTTCCCAGGCACCACTGCCTGTGAGCTGAGTTGCAGCCCCAGGACTTTCCACCAGTTCCTGAAAATGACCCTCAGAAACAGTCATCAAGGGCAATAAGTAACCCAGGAGGAGACCGAAGTGCTGGATGCTGTAGGAAGCAGAGATGTGACAAGGTGCCCACACTTCTGCCCCCCTCATCATGGAGGGGGCAGTAATGGAGTTGTGGCAGGGGGGCTCACCAACAAATGTCCTGCAACCCTCTCTTGGGCAAGGAGACCAGCAGGCTGCCTTCCTTCAGAACCAGCTGGGAGCCTGGGGCAGTGTGGGATCCAGAGCTGCACTCCTGGGACTTCCCCCATCGCTCATGCAAAAAAAGAAAGGGAGCTCCCATCCTGGGGCTACCCATCTGCACAGCACCTAGATAGGGGAAGGCAGCTCCCCACACATTTGTGCAACACAAGGGTTGGTGTGGACTCAGGCAGCAGACCCCAGAGCATGCAGCAGGTGTGGGACATGAGGAGCAGCAGGTTACCTGTTGGTGCATCTCCCCAGAGCATCTGGAAGCACAAGGAATGGGTCCCTAGAAGCGTTCTGCGTGTTGTCACCCATTGCCCCAACACCAAAGCATTGGGGATATCAGGACAGGGCAGGAAAAGGAGAGCCTTGCTGGTACTTAGTACCTTTCCAGCTCTTGTGCAAATTCTCCAGAGAGCAGTGCCCAGGTGCTGAGCACCTGGATGACCCCCACTCTCGGCACAGCTGGAGCACTGTCTTTTTGCTGGAGAGCTGGGGGAGTTCTAATCCCATAGCCATCCACCCTGGCCAAGTCTTTCCCAGAGCCTATGTGGTATCAAGACAGATGATGTGGATGGAAGGAGGGATGACAAGTCACAGGTTGTCCCCAACTCAGACCAGCAAGACAGATGATGTGGATGGAAGGAGGGATGACATGTCACAGGTTGTCCCCAACTCAGACCAGTCCACCCCAGGACTCCCTCCGCTCCCAGTGGAGCCCAGGAGAGCTATGTGGTCCCAGCATAGAACTCAGATCCCCTCCTTGCCCAATCCATGTCCTTGCCACAGCAGCAGGCTCCTGGAAAGCCCCTGGCTCTCTGAGTGTTTTCAAGATACCACAGCAGCAGCATCCTCCGGGCAGAGGCCAGCCCCAAACACAGTCTGAGCTGCTAAGCAGGGTCAGGGCACGCGTTTCCCTTCACAGGCATCAGTCTTTGGCAAGTCCCTGGTTGCTGTGACTTTCATGGCCAGTCTTCGCGAACGAAGATTTGGGAAAGGTCTTTACCCTTCGGGCCTGCGCAGTGGATTTTTTAGGTGAGACACAGTGTGCACTGAACTGAGCCCACCCTTTAATCCTGAGGTTCAACTGCCGGGGCCGAGCGAGCTCAGACGGTGGCAGCGAGGTCCTCAGGACGTAGGTTTGTTTAGAGTGACCTTCTCTTAGATGGATGGCCTCACAGGGCTGACGAGCTCCATCTGCCCGGAGGGATTCCCTGACTGGGAATCGAACCCCGGCCGCGGCGGTGAGAGCGCCGCATCCTAACCACTAGACCACCAGGGGCCCCCTTGCTGTGACTCATACCTCAAAGAAAGCATCTGGATGAGAGGACTCTCGCTCCAGTCCTTCCAAGGAAGGTGGTTGGAGAGGTCCCAAGAGGGAAAGGGGTATTTGGCCACTGCAGATGCATGTCTGAGCAGCAGGGCCCCATGGAAATCATCCTGGGGGTCAATGCCCCGTCTCCCCTCCTGCCTCCCTTCCCTCAGAGCATCCCACTTCACTCTTTCTTTTCCTCGTGCCTTTCTCTGTCACCTGTTCCCCTGGCCCAGGGAGAAAGCAAGGATCTTCTGGCAATGAGAGAGGAGTGAGCATCCCTGTTTGCAGAGGAGTTACAAAACAGACCGAACTTTTGGGATAAGGAGGAGGTGCCAGGGTAGGGGTAGAGGCAAGGCTTTTTAGGGTTCTCAAACACCAGCAACTTCCAGCAGCTGCTCTGGCCAGGCACAACTTCTTGCACACACCCACACAAGCCCATTTCTCACCAGCTTGGGCTCCTGCAGCCACCAGCCTTTTCCCGTAGCTCAGAGGTGCAGGATGGAGATGGAAACAGGGAGAGGTGTAAACAGGGAGGTGCATATAACGACATATAATGAGGTAGCTTGCCCCTCTGAATTGTCTCAGCTACAGAGAACCCCTTTCTGACCACAAGGTCTGTGTCTTGCACTGTACAGAGCCATCGCAACAGGGCTTTGTACAATGATGCCTCCAGTTCCCCCCATAATCAGACAGTCCAGCTCCAGCCCTTTGCATTCCTGTGGTGGAGGCGCCTCCACACCGCAGGTACAGAGGAGGGTATCCTAGAAGCTATGGTGTCCCCTAACATAGAGTACACATAAATATTGGGACTATGGCAAAGGTCACTGAACTGCCTTGCTTGTGGTCCTTTCTCAGGCAGTGAAAACACTGTGGCAGCTTGTAGGCACTTGCTCAAGCTGCCATCCCAAATGCTTCCCATGTTTGCACTCTGCACCTGAGCACTAGAGCTCCACAGCCCTGAGTTCGTCCATGGATTACTTCCCTGGTTTCTAGGTTTTCACCCTGTCCTAGCATCCCATCCCATAATGCCAGGAGATCCTCTCCCCTGGGCACTCAGTCCTCTGCTCATCCAGATCTGGGCTGCCCATCAGACCTGCAGAAGCCCCCAACTCTGTTCCGCTTAACCAGACAGCAGGATCTGCTCTCAGGGGGCTGAGAGCAGAGGTTCCTTGAACTGAAGGCAACAAGGGGAGCCAACCAGGGGGACTGGGAATTTCCGAATTCTTCTGGATGCCGCCTCCAAGTTAAAGTCAGTGCTAACAGGAATAGGGTCACACAGCTCAGCTCAACCCGCTGACCAGCAAATTCCTTCCTCCAGAGGCCCCGATTCCCAGGACCCAGAGGTACTTACATGGAAAATCCCCGTGGTTGGGAAGGGGAGCAGGCTGGGAAGGGGAGCAGGCTGCCTGCCAGGCACACTGTATAGAAATGTTGTATAGTGACACAGTCCTTGGGACGCGGGAAAGAATTGCTGGAAGCTGGCGGCACACGAGCCGGGCAGGCTGCCTGCTGGCTGCTGCACTGTCCCCAACGTCCGGCGAGGCAGAGAGGAAGAGCAGGATGAGCACAACATGCTGGGAAGGACAAGGAAGCAGCTCCGCGGGAGTGCATGGGTGCTGAATCTAGCTGAGCATGGAGAGGGTCTTCAGGCGGAAGAAGTTTGCCCCACACCCACTTCATTGCCCCAAACGGAAATTTGGTTTCCCAGCTGGGTGTGGGTGCAAGGAGTTAACCTTTTGGTTGCTAGCATGCTTGCAGAGTGGCTCAGGTTTGGGGCAGGATGCTGCCAGAAATATTCAGGGGCTTAGTGACCAGGCTGAGAGGGACCTGAGCAGATCCTGCACCATGGAATGATACCCTGTTCCTACAGCAGCCTCTGCATGATGCACAGTGCTGCCCACAGTGCTTGCTCAGACCCAAAATCAAGGTGCTGTGTGTAGTCCCCCCATGGAAAGTACTTGGTCAGCATCACTCAGCTCTCAGCCACCCTGGTCCAGGCATTACCCAACACACGCGATCCTTTGGACTCGGGCTGTTGTGAGTGTGCAGATTTGTCACGGTGTCACCAGAAAATATAGGGGTGATGGCTCAGAGCTTCTCGCTCCATGGAGACCTCCTTGAGGTGGCCAAGGATCATGGTGGGAAGGGAGTTATGGCAAGATGCTCCTGCTCTTGGCAGACAGCGGAAAACCCTGCAAGGAAGTGCAGTTCAGCTTTGTTTGTGCAACCCTCCAAATACTGTGCCCCTCTCAGTAGTCCTCAGCCCTTCCACCAACCACAGGTTCCATCCTCCATCTTCCAATGAGAAGCACATCAATACTCCATCCAGAAATCTCCTGTGTCCTCATATGGCAACATAAAACTCAGTGGAAGCTGTTGTTGCCGACCCAGCCTTCACTGAAAGTGGAGATGCAACACGTGATAAATCCTCTCACAGCAAAGCAAGGCAGCCCCAAAGGCACAGCACGATATGTGTGCCAGCCGAGCTGGAGCTCTGGGTGGTGGGAGATGGGTGGGCTGGCAGGCATTGTCCAGGATGGGATGCACACATGCCTGCGCTTCATGCGAAGGCACCGTTCTGGTGTGTGGATTCAGAGAGACTTGAGAAGCTGCTGGGGGAAAACGCTGGCTGAGTGTCGTTGGAGAGGAAACTGCTCCTTCTCTATCTTGGGATGTCGGGCTTTGTGCTTGACACCAGGCAGAGCCCCACTGCAGGCACCCCGCAGCCCTCCCTGCCTCACGCTTCTGACATGAGCTCAGCTCCACAGGCTGGACAGCCCAATCCAGCCTCTAGAGCAAAGAGCAGCTGACACATTCAGAGAGTTCATTGGGGGGGTAGGAGGGTGTGTGTGTGTGTGTGTGTGGAGACTGAGAAATTAAAGACGGCCAAAGGGAAATGAAGCAAAACATCCAGAAGACTCTGGAGGGTTTGCAGAAGACATTACAGCAAGACATAAACTAGAAACTGGTTACGCTTCATACAAGACTGGAAAACACCAGAGAAGGGCTCTGCTCCTCGTGGTAGCTCAGCCAGCCACCCCAGCCAGGGAAGCAGCTGCCAAATGCCCAGGCAGCAGTAGAAAAGGCAGAGAGAAAGCAAAGAGAAAGGAGATGAAGTCCCACAGGGGTAGGAGGTGCTGGGCATCAATGCAAAGCAGAGGGCTGCTGTGTTGCCTTGCCAGCTTCGTGGGCCATAAGCATCTGGACTTGGCATCAGGGAGCACTGGTGCCAGCAGGGCACCTGAATAGAAGTTGGCTAAGCTGTTCCCAGCAGCCTGCATGGAAAGGAAACAGCTGCTGGAAGAGAGAGAAAAAAAATGTGAGGGGTTCTGGGAGCTCAACTATGCAGTGGACAGTTCTCATCCTGCCCAGATATAGTTAAAAGATAAGAAAAAGTTACATACTCCAAACCTAATTGTAGCTGTCTATGAACAGCAGCAGGGCAGAGCAACAGAGCTGTCAAAATCCCACAACAGCTGGCTCCACCATGAGCCCAAAGCTTGAAGACATGAGGAGTGACCTGAGGCTCATTTTGGCACCAGGCAAACAGGATTAGTGTGGAAGGGACACCCTGCACCACCAAGGAGACCTGCACAGCGCAGGGAAACCTCCTCCCAGGCACACACAGAGCAGGGATTGACCCAGACACACCAAGGTCCTGAGGAGTCAAGACTAGACACTTGACCTGGCCATTATCAAATGGGTGTGTCCAAGAAGATGCAAGGGGCACATGCCTAAACATGAGAAAAAACACTGTCTGGAGATCAGACAGTGCTCAAGATGCCATAGCTGGCCGGCCAGCATATGAGCTCTGTGGTTCAGTGGGTGGCTGCAGGCGATGGATGATGGGCTGGGAGCAGTGCAAGGGGCTGGAAATTCCCTTGGGGAATGGGGAACAGGCTATTTACAGCAACGGAACACCTACAGGGCCAGAAGCTGGGACACCTCCTGGCAGCATCAACCTGTCAAGGCCTCACAGACCCTGCAATGGCAGCTTTGGAGAAGTCACCCAGACAGTTTTAAAAGACTGTCTTTGAGGGTGCCTGGCTCTGGTGTCGAGAGGAAGGCAAGGCATACCATTGCACCCACTGATGTGCTGCATCCCAGTGCCTTGGCAGCAGAGCAGATCATGCACTCTGCAGAGATCTGGAAGAGCTCAGGGCTGCCAAAATGAGACTGAGCACAAGCCCAGTTCCCTGTCCTCCAGAAGTGACTGGCTGTGGTCACCATAACAAAGGGGAAATTCTCTACCAAGAATAATATGAGGGCTGAAGCCCAAACTTCCATCTGTGCAGGACTCTGCCCCAAGCCTGAAGGTCTCTGTGACAGCTGCAAATCCCACATGGTGCCCCAAGGCAAGGTTACAGAGGCAAGAAAGAGGTTTGTGAGACCAGCTGGTACTGTTGGCATTACTCAATAGGCAGAGAGAGCTTCCTCTGAATAGGTTGACCAGAGAGGCTGCGGATGCCCCATCTCTGGAAGTGTTCATCCAGCCAGGATGGATGGGGCTTTGAGCAACCTGCTCTAATGAAAGATGTCCCTGCCCCTGGAATCAGGGTTGGAATGAGATTATCCTTAAGGTCCCTTCCAACCCAAATCCTTCTGTGATTGGATAATTCTATGCTGCTGTCTTGATTGCCTATAGCTACCTCCCTCTGGGCAGCAGATCCCTTAGGCAAACACCACAGCCACCGGAGCCCCTCAGGGCACAGCTCTGGAAGATGTGGTCTATCCCGTGCCCTTTGGCTTTCTCTCTCCACTCAGTAGGGAGATGAGGTCAGTTCCAAATCTTCACATGGGTTTCCAGACATAAATACTCTTCTACCTACTCCCATCCCTTCCCACTCTTAGACTCAGGCTCAGTGCTGAGTTGGGCAGGACACATCTAAGCAACAACTGGGGACAAGGGGGAATGGTTTAAAATGGAAAGAGATCAGGTTTAGATTAGACATTAGGAAAAAAATCTTTACTATGAGGGTAGTGAGGCACTGGAACAGGTTGCCCAGAGAAGCTGTGGGTGCCCCACACCTGGAAGTGTTCAAGGCCAGGTTGGATGGGACTCTGAGCCTCATCTAGTGGAAGGTATCCCTGCCCTTGGCAGCTGCTATCTCTTGGAATAAGATGGTCTTCAAGGTCCTCTTCCAACCCAAACCATTCTATGATTTTATGAACTCACAGAAGTGGCCTCACCCACCCATCACCCTGGGGTAGCACAGCCTTAGCTTAAAAATAGGCTGATATGTTGGTCTGGGTTAACCCCAGTAAGCAGCTAAACCTGCAGGTCACTCAATCCCCACCAGGTGGAATGGGGGAGAGAATCAGAAAGATAAAAGTCAGAAAACTGATGGCTTGAGACAAAAGACAATTTAATAGGTAAAGCAAAAGCTGCATGCAGAAGAAAAGCAACATAAGGAATTAAATCACTACTTCCCATCAGGAGGCAGGTGTTGTCAGAGACTGAAGTGTTTGATGATTTATGCATTCTAGGAGACTTTTGCAGGCTTTTGAATTGCATTATACCTCTGATGAGCAATCTGGCCCCTCCCTCCCTCCAGTGCTGAAGGTGTGAAGCCCTGAAAAGGCAAGAGCTGAGCTTGCAGGCTTTTGACTGTTGCATTGTACCTCTGATGGCCCATAGGAGCCCATCCCCCCCTCTGGCAGCCGGGAAAAGGGTGGGAACCGGGCCAGACACAGCAACTCTTGCGCAGGGCCCAGGGAGAGGTTGGAGGCTCGAGGCATGGCCCGTGACACTGACCATGGATATAATAACTCATAACTTCTTGGAGTGTGGGGGCTTCCCTCCTTCACCCCCGGCAGATCAAGGCCACCACTTCAACTGACAGACATGGAAGCTGCAACCACCAAGTTTCATCGCTGGACCCTGTGGGCGGTGACTATGGACATCTGTCCCCTCTCAGCTTTTCTCTCCCTTACTCTTATCCTGCCTTTCTCTCCCCTATGCATTTTCTCCCCACCCCCCCCCCAAGGTTATCTCTATGTCACATTGTTATATGACAGCACCTAAAATTCTAGCATACCTGTTGATGCAAAATTGTCCCCTATGCATTTTCTATCTCTATGCCACATTGTTATATAACAGCACAGAAATCCTAGCATGCCTGTTGATACAGAATTGTTAAAATAAACCTTGCCAGTATATGTTTTCAGACACCGATTATTCAGTGTTGTTTCACTCTAATCCACCCCAAGGGAATTACTGATAAAAACCTGAGTTACCCCCCCTCTCCCCTTTTCCTGGGGCGGGTCGAAACATGTGTTTACTATTCCAGGAAAGCTTTTCTAGTGGCTACTTGGAAAGATAAACACTTTAACTCCAAATGTACCCCCTTCCTCTTTCTTTCTCTCATCTTTTATTGCTGAGCTCACCATTGGTACGGGATATTCCTTTGGTCTGTTGGAGTCAGCTGTCCCCAACAGCTGTGTCCTCTCCCAGCTTCTCATGCACCCCCAGCTTACAAGAAAGGCACTGAAACTGTGCAAACACTGTTCAGCAATAACAAAAACATCCCTATTTTATTCAACACTGGTTTGGTCACAAACATACAACGCAGCACCATACGAGGTACTATGAAGAAAATTCACTCTTTCCCAGTGAAAAACAATACTATCTCTACCCCTTATTTAATACCATCTTTGTCATGCTCCAATCCCACACCACCCAATATCTCCTCATTAACTATTGCCTTCCTCCCATTCCCATTCTGTGATTTATGAAGAGGTGTTAGTCCCTTTACAGAGGATGGTAAAATGTCCACAAAAATGTCTATTGAGTTCATTTAGTCCATGACTTTAGCTCCATCTGTTATGGTGGTCACTGGGACAAGATAGGTGGTGTGTTGGGTGGAGTTACTGGGCACCAAAGCCAGCTCGGGTTGGGTCACTGCTGCACTTGCACTGCTTCTTGTGAGGCTCATCCTCCACCGGGTCAGGTGTTTCCTGCTACAGTAATTTCTATAACATGCAACTCAGATCCCAGCTTATCACAGTGTAAAGGTTTATGCACAGCAATTTCCAACCCTGGTCTCTCAGGGTTTAACACTGCTGTGAACTCCTCCCCTTGACCATGGTCTGCTGCAGGCTTACCCATGAGCCACAACCCCTTCAGGGAAAGCGTATTGTGGTGTGGACTTATTCATGGCCCCAGACACTTTGAGTTGTTCAGTCATGGCCTTTTCCACGGCCACAGGTGCTTCACTGAGCACCTGCTGTGACATGGACATACCCACAGCTACAGACACCTTGGGGGGCAGCTTGTCCCCCCTCCAGGGACTCATCCACAAGTCACAGTACCCTTGACTGGAGTTCACATTGGAGTTCCAGCCTGCCCAGTACAGCTACGCAGGAACAGCAGCTGCCAGCCCAGGCCTATCACCATGGATCTTATCAGAATGTTCCCAGGCACAGCAGAGGAAGGTGATAAGCAGCACAGTGCTGCAGCAAGTAAAGAAAGCAAAAAGCAACCACTAATAAGCCCTAGACTCTAATATACAGGTAGGGAATCAACCCCCATGGCAAGCACAGGAGCCTGTCCCTTGGCAGCTGAACAGCAATAACAGATATAAATTCAGTCCAGCACACTCCAGTCAAATCTGTCATTATCTCAAACCCTTTGAGCACCACATTGGGTGCCAAAAAGGACTCTATCCCAGCCAAAGCCAGTACATCTGCTGTATCGCACATGAACACCTTTCTATTCCCTGGTTAGAGCCAGCTCCCTCTAACTCTGCCTATAATGCTATAGAAGCCTCAGGTGGGATCAGAGAAAGCACCAACTGCAAGAGCCAACCTCCTTCTGCCACTGAGGCCAAGATACAATAGGCTGGGAGATTTGATAGACATGAAGGATGGGAACAAAGGTTGTATTCAACTCGTCCAACTGCAGGCCAGGATCTGTAATCAACATGATCGATAGGGTCCATTCCTCTTCTGTAAGCACAACCCAGAGAGCCCTGCTGTCCATCAGTATGTTCAGTATCAATAATTTCATCATCCAAAATAACCTGTACTTACAGAATACGTCTGCCACAAGAGCCAGGGAATCACAAACAGGGCATTGAGCTGATGTACCCTTGTGCACACAAACATCAGTGGGCCACCGCTGACATCCTCCGGTTTTGGAGGCAGCCTTCCAGGAAAAGAAAGGGCTAAGGCTTTGAAAAAAGGATGAGGAGGGACACACCTGAAGGATGGGATGCCATCCAGAGGGACCTGGACCAGCTCAAGGAGTGGGTCCATGGGAATCTCATGAGGTTTAGCAAGAGCAAGTACAAGGTGTTGTACCTCGTCGGTGCAACCCCTGGCATCAGTTCAGGCTGGGGGATGAACAGATCAAGAGCAGCCCTGCTGAGAAGGACTTGGGGTGCTGGTGGTTGAGAGGCTGGACATGACCTGGCCATGTGCACTCACAGCCCAGAAAGTCAGTCCTGTCCTGGGCTGCATCCAAAGCAGGATGGGCAGCAGGTGAGGGAGGGGATTCTGCCCCTGTGCTCTGCTCTGGTGAGACCCCTGGAGCACTGCATCCAGCTCTGGGGTCCTCAGCACAGGAAGGACAAGGACCTGTTGGAGCAAGTCCAGGCCACCAAAATGATCAGAGGGAAGGAGCACCTCTCTTATGAGAAAAGGTTGAGTGAATTTGGATTGTTCAGCCTGAAAAAGAGAAGACTTTGAAGAATTGCAGCCTTTCAGTACCTGAAGGGAGCCTACAAGGAAGATGGAGAGAGACAATTTACAAGAGCATGTAGTGACAGGACAAGGGGGAATGGCTTCAAACTGATAGAGAGTAGGTTTAAATTAGATATTAGGAAGAGGGTGGTGAGGCACTGGAATAGAACTATCCAGAGAAATTGTGGATGCCCCATCCCTGGAAGTGTTCAAGGCCAAGTTGGATGGAACTCTGACCAATCTGGTCTAGTGGATGGTGTCCCTGCCCATGGCAAGGGGGTTGGAACGAGGTGATCTTTAAGGTCCCCTTCCAAACCCAACCATACTGTGATTCTATGACATAACCCATATGCAAGCTGGAACTTCTCTTTATGGCACTGGGAAAGTTTTAATAGATGTCTCTAAAGGGGTAGGAGACTGGTGTGCAGCCTTCACAGGCACCCAAACACATAGTGTCCCACCGGATTTGTCCCCTGACAATAGTCATCAGGCACATTCACCAACTCAAAGCTGCAGGGCCAGGCCAGAGAGCAGTAAGCAGTTCACTATCACTCTGTTTGGCCATGGCCAACAGTTTGCTCCCCAAAGGAACTGTGATGATGAGCTCTCCCACAGGTACAACATCCAGTTACCATGAGGAACTCACCACAGAAGAAGAAGTCTCAGGTAGAACCTTCACCCAATATATCACAAGGAAATCCTACAGTGGGCAGGAGGGACCCCAGGCCTTCCCAAGGGTGGAGAACTGAAGGCATTTGTGGAGACTGCAAAGCATTTCCAAAGACCTAGACAGCCCCAGCTCCTCAGGGGGTGCCATTAGGCCAGAGAACAGGATAAACCTGACACAAATGTCCATAGTCCCCCTGTGCTCCCAAATCATGAGCTACTTCTCACTCCAAAAAATCAAATTGCCCTGGAAAAAGGATCTTAGCTGAAAAACAGTGAGAAGAAGAGTCCAAATCTTTCCTCTCTGAACTGGAAAGGTGAAAGAGAAATCTGCCTTGGCCTATTCCTACAGCCCAGAGTTGCTCTGTTCTGATGGACTGGTGAGTCCTGTCTCCATTCTTGTGATGTGTCTCCAGAGCCTTGGCGGGCAGACACTGTCAGGAGGTTTTTCAGCTTCTGTCTCTGCAGTTCTCTTGTTGTAAACAGCTGCTTGCCTGATCCATATCCCCAAAGGTAATTTTCAGCCCCTCACACTGCTCCAGGCCCATCACACACTGCCTGCAGCCACCCAGCAAACCCCAGAGCTCAGATGTTGGCCAGCCAGCTGTGGAATCTCAAGCAGAGTCCTGGCTTCAGACACTGTTTTCCCTGTACACTGGTGGGTGCCCCTCTCTTCTGACTCCTGTCAGAGACCAGTTTTATGTGACACACGGGGCCCTTTCCACTTTGCAGAGGGAGAGGGAGACAGTGAGGTGGTCTTAACACAGCCAGAGCTGTTGTGGCATGTCCCTGGACAGAGGGACATCCCTGTGCATCCCTGTGCATTCCAAGCAGATCTATCTCTGGTAGCCAGCTGATGGATGTCTCTGTACACAGCCATTGTGTCCCACACTGAGTGCACTTCAGAGGCCCAACTCCTCATCTTAGGAACAGGGGTCCTTTTCCTGACTCCTCCAATGGGTTCTGTCCCAATGCCTTGGACACAGAGAAGACCCTACATATTGCAGAAGTCTGGAGGAGCTCGAGGCTGTCCAGATGAGATTCAGACTAGATCGTGCCCCGTGTATCCCAGCGGTAACTGACTGCGGTTGTAATCAGGGAATTTTGCACTCCCAAGAAAGATCACAAGGGCCATGGCCTTAATTCCCATCTGTGCAGGGCTCTGCTCCAGTGCCGAAGGTCTCTGTGAGAGTTGCCAGTATTGCAAAACAACAGCCTTGCTGGAGGGAGAGTGGGAAGATGTACAAACTATCAGCAGAGGATTGTGTGCCATTTCAGTCCCAAAAGCTACGTAGGTGTTCCTTTCTGCTCTCTCTGAATTCACCTTGTGCTCCCACCTCTGGGAGCAGGACCACTGTGGGTCTGCAAGGCCACAGCCCAGCTGCCCTCTGAGCTACACACCAGATGCCCAGGGAAAGGACCTTTGCACTAATATCTTGGAAAACCAAAGTGTCTTCCCTCCTCGCCACACAGTGTAGTATCCCTTTGTGATCCGGCAGCCAAAACTTTGGAGGCAGAGATGGAAACTCAGTGTTGGAGCTAAAATCCAGAGCAGGAGAGGCAAGGAGAAGAGTTCAGAGTGTTTGCTGCTGCTTTCTGGGTGGACATGGACATAGGGCATAGTTATTCATGATGCTGGCAGTGCTGTTCAGAGCTGCAGATGAGGGGCTTCAAAGCCCACACAGATGCCCACTCTATTTGTCTCATGCCTCCAGCACCCTGGAAGGGGCATCACATGCTTTTTTGATAAAGAGGGATTTCCTCTGGAGCAGTATCTGTATTTTCTCTTCAAAATAGTAAGGCCCTGCCAGCCCCTCATCTGCCCCTGCCAGAGGGGTGACAGCACTCAGGAGCAGGGAATGAAGGTACAAGCCTCAGCAGAGCCCCACCAGAGTCTGGCAGGATACCCTGAAACCACATGGGGTGCAAGACCCCCTATTTGTGATGGCCCTGCTGATGCAGGGAGGTTGTGAGACCCCATCAGCTGGCTCATGCTGCACCAGGGCAGCACCAGCACACACAAAGATTGGTCTAAACAGTTTTGAGGAGAGGGTTTGGAGCCCAAATGCAAAGGCAGGGTCACACGGTTACAGCTGAAAGCACACAAAACACTTTGCTCTCAAAAAGGGGAGGCTGGAACAGAGGGATGGCCAACCTTGAACCTCTGGGTGTCTCTAGCTTCTCATCCAAGTAAACTCTGTTCAGGGGACGCCGTGTCCTGCCGTCATCCCCATCACACTGAGCCCGTCTCCTCACAGCTTCTCAAGTGTCTTTTCACCTCCTGTTCTCAAGATGTTGGCCTCTCTGCCTGGGATAATATATCTTCCTGGAACCTGTTGAAATTTGCAATTGCTCAGGGAATTAAAAGATTAAACATCTCTCTGGGCTAATGAGCCTGAGTGTAGTGAGTGTCCAGCTGACATCACACACAGCCACTTTGGCTAGAGCACTTCAAAGATAAGGGTAGCGCTCCAAACATCCAAGAAGCTATTGGAGGTCAAGTCGTTCTCCCTTCCCACTTGATGTTATCTGCCTTGGGATCTCCTGGGTCGCATACAGACTTCCAGAAAAAACTCCATCTTATTTAAAAACTTCTAATTTCCAGAGACGTCCTCCAGCATGGGGAAGAGCTAGGGATTAAGAGTCTCCACAGACACACACACCATCTTTCTAATCACCCCTGTACCCCTGTCAAACACTGGCATAACATTTTCTTCTAAATCTTCTGGAAATCCCCGCTGTCCTGAGACTTGGCCAGTGCCTGTGCTCATCGTGGTTTGCTGGAATAGGCATTTTATATATACTAAATGTTGTGACGCAGGACATTAGAAGAGCTTTCCTGGGGTGGGTGCAGCCTATCTGACACTGTACCCCCAAATCTCCCTTTAATGACCTCCCTAAAACACTGTGCCGAGTTCATCCACCCTCACCTCCATCCCTGGACTACGAGACACCCCAGTCTGCTGGCCCCAAGCTGCCCAAAAAGAGGTGGGTGAAGAAAGATGCAGCTGGCAGACCTCCAGCCCGGGCCCACACTAAGTCCACTGGGGAATCAGCAGCATCCCTTGTAGGTCTCCATGCGGGCAGCAACTCCTCCTGCCCCAGAGCAATCGCACAGTTGTCTGAGGTCTGCACTCTACAGGGCTAAGATTGGGCAGTCCAGTGGTCTCCTCCAGCCTTAAACACCAATCCATTTAAGTAGAAGCCCAGACAAACAAGAAACAAGGGCAAAATGTATCACCCACACCTTCTTCAGACCTCACCGCTCAGCCAGGGCTCTCCTGCACATCCATGTCTGCCAGAGCATCTGCTGGGCAAACATACTACCTGCTCCCATCTCCCACTCTGAGGATGCCCCATAAAGAGCTGTCCTTACAGTCCCTCGGCTCTAAACTCAACACCACAATTTCTGGGAAGCTTTGGATCTCTCATATGTTTGTCCCATTTCCCTAGCTTGCCAGCTGCCCAGCTGTTCCTTTCCATTTGAGCTAATCACAGAGATTAAGGCAAAGACCCAGCCTGGAAGGTTTGCAAACAGCTCCAGCCTGTTTCTGCAAGCAGCTTTTGCAGTCATACTCTGGCACAAAAGCACATGGGCTAATAAACCCCACAGCATCTGTGAAGGGAATTCCCGAGGCGGGCTTGGTGCTAACCCAGGCAGATTAGCCAGCCACCAGTTTAGGGACATTGCAAACTACAGGGTCATCAGGCACATCTCCTTGAAGAGGGAAGTGAAGGGAGACAGCAAGGCTGGAGAAAAGGTGCCCAGAGTTATCAGAAAGCAGTTGTGTCCAAAACATGTCACCAGAAATCCTGGGCCCTAGTGCCCTGTGTCCCCCCAGGAACTCTGTGCAGCTGTCCCCTCCATCCTCCTGAGCACACTAACACTCTCTCTCCTCGGGGGGAGGCAGCCCACCATCCTGGCAGGGCACAGTGGTGATGAGCAGATAGCTCAGGGCAGAATGGAGCCTCCATCCCATTCCTTCCAGCCACATTCCCCTGTCCTTGTGCTGTCCCATGCCTGCAGGCAGTAGCTGCTGCCTGGAGCTGTTCATTATTCGATTGACTCCAGATCTTGCAGCCTTCAAACCCTTGTGGCCCAGAGACTCCAAGCCAACACAACAGAGAAGACACTGCATCTGTCCAGATGCCTGCTGAGGTTTCTGCAGCCTCCCACCGAGTAAGCCACTGTCCCTGTCAAAGTAAACAGGTTGTCTTCTCTACTAACAAGCTAGAGGGATCACTTTGGACCCCCAGCCCATCTGTAGCTTCATGTTTGTCATTGCATGAACAAGCAGTTTGCAGCTGGCCTGGCTGTGATTGCACAGGGAAAGAAGGGAGTGCAGGCATCTGGGGGTCCTGATGGACTGAAGTACATGATTAACAGTTGACAAATATGACTTTTGCAGCTGTTCAGCACTGAGTCCTGAAAGATGGACATGAGGGGGAATTGGAAAGGGAATATAGATGCTCCCATAAGTGGGGCTTGTGGTTAAAGCGTTTTCCCCCACCATGGTGGAGAAGGTCCTCCGGTATTTCTGCTTTTGAGGTGAGAAATGCACTTCCTTGAGCAGTTCACCTGTAAGAGCATGGCAGTGGGATAAAACGCCCAAGTGCTTCGGGGACAGAGAGCGACTGATGTGACAACACCAGGGCAGGAGCAGAGCACACAACCCATTTCCTATCAATGACCCAAACAAGCCTGTCCAGCTCCAGTCATGTCAAATAGGGAGGTCTGTCCTTCTCTTCTTCCTCTCCCCGCCACCAGCCCCCTTACCCTCCCCAAAGCCAGGACAAGACAAGGTTGGGGGGGTTTACATTCAGCATTTGCCCTTGCTTGCAGCCACACCAGGACCTCCTCTGCCTGCCCACGTGTGGTTCTGAAGGCAGGCAGAGGGCTGTGCTCCCACTGCTGCCAAGCACAAAGCTCAGGTTAAGCAGAGCTGGATTTTAAGAGGGCACAAGGTCACCAGGCATCCAGAAGACCCAGGTGAAGGGAGCCCAGTGAGTGTCCCATCTGTGGCATCTCGGCTACAGGACATCCCATCCCCTTTTCAACACACCCAGCTGTTCGCAGTGTGATGTCTTCCAGGCATAAGAGCCCAAAGCTTTTGCCGGTAATACAAACAGAACAACTTGGACCCAAAAGCTGGTCAGTTCAACCAGAAAAAACAGCTCAGATTTAGAGGGGAGGTTTTGACACAAACTGCTTATCTAATTAAACCAAGGAGCACAATCAGAGGAAGAAACTGAAAAAGTACTTTCAATTACTTTTTTTCCCTTTTTCTTGTTTGTTTGTTTTTAAGTAAGCATGTTCCTGAAAGCCATGTGGGTGAAAGTTGAAAGGCATGGATTTTCCAGCCAGGGAAGCTGCCAGAGGAGCACTGAGGACCCCATGCTGACCAGGGCACACTGGGAACCAGCAGCACTAATGAATGCCCTCTCCTTGAACCATGGGGAGAGAGGCAACTGTTTCCCATTAGTCATGAGGACTAAAGCATTCCCAGAGAATCACAGGGACATGACCAGATAGAGTAGTTTTTTGGGTTATTAACTGTCCATGGATGAGGGGCAAGGGAGGATAAACGGAGGCAGAGGAGGGCACACAAACGCAATTTCTCAACTTCACGACCTAGTGGGAGCAGCTCTTGGGTAGAGAGAAGCTATGGTGGCCATTTTATTTGTCTGTTTCCCCACTGGTTTCTCAGTAGCTGCAGCCCCTGGTCCCTCAGCACCTCACCACAAAACCAGGGATCACCTATAGCTTCGGAAAAGTCTCCTGATTGGTTCCTCCTGATTTATTACTGCAGAGTTATAGTGTTGTTCTGAAGCAGTGCTCAGGCTGCAGTAGCACCACTCTGACATCCCCATGTGTCTGATAAATTGTCTGCATGGTCTCTCACAGGCTTTCAAGCCAGGCCAGCTAACACCAAGCTAAGTGTATGGGGGTGAGCAAGGTCAGGGACCATACTCAAGAGACAGAGGAATGCAGCCACTTCATCCAGGAATGAGAGAGCTCAGCCCCAGGCTCTCCCTGCAAGCTGGCCATGGTGCCTGGTGGTCCTGCTGGGCACACTTAATCACCTCATCCAGACCCAGCAGTTCCCTCATTAATCATCACTGGACATGGGTCCCATAAGAAGCTGAGACAGTCCAGGCAGTTTCCTTGCCCAGTGCACCCTACCATTCCCTGATTTACATCCTCCTTCCTCTGAAACGTAGGCGTAACCTCATGTGCTGCTCCATTCCCAATGCAGACGTCAGCATCACATTGCTTTTTTCCCTAGAAGGCAGCTCTGGCCCCCATCACCAGAGCAGCTCAGTCCCCAGCTCTAGGGCATGTCCTGCGTGGGAGCCCCCTGCCCCGCACCGCTCTCAGACCCTTGTCCCACAGGGTCTGTGTCAGGCCAAAGCATTTATGAACACCCTCCAAGAAGCTCCATTAAATTCCCTTCTCCTATCTCCTTTGTAGCTGGCAGAAGAGCATGTTGGGATGAATCCGAATCCAGAAGGAAATGATAGAAATTGGCTTTATTTCTTATCCAAGCTTGTCTTAATCCTTATGCTGTTTGTTCCTGCTTTTCTCCACTAGTTCCAAGAGTCGTGTGCTCCAAGCCAAGACCAGTTCTCCTCCAGGCTCAGACAGGCACCAGGGACAGCCTGGGGTAGAGCAGGCTGTCCTCCCACCAAGAATGTAGCCTTCCCCTATCCCTCCTTCAGGCTCCCTCTGCCCAAGACCTTTTTCAGCTGCTGATCTCCCCAGTCTCTTCCCTACATCTTCATGGACTAACAAATCCATCTCACAAATTCACGAGCCAAACAAGGTCTCAACCTTCCATATGAAGCAGGGATAGAGTGGGATCAGGGGATCAGAGAATCAGAGAATCACTTAGGTTGGACCAGGTTCCACAGGACTATGCCCATCTCAAAATCCTGCAAGGGTGGAGATTCTACCAGCTCTCCAGGCCCCCATGACTGTCCCCATGGGGATAATTTTCCTATCCTACAAGCTAAATCACTCTATTTCATGCCCCCCCATTATGCACCTCCATTAACAGCTTGGCTCCCTCTTCTCAAGAATCTCCTGACAGACACTAGGGGGCTGCTTTTGGGTGTCCCCAAAGCCAGCCCTTCTCACAGATGGACAAGCCTAACTCCCTCAGCCTCTTTTTGTAGCGCAGGAACTCCAGCCCCTGTCATTTTAGTGGCTTCTCCTGTTTATCAATGTCTCTCCCGTAATGAGGGGACCGAAACCTGGATGCATCACCCAGATGTGGTATAATGAGTGCTCAGCAAAGGAGGGCAATCACTTTCTGAGATCAGCAGGAAAGAGTTGAACCCTTCTGCCTTTTAGCAGCTCAATAGTATTGCCAAAACTATTACTCTGGCTGCCTTGAAATTATGATTGGCTCCCTTGTGCCCACAGAACCTGTGAGTGATGCCCAGCACAACACCAGCACCGTGTTTCTGTGTTGCCCAAAACTTCACAGGGGAAGGCAGTGGCAGAGATCTTTTGCAGATGATAGACTGAGAAAAGAAATGGGCTTTCCATCTCTTTGGATATCTGCTGGAATGGAGCAGCTGCAGGATGCATTTTCCACAGTCTCAGAAAGACTACTGCCAGAGGGAGCCATCAGATCAGCTTCTCACAGCCCTGAGTCTCTCTGGTGGCTATGCAGCTGCCCAGTCCTTGCAAAGTTTTAGCTCCTTGTACCTGCAGATTTCATCTACAAGCCTTTAATATTCATTTCCCATCATGCTGTATGTCATCAGGTCCAGAACCGGTCCCAGAGGATGGGCTGCCAGGTGCCACTTCCCCCAGGTGGCTACTGGTGCCTGCTGTCCTGAATAACCTCCTGCCTCTCGTCACTTCAGGGCAACCCGGAGTCTCCAAACTGTCAGGGACTCCTACCTCCACTGCACTTCCTAGGATACATGGAATACCCTTCAGAGCACAGGAAGTGACCATAAATGACAGCACAGCTTGCAAACAAGGTTACAGGAGGTCTGCAAGTTAATTGTGCAAAGGTCACAGAACCTGCAAAAAGCTGCAGAATGGCCAAAGTGACTTGGAAGTTATTCTGGAGACTTTATTTACTGAGGCAGGTGGGCAAGAAGCAGTGACAAAGCAACGTTAGGATGTTTTCTTTGTGGGGGACAATTCTGAAGACGGGTGATAAAACCTCTGAAGGACAACAGAAAAAAGAAGCACTGTTAGCATCGAGTCCATGTACACCACAAAGAGGTGCTGTCTCCCACTAGCAAGCCACAGGGTGTCCCAGTGTCCAGGGAGGAGTGATGTCTCTCTACAAGCTTCTCATCACAGGGGTGGAGGAAGCGGAGGTGGAGAGCTAGCCATAAGGAGCTCCTTCCCCTGGGGTGTGCTCCCATTTCCCTTTAAAACCTCATATGGGAGTTGCATTGGCTCTGCTTTACTTTGCTCGGGTTTATCTCATGAAGAGCAAGCAGTCAGTCTTTTTTTCGAGATGTTTGTAGAATGAGCCTTGTCATCCCTGTATGCCTGACTCACACGAAGGATGTTCTGTGATCCTGGAAACATGGATGCCTGAGCAGAGAGATACCCAACAGAGGTCTGTCAGCCCCAGCACCTCCTGGGAATGCCAGGGAAATTCCAGTTGTATAAGAAATAAAGACCATTACAGCTAAAATCCCTCAGCCCATTTTTAAAGGGCTCTTGAATATAATTTATCTGGGCAGCTACTTTTGAAATATTTGCCCTTGGTGTACGTTTTCTAGCATCCTCTCTAGTGCCTGATAAACTGGAAAATATTTCATAGCCTTGCTTTTCTTCTTCCCAAACACTGAATACAGACATTGCCTTCCTTTCTGCCTCTTGCATAACAGCATTTTCATTCTTTTGGGAAACAGACATAAAAGATGAGCATGTTTTGGTAGTACCTCCTCCTCCTCATCATCGCTGTGGTCATCCATGCATATCTCCCAGGAGAGTTCACAGTTTTATACACTTCCCAACTTCCCACTTGCATCTGCTCATGCCGACCAGCTCATTTTGGACAGCTGTTCCCCTCTTCTGCTGAGCCCACCAATGAAATCCCCTTCCCCCCTGCACAGTTCAGGCTTCAGCCTCTAATAATGCCTCTCTAAAGCAATTTTGTTTTTCAGCCCCCACTTCTACGCTTGTTGTAAAACTTGCTCAGGGTACACTCAATCCCACTCTCTATGTCTTTAATGAAAACATTGAATAGTACTAGTCTCAGTACAGACTCCTTAGGAACACTACTTGTTACCGGTTTCCATATGGATATTTTGTTGCTGACTCCAACTTTTTGGATCCAGCCATCCAACTGATTCCTTACCCATTGCCTTTCCCAGACCAATGGCCAGCACTGCTGCAGCACCCTCATGGCACAGGTAGCACAAACATACACATGTGCCTGGTGACAGGGGCACTGCAGTTTGCTCCTACAGTTTGCCTAATTGCTCCTGCAAAGGTGAGCTGTACTGGATGTGGTCTCTTCCGGGCTGGAGGGAGTTAATGTGGGAGCTGGCACAGCTGTCTGATGTGGCATTCCCTGTGGGAGGCTATCACGTGCCCACCCCCTTTGCAAGCCTCTGTTTCTGAGGTTGGTCCTCCAAAGCATCCATGGTGTGCCCATCACACGGCTCCAGCCTCAGATTCATACCAAGGATCCCACGGATGAGGGACAAGGAAACCATGGTGGATGCAACAACAGGCACAGACTGACCATGCCCAGGGCTGGGTGTTCCCTGCCAGGATGAGTTCTGGCAGCATGGGACCCACAGAAGCCACTGCTGGGATTGTGCCAGCACAGGCACGGCTCCCAGCCAAAATCCCAGTCCCTCCAGTCCAGTGCCACCAACATTGTCCAGGCTCAAGGGGCTCTGCAACCTTGCAGAGATTGAAGGGAGCAGGCAGACCCCAGCTCTGCAGGGGCTTCTCTTCCTGGATCAGGTCCATGTTGCTCAGGCTCTCCAGGGACTGACAGGGGTGCCCAGGCTGGGAGAAGGAAGGGGACAAAGTGCGGGGCAGTTGGGGCAGAGGTGCCTGATGCCCCTGGCTGAGGCAGCAGCCCCACTGCATCTGGAGGAAGCTCTGTCATGATAGTGAATGGGCACTGGCTGGGCACGGGATGAAGTGCAGGGCAAGGTATGTGTCAGCCCTCCAGGGATGCTCTGGCTTAGCAAGGCACTTTGGCTTCAGCAAGAGGGCACAGGCACAGCATGGACACAGTGGGCCAGTCACCACCTGCAGGAATATGGGCACCAGCTAGTGCAACCTTTCCATGGATCATTGCACTGCCCCAAGAAGGTTCACAGTTTTATCTCCAGCCTTTTTGTTGCTGTGTGCAGCTAGAGATTGCTGTTCACCTCCTGCCTCAACTCCAAATTTGAGAGGACAACAGGCACTGTAGCATGAGGCTGGTCCCTGTCCTCAACCATGCATAGGTTTGAAATCAGTCTGATGGTCATCTTCCTTTGGCAGGATCAAAGCTGGTCCTGCTGCAGGTCCTGCTGCCTTGTAGGCTGCGTTAGGAAGGGCTGGGGACACCATGGACAAACCAGGAGGCCCTAAGCAACTCCTCCTTAGTCCAGGAGTATCTCACACCAACATTCCCCAGTGATGGTGGCAGCCCTTCAAGCTCCACTGTCTCGATTGCAGCCCCAGATCTCTCAGTCCTGAGTGGATCAGGGGCAATCAGGTCCTGCAGGCACTGTCTGTGCTTGGAGAGCCAAGCCAGCGTCCCTGTGTCACTGTCAGCAGGCTGTGAGGGAAGAGTCCAGGCAGTGGTCACTCACAGAGAGGCCATCAGCTTCCTTTGGCAGGATCAAAGCTCATCCCCTTGCCAGTTCTGCTACCAGCCCTGCTGCTCTGTTGGCCAGGCAGGAAAGGACTAGGGGGGTCCATGGACAAAATGAGTGTGCACAGGGACTCTTCCTACTGCCGAGGCAGCCACTCCTCTGGGCAAAGGAAGCTCTTGCACACGATCCTGCCCAGCACTGGCTCCTGCCTGTCACAGGGAGAGCAGCACAGACCCTCCTATGCACTGCTCTTGTCTCCCCACATCCCCACAGAAGCAGTAGCCCCCCTCCACAAATAGTGGCAGGGAACCTGCCAGCCATAGCAGATGGCACTTCTTCCCTTGCTAATGAGCCGGCAGGATTTAATTCCTACCTCCCATTAACACTCATTAGAGTGTCACTTGGCCATTCTTCTGTGTCTGTCACATCTCCGCTGCTTCAGCTTATAGATATTAATTCAGGGCCACTTTTGGGGCAGCCAACATCCTCCCAGCCACCCTCAGAAAGCTGCTGCCTCACTGTGCCCCAGACCCTGCCTTAAGTGGGTCTTGAGAGGAGGCAAGCACAGAGCATCCATGGCACAGGTGGATGGATACGGCCTTAACCCCCAGACCAGCTCTGTACTCGGGGTTTTCCTGTGGTGCCCCCACCTTCCCCAAAATCCCACAGCCCCATCGTGGGCACAGAGTCTCAGGCATATGCAGCCAGACCTACCACAGCTTTCTAGGGGACAGAAGTAGGTTACTTTCTGCCACGCATAGAAATGATGTGATGCATATTCATCAGTTACGGTTGCGCACAGATTACAGCAGTCGCATAAATTGCAGGTTTAGGGATCATCAGCTGCACTCCATGACTTTTTCAGGGCTTCCTCCCTTGAAAAAGAGATGGTAATTGGAGTCATCTCATGAAAAATAAAGGTCAGCACTTTAAATGATGTCTTAGAAAAATACTGTTTACTGTACATTTTTACATCTCTCAGGTGAACATTTCAGTGATCATAAGCCTCATCTTATTATTTAAAATTGTATTTATCAGCTATAATCACTGTCAATACATTTTTATTCTCAAAAATCAATTCACTGAAATATTCACAGATATGATGGAAACAAATTGAATTTGAAGCCCTGCCTCACAGGATCGATGCTAAGCAGGTCGCTGTATCTGTTTACAAAGGGAAAATATTCTTTCATGCAGCTGCCTTTGAGCATAGTAAAGCCCAGAGAGCTTAAAAGCTTTGAGAAGTGGAGCGGATTTGGAGATTGATGCTCTGCAATCACCCATGAAGGCAGGAGCTGAGGGAAAAGCTGTCCCAGGGCATGCAGTCCTGCCCTCAATTCCATGTTGAATGAGGTTCTCCCCTGGCACTTGTCACCTGGCCACCATCTCTCCTGGGTGTGCTGCCTTGCCAGCTTTTCCACGTGATGCCGGATCCCTCTGAAGTGTTGACAGCATGGTCATGGCTTCACCCAGCAGTGTGACCACTTCAAGGTGTCACTTGCCCTCGAAGACCTCACAAAATGCAACGACCAGTGCGGAGATGGCTGTGATAGCCCCCAAAATTGTTTTAGTTCCTCTCAACCACAGGATACCAAGTTAATCCCAGGGGAGGAATGTGTTGCAGTGGGTCTACCTATCCACAACAGATGAGTCTCATCTGAAACTCGGTGGCCATAGTTGGAAAGAAAAAAGGACTGAGAAAACAGTAATGTGAGCAGTCTCTGCGCAGCATAGAATCTGGGCAGTCAGCCTCTGGCAAATACTGATTTCTGCTGCCTGGTCCTTCACAGGGCCCCAGCACTGTCAGCTGCACGTAGCAATGCTCAGCCAAGCTGCTGACCACTCGCTTTTTTCACACTTTCAACTACTGCTGAAGCAGTTTTCGATCCTGAAAACAGCCCAGCAGATGAAGTATTATTGCCTTTCAGTTGAGAAGTGACTGCACAGCAGCTCAGAGCAACTGGAATTATTTCAATATTCTGATGTTTGGGGTATCTCTTACCAGAGAAAAAAAACAGGCCTTATACAGACAAGTATTTCATTAATTTTTCATCCAAAAGAGAAGTTAATATCCAAGTTAAAGCTCCTTGTTTTCCCAAATGTGTCACTTGAACTATATGGGACACAGGAAAGACCATCTATTTCCCCAGCAGGTGCTCCAAGTGCCTTGGGATAACATTACAATTCCTTTTATTGCTCCTGCAGTAACCCCTGTATCATCATCTGTATTTTCATGTCTCACTATCAACAGAGGAAGCTGGGGGAGAGATGCTGTTAGGAGCAATTCAAGAATAGCTTCTGCAATCTGCACATCCCCCCCAGTGCCAAGGAGCAGGGATAATAACTTTCCTCAATCTGCTGGACACTCTCCTCCTAATGTAGTCCAGGATGTGGTTTTCCCTTTTTCATGACAAGAGTGCTCTCTTGGCTCGTATTCAGCCCGGTGTCCATGATAACACAGGGGTCCTTTCCATCACCGGGTGCTCAGCTCCCTGCCTGGGCTTACTGCACCTCAGTGATGCACTTCAAATCCCTCTTGATGAATTTCAGGGGGTTGATGCTCACATTTATCTAATCCCTCTGGACTGAGGCTGTGTCAGGTATCAGCCACCCTCGTCTATTGGCACCTGAGGCTTTGCTGAAGATTCCTCCTGTGTGGGGGTCCCTGTTGCTGATGGCAAGTCCTGTGTCAGCCCCCAGTTGCTTCAGTCATTACTGGCCACCTGCCAGCTCCAAGCTGTTGGTGGTGACCCTCAGAGTCCAGTACAGTTTTCCCTTGGGAAATCCCTGCTTGTCCTTTACATGCTCAGAAATGGCTTCTGGGATCCTGTGCTCCATAATGGGTCCTATAGCAATTGCTGCTCCCTTTACTGATCCTCACTAAGTCACATCTCCCCTTTCCCCAGAGCCCTTTGACTCCTGCATGGATAATCCCCCCCACCAGCCAGTCTTCCTCCTGCGACCATTTTGAAACAGAAACCACAGAAAGTGGGGGTCGGAGACCACGAGATATCTCTGTGCACCTTTTGCTCCGGCTGAGCCCAAGCAGTGCATCCCAGAGGGACAGCAACACCCCAAAATCTCCTGCAGAATGATCCATCTCCAGCACAGAATAAAGATTTGTGTGATCCAGCTGCGATATTTCCGCACAGGCTGGAGCTTTGCATCCCAACAGCAGCCTCAGCTAGTTTTATACAAAGACGTTAACGAAATTCAGGATATCTTGGTTTTGAAAGCACTGCATAATTGCAAGCTGTTATTGTCTAAAACTGCATTTGCAAGATGCAGTCTCAACAGCCAGGCAGCTTGGGGAAAAGAAACACTTGCTCAGTGTGGGAGAAGCTCCTGAAGAGGATACAGCCTCACAACACCCTTGCCAAGCATTCACAGGTCTTCAGCTGCCCAAGCACCATAGTTTTCAAGCAGAAACCTGTGGGCAACATCCTACACAAACTGCCCCCAGATCTCACTCTAAGTGCAGGGGTTTTTCTGTCCCGTTCCTCTGTATGCCATGTGGTATCATTCATCACACCGTCAGCATCACAACACAGCCAATGCTTTCTTGCAAAGGGGCAGGTCTACAAGCCCCTCATTCTGAATTGCAACACCCAGAAAGGTCTGGCAAAATCTCCATGTGCACGTTTTGACCCCACTCACAACACTGCTGAGACACTGCAGATTGTGTCTTTCCATGCAAACACTTGTGACTCCTTCTCCTCATCTGCCTTGAGAAGTAGAGAACTGGGAAATGCTGGGTTTGATCAGGTATTGGCAAATTTCAGGCATGTAATTCAGTGAGGGGCTAGAGCGTTCCAGGAGGAGAACTACCAGATTTTTTTCTTTAGCTTTGTTGTTACATTTCATCCAAAAAGCTTAGCTGCTTTGGGCAGAATGATGCATCTGTTCAATCTCTGATCAATGGCTCAGCAAGGGTTCAAGTGACAATATCAGCCTTTCCCTGCAGGACATCCCTCAGTCAGGAGAGGTGGCCACAAGCACTTCCCCTCACTATCCTGACACAAACAGAAAATCCGTGCATATCCCATCCCTTGGTCATGTCTTCACTCATCTAAACTTTAAAGCACTTGTACAAAGCTTAGACAGTGCTTTCTAGATATCACTCGTCCCTGGGAGCCAGATTTTGCAGTGCATTGTTTTTTGTGTTGCCACAGACAGTCCTGTATGAAGTCTGGGCACAGACAGACAACCTGGTCTTTGGGGAAAAAGAGCAGGGAGCACCCAGGGACTGACTTCAATTTGGGGCATACCTCCTGTGGTTTGTACATGAGGGCAGGCAGGACTTTCTGAACTTGATGTCCCAGGTCCTCCAGGATGCCTGAGGGATGAGGACAGCTCAGAGATGGACCTCTTCCAAATGATGGAGTGGATACTGCAAATCTGTTTGTGTTCAACAGGAGATCATCCCGTGGGAGGGAGATTCTCTGCTAAATACAGACAGCTAAATACTCACACAGTGGCCAGTATCCCCTGCCCCAGGCCACAGCTAACCCCAGGGGAAGGTGGCAGGGCTGGTGGCCATGCACAGTTCTGCATGGCCTGGCAGCACCAGTGTTAACTGGGCTCTGCCCCGGCCTGCAGGGAGTGCACACTTGCCTGCAGAGCTGTGCTTCCAGAACGCTCCTTGCAATTACATGCCCTGCCACAGTTATTAATATTTATTAGGCTCAATTATTCATGGCCTCTTTAGGATCCTGTTGTTTAAGTCCAGCTTGAGATCTCCAGGCTAGCAATCACAAAAGTTGCTTTCCAGAGGAATTACAGTAAATCAAGCCTGTGGAGATGTTGCAGGCAGATGTGAAACTCACAGACAGAGCTGCCTGAAAAGGAGCCTCATGCCCAGCACTCAGAGGCCCCAAGGGGCCACACAGGAGCTCAAGCCCTCCTGGGGTGGGATGCACAGTCCTGGGACACCACATTCCTTCTCACCACCACCTGCATGGAGGCCAGACTGGCCATCTCCTTCTGAATCTGCTGGGAAGAACAGCCCAGGGATAACAGCTTGGAGGCTTTTCCCTGTCAAAAGGACACCTGGTGATGTGAGAATGGAGAACAAAGTGTAATGTTTGTGGCAAAGCAGTCAACAGCTAGGAAGATGCAGCCTGTCCTGGTGGTTGTGGACTGGGGAAGTCCTTGTCCTAGCTTCTGGCTGGTGCTTGGTACATAGTGGGAAAGCCACAGGGACAGGGCAAGATCCAGGACGGATACCCCAGGGTATCCTGCCCAGCAGACACATCCAATGGCACAGGGCATCCCACTGAGACCTGCCAAATTGCTCCGTCAAAGCAGGGCTAGCAGCACACACACAGCCTAGGGAGGGAGGATCTGCCTTCCCACCCTGCTGGTGCCTTGATTTGCACTGTGGCAAGGTCTGGGTAAGCCCCAGCACCCGACACTGAGCACACCAGCCCCCGAGGGTGTACAGGAGGAGGCAGGGGGTCTGCCCACGCACCATCTCCAGCAGATGTGAGCTGCCCGGGCTGTGCTCTGCCAGCAGAAAGCCATCTGGCACTCAGAGGTGCTCAGCAAGGCTGATAAGCTAACTGTGCCGGCCGAGCTGTCTCACGGCTGCTTGCAAAGCCCCAGGCAGTGCAGGTGACCACAGAGCTTCCCCTGCAAAGCCTGGGCTACACTTTTGCTGCTGACCAGCCTGTTCCCAGCCTGAGGATCAGAGTAGCTACCCCACAGCCCATGGCCTTTCCAGCAGCTCTTGGCACCATCGTAATAATGGGTGGGACAAGGGACTCCCAGGGGGACCCACTGGAAGGAACTGTGGTGTGGGCAAGGTCCCCCAGGCAATTGGGCATGGCAAGGGCCCCTGCAACCCCTGTGATAAGGGTGAGCAGAGAGTCTCTCTGGTGGTGCTGGCTGATGCTCACTGACTACACTTGGGAACGGGGCATGTGGAGGTGGTGTATACACTTGGGAGAGGAAGGAGAGAACTCATGCAAGAGAAACAGATTTCCTCCAGCCCCTTGCCTCGACAAGTGCTGGTCTCTGGAGAGCTGGGGGCTCTGAGGAACAGAGCATGGCCAGGGAGGATGTGCATTGCCAGGAGGGAGAATGGCGTCTTTTCCAGAGACCAAGAAACTCCTGAGGAGCAGCCTTGCCAAGGTTGATTTAAGGCTGAGCCACTTCACCAGCCACTTCACCGGCGAACAAGGGATGGAGCAATTTGTTCAGCTCAGAGGAGGAGCTCAGCACATGCCACCAGGCTCACGTGCCACTCAGGTAGATGTCTGAGCCCAGCCATTTGAGAGAGAGGAACTGGGTGGAGGCACTCAGATGCCAGAGCAATGGCCATCCCACGAGACAGGATGCCAGAAAAGGCCACGTCACTCTCAAAAACTGGGTTTCCTTGTATGTCATCCTTCCTCTGACCCGGTCTCTCTTTGCACCATCTCCCCTGTGTACCTGCAGGAGCCAATGTCTCCTGCCTATGCCATGGCCTTCCTTAGACCAAAATCTGCAAATAACTAAAATCTGCTGGGCTCTGGGCTCCAGTATGGCTCAGCATATAAAATTTTGATCTGTTAAATGGGTTTGCAGAGGAAGCTGGATGAACTGGAGAAGGTACACACATCCACCTCCGTTCCCCCTCCTGGGGCAGCTCCCTTGCTTGCATCAGGAAGGCCAGTGACGAGAAGATGAAGGGGGGCTGACAGACAAAGAAGGGCTCATGCCATGCCAGTGCTGGCACAGAAAAGCAGCACAGAACCTGCTCAGCTGGGCTGGAGAGACTGGAGGGGCTGATCGAGCTCACAGAAAGGCAAAGCAGGGCAAAGAGGTGGATTTGGAAGGCAGAGGGAGGAGGGACAGAGGCACAGCCAGGGAGCAGGGGAGACAGGCACCCCAGCACCAGAAAGCAGGGCAGGCACATGCCAGTGGGGCCAGTGTTTCTGGGAGCAGGGGTCCTGCTCTGCAGCCTAGGATGACAGCAGGGTGGTGACAAAGAGGGGCCAGACCCTCCGAGCTGTGGATCTGCCTCACATCACCCCCCACCACCTTCTCTCCCTCCTCCACTGAGCCACCACACCAGCTGGCAGCCCAGGCAGCTTTAGGGGCGGTGGGTCCCCAGAGATAGCATCCACCACCCTTCCCCACACTACCAGCTCAGGGACCTGGGCACACTCATCTCACAGACCCCTCCTCACCCTGCTGAAGAAACCAAGACAATCCTCCCCACAGCAGTGCCTCAGACAGTCTCCAGCAGGCAGGGGCATTTTCTTTTTCCCCAAAAAGCCTCTGAATCCCAGCAAGAGCTGTTTTAATCAGAGCTTTCTGCCCTGCGGGACTCAGCGTGGGGTAGTGAAAGAGGCACAGACAGCCCTTTTACTCTCCCCTCCCATCAACCTTCTGTTTGGCCTCCTATCCTTTTTTAATTCCCCCCCCTCCGCATTTCAAGCCTGCTTGGTAAATGTTTGAAAGTGAAGCTGATGTGGTTGGTATGGCAACACCAGGCTGGGGCCCTTGCCTGAAACCCCAAACACACAATTAGCTGATTAAGAGGAGAGGCAGTGGCGTGCTGGGGCCCTGATGCTCCGTGGGGTTGTTCCCACTCACCCCATCAGAGGTGCTGGGAAGTTCCCAAGAGGGACAACAGGGAGTGTGCACAGCCCCTCACGTGGGTAAAGGCTTTTCAGGCTTGGAGAGGCTGGGGATGAGGCTTTGCAGGAAGCCAGCCTGTGGGATGCTGCACAGGAACAAGGTTGATGAAAAGCATGAAAAGCAACACAGAGGCTACTGGACCACTTGCAAGCACCATATCCCTGTCCAAACTGCAGCATCCAGCAGCCTGGTGCCACACTGCAAGTCACACCATGTCCCATTTGCATGTTGGGGCAGCACCCAGCTGTGCCCCAGGAGGATGCAGCGGTGAGATCCAGCACTCTCAGCTCTCAGCTCTGCTGAGCCACTCTCCCCTGGAGACAGACAGGCTCTGCCTGCAGCCCTGGGGGCTGTCTGCTTGTCCCCATTCCCCTAAACAGGCCATGGCAGTGTCCTTGCCTGCAGGGCAGAGGTGTTTGGGTTGGTGGGTTGGTTCTGCCCTCTCCCCTCCCCTCCCCTCTGCTGCCCTTCCCTCTCCTCTCCTCCCCTTCCCTCTCTTTCCTTCCCCTCCCTCCCCTCCCCTCCCCTCCCCTCCCCTCCCCTCCCCTCCCCTCCCCTCCCCTCCCCTCCCCTCCCCTCCCCTCCTCTCCCTCATTATTCTTTTCCCTCTCATTATTCCTTTCGCTCTTCTCTCCCTCTTCTCTCCCTCTTCTCTCCCTCTTTTCTCCCTCCCCTCCCCTCTCCTCTCCTCTCCTCTCCTCTCACACAGCTTCATTGCTCATAAAGTGGCTCAGGAAGGCAGCAATCATCCCGGTGACAGCCCCAGTTAATGAAGTCGGCCTTCATTAGGCGTTTCCGTTCCACTTGAAAAGCTCCTCTGTGAGGATGGTCCACCGGCCTCGGCAGAGATGGAGGATGTGGGGATGGGTGACGCTGCAGTGTGGGCAGCAGGGAGGGCTGGTATCCCTAAGGGGCTGAGTGCATCTCCTGGAAGGTGCTGCGGGGTTATGAACCCAAACCCTGCACCCATCCACGGTCTGAACCCAACACTCCCCCTCTCAACCCAGCTTTGACCTTTCTCCTCATTCCCAGGGCTCATCCTGCTCTCCAGAGCTCTGCAATGTCCTGGGGGACAAGACCTTGCATTGGTCTCCACAATTTGGGTACACCTATGTCCTTGCTCAGGAAAAGGAGGTACAAGTCCCCAGAGAGTTGTAGGATCTGGCATTAAACTTTTCTGGGGACTTGCAGCTAGAGTGGAGAGGACAGGCTGGGGGGGATGCCCACTCTCTGGGAGCTGGCTGGAGCTGTCCCATGAAGAGGGTCATTTAGCTGATGCCTGCAAGAGTGCTCCTAGATTAGAGGGCTCTAAATTGCTCAGCTATTATCTGTCCAGAGGGAGCATCCTCCTCTCACCAGGGCCAGGCTTGGCAAGCCGCCAGCTGCAGGAACAGGATCGAAAGACCCACAGCTCCTTGCCCCAGCTGGTCTGCAGGGACCTGCCACTGCCAGGAAGGACATCCTAGGACAACAAAGGCAGTTGCCCTTGGGGAACACCTTTCTGCAGATCCCAGTCCCGGAGTAGATCCCCTGGGCAAGACAGATTGTTTCCTTCCTCCCATCTGCTTCATCTCTTCTGCCTCCCTCACTCCCGAACCTTCCCTCCGGCTCCCCATGGGGAACTCTGGCACTCACCCACACTGTCAGACCACATCCTTTCTCTGTGCCCCCTCCCCAGGTCCAAATACTGGTACCCACCAGCTATTCCCCTTTCTCGCAGGGATGAAAGCAGCTCACGGAGGAGCACTGTGGGTAAATGACTGCACAAGGCAACACGGTACTGAGCACCCCACACTCCCTGCAAGGCTCCCCAGAGCCCAGTCATGTATGGGGATAAGGGAACAGGCAAGCTGCGGCTGCAGAACTGTACAGGGAGCAGAGAGCAGCACGCAGCTCTGGAGATGGGCATGTCAGAGCATGGATGGCCTGGATGTAGACTGGATCTCCTCTTTCCAGCACCTGGAGAAGCTGGTGGGATGCATTGACCTCTCAGGGACGCATGTCCAGCAAATCTTGGCTGCTATGGGTCAGCCCAGCAGATATGGGGATGAGGCAGTGAGGCAGGGATGCATCAGACACAGAAGAGGATGAGAAGGAAGCAGTGCTCAGTTCCACGCCAGACCCAGGCCCTGAATGGAGCTAAAACCACCCTGGGAAACAAAATGTGCTCATGCTCCAGGATGTTGGATCAGGTTGGAGTGAGATCTCAGACCAAATTTGCAGCTGAGCAAAGAAGAGGTACCTCCTATCCACACAAAGAGGTGACTGGCCATGCTGCAGCTGGAATTACAGTTACCATGTCAATCCAGACAGACCTCTATCACAAACTCCCCAGTCCTGCAGAGCTGCAGGGCTGAAGATAGATTTGTCACATGAATTCTACTCCAGGCTCTTGTATCGGAGGATTTTCTGAGTACCACAAAAGCTGTCAGTGAGAGGACAAAACCAGCCCTCACACCCTGCACAAGGGGCTGCTCAGTAATTATATCCGGCAAGAGCTCTCCACTCCAGCCCTGAGATGCGGGGGAAAAACTCCGAGCAGAAAAGCCCTGAGATAGGAGGAGAAAACTCCAAGCACAAAAGCACAGCATCACGGCCGTGAGGCACACAGCCAGCATCCACAGCGTCTTAACCTACTTTGGGTTCGCTGCTGCACGGCTGCTCGTGGGGGCCAAAGGAGGGGCTGCATCCGTGTTAGGCACCATCTGGCAGCTCCCTCTCAGGGCACTCCAGCTACTGAGGGCAGGGGGAAAACCAGGACCTGCCATCCCCATCCCTGTCCCCATCACCATCCCAAAAACCATGGCAAGATGAACACAGGAGCCACAGGCGCTACAGTCTCATGCACACACCTGGGAGGGAACATTGGTGGGGGGAGGAGTGGGAGAGGGAATGTATCAGAGCAGCCCAGGATACCACAGCCCCACTCCACCATCAGGTTTGAGCTGGAGGGAGCTGGAGGCTGTGGGGACCGACAGCTGAGCTGTTGGGGTGTGGGACCACCAGAGGACAGCTGCGTCAATGTGGGGAGTGAAAGGCAGTGACAATGATCTGGCCTTGATGTGGGAACATGATGGACAGTCATTAGCATCATGCATGGCACCTGATTGATAACCAGGGATGTGATGGACAGTGAGTGATGAGCCCATGTGAATGTCCAGGGGCAGGGATCCACAACTGTCAGTGGACAAAAGGACAGCCCTCGGCAGGTGGCCTTGTCTGCAGCCAGCACCAGGAGGTGTCCCACTTGGGTGTTGGTGGAAAGTGTGATCATGTCTGCAGGTCCTGAGATCCTGAGCCCCTTCCCCTGCATGGAACCCACACAAATGGGGTACTTTGGCTGAGACAGCTGGAGGTCACAAGGCATAGTCTTCCCTCACTCAAAGGCCTGCTCCTGCGCCATTTATTCCAGATGATGGGCAATGCTCTGCCATTCCCTGCCTGCAGTCTGACACAACAGCCCATCAGGCAGCCAGTTTTTATCCCATTTCATGCTGATTTTGGTATCATCCTTCCCTCCTGAAACAGCTGCTGTGAGGTGAGCCGATGCCTCTCCGAACCCTCCCTGCAGTGCATCAACACTATTATCTCCATCAGCCAAACTTGTAATCTCCTGAAAAAAGATATCTCGCTATTTTGACAAGTTCTCTTTTCCATCACCCCCTGCTGACTGGCAGGAACACTGGCTCGCGCAGGCGCGCCGGTGCTGCTGTTCCTGCTTCTTGGCAGGAGCCAAAAGTTCAGGGCTCCCCCCCCTCCCGCCTCCCACCAAAAAGCAAACCCTTCGCCCCCCTAAGGGTGCCGGCAGGTTCAGGGCCGGGGGCCGGGCAGGAGCCGGGATGAGGCAGGGCAGCACACGGCGGCGTTCCCGGGCGGGCTGCAGAAGCAGCCGCAGATGGTGAGCCCACACGCCGCGTCGCCGCAGCAGCCAGTGACCTACACGCGGGCGTCATGCGAGATTTGGGAGCGGGGAGAGGAGCTGACGAAAATGCTCATTCCCGCTGCAGCTCAGCTCTCACCTCCGCCCCTGCAGCCCTCCTCCAGCAGACCGGCGCTGCCGGCTCCGGCAGGAGCTTCCCCAGCCTGTTGCCGTTGCGGCCGCTCCAGTGAGCAGCCAGACACACCGTGGCTTCTCAAAGAGGACAAGGGACCGTGCCTTCCTTCTGCCCCAAAGGGTGCGAGAGCATCCTGCATCTTGCATAGGGTGGAGGCTGCTGAATGCTCCCTGCAGAACTGGATCCAGGCTGTAGCTCTCTTTTGGTGGGACACGGCACCTGCCTGCAGCAGGATTCCCAAGGCCCTAGGCAGCCAGAGCAGGAGCAGGGCTGGGGCTCCTGCTCGCCTTTGCTTTTCCAGGAATCGCTGCACTCTGCCACAGGACTGCCAGGGCAGGGCTCTCCCCACAGAGGCACTAAAAGCTTTCACAGCCTGCCAGCACAATCCTCCCCAGTCCTCTGGGGCCATGGTTCATCCGTGGAGATGTTTCCTGCTGGCCTCATAGCTGGCCTCCACTTTCTCCACCCCACAGCCACCCCAACACCTTTTCACCATGCTCCCCGGGCTAAATAATGCAAAATGTGATTCACCCTAAAAGGAAGCATCCCTGGGGAAGGATGAAGCACAAAGAGGCATCCTGGGCCAGGGCAGGGCAACCAGTGGCTCTGTTAAGGCTGATGGACTGAAGCAAGACAGGACCTGACAGCCACAAGCAGAAAGCAGATAAATCCTGTCTGCAGCCTAGCTTTGTGCATCCCCAGCCGTGGAGAAGAGAGCTGCAGACTGGCTCAGATCCCAGCACAACACCCAGATGCTGCCTTTTCCAACCTCTGGATCTGCTTGCAGGTGACATGAGTTGCGGACGGTCTCAGCTCACTCCCAGTTCAGACATGGGGGACTGGGAAGGGTCTGTGATGAAGGTCTGAGTATTGTGGGATCAGTGTCAGTGTCCATAGGTCTACAAAGGGCTGGCACAGCTGATTAGCAGCAGTCAGGGGTCAGGAACCAGCCTGGCACCAGCGTGTGGCACAAGCTGGAGCATATGTGCCCCAAATAGGGTGCTGGAAGCACCCTTGGGACTGCCTTGTCGCAGCCACTTGCTCCTGAGGAGGCAGGGCACTGCAGGAGTGTCGGATGCTATGTCCACCACAGTTTTTTCAGAGGTGTAGAAGACTGTCAGGGATGGTGCTGCCCATCTTCCAGAAGTCAGGAAGCTTCAGTCATCAAGCTTCATCCTTCATCCCATGTTCCCACTCCATACTCTCTGTGTTCTCTGCATGGAGAGGGTGACATCCCTGCCTCCCTGCTGCTGCTCGCTGCTCCCCACATGTCCAGTGCTCTGTGGGGCTGGTGGATCTGCACAGAGACAGAAAGGACCTGCCCAGTGGAGGGCACAGGGACAGGCATGGCCAGGATGTCAGGCTGGGATGTGGGATTCCCCCCAGCAGCATCCTGGGAACAGGAACCCTGCAGTGGGGCTGAGCTGAGCTTCCCTCTCCCCTAATCAGGAGAAGACCTGCTGTATCCAGCCTGGTCAAAGAGCAGGGCAGCCCTGCAGCACCCCCACTGCCTTGGCCCCTCTGCTTTCACTTTCAGCACCAATCCCAAACCTGTATAGAAGCTGCTCCTAGGAGGGCTCAGAATCTGTTTCACCCTAAGTCATCCCCAGGCAGAGCTGGCAGTTCCTGAAGAGGAAAGCACAGCCCTCTTACCCAGCAGTACCCCCTCTCAGGAAGGTGTCAGGGGACTGAGTCACCATCTCTACGAGGCTGATGTGGGGCAGCTGGGGATGCACGTGGACCAAATGTCTCACCTTCAGAGGTGCTGAATTAGGGCTGTGCCCTCCTCTCCCCACCAGCATCCTCACCCTTGCCCCAACACCTCACTCACACCTTCCATGAGCCCCCAGACCCACTGCAGTCCTGTGGTGTGCACCCAGGTGATACGTTCAGTCCTGGAGACTAGGAGAACCAAACCCCTGGTGCTGCACTGTACTGGGCACACCGGGCTGCACGTAGCCAGCAGTCACCGTGCCCCCACTGCACCATGGTGTAGGAAGGACAGCCTGCCTGCAACACTGACCAGCAGGCATCGAGTTAAAGCAGGCACAGGTAGCCTGCGCCTGGGGCACTGATCTGGGGAAGATCCTGTGGGTGGGCAGGTGAGACCTTCACTCCTCTGAGGATGCAGCCCCATCTCCACAGTCCTTGAGATTTTCTCTAAGAAAGGCGGTTCGGCCCTGGGGGCCAGAGGAGATGCAGGGAAAGCTTTTATTGGTATCTCCCAGCACACGTCAGCCCGGTTAAAAAAAAAAGCTTCGTGTCTCAGAGAGCTGTTTAACACAGCTCAGGCAGCAATTGGTACAGGGACAGCAAACCAGGCTGCATCTGCTCAGCCCCAGTCACAAGCTAGCTCCCTGCTTCCTCCAAGTGTGTGTGGTGTGTGTGCGTGTGTGTGTGTGCGCGCGTGTGTGCGCGCGCTAGACACAGGCATCCGCTCCCAGCATCTCGCTGTCTCCTGCATCCTCCGGCAGCAAGTGCAGGGCTCTGGCTCCTCGGGTACCACCCTCACCGCTCCATCCCCCGACAGGAATTTGCACACGAGGCACAGGATGTGGTGAGCACCCACGGGTGGAGAGGGGGTTGCGGCCAGAGGCAGCGGCGATGGACACCGTGTGGACCTCTGTCTAGGGCTCGTGTTCCCCAGACGGACCCTCACCCTGGTAAGTGGGTTTTTTTGCCACAGTTGGTGCTTTGCTGGGTGCATGGCATGGGCTGTCCACACGTTGTGACATCCTTGGGTGGGCTCTCCCGCTGCCCCCCAGGTCCTGGTGCCTGAGAGGGTGTGCAGAGCTCCTGGGATGGAGTGCCTGGGAGGAGGGTTGAGGATGGGGTGGGAAGGTCCTGCCCAGGCATTGGGGTCCTCATGTCGGTACTGGGGAGATGGGCTGGGGAGGGAGATGAGGAGGAGAAGTGGAGAACTGGGCAGGAGCTGTGTCTGCTGCAGAGGAAGGGACTCTGCTGTCACGGCATTTTCATCCCCCTCTGGGAGATGGAAGCGTGCGACACACCTATAAAATCTGCCATGGCGCGGCAGGACAGGCAACCTGATCCAGCAGGGAGAGCAGCCACTGGCTCAGTGTCCCCAGGACAGGGACGCAGCACATCTGGGGCTCCAGCCACCCCCCTAGACATCCCCATTGAACTCCCAGAGCCCTGCAGAGGGTAGGGAGGGTACCATCAGCCATGGACCCCCCTGACCCACAGCAACTGGATCACCTCACAGCAGCAGCCCCAGCAGTGCCACAGTCACAGCATGTGCCGTCTGCCCGGGAGAGGGGACAAGAGGGTGCTGCCAGACCCCTGTGGCAATCCCTAACCAGCTCAAGGAGGTGGGATGCAATGGCCCCTAAGTAGAGCCTTCTGCCTTCACTGCTGGCCCCCCTTGCCCCAGGCAGGCAGGGGCTGGCAGGGTGTGCAGGGCTGTACCAGAGCCATGCCAGAGCCACGGCAGCTCCTCCCAGCCCTGCTCCATGCCCTTCAGACTAAGCGCTGGGACCAGGCAGCCACAGGCTCTGATATCCCGGGGCGTCCTTCCTATTGGTACCCCACCCCTCTGCTCCCAGGGTCCCTAATGCTGCTCCCAGTAAGGTGCTGTAGGGTAAAAATATCAGGAAACTCTTGAGGCAGGGGGGAGGCCTGGACCACAGAGAGCCTGTGGGGACCAGGCGCATCCTTCCCCACAACTGGGGAGCTGCAATCCAGGGGGTTCTGCTCCTGGCACACCCGTGATGCCTCCCCTTGAAGGTGGGTGCCAGGGACCCTGCTCATGTGTGCACCAGCCTGAGCACCTGCTGACACTTTATTTGCTGGTGGGGCATTGCAGCGAGGCCACACCATGGGGCAGGTGACAGTCAGCCCTACAGACCCTGTGGCTCCACCCCCCCATCTCCCCATGCCACCGCTGGGCACCAAAACAGCCTACCCTACACCCGTGGCCCCCTGAAAAACACCCATCCCGCACCCCCAGCTGCCACAGACACCACCCCACAGCTTCTGCAACATCCCTGCACCCAAAGCCACCACCCACCCCATGCCCACAGTCGCCGCAACACCCGCTGTGGGCCGTAACACCCGCCCCGCGCTGCCAGCCACTCCGTAGCACATCCACCCCAAAACACATCCACCCCTAACACATCATCCACCCCGTAACACATCCAGCCCTAACAAACACATCCCTGTGCTGCTCCTTACCACATCCATCCTGTGTTCCCAGCCACCACAACGCCCCCGCAGTGCCGCGATACACCCACCTGTGTGTCACTCATCGCCCTGCACCACAAACCTGGCACCCCATAACCCCAGCACGAGCCACGTGGGCTCTGCTGTGGGAGAAAGGAGGTTTTGCAGCCACACAGGGGCCATTGGCTCTGTTTGCATCAGGATGCTCTGCCCTGCTTCCTTCTCTTGGGGTACCTCCATGCTGGCCACCAGCTCTGTCCCACCAGTACCCCCATCCCCATCTAAAACAGGCTTATCCTCACTCTAGCTGCACCAGCCTTGCCTCCATGCCTCAGTTTCCCCATGCAGAGAGGTACTTGGGGCTGGGAAATACGCATCCATGGGTGCTAAGAGGATGAAGTGCTTTCTGGCTTAGTATTTTGCTGCAGGGATGAAGCAGCAAAGGAGAAAATCCGAACCAGAAGAGTGTGGGGAATGGGTGTTGCCCAAGGATCAGGGCAGGGGTGCAAGGGAAGGGAAGGAGGTGGGAAGGTGCCCACCCCTGCTGTGACAGCTCCTGGTGCTGGCAGGGCTCAGCGGAGCCGGGTGTTTGCAGGCAGCTCCCGCCTGTGCCCAGATTTAGCTCCTCTGTGGGGGCGACCTAAAAATAGCCCCGTGGTAGAGCCTTGCAGAGCAAGGTCGAGGCCCCCGCACCTCAGGTCATGGTGAGACAGGTGGTGGGCACTTTGTGCCTCAGGGGATGGACACAAATAGCAGTTGGGACACCTTCCCCCAGGAACACACACAGATATAGGGCCTGCTCAGGTGTCTGGGCTGCTATGAGGCAAGGGAGCTTCTGGTTCTCCCTCCACACACCCAGAGGTCTCCAGGAGTGGGGATGGTTCTGCGTGGGGGTGATGTCTCACCTCACAAAGCCAATGGGTCAGGCAGGGCACAGGGCAAAGGGGGCCCTGGAGAGTGCAGAGCAAGTTTGGGGTATCTGGGGAGCAATGGGGTTTGTGGAAAGGCAGTGGGGTCTGGAGACTGAGTTCAGAGTGAAGCCATTCAACCCTGGATGTGCAGGCAGGGTTCAGCTGTGCAGCACTAGCAGGCACAGAGAGGCCAGCGGGGCTGAGAACAGACACTAGTCATGACACGAGTGAGACCATCCAAAATTCAGGCAGACAGCAGTAAATGGCAGGAGGCACTGAAGGTTGGACTTAGGAGAGGACAGGAAACGGAGGTGGCTGGGAACTTCAAGCAGCAGCACAGTGCTGGTGGGTGACTATGACATGAACACACGGGGGAACCACATCTGAGGGGGATTACAGCTGGTTTACACACCAGCCACCTTTCCACTGCCCTGGTTGCCCCCCTGCACCTCAGAGGGGCTGGGGCTGGGGCACCCAGAGCCCAGCAGCGCTGTGGGGAGAAGCTGCCAGCACGCTGGGGATCAGGAGCACCAGTGTGGCTGCTGGGGGTACTGGTGTGCTGGCTCTCTCTTCTCTGTAAGCCCAGCCCCTCTGCACCCTCTCCTCCCTGCTTCTCCCCCAAGCCTTGGCCATGAGGAGGCCTGGATCTGGCCAGCGTGTGGTGATGCAGAGACCTGCAAGGGCAGACCTGGGGGGAATCTCGCTGTGATATCCCCGACTCTTCGGTTCTCAGGCAGAGCTGCAATGGTGCCCAGCAGCAGAGCTGATCCTGCCCGCAGCGAATAGGATCCTGAGCCGCCCGGGCACGGGGTGGTGGCACGGTGGGCATATAGAGACATCCAGGTGTTCTTCCTTCCCACTGGCACAGCCGCAGAGATGCTGTCGCTGTGGCTTGGACACGAGCCCCCGCCTCTGCCCCGCTCCCACCTTTGCAAAGCCCCTTAGAGCTGAAGAATGCCGGGCACCAGCTCTGAGCCAGGCGGTGCATCCAGCGGTTGCAAATACCCCCCTTTGTGGGCACTCTGCCGGGACCCCCACGCGCAGGACGGGGCCCACACGTGCTGCACTCCCGGCTCAGCGCGTGGGAATCCGCAGGCAGATGGTCCCGCGGTGGTGGGGAGAGGCTGGGAAATCACATGCGTGTGCACGCAGTGGTGTTCGCTGCCTGCCAGCGCGCTCGGCTCCGCTCCATTCGGCCCTGCCAGCGTGGGGCACCTGTAATTACCCTGCCAGGCTTCCCGACACAGCAGCGCCCGCGGCGCCGGGTCCTCCCGCAGCCCCGAGATCCCGGCGTGTGCGCGCGTGCTGCTAATTATCCCGCTACCTGGGGACTTCCCTGCTGAAGCTGGCGGGGCGGGGGATTGCTGCTCCGATCTCCCCGCTCTACCTCCTAGTCCCTGGGCTCCCGCTGGGAGTGCCTCTTTCCTGCAGCGTAGAATCACAGAATAATTAAGGCTGGGAAAGACCTCTAAGATCATCGAGTCCAACTGTTAACCCAGCACTGCCAAGGCCACCACTAAACTGTATCCTTAAGTGCCACGTCTACACGTTTTTTGAACAAGATCAGGGACAGTGATTCCACCACTGCCCTGGGCAGCGTCTTCCATAACACAATCCTAGCAAGGGCACGAGGGCAGCACTGGGACCGATTTGGGGTCATGCTGTGCCCCAATGTTGGGGATGTTGGAGACTAAGTCCTGCTTTTCCCAGCTTCAGCCCACTCCCAGTGAGACAGAGACTGACTTGCTATTGCTGCTGCTGTTGACCACCCCATTTTATCCCAAGATGATCTTCCCTTGGTACTGAAACTCATGTGCCTCAATCCCATGCACTGGTTCCCTTCTCTCCTGCACTCTCACAGCCCTCCTATGGCTGGTCCAACCTCTCCCACATGGCTCCTTGCAGGATGCAGGATGCCCAGTGGACACAGCAGCAGCACACACACACATACGCACAAGCATGTGAGTGCAAGAGAGATGGGAAGGTGAAGAGGAATTTGAGGAAGGTAGGGAGCCAAAACCAGCTCTGCCATGCCCCAGTCCTGGGCAGAGCTGCAGGGAGGACAGCTTTCACCCTTGACTGGCCACAGAGGCTTTCTCCAAGGCAGAAAGGAGATGCATGGAAGGGGCAGGATTACAGCTGGTCCCAATCCCTTTAGGATTTACTGGTCTGGTGTGGGAAAGGCCTGGATGTGTTTCTTGTTAAGCTGAAGCACATAAAGCAAGCATGGGGGAGGCATCCCCAAACCAGCTCCCTGCTTTTGTCCCAATCCTGCACCAACACTTAGACCCTCCACAGCCAGGGTCCATGGCCACCATGGATAATCTCAGTGCCAGCTTGCCATTTCTCCCTGCCCTGAGCTGCCCCTTGCATATCTGGGAGAAAGCCACCAGGACAACATTTTGGGGTCAGGGACACGGTGCAAGGGCAGGGAGCAGCACTGCACCCCGAGGTGCTAGCACTGAGCTCCTTCCTTCCCCACAGAGCCATGGGGGTGCTAATGTCCAGGCGGCAGACAGTGGAGAGGGTGCAGAAGGTGAGCTTGGCCGTGTCAGCCTTCAAGGACGGGCTGCGGGAGCAGCCATCGACACGGCGCCGGGGAGAGGCGGGGACCTCACGCCAGGGGACGCTGGAGCAGGAGGTGCAGGAAGGAGAGGAGGAGGCATCGGCAGGACCTTCCCAGCCAGAGGAGAGCAGTGCCAGTGCCAGTGCCAAAGCAGCCTGGGAACGGCTGCGGGATGGCCGGGGCGTGGAGCCAGAGGAGTTTGACCGGGCCAACAGGTTCACGCCGCCCGCCTTCATCCGGCCCAAGCGGGAGCTGCACGATGATGAGCCCCCAGACATCAGCCTGGAGCAGAGGGAGCAGGTGAGCAGATGGAGCCACGGGGACAGGGGCTGGGGAGAGCCCAGGGCTGTGACAGCCTCCTTGGGCATGGCAAAGCCCTATGGACGTGGCTCAGTGGGGCAGGGTGCCAGGGGCCAGGCTGGGCAGCTGGCCACATGGGGAGGAGGGTGCAACTGTTTAGATGTGCCCTGGAAGGAACCTGGTATGTCTCAGAAAGAAGAGGTCACTGGTGGGCAAGGCAGCTCCAGCTTTGGGATAAAGAGGGGGACAATTTGATCTATGTGTCTGTCAGCCTACAGCCAGCCAGCCTGCAACTCAAGCCATCCATTCACACCTGCAGTCTCTACAGCCCAGCCCATCCACAACCCAACAGTTTATCCACCCATGCACGTGATCCTACAGCCCACCCATCCATACCCACAACCCTAACCATCCATCCACCCACCAACCCAACCAGCCTACACCCCAGCCCACCTACAGCTTTCCACAGAACCACAGAACATAGAACATCCTGAGCTGGAAGGAGCCCACAAGGATCATCAAGTCCAAGTCCCGCCCCCTGCACAGGACACCACAACAATCACGCCATGTGCCTGACAGCATTGTTCAAAAGCATCTTGAACTCTGTCAGGCTTGGTGCTGTGACTACTTCCTTGGGCAGCCTGTTCCAGTGCCCAGTCACCCTCTGAGGCTAAATCATGCAGGGTACCACCATCAGTATTTCTTGGGAACGGAAATGTGTGAAAAACCTTACAGCTTATCCATTCATACTTACAACACTAAGAAACAGCCAACCTACAACCCTAGTCCAGCCACCCACACTACCATGCTGAACCCCAGAGCACATACAACCTCAAAGCCCCAGCAACCCTACAGCCACACCCAACCACCCACCATTCATCCCAATAAACCCGCCTACCGTCCTCTAACTCAACTAGCTGTGTCCCTTACGACCTCACCACCCACCTATTCCCTACTCCAGCCCCACGCATTCCCATCCCCCCATCCACTCTACCCCCACCCGCAAAACACCACCCACCTGGAGAAGCCAGGCCCCTGCCCACACTGCTCTGCTGAGGATCTGCCCGCCCCTCCCCAGATCGTGAATGACGAAATGTGTGAGATCTGCGAGGTGTGGACGGCCGAGAGCCTCTTCCCGTGCCGCATCTGCCCCCGGGTGTACCACGACGGCTGCCTGCGCCGCATGGGGTACCTGCAGAAGGACAGCACCGTGGAGGTGACGGAGACGGCACACACCGAGACGGGCTGGAGCTGCTACTACTGCGTGAGTGCCTGGAGGAGGGGACACTGGGCTGCTGCTGGGTGGTGGGTGCTCCCTGGGGAACCCTGCACCACACAGACATGAACAGGGTCCCACCTCACAGCCTCATCCAGGGCAATGGGGGACCTGCTGCCCCCCACCTCCTGCTGCCCACCTTGGCCATGGGATGGGCTGCTGGGCACGTGAGATGCTGTGGCAGAGCTGGAATGGCCAAAGCCATTGGGTGTGGAGCCACCCAACTGCAGAACCCCAGGGTGACACAGTACACCATCCCTCTCCGGGTGTGGGTGCCTACGCCCACATGCCGTCAAGGGATCCCAGTGCTGCCATACAGCGGGATGCTTCGCCAACCCCAAGCCTTTGCCCCACGGGTCCTCTCTGCCCCTCACCCCAGGACAACCTCAATCTGCTGCTGACAGAAGAAGAGATGTACAGCCTGATGGAGACCTTGAAGAACTGCAAGATCATTCCAGGTGTGTATCTTCCCCACGGCAGATCCCAGGAGGCTGGGGGAGGCAGGTGGGGAAGGGGGTCCCCCCTTCTTCCCAGGCACTGCAGAGCCAATCTGTCCCCTACAGAGACCTGCCTCACCCTGGATGACTTCCTGCGCTACAAACACCTGCTGCACAAGCAGCAGTTTGAGAAGCCCATGGCCGAGGCACAGGAGGAGCAGGCAGCCCTGCAGTTCAATGCCCTGGACCCCGACAAGAAGGGGCACATCGAGTGGCAGGACTTCCTCTCCCATGAGTCCATCCAGCTGCTGCAGAAACTACGGCCACAGGTATGATTGTGGCATCCAGGCCTTGCTCCCATGGCTGGCACCCATGGTCACAGCACTCAAGACAAGCTCCCATGGTCACAACACCCGGAGCTGGCTCCTACAACTGGCACCCATGGCTGTGGCACCTGGGTCTGAGTCCCATGGCCACTACCAAAGGCCATGGCACCCAGGGCAGGAGACCCCCACAGCTTTGGGCATAGGAGCCAGGAGATTCCCATGAGGTGAGCTCTCTCCCTTCCCTTCTCTGCCCCCCTAGAATGCCCTGCTGCGGCTGCTGACACCCAAGGAGCGGGAGCGGGCACGGGCAGCCTTCCTGGCCCTGGACCAGGACAACGATGGCTTCATAGGGGAGGGCGAGTGTCGCCAGGCCCGGCACACCTGGTTCCGCAAGCACCAAAAGGAGATGCTGTCCTGCAATGTCAGGTATGGGGATGCCCACCCTGGTTTAGGGGGGACATCCAAGCCAGCATTCCTGCCACAGCCCCAGCAGCCACCGCAGGGTCTCGGCACACAAATTGGGTGCTCCCACTTCTCATCACCTTCCCTCTGTGGCCCCTCAGCCCTGTGCACCCTCCTCCCCCTGCCACCACAACCATCTGGGGTGCAAGGAACGCCCAGTGATGAAGGGTATCCTCCTCCCTCCCACAGCATCAGCCACGTGGGGCCCATATCGGAGGGCAGCCCTGCCAGCAGCAGGAATGGCAAGAGCCCAGAGAAGATCCTGCCAGCCACAAAGCAGGAGGAGCCCAGGTGAGGCAGGGCTGTGTGCAGGGGTGGGGGACACCCTCATTTTGGGGGGAGTTTCCAGGGGAGCAGCAGTGCCAGCTGGGGTGGCCAGTGAGCCCACATCTGCCCACAGGACCGTCGACTGGCCCGGCTTCCTGCGGGAGAATGTCACCTACATCCTGGCCGCACGCCCCAACAGCGCCGCCCTCCACCTGCAGCCCCCCGCCTAATCCCCGCGGCGCGTCGAGGGCGCGACGCTGCTCCCGCCATGCAGACCTGCCCCACCCGCCCCTGGGGGCGGAGCTGGGCGCTGATTGGCTGGTGGGGAGGTGGCCGTGCTGCGCTCTGCCCCGCCTCCCTCTCGGATTGGCTGTGAAGAGGACAGGTGCTGGGCCATGATTGGCTGGGAGGGTGGGGGGTGCTCTGATTGGTGGGGGAGGCGGGAGGGGCAGGGCGTGTCCCCGCTGGCCCCGCGCCCCGCAGGCACCGCGGCCCCAGGTCCTGGTCCCGGGGTCATGGTGGGGTGTGGGGCCTAGGGAACTGTCTGCCCCCATGATCCACGTCCCCACAGCACCCCCTCACCTGCCAGCGCCTGGAGCCCCTGGAACCCACAGACAGAGCAGGGTCTGCTCTGGGTAGTTGCGGGGTCACAGCGGAACCGGTGCCCGGCATCTGTGTGCCCCCCAGCCTCCCACAGTGCCACAGGGGAGCCACAGCTAAGGCTCTGTGTGCCGCCAGGTCTGCGGCAAACAGTGTCTCAGCTCATTGGCATCATGGATCCTCGAGGGGAGAATGTGGCTGACCCCTTCAGGGTCTTTCACATCCCTGCCCTGCTCCTACAGGGGCTGGAGCCCAGTAGGTCCATCCTTGAATGCTGGTGGCTGTGTCTGGGGGAGTGTTCCCTGGCCCTGCCCTCCTGGGGACCAACTATTTAATGTGGACAGCAGTGGTGTGGGAAGGAGCACCAGGACTAGAAAGCTTCAGAGGGATGGGAGGGCAAGGTGAGATGTAGGGGAGGCCTCCTGTGCATCTGACCTTGCCCTCAGCACTCCCTTGCATCCCTCATCCACTCCTGTACCCCTGGTTCCAAGGGTTGCTCTCCGTCCACCCAGCATTCCAGTCCCCAGCCCTGTTCAGTCCTGCTCTCTCCTCAGCATGGCGAGTGGGCAACCCCACCTCACTAGGGGCATTACTGCTTGTGGTGAGGAGAGGGAGGCAGAGCCCAGAGCCCCCCAGGTGTCAGCTGCAGGGGTGAGGCACTCGCTGGGCAGGTTTGGTGCTCGGCAACGCTGTTGTGGATAGATGTGCTCAACCCACAGGTGAAGGAGGAGGGACTCCAGGAACCTTGCCCCAAACACACCAGGGGCCGGGATGCCCAGATCTCATGGCAGCCCCAGCAGCTGCTCCTTGCCCCTCCAATTCATCCCCTGCAATGCCCTTAGCCTCTCCCTGCCCGGTGTGCCCTGGCTCAGCCAGGAGGGCCTGGGGTATACACAGACCAGGGGTGCACTTGCAGCAACCTGGTCACTCCCTCACCTCCATCCCCGATGCAGTGGGGGCACCGTCCCACTCAGCCCCATTTCCCCAGCCAGGGCACAGTTCCCCTCTCCAGGGTCTCTCCCACTGCAAGACGAGGAGGTGCCCAGTGCCACGACATCTTCCTCTACCGCCCTGGCATGCCAGGCCAATGGGGATATTTTGGATGCCAGGTCCGAGATGTGGCCAGAGCGTCAATGGGGATATTTCGGATGCCAGGTCCGAGATGTGGCCAGAGCCATGGTGAGGAGGTGGCCGTGGGTGCGTGGGTTGCAACTCCCTATCTGTACTGAGATACATCCATTAAACAGCTGTGTCCAACCAGCCTCCTGAGGGTGCGCTTTCAGGGCTTCTGGCTTCTCCTCAGGCACTTCTGGGGATCCACAGTGGCCTGTTGTCTTTAAAATCCTATCCCAGCCTTAGGTCATTGTCCCACCAGGCAGGCTTGGCCTCCCATCCCCAGAGTGTCCCACAGCAGCAGTGGGGGGAAGCCAGCAGGTGCACCCAGGACCCTGCAAACTCGAGGTGCCCCATGTGTCCCCAGGAAAGCAGACAGTAGGGAGAGTGCTTGGCTGACCCTACAACAACCCCAGTCCCTGCAGTGGAAGGGACAATCATCCACCGGGATGAGGGTGCTTCCTGCCTTCAGAGGCACTGGAGGCTGTGAACTGAGCACTGGGGACTGTTGGATGCTGGGAAGAGGCTGTCTGCAGCAGTGCTGGGAAACCCGAAATAACCCCACAAAGACACCAAGAAGGAGAGTGGTCCCCATGGCTGGAGTGCTCCAGTCCTAGTCACATCCACGGAGCTCCCACAGGAAGCTGCAGCTTTTGATGGTGGCACAAATGGTCTGTGGGAATCGGCAAAGGAGGCTCACCTGCCTGGGGGGACTTTTCTTTCACAGTGCGTGCACTGCAGCTGGGAGGGGAATGGGTTTGCAAAGAGAGTTTGGGAGAGAATTAGGAGGTATTAGAGAGAATTAGGAGAATTAGATGCTGCCCTGGCAACATCTGTGCTGTCTGCAGGGACACAGAGCTTGGTGCTAAAAGCTGGACTCGGACATTCAGCCCACCCCCGAGGCCACAGTGGGCTGCCATGGCATCTAGACCACAGGAGCAGTGTGCAGCTCATCCCCAGAGAAAATCCAGCAAGTATTTCCGGCTCTGGGAGCCAGAGCAGCTGTAAAAGCACCTGGGAGAGGCACCCGTCACCTTGAGGAAGAGGATGGGCATCTGAGGGAAGGGGGATCTCACGGTGTTTTTTGCGCCTGATGGTGGGATATCATGGGTGCGTGCTCTGCCCATGAAGGGAAGCCGCGGGAAGCCACAGGAAGCCCTCACATGGCGAGATGGTGTTGATCACTGTGTTATTGCTCCATCTGCTGGAGATGAAGAGAAAGCTGGGGCAGAGCACAGGAGTGGGGACGCTGGGAGTGAGACATCCGCTGCCACCACCCCAAACCGACATCCTGAGCCCTCAGGATCCAGACCGGGAGAGCAAATCCTCCTGGGCCCTAATCCAGCCCCACTCCGCTCTCAGTTCTTCCCTTGGGAAACAAGGTACAGGTGGCTGTCCCAGCTCCAGCCCACCTGCCACCCCCTGCAGCACTCTGGCATCCCTGCCAGGGCACACAGCCGGCTGGTGTTTCCGGGGAGCTGGTTAAAACAAGGGCCACACATGGCCAGGGGGGCCTATGTCCCGCAGGGCTGTGCTGTCACTGCTGTGGCACTGTCATCCCAGCTCACATCCTCTGCCACAGCAGCAGGTGCCCAGTGAGCGACCTCCACGGAGCAGAGTGTGCCTCAGCCATGTCCCACACAGGCACCATCGAGGTCTGGGCAGAAGCAGGAGGACGTGGTGGAGGAGTGGGCAAGGTGGTGCTGTGGCTCCTCTTAGCTGTCACTTGCTCCTTCAGGAGCTGCTGTCCGCAGAGACACTGTCCCCAGAAAGCCTCTGTGGCCTGCAGACCGCCATCCCTGATGCTGGGGCAAACCCCTCCCTAAATGCTGAGGGATACCTCCTCTGTGCATGGTGCAAACCTCCCAAACACCTGAAAGCTGGCACTAAGCTCTCTCTGAATACTTCTCACTACACGCTGGTGCAAACCTGTCCCTGAATCCCCTTGAATGTTTATGCAAACCTCCAAACAAGTGCTGGTGACAACTTTCCCTGAACAGTGGTGCAAATCTCCCCACTGAGATCCCAGAGGCCGGAGACAAAAGGATCAGGATGCTCATGTGGGATTTAAGGCTGGGGCAAGAACCAGCTGTCCAGCCCAACCCTCCCAAGCCCTGCTGTACTGACGGTGCCTGTGCAGCCCACGGGTCTGTTGTCCCATGTCCATCACCCACCACCAGGTGCCACACAGTGGGTGCTGTGTTACCCAGTGGGGGTTCTCAGCCCCAGGGCTCCAGTCCAGCATCATCCAGTCTGGGGGCAGGGGCAGAGTCCTGGGTCCTGGGGGGCAGCTCTGGCTCATGTATGTGTTTCACAGCAGGCAGCAATCAGAGCATTATCTACGCTTCTCCCAGTGGTCCTGCCCTCTGCAAGAAGACTGGAGCACCTCGGCCTGCCCAGATCAGGATGTCTTTGCCATCCCACAGGAACCCCAGGGGATGGGGAGTAATAGTGCCCTACTGCTAGAGTTTCCCCCTCTGCCAGGCTGCAGGACCACTTCACACGGCTGCCACCCACTCCAAAAACCTCTGCTGGTGGGGAATATGGGTGCTTGGCTTTGCACCCCAGGGATCAGGATAGCACCCTCCTCTGAGGCTGGACACCTCTGCCTGTCCCCAGGGCTCCCCTGGGTTTGGCCAAGTGCCATCAGGTCTGGTGTGTCCCAGAGGGAAAGTGACCACGATGTGCCCCACACCAAAGCCGGCCAAACTTCAGGAACGTGTGTGTGAAGCTGTGCTGACACAGGAGGGACAGAGGTGACCAGGGGGACTCACTGGGCTAAGACAGTGTCACCATGAGCCATGGCACCTGGCTATCACTGGGGCAAGATGTCAGAGCCCCATCCCATCACTGCCACAGGACTGTCAGAGACCAATGGCAGGAAAAGAGGGTTCTCTGGGCAGCTTGTGACAGTGACAGCAACAGCAACAGCCCCCGGAGGCAGCGACACCCTGGAGGCCCCAACTATCCTTCCCCTCCCGGGCCAGAGCAGGACTGACCATCCAGAGCAGGGACAAGTGTTCCCATTTAGCAACATCCCCCCACATGTGAGCAGGGAGAGGAGATGGGAAAGCTGAGGAGGTTTTGGGGCGCAGAACTGGGATGACAAGATTGGGCCACTAAGAAGAGACCCTCACCCACCCCGAGCCAGGGTCCGTAGGGGCACTAGAGACCTCTGGGGAGACTTCAGGGAGGACTGGGGGGTGAAGGGGCTGGGAGAGGCTGGTGCAAGGGGCCGCCAAGTAAGAAGTGTGTGTGCCCCCTGCAACAGAGAGGTGGCCACGGGGTGTCGCCCCTGCACCGCGCCGGGAGCCGGCGGTGCCACTTCGGGACCTGCACAGAACATGCAGGGAGGGAGGATGCAGGAAGGGAGGATACAGGGACTCATCTTTCTACCCAGAAATCATTTTGTAGGCTGGCTTGTGACGCCCTTCCTCTCCTGCCCAAGCTCTGATTCCAACCTCTGCCCTATAGCACCTTCTTCCTCCCTGGTTATGTGCCTTTGCCAGGTGAATATAGGGCCACACACCCTGCATGGGGAGCTGGGACCCAGCCATGGCAGTCGCAGGCTCCTGCAGGGATGAGCTCCATCCTCTGCAGTCCCCTGGAGCTGGGAAACCCTGGGCCTTTGGAGAAGAGGCACCAGCCCAGCAATACCTCGAGTCTAACATCCCTTCCCCATGAGAGGCATAGGGATTCAGAGCCCTCTCCTGCCTGCATTCCCTGATAGGAGCCCTGGGCACTCCCTCATCTTCACCCCCCAAAGCCATTGCACCCCCCAAATAACCACAGGGTCTGACCACACCCAGCACTGCCACTGGGCTCAGAAGGATGTTCAAGTGATGGAAATGCAGCCCAGCACTAGGTGTGGTAGCAGGGATAAGGACAGGGATGTCCACCAGCACCTCCTGCAACCGACTACAAGCCGCTTGGATCCACAGGGAAGTCTGGAGGAAGCTGTATGTGACTTAAGTGGGGAAATGAGATAAACTCCCAACATGTCCCCTGGCATGCTGTCAACTGTGGAATGAGCTGCCTCAACAGGACACAACCCCACAGGCACTCCAGCATGGAAGTGGTGTGCTCCTCTCCCAGAAGGGTGGCCTGGGCTACTCACAGGAGTCCATGCAGGAGCTGTGCATGGCTTCCCAGAGGCACACCGTGCCACCACCGGCTCCCGCCACCCCCACATTGCTGGCTCGGTGGCCCTGACAGTGGAGGGCTGACAGACACTGCCTCCTGTTCCCAGCAGGCTCTCTCCCACTTCTCTCCCCGCAGCACAGGGGAATAGAACACGGGGTTCCTGCGTGGTGCAAGGGGTGCAGAGGAGGCCCTGGGATGAGGGGGGGCACAGAAGGGTGCCAGGCACACTGAGCATCTTTTTTCCACAGCAGCTTTGCTGTGACTCATCCTGGCAACCCACACAGCACTCAGGCAGGGTGTCCAGGTCCTCTCCTGTCTCAGTGTAAGGCCATGTAGAAGCAACACATTAACAGCACAAGTCCTGGGTTCCTCCCTCTGCATCTCCCTGCTCCTACTGCCCTAGCATTGCAGTGGGACTGGGAGGTGGCATCAGGGACAGTGGCCCCAGCCCTGGACTTCCATGTTCCTCTCTGTGGCAGCCTGGACCCCAGGGCCCCACTGACCCCTGAGCAGCTGCTACCAAGCACCAGCAGGGCTGGTATGACAGTGGCCATTGGCTGCCAAATAAATTATTTGGGGTACAGTGAAGGGCAGTACCTGCCTTCCCACTTCGGCTGTGTGTATCCAAGCCCCACAGCTGGAATTGGAGCAGATGCTGATGGTCCCTCTGGGTAGCACAGGGACAGCTGTACAGTGGCATGCATGTCCCTGCGTGCCCCAGCATACCCCCTCACCCCACATGTGTGTTGTACATCCCAGCATCCCCTTTCCATTTGGGAAATGACCCTGAACCATAAGCCAACACACACAGTCCTCTCAGCTCACCTCCAAGCCACAGGACATGCTGGGGACACTGGTAAGAAGGCATCAATCCAGGACTAATGTGGGAGCTAAATAGAGCCAAGGCATACCATGGCTGGCCTGGGAAGGAGGAAGGCAGCCAGAGTACCTGGAAAGCAGGGATTTGGATCCGAGCCACTCCAGAAAGCCAGCACGATGCTTGGCACAGGCAGATGCACCCGGCCGATCAGAGACACGGAGATCCATCTGGGGGATCTGCCAACCCACACAGCATCAGCCGGGCCACTCACTCCTCAGGTGCCTCTGGCAGCAAGGATGGGAGTAATAAAGGGGGGAGGCACCTCGTGTTTGGCGTGGGGCACCCCATGACCCATCAGTGAAATGATCTGGGGGCTGGAGTGACTGATCCACGAGGAGCCGCACACAACTATATCTGTCTCACTTGGCTGAGAGATGACTAAGGGAAGGACAGGAGAGCAGTCTGCACACCGCCAGGCAGAGGAGGAATTATTTAGGCTGGAGCGCGGGGGCGGAGGGAGGGGGGCTGGAAGGAGATGGGTGGAGGGAAGGTAGAGGCTAGGTGGGATGCTCTGGCAGTGCTCCTCCTCTCTGCCGGAGGGACACCATGTACTGGTGAGAAAGAGCACAAGAGCTGGGGGACTGGGAGGTGCTGCTCACTTTTGGGGAGAAAATACATTCATCCAAGGGGGTGTCCTGGCCCCTACCCCACAGATGGGCATTGACTCAGAGACCTATCCCAAGCACGGGAAAACACATGGCAGCTGCCTGCAGAGGGCGGGCCTCAGAAGGTGGAAAAATGACCTCACTATGTGGCATCTCTCCTGAGCCCCAGCCCACAGCAGTGCTCTCACGTAACCACCTGACACACAATAAAAATCAAAGGCAGGAGAAGGGGATGCCGAGACCAAGGGGCTCAGCATCTTCTGGGATCAATCCCTTCTCCCAGGAAGGAAGGGACCCCACCACATAAGCTGTTCCCACAGCCAACATGTACCAAATCTATTTCCTGGGGTCATCTTGTGCTTTAGGGGCTGGCATGAGGATGAAGAGCAAATGAAGCACAAAGAGCTACAACTCCTACTGATACTTTGACTGGGCCACCCTGCCTCATTCACCTGCAGGTTGCCACTCTTCTCCCCATTCTCCAAAGATTTTTGCCACATAACTGGGGTACAAACATTCCAACCCAGCTGGCACACGAAGCTATGTGAGCCTGTACCTGCTCCATGCATTTGGAGAGGACCTAAGTGACCTGTGTGCCCTCCAGACCATCCAGCCCAGGAGGATATTTGCAAGGGAACATCATCTTCAGGCAGGAGTCCTGTCAGTTGAACATATATGGGATATGACAGCAGGACCATGGCCCAGGATGTTGCAGGAAAGGGAATTGAAGAAGGGGCTATAAACCAGCATGATTTCATGTCCATATGTTCAACATGGCTTGATGACTTTATAAATTTGGTGGCTAAAACACCACCACAGACATACAAGGCTGCCATCAGATGATCCCTCCATCACCCTGAGCACCAGGCAACACCAGGGGATCACTGAGCAATGCTGGGGACAACACTGAGCATTGCCAGGGGAAGCACCGAGCAATGCCAGGGGATCACTGAGCAGTGCCAGAGAGAACACGGGGCAGTGTCGTGGAGGCACTGAGCAATGCTATGGGACCACAAGGAAATGCAGGGTGAGCACTGGGCAAGGTCAGGGGAGCACCGAGTAATGTCGGCGGAGCACTGGGCAATGTCAGGGGAGGACCAGGCAACTGGTGAGCTGGGTGAGCACTGCAAAACCAGTGACCTGCCAGGACCCAGCCCTAGGGACCTCCACCCATCACACCAGCTCCCACGGGCAGCAACAACTCTGTCACCGCTTGGCCCCTCTGAGCTGGCCTGTGCACAGCAGGTCCCTGGGCTGGCAGCAACGTGGGATTCAGAGGCCACAGCATCACCCCGCCTTTATCTCCCGTCTTTTCATCCTCAAAGCAACCTGGCATCCTCTTTCAGTACCCTCAGCGTAGCCTGGCAACGGCAGTACCAGCATGGAAACAGCTGTACTGGCATGGAAACGGCAGTACTGGCATGGCAACACGGTGGAGGAGAGACAAAAATGTCAGGCGGATCCCCCCCTTCTGCTTCTTGGAACAGCAAAGCTGCCTCGTCTCCCCTGGATACATCCAATGGGCTGTGGGCACCAGGATGATGGACCCTCCTCCTCTCCCCATTGCCCAGAATTACATGAGATGAGTTGCTGGGTCTCAGCCTGAGTCTTACAAGACCTGGCATACAGAGAACCACGGCAGCAGGCATATGTTCTTTGTGGGTCCCCATGGGGGTAGACACATAGCCCCCCTTACCACTTCCAGACCAAACACCTAGTTTGAGGTGCACAAATTTGTGAGACTTGGGAAAATTGTTCCCGTCTCTTTGGCGCCAAGGGCTTTTCCTGCAGCAAGTCCCTCTGTCTGCTGGGGCAGACCTGCCGTTCAGGGACAGCCCTGCCCACGGTGAGAAGAGAAGACGCTGGCATCCATGAGACATTAGGACTGCCCCCCTCATCCCATTCAGATGTGGGGAAGCGTCCCCGGCAGCAGGCAGGGAGGGCAGCCTGAGCATCCCCCTCTGCCGGGTAAGGAGATCCGGCGGGGCATCGGAAGTTACACAACGCTGCGCTATGCGGACAAGGCACAGCGAGCACTGCGGGGGCGCCCGACAGCCCCCACAGTGAATTCCCTGACGTGGCAAACATCTCCCGAAGCCCCCTCGATGCCCACCTGCACACGCAGGCAGGAGCCCACGCACATACGCAGGCAGGAGCCCACACGCCGGCACACGCCTGCCTCTAAAGGAAAAGCCTCGCCAGAGCCAGAGCTGAAATAGTGAATTGCCTCATTCATTCACCCTCTCCGGAAGCTTTGCCCGTACATGCAAACATACGCGCAGGGAGACATGTGTGGCAGACACGTGCGACCACCCCTAAGCCCTCCAGGAATTCCACCCCACCCCCCCCAGCCACTTTCTTCACCACCCGCTCCAAACTGAAGTACAGTCTGTATCCATGCATGTCCTGACAGGCAAACCCCAGCTCCGCAGGTGGGGAACCCTGACTGGAGCAGATTCATGGCACAGTGTGGTGTCCCATGTTCCCTGGTGGGGGTGGGAAGCCCCCAGTCCCAAATCAAGGGACTCTCACATGGCACATTCCCCCTTAGCACACACATAAGCATTCCCAGCCATGTTTGCTCCTATGAGGGCTCAGTGGAGACCCCTCTACAGGGATGCTACCGGAGCAAAAACCCCTCTGGAGTGGCCAGACAGATCACTCCACCCCCAAAATCTTGAGCCGGACCTGTCAGAAGCTGAGCAGGGCCTGACACGTGCATGGCATGGAGCACATATATGTGCCAGACATGCAATGTGTCAGTGCCCAGCGGCACACCCACATGGCAGATGCACAGACAGAAACCTCCATTTCTGTGCTGGTGTGCACACACACAACACACTCCACAATACATGGGCTCTGCTGACCCCATTTGGGGGTTCAGCACACACAGGTCACACACAGGCATGGCCAGGCAGCAGCGGGACAGAGCAATGCCCGCCTGTGCCCCAGCATGACCCTGCTCTGCTGGCATGTCCTTACATAACTCCAGCTGAGTGTGGGACAAGCGACCGCACCAAGGAGGGAGATGGAGAGGATTCGGCTCATTTCTTTTCCTAGAATAATTTCTAGAACCGTGAGGTGGCTGAGAAAACATCCCATCTCCACACTCCTCCCACTCACTTGGCAGCACCCAGCTGTGGTGCAGCGGTGGCAGCCAGCACAGTGTGTGCAGCATCCACGAGCACGGCATCATGTCCTGAGACCCCTTCCCAACCCAGCAGGCAGGTCACACATCCTGGCATCCACAATGCCCAGGTGTCATGACACATCCCTAGTCCTGTTCTCCCTCCCCTTGTACAAGAGGGAGACACTGATGTACCCCCGCAGGTGCCCCAAGACCTGCATGACAGGTGCCCAGATCGGTTCCCCCTCTAGTGGCACAGACAAATGCCAGTGTCTGTGTTGGACAGGGAGCACTTCCTGTAGTGTTGCTCACCTCAGAGTGACGCAGGGATTCAGGCACTGGACACATACCTCAAGGGAGCAAAAGCGTCAGCACCTGCATTGCGGTCTGACCCTGCCTGCCCCCTCAATGACTGCTCTTCCCTTTTGACTGTGTGTATTTGTATTCTTCCTCAGCCTTACCTAGAATGTGATATCAGACACAGGGACTTGTATCTGCCCAGACTGCTCTTCCTCCTCCACGAGCACAGGTCATTCAGTACCACTCCAGCCTGACTGGGGCTTTATAAAGAGGGTGGTTTGCCAAAGAAGAACCCTGCCACCATCATTGTGTGGCAGCAATCTCAGGTTCCCATTGTGCAGCTCAGCCTCTCTACCCAGGCCCAGTACATTGAACCTTCTGTGGTTTTGTTCTTTTCCAGTAGCAGCAGTTTCTCCTCTCCACCTTCCTCCCACTCCCCATCCTCCAGGCTGTACTTTCAATGCCACTGCCCTTACTGAAGGTTGAAGCAAAGCAAGGAATTATTTTGGGACTGATTTTCTGAACATTAATTCTTCCATTCTCATGTGGAGACGCTGCTGCTCTCCTCATTTGCTCTCTAATTACACAGCACTGTAACTTTTCCCTTTTTACGCTCTCTCTTCCAGCAAGTCAGAAGGGAGGGAGTTGCAAAGTCCTATTTTCACCATAACCCACCACCATCCCTGACCAGGCTCGGATGTATTTGCCTTGTGGTGGTCCTGACAGAGGCAATCCTAAATGGCTTTATCTTGGGGCCTGGCACCACATGCCAGGCTGAATCCTCTCTGCTGTCCTCACCATGGGAAATGGAATGTGGTTTTGGGAATTAGATCCCCAGTGCTCCAGATGTAAGCCACATAGCTGGCCAGCTGTGCTTCCAGGCATCTTTGCATCCCTGGGGATCCGGCCTCTTTGGAGCCCTGTCTCTTGGGGCTGCTGGAAAGAGTTGGTGGGTGCTGGGGAAGAGCCAAACGCCCTGCTCAGTCCATTGACCTGGGCTGAGAGGAGAACACAGAGCCTGCTGTGCTCTTGGGGTGTCCCCTCATGTCAGCATTACAAAGGGGGATGTGGCAAGCACAACCCCGAGCCCAAGCACAGCCACCAGACCTCTAGATCAGAGAGACATGAGAAAGCCACTTGACTTGCAGATGGTGACCCACACCACACTGTTAACCATTGCCAATTTCATACACCACCCCCACCTCCTGTCTCATCTACCCATACTCTGCCTCCAAGCAAGAAAACAGGCAGACAGGAAAAGCTTCCTTGCTCCAGCTTCCAGCCAGGGGCACCAGATGCTCAGCCAGCCCCTGCCAGTATCCCCAGCTCACTTACTACCGCCTCCCTCCCAGTTCAACCTCAACACTGGCTGGCATCTCAGATTCCTGATGAAAAGCTCTAGGCGAGACTGTTCCCTGCCAGTAGCAGGCAGTGACCTGGAAATCTGCAGAGCCACCACATGACAGGCACAGTGCCATACAGCAGGTCCAAGGACTGGAAAGCACAAAGGCCCATGAGATTGAGTCAAGATGCCCAGGGTCAGACATGTCTCCATCTTCACATGTCTCCATTTGCTTGTGAAGACAAGACAGGGCATCCTCCAGCACTCCTGAAGGGGTCCTTGGGGATCTTCATCCTTTCCTTTCTCCTCTGTACACAGATCCTTATGCCTTTACCCACCCACCTCTATAATCTTGTTGGACCAAGGACATGGGATACTGAAGAAGGAGCAAAATTAAAGAGATTACTAGTTAGGGCTATGGGAAGGGTGGAAGCAACCCAGCACCACTGCAGCACCAGTGGAATCTTCTGCCCTCAGAAAAACATCACCTGCATCCCTCTAAGCATGACCTGCCATGGGCCAGGGCAGACACAGGGAAGGAGGCCTGGGAGGCAATGGAGAAGAGCCAAGACCAGAATAAAGGCAAGCCAGCCCACTCTTTCAGAAAACTCTTCTTGCAGACAACACCTGGGACAATTTTAGTTTTATTTCAGAGGTCACATATTTGGTAGCACCACAGAGGTATGAAGCTTCCTACAGCAGTCAACTGAGCACCACTTTGTGTCCTGATGATCTCATCACAGCTAACTTGGCACATTACGAATTAGATGCCAGGCAGATCTGCAAAGGAAAAGCATCAGATGGACACACTCCTAGTAGATGCAGCAGGGTTTGTCTCCAGCCTGGACACTACCCACCACCTGTGACCTTCAGGGATGGCATCCCTGCTGGGAACACCTGGGGATGCCCCTGCTGAGGAAAGTAGGGACTCAGGAAGTTTCCAAACTTGCCTAAATGATCAGGTGGCTGGAGAGACTAGAAGGGCTCATTGTGCTTGGCACCCAAATGCAGATCAGAAATAACTTGGTCAAAATGTAACTTGGAGAGAGATATCCCCAGGAGGAACCAAGTGCTGCAGGACGCCTTTGCTGAGGAAAGCAGGGCAAAGGCTGGAAGCTGAAACGAAGCCAAGCCAAACTCCAGCACGCGTCCTCTACAAGCAGACGGGTCCCCAGAGGTGACTGAAGCTATTTGGACTCCCTGGCACAGCTGGTCTCCATTCCAGGGGGTTGGTGGGGGTCAGAGGTGAGTGGCAAGGAGGATGCCAGGGCTGGTGGAGTGCTGCTGGCTCTCAATTACCATTGCCCTGCCTCACTGGGAGCATCTCAACCAGAGTCCAGACTCTCCAGATTTTGGTCCGATGCTTCCTGCTGATTTCCACAGCAACCTGGGACAAATTGACACATTCCAGCATCCCAAAACTGAGGGGGGACATTGCCTTTTCTCTCTCACCTGCTTGGACATGGGGCTGGCAGAGATGGCTCCACAGGGGGATTTCCCAGCCCACGCACCCTGCATGCCTAGTTTAGACCTGTGCGTTGGTGGCTCAGCGAAGGAGACAGCAGGATAGGTCAGGATAAAGCACGGTGTCCAGAGACAGGATCTGCCTAGTGGAATCTTGCTTTTCCCCAGGCTCTGCCCCAGAAAAAGCACTGCAGCATCTCCCACACTGCCCTTTCCTCCCACTCACTCTTGCCCTCAGGACTTGGCTGCTCCAGCAGAGCCTGAGCCCAGGTGGGGACAGCAGGGGACTGGAGAGGACTGAGTCCTCCCACACACTGTTGCCCACTGCCACTCAGATCCGCCTGCATCCCCAGCGTGGGTGGCAGGAGAGCCCCGCTGTGCTCATCCGAGGGGGTTGGCAAAGGTCAGCCTGGGATGAGGTCTCCAGCAAGGGCTGCCAGCCAGCACTGGCTGGGAACCACTTGAGAATAGCGGCAGGAAGGGGAAAAAAGAAAGAAAAAATAAATAAATAAAATGAGGAAAAAAAAAAAAGGAAGAAAAAATAACCCAGCTGGCAGCACAGACGCTGCCGGGAGAGGAAGCGGCAGGTTGAGACAAGGACATGGCTCATTATGCCACCCCCGCAGGTGCAGAGCGCCGAGTGGAGCGGCCGGCTCGGCTGCCGGCGGCGGCGCTCGTAGCGGGGAGGCAGCGACCACTGTCCTCATCCACAGCCCCAGCCCGGGAAGGACGAACCGAACACCATCATTATGGCTGAGAGTGGCTTCCACCCCCTTCCTCCCGCATGCCCTGGAGGCCAGGCAGGCTCTGGTGACACACAGCACCACGAGGACAAGAGATGCTCCTGGAACAAGCTCTTCCAGTGCTGCAACAAGTGTCCTTGGTGATTTCCAAGGTCAGCCTGGATAAAGCCCCAGGCAGCATACTCTGACCTTGTGGCTGATCCTGCTTGCAGCACAAGACTGCCAGGGGACCATTCCTATCTGGATTATCCCATGCTCAGAGCTGGGCAGGCACAAGACCCACCACGTGCTGGGGCTACCAGCACAGCCAGGGCACTTGGGAGCTGAGGCTTTCCTCAGAGGACAGGCCACGGGGCTGGATGAGCCCCGAGGAAGGAGGTCCCCATGTCTCCAGGACAGGGCTCACCTGCACAGACAGCAGGAACTAAGATCCAGGCCTATACTGGAAGGTGATCCACCAGCATCTCCTTGGAGATGCACCAACTTCAGATCACAGCCAGGACCCCAGCAGACAGGGAACAGAGCACTAATCCAACAAAAAAAAACCCTAGGCACGGATTTTTTTCTTGCAGCCCTTTCCTCCTCCTGCAGCTCAGGGTGCTGGAAAAGGCGGGCGACATCTCTAAGGATGGGAACAGGCAGGAAGGAGAGACAGCACCAAATGCGTGGGCGCTGCTCTCGCCGTGGAGAACAGAGCGCAAACCCTGCTGCTGCCAAGCCCAGTGTCCTCAGATGCATCTCCCAGCTCCCCCAGCCACAGCCACTGGAGACTTCCCTGTGCTGTGCTGAGCGGGGGAGTTTAAGCAGGACAGGGGAGCAGCGCAGCGAGGAGCCAGCACCTTGCTCCTGCCCCGTCTGCTCAGCTGTAGGAACATCACAATCCAGCTTGGAGGAGGTGGCAGCAACATGGGAAAGTTCTCCCTCAGAGTGATATGGCACTCAGGCAGGAGATCGCAGAGCTCAGTGGCCTTGCCCACAGCTCCAACCTTCAGATAACAAGCAACGATGTTTCAACACAAAAACAGCCCAGGTTGCAGTTTCCCACCTCCCCATCCCCTCTGGGACAAACAGCCAAAGCATCTGGAAGAGCTGAAGCTCCAGAATACACTATGCTGCTCACTTCTGGACCCTGGGGATTTCCCACATCAGAACCATCACCACTGGCTCACCAGCCCTTGTGGATTTCTCTTTTCAGGAATTTGCTCAACTGTCTCTTGATCCCAGACAAGTTTCTTACATCTTCCCTCCACCACTCTACCTGAGTGCCTCAGGAAACACGCTCATGTCCAGAAGGGTCACTGCCTCTTCCCACATGAGATACCCCCTTAGAGGAACTTGAGCAACCCTTTCTTGCTCACCTTCCTTCCCCCTGCTGCACAGGATTTTATTATTCCCCATCATGCCTCCCTCAGTCATCTCTTCCCCCAGACGGAAGAGAGCCAGTTTATGTAATTGTTCCATCTATGGAAACGGCTTCGTACCTTTAATTATTCCTGCCACCCTTCCCTGCACTTTCCCGTCGTGTCTTTAAAAGGGTACGGATGTGCCAGCAGGGAGACGGGGCTGCGAAGGAGGCGCAGTTTTGGTTAAAACACCCTCTGTGTCCCGGAATGGAGGCTGTGGTCTGCCCTGACCCTGCTCCTGCCCAGTGGGACCGCAGTCAGGCCCTGGCCCAGAGCCCTTATTTGTCCCTGGACAGGCTGCACACCAAGCAGATCATTTGTGAGTGCAGGGACGGCCAGCACCAGCTCCCCCACCCCGGGGCCTCCAGCGCTCCCGGCAATAAAAAGGCCGGAACAAAAAGCATTTGCAAGGCCAGGACATGGGCACGGCGCGGGACACGCAGCATGAGCCCCCCTGCCGCGGGTACGGGGACAACAAACAACAGACAGCAAAATAGATGGGCAACAGTAAGTGCTGGTTTAGTACCACGATGACTCAGCCGCTGCACTGGGAGTGTGGAGGGAACTCCGAGGCTTCCAGCTCGCAGGAGGTCCACAGACGGTTCATGGTGGGAAAGAGGTAGGTAGCCCAGGGACTGCTCACACCCTGCCTGGGGACTCCAGAAAATCAGAGACCCTCACCCAGGAAGGACAGGGAGGCCAATGCTGTGATCAAACCACAGGGGACAGACAAGATGTGAACTCAAAGCGCCCTGTTCAAACACCTCAGCAGTAAGGGGAAGTGCACAGAGGTTACAAAAGGACAAACACTTAAACAGCCTCAATCATTCACCGCAGTGCTCAGCTTCACCCACGAGCTGAAGCACCTGGAAGACCAGCTGCTTCCCCCCTTGGCTATGGACAGGTGTGCAGGCAGGATGCTGTGCTGAGAGGGACCATGGTTGCACACCAATGTGGTCGCTCGACAGGTGCAAGAGATGGGTTTCCTTCGAGAAAGGCAGGTTTCCTAGGACAAAACCCAGGTCATGGGGTCCAGACAGCTCCTCCAACCAAGAGCCACCTTGCTCCAAGTCTAACCCAGGCTGGGATGCTGGAAAGGTCAAGGGGGAGACTCACATGGCAAAACCCCAAACACACCCCCACCTCGGAAGGGGACACATGACAGGGCTTTGCAGAGGGACAGCACTGGCAGCGTCTCTGGCTCAGCTACACAGCTTCCCCGGAGCTGGCCACGGCTGCTGTGGAGCTGGGATGCACCAATGTCAGATCAGAGGCTGTTTTAAACACAGCCCCTGAGCCTCACACAGGACTCAGGCTCTGGAATCCCATGGCTTTTTCATGATGAAAAAGCATAGCACAACATGAGCCCTCACAGCCTCACATGGCTGAAGCGTCTCAGCCACCCCCCAGTGAACCTTCTGCAGCATAAAGAGAATGGTCCTGTCGTGTTGGGTGTTTGATCCAGGTATGGCACTGTCCCTGGGGAGTGGGCACTCACCAGTCATCCCCCTCAGACTCCCCAGACCTCCCCACAGTATCACAGAATCAATTAGGTTGGAACAGACCTCTGCAATCATCAAGTCCAACCTATGACCGAACATCACCATGGCAATTAGAACCAACTGCCTCATCCAGTCTTTCTTTAAACACCTCCAGGGCCGGTAACACCACTACCTCCCCGGGCAGCCCATTTCAGCATGTGAGCCTTTCTGTGAAGAAATTCTTTCAAATGTCCAACCAACCTAAACCTACCCTGGTGCAGCTTAAGACTGTGTGCTCTCATCCTGTTGCCAGTTTCCTGGGAGAAGAAATCAAGCCCCATCTGGCTACAACCTCCTTCCAGGTGGTTATAGAGAGCAATAAGGTCATTCCCGAGCTTCTTCCTCTCTAGGCTAAACACTGTCAGCTGCTCCTCATAGGGCATGAACTTCAGACTCTTCACCAGCTCCCTCGCCTTTTTTTGGACACACTCCAGCACCTCAATGCCCTTCCTGAGTGCCTTTGGGGGCTCGCTCTCCCTCCTGCCCCTGCCAGCCTCACATGGAACGGAGCACACAGGGCTCTTGGGATGCCCACACTGCCCTGCAACCCCACAGCACAGCCCCGCTGTGGCTCACACCATGCACCAGGGCAGATCCAGTGCCTCCCAGATGCCTTCTCACATTTTCTGCCCTGGGTTCAGCCTTCCCAGCCCTGCCAAGCACTTCCAGGACCTTGAACCTATTTCTGCACAGAAAGGCAAGAAAGCTGGGGAAGAGACTGGAGCACAAGTCCTGTGATGAGCAGCTGAGGGAGATGGAGGTGTTTAGCCTGGAGGAGGCTGTGGTGACCTCATCACTCTCCAGAACCACCTGAAAGGAGGCTGTAGCCTTGCAGTGGTCGGTCTCTTCTCCCAGGTAACAAGTGACAGGACAAGAGGACATGGCCTCAGGCTGTATCAGAGGAGGTTTAAGCTGAATGTCAGGAGGAATTTCTTCATAGAAAGGGTGATTAGACACTGGAACGCACCCAGGGAGGTGGTGGAGTCACCGCCCCTCGGGGTGTTTAAAACCCAGGGAGGTGGTGGAGTCACCGCCCCTCGGGGTGTTTAAGACCAGACGTGGCACTCGACGCCATGGTCTACTCGCCATGGTGGTGTTGGGTCATAGGCTGGACTCGATCATCGCAGAGAACTCTCCCAACCTAATTCATCCCGCGATTCCGCACCACCCCAGCCCTGGCTGTGCCGGTGCCCTGGCGGACTGCCAGCCCCACACGGTGTGCGCAGTGCCCCCGGCCCTACGACAGCCCCCCGGCCCCACTCACACGCCTCCGTTCTGAGGGCGGGGGTGGAGGAGGGGGAGGGGGAGGTGAGGCGCGGCGTCCCGGTGACGTCACACCTTTCCAGAAGATTCCCCCCGGGGATCCCGCCGCTGCGAGCGCGCGCCGGGCCAATGAGCGAGCGCCGACAGGGCGGGGCGGGCTTGAACTGGCCAATGGGCGGCGGCGGTTGGGAGGCGGGGGGGAGGCGGGCGGTCTCGCGGCGCGGCCACGCCTCTCCTGAGGGGGACAGCCAATGAGCGCGACGTATCGCGGCGACGGACAGCCCCCCAGGCCAACGGGGGCGTGGCGCGCGCGGGCGGGACTCCCCTGACGTGGCGTGCAGGGGGCGGGGGCGGCCCAGCGAGCGCGCGGCGCCCCGGGACAGCGGGAGCGGTGAGTGCCGAGGGGCGCAGCGCTGCCCCCCCGACCGCCCCCGCCACGCACACCCCCCGGAGCCCCCACAGACCCTGCCCCCGCCGCACAGCCAGCCCGTGGGACCGGCGGCGTCCGTCCCCTGCCCCGGGGGGTGTCACGGTGGGCGTGGGGCGGGTCAGGTCCCTCTCCCTGGGGGTGACGTTGTGGGGAGGGGGGGGTTGGACCCGTGCCCCGGGGGGTGACGGGTTGTCCCTGTGGGACTGGGGTGGGGGGCAAGCCCCCTGCCCCTGTGGGGTGACAGCGTGTCCCTGTGGGATTTGGGGCGGACACACCCCCTGCCCCTGTGGGGTGACAGCGTGCCCCTGTGGGATTTGGGGCGGACACGCCCCCTGCCCCTGTGGGGTGACAGCGTGTCCTTGTGGGATTTGGGGCGGACACACCCCCTGCCCCTGTGGGGTGACAGCGTGTCCTTGTGGGATTTGGGGCGGACACGCCCCCTGCCCCCGAGGGGGCAGCGTGTCCCTGTGGGATTTGAGGCGGACACACCCCCTGTCCCCGAGGGGGTGACAGGGTGTCCTTGTGGGGCTGCCGTGGGGTGACAAGTTGTCGCTGTAGGGCTGGGGGGGATTTGTCACTCTGCCCTGTGGGGTAACAGCATGTCCCTATGGGCCGGGAGGGTCATGTCACCCTGCCCTGTGGGGCTGGGGGGGGTCAGCCTCTCTGCGCCATGGGGTAACAAGTTGTTGCCATGGGGTCGAGGGGGGCAGTACCCCTGCCCACTGGCGTGACAGGGTGTCGTTGTGTGACGGAGGGCTGCAATCCCCCTACCCTGTGAGGTGACGGAGTGTCGCAGTGGGGTCATCCCCCCTGCCTGGTGGAGTGACAGGCTGTCACTGCGGTTCTGCTGTGGGGTGCCGAGCTGTTGCTGTGGGGCTGGATGGGGATCAGTCCCTCTACCTGTAGAATGACAGGATGTCACTAAGAGACTGGAGGAGGTCAACCCCCCTGCCCCATAGGATGTTGCTGTGTGGCTGGGGAGTCAGTATCACTGCCCTGTGGGGTTATAAGGGTGTTGCTACAGGGCTGGGGGCGTTGGTCCCTCTGCCCATGGAGTGACAGCGTGCCCCTGTGGGCCTGGGAAGGGGCACTAACCCCCGTGCACCCATGGACTGACAGTCTGTCCTGATGTGAGGGTTAAAGCTTTGCTTTATGAAGTGACTCTCCGTTGGGCTGGCAGGATCAGGCCCCCCCTTGCCCGAGAGATGACAGGGATTTGGTGACAGAGTTTTGCTGTGGAGCTGAGAAGGGGAGCTGACCCCCTCTGTCCCTTCATGGATGGAAAACACGAGCTAGCCACCTGGTCCTGTCACCATGGGGTGACATAGAGTCTCTGTGGGGCTGAAGGTGGGGGAGGAAGGATATATCTGCCTCTGTGGGGTGACAGACTTTCTTGGTAGGGCTATGGGTCAGGGTTAACTGCTCTGCCCTACACAGTGACCACATGTTCCTGTGGGTCTGAAGGGGGAGGCAGGAAGGGGTTAATCCCCCTGCCCCATAGCAGTGACAGTGCATCCAAGTGGGGCTGGGAGAAAGAGGTTAACATCTCCACGATGGGGCTGCAGTACAGCCCAGTCGGGCGGGAGAGGGTGATGAAGTGGGAATTAATCCCTTTCTCATGTCCCACTTTGAAGGGAATAATGTGCCCCGTTTCAGCCATGTGGTGTGGTCAGGAAGGGGTTAACACCTGTCACTGCCCTGCGGAGGGTACCAGTGTATCCCAGTGGGGCTCAACTGGCTGATGAGAAAGTGGATAACGTCCTCCCCAGGTGTCAGTAACAGGGTCGGAGGGACCAGCATGGAAGGGGTTAACCCCGTCCCCAGTCGAGGTGGCAGTGTCCACCCCGAAGAGCTGGCAGCGACATGGGAAGGGTTAACTTACTTTCCTCTTGGGGCAGACATCGAGTCCCAGTGGAGCTGGATTGTGGCAAGGGGTCAGCCCTGGACACATGTGGGTCAGTGGACTGGGTCACACCGCAGGGGCAAACCCCCTCCCATGCAAGTGACAGCTTCTCACCAAGGCACTAAATGGTCCACCCCTAAAAAGGACAGCGCTTGTGGGCTTGGGAGTGGGGTTAACCCCATCCCAGTGAAGTTCTTAGCTCCCCAGTGGGGGCTGGACAGGGGACAGGGAGTGGTGGTGTGTGCAATGAGGGTGCTTAACCCCACCCCCACACCACTGTGAGCACCCTGGTGGGTCTGGAAAGGGGGTACCCTAAATGGGGGGGCTGCACAGGGGGGCTTGACCCCATCCCCACACCAGTATGAGCACCCTAGTGGGGCTGGGAAGAGGGGATCCTGCTTGAGGAGACGCTGGTGAGGGAAGCTTGATCCCATCCCTGCCCAGGAGCCAGCACTAGATAGGTCTGGAAATGGGAGACCCTGTCTGTGGGGGATGGTGAGTGGGGCTTGACCTCATCCCCACGCAGGAGGCAGCACCCCGTGGGCACGGAAATGGGAGACTCTGTGAGGAGACGCTGAGCGGGGGTCCTGGTCCGCGCCCACGCAGGAGGCAGCCGCCGACGGGGCTGGCAGTGGGGGCTGTGCCGACAGAGGCAGCGAGGGGAGGGTTAACCCCGTCCCCACGCAGGTGCCGGCACCCCAGTGGGGCTGTCGGTGGGGAGGGGGAGGCGGGCGGTGCGTGTGGGGGCTCGGGGAGGGGATGATTCATTGCGGGTAGTCATGACATTGCTGCCTGGTTGCCTGCGGCTGCCATCCAGCACGGGCACGGGTGGCTCTGCCTGCCCCGGCACGACAAGATCCCCTCCAGCTCCCTGACTGAACCCAGGATACGCTGCCATGCCGGCCATCCTGCTCTTCTGGAGCCGCGCCGAGAGGTATGCGCTCCCTCGGCACCCGAAGCCCGCCGATCCCACCCGGCACTCGGAGCGCAGCGGGACCCCCGGCCCCGGCGACGCAGCGGGATAGGGGCTGTCGCCCTCCTGGCATTTCACTTCCCGAGGGTGGGATGCAGGAGCTGCCCGGTGATGTCCCGGGATAGCTGCCCAATTTCGGTGTGGAGCGTCCGGAGAGGATGCTCTCCGTGGCCCGCGAGTGGCGGTGACGGACGGGGGGACGCGGTGGCATTGGCTTTCCTTGGCGCGCCTGAAGGTGACTTCTCAGAAGTAGGTTTTTGCGCCGTGGGCTCGGGGGACGCACCGTCCCCATCCCGCTGCCCTGCCATCGCTGGGAGCTCCTGGTCGGTCCTGGGCGGGAGAGCGGCGCTCCCTTCTACGGGGGGACCAGTGCCGGCGCCCGGTGAGGGGGATACAGGGACCCCCGCACATCCGAAGGGGAAAGCTGGGGAGGTGCACATTGGTTAACGTGACTTTTTTCCATATCAACGCCGCCCTACTTTTCTCCCTCCCCGATTCGCCTGGCGGGTGCACAGCCCTGGGCGTCAGCAGAGTCGTTTCTGGGGACACCGAGGGGCTCCTGGCTGCTCTCCCTGCTCCTCGGCGGGGGCTGCGCGGGGGACGTGCCAGTACCGGGGCTGCCGGGCGCCTTGCGGCAGCAGGGAAGGAGGATGCAGGAACTGACGGATTAAGCAGAAGTGTCTTAATCCGTCGGTTTAGCGAGAAAGCGTCGAGAAACCAATTAAAGGGAAAATTACAGCACGGCGAGCGACTCCATTGAAGGGTCTCTCCGCGCGCGGCTGGGAAGCGCACAAAGGACGGCAGCTCCCCAGCAGCACCGCGTCGACCAGAGCCCTTTCGGAGCCACCCTGGGAGTGAGGTCAGAGCCAACCGCGGCCGCCGGGCTGGCGAGGAGCTGCCCTTTGGGTGTGCCTGGGGAGCTGGAGGGGGAGGCTCGCCACCAGAGCATCCCTTGTCGGCGGCGGCGTCCCCGGCACGAGCCGGCACCTTTCTCCCCGCCGCCCTCCTCCCACCCTCCAGCGCCTCCCGGCCGGGCGCACAGCACCTGCCGGCGCCTGCGGACAGCCGCGATGTTTAAAATAAAACTAGAGCCCTTAAAAATGACAGCTTGGACTATGAATGTGTTCGTAAAGTTTCGGTAAGTGGGTTTCCGCCTCTCGACCTTGTGTCCTCATTAAACCATCAGCGCCTGTCTCCGGCATCCCGCGGTGACCTTGCACCCCGGGATGGAACAAAAAAAACCTGGCCAGTGCCGCTGCCGGGCTGGGTTTGTTCCCTTAGATGACTGCCGAGCGGAGGGATTATGTCAAGCGATCGCTATTCAGCTGGCGCGCTCACCCAGCGGTTGCTCGGGCTGATGTCATGTGCGGGGCCGGAACAAAGATTTATTCTTTATTTAATTATTTTTTTCTTTTGGTGTGGTTGCGAGAGGAGGATGGAGGCTGGGCTGGCTCGGCAGTGCCAGGGGATGCCTGTGGTTTTCTAAGGCAGGGTGGCCGTGGCTTATCCGAAGGCGTCTGCTTTGGGAGAGAGATGCAGGAATGGCTTTTCCTGGCTGAAACCCCCCACCGCTCCCGAGGGGGTTAAATGGGAAGGCAGGAGAGGATGACTGAGCAGAAGGGGGAGAGGAGCGGTGGCAAGGCGCAGCTGATCCCAGAGAGGTGGGAGGGAAGGAGGGAGGCTCTGCGGGGACAGAGTCGTGTTTTACCACCATTGTGCATGTGAGCTGAGCCTTGGGAGCGTGCCTTAACCCACCGGGTCACCCGGCAGCACCTGGTCCTCTCCAGCACGGTAAACCGCGGCACCGGGATGCATTTCGGTCCAGGAATTCCCCCCTCCCTATGCCCAGCCGGACAGAGGGCTCTCTGGTCAGGAGAATATCCTCGGCAGGCATCCCCAAAGACCCCTCAGTGGGCAAGACCAGAGATCTTTCGGGGGGCAAGAGCATTTGCCAGAACAGGATGTATTTTCATGGGAAGCCTGTTTTAATGTATTTTCGTATTTTCCGTGGAGTTTTGGCTGGGTGACAGGGTCCCAGTGGCGCTGCTGAGTTGGGCTGCGCGGGGTCAGAGCTGGACACTGTGGTGCTTATGGGGGGACAATAGAAGGATTGTCACCTCTGTTGCTGGAGCCAGGGTGTGATGGGGTTGCCTTCAGTGCTGCTTGGTTTGCCCTCGCTGTGGGAGGGTCAGCATCAGCCAGACAGGGCCAAATCCTGATCCTGGTCCTGGTGCTGGTCACAGGGAGCCCCTGTCCTCCACTGGAGGCTGCTGTGGGGAAGGGAGGCGTTGGAGTGACCTTTGTGTGGAGGACATTGACAAGTTAGCTCTTGGTGCTGCTGCCTGTTGCTCACCCCAGGGCCTCCCGCAGCCCCCCAGCCCCGCGGGGAGGGGAGGTGGGGGTGGGCAGGGGGCAGAGCATCCCCCAGCGCCTGCGTGGGCTGGGTGCTGCCGGCGTCTCCGCGCGCAGGAGCTGCCACGAGAGACGCTGTCCGTGCTCCTTACGCCCCCAGGGACCTCCTCCCACCTCTTCTGTGCCCCTTGAGCTGCTGCACGTGTCTGCAGATGCCTCCGTCTCCCCTAATTTAGCCTTAGCCCCCCTCACCATCTACAGCAAAGTACCTGCTCCATGGCTGGGGCAAAAAAGAGCAGAGGTTGATGGTTTGGATGGAGGTGGCCAAGTGTGGAGCCAGTTTCCAAGGTGGTCGTTGTCCAAGGCGTGGCCCAAGGAAAGTGTTGGATGCTTGGTGTGGATGCTAAGGGCTCTCTGTAGCAGTGTAGGGATGGATCCTGGGGGGGCACAGCCACCTTTGATTGAGCTGCTGTGGTTGAGAGCTCCAACAGGATCTCAGGGATAGAATAAGAGTGGGGAAGAACATCTGGTAGCTTGCATGGTGGTGAAGAAAAGGGTGAAGGCTCACACCCTGTGCCAAAATCCATGTGCTGGAGTGGCACAGTGAGCTGAGGCTGCTCAGGGGCGTTTGGGCAGGGTGAAACCTGGACTGTAGCAGAGAGCAGGATGCGAGCAGCAGGAGAGCAGGGAGTCTGCTGGGACAGTGCCTGGGAGGAGCAGGGCCAGCAGCAGGCACTGAGTCGTGGTTTGGGGAGTGGGGGAGCAGGAGTTTACTGTCAGATAACCAAAGGTTGAGGAGCATGGGGTTTGCTCAGTCTCTGCCTGGAGGAGCAGCCCTCCCTTCTCCTGTGGCTGCTTCCTGGGTCAGTGCCACTCCAGCGGCGTGACTGGGGGATGAATTACGGCCACCGGGTTTTCCATGCCTTAGTATAGGCATAGGCATGGCCACGGCCCCAGCCCCCGCACGATGGAGCGAGTGAGCCCTGGGTTCCTGCCTTACTGCAAGAGGCAGTTGGAGGCTCTCGGGGAGTGCAAGTCAGGCTAAAAAGTGTTGGATTTTTTTTAAACAAAAAAATAAAAAAGCCCTCCCACCATCACAAGATGTTTCTGTCTAACGGCTCTTTTCTCTCTTCGCTAAATACAAATTACGGCTCTGACAGCCGGAGGCGCTTATCTCCAGCTGAATGCCAATTGCTTTCAGGAACAAAATGTTTGAAGTTCCTCTAAGGTGAAGGCGCAGCATGGTCCCTGCCACTGCTTTCAGTCTCCAAAAACCTGCTGTCATCACCCCGACTTGGGTCTCAGGTCCCCAGCTGGGAGAGAACCAGGCGGGGGGGTGGACACAGGCCGGCAGCTACATTTAGACATAGCTCAGCCCTCCTGACTCAGCCAGGGGGGACGGACAGGGATGCAGTCCTGGCCTGACGTTGGCAGTGGCGTGGCCCCTATAATAGCGCCGTGCCCCGACTCAGGCTCTCTCTCCCTGTCAGCCTCGGAGATGAGTCTGTCTATCCCTGCCGTGGGGCTCAGAAGGGTAGAGCCAGAGCTGGGACACCTTCTGGCACCGGGGCTCTGACCTCTAGTGGGAAGCGTGGACTGGAGCCGGCTTTGGTGCTGCTGGCCAGCGGGACGCAGGGAGCGTCGGCTCCGCGATAAGTGCGTGCCAGTGCCGGTGTGTGCCGGCCCCGTCCCGGGCTGCCCCAGGGCGATATTCACCTTACGAAGAGCTGTCTTTCTGCTTTCAGGAATAAGTACTCAGCTCCCGGCAGTGTTGCTGTCATGGGGAAGGACTATTACAAGATTTTGGGCATCCAGAGCGGCGCCAATGAGGATGAAATCAAGAAAGCCTATCGGAAAATGGCCCTGAAATACCACCCTGATAAGAACAAAGACCCCAACGCCGAGGAGAAGTTCAAGGAGATCGCAGAGGCTTATGATGTCCTGAGTGACCCCAAGAAACGAGCCGTTTACGACCAATATGGGGAGGAAGGTAAGGAGATGAGCACTTCCCACTGGGAGGCAGGAGTGTGGGGTTCAACTTGGTTTTGCAGGAGAGGGAGAGTTTTCACACACAGGTGTTCCACTGTTCCATGTCTGCTCCTGAAGTGGGACTGGTAGCCACAGAATGGGGGAGACTGAATGCTCCGCAGGCACCAGAAATCACCTCACATCCCCCTCCTCCCCGGGCTGCTCCACTTTTGCAGCCTGCTGCCTTGCTCCCTGGGATGGCTGGGCTTCTCCTGCCCTCTGCCCCAAAACCCCGGGTGTGGGCTGAGAGATGGAAGTGGAAGGAGCTCATCTCCTGCATCATACCTGGGGTAACTCATTAGCTGCTCTTTAACTGACCTAAATAAAGCACCAGAGAAGTATTGCTTTTGCCCACATGCCCCCTGCATTTGGGCACTGGTCCCGCTGTCCTTCCTGGTACAGGCTGACCTACTGGATTCAAAGCTTTTCCCAATTTAAGTAATAGGCCCTTGTTTTGAAACCAAGAGGCTGCTGTTGTCTGGTGGTTGGCATGGAGGAGGAGGAGGAGGAGGAGAGCTGCTCCAACGCAGGCAACCTTATTAGTCGAAGATGGAAGAGCACAACCCCATTCGAGGAGAGTGCTGAATAGCATCTGCATTAATCAGCCCAGGACTTGGGTGCTTAAAAGAGCAGGAGGTCTGGCAGGAACAGGCTGCTGGATGGAAGAGGCAGCCCCTCTTTCGGGCAGGTGCATCCCCCTCACAAGCCACCAGCAGAATTAACCAGCGATGGGTTAATTGTCTACCCTTTAGTTATGTCAGGGCTATAATGGGTGCACCAGGCACAGTGATTTTGCCACCCTGTAAAATGAGAAGAGACTGTCTCAAGTGGGAAAACAGCTTTTCCCGGGAGGCCTTGATGAAATCGGACCCCACTCATGCTGGCGTCATGGGATTAAAGGTGAAACCTCCTGGCTGCACAGTCCATTAGGGACAGGGGCTCACTGGGGATTTGGCGAAATCCCCATCACCTGCAGGCATCTAAAATAAGAGTGAGTTAAGGAAGGAGGGGAGAGCCCGCCCTCATTGCCCCATCAAGTTAAACACCTTCTTCCCCCTTGCCCCATCAGCATTAGATGAGTCCTGGTCCGTGACCCCACACACCTTTTTTTTCCCATTTTTTGGAGCAACATGTTGGTGATTGGTATTTTGAGGAGCTTCTGGGTCCTACAGGCTGTGATGGGCAAGGTGAAGCAAAAGCTCCTCTGACCCACCCAGAATATTAACTTCATCAATCAGAAGAGACCCCCAAACTTGTCCTGCTGTGAAGGGAGGTGGGGGCATGGCGCAAGGGACAGCCTGTCAGAAATAGCCCTTCACTGTCACTGGCATGCCCTGAAAATAGTCCCTGAGCTCGGCTTGGCTTAACCCTTCCCACCCCTCCTGGTCAAAAATAGCCTTGCAGAGTGTGTGTGACCTCTTCTGGGGGGCACTTCGAATGTACCTTGGGACCTGAGGGGAGTTGCAGTAATATAAGGCTCAGTCTGGGACCCAGCAGGAGAGTTTTCCATGGGAAGGGTTGCCAAAAGATCCAAACCTGGATCTTACCTGGTGTTTTATACAGTCGGTATGCAGGAGCTGCGTGCTGACCTGGAAGGTTGCCGACTTCCACCTGCTCACAGAATCATGGAGGTTGGAAAAGGTCTCTAAGATCATTTAATGTAACACTGCCATGTTCACAGGTGCCACGTCCACACACCTTCTGAACACTTCCAGGGATGGTGACTCCACTGCTTCCATGGGCAGCCTCTTCCAATGCCTGACCGCCCGTTCTGTGAACAATTTTTTCCTAATGTCCAGACCAAGAGGCAAGGCTATTGGGGCAGACAGGAGTGTGCTCATGGGGAAAAATGGACATGGGCTAATCAGGATATATTTTAAATTAAAATACTCTGAATTGGGTGGAGAAAGCCAAAGAAGCCCTTCGGTAGGGACAGAGGGGACAAAACCTGAATGGAATTTGAGCTTGCTGGGTGTAGGGGCAGGACTATGTGTCATGGATAGAGGTGGTGCCCACCTGGCCCATGGTCTTCACAGGTGGCTAAGCTGGAAGGGGTGACCTGCACACCCAGGAGATAGTGGAGTAACTACCTGTTGGCCACAGAGACTATCCTCCCATCTGGAAAGTGCAGTGCCAGCACAGCATCCCCCAGCAGATGAGCCTTCATGTCTTGTCTTCCCACTTCTCTTCCAGGTCTCAAAACTGGAGGTGGCTCTTCAGGTGGCTCAGGAAGCACTTTCCACTATACCTTCCATGGAGACCCCCATGCCACCTTCGCATCCTTCTTTGGAGGCTCCAACCCTTTCGACATCTTCTTCGCCAGCAGCCGCTCCCGGATGTTCAATGGCTTTGACCAGGAAGACATGGATATGGATGATGACGATGACCCTTTCAGTGCCTTCGGCAGGTTTGGTTTCAACGGCATCAATGGGGTTCACCGGCGGCACCAAGAGTCCCTGCACACACGGAGGAAGGTCCAAGACCCTCCTGTCATCCACGAGCTCAAGGTGTCCCTGGAAGAGATCTACCACGGATCCACCAAGAGGATGAAGATCACGCGCAGAAGGGTCAACGCTGATGGCCGGACCATGCGGACTGAGGACAAGATCCTAAACATTGTCATCAAACGGGGTTGGAAGGAGGGAACCAAAATCACATTCCCCAAAGAAGGGGATGCCACCCCAGATAACATCCCTGCCGACATCGTCTTCATCCTCAAGGACAAGCCTCACTCACACTTCAAGAGGGATGGGACAAACGTGATCTACACGGCAAACATCAGTCTTAAAGAGGTGGGTATAGGTGGTAAATCCCCCGGGCTGGGAGGTGGCACTGGGTCATGGCATTTGGGGCCACGATGGGAGTCAGTCCCTCTCCCAAAACTGAGTACAAAGGACCAGGTAGGTCATGAAAAAGGAGCTGCAGAGGCCAACTCCCTCTTGGTTTTGGAGATGCTCAACCTCCATGCCGGGTGTAGGACATGGATGCTGTGGTCCCTTGAGCCAGTACAGGTGGTATTTATCCATTTTTTCCCTTCTCCATATGTCTTGTTTTTCTGTTTTAGCGTAGGGTATTCGTGTGTGGAACAGAGCCCAGATACTCTGTAGGAACAAGGGAAAATCCACGTTGGCTAGCAAGAGTCTGATCCCTGCTCTTCTCATATCTGAGCCTGCTGTGGCTTAGTTACTGCCCGGGATGGCACCAGGTGCCTCTCCCTGTGGGCAGAGAGCAGGGTCACGTGGAGGAAGGTGATCCCTCACCCTCCCTGAGCAGTGCTTTAGCTGTTTTCCTTGGTTCTGGCTTTCCTAAATAAGGAACAAAATAGATGAAATATCCAGGCAGTGAGTAAAACTCAACGCATCCAGGCTGCCAGTCCTGGAGGTCGTGGCCAGGCTGGGTGCATCAGAGCCAGCAATCTGTGTGAAGGTGGGAGAGGAAAGTGGAGATTACCTCAGTACAAGATGTGCTGTTCACTGCTGCTGCTGCTGTATAACTACCATATAATAAATCCCAGCTGGCAGCTGCATTTAACATTGACGTTTTTGGCAGCTGCCATTTGCTATTCCTTTCAGACGGTAGACGCTGTCTGTCTTCTTAATGAGCTGATTTTTTTTTTCCTTCCTGAAGGCAGATTTATGTTCTGAAGTGCATTTAATAGAAATAAGCTCAATGGGCCAGACCCGAGGTAGGGAAACGTGAGCTTGTGAAGTGTGCCAGCGAGTCAGGAGAGCTCTGCGGCGGCTCTGCATCCCAGCTGGGGCTGTGACAACGTGTACTGGGGGCAAAGAGGAGCCACGTGGGTCAGGCAGAAACTGGGCACTCTTGGAGCAAACTCAGCTCCAGTTAAGCTGCAAGACTTAGGAGTTCAGTTTCCCTCACAGTGTGAAGTGCGGAGGTTTATTCCTGCAGTGGCTGGTTCCTGTGGCTGATCCAGAAATACTTGGGAGAGAATGCCTTATTTATGGAGCCATGCATGCCATATCTCAGATGTTTCCTTCTGTTTGTTCCCCTTATCCATAAAATTAACCCTGAGCTGTCTGTGCTGATGTCCAGACCATGTTAGCCCAGGTTTGTGCACTGCCCAGGCTGGAGGGACTCTTGCCTAGAGTTGACCTTTGAGAAGCAACCGGAGAAACCTGTTCCAGCCTCACGTGCTGTGTTGCACCATAAGTGTTGAACACTTGTGATCTCTGTGCTGGCATTGGGTTTGCACAATGCAGTCACAAAGTGGAAAATTGCTGGTCCAGGCAAAATTCCTCATTTCTTTGAGCTGGAGTTTCTGGTCTCTGTCCTTCCTCACCGCAAGCCCGACATGCTGGGTGTCCTCATGGAGCTGCTGGCCTGGCTGCCATCCGTAGCCAGGGCTATACTTTGCTGCTTTTATCTTTTGTGAGAAGAAGTTCCTTTAGTTCTCTGGAGCATGAGCAGGTGCTGAGACCTCCCCAGCTCTGTATGCTGCCACGTCAATACATGATAGAGTACAACCTCTTCATTGCCTGAGCCTCTGGTCAGCCCTTGAGGACTCTCCTTTCACCCTTCTTCCTTGCAAGGCTGCCTTTTTTAGCCTGAGCTTTAGTCTCTGCTGCTGCCATGAGAGCACAGTGCCAGCAAAGCTGGCAGGCAGTGGGTCCTGTGACCCCACTCACTGCTGTGCTGGAGGCCCCTCCCAGCCCCCTCCAGCCCTGCTGGATGCCTGGCCAGGGCAGTGCAGGTTGCTTGCCACCTGTCCGCTGCAAAATCAGGGGTGTATGAGGGTTACTCCAGGGACTCCTCGACTTCCTTCCTAAAATTACAGGCGTGTGCTGCAGCAGGAAGCCGCGGGAGGGAGGAGAGGCGTTGCTCCACCAGCAGCTGCCTCTGGCAGGAGGCAGCGCTGCCGGCGGGGCCTCGTGCCCGCCTGGCTGCCAGGCTAACGCCTGCCCTCGGCACCATCCCGCTTTGCATCCTTTACCTGGCGTCACCTTCCTCAAGGCATCCACGCGTCAGCGCCCGGCTGAGACGCGACCGATGGCGACGTCCTCCCCGTCAGCTCCGCTGCGAGCGGAGGAGGACCCGGCGCTGACCTAGATAGAGCTCTGCTCGCACAGCACAGCACTCAGCTATCAAACCCAGGGTGATTTCATCCCTAGGGATAAACCAAACCTCTTTCTAGGATGCGGGGTAGCTCCCGCGGTGACTGGTGTTACTTCAGCAACCGGTTTCCCAAATGCCAGTGAAGTTGAGCAAGAGGAATGAAAAACAGGGACATACGGTGGAGGAGCGATCGCCTCAGATTCTTGCGTCTTGGCTTTGGGAAGGAAACATTAAGATCCCGTCTGCCTTCGCTGTTACCGCCTGCTCTGTTCCCATCCCTCTGCTTTCCTCATCTACGTGTTCCCATAGGGAGTTCTTGTTCTTCTTTCCATTTTGGGGCTGGAGATGTCCTTTCACTGGCACACATGTAGCTGTGCAGCCCTCCGTGGCACACGGCAAGTGGGCACAAGCGAGCAGGAGGGCTCTGGCATCCTTGGGTGAGTGCAGGCAGAAATTCCTTGATGCTGGGAGATTGTCCTTTGTTTCCCTCCCACAACCTGCTGGAGATCAGCCAAGCACCTGCTGCTCGCACACAGCTGGCGATGGCATCTTCCTGCAGGCAGAAAAGCTCATCCCTGGAGGACAACCTTTCCAGGAGGAGGCCTGTGCAGATGAGCTGTGCAAGGAGACAGCACCCTCTCTCCTGTTCTCTCACCAGAGACCCCCAGCTGGCTCTGGCACAGACCCCTCTGTGAACCCCCTGGTGCAAAGCCCTGATTCACCTGCAGAAGCCATGTCCATCATCCCTGAGCCAGTGGCCGGCACGAGAAGAGATGTTTCTCCTGGTGCCTGTTGCTGCTCTGCCACTGGAGGCTTTTCCTGGGGGGGGGAATGCAGAACATTCTCCCACCTACTCCAGAAACAGCAATTGCATCTTCTCCCCCTCCCCTTGCAGGGCATTTTGGGAGGACTGGGCCTCCCAGGACCCAGTTCAGGGTGGCAAACCTGAGCCAGCCCCCACACGGAAGCTCAGGGCTGTACCTCAGCAAACCACCCCCCACTTCCAGAAGCATCGCTCCGCAGTCTTCTCCATCAGCCTTTGCTGAAAGCCTGGAGATGATCCTGCCCACATGTACGCCAGAGCTGTCTGAGTTATTTAAGGACACAAGGATTTTCTTGCTGCATTCCCGCGTCACGTGGCTCACCAATGCAGGCCGGTGTGTGCCTGCCGCGGCGCCCACCGCCCCGGCTGCTTCCGGAGGCTGGGGTACAGCGAGGTGGCACCCCCGGCACTGGCTCCTGGCTTTGCCATGGGGATGGGTGACCCATTGGCTGGTTTCCTAGGAACCAGCCCCTTTGGCAGCCTGGCTCCCAGGAAAGCTCGGTACTGTGCCATGGCCACACCATCATCCCGCGTCAGCGTGGCCTTGTGGGGCCTGTCAGTGGTGGGGATGGGGCACAGGCTGTGCTATAGATAACCCCAGCGCCAGGCAGAGCTGCCGTGCTCCAGAGGGTGACAGCTGATGAGTCGTGGTGGCATCCCATGATCTCAGCTGGATTTTCGGCTGCCCGAGGCTGGACAGGTGCTAAATTTAGCCTGTCCTGTTGCTGTGGGTGGCTTGGTGCTTGCTGGTGGTGCCTCCTGGGGAAGCCAGGAGGAGGGGAGGGAAGTCCTTCCCCCAGTGAGGCTGGGGCACCCCTCTCCTGCATGGCTTCTGCAGCCCAGTTCGTGGTGGTTAGACTGGGCTGGCACCAGCAGAGAGCCGGGCTTGCAGTGGTGAGCGTCACCCCGTGCTCTTGGGCATCATCCAAAGGGACCTGGGTGGTTTAACCCAGGGAGCAGCCGGTGGGGGGACGGGGTGTAGCTGTTGGGATGCTTTGGGGTGTCAGCCCCATCTGATGGCGTGTCCCCTCTTCTCCCCTCAGGCCTTGTGCGGCTGCACAGTGAACATTCCCACCATCGACGGAAGGGTGATCCCACTTCCCTGCAACGACATCATCAAGCCGGGGACAGTGAAGAGACTGCGTGGGGAGGGTCTGCCCTTCCCCAAGGCCCCCAGCCAGCGAGGAGACTTGATCGTGGAGTTCAAAATCCGCTTCCCAGACAGAATAGCTCCCCAGACGAGACAGATCCTCAAGCAGCACCTCCCATGCTCCTAGAGCCCTGGGACTCTCCTCCAAAGCAGCAATACTCCAAACGCATGTGCCACAGCACCTGGCCTGCACAGAGCCAAGGTGTCACAGCACTTTTAAATGCAAAAAAAAAAGACAACCACCCCTCACACTACTTTCCCTCCCCAAAAAACCCACCCGACCCACCCCCCATCCATTCTTCTTTGCCAGTTTTCTACTCCAACAATGGGGAGTCTCCTGTCTGCCACAGGCTGCCAGACTTTTTCTTTCTCCCCAGAGGTCCAGCTTTCCTGCCTCGCACGAGCGAGAGCCGTGGGCCCTTTGCCCCGGGAGGTGCGTCGCGTCGTGGGTTTTTTATGTCACCTGCTTTTCAAGCCACTCTTTCCACAAGAGGCTGGACTTGTCGGGGTCCAGCGCAGTGTAAATAGGACTCCGCAGGATCTGGCGTCCCCGCTGCTGGTTTTTCTCTTCCCCTCTTTGATACTTGCTGCTGTTTGGGGTCCCGGCTGTCCCGCGGTGCCAATTACTCCTGCCCGCGGTGGCCCCCCCAGTAGCCGGACTATTTCTCACCTGGGACCACGGTACCGAGTCCGGCCGTGGCCCACTCTCCTGTGCCAAGCCTACACCGAGCCTCGGCAGTGCCAAACAACGGAGCATGTGGGGATGGTCCATCCAACCTCCTGCCCCTGCCTGGGGATGTCACCGGTGCTCGTGGGCACAGCCTGCCTGCACCTGCTGCCCACAGGGCCCCAGCCAGCAGGAGGAGGGGGGAAAGCCCAGGGTGGAGCTTTCTTTTTTCAGATGTGTTGAGTTTGCATTGCTGCTTTTATTTTTTAAATACATATATATAGAGCTCATTAGATAAACTTCGTAAAGGTTTTTCTCTGCCTGTTTTGGGGATCCTGGCCTGACGCACCCAGGCTTTTTTGCAAGGGGGATGATTCAGCCACACGAACAGCAACCCCCCAGAGGGGGAGTGTGTGTGCGTGTGGCACTAATCTGGGTGCAAAAGCAGAGCCAAGTGTGAGCAGAGTTGTGGGTTTTACTAGTGTTTCAGGTCAACCTTAGGGATTCTAATAAGAAGAGAGAGGCGTGTGTATATATTTTTCTACAGGGACAATTCATTCAGGAGGTGTTTCTGGACATCAGGGCGGAGCTGGGAGGTGCATGAGGCAATCTGCTTGGTGGCTCCATTTTCAAATACTGTATTTTTTTAAAACCTTTGGATTTCCATCAGGAGAATTTTTATATTTCTTAACCTTTCTCTGCCCACTCTGCCTCATGCCAGTTTTTTTTCCCCAGAAAAGGGCTGCTATGGAGCGGGAGGCGCGTTCGACCTGGCTTTGTACAGCTCCTATTTCACCGCAGCACCGCCGAGAAAACCCCCCTGCCAAAATAATTCCCCCCACCCCGGGAATCCTTTTTTTGTTTTGTTTTGTTTTGTTTTGTGTTTTTTAAAAAAAACAAACAAACAAATTCACTGACTTGAAATGGGGTGTCCTTGGGCGGGGGGTTGTGCGGGGGGTGTCCGTGGTGTACAGCTGTACAGTGTCATCCTTCGGGGCGAGGAGACCCGTGAGGCGCTGATTTAATCAATCGCCCGCTTCGGCCGGCGAGGGGATGCCACTGGCTCCCTCCACTGGTCCCTGTGGAGTTCGACAGTAGAGAAATCTGGTGGACGCCGTGAGCGAGAAGACAGGCCAGCGCGCAGATGCAAGCTGATTTGTTTTACTCGGTTTCAACGAGACCTGAATGTTTTATAGTGGGTTTTTTGTAATTTTTTTTTTCTTTTTTTTTCTTTTTTTTTTTTTTTTTGTAATGTCAGTATTGAGAGAAATAAAGAAGTATTTTGAAAAATACACTTCCTCGAGGGTGTGTTGTGATGGGAGATGCCGGGGCTTTGTGCCAAAGTCATCACCACCGCCAGCCAGGGACCTTGAGGCTGGCAGGGAGGGGAAGAAGAAATTTGTTTGCAGGACCTTCAGGGCCTGATAACGAGGGGATGGGAACAAATACATGACCTGCTTGGTCACAGAAAGGCTGCTCCCCTTTGTACGTGGCCGTAGTAGTGCTGACCACATTGCAGGGGACAGGAGCAGGGGGTGAGAGCCTCAGTGTCCCCTCAGGGCTCTGGGTTGTGGTGACATGGGCAGTGGGAGGGTCAGTGAAGGGATCTCTTTGCTGGCTGCACGGAGGGGCTGGAGAGACAGCAGTGCCATCCCCTCTCCAAGGAGCCCTGGGACAGGGCGAGAGGCACAAGTTGCACAAGCAGCACAGCCCCTGCTGATATGTTTTGCACAATGCTCCCACGAGGATCAACACACAGGGACAGGAGATGAGACCAAAACACATGTGCCCATCTCCCAAGTCCAGTGTGTAGCTCAGAAGGGTTTGATTTTGGACAAGAATAGCCAATTAATAAAACTGTATATGCTACTTGCTATGTAACACTGCCTATTACCATTTCCATGGCTGCTATACTCCCATCACCATCACTGGGCACTGGATTTGGGGATCTGAACTCCTTTCATTGCCACATTAACAGAGGATGGGCTTTGATGAAACCAGCCAACTTTTCATGGAAAAGTTGGTGATGGAATCAAAACTGGTTTCAACCTGTGACACCACCACACACTGTCTTTCCTGCCCTGAAAGACTGTTAGGACAGATGGAGCTCAAGGTCATGGACTGAATGAACTCAAGGGACTTTTATAGGAGTGGTCCATCAACAAATGGAATGGTATCTGTGTGTGTATCACCATCACAGAGTCATAGAGTGGTTTAGGCTGGAAGGGACCTTGAAGATCATCTCTCTCCTCTGCCATGGGCAGGGACACCTTCCACTAGACCAGGTTGCTCAGAGCCCCAGCCAACCTGGCCTTGAACACTTCCAGGGATGGGGCATCCACAACTTCTCTGGGCAACCTGTACCAGTGCCTCACCACCTTCACAGTAAAGAATTTCTTCCTAATATCCAGTCTAAACCCACCCTCTTTCAGTTTGAAGCCATTACTCTTTGTCCTGTCACCACAAGCCCCTGTCAAAAACCTCTCCCTATCCTTCTTGTGGACTCCCTTCAGGTACTGGGAAGGGATCAAAAGTGATATCAAAAGACAGGAAAGGTGATGGGGTATTGGGAAGTAGGGGACGTGGCATGATGTAAATTGTATGGAGTAAATAAGTGGTGGTTTCAGCTGGAAAAGAGTTAATTTTCTTCCTAGTAGCTGGTTCCTAGTGTTTTGGATTCAGTATGAGAATAATGTTGATAACACACTGATGCTTCAGCTGTTGCTCATCAGGGCTCACTCTAAGTCAAGGAATTTCCAGTGTCTCATGCTCTGCCAGTGAGCAGGTGCACAAAAAACTGGGAGAGAGCATGGGGAGGAGAGCTGACCCAGACTGGCCAAGGGGATGTTCTGTACCATGAAACATCATTCCCAGCATATAAACTGGGGGAAGGTGACCAAGGAGCTGTGTGGTATGTAGTTGCCATCTGTGGTTAAACCACAACAGTTGTTTTTGGAGCCCAAATGGACCTGGAGAGTTGAATAACAACAGATCTGAGCAGAGCATGTTAAACCATATTTGTTATGAACATTTATTGTACTACTTTAGTAGCTGATGGTCACGAAGTTGGTTGGTTTGCACTCAGGGTGCCTGTGTGTGTTCTCACAGGCACATTATGTAGCACCTTGCTTGGTGTGAGTTCCCTATGCTGGTGTTCATCCTCCGTGGGGCCTGGGTGGGCTGTTCTTCGCAGTAGTGGCTGATAGATGTCCCTAACTGCCACATCTACACCGCCCCTGGAAGTGTCCAAAAAAACGTGCAGGTGTGGTGCTCAGGGGACATGGTTTTGTGGTGAAAACAGCAGTGTTGGGCTAACAGTTGGACTCAACAATCTTAGAGGTCTTTTCCAGCCTAAAGATTCTGTGATACTGTGATTCTATGATTCATGTCTTTTAAATTCCCCCAGAGAACCACCACTGCCGTGGGCACCTGGGCTCACTCTGGCTCATGTTCAGCCACTGTCAAACAGCACCCCCAGGTCCTTTTTCACCGAGCAGCTTTCCAGCCACTCTGCCCCCAGCATGGAGCACTGCAAGGGTTTGTTGTGACCCAAGGGCAGGACCTGGAACTTGGCCCTGCTGAACCGCACACAGTGGGCCTCAGCCCATCATATAATCAATGCAACAGAATCTCTGTTTGTGGGATGAATCTGGTACGAGCACTCAGCCCAGCCGTCCCGTCTGTATTTCGAGAGCCATCTGTTGGGAATTGTTAATTACTGCACCTTTGGCCTTTTTCCTTGGAGAGCTGATCTATGGAAGTAACATCTTCCTACATTGCCCTTCCTTCACAGAGTCATAGAAAGTCCTGGGTTGGAAAGGACCTTAAAGGTCATCTCGTTCCATCTCCCTGCCATGGGCGGGAACACCTTCCACTAGAGCAGATTGTTCAAAGCCCCTTCCAACCTAGCCATGACCACTTCCAGGGATGGGGCATCCACATCTACCCTGCCCTCTGGCCTTCCGTCTTCAGAAGCCCTCCATTCCCCCAAGCTGGTAAGAGCAGGCATCTTTTCACTGAAGAGGGAGGATATAGGAGTACCCAGTGGTTTTACCTGCAAAGACCACAGAGAGAACACAAGGATATGGGAAGGAAAACCTACCTTGACCCTAGAGGCACAGGTATGGGAATTGCAGAGGAAAGCAATCACAAATGAGGGTTCTTCCAGAAAAGTTGCTGCCCGGTCTCCAGAAGGCATTTCCCAGGCAGAGTTGAAGGGCTGATTGTGTAGGAATATAGGCTTGTATAGGAATAGAGGATCCTATGGAAAGAATGGCTGAAGCTGTGTCAGGCGAGTTTAGGTTGGATATTAGGAAAAGGTTCTTCACCCAGAGGGTGGATGGACACCGGAACAGGCTCTCCAGGGAAGAGGTCAGAGCACCAAGGCTGACAGAGTTCAAGAAGTGTTGGGACAACACTCTCAGGCACGTGGTGTGACTCGGAGTGTCCTGTGCAGGGCCAGGAGTTGAACTCAGTGATCGTGATGGATCCCATCCAACTCAGGATTTGCTGTGATTTTACAAGAAATTCTAATCCATTCCTACAAGAAGTCGGTGGAGAATCCTATGAGCAGGACTAGAGGAGCCCTGCCTCTGTTCAAGAGGAATAGAGGACAAATGTGTTTAGCAGACCATTCCAATGGCCTGGAATATCAGACCTACAGGAGCATAAGGCTCTAGCAGGTAGTGGTGCATAGTGCACCCTAATGCCAACAAGCTAAACAGGGAAGAACCCACTCCTATTTCTGGAGGGACAAAGGAACTTTTCATGTTCCCATGGTCTTCCAGTGAGCAGGTGCACACGATGCTGGAAGGGAGAAGGGCTAGGAGAGCTGACCCGAACTGGCCAAAGGGATATTCCATACCACAGAACACCAACCATGCCCAGTACATAAACTGGGGGAGAGTGGGGTGTGAATGAGCAGCTGTGTGAGAAGTGGTTGCCAGCTGGGTTTAAACCTCAGCAGGAGGGGAAGCCCTTGAAGTAGGAACACCCATGAGGAAAGGAAGCCCACGGGGCAGGAAATGTCAATAGGGAGATCTCCCTTCCCAGAGTGGATGGACTGTGGCCACTGTAAGGTCTCATGGTCCCCATGGGGCCTGACTGCGGTAGGACACATGGCTCTGGGGCCCCAGGCAGAACCCAGGGGGCACAGGGAGATGCCAGTCATGGCGGCAAAGAAAGGGGTGCCCTCAGCTGCCCCCTCATTAATCCCACAACAGCCAGGGCAAGTCTGAGCCAACAGCCTCTTCCTCCCTCCAGCACGTCTGGGGACTGCCCAGCAAGGAGCTGGGATGAGGGGAGAGTGCTCCAGAAAGGCTCTTGCCAGGGGTCTCTGCTGAAGTGGTGGGCATCTGGAAAGGGGCACAGGCTGGGGACAAACTCTGTCCTCGATACCAACAGCCCTCCTGGGGCTGCTGGGGTTCACAGGGAAGGGTGGCCAAGCCAAGCTCCCTGGCTGCTCTAAGTGCTGGTCTGGAGGACACCCTCAGCCTCCCAGCAGGGTTACACAGCACAGGGGCAGATGCTCTCGGAACTCCTGCGGGTGCTGTTCGAATCAGGAGCCATGTCCCACAAGTGGCAGGGAAGAAAGATGAGGTTTTCCAGCCCTCTTGCTGGATTAAATTAGTGTTTGTAATTAGGAGAGGTGCTAGGGAAGATTTGGGCTGCCAGGAGCTGGGGCACTCACCCAGCATCCCATGTAATCCCTGCCCCAGCCTCCACAGCAGACAGAGTCCAGGATCCATCTTCCCCTTGACTTGCTGGATGGTGATGTCCCTACACTGGCAGGGAGATCTCCACCCCTTGGTCAGGCTGAGAAAGGCTTTAGGAAGTCATGGAGAGCTCCTGTCAGAGAATCCCTTCCCACGTGGCCAAAAGCTGATGGCTTATTTTCCCTGGGTGGGGCAGCTGGAGCTGCCTCTCTCAGGACAGGACAGCATTTGTGTCCCTGCAGAGCTTGGAGAGGATAAACAGCCCTGGGTGACAGTTCCCGGTGATATTTAACCCAAAACCGGAGTGGGGCAGGCGAAGCACCAGCCCTCCCATCCTTAACCGCCGCTGCCACAGGCTTTCCCGGCAGGAGCAATCTCCCCGACAGAGGTGGTGTGAGGACAGGGAGAGCAGTGCCGCCAGACAGCTCCCAAGTAGGACAGCGCACCTGAGCTGCCCGCCCGCCCTCCCCGGGGCCGGTGTCGGTGCCGCCTCCTACCCCCGCAGGAGGTTGAGCTATTTAAACACAGCGCTCCCAATTTCAGTGTTTATTCCCACTGCTATGAAAGCCCCCGCTCATCCTTCTGCCGGTAAATCCCTCCCCCCTTAAATGGAGCCGGTTTGATGGAGCCCTGCAAGATCTGACAGGCTTTGGGGCAGAAACCCCACAGCTCAGCCCCACACAACTCCTGCCCTCCCCATCGTGGCTCAGCCCCAAGGGCCCAGGGATACGTTCTGCCACCCGAACTGCATTTTACCCTTTTTGCAGAAACCCTCAGCTCCTGCAGCCCCTAAAAGCCAACAGTACTCAGCTGCTCTGTGTATCCCACAGCCACTGCCTCAAGACAGGGCCCCCCACCCCCGTCAAGCCAAGGGCTGGGCTGTACTCCAGACCCAGGGCTTCCTGACGTAAAACCAAATACATAAGTGCACATTCTTCAGTTCAGAGAAGAGAAAATAAACCAAGCAAGGCAGAAGAGGGGGAAAGGAAGAAAAACCATGATCAGAAGCCATCGATTGGGTCTGGGACACCACGCAAGGCCAGCTGATCTTCCAAGACCATTGAGACACATGGAATGTGCTGAGCATCCCCTCTCCCCTAACCACAGTGGTGTCACACTGCACTGCACACACCAGAGGCAGCCCAAGTGACCCTTGTGCCTGGAAGAGATGGGGATTGCTGGAGAGGTCCTTTGCTGCAGAGCCAAAGCAGGAGGAGATCTGACAGCTCATGGCCAGACTTAGAGAAGCAACACCAGGTACCTGCTTGTCAGGCTCTTATCTGGCACTTCCCACCAGGCCAGGGCAGGGCAGAGACCCTGCCAAAGCCATTTCTCCCCTTAGTAGAGCTAGGAGGAGTTACACATGAACAGCAGCCCTGATCACAGCAGGAAAGCACATGTACAGATGGACTCCACCAGAGCAAGGAGTGCTCAGACAGCACCAGAGACACAGGCTTAGACAGTGCCAGCACCACACAAAGGAACTGCTGGGGCCTGGCTAGAGTTTTGTGGGATTTTTATTAATTTTTTTTTATTATTTTTCGTGGGGTTTTATTTTTTTAATACAGGCTAGCGTTGTACCCTTTTGCTAAAGCTGCTGATTCTGCCACATAAACTAGAACAGAAATTTCTCAGAAATTAAGTCAGTTCCCCTTCCTTGTTAATTCACTGTCTGCCTCCCAACTGAACACCACTCTGGATTTGTGTTTGCAGAAAACATCCCCTGTACAAAGTCTGACGTGCAGCTACACTGTTCTGACCGAGGAATGAAGAAGCCAAGAGTCCACTGAACATTGGATTTTTCCCTGTACAACGTGGCCTGGTGTGGAGTTTGGTCCACCGAGGACAGCGAGTTAACCGTAGAGATCGTCGTCATTGTCTTCGCTGTACACGTTGCCCCCGCTGCCACCTCCCGTGCCTTGGCTCGGACCGGCGCCGCCCTGGTTGCCTGAGGGGAACCTGTGTGCAGCAGAGCAGGAGGGGAGAGAAGAGACGCTGTTCAAAAGCCTCCTCGCAGCTCAGCACCATCCCCTCCCTCCGCACCAACCCCTGCTGACGCGTAGGACAGGCAGGAGGAATGGGACGAAGCCTTAGGGCAGGTCAAAGGGCTCACAGCTGCTGGCTGTTGCTTGTGTTACAGGAGAAAGGTTGTTGGACTTGAGGAGCACTAACAGGGCAGCTACAACTGACCTGCAGCACAGCCTACACTCACCATGCTGTGGGGAACAGGAATGTGTGCTGTACACACTGGGGAGAACAGGAACTCCGAGTGGAAAAGGGGATTGTTGCCCAGAACCCATTAGAAAGCTGCCTAGGTGCCACCCGCCCCTCACACCCCACAGGTACCTGAAGCTGCCAAAGCCACGGCTCTGCTGTAGGGTCTGTGCAAACATCTCGTATTTCCTGATGTCATTGTCACTGACAGAGCGGCGAGCAAAGCGCATGGCCTCCTCAAAGTGATCCCTACGGATCTCGGGGACCGGGTCATCCTCCTCCACCTCCTACAGCAGGACAGAGGGACCAGGTGAATCGTGTGCCCGAAGGCCATCCAGAGCCTCCCTCCAGGCCAGGATGCTCCAATACTACCCCCATGGCAGGGGCTGGAGAGGCAGGCATGAGTCAGGGCTGCAGCAGGTGCCTCCTGTGAGCAAGTGCTGACCACGAGGCCCCTGAGCAGGGTCCTCAACCTCCCAGAAGATGAGAAGGAAGTGTTCCAGCTCTGTACTCCGTGCAGGAGCCTGCTCATCCCCGAGGATGCCAGAGGAATACGTGAGCCCCACTCACCATGGCAGAGGGGTTGGTCTGCCGCTCACGCTCTCGCCGAATCTCGCTCTCGATGGATTCACGGATGGCCAGTTTGCAGGCACGCTGGCAAATCTCTGTCAGGTCAGCCCCCGAAAAGCCATTGGTCATCTTAGCCAGGAAATCCAGGTCGACATCCTGGTGAAAAACACAAAAGCAAGAGAGGCCTTTCCTTAACACCTCACATCCTCAGGTGACAGAGAGGTGTCTTCAGATCCGAAGGTGCTGCCTTAACTATGGACAATTTTGGAAAAATCAGCTGATAAGATTCTTGGTTTTGGGAAAACGTAACCACACATGAAAGCAGGCTATGCTTCTCACACCCACCAGGAATCCACAAGGTGGCTGTAAATGCCTCTGCACTTGCAGATTTAGGATATGATTTGCTCAGGTCTCAGCATGAGGAGTTAAACAAAACACCATCAGACTGGAAATAGAGATGGGGTGCAGGCAGACCAAGACAACTGAGCTCTCCTCCTCCCACTCAGCTGAGAGGGTAGTACAGCAACCTCCTTTGAAACTTTCCTTCCCAACAACCCCTAAAAAGGTAAGCTGGGCACAAAAAGGCTTGGGCTCTTACTTCATGCCTGCTTTTCTCTGAATAACTCTCAGCTGCATTATTCCTTCTCCCCAGGCAAGGGACACAGCTCTTGCCTATGGCAGGGTTCAACAACAGCTCACTGCAATGGTTCCTCTTCAATTTCAATTTCCCCACCCTGTGTTCTACAGGATTTTTTTTTTTCAAGTACCAGAAACTTTTCCATCTCACCATAACAGGCTTTTCTGATCTTGCACCGTGAGCAGAACCCCACTACGTGTGGAGACCTGCTGTGGTTGCACACCAGCACTTAGCTTTGCTGATACCTAGGCTCCGAGCTCAAGCTTCTTCTTCCACCCTACCACATGGATCAGCCTCCAGGCCCCTGTGCTGTCCCCAGCCTGTGAGGAACACGAGCAGCATGCAGCAAACCCAAGCCAGACGCAGTCAGGGCACAGATCCTACCTTGGCAACTGGTGATTTCCTCAGGTTGGCTTTAAGAATTGCAACCCGGGACTTCTCATCAGGCAGGGGGATGTAGATGAGCTGATCCAGGCGGCCGGGGCGCAGGATGGCCGGGTCAATGATGTCTGGCCTGTTGGTGGCACCGATGATGAAGACATTTTTCTTGGTGGACATGCCATCCATCTCCGTCAGGATCTGGTTGATGACACGGTCTGCGGCACCGCCGCCATCGCCGATGTTCCCACCTCGGGCCTTGGCGATGGAGTCCAGCTCATCAAAGAACAGCACACAAGGGGCTGCTTGGCGAGCCTGCAGAAAGCAATGGGAGCCATTATTCTCTGCTAATACCTCTCAAAAAGGGGCACGCCGACTCCACACTAAGCCTTCTCTACCATTAACACAGTTCAGAGGAGCACCAGAGCACTGCTGCCACAAGGAGAGCTTGGAAGAGCTGCTTCAGAGTAGTTCCCTGCCACACAAACCCTCCATTAAATTCTCCTGAACAAGCTGAATTTTGCCAAAGTGGGAGAACTGTGAACCAGGCAGAAGAGTACAAACTCCAGTGACTAGAGGGAAAACTGGAGCCATTTTGCTGGAGTAGAACTCTTCCTGCAAGACCTGAGGATGTCAACTGGTTATTCAGGCACGCAAGCAGGTGAGATATATCCAATGGAAGGGGGAAGTCCAATCGTTGTCTTCAGCTACCTAATGCGTAGTTACTGGGAAAGGGAGCTGGATCTTTCTTCACAGTGTGCAGTGAGAGGAGGAGAAACCACAGCCACAAAGAAAATCCCAGTGAGAAATACGGAAAAAAATTGTTCACAATGAGAGCGCTTTAACACCAGCACACAGGTCCAGGGAGGTTAGGGATTCTTCAACCTTCTCTCAGGCCAAGTGGGAAAAACACTGAAGACACAAAAAAAACCCAGGCCAGTAAGACAGATGTGGTGGGGACAAAGTTCTGAGGGAACCTCAGCACAAACACGGCATGGGGAGTAGAAGAAACACTTTACCTTGTCAAAGATCTCGCGCACGTTGGCTTCAGACTCGCCAAACCACATGGTGAGCAATTCCGGCCCCTTGATGGAAATGAAGTTTGCCTGGCATTCATTGGCAATGGCTTTGGCCAGCAGCGTCTTACCACAACCAGGTGGCCCATAGAAGAGAACCCCTTTTGATGGGGTCATGCCAAATTTGAGGAACTTGTCTGGGTGTTCCACAGGATACTGAAGGAAAACAAACCAAGAAACCTCTTGTGATGAGCCAGAACAGGCCTGTACCTTGTAAGAACAGAATACTTTGGGTGGGAAGGGACAGTCCAAATCCACTGCCATGAGCAAGAACACCTTTCTCTGATTCAGTTTGGGTTCTCTGCCTACCAGAAACACTACCTGAGATGTCTGTTGAGTTAAACACAAGAAATTGCCTGGTGCCATTGCAGTTTTTAAGTGGACACCGGTCCATTTTTTCAAAAGCACCATGGCTAAGTTGGAAAGCTGCCCTAAATAACCCCTTTACCTCTAGGAACTAAGTACCAGTTCAGGTAGTTTTCCAGCACACTTAACCTCAGTTTCACTCTGCCCTGTAGAAGCAAAAGGGAACAGCTCATTACCTAACCTATTTGCTCTGCTCTCCAGAGACAGGTAAGGTGTCTGATGTGAGCCTTTATCCTCAGCAATGAGGTCAGACACAGACAGGTGATGATTTTAACATCAGAAAATTAGACTGAAAATTTAGATTCTTTTATTCACAGACAGGATGTTTCTACAGTGCCAACTGAAAGCAAGAATGTATCAAACCAAATCATGCCCATACAGACACCTGGAGCTTCCACAGATCACTCATGACTTTTTGTCCCAGCCTTTCCCTTTGTAGAGGGCTTTGCAATTACTTCTCACCTGTCCCTGTGCTAAGGCTGATGGGGAGCCCTTCAAAGGCTCTCTGTAGGAGCATCTTCATCCACTGCCTGGCAGATAAAGCCACCATGTGAGATGATTCTCAGCAGTGGTCCCACTCCTGGTCTCCACTTAAGAGAAGCAGAACTGTGGCTTTCTGTATGTTGCACAACACCCACCCAAAATGTCACTGTAGACTCAGCTCAGGGAAGCCTGATGCTGCTCCCAGCACCTTCCTCTCCAAGTTCACTAAGATGGAACAGCATGGTATTTATAGTCCACTACAAGCAGATACCATAAAGCCCCTGCATTTACCGTGTTTGCAGCCCAAACAGGAAAATGAAGACATTCTGAATTTTATTATCATAATTATTTTTCAAGCTGGCTAAGCAAAAAATCTTTCATAAAGCCTTACCTGTACAAGCTCCTGGAGTTCTCTCTTTACATCTTCTAGACCACCAATATCTTCCCAGGTAACTTGTGGCACCTCCACCACAGTCTCCCGAAGAGCAGAAGGGTTGCTCTGGCTCAGAGCCCACTGTCAATACAACAAATAGCATTATATAAATTCTAGCATGTAATGTTCTACTTGCTTCAGAGAAGCAATTGCACCCAGAAGAAAGAGGGGCACTCCTGCATTACCCTGAAGTCATCCATGGTCACAGCCAGCGAGTTCATCACTTCAGCATCGATGGTTTCATCTTCCAAGTCTATGAGATCCATCTTCTTTCTGATAGCCTGAAGAGCAGCTTCTGAGCAAAGAGCAGCCAAGTCAGCACCAACATGGCCATGGGTCTCGTTTGCCACCTGAAAGCAGAGCACTGACTATGACTCACAGGGATACACGCAAGGTCAACACTGGGAGGTGCAGAGCTCTGGATGTAGGACAGCAACACCAGGGCTTTCCTGCGGATCCAAGTGCTACCACATGTTTAACAGGCAAAGACACTGCTGTTCCACTGCCTACCAGAGATCAAAACTGCATCTGGAATTCAGATGGTGTGCAGAAAGATAACCCTGAGGACTGCAGTTCTTCATTCAGGACAGAGATGACAGGCACCATCCAACTTACAGATGGTGTCCAGTTGTACCACAGTGCTCATCCAGCTGTGTGGGAGCTGTTTCAAGCCTGCTGCCCTTTTAAATAGAACACCACAGCAAACAAACCCAGGAGGACAATGGCAAGGCACTTCCAGATTGGAATGATACATATTTGTTTCACTTAGCCACGCCATTCTTCACTGATACACCAGCCAGAAGGAATCCCAGAGGTCACACATTCATTGCAGTTTCACGCTGCCCTAATCGAGCAACTACATATATCTGGTCAAGTCTTAACAACTCTCCCACTACAAAACAAGAGCACCAGGAATGAGACAAGCTTTCCTAATAGCACACTACTCACCTGTTCCAGATCCACATCATCAGCCAGTTTCATATTTTTCGTGTGGATCTGCAGGATCTCCAGGCGCCCAGTGGCATCTGGGATACCAATATCCACCTCTCTGTCAAAGCGACCTGGGGAGTACAAACACTTGTTGAGCTTTTGATTCTGCACAGTAGAGGAGCTGAGGTTGCTGCCTTCTCTGACTGAACAACATGATGACATGCCACAAACAACTTCTGAGACTGCCAGAGCTTTGCATTTCTCTGCAGCATCTAACAGCACAGTAGCAGAGACAGGTCAGAGGAGAAGGAAAGACTTTAGCCATTTGGGAAGTGAGACTACTGTATTAGCTAGTGTTCAGGATTATATGACACATAGCATTGCTCGTTTAGTAATTTTTTCTAAGTTTCACTTTTAGGAAATTATGCTTCCCCAAACCAAGATACCATGACAAATTTTTGTTTATTTCTACCTTTGTGCCTTTATCACAAGAGGTCACAATTACTGAGAGATTTAATTTTTCAGAACTTTCACAGCAGTACCCAAGCAATCAAACACATGAAACCAGAGAGGTAGGAAACCAGGGTATCACCACAATATTAACTTAGTTAGGTATGTACACCTGTATTTTTCCTCTAGTCATGGCTGTGCTTCCAAATGGCTCACTACATATTTAAGAGGCCATTTGCCCCTACACACCTGACAGACTCTACCAAGTGGTCACACACCAGACGTTCATTCCCAATGCACTGTTTTGAACACCTGAATCTCAGAATCTACTGTATTTCTCATTAATAAAAGACAGAGAAATAGATCATTCAGAGCTTTCTGCAGTCTAAGGCATGAGCATCCCCTCCGGCATTTACTCCTTAAGCGTGTCCTGAAATAGCTTCACCTAAGAGAGGCTAGCACACTTTTCCACTTCAAAGTATTATTTCTACAAGCTCTCACCTAATGTGGCACAGAAAACGGCACCAAAGGCCGGAAGCCCAGAAATTAATTCCTAGCAAGCAGCTGGAGACAGGGCAGTAGTTTATGTAACACACAGGAAGTGTTAAGCATTAATTTCTGCTCAATCCTCCCGGGGCCCCTGAGGCATGGCCTGCAACAAAGTATGTGACACACAAGAAGAGGTGTGCTACCGAATCTCCTGAGCGCTGGGTCGATGCTGTTGGGTCTGTTGGTGGCTGCCATCACGATCACGTGTGCTCTCTGCTTCAGCCCGTCCATGAGGGTCAGCAGCTGAGACACGATGCGACGTTCCACCTCTCCGTGTGTCTGTGCAGAGAGAAAGCAGTGGTTACACCAACAGCTCTACAAGGAGCAGGGGAGCCAGCACTGCGCCAGGGCATGCAGATACAACATGATGGTAACAAACATCAAGAACTGTATAGGGTCCTTCTCACTCCCAACCCAACTGCTTTACCCCGTAGTCAAACGCAGAGATTTGTGCCAGCTGCTACCAAAAAGGACATGCTCTCTTTACCTTCTCTCTTTTAGGAGCAATGGCATCCAGTTCATCAATGAAGATGATGGCGGGAGCGTTCTTCTCTGCTTCCTCAAAGGCTTTCCTCAGGTTGCTCTCAGACTCACCAGCCAGCTTGCTCATTATCTCGGGACCTAAAAAAATAGCAACATTGTGGCAACGAGAAGAGAGGCAGTTAGCCCCAAAAACAGGCAGCTGAATTTTTTTAGTACAACGACCACATGGAACAATCTATATTTCAAGCCAAAGCAAATACTATCAATCAAGTTCACTAAATCTGCAGCTGAAAGGCAAGACCAGCATGCAGAATTACTTTCTATCATTATTTTGGTGTTTTCAGTTTAATCTAAGAGAATGCAGCACTAGTCAATGAGCTACCTTTAGCTGCCTCTTTCCTTACCCTATTTCACACCTGGTGAGCTTCTCTGTAATGTGCCACCACACACAGTTAATGCCAGTCCTAGCTTGCAAGAGAAGCAATCAAATTATATGGTGATGAATTATCAGGGTAGGGAGGGAAAAAGCTCTGTGAAGCCACCTTTAGCTTATGTTACACAGATACACATTTACCTTTGTATGATCCTATAAATGAGTTTAAAAAATTAAATCAAACAGACACGAACAAACAAAACCACAATCCCCATCTCCTCTCAAAGGTTAAATAAAAAACAGTGTGCAAGCACATCGATCTCAAAAGGAAAGACAGCATTCCTCTGACATCTGCAATTGCTGAACCCTAATGAAAGTTTACAGATTTTTGCATCATGCTGATGGGAGTGGCAATGAACAGAAAGTATGCTTCTGAAGGACCCAAGAAAAAGAAACCTGACCCTCAGGAGCACTAAGGTTCCAAGCCACAGCACCACGGGTGTAGGCAGGTACTCTGAGTGTTTCATTACAGGTAACTCACCAGTTCATACCAGCTCTGTCTACAACACTGCCTGCAGCTCAGAGCTGGGACCAGCAGACAGAGAATGCATTGCTAACTCTGACAATGTTATTTTTATTATGCAATAGATGTACCAGTGTCTGAAGAAACGGCTGGTGCATTAGCATTCAGTGACAGCTTGCACACACTTGAGGAAGTATATGACAAGGGTGACATATGGCTGAAACAGGCCCATCTACATCCACTATCTTGAGATACAAAGCAAGCCACTTCCCTACTGCTGGTCAATGCTGTGCTGTGTTACATTCTCCTTTGCTGCTGTTGTCACGGGCCTACAAGACTGAAATCAGAGAAGAAAAGCTGCACTTCTTCAGTAAAAATGTTCAGTTATTCCAGCACTGACTAAAATAGGACAGAAAAGCAGTGCAGAAAATCCAGAATTTGGCCTTTACTAGATATCAACCAGCAGCCACCTCAGCTGCTACAGAGGAGTTATCAACAGGAGTTCTGTCAGTTGTAGCAACATCCCAAGGAATTCATTATAGCTTTCTGGAAAGTTCCTTCCAATTAATTTTACATGAAACAAAACAGGTCTTATACTTTACTTGAGGGGAAAGAAAGCCACAGCCACAGCAGCTTCTTTTCTGAATGGAACATGATGGGAGCAACAGAAACCTTGCCAGCTCTGTCCTCACCAACATAAACGGACAGACAGACTCCAAATTCCTGTGTCACACTGCAATCTTCCAAGTGTCCTGCTACAGCACAGTCAAGCTTCAGGGAAGTGCCACTACAGATGCTTCCACACAAACAGCCTTCAAGTGTCCCCAGAGGCCCACTTGAAAGAGGTAAGGAAGGATGTCAGGGAGACAATGTGGCTCTAAGCATGCCCTATTAACATCATTCTGTACCATAAGATGAATGAATGAGCACACAGCAGATCTGGGGCCAAAGCAGCCACAAAACTTACCGTTGATCAGGAAGAAGAAAGCCCCCGTTTCGTTGGCCACCGCTCGGGCAATCAGTGTTTTACCAGTGCCAGGAGGACCATACAGCAGGATCCCACGTGGAGGCTGAGGACAAAGGCCAGAGGCTTAGGTGGTGAGTATCTGAATGCTTAAGTAGCTTCACAGTGAAACTGTAAGCATTTGATAAAGCCAGTCTGAAACTGTGATGCAAACTCATGCAACAGCTGCCATCGCAGTATTGCTATCAACACCCTTATACTTTGCATAACACACAACAAAAACCTTGCCAGTAACTGGCAGCTCTGACTCAAAGCATCACTCCCTTTACAAGATGCCAGCACTTCAGTCTGTGTCCAGAACAAGTAAGCAAATACTCTTCTAACACCAGCATTAAAATAGGGGAAAAAAAAAAAAAGCCAACACAGATTACTTATTCCCCTCCCCAGTGCCTCCTAAACCCCCATCCTGGAGAGATCCACTCATCCAGCTGGTGCACACAGGGACGTACCTTCACTCCTATGGCCTTGAAGAGAGCAGGGTGTCGGAGGGGCAGCTCCACCATCTCTTTGATCTGAGCCAGCTGCTTCCGGCAGCCACCGATGTCGTCGTAGCCCACTTCATTCAGCGACTCCTCTTCATCCTACCCAGAAGGAAACACATTAAACATTTCAGTGAAAACAATAGTTCAACAACCCCTCCCAGTCTACAGAAGACAAGAATACGGATTTTCGCTTGTAGACATTTCTTGCCTGTCTTGAGATTCTCACTTTCAAGTCTTCCTAGTGTCTTCTACCATTGTTTCTTAGCTCTGTCTTCCCAGACATACAAAGGGAATTGCCTGCACGTACTCAGACTTCACTGAAGCCCACCTTCTGGAATGACAGCCTCTGCTGCCAGGTTCCCTACAGACTCTAGCACAAAACAAGCTCTGTGACCCTTTGATGGGGCTAACAGAAGTAATAAGAGACAACATCAGTATAAAATATACTTTCTCCTTAAATAGAAAGTGCTGTGTCTAACTACCTGACATGGTCTGTCTGACACACAGTTCGCAGATGCAGCATTGTCTTTTGCGACTGACTCCAATCAGCACAGAATGTTAGATCCAGACATATGGATAAGATCAACTGTAACCAATCCTTTCTTCACAGCATCCATTCATTCAGCTGTCCAAACCTACACTGGCCTCAGTTATCTGTAACATTAGGCCACACCAAAATAATAAAATAACAGTCTAGAATCTCAGAGGGGCTCAGTCCAAGCCCCACTTACTTCAAGCAGGGCTGGACCTATCAAGCACTGAAGGTCTCCAGGTTTGGAGATTCCTGCCCGCTCTGGGCCCTGCTCCAGGGCTGGGGAAAACATTTTTCCTAGGATCTACTGCCAGTGCCTCTGGTCCTGTCCCTGGGTACAGCACTCAGAAGAACCTGGTCATCTATCTCTTCCCACCAGGCAGTTGTCAGGAAGCCTGCCCTTTAGCCTTCCCTTATCCAGTCTGCATCATTCCATGACCCCAGTCCCTCCTCTGACCTCCAGCTCATCATTCTGGTTACCTTGGCTGAACTTGCTCCTATCTATCACTGCTGTGTCCTGAAGGGCCCAAATTGGATTCATGGGGTGCCCAGATGCAGCTCACAAGTGCCACAGAGATGAATACAGCTAAACACAAACCAGCACTCACTCTATTTTCAAGTAGAAAAAAGGCACCTATTCTATGAATTATGCATCTACCATAGCTCATTTCCTACTCTTAAACAGTAAGGTGACCAAGACCTGTCAGACAGGCCCTTCAGGCTGCCTTAAGGTTGCAACACTCAAGGCTAGACACCTAAAGGGACTGGGGAAACATGTTTTGTGTCTTAAAGTCATCCATTTTGGGATTTCAAATTTCTCATTCAAAAAGTACCAATTGCTTTCTTTTCACGTGGCATGAAATTTAGCAGCATTATAAGCTCTCCCTGCTATGGATCAAGGGCACACTGGAATTAAAAGAAGTACCTAAGCTTGAGGTATCCAGATACCTCCAGCATGAGGTATCTGGAAGCAGATGCAAAAGAGCTGCTGCCAAAGCATGCTTCTCATCAGCAACCCTACACCCTGCTGCCTTCAGTATATGAAGAAGGACAATGGAAGTATGTTTCTCTGACTACCTTCTGCAGCAGTTTATCTCCTGAAAACAGAGTTTCTAACCATTATGTTCAATATAGAAAATGGCAAAACAGGAACTCCAAATACTGCTGCCCTCAAACACTGCCATGGAAATAGACTTTGGACAGAGGAGATTCAGCAGGAGAACCACATGGCAGGATTCTGCTCACCTCTCGTTTGATGGGCTCTCCTTCACAATGGATCACTGTGTCTGGAGCCACTATGCAGTAAGGGCTTGGATCTGTCTCCACCACTTTGAACTCCACTGCACGCATCCCTCCACGCACCAAGAAGATGTCACCTGTAAAATCCCACACATCAGTGGCCTCCTGCAACCCACATCTCCAAAATGTTGACCCCTGTACCATCAGCAGCCCCAGAGTTCAAGGAAAGGGGTTACACAAGCAGACAGTGCTAGCATTTGTAACACTGTTCTGTGTGTTAAACTCCAGATCTGCACCTACTGTGACCACCCAAGCACTGCTTAAGTTCTCAAATTTCATCCAGTACGAAACAGCAAACAATAGAAGAGAACACCCAGCCCAAATACAAAACACAAAGGCAAGGAATCACATTTCTTTTCCATTCAGTTTCAATTTAAAATTTCTAGAACAGGCAGAAAGCCTGTTCTAGAAATAAAAATTCATTCTGAATTTATTATAACTAGTTGCTACTAGTTATAACTGTATACAGAAACAGAATAACAAATAACACTATGACTCCTGGCTAAACTGGGCTACAGACCCTGGGTAACTTCAGCTTGTGTCTGTAGTGTATTCAGACCTATTTACAGCAGAAGTGCTACGAGCATAATCCCAAAAGTGCATTTGGTTCTCTCCACACCCTCCCAGTTATTACTTAAATTACTCTGAAGAAGGGAAATTAGTCAGGGTGCAAACTGGTATACTTGTTTTGGTTTCAGCTGCGATAGAAGTAATTTTCTTCTTAGTAACTGGTAAATACAGTGCTGTGCTTTGGATTTTCTATGAGAATAACACTGATAACAAACTGATATTTCAGTTGTTGCTCAGCAGTCTTTACCCTGAACCAAGAACTTATCAGTGTCCCATGCTCTGGCGAGGACCAGGTGCACAAAAAACTGGGAGCAAGCATGGCCAGGAAAGCTGAAACGAACTGCCCAAAGGGATATTTCACACCACAGAATGCCATGCCCACTATATAAACTGGGGGGATTTCACTGGGGAACGCCAAGCACTGCTGGGGGATGGGATGGGCGTCAGTCAGCAGGTGGTCAGCAATTGTGTTGTGTAACACTTGCCTTTCTTGGTTTCATCACTACCCTTTTCCAATACAATTACTACTATAATCTTCATTATTGTTACATTTTACTTTGCTTCAATTATTAAACTGTTCTTATCCTACGAATTTTTACTTTTTTTCCTGATCTCCTCCCCATCCCGTGGCTGGGTGAGGAATGAGTGAGTGGCTGCGTGTGATACTTATTTGCCTGCTGGGGTCAAAGGAAAACATTCCTTTCTTGCACCCAACAGGAACACAAAGGGTTGAGACAAGGATAGATCCCAGCAGGCACTCATTGTATCAGTAGCTGGTGACAATGTAGATTTGCACCTGTTCTCAGGGTGTATTTTTTAACACTTTGTTGTACCTGTTCCCTGGGGTGATATTTATGGTCCTTGGGGCCTGGGCAAAGGTTATCATCGGGTTGTTCTTCGTAGTAGTGCCTTATGATACAATGGAATTGCTGGTAGGGAAGCAAATCTGGTAACTGCACTGAGCACCGCTTCTCCTTGAGTTCTTCGGGAGCCATCCACTGGGAACTACTGGTAATTGCACCTTTGCTACACCTCCTCCCTCCCTCACGATGTCTTCCTTCTCCTTCGGGCTGACTAAAGTAGCGGTTGAGAATTTGAAAGATTTTTAATATCCTTTCAAAACACCTGAAACCAAGCTAGTCCTTATCACTGAATCATGGAATATCCTGAGTTGGAAGGGATACACAGGGATCATCATGTCCAACCTCTGCCCCTGCACAGGACAGCCCCAGGAGTCACACCATGTGCCTGAGAGCATTGTCCAAACACTTCTGGCTTCTGGAATTCTGTCACGGTTGGTGCTGTGAACCAGCATGTTGCAGAATGTGCTTCAGGTCTTGTTTAAGGTTAACAGTATTTAAAACATCAGCCAGAGATGTGTTCATAGCATGGATAGTTATGAGTGGCAGGGTGTGTGGAATAGTATGGGAAAGCAACTAAGACAGTGGTTACCTCCAACAGTTTGGTGTCTCAATCCTGAATAAGTGTACAGTCCTGAAAAACTAGTAAAATATCTGGAAAAAAGTGTGCTGTCATGCTGGCAGTTTGAGAGAGACTCAGATCACTGCAGTGTGCTGGGACCTGGCCCAGGCCCATGGAACCTTGTTCAACACTATTCCATACCCTCAGAGGAAAAGGTCTTTGGATCTGACAAACCATCAGGCACTGAGGCTACTCCAGTCCCAGAGACACGGCATTGAGAGGGTGCATCACATTCCCAATCGTGCACCAGCCTCTGGAAAATCAAATGATTCAGTGGACTGTTCAGGACTACACCAAGCACAAAGGGTGGTAGGACCATCAAACACATACACACATTTAGCAAAAGCCACCTGGTGACTGGCCCTGCCCAACCAATGCTTCTGTGTACTGTAGAAGGGGATAAAGTTCCTGTAGTTCACATAAAAAATAGGATGGGGAAAACAGTCTTGGTTACTCCTGCCTCAGACAAAGGCAAGCCCATCCATGGTTCTGCTCTTCCTCAAGGACCTGGGTGCACCTGGTGGGTGATGTGGGAGGATGGGGAAGTACAATGTATGGCTCAAGGTGATTTGATTTTGAGTGAGAGTAGGAAATTAACTAAATTGTATTATGCTAATTGCTATATAATGCTGCATATTATAAATTCTATGGCAGCTATATGCACACCACCACCTTGCAGCAGCCATCTCCACCACTCCACATTTGGGGGTCTGAACCCGATTCCCCCTCTGATTACCATATTAATTGAGGATGAACTTTGAGAAAACCAGGTAAGTACTACACACACCCAAACAACTCATTAATATGCAGGCAACTCCCCAATTCCATCAAAAGGTAGCAACTTAGTTTCATGAAATTTTCTCCCAGTCCCACTTGAGCCTTTTCTGATGATCTCTCATTTTAGACAGGTAAAAAAAGCAGAGCTATTAAACTGCTCTGCCAGCCAGCAGCAGCAATAGCTCCTTCTGAAGATTAGGGAAAATTTAAATCAACACCAACAAATCTCACTCCACAGATGTCGGTCTAATCTAACCTGTGCAAGCTTCTAGAAATTCTCTGTATTCAGTCTTAGGACTAGCTCACAGTTGCTGCCATGAGGACTTCAATGACAGGCATTATTACCTTTCCTGATGGGTCTGTAGGCTTCCAGGAAGTAGGGCTTGAGATAGACCTCAAACAGATTCCCCGTGATCCCCTCTACCGTGTCATCAATTGGCAGCACGTGGATACGTTTGCCATATTTCACATCTGGGCAGGGCTGGATGCTGCAACGGAAGAAAATGCCAGTTAGCCACATCATGCTGGACTTACACCTGAGTCTGGAGAAGGCAGTGATGCCCCGTTCCAGGAAAGTACATTTAAAGACCACACCAAGTCCCGGTGAGACCTCCCACCTGCATAAGAACATTTCAATGCTGAAAATGCAAAAATCATACCACCAAGGGCTAGTCTTCACAGCACACACTTGCCTTCACTCCTCTCAGCCCTGCCCAAGACCACTGGGGAGTTTCATACTTTCTTCCTATCCTTCTGCTCTCCTGCAGCCCCACTCACTGTCCCCAAGGCATATTCACACATTACTAATGCAGCCTAGAGACCTGCAATAGTCACAAGTCACAAGAACCAGTTGCATGGGAAAGTGAGCTGGGGAAAACTCTTTGTTCCTTCTCTCTCTCACTTACTACAGAGACCAGGGTTCTTGTTGCTGACAAACCTGATTTCTGAGCAAAGGCTCTCACAGAACCAACCAGGGGTAAACACCTTTGCAGCCAGGTGTCTGTCAATCCCACTTTGTGGGGGCTGACAATTAGGTTAAAGGTTGGAGGCCCTTTCCCCCTTTTAAAATACATGCTACAGTTACTATTGTGGGGTGAAACAGCCTACTTTAGCCACAGCTCAGAGTATCAAGCAATGGCAGAAAGCTCAAACCGGCTTTGCCAGCTAAGAGAAGCCTGTGTGGAACTGTAGCTAAACACACAGCTTTTCATATGTGACTTTTGTCACATATCCCAACAGATTCTTTTACCACATGCCTTACAGAGAGGACATAGCAAAAGGGTGAAGGAAAAGACATACTATCCCAGAAGGAAAACTGTTGACAGATCACAACCAGGAAGCGATTAGCACGTATCTGGATCTTGGCAGAAATGAGGGCACAGTAAGCAGTTAAAGACTGGCAAAAAAAACTTTGAGGGCAAGAGATTTGAAAATTCCTTCACCTCACAACGAGTCAAGACAATTGTTAACACATTTGGGAGGCTGAGAACCACTACAGACGCAGTGCCGACAGAGGAGAGCACAGGCTGTCACACTAGAAGAGACTCCAACAGTAACCTCACATCAGTTTAAAGTAAGGATTCACCTCTATTTTAAATCCACAGACAGGCACAAAGCACCACTGTGTCCCAACTACACTGGTGTTTAAAAATTACATTTTTTAGTGGTAGAGAGATGGGTGGAATGGCCTAATTTCTCTCATCTGTGAAGTTTGTATGAAAAATATTTCGCATTTAAAGATTATTCCAGACACCACCTCAGAAAGTCTAGTGTCAGAAACCAGGCTCCAACTTGCCCAGAAAATGCAGAATATTCCATACTGGGACAGTGTTCAGGAGGAAGAGCTGTTAGCCCTCTCATATTTAAGACTGCATACTACCATTTTTATGTTTGGGAAATGCTCACATGCTCCCTTTCTCCCCTCTCCCATCACAGAATGGAACCTGTCCCCCGTAAGCTGAGATCCATACTTCAAAGCTTTCCTACTACTTTTAAGGTCCCTTCCAACCCAAATCATCCTGTGATTCTGCTTTCTGTAAGTGTTGCACAACAAAATCCCCGCAACGTTTTTTAAGCGTTCCTAATTTTAAAATTCTTTTCACAACAGAAACTGGAATACAAGCATTCTTGGGGGATTTTTAATCCTGCTGTATGACTGTTTCATTCTTTTTGCCACTTATCTCTAGCAAGTTTTAACTTCTTTTTGCCATAGGGCAGCTCGGATACTACGAGCACAACTACCGCGTTGCTAATTCCTTCCACAGGTAACATTGTGTCCTCACCTGATCACATCACCCAGGCGCACCCTCAGGTTGTTGCGAACAACCCTGTTCATGCGAATCTTCTCATCTGAGCAGGTATCATCTGACAGAACAATGCAGACTGCTTCTCTCCTCTTCTTCCCTTTTAGCAGGACAGTGTCTCCTCTGAACAGCTGCAGTTCATCCATTTTTGCCTGTAAACAGCGAGAGCGTCAGAACAAGCTTTTGACAAAACAGGAATTCAAGCATTTGAAGGACAGTTACCTGACTTCGGAAAACGCACCTTGGAAGTGATACACTGAATCCACAAGCACAGAGGCTCCCACTATGCTGGTGTAGAACTAATCCCGAAGCCAAAGTAAGGGCACAAGCCCAAATGAATCCCACAAATCGAGACTCAAAAAAACATTTTATCACTGAAGAGAAACAAGACAACCCTCCCTCCCCTGTGATAGCTGTAGCTTCTGACACAAACACTTGTAGAGTCATGTTGCAAAGTTACATTTCAAGTTAACAGACAGCAATGGCTTGCAAAATTACCAGATTAAATGCTTTGGCTCTACAGATGACGCACCTGGGACAGTGACACAACACTGTTGTCTTCGTTGATGGCTTCATCAACAATTAACCGATTGGGCCTGTTCTTCTGCTTCAGAATAGCAGTCGATAAGTCATCCGCTTTAGAGCTGGGAGAGAGAACACAACCCATGAGGCTCAGTGACACTGGTCCTGCCCAGCCACCCCCATTTCCTGTAAGTTTCTTTGTTGTCTTGTCTTTTAGAAATTACACTTGTTTGTAGGACAAAAAGGAACATTTTTTTTACCAGGGGCCAGCTGCAGGAGTTCAAAGGACAATGTTTTCCGTCAGTAAATATAACTACGAGCCTCAAATGGAAAGAGCTATGAAGCTATCTATGAAAAGAAGTGGCCAGTGAGATGTTGCTGACTGTAAGATGTTCTGCCTCAAAGAATTACTCAGACTCATCTGAAATCACATGTAAACACTGCCAACAAAACAAAAATTGAAGTCTGTTTGGTGTGAAATCCCAGGTAAATAGGGGAATTAAAGGACAATGATGCAGCTCTCCTGATAGGAAGAGCTGTAAGAGGTTAGCTTGCCAAGGCTTATTAGTTAAACCTAGCAAGTTAATATAAATATTCAAGTGCTCATAGAAAATGATTCTGCGTCTTTTTTTAGGATATAAGCACCTTTCCATAATACCTTCACAGGAGTCACTGCAGCTCTAGCCTATGACACCACAAAAACACAAGAGATAATCCATTCACCTTGATAAAACAGGGCAAGCAAAACACCGAGGAAAGGGAAGAGAGGCAGGTTATTAACTGTTTTCCTTCAAAATCTAATACAGCGAATAATTCACTCTAGGAAAGAAGAGGAATTTGAACCAAGTGATTTCGGAGGATACGTTCTCCAAGTATTCCAGATGTGCCAGTGTCAGAATGGAAAACTTTGCACAGTTTGACTTGATTGTGACAAAGAAAACAAAGTCTCCCTTTGCCCTAAGCAAGCAGCAAGCACTGGCAAAGAGCAGGGAGCTTTGTGGGCAATGCTGAGAGTCATACACTTTGGCTCCCTTTCGCTCCTTTAGGGATAGAATGACCAGAAAAAAAACCCCAAACTTTGAGTGGAAATGGCAGCTGGGCATCATTTGGCATGTTCACTGCATTTTTAGAAGTCCATCAGAGAGGGGTGACATACCTACGGTGTGATGTTACCCCTGCTCCTCAACACAGAGGCCTTTCCAAGACAGGCTACATGGTCTTGGCTCCTTCCTCCAGTACATAAAAGGGGAAACAATACTGAGCAAGCCTGTGGGGGCAGCCAGCTTGTTTCCAAGAGGCTATCAAGCTTCCCGTAAATCTGAGCAGCACAGGAAACATGTTGCAAATGACAGGCAACATTATTTTAAGTGAACAAAAGGGGAAGTTGCAAAACATATCTTTCCTGGATTGCCACTACTGGGAAAGTTACCTTTTTGCCCCTCTTCATTGCAGACTGAAGGAGGGAAGATATTATAGATCTAGTCTCTGAACAAAAAAAGGACACGAGAAAGGCTGCCGGATACATCCTGGAAGGAGCTTATGAATTCCATCTTCAATCTAAAATGTGATCTGGTTAGAGTCCTAAAAAGTCTGGGATTTCCAGGAAAACCAAAAGAGCAGTAAGGAAACTGAATACATTTTCAGGCCAGGTTGTGGTTAAACAGTGCATAAAACCAACAACCTACTTGTAAGGACCTTGCCTCAGAATTAGCTCCTGGCCACTGGAAACTAATTTAGCAGCAAGATTTAAAAATTTGAGGTAAGGGACACCAGGGAGACACAATACTCCTATTTGGCTTGTTCCAAGTGTGAATGTAACTCATACCCCCCTGACCATGAAATGTGGATCCAAAGGCCTTTTGATAAGAAACCGCTGCCAGATTCCAGCGACATGAGCTGTCACTGGAACCGGGTGGCTGTCCCTGGGGACACAGGGACTGCCACAAAGCCTGGAAAACAGCCTGGGACATAAGATCAAAAATAAATTGTAAAGGGACCAGGCAGCAAGTGGAAGCTTTTCAACCAAAACTGTCCACAAACCAAAAGCTGTAGGAAACTGGAAAGAAAGTTAGGACATCTCCCAATGCGCGACAGTGATGAAGAACATGGCAAGAGTCCACTTGGTTCTGCTGAATGTGAGAAAAAAGTTTTGGTATGGAAGAACTGGACCTACAGTTCCCTAAGAAGGGAGGGCTGGATCAATGTCAAGTGCACTTAAGAGCGATCGAAAAGCTTGGAGGCATTAAAAATGGAATAAAAGTCTCCAAGAAACAGCATGGAGGCATTCAAATGCGCGGGGTCAGTTTCAGTGCTCTGACCCGACAGTTCTGCTGAGATAAAAACAAAAGTTCTACAAAATTACAAGTCAGATAGGCATGATGTTATTTCTCCTGCAGATAAGGGTAAGCACTTGGACAGACAAGCACTCCCCATCTTCCATCAGTAATTTACAGTGTTGTTACCATCACCATTTACCCTTGTTGCATCTCTCTGGGGGTTGCTCCTGCTATAGCTGAAATTACAGGGCCGAACAGATCTGTGCACCTCAACCACACTCAGACAAACCCTGACATCTGTGGGAAGGGCAGCACGAACAGAAAATACCAATCAGGAAACCCTAAGGCAGGGGTTGGGGCTCTCTCCTGCCAATTTTCCTACTCCTGCTGGCAAGCTTCAGCAAAGGGTAGGGACAGACAGCTAACCTAGGTAATTTTTACAGTTCCTCAGTGAGCTTTCTATCAGAGAGAGCCTAGTGCAAACCCTCCCAATCATCTCCCTGACCCAATCCTTTTGTCAGCTCCCTCACACACCTTCCCTCTCACTCCTTTCTTTCCCTGACTCAACAAAGAGACAAACTTAACACAAACTGCAGCTTTAGAGCTGTTTTGGAATTGAAAGGAAATTCAAGCTGCCCCTAGACAAGAGGCCAGAAGAGAGGACACAGTGCTCAGCACCGTGAATGGCCCAGCTTGTACACAAAGTGCAAGACATCCATAAAACTGAAGCAAATATGTATTAGCACTAAAGGACAACCACAGTGGGTTCCCTGTTCACTTCCCTGTTCACATCCTCAGCCCGCTTCCCTCCCTCAGTAAAGCAGTTCAACAGACCCATTTGACACAGGGAAGGAGCAGAGGGACTTTCTACAACTTAGAGAATCACAGACTATCCTGAGCCAGAAGGGACCCACAAGAATCATCGAGCACAACCCTTGGCCCTGCACAGGACTCCCCCAAGAGTCACATCACATGCCCGACAGTATCATCCAAACACTTCTTGAACTCTGTCAGGCTTGGTGCTGTGACCACTGTCCTGGGGAGCCTGTTCCAGTGCTCAACCACCTGCTAGGTGAAGAATCTTTTCCTAATATCCAACCTAAACCTCTCCTGACACAACTTCACGGACTTTCATCACTCCACCGTTTCTCTCTGTGTCAGAGCTCCCCTCATTCAGCACGTAACACCCAGAGGCATCACAGGGGAGGGTATGAAGAGTCAGAGCAGAAAGTAATCAGTGATCCTCCTGAAAACGACAACCAACCTCAAAAGCCCTGCTTAAAGTAAGGAAACAAGCTGTTCCTGTAAGTCTGTGCTAAAAATAAGCAAAAAGTCACTGTCTCAGAATGATTCCAGCTGCGGAAACAAAAGTGAAAACTGCCATGCCCTCTGTGTGCTGGCCTGGCTTTTTATAACCCTCCTTATGAAATCACTTCCCAGATAGGAGAGTGTTTCCTACCACAAGCAGTTTCTTACCACCCTTAACATCTGAATTACAGACTAAACTGCCTTTCCCAGGCAGGTTTTCAAGAACAAAAAAAATTCATAAATACAGTTTTGTCCACAAGCAAGGTGCCTGAGGTATGTGGTGACTGCAGTCACTTACTGAAACGAGACAACCACGGGGTGAGTTCAGACTCGTGCTGGAGACGCCAAGTTTTCAACACTGCTTCAGACAGGCTGGCACAGGAAAACAGGAATCCCTTCAGAACCCACACTCCCTGAGCTTTTGGAATGCTTACTTGCCGTGCTAAGGCTCGGCTCAGCAAGATGGCTGCCAGCAGCAGGGACAAAAAATGGCATCTAAAAAGTAACTCCGTCCCAGCTGCAAAGTAACTTTTGCTGGTTCCTACTCAGGCGAGAAGAAGTTTGCTAACGTAGCAATCCCCTTTTAAAGACACTGTTCACCCTGCTCGGCTGCTAGCAAGGCTCTGGGAATGTCACTCCCACCATGGCCACAGAATGCCTGGCACACCTCGCTGAAACTGCCCCGGCAGGACCAAGCAGGTCCGGATTCCAGGAGTGCCAAAAGGAAAGGAAAACACACGCAAAAGGACAGGAAAGGGACCAAAAGCGCCTCTGGCAAGGCCAAAAAGTCACTTCGAGTATCCCTGCTTTGGGGAAAATTTATCTTTCGGTTCTATTTTACTCCTCTCGAGGGGCACGTGGGCTGCGAGCAGGGGCTGTTACTCATTTCTGAGGAGAGCAGAAGACGATTCTCAGCCTGGAACTCAGCAGAGCCATGAAGAGCGAGGCCGGACACCCGAGAGGAAAACACCGCCGATCGCCTCGGCCATGCCCGGCACAACATGTCGGCGTCGGCCAGCGCCAAGGCCCTCGCCAGCCCCGGCCCGGGGGCCGCGGCGAGCCCGCGGTGCCCGGGACGAGGCCGGGAAACAAAGCCCTCCGCGGTGCGGGGCCCGGCGGCCCCGGGCCCGGGCAAGGCCCTGCGGGAGGCCCGGCCTGGCCTCGCCCCCCCGCCATGACTCGACACTTCCCGGCGCGGCCCGGCCGTGGCGGTGCGGGCGGCGGGGGGCGGCCCAGCCCCGTCCTGGCGCCGCCGCCGCCCGCCTGGGGCCCGCGGGCCGCACCGGGAGAGGCGGGCGGGCCGCGCCGGGCCCAGGCCGCGGCAGGGCCTAGCCCGCGGGGAGGTGGCGGGGGCCGCACTTACTCGGATCCCGAGGCCATGGTGATGCGGGGAAGGGGACGAGGGGCGGCGGGCGGCGGGTCCGCGGGGCGGGCGGGGGGTCCGGAGGGTCGCGGGGGTCGCGGGCGGCGGGCGGCGGGTCTGGGGCGTCCGCGCTGGCTGAGCCTCAGCGCCGACTCATCGGCGGCGGGAGTCCCGCCCACGCCGCCTGCCCTGCCTAGCAACAGCCTGCGCCGGCCAATCGGAAATTCCGCCCGGCCACCACCCCGGCCAATGGGTGGTGGGGAAAGAAAAAAGGGTGAGCGCTCCGCCTTCGCCCCGCCCCCTAAGCGCCCTCTGGCCAATCGCCGCGAGCCAGGCGCCGCTCCTCGCAGCCAATCGAAGCGCGGCGTTCAGCTGAATGACAGCGCCCGGGCGGCCAAAGGCGAAGAGCCACCGACGGGAACATGCGGGCGGGAAGTCCCGCCCCCGCGCCCGCCCGCGCCCCGCGATTGGGCGGTGCCCCAGGGAAGGGCCAATGAGGAGGGGCGGGGCGCGCACGCGGAGCCGTTCCCGCCACCCGGGGCTCCCGCGGTCCTGCCCGTGGGATCGTGGAATGCCCTGGGATGGGAGGGACCCTGAAGATCATCTGGTTCCAACCGCCTGCCGTAAGCAGGGACACCTTCCACCAGATCCAGTTGCTCAGAACCCCATCCCGTCTGGCCTTGAACACTGCCAGGGATGGGGCAGCCACAGCTTCCCTGGGCAACCTGTGCCTGGGGGAAACCACCCTCACAGGGAAGAATTTATTCCCCAAACCTCATCTAACCCTGCCCTCTGTCACTTTAAAGCAGTCACCCCCCTCATCCTGTCATTCCATGTCTCTTTCAAAAGTCCCTCTCCAGATCTCTTGCAGCCCCTTGAGGGTATGGAAAGTCTCCCTGGAGCTTTCTCCAGGCTGAACAATCCAAACTCTCCCAGCCTTTCCTCGTAGGAGAGGTGATCCATCCCTTTGATCATCTTGGTGTCCTTCCTCTGGACTCACTCCAACAGGTCCGTGTCCTATCCTGTGCTAGGGACCCCAGAGCTGGATGCAGTGCTCCAGGTGGGTCTCACCAGAGCAGAGCTGAATTACCTCTATCACCCTGCTGCCCACCCTGCTTTGGATGCAGCCCAGGATATGGCCAGCTGTTTTCCCAAAGGAACTGCAGGAAAAAGCCAACCCAAAGCCCCTCTGTCCCTCCAATGCTCAGAGGCTTCAGCAGCTCCTGCCTCATGCTTCTCCTGAGCTCTGTCATGTCCTCTCTCCTCTCTCCCAACTCATCCTTTGCCAGCAGCTCCCAAACATCCCTTTTCTCTTGTGGGAGACAAGGCTTGACAAAGGCTCGGATTATGTGCCAAGGGACCTTCCTCACCCAAAATGAGCTGCACCAAGCACTGGGCAGGGGCAGGTGTTTCTTCACCCCTGATCATTTGTTACAGAGGGGCCACAGATTTGGGACACACCAGGGACACACAGGCACATGTCCAGACCCTGCTCCCATCCCTGTGAATTTCCATGTGGAATTTAGACCTCAGAGCTGCGTGCTTCAGCCAAAACCCCTTCTCTGGGCTCCAAACTGCAGCAACTGAGCAAAAGGCCAGGACACAAAGCAGAGATAGGACAGAACTCCAGGTCCCTGGAGCCTGGAGCACAGAGCTGGCACAAAGGATGAAGATATCTCTGTCCTTGATCTCCCATACACCTGGGTACAGATCCAGGCAGCGACAAGGCCATGACTGCAATGTTTCCCTCTGGAAAAACAGCACAGAAAAGCCAAAAACTAAGTAGAGCTGAGGCTTTTATAAGAAAAGATGATCTGTTTTAGTCCTTTGGGAATCAAGTTTTATCCAAGAGTAATTCTGAGTCTTGAAAGAGTGATTAAAGGCCTCATGCCAGCCCGGAGACTGACCGGGTCAGCTTGAGGTGTCCTGGGCTGCTGTCTCGAGGTAATCCTGTATGGTGCTGGCAAGAGTTTCACTGTGTGGGAACATGGCATGCTCCAGACACGAAACCAAGTACAAAGGGAGGGGCCTGAAAGAGAAGGGGACATGTCTGACTAGGAAGTTTGTTCTGCAGAGCCCCCTGCTCTCCCCCAGTCTCTGCCCTCCCCATCTGGCTCCACACAAGCTCTTCTGTGCCCTGGGGAGTCCCTGCAGAGCCAGAGCCCGTGGTCCCTCAGAGCAGCTGTGAGGAGAGCTCCTCAGACACATCTGAGGTGTGGGCTCAGGTGAGGAGCTGAGCTAAACTGTCACCACAGCCTGACACGCCATTTTTGCTGCTGGAGGTGAAATCCCACCCTTCTCTCTACACACCTTCCCTTCCCTTCCTGGTCCCCAGGAGAGCTCTGGGACAACTTCTGCCACTGAGCAGCTGCCTCCTGCTTTCGGTCCAGTTTCCACAAGGCCTGCACCAAGTAGGAGGCAGCAGCTGGGTCACCTGCAAGACATGAAGGAGGATCAGCCCTTAGCAGGGGAGGAGCAGGTCCTCAGCACTGCTGTGACCTGCAGGGTGTTGCAAAAGAAGCTTAGAAGCCAGACAAGGTGGGTGAGTGTGAGGAGAGCTGATGTAATATGGAGGAGACTGTCTTGCTGTGTCACAGGCTCTAATTAACCCCAGGGCTGGTAGCCAAGGCAGACAGATGGCATCAGCGTGCCACACCTCTCCTTGGACACAGGTTGGGATTTTCCCTGCAGGCATGTCTGCATCCGCAAAGGGAGGGAGCCACAGTCAGGACTGGGACTGGCAGGTTTGGCAGATTCTGGTGAAGCTCACACCTTTGCAGCACAGCTGGAGCACTAACAGGGGATATCACCCTGGGAACAGGACTAGCCATGCCCTGGCTAGGCTCAAGACATGTGTACTGCTCTCACAGGCTTCTGTACTGCCAGGCATGGACATGCTGCTTCCTCAGATGGAGCACAACTCCAGTTCCTCTGCTCTGGGAAAGCAGACCTGTTTGGGAGAAAGTTGGCTGTACCAGGCTGGGGGTGGGGCAGGAAGAGATATTTCTAAGCTGTCTCAGGCCATAGGTTGTTGCCAGGGTTCTGATATACTCTTCTGACAATAGTTTTAGTCTGTTTCTCCAGGGCAGTGAGCTGGCCAGGCCTCACATAACATTTCTAGTGGCCCTACTGTAGTCCTTGACACCTGAGTAAGTGTGGTCTAAAGCATAAGGACTTCCTGCTAAAGATAGCAAAGCAGGCCAGGACAAATTTGTGGAAATCCCCTCTGTTCCTCACCAAAATGAGGAAAAGGAACAGCCTCTTACCTGGAGAGATATGCAAACCATGCTGGAAATCCAGTAGGGCTTCTTTGTGCCTCCCCAGCTCCAGAAACTGTGTACCTCGCCCAATGAGAGTGAGCAACCTGATCTTCTGGAGCACCTCCACCTCTGGCGGGACATTCTCTGCCACAGAAAGACACATGCACCTGGAGACAGCATCTTCCAGGCATTCCCTCCCTAGTCCCTGCAGGCTGAGCCAGGTTAGCAGTCAGAACAAGCCAAAGATTTACTTGGGCCGCTCATCTTCCAGCTCTCCAGACAGATGGCAATGCTCAGCCCCTCTGCCAGGCTGGAAAAGGCCAAGAGGCAGCAGAGGGGGAGACTGAAGAATGCCAAGAGCTCAGAATGTTACATGGCTGTGGTGAACAGCGACCTCAGCAGCAGCCTGACCTTTGGCTGCCCATCTGCACAACTGGCACAAATCTTTTCCCTGAAATCTGTATTGGAGAAGCTTCCCAGTTCACAGCTCAGTTAACTGTTGCCTAGACAGTGAAGGAGGAGGCAGAGTTGAGGCCAAACCCTGCTCCAACGAAACCAGCCAGGCTCTTCAGAGGACTCAGCATGGCACAGAGCTCAGCACTCTGGGACAGAGGTGATGCTGGGCTCTCTACCTTGCTCCTGTACCCACTGCTGACAAGCACATGGATCCTGACCCAGCCTGGCCCCACACAGGTCCTCACCTATTGGTTCAGTGCCAGGCCCACGAAGCTGGACTCGCAGGAGATCGCTGAGGCACCTGTGGGAGGGAGCAGGAGGTTTGGAGCCACTCCTGGGCTGTCAGGAGTGTTGCCAGGCCAGCCCTGGTGCAGTGCTGTGCCCTGCCCTGGCCCTGCCAGCCAGTGCTGCCTGCTGGGGAGGCCCCTTCTCCCAGCGAGGCTTCGTCACCTGCTGAACTGCGTTACGGCCTCCTTGCTCTCGCCCAGCTTGGCCCATGCCCAGCCCTGGTGCAGGTATCCAGCTGTTCTCCAGGCAAGGCAGCACAGACTCTCCTTCTTCTGGGACAAGAGTTCCCCCGCCAGCCCTGCCCCTGGCGATGGGCACTCCGGCTGCTCCAGCCTCTCCTCCTCTCGTAACATCCGTGGGATCAGGTCAGTCGTCCGTCTGATGACCTCTTCACACACGGTTATGGCATCCTGGTGCCTCCCAGCCTGCTCCAAGGCGGATGCTGCTTCCAGGAAAACCTCTGGGATCCTGGGCAGAGTTGAGCTACCATCCAGGGGGACCTGGGGAACAAAGACAATGTCAGTGCTGCAGAACTGCAGTGCCCAGCCAGGCAGAGCAATCCCATCTGGGAACACAGGGCTGCTCTCAGCAAAGCTCAGGCCCACTCCCACAGACACTGGAGCCTGACAGAGCAGGCAGAACCTGTGAAGGACTCACAGCTCAGCAGAGTCAAGACAGCAAATCCCTACTCTGGAAGTGAAGGACATCCAAAATCAGGCTGACAGCTTTATGGGGAAGGGGAAGCTATTTCTCCAAACAGCAGTAGCAAGTGCTCTCTGGTGTGAATCCAAAGGCAGACATGCCACAAGTCAGGGAGGCCAGATGCCACTTCATTTCTTTTACATCTCAAACTAGACACCGAAACCTGGAGTCCAGGCCTTGGGATGGAGATTCAAACCTCATCTACCAAATCACCAAGGGAGCTCACCAGGGCCCCTACCTGCTGCTGGAGACCCTCCTGAAGCAGAGCCAGAAAATCCAGGTAATGTTCCACTGCATCAGCCACCCTGCAACAGGGACAGGACACATGATGGAAGGAGCAGAGGGAGCCCCAAAAGTGCCAGCAGCCAGGTGGAACCCGGATTGCCAGCCCACAGGCTTTCCATGCACCACACTCGCTCTGGTCACAACCACCCATGCTTTGAGCAGACCTACAACAGCAGTACTGAACTGGACCATTTCCAGGAGCACAGGGAAAGCTGCAGAGCCCAAACAAGCAGCATGCTGCAAGCACACCAGAGGCACTGTTACCTCCCACCCTGGAGACACCGCTGTGCCAGCAGGTACTTCACTTCAGAGGGGTGGCGATGGCGAAGGAGAGAAGTGAGTGCTGGTGTGTGGACAAGCAGCTCTGTTTGGATCAGGATATTGGGACTGGAGGAAGCAGCTGCTGGAGGTTTTTTTTCCAGAGCCTGTGAAAACAGGAACAGAGAATATGATCAACACCACACTGGTCAAATCTCATGCAGCTGCAACCACTTGTCTCTTCTGGCATCTGGAGATGCACCCAGGAGAGCACCAGTTCTGCACTTCACAAGCACAGCTACTTTTTCTCACAGCCACTTCCAGGAAGAGCCATCGGGATCACTCACACACGGATCAGGCAGGCTCCTGATCTCCACATGGTGCCAGAAGATTTGCAAGATCACCCAGATCACCTCAGGTGTTTAGTTCAAGGTGCTCTGAGCTGCCTGGAACACCATCTCCCATTACAGCCACAGACCTAGTTAGATCAGATCTCAGGTCATTCTAAGGAGAGAGATCCCTCTCCACAGCTCTGTTTGTACCTTACAGATTTCAAAAAGCTAAAGAGATAACTCATTGTCTACTGCTGTGACCTGCTCTCCCAGGCAGGTTGATACAGCTAACGCACACCCCCTCAGGCCACAGTCTGCCTGTAAAGGCCTCTTTACTATCATAAACTTTATTAAAAGACTGATACTTTCCGACCTGAGACTATAACATCTTCTCCCAAGCCACCAAGAACATGAACTGGGACACAATATCCAACTGCCAGGTGCTGAGCAGGAATTTCAGATCTCACTGGGCTTCTTCCTGCCCACAGTCTGAAAGCAGCACCATGCCTGGATTGCTGTAGCCTACTTTGGGGACCCCAAGAAAGCAGAAGCCTGCTTGAAGCTCTGTGCAGGCTCTGCTGGGCAAAAAACCAATCCAGAACTAGAGGAATCAGACAAACCTCGTAGAGCAGAGCCAGGGCCTGCAGCTCTGTATCAATCTCTCCCAGTTCACGGTACACTGCTGCCGCGTGGGACAGGGCAGAGAGGCACTGGAAGTCGACCTGGAGGGCCCGTTTCAGGTGCTGAAGGGCTGTCTGAGGCTTGCCCTGGTTGGATGGAAAGAGATGCATGTTGCAAGCATATCTTTACTACTTGGTGGGATCCAGATCCCTGCTCTGCTTCCCCAGAGATCCCCACTAAGCAAGAGCAGCACTTCAGCCAAGGGCAGCCTTCCTCAGGTTGGTTTTTGATCTTCTCTCTCGGCAGCCCTTTGTGCTCAGCCAAAATCCCTGCCTGGATTTTGCAGCCTGTCCAAGGAGGCTGGGACCATGAGGGCAACTTCTGCTCAGGGGCCCTGCAGGGGCCCAGGACCACAGAGAGGCAGTGTGGGCATCAGCCTGAGCTTTCCCACCCTACTCTGAGATGCTTTTCCCCTCCCTGCTGTCATTACCATTCGCTGGGCACAGCAGCCGAGGCAGGTGTAGATCTGAGCCAGGACTTTCTTGGAGCAGAATCCTCTTGCAGCTTCCTGAAGGAGGGAGAGGGCAGTGGGGAAGTTCCCAGCCTCCAGCTCCTGCAGCCCTAGGACAGACCCAACATCTCTGTGGCTCACCTTTCTGCCCTCCCTGGTCCCCAAACAAGTATGGTGCCCTTTTTTTTCCAGTGCCATAGGGACCTGCCTGACCCCCTCCAAACCCAGCAATGAACAGCAGGATGGTCCCAAGCTGCCATCTTTGCTTTGATGGCTTTGCAAGAGAACAAGTCACTCAATGGAAATGTCCAGCAGAAATAACAGCAGCTTCTAAGCCCAGAAACCAAAATATCTGCCTTGGCCCAGAACAAGGACAGAGGTAGGTGCTGGGCAGGTTCACCTCCACATTCATCCACAGTGACAGAGGGGAAGCACACACACAGGATCTCAGAATCTTTCCAGAACATCTGGACCACTTCCCAGCAGGATGTTTTGGGATCTTAAGACATTAATATTTATCACAACTGGTTATTTGCTTTTCTTCTAGTCCTCTTTTCAAACTTCCCTCTGAGGCTGGTCTCACATACTCACATCTGCCACCTCCCTGTTGGAAGTGCTGGTGCCACTCTAGAGCATTTTGGCTCTGGGTCTGTGGGCTGGAGCTCCTGCCCTGCCTCCTGGCAGGAAGGCCCCACATGAGCCTGAGCACAGTAAGGCAGCACTGGCTGTCCCCAGAGCTGCTGGGGTTGTCAAAACAGTGAAGGAGAGAAAACAAGTGGGACAGAATGCAGCAGTCAGATGAGATCCTTTGCCTGCTGTGACACCAGGCTACAACAGCTTTGTGCGGCTCTTGCAGCACCATAATCCGACAGGAACAACGTGCAGGAAGACAGACAGAAGAAAGGAAAATGCTCACAAGTCCCCTGCCAACCTTCTGTTTTAAGATCGCTGCAGGGCCCAGACACCTACGCAAAGTCACAGACAGGCAGCAGAGCCCTGTGACATTGTGGAGAAAGGATCAGCCGGGGTAAAAGCAGGGAAGCTCTTAGAATATGGAATGGAAAAGTTGAAACTCAGAGGCTCAGCCCAGAAACCCCCAAGGGCCAGTTTGCTTGGGAAGAGAAAGCATGATAAGGACAGGGTAAGGGGGTCCTAGGACTGGAGAGCAGTGGGAAGCTGAGTACCTTTGCCACACAAACCTTGCAGGAAGGCTGCTGCAGTGCAGAGGATCTCCTTCAAGTCCTTAGCACTCTGTACCAGAGGTAGGCAGGCCCCCTCAGCAGGGACTTGCCATGTCTTCAGCAGGGACAGGAGCTCATTCTGCCCCTCACTGCAGCGACCTCTTCCTGTGTCCTGTGAACGCGAGAGTACAGAGAGCAGGGAATGCTGCAGGGAAGCAGGAAACACTGATCCAAGGGCACAGGGAAACACTAAACCCTTTGACATTGCTCTCTGCACTGGGAAGCAATGTCCTACCACTCACTCACTTCAGATACAACCTCGTCACTGCATTGATTCCTGCCTGGCCTGGGGCAGCACCTCCCCACCTCAGAGTGGGGTTCACCTCAAGGGGCTCCTGGCAAGGCAGATCCAAGTGCTGTTGGAGTGCCTTCAGAAAGGTGGGACCCCTCAGCAGCCTACCAATCAGCAGGAAGGTTCCTCCACATCCAACTGCCCGCAGAATGTTCCCTACAGAGTCTACAAGTCCATCTGCAGCCCCATTCCAGCCTGCCCAAATCTCCTGTCTCACATACAGAGGTCCCAGGGCCCCAACAGGCAGAATATTCTGGGATCCATTAGCACACTCAGGGCCATTAGGCTATGCTGGAACACCAGGGAGAGCATTACTCATGCTGACTGGGCAGCACTGATGGTTTCAGGTGTCCAAATGCCACAACAACATTTTGCAGAGTGGGTTTCATGACAAACACAATATTTATGCTGGCTCTGCCAGCGTCTGCCCGTGTCCAATTACCTCAGCAGTGCTCAGGAGCCGGAAGAGGCCAGCAATGCTTCCCAGGCGTCCGGCTGCCAACCACCAGGCTGCCTGCAGGGCCCCCAGTCGGTGCAGAGGTGCCTGCAGCTCCTCCACTGTTACCTCCTGCAGCACCTTTTGCCACAGCTCCTCTGTGCTGAGATCCTGTCCACAGGCCCCACAAGCCTCCAGAACTGAAAAAAAAAACCAAACCAAACAGGCAAAAATACCCACAGCCATGAGACAAGTTGGACACCCTCCTGCAAGAGGGAAGAAAGCCTCAAGCAAGCATGGGCTCCTTGTAGCGAGGGAAGGAGTGGGGTTGCAGGGCTGGCCTGGCCTCAGCAGTACAGAAACCAAGCTCTCAGAGAGTGGATTTGACAGCAGCACACTCAGGAGACAACACACGGCTCAGAGCTACAACTCCAGCTCTGCTGAGTCCTCTTGAGGTCACTTGCCCTCGGTAAGTGTGTACCAACACTGCAGATCCACCTCTCACCTGCAGCCTATTTCAGTGGGTTTTCTTTGAAGCCAGCACATCATAATTAAACAAAACACTTAATTTTCTACTGTCACCAAAGCTTCGCTTGTGACTTGGCACCTTACACCTTGAAAACTCATTTCCCTTAAAACCTCTGGCCCATCCCTGCAGGGAGCAGCAGGCAGGCAGCTGCACATCATCCCTGGCCACAAGCCACCTCACCTCCAGCCCTTCCTGGTGGAGCCAGGTGTGCCTGCCCACTGCTCCCCTCCCTCTCCAGCCCTTACAGGCAGAGCCAGGCATGTCTGCTCCCACCACAGAGCACAGAGAATGCTCCCCTCGCCCTGAGGAGTCCCCATACAGAGAATCACCTCCTTACCCCTGAGGAGGCCCTGGCGTATTCCATCTGCTTGTCCCTCGATGGCAGAGTCGGATGCTCCCAAAGTGAAAAGCAGGGAGTTGTAGAGGACAGTGAGTTCCAGAGGCAGGGTAGGGAGGGCAACCGGCAGCCCTGTAGGCACAGCCAACCCAACAAGAAATTTAGCTGGTTGGGAAAAAACAACCATCCATTCCTAAGTGGCAACAACTGGCTTGGTGACAACAGAAGTGGCCTGGAAAGAATATTTTTTGTGATTGTGATTTGTGACTGTGGTGTGATTTGGGATTGTGGTGTGACTTGTGACTGTGGTGTGATTTAGCACTTGGCCACTGCCCACAGACAGCACGTGTCACCACTTCAGGTGCCAGCTGCTTTATACATCCATTTCCCAGCTATCCAGGTGCTGCAGTCCTCCAAGACTGAGACCTTTCAGCTCTCTCCAAAGAACATCAATACCCTACTCTCTTTCAATACAAATCCACCCTTTCAAACACGTTTCACACACTGTGTCTCTCTCCTTACAGTATCTCAGAATGGGTCAGGTTGGAAGAAATCACAGTGGCTCATCTAGTCCAACTTCCCTGCTCAAGCTGGGCCATCCTACAGCACACGCCACAGGACTGTGTCCAGATGCTTCTTAAATATTTCCAGTGAGGGTGACTCCACATCCACTCTGGGTAACTTGTTCCTGTGCTCAGTCACCCACACAGTAAAGAAGTTCTTCCTCATGTTCAGGTGGAACTTCCTGTGCATCAGTTCCTGCCCGTTGCCTCATGTCCTGTTGCTCAGCACCACCAAGCAGAGCCTGGCTCTGTCCTCTGACACCTCCCTTCAGATACTTATAGATATTGATGAGGTTCCCTCTCAGTTGTCTCTACTCCAGAATGAACAGGCCCAGCTCCCTCAGCCTTTCCTCATAGGACACTCCAGTCCCTTAATCATCTTTGTTGCCCTCTGCTGGACCCCCTGCAGGAGCTCCTTGTCTCTCTTCCAGTGAGGAGCCCAGAACTGGAACTCAGGCTGCCTTCCATCAGGCTCCCTCTGCACCACAGCTGTGGCAGGGAGCCCCTCCCCTGGCTTCCCACGGCAAAGACTGCTCATTTTTTTTCCAGAAAACCCAGAGCTCTGCCCAGCAAGATCAGGTGGAGGTTGGGGCTGGGCATTAACCCCTTTGCAGGCCTAGTTCAGCACAGGGCAGAGGAACTGTTTCACTCTGGTTTGCTTCCAGCACTGGGATGCTGGAGCTACATCCTAAGGGACAATGGCCATAAAATAAGACACAAGAAGTTCCAACTCACCGTGAGGAAGAATTTATTTACATCGAGGGTGGCAGAGCACTGGAACAGTCTGCCCTGCTCCAGATCAGAATGTCTCCCTCTCTGGAGACATTCCAAACCCACCTGAATGCGTTCCTATGTCACCTGCTCCAGATGACCCTGCCCGGGCAGGGAGATTGGACTGGGTGGTCTCCAAGGCCCCTTCCAATTCTGACAACTCCGTCATTCTGCGATTATCACCTTTGCAGGCCCAATTCAGCACAGGGCAGCGAGGACCGCTTCAAACCCCTCCCACCCACTTCAGAATTTTGTTTCCAGCACTGGGATGCCGGAGCAGCATCCTGGTAAACAGCAGTGTACGAGCCCCGGTGCTCCCACGCCCACACCCCCCAGGCCCGGGACAGCAACGGGAGGCGCCGGCCGGGCAGGGGCAGGGGCAGGGACAGGGCCCCACTCACCGCGGATGCTCAGGAGCAGCTCCTCGAACGCGTCTCGCTGCCGCCGCCGCAGCTCCCGCACCGCCGCCGCCCCGCCGGGCCCCGCAGCCCGCGCTGCCTGCAAGGGACTCACTCACCGCCCGCCCGGATGGGGGAACCGCACCGGCGGCGGGCCCGGGGCGCGGGGACCGGGAAAGGGAAGGAAGGGGACGTGCCGCACCGTCCAGCGCTCGGCCAGCGCCCAGCCGTGGGCGGTCCAGAACCGCAGGCAGTCCCGCTCCGTGTCCTGCCCCGGCCCCGGGGCCTCCTCGCGCCGCCGCTTCATGGCCGCCGCCATCGCCCACCGCTTTCCCGCCCTTCCCGCCGTCACCATGGCAACGGGGACGCGCGGGGCGGAGCGGGCGTCCCGCCGGGGAAGCGGCGGCCGCGGAGGGACAAAAGGCAGCCCAAGGCGAAGCCGCCGGTCACAGAGGCATTAAATATCCCGAGTTGAAAACGACCCACAGGGATCCTGGAGTCCAACTCTTAGCCTAGCGCACGACACCCCAATGACCACACCATGTGTCTGAGAGCGTTATCCAAACGCTTCTTGAAGTCTGTGAGGCTTGGCGCTGTGACCACTTCCCTGGGGAGCCTGTTCAGTGCCCAACCACCCTCTGGGTGAAGAACCTCTTCCTGATACCCAACCTAAACCTCCCCTTTAGCAAACCCTTAGGAAAAGGCTGATTCTTGGGGAATCTTAGGGGGTTGGACTCCATGATTCTTGTGGGTCCCTTCCAACCTCCGGATATTCCGTGATTCCGTAATGTCCAACCAAAAGCTCCCGTGGCACAGCTTCAGCGCGGTTCCTGTCACTGGTCCTCAGAGAGATCAACGCCTTCCCCTCCACTCCCCCTCGTGAGGAAGCTGTACACTGCATTAAGGGCACTGCGAAGGAGACCTGGGACGGGTCCCGGAGGGTCCTGCACCGGGAAGAGGGATGAAAGAAGGAGACGACACCGCCCGCCTTGGCTCTCACAGTTTTATTTGCAGACATCATCAGTTTCACAGCCGCCCAGAGACCCGTGCCACCCTCGGACAGCAAATCTCCACGCACACTTCCCCCACTCCCCACTTAATTAATTAATTAAATCATTTATTAACGGAGTGACCCCTCCCTGGGTGCCCCCCGCGGTCGGTGGTGCCGCACCCAGCACTGCTGGATGTGGGACACCCATCACAAGGGCTGCAGTTGCCGAGCGAAGGAGCGCTGCCCGCTTGCCTGTTTTGGAGGGGTTTTTGGAAGAAAAAAGGCTCTGCCTCCCAGCAGAGACTCAAGCATCGCTTCCACCTTCCAGGTGTAGCTGCTGGATGTGAATGAAAGCGTTGACAGCCAGATGTGTAGATACCCAGGAAAGTGTAGCACCACGCTGCATGCAGAGCTCCCAGGACGCTTTCCACAACTGGGTCCATCCCCTTTTATTTTTTTCCCCAAATGAGGGACTGAGGCACACAGAGGTTAATAAAAAATAAAACAATCTTGCTCCAAGCCATGTTGCATGTCGAGTCAGGGTTCAGAGGAGAGAGCAGCACCCCCCAGCCCTGTTCCCCACACACTGGCACTGCTGCTTCCCGAGGGGAAAGGGGAACATGCACACTGAGACTGGGACTGTGCCTTGGCATAAAAAAGCAGCCTGAAGTGTTGAGGGAAGAACAGAGATGGGACAGAGGAACGGGTGTGGGAATAGAGCCCTGGCCTCCCCAAAGCAGTGCCATCCCTTGGGACCATGTCAGCACCACAGATCAGAGCAGTGGGATGCTCCCAACACCCCCAACTCTTCACAGTGGTAGTGGCTTTCGGTCACCGTTTTCCAAGCAGCGCAAAAAAGACACAGTTCAATCCCTGACCTGTGCCAGGACCATGGGACACACTGTCCACCATGGGCCTGAGCCAGGGAAGTTTCCCAACAGAGCTCTCCCCTGCCAAGGAACACATGCACAATGCATGCAAAGCCCAAAGTGCAGCAGGATTGTGGAGTGCAGGATGGAAACTACTCCGCTGAGCACTCTGTCCCCTGTCATGCTCAGCCAAGGGACATAGGGACTAGAAACAAACCACTTGGAATAACTCCTCCAGGAGAGACGAGCAGGCTCCTATGACAGGAGCAGGCTCTTTGAAAGGATGTGGGGCAGAGCCTACTCCCCAGCATGCCAGGTTTCCCAAAGAGCCCTGGTTTGGACCAGCAGGCAGCTTCCTCTTCTGGTCTTAAATCAGCCCTGTCTGCTCGAGCATCAGCAGCATGCTCTGCTTCCAAGGTCGCCAAGCCCTGGACCGGCATTAACTATGTAATCCCCAGCAGGCTCAGGAGAATGGCAGACCATCAATCAGCTCGAGGGCAGCTGGGGAAGGCTGACAAAAGACTAAGAGAGTCAATGAAGGGAAGCAAGAGCATCTCCAGCCCTTGGAAAACTTGTCTTCGTGAACCTGAAATCTTTGGTGTAGCAGCCAGTCTGTCGTGGCCAAGCAGCCAGCACTCCGTGGCATCTCTGCAGTAACAGGAATGTACCTGCAGCTCTGTTACTGCAAGTTTTGTTTAGTCTCTGTTAAGTGTGTGTGCTTCAGTGACACTACAGCGCTCTGCTGTTCCCTCTGCTCTCCCTGGTGTCCTGGGAACATGAGCCCACAGCCACATGGAGGGATGAAAGAGGATGCCCAAGCACCCTGTGAGTATTCCAGCCATGAACAATGGGCATGGAAAGGCTCAGCTGCCTTGGAGTGGCCGGTGAAAGAGGAACTAGTCCCAGAGATGGGAGCCCAGGGGCCTGGGTGGCAGCGGCAGGGACGTCAGGGGCCAGTTCTACACTATCAGTGACCATAAGGATTCCTGCCAGCACAAATACACTCAGGGCAGCAAGCTCCTGACCAGGTTACAAGGTCACAAGATGACCTATTTGGGCTCCAGCCTTGGGGTTTAGCAACATGTTATCCAGACTAACTTCACATTAAATGAACACTGGGTAGCTGCTGCCTCCACCCCCTTCCTCCTCTGCATATGGATGTACCCCTCGCCCCTCAGCAGAGAGAACATATGGCCAAGGAGTCACAGTTTACAGCAAATAACCTACTCCTGAGGGTGGGATTGCCTAAACCCATCTAACTGTGGGCTGATGTGTTTCTGCAGCTTCCAGCTTCCCCCACTATGCTGCCTGTTCCCTTGCCTGTACCCCTTGCCTGTTCCTAGTATCAGTGTCATGCATCCAGGCAGTGAGGCAGCCAAGGGAGCAATGCCAGCTACAGACCAGTCCCTGGCTCAGTCAGGTGAAACTGAGCAGGACAGGCTCGCAGAGCAGGGCAAAGGAGAGGCTGACACAGGAGAGCACAGCCAGCAGCTCAGGAGCAGGTCAGGCAATGGAAACCCAAAATTAGAGCTGTTTAAGCCTTGCTGGAACTGCACCCTAACAACTGAGCAGGCATTTTGCAGGGGTAAAATACAAAACTCAACCTGCCCTAAAGAGCCATTTTCCACAGCAACTGGACACTTGGGAAAAATGGCAAAAACTCAAATGATGAGAGAGGTGACAAGACATTTTCCCTGGGACTTTCCAGGGCAGAGGAGAGGAAGAGCCTGGAGTTACACTAACAGTCTGCAGTAAGGAATTCAAACAGGGGCAGTCATGGTGCATGAGTTAAAAATTAATGAGATCAGACAAACATCAATACAAAAATCCCAGGCAAGCAGTCCTCAGCTCTTTCCAGAGGGAAAAGAGAAAAAAGGTTTCATAGCACCAAGTAATGCCACACAGTGGTTCAGGGCAGTAAGGAATCCCAGCTCCAATGAAAACTGCAGGAGGAACTCGGCTGGGATGTGGCCACATGCCATGGTGTAGTGGTTGAGATGTGGGAGGGGGAATGGAGCTAGGGAATTGGATTTTGGGGCTATCTCAAACCATGACACATGGTCACTGTCCTCTACCTGTGCCCATAAAGAAACACCATGCAGCCAAGGGCAGTTTGGGGTAGCTCACTTGTGGCATGAAGTCCCATAGAGAATGCCAAGGCCAAGAGGGAGAGAAGTACCAAACACAGGATGATGGATACAACTGGCTGCAGTGCCTAGAGCCCATAAGCCCAAGCACATACACAGACACCAGTGAATTAAACCACCTCCTTCAAGAACTGGTGCCTGCTCAGGGCTTTCAAGCAGCTGTTCCCAGGCACTGGAGCTCACACCAAGGCCACTCCTGCAGTTGGGACAGCTACTCTGGGCTCCTCTTTCCTCCTGGCCAGGCCCAATATGGGGGTGAGCCCATATTCTGTCACTACGTCCTCTCTATCTTAACCATTCACAATTAACAGCCAGCATTCAGCAGCACACACTTAGGAAGAGATGAGGAGCCTTTGCTGCTACCACCTAGCCCACAGGAACCCTGACAGGCTGAGAACACGAGTGGAGAGCTTCTTGGTCATGGACACAGTTCTCCCTGCTACCACTGCCCCAAGCTAAGCCCTCTTCAGGCTGTACAAGATAGCCCAGAGTGCTCTCCACTGCCCTTCATAGGGCTGAGAAGCACCAGGAAAACAGGAGTGAGTGTAGGGCAGGAAAGGCCTCACTACAGAGCAACTGACTGACTTTACAGAGGAGCAGCTGCCACCGAGGCCCTGGGAGCCATCTGCACATGTAATCACTTACACTTTGATTCCAGTGTGAAAACTAAACACGTGGCTGTGGGACATTCCCTCTCCTTCCCACCTTCTCTTCCCTCCTCAGCAGGCCCCATCCTATGAGTCTTTGCACAGGCAACGTGACATCCTGTTGGCCACTGAAGCCTTCCAGCTGCACAGTGGAGACAGTTGTCAGGAAAGCAGCAGCAAGATCCCCATTGGTGTTTCTCCAGAGGAGCGCTCCAGGACTCTTTGTGTCTTGGGCTCCTGCAGCAGAGTCCTCCTGCTGCCAGCAAAGGCCCAGCAAGAGCTCTGACCTCCCCTGCTGAGAAACACCCCCGCCACGAGCGAGGAACAGTTGACTCCGGTCCTTTTCTACAGCGCAGAGGCAGGGAGCAGGGGATAATCCCCGACTGCTGCCGGCAGGCACTCATTGCTGGCGGCTCATGTATCCCTCCCAGCCCGAGGGAGCCAAGGGGACAACCACAGCCTGGGCCGACGAGCAGGTCAGGATCCCCATGTCTCCGGCGCTACCTGAGCCGGAGCTGGCTGAACCAGGTGCTGACGGCACAGTCCACACGCATCACCAGGGAGATCCCCAGCAAGAGGCAGATGCTGCTCACCACGAAGCCCAGCGACTCGAAGAGGAACCTGCAGGCACAACAGAGGCAGTTAAGGAGGTCACAAGCCAGCATGCCAACAAAGTCAGGCTGCTCCCATCGCTCCAGCAGACTGATTTTCCTGACAGTGAGAGGCTAGTAGCACCCCACAACCTAAAACCTGAATTACATTTGCTGCCCAGCAGTTGCTGCTTCAACCTGGAAGGCAGGCATGCCACTGGTTTAGAGGCCACTCAGGACCTGACTCAGGTGGGATTTTGAATCCCTCAGAGGCTGAGGCCACATCCCACACCTACTATTCCAAAGGTTTGCTAGTTCAGCACTTCTGGATTTACCACTTCTGGTCTGGTCCCTACCTTTGGCTCTCTGAGCTGAATATTCTTAGCTTCCAGGTGGGCTCTGTGTGTTCTTGGAATTAAGATGAGGAGAAATTTCTAGGCTCTACCTTAAGTCCAGCTTCTGAACTTCAAGCAGGAGTTACTTAAGGACATTCCTACAACCTCTACTAGGTAAGAAGTCAGAATATCAATCACAGGGTCTCTTCCAACCTTCCTGTCTAGGAACTCCAGTTCATGTCACAGATATGAGCCTTACCCATCATCAGAGAAACTCCTGGGACTTACTTGGGGGCAAAGACCTTCCAGACCATGAGGTGCCTCCTGAGGATCATAGCTGCACAAACACAGGCCAGAAGCTGTGAGGAAGATCAGGAAAAACAAGTTACAAGTGACTCTGGAAAGATCTCCTGGGGCACTAGGCTCACATCCAAAGGTGGTACCTGAGAGGCTGGTGCAGCGCACACCAGTTACGAGCGTCCCAAACAGGACTCCCTTCTATGTCCTCAAATCAAGAAACATGAGCAGCCTGGGGTACAGGCAGGCCCTCGTGGGGACAGGCTGGGGCAGCACAGGGGAGGACTCACACCGTGCCTAACTTGACCTGCTGTTTCACTAAGAGGTGCACTCCTGCTCTCCTGCTGCAGGGCCTGTCCCCTCCCTTGCACTGCCTCTGGTCTGACCACATAAAAAAATGATCTGAAAGGATAAACCCCAGAAAGCTATTTGCTCCTTTCACAGGATTAATTTTCTGGTGTTTAGCTCCCAGTATCACCACAGCACATATGAAAACCAGAGCTGGAGTGAGATAGGGATGGTCAGAAAGAGGGGGAGCAGGATTACAGCCCTGCAGTTCCTGAACAACCGTTCCCACTCTGGACAGATGGGTATGAAAAGCAGCCTAATCCATACAGTGGCTTCCATCTGCAACCAGATGTATCACCCCTGCACTTGTCTGTGTCCTGGCTGACCCCTTTCTCTCATCAGAGTGACCCACAGTTCTCACAGCACACCAATTGCCTCCTAGACAGCCTCTCCCACAGCCACCCTGCCTCTGTCCTTACCTGTGTCCCAAGCACAAAGAGGTACTTCAGCCCCAGCTGCAACAGTGCAACAGAGAACTTCTCTGGAGATTCCCGCAGCCTCATCTCCATCATGTGCTCCTCCACCTCCTGCAGCTCCTCACGTGACTCCTTCTTGGGCTTCTTCCTCTGTGAGTTGGGCATCTCACACACAAAGGGCCAGAGCAGGAGCAGGGGGCAGCCAACTACCTCAAGGACAAAGGCACATGAAGTTACTGGAGCCCAGGAGGTGAGGAGCTCCTAGGCTCTGCCATCATGCCCTGGATATGAAGTAAGCAGATATCCAGGCCAAGCTGCAGGCCACAGGCAGAAGGGGACAGTGAGGATGCTGCTGTTCAGCTGGTGCCCAAGCCTGCACTGCCTCGTGCTCAGCTTGCAGACCCCCAGGCAAGGCACAGCAATGAGCTGTGTCTGCTCAGGCACCACAGCCCAGGGGGAAACTGATTTACCTGCAAAGAGGATATGGGAGGCAAAGGTGTTGGCGCCCACCAGGACAGCAGGCAGGAGGTTCGTGCTGTGGTCAAGGTGGAAGCCAACAAAGGCCGCATTCCAGTGGATGGCTGGGAAGATGGGTTGGTGGCCTGTGGAATAGAAGAACTGGGAAGCAGCAAGAAGCCAGGAGATGACTGCATACCAGGGCACAGAAAAAGGCTCTGAGGGATAAAAAGATAAAAAAAGAGGCAGGGGGTGGGGATATCAGCATCAAGGAACAAGAGAGATCCATGGTCAAAAAAAGCCTAGCGACCTTTCTTCCAGGTTCCCTTTCCATGCTGGCTCTTTTGAGAGATAGGAACCAGCCCAGCTCCCACCACAGATGCAGCAACGGGCAACCATTCCCTCTGCTGCCCACCCTGCTACTGGGCTCTGTCAGTAACAGAGAATTTGGTGACTGCTTACACCCTGGGCAGAAGAAATGGGTGTAGAACTCCTTTCCCTGACTCCCCTTACATTCATGTCCCTGCTGCATGCATCTTTCTTCTACTGGAGGATTTAAGTAGCTTTAAAAAAGCTAGGTGTATCCCCTGAGGATCAGGGTACCACCATTCCCCAAGAGCAGAGACTGGGCCCTTCCTCTCCCAATGGAATTAAGGCAAGGTGAGGACCAGGCCACACATCACATCCAGAAGTTGCTCTACTCACTCACCAGCATCTCCAGCAAGGCCTCTGGCACACGTGTGGATGTGCAGCAGCACAAAGGCCTCCAGGAAGAGGAGTAGGAAGGCAAAGCTCAGGCGCTCGCTGTGCAGGAGCATCAGGAGGAAGCCCAGGAGGGTGAGGGCAATGACCAGGGCTGCCGAGTACACACTGCCCAGCCCATACGCTGCGACCGTGGCCCTGCAGCTGCCTCGCTCCAGCCGGCTCTTCTGGGACTCCTGCATCCTCTTGTAGATCTGAGGGATGACGTGGAGGAAGTCGACTTCGGAGCTGGGAACCCCCAGGTAGGGAGTGACAATGGATCCTGCTGACTCCCGTGTGTCCTTTGCAAACACTGTCATGGGATTGCACAGCAGGAGCAGCAGTCCCACAGACGCCAGTCCATAGACAGCCCACGGAAAGGCAACAACTGCCACCTGCACCAGCTCCTGCAGCTTGCCCAGGGAGTCGTCAGTGCTGGAGGCCACAGCCCAGTAGCAGGCAATGCAGAGCACCACCAGTGGGAAGCCCCAGCGCACAAAGAGCACGAGGGGGTCCGAGCTGTTCAGGTTGCCGTAGTGCCGCAGCCAGCTCCGCACTGCATACACTAGCCCGGCCAGCAAGGCCACGCACAGGAGGTAGAAGAGGTTCTTGGCCCGTGTGTTTCTCAGGCTGGCAAGGGGGGAGAGGAAAAGAGAGGGCCGGCACTGAGGAATTTCTTCACGGCACTGGTGGAAGAAACCGGAGAGGCGCACGCAGACCAGGAGCACGGCCACGAGGCACAGCAAGTACCAGATATCCTTCCGGTAAGAGGAAAAGCCAAGGAGCTGCTGCTTGGGGCTTTCTGGCACAGTCAGGTGACCGTCCCAGTGGAGCTTCCCTACCAGCAACATGACCAGTGAGGCCAGCAGGAACGGGGCCACCCGCGCCTCAGCCACGACAAAGCTGTCGGAGAACATGGCTCCACAGCGGAAGAACAGGATGCCCATGGGAAAGGCCAGCCCCAGCCATGTTCGCAGCCTCTGCCTCAGGCCACTGCTGGCCAAGGGTGGCTGACTGCCCACCAAACGGGCCCTCTTGGGATGCTGGACCCACCAGTGCCAGAAAAATCCCATCTGAGAAGCAGCGGCTGCCCATGACAACACCAGGAGAAGGTCCAGCCCCTCCTGGGTGAAAATGTGGGCCAGCCCAAGCAGAGCAGCCCCCATGAGGCCCCAGAGCAGCGGGTACAGCAGGCAGCTGCGATAGAAGGAGTCCGAGGATGTGGCCAACTCTGAGGCCATGTAGCAGAGCAAGCAGGAAGCCGCAACAAGGATGCAGCCCCCCACCATACGCAGGGGATGGAAGCGGGCCCAGGACTGGGTGCACACAGCCCGTGCCTCCCGCAGGTAGAGCTGGAAGCGACCAATGAGGCTTCCCAGCCTGGACTCCAGCTCCGGAGGCACCAGCGTTGTTCCCTGCACCTCGGCCAAGAGCTGAGTGTGCTCCTCCACGGTGCTGGAGAAAAGCTCCTGCAGGTGCTGGAGCTGCTCTGCCGGCAGGTCCTGAGCCACCAGCGAGTAGGAGTGCAGGAAGCGATCCACCTACAGAAAAGGGGACACAGGATCAGACAGCAGTACTGGGACCATTGGGAACAGGATTCACTGCCTCACACAGCCCCTTCAGAATGGAAACAGCCCCAGTGTACCAACCCCTGCCAGGGCAGACCCTTCCCCAGCCACATCATCCTGGGCTGGTCACACAAATTCAGGATGTCACCGGCAGGAAACAGGAAACACAACCCCTCTGCCAAAGTGACATCCCTCTCAAGTGACGCATCCATCTTGACAGCCACACTTGATTCCACTTAGGTCTTCACCTGTAGCTGCACCTCTGCTAATGTTGGGCATCACTAAGGGCTTTTATACAGTCTTTGGCAGCAATAAGACAAACGTGCTCCAGAAGCTCAGATCATTACTGGCTCTTAATCTGCACCCGATGTCGACTTTCGCAGTTTTGTCTGAGGACAAACATCAAATTAAAAAGCCTTTAGTGGATCAGACCTAACTGCTTCCCCTTCATCAATAGAGGCACATTAACCAACTGCACCATAGGCTTCTCGCTTCCTACTTCAAGAGTCATAAAAGAAGTCTTACAGGGGGATTAGCAGGGCAGGACACCTGCACATACATCCAGCTGCTCAGCAGTGTAGATCTGCTCAAGTCCTGAAATGCACCTGTAACTCCACACACCTTCCAGTCACCTCAGAGCACAGGCAGAATCAGTCTGCCTTCCCATGAATGGCAGACATGTGCACCGGCTCTCTCACAGCCCTGCACAATCCCGCCCCTGGAATGCCATGACTCCTTCAACACCGACATAACTAAGCCAGAAACCTCCTCAGACAAATGAGTGCAAGTATTTAAACAGGCAGGACTGGATAATGCTGATTCCTAACAGATGACGATTGATATCCTCAGTGACTAATGGACATGAACATACAGTATCATCTTTAAATGACAAGGCACTCTGCTGGTCTACAAATACAGAGCTGAGAGGCTGAATGTTTCCATCTTCCCATCAGCAGTTGTATTCTCTCCAGCTCCTCACTGGCTTGTACCAGTGGTATACTAGCTAGCACTCTGAGGAGCTGGCTGGGTGCTGGAGGAGTTATTCCTGTGCTCCCAGTAATCCAGGGTCCCTCAAAGGTAGACTGGCCCTTAGCTGAGACAAATGCCTTGCAATGCCTAAGGCAAATCTGGCTCTGTAGCATGACCAGAGCCACAAGAGACAGCCCTCACATCCTCCCTAGAGGCTCTGACTTGGCCTGCTCCATTTCCTGGGCTTCTTTCATTTTTCCCTTTACTCTCATTCAAATTTTGTCATTCAGATCTTGGGGTTCTGTATTTGGTTGCACTTGGTGTAAACTGCTCCTTCTGTAACCCACTTTACTGTCACCTGTTACATAGTATTTATTTAGTCCTTCATTACTGTTCTCCTTCTGTCACTGATCTAGAATAGCTTTTTAGTTAACACTGTTTCTCCTTCAAAACTGAAGCAGCATCAAAACCTCAATTTTACTCTTGAATCTCCATTCATAAGACTCACCCCCGGTCATCTTCAGCCTTGAGGAACCAGTGTCCCCCATTACCAAATCCACCTGACAATTTGGGGCCAACCCTCATCCTGAAAGGAATGCCACCTTCACAGGCAGTATTTTCCACACCACAGCACTAAACATGTATCTTTCATTTTAATTTGGGGAAAGTGGTGCTGTCTTTTAATGGAGCAAACACTGCAAGGAGGTAACACCTCAAAATCAGTGCCCTTTGAAGGTAACAGCATGTCACTACCCCATCTCCACAAAACAGAAGAGGTTTGTGCTTAAAACGCCGTTCCTTCTCCCCTCTAGTTCAATGGGGGGCCTGCCATAGGCCGTACCTGCTTGGCGTTGATGTGATAGACCGAGAGCTGCTGCAAGGCTGCAGACACAGTGTCACCATCCCCGGAGAACAGCTCAGCCATCACCTCCCCAATGTTGCTGTAGGGGATGGGCACACCCAGCAGCAGGGCCACAGTGGGCACCAGGTTCACCTGGGGAATGGTCTCAGGCTCCTGGAGAGACAGCGGAGGAATTGTAAATTCAGAAAGAACACGGCAATGCATCTTTTCACTCGTGTCAGAGGATGATGGGAAAGACATTCCCGTTCAAAGGTGAATCCAGGCAAAGGCACAGCTCTGCCCTCTCCAAGGGCCCTGTGGAGTGATGGATACCTGCTGGGAGCTGCAGGTCAATGGGTACAGCCCTACACAAGCACCTCTCACAGCTGCAGGGGCCTGAACATGGGTCCCAAACGCTTCAGTCCCCTGGATCCTGTGTCAGCCCTTCCACTGTTCTCTCAAGATAAGGTGAGAGACTCCCTCATCCCTCTCAATCTAAATGATCCCAATCAAACTGTCACTCTCTGTAAACCCAGCATGCAGTTTTCACCCCAGATACCAAGGGTCAACTTCTTCTCACCTCTGGAGGGCCACTGCCAAACAGGGGTGTCCTACTGTACACAAACAGTGCTGCATTCACTTCCTTCTCACTGTCGCCACCGTGGTCTCCAGTCTCTGTCATGCCATGGTCCCCAGCCACCAGAAGAAGGGTGTCATTCCCCAGGTGATCCACCAAGGACCTGTCACCAGGATAAGGAAGGTCAAGTCCTCCCTGGGCAGGAGCCCAGCCAGCCTAGGTGGGAGAGAACATGTCCCCACCAAGCCTGTCTGTCGCACAGAGGTGAAGCCCACAAAAGGGTACGAGCAAAACTAAGTGCTGACACAGAGCTGTAACAACTGAGCCAGGGACCATGCTGCTTTAAATGGGTGCTCTAAAGCCAAATTGAAAATTCAGAGCCCTGAGACAGAGTGGACTAGCCTTTCTTAGATGCCCAGCAAACAGTGCCTCCACAGACCTTGACAAAATGCAATTCAGAGGAAAGGTTCCCAACAGGAACAAAATTTTACACTGCTTCTGTTCGGGTCATGTATCATGTTATGTGAGCCATCTCCTACTTTAAAGGACAAAAGAGGGGATTAGTCCCTGAAGGATGCAGTAGGTGGTAGATATACACTGTGCTCTCAGGTACAGCAGAGTAAGTCACCAACTCCTTGTAGCAGCAAAACTTAAAGCAGTCCTAAGAATGAAAAGCTGCAGCATTTTGGGCTGAGACACGTCTGCATGGCTGAGATTTCTGGATCCCCTTCTGCCCTCTGACACAAAGGTGCAACTTATGGGCCTGTATGATAAATGCAGCAACCCCCAGCCAGGGTCCTCCACGTGCTTCTCAAACATTGATAAACCTCATGTTTGCTCAAGTAGCCTTAATCTCCATGTTAAGGATGGAAAGACTGAGGCTCAGCTGTACTCCAGCTGCACTGTCACCTGATGGTTTGGTAGAGAACCAAAGCTCCGACAGGCAGCCTTACCTCTGAAACCAAACATCTCATCAACATGCACCTATTCAAAGAGAGACTGCCCATATCTGGCCTTCCAGCTGCTACTGGCCAAAGCTGTTTTCCATGTTAACAGGGTCAGTAAGCATCCTCTGTTGCCCTCTGCATCTCACTGGGAAGACTCAGGCAACCCCTCCCTACTGCATTAATCACCTGAGCATCTCATTCATCTGGGTGAGCTTCTTGGCCATCTCGGGGTGGTCAGGTCCGTGTTTGTGCCCACAGTGGTCCACTCCAAGGAAGTGAGCAATTAGCATGTCCCATTCTCCACTGTCCACTGTGGAACAAAAGCAGCCTTATCACACACCAGCCTGGGATTCCACACCTGGATCCTCCTGCCAGAGCTCCCTGATTGTCTCTGGACACTGCTGTTTCTTCCCCTCCTGCCACTGTCACTGCCAGCTCTCAAGCAGATTGGTGCAGGTTTTAACTGAGGCACACTCTTGTCTGCAAGTGCCTGGGTGTAATGGCACAGGGACATCAAATCCAGCATCCCTGGTTTTTCCTCACCACCCCTCAGGACAGGAACCAAAGCTGTCTTGAAACACCCTTAACTCAGTAAGCTGCCACAAACTGAGCTAAAGCAACGGGATCCTCCAGAGAAGATAAACCCAAAACTCCCATCCTCCCCAGAGATACTTCAGGTTGGACCCATGAATGTGCCCCTCTGCATCCCACCTGGCACATCAACATTGTCCCTAGCTAGAAAGTTTCCCCAGCCTCTCCCCTCTGCTTCAGGGCATTGACGCATCGAAACCAATACATTTGGAGTTAAACAATGAGGAGCAGCTCTCCCACAAGGCACAAGGACTTCCCTGTGAAAGGCCACTGCACCCTTGATTCACTTAGAGTCAAACACAGAAAAAGGAAAGAGGATTTCCCTTGGTCCCAGGACCTCAAGGAGGTGGAAATCACCTAAAATTCACAAACTAATCTCACACTTCACCTTCTTCCCATGATCGGGAGGTACACAAGCTATGCTGAGAGCAGTGCTGTGTCCCAGCCTCCTAACTTGTCTATTTCCCAGAGCATTGTGTGCCTTCCTGGGCAGCCACAAGTCAAAATTTAGCTGCTCCTCCTGCTAAATCCTGCCAGTGTGTTTCTAGGACAGATGTCAAAGTCTAACCTCATCCCAAGAAGCTGAACTCCCTCCCAAATGGTGGACAGGTATTTATAGAAACAGTCTAGGGGTTCCAAGAGCTGGCTTATCTGTGGAAGTCTAGTGAGAGCACTATAATCCTTGGGCAGCAGTTTGTGACTGCCCAGTGCCACAACATAACAGAAAAATCCTTTAGTCCTACCTCAAACTTGCAGTAGAACTCCCACATAATGTCAAGGGGTTTCCAGGCCCTGGGGAAAGGGCTGCTTACCAGTTGGATAGAGATGCTGCAGGATCCCATCATCCACAGTGTGAAGATCCTTCACGTTAAAAGAAGGGAAGAAATACGAGCGGAAAAACTTCTTCGGGAAGAGTCCTTCCCATGTGTCATCCCCCATGAAGACGACTCTCCTTCCTGTGAGACAGGAACCAATAAGAGACAGAGCCCACCCGAGGCATGCTGTTACCTACAACAACACAAAGAGCCTGGGCAGACCCAGGTCAGGGTCTGGAGCAATGGCCCCTCTCCAACCCACACTCAAAACTGACCTAAAATTAAAATGACCATCTGGCTGTAAATGACTTTGAATACAGGGAGTGACCAGCCCTGTCTCTAAGCCCAGGAGCGTCCCCCACACCAAATCCACCTGCACAACCTCACGATTTATTGCTGGCCTGACACATCACCCCAGCAGAAAGACTTGTGGGTCACAACATAGGTGGGTGCAGGAGGTGCAGCACAAAGCAGATAAACTCTCACCTAGGGCCTGTGACCCCACTGCAAAACAGGAGGCACAAGGTAGGAGTTGAGTAGAAGCCATGAGTCCTGGGCTCTGGCTTTTAAACACAACAGTGGTGGTGTTCCAGATGTGGAAAAGAGAAGGCAAAAGCACTGATGCTTCTTCCCTCTACCCTTGCTCTGCTTGCCCTACCTGCCACCAGCCCACTGTGCCTCCACAGTGCCTCTCCAGCTTGAGAGCAGGAACCATTTCCTCTGAGGCTGCTGCTGTGGCACAGGGCCTACCAGTGCATTCTGCTTCAGATGTTTCACTGTATTTGCCCACCTTGCTCACATGCAGTCCTGTTGCCTCAACCCAGGCACTGGTATTGGTGCCACTCTGAGCCCTGGGAGGAAATCTCTCCGGAGAACAACCCACTGTGTCCTGTCCCTTTCCCTCTACTCCACCAGCACACCATAACAAACCCTTTACAGCTGCACTGAGCACCCCACAGCAGCACTGAACTACACCAAAGATGCAGTTAGGTTGCTGCCTAAGAGCTGCAAGCAGCTGGCCAGGCAGGCAGGGTCACCCCCACAGCATACCTGGCACCACCCGGCACACCTGGCTCCTCCCTTCTCACACAGCACGACCGACTGCCCTTGGCTTCGTACAGCCACTCCTGGAGGTGACCTTGTGACAGTCACCATCAGAGCAGCCACCTTCACCTGCTCTCTTGTCATCTTTGAAGATGATGAAGATGAAGCCACAGTCACAGCTACTCCTCACTCCCAGCACAAGCTGGAGAAACCCCGCCTGCATGGCAGCTCTGCCTCAGAAAACTGTCACTGAGCAGGGCAAAAGAATTAGCTGGCAGAGTGGAGGTGGTGTAAGAAGTTCCCTTCCCAGTGAGAGAGGAATCAAGGTTTTGAACAAAGGTTAAACTGAGCAGGGATTTGCAAATGCCCTGTCCCAGTGGGACATTGCCCTGCCCCACACGGGGCCACAGAATTATAGAATATTAAGGGGTTAGAATGGACCTTAAAGATCGCCTAGTCCCAATCCCCCCTGCTATGGGCAGGGGCACCTCCCACCAGACCAGGTTGCTCAAAGCCTTATTCAGCTTGGCCTTGAACACTGCCGAGGGGAATCCACAACCTCCCTGGGAAACGTGTTCTAGTGTCTCACCACACTCATAATGAAGAATTTTTTCCTATTATCTAATCTAAATTGCTCCTCCGTCAATTTGTACCCATTAGTCCTTGTCCTATCACTACAGCTCCTGATAAAGAGTCCCTCTCCAGCTTCCCTGCAGGCCTCCTACAGATACTGGAAGGTTGCTACATAGGTCTCCCTGCAGCCTTCTCTTCTCCAGGCTGAACAGTTCCAACCATAGAATCACCAAGGTTGGAAGAGACCTTCAACATCATCCTATCCAACCATCCACTTACCACTGTAACCCCTAAACCACTAAACCCAGTGCGAGATCCAGATGCCTCCTAAATACCCCTCCAGGAATGGTGACTCCACCACCTCCCTGGGCAATCTGACCACCCTAACAGTGAAAAAACAGCTGCTTCTAACGTCTGAATGTCCCCTGCCTCAGCCTAAGGTTAGGAACCCACCGTTCTGCACCAGCTGTGCCAGCAGGTTGTCCTCCTGGATGGCGTAGGAGGCAAAGTTGCTGCCCACGTCGATGAAGGTGGGCAGTGACCCGGTGGTGAGGCCCTTGATGCGCTGCATGGTGGCGGTGGGGGGGTCGGCCCGGAAGCGGTAGAGCCGGGCGTGCCGGGGCTGGGAGGTGGCCAGGTGGTGCAACACCCCTAGCTTGTTCTCGTAGGGCAGAGGGCTGGCCTTGCCGGGGTCGAAGCGGGCGAACTCGAAGCGCAGGGCGTCGATGATGACGAGCACGGCCTTGGAGAAGCGCTGGGGCGCCCAGCAGGAGCCCGGCGGGAGGCTCTGCCCCTCCCAGGGCGGCGGCACAAGCGGGTCGGAGCAGGAGCTGCTGCTGGCGAGCTCGATCCGGGTGAGCAGGAAGCCGCTCATGAAGAGCCCGATGCCGGCAAAAAAGAGAAAGCAAACCCAGGCCAGGAAGAGCACCACTGGCCACCGCTGCATCCTAGAGGGGAGGACAAGCAGGCTCAGGCCACGGCGGCTCTACTCGGGCCGGGCACCACTCCCTGCCAGCACCCACCGTTGGCCCGACAACCCTCACACCCACCTCTCCCGCAGGACCCCCCGTCAGCCTTGACACAACCCTTTACCCGGTCCCACACCATGTCCTGACAACCACCCTGCGCACCTCCTGACACCCCGCCTGAGCGGGAGCCGTGTCCTGCTCCCTCCCGGCTGCCCAGCGCCTCCCCGGCACCCCCAGCCCCCCTCACACACCCCAGACCCTCCCCTGCCCCTCTCTAACACCTCCAGCTCCCCCCATGCACCCCCAGCCCCCACGGCCGAGCCCTGACACCCCCACCTCCCCTCACACAGCCCAGACCCTTCCTGACACTGCCAGCCCCTTCCCGGTACCCCCAGCTCCCCCTCCGCCGCCTCACACCCGAGCCGTCCTTGTGCCCCGCACACCCCCAGACTCCCCCCCGGCCCCTCACAGCCCCTGTGCCCCCCGACCCCGCTCCGCTCCCGCCCCACCTGCGGCCCCCGGCGCCCGCCGCCCCCGGAAGCGCCGCGCGTGGCGCCGACCGCGCTAGAGCGGCACCGCGGGGAGCTGAGGGGGCGGCAGCGCCCCCTGGCGGCCAGGAGGTCCCCCCCGCGCACCTCCCTCCGGGCGAGGCACTCCGAGCGGGCCAGAGGCGGTGTTTTAATTATTCAATTAATTAATTAATCGGCAGAGGCTTTCCCCGCCCTGCGGTGCGCGGTGTAAGGAGCCCTCTACAGAGAACGCACTCTCATGCATTGTAAAGGCAGCTTCTGCGAGACAACAGGAGGGGACAGTGACAGGAGCTGACATTCTCAGAGAAACTTCCCCCACCCCTGCCCGCCGTGAGAGGGCCCGAAGTTCAGTCATAGAATGGTTTGGGCTGCAAAGGACCTTAAAGATCATCTTGTTCCAAACCCCCTTGTCGTGGGCACAGATACCTCCCACTAGACCACTCAAAAGCCCCATCCAGCCTGGCCTTGAACACTTCCAGGGATGGGGCACCCACGCTGGGCAACCTCTGCCAGTGCCTCACGACCCTCAAAGTAAAGAATTTCTTCCTAATTTCTAATTTTTTCCTCGTGGATCGTTGTATGTCCATGGGAGCTCCTGGCAGGAGACTCTCGAGGATGGATGGTTCCCCTTTGGCATTGGACGGTAGGGTCAGACCCCCAAGCACACAGGAACGTGCTGCAGCAGCACCGGTACCATTTATTACATGATTTAAATCCAAATACAAAATAGGGACTAAGGGAAGAAGAGCATCTGACCGCGGCAGGACAAGCCTGCCAGTTGCGGAGCAGACCTCGTGACAGGGAGCGAGATCCTTCCAGCCCCGTTAGCTGGAGCTTCCCTGCTCTGCCTTCAGCATCTCCGTGGAGGCAGGTTGGGGCTCCTCGTGGGCTGGGAGCGTCTCGTCCTGGCTCTTCACAGCTTGTGGCTTGGTCAGTGTGGTGTATATCCCCAGGGCCTGGAGAGAACGAGAGAGTCATGAGGAGGGGTGGAGAGGAGAGGGCCAGGCCCCAGCACGCTGCCACCTTCACCCCCTTGGGGGAAGAATCACAGAAGGGTTTACCTCGGAAGAGACCTTAAAGATTGTCTTGTTCCAACCCCTCTGGGGGTTGGGCAGGGACACCTTTCACTAGACTGGGCTGCTCAAAGCCCCATCCAACCTGGCCTTGAACACTCCCAGGGATGGGACAACCACAGTTTTCCTGGGCAACTTGTGCCAGTGCCTCATCACACTACTAGTAAACAATTTCTTCTTAATATTTAATCTAAACCTACCCTCTTTGAGTTTGAAGCCATTCTCCCTTGTCCTATCCCTAGATGCCCTTGTACAAGTCCCTCTCCAGCCTTACTGTAAGCCCCCTTTAGGTACTGGAAGGCTCTCTCTGGAGCCTCCTCTTCTCCAGGCTGAACAATTCCAATTCACTCAGCCTTCCCTCATAGGAGAGGTAATCCATCCCTCTAAGCATCTTGGCAGTCTCCTCTGGACTCACTCCAACAGGTCCATGTCCTTCCTGTGCTGGGGACCCCAGAGCTGGATACAGTGCTCCAGGTGGGTCTCACCAGAGCAGAGCAGAGGGGCAGAATCCCCTCCCTCACCTGCTGCCCACACTGCTTTGGATCAGCCCAGGACACGAGTGACCACACTGACCTGTGCCACCATGTTGGTGACGTCGCCGGTGTTGGCGGGCAGCAGGACGGTGTTGGAGTCTTTGGCAATCTTGGAGAAGGCATTCACATACTGCTCTGCCACAGACAGGGAGGCAGCAGCACTGCCATGCTGGGGAGAGAGGGACGAGTCACGAACCACCATGAGCTCATCCGTGCCCACATGCCCAGCCCACCCCAGCTGGGACAGCAAAGATCCTCATTCCCTGCTGCTGAAAATGCCAGCAAGTGTCCAAGAGGAAGTCAGGTGCCACCCCAGCCACGTGTCAACTCACCCTGTGCCAGCACCAAGACAGTGGCTGCCCCAAGGAGCTGTCACTCACCTGCTGTGACAGAGCAGCTGCCAGGAGCTGAATTGCCTCCGCCTTGGCCCTGGCCTTGACCAGCATGGCATTGGCTTCTCCTGCAAGGAACCACAGCAGAACACACGTCAGAACTGCTGCAAAGCACTTGCCAGGAGCAAACGCAGAAAATTTCAAGGAGTGAATCCAGACAAGTTCATGCATGCATAGACTTCTCTTCCCCAACAGCAGCATTGCCACACACCTCCAGCTGCCCGAGGCTGTGGCAGGGCAGCAGCATGAGCTGGAGCTCAGCACAAAGGCCCCAGCGGGGAAGGACCAGCGTGGCTGAGGACACCTGGCCCACAGTGATGTGGTCTCTCCCCAGTAGCATCACCCCTCAGTCTAGATGGCTACAGATCCCCACATGTTCTACCCTAAGGCATTACCAGCAGCTTTGTTGATTTGTTCAGCCTTCTCAGCTTCTGAGGCCAGGATCTGGGCCTGCTTCTGGCCCTCAGCCACGTTGATGGCAGATTCCCGCGTCCCCTCTGACTCCAGCACCGTCGCCCGCTTCCGTCGCTCTGCCTCCACCTGCAAACACAGGTCAGACACCAGCCTGCCATGCCTGCACTGGGGTAAGGACACACTCCTGGGTTCTGCTGGGGCCAGCATGGCTCAGCAAAGCATGCGAATGCAGCTACAGAACACCGCATGCTCCTGCTGAGGGCTACTTCTGCTCCTCAGGCCCCACAACCCTTCCCAGCCCCATCCACACCTAACTGGACAGCTGCTTCCCCCTCCTCCCCTTCCAGCCTGAAGATCTGGTGCCCAGCTTTTCTCAAGAGGAGACTTTCAGCTCCGGGATTTGCTTCCCTATAGAGCCCAGCAGGGATTTTACAGGGAGCTGGCAAGCATTGGGTGTACCAGGCAGGGGCCACCACTGCCAAAATTAGGACAGGAATTATTTATTCAGTCCAGTAGCTGTATGTCTGCAACCAAAGTGCCTCTCACCACAGGAAGGGCCTGTGATGCCAGCTGCGGACAGGTAACAATGATGCTGTGTGGAAGAGGAGACTTCCCTCCTGTTCCAGACCTCCCTCCCAGAGAGCCACACCTGCATCTGCATGGATTCCTTCACACGTGGGGGCACATGGATGTCCTTGATCTCGTAGCGCAGGCACCGGATGCCCCAGCAGTCTGAAGCTTGGTTGATGGCATCCACAATGCTGGCATTGAGGGACTCTCGCTCCTGGGAGGCACAAAGGAAATGACAGAGAGCAAAGAAGAGGTTCTTAGCATGAGACAGGTGTCAGGAGGGAAACAGACACCCTCCACCACGGGCCAAGATATGCCAGAAAAAAGCCATCTCCAAAGGCATCAGGCAGGATCAGGTGTTTCCTGCAGCTCTTGAAGGGGTCACCATCTCCCAGGGAGAGCAGGGCCCGCAGTTGAAACTGCTGGGATACAAACATCCAGTGTACATCTGGATAAAACAGGAATGCCAACACCTTCTGTTTTTGCCCAGCAAACGCAGCACAAGGACTAGGGCGCCCCATGAACCATGCATCACTGGGTCTGAGCAATGAGTCACTGGCTCAAGAGAAACACAGGTGGACCAGCTGGGTCTGGGCACATGCCACCCATCACCCCCTTCCAAACAACCCAGGGCAGGGCAAAAAATAGCTCCTGTTAAAAAAACAATGGAAACAAGACCCATCTCCACAGATTCACCAATAGGTCAACTGAAACAGAAGCCCTCTCAGCAAAGGGCATTGGGCATTTTGCTATTAAGTGTATCAGCCTGGCCATGCAGGCTGCCCCACGGTTTCCAGAGACGCTGGGAGCTCCACGATCCACCTCCCCAGCTCACCCGGAAGACTCTGTCGAGGGAGAGTTTGCCAAGTTCAGATCTCATGGTGGTCTGGGCCAGCTGGGTCACTGCATACTCAGGATCTTCCACCCCATAGCTGGCCTGGAGAGCAGAAGCACAAAACAGAGTGGATAGCGGTGCCAAGAGGGACCCTGAACGAGGCAGGAAAGACAAACACAGCGCCAAGACAAAAACACCCCTGCCAGAAACATGGAGTCTGAAGCCTTGGGAGGGGTCAAGGTGCCAAACCCATCCACCAGGCAGCACACAGAGGCTGAAGCACACATTTTGGGGAGCAGGCAGAACCAGGAGAGAGGTATCTGAAGGGCAGGGATGGTACCTTGTAGGGGTCCATAACCCGCAGGTAGAGCACGCCGTCGATCTGCAGGGTGACATTATCTGCCAGGAGAGAACAACAGTTCCTGTTTACTGAAGCAGCAAAGAAAAAACATGGACAACCCTCTCTTCCTCAAAAGAGCTGGGCAGGTTTGTCCCTTTCCTTCCTGGCATAGCAGCAGGGCGCAGAAGAAGGATTGGCTGAAATCGATCTCCTCATCTAAAGACTTTGTAAAAATGACCTTAATGTTCCCTAGAAAAACATTATGATGTTTTAATACAAAACAAGTCTCAGGTTTCCAGATAGAAACATTTCACACTGTAGTTCTTGTAAATAAAGATTTAAGGGGGGAAAAAATTAAACAAAACACTGAAAGCTAGAAATGTAACCTCTGTCCATTAACATTAGATTCATTAACCTGATCCAAAATCTCTTTTACAGAGGTGTTTTAGGGGTTTTTTGTGGTTCAGTAAAAGAAGACATCTGAAAAATGTATTCCTGGTCAGGTGCATTCAACCCAGCAAGGGGCAGCTGCAGGACCTCCTGGGGTGCCCCCTGCTTACAGCAGCAGCCTTCCAGCACCTAAAGGCGACACAAGAGAGCTGAAGAGGGAGTTTTCACATGGCCATGGAGTGGAAGGACAAGGGGGAAGAGCCTTAAGTTGATGGAGGGCAGTTTAGGTTAGATATTAGGAAAAAATTATTTACTGTGAGGGTGGTGAGGCATCACAGAGGTTGCCCAGAGAAGCTGTGGATGCCCTATCCCTGGCAGTCTTCAAGGCCAGGTTGGACGGGGCCCTGAGCAATCTGGTCTAGTGGAAGGTGTTCCCGCCCATGGCAGGGGGGTTGGAACAAGGTGATCTTTACAACCCAAGGTCCTTTGCAACCCAAATCATCCTGTGATCCTGTGATTTTATGGCCAACTCTGGGTTCCAAGGGATGGGGCTGAGTGCACGAGCCTGAGACAATTCCGCTCCTCCCCACACTGTTCCTTGCTCACCCCATATGCAGCAGAAGGGAAGGGGCAGGACATGGAAGCTGTTCCTCACCCAGTGTGACAGCTGATTGCTCTGGGACGTTAATGACGATTTCTTTGAGACTCTGCACATAACGAATCCGATCCAGGAGCGGGATGAGGAAGTTCAAGCCCTGAGAAGAGGGCAGGATTAGATAGGTGACAGTCAAACTAGAGAGAATTGTGCAAAGACCGTGCCACACACTACAGATGCTGCAGGCAGAGCAAGCACACTTCACACACAGAAGGGATTTCAGTTTCTGAGTGCTTTTAACACTCCACCAAGGGAAATCAGTCCACAGGCAGCCAAGAGGATTTCAGTCTGGGAGAATGAGCCCACCACCCCTCGGATCCTCACGCAAAGGACGCGCTTCGCTACAGCTTTAGGAACCTGCTGAATCCAGAAGGGGAGAAAAGCTGCTCCTTACAGGCTCGAGGATTCGGTGGAACTTGCCCATCCTCTCCACCACCCAGGCCTCCTGCTGGGGCACGAAGAGCACCCCAATGTTGACGGGCAGCCCAGAGTTCCAGCGGCATGGAGCCGGGGCCAGCCGTGCCGCAGCCTTCAGCTGCTGGGAGTGCTGGGGAACAGAGAAGGAATGGGATTGAGACCAGCACCACACCTGCTCCCCCATCTGGGATCGTGGCCAGGGCGCCAGGGCAGGAACGAACTCTGATGCCCCAAACAAGCCCATTCTCTAAGGGGACACAGGCTGTTCCCACAAGGATGAGGCTCAGGGCCCCAGGGACAGCCTTCTCCACAGCGCAGGGCAGCTCACTCCCACACTAGAGCTTCCTGCACATCTCCTCTCCTCTCACATTCCCCCTGGAATAGGCAGTAAAGCTCCCTGCCACCATAAGGGCAAGGAAGGTATGTGTAGGGCAAGGAAGGTGTGTGTGTGGGTCTCTTCTGCCCCACTCAACCCTATAACCTGGTGAGGCCTGTTCCCCCCAGCCCTCTCTGTCACCTCAGTCCCAGGCCACCCCTCTTCAATAACCTGTCCCTCCCCAGCTCTGGCTGCTTCCTGGACTCCCTCTGAGTTTTCCCTGGGGATTCCCTGGGCACCCACAGCCCCTCACTCCCACAGCTCCCCTCACTCCCTCCCACACCTGGCTCCCCCAAACCTTCTTTCTAACCCCCCCCACACATCCCAAACTGGCTCCCAGACCTCCACAGCCCCACACGTCCATTTCTCCCACAACATCTCAGCCCTCCCTCACCACTCCCTATGCCCGGTCATGCCCACTAAACCCCACACATGCTCTGTACCCCCATCCCTGCCCAGTTCCCTCCCCCCAGCACTTTCCCAGACCCCCAAGCCCCCACTGACCCCCCCAACCTCCCATATCTGTTTATCCTTTGCACCCCCCTGAAACCCCACACCCCCATCCCTGCCCAGCTCCCCTCTCCCTAGCCCCCATGCTCCCAGCACTTCCCTGGACCCCCAATACCACCCCACTGATACCGTCCCAGTCCCCCCACACCCATCTGTCCTCTACATCCCTTCCTGCACCCCCTTCCCCTATCCCTGCTAAGCATCCCATCACCACCCAAGCACTTCCCAGACCCCCAACACCCCCCACTGACCCACTCCCCTCAGTCCTCCTGTACCCACTTGTCCTCTGTACCCCCTTCCCCACACCCCCTCCCCTGTCCAGCTCTCCCCCAAACCCCCACCACCACCCACTGACACCCCAACTCCTCAGTCCCCCTACACCCATTTGCCCTCTGCACCACCCTCCTCACCTCCTTACCCTATATCCCTATATCCCTGTCCAGCTCTCCAGCACCACCCGACCCCCAATACTCCCCCAACCCTCCTCTGCACCCCTCGCCCCTCACCCCCATCCCTGCCCAGCTCCTCCGCAGATGCCCCCACGCCCCCAGCACTTCCCCGAGCCCCCAATACCACCCCACTGAGCCCCCCTCAATATCTCCTGTCCTCTGCGACCCCCGGAACCCTCCCCTTCTCTCATCCCTGCCCAGCTACCCCCACAGACCCCCCACGCCCCCAGCACTTCACGGGACCCCCAACACCCCCCACCGACCCCCTGTCTCCTCAGCCCTCCACACCCGTCTAACCCGTGCACCCCCCTTGCCCTCGCACCCCTACCCTCGCCCAGTTTCCCCCCTCCCACCACCCCACCACCCCTCAGGCCCTCAACACCCCCCTGACTCTTCAGCCCGGCGCCCCCAACCCAGACCTCCTCACACGTCCCCCCGCCCTCGGCCCCTCCAGCACCCGGGCACTCCCCACGTGGGCACCCCCGTCACCCCCACCTTCTCCCGCCACTCCCCGCACCTGCAGCAGCCCGAGGCCGGCCCGGGCCCGCAGCCCCGCCCGCGACAGCATCTCCCGCTCGGCTCCTCCCGCCCCGCTCGGCGCCGCCGCCGCTCCCGCACCCCCGCCAGGCCCCCGCGCCGCGCCGCTTCCGGGTGCGCTGCCCGGACCGGCCCCGCCGCCCGCGCTCTCACGTTCCGCCCGCCCGCAGTTCCGCCTCCCCCCCCCACTTCCCGAACCACTCCCTCAGCAGCGGCAGCACCGGGCTTGTTCTCGGGCTCCAAACGGGCATTTATTAAAATAGAAACGAACACGAAAAAGTACCGGCACGGCCTTCGCGACCCCGCGGCGAAAGGGGCAGCCCCGATGTCGTGAGGGCGAGAGAGGCCCCGGTGTCATGGCGGCCCCCGGTGCCCAGGGCGGGGGGAAAGCGGCCCCCGATGTTTGGGGGTTCAGTCCCCTGGTGTTTGGGGGGCTCAGTCCCTTGGTGTGGAGGGTTCAGGCCCCGGGTGTTTGGTGGGTTCAGGGCCCCGGGTGTGGGACGAGCAGCCCCCAGGGGGAGGGAGGTTCAGCCCCCGCTGCGTGTGTGAGGGGGTTCAGGCCCCCACCCTTCTCCCAGCCCAGCAGGGCCGGAGTCCCCTCGGCTGCCCTCGGGCAGGGAAGAGCAGGACCTCCTCCCAGGCCTCCCCTTGTCCCGGCCCATCCCCACGCCCCGGCCTGGGATCCGTGGGAAGCAACGGGAATCCAGGGGGGCCCGAGGTAGCCTGTGGGGGGACATGTCTGGGGCTTGGGGAGCCTTGCAGAGACCTCAGGAAGAGGGGTGATACAGACGAGGTATGTTCCAGCTTGTTTCACCCTCTCACCCCTGCCCCCCTTACCTCCCTGGGCTTGGCCTGCAGCTCCCCAGAGTGCTCCTACTGGGGAGCACTCCCAGTGTTGCTCTGGGGTCACCCCCAGACCCCCTCCCGAGGGCCCAGAGTTTGATGTCCCTGTTGCTTCCCCTCTCCCGAGGGACTGAGGTCCTGCCCATCCTCCAGCCCCTGATGGTGCTGCCGGCACACCCCTGCCCAAAGCTGCCTCCTGGTTGGGATTCACCCCACACCTGCCAATGGTGAAAGGCTCCTTGTTTTTGGCAATCTTCTCAGATCCGCGGTGCACGTGCTCTGGAGGCTCTTGCCCAGAGAGGGCTATCCCCAATGCTTCTGCAAAGAGCCCCAGGTCCCCATCCACGTGACAGCCGTGTCTCTGAGCCTTAGGAACCAGGGCAATGGCCACTTCCCTGACTGCCACTGACCCCATGGGGTCTGCCTTGCCCTAAAGGAGTCAGAGGATTGCTTGGAGTGAGGCTGACCCTGCAGAGCTGGTGCCCAGCAAGGCCCAGCCTCTCCCAGTCTTTTAACACAGCCCTGGCCTGGGAGCTGCGCCCAGGCCAAGAGGTGGGTCACTTTGCCTTCCCCAGTGACCCTCCCAGTCCCCACAGACCTGCCCCAAAAGGGGCAGCCCTGCACTGGTAGGGTCAGGGGGAAGAACAAGCACAGCACCTCAGGTCCTATGCATGAGCCTCTTCTGCGCTCCCAGCAACAATAAATACTAATAAATACAAACCCTTCCACACTTTCTGCTTCCACCCCCAGGGCCAATGTGGGTAGTCTTACCCAGAGCCCGGGCCCAACTCTTCACTTCCCATCCACCTCAGCCACAGACAAGTCTCCAAGCTGGGAGCAGCACCAGCAGAAGGCTTGGGCATGTTCCTGCAGTGCCAGGCCTGCTCCTCAGCCCCTGCCCCTCTGGGTGAAGCCCCCTGGGTGATCCCAGCCCTGCTGCAGGGCGTGGTGTCCGTGCTGGTCAGGAGGGTGGATGATGTTTCAAAGCAGTGTTTGCTTGCTGGCCTGTTACTCATCTCTCCCCGGAGTGCTGGACTGGAGGCTCCCCAGCAGCCCTGGGGGGTGAGGAAAGTCAGGCCCGGGGCGAGTAGCAGGGGTTCCTGGGCATCTCTGTGAAGGATTTCAGTTCGTAGGGGATCCCCGAATCCACCTCAATCGACTTGCGGGAGAAAAGCAGCCGGATGTCGTTGTGAAGGTAGATCTTCCCCGACTTGGAGCTGTGAAACCTGCACAGAGACAAGAGCAGGGCTGAGTGACGTCAGGCTCCCAGGCAAGGGCAGGGCAGCCTCAGTGAGCGTCACAACCCCCTTGACTATTCTGGCCCCTGGTCAAGGTGGCTACACTCTGGTTGCCTTCAGGAGGGACAGAGACAGCTGCCCTTGGGCAGGGTGGCAGCTGCAACCATCCCGGAGGAGCAGGCGGTCCCTGCTCCTCCCCAGGGTGACAGGGTCAGGCTGCCACCTTTCCTCCTGTCCAGCAGGCTTGGGACACATTGGAGAGGAACCCAGGGGTGACCCTGGGGCAGGTGCTTTACCTCAGATGCATCAGGTAGCAGAGGACCCTGCGGGGTGGGCTGGTGCCCAGTGGGTCGCTGGAGGCCACGGTGGCCCCCTCCTCCTCCCCCACGGGCACTAGGAAGATGCGATGGCGTAGGAAGGTCATGTGGTTGGCTGGCATGTCCTGGAAGTCGTATGTCACCAAGAACATCTTCACCACAGTCTTGTTGGGGTTAAATAAGGTCTGGGGGTAGAGGGGTAGGGAGTGAGACTGAGAAGGGCACACAGATGGATCTGTAGGGAAGGCATAGGGCATCTGGGAGCAGAAGCAGCCAACCCAAGGATGCAGAAAGCCCCACACCAGCCCCAGAGGGTTTAGCCTGGGGGTCACAGGTCAGTCCTTTCCACCCACCTCCATGCATCCCATCCCATCCCATCCCATCCCCACTGGATGTACACACTCTTTTGCCAAAACCCCGTCCCTCCTCACCAGTCTCTTCCTTCCCTGCATCTCCCACCACCTTCTACCCCCAGGACCTCATGCTCCACTCTGCTGTGCTGTGTTGGTGGCCTTGTACCCCCTCTGCACAAGCTTTTTGCCTGCTGCCTTGCCTAACAACATAATGGTGCATACCCAGCCCAATGGGGGACAACCAGAGCCCACCCAGCCCTGTCCCCAAGGTGCTACTGGAGGCCAGAGAATGACTCACCACTTGGATGGTTCCAGCTTTGGGGACACTGTAACCCTTCTTTCCCAAGGCCTCCAAGTCAATCACTCCCTGGAGCAAAAGAAACAGCATGTGAGAGAGGGAGAAAGCCCAGGGAGAGCCCAGCTGGGACCCACCACGCGGCTGAGACCCCCCCCTTTGCTGGGAACACCTGGCACAAGTCAGCATGAAGACGCTCAGCTCAGTTCCTCTCCAAACCAGGGAATGAACAAGCAGCAACAGAGAGGAGGTGATAGCGAAGCCACAACCATGAGGCATCGGGGCAGTGATCTGCCTGTGCATGTGCCCTCTTTATTTCCCTCTTTGCTTTTTGGGTTCAAGACTGCTCCTGGCACAGCCAGTCATCTGCACGGGTAGGTGGTTGCTTGAGCCACACTCTCCACAGGGGTGCCCAGGGTGCCCCGGGTGCCAGGGTACAGTCCCACTCACCCTCCCCTACAGTGCCAGCCCTCCCTCATCCACGCACCAGGAAAGGTGAGGGCACGCTGTGTTCAGAGATGTCGAAGTAGGTGACGTCAACGGGCAGGGTGACGTGCTGGGGGCAGTAGGAGCCGCTGGCACCAATCTCGGCCATGAAACCCTCGATCCTCCCCGACGGGGCAAAGCGCCCTTTCAGGATGGACTCCTGAGAGGGGAGGAAAGCTTTAGGGAGCTTCAAACACCAGTCCTTCCCCCTGCCTCAAAGCTCCAGGTGAGATCACCCCCACCTCCACTCCACCCACCTATCTGACTTGCCCTCACATGTCCAAAGACCACCCATGAGGGGCCCTGGCTCTGACAGAGACCCACCCTGAACTGGGATAAAACCAGCCATCTAACACAGTGAAGCAGCAAGAGTGCCTTGGCTCAGCCTCACAGCAGCCACCTCAGCAGGATCCAGTTTTTTTGCCTTCCCCAAGGATCTGGCTGAGCCATCCTGCTGGTGGCTGGTGGCTGGTGGCTGTGTGATGGCCACTGCATGCCATGCCCTTTGGGGACAATCAGCCCAGCCCCAAATCCAGGCTTCCATCAGCCCAGCCCCTCAGCCAGGTTCCCATCAGTTTCAGCCTCTCACACCCATTGCCAGTCCAGCCAGGAGTCCCCAAGACCCACCTCCCCCTGTCAGGTGGGCTCTGTTACCTCAAAGTTGCCCAGCAGAGCATGGCTGACAGTGGTGGTGGCCCAGGGTGCTGTGGGAGACCTGGTGCCCCTCCGGAGGCTGCTCCGGAGATGTCGCCTTGGAGAGAGAAGATTGGTGTTGGATTGGAGAGCATGCACCCCTAGCAAGCATGCAATCCCTAGACATTCCATGTCCCTGGGAATGTGGATCCCTCTCCAGATCTCCCATCCCTTTCTTTGCTGGGGGTTGAACCCACTTTACTACTCCCCAGGTGCTGAAGAAACCCCCCAATGCCCCACAGCCTGGGGTCTTGTGGAGGAGAGATGCCTGTGGCAGGGCAGGGCAGGGTAGGGCAGGGAAGAGGACTCAACCCAACCTGAATCTCCCGTGGGGCTGCAGGGTGCAGGGGTGGCCAGGCACCCTGAGCCCCCACGTCCATCCCACAGGGCTGCCAGGACACTCACGATTTGAGGCGCAGCCCGCTCTTCAGCCTCCTCCCGACTGCAGTGCAATCTGCAGAACTCTGGAGGGGACACGAAATGGAGAACTGTGTTAGGGCAGCGATCAGGGACCATGCACCCCTTGCCCTGCCCCACAGCCCCACAAGGGCCCCAGCAGATGGAACTGGCTCCTGTCCATGAAGAGCCATCATAAGCCTCTGCAGGGGTAGCCAGCAGGGCAGCATGAGGACTGGGGTGTCTGGTGGGGATGTGGGGCAGCCCAAATCCCAGAGTGACTCAGCTGGGGATGAGGGTGTTGGTAGCCAACTGAGGGTGCAGCACACAATTCCCACCTTGCAAAGTAGGTCTCAGGACCAGCCCCAGTGACAAGACACCCCCAGCCATAGCCATGAACCAACACCCCCTTGAACCTCCCAGGGACCAGTGACACGTACAAGGAAACTCCCCGACCAGCCTGGGAGAAGTTCAGTCCCCTGGTGATTCATGCAAAGTCCTCAGCAGTGTCACTGGGCAAAGGGGCTTGATGGCCACCCCTGCCCACAGCCAGGATCCTACAGCTACAGGTGGGGGGTTAAAGCCAGAGCTACATTGCAGCCTCCTTTTAAAGACGTCCCCTTTTCAGGGGTTTTCCCTTCTGGAAGCCACACAAAGGGCAGCACAACACAAAGGGATGATGGAGCTGGCTGGCATGACCGGGTGGGAAAACCCAGGGAAGCTGCTGGAGGGCTTCACTCTGCAAGGACAGTGCTGGGGGCAGCTGGACTGGGGGACAGTCATGAAAAAGGCATGCAGGAATGCAGCTGTGCACCTTGGATGGTGTGTCCCAGCTCCAAGCAGCAAGAAGCTACGGTGCCTCTGCCATCAGTTCCTGCAGATCCCTGCACCATGGGATGCCCCGGGTAAAGACAAGAGCATGCCAAGTATGGCATGAGCCTGCTGCAGCTTCAGCTGGCAGGACAGGGAGAGGGCAGGGAGCTGGTCAGAAGGGCACATAAGAAGGGAAGAATCGCAGGCAACTCCTGAGCTGGCAGGGTAGTTGCAAACATTGCGGGTCTGCCCCATTCCTGAGAGCTTGTGGTACCCTGAGGACATGCCAAAAGCTGCAGAAAAGCCAGTGACATCTGTGCACACAACACTGGGCCCCTAGGTCAGAGCATGTCCAGTCCCACTCCCTGCCACCAAACCCTTGCTCTAATGGATATCATGGCCAGGAGTTCAAGCCATCCCACACATCTGCCTTCTGGCTCATCAGGCAGGCAGAGGCCAGATGCTTTTCCCAAGCTTGCTGGTATATCCAGCTTAACATGAAGCCATCAGACACCACATGTGGCCCTATGCCACGTGTCCAGCTCTCACTGCCATGGGGATGTTGTCTCCTGTCCAAGCAAGGCTCTCCAGGACAGAAAGCTGGTTGCAAGCAGAGAATCCAGTGACTACAGGATGTCAAGAGCTGGTTGAAATATACCATGTGTCCTGGGGCTGGCTGTCAGCTCCTGCCTTGCTCACACCAGTGCTGCAGCACTAGGACAGTACAGGGCACAGTGGACTACATTGCCCACAAGGACAGTCCTGAGCTCCGGGTATCCCCAGGCCATTCCCTGCCCCCCACCATGAGCAATGCTCACCTTGGCAGCAGGAAGCAGGTGATTCCAGAAAGGGGCCCCCTTGGCATCAGTGCTGCGGCACGCTGTGGGGACGGGGTGGCATGGCAGGACCCTCTTCTTCCTTGCCGGTGGGGACAGGCTCTCATCCTCAGAGCAGGAATCGGCCACAACCTCACCAGCAGGCAGCAACTTCCTTTTGGCTGGGCAGCTGCTGCTGAAGTGGCTGCTCCCACAGGGTGTTGTCTCCTGGAAGCTCAGGTTGCTGGGCTCAGGACTGAGCGCTGTCTGCGGAGCTGGGGGCTCTTTGCACCCATTGCCCACCACTGACCCTTCATCTTCTCCACCAGCCCTGCTGCTGTGAGCTGGGCTGCTGCCTGGCTTCTCTCTCTTCCCACCAGAGTCCAACTGGGTTGTTTGTGCAATACTGTGCAATTCAAGGTGAAGTACATTGTGGCCACTTGCTGGCTCCCCATTTTCTCCATAGTCTGTGGGATGATCCCCCGATGAGACAGAGCAACTGTCTCTCATGTGCAAAGTACTGCAAGCAATGTGCTGGGGCCAGGAGGAGGAGGAGGACGAGGAGGACGAGGAAACATACTGTGACTTGTCCTCTCTGCTGGCTTTGGGGCTGTGGCTAGGGCTGCCCTCACAGCGGTGCTCCACCACATGCAGCCCGCTGTGGGAGAAGTGCTGGGCAGAGCCGCACAGGGATAACTCCTCCACCAGCAGACCATCCTCAAAGGAATCGTCATCGTCCAGGGAAGGCTGCCCAGGGCCCCCATCGCGCTTGCTCTCCACCCCCCTGTCACCCCAGTGAGTTCGTTTGGGATCTCGCCCCCCCTCCAGAGTTCGCTGCTCAGGGTATCCCCTTTTGACAGCCGGCTGGCTGCCTGCCCGCTGCTCCGTGCTCTCAGAGGAGCTGGAGAGATGGGAGAAGATGGAGACCTGGTAAACCTTCTGGCGCTTGATCTCTGTCTCGTTGTAGCCCATGAGGATGCTGCGGTGGGTGCAGCGCTGCGAGGAGGGCTCCAAGGGCGCCTCTCCACTGGGCCGGGACAGGCTGGGGTCTGTGCTGCGCTCCGGGGGCAGGGACGTCTCTGTGTGGATGTGCCGCATGGAGCCTCACTTGCCTGGACTCCGAGCGGAGCTGGAGTCAGAACAGCCCATGCAGCAGCAGGAGTGGGACTGTAAAGTGCCACAGGTCAGGGTGCAAGGGCAGGGGGTGGAAGCTGGACCCCCCTTGCTCAGGATCTCTGTTTGAGCCCTCCACTATGAAGTGGTCTGCAGCACAGCATCTGAAAAAAGAAGGGTAGGAGGATGGAGATCAGCCTGGGATCCCTACCCTCATCCAGACTTCTGCTTGCAAGAAACTTAGCGGGATACGGGCAGCTCCTCACACAGCCCCACTTGAACCTCCCGCTCCAGGGACAGGAAGAGGAATTAGGCTGGTTTTGCTTTCTGGGGAACCCTGAGGCATCACCCACCTGCAGGTTCAGCACTTCCTTCCCAGCTGGGGCAAGGAGAGAAGTCTCCAGCCAGGCAGGAGACTACTGGGGACAAGTCTGGACAAGTGGGGAGGAAGAGGCCTGCCCTCTGCCAGGGACTTGACGTGCTTGTGGTGCTCTGGAGCACAGGAGTCAGGCAGGTCAGACCAGTCCCAGAGGGACTCAGGCCTGTAATCCCTCCTTTGGGCAACAGCAACAAGATCTCCCAGTGCTGGCCAAGACAACCTGGTGCCCTACAATGCCAGCCCCACAGGAGGGACAGGAACCTGGCCTAGCATCCCTGTTACCTCTGCCAGCTTGGACCAGGCGCTTCCACCACCTAAATCAGCATCTGGGTGGTACTAGGGCCACCATCCACCCACTCCTGCCAGCCCCAAGGGCCTGGCCTCCTCCATGCTGCATGGCACCTCGCTTTTGGTTCAGCCCAGCTTGAGAGCTGTGAGAATCCTGTCCAGGAGTTTTTCAGTTCAGCAGACTGAAGAAAAACTGCCCACGCCTGGCAGCTCTGCCTGATGTGGAGCAAGGGCTTAGGGGCAAGTGAGCAATAGGGAAATTGGTTCTGCAGGTGAATCAAGGCTATCTGGAGAGCAAGGCTGCATGTGGTATTTTGACCCTGCCACAAAGTGGTAGGCCAGGATGGTTGAGCCCAGGAACTTTATTTAAAAGGAGTGATAAAAGTAATGCATCAAGATATGCTGGGGGCTGACTGGTTGGAAAGCAGCTCAGCAGAAAAGGCCCTGGGGGTCTTGGTGACCATGAGCCAGCAATGTGCCCTTGTAGCAAAGAAAAACCAGTGTCCAGGGCTGCACTAGGCACAGCATTGCCAGCAGGACAAGGGAACTGATCCTTTGTCTCTGCTCAGCGCTGGTGAAGTCACCTGAGAGTGCAGCAAAGGGACACCAAGGAAAAATTAAGGGACTGGAGCATCTGTCCTGTGAGAAAAGCTGGGAGAGATGGGACTGTTCAGTTTGGAGAAGAGAAGGCTCAGGGGGATCTTATCTATATATATATCTATATCTATAAGAGGTTCCCTCTGAACATCAGGAAACACAATTTTTTTTGTTACTTTGAGGGTGACTGAGCACTGTAAACAGTTGCCTAGAGAGGTAGTGGAGTCTTCATCCTTGGAGATATTCAGAAGTCATCTGGACACAGCCTTGGGCAATGGGTCTAGGTGGCCCTGCTTGAGCAGCAGGGTTGGATCAGACACCCTCCAGATGTCCCTGCCAACCTCAGCCCCTCTGTGTAGCCCACACCAGTGCAGCCTGCCCTGGCTGCCCCCCGCACTCACCCCTCTGCAGCAGAACCCTGCTTATCTCCGGATTAACTTCCCTGTCCCACAGCAGGCGGTCGTTGGCACAACCAGCTGAAGACACCTGCCAGTCAGGCACCCCCCAGAAGCGCCGTGGCTGCCGTGGAATGGCTCCCACCATCACGGTGTGCCTCCGAGCCTCTGCAACGTCCTCTCCAGCTCTTCAGTGTCCACAGGGGCTCTGGGGGGATGGAAAGTGGAAGATGCAGGGCTGCAGTGTTTCAGATGCTTTCCAGGAGTAGGGCAGGAGGGTACTGCCCCTCTGCGGGGTCACACAGCCAGGGAAGGCAGCTTTTAGTCTCAGCCTTTCCCAACCACCCAAACCAAAGGCCACATACATCTCAACCATCTCAGGCAGTGCTATCACCCCGACTGACACTTAAACCACAAGTACTTTAAGCTAAGCTGTGAACTCTCATACCTGGATTGTATTTTACATCCCCTTTGCATGCCTTCCTGTGTGAAACCCTGTGCATATGAACAGATTCCTCTTTCTTTCTGGTGACCATTTCATGCCTTGCTTTACAAGACACTGCAGCAACCCCTGGGCCTCCAGCTAGCTCCTGGTCTCATGTTCACCTCCTCCCCCTTCCACCCACAGCACAGGACACTTCAGGCCCTACAGATAAGGAGAAGAGCTTGGAATTGTTTTCTTCCAATAAGAGGTGACAGTCAGGAAAGGCAGAAACAAGGAGCCTGACAGCCCTGAGCCATGATGACCCCCCACCAGCTTTCCCCAGCACAAAGACAACAGTCCTTTCATGTGCACAGCACTCACCTGCTCAGATGTGCCCTTGATGCACAGCTGAGATTTGCAGATGCAACACAGCTCCCCTGCAGTCATAATCCACCGGCACTGCAGCTTTGATGCCTGAAAGAGGGCAGAGAGGAGAGTCAGCCCAGGCAGCAGCTCATATCACAACATCTTCAGAGTGGGCAGGAGCCCTAGGACACCTCCACCCTCAGCACCTCTGTGTAAGGGCAGCTCACGGCTTTGCCAGCCCAGGAACCTCCAGATGAAGGAGGAAAAGGTGCCTGCCCTCCCCACTTCCCTCCACATGCATCCCTCAAATGGGGGCTCGCTGCAGCAGCCATCCAGAGGGAAGTCACCATCTGGGCATCCCATGTTAGCAGCAAGCACTGCTCTGAAAGCTGGAAACAGCACGGCCAGGCAAATGAAGAAAAACCTCAAATGGATGTTCAGAGGCACCAACATTCAAGTGCAAACCCCCTCTGGCACCCTGGTCTGGCAAGTTCTGCATCCCACCATCTTGCAGGTGGGAAGGCAGCTTCAGCAGGTCACTCACTGTGCTCACTGCCTGACCTCACCTGCCCCAGGAAACAGGCTGTTCTTTCATTATGTTTCCAATAAGATTTGTAATTACAGGCTGCCAGGGCCAGTCCCTCAGACTCGGACAGCCCAAAAACCACTGTCAGCAGTAGTGGGGAAGGGCACTGACAGCAACCAGCCAGAGCAGGACTTGCTGAGATAAAATACACCAGCACCCAGGGAGCACTTGCAGTTGGGCAAATCAATGTTGCAGCATAATAAACCTCGGGTCCAAAACCTCAACAGAAGCTTTTTGCAAAGACCAGCTCCTCCTGCACCCCACATGAGGCCTGCACCAAAGCATGTAGGAAGGCAAGTAAATGCCCTCATTTGCTGGTGGATGCTGAGGTGGTAACATGCTGTGCTCTGCCTGCCTTGAAGGTTGCTGTTTCCCTCCTCCATCTCTGGGGGAGACTTTTACCGTGACTTGCGTGGCACAGTCAACCACTGGGAAGCAAAATCAGCAACCAACAGCAAGAATCATCGTGGTGCAGTGGGAGAAAGTGTGTGTCCCTGCCAGAACAAATACAGTTTCACCTGAATCCTTTCTTTCTCCTTCCCACGCCCCTCCGAAGTCACAGCCATTTGCTCCCCAGCAGCAGCTGCCTTTCAGGAGAATGGATCCATCAGGAGAGGCTGACCTGCTGACACCACAAACCCACCCCAGCAGAGACCTAGAACACAAGGGGGGCTGCACCATGTTTTGCCAGCCCAGATACTGTTACTTGAAGTATCGTGTTGGAAAATGCCAGAATTCCTCAGCCCACCCAAAAGTATCTTCAATTACACCCTGGGATCTTCTTGTACATCCCCCCGGAGGAGTGCCCATCAGCCTGGGATGGAGAGCAGCTGGAGCACAGCATTGCTTTGCACCCTCTTCAAGATGCAAGGCACCGTGACCAGGGGAGGTTCTCTTAGCTGTGTTTAGCTCTGCCTCCCAGGGCACTCCCAGCCAGCTCTCGGTAGGGCTCAGCCTCTGAGAGCACCCACTGGGGAGCCCACCGCCTCCCCACAGAGCAAGACAACAACACCAGGACCAGGGACTCCTGCATTCCAAGCAGGGACAACAAGGAGAAAGCACCTGATCATCTCTCCCTTTTCCTCCCCTTGAGCCAGGCATTGCCAGAGCCCCCCTTCTGGTCACACGGATGGGACAGAGCCAGGTCCAGGTCCAGCACAGGTACCATCCCCTGGATGCAGCACATGGGACTCCACATGCCCAAGCCAAGGGTTTGGCCCCCTCAAGCCCAAGTAATGCTGATTTTGCCAGTGTTTTAGCCTGTGCTGGTGGTCTGACTCTCAAATATGACTTAAAGGGCTTTGCCTCTTGAGGGAAGCCCAGCCAGAGCTCCTCCCACTCTCTGCCCTGCTCTTGCCAGGCTCCCAGGCTCCCTCAGTGCTCAGAAGACAGGAGGGGCCCTGTGCTTTCGCCAGGATCTCCCAGCACCTGGATCTGGAGCTATGCCAGGCACAGCTTTCCTCTATTCCTTTGCCTGGGGAAGGGCACCATGCTTCAACAGCCAAGAAACACCCAGTGCCAAAGCACCTGCAGGGAAGGAGTGTGTCCCAGGCACTGGGACAGAAACACTCTGTTCCTTGGGGACACCAAGCCACTAGATCCTGACACAGAATGACACAGAGAGGGTCATGAGACTTGGCTTACCTGCTGGTTCCATTCCTATTAGCACATCCAGGGGGAACCCAGGATTAACAGACCATGGTGTCAGCCTGGTGGCAACAGTGCAGGATGGTGGGTGAGGAAGGGTCCCTGTCTGGGCGATGCAGCAGCTGTACCACATGCCTGCAGCCTGCAAAAGGACTGTTGCTGTTTCAGCTGTACTGTGCCAGCTAGAAATGAGGTGGGATGGGTGCAGGGCAGCTCTGCCAGCCAGGGAGGTGTCTGTCATGGGGCAGGATCTGCAGAGCCCTTGGAAAGGGGAGCTTGGCAGGGCTGGCAGCTTAGCACTGGTGCAAGGAAGAAAGCCAGAGCTATGCCTGAAGGGGCCATGCTTGCCCAGTGGGGATCCATGTGGCTTCCCAGACCAGCACTGCCAGCCAGTCAAGGGGACACATGGCTAGTGGACAAGAGGTTTTGGCCTGGGCACTGCTGGCTGGGGCAGAGCACCATGCTCGGGGGCTGGCAGAGCCAAAAGGAGTCCTTCCACCATTTAGACCAGAAAAAAATCCCAAACCAAACCCTAATTGGCTTTTACTGCCTCCCTCTCTCCTGCTTCGTCTCCTGAGAAGTGGTAAGGAGACATTTGCAGCCTCGTTGGAGGTGAAGCAGGAACCACACAGCCAGGAAGTAGAAGGGCTGTCATTACAAGAGGGCATATAGTCATTCTAAGAATGCGCAGAGCACAAGGCAAGAGAAGAGGCAACGGAAACTGCTGGAAACAGACTGTCTGGAGGATAAATCACAGCTCCATTGGTCCTATCTGAACCCAGGGAGAAGGGAGGAAATCTAACCAGTGCAAGTGCAAACACAGGAGCTCCCTGGCACAGTCTAGAGCAGAGCTTGCAAAGTGCCAGCAGGCAGAAAGTTTCCGTCACAACCCTGAGGGATGGCACCACTAGCAGTAATGTTGCCACCAGAGAAGGGTTTCTGCACAGCATGACAGATCAGGCGTATCACCACCAGGAGAGAGACAGACTACCTCCAGCACTGTCCACAGGAGAGGTGGCAATCCTGGGGAGAAGCTGGCTAGAGAGATGCTAGAGGAGTAAACTGCGCCTGAAGGGAAAGATGACCAGTAGCCATGGCTCTGGCACTATCCTGGAGTTCAGGTTGGGGTTGAAGGAGCTCACACTTGGTGGAAACAAGGGGGAGGGACGAGGGGAGGGAGGGAGAGAAGATGCAGAGGGAGGGAGCATCCTTGTCCCACTGCAAGGGCAAGTGCTGCTCTTGGGGGTCCTCAGGAGGCCTCCTGCCATGCCAGATTTATGCAGCTGCAGAGCCTCACTCAGTGCTGGCCCCTGCTAGTAATGGAGGGGAAGCCCGAGCCCAGAGGGGAAGGATTGGGCAAGAGGCAGTGCCTGTGTTAGGAGTGCAAGCTCCTGGAAACCACCAGACACAGCTTCTACAGAGGCAGATCCGACACCTCCCTCTGCCCGCAGCACGGCGTTCGTGAGGTGCTGCTGCTGCCCTTCCTCCCTCCCATCCCGTAGGAGGGGGCACTGACGGGGGTGCAGAAGCCCCTGGGGACAGAGCAGCCCGCTCTGCAGGGCACTTTGCTGGGGGTCCAGGCTGCAGCAGGCTCCCGAGGGGCTGAGGTCTGCCCAGCAACATGCGACGCCTCCCCAGCCCCACACACAGGTGCCGCAGGGACTGAGCCCTTCTGCTCGGCTAAGTCAGGATAACACAATGAAACCTCTCCCGGGAGGTGGGGGAGCCGGAGCAGAGCTCCCAGCCCAGGGACTTACCCCTTCTCCCTCCGATGCCCCACGTCGTGGCATGGATCGCCTCTGCACACCTTGCCCAGGTGCCTCTCGTGCAGCCAGCGATGCTGACAATAGCCGCCAACTGGGAAGGGGGGCTCACAGGGTCTGCAGGCAGATCCCATTATGCGACGGCCACCTGTGTATAGCTTTCCCCCCACGTCCAACCTCTCCCCGCCAGCCTCCCCTCCATGCACGGCTGCCCCTCTTCCCAGGAAAGCACAGTCAAAGAATGAAAAGCAGCTTAAAATCCGGCAGGACAATCGGGCAGCTCTCCAAAGCCGGCAGCACCCCCTGCCCACCCAGCCCAGCAGGCTCAAACCTCAGCAATACAGCCCCACGGCTGCCCAGCTCCAGCGTTCGACCGGGAGCCCAGGAAACCTGCAGCAGGCAGGGCAGGGAAATCCCATGCAGCAGCCGCTTACAGGGAGGACAGCCCAGGTTGAGGACAGACCTTTGTCTCTGCCTGCCTGTCTCGCTCGCTCGCTGCCGGAGGAGGAAGAGGGGGGCGATGGGGGACAGCGAGCAAAGATAACACCCCTAGGAGGGATGTCACAGCCACGTTAATCACTTGGAATTCCAGCCAGCACAGACCCGGGCGCCGCAAATATGGGCAGCAAATGGAGATGCTCAAAGCTCTGAAATAATTGGATCCTTTCACAAGAGCCGAGCCCAGAATCCAGCACAGGAATTCAGTCCCTGCTAGAAGTCGAGAGATCAAATACACGGAGAGAGGCGCAGCACAAGCAATCCTCAGCCACCGCTGTATCCAGCTCCAGAGCTCCTGGCGCTGCTCTAATCTCAGGTGCCTTCCCAGCGGGAGCGAGGGAGCACCACAGCGGAGAGCACGAGTGCCCAGCAGAGCCCAGCTGAGGACCGGCCCTTTCCCATCCAACTTACTCTACTTGTGGCAAGGTGCAGAAGCGCTGCCAACGCGAAACAGGGTTTTGTGAAGAAGACTAGCGGCCTCGGAGCCTTGCTCGACCGGAGGAACAGTCCATGGGAAGGAGACTCCGAAGCTGCCGTCTGGCCTCCGCAGCCCTGCAGGGGAGATGCCTGGCCCGGCAGGCTTCCCAGCCCGCATCACATTCCCGGCGAGACGCGCACACGGCACATGTAGGCTCCTGCTCGGCGCCTCAACGGCAATGAAAAGGCACAGAGGCTTCTGCCAGAAAACAAAGAGGCAGCGGCAGAGCTGGGGGTGGGGAAAACTCTCCGCTGCCCAAGAGGATCCCTGCAGAGGCAGCAGGATGCTGCTGGGCTCCACCGCGGCTATTCAGCCCCGCGAGCCGGAGGTGGCACCCACTCGCCCGGCACAGGGAGTCCGGAGGGCAGGCAGCTCCCATTCCCCTCCCCGAGTAAGGGCCGAGTGGGAAGTGCTGGAGGACACAAGCCAGGCCCAGGACAACAGCTGTCCACAAGCAGCGAATTCCTCCGGGCTGGCTCTGCTTCATAAAAAGCTGCTTCCTTTCACCTTGGTGTAGCTGCCGTGCACCATCGTCCACAGGGGAAGGTGCAGCCGGCACCGCGCCTGCCAGCCTTGGGGAGCCCCAGGGTGCTGGCCTTGCAGCACCACAGTGGCCTCAGCTGTCACCCTGAGGCAACAAAGAAAGTACCTGCAGTGAAAGTGAGCCCCTGGCCACCAGGCACAGGGACATGTTGGCCAGCTCCCTTCCAGTCCTCTTGTCCCTCTCCAGGGGCGGTGGCCTGAGGGACAGGGACCCTGGCCACTGGGTGACCGTGCAGACTGGCTGCTTCAGGTCAGACCTTGATGCCAACTGCAAGCAATGGAAAATTTTCCACCACTGGTGATTACAAAGTCACATGCCTATGTCGCCAGTTACAGGATGGCTGTGAGAAGGCAAGTGGGTCTTGGCAAAGGGGCCACTTCTGCTCTGTGCTTGCATGACACCTGAGGTCTCTGGCCATGACCAGGGCACCAACATGCTGCCACGTCTCAAGTTCGATAAGGGTATTTGTCCAAGGGAGGCATCCCCCAGGTCCAAGCTGGACTAGGCCCTCACCATTCTAAGTAATGCACAAATGTTAGCAGTAATAGTCCTTTTTACTTGATCTCCCAAGAGGAGGAATAACATCCTGGGGTTGGTGTTATCAGAAGCCCTGCAAACCCTATTCCAACCTGTTTAACTCAATTCCAGTGGCAAGGCAACCACTTACAGTAACTCCCATCCTGTCAGCTCCCTGTCCTGGGCAGTGCACCATGGGAAGCCTGATCTACATGTGCAGCATGAACAGCCCAGCCCGTTCTCCAGCACCACTAGCTGGGTACAGAAATAGGAGCCTCTGACAGGGAGCTCTGGCAGTGGGGTGACGCTTTCTGAGCCAGGAGAAGACAGCACAGAAATCAGCAGGTGATGGGATCCCTTTTGCTCCCACCTCTGCTCTCACCTCTCTTCTCTCTCTGTTCACCACTGTATACAGCCCCAGGCATCCACAGCCCCCTCTTTGCTCCTTACCAAGCCAGCTCCTTCTGTACCCTGATGCCCTGTAGCCATCCACACTGCCTGAACCCAGATGCACACCACTTCACCTTCCCCACATCCTTCACGTGGCAGCTGGGTTCTGTATCCCCACAAGCGTGCTCTTCGTCATACCCACCCCAACCTCCACCACTCGCAGGTCCTGCCCTGTTTCCTCAACCCCCCAAGGGTTGTCCCCAGCTCCTTACCTGTGCTCTGTTGCCTCCTTATTGCTGCAGCTCACACCTCAACTTACCCCACTCTCCTCCCACCCCTGGTTTGCACACATCTGCAGCCCCACCAGCCCATGCCTCCTCACACACACTCCTCTGATGAGTCCCTGAGACCCACCTGAGAGAACCACGGCAGCATCACCTTTCCCTACCTCCCCAAATGGTCACTGGGCACCGCAGAGCAGAGGAGAAAGTCCCAGGGATGCTGAATTACTCTGATCAGCTCCGGACACAGGCGTCAAATCTACACGGCAGAGAGAGCAGGCCAAGTGTCTGCAGTGGGGAGGGCAGCAAGGGTTGTGCACACAGGATTTGCCTGGTGGGAACTGCCCATCCCCACTGCAGCCCCTCTTGCAATACACTTCCTTTTACTGTAAGAGCCCGTAAGAGCCCTGCAAGGGAGGTGCTTGAGCACAGGCACTCGGGCCTCCCTCTTGGTTACCAAGCTGCAGCCTGCAGATAAGGCTGCAGCAGCTGTGGGGACATTCAGCATCTTTTCCACTCCCCGTGCTAGATGTGTATGTGGCACAGGGGGAGGAGATACCACATGCAAACACACACACACGGCTGTGCACACCCACCCAACTCACCCTTATCCAGCAGCGATTTAGAAAAGCTCAGGTCTAGCCCAGGCCAGAGCAATGACATGGGCTGGACAGGCATTCGGGCCATAAAGGCGAGGCTTTATCCATCTTTGACTGTAAAGAGCTGGACACAACCAGGGCTACAGCAGGGAAGGAGGATTTGTGCTATGAATTCAATGTCCTGCTCCTTGTCACGGAAAAGGAAAGCCTTCCCTTAGGACTGCAGGTGAGAAACACCCTGCTGGAATTAGGAAAAGGGTGTCACAGTTTTCATCTGTAAACACTCATACTGTTGCCCGTAATGAAGTCAAACACATGAGAGAACAAGCCCCTTAGAAGGGAAACAAGGGGGTAGGAGGGACTGTCATGTCTGACTGCAGGCATATCCATACACAGGGCAGTGGGAGACCCAGTCTAGCTCCTATTACATCCTGTGAAACTGGCAAACCTCCTAGTCCTCACACACTGAACCACCCATGGGGTCCCACTGACAGCAGAGCTGTCTGCCCAGTGCACCTGCCGCCCCCTCCACAGGGGTTCCTGTAGGGCTGCCAGGGCTCTGAGCAATGCACATGGCCAGGGATGCCCTCTGGATGGAAGGGGAAATCCACCTGGCACCTGGGTGTTGCATGGAGATGGAGAGGAAGACAAAACTGGTTCAAACCAGGAAGAGGCTGGAGAGGATGTGCCCTTGGGGCTATCCGGCACGTGCAACCTGTAGGGACTGGGGCACTGGCATATCAGCATCCTCCATCTTCATGGAAGCAACAGTGAACAGGGACAGGCTCAAGAGGTAGCTGCATTCCCATACAACCCTTGTGTGCAGGGCACGAGCCCCCACATCAGTCTCTGCAAGAACCCTGGGCAAACTCTGCCTGCTGCCACTGTTGCACCCATGTCTTTTTCTGCTGCTTCTGTGGGAACACACAAAGCTCAGAGACCTCATAAACCAACCCAAGGACACTGGGTCCAAAACGCCTTCAACTCTGGTGGCAGCCATGCTGTTGAGGACACAGATGTCCCTCAAGACCTGACCCTGCTAGGCAGACAGAGCCTGTGAGGTACCTGAGAGCTCTCCAAGTGCTACCAGAAACCAGTTCATCTCCAGCCGGGCAGCACTTGTACCCGCAGCTGGGAACAGACCTCAGGGGCCTCTTGGCCCAGACCACCAGATCCTGCTGCTCTCAATACTCACGGGTGTTGTAACAGGGATAATCCAAATGATACCAGAATGTCCAGAGCATTACTGAGTAACAAGTGGACTGATGAGGAAGTGAGAGCCATCACAGCCCAGTGTCAATGAGCCTGAGGGAAAGGCTGAAAGGAGCAACTTGAGAAGGGATCTGGGGACTAACAAAGGTTCATGGCAATGTCCTAGACATTGAAAATCCATATAAAAGCATCTGGGGAGCCTGGACATCCACCCAGTCTCTGCCAGATGAGAGGGCAGACGTAGCTCCTGCTGCAGGCCAGCTTGACCCAGGCACCATGGCTACGAGCAGACCGCTTTGCTCTGGTTCATTACTCTTGCAGACAGGATGGGGCAAACACTGTAAACACCCTCTGAGCACTGACACACCAGACACAGGCTTCTGCAGTGTCAGAAGGGGTCAAAGCTTGGAGGTACAATAAATCGCAGAGTGAGACCGTTTCTGAACACAAGGCTGATAAGACTGCCAGCAGCCTTCTTGCAGAAGGACAGGATCAGGAAAAGAGTAACCGTGAGAATAAAAGGTTGGCAAAGAAACAGAAAACACTGGGAGCAAATAATTCTTTCCAGACAGTCCTTTGGGCTCATCTCATCCTCCATCTGCTGAGGATGGTCAGGCAGCTGGAACCTCTAAAAAGGCTACTGGTGATTTCCCTTCCAATCACCGCTGTCTCTGGGACAGGCATCATGGGGAAGATAAACCTGGAGCCCATCCAGCTGGAGGGCTGGGGGCCAGCATCCTCACCAGCCTTCCAACAACATCAGCACCCCCTACAGATCATGGCTCTGTGCTGCCAGCAGAGCAGGGAGAATGATTTACACTCTGTGCTTCACTGCCCACATGCTTTTTGTGCTCACCTGGGGAGGAAGTAATGCGGACCTTCAGAGAGATGGGTGCTCCAGCTAAGATAGGCTGGGACAAGTCAATGAGCTGAGCAATGCTGCTAAGGCACTGCCTCCATCTTCTGGCACAGTTAATACTGTGTGGATGAGACCAAGATAGGACAGAACAACACCCTGACTCCTCCATTTCCCTCCAAGCCAGTCAGTCCAATAGGCCATTGACATTGCCAAGCACTCCGAGAACTGCAGAACTGAGGAACAACAATGGTGGGAAGGGCCCTCAGAGGGTTTTGGTCCAATCCTGCTAACAGCAGGGTCAAGCTCAAGCAAATTGCTTGGGGTTTGCCCCTGGCAAGGGCTGAAAGTCACCGAATGCGTAGATTGCTTCCCTTCTCTGGGCCCTACTCCAGAGTCTAACTGCCTTGCAGGGAAATATTTTTCCTAATATCTAATTGGAATTTCCCTCATGTGCTATTACCTCTCATCCTGTCCCTGGGCACTTCCCGAGAGAACCCAGCTCCAGCTTCACTGCAAATCCACAGCTTCCAGCAGCAGTGAGAGCCCACCTTGCTGCCTCCCCTCTGCCTGGCTGCACTAGCCCATCACTTTCAACCTCTGCCCACGGCAGCACACAAGAAGCCAGAGCTCATCTCTGGAGACTGTTGGAGCCTGCTGGGTTCCCTCCTGCCAGGAGTGCCTCTAGGAAGGACAAGAGGTACCTGCACCTGCACACCTGGAGGATGCTGAAAAAAGAGTCTTGCCTCAACACTGAGATTAGTGGGGGCTGCTTTTGTTCAAGTATCTGATCCTTGCTCTTGCTGGTAGCAATACCAGTGCCTGCTGCAACACACCTAGGTGATCCTGAGACAGGAGCCCCAGTCAGCTGTTCCAAGAAGTCTGGCCCTAGACAGAGAGTGCTTTGGTTTTGCCCCTGTAGCACTGATACCAAGCCTGCCTCCCTGCGAGAGACCTCTCCTCAGGAGAGATGAGCAGGGCAATTAGGAGTCCAACGCTGCAGAGACCAGCTGGGCTAGATGGAAACACAACAGCCCAGAGCAGTCCCTTCCTTGAATGAGGGAAGTAGCCAACTGTGACCCCTGCAGTACTCTCAAGTGTCTGCAGCAGAGCCCAGATTACACAAGGGATTTTGGAGCCAACAACAAACCACGTCCTCAAATCTCCAGCACATCATCTGCATCCCAGCTCTCCCTCCATGCTGTGTTTACTCAATCCAGAGCTATCTGTTCATCATTCTCTGCTCCAGCAGATATTGCTCATTTACCATCCTGCACTTGCTCTCTCAGACAAGATGTGAAGGTTACTGGGCAGGATCTGACCAGTACAGAGACCTGCTCAGCTTGCCCAGAGCTGGCTGGACACCCCACAGCCTGCAAGGGGATGAAGATCCACCCCATGCCCTGGAGGCAGGGATACCTGGTTGCTGCACTTCTCTCTTGCAGTGCTTATCTCTGGTACCTCCTGGGTACTAAGGATGCCCCAAGCCTTTCCAGGATAGCAGCATACCCACAGCTGGAGATGTGGCCAGAGAATAGGTTTAGCATGTAGCTAAGATTCCAGCCTGTTCCCAAGCCACAGGCATTGCCTCCACCTGCTAAGCCCTGTGGCTTTCCCAGTTCTCCTTCGGCACCCTCACCCCACCTCCCAGGGACCTGGCATAAGCTGCCAGACCCTTGGGCTCTCTTAAAGCCCTGTCCTGGACAAGCACCTGCCTTCTGCTTCCTGCTGACTCATTCCCCAGTGATTCAACCCCTCCTGACTAACTCACCATTTCTGCCACAGGCCTGTTCATGCAAGGGGAGTGTTTGTGTATTTGTGTGTGTGTGTAACAATGGCACAGACTCTGCAAGGCAGCAAACTGGGCAGGAAGCCTGGCCTGGCCGTGCCAGAGCCCTCTCCTCCTGCAGCACCCAGTGGCAGGAGGGGTGGAGGTGACACTGCTGGCTCAAGTCCACTGTGGGGAAACAGGGCAGAGAGGCAGGCTGGGAGTGCTGTCCTGTGCCAGCACTGAGATAAGGAGTGACTGGGGGAGGGCTTTTTCCAGGCTCTGAGGCTGTCTGCCAGCGAACCCACTCCTTTTATCAGCCCTCCAGCAGCCTGACCCCCAACGCTGGCTGTGGGAGGGTTACCCGGTACTGCTGCAGCTCAGATCCACAGGTGAGACATCTGCCAGCCAACCTGCCTTTGGGTACAGCCAAACATGCCCCCCCAGGCTGTGCCTCTTCCCAGTTTTACTTTCAAGGGTGGAGAGTCTCACAGGAGCCACAAAAGGACTTCTTCTGAGTATGGCTATGGTCAGCTGGCATCAGCTAATGCCAGTGGGCATGCAGGGCCCACAGGCTTGGCCAGTTCCTGAGTCTGGACAGTAGGAACCATGCACATGATCTATGCACACACGTCTGCAGGCTGCTCCTCTGACTGGCAATTCCCTAATGCTCAGGGTTGAGGCTCAAAAAGGCTTTACCTCATATTCTTTCCCTTCTCTTTTCCACAGCATCACCCCTTCCGAGTGCTCCCCAGCTAACCTCAGTCTCCTTCTCAGAGAGGATCAGAGCAGATACAGGTGATAGGAGGGAGATGGCACTGTGCAGCTGTGTCAAGCCCAGCGAGAGCTCCCAGCAGGCAGAGTGAGCAGCTCTGCACACCCACCTGTCAAGGAGCACCGGAGAGCTTTGGTGTGGGCAGAAGATGCTGGTCTGTGCAGCACACCTGGTCACAGGCCTGCACCTCTGCCTGTTGTAGCTGGAGGATCCATTTTCCATTGACTATAGGAGAAAATCGCTGGGATTATACAGGCTCTTCTCTCCTCTTTTCCTCTCCCCATCCCCCAGGTCAAAGTCACGCTGGTACCTCTCACCCAGGAGTGCTTGGCGAGCTGAAGCATTTTGACACACAGCAAGGTTACTCAGGACAAGCCTTGCTGTTGCTGCAAGAGGACAAGTCGGTCAAGCATCATGTCTCCAGCAGGGTCACACAGCCCCAGCCAGGAGAGAAGGCTCTGACACCCTGGAATGAAGGCCAGAGTAAACCATTCTTTGGCCAGGGAGCAACAGACAATAATTTGGGCTGGGATGTCACATATTAATAGGCATAAAGAACAATTCTCTGCCAAAGCTCAGAACTGCATGCCAGAATTGCTGCTTTTCTCTGGATTTTTAAATTTTTGATCCTTGCCATGCCTGTGCAGAGCCTTTTCTTCCTTCTCAGGGCAAAGAAATCTAAGGTTTTGTCCCATAAAGTTCTGTAGGCTCCAAGAGCTTCCCCTGCACGCCCCTTCTCTTGTCAAGATGATCCAGTTCTTGGAGTTCATGACATTGATGCTTCTGCTGAAATGGTTCCTGGTTTCAAGAACAGGTCAGCTACCAAGGTGGGCACAGTTATGGTTTCTGAGAGCTCCAAACCAAGAGTTCCCTTTCTGGGTTCTCTTTCTTAGGACACTGTGTGGTCCCACAGTTCTGGCTTTCTGGTGCTGAAAAAGTAGAGCAGCCTCCCAGCCGTTAACTTAGCTGGTAGCTGCAGAGACCCTTGTGAGGTATTCCCTGGAACCAGCTGTCATGTCTGAGGCAGAGCCCAACAAAGCATCAGTCCTTTGCTCCAAAATTCACATTCAAGGTCATCTGATCCAACACAAAGATCAGAAGTGGAATTCCTTTAAATGAAAGATCAGATGGGGGGAGCATGCCTGTGCCAGGGGACAAAGCTGAATGGCAAAGTGCCTGCTAACCCAGCCTGACAGTTTTAAGGACTAAGCCACCTTTTGGGCAGTGACACAAATCCAGGTTTGCTAAAATTGGAAAACACACTGTGTGGCTCACAGCTGGCGCTCACCCCTCCTGCAAGCTGGAAACCCTTGTTGTCTCAGCAGCCTTTAACACCCCTCAGCAAGGGGATGCTCCTGCAGTCGGTCCTCCATACATATACTGGGTGGATTGGATGGCTGGCTCATGCCACCTGAAGCTCGAGATGGAAACTATCCCTATTCTCTTTTTACCTTGTTGTGAGAAGGGAAACAGAGGTTTGTGCCATCCATCCATACCCAAGCTCCTTATGCTGGACCCTCTGCTGCTCTGCCCCATGGGGCATCCAGAGCAGACAACATTAAGCAGATGGGCTAGGAAAGCAGTGAGAATTGGGCTTTCCTGCCTGACTACACATGAAAAAATCCAGTTTTAGCTTGGGTAGGCATGCACCAGGGACTGTCTCCTATTCTGCATTTTAGAAAGACCCTCCCTTGCAGGCACTGACTTTTACCTTTTGCTGCCTTCACCAGCCCAGAGCAGGCTGGAGAAGCCCAAGTGCTGGTACACCAGTGATACTGCAAATTCAGGCACCATGTGTGGGGGCAGCTGCAAATGCAATAGGGGGAAGGGGGCAGAACAAAACCAAACCACTCAAAAATACCAAGGCAGGTCTCCAGCCTTGTGTTCAATAATAATTTTTCTCAGGATACAGTTCCAGTTTTCACCTAGTTTTAAAGCTCTCCACAAAGTTGCCCTCACTGACTTTCACAAATTCTTTTCTCTGCCCCAGTTCCAGCAGGGACCTCGATCTGTGCTGCCTCCCAGCAAAAGGGTCTCCATGACCTTTGTAATTCAACACACTGGGAAAGGCTCAATCCATTCCCTCTATTCCTAGCCCAGCACAGACCTTAAAAGCCCTCTTTGTTCCTGTTACAAACCCTATCCCACAACCATGGCTTAACCCTTAGGGCACTGCCTCAAATGAAGAGAGTTTCACAGAAGCAAGGCAGTTCCAGGCATCGCATGGATGGGAAGCTGGACCCACCCTCCACTTACAAAAGAGCTGTATAACAATCTGCTGGTGGCTTGCAGGATGCATAAGATACACAAAACAGGGTGGGAGGGATGTCTGGCCATGCTCATCATCATTACAAACTACTGTGCCCCACACTGATGCAGCGACATGGGCAGGGGTCAGGCTCACAACTCTTCACAGTTTTGCTTTACCTTCCCTCAGTTCAGCAGGTTTATTACAAAACATGCTCCATGCATGCAGATCTGGGGCTACAACGAAGTAATAGGGATAAGGAAGGAAGCAGCTGGGACCAGGCACCCCGGTTTATCACTCTCGCAAGGACTCCTCTGCTCCTGCCTCCAGGTAGAGCCATTGCTCCATGAGCAGGAGCAAAGGAGAGACAGCAAGGGATGCCATGCCATTACCTACACAGCCTGCACGCTGATTCTTGCCTTGTCTGAGATAAGCTCAGACCCACATCCTAATCAGCAGTCCACAGTCACACACTGGAGGAAGCAGTGCCATAGGACTGTGAGCAATTATACACCCTGCACAAGGAAATGCAGAGGGGATGGAAGGTACAGCCAGCTCTCCCTTCCTGGCATGATCCCTGGCATGGGAGAAGGCAGTATTGAGCAAGGGCTGCTTTGCAGCACCCAAAAATGCCAGCTTTTCAGCTGGCACAGAGCTGCCCAGCAACGCTCTGAAACACCAGCTCCATGGCAGACAGAGCAGCCTTGTACCACTGCACCCCAAGACAGCAGCTCTGCAGACAGGATGGGGTAGGGCCACCTTGCAGCACCCAGAAATGCCATTTCTTACCAGCTGCTGTAACTTCCCCTCTGCCCCTTTCCGGTCCTGCTCCACCCTGCTCCTTCTCCTCAGGCCACATGGAAACTGAGTCACAGCTGTCCCTGGCCCTAGGAAGGGTGGGCAGCCCCCAGCCCCTGGCACAGCGTGGGCAGTAGGGCAAGACCTCTGAGAACCCCAGTGATGGATGGGAAGAGTTAAAGGTACCCATGTGTCCTACATTGAGCAGCTCTCTGAATTGCTAGCCTCCTCTGTTCCCACACCTCTTGAAGCAGAAGTTGGCCCCAATCTGCTGCTGGCCATATGGACTGCACCCAGCTCTGCTGGGCTACATCTGGCCCCACAAACTTACCCATGTGCTCTCTGTCACCAGAGGGGACCAGGACATTCAGGGCTCTGCACCAGATGCACATAACTTAGCAGTGCCCAGAAAAAAAAAATTAAAGAGCCAGATAGAGCACTGTAAACCAGAGGAGTGCCCTAGGTCCCAAAAGGCTGGCAGGGGATGTTTCCTTGAGAGCAGGTCGGGGCATTTTTTACTTTGAAAGATTCATGTGTTTGAGTACAGACTTGATTCTCTAGTCCAGCTCTAGGAGATGAGAAGTTTACAGGTACTGATTTCAGGCTCTCTGTTTTCACCACACACCTACAGAAACCCTTTTTGAGGACCTGCTTACCAGTTAAGCTTCCCAGGATCAGGTCTACAGCAGTGTTCACCCACCACGGAATCCTTTAAAATCCCTGCCTGGTGCGGTTAACAAGCCACCACCCATCTATCTGCCTTGTAGACAGAGAAGCTAAAGATTTGTTCATTCAGGCTCTGGGTCAGACATCTCACAAATGTTATTAAAGTTATGGTTTCTTTACTGTGTTTCTCGAGATTGCAGTGAGGTTAAGAGCCCAGCATTGTCCAGTTCAGCTGGGCCATGGAATGGGAAAGCAGAACTTAAGCTGCAAAAAATGCACAGCTATTAAGCACTGCTCATCTGCAAATCTCCTGGCATCTTTTCCCAGGCTCCTATCTTCTTGGTTGCCTTGCTCCACCTTCCTGGGGACTCTGTGAAAACTGACCCTTTCACCCCTCTCCAGGGATGTGTGTTAAGGTGGTATTTGCTGCTGTTGTCATGCAAAGCATAACGTTATTGCAATACCCTTGCCCCAGCTCTATCTCCCAGGACAACATAATAGTAGAGGAAATTCATTATCCCCTATCACTTTATGGCACTATCTTTTCATTTCTCTGTTAACACACATCAGAGACGTATCGAGTTTCAGGCAGGCTCACTCCAAAGGAAATTCTCTCTCTTTCCTTACAGGGATTTGCACAAGCAATACCATTTCTTTTCAGTACCAGAAAAAGCCCAAAGCAAACCACCACCACCAAAAAGTAATTTCAAACAAAACCCCAAACCAAAAACCACTCCAAAAATAGCACTGAGGTTGACTTAAGGACAGAATTCGACTTTTCTTTCCAGACCACCACTTTGGTCAGACCTTTCCCAGGCTCTGGAGGGTGGCATTTTCACTGCTGCTTAAAGAGGTTCATCAGCAACGTCTGGAGTCCTGTAGTGAGGAAGCTTTAATGGTGAGATGCCTTTTCCTTCCCCAAAGCACCCAGCACACAAACACAGGCATTTCCTGGTAAACTGTTCCTCCTTGCTTCCAGCCTCTGCTACAGGGGTGGCCTCTGATAGCAGCCTTCCTCCGGAAACACCACTGCGTTTTGCTCAGTTACTCTAACAGTGTAATATTGTAGGGAAACAGAATTAAACAGAGCTGAAATCTATAATAAATCATTCCTACTGGGCTGCCAGGGAGATAGCTGCACAGGAGAAAGAGAGGAACTGCAATTCTGTTTCCACAACAAATCTAAGCCATGAAACAGCTCTTTGGTTACAGGGAACAGGCACAGCAGCAAGAGGAGCACTTTTAGGTTGGCAGAGTGATGCCACTGTTTTTTCTGTTCTCTCTCTCCAGATTTATTACATGGCCAGGACAGATCATAGCAAATACCTTAAGATCCCAGACTGTCAGCCTAGAGGAGAGGCTGGCAGACTGGACTCAGACAAAAAGCCTGAGAATATTCCAGTTTCTCAAAAACTGCTCATATTTTTAGCTGTTGCTGCTGTTAGAAGATGAATTGAAAGCAAAGCTCAGACTTGCTACTTGATGCCATAACTGCTTCATTTTGCTGGCAGCTGAAGCAGAGAGGATCTTGAGAATTACCCCCTTTGTCCACTGCTGGCCCAGCTATGCTAATCTCATCAGCAATGCAAACGCTGGTATAGAAAGGCATTGCTGAGTGGCAGTGCTAACCTGATCCTGCTGGTGCTGTGCTCGCTCTGCACAGCTCCAGCAGTGCTGACTGGCAGCAAAAAAAACCTGGTGCACAGCACCCAGGCAATTTTCTCCAGGTCTGAGCTGAGCACAGAGGTGGCTCTTGCAAACGACTCCTTATGCATCTTCCAGACAGGGTAATCTGTACAGCACTGCTCAACTCAGCTATCTTCTCACAATTTTGAGAATGAAGGTAGAAACACCCACCAAGTCAAAGTTTCCTCTCGGTCTCAATGATTTATCATCTTTCTGCTGAAATCCCCACCAGTCTTCCTGCAGCAGCATCTGCATTCAGTTGCTCCTCATGTCCCACAGACACCAGCCAATTTTTAAGAGTGATGTAGCTCAGGACGGTGTCCCCACCTCAGTAGATATGCATGTCCTGGACTTGCCTTAGGCAATGGAAGCAGCACGTAACCCACACAGTACTTTCCAAACTTCAACACCACTGCTCAGCCAGGAGAAAATCTCTCTTGGCTGCCTCTCCCTAAATGCTTATTCCAGCACTGACTGCCTTAACTCCTCCCCAAATCGGGAGCAGAGTATGTGACCCCGTCGCCTTTGGGCTTTTCTCATGCTTTGTGCTGTGCTTAATAATGTGCAGTATGAGCAGGCAAGACAGAAAAGGAGGGAGCAGCACTTCAAAGATGACACGGTTGTAACTCATGGGGTCACAGCGCCCCAGAGACTTAGCCCCGGGCTGGGATCTTGGCGTGCAAGGTGCTGTACAAACAGCAAAAGAGAAAACACCCTCTTCCCTAGAAAGTGGCAATTCCCACCCCAACACACACACATAACCCAGAGCCTCATTTGCTGGGCTCTGCATCACTCCATGATATTTTCTAGCACATCTTGGGGCCTCAGTCCAGAGGAAAGATGAGAAACCACAGGCTGTGAAAGTAGGCTCAGAGGGAACTATAGTTTGGCTCAGGGGATTCTGACCATGCTCTGACATCTTCTGCACCCATAGCACAGTCTAACGCCAACTCTCACACCGAGTGCTGAAGGTCACATACATAGAAAGCCGCGCTCGAGCTGCTGACCCAAAATGTCCTTCAGTGTCAGGTACCAGTGTCCCAGCTTCCTCTGTGGGAAGGAAGCTACAGCTGCAAGCTGTTTCCATCTAGAAAGGGAAGGAGGTTGCTGGAAGTGAGAGGGAGGAAGCACACTGTTGTATGCTGCAGGTGGCTTTCCAGAGCCTCCATGTCCCAGCTTCCACCTCCTTGTTTGCTCTCCCTTGGCAACACTAGGGTCTGGAGTCCAGGGGACATTTTTCAAACAAGTCTTGCCTATTTGGGAGTTTTAAGATGACTGGAACTGTAGCACTTGACAGCAGTAGGCAGTTACAGCAACCCTAACTCAGAGAAGGACACTGTGGCAGATTGGAAACGGTGAAATGGTTTTCTAGGGAATTTCTGATGCCTTGTACTAGTTCAGAGTTGGATGGAAGGGTCACAGTTCAGGCAAGTATCGTGACATTTGTGAGTGCAGGGCCATTTGGGTAGCTCACAGACAGGCATCCTTTCCTGTCCATTTTTGCTTGAATGTCCTAGTCCCAGACAAACTCTGGCCACCTCATGGCAAGCCCAGACATCTGACCCCAGAGCATTCTCTGAGAGCATTGTTCTCCTCTGGCTCTGGGCTGGGTGCAGAGCTGTGGGCAGGGTGTTGTAGCTCACTGTGAGCAGTGACCTTTGAGAGGTGTAACGAGAGAGGTTTACAGCTCACACAGACATCCACGTTGGCACAGGCAGGTTGTGCTTGCTGCCAGCAGGTCCCTTCCCCTGGCTCACATCCAGGCCTTAAGGTATATCATGGATGACAGGTCAGGTCTCAGTCACACTCACACTATTGCCAGGCTGGAGATTTGCTTCCTGAGCCATTCTCTCTGTGCAGTGAGCATACAATGTTCCCAGCTCCCTTCAGCAACAGGAGCCAGCTCTCTACCAGTATCTGGGTCTATGCAAAGGTAGCTTCAAAAATGTTTAACCTCTCCTTCACCTGCCCCAGAGAATGGTCTCAGACCATATCAGAAGGCACATGAGAGAGTCTGCTCTCCCTCAGAGTACAGATACCCTGGTGTAAGGCAAACTGGCTTTGTGAGGTGGACAGCACGGTACAGCACCAGGCATCCTGGGAAAGTGAAGGCATGACTGGAGCCACTTCCACTGATTAAATGAGGATAAGCAAGGGCAGCAGAATGACTCACTTTCCTCCATGGTACAGTGAGAGGGCTCAAGAGACTGGCTTTTTTCTGGCTGGGCCTGCTCTGCAACTCAAGGCTTCAAACAGAACAGGTGTGTAAACAGGAGCTGCCTGCCCATACCCCAGTGAGGGGTGAAAGAGGGAAGAAGATGGACAAAAGACCCCTGGCTACCCACCCTGAGGCTGCTGCCTGAGGGGAATGACTCAGGATGACAGACTGTCAGGCAGGAGCCCAGCGGTGCCAAGCCCATGTCACAGCTGGGACGGGGCTGCATTGAGGGCTATGGCAGCTTGCACATTTGCTCTGGCTGCTCTTCTGCCATGCCAGCGGTGGCAAGTTGCCATAGCAATACCCTCCAGCATTCCCTCTTGTCCCACTCATCTCTGTTCCCCCAAGCCTTGCTGTCTTCTCCCTGCTGCCCCACAAATAAAACGTGCGGCACAACACCCAAAATTTAAACATGCTCCTAAAGGGCTGTTCATCACCCCAAGGAAGGAAAGGGGGCAGAAGTGGAAGCCCACTCCCAAAAAACATCATCCCCACCCACTTCATAGGCGAGGAGCCTACTCTGGACTCAGGTGCATCACATCTCACCTTGCCCAGTCTCAAGGTGCAACAGAGGCTGCCAGACTTGGAGAATAGAGGCCCCTCTAGCTGCACCCCTTGTCATGCTATGGCAGGCAAGGATACTTAACATCCTCACCTGTCCCACAGTGCCTGTTCCATGGTGGTGACATGCACCACCTGCCCAGCCCAGCCCAACATTGCTGCCGACAGGTCAGAAAGCTCCATGAGCTCTTTCTACATTGTGGCAGTGGCAGGTTTGATGGGAATGGTGGTCCCAGATTCTTCTTGCTGTATCCTGGCTGGTACCTCCTAAGGCTCTGATCTTCAGCTCCAGCCAGTTTCCACTTCAGGCAGGTCTGCTCTGCTGTACCAAACTCACTGTGGCTTGAATCAGAGACAGGATCCTGCTTTGTTTCCTGTCCTAGAAACTCTCCTCCACTGCTGTGATATGCCACTAAACAGTTACCCAACCCAGGGGGTAAGCAGAGCTCCTCTGCTTTCATCTCTCCCACACAAGATGCAAGGGGAAGACAAAGGGCCCTGTTGAACAACACTCGGGGTGTGACACCTGCCAATATCTTTAAACAAATGAATTTAATGACTTCCTAGGCAAGAAAAAACCCAATTTTTAAAAGCTCTGCTCCCCTCCCCATTCTGCCCTTTCCCAGATCTAGTAGGGCCCACCACAACCAGTTACATCACTTGAGGGTTATAGCAGAAGCTAGCAAAGCCTCGGTCCTGATCCAGGATGAGTCATGGAGCACTGGAGGCCATGCAACTTCCTTCTGATACTATCAAACATGTCTTGCACAGCTAAAAGTAAAGATGGGCCAAAACTGCAGAGCCACATCTTGCTCCAACATGAAACTTTGCAATGCTCAGTGATGCTGAAAAATCACCTGAGCAGGTGGAAACCAAAAAGTGCAGAGAGGCCAAAAGTCTTGGGTGTACTAAGAAGGGAGAGGCTGGGAGGCCTCACCCTGTGCTGTGCTGGGCTGGGAGATGACAGTGCCAGAGGGCAAGGAGCCATCCAGCCATACATATAGGGCCAGAGCCAGGCTCTCATCCCATTCCGCTGTGAGCTTTGGAGTATATCCACATCGAGAGGTTTCATGGAAGACTGTTTTCTGCAACGCGTGCTCCCATCCAATACAACTGGAATCAGCTGCTGTGAACAGGAAAGATGCTGCATTTTTGCCAGAAAAAGGTTGGAAAGCTGCAGCCTGCTTCCCACTAGGCAACACATGGGCACCCGCAAAGCGAGGTCTAAAGGGTATTTCAAGCTAATGCTAAAAAAAGGGGGCACAGATACATCTGATATGGCTGAGACATTTTAGGTGAGTGAGGAATTAGAAGTTCTTCCTAAGCCCTGGGACACTATGCCCCAGCAAAACCTTCTCACATGAGGATACGGGAGTCTCACATAGCTCTTAGCAGGGAGCTGCAGGATCACACACAAATAGGAGCTCAGAGGGACATCAGCAATGTTCAGAAACCTAAAATAGCCTCAGCAGATGATCCTCTGCTCCATTCTTGGGAGCAGCAAGAACCGAACAAGGATCCAGCTGTCCCAACACTCCCATGAACAGGGTCTTTGAATGCCCAAATTACTTGCAACAGAGATGGTAGGGCAAAAGGGGGATTCCAGTCCAACACTCACAAGGAACCCAGAGCCCCACCTCTGAAGGAGGGGTAGCATTTTCTTGTGATTTTCAGTGGAAAGATGATCTACTCCTAAATCAGTTGGTCAGACCAAGGGGCAATGGCAGCCCACATATACAAAAGAGCAGGCTGAAGGATGTTAGGCTGACTGCTTTCTGTTGAAGATATAACCTCCACTTTGTCCAGACTTTGATTTTCCCAGCAAAGCATTCCATCCCATTCCCAAGAGAGGCACTGTGAGTCTGTCCAAGGGTCTACAAGCTTTAATGGCTTCCAGATTACTGCCAGCTGCACTAAATTAAACTAACACCATTAATCCAGCCCAAATATAAATTCACTGATATCACCTGGGGCAGGCAATATACAAATCAGAGAAGAGGTTCGTGCCATGGGCAAGTAATAGGAGAAGCTGCTGCTCTACACACATATGGGAGATTTGCTGCCCATGAAGATATCAAGCTAGCTGGTCAACAAGGGTGAGTGGGAGAGGGTGGTGCACCACTGAACAGGCTGCTCAGAGAAGCTGTGGATGCACCATCCCTGCAAGTGTTCAAGGCCAGGTTGGATGGGGCCCTGAGCAACCTGGTCTATAGGAAAGTGCCTCTGCCCATGGTGGGGGGTTCGAATGCAATGAACTTTAAATGTTCCTTCCAACCTAAGCCTTTCTGTGATTCTGTGGTGAGCCCTTTGTTAAAATGCCCCTTGTTAAAAGGCAGGGGAACCCTGACAGGATGCTGCGAACTTGGTGGACTGGGATCTTCAAGCAGCTCCAGCAGAACTGAGTGCAAACCTTTTCTCTGGTCTTTGCCATATAACATGTCTCTTTTTCATCACGATGAGAGATATAAAGTCCTCTCGTCATGGAGCAGGTATCAGTTACTGCCACAACCCAGCTGGATAAAGGGTCAGTCGCTGCATTGTGTGATCAGGAATCTGCAGCACAGAGCACTGACATGAGCGAAGGATTTCTTCCTTCCTTCCTTTCAGCTTCACAGGTAAATCTATCCCTGCCTCACTCGCTGTGGGTACCACTTCAGCATCAGGCTGAAGGGTGAGATGGCCTCAGGCCCAGTTTCCAGCTGTCTCTGGACAGGCCCCAACTTCCCTGGCAGACACTTTGGAGGAAGAGCAGCAGAGCCTGGGCAGCCAAGCATCCTAAACTACTGCTTCCCCATATAGTCTCTCCCAGCCAAATCACACCTCAGCTCTAGGGCAAGGTGCCTGCCCTGTTGGAGGCACAGTGCTGATGAGGATTCCCTTCCAGGTGAGAGCACGCCGTGGAGGTGGGGCAAGCACTGCTGGACCCTAGGCAGGCACAAAGCACCCACAGACAGGGCAGGAAGCCCACAGCCATCCCACTATGCTTCAGGTTGGTTACCTCAGAGCAGGTAACGTTTCTTGCCAGTGGCAACACAAAGACCACTGGTCCTCTTGAAACCCTTCAGTGTCACTCTAAGCCTCATACACCAAGGCCAAGCTACAGAATCCTGGGAAAATGCAGGCAGAGCTCAACTGCTTCTAATAGAGAGCACAATTACGTCTGCCACAAGCTCTGGGTGAAGTCTCAGCTGGGTTCAGGTGAAGGACAGCAGAGAACAGCAGTTGGAAAATGCTCCCATTCAATCCTGCTGGCATGCAGAAGGACGAGTGCAGCAAACAGCACGGACTGCCAGTGCCCAAGGGTTTAGAACACACCACCCTTGAGCTCCTGACAACTGTGTGCAGGGTTAAACAGTCTTAGCAGCACTGGTTACACACATCCAGGTTCCCTTTGCCACACTGGCAGTCAGGTGGGAGGCAGCAGTACCCAGCAAGCCTTGGCTGTGTGGGTACTCACCTCACCTGGGTGACACCTACACTACACAGTTATCCCTGTGGGCCAAGGGGAGGAGAACATGGGGTTCCCTGCTTCAGCCCTGGTGAAGGGAGGGAAGTTGGTGATGATTGAACGGTGCTAACCTTCATGTAGGGCTGAAGCAGATAGAGAAGGCAGCTCTCAGCTGTCAGCACCTGCAGTGTGGTCTTGGGGTTTCTTGTTCCAGCTGTCTTGAATCACCTGGAAAGACAAGTGCAAGGACACAGGTTCAGCTCAGCTGGGGAATACCCTGCCCACGCAGGAACACTGGGCAGGCAGTAATTGCTCACCTGAGCCAAGTGAGTTAGTGGCCCATGCAGAGAAGTGAGAGACCCCAAGCACCCCACCACTTCAAAGACTCTGCCATATCTTTTACCAGAGGCCATCCTTCCAGCTGCAGCCCTGACTCTCTCCTGGGATCCAGCTATTCCCCCAGTTCCCTGGATGGTTGGTTCTCCAGAGAGGGCTGCTAAGGTCACAGCCACCATCCCTCTTCCCTGGATTTCAGTGGGAAGCACAGGCCTCTCTGTGCCCTCAGCTTTGTTCCTCTCCACCCACGCAGCTGTAGGTTGCTGCACCACACGAGCTGTGCCAGTACCCGAGTGGGTGTGCTGGCATATGGTTTATCTGCAGGAGCAGGCGCTGGCTGCGGTCCCCACAGGCCACCCGCTGAGCCACCCCATGGGGACATGGAGCCAAGGCAGGGAGGGACAAACTCCACTGCTGGAGAGACACCCCTCCCAGCAACCCAAACAGACCAAGAGAAATCCAGCGCCGCAGCGTTTCCCAGGCTACAGTGAAGGGGGAAAACGACAATTGCTTAATAGAAATCTCCGAGAGGCCTGCCAACACCATCACAAAGATGTTGTTTAAGTCTCCTCCCCAGGCTCCCAGCGCTATAATTACAGACCACTGGAGATCACACTCTGCTAGGTCCTCATGCCTAGCAGGTCCTGAAAATGAGGACAATACCCGCCTCCCCAAGATCAGGTCTGACATTCCCCTGGCCTCAGGCATGACGAGCAAAAGCTGCTTAGGGGCAGTCCCTGCTCCCCAGCTTGGCCTCCTGCACAGGCAACCATCCTGTCACACCCCCAGCAGCACAGCCCAGCTCCAACCAGAGCTGCGGGCAGCCAGGATGGCAGCGCTCCAGGAGCACAGCCCTCACATGCTGATGCAGGGAGGCACTGCCACACTTACTGGGACACCAGCTCTTAAAACAGTCATGAAGGCATCCAGAAAGTTTGTGCTTAATGACACCTGCACCAGCATCCCAGGAGATGTCTCACCTGGAAGCTGCACTAGCCAGTCACAAGGGCTATCTTTTTGGACAGCTTATAAGCAGAGCAAGCCCCAGTAAGTGTAGCTCGAGTATATATAAAGATTCATATATTTAAAACCCTCCACCAATTCCATGCCCTACCCCACTGTCTTTCAGAGAAGGCTAGAAAGGCGCTAAGCCTGAGCAGTGACAAGAATTGCTTTGGACATGGCTGAAGTGCTGCCACCCACATACTGCTGCAGCACAGGAAGCGACGGCAATGTATCTGACAGCGATGGGTTGAAAACACTCCCCAGGAAGAATGCAATTACCCCAAATGGACTGAGGCCAGGGGATCTGGATTATCACCTCAGCTCTTGCATAAAGGGCTTTGCATCTTTGTTCACTTCCAACAAGAAGAATCACAGGGTTGACATCAGCCCTGGCCCAGGACATGGATTTGTTACTAAAAAGCAATTCAAGCTGAATCACTAACTTCCCACTTTGCAGCACACAGGACTCCTTTGAAGGTTTCCCGTCCAAGTATTGTTCTACCATCACGCTGCTTAGCTGGCGGGTTGTCCAGGCCACAGCACAGGCAAGTATGACTGCAAACCACTGGCCAGTCCTGAAAAAGCTCTCTGAAATGCAGAGCATGTGAGTTCAGTTGCTCTTCATTCAGGATTCACAACCAGCTGAAGACGCAGACGGAAACAGGGGGAAAACATGTTAATTGGCAGCTGGGCATTCACAGGCCAAGCAAGGGAGACTGTGAAAGACAGGAGCAAAGCCAAAGTGAGGATGAAGACTTGCAGAGAAACTTCTCAGTCAAAGAAAATAATTTTTAAAGCAGGCCTCAAACTTTGTGAGACCAAGTTCTCTAGAGCTTATATTCACCTGCTTCACTTGGTCATGAGCAAAAGCAAAATCCAAAAACAAAGGAAGAGAGCTGGTCAGGGAGCAAAGGTGCCAGGCACTGCAGACAGAAGGAAGGATCAGAAACATGATCACATGGTGTTACCAGGACACAGGGACCCACACAGCCTGCTGGAGGAAGGGGGTCCCTGGGAGTGATGCAAGATGGAGAGGCATCAGGCAAAACCCTCTCACAGAAGACTCTCACTAAGTAAGGTGCAACAACCTCACTAAGTAACCTGCAAGTAACCCCCCATGAGCCATCTGTTAACATACAAATGTCTCCTTTCAGGATTTCTCCCATGCTGCCCTTCACACCTGTCCTGCTTCAAACTCGACTCATTAATTCCTCCAGCTACTAAAGCTTCTGATAATTTGATTACAGATCCATTGACAGTGTGCTGAGGACACCACTGTTCTAACTATACATCTTCACTTTCTCCTTTCACATCTGTGGTCCAACCAACCAACAACAGGTTTTCTTGTTCTGCATCCAGGAAGCGTCCTGGCCCCCAGGCATGGTGCATTCCCACACAGCACATGATGGTGCCAAACAAATCTAGCAGAGGACAAACGTGGGCAAGCCCAGAGCAGTAAGGGCAGGTAAAGGACTCTGGAAGAGTCAAGAGTCATCAACTTTGAAGAGTCAGATCAATAACTATCCCCTTGAATCACCCTCAAAGGCAGTGAGCAAAGTCCAGGTATCTCTGGCCTCTGTTTCTCAGCACAGCCGTGCAGAAATGTGCCAGGGCAAGCAGCTGGTAGCAGACCACAAGGAAGATCAGAGACACAGATGTGCTTCTCTGCTCTGAGAGGTCCCCTGAACTCAGGGAGGGAACCTCCCTTCCTTCTCCTATTCCACATGCTCAGAAACAGCTGAGGCAAGAGGAGCTGGGAAAGCTCAGCACCACCAGTTGAGGGAGGATGTACAAACTGGGGTCTTCAGCAGCTTTGGAGGAACCCACCAGGAGTGAAAGAACAGTAAAATTAAAATTATCTGTAATTCCCTAAAGGCCATTTCTGCAGAGGGCAGACATGAAGAACAGAGCATCTAGAGCTGCTCTGCTCAGTTTGCTGAAAAGGCAAGGAAGCAGGAGAGCTCCTCAGCAAGCTTTGCCTCGAATAGCAGGGTTCCCAAAAAGGTGCAGCGACTCCACCAGCTTTCCTTCTGTCACGGGATAAGAAACCTCTCACATGGGGAACAGAAATAAGGCAGGTGAGTGGCAGAGCTAAAACAGCCCCAGCTCTGCCCCAGTTGCAGCTGGACCTTGGTCCACAAGCCCAGTTCCCCAGGGACCACAGCCCTGCAGCTGTGGTGACAGCAGGACTCTGCTGTCCCCGCGCATCCTGACCACCCCAGGCTCCAGGGGAAGGGACGTGTCCAGGCCTAAGAGAGCCAGCAGGAATCCAGTGAAGCGTTATGGGGGCAGCGGCTGCAGGTGAGGCGAAGGCAGGTGCCGTGTCCTGTGCAACAAACGCCGTGGCAGCAGCAGTGCCCCTCGGATCCCAAGCCCTGCACGAACCTCCCAGCTCCCACCAGTGCCCTGCCCTCAGCACAGGGAGCTGCATGCTGGGACATGTAGTCCTTACCAGGGCCCCGCTGCTCGCTCACGCCGAGACCCGCACGGTGGGAATTACTGCTGTGAAACAGGGCGATGACGAGGCTTTACAGGATGATTTCATCCTCCCCGTCCTCATCCTAAAGCCCAGCCCTGCCGAAAGCAACTCTAGCGCTATCACACTGGGAGTTTTCTCCTGTTCCACCTGCCAGACCTTGTTCACCTCCTCGTGTGTTACCAAGTTCGCCAAGACACTCCTTTGTGTCAGGGTTCAAGCCTGCTACGCTCTCCACAACTTCCCGACTTCCCCTCTTTGCCAAAGCTAAGAGAAATGATTCAGGGAGAGGACAGTTCTCAAGCAAATCTTTGCTTGTCTGAGGTTTTTAAAAAGGCACTGTGTGGAAGCGACTTTTAAAATACTCTTAAACACAGCACAGCATTCCTCTACCATATCCTTTCCCCAGCAGCTGCAAATACTACACACCTTCCTTTAAAAAAAAAATAATCAAATAAAAGGAGACTGGAAAGCCCGGAGGCAAATGATAACTGCTGGATCGTGTTCACAGGGTGGGTTGTGAGCAAGCCCACCTCTCCGGCTCCCACCACGCAGCGATTCCCTGTGCCTTCCCTGGCACACGGCACGTTCCCAAACGTGACACCCGGGACTGCCGAGCGCACGCTCCCCGTGCGGTTCCCGTATAAAACCAGCCTGAAAGCCTCGCCAGCTCGGCAGCCGCCGATTTAGGGTGGGTGACTGTCCCCGCTGGGCCCTTCCGCCCGCGGCTGGCTGTCACCAGAGGGCGGCGGATGCCGGGGTTCACATCCGCCCACCCCGCACCCCCAGCCGGGGGCCGGGAGGGACCCCCGGGGCAGGTGCCGCCCCAGCCGCGCCTTCACCTCCGCGGGGAGACACGACCTCACTGCCCTGGGGGGCAACAACCCACCCAGTCCCTGCTGGGTTTGGGCTGATGCCCGGGGGAGGAAGAGGAGGAGAAGGAGGAGGACGGGGAGGCCCCACGGTGCGGGCAGAGCCGCAGCCAGGCTGTCCCATGCCCGTGTCACAGCGCGGAGGACGTGGCCTTTTGGTGGGCGATTCCAGGGGAAGCGCAGCCTCCCTGAGCTGCCGGGGGCTGTCGGCCAGGATCAGGGACATCCCCCCAGCACAGCCTGCACCCCCCTCCGGTCCCTCCTGCCTCCCCCCAGACCTGCCTCTGACAGACAGAGCCCTCCCGAAGCCACAGACAACCCCCACCCCCGAACAATCAACCCCCCCCTCCCCGCCCAAAGCTCTGCGGTCACACGGCCGCCCGTCCCCGCCCGCCCCAGCACCTCCTGCCACAGCTTCCCCCGATGCCAGGCCCCTCGCCGGTGACAGCGCTCCCGGCTACACCCCGAATCCCGATCACGGGCTCCCCCCAGGTCACAGCTCCCCATCCCGGTCATGACCTCCCCAGTTCTCATCTCCCCATCCCGGTAACGGCCCCCCCGGTACTGCCCGGTCACGGCCCCTCCCGGTCGTGCCTCCTCCTGCTCCCGCTCGCCCCTGCGGTTCAGGGCCCCCGGTCCCAACGGCCCCCCCGAACCTTCCGGAACCGGGGGGAGGGCGGCAGGGACGAGGCGCACGAACCCCCTCATACGGCACAGGGGTGGCTCGTCCCCGGCGGTGCCCGGCCGTGCCCCGCGCCCCCCGGCCCCCGGCCCTGCCCGCCGCGGCCCCGCCGGACCCACCAGCGCCCCCTCCGCCGCCGCCGCCGCTGCGGCCCCGACTGTGCGCGGCTCCCTCCGCTCCTTCCGGGTGCCGCCGGGGACACGCCTCCCGCGCCCGCCCCCCGCGCGCTGATTGGTGCTCTGGGCGGGGCAGGGCACGGGGCGGGGCGAGCGGCGGCGCAGCGCGGCCAATGGGAGGGCGGAGCAGCGGTGACGCGCAGCGCCGAGGGCCCGCCCCCTCCACGCCCCCTCCACGTGCGGGTGTGTGATGACAGCGGGGAAGGGGCGGGGCCGGACCAGACGGCTTTTCATTGGCCAGCGACGCGGGCGGGGGCGGGGCCTATCCCGGCCCTGGGCGGGGCTGCGCCCCCCCACCCCCGTGGGGACCCGGGACCCCCGACGCGACTCGCGGGCACGGCGTGTCCCGGACCCACGGGCACATCCCGTCGCCATGGGCACGGCGTGTCCCGGACTCACGGGCACCCCACATCCCCATGGGCACGGCGTGTGCCACCCCACGGACACACCCTCGGGCACCGCGCCTCCCGGCCCCATGAGCACCCCTCATGCCCACGAGCATGGTATGTCCCACCCCACGGACACGGCAGGGTCGCGGCGTGTCCCGGTTCCACAGGCACCCCCACCAGCCTCACAAGCACGCCATGTCCCACCCCAGAGACACGATCCCCTGCACACCCCTTGGGCACAGCTTGTATCAGCTCCACGGGCAGCCCCCACACCCACGGGAATCCCCTATCCCCACGAGCACGGACACACCCACGAGCACAGCGTGTCCCAGCCTCACAGTCACCCTTCCCCCAGGACCACACGTGCAATGTGTCCCAGCCCCACAGACACAGCTCTCTCCTGGTCCCATGGGCACAGCCTCTCCCAGGTGAGACCCACGGGGTGGCCCTTGCCCCACAGACACGGTCCAAGTGGAACCACTTGAGTGTCCCCCACCACCCAGGTGGTACCAGTGCCCCCTCCCACGCAGCCAGGCTGGGAACTAGCAGTGCCAGGCTGTGCCAGAGCCCACCGTGGGTGCCCGACCTGTGGGAGCAGCTGCCCCCTGTGATGTGGCTGCTCAGGAACACCCTGAAGCCATGAGGCAACCGGGCTCTGCCTCAGGGACCCTGGCAGGACCCACTGCCCCGAGGCGCAGCAGCCCACAGCTCAACAACCTGACCTTGGGCCGTTCAGGTCAGGGAAGAGATGCCTTGACTTCAGGAATTTTGGGTGAAATTCGGTAAAGATCAGTCCCCCAGCTGACTCACCTTGCTCCTCAGCGAGCTGCAGCTGCAACACCGCTCTAAAAATAGTGGGGACCAGCACTGTCAAATGATAAATATAACCAAGATCTCGTCTTCTGACTGTGCTAGCGTGCAGCAAATGGGATGTGAACTGGCAGCACACTGGCTGCTGAATCCCAGTGCCCCCCTCGCCTCTCTGCTGATCCTGGGGCATTATTTTCGGAGGTGCCGTCATGGATAAAGCTGTGCTGGTGCTGTCTGGGAATAGCCAGGAGCAGAGGGACAGCAGGACGGTTGGTCCCTTCACAGCCCTGTCCTGCACGTGCCTCTCTGCAGGGAGAAGTGGCAGCTCAGTGTGCTGCTACGTGGCCATGGAGCAGCTGCCAACATGAGACCTCATCTTCCCCTGGGGCCTCAGCCTGTTGCTGTAGATTTCTTGCTAAATAACCCCCACTGTCCCCATATTCAAGTTGTGGGCCATTAAAGAGTATTTAACGTATGGAATGTTTTAACTTCTGAGCTTACTGACAGGAACACGCGATCCTCCAGTGCTCCTGTTTGTTCAGGAGGCACTGTCTCAAACCACATGTGTGCAGGTGCTTGTCTCAGAAAAAGCCCAGGAAGCTCAGTTTCCCCACACCCCTGTTTGTCCCTCACAGTGTGGGTTTCCTATAGACTGCCAGTGCAAAATTTAGCTTTTCTGCCCTTTGACCCTGTGTTCCATCTCTTCTGAGCTGGTAAGAAACTCTGGTGTCCAACCAGGACAGGAACAGAGGCCACAGAAACCAGAGACAGGCTGAAAATGGCTCAGTTCCCATCACACAGCTGCTTTCACAGCCTCTGTTTTCCAGTGTGAACTGGCTGAAATCAGTTCAGGGTTAACAAATGGTTAATGAACCTTTATTGGCCTGAACAGGAACTGAACTGGAACAACTTCAGTCACAACTGAACCCACCGTGGAGCTGAAACCAAAAAATTTGCTGGTTCAGCTCCTCGACTGTGGGGAAATATGGGCTCCTTTGTCCTTGACAAGAATAATACATTTCTGTTTATTGTGTGGGCAGCAAAGGATTAATAATACCCCAAGTTATTTACCTCCTGCTTTTGAGTGCTGAGGGTTTGTGAGGGATGTCCCTGCTGAGCACACTGTCCCTTAGCAACCTCCCCTGATTTTTAAAACATGTTATCATTCCAGAAACAGGATTAAGGAGCAGGACATAGAAGTTCCTTTTAACAGTCTGATGGGGTGAGGGTGTTCCCACTCCTCTTCCCATGGGGCAGAACCTCAATTGTGGCCATTTGACAGGAACAGTAACACAGGCAGAAGACTGTAATGGTTCAGAGAGCATCTGGAAAAAACTTCCAGAGGCTTGGAGGGGTTTGGGATTGGGGGAGTTTACTGCACAAGCCGTACTGGTGCTTTGCATAGGGCAGCCTACCCTAGGGCTTGCCAGAAATGGGCTATTCCTACTCCTTGCACACCCTGAGGACTTGCCAAGGCTTCACAAGGGTTGGTGAAGGCAAACAGGGAGGTTTAAGCACATTAGGCATGGCTCTGCATCATGGCTGGCCACCTTCCAGAGGCTTGCTTGCCGGGAGGGCTGGGAGGAGGGTGTTTCCCCAGGAAGATGAGGTGTCCCAGGCAGTGCACAGTGGAATGACGTCCTTCCGTCATGAGCTCTGCTGCCCGCGGGGCTTCCCTTTGAAGGGTGCACTGGTGAGGTGACTGGGTGCTGGTGAGTTCATCCCTGGGTTAGCTCCCTCCTGGAGCTGCCAGCACCACCCCAACCCACCAGCTGCAGGCTGGGGCTGCTCAGCCTGTTTGCCAGGCTGGCTGCTCCCACCGGAAAGGCTGTCAGGTGCCAAGCTCCAGGGGCCTGAGGAGCTGACAGCAGCAAGGCTCCTGCCTCAGTTTTAATTTAATTTAATAGTTTTCATCACTTTAGGATGACGTCCCCATGCACGTGCTCATTTTGTTGGTGTGGGCAGGTTTCGCAATCGTGAAAGCACCTTCAGAAAGTACGTGTATCATCTCCCAGAGCAGATGGGGCAGGATGTGCCCCTGTAGGGGTGATGGCACCACTGCATCGCCTATGTGCTGTCTGTGTTGGCAGACTGGCCCATGCTACACAAGCCTGATCCGACTCCTTGTAGGTAAAGCAATAAAGGACAGAAGCAAGCCTGGAAAGACCTGGAGTCCTGCCAGGGAGAGATTGTGGGGAATTTTAAAAGGCCCTTGGAGGAAGTTGGTGGAAATCAGCTGTCACATTGCTCAGGGCCCCTGGCAAGCCATGACAGGCTGGGTGGGGTGCAGAGCAGAAGTAGGGCTGGACTAAGTGCCCTGTGGTGACTCATGGCCTCATCCCATCTGGCAGAGGAGATGGAGAAAGCCCAAGGGGCAGGTGTGCAAGAGGACCATTGGGTGTCACTCCCCATGTTAATGATGTGCTGCACAGCCACCTCTTTTGCCAGGCTGCCGCAAAAAGGCTTTTGCTTTATCTCTCACAGCCTCAGCCCTCTGAGTGCAGCAGAGAGATGGTGGCTCCCGCAACACTACCTCACGGGGTTTTCGCAATTCTCATCCTCCCTGTGTCTAGTAACTAGAGAAGACAGAGGCCAAACCCTGCCTCTCTTTCCCTGAGACTGTGACAAGGAGGGGATGCACCCCAGTGCCCTGTGGTGCTGCACTGGAGCCAGGGAATATCCCCGGGGGGGTTGTGAACTAGTGCTGCAGGACCTTTCCCCTGCTGGAACCTGTTTCCACAAAGTGCTTGGTTTACCCGTTTGACCAAAATGGATGTAAAACTGGAAATATGAATCCAGCTTGCAGATTTTCCTGCTTGAAGAGCCCTCCACCTCTCAGGGTATGGGTAGTATTCCCTTTTGGTGCTGTGGGAATACCTCCATGTATGGCTCTGAGCAGGCCTTGAGATCACAACTGAGCTGAAGTCACTGTGGCACTCTGATTGAGCCCCTACACCCACCAAAGCCTCATCCCAAACTGGAGGTGTCTGCTGGGATCCAGAGCTCTGATGGGAAAGGAAGAAGTGACAACACTACCGAGGAAAGATTGATCTGATACCATTTTAACAAGCAGTGGTGGTAAGGCCAGGCAGGGCTGCTCTCTTCCTCCCATGCCCACACAACCCTCATGTCTCCAGCATTGCCTCTCTCCCATCAGCTGCCTCCCAGCACCTTTGTAGAGAAGGGCAGCACCATGACCTCCAGGGGACCGTGGTGGGTCTTAGGTACCAAGGAGCAAAGGGACCTCAGTGGCAAAGGCTGGATGACCTGCGGCTGGATGCAGGTCATTAATCCAGTGCTGCAGCCACAACACTTTATTGCTGCTTTGTGTCTGAGATCTGAGACACATGAGGGGCCTTCCAGAGCCAAACTGGGTTCTTGGTTGTGGGCAACGCTCAAGAGGTCCATCCTGCAGCTGCTAGCAGAGTATGTTGTGAGGGATGAGGGCTGTTGGCTGCAGCTTGGCAGGCTGAGGATTCTCAGCAGGAAGAATTTCTGGGCAGCCCAGGGCAGGGATCTCCAGGCATGGGGATTTGCAGTACAAAGACACAGCAGATCTGATGTCATGTCCTGCTCTGAGCAGGAAGTCAGGCTGGGGATGTCTCTGCCTGTCCCTACCAGCTGTACTTGCGGGGTGCCCAACTGCCATCCCATAGCCAGCACTGGAACAACACTTGGGGACCATATGTGCCTGCTCAGCACCAGCGAAATAATCCCTGCTCATCCTTCACTGTTGAGAATGCAGACCTCCCACTGCTGCCACTTCGCTCAGGATCACCCATTGTCCCGGCCAATTTGACTTCACTTAACGGCCCTCTGCCCTGACCTGCAGCTGGGAAGTTGTAGGGCGGGCTGTGGGTTTAGGATGGCAGCAGGGACAGGCTCTGAAGAGGGTGCTGATGGTCTTTGTTGGCTCCCAGAAGAGAAGTGCCTAGACCAAGTAGTGGATGTGGGAATGGGTCCCTGGCTTGTTCCCCCTGCAGTTTCCTTCATGCCTGCCTTGAAAATAAAATTAAAAAAACCCACAAAACAAACCAACAAAAAACCCCCTGAAGGCACTGATAAACTCTGTTTACCCACCCAGATAGCATCGGCTCCAAACAGCCAGCAGGCGTGGGCTGTGCCGGGGCTGGTGCATGCCAGGGCTGCCCGGGCTGGGCAGTGACATCTCTGCCTTGCTTCTGCACCCCCAGCCACGTGTGTGAGCCAAGGCTGATAGCAGGAGGCGAAGGTCCCTTGGCGTCACCTTGGCGGGGTGGCAGAGGCTGGAGCCACTCAGAAATGCTTCTCAGCACTGTGGGCTGCACCAGTGCCACAGGCTGCTCGCTCGCTGCTTGCACTTACCTTTTGGAATTTTGGCGTTTCTCCCTGGCTGTACTTGGCATTTGGGTCTGAGCCCTCCCACTGAGCTCCGCAACTTAGAGCGCTCACAGGGATCCTGTGCCCCCCAAGTGCCAGCACACTAGCATGCTGCACCCTGTCTTCCAGCTCCTGGGCATTTCCTCAAAGACTCAGTTGCTGAATGGCAGGGCCAAGATCTGCACAAATATGGGATTATTGAACCCCGGGATATAGGGGAAGATGGTCCCATGGAGGGACAACAAAGCCCCTTGCCTGCTGCCAGGGAGGTGCTGAGCTCTGTGGGGTTCACCTGGGAACTGGAGGCTGGGCGTGTATCCCCATTTAGGTCATTGAAAATGGGAGTCTCTTCCCGTGCCAGGCTCGGTCAGTGGATGCCTGTTGGCACAAGGTGGCAGCCCAGCCCAGCTTATTTTCAGCAGGGCCATGACCAACACCTTTGCAGGGGGATCTGGGCCCTGCCATGACCTGCCAGGGTGGCCCCGGTCCCCGCAGGCTTGGGGTGCTGGTCTTCAGTTTGGGGTGCTGCCCTCACCCTGCCACAGGGTGAGGAAGGGACAAGCCCTGCTGCAGGAGACAGCCCTGCCCATGGGCAGCCAGGGGGTGCATCTTCACTGTCCTTGCTCTGCTGCACCTTCCCTCTGTGAGGGGATGTGGGGACAAAGGACACACTGGTGGGCAACAGTCCTGCAGCTCCTGGACTAGGGAGGTTCTCAGGGTGAGGCCACACCAGGTACACAGTTGCTACCAGAACCTTCTTTGAGGGTTTTTCTGAGCAAGAAGGCACAACATAAGCATGGGATAAACAAGCCAGCACAGCAAAAGGCAATGAGGGGCTCTTCTCTGCCCTGGGGTCTGCAACAACCAGCCCAAGGTGGGGGTATCAGGATGCATTAGAAGCATTAATGGGCTTCTCACCCTGATGTGGCCAGGCACCTCCAGGAAAAGGATGTAGAGAGTTTTTTTATAAACTATTGATGCTGTGGGGAGTCCATTGTTTTGACACAACTTCTTACCTCTTGGGGCTCACTGTATTCCCATGTCCTGTTGTTTCCCTCTGAATGTGGCAGGTTGGAGGCTGGTTTATGCCTGAGACTCCCTGTGAATATGTTCAATGATACAGCCGTGAGGAGGCACGGCAGGTTCCCATTTCTTCCCTCCATCTGTGCTTTCTCTCCAGGTGCATTTTTGTAAGCAAGAAGAGCTGCAAAGTTCCTGATATGGGACTATTCAGGGGATCTTCCTGATGGTGCCTGGCTCAGTTTTTGGAGATTGATTATGCAGGACCCTGGAGCAGCCAAAGCTGATCTTTGTGCCTGCATTGTTGGACTGATTTCATTTTGATATGCACCCTTTCCCATTTTCTGTTTGCTTATCTGTAACGGGGACACATGAGAATGCTGTTGGTGTGACAGACCATGGTAGAGACCTTGTCAGAGACCCACTAACATTTCCTTTGGGTTTACAGCCAAATCTCGTGCCAGACCAGTTTATCCCCCTTGCTGTTGTCATAATCTGAGCCTTGACTACCTAAGGCTGAGAGCTGGGCACCCTCAACCTTTCCTGTCTTTGCAAGACCCCACTTTCCAGGCACTGTACCTTTGCCTTAAATCCCACTTTCTTTCTGTAGGAGTTGCTCCTAGGAACTCTATCAGAAAGGTGTCTTACTGAGAAGTCAATCTTCCCCTCTGGCATCTTAAGCTCATCTGCATCTACATGGATGCAGCCTATGGAGCAGAGAGTCAGATCTGAGTAACCTGGTCTAGTGGAAGGTGTCCCTGCCCATGGCAGGGGGGTTGGAACAAGATGATCTTCAAGGTCCCCTCCAACCCAAACTGTTCTGTGATTCTGTGATTCCATGATCTGAAGGAGGGGCTGCTGTGCCTGCCAGCATTATCAGGCAGGGCTGGGCAGCACCAGAAAGCTGCTGCACTGCCAGAGTGCCTGTTGGCATCCCAAAAATACCTGTCTGGGCATCCAACTGCAGACAACTGTGCGCCACACTCAGATGTGCAAACACACCCAGCACCACCACGTGGGCATGTCTATGCTCACAGGGAAGCAGGTAGCAGAGAGGACAAACCTTCCTGTCCCAAATCACAGCTGCTCATGGCCTGTCACCTCTGCTGCACTGGGCTGGGACCCTCCTCAAAGTTTCAGTGTGCTCCATGCATGCATTCTTCTGTCCAGCTGGAGCTGAAGAATGCCCACACTGGCTGTCATTTCTGCCTTTTCCCACCGAAAGGGACATTTGGGAACAAACTGCTCTCACTGGGCCTTTTCAACTCCCAGTGCCCGGCTCTGTCCTTCGTTCCAGTGAGCGCGCTCAATCCCTCGCCAGGCTCTTGGGAGGATTGAGAATTAAACGATGTAAAAATCCCTGCCAGCTGCCCGTGTGGGGCTCCCGGGATGAGTCTCACCGGCTCAGCGCGGGCGGGTGCACAAGAAACGAGGTCATGGCCACGGGGGAGGCAGGAACCTTGGGCCCCATCTCCAAGCACTACGGCTGACCCCGTCCCAGGAGCACCTGTCAGGCTGCAGATCCCTGGCACTGGGCTAGAGAGGTGCAAGGGGGCTCAGGGGCTACGTAAATCCCTCGCACCCATGGGCTTTGCTTCACCACTACAGTGGTGAAGGATGCTGCAGCCGTGCTAGCAGTGAGAGCAATGTTTGGAGAGTGGTTTTGGGCTCTCTGAAACAATTTCCAGCCCAGGTGGCCTACCTCCATATCTTTCACACTTATATCTGGGGTAAAAAAAAAAAAAAAAAGAAAAAAAGAAAAAAAAGAGGGGATGGGGGGAAAGCTTCCCCCCAGCAAAGCTGTTTTGATTTTAGATCAGAGGGGAAAAAGTACTACACCTTGTTCTAATAAATGTCACCTTACGCCATTAAGTAAATTCTTTGCCCAGCATGTCCAGGCTCTGGAGGCAAAAGGGCATACACAGGATAGCTTTTTATCAGCAGAGCTTTCCAATGTGAAAGCCCAAGGGCCAGAACAGGAAGAGATCACATCTGCCTCTTTCCAGGTACGGGTGGCTGCAGTGGGAGGCACTTGGCTATTTTTGGGCTACTCATCCTCAGACTGTGCTCTCTGAACATGCCCTACAGTGACAAGCCATTTCCTGAAGCTGTCTTCTCAGCTCAACAGGGCTGGCTCTGGATTTTCATCTCTGCTGACTGCAGCTGGAATAAAAACACAGGGCAGCACAGGGTACATATAGCTTTCATAAAAATGCTGCTCTGCAGCCACTCATCCACTTCAATGCTGAATGGGTGAGGGAAGGAAAGAGGATAATGTTCATGAATTAAAGTTACAGCCCTTTCCTCCTCCATTACTAATCCCCATTCAGATTTAATCAGACAAAGAGTCCTCGTGGTCTGAGCTATTGCAGCAACAGCCCTCTCCAGAGGGGCTGTGCCTCAGCAGCTGTTGTGCCAGCTCACAGTGAAAGGACAAATGGTGGCTTTGAGAGGTTGTGATCTGAAACACAGCAGCAGGTAGAGACAACGCCAAGGGGCATTGGGAAAAATGTCAGCCAGTGCCACACGGATTTGAGCCTGCTAGCAGAGCTAACCAGTCAGCTCCCATTTTGGGAGTGTTGCAAGAGGAATGTGGAGGGACACTGAAAAACTCAGAGATGAAAAAAAGCAGGCAGTGGAAAACTGGGAGAGCTGGATGAGAAATGAGGGAGGTACATGTGGTTTCTCTTTAGGACTGTGCTAGCCAGATGGGTCCAACACTTGGCTGGGAAAAGATCCTTTGCCACACAGTTCAGAATAGCTCTGATGGGAGCTTTGAAGAGACTCCTTCCTGTGAGGGAGTGGGGAAAGATTAGAGGTGCTCTGCAGAAGGCATTTGCAAGACCTTGGTGCACAGAAGGACCTGGTTTGAAGTTGGCATATTGCTTATGGCCTGAAAAACTGGCAGGATAATATTTTTTTACTCCATCATGGAAGAACTTGATGAATATGAAGAGCTCTGCCCTAGCCAAGTTGAACTTGAGGCCGTGGGATACACCCATGAGGAGAAAATCATGGCAGGTCAAGCTTCTTTTTGGGCAAAGAAAGCCCAGTTTGAGATAAAAATGCAAATCTGTGAGCATGAAGCTGTATGAGCTGGTGCCCATATTTAGAGGTAAAGCATTAGATTCATTTCATCTGACATTTGCCTTCCTCTGAGGTAAGGCACACAGGCTTCCTTAGCAGTCACTGAAGAAAAATAGATATTTTGAGGCATCCAATCTAGATTGAATACATACTTGAGGGTGACAAAAACTGTTACCAAGAAGTGTTTGCATGGATTATAAAGAGGGACACATTGAGAAGACCTCAGAGACAGATACCCAGGCTGCAGACACCTGCATTTGTAAAGCTAAATCCTGACCCAGAGCAAATCCCACAGAAAGCCTAGGGGGATTCCTGCTCCAAAGGACACTCAGAGGGAATGAGAAGTGAGGACACAGAACACAGAATCGGAAGGAAAACAGGGTCTCCAGGAGAAAAATATGGTCAATGATCCAGTGGTGATAAATCAGAGATGACAAAGCATCTGCTCACCCTCTAATACTGCATCAGGACTTCAGCAGGACCAAGACAGGACTAGAAGATGTCCTCAGGAGCTTTGAAGAGGAGCAGAGCAGTTTTACAGGTTTGCACAAACTCAGTGTCAGGATAAAGTCAGCCCTCCTGCTTTTGCCCTATGGCCAAAGCACTGGCACACTCCCACCTCTGCAAAACAGCTGAAGCTGCCCATGTGGCAGTATGAACATGCAAAAATGTAGAGATGACAAGGCTGAGAGCATCAACAGCCTTGGAAGAAGGTGCAAGGTTGAGTTTTGAGAAAACCCTGCACGGAAAGGGAAAGTTTTTTTGTCTTGGTTTGCTTCTGCAAGAGAGCTGTCTGGTCCTGGCTGTGTTGCCTGTTTGGCTCTTGGCTGAGATTCCAGCATGCATTGCAACCTCTTTTTCCCTGCTGTTGGGGAAAGCTCATGGTTTGGCTAATGGTCCAACACACACCTAAAGCACTAGAAAAGCCCTGCTCTTCCTTACAGAAAGCTGAGACAGGGTACAGATGACAGCTCCTCCATCCCCACATGCAGATGTATCTAGTACTAAAACTTAGAACACCCCACGGGGTGTTCATATTGGCTTCACGGTGTCCTGCAGTTAGAGATTTCAGTCTGTAAAAACTTACTCTGCCAGAACTGAATTGGTGAGATCACAGGGGGAAACTTTCACTAAATAACACCAGATGTGGGCAGTTTTCTGGTAAACCCTCAGATTATGAGCAACCCCAAAGAAACATACTAGTTTTGACCTACAAGGCTTCTTGATACTTCCAGCCTCTGCACTAAAATCTCCACATCCTGCAGGGACACATGCCCTTTATTGCTGGTGCATGCTGACTTAGCAGACCCTTGCAAAAAAAACAGGACTTGGGTTGCTTGGTAGTTTGATTGGAGACTTTTAGAGAAACTTGTCTGCCTTATGGGAATGTGCATTCAGACAGGGATGCTTTTCTTCTACATCTGTGTTGTCTCTGTAGGGGATCCTGGTGCCAGAATATCTGGGTGATTTTTGCAGTCAGGCTTGCCATGAATGCTGCAGGCTGTCATCAGCCTGAGGAACTGGGTTTTCCCCTGTGGATGTGTCAGCCAGGACTTGGCTTGGAGGAGCTTCTAAATGCAGAACACAGCACTGGTGTCACCAGATGGGAACAGGAGGTTGGCTGGATGAATGCTGCAGACTAGAGGGGAATTGCTGGATATAGGAGGAGGCAGATGATGGATAAAAATCTGTGATAGAAGCAAAAATCTCTTTACCTGACACCTTTGCGTGAGCCATCAGCATTTTTGTAGGTACAGAAATATTCCATGGGAGATAAATGGTTGGCAATTAAGGATCAAAAGGCAAGGAAAAAATCATGGTATCTGCCTAAAATTTCCTGCATTTTGTATGCTGACTTTTCTTAGGTTTGTGCAGTTGCAAGTACTCACCATTTTTCCAAGCAACATTTTCTATGTCAATGCATGTAGCTCTGAACATGAAAGCAAACAGCATCTGGAAGCAAACTACTTCTAACGAGTGCCATTAAGAATTTCAATTCTGCAAACCGCGAAATGATCCCTAGCACATATAAATGACTCTGCCAATCTGTTTCTTTCCTACTCACTAAGCATAACAATGACACTGTTTATTTTCCCAGCTGGGGGTCTTGCTGCTTACACCTCGGCTTTAGGAGCAAACTCCAATCAGCATCTCCCCAAATGGCTGGAGGACTCTGACTACCACAGGCAATATCCAGGCCACCCAGGAAATACCCAACCTACAGGCAAGCCATAAAAAGTGAAGTTATTAGTAGAATAATAGAATCCATCCAACACTCCTGACATGGGCAGGGATGCCTTTCAGTGGACCAGGTGGCTCAGAGCCCCATCCAGCTGGACCCATCCAACACTTCCAGGGATGTGGCACTCACAACTTCTCTGGGCAACCTGTGCCAATGTCTCACCAACTCATAGTAATTATATTCTTTCTAATATCTCATCTAAACCCACACTGTTTCAGTTTGAATCCATTCCCCCTTGTTCTGTCACTACATGCCCTTGTCAAAAGTCCCTCTCCATCTTCCTTGTAGGCTCCTTTAAAGTACGGAAGGTCGCAATCAGGTTACCCCTAAGCCTTCTCTTCTCCAGGCTGAACAACCTCAAATCTCTTAGCCTTTCCTCATAGGAGAGGTGCTCCAGCCCTATAATCATATTGGTGGCCTCCTCTGGACTCACTCCAACAGAGCCATGTCTTCCTTGGGGACCCCAGAGCTGGATGCAGCACTGCAGGTCAGTCTCACCAGAGCAGAGCAGAGCAGAGGGGCAGAATCCCCGCTCTCACCTGCTGCCCATCCTGCTTTGGATGCAGCCCAGGACAGGATTGGCTTTCTGGGCTGTGAGTGCACATGACTGGGTCATGTCCAGCCTCTCAGCCACCACCAGCACCCCTAAGTCCTTCTCAGCAGGGCTGCTCTCAGTCTGTTCATCTCCCTGCTCATACTGATTCACCAAGCTCTGCCAGCATTTGGTCTCCCACTGGCAATGGAAACAGCCTTGTTAATGACTAGAAATCTTGAAAGCATCAAATAATTTACAGACAGGCTCCATAGGGAAGAGGAATGGCATATACAATCAGTTACCTAATCATGGTCTAATTACCCAACTGGAATTTGGCCAGGATGCTGAGGCTAAGAGCAGTACCCTAAGGAAAGGGTTGTAGGGTCTCTGGTGAGTAGATGAACTTGGAATCCTGGTTCTGTACACTTAGCAGAAACTGCAAAGGCAGAGAAAGCATGCCTGGTACTGCCAAAAAACCTCTCTCGGATAAGCAAATGACATTGCAGGTAGGTAACTTCTTCACAGCCTCGTATTTGTAGAAATTAGACAGCCACCACTGCCTCCCAGCACGTCTTAGACACCCCAACAATTAATTGTTGGTGGTAGGTTTTGGTTCAGATGGAGGACCCTATTTAACCTTATGCTCGGAGTTTCTGTCATGATCCTATCACTTGTATTGATGGATGTCACTACAGGCTGTGTGGCTTCAGTGCTCAGTGGCGAGAAACTTCACAAATGGGGACAAGGAATGGCATCTCAGAAGACTGGGAAAGTTTCCTATAGATGATGGGAGGCTAGGCCCGAAGCTGCTCTCCAGGCCCTCCTACACAACTCCGCTTTCCACTGCTGTTCCTGACCTCATCTCAATGGAGTTACTCTGCTGCTGCCCTTTTCTCCAGGACTGTTCTGCTTTTGTGTCGCTTTCCTCAATGAGAATCACCAGTTTCTTGCATAAGACAAGACCTGGCAAACTCATGCCAGTTAAAGGCACTGCCTGCATCCATGCTCTGGCTGTAGGCTCTGAGAGATGCTTCACCTGAGCCCTTCTCAGGCAGATGGAAAAAGACAAGGAAGAGGAGAAGCAGGGAGGGAAATGACAGCCCTGGAGTAAAGCAGGCACTGCTCAGAGTGGAGATGGGGGCTAGATGTGTCAGTGGCCCCTGTTCCTTCCCTTTGAGTGGGTTTGGATTTGGACAAGCCTCCCAGGTGAGATGGGAGGTGGCTGTGGAGTCATGGTGTACTGCAGAGGGTACCAGGCATTGCAGTGAGGCTCAGGGCTGTCCCACAGTTACAATGTACTGACCAGGGACTTCTCACCCTTCCGTTTTCCCAGCTTGCTGCCAAGGCAAACCTCGACCGTGGCAGGATCCTTGCAGACCCCTTATCACAGCTCCAATGTTTAAACACCATATCTGTCCCAGGCTGTTTCTCTCCAACCTTTGCTGGCTTTCCTAAGCAACTTTATGTAACCAGCTGGGTTGGATTTTCACGAGTGTAGAGCAAAGGCTTATTGCCCTCTTTCGTTGCTTTATGATAGGAAAGAATTTTGGAAAAGCAGTATTTTCCTCTTTTTTTTGTTGTTGTTGTTTGTTTGTTGTTATTGTTACTTTTTTATTTTATTTTTTTTATCCTCAGCTCTTGGAAGAAGCTCAAAGATCTCATGAATGTCGTCTGTTCTTATTGTAACATAAAATGAAAAATGATAATGTCCAGCCAAAGAAACAGTTTTGAATTTCACTTTTGTATTGCTTTTTGTCAATTTATTTCATTCAAAGATGTGAAATAGTCCCTAAATGACACCTGTGCTGTTCAAGGTGTTCCCGGGGAAGATTTCAAGAGGATCCTCTATTTTTGTTAATCTTTCAAATCCTACCCTCTCAGACCTGCCAGCGGGGGTACAAGGTGAAGTTCAGCAACATGGCAATAAAGAGTTATGGTCCATAAAACAACAACTTTCAGGCTGTTTTGCTACATCTTCTGTGACTTATCTTCACCCGCAGTTCTCTGTTATTAAGGGAACTGTGCCCCACGGCTGCCAGGCAGGCTGTATTGTGGACACAACTACATAAAATCTGAAGAGCTGTTAATTTTTTTGTTGCTGTTTAAGAAAGAAGCTTTGAGGGAGGGAGTAATGGGGGAAAAAAGTTACGATTTGTTCAGTGAGATGTTTCCTAATTACCACTTACCACTTGTCTTATAGTGCAGTAATCAGCAACACAGTGCTAAACGTTCCATGGACATTTAATGAAATGGATAAGCTTCTCTTATCTATGCACTTAAAATTCTTTTGAAAAGGATTTTTCTAAATCCTTTGGAAACAGGGACAAAAAAGGGAGTACAAATGTGAACTACAGAAACTCCTGGTGAACTGAGAGGACAGAACTGCAAAATATTTGCTTTCTGCACACCCCTCTGAGGAGACTGGTGTCAAAAACTGTCACAGTAGGGCTTTTATTCTGCTTTTATTCCTCTAAAAGCTTGGAGGAGGGAGAGACAGCCTGCCTGCCTGCCTGCTTTCCCCCCGTTCTTCACGTAGCAGGAAGGCATGGTACACATGCACACCGCTCGAACTCCAGCACGTATAGAAGAGCTTAGTTGGAAGGTTAAACAGCCTGTTTGCATAGCAAGTGCCAGTCATTTGCCCTCTTCTAGAGGGCTGGTGGCTCTCCTAAACTGTGCAAGGTCGGCCTTTTCCTGCTATGTATTTTATTCCCCTAGAAAGCAAATTTTACAAGAGCACTATGAAAGTTGTCCAAGAAAAACCATGTTCCACATAAATACAGTTAAATACCCTCCCATATTCTTCACGGATCTTACTGAGGCACTTTTTGTTTTATTGTAGAAACTTCCCTTCTTTCCCTGCTGCTCTCAGATAGCAGTTATACTATGATACAAAATCACGCCAGAGAGGAGAAGCCCTGGCCAGCTGCTCCACAGCAAAGTGAGAGTTATCCAGGATTCCCAAGGGGGAACACGATTTCCCTTATGTCTGTGGTACTCTTTGCTAGAGGTTGACTGGCTCAGTGGCTTTTGACTGAAGTGCTGGGATGGGGATGCCAGTCAAGCAGACAGAAGAGTCCTTTGCGGTCTCACGGTGCTTCTTCTTCAGAGCCGATTGCTTCAGCTGTATTTGCCAACAATTTTAACTTTGACAAATAGCTCCTCTTTTACGTCTGACAAATGTTCATCCTCAGTGAATAAAAACTACAAAAGCAAGAGAAAAGCTATTCCCCTAGGCTTCTGTATTGAAGGATAACCTTCTGCACTCCTCAAATGTCTGTTAATGTAAACAACAAAAAACTGAAGACACAGCTGTAAGGTGGGAAACAAGCCTAACTGGGGTAAGGGCTTTTACACTCTTGGAAGGGGAAAATATCTGATTTATTTAAAGTAAAATTGTTATCTCCTCCCTTTGTAATAGGGAAGCCATGGCTCAATTTAAATATGAATCCAGTCAAAGAGGAATATGGAATAGCAGAATGGGTGTCACCTGTTCTTATTGAATCAGAAGGTGACCATCTCACAGGACTTCACAGATCCCTGTAGTTGATCTGCAGCATTAACACTGGGAAATACTGGCCTGATCTCAATGTGACCAGCTGTGCATAATACATATACCTAACATTTGAGAAATGCTAACTTAAACAGAAGAGGTGCAGCAGCTGAGAGAGTTGGGAGTGTTTACTCTGGAGAAGAGGAGGCTCAAGGGTGACTCTACAACCACCTGAGAGGAGGTTGTAGCCAGGTAGGTGTCAAGCTCTTCTCCCACGTAACAAGAGACAGGACGAGAGAACATAGTCTCAAGGTGTGCCAGGGAAGGTTTAGGTTGGACGTTAGGAGTAATTTTTTTCAAGAAAGGGTGATTAAACATTGGAATGGACTGCCTAGAGAGGTAAGAGTCACTGTCCCTGGAGGTGTTTAAGGAAAGACTGGATGTGGACTGCACTTAGTGCCACAGTCTAATTGACGAGGTGGTGTTCTGTCATAGGTTGGACTCAATGATCTCAGAGGTCTTTTCCAGCCTAGTTGTTTCCGTGATTCTGACACACCTGCTTTTGAGGAAGCAGCAGTAGTGCCACTGTCCTTGCTGGCTAAGTGAGGGATCACTAGCAGGCATCACCAGTCCTGGTGTGCATGATCAGATCCTGGGGAAGTATCCCTGTTAAAGTCTCTACTTCCCACAGACCCTGTGTTGCTGGCTTTGCTGCTCACTGCTTGGATAAAGATCCCACACTGCATGTGTGTAGCCCTGGGTGTAGCCTGCAGTATAATCCTACTGTGTCGCTCAAGGACAAACTGCCCCAATATGAATAAGAAATGTCATATTTGGGATGCTTGGGATAATTGTATGAGAAATGGGTTCAGTTCTATCAACTCCAGCATGAACAGTTCTAATTGAAAGATCAGTTCCCATGGAAGCTGCTCTCTTATGTAGAGGGTTTTCTCCTTGAGATGAAAGGATGCTTCTTGCCCCTCCAGTCTTTTGAATATGGCTCGTAATCTAAAAGCTGGCAGATCTCTTTGTGCTGTTTTAAATGCAGGCAACAGTGTCCACGCATGTCATCACCGCTAATGTATTTATAATCAGGACACCCTTTATCTTTAATACCTCCTTCCTTAAAGAAATATCACCACCTCCATTTTGTGGGTGGCGAATTAAGGCACAAAGACTAAACCCTACCCAAGTGCTCATGCTACTTGTGGAGGAAAGCTAAATGGCTGCAGAGAGTTCCTGAGCATGCCAAAAGGAAAGGCTCAGTACAGGGAATTCAGTGGCACGGTAGCCAGTTGAGCAGGATAGTTGGAGAGACACTGATCTAAGAAGCACTTAAACTTAAACCATTGGTTAATGCCTCTAATTGCCAGACCGCTGTCACTCCAGATGCCACCAATCTTTACGAAAACCAAGACTGGGACACTGGAAAGAGGAGGCCCTAAACTGCAGCCCTAAGTTTGGCTGCTTGTTTGGTGGAGGTTGCTGCCCTGTTCCTCTCGCTGCCCAGCAGGTGCAGAAGTCCTATCTGTTCTGGGACCTTTAAAATTTTTTTGGGTATTTTTGAGTGTTAAATCCAAATATTCTGGTTAATATATAACTGAGAGACTGCAGGCTGCTTCCCTGCATGTTTCAGTGCATGTATGTGGTGTTCTTTACCTTGTGCACTGATTATTGGCTGCGATCCACTTCAGGGGAAGGTGCATTTCAGGATGATATTGAAATGTCTCCTGCACATGGGTAAGACACCACACAGTATTGTGAAAGAGATCCTATGATCCCCTAGTGGTTATGCAAACATTACATTTTATTAATAAAGAAACAGATCAGAAATACCGGTGAAAGCCATTTCGGTAGCCTGTTATTTTACAGTCAAATAAATGTGAGGGCTGCTTTCCAATATCAGAATATCAATCAACTGCTTAGTCTATATTCAGCACTGAATTCCTGCCAAATGTCATAGGGTAAATTAAAAGCTTTTTCTCCTTATCTTCAGAGCTTATCCCCAAAAAACAGGTCTGAGATGATTTTTTTTTCAGTTGCATAACAGAAAAAAATGGTTTAACAGACCTAAACCCTTTCATTTAAAATAAAGCCCACACGGGTTTGCTACACACTAAGTTTCAGCTTGAACCATTCTCCAGCAACAAATACAAAGCTCAAAAAATGCAGAAGAACAAGAAGAGAAGGCGCAAACACAGTTTACTTAGACTGCAAATATAGGTACAGTATTGCACTCTGAACAGGGAAAGTACAGCAAATACGCAGGTATAAAACAGCTGGCAAGCTGCAGTGAGTGTAGTATCACCCATTTATTACTTTCCTATTCAACAGCAGGTGAACCGAGACCAATGGCTGGGGTCCGAGTAACCAGAAAAAATTAACTCCTGCTCTGCAGCAAGAGAAAAATCAGGTATTACTTTAGAGTTGGCAGTAATGCCTCCTTTCTGAGTTTCCAGAGTACCTCATTTGTTGCTCAGAAAAACATATAGTTTCAGTGTGTATGAAGGTTGCTGTAGTGTGCTCGCTGCACTGTATTTTTCCTCTTTAATCTAGTAGAATTCTCCATTAAAAAAAAAGTACACTGCTGCCTGAGCTACGAGAACACACGTCAGCTGCAGAATTTATATCCGGTCTGCTACAACAGACCAGGGCTTTGCTTATAGTTAAGTATTTGTAAACCTGGTATTCCCTTTTGTGGATTTATAGAAATAAACCTAGAAAGATAATTCATGTTTAAGAGCATGAGGACAGTGCAGGGTTTTTCTTTCCTCTTTCTACTGCAGCATTTTTATCACTAACCTATTTTTGTATTTATGACAACAATGTCCAGAGGAAGAACTAGAAACAATAACAGAGAAAGTTGCATTGGGGAGTCACTTCAGCTGGGAAAACATAAGGAAGTTGATTTCAAAGAGCAAGCAGAATTTAGAAGAAGGTAATTCTGCCTTGCAAAAGTTTTGCAGTAGTGGCTTGATCCTTCTTCCAGCCTATCTGAGGTCAAAAGAAGAGGAGGGATAGACAGATACGCAAGTACAAATGATTTATTTTGATTATATAAAGTCTGGTAAAACACTTGCGTCTAATTAGACCTCAGAACTGCAGGGAAATAATAACATCTGTGATAATCCCAGCCTTCACTGTTACTGCTGGTGGTTACAAATCTCATCCTAGCTACAAGACGCATACTTGATTGCCACGCTTGCTAATAATGTATTAGTATGATTTTAAAAATTCATATGACATCATCTGCCCTTGATGAGATAATTTCTGTATTCTGGTAGCATTTGCAAGCTGTGGGTAAGACAGGGACTGGCTGTACCAGGTGCTGCATGATGCAGTATGTAACAATTATGGTCTCCAAGGCTTTAATTTTTAAATTAGGACAGGCAGAACAGTGGGGCCCAGCAAAGGGAGGAAAGCAGTCATGATGGGAATGTGTGTTTATGGTAGAGATTATCTCATGCAAAGTTTAGGAGTTTTCATTTGCAAGAAGGCTTCAAAGAAGACAGGAAAGGAAAGGGATCAGGACAGCTCAGGGACCCTCAAACACACCTTTTGGTGACAAAAAGCTCCCAGGCTCTGATGAATGCAGAGGAGTGATAGAGATCTGAAAAGGCCAGGGATCTGGCATCCTACCCTAAGGCACATGTTAGATAAATAATAATGGACTTTTTAGATCAAAACGCTAACTTCTCTTCAAGCTAACTGGAAAGTCAGTGTTGTGTCCAGCTGACAGGTAGGGCAGTCTTTGATGATGTACAGCCAAAATGCAGAGGCTGGTGTGCTGGAACCCTTACAGTCTGCCACTGTTGCACTTGATGAACGTGTAAAGAAGCAAAGCAGAGCTTCTCAGGAGTCTAGCAGCATTTCAGCAGCGCTGAAGCCACTTCAGGGGCAAGAAGAGAAGATTCGTTTCCTGCTTGCCTCAGTGCTGGCAGTTGCAGCTCCCTGTACTGACAGTCCCCATTCACACTGCTAAGTGGAAGTGTTCGCAGTCCCTTGAGTCTGCCTTTGGTAACACCTTTAGCACACAGTCTGCTTGTTTTTTTGCAGGCACATCATGGTTTATCCTTAAAAGTGTTTCCTCTTAGTATCTTGGGAAAGCTTTATGTTTATTTTTGACAAATTCCCTTCACTGATGCACTTCTGGGCAGCAAACACAAAGATATTAAAACATGCTGTGCTGGACAGGGCAGAAATTAAATCTCACCTGGCTAGGTCTGAGTTTTGGGAATGTTTGTTGTGTCTTTGAAACATGCAGCTAAGAGTCTTGTCTTCCACTCTCTATGTAGACTTTTGAGTTATTCTAAATGCTAATGGAATACCAATCATATCATATGAGATTTTGCTGCTGAGTTTCAATTTCGGAAACTATTTGTTTCACCTTGGATCCTCTGTTTGGAACTCAAAGCACATTCTGCAGTGTTATGGTTATTTATAATTTGGGATGAAGCAGAACTGAAAGCATTAGAGACAATCAGGGAAACCAGACTAGAACCAGGCTCAAGGGAAACCATCTCAGGAGGTTGTTTCTGCAACAGGCAGCCAACCTGCGAGTAGCTGTATGAGAAGATGAGGGTGCAAGGACTTTGCAGGGACCTGAGACAGACTAGACAAACAGAAGGGTGGATTAGGGGTTACCAAACGCACAAACGCATCAGGTTCTGAAAACCCTGAGAGGTGGTTGCCCTTTGAAGCTGGCAGGGTACTGTAGGAGGACTTAGGGCACAGTAATCACACCCGCTTGTCCGGCTTTTCCCGAAGTGTTTTGCTTATGGCTTTTTCTGTACCAGGGGGATATAGGTGGCTGTTGCTGAGAATCTGTCAAGCTTCTTCATCATCAGTTGAGATGGTGAAGGGTCTAGAGCCATAAAAGAGCAGCTGAGGACACTTGGCTTATTCATGCTGGAGGAGACTGAGAGGAAACCTCATTGCAGTCTACAACTTCTTTGTGAGAGTATATGGAGGGACAGATGTTTATCTCTTTTCTCTGGTGACCAGCCACAGGACCCAAGGGAATGGCATGTTATCAAGTGAGGTTTAAGTTGGATATTAGGAAAAGGTCCTTCACCAAGAGGATCGCTGGGCACTGGAACAGGCTCCCCAGGAAAGTGATCACAGCACTAAGGCTGACAGAGCTCAAGAAGCATTTTGACTACACTCTCAGGCACATGGTGTGATTGTTGGGGTGTCCCGTGCAGGGGCAGGACTCGACGATCCTTGTGGGTGCCTTCCAAATCGGGATGTTGTGGTAGCAAACCACAACCTGTGCGAGGACGGGACAGGTAAACGCTGGCAGCAACTCCCGCGAAAAGACACAGCCAGGACGCCACTCCTCCAGCGAGCTCTCCCGCCTTTTGCGGGAGCGAAACAAAAGCGACAAAAGCCGGAAAAAAACCCCCAACCAAACCACAAAGCACCCAACCCCCTCAGCCGAGCGCGGCCCCCCCAGCTCCCCGTCCCTCGGGCGCGAACTGCCCCTGACGCGCCTCTCGTCACTCGGCCCTGCCCCGGCGGGACGGCCCCGCCCCGGCTCAGGCGCCGCCGCCGCCCGGTGTCCGCGGGCGGCATGAGGAGAGCCCGGGGGCGGCTGCCGGGGCCGCCATGTCGCTGCTGTGCGTGCGAGGTGAGCGGGGCGGCGGCGGCGGGGTGGGATGGGATGGGATGGGATGGGGGCGTGGGGGGTGTCACGCCTGGGCAGGGTTTGGCTTTGTCCTGGGTGAAGTGGATTTGTGCCTCCCGAGAGCCGGGGACGGGGCGTGCCGGTGCCTCCCGGCGGAGCCGCGGGGCGGCCTCGGCCCGCAGCCGCCACCTGCGCTCCCGCGGGGCGGGAGGTGCCCGCACGGCCGGGGGCAGGTGCGGTGTCCGGGAGCGGCGATCCCGGGCGGCGGGAGCCGGAGCCCCGGGAGCCGGGAGGAGCCAGGAGGAGCCGGGTTTGACTTTGGGAGTTGGCTCGGACACGAGTTGAGTCGCTGCCGCCCGGTGAACCGCGCTGTCAGGAAGCAGGGCTGCTGTCACTCCGTATACTCCCCTTGCACCGTGCATTGTTACTTCAGGCGCATCCCTTATATCCTTTTCATCCTGCCACCAAACCTCGTCCCCTGGCTGAACAGGTTACGGGCACCTTCTCTGCACAGTGGGTTACAGTGATAGCGGCTTGCTCGCCATCTCCGGTTTTCCGTCTCTTGCTCCCCTTGTGCCAGAAAATAAATAAATAATAAAAAAATCCCCGGGGAAAACCGTCTGCCACAGGGCTCACGCTACTGGGATGTGTCTCCCTGCACTGAAAGCCGTGGTCACAGGGCGTCCTCGAGCGCCAGCCGTGCCCTGCGGCTTAAAAGTGTAGTTTTAATGTTCTCAGCTCCTTTGCCAGGTATGATAAAAAAACTGGCACTGGTGTGCTGCTGATAGTTCAGCTCTTCTTCCACACACACGTGTTGATTTGATAGCAACCCCTTTATCCAGCTGCTTGTCACCTTTTTGAATCAAAATCCGTGTGTCAGTGATGGTGTTAATAAGGTGCCAGCTGAGCGTCTTGAGATGTGTTGTTTTGGGGAGAGCGCTGTTCTTGGAGAGTGTTACTGAATAAAGTTTTAGCCCTCTTATTAAACATACATTGTGTTTAAGGACTTAGGAGAGGTGCACAAGTGTGAAGTTTATCTTTAAAATGCTTTTCATGCACTTCTGTGTAAACTGTGAAACACAGACTTGTCTAGTCCATTTTGAAGGCTTTGCCAAAATCTGATTCTTAGTGGCCAAAGAATGCTTATATGTTACAAGTGTTTCTTTTTTCTTTTTGATGGTTCATGGTCAAAATGTTTTCAAAGTGTCCTTTAAGGAAATGTGGTTTTGAGCTTCCACTTGGAGCTGATTGTGTTAAAAATGTATTCATACACCATTCACTAAGACTAGTGGTAGAACATGAGCCGGATGATTGAGTTGTTGAAAGTATCTTCCCTTTTCAGGGTGTTTATTCTTGGTCTCGAGTTTTCGGGACAAAAACATTTTGGCAGCCTGGAATGATGTGGTCTTGTGTTAGATTTATTCTTTGGTTGTGTATAAATAGCTGAAGAAGAAGCTGGTCACTGTAATGGAGAATTACTGTGAAAATGGTATCTTTCATTTCCATCTGCTGTGTGAACACAGTAGACAACATTGGCATTAATTTACATAGATGATAATGAGCGACTTTATCACAAGCATGCAGAATGTAGTCACTTTACTAAACTTCAAGAAACATGTTTTCTGAAAGAGCCATGACTGAAAGGCTGAGCTGATGAGATCTCACAAGTAGGAACCATCAAACATGGAATGGAAGTATGTTGAGGTAGAGCACCCTGAAAAACAAAACAGATACCGGGAGCTAAGACAAAAAATACCTTCTGGGGCATGGAAAAGGCTCTATTAACTGACACTTCTTAAAAAAAACAAACCCAAAAAGTGGCATTTTCTTCGTTTTTTTGCCTTTTCACTGAAGTGAACTATCTTGTTGAGATACCAGTGAGCTGTTATTAAGAAAGTTGAAAAAGCTGATTTTTTTCCATTAAAAATGGTACACATAAGACTGCATAGTAATGTGGTGTTGGATGGTGTAGACCTGAGATTCAAACAGAAGGAGAACAAAAAAACCCATGCAATAAATGTGGGCAGTTGGGACACTGTTAATAGCATCTGGATTGCAGTTTAACAGATAAAGGGAAATGTGGAAAAAGCCCTAAGTGTCAGCGTCATAAGAAGCCTGGCAGCCAGAAAGATAGTGTTTTAATTTATTGATTTATTTTCCACCCCCCTTGAATTACGCACATTAATAGTATTTTAATGAATGGCTAATCTAAAACAGTGCTCACCAAACATGTCTGAGTGCTGCCTTTGTTCCTGAGAGAGCAGCTAGCACACATGGCTTCTTGATCTCGTGTTTAGCGGTACATTTCTTTTACCTCTTCTTTCTGGGGAACAGTTTGTTGGTTTTGTTTTTTTTTTTTTTTTTTTGTTTTTTTTTTTTTTTTGGTGTGTGTGTTTTTTGTTTAGCTTTGGTTTATTTGTTTTGATTTTTTAATTTGTTTTACTTTCTACTGTTTTGTTATGTGGTCGGTTTTCTCTTTGTTCCTTCGGTGTTTTGTTTTGTTGTGTTTTGGTTTGGTTTGGTTTTTTTTTTCCAGAATCACTGAGCTATATCTACCACAGAAGTAGGAAGTACCTGGCTGAAAATCTAAGGCTGGAGGAATTGTGAGCCTGCTGGTGTTCAGAGGACCTGTGTAGTGAGCCAGTGGTAACGGGCTGTTGTAGGAGCAAATTAAGGGATTCATTTGAATCAGTAAAATACACAGAGAGTGTAAGTGAAGTGAAGGGGAAAAGAAGTCCTGAATATTACATGATTGAGGCTTTTAGGAGACTTCTTTGTATTTTGATTCCACTGCTTAAGTGCAAAAGAGATTGCATACACTCCTGTTTAGAGCAGCTGTGTCTGGATTATGTCTGATAATCTCCTCTTGGCATAGTTTGCTTTATTAGTTTGCATTTAGTGTTGTATTTGCGAAAACAGCACATATTAAATAAAACCAATCCCAGGGAAGCAGTCTAGTTTTCCACATCAGTCTTCCATTGTCAGCTTCCCTGGTCTTCTCTTGGGACTCTTGATCTTACCTCACATGTCAGCTAAATTAAATTTCTTCTTGTGATCTTTCCTGTCTTCTGACTTGGAGGTAGAAATAAGTGCTGTCTCAGCACAGCTTGCAAGGGTCATAGCAGAGGAAGACCCTGCTGGGGCTGGATCAGCCGGTCACGGGCTCTATTTGCGTCATTGTCCTCACGTCAGGCCCTTTCACTTGCTCACTTCTGTTACATCTTGCTTTGTCCCCGGCTCTTGCTATCTCAAGACACTGATGGTTCTCTTATGGTTTTTCTCCCCTCTGCTTTAAAGCAGCTTATGCTGTGTCTTCGTTGTTTTTGTATTCCCAACTGCTTGACGTACCTTATCCGCCTGATAATTATATTGCCAAGGATACTGGCGGTGGGGTTCTTCCCTCATCCCTGTGCACAGAACCTAGCTTAGTCCTGTGAGGGCACAGTGCTTTTGTGTAATGTCCTTTTATCTTGGGGGCTGATCTGCAGTATCAACGTGAGACTTGGCTGCCAGAGGTCTGCCAGAGGTACGTGGGAGACTGATGTAGGTGAACTCTTCTGGCCTTGCACTCTAGAGTTTTGAATTGTTGACTGCTGTGTGAAATGACACTGTCTGGAGGTTGGGGATGTTATTGTTTTGCCTACTGTGTATCTTTTGGCTGCTCTGAATAGTTAGAAGAGCTTGTTATCTGGTGACATTTTTGTCAGAACAGCTGGAGTGTTGCAATACTATTCAGAGAACTTAACTGTGTGTCCCTGTATTGCCAGCAAAATGTGAGTTCCAGTACCTGTGCACTAAACTGTACTCTGTTGACATCCAACTGAAAGAAGCAGTGTCAGGACTTTTTGTTTACAGGATTTTTCCTCACCCTGATGCAATAGCCACAACTTACTTTGGTGTTCTCTGTAAGACTGAATGCAGTGCCTCCACCTTTCTCTCTCAAGGGTGAAGGTCTCTCTGGCTGGAGCTCCCTACTATGTACACTCATAAATAGTACTCAGCAATCAGGTAATTGCATTGCTGTGTTGTGACAGTATTCTGAAATAGTTGAAAAATTGAAAAAAAACCCCTTCCCATCTTTTTATAGATCAAAATGGCAAAGGACATAATTGGACATTAAAAGTGGTAGCAGAAGTACACATTATAAAGCTAGGCCATTAAAACACCATAATTTTTCATTTAGAATTTGCTGTGTAAGTATTATGAACTCTGTTTCTCTAGCAGTACTTAGTGAGGAAGCTACCAGTGTATGTAGTGTTGGAACTAAATGAAATGCATTAGAAATTTGGATAATATGGGTAAGGTAGAAGCGTTTTCTACTAAATGAGCATTTTTGTGTTGACAGTTAAGTTTGAGGTTTATAAAGCTATAATTGGTGGCTTAGTTGGAGAGAACTTTTAATATTTCAAGCTTTTTCTGTTGTTAAATAATAGTAATGTTTAAAACCTACAAACCACATTTGGCTTTTGATTCACAGGAGATCATTCAATTTCCTGTTTCAAACCCTCTATCCTTCCGCTTTGGGCACTGTTACTGCAAAAGTTCCAACAAACAGGTGTGGAGTCTACTTTTTAGGTATTTAGGGACTATGAGCTACTTGAAACCTCCCTGTATTTTTCAGTGGGATGAAGGAAATGTACAGAGGTGCTTCCTGAATTTGAACAGTGTCGTCTTCCTTCTTGATCCCGTGGTGTCCTATGAGTTGACTCCATGAGTTTGGGATCTGCCAGGCCAAACTTAGTAAAGTTGTTACTACCATACTGTTTAAATACACAGTAAAGTGATTGAATCCAAATGCTGAAAGATCCTAATTTTAAACTGGTACAGTCTGAGAGCTAGTTGCAGTTTACTCAATGGCATGTGCAAATTACACTGCTGCTTTAGATCCAGGACCTAATTTCAAATATGTGACTTGAAGGCATGTGAAATGCCTGTGTCTAATGGCAAATCATCCCCTTAGAAATTTCCTTTAAAATTTTTTCCTGCATATTTTTTTTTGATGCCTTGTGATCAAATTTTATTCCATGTTCTGAAAAACATGTGAATCACTTGCTGAAAGCTGTTCCCAGTGCTCTTCCAAGAGAACTTAAATTGAAATGTTGTGCCTAATAACTCTGTTGCTTTTTTGTTCTGGTAATTCACTGTGTGGTCTTGCAAACAGATAGAGAACTGCTGTGTAAGTCTGTAGGGTCTTCCCTTACTCTGCCTGTTTTGTAAATTAAAGCTTACAAGTTAGTCCCTGGCATTTCCTTGAGGTGGAAGTGTGTGAAAGCACCTTGCTGTTCTTGCTTCTTGTTAGATAGAAAGATTTCTGGAGTCTGTAGTCTGAAAGATTTCTCTTTAGCATTTGAATTTGCTTTTCTTTGCAGTCTTTATTTTCTGACCATACTTATAAAGTTTCTGTAGTGATGAATGTTGCATTTAATATTGATGTGTTGATCTTGTCGCTGTTAAATGGAGAACTAAAATGTGCTTTACTTGTATTGTCAGCTTGTGCTTATCTGAGCATGCTTTAGCCATCTTTGCCAAGGGCTGTGCTGAAATAATGTTTTGCTTGTATGCTGTGACCTGTAAAATTTGGCAGATGCTTTCTGTGATACGGATTCCTATTCTATAGGTGTATCCTGGGTGTTTGGATCAGATCTCTTTGCGTTTAGCAGGATTTTAGATGCTTTTTATTTTTTTCTTCGGCCCTCTTTGTACCTGATTAGGCTGCTGTGCATAACGATGCTTTCATTATTTGCCTTTTGACTGGCTTGTATGTCCTGCTTGGTTTTGTGTAAATGGCAAATCCCCAACTGAGCAGGAGCGAAACATGGCAGGCACTTGGAGCGGGAAACCCCACTGACCATGACCAGTCTCTCAAGTGGCTGACCATTACTGTTTCACTGGATTCCTGCCATGCTGTGTCATTTTACGCTACATTAATAAGTCATATATCTCAGAAAATTCCATGCATGTACAGCTTAGATAAGTCTGTCCAAACTGGTTCTGAATAGTGGGCATAATTTTTATTCAGAACTTTTACTCCTCAGACATTTCAGACATTTCTCTGGAGTGCTCAGTGGTCTATGTAGGTACCTGAGCTCCTACAAGTGTACTCTTGAGTGTCACCTTGGGTGTCGTGCTTTGCTCCTCTTGGAGCCTCTTTTCTAATCTCTTCAGGTGCATTTAAAGCCAAAGTCACTGGGCTGCAGACTGCTTCACTGACATGTGAGTGGCAGTTTTCTAGACCTTCTGATTTTTATTACTTACATATTGGATATTCAACATCATCTTCACTCAGTGATGGGCTGGAAAGTGCCTGATCTCACAGGTGCTTGCTTTTTCCTGAGAATGGGGCAAACTTTTGTTGGATGTCTAATGCTTTTTCACCATTAGCCATGAAGTCAACTGATGAGATGGGAGTAAATACCCTTGCTGGTGTTTTTTCCCTTAAAATAATTAAGATTTTTTTGATATATCTAACTCTCATGCTTTTCCTTGCATTTAACTTCCTACCTCTTGAGCCACACAACCTGTGTTGATACTGTTTATTTCTTGTATATTTTACCATGGCATTATAGCTCTTTGGAGTGGAATGGAATTCAGCTTGAGGAGTAGTGGCTTTTTGGCCCCCTGGAAAACTCCTCATAAATGATTCCTGCATCTGGTTTATGACAGTTTTGGTTTGGATTTATTCTTCTCAGTCTATTTTGTAATAACTACTCTCAATTTCATGAAGTTAACCCCCTCTGAAATGTCCCTTGTTTATTGTATAGAGATTGTCTTTGGACAGCCCATGTTGTATTTTATTTGATCACAGCTACCGCAGGTAACTTCTAACTAATTGTTTTGTAGAAGGAAATCGTAGTGGAGATCCAAAATAGGTGTTCTGCTGTTCAGCAGTTTTTGAGCTGGAACACTACTTACAAGTTTTGAAAGACTGAAGAAATATTGATAGTTATATAAATGAACTTTCCAGCATTTTTCTGTTTAACTGTCTTTCTGTGAGTAATACTGTCTTCTGTGGTGAGTTCACAGATTTCAGTTAAATGCATTATGGAATACACTATGTCCATCTATATGTGTAGTTCAGCTGTGAAGAAAGCTTCAAGTTTAATCCAGATTTAAAAAAAAGTTAAACTGAGAAACCTCTGGCTGATAGTTTTATGACAAGATGCAAGTGGGATTTACATCATGCATTGTAAAAAGCTGAGATACCCAATTCTTTCACCAGGCTTTCAAAATAGATTTCTTACTGTTCTTTTAGGTTATTTTCCCCATTATGAACTTTTGAATAATTGAGTAACTGCACTTCAAAATAACCAGTAACACACTCAGTACCTACAGATGTTATTGGCTTTTCCCTTCTTGTGTAGCATGAAGTGCAAGAGACCAGCTGTGGCTAGGGGATCAAGTTAGATCAGGTTAGAAGTCCTCAGCCGAGGAATTCTTTTGACTGATGTTGGTTGAACTTCATAAGCACCATGTTAATGGCATCGATTCATGTCCTGCTATTGTGGAAAGTGGCAAGGAATGGGAGCATGGTACTGGCAGGTACTCCCTCTCTCTGACTGCTAGGTGAGGGCACCTTAAAAATGAAAGGGAATGCTGCCAGTTCTGACTCAGTTTATACCCTCTGGCATACTGCTCAAGTATATGTTCATCCTTTTGTCAGATGAGCTGAGGTGGGATTTGGGCAGAACTGTAAGGGAGTTGGATACCTGCATTCAACCTGTAAGCATATGCTCAGAGTTCTTCAGTTCATGGAAATCCTATGCTGAGAGAAAATTAAATTGAGGCACTGTTAGGTATGAATAAATGTCACCTGCTTTGTTTGCAGGGTTTACTTTTGCTGGCCAAGCTTAAGTTTGTAAAAGTCTTAACATTGGTGGGCAGGGCGCATGGGATAGAAATTGTGATAAAGGGATTAAAACATTTTGCTTTGTTCCCTTTTGGCTTGCCTGTGTCTGGGGAGTTGAAGCATTTAGAAACATAAAGAAGGTATGGTTTTTGGACAGCCTTGTGCTGATCTCAGACTCCTGATACTCTTCCTTGCAGTTGAACAGCCTGTATAAATGGAAAGTGAATTGGACTGGGATGTCTTGTCTGATGAGGGATAAGAGAAGGTGTCTTGTTCAAGATAATCTCTAGCCTAAAACTGTTGGCAAGTTTTAAAAGAAGTTTGGCTTCAAGCCTTGACAGTGTCCCTTTAAGGAATACTGGTTTTAACCTTATTACTTAAAGCTCTTGTGACTTAACTCTCTTAGTTCTTTACAACTAAATTCTCTGCTAAACAGACTGCAGCATTTCCACCATGGAGACCTAATTATCAGGTATAAAATAACTGCAGAATTACACTTCTGAGTATTGGCACACTCAATGTTTATTTTCTCTGCTCAGGCACTCAGTGTAAGAAACATCATAAACGAAATAATACGCTAAAGGACTTTTTGGGTCACCACTCTGTTCAGATGAAGTCTCCAACCTATAACCAACCTGCTGTTGTCTTTGTTGGCATCTGCTGAGGGAAAGAGCTAAGGATGCTCTTCTGCGTCTGGAGCTAAGGATGGTGGCCCATTAAACCCTTCACTTTTTTAAGCTGTTATGGCAGCCCTGTGGTGCAGTTCCTGTGCCAGAGATGTAGGCATTTAATAGGGCACTATAACTATGAAGGGACTGCATCACCTGGAACCTTTTCTCTAGGGTGATGTAGGGCTGTTGTCCAAGGTCTGGGCAGTGAGGTGAGCACTGGTGCTGTGCACAGAGAGCAAAGCCCCAGACTCAGGCACTGGTTTGGAGCTGGTGTGCTGACAAAGCTACCTTGTGCTTTTAAACGTTCATGGAACTTTCCCCATGCCATCTGTCTTGGCTTGCCAGAATTTTTGGAGTTGTCAAAGAGCTATCTGATTTTTTTGTGCCACTGGATACCTGATGGAGGCCTGGGGAGCTGTGTGCTTTATTCTGCTCTGTACTGATAGTCGGCATCCTGGGTATCATAAGAAAGTTACTTACTGTAAACCTTTTTTTCAGCAAATCCTTCATCAAATTTTTCTAAGACTGCTGTGCAAATGGAGTTCTTTGAGTTTGGGGTTTCTTTATTTTTTTTTATTTAGTTGCTCTGAAGTACGTCTTAAGGATATTTCAAAACAGTTCTGTAAGTCAGGTAGTGATGGAAAGGCTAGGCATGAAGAAATTTCACTTAAGCTATGTTGTAAACTGAAAATTTATGCTTAGCAAACATACCAGATTTCAGTGAATAAATATATATGTATGAATATGTAGATACCTAAATTTCTAAAGAGAAACCCTTTAGAGACATTTTGCTTTCCTAGGGACTTGTATGAACTTCAGAACAGGTTTTCAGAAAACATCCAGGGACTTGAGATTTTCAGTACCTGCTCTGATTCACATTTAGTTATCACGCACAACAACCACAGTCCTTTGCAAACAGAAGTCCCTGTGGAGTGTTAGGGCTGCAATTATACACTGGACAGCTACAAATCCTTATTCTGGAAATCTTTAGTAAGTGTTGCTTCCTATAGGGCCAGGTACACTGTACACTAGTTGACATGATGCCAAGGTAGTTTATCAACTTTGAATGAGGAAGAAATTTGACTGTTGACTAAACTATTACAGGCATTGTAGAAAATTGTCATTCCTTTTCTGTTCGCCTTCCAAATTTCGTGAGTTATTCTTCATCATAAGACTTAAGGCAGGCAGGTTATGTTCTTTAGAAGGTCATTTGGCCTCTGTGGAAGGAACCCTTCCTGTGGCTCCTCTTCGAGAGCCAGAGGGGCCGTAAATTACTAGAAAGCTGAGATTGCCTCTGGTTTTGGATTTGGGATTTCTAACCCTACCAAAATCATAATGCCATTTCCTAGATTAATAAAGTCTTGTTTTTAAACGAATTTCTCATTATTTTCTGGTTCAGACATCCCCCAAACTTGAACTCCTGATCTGAACCTAAACTTGTAGTGTGCAACTTGAATTTAGCATGCAAAATGGATATGGATTATTGGGGAGGGAAAATGGACGTGAGACAGTAGCTTTGTTTCAGTCTTTCCTACCTGGTGTAGTTTGCTGCATGTGCAGAATTTTATTAGATTTTGACCTCTCAAATTAAGTAAGTGGAGTCTGTATATGCTCCATTTCAATAGGAGATTTTTTGAGGAGATTAACTGCTTATAAACTCCATAGTTATAAGGCCAGAATGGATTGTTGTAATCATCTAATATGACCCTCTGTAGGACATAGTATTTTTTAATATAACAACCTAGAGTCTTATAAAAAAGATCAGATTCTGAGCTAAAATTGATGAAGGGTTTTCTACAGTTCTCCACAGCTTTATGTTGATTATCATCATATGTGACAGGTTTTTGTGTTTTATACTGAAGTGGTTTCCTAGCTTCAGCATCAGAACAGCAGAAGTTGTTGTGCATTTCCTTAGGTTGGAGAAGTTGTTATGAAAGTTGTACTCCTAGCCCATCCAGTTCTGAAGGACTGGAAAAAAATGGAGTTTGGTAACATCTGTTACTTGAGTAGAGGCCTGTGGATGTTGTATTATGACTAATCTGACTATATTGAGAAGTGTTTCCATATTTTTCAACAGTTAAAAAGAGATCAAGACTTGCCATGACCTGTTGGATTGCAGTGTTAAATCAGTATATTGTTGCACTTTTGCTAGGTGGGAGGAGTGGCGTTTGACAGAGCTCGACCTACAGAACTTTTACTTCTGTTGTAAACTTGAACTTGAAGTTACCATTCTGTGTAGATCTGATACTTAAGTCAAAGGTGTAGAAATTAGTTCAGGATTTATTGGAGGAGAGCAGCACGTGACAGAAGTTTGAATATATATGAGTTAACCCTGTGCACACTTGCTGGGGGCCTGCACTGTAGAATTTTTTTTTCTCAAAGAATGGAGCTGAAGCTGGTGTTGGAGACGAAGTAGGGATTACATGATCTTGAAATGACATGCGCTACAGTTACAGAAAGCAAACAATGACAAACATTTAAATTAGTAGTGTTGAGTTTGTTTCCAAAGGGATGCAGAGACATTAGTGTTGTAAAGCAAAGTGGGGAGCTTTGACTGAAGTGGTGGGAAGGGGGCTGTTAGTGAAGGACTCAGAACTAGCCCCCATAAGATTAGCTGGAGCCACGAGGATTGGGGGTTATGAGTGGAACAGAAATTTTGGAGGGGATGTCCTGCTGTGGAAAGAGAGGAATAGAGGTGACTGGGAAAATTCCACTGGGTTTTGGTGATGCGGAATTGTAAAGCAGCATTAGTGTGGATAAAAGAGAACCAGCTGGGCCGAAATTGCTTTGGGAGGAGCTGATAAGAGATTTTACTGTGATAGCACAAGAGATCTACTGCACGTAGTCCAGGGTTTAAATATGGGTAAAAATCTTGTAGCATGGTTAGAGAGAACCATTTCTGGGTATTGTCACTGTGAAAGATTGACTCCCCACACCAGAGAATGGATGCTGTTGGTGATGGCTAGGTGTAGAGAGCTATGTTATCTGGCAGTTTCACCATCAGACAGTGACTGAAGTCATAAAATTGATGGAGTGAACTGTAGACGTGACTTTGAGAGGCACAGAAGATGCTTCAGGGAAGCTGGACATAGAATTGAACTTGGTTTGAGTGATCACAACTGAAACTAGGTTAAGGTAAACAGATAAACATGTAGATTAGCAACTGTCAGGCTTCCAGAGAAACTGAAGAAGCCTTTTGTTGAAGCAAGGAGCTTGGATACGGAGGAGGGCATGCAATTCAGTGAAGCTACAGGGGTAAATATTAGCATCTCAAATAACAGAAAAGGCTCCACCTAGGAAATGACCCCAGAGCTGATGATTCATCTGATCATTGCATCAGGATATGGTGAGCAAACACAGAACCTGTGAGAGGTGTGGGCAAAAAATCAGTTTCTAAAGGAAGGTGTATATTGAGGATCAGGAAGTCCAGGGCTAAGGCAGGGGCTTCCACCTCAGCAGACAAGGTGACATCTTGCAAAGGGTAATAAAACAGATAACAGAATGTGCTTTGGCCATAGGAGAAGGAGAAACAGCCAGCTTCCAGAGAGGAAGGAATGAGACTTCTTTGTGTAGGGAGAGGGAGTTGAGTAAGGATGAGCTGGGTATGGTCCCTGGACTGCAGGAATTGTTTCTTATGAGGTTGAAATTGAAAATGTTGCACAGATATATGGGGTGGGAGCAAAACTTCTAATGCTCTGAATTTCAGTCTGGTACTCTGTATCCCAGAGTGCTTGAATGTGCAAGACTTGAAATCTGTGCTCTGTTAGCAGAAGTTTGTAAGCAAGCAGTCACCTAAAACCACAAGTGGCATCACCTAACTGGAGGGCAAGAAAGGTGGTTTCTGTGGATTGGCAGGAAGATAAGGAGAGGAGTGATAGACGTGGGTAAGTATGGATCTTGACTTCTAAAGCGGGCAGGACTGTGACAATATGCAAGGTTTAAAATACACTTTTAAGAGAGAATGATAAAAATTTTATGGACAGAAGAAGGCAGTGTGGAAGGTCACTGGGTATAAAATGTGGCGTGTGTTCATGAGAGGAAGGTTGTGCTGGGATAGTCTCTTGTTTCTAGATGAAAGCATGCATCTATTCAAACTTCTGTAGTATCTCACATATCCTGTAACAGACTTTTTTTTTTTAAAGAAAATTGGAATTGGCAAAATATATAAAAAGTTTATAAGGAGCTGGCTGTAGCAGAAGCTAGGAATGTGGCAAAGACTAGTGGGAGAAGCAGATAGATGTCTCTCACTTGTGTCAAGGCAAGGAAAAAAATAGCAATGTGTGTGTCAAAGCTGTTTTTAAGACAAGTCCTAATGGCATAGTAAATTTGGAAGCAGATAAGTATAATGCATGAAGGACTCAGTGACTCCTGAGGAGAGTGGTAATGAAAATGAGTTGATGTTATGTAGGAGAGCTGTACACTTACAGGCAAATGACAAGCATTGCTGAAAAATGTGAATCTTGGTGAAAGGAGATGTGTTGGGGAGTCCTTGTGACTCTGCGCCGTGGTGCTGATAAACAGAAGCTGATGGGATCTGTGACTTGTGTCCATAAAAAACACCAGGAAATTAAACACGGGGTGAAGAAAAACATTGAGGTGGAGGATTGTGTTGACATTAGATATAGAAGGTATAAGTGTGCCATTAATTAAAGTGTAGGCTGGAAGGTGGGAATGGTTTTTAATGGTTTAAGTGGTAAAGGTGTTGGGAAAACCAACATTACAGTTGTTGGTCCCAAAGGGCCCTTCCAGTCTTACTATCCTCACAGAACTAACTTCATTGTGACGTAAATTACTGTTCTTACAACTACTTGCTATAGACAATTTGTATATATTAAGGTAAAATTTTGAGGTAGCATCTTGCTTAGTTACAAATGTTAATAATAAAAAAATAAAAAAACCCCTTCAAGTGAGGGAACATGCTCATACTAAATTGTTACCTAGGGCTGTTTATTTTAGTTAATGATTTTGATTCTTATTGCGTTTAGCCTGATGGAATTTCGCTTTATTTTTTGTTAAGGCCCAAATGCAAGAAAACAACATGGCTTTTGGAAGAACAGTCTTGGGCACAATCCTTGTCATTAGTAAGACCTGCTCGTGGTTCGGTTCTTTGTGTACATGCTGTGTCGAAACAAAAGTATTGGCAGGTGAATGCTAATTGTTCGTGAGGCACAGCTCTCTCATCTAACTGTCCTATTTCTACAGTTTGATGGTGTCCTCCAAGAACCAGTGTTGTCTGAGCAGTTTGTGAATGCTAAAAGTAGAGCCAGACTGCCAAAGAATTGATTTGCCAGCAGCGTTCTCTTAAATGTCCTGTTCCTGCCTGGGAATCTCATGCAGTTACACCACAGCTCATATCCTGATCAGTTCTTTTACTCTTTCCTAATTCTTGCAGTCAAGCTTGTTTCTGTCTCCTACATATTAGTCTTTTCTCTGGTTTGTGAAGCCAGACCAGGAAATATTTAAGCAACATAATATTATGTTACTGAAATATTACTAATATATTATTAACATTTTATTAGTATTTTAATGAAAATATTTTTTGAAGTAGACCAATCGCTCTTCATTTGGTGTAGAAAACACAGAAGCTGATCATTTGCTGTAGTATGATGAGATGTTTTTGCTAAAAAAAAAAAAAAAGGAAGAAAACAGAAAAAAAAAGTTACTGAATCCACCTCAAATGTACTGTTGCTTTGTTCTTTAGCTTCTCTTTTAGTGAATATGCTAGACTTCTGGAGTCGAACAGTGATATTTGTCAGTATCATATTTTAACTCAGTGCCTTTCAGGACAAACTTGTGCTCCGTCCTGCTTGATAATTAGGCATGTTCCAGTTGGCTGATTGCTTGCAATTCTGTAACTTAAATCGAAACTACCAGAAAACAGACCAAGGCTGTGACTAGGTGGCAATCACTTCTAGTGTGGTTAGTCAGCAACTCCTTTTTTCCAGGGTGCATCTTGTTTACACTAAATCTGAACAGGGAGTGTAGAAATCTGAGTCATGAGACTGCACAGGTGACTTGAGTGCTTCTGTTGACAGGAGAGAAGCACACACCAGCCAAAGGACAAACACACAAGTGGTTTTATTCTGTCATTTCTGCTCTGTCTTCTTTGGTACCAGAGTAGTTGTGTCTTCAAGCAGCTGTTACCTGGCTGTGACCAGGCTGTGTGATTTGGCCTAGTAACTCTGGCAAGATTCTAGTAATTTAAGTGGCCTTTACCTGTATGTACAGTGCCTGAGCAGCAGCTGCATATGCTCTGTGTCTTTTCAGAAATGATTCTGTAAAGAGGTGTATCTTATTTTCAAAATAAATAAATAAATAAATACCCCCCTCCAAACCCCAAGAAGCCATTTTGTCCATTCATCTGGTTTCTGAATTAATTTTAAGGGGTTTTGTTGTGTGTGTGTTTTTTAATTATTTTTATCTTTGCTCTGTGGCCTTTTCCCCACCCCCCTTCCCAAACCTTTTATTATAAACTAGTTGAACTGTTGTTGTTTTGTCATCAGAGTCAGTTTACCAATTCAGGCTGGCTCCTAGCAGACCTAATACATTATCAGTCTGTCTCTTTTCCTGCCTTCTGGTGCAATTATATGTCTTTCATTATGCATATCTCCTTAGTCTTTGGCAGCTGGATGCATATATGAGTTGAAGTCTGTTTTGTGTAAAATTAAGTGGGATGGTTTTGTTCTCTTATTCAGTTAAGGCATTTTCACTAACTTAAAATAATGTATTTCCGAACCTTAAAGAATTTGAAAGAAGGACAATTACACCACTGAAAATTGGAAGCCTCCTTTACTGCTCTATCCAGTAGTATTTATCTTATACATCTGAAAATTCTGAAAGGCTCGATAGAGGTTTTTTTTTTCCCTGACATGGCACAGATTCAGGAGTAGGGATGCTGTCTTTTCCAATCATAAAACAGTTGAAAGTTCAGGAGAAATTTGTAACCCCTAGAAACGCCTTAAAGCGAAGTGACCGAAGCATGATCTAACAGAATACATCTTCTGAGAGAGTCACGCACTCAGTAACTCACTCCAGTGTGTTGCACCCAAACTGCTTTTTCTACTAATAATATAAAGTCTGCAGCAGAATATTGGAGAGGCGTGGCAGCTTGGATTACTGTTTAGTTCACCTCTTGGCTGGGGAACCAGGTCGCCTGACAGAGCTGTCTGTGTTGCCAGCGTCAGGAGGATTAACCTCTCATAATCTCTGTGATTTGAATAGGAGATTTTGTTCCTGTCCTCACTGCTCAGTTCAAAGCAGCTGCCTGGCAGAAACTTCAGTGGATCTTCAGCAGCCTGTCTGTACTGGTCAGACAAAATAAGGAAAAAATAGATGTTAGATAATTTCTCCTAACTGCTTTTTAGCAACTTAAGTGTTTGTATGGTAAGTGTGTGTATAGGTGCAGCTAGCTGTTCCATGGAATTGGGGAAGCTGGCCACATCCTCAGTTTTCTCTTTGTTTACAAGGTGTTCTGTTACACAAATGGTGTCAAATCCATTTCTCCATCACCACACTCTGCTTCCCCAGCCCCTTGGAAAGCAAACTTTGGACAAAATCATAGTCTCTTGGTTTGTAAGCACAGCATAAGAGAACTTCAGTGTTGTGTTTATTTTCCCAGTTCTCAAGAAAAATGTAACCGATCCAGACCAATCAGTTGGAGGTGATGCTCACCTGCCTGCCCTAGGTCAGGCCAAAGCTAGGAGGGATTATTCAGTCAGCTAAGGTGTGAGTATCTGCCCTTGAGGAGTGGTGGTGTTAGTAATAAGGGATTTAGCTCTCTGCTTATAGCCCCACAAAATTTGAAGGATTTTCTTTCGTGTATTGTGGTCGTGGGAAGGCTGTTCATTTTAGTTTTGAAAAAAGCCACCAGACTGTACTTGCTGTGCCGGACAGGTAGCAAAGCATCTTGCCTCTCTTTGATAGTCCCTTTCCTTTCAATGTAGAGTGATATGGGTTTGCTTGTGTTGTCTGCCTACTTTAAAACATCCGATACTACTGTCAAGTGACAGCAAACATGTATAGCAAAGAGGCTAAACTGTCAAGTGAGGTGTCTGAAGTATGCATTCACCCTTGCTGTTGAAGAAATACCAACATGGAATTCAACTGAAATTGCCTGTTGGCACCATTCGGTCTTGATTATATTGGGAATGGAGGGGATTTGGTGGTAGAACAGACTGTATGAAACTCTGCTTTTGAAAATGTCACCTCTGGGTCCTAAGCCTGGAGGCATATTAATTTATAGAGTAGGTACTGCTGTATCATCATGCCATGGTCTTTCCTAGGAATTGTCTGGGTGTTTGTATGGGCAAGATATGAGCTAAATGGGCTTGTTCTGCAGCCCTTACTATCATTATATGGTTTCTCATAGTGCAAGCTCTTGCTGGAAGTGTGCAAAGAGCCCTTTGGTCTGTGGGGCAGAAGACATCTGGTTTGGGACTCAAGTGTGAGATGTCATTGGTGTCAGAAAGGTTCTTTGGGAATTCCAGCACTGAGTTTGAGCAGTGGGACTGTCAGACTTATCAAAACAAGTGATGTTTGGGGAACAGTGAATTGCAAATGTTGACTGGCTTTGTCATTGTGCTGGGAGAGGCAGTAACCACAAGGCAGATTATCTGTGAGGTGATAAAAAGGGGTCTCTGTAGCATATTGCTTGTGAATGTTCTTGTGTGACTTGGTTGCAGTTCTCAGTGGAGAAATAGGACAGCAGAACTGACATTTTAGAGCCTTTCCTTGGTGAAGAAAGCCATCTGAAGATAGTTTGAGTGCTCCACTGGCTATGTGTCAGAGCCTGGGCATTTGGTTTTGAGTAGCAAATGGATGTTGAGATGACAGTGAGGTTAAACTTCAGGTGGATGATAACATGTCTGTGGGAAGGCTATGAAGGAGCAAAACACAATTCTAAATATGCATCTGAGTATGGTGGCTCTTACCTTGCTAGAATTAACTTGTCAGTTGATTGAGCACTGAGATTGTGATTACTGTCAGATAAGTTGAAAAGGTGAGCAATGCTCTCTCTCTCTGGAGAGCAGCACACAAGCAGGAGGCACCTTGTACTCCAGCACAGGCTGTGGGGCTCTTGAGAGCTGGACCAAATGCTTTCTGCACAGCCTTTTAAGGACAATAATGAGATGCATTTCTAGGGGAAAGATTTTTGTCTGGGCACTGGGAGGCTATCGTTCCAGCAAGTCCCAAAGTGGGCAGAAGATGGCTTATGACTTTCAGCTTGTTTTTATGACCTGAAAGACAACTTGAACTCAGTGTGTTGGTCTTTTTTTTGTGTTGGCTGGAGAAGTGTCCTGCCTGCCATCTGAACTGGGGGACCATGCAGGCAGGAGACTGGGGATAGGGAGACTCTTGCCTGGAAGAGCATCTGCAGTGATGGGAATTTCTAGAAGTGTCCTGGTGTTGGGTATTCCAGCATGATGTGTTCCACTTCCCACACTGTTGCCTCCATCTCTCTCCTCAGTGTTTCACCGTACAAGCTGCTTGGCAAGTAGAAGCTTCTGCACTTTTTCTCCTTCCAAGTGTGTTTCATGTGAAAACTGGAAATATTTAATGGGCTGTTGGCACTCTGGAATTGCTGGCAGTGCTAATTTGTTTCAGGAGGCTGTAAAGTTCAAGACTTGCATGTTCCTACTTTCTTTATTGCTTCCCAGGATCTGATTCCAGCTTTCTTGGCTGCATGGTTCATGAATACACTTCCCCCCTCAGCCAGAAGAAACAATATTGTCAAGCTTATTTCAGCTGTTCTTTATCTGAAATCAATTGAATGCTTCCTACTGCCTTTCAGGAAGCTTTTTCTGGGATCAGCTGTAAGTAAACTTTTTGCAGCTTCCTTACTGCAAAACAGAAGTTTCAGTAAGTGCTAATGCTTAATGTAACAATGATTTGATCTGTGGTTTACAAAATAGCTTATCAATGTTTTAAGCATTTTATTGGTAAGATCTCCTGAGGCTTTTTTGGATAAAATGATCTGCATGTTTTAAAATGCTGGATTCCTTTTGCAGTGCTGAGTGGTCATGGTGTATTGATTATGTTTTGCCAGTATAGATCCTGTTCTGTGCTAGATTTTTAGTAAAATCAATGTATCTGCTTACAAGTTCAGAGATGAGGGGAGTTCTGGGTTTTGGGACCTGTCGTTTTGTGAGTCTCCTCCCTCCTTTCCTCTCGGTGAACCCTGTCCTAGTTGTTCTACCTCAGATACTTTTCGAAGCAACAGATAACAGCCTGACCTTGTTGCCTGATACTTTCTGGAGAAATGCTGGTATAAGGATTCAGAAGAGCAATCTGATGTCTACTTCTAGGAAGGAATCAGTTGCAGACCTCTTTAGTTTTCCTGTTGCATTTAGTTCCCTGTCACAGTTGGTTTCTACAAGTTGCATACATAGTTTCAGTTCCATTTTTCCTGTTATATAGTTCCCTGATAAAACACTCAGTTTGAGTTTCTTTGAGATACATGTTTCATTTTGCTGTGCAATACTCTGATGCAAATGCAATCCCCATGGTATATCTTCTGCAGCACTATTTACTATTTTTTTTAAATTGCTGTAGTGTTTTCTTCACTTGTGAATTTCTGTTGCTGAAATAGTTCAAGGAATATTTCAGGTAGTTGAGTTCTTGAGCTAAGCACCAAACTAGAATGCATATGAAACTCTTCTGTTGAGGAGGTTGAAAACCTGTATGATGGTAAGTCAGTGTGTCAAATCAAATCTGGTAACAGATTAACCTGTAAACGAGACCCAGATGCGTCTCTAAGTGTCAGAATCTATTTTGTCATTGAAAGTGTTTAGAAGCCTATTTACATTAACTGCCTCTACATTAAACCAGCGCAGAAAGTAAATTGAATTGTCACTCCTTCTATCACATGAAATACCTTTTAGAGAAGTAGGATCTTTTAAGAGAAGGCTTCTTTTGATGATGGGGACTGAGTTTTATTTTAAAAAAAACCCAAACCACAATTGCTAAAGGGTCTGCAAAGTTGGTCCTGTCCTCGAGGTATACCGTGAGAATGTGGATTTTGATTGTAGTGTTTGTAACTGCCAGAAAGGATTTCCTATGCAGTTGTTTAATTGGTTCTATTTATGTTATCTAGTAACTTTGGTAAGGATGGAAAAAGCAGAACACTCTGAAGCTCTGATGCAAGCTGTGCTGTGCTGTATACACTTACCAAGTTTTATGCGAAAGCTGAGCTGAAAAGTGACAATATTTGCAGGAGGTGTGAAATTACCCACTTCAGTAAGGAGATCAAACTGCATGATTCAGCAAAGTAGTTGTATGTGTCTTTTATTTTATAATTTGTTCAGCACAGTATATTAGCTGTTGGTTTGATCAATTTTGTGTAGATAGGCCATTGTGTTGTCCTACCAGCTCTCTCAAGTTTATGTGCAGGAAACACCGTGGAATATTCCAGATACCTGGTCACTGTGCTGTGTCACTGTCATGCCCACTGGCTATGGCAGTAATAGAGATTTAGACAAGACTATGATATATATCTTTATATAAAAAGGTAGGCATTTTTTGGGTAGGTTTCAGTTCTTTGCTCATCATAGTTTGTACCATATGGGTGAAAATTCTGGCAAGAAGTAAATGTTGGGGTGAAGCTTAGTAAGCAGAACCAGGCAGCAACTACAGTATCCCTCTGGGGCTGATCTGTCAGCCTCAAGGTGTGGAGTGCCTGGTCTGTGGAGGGAAGCAAGTGGGGTGCTATCTATTTGTAGGTTGTAACACTTGTATGCGTGCAAGTCCTTGATCCCAGCTGACCAGAATTTAAAGATGAACAGGGGAGCATCTAGTGAGGTTTGGCAGTGTGGAGTTATTGGGATGTGTACTTTCCTAGAAATCCTATATGAAATGGTGCTGAACGTGAATGGAGTTATTATTGAGTGTATGTCCACTTAGCACAGAAATCTGGAAAACCTTTCAAGCAGTTATGTGTCCCAGCTGCTGTCAGTCACTGTCCAGTGTGCAGGAAGGGTGGAGTCACTGGTAGAAAGCTGTTTGCTGGAAATTGTATTGTAAATCAAAGAGACTTAGTAGCTTTGTGTGTCTCTGGACAGGATAATGAATTTGTAGGTCATCTGAGCAGGAAGATGCTAATTCACGTGAATTAGGAGGGATTCTAATTCATTCTCAAGACATCTGGCAATATGGAAATCCCTTGGGTAGATCAATTTGCTATCCGCAGACAGCAGAATAGAATCTCTCTCCCCCCCCCCCCCCCCCCTTCTTGAGAAGAATCCTTGAGTGGTGGTTGGTTGCTGAAGGGAACATACCTTCCCTTTGTTTGATGTGCTTTCCAAGGGCTTGGGAAGGGCAAATCAAGTTGTCCTCTGGGCATTTAGAGTGGTCAAATTGAAGAAAGCTCTTTGCTATATGAATGGGAACTGCAGTGTGTAAGTGCTTTGTGGTTTGGATTTTTTTTTTTTTCATTTCTGTGAACTATTAAAAATTAATAAACTCATACTGTGTCCACTCCAATTTTCCGTACTACTTATTAAAGCAGATCGATCCCTCGGTTCAGCTGAGGTGAATTGGCTATCCGGATTCCTCCACAGTTGTCTCAGTCAGCAAGGTGGTGGATTTTTGAAGGACTATTTCAAGCACTATGTAGGAAAAATTCTGCCCTTAGATGCAGCCTTATTTCTTCAGGTACTTTTGAAAATCTGCGCTGTGTTCCTGCAGTTCCTGAGTTACCCAGCAGAGTGGCATTTCACAGCGGTTCCTCTTCCTTCTGGCAGCAGGGAAGTTCTCTGAACAGCCCAGCCCTCATTTCACATGAAGCAAGAAACAGAATGTTATCCTCCGTGTACTGTGAAATTCGGCCTCAGCTTTTACGGCTGCTGGTCCATGAAGGTGCCCACTGTGTTTCCGTTATGTCATTCTCAAGGGGAATACACTGGGGCATAAAGTACTCTCTTTTCTTCCCTGCTTGAGTGGACCAATGTTTATATGTAAACCAGCGGTTTCTTTTGCTTGGCAGAAAAACGAAGTACAAAGCAATAAATGTGACTTAGGTCCCGTGTCTGTCAGTGGACCCTGAGACCAAAGGGGTCTCTCGTCTGCAGTAACCAGCCCAGCTCTGCTGGGCTCTGCTGCGAGGAGTCGGAGCCCGAGTGGAACCTGCTCTGGGCTCTCTGCAGTTACAGCGGAGGCTGTTGAGGTGCTGCTGAGTGCTGGTGTGTCCCTGGGACCTCCTGTGCAATTATGCTTCCTCTGAGCTACTTCAGGGAAATCTTTTTCTTCTGAACATAATTTGGTTCTGAATGTGTGAGAATGTAGTGGAGCCTTTCTTCTTAGACCTGTCTCAGGCTGTGGCTGTGACACGTCGAATCTTCATAACAGACTCAGGAAACCATTGTACTGCTGTTTTATCCAGCTCTTTCTTTCTTGGAGTTATGAAGCGAGGAGTAGAGGTTCGTGGCACAGTCAGTACTGCTGTTCTACTCTGACACATGCAGTTGCATTTAATGGCATAACTGATGCTACTGGGCTTTAATAGGGATCACGTGAAACAAAACAGTGACTGACTTAAAATCAGAGGTCAGATCATTGCGTGGCCTCTTCTTCCTCCAGCCTGGAGCATCTTGGGGTTCAGGTATTGAGAAAGACAAGGGTTCCTCACCCTCAGGTGGGAGATGAGGGTGTGCAGTCTGTGCACGTTTTGATTTCCAAAGGAGGAAAGAGGCTGGGGAGTCTCGCTCACTGAAGATATGCAAGAACTGTCTGTGCTCTAGGATGACCCTGCTTGTGTAGGGGAGGTTGGACCAGATGACCCACTGTGATCTCTTCCAACCTGGCCCATTCTGGGAAAGATCCCTGTGTGTCAGGGTGGGATCCCCAGGGACAGGGCAGTCCTCATTAGATGTGCCAGTCTTGTGACGCTTACCAGCTCTGTCGTAGATTTTATAAATAACTTTCAAGAAGTGAGTAGGAGGTGTTGAGTTTCTGGCTCTGCTATAGGTTCATGTGCTGTAGCTGTTGGTGCAGGGTTCAGACAGCAAAATTGTTTCCAAAGTCTCGATTACAGAAAATGTAACACACCTGAAGGGCTGGAGCACTGCCTGACCATTGCGTCCCTCCCAGAAGGGTTTCCTCCCTTCTCCGTGCCTGCTGCAGGGTGCACAGGCCATGTATTTGGTGTGTTGACTTATTCTTACTTAGGGTAGTATGAGCAGCTTTCTGTGGTCTCTTACTTCTGTTGTTTAAGCAACCTTTGCACCTACTGCTGCATGTTCCTGTACACTGAAGTCTGAGCACCTGGAAAAGGTGAGAAAAGCAGAGTGAAATGGAAATATGTATTAATTCTGCTGTTCAGCTGGAGACAGTTACTGTAAAAGTTAGAGTGCTCTCGAAAACACAATGACCATTTGTATTTCCCAGGGAAAAGGAAACTATTTATCAAATTGCTGATCATGAAAATGCGTTTGAGTGCTCTGCTTTCATCATTGCATTTATTTTTAAGAGCACTAATTAAAACAGTGTCCTTTCATTCTGATTTCTCCCACAGCCCCTCCATGGCACTTCACTGGCCCCTGTGAAAGGATGTAGGTTTTGTTGTAGCGTGTTTAGTGACCAGCTAAGTCATGTGCTGGATTTAGCTAGAATGTAATCTTTTGGCCATCTGCTCAGGCACTCCCTGTGTCTGCATCCCTCTCATTTGCAAGCAGGTGTTACAGGTGATCTGAAATGTGCAGGTGTTCAGAACACTCTGGTTCCTTCTAACTGAATATGAGTGTGTGCCTGCTTAGGAGGGTTGAGCAGTGTGTCGTTTGAACTTGGCATGCTCAGTTTTAATTCTCTCACTGGTGTGTGGAGCACTTAGTCAGGAAAAAAATAATTATTGTTTGAAAAATATGTGGATAGCAAGACTTTTTTCATAGAACTTGAGTTTAAGAATACTAATGTACGCTCTGTTGTTGTTTTTTCATCCTCCCACAGTGATTCTGGAATATTGCCGTGCCTTTTTTTTTTTTTTAAAGTTACATACAAGACTTAAACTTAATTTTTTCTTGTCTCTTTATTAGAGTAATGCCAAAATGGTGAGAAATGCTGTGGGGGGGGAGAGGAGAGGGGGATTCTCTGTATCAATTTTTGCTGGCTTTCTCCTTGCAATAGCTGTGTCTCTGATATACCCAAGTCTTTCTTGGTGATTAAATGAATCATCACATGCAGTGAGAGCAGGTGCATCTCTGTCCATCTGTGTCATGCACTGCTTGCATGTAGCAGTGTAAAGCACTAGGTCTCACTTTCATTTCTAATTTTATGTCATTTTCATTCCCTCCCTGGTGTCCTGCTCATCCTGTGCAGTGGCATGGGAGGATCACGGTTCAACAGAGTTCAATGTTTGCCTCTGAATGGATGGACTTTCTGTGCTGCCCGGTTTGCTGAGAGAAGCCATTTGAAACTGAACAGAATTTAACATTTCCTGATGGTTTAAAACCACGGCTTTCTCAGAGACCAGAAGTGCTGTGGGATAAATGGGAGTGAGTCAGGAAGTATCTGATCTAGACTTTTAACTTACTTTATGTTTTTACTGTATGGCAACTCAGGAGCAACTATATCTGTGAAACTTAGTGTTGTTGAGTGCTCTAGAGAAGCTTGGTTTCATTTTGTGCTACAGATGTTATATTATAAAAATATTGTGTTACACATGGCTTAATTTCAAGATGCTGTCACTCTACATCTGAAGTAGCAATGGGTTTTCAGCCTTTGTTGCAACACTGAGCAACTAATGCATCAGGCTTCTTTGCAGCTTCTTTACTTCTTTGAGTCCTTCCTTGGACACTTGGCACAGAGGAGGTCTAACCAGACAGAAGGAGCAGGTGTGGGTAGAAAACCAACCTGTGGATTCCCTGGGCTGACAAACAGGCTGGGCCTTGGCAGAGCTGAGCAGCTCTTTTCAGCTCTGAACTCCCAGACTTTCAAGCTGTTAAATGGGAAACCCTGCAGTATCACAGTCAGTCCCGATCCTGAGATACTGTGGGAGCTGCACCTTTGCAATGCTTTTTACACACCCCTAGGAAGTGCTTTCCTGTGGGGCTAACAAAATAAAACACATCCAAGTCACTTTTCATGGGAACTTTTTGGACATTCCGTGTAGACTTGCAGGCAGAGCAAAAGAGTTACTGGTGAGATGAGACTCCCGGGTTTGTGATCCAGCTCTTAGTTATAAGCCCTGTTTCTTCAGCTGAAGGTTTGCACTTTGTCTCGAGGCATGGTGTTCATTCCTGGGAGTTACTAAAGACTCTCATTTTTATTATGTGGACCTGTAGCAGGCTTGTGATCTTTGTTTAGCTTGGCTGCTGCCTGGAGATATTCCTCTTGCTGCAAGTCCTGGGGCAGCTCTTGCTGAAGCCCCACACAGGCACCCTTCTCAGCACTCCGAGGTAGTGCAGGGTTTGCTGCTTTTCATCAAATGAAAAATGAACCTCTGAATATTTAGAGGCTGAGACCACAACATACAGATGGCACCTGCCTCTTAGTTTGCATATTCCTCACTGCAGTGGCAGTGTCTAGTCTCTGTCTTTAGGAGCCAGTGGCCCACTCTATCTGCATTTTCGACAAATAATACCAAATTTCCACACTGGAGTTGCCTCTGCTTCCTTGCTAACAGTAGTAGAGCTTGTTACAAACAGAGAGAGAGGCCAGCTGAAGCTTACTGCTGGTCCCCTTCCCTCTTTCTCCTTTTTTCCTTTCCTCAAGCTCGTGCACTTGTTTCTTTGTCTCCTGTCTCTTGCAAAGGAGGGGTGAGGGGAGGTTCAGAGATAAGCTGGTGCCTGCCCACTCCAGAGCCGTAGTTCATGGAATGCTTGTTTTTGTGTGGCGTGCAAAGGCACCTAGAAAGTGGGTAGATTGGCCTGTGTGTTTCTCCATGGTTAAACAGACTGATTGATTTGGAGTTTAAACAGAATCTGTATCTTCAGTGAGCAGGAACACTGGCCCACACCATCGTATATTTTGCTTGCACCACTAGGTTTAGCATCAGGAATGCTTCAGGCCCTGAACCTGGGAGAAAATGACAGTTTATTTTGGACTGAATGGCTTGTGGGCCTTGTCAGCCTGGGTGAAAGGTACAGCTCTTTTAGTGTCTGTTTGAGAGGCTTCTGGCTCATACTATACCTGGTACGGCATTTTCCTTCATGCAAACATCTACCTGGACTATCAGTGCTCACAAAGGAGAATTTCTCAGATAGCAAGTGGATTCTCCAGGATCACACTCCATTGCAGCTCTGCATGTAACTTGTGTAAGGGCATTTTATTATTTTTTTGATTTTTTTAATGCTCCTTTCTAGAATTTTCATCTTGAAAGCTGGACACTGTGAGCCACTACTCAGTATCGGCATCTCTGTTTTCTGAAGGAAACTTCACTACACCAGCTTTTAAAAGTTTTTGCTCTCTGTATATCTTGATTCCTAGCTTGCTAAATATGTTTTCTTCTTAGTGTTAGTTTTCCACTGGGAAAACTAGCTGGAGCCTGGAGATGTCTTCTCTTAGTGGTTACACTTAGCAATTCTAGTGAGGATATGAGCTTGCAAAAGGGAAATGTAAACAAAATCTCCCCTGGGTAGACATGGACCTTCTTCATCTGGCGAGATAAGAACCAATGCTGTTTTGTTTTAACAATTCTATTTTTATATTTAAGTACTGTCCTGGAATTAAATTAACAGAGGAGAGCTTGTAAAAGTGACATTTGACTTTAGACCACTGTTTGTTTGGCTTAGTTAATTTAATTTACAGATGTCATAATATAGAGCTACTTATAGAGCTGCTATTCAGGCTTGATTATTTTCAGTTTGTGGTTGAAGGTCTGCTGTGCACTGTTAGGGGAGTTTCTTTGTTTATAAAGAAATGTTTATTTCTTCTAGAGTGTTTTTAAGTAACTTTGTAAGTGAGGTGGTATGAAATGACACCTTGCTAAGCAGCAGTAACTTGTGGGAGGGGTTGCAAAGGACCGATTTTGAAATTGCTTTCCATTAGCCATATCACATTACTTTTCACACATTAAGCCTATGATTATTTTTTTTTAAATGCATCACTTTAGAGAGGTGCCATGGGGTACAAAGAAGTTTTTGTCTCCAGATCTGTTAAACTGGATTTCCAGCCACCAGGTCTCTACTGGGGGTGTTGTCCAATCAATGCGATGCACTGTGACACTCTAACAGTGTCCTGCAGCAGGACAAAATCACTAACAGCCTCTTTTTTCTTCTCTCTTTACAGTAAAAAAAGCTAAACTCCATGGACCACCAGGTAAGCCATGCTCTACTGCTAAGTTGCAGCAATAGGGACACCTCTCTCACTGCTGTTCATTCTGCTCCCTCAAGTTTCATCCACCCCCTCTCGGCTCCTCCATGTTCTCCTTAGGAGTGACATGATCTGCCTTGAGCATCTGGGCAGCTTGAGGCTGTGATGTGGTGTCATAGTGCTGAAAACCTCTGTCTGCTCACTGACGTGAACAGGTGATGAATAAGGAAATGTGTTCCTTTATTGTCACCCTTTCCTACCCACCCTGCCCTTTTGCTCATCCTTCCTCTGTCCCTGTTCAAAACAGGATCTGAAAATGTCCACTGAACAGGACTGGTGTGTACCTGTGTGGATTCAGTGCCTTCTTGATCCTGATCGGGATTGCTGGATGGAATTGCAGAAGTGACTCATTCCCTTATGTGACAGTCCATAATGGCTATGCTTGAAATTAAAACCCCATCCACTACATTTTGTATCTGCATAATAAAGTAAAACCAAACAGCTAGTGACACCCAGAATTTACAGTTTAGGCAGCTTTTTTCCCCTGTGGTTCGGTAGGTGGCAAGCAATCCCTTAACAGGCAAATAGGTTTATTGAATGAAATCTGATGTACAGTTTAGAAAAGAAGAAGTTTGCTTCTGGAATAACACCTGTGCAGGTGCTTAGATACCAAGCAATTGCACAGCTATATTCATGACTTATTTGTTCAGCTTTATTCTCTGGATACAGCTGTCCTCAGGTTAGAGCAGAAAATTTTCCGGGAGTCATTGTCCATACTCCACATCAGGTCAAGATCTGTGTGTGCACCAGCCTTGAATTTCCAGGGAAGGAAAGCTGATTGCCCAGACTGGAAGGAAGACAGCGTGTACTTTATCCTTTCTCTATTTAAGAAGCCTTCTCACAGATGCAAAATATTTGTCCTGTAGTCTAGGTTTAACTCAGCAAAGCATGTGGTTTTACTGACAAGGCCAGTGTCCCAGGAGGATGCAAGTGATGTAGACAGATATGAAGACTCTGACTTTCAGTGATTCCTACTTCTTCCTGGAATGTGGATCCCTTCTGGATCATGTATTTCCCTTTCTTCTCGTTCTGTTAGGATATTGGAAGCTAGATGCTGAAACATCATAGGTCATCAGATTTGTCAGGCACGAATTTCCTGCTTGTAAAGCTATGTTGGCTCTTCCCAATCACCTCTTTGTTTTCCATGTGTGGTTTGACAGTCTTAAAATGGACTGTGATCTGACTTGCACTGGGAATAGATGTAGCAGAACACTGAAGTGTTAAAATATGTACACTGCTTCCTGGCTACTTAGCGTGTCTTGTTCCAGGCTCTTTGAAACTGATAGATAGGTCTGAGGTAATAACTTCCCTTAAAAACAAGTTTTATCATTCTCAGATGCTGATATTCAAACTTTGAATGTGTCTATGCTTGGCTGCTTTTGGTTTTATTAGCACGGAAAGAGCAAGAACGAGGAAAAAGTTCTTTCAGGATTTTTCTTTGTGGACTCCTGGGTGGAAAACCAGGTTGGAACTAGGAGAGCACTTGGGTCAAAAGGGAAGAAATGATATGTTCAACTCAACTGCTTGCTTGCATGTCTTGCAAGTTTGTTTTTGCTCTCCTTGGTCTGCATGATGGTCCCCGTTCCTTCAGACTGTCTCTTCTTCCTCTTGTCTGCATTTCAGTAGCAGCATCTTACTAAGTGTCTGTGTTCTCTAGGATTTTACATGCTTTCTTTGTCCCTGTCTTACTGCAGGTGATTAGTTGCCTTATCTTGTTTGTTTGTGCTTGAATTTCTAAAAAATGCTGTGATTCAAAATTTGATGGCAGGTAAAAAACATCATGACCATTTGGCTGCTTAGACCCTGTGACGTCTTTCCAGATGGGCTTTTCACTTGGGGCCTCTCTGGATGCACTGTGTGAGCTGAAAACCTTGAAGTGTTGTGCGTATGTGATGAAGGGGTCTGCTGATGGAGATAACTTGTTGTGTCTCATTCCCCAGATAAATTCAATACGTATGTGACACTGAAGGTGCAAAATGTGAAGAGCACGACGGTGGCCGTGCGCGGTGACCAACCCTGCTGGGAACAGGACTTTATGTTGTAAGTATGGGGGTGCACAGCTTGAGGTGCTTGTGGTCGAGTCCTTCCACAGCCCCTACACTCACACAGAGCTGCTGTTGTGTGCATGGGTTGGAGTATTTGGGTGGGTAAAATGCACAAGCCTGGAGATCGTCTCTGCCGGTGCCACAGACTGGCACTTGCCAGTCAGGTCTGTAGGGAGGAGGTAAGTTTGAGTTTGAACTGGGAAGTCGGTCTGTGGGTTGGTCTGGATGGATGTCCTTGGCCAGGTACCTGCACAGCTGTGGCTATGAGCAAGAGACACACACACCTACAACATAGTTTAGAGAAGGGCTGAAGACCCATAGCTGAGCTTAAATGGAGCTCCTGGACCCTGGACCAGGGTGTGGGTGGAGGCTGCTGGAGGGGCTGGTCAGGGCAATTAAGGGCTGTTGTTAATGCACTCAGGACCTCCACATGGTGATCCTGGTTACCTTAGTGTGGGAGCTGCTTGTGTGTTGATGTGTTCTGCTATTGGCCCAGTGCCCATGAATGTGTTTTCCATCTCCTCTGGTTCAGCTTAAGGGGCTGCCAGTCCCTGCCGTGAGCAGCAGAACCAGTTCATTCCAGCTTTTCCCGGGCTTCTGGTGCACTCGGTACTTCTGATTTGCTCTGATCCTGACATGTAGCCAAAGATTTCCCAGTATCTTTCACAATGGTGGTTTTCTTTTTTTCTAGTGGATGAATGACTTATTGATTATATTGCATCTGCTTCCGTTTCTATAGCTTTGTAAGACAAAGCAAACTAAATGGGGAGGAATGATGTTGTATTCATCTTGTGGAGTCAAAGCTAGTGCTGCTGTTTTTGAGCATGTTTGTGGTGTTTACATAGTATCTGTAGTAAGACACCCACATGGGATTTTGTGAGCATGTTTCCCAATCCAGAAGCAGTTGGTTCTCCTCAGCTGAAAGCGGGAAGTTGTTGCCTCTGGTTAAGGAGTTCACCTGGGTTAGCACAGTGTTGGCATCATAGCTGTGCTCCTACATCCCTTTTTTGGTACCAGTCTGCTTTTGGAGCAGTATGAGAGGGGTGTGCTCCTGCAGAGAGTCTGTCCTTTGGCATCTGGTGAAATACATCTGCTCAGCTCTGCAGTTCCTGGTTGGACAGAGGCTGTGACTGTCACTGATGTAAACCATGCAGGACTGGGTAAAGCTGGGACAGGGGGCAGTAACTGTCTGTCAAATCACACACCTATACCCAAACTACTAACTCATTCTGCCTGTGATTTGTGCTCATCCTGTGGACAGGAACTGGCTCTGAACATGGCCAGCTGCAGAGGAGACTATTCAGAGGTGGTTTAAGAAAGGCACTTGAGCATGTTGGATGAAGGCTCTCAGGGTTGCTCCTCCTCCCTTCCCTGAAGGAGCTCCTGGAACTGCACTCCAGTATCAGCTGGGAGCTGAGCTATCCTGCTGTAAGGTCATTGTAATGCTCCATAATTAGTTGCTAGGGAATATGAAAGCAGAATATTAGCTGAACTACCTCGCCATTATCACCCCTGCTTTAGCCAGGCAACTGCACAGTAGTTCTGCTGTTTCTTTATGACAGAAATGTTACATGTGGCAACAAACGTGTTTTGCATGATCCTGTGTACATTAAGTTGTCCCAGGAGGAATAACACTGGTATTCCAATACTACTGTTCTCTAGTTTGCTCTTTTTCTTTCTGGAGTTGGAAAAGGATTTTTAATACAGTTGTTTTTCCCTGAGGGAAGGATGCTTTTACTGTCTGTATTTGTGTTTACCTTCTTTGTGAGGCATACTAGAAGAACAGACTACAAGCAAGAAAATGCTTTTTGTCTGTGTCTGTTGTTTTTGCTTCCAAACTTCTTGTGAGATGTAGCACTTCAGAACTGGGGGCTCTGGGCTTGTTTGAAATTTGGATATTTACCAAACCAGGAAAACATTTTAATTTATTCTTTGGGGAAATCTTCTAATTTTAAAGCAGCTTTTTAAAAAGAACTGCATATTTGCAGCAAGGACCTCTTGAATGAAACTGCAAACTGATGTTTAGAACATGATGATTAATTTGGTGTTAAAGAAAGGTATTTTATTTAAATTCTACGTGTGTGTGGAAAGGGAGGGACACCAAATACCAGTCTCAGCTCTTTTGTTCTCTGAAGCTGTTCTGCATCTAACCAGAAGGTGGAGAAAGGGAGACACAAAGGCAATCAAAGCCACTGTACAGAAAATATCTGTATTATTCTTATCTGGTGACCTATCCTGTGGAGTTCTGTTCAGAAGCCCATTGGGTGTCTCATGATCAATGTCTTGCTCTGTCAATGTATGTTGAAGCAAAGAACATGGTTTTACACTGTGATTGAAAACAGAGTATTTCTTCCTTCCCTTCCCTTTCTGGCCTCACACTGGTCCAGCCTGCAGACAGCCAGTCATCAGCAGCCTGGAGTCAGATAAATATCATCTTCCAAGAGGCAAGCAGTGGGAGGGGCAGAGCAGTACTGGTACAGTTGTTGGTTTGGTTGTATTTGTGAAAGCCTGTCTAAACAGAGGATGCTGGAATTACAAGATGCTAGCAATAAAGTCATAATAAGCCTATGTAATAGCTTGATTTTGAACTAGTGTAGCCTGAGCCACCCAAGTACTGGACACTGCTGACCTCAATTCCTGTGTCTCAAACACGAACAGAAGCACTTGGATTTAAAATAGTTATTAATGTGCTTTGCTGTAGCTGTAGGGTTTGTCTTGAACCTTGTAGATACTGCGTTCCCTTTTCAAGTTGTAAGAAGGGGACAAAGCTGAAATAGATGCTGGGATTTGCAGCGGTTCTTTCTTTTTTTGGCCATGATGGCAGCCTATAGAAATTAGGGACTAACATGCTTTTAAATTTCCTTGATGGATGTAAAATGGATACACTTGGACCGAAGGACAAAAGGCAGCAGCTTTGGACTGACTGTCCAAAATATCTACTTTTGGGGATTAACATTTGCACTGAAGGGAAGCCCTGAGCTCAAAGAATTAGGAGTGAAAGCCTTTCTTCCTGATAAGTGTGAGGCAGTTGTGTATCAACAGACAGCTCAGGATTGTTCTGTACTTCATTGTTTTTACCAGCTGTGTATGTGTCAGGCTGTTCTGAAGTAGACAGGTTTTAAACTAGCATGGAAGAGAGAGGTATAAATGCTATGAAACACTGGAAGGAAGCAAATTTGAGATGCATTCTTTCCTTACTGAAAGGGAAGATGTCATGAAAACCTTCAGATAAGTATTTCCAAGAACCTGGCACTCGGTGGCCATGTGGAAGTAGCTAGTGCTGGAGCAGAAGTGGTGCAACACAGCCCTGAGCAGTAGGTAGTGCTGCTGGTGCAGCTGTGATTTTGGGACTGTTACTTTGGACATGGGGTAGCTCCACTTACAGGTAAGTATTGGCATGTTTGCACCTGCCAGAGCACACTTGTGTTTCTGTGCTGCCAAGGGAGACACCCACTTTGTTAGAAATGTTGTGCCTGATGACAAAGAACAATTCACCCCTCGGTTTTGGCCCAAGATACACTTCCTCCTCCTGTGTACATAGCTGCAGAGATGAGTTCCCAGCTGGCAGCTGATGCATGACACAGTCCTGGGTTTTAGTTTGCAATCTTTGTGTAGTTATTAGAAACTAGTGACCTTTGTTAGTATGAGCTGCCTCGACCATAGACTTCCAGAAGCTTTCTGTAGCTTGACACTGCTGTGTGGAAAGAGTTCACTGGTACAATCATGGTGGTAATTGGAACCTGAAACAGAATTGGATGGTATTCTCTTTTTTCTCACCTGTGATGCCTTTTCTTTTCTTGCAGTGAGATCAGCCGACTGGACCTGGGACTAATTGTTGAAGTATGGAACAAAGGACTGATCTGGGATACCCTGGTTGGGACCGTGTGGATTGCTCTGAAGGCCATTCACCAATCTGATGAGGTTAAGCTCACACAGAACCTTTATTTTCTCCAGTGTTAATAGATAATGTGTTACAAATCTGGCCTGGTGCAGCCCAGGGTGAGCTCCTCAGCAAAACTTCCACTTGAAAAGTCAGGAAGGCTGGGTGACCAGACAGGGCTCTCTCATTTTATTGGTTTTGGTTTTGAAGTGAGACCAAAATTACACAGGGGTTTTTGGTCTCATTTTAGTCATGTGGACTCAAAAATCAGGGCTTAATTTGCTAAGGAACATGTAAGTGACAAGTGTCTGAAGTCTTAAGGACTGACTGCTTCGTCTGATGCTCAAATTTCTTTGACTTATTGCTAAAGACTGTCTTAGTCCAGCTGACAAAGTATGCCCAGAGCATGTCTGCATCATCTTCTTAGGGCTTCTGATTGCAGTGTTAGAGGGTGTCTACTGATGCTGATATATATGGAAGAAAGTAGGAAGTGGGAATGTGCCAATGTCTGTAACTGCCCTAACTACTGAATTTGGCAGTCGTTGCAGCTAAGCAAGACATATTTGGTTTTTTAACTCAAATATCAGTGTATTTAATTAGAAGATTATTGAATTTGAGCAGGGAGAGAGAGAGTATATTTTCCATACAGGGAAAAGAGTGGGGATGCTCAGCAGTGTGGCTTAAGGTCTGTGGCTGTCCAAGCATTCCTTGGTCCTGTCTTTGAGGTCTTACCTTTGCAATTCCACTAAGAAGGCAGCAGTTAAGCTAGGAGATGTTTGCTACTTGTCCTGGTAAAGGCCTCTGAGACTTCGAAGAAATCCAGTTTGGAAGAAAAAGCCAGCACATGCTGACTGGATATAATTTGATGTTAAACAAAGTACTAGGCCTTGATAATGCTGTAAAGCTCTTCCTGGAGTCTTTTAACTTATACACTCTTTAAGTGTTTAAGAGTTGCTACATAAAGTTCTTCAGACTTGAAAGTTCATTCACATGTGGCTTGTGATCCACAGGAAGGTCCTGGGGAATGGTCTACGTTGGAGGCAGAAGTTGTAATGAAACATGATGAAATCTGTGGAACCAAAAACCCAACTCCTCATAAAATTTTGCTGGACACAAGATTTGAATTACCTTTTGGTGAGTGCTTTTCCATAACTTACCCAAGAGTGCTGACAGTGGAGAGAAAGTGGTGGCAGATTGAGTTTTATAATCAAGTTGTGCTCATTCTCAGTTCAGTCAGTATAGTTCAGTGGAGATAAATTTCTGGTATTCATTTTCTGTTTGGCTTCTTTTTACAAGATCCAAATAAATGTGGAGTATCTGAAAGTCCCTGGGTGCTGGAATGTTTAGAAGAGTAGTAGATTTTTCATCTTAATAGTATTTCAGGATTGTGTAGTCACAGATTTTGTTCCTGAGCAGGAAGCATTTGTTTTTTTGTACCTAGATAAATTTGGCATTGCTAGGGCTGTTCTGTGGTAGGTGCACATAAGCCATCTTAGAAGTGTGCAGTTCAGTTAGTGAAACATTAATGCTTAATGCTCCTGAACATTATCATTAGCAGAGTATACAAATAACTTGATGCTGTAAAAAGTGCCTTTCTGGCAATTACTTGTGGTTGTAAAATACAGAATATGGAAAAGTAGCTAATTGGAACAAACAGATCTCAAGTCAAGTTGTGTATAATTTTAAAATTTTATTTTACTTAAAAACAAGCAAACAAAATAAACCAAATAAACCCCAAAAGTAAGGCCTTAGCCAAAATGCATCCTAGGCTTATGAAGCTTCTCTTTCCAGCTCTTAGCTAATAAGAGCAGAGATGATGTTTTTAGGGCTTGTGCTATGGTTTTTTTCATGCACTGGGTATTGAAGTGTTTCAAAGGCTCCTTTCTCCCTCTCTGCCTGTTGCTTCTTTTTAGCTGCCAAGCCCCCTACCAGTGTGGGGAATTTGTATCCTGCTCTAAGCAGGGCTGGAACATTTGTGCACCCGCTGGCATTTGGCCAGCACCTGTCAGGGGTGGCCATCTGTGGGAAGGACTGAGGACATCTTTGAGTCTCATAGCCCCCTTGCTGGTGCAGGGGAGGATGCAGGCCTTGGCCCTGCAGCACAGCAGTCAGTGCAAATCGTATCTAGTGCTCTGAGTGTACTGTTCTGAGTGCACAGTCCCCTGGATGGTTGTACTTCAGTGTTCTAGTGGCACTACTCTTTAACTACAGTCCAGTGTGTAAAGGGGGAAAAGGTATTTGACAGCTTTCACCCTGTCAGTGGGAAGTTTATTACTGAAATTGCTTGTTATGTAAGAGGAGGAACAACACACTTCGTTTCACCTCACATGGAAATCTTGGTTCTTTGGGGCAAGTGTTGAGGCTTCTGGGAGGGGCAGAACACAGCACACACAGCTGTAGGCAAGGCTTGTAGCCACTACCTTCTCATCTAAGTTCATTGTGACACAGTTGCTTGTAATCTGTCACTGCTTTAAAAGAAAATGAAGTTCTGGAGTCTCCCTTTATATTCAGAGAGGGTCAAAAAGTGAATTTACTTTCTTCTGCAATTCATATTTTGAACAGCATTACATTTTGAGATTTTTTTTTCAAGCATAAGAAAACAGACTCCCTGTAAATCATTATGTATTAGAGCATCTGCATTTAAAAAATAAAACTATCTCAGGTAATAATTTATTTTCTCCCTACTACTATACTCACGAGAGGTTTTATTTGGTTTTTTTCGGGTTTTTTTTACTACTAGTTTAAATTTTTACATTTGGAGAAGTAGGATTTCATGCAGAGCGGACAATAAATAACAAGATTTTGTGATTCTTCTGTTTTTAACACAATTGATAATTTAAAGTACATCTGTTACTTATTTCTTTGCTGACTAGGCCAAATACTGAAGCAACAGGAAGTCCACACTGCTGTGTTGAAGGAGTTTTATTGTAGAGTGTGAAAAGTTGTCTGCCTTTCCAGTGTTTCATAATGTCCAGGAAAAAAATGGGTGCATGAGTTAGGTCTTTCAAGGCTTCTGCTGCTCTTCCCTTGAAGAGTGCTACAGTTTTTGCTTCTGTCTCCATTTTCAGTGTGTCCTGCCATGGCAAGGTCAGAGGCAGGTTGAAAAGCAGTAGGCACTAAGGGGTGTGATATTTCTCTGGAAGGGAGCGTCACCTTCTCCAGCAGTGCTTCCCTTCACACCGTGACTGAGTGTCTTGTGCTGTCACCTCTACGATAGAGAAGGACCCTGCAGCATGGGTTAGGCTCTGTCTCCTTGCCCCAAGTACTGTGAGCCTCAGAGAGATGCATGGAGGCAGCTCAGCTCACAGCAGTGCCTCTGCATCTCTCCCAGTGGATTTGCTGGTTGGCTTCCCTTTAGCTGGATGGCAGCAATGTGGACTCCCAGTGCCCTACATGTTAAGACTCTTCAAAATGAGCTGGGAACTGCCCCTTTAAACCTACACAGGGAGCTAAGTGGATCACTGATCCGCCTGTGGAAGTTCTTAAGTCATCAGCAGTGCACTAGAGGCAATATTTTAATAACAGCAGGTTTGAAGTGACACTTAGGAACGTTGTGTATCATGTTTTGTTTCCCAGGTGAGGATCTCTTGGCTACTGTAGATACATGAGAAGCAGAGCGATATGTGTGCACATGTACAGCTTGTGCTGCTTTTCAAGTCGAGTAAAACACTGCTGTCTGGGATAGCAGCTTTAAAAAACTGTGTGTTCTGTTTGGCTGTGCTTCTGTGCTTTTTCTGTCACTTCTGGCTGCTCTCTTTCATTTAGATGTATACAGATCCAGTACTGCTGGTTATTGTGTGTATTTAAAATGTTTCATTTTATTTAAGTGGAGCTTGAGAAGCTTTTTAGGGTTTATAAAAGAGAGTAAGTGAACTTGAAAAACTGAAAAGCTGAAATCTGTGACGTAAAACATGATTGTGTGTGCAGTGAGGTTTAGAAACTGGTTTGTTGTTCTGCATCCACATGATATATTTAAGAGTCTACCTTCTTGGTATCTCTTCTCCTGGTACTCTGGAGACTGGCAACAGCTAAAGCTGAAATAAATGAACATGCTGATGCTGGTAATGGTAATATATGATGAAGGCAACTTAGAGGGGTTTTTTTTTGGTTGTTTTTTTTTTTTGGGAGGGGGTGTTTCATGTGAAGTTGTTTTTAAGTATTTACCAGGCTTAGGGTTGGGAAGCAATCATCTCCTGACAAAGGCTGATGAGAGTTTAGTCGCTGCTTCTGGTGATTTTAGATAAGCTTTTTTGAGGTCATACAGGAGCTAAACTTCGTTAATGCCCAGATTTCTAACAGGAAAAAGAACTACTGTGGTGGCCTTGACATATCGCCCATGTGTCCCATTGCACATTCCAGATGCAGCTCTTGCCTTGTGGTCAGTAGTGTCATTAGTGTGACATCAGCACAGGGTGTACAGGAGAGAGCAGACCTGTGGACCCTTTTGTGTGATGGACTGTGCTGCTGGGGGCCAGATTGTCCTCTAATGATCTCTGCCAGTCCCAGGTGCTTGAATGTTCAGCCTCACAGAAACAGGATGACTGAAAATCCTCTTCTGTAAAAGTGCAGCGAAGAGTGAGCATGGGAAATGTGAAGTGTTAGTTAGAGTTGATATTAACCCATAGGGTGCAAAGCATTTTTATATTTGGTAGTCTATTAAAAATGGCAGTAAACTGCCTTCTTCATGGGATTGTGAGCAAAGACAGGCTGGAGCAGGTTTCTCCACTGATCATATCTGTTTCTTCTCAGGAACAAGACAGACATATCAAGGAAGAGAGAAAGCCTTCTGTGGTTGGTTTAGAAAATTTACTGGTAAAGAGAAGACAGTCTTGCTATTATTGTTTTGATGCAGTGAGTGTGTGCTGGCACAGACTTTTCAGGATGCTGCTTTTCAAGTGTAAAATTGTTCTGTTTAGAAGCAATTTTACTCTGCCCCCCTTTTTTAGAAATGCAATGACTATGTGTAAATCACTCACAGGATGCAGCACTCAAAAATGCTTTTGGCTCCCGAACTATAGCAGTTTGGTTCTGTGCCAGGCAGTTTCTAGTTCATAATTGGAGTGAAGATGCTTTTAGTGTTCTCATTACTCCCAGGCTGGGAGCATGCTGATCTGCATCCAGCCATCAGGTGGAGTAAATGTGCTTTGTTGTTTTATTGTCTTAGGAACTGAACAGAAAGAAACACTCAGCTTGACAAACTCATTTCAGTGAGAACCTGCGAAGATTCCCATACGTTGGAAAAGGGGAGAAATTGGGGTTGGGAAGAGGCGAAGCCAGGTGAAGTCTTGTAGGAAAGTGGGGAGAGAGAGGGTGTCACCTTCAGCACTTGTTCTTATGCTGAGCTGGGGTATGCCCCAGCCCAGGACTTGCTACCTGGGAAAAACCCAGGAGGCACAAGGATTAGTGATGTGCAAGGATTAGAGCAAGGACCACTAAACCTGAGGAGTAGAAAAGCTTTAGCGCTGAAATGCCTGGTTATTGCCAAGCTGGCGATCTCTAGGCAGCAATACTGTCATGTTTAGGACCTCAAGGGGTATAACTGAGTGGAGTGGTCTGTATAGATGCACCAAATTCTCCTCTATTTCCTTTCTCTAATAAGTCTGATAAGTGACTGTACTGCTGTGTCCCCATTTCTGTGTCTGTCTGTATCCAGGTGTCAGGGCCCTGGGTACACTGATACGTCCTATTTGCTCTGAGCAGCCTCACCTGGGACCTCCACCCAACACCTCTGCTCGTGTGCCCAGGAATCCCACTTCAGCTCAGCTCTGAGCCTTCAGCTCTGAGCCTTCAGTTCTGAGTGATGTTGTGGGAGTTGCTGATCCCTCTCCCCAGTCAGTGCCGTGTCTCTGCCTGCTTAGGGACCCCATAGATTCAGGCCCTTGTCTGGACTCGACCTCAGGCCTACCTTGTCGTCATCATGGACCTGGCTGCCAGTCTGGGCTCCTGGTTGAACCTTGCCATGATCTCTGGGCCTGCTTTGCTCACCTTGCTCAGGTGCTGTAAGAATGAGACCCTAACAGGCAAGTCCCCTGCCCTGCCAGCCAGGGGATCCTCCCCTCCCTTGGGGAGCAACCGGACTTCACTGCTCCCTAACACCAGGAGCCCAGAGAAAACAAGGGGTTCAGCTTCTAGCTGAGGATGGCAGTAGGAGTAAGGGCAGTAAAGCTTGCAATATTTCTGTGTCGGCATCAAATTAATAAGCCCCAAAAGCTATTGAACATAGCTGCCCATCTTGTCTCTGCTCTTATTCGTGTGGCCATGAATAAGTTCCACTGACATGTGGCCTTGCTCCTTTTGTTCACGAGGCGTGATGTCAGTGAAGTCCAGAGCTGTCATCAGGTGTCCTTCTTTTTTGGACTAGTTCCACATTTGTATCTTGTAAGCAAAAGTTAATGTAGCATAGTAATTTCCGTTGTAATCAAAGTTGAGCAGTGATGTAGGAGCTGGCCAGTGGATGTGGCCTTGCAAGCAGTCTGTGATCTCTGCGCTAGAGATTTCTATTCTCTGCATTCCAAAGAACGAGCTTCAATGAAACTGCTGGCTGAGGTGAGACACAACAGAATTGTGAAAGTAAAAAACAAACTGCTTCCTCAAAACATCAAGAATTCTATCTCGTTGGGATCTCTTCATCTGGGCAGGTTACTTGACTCAAGGTCATAGGCCCATTGCTTCATGTTTAACGTTTGCTGTGCAGTAATTGTACTGGCATTAGTATTGATGACAAGAGTTTCTCTAAGACCAAGACGATGTCCTTGAAGCAGCTGGTATCTGGAGAGTAGCAGATTTTTATCTCTGACTTGCATAAGAAGCTGTTTCAATGGAAGCAGCAATCCTGCTGTAAAAATCTGATCGCTCTACTAATGAAATGGGCATCTGGGATACAAGATATGCTCTGACCTTTAGTCCTCAATTCATGAGTTTTTCTTCATGTCTTAGAGAAGTGTTGACTTTCAAAGACAATTCCATAGGCTTTGCTGTAAGTTTTTGATTGTTTCAGGTCCTTGTTAGAGTTTGTCTTCCTAAATCTCATCAGGTTGTGTGCTGATAACTGTTCAGTTCATTGATGTCTTCTTTCTAGGTCAATTCTATCCAGATTCTCCCTGAATGCCAGCCCTGATTTCTGCAGAGCTTGTCTAATAAATCTGTGCAGCTGTGATCTAAAGCTCCGATGATCAAAACCATGTATGTTTTCCTACAACTCTTGCAGTTCTGGAAGACTCTCTCGTGTTTCTCTTAGCTTGTTTTCTGTTAGGATTTAACAACAAAGTAATGTACTGTACACCAGGAAGTGCAACTGGCTTTGTGTATTATGGTTGGGGTAAATTACTTTGGTCTCCCTCCAAGCAAGAGAAATAGGTTGTCTTTTTTCCTACTTGATGCAGTTTTTTTTGGAGCCAGGGATTAAGGTTCGATAAAACTGTGTCAAGTGGCAACTATTTTATCCCCTTGTCTGGGTGAGACTAGTTGCATAAAAATACAGTGATGTTTCTCTTACAAAGGTGTAGAATTGAATTTGTAGTCCAAGGAAATACCTACTTCTGAAGCTTGAAATTCCACTAAATCTGGTGTGTTCCTGTTGATAGTGGTTCATGGCCACTATTATTTCCAATGCTCTGGGGTCACTGCCTTCATAAGATTTATTTGTGTGGCTGAGAGAGAACACATGTAGGACAGATAATCCCATCAAAGTACAAGAAGAAAACAATACTTGGTCCTTCCTGAAAGCATCATAGTTCCAATGGAATGCTCACCTGCCAATAAATCCTGTTCTTTTTTCTCTCGAGAGTGAGGGTGGATGTAACTTTTTGAATCACCTTTTCACCAGGAGGCCATCCCAAGCCTGCTTCTCCTGTTCTTGCCAATGTATAGCTGAACACACCATTGTGATGGTGGTCATTGGGTGGAGTTCTTGTCAGGAGAACAAACTTCTTAGACATAAACTTGGCTCCTTTTGAGGCCTCCTGAGAGTGTGAAGGGTTACAGAGGATGGGAAAACCAGCTGAACTGGTATAGCACTATCTTCTTGTTGGCTTGCAGGGCTGGTGTCTAGCTGGAGCACTGCCTCCACTTCCTTCCTCTGTGAGCTTTGAAGTTTCTGCACTGGGGTGGTTTCAGGCCATGAATAGCCAGATTTCAGAAGTTGTTACAGTCAGGGATATTGAGTAGCTAAAAAAAAAAAAACAAAACCAAAAACCAAACCCATAACCTTTTTTTTCCTTTTCCACCTTTTCCTTTACACCACCCCATCCCTAAATAATTTTGCGTCAGGCTTTTCACAGCAGTTCATCTGCATCTCCCAGAGTGTGCTTTGAAAGGTGAAATTTTGAGTGGCAGAAGTCTGTTCCATTAGGACACTATATTACTTCAAAGTGTGAAATAGAGAATAGAAATAGTTACCAAAATAAAGGTGATAATGCTTGCTACTTGCTGCCAGTCATCCAGTTGGTAAATCTAGAAGGTAAAAGTGTTGTTGTGATTCATTTCACAATGAAGTTGCAGTGTGGTGTAAAAGTAGGAATGTGCTTTCAAGTGAATATGACTGCCTATAATGTAACACTATTCTTTACCTCAAAAGATTTTGCTTATTGCCTGCAAAGGAATAAAAGAGACCATTTAGCTTTTGTGTTTTAATTTGTGCTACACCAGGTATTTAGGTAAGATGTGCTATTCAAAGGGAGCTCGTGTTCTGTTGAGGTTATAAAAGCCTCCAGAAGAGGCTATTTTTATGTGTTATCAGGCATATAGCAAGTGTATTAAAATATCATTGCGAAATGGCTCTTCATGAAACTAATACTTGAATTAAATGTGAACCAGTCTGTCCTTCTCTTTCCTACCTTTGTGCAGTGTACATTTGGTTAATCAGCTTTAAACAAGAAAGCAAAGTAAGCCCTTGAACTGTGTTACTATTTACAATGTTTGTTTCTTAGTCTGAGTGCTAACCTAAGACAGTTTTATTTCTTCAAAATCACATGTGGGTTTTTTGTGGTGTGATCTTGGACTGCTCTCCCTGTTTTAATGCTAATGGTGATAAATACAAACTTGCCTCGTTAATAAGGTGTTGTGACTTACTCTTTTGATATAGATATCCCTGAAGAAGAGGCCAGATACTGGACCAGAAAATTGGAACAAATAAATTCACTGGGAGATGATGAGGTAAATATCTAAATTGAAAGATTAACATAGCCCTGAATGCCATATAACTTGCTTTTATTCTTTGTATTGGATCCCTGTGATTGTTTGCAAAGTAAGATTTAACATAGTAATGCCTGTACCAGAAATGTAGCATTTTAAAAAAAACCATACACACGTGTTGATGTGAACATCACTGAGTAAGAACATGGTGCTTGCTAAAACCCTTTGGTAGGTCTCTTTCCATAGCAAGATAACTTACAAGGTATTCTGCCAATGCGATGACTTCAGGAGATTTTTCTTCTGGGATCCTTCATCTGTTCTTTTCTGCTCCTCGTATGAGTCAGTTGTTTTACTGCGCAGATGAAGGAAAATAAGGTGGATTTTCTTTTTGGCTGAGGACAGACCAGTTTTTCGGTGGATAAAAATGTTTGGGGCAATCTCTCCTGCCTTCCTAGAGGCTTGAGAACCTCTAGGAGTCGATGAAAAAGCTCAGTCTGTGATTTGTCCTGTCAGTGATCCTGCTGTGGTGCCTCCCTGCTCCCATGGCCTGTAGGAGCAGCCCGTGCCAGGTACTTCAGTGAAGCAAAGGTGCCCTCTAGTGCTTCACTGAGCTGGTACTTGCTGACAGATACCCTGAGACTTCCCTTTCCCTACTATGCCATTCTTCTGCATGCTAAGTGCATGCTTTTGTCAAATACCAGTACCAAAATAATCTCTCTGTGTTTGTGACCTAATGGTCTCAAATTTATTGTGGCTGTTCTGTGTCACCAGTGAGAAAATGAGAAAATGTAAGGACACCTTGGCAGTGTCTGACTTAAGGTTCTTGTCCCATGTCTGCCAGCCACCCAGAATGGGGATGAGATCTTCATTGCATGTTCATCTAATTGGCAGTGACTTGTAGCTCAGGAACTTCCAGAGCCAGAGGCAGTATTCTTGTGTTTAACAGCATTCAGTGGATTTTTCTTTGTGGATGGCAGTTGCCATTTCAGTGCACCCAGGTCAGTTATGTTGTAGCAAAGGAATTCAGCACCTTAATTGTGCATTGCCTGAAGAAACACCTTATTTGCTCTGGGCGAATAAACCCAATGTTGTGAAACCAGCTGGTGGCAGGTTTATTTGGACAAATTAAATGACTGATCCTCGTGCATCCACTCTGTGCCACTCACCTGTACAGACCTCACCTTTTGGGCTGCAGAATCCCAGTCTGCACAGTGGTATTCATGGTGCAGGGCAGCTTTGTGCCTTTATCTTCTTTTCTGTACGTTAAGTTCAGCTATCTCTGAGACAATGAATGAACAGACTAAGGTTGCACAGCAGTATTCAATAGGCAGGTTCATTTGGAGTTCATATGGTGTCGTAAAAATGCTTTCTGGCCTCTCTTCCTACAAACAATACTCAGTTTTCATGTTGGGAATGCTGATAGCCGTCAGGCTGATGCCTTAAAAAGAACAAACTGCTGCCATTTTGGGATCTCTGAGGATAATAATTCACAACCCGTTGCTGTCCTGTGCTTCTGAAATTGCTCATCAACAGACTTCCTTTCACCACTTTGTCAACCAGTCAGTGCTGTCAGATCCGGCAGTTCTTGTTTTCGCAATCCTGATTAACTCAGTGGGTTGGCAGTTTGCTGATGACAAGACTAACCACCTCTCAGGATCCCTTGTGCATTTTAAATAGCACAGATTGGAAGATAACCACAGCGGAAGTCTGCGGGTTGTCACCTTCCATGTAAAGAACCGGCCATTAATCCTTACCAAATCCAAGGAGAGACTGTCTGGTGGCCCTGTTTTGCACAGGCTGCAGCACCATCTTGCTGAGTTTGCCACTTCCTTTGTTGTCAGACCTTTTTTTCCCAGCAAAGACTGCTCTCATTATTTTGGTCAATTGTCCTAATTTTCTCGTATCTCTATGTAATGCAAGATGGAATAACAAAATAAAATCACTGGCATTCCCCTTGGGAATGCTTTGATGCTGTAACAAACAGCTTTGTAAAAAGTCAAAGCTGGCTAATTGAAATACCTCTGTGTTCTCTAATTTAGTATTAAATGAGATGAAAAATTCTTTACTTTGGATGGAAAGTGGATCACAGGAGAGTTTGCAAGTGTTGGCTGGGCAAACATTGTGTTCCTACCCTGACAGACACACTAATTATCTAACTGCTTCCATCTCCTGCTGCAGACTTGCTGTGAGCCCACTTGAATTTTGAGCTGTTTAAGCTCTGCTGCAGTGTCTAAATGTAAACAGGCTTATACTCAGTTCTGAGCTCCCTGTCACACCGACATCATGGTGTGGAGAATCGGGTCTTTTAGGTGTCTAATTTGAGGCCTCACAATTGATAGTAGGGGCCTGTGCTTGTAGTAAAGCAGATTTCACCCTAACAAGATGTGCACTTTGGAACATGTGATTTTAGCATGAAAAAAAGGACACTTCTGGGACTGTGTTTGTATTATGGAGAATATATTATAGATATTATACTTATAGATATTATGCTTTGATACTGCCAGGGATATTTTCTCTTATGTGTGGCATGCTGTATTCTGAAAGCTGTTTCATAAAATTACCATTTGCTTTTTTATCCATCTGTGTTTTTTCCTATTTTTTTTTCCTCCCTTAGTACTCCTTTCAGGAGGAAGTCCAGAAGAAACCATTGCCCAGTGCTGCCTCCCAGTGTTGTAAGTTAGACTTTTTTCTTCTCAATATTTTTTCCTTTTACAGTGTACTTAATTTCCTTCTGTGCTTAGTTATCAAGTGATGGTACATCAGAACAATATTTTCTTGCTAGAAATACTTAAATCTCTGTGCAGCCAGCAACTTTTGTCAGTTATGAAAAGCTGTGCTCCTCAAAATGCTGGTCTAAAGCTTCTGATGCAAGGAAGCAAAATTGAGTCTAACCTGCTGGAGTCCTTATGTGCAAAAGGAACAGCAAATGTGTTCAAAGTCACCTGGATTGTTAGAGCCTTGTAATATTGATGCCTGTAAGAAAATGCTGAGTTTTTTTCATGTGACTAAGTCAGGCTCTTTAAACGTGTTATCTTTAAACATCCTGTGTTAAATATTATTTTTATTACTGTTTAATGAAATTTGAAGAGGCAGAAAGTAGATGGAGACAAGTACTGCTGGTAGCCTTTTAACATGCACCAGAGGTTTGTGTACTTGATGTCTGATTTCTTTAATATTACTTTTCAATGCTGTGTTGATGGATGGAAAAAATGCTTTTACTAATTTCTGCTTATCTCGTCTTGCATTTTTTTATGCTTCTGAAAACGTGGATGGAAAAATAACCTAGGAAATACTGTATCTGATGGTCTGCAAAATTAGATTTCTGAAACACTGCTTTTAACGTACAATAGATGAAAGCTCAGTGATGTCTCTTGTGAATGTCTTATCTACTTTTGGCAACCACATTAATAAAATTCAAGTCTCATAATTTAGACAAATCTTTTATCCTCTACTTCAAATCCTGTAAGACTTGGATATTACACGTTGCAGGCTGTTTATCCATTAGGCTGATTATAGGATCTCCTCAAAACTGATAACATTAGGAAATGCTAATTGCTGTTTACTTTTTTGAGTAGAATTAATTACTCTGTATAGTATTGTAATGTTGTCTTAAAAGAATCTTCAACAAAATATGGATATTAACCAATTGCTTAGAAAATCCAAATGTGCTGTGTAGCTGGAAAATGTACAAAGCTCCATATGAGAGTATTTCATCAATGCTTTCACTCCAGGTAACACTGAATGTGTCCTCCCTTTCTGAAAAAAAAAGGTGTATGTAAAGAATAAAGCACTTTTTTTGTTTGTTTTTGGTTTTTTGTTGGTGATCTGTTTTGGGTGGGTTTCTTTGTGTTTTGTTTCGCTTTTTACATAGTCAAAAGGTCACAATTGATTTGTTAAGCCTACAGATAAGAAGCATTTTGGGAGAAACAGATATTTTATTAAATTATATTAGCATAGTGAGCAGAACTCCTGATGCCAAAAGGTCAAAGAAAAGCTACCTGATGTGAAATGTCGAAGAAATTAACATATTTGCTGAAATTGCTTTCCTGGCTCTGTGCCCTGGACTTTGCTTCTGTTTGGGAGAGGCTGGTTTCATTGGCTCTTCTAATTATTGCGATATATGGGTAAATTAGAAGGAATGCTTCTGTGTAGAAAAAATAGCTGCACCTGTTCCCACAGCAGGGTGCTTTTACATCTACCTGTAGCCCGTTTCTCCCCTGGAGAGCCAAATGGGCTCTCACAGGCAGACACAGTGAAGAACAGCACTGCAGCTGCCCTTTTTGTGCTGCCTGTTAACAGCGTGCACCTTCCTTGAAAGTGACCTTTTACAGTAATTAATTGAAGGCCCCTGCTTTGAACAGTAATGTCACACAAGAATTAGTGTAATCATTCATGGGATTAAAGCATCATTAGAATGGATGTTAAACATTTCAAAGCAGTATGTGGTTAATGTATTTAAGAATTTTCAATAAAGCTCATGGCACTGCATGTACTTTTGCTTATTTACTGCCTGCAAGTATCTGGCATCTGTGAATATCTGTTTACATGGAAAAATGTAAATTAGACATTTAATATAGAGGTACTCTTGAAAAATGAACTGTCCCTGCATCAACCTGTGCGTAAGAACCGTCAGTTTTCCTGACTGTAGCACAGTCCTTGGATACTCAAGAGTTTAACCCAGAAGGTGCATTGATTATATCTCTATTGAAAGCTGACCTGACCTTTGCATGTGACACAGGAGCCTAAAATGTGCCCAGTACGCAGTGTTCTTACTTACCTTGTGGGTTAATAATTGATAACTATATTTTTAGATGTAATAAAAAACATCCTCAAGAACACTTGCAAGACTCATCCAATTTTCCATCATGATGTGCTAGATGAGATATGGTCGCTGCTGGGAGCAGGACACAATCAGCTGGACATCAGACTAATGGTTTAAAAGGAGAAAGAGAAATGCTCAGTGTAAATAGTTTTTGCCCCATGAGAATGTCTTCCCAATCCTAAAAAATACAAAACTGATAAAGAAACCACACCTGATGCAGTATAGAACAAAAGTGCCGCAAAACACTTCATATAGATTGCATTTAAAAAAATGGTGCCTAACTGCACATGCCACTGGTGTCCTGCTTAGCCCTCTTGCAGGTCTCAGAAGAACATTTTGACATCCTTGTTCTAGCTAGAGAAAACCTACTCCAGCAGGAAAGATCAGGTTCATTAAATGGAGAAATACATGTCCTCCTTATATGTTAAATTAGATTACACTTATGCCCTCTTCTGCTTCTGTACTTTGCAGACATGTCTGTTCCCTTTCCCCAACCACCTTCTTGTGGTTGTTTCCCTCCTCCTGCATGGATGCAACTTGTTCTGTTATCCCCCCATGAGTACAGAGGCAGAGATGGATGGAGCAGGATGTGGGAGAAGAGAGGTGGGCCCTGTCTGAAAGCCATCGTCTGATCTGTGAGGGTGGGGTTTTGTCTCTGTTTGTGTATGGGCTGCTGCCTTGGCATGGTACCATGGGAAATCTCAGCCCAGACTAGAAGCTCCAATTTTTCCAGAGATTATTGGGCTTTCAGGTCCACTTTCACAGTCTCAAATGCTGTTTTGTTCTTAGAAGAGTCTGACCCATACTTTCTGAGGTAATGTGGTATTTAGGCTTCCTACCTATTCTTAAATGAATCAGGTGGTTCTTCTAAGCCCTGCTGCTTTTGGCACTCCTGTCTCTTCCTTTATCATACTTAACCGTTTCATTTTTACCTCCCAACTGCTGTGCTTCCCTGTATATTTCTCCTGCCCCAGAAAGATTGCATGCTTCCAAGTGATTTAACTTCCAGTGATTCTGAGCCATAAGCAAAGCACTATAGTGCCCATGGATCCAGTTTTGTTTGCCTTTATGTTAAAGGCAGTCATAATTCTTAATTTTCTGATACGTCATTGTTGAATAACTGAAGCATCCCCATATTAGCTTTTACAAGCAGCCTGAAATTAAATGTAAATTAAAAAGAAACCCAAGGTTTTATTGTCTGAAATTCACTTTAAATGAAGCAGATTGAAGAAGCGTTATTTGATTATTTTGGCCTTGAGTCAATAAGCTTTAATCTATTTATTGTGGGGAGTTACAGATATGTTTTCCTTGTATGCTCAAAATCATTTCTGGCAACCTAAAAGTCCATTATAATCCATAAGTGAGTCACACTGAGAGTGTTTTAAATGCAGCTCTGACTTGGATCAGTCACAGTCCAAAGTGGGATGAGAAAGATATTCTGCATCTTTGCAAAAAAGGTTTGGCAGACGTGGTTAATATCAGCTACTGTAAATACTGTCCTACACCATTTGTCAGGGAGTTTACAAATCTGGAAGGGAGCAGGTTTGTTCAGATTCTCAGGAACGATAATCTAAGTGCCACTGAATCAACCAGTTCTGTCTGTCTTCTTATCATTGACTGATAATCTTTGTGAGAACGCTTTATTGTCGCTTTTCTTCATATATGTTTTTCTTCCATTTCCTTTAGTGCTTTGCTCTGTAAAATCCCTGGTTACCAGGGCTGTGGTGGGTGGTGGTTTTTTGTTTTCCTTTTTCTTTTTTTTTTTTTTTAAAAAAAAAGGGGGGGTAGTTTTGTTTTGTTTATTTTTTTATTGTATGTTTTGCTATTCTTCTTTTTTATCAGCAGAAGGCGAATTTGTTGCTTGGCTCTGGACTCTGTGTGTTAAGGAGAAAAAACTTCTGATACACTGTTATACCACCAAAAGAACCAAAGCTAGTCTGTGGTTGGTCTGCCATAAGATGAGAGAGAAGGGAGCAAGATTACATCTCTATATGCTCTCTGGAATGTGTGTGTGTGCACATGCATGCAGGAAAAAAAATGTTGCAGTTTTGTTTTAGATACACGAGCAGCTTTTTATCCACTTAAAATCTGGCAAAATGTTTTATACGCATCATAGGAATGGATGGCATTTTTTGCCAGATCAGTTTGTTGTGGTGACCCTTCTCTCCCACTAATACTCGAAGAAATCTATTTCTGCACAATATATAAGGCAAAATTCTTTTAATACCTACACATTCACTACTATTTCAAAGGTACAACAAAGGCTGACTTTGAGAGGTTTCATTCCTGATGCCCTCTAGTTTTCTTTTTAGGACCTCAAATTCCACTGGTGCCTCAGGAAGGCTTGTACATTCCTCTGAATAGAAGGACTCTAATGCTGAGATTATGTTTTTTTTCCCTGGTGCTGATGAGGGGTTTTGTCTGGTAAAAAGCCCAAAGATTGCCCTCCCAGGCCCTGACTCCCCAGGAAGCCCTGATACCATCCACACTGATGTATGGATGTGATGATACTGTGGATATTGGCATCTTTCTGCTGACATTAATGTGCCACTGGGTTGGGGGCATCCCACCCTGCTGCTGGATGAACTGACTCTTTGTCAGCAAATGTGCCGAAATGACATCCTATTGAAAAAAAATTTGTTTTCTTCTTCAGTAATGATACGTTAAAAAAGTGATCTGCTATACCGGTGTCTCAAGGCCAGGCAGAATCAAAACACTTTTAAACAGGCCACAGCTTGACCCTTTTGATTGTTCATAGAGATGTATGATGTGTGTTAGTGGAGGGTCAGGCAGCATAGTTGTCTGAGATTGCTGGGAGGTGACACAGCTGCACAGCTCTCCTTGCTGTAGAGGTGTGTGCTATACATCTAGATTCTTGCCTTTTTTTTTTTTTTTTTGATGGTTACCAGCCTGATTCTGCACCTAAACAACAGAGGTCAGCAGACACCTATGGCATCTCTAGACCAGACCAGTTTGGGAAGGGTGAAGAGGAAGTCAATGATTGTTTTACCCTTCTCAAGGGTAGGTGACAGTAAAGATCGTGCTGCAGTCATTGGAAAGCTGTGCTCCAGTTAGAGCAGAACTTCTGGCCACAGTGCAGTTACAACAGTCCTTGAAAAATGTTTAGTATAATTCAAAACAATACACGAGTGGCTATTTTTTTTTTCTTTTTAATTTAAGCTGGGCCGAGGAAAAACTGCTTTAACCTGTGCAAGGGAAATCGTTGTATGAGCTGTTTTGTGGTCATTTGGTGATGGGCTGGGAAAGCGAGTTCCTGGGCTTCTCTGCTTCTGGGTGATTGGCAGCTCCCATTCCTCCTTGTTTGGGATGAATCCCCCCTGGGAGACTTGTTTTCTTGGCGTTATGGTACTCACTGTCAGGGCTGGCTGAAGGCATGATGGATCTGCTAAAAGGAACACAGATTCAAGGTATTACTCCAAAGTGTCTGCCTGCAGTTTTAGGGTAAAAGTGCCACTTCTGGACTGGATATGTCTAAGGAAAAGTACTTGGCAAATGAAATTTAAAAATAAAAATACTGGCTATATTAGGAGATTATACAGTAAAAAAGACTGACTTACTGCTGAACTCTAGAAAACTCTAAGGCTTTGTTTTTGCTGCTGATCCCCTAAATATACCTTTTTTTAGTTGTTGTTTTCCTAGAGTATGGGCTGCATTCTGAGAAGTGGTGACAAGGAAATAAAACTTTGACTTTTAAATAAACTCCAAATGTAAAGCTCCTACTGAAATTCTGAACATTGCTAATACTGATGTGTGTGTCCGTAAACAGTGATCAAACAATGCAAATGCTCAGTTAAACTCTGTAGCTTTCATAATTTGTCTAGCGCTCTTCATGAAAGATGCCTTTTTTTTTGTGCAGACTTTTTAAGGACTTTAAAACTTTATTAGTCATCCTTTAATGTCATAGCAATAGGAGGAAATTAATTTGAATTTTGCTGCCACAGTGGAATATAAACTTTTTAAAAATTGGACTAAATATTTTAAACTGATAGAAAAATTTTTGCCTGACTTTATGCACAAGCCAGAAACATGTGCCCTTGAGCAATAAGGCTTGTACTCAAAGTCCAAGACTGAAAATCAGAAGGAAAAAAGGCACCAAATCTTGTATCCCAGCTGCTGTAGAACATTATATTCCTCTTTGCCATTATGCATATATATATATATAGTGTTAGGTGATCCACTATGGTCCAAAGTTGTATCTCATGAGGAGTATATAAATCTTTTGCCAGTGCTTGTGTTTACATCTCTTAGTCTGTGTAAAATTTTTAAGACAAGACAGCTCTGTTAGATATCAATGCAGTGATAGAAATATTACAGTTTTTCCATTGTAAATAAAATTAGGTGGAGCTCTACCTGATTCTTTTACTGTGGTTATTAATGAGTTGCACAAGCTTGTAATGACTTAGTGGGTACTCTAATTTGGTGATCCAAGCCCTACTTAAATTCTCAGCTCTCAATCTGATTTTCTTTAACCATAGTAAAGGTGGCCAGAAGGTCCCTTTCATTTAGTGAAATAAAATACTCCAAAAGCTCAGCGTAAGCTGAATGTGGTGAAAAAAAGGGAGCAAGAGGGGAGTACTCCAATGTCACACTACCGTGCCTATCCTTGTCTCTGTCAGCTCCTTTTAGCTCATTTCCCTCCTGTGCTTTCTCATCTCCTTTTGTGCAAAGGCCTTAGCCTTCATCTGTGATGTTCCAAAACTGAACTGGAAATAGTGGTACTTGTTATGAAACCCTCTTGGTCATCCTGCTTACTGAAAACTTGACTTCCTTCTAAAAACCTCTTCAGTGTATGTTTGGTGTTTGAGAAGCTTATTACACTAAAATACCACCTGTTTAGTGTTGGGAAGTGCATTGAACACTGGAAGAATGAGGATTTCTATGGAATCTGAGAGCTGGCACACTCTGTTGAGGGAATTAGCCAGGGGAAAAGGAGGTTTATTAAACCCAGAAAAAAGAACTGACCAGGACTTTCCCAGCTCTGTTTGTATTCTACAAACAGTATTTTATTAGCACCAAATATAGTGCGATTTCCTGAGCTTTGTTTGCTTTTATAAACTCATTTAGATGATTTCTGTCTGTGCTCAGCATGGGATACAACAGGGTAATTAAATAATTCACCAGCATGACTGTAAGCAGTGGACAGCAGGGATAGTAGGTGCCAGCCACTCCCAGAGACTTGTAAACAGCAATGAAACAAAATGGCACACAAGCAGTCAAATTAGACTGCATTAAGAACTTGGAATATTCTGCTTTTCTACAGTGTCCCTGCTGATCCAGGCTTGACAGTGTGAAGTGGGGAGGAGGAGTTCCTCCTTGAATAGTTGCATAACTGAGACACAGAACAAGCATATGTTATGTTCAGCTAACTGTGGGAACTTAGATGTGCTTTATAAAATGTGTTAATGACAAAAATGTTGTAGCTTCCAAGGCACCAGGCTGCTGGCATTGCTTAGTCCTTAATTGGAGGTTTATATGAAACCTCATTTTTTGAGTACTGAAACTTACGAATACAAAATAATGTGATAACCGAGACACACACTGTTGGTATTTAAGAGCACATGGAGTAACCAGTCTGACTTGTGTGTATCATCTATTCTAGTGTTAATGTATGTTGTTGTATGTCTTTAGAATTACAAATTTCCAATTTTTATCTGTCCAGACTTCTTGACGTTTTTAATTCAAGTTAGTACAGGTTTAAATTTGTTCCTGAAGGTGATCTGGAAGGGATTTTTCTTAACAAATTGAGGTTATGCATGTTATTTTTATGAAGCAGAAAAACAACTTGAAAAGGCTAAAAGGAAATTCTGTTTTCATTAACCTTCAAAATATCAAGACTGTCAGCCCAGGTCTTCTGCGATTATGCTGAAGGACTGAGATATATACTGTTAGCTCCTGAATCTTAAATGAAGCAGCATATGTGTTGAATCTTTAATAAATTCATCTTTTTTTCCAAAATGTTAGACGCTGAAGTGAAGTGGGTGTTAGTAAAAACAAACAAAAGCAGAGTTTTGAGCTTCTGCCTTACTCTCTGTTACTGCATCTCTTTCTGTTTGCTGCTGCAGTATTGTCTTCCAGTCGTTCTCTAGTTGTAGCACGCCCTGGTTAGCCAAGACACAACTTCTCAGTGCGGAACTTGCAGGGTAAGGAGCTGGTGTCTCATGGCAGCCACCTTTCTCCTCACCCTGCCCTGCTTGGCATCAGCTGATGTTTGGGCATGGAAAGTTTGTGGAACTCGGTAGCAGTGAGGTGGCCAGGTAAGTAGCTAGTTCAGGGTTATCACTGTCAGTTTGAGGACTCTTTGCCTGTGGGAGGTGGTAATGTTTCTCCTCCAAGAACAGAGGAAGAGAAAGGCTCATTTTTAGCACTTGGTGGTTTTCTCCTTGTTCCAGTTTTAAACAATGACTTTTGTCATTGGTTTGTGCCATCAGGCCTTTTACTGTCTAGGAAGTAAGGGCTAGGAACAGTGTGAGCTCGTTTCAGGGGTCAGGCTTTCCATTTTCCCTTAAAGAGCCACTCATTCCCTCCACACAGATTGATTACAGTGGTTTGTGCAGAGGCTGTCAGTCTGGGTGTTTTGTCTTTGTGAAAGTTGCAGGACAGGTAAGCTCCATTTCCTCTGTGGTTTTTCTGATCTGCATACTGGTTTGAGAAATTTATAGTATCTTCTGCTATTTCTTCCCCAGTTTCTTTGGGATGTTACATGTGTATTCACTTGTGAATAATGACATGGATTTCACTAATAAGTAGCCTGACTGCAATGATGTTCTCTCACAACAGAGTTTTTCTGGATCTTTAGTATTGATCCAGATGTCTGAATGTTCCTTCCTCTTACTGTTCACCTGAGATACAGACTTTTTGATGGAAAGATGTGCTGGAGTTGCTATTACATGTGTTAGTGGCTTGAGATTTTCAGGAACGAGATGCACAAAAGATATTGTTTGACTTATACATTAATAGGAAATTATTTTCTCTCTAATGGGAACTATTGATTACAGCACATTAAAGCTCAGTGCAGGGTTCTGTCAACATCTTGCTTCTTTTTCCCCATATTTGTCTCTATTGCCTCTGCTCTCCCTGCCTCTGGTTTCCATACCGCTTCTACTGGTTGTCTTCCTTTCTCATCTCTCTTTGTTGGATGTCTTTTACTTCTGTTTTTTTGCCAGCTTGGTTGTGTGTTCCTCCTTCTTCACTCCTTTCCCCCTGAAATACACTCAGACCTCTGTCAAAGCTGATATTTAGGCAATCCATGGATTTTTGTTGCAGTGAAAAACAAGTTTGAGATGACAACCCTGTGGTCAGGGTCATGTAAACACTGTCAGGTGGACACTGGCAGGTTTCTGATGCATTTGGATACATCATCATCTTGCCAGCCCAGCTGGCACTGGTGCATTGTCCAAGTGGTGAATTGTCACACTTGCTGCTGTGGACCAGAGACATGACATTTGTCTTCTCTCAGGCTGTAGACTTCTGGTGCTCAACTCGATGGACTTTGCTTTTTCTCACTTGTTAAGTTCTGTGAGCAAGAACTTCTGTAAACAGGAGAGGAATAACCCTTTTATACTCCATGGAAACTGCATTTGCTGAGCATTATATCAGTTTAATATGCGGTCTTTTTCTAAATCAATATGATAAAAAATATAATTGAATTTGTTCCACTTGGTCAGGGCTGCTTCCTTTATTGACCAAAGCAAACATACATGTGTTGGTTTGTTTTTTTTTTTCTCTAACTACTCTTGTAGGAACCAGAAGGCAGTGACCTACCTCTGAAGCTCTAGCAGATAATAAAAGTGTCACTTTGGGCTGAGCAAAGCTTGTGCCTGTGCAAAGCACCACACGTGTGCCAGAGCGTAGTCCAGGAACCTTGAAGTACTGATGTGTATCTGAGGAACTGCATTGCTTAGTAAACCTTTTATTTCTGCGAAGAAAGGAGCAGTCTAGTTGTAGCTCTGATGAGAGAGAGAGTGAAACCCTGATTTGCTTTTTTAATTTTCTTGGGGTAGTCCACCTTTGTACCTATTTTTCTTTTTCCTGCTCACTTTTTCTTTCCCTGTAGATTTGAAGCCCCACTGTAGTACATGTACCTAGGGACTAAACCCTTGGGAAGCCAAGTTACTCATCAGGACTAATCGTCACTTACTTACGTACTAGTTCAGTGGTGATTTTTTGGGACAAAGATACTTTTTTCCCAGAACTGTTTTTTGCAATTTTAGCTAAAAGCAAGAACTCACCCACTCTAACTTTGTGACTCTTGTTAATGAGTGCAGTGTGAGGGATATGTTTAATCCTCTGAGCTGTCACCTTCTTGGTAATGTGTGCCTGGCTGGTAGGTAGAGACGAGGCTGATAGCCAGGACAGAAAGCTCTTGCTTGTTCTCTTCCTACAGGTGAAGAATTTGCTTATTGTCTGCTGCACTTGGCCCATCAAAACTCCTGTAAATGTCACTTTTTGAAGTGTTTTTTACAGGTAGTCTTCTAGAAATGCTGGATCTGAAGTGTTTCTTGGAGTTGCAAGTTGTGTGCATGCTTCTGAAGTGCTTTAAGCGTTGTATGCGCTAGTTTGTTGCCTCCATTGTACTGAGTATGACCTTGAGGTCACAACATGGATATTGATAAGTGATAACTTGGTTGTCTTACCAATTTACAGTTCAGCTTTTGCATGAATTTGTTGTCACCTTCAATTTTAACAGGGAGAGATTTGCTTACTGTTGCAGAATTAACTTGTGGCCATTTGCATCCCTGGAACGTTGTGGGAGCTCTTAAGTTTTTCACCTGTGTGTTTATCTGCCTAAGAAAGTACTCTACACTTAACACTAGTTCACATGCACACAGTTTTTCATGCTGTTACTACTGGTGTGGTGCTCTCACTGCTGGGGGCAGAAAGTGGAAACAAGGAGCAACTTTTGCCACTTGACTTGCAGAGTTTAGCCTGGAATCAGATACTGCTCTAAACTGGACCCTGGTTTCTGGGACCTTCTATCTATAATCCTGATGAGTGCACTGGGAAATAACTGTTTAACTGCTCTTGTTAGGTAATGTGTTGATTGATAAGTATTTTGTCTACCTGTGTTGATAAATGCATGATTGCATAGCAATTCCTAGAGTTCATAACGATCTTAGTCTTCAAACAAAATGAATATGAGGAGCAAGCCCCAACATAAATTTAATGTTGTATTTATCAAGAAAAAAATCTCTTTCATGATCTATAAGGTGTTTTAAATACATGAAAAGTATGCTTGTGGTTTGTTTTTCTAAGCTTTCTTTTTCCATTCCTATTCTTTTCTGCTGTTTGTGTTACATGCAGGCAGCTGGAGTTATTTCGGATGGGGAGAACAGCTGAGTACGTAACAGTTTGATTTCTTGCAAGCTTTCTGATCGTATAGTGATGCAGCATGCTCCAGTATGAGGAAAAGTGGAAATATTCATGCATATAGAAAATCCGTTCCATTGTATTTTCTTTCACTTTCACTGAGTCTTCATATTTGTGTGGATGGATGGCTGTTCATTTTTTCACTTTTTAGTTTTGTTTTGCTCATGTTTTAAGTGAGTTGCTTTTGCCTTCTGCTGGAATTTGAGGACATGATGACAGAACTGGACTATTACTCTCTTCCTGTAAAGGTGATTCTAGTTTTCTGCTTATGTGTGTCTTTTGTGTTGGTCTTCATGCCTCTGTAAGCCCAAATCAATGTTTGGAATGATGGAAAAACACAAGGGAATCTGTAGTGATTGTTTTACTAAGATGTGAAAATATGTGGAAATATCTTCCAAATACTACTAATAGGAGTAAATCTGAAAGCAGAAATGGCAGGTGCACATATTCAAGCTCAGTGAGACACTATCATGGCAAAAGTGGCAGGGCTTTGCTTTAACTAATGCTTACCAGCCTGGGACAGGTAAAATTCAGATACTGCAGCTGACTGTGATCTGTGGGGCTAATGCTACATGTGAAGACTGGTGTGATAACCTGTGCACCGGCCACCAAATTTTTGTTCATTTTTCCAGATGATGTGCGTGAAACATCTTCACTTTCTGAAAGTCCTACAGGCAAGGCTTCTGCTCAAGATACAGTATGTGGCTTCTACAGCCCATAAGACCTGTAAAGATGGATCCATCAGGGTTAAAATGAAGGTGTCTGTTCCCTGTAAAAAAGCTACGAATGAGGGTGTTGCTAAGGGGAGCATGCAAAGAAAGGTCACTGTGACTACATCCATCAGGGAGGGGATTCTGCCTGGTACTTTTCCATTTTTGACACAATGGGATCTGGAGAGGATGCTCTTACTGCATCTGAGTCTAATGTCCAGCTAATGTTAGAGTGCATTTCACACATGGACCTGTTCTGCATTTTAGAATTCTCCCACCACTGACTTCCCCATTTCTCCTCCAGCAATGTTTTTTGTCCTCCTTGGTCTCCTGTCTTTGACCAAAGAATAAGTTCTTTGTGCATCAGCAGCGTTGACCAACTCGTGCTGTCAGTGTTGAATGTCTCAGTTGTTTGGAGTTATTCTCAGAGGTGTGGTAGGATAACTGAGAGGTAACTAATTAACTTTTGTACACTACTAAACCAAAGATTAGTGTCCTAAACAGCTTTCTTTAATTTCTCAGTTTTGAGTATTTGGGAAGGAAGTGGGGTGCTTAGGCATTGGTCAGTGAGAGGTTTAGGAGAGTTGTGCAGAGTGTATTTCTCCTATTTATCTGAAGTGTTGGTGTGTGGAGTTTTGGATTCAAAAGGTATTTGTGTTCATGAGGCTCCCTTCCTCCCTCTCCTTCATCCTTCCTGTGCTGTCCTCTTTGAAATCACGTTAGAATGCTTATAGGCAGGCCTGGGCCAGTGTTGATGATGTTTCCAAGTGAACTCCATTATCTTGACAATGTTATGAAAAATACACTTCTAATTGTAAACTTTCAACAGCAACTGAGAAGGAAGCAGCAGAAACAGCATGATGGTAGCTGGAAGATTTTTCCTGGTAAGAGCTTCTTGCTAAAGGAGTGCTGTAGCCCAGACCCTTCTTAGGGACGGGGGCACTTTAGGAAATGTTAGCAGCTAGTGCTGCTAACCTGGTCTTATTTTAGGAAAGGGAAAGACTTGAAGAAGTAGGATAGATGTTCAAAGTAGTCTTTGCACTTCAGCCTGTCAGTTTGGTTCTTGACTGTTGAGTGTTTCAGCAGCAGAGTATTTTCAAGTGGGAAAAACAAGATTATGAAAGCTCTTAAACTGAAGACTCAATATTGTAAACTTGCCATCTTACAATTATGCAAATTTCTAATGTATTTTTAAGTGATGAGGGCAATACAATGAACTAATGACCTGCAAAATTGCACTTAAAGTATTTCTCACAACCTAGGTGTTTTTAGCATGGAGAGATATAGAAGGGCCTCAAAAAATGCTCTTGTGTCTTTTTCCCTTCCTTATTATTCAATAGTCCTCTTTAGGCTAATGTGCATTTTGATTAGCATAAGTTTTTAGAAAGTGTCCATGATTGCCATAAGGGACCGATGATTTGGCAGATGATGGAGCAGTGGGGTCTGAGGCTTAAGGAATGAAGTTGTGGGGAGCTATCCTGAAAAGAAGTTTAAGTGGATGAAGGGTGGGGAAGGTGAATTGCAAAGGCCTTGGTGGGGAGCTGGCAGAGATCTCTGCTGACTTGGACTGGACATAGTTCCTTCAGTTAGAACACTTTATTCTCTTCTACCATTATTGAAATATACAAAAGCTGTGAACAGCTCAGTGCTTAATTTGGAGAACTAGTGAGGATTTTACTTTTGTCCAAGATTTTGCTCAAGTTTATGGATGATAACTAAGCTTGCGGGACTGGACCTCAACTCCTAGTGGCTGATGACACATTATGCTAGAAAAGCAGGAGGCAATTAATACAACCTTTTGAGAGGAGTTCCTGCTGTGCACTGGGACCTTAAACCAACAAAAACACTTCTTCAAGTGCATTCATCCAGCCACCTGTAATAATTTTGCTGCTGGCTCTCCTTCCTGTCCTGAAGCTTGATTTAAGAAAGTTGCCAGAGGCTAAAGGTGACTAGTTGACATGACATGACGGGACTGTGAAAAGTGGTTTTGAGATCAAGATGTTAAAAACTCTGTGTGTTCTACCCTGCAGCAGTGTAATAACTTTGAGAGGCAGGAGCTGAGGGGAGGAATAACAGGCAGAGAAGGTATCTCTCCTTTCCTTGATTTTCCCCACTCTGTAAAATCCTACTGTGTGATGTCACAATCCGATGGGTTTTCTTCTTATGCTGCCTATATGCATGAATATTCAATGATGAAATGGGAACAGCATGCTTGTGCCCTGCCCCTTCAGCCACACCCTCAGCTGTCTGTGCAGTGGGTCCAGTGACAAAGAAGCAGTTTTCGTCCCTTGAGAGCTCTTTGGTATATGTGAAATTTCTCAAAGTGTGATAACAGTTACTGACTTTTTTTGTTTATTGTTATGTATCTTGTTAATAATTTAACTAATCTGCAGAGACTGAGGCTAAGCTACAGCTTCGCTTATGGAAGACTTGGTGTATCATCTGTTCGAAGAAAATAGTACTTGAATTTATCACACCATGTGTGTTGTGAGGGATATTTTGCTGAAACATGGACTGTAATGCCTCCTTTTGAAGAGGCACTGCATCCCCAAAGCTGCTTCTGCAAGCTTTTGTCAGTCTCTTGCTTAATTGAAATTTAAACATCACGCATGTTAATGAACAGGATTATCACTATATGCTGGCATTTCACAGAATACTTTTCTGCAAAGGTAACGTGTGCTATATGCCACATATGGGCCAGTTTTTGATGCTTTTGATCAGGCTGAGCAATGTCTTCATTTGAGAACTCTTCTGTTAGATAAAGTGAGATTGCTCATAGGGTAGTTGCAGTTCAGCATGAACAGGAGTTTTTTTGAGTTGTCTCTTATTTATGAGGATTTCTGCCTGGTATTAACATCTATGGATGCTGGTAGGCTCATGGTGCATACATCAAAGAAACAGTATGTTCCTGTCTCAAGGAGCCTTGCATCCTTTAAACATGCCTCAGGGAAGCAGTTAGTGTCATGATCCCAAAGTGACTTCCTCATGCTAAACACCAGTAGGAATTGTGAGAAATTCTGGTACCAGCTTTTATAAACATATATACTCTAAATGTATGATTAACATTTAAGCTAATCAGCTATTTTTGGATGTTGCTTAGAGATACTGTGGTCCATGTGGGAAATCTTCATTTGATAGTGCAGAGGTGAGATGGGATGGCTGGTTAACAAATCCAGATGGTGCTTCTGCGACAGTGTGATTCCTTTGGAAATCTCTGAGCCTGTCAGGTGGTCAGAGCTGCTGATCTGTAGAAGCTGTGTCTTGATTCCTGGTAACCATAACTGTCTAAGTCTTTGCACGCCCTGATACTAAGCTTAGCCCAATACTAATGAGTTACTGGATTCACTGGGGTTTTTTGACCCAGGTGATTGTACTACTGATTTGTACTTTTTGCTTTATTTTTGAGGTTAGCTAAATTGTTTATCCCCGAGGCTGTTCATCTGGTGACTTTTACCAGCTTCCAGACCTGTATCTCAGTTAGGCTACCTTCAGCTCCTACAAGTGCTGCCATGATGATGCAGCCACAGCTGAAGAACTTTCCATCGTACCAGAGTTACTTAGGCTTTAGCTTGAATGACAGCTACATCTGATGGGACCAAGAAATTAGTTGAGCAGCAAAGTGAGGCATTAAAAGGCTCTTTGGAGCAGTGCGTTTCTTTCCCAGTAAAAGTAATTATTGTGCATTAGATGGTAATGGCTCAAGTGTTCAGCAATGTCATTGCTCAGCTGAGTAATAGCTTGTTATTCTTCTGAGGACAGCGTGTGCCTTGTGATTGACAAATAGATCAACCCTTGCTCCACAGGCTGGAAGTTTGGTGCTCCTCAGAGTGGTTTGGCACCTTACCATATAAAATCACTTTTGTGTAGTAAATCTTGAATGTTTCTCCTAAGCACTGAACTGTAATAAAAGTGATGGACACTGCTTTTAATAAAGCTGAATAAAGCAGCATATGATTGCTATTCATTTCTATTCAATTGACTAGAGACTGACAGGAACTCTGCAGCATTTAAACTACTAAAAAGCAGGAGGCTTAACTTCGTTTTCAGTGTGGACAATCAAATTGAATTGTTTCTACTTAGGAGGGTAGAGCTGGGCTTTTTCAAGTGGCCCATATTTTGCAGACTTGTTTTCTGCTAGGGTTCTTTTCTACTCTTCCATCCATCTTCAGGGCACTAATCTTACTGTATTGTGAAGGAACTGAAAAGGTCACAGAACAAATTTTACCTCAGATTGAAAAAATGGAAATTGAAATAGAGGTGTGGGAAGCACCAGTGGAAGAAGAAGGTGTTCCGTGATGCTGCATTCCATCTGCTTGGAATTTCAGCACTTAAATGTAGGTTTTATTAAGGATCTGGCCTGTAAAGAGCACCTTTAGCCTCATGGTCAATGACTGTGTAGAACACACACCACTGGGTAACTTTCTGGAGAGAGCTTTAATTTGATTGTCCCTTTTAGGCAGGCTTTTGTTGGCAGAGAGAATGAATAATGGCTGATCCTTATTTTCTTTTGTTTCAAGCATGTTAATGGTGCACTCCACTGCCTAACAGTGTGTGTATTTCACTTTAAGCTTGCAAAGATAACCTTGCATCCTGCACAGCCATACACAGCTGTATATTTTTTATACCTTTCCTCACTATAACTCGGCATTCTCCTTTTCTGAAGGGTTAACAAGCTAAAATGTTTCTGCAGGGAGAGGGACTCATTGGAGAGGAGCCTTTTCCTTTGTGAAGGTTATTATTAGTGTTAAGTACTATACTTAGGCTAATTTACTTGTATGTGTTAAATGTAGCAATTTTCCCCTATAAGAAGTAGTGTAGTTGTTTATAAGCAGAACTGCTCTCCCAGTTCTTCTGGTTTTCCTACTGAGTAGTTTACATTAGTTTCTCTTAAATTAAACTAATACTTTTATCAAAAAGGAGAGAAAAAAAGGCATGACATACCCATCCAGAACCTTACAGTTCTGGTTAAGGATGCTGAGAAGAAGAGACAGTATTACAGCTTGAATTAAAGGTTGAAAAGTTTCCAGGAAAAGAGCTCCTTTCCATAAGGAAATGTTTTGGTGGTTTTTTTTGTTTGTTTTTTTTTTTTTTTTTTTTTTTTACCCAACATCTAAAGGTTCATTTTGGCAGCAGCAAAGTACCTGAAATTTTAGATGCTGGGGGGTTTTTTTGTTTGTTTTGATTAAAAATGTCTTAATCTGCTGATTAGTAACAACTAAAGAGAAGTATACTCCTATGGTGGGAAGAGGGAAAGGAAGGTGTGGACCTGATCACTGCAATTCCTTGGTGCATACTTGAGAGAACTGGAGGTTATAGCCAGCTACCAGACTGAGATACATCCGCAGCAGAAACAGTGTTTTTTGCCATTCTTTCAAAACGAAATGGGCTTTACTGCCCCATGCAGGGTGACTTGAGAGAGCCGTGGCCTTAACTGGTTTTGTTTCTTAGCCTTTGAAGATGCTGACAGTGCTGTGGATGACCGGGACAGCGACTACCGCAGTGAGACCAGTAACAGCATCCCCCCTCCCTACCACACCACGGCCCAGCCCAACGCCTCCGTGCACCAGTTCACGGTGCCCTCGCGCCTGCAGCAGCAAGGGGTCCCGCGGGATTCCTGTGCTGACTCCCTACAAAACTATGATCTGGATTACCGGGAGCACGTGGCCATCAGGTGAGTGCTGTCTGCTGGGTAGCTCTTCTTTTCCCGTTGTTTTGTTGGCGGGGCCATGAAGCCGCCGTGCTGGCAGGGGAGGGCAGATCAAGGGCTTTAAAAGTCTTCTGATAGGAAGGTGTTTTGTTAGCATTGGGACTGTGCTGTGAACCAGGAAAAACCCATGAGGCTCCGTGTTACACCAGATCTGGGAGTTTAGGGAGTGACCTTTAAAAGATATGCTCAACTTTGAGGTCATTTACTCTTGGCTGTACCTTCCCCTTACCTTTTGAAGGCCAGAGCACTGAGTAGTTGATTGTTCTGGTACCACTGCATGGGCATGCCTCCCAAGCCAGTGAAACACAGCCTAGCAGAGTTATCCTATTGGGAGCTTCTTTCCCGGGGCAGATTTATCCTCTGTCCTAGTTTAGTTCTGGTTCTATTGACTCTGTCAAAACAACATATTCAAGAAGAAAGTTTGTAACCAATTAGTTGGGGTTTTTTGGTTGATTTTTTTTTTTTGGTCCTCATACAACCTTGTTGAATTCTGTGCTTTCTCTTTTGGTTTACTTTGAGCTATGTGAAAAATGGTTTACTTGATCTAAATTATATTTTTGACCATAAATCAGTGGTTTCACAACTGGTTTTAACTTAAGTATTAAGCATTACAGCATTAATTTATGATAATAAGTTAATAATAGAGCTGGTTGTGTAAGGAGAAAGCAGAAGAACTTGGACAGTGCTGGTCAGCTTGGTAAGAGTAGGTGTGTAGATGGGCTATGCTGCTGCTTCTGCCTTGGATGTGGAAGGAACAGGCAATTGCTTAAAGACTATCACAGATGTGCAGAGTTTTATATGTATTATAACTGATTTGTTCTACTTTATGTCCCTTGGTAAGAATGTTCTTGTTTCCTGAAGCCTGAACCTGAATTCAGTTGTCCTCATGGGTGTATGACTGAGGCTAAATTTTGCTCTTCTTGACATATGATCATTAATGGTAAAGGAAGAGTTTTAGTGGTAACATTTAATGTTGTTACTGTTATTGAGGTTTCAAGAACAGAGGCAAATATGCTGACAAAATGTGTTCACTGCAGTGTGACATGTTATTCCTAGCGCTCTTTTCCTAGTCCATTAAATATCTTGTATAAGCAAGTTATTGCCTTTCCCATGTGATTCTGTGCTGCTGGTTTGCAGTGGTAAAATTGCCGAAGATCTTACTGAGAGTCTGTGTAGATGAGCTGAGGCATTCTCTTTATGGAAGAGCCAAACTGAACAGTGGGATTGGGCCCCCAGCCAGGGGAAGCCAATGGTGGCTGTGTATTTTTGCAGTTGTGTGACTTCTTGGGGTGGTGTTGACAATACAAGTAGTCTTTCATGGCTCACCTTTCTTGGAGCCAGGGTGTTTGTGAACTTTTAACTGTATCTAAAGGCTAAATGTGTTCATAAGACCTTCCAAAGAAGCACTTCTGGTTTGAATTGTTACAGAATAACAAGCTAGAGTATGAATTTGTGGTTTGGGGTTTTTTTTCCTGATTTCATGAAGTATTGGTGTGAAACAATCTGGACTGATAAAATTTAATGAGCTTTGTAGACTGCTAAGGTCTAAAATTACTTTCAGTCCAGGAAGGCTAGATGGTGATCGATTCCCTCTGAGCCTGCCTGTTCCCATGTGCATTTTCCACATGCCCAACAAGATTTTTTGCTACATGTTTAATCTTAAAACTTAAAAAATGCAAATAAGCTTTCCAAAGAAGCTATGTGGGATTCTCGTTCTTACCAGAAAGGTATTTCTAATTAGCTGGCTGAAAAGAAGCATGTGGGTAGGTCTTAAATATTTTCAAAACAAAGTTTTAGCTGAGTATTGCAAAACTAAACTGTCCTAGCAGCAATTAATGCTATGGACCATGCAGTCACCAGATGAAATCAGTGTTCCTGGCAGTCTGCAGGTTGCAGTTCATGACAACTGGTGGTCGCTGAGGAAACGACGGCTTGTAGGAGGCTGTCCTGGGCAGACCCAGAGGAACCAGACAAAGTTCTGCTAGAACCTGACTTGAATTGGGCAGAGTGTTGTCAGTGCCAAAATGCCTCAGTTGAAACTGTCCTAACACCTTAGTTTTTTTCTTGTGACATCTGAGTTTGGGTGGAAAAGTTCTGATTCTCTTTATTAGCTGTTACATGTGATCATACTTGTTTGATAGAAGTACATGTATTTTCTTCCACACTTTCCTAGGGATAACAAGCAATATTCTTATTTGTCTTTGGAGAATGTTTTGCTACCAACAGCCAGTTTGGCTTCAGAATAGCAGATATCTTCCCCTCAGATTTCATTTATTTATTTTTTTTTTTAAGCACTAAGTTTTCTTTGCGATGTTCATTTTGTGTAACCATTTGTCCTCCATGTCTCCCTGCTCTTTGCTCTCTTCACTCCCAAGGCGATTTGATAGCATAGATTCCACTGTGAGTGGCTGCACTGACCCAGAGTCCACATCTGAGTGTAGTCAGATGACAAGCTGCCAGTGCTCGCTAGAGAGCAGGCGCTCTCTAGATCTGTCGGATAGGTGGGTTGACCTCTCTGCGCCTGTGTGCTTGTCTTGTGATACATTTCAGCTGATGTTTGCTGTTTGCCTCCTCTCTCTTTCAGATCTGTGGTAATCAAGTGCTGGGCTGATGTTGTCATCTCTTAGTCCTCTCATGTGTTGGACTTCTCATCATTGCTTTATTTCTTGTGAAAGGGATGCTTTGTAGAAGTACAGGGGAAACACATATAGGGGAAGGCACTCAATTGCAAAGAAAAGTAATTTCCTTTGTGCCTAAATTAGCCTATTGTTGGTTCAGCATTTACAGATAATGGCTCTTCAGGCATTCATGTAGGTCCCATTGCTTTCAGTTGAGATTTGGAAGGTCTTGATCCAGTAACTATGGTGGCCCTGGGAGTCTTTTAAATTTCGTTAGCTTTTAAAAGAAAATTATTTCAATTACTGTTTTAAAATTGTGAGCAAGAAGTGTAGTAAGTGTACTAAATGTTTATAACAGGAGTAATTTAAAGTAATGAGTACCATTTCAATTACAGTAAGTTGGGTATTACTGGTGGAAATGCAGTACTAAACCAGCAGTAGTGAAAATGCAATGACCTATTTCTTTTTCAGGTCTATCCCGATAGTGTTCTATATTGGGCTGCCCCAATGTGATGATGTGAGACAAAGCTGTGGTGCATCTTTCAGATGATCATTTTGTTATTTTTACATCTGCTTTCTACCTGCTTATTTTTATGTAGATTGCCAGGAGCTGTTCTTGTGAGATTCAGATAAAGAGGAAGCTTTCTTGCTACTAACCTTTGGGCTGTTGAACAATTGAGATAATCCTTCTGACCAAGGGCTAGGAATTAATCCCAAAACCCCAAGGGTCATTTACTTGGGTTTCTGAGAAGCCTGGAATTGTTTCACAGTTTTAAACCGTTCTCCCACAATGGACAAGTTGCTGGATCTGTTTAGATGCATTATAAAGGGGAAGTATGGATCCTGAAAAGCATGTGAGGCTTGCAATGGGCTAATATCCAGTGCCAGTGTTTTATTTTACCTTCTGATCCAGTGACTACCCCGAGAACCTTAATTTTGTGTTGGTAGGAGCCCCTCCAGGCCAGTAGCTGCAGTGAGAGCATTCCCAACAAAGAGGAGTGGTGGAGTAGCCAAAACTCCTCATGCTGCTGGTGTGCACAGTTTGCACACTTGCCCGGAGTCCAGTGACTCTTGAGTTTTTACATGAAGTCTCTGCTTTGTAGCCACCCCTGGAAGACACAAAGTCATGAAGCAGAGACAAAGTCATTCTGCTTTTTGAATACTGCTAAAACAAAAGTCTGCAGCATGGAGTGACCGAAATGCAGGCACAGCGTAGTGGATGGTGCGCGTGGGCACTGTATCTCAAAGTAGTCCTGCTACTGCAATAAGTGACTTCTTTTCAGCATGCCTAAAAAAGTAACAGCAGAATACTGGTGCAGCCAAGGCTGTGTGCCCTCACTTGATCACAAAAAGCTGTTCTCTTTCAAATAAGCACTTCTAATTTTTGTGCAGCCATAACCTGTGGAATCTCACAACCCGTGCTGCTTTTTTTGACTATTTCATTTAAATGTAATGGTGGTAGATTGGCAGGTTTTCAACGTTGTTATTTCTGAATGTTTCTGATTTCATTTTCCTTTATTTAATGCCTGTTTTACCATTGCTGTTTTTTCTGTCTTTTCTAGAGCTTTTTCTAAAACTGTTGTTTTTCCCTTCCTGTTTTTTTTGCTGCCTCTCTTTCTTTCCCTCCCACCTCCTTTATTTCTCATCTTAGACAAGGATCTCTAGCCAGAAATGAAAGAGTCAGGATCATTCCATTTAACTCTGAAGATGGAGAAGAAGAAGAGGAGAGTAACTATGAAGAGCTAGGAAAATTGCTAATAGAGGAATTCTTAGAAAAAAATCATAAAAATAGAAGTTGGCATGAGAAAAACATTAAAAAGATGCAGACTCTCTCGAAACGAGAAAATTTCAGTCACTGTGAAAGATCAAGGTGCTGCCAAAGGGTGTGTGTGGAGTCAGGATCTGTAGATGTCCCTAGATATCCTGAGGAATATGATACAATAGATAGAAGAAGGAAAAAGAAGCTGCGATACAATTTTGGAGGGAGAGAACAAATAAGCCTGCAAGGTAATGGAGGTCTACATTTTCCTGGGGAGAAGGCAGTTTATTTCAATGGTGTGGCAACTAGTTCTGAGCTAGTTGATGATTTCCCAGTATATGATAGAACTGGAAAATATACCAGTAGCTCAGAAAGTAAGGAACGGTTGCCTGCTTATCCAATCCTGCGTCCATACAAAAATGGGTTAATGGTTAAAAGTGGCAAGTTGCCCATCAAGCAGGGAATGAACCGTGAGGACTCACTTCACCTCAGTAACGCTGAAGACATGAAACACATGGGGATGCCAGAAAACACTTTTGTGCCTGTGGATGTCCTTGAGGAATTTGACAGCAGTGCTTCTGATGAGTTCCAGTACTCGCCTGTTTCGGATGATGAAATGGAGGAACTGGCTACGCTTTCAAAAACGTGGTGTGATTCTGACATCAACCATTTGAGAAACTTAACTGTTAATGGCCCTGCAAATATGGGCTCCCAAAAAAAGGCTAGCTCTGATAAAAAACATAAAACTAAAGAGAGCAAGCGTGTTCATACTATGCAAGACTTGACACTGTCTCCTGTTGAAGAACCCAGCGAGGAGTACATAGACACAATGGATGAACTTCAGTGTCTAGTAGAATCAGTCTCAGAATACTTGGCTGAAAAGGAGGAAGAAATCAGCAAATTTGGTACACTGCCAGAAACCAGAAAAAATGTTGAGAGCGTGCCACTGAAACAGGGTAATGCTGATAATTCAGTAGAAGCTAAAAAGTCTGAAGAGACCAAACAACCTGCTGTGGAGGAGAGTACCAAAGGCAAATCTGAATCTCTTCCAGACTTGTCAGGTGTGAAAAATACAGTAAATTCCCTGTTCAGCTCTTTCACAGAAAAGGTAGGGTCAAGCACAAAGCAGCTCACAGCATCTGTTGAAAAGCTTGTTTCTTCCACTCCAGAGAATACAGAAAACAAAAACTCATCAGAAGGTGGAATCTTGAATGTATTTTCTAATAAGTCTAAAAGCGAGAGTTCATCTTCTGGAGGAGCAACAGATAATAAAGCTGACACCAAGTTCTCCATTCAGTCTTTGCTACCATCCCCAGTGAGTGGTGATAAAAGAGCCCAGAACATAAACTCCAACAAGCCAGAAACCACTGAGGTGGACAGTAAGGCTTCTGCACCACATCATCCCCAACAATCACAAGGAACTGCTGCTGACGGCCAGCAGAACCAACATTCAGTTGTGAATTCAGTTCTAGGCATGTTTAATCCTTTAAAGATCTTCTCTGAGAGGGAAGTGCCAAAGCAAGAAGTCATAAAGGAGGAGCACACCAAGGAGGACAGCCAGGCTGCGAAAGTTGATGAGGCAAACAAGAGTGAAACACCGTCTGGACAGACGTCAGCCAGGACCAGCAGCATTGTTCCAGAGGTACAGAAAAGTGAGACTGGAAGTGAGGCAGAGGTAAACGCAAATAGCACTTCTGTGTCTTCAATCTTTGGCAGGCTCACAAATTCAGTCAGTTCCTTCAGCCTGAAAGCCAATTTTGATGGTCTCTTGGCTCCCAAGCAGCAGGATATGCCACAGAAGCAACCAGATTTGCATCCTGTTACAAACCAACCAGCTGCCACTGTGAAAGAGGGTGCACCGACTGCCAGGGAGCAGCCTCCTGCAAATCACTCAGGGGATCAGCATACTGCAGGTCATGGACTGGGAAACAAGCAAAACAGAGGTAATGTGGAACCGAATTCACAACCTCAAGGTCAGGGTACAGCATCTGAAAGCTTTTTCAGCCCACTCAAAAAGTCTTTCAGTCAGTTGTTGCTTCCTTCTGCTGAACAAGGGCAGAAAGAAAGTACATCTGAGCATTTTAAAGGCCATAAGTCTGAGGAGGATATAAGACAAAATAGTTCATCAAAGGAAGAACACTCATTTCCTTTCACTGGAAAACTTCCTTTTTTCAGTGGTCTGGGTTTTTCAGCAAAGCAGGAACAGAAGAATGAGAAAGGAGGCTTTATTCCTTCGTTATTTAAATTTTCTTCTGCAGAAAATCTAGCACCTACAAAGGACCAAAGAAGTGACCAGAGTTCTAACGACAATTCTTTACCTGGAGACAGAAACAGGAATTCAGAAAATGCCGATTCATTAAAATCTAGCTCAGTTCCAAATTTATCAGACCATAAGGAGGAACTTTTACAGAGAAAAAGCACAAATAAAGAAAATCTATCTAGTGGCCAAGGAAACAGAGAAAAGCACCAGGAGAATGGCTCTGCTACCACTAAGGCTGCAGAAGAGCAGCAGAGAACCAAGAGTACTCAGGAAGAACCTGGAAATGTAAAAGAAGGACTGATGAAGGAAGGACTAAACAACAGCTTAGTTGAATCCACGTCTTCAGCCAGAGGGCCAGAAGCTGCAAGTGCAGACGACATGGAGAAGAAGCACGCACCAGGTTTTCTTTCTGGGTTCCTTCGCATTTCTTCCAATGAAAACACAGCCCATAACCAAGACCTACCTGCTAAAAGTGAGGGCGATGGCCAGAAGAGCACTTCTCCTGGATTGTTGTCTGGCTTATTTAGGTTAGCTTCAAATGAAAACTTGTCTGAATCTAAGCAAGAGAAGGGGAAAACAAACTCTCTGGGCTTCATGAAGCTCTTTGATAAAGGTGAGGATTCTAGCTCAGAGACAAAACCCAGCAACTCGGGAATGGCTTCTGACAGTCAAAGCAGCACTGGAGAAAAACAGGAAGCTTCCAGCTTCTTAAAAAATCTCCTGCCTAAACCAAAGGAGAAACAAGATCATGTGAAAACAGTGGAATCTTCCAAAACTACTGACCACCTGTCCGGTGCAAAAGTAAATAAAACAGCTGAGCCACATGCTCCCCACTGTGGGCATCCTGTGCAACCTGAAGCTCTAAATATGCAAGACAAGGTACAGGACTTATCTGGAAAGCCTAAAAATAGTAGACATATTCCTCATCAGGATGTAGAATCTAGAGTAATTCCAACTCCTTTAAACAAAGGATCAAATGAATTTCTCAATTTGACTAATAAAAGCTATAACCCTACGGAGCAGTACTCAGTTTATCAGGAAACAAGAAGCCATTCTGGCTTTGAATGGGAATATGAAATGGGGGAACTGGCTGACACTCATGGAATAGCAGTTCCAGTTTACTACGTGTTAAACCAGGACTCTGTTCTGCCCCCTCAGTTCCTGGACTGGCCTGCAAATGATATGGTAGTGAATCTGTGCAAAAAGGATGGGAATGCAAATGTGATGGATTGGCAGACTAATGCCAATTTTGATGGACAGAGTTTAGATTTAAGTGCAATGTCATATGAGTCATTTGACCAGTTAATGTTTCAAGATGTTTGTTCAGAAGAAAATGATGCATGGGCTGCTAATTCTGTGAATGAAAGTTACAGTAACTTTCCACCCTTTGAAAGAGATGTCAGTTACTCATTTGAGGAGCTGCCCATGGATTTAAGCTACTCCTCTGGCTGTGATGGAACAATGTGGACACTAATTGACCAAGAGACGTTAAGTATGGACGAGAGCTTCATGTACTCATCCTATAGCCGGGAGTATCAGGAGTGGATAACGATGCTTGAGCAGGGCATATGGTGGCCATCAGAAGATGGTGATTGTGGATACTACATGTACAGTGATAGCCAGTACGTGTATTCACTGCTCACTGATCCCACTGGACAGTATGTCTACGTGTGCGCTCCTGAAACTTATTCTTACCCAGACTGCTGGGATTATAACTTTCAGATGGATTCCATTCCAAGAGCTGTGCTAGAAGACAACACAATTGCTGTTTGTGGTTTTAAAGTCCCTCTTGGCAGTGAAGATGAGCTGTTTTGGTTTGCTGAAGAAGAGTCTCTAGATGATTATACAACAAATAAACCCCTGGATTTGTCAGTAGCTCTGCAGAGGAGTGATCAGCTAATGAACATGAATTTGGAAACCTTTTCACAAATGTTTGAGGAGTCTATTTATTATCAGAGAGAGCAGCCATTAGACTTCTCAGGTTATAAGCTTCAAAAACTCAAAGTAGATTTTAGGCCTGAGAAGGAAACCCTGAATCATTCAGAGGAGCCTCCATTAACCCTTGATCTCAGAACACATTCCAGAGCAGCTTTCAGTAAATCCCTGAGTAAGGAGGTCCACACTAAGGAAGTCGAGAAGGCTGTCCCTGTGACAGCTTCTGGGAGTGGGTCATCAGGATTCTTTGGTTTCCAACTGTTTCAGTCTACTCCTAAAGCTGAGGAAACTGTAGCATCTACTGAAAGAGTAACAGAAACAAAAAAGACAGAGGAAGATAAGAAAACACCAGTGAATAAAGTTAGCTCTTTATTTTCTGCTTTGGGTGGACTAATTGGAAAGTCTTCGGGCCCTGGCTCTGAGACATCAGAAGATTCTGCCTTGAAGAGGACAGACACACAGTCACTATCATCTGAAAATAAAACTGATGTTTTACCACTTACACCAAATAGAAAATTGGATGAGGCACAGGCAGGGCAGAAGTTTCCTGTGACATCAGAACTGAGAAGGAATGCCTCATCAGAACTTAATTTGGAGGCTGCTAGAAAGGAAAAGCCAGAATTAAATCAAACAGAAAACATCCGTGTTAAAAAAACAGGATTAACAAGATCTCCCTCTGTACTGAGCCAGACTGCTCCAGACAGCAGGCCCATACGAGAAGAGAGACCTGTCAAAACAACACCAGCTTCCAGGCATCTTGAAAGGCACGCAAACGTTAGTGAACCTTCTCAGTCACAGCCAAATCAGAGCCAACCAGCCACTGAGCCTGAGGAGACATTATTTAAAAGTGCTCTAAAACTGTTCAGTCTTGGAGAAGATTCTCCTGCTAGCTCAACTGCCAACAAACCCCAAGCTTCTGGATTTTTTGATTTCTTTAAAACACAGGTGAGCAAAGCACCACAGCCATCACCAGATTTGAAGAAAAGTCAAAGTAATAAACCAGAAGAGGTGAAACAGCCAGAACAGAAGGAAACCTCTGGCATCTCATCACTGTTTGGATCCATCGGAGATCTCTTCAAAGTGGAGCCTGTGTCTTCTCAACCAACCTCAAGCACTACAACTCTTCCAAAAACCAATAGCAGAACTGTGGCTGAGCCAAGACAAAAACCTGAGAAGTCTGGGGGTCTTCAGAGTGCCAGTATGCCGTGTCTGTCCTCCACCCCTAAGGAAGAGGTGAGAACAGAAGGCATGGACAGCCAGGTCTCTCCTAGTCCTGGGGTGCAAAAGGAACAACAAAGCAGAAAAGCTGTAGAGGGGCCTCCTGAGAGTAAAAAAGTGCCTCCTGGGAATGCTTCACAGAAGCCAATGGGTGTAGGTCCCAGAATAAGCCAGCTGAGCCAGTCAGCCGTGCAGCAAAGCAGCACACCCACAGTTCCACCAAAGCAACAAGCAGGAGATCGCTTAGGAGACACAGCCAATCGGGCAAAACCAAAGCCAGACCAGACACCTAAAGAGTCAGGTTTCAGTTTACCATTCAGCTTTTCTGACATCACTGCTCCGAAATCACAGCCAGCCAGTAAGAGCATATTCTCCTTCTTCACTGGGTCGGATGAACCAAAGCCTTCAGCACCTGCTGCTGCTCCTGCTGGCGGGAAGCAACAAGAAACAGAGGGACTGTTTCATCTGCCCTCCTTCTTCTCCAGTGGTCCGTCTGCTGAGAAGAGCGTACCTCAAAGAAGCACTAGCTTTAGCTTTTTCAATTTGACATCGTTTTTGGATGAAAAGCCTCAAACTACTCCAGGACAGGAGAATAACACAAAACCAGCTAAACCAGTGAGTTCTAAGCCACCAACTGCTCATAGACAGGAGAGTAATACAAAACCAGCCAAACCAGTGGACTCTAAGCCACATGTGAAGCAAAGTGTTTCCGCTGACTCTGGTGTCAAAAGCAGCAGTTCTACCAGGCAACAAGATGCAGACAATAAAAAAGAAGTTGATGATATTATTGCAGCAGTGACTGGCAAACAAATATCTAATGACCTCAGCATCCCAGAAAATAAATCAGAAATGCTGGCAGTGGAAAATGTGAAAAATATAGAAAGTATTGCTGCAGTAGCTGAAGAGAGTGACTTAGAAAAGCTTCCACAGACAGATGACACTGCAGTAACCAATTCAGCTGCTTCTGATCCTTGCCTTCAGACTCCCACTGTGCAGGAAGGTTCTCAGACTATTTCCCTAGGGACAGAAGAAGATGCTTTGCGTAATACAGAAAAAATGGACAGTCTTGAATTTCCCATTGATAAAGAAGAGCCTTATTCTTCAAAAGAGCAAACTTCTGAAAAGATGGATAATAGCATGGCCTCAGGTGATAAGATGGATTCCCAGGGTCGAAAAGATTTAAATAGTACAAGTGACATCAAAAATGAAGCAGTCTCTGAAGAAGTCTGTGTACAGCATGAGTTGCCAGAACATGAAGTACCTGAACAAAATCTTGGTGACAGCTTAAAACAGGCACAAGAGCCAGAACATAAAGTACCTGAACAAACTCTTGGTGACAGGTTAAAACAGGCACAAGAACCAGATCATAAAGTACCTGAACAAACTCTTGGTGACAGGTTAAAACAGGCACAAGAGCCACACACTCCTCCTAAAATGCCAGAGGCATCTAATTTTCAAAACAAACCTAAGGAACCTGAGGGTGATAAATCAGTTCTGGATTCTTCAGTTGAAATGTTTTCAAGTTTCATGACAAAAATGAAACCACCTAAAACATTTTCTGGTTTCTTTTCACAACCTCAAGCTACTGCACCTCCTCCTGCACAGAAGAGAAGCTCTTCTTTCTTTGGTTTCTCCTCCCTCCCAAGTGCCCCAGCACCAGCTTTCACAAATGATCTCTTTGGCATCTTCAAAGGTCCAAAAGAACCTCCAAAAGAACCTCCAAAAGAGATGCCTCCAAAAGAGATGCCTCCAAAATCCACCCCTAAACCTCAAAGCAGTAGTGTGAAAGATGTCACTGGGTCTGTTCCAGCAAAAGACTCTAAGGAGACAGAAAATACAGATGCAACCAGAGAGTCTAAAAGAGACGTCTCAAGCTCTGTGAAGAAGGATGTATTACCTGTTTCAGCAGAAGAAAACTCCACAAATGAGTCTCCTATGAAAACAGAAGCTGAGTCAAAACAGAACTTGGAAACCTGTAAAGAGGAACCTTTGAGGATCATGCCAGAAACGGGAGTCTGTAGTGAGGAACAAGCCCCTGAGGTTCTGCAGCTCGATAAGGAAGCACAACCCTCTGAGGTGGTAGATACTCAGCCATACCAGTCTGATCTCAGGGATGCAGTTGATACAGTGCAGGCTGAGGCCACTGACCAGACTGATGTAGGTACTTCCCTACTAGATACGGGGTCTTCACATGTAGCAGAGGAACAAGCTGCTCCTGCAGACAAGGCAGCCATTGACGTCCTTCCCTCTGACTCTACTAATGAGCCTGCACTTGAAATGGAAGCCCCAGCTAGTGAGGCAGGCACAAACCTTTCCCAGTTAGACAAGAGTGCTACACTTGAATCAGAGGCTGCTGTTACAGGGGATCAGGCCAATGCTGGTGTTGATCAGCAGGACTTGATCAGTAGCAATGATAGAGAACCCACAGCTCCAGCTGATGAGCCCAGTGTTCATCAGCTTCAGCCAAATGAAGATAAGACAAGTGAAGTAAAACAGCAAACTGCCAAAGAGGAGAAACATTTAGCAATTGATGAAGTGCCTGCAGAAGGAATTGCTTCCAAATCTGACTTGAAGAAACAGGATAATGTCCCTCCAGATACAAATAGTAGTAAAAATGTCTTTGAGATACCAAACATACCCAGTTTGCCAAAATTCAGCTTTATGTCATCTTCTGATAGTGGAAAGCCATTTGGGTCGTTCTTCTCTCAGCAGCCACCCTCTGTTAATAAAGCAGGAACAGATCAGGGCCTCATGTCCAGTTTTAAGAAGCTTTCTTCATCTCTGTTTGAAGGAGGTAGTGAAGAAAAGGTGAGTAAGCCAGAGAGTGCCCAAGGAGCAGTATTTGGGAAAAAGCTAGATTTCTCCTTTCCCTGGCAAAAAGACATCAGGGAGACCTCTGCCAAAAAGGAACCAAATGTGCCACCACAGGCTTTGTCAAAACCAGATGACAAGGTGTTAGGAACAGTCAGTTCAGATGAAAACTCAAAATCTGCAGTTTCAGATCAACCGACAGATGCAAATATAGAAGTAAAGTTGTCTTCAAAGCAGCCTGACACTGTAGACAATGAACTTTCCAAAGAGCCATCTGGTGCAAGCACTGTTGATGATACATCCAGCAAAGAGCTGGGAGAGAAGTTTGGTAAAGAGTCAGAAGATCAGCAGAACGTGATTTCAGGTGAACTGCAGAAGGACGATCAGGCAGAAGAGCATGTGACAGAGAAGCTTGAACTGGGAGAAACTGGGCTTGATTCTGCTCCTGATGGAGCAGTGCTTCATCCTAACACACTGACTGCAGATCTGCAGAGCGTGGAACAACAGAATGAGAAAAGGCTAGTTACAAATGAGGCATAATAAATGGGTTTTGACCATTTATAATGCAACACTGCAGCAGTAGATGATGGCCTTGGTGTCTGATGTTTGTAGCTCAGTCCCATTCCCTGTCTGTTGTCAGTGTTTGTCACAGAGGTTATGGCAAACTGCAGTTGCAGTTATGTACAAGCCCTTAGACCATTTTCTCGCCTTTTTCCACTTTTCTTCTGCAAGTGTAATTGAATTTCCTATGTTCTTATACTGTGTGCCACTGAATGAAATGCTTCTAGTGCTGATTTCAATAGCCTCTCAGAAGTATTTGTGTGTTAATTCTGCTGCATATGATTCACTTTGCTTTCTTGTTTAGTGATAATAATATTGTATTTGCCAAGAAAAAAACTAACAGTGGGTAGAAAGTACTGGTAGGAAGGAGCATTTTGTTTTCAAAATGCAAGATAAAGGCTTTTAGAGAGAAATTTAACTTACTGATGATGCATTATAGAACTACTTCGGTTCATTTCATATTACCGAATATATTAAAACATTATCAGAGATATCAGTGAAGGTATTCTAATGCTCGCTTTTCCTAAAATCTGTGAGAAGGTTATTTCATGCAGTTATGAAAACCACTAGAGGAAGGTATCGGTATTTCATGAGGCTGTATTAAGTCCTCTGCGTTAAGTTACAATCACCTTCAAAAATCAAAACAGAGACTCATTAAACTTACATATTTCTGTGTGATATAAGGGAAACTTGTTCCTCTGATCACACAGCTGCAACTCTGCACTCATAAACTTCCTATCTGGTTTCAAATTCTCCAAAGACTACAAGAGAGAAATATGAATGCTGCTTTATTCTTGGCCATAGTTTTCCTGACTGCATGAGAAATTTCCATCTGCTGTATTTTGTTTGAGGATTTTAGGAATTCAGTCCTGAAAGTGGTGTCTTGAATCAGAGAGATCACACCCCTGTGGCTCTGGTTTTTTTTATATAAAACAAGTTATTGAGAGAGCTCTATTAGAGAGAGACATGTGGCTTTCATTTGAAAAATTGCTCCACTTTTGTGAAAGGTTTTAAGTTGAGAGTCTTGACAATCTTAATCTTGACTGCAATGTATTTTATCATAAACTTGCAATATATAAAAATAAAGTTAACTTTAACTGTATTTTTTAATAATAATAATCAGCTTAAATGGTCATGATAAAGACCCTGGCTGCAGCAAAACCACAGAAGACAGAAACACTTTCACTCTGAATTGCTATGATTCCATTAATCTTGTCTGATTATTAGAATATCTTCACTGGCAGTTTCTTGCTGATGTAAGGTGAAATAGTATTTGGTGCAGGAAAGACCAAGGTATATATATGTATAGACCATATATAAGTATATATATAAAAGTATACATATGCATATGCATATATACATATATATATAAACCATATATGGTCTATATGCTGGCAGACTGTGTATGAAGCATTTCTACTGCCTACCAAAGTTTTGAGGTTCATAAGTCCAGATAATAATCATAAGAGCATAGTAGTTAAATATGTTTGACTCCATAACACATATGTTTTCAGTAATATTTAGTGTTCTGCTCAGTTTGTTGAATGTGCACATTGTTTTGTGTTTTTCCAATCCATTATTTTTTCTGATGGGCTTTCTTATTCTCTCATAGTCCTGTTGGCAGTAGTAGATATGGCTCCTCTTGCAATGTCAGCCAGGAAAGCTCTCACCTAAGTGAGCTGGAACATTCCCATGAAAGTGCCCATGGCTCTGAGCAAGATGATGATCACCAGGAAAGGCAGTCGAATCATTCCTACCACAGTTCGGGCAGCTACCAGAAGGATGGTCAGGCTTGGCTCAGGGAGCAAGAGGAGCCTCATGGCAAAGGAGAGGAGGAGAAGCTCTGCAAGGCAGAGGAAAAGCAGGCAGACCATCCTGCAGCTAAGTTACCTCTGGAACTTGAGAAGCCCAAGGATGTTGATGCAGAAGCCCAAATGAGGTAGGTGAATTTCAATTAGTTATTTTCAATTAGTTCAAAGAGGGTTCTTCTAATTTGCTATTTCCTGGGGCGAATTGTGCACATTGTTCTTGCAGCCTTCTCTGACAACCAAGTTGATGTTGCTGACCTGTGAAACATCTATTGTGCAGGAACATTTATTTATGTGACATTGGCTAGGTTAAGCTATGTTTGCAGTGTATGTGAAGAGGAACACCAGCTAGTGCCTTGAAGCTCATTTGCTGTATTTCCTGTTTCTGGTTTGATGAATGTACCCTGGCCCAAAAATAGCTGCTTCCATTGCTCACGTGGGATCAGGTTTATGCAACCAAGAAATCCATGTTGTCATGGTTAGAGCTTCACTAGTTCAGTTCTTCTGTAGTAGACTACCACCATTAGTGTTTATGTAGTTGTAGGTTGTAGAATTACAGTATGAATAGACATGTTGATCTGACTCACTGTTGTAGCTTTTTTTGTCCTTGTACAGTATTGAAAACAGACTTCAAAAGTATTTTGGCTAAGTTTGGGGGAGTAGTGTACTGGGTTTTGTACAGGTTTTAGAGGAATTTCAAATTCCACTGCTTAAATTTGGGAGTGACATTTTTCCTTGAGGTAATCAAGTCATTGCAGACCCTAGTGTGGATAAGGTTATACTTTAATAAGTATGAGGGATTGCTTTTATCTGGTTCAGTTAGATCCATGGAAAGATGTCTGCCTGTCTCTGCCCTTTGGAGGGTACAGCTGGTGTCACTGTGCTTGTATGGTAGAATTAACCACAAGAGTTCATGTGTAGGCAAGCCTTACACTAAAGATGAAAAAAGGAAAACAAGACTAGAGAAAGTGTTAAACTGTTTTTAAACTCTGACTCACTTTCCTCTTCTCCTTACAGAGCAGCAGGAGTCTTGTCCCAGAATGGCTGGCCTATATTTGTTCACAGGGAAGGTTATTCACATAGGCTGTTTCAAGCTAATTTAAGCATCTAACTTGGATGCTCCTACATCACTGGCGCCCTTTCTCTCCACTCTCTGGCAATGCTCTCCTGTCTCCATGGAGTATGCATGGAACTGAGCTCTGAACATTGGTCCTTAGAGTTGCACCTGAGCTAGATGTGTGGCATGGATATGTGATGCTTTCAGCTATGGGGTTGTTTAGTATTGTCAACAGTGTGGAGTGGGTGCTTTGCAGGCAGGAAAAGATGTTTGTTTTGGCGATTTACACCTCAGCAACATACAAAAGCAGGAATGCAACCAAAAGCCCAAGGTACCATGAGGTTAGGGAGTGCAACATGTGCTGTGGGGAGCTGAAGTGGAGCTTGCTGACAGATGCACATTCCCTCTTGAAAAGCTGTGGGAAAGGGTGGAGTGACAAAGGTTCAGTGAACAAGCCGAAAACAAGGCTGAGCCCTATTGCTAGTGTTTCCACTGAAGAGGGGCTGTAAATTTGTAGCAGTAGGGGTGAGTAGGAAAGGGCAGTGGTTAGAAGGAACTTGCAACAGGCACCATCTGCCTCTTTGTGTGTGTAATTATGATACCAGTGTGTTGCACTGGCTTGGTCATGTGCCTTGGGCAGCTTTCCTTATGTTCTCTCAGACATCATCTTGCTCCTGGGTCTGGATTGTATACAGCTTATATCTTTCAGCTCATCAATTTCCAAGACAATTCCTGTATATAAGGAAACCTTTAGCCTCTCACTTCCCAGAGCATGTGCAGGGGTGTGTTGACTGGAGCCTGTTGGTTCCTTCAACTTCCAGAGCTGAAGCTGTGATTGCACCATGTAGTTGAGTCTTTAATGCTACAGGTGAGTGTTTTTCATATAGTGATTTTCTGTTTCTTGCTTTTAAGCTACCATGGTGACAACGAGCCACCACCATTTCCTCCAGCAAGAGCCCACTGGATTAGAGCAATTAGCAAAGTTCGACTGCAGCTTCAAGAGGTAGGATGGAGTATTGCTTTGCTTGTTCCTGAGCTACTGCGATTTCATTTCTTCTTCATTGTAAGATACCTCTTACAGTGTTGATGTTTTGCAGTCAAAAATTTAATGAAATGTATGGAACTGCAGCATGTTCTGATGATCTTAGAGCTGTCTAATTCAACCAAACATATTTAACATCGTCGTATGGAACTAGAGATGAAAATCAGAAAATATGCAGAAGCAGAGAAATTAGCTCTGGATCTGTAAATAATAATTTGAAATGATAATGTCTGGGGCTAAATGGTTTGTATCAAACTGCTTGAAATGAAGACTTTTTCTCAAGGCAGCTTGAGGATAGCTTTTTAGCTTAGTAGGAGTAATCTGTATTATTTTTCATGTGAAAATGTTCCTTGGGAAACTTTACATCAAATATTTTTATATATACTAATTGAAAGTGGGTGTATAATAAGTCTTGGTATTTCCATCTCGTGGAACTAAGATTTAAAAATAAATAGTCTTGATTTGGGAAGTCAAAAGGAAAAGGTTGTGACATTTTCTATAACAGAATAAACACTCTTGTTTTAGAAAACATTGCTTACGAACCAAAAAGTTGGGTTTTTTAAAAAAAAGTCTTATGCTTTCATCCATCTCTATGCCCACAGAAAGATAACATATGGTGCTCATGTTCTGTAGATGATACACTTTTGCCTATTACCCTAAGTGCAGAGTTAATATATTTCATCTAGAAATTCTACTTTCTTCTAGAGATGCCTTATTTTGTTTTTATAAGAAATTATTTTACAGTATCTGTCACTATCAGGACTTTTCTTTCTCTTCTGGATTTGTTGCAAATTTTCAAGAAAGCAGTTGTTGTTGTTGTTTTGCGTCTGGGGAGGCAAAATAGTTTTTCCTTAGGCTTATCTGGATTGTAAATGCTTTTCCATTTAACAATTACTTCACTTCTTAGCAGAAAGGATTTGGATCACAACTGTCAGAATGACATGCAAAGTGAAATTTAAGCACCATTAGTATATTAAGAAGAAGGATTTTGCTGTGATTTTGCAGACTATGCAAGCAAAACAATTTAGTTCTGTACCTTATGGAAAACAGGTGCACAGCCATACTAGAAGGAACAAGAGGTTCAACAACACCTCTCCCTGGATGTCTCTTTTTCTGAGAGAGTAGAAGGTCCTTGAGGTGGTTCAGAACCATTTTGTGATTCTGCTGAATTGGAAAGAAGACATGCTTTAGGATGACTGTTACTGAAACAGTAGTTTAGTTATGATAGCAAAATGTCGTTATTTGCTTTGCCTTGACCACCACTGAAAGCTATTCATCCAGAATTCCCTTAGAACAAAAAATGTGGGAAATGGAGTTTTCCAGGAGCTGCTCCAGGGCTTAGCTGCCTTTACTGTCTAAAGACTTTTCCTAACTTCTGCTCTAGGTCTCTCCTGTGCCATTTCTCATGATTAGGACAAGGAATTCTGGAATAGTAGAGGGCTGCTGCAAAACCAAGACAAAACCACACTCACTCTGCTCATGTTCACTAGATGACCCTTTTTCTTTAGCCTTTTCTTGCCAGGATCTTTAGGCACTCTTTTAATCAGCCTGTCTTTTTTTTCTTCTCCCTCTTACTCCTTTCTTTGGTTTTCCTGAAACACAGTGTCCAAAACTGAATGTGTAAACCCAGCTGAGAGCCTGTTCAGGTGCACTACAGAGCAACAAAGACTTTGCTCTCCTGTCTGTGATCCTGATACCCCAGGATATCAGCTGTCCTACTATGATGGTGACAAAAAAAGCATGCTATCACTGATGCATAGTTACCCTTTTATGCTTTCCAAAGCTGAGGTTCCTTCTGAAAAAGGGCTTTGTCAGTTGTTCCCTAGCCTGTATTTACGTTGGATTACAGCTGAATATGGCTATGCATTTCTTCTTAATAGAACTGGTTTTTTTTTCATTTCTTAAGCACTTTGCTGTCTATCTCTTCCTCTTCTTTTACGTGAACAAATCATTCAAGTTGTATGAGGCAAAACTGTGTGGTACTCAAGCTGCCAGGCTGTGTACTACCAGAGTTGCCTGAGGGACCTTGCTTGATACATTCTTTGAGCTTGGCAGCCATGAGTATAATTTTTTTTCCCAGTGTGTTTGCATCTCTTTTAACAGCTTCATCCAGATCTCAGGATACAAAACTTCTATTCTTTCTCTACCTCTTAGACTAATTTACCTTGTCATAGAAGGAAGTTAAGTGCATTTGACACAGTTCTACTCTTGATGAAACTCTGCTCACAGTTATTTCTCTCCTTTTTGTGTTCTAGAATATAAATAATTTGATTATTTGTTCTCCAGGAAATTGGTGTGTCTGTGTATGTCAAGTTGCTGCTTTCAGAATTATCCAAATTCTCCTCTTACTATTTTTAATCACTACTTTATTTTTTTTTACAAGTGTAAATACGTGCTTTGCCTGTTTGAAATCTTTGAGTTCTTAGTGCTTACTGATTGTCAGTGTTGCAACCTAGAACCTGGGGATGAAGATTTATCAGGGCCAGCTGACTCAACAAGCAGATAAGGCAGTTATTTCTTTCAGTTTGTTTTCCTTTACTGCAGCCTGTTTATTATAACTTTCTAAACTTCTTTCCTTTAAAAAACCCCAACAAACCAGTACTAATTTTGTCAGCTACCTGACTGCACTTGCCTCTCTCAGTGAAGACCTGAAGCAATTAAGGCTTCAAATGGTCCAGCCTTCGTAATGCCACCTGATGATAGCTTTTTCTTCCTGTGAGTTCCATCCATCCTTTATTTGTCATATTGTGTGCTCACTGCTAAGTGTTTAATTTTGTGCTTTAGCCTTTTGATTTCTTTCCTGTGCAATCTTTCTTGTCCTTAAAAACTTCCTTAAGAAGAGAGTTCAAGCCCTCCTAGGAGAGGAACAGGTTTCTCAATAAGTCCTTTCCCTCCTCTTCACTGGGACAGCTTGTGATTTCTGTCTGTTAATGCTGTTTCTTTATTTGTTAACAGCTTCCTGAACTCCCTGGTCCTTAAAGCCTTTTTCTCATGAGCTCAGTAACACAAATACAGGCTTACAGATAAGGATCAGGATTGCTTCGATGATGATAGTTTAACCAGGAAACTCTGTTGGTATCTGTTGGTAAAAGATTACATTTGTCTGGTCACCCTATTAACATCTTTCCATTTTCTGTCATTACTTAGAAGCTTTCAAGAGGACTATCCTTTTTTGTTCCTGCGTGTTAGAACAGGTAGTTATGTCCTTAATGTTCAAAGTGATGCCTCCAGAACATTTCTGTGTTCCTCTTACTCAATGTGCCATATCATTTCATGACTACACATGGAGCTCCAGCTCACAGATCTGAATGGCTGCGTTCTTCTCACATAGACTACTGAAGTGGCTCTTATGACTTTTAATCGTTAATGGTCTGGCTGAAATTTGAAAGAAAACAAAAAAAAAAAGAAGACACACCAAGAAGTTTCCATATGTGATGTGATTATAAATCCCCTGAGCAATTCAGCCTCCTACCTGGAAAGAGATTAATATTCATGTGAATAATGTACATGCATCCTACATCCTGACCATGAGTCAGAGAAATGTAGTATTTTAATTAAGACTTGACAGTTATAAAATGGCAGAGAAATTTGTAACTGTGCATGTTAAAAAAGCTTTGTTGTAGCCTGCATGTTTTGTTCCTCACTTCTGCTGTTTTTCTTGTTCTCTTTCTCTGTGAAGAGGAAACTTAATTATGCCAGAATCAACTAGGGTTTTCAGCCCCGCAAGGGATGACTCAATACTCCTCACCTTCACACTAAGAACTTTGTCTACAAAGAGGGATTAATTGATAGCTCGTCTGCTGCAGTCCCTCAGGGGGAGCTTCTTTTCCAGGAGAAGAACAAACACGTAACTATTGCATCTTCAACTTACAGCCCTCTGTAGCTGAAATAGCCTCCAGCTAGGGACATGGCTGCGTGACTTTTAAAATTATACAAATTTGAATCTGACTTTTGTATAACAGAAGAATTGGCAGACTGGAGAAGAACGAAAATTCAGTCAAACCATCAAATTGCTTCTCTTACCAATTCTTTCAAGTATATTTAAATATTAGAAGAGGGTGTGGGGTCTTGGATTTTCTCCACTTATACTGAATTCGTTTACAGGGGAAAAGATCTTATGCATAATTTTTCTCTTTTATGTCAGCAGATTAAATACATCAATTGACTTGTATTCATTTCTAAACCAAAGTAATTGGAGCATTTTTCTTCATTTTTTTAATAAATACCATTTTATACCATTTTTGATATAATAGTTGTCTTTCCCTGTTAAATGTCAATAATCTATTCTTTTTGATTGATACATAACTAGATCACGTTCTGAGATGGCAGATGTAGTTTGTGACTGTTTTTCTGGAATATGATGATCACCTGCAGTCAGGGGAACTCAATGGCTGTTCTTCTTTGCTCTTATAGGTACCCAGTCATGTCCTCAGTCTGATTTTCCCATACCCCATAGCTTCACATCGGCACTTCTGATCAAGCACCTGCAAGTATTTAAGAACCATCAGGGTCTCACTTTTAAAAGCCTGGGTTCAGAGAGGGTGATTGTATTGGTGATTTTGGAGTGTGAAGCCCTGTTTCGATCTCGACAAAGCAAGTTGTTGGTGCAAAGCACCCCTGTTCCCTTCTTAAGTAGCAGTGGGGTGACCTGAAGAGTCCTTTCTGGACTTCCACTACTAGTGAAAAGACCAGCAGGGTACTAGCTGGTGCCAGGTTTGATTGCAAGCTTGACTGTAAGTTATCTGCCTGTCCCCATGTGAATGAGCTCAGCGTGTGAATCCGGGCCCTCTGCTCTGTACTGTTGCATGTACTACCACGTACTGTTCACCATCCCAGATGGCTAGTGGAGGACAGGCTGCTTTAAGCCAGTCACCAAAAGACTAGAAACTGTCCCTTTTCACCTCTCATGGACTTTGCAGTCCATGCAATAGTTTACTTTCGGCATTTTGTTTCCCTTAAGCTTTGTTGCCTAGGTGTTTTTTATCAGTCCCGTGAAGATGAGTAAGCTCTGCATTTTCAAAGCCTCCCACACAGTGGCAAAGAAGCAAACTGAAGCACTGTGACTCTAACATTAGAGTTACTAGAAACTTCTCTCCATACAGAAAAACCTCCATCTCCAGTTAAATGTCTTCATTCTTATCTACCTGATGATGTACGAAGGTTATCTTTAACCTCCACCAAAATACCAGCATTGCTGGGCAAATGTGCTAGGGATCAGCGGTGGGGGGGACCTGTAGCATACCCTTGTGGGCATGAATTCTCTGTTCCTACACTTGAGCAGACATCATGTTGGTAAGGCACGATCCGAGGGTCACTGCCAGCTGCACTGCACTGTCTGGTGTTAGGTGGCTGTGCTCACAATAGCAGCCAAATGTTTTCTGTATACCTTACCTATCAAGTGCATGTGCAGCTTTCAGATCTCTTAGGGATTGCATGACAATAATTATTTAGAAAGCATTTCAGTACAAAAGTAGAGGGGACTGTCTCACGGTGCCATGGTCTTGGTTCTCTGTGTTGACCTGAGTTTGCAGCGTGGCAAGTCTTGTGAGACTCCCCAGAGCGTTCTGTGGCTTTCCCAAGGCAGCTTTTTGTGTTGAGTGATTCTCTGGTGCTTGAACAACCTGTGCCTGTTGTTGCCTCTCTGTGAGGGAAGGTTCAGCTGACATGCTCTACTCAGAGAAGGACAAATTGCTCTCTTCTCCAAGTGTCTTAAATAAGATACCTGCGTATTCTCATCTGTTGGGAATAAAATGCATCTTTATTCATCTTTTCTGAGATTCCTTGAGACCTACGTTAACCTGCTTTACAATGAGTGTTAACAGTTATGTTACAACAGAGATAATTATTTGTATGGACACACAAGAAAATAGTGTTGTGCCTTCATTAGCTGCTGTTGTAATTTTTGAGTAGCTTTTTGATAACCTTATCTCCAGTGGAAAAAATCAACAGGCTTTCCCTTTTCAGAGTAGTTAAAAATTAAGAGAAAGGCTCTCTTGTGGAGCAGTGTGCTGGTGAGAAATGCTTTTTATAATGATCACAGCAGGTAGGAGCCTGTTCAGTTGCTTATAGGATTTTCTGCAACCTTCTCTGGACATACCAGTATGCTGACTCTCAACTTCAGTTCATCTCTGATAAAAACCAGTTTTGGTGTTGATGATTTGTATTCCCAGACACACAGGACATCTCTCCCCTCCAGTGACAACAAAGTTCCTTCCTATCTTCCTGTTACTGGTTAGAAAAACCCCAAACTCAAGGGAGTTTTTGTTCTCTGTTTGGTATCATAAACTCTACACATCTGTAAGTCAAAATTCTTTTGAAGCCTTTGAGTGGGAATCCAAGTGTAATTTAATTTTCTTCAAAAGTTTATTCCATTGATTTCCTTAAAAAGAAAGGGAACATGTTTGTGCAACATCTGGGGTATAGTTTATGAACACAGAGTGTTCCACCATCAGATGCATCTCTGTATTTTGTGCTAGTACTGCATGTTATGTTCGAGTAATCCAGTTTGGCTGAGCTCTGCTTCTCTTCTCTGACCTGTAAGGTCATAATGCTAGTACTGGGGTGGTTGTGAATAGACTGCCATTATACCTATTAGCTTTTTTAAGCTAGATATGTTTAGAATAATGGAGGAATAAGACTCTTGTTCTTGATCTAAACTGAGCAATACTGAGATTTTAGCCTGCGTTTCTCACAATTTAGAAAAGTGCATTGACTGCTAAGCTGTAACACTCCTCCACAGAATGCTTCTTCCTTGCACTCCCTCACCTGTTTGGGCATCTTAGACCAGAAAAGTGTTCTCATTCAAAATCATCGTCCTGTAAAGCAGATTTTGAATCTGACAAGTTGGTGTTTTCTGAAGGAAAAGGAATTTTAGTCACCTTCCTTCTTCTCCATGGAAGTGTAACTGCTGGCCAGACAGCAAGATGTAGTTGGCAGCAGTGGGTTGGTGATGTGAATAAATGACCCGCATCTTGTACAATTCTTAGATTTCTTATTAGACTATGTACCTTTTTTTTCTCTACCAACATTTTTCTTAGGCAATCTGGTCACAGCAATTTCTGTGGTGGCTTCCTCCAGAAGCGACTTGAGTGTTGGAGGCTGAAAGAACAGTCTTTGTGCGCATAGTTCATCCCTTTTAACCAGGATGAACTGCAGTAGGCTCTTCTCCCTTGTGTGATGCTGCCCAGCACGCATTCACATTTGTACTAAGACTCTAACAAAGACCTTCTTGATCAGGTGGTTGTCTTTTCTCAGGACTTGATGCAGTAGTGACTCTTTCAGTAAAAATGGAACCCAGATATGTTTGAAGAGTGGACCAAGTCCTCTAATCAGTGTATATCAGACGCTGTAGAAGAACACTAAAGATGATGGAGCTGAGACAACTGTTGCCACCTCATGCAAAACTCCCTTCTTTGCACCTTGCTTTGGGGGTATAATGGCAGATAGAATTACAACAGTGTGGTCTGATGGAAGAGGTTGTATCGTATTTGGAATGGGGCACAGAAATCTGTGGTGTCCTGAACTCCTTGACATGACGCTCGTGCATGGTGCTCGTCGGTAAAAATTGAGAGAATTTCATTTGGCAGTGGAGTAAGTCAGTTGCCTCTGCTCAGAATAGGGGTGCAATGGGAGAGGTGGGTGGGGGGACTCCTACCTGCCACATACGCAGCCCTTAAAAATAGTGTTGGCTGTTGGGAGAGCCAGACTTCACACTCTTATTTTTAAGGATCTGTGTGGGAGGAGGGGATATTTCCCAGTGCTGCGTATTACTGAAGCAATCTGTACAAGAAATGCTGCACCAGAGAGATAGCAGTGGGCTTCAGCTTACAAAGCACAAGCGTTGGGGAAAAGATGAGCTAACCAGCTCTGACTGAGAGCATCATAAATGAAGCATTAACTATTCATGCAAAGTTAGCAAATGCTCTGAAAAACAACAAAACTTCATAGAAAAAGGCAGTAAAAGGGTGTTAGTACATGACAATTTTTTCTTCCAGTGTTGCTTTTCTTGTTTGTTGTTTTCCAAGCTGCATGGTTATACAACTTGTTTAGATGTAGGGCAGGGTTGCCTTTCATGATTCTGAGCTAATTTTTGGAGTCATGTAAAGGTGATTGTAACTGGAATCTTCTAGTACTGTGCATCCAGAACTAAGATGTTTCATTTTTTCCTCCCCATTGTAAAAGTGGCACTTATAAGTCAAAAAGCTGTTAATAATACTTAATATAATGCTTGAAGACAGCAGTACTCCAGTTCTGGATGGTGCTATGTAGTATGCAAAACAGAATGATAGAATCATAAGATGGCTTAGATTGGAAGATATCTTAAAGATCATCTCATTCCAACCCCCTTGCTGTGGGAAGAGACACCTTTCACTAGACCCTTTTGCTCAAAGCCCCATCTAATCTGGCCTTGAACACTTCAGGGGTGGGGCATCCACAGTTTCTATAGGTAACCTGTTCCAGTACCTCACCACCCTCACAGTAAAGAAATTCTTCCTAATATCTAACCTAAACCTACTCTCTTCAGTTTAAAACCACTACTCCTTGTCCTGTCACTACATACCCCTGTAGAAAGTCTCTCTCCATCTTCCTTGTAGCCTCCCTTCAGGTACTGAAACCTTGTAGGCTCCCTTCAGGTACTTAACCTAAGCCTAAACCTTCTCTTCTCCAGGCTGAACAATCCCGATTTTCTCAGCCTTTCCTTGTAGGACAGGTACTCCAGCCCTCTGATCATCTTGGTGGCCCTCCCCAGACTATTCCAACAGGTCCTTGTCCTTCTGGTGCTGGGGACCCCAGAGCTGGATGCAGTGCTCCAAGTGGGTCTCACCAGAACAGAGCAGAGGGGCAGAATCCCCTCCCTCACCTGCTGCCCGCCCTGCTTTGGATGCAGCCCAGGACAGGATTGGTTTCTGGGCTGTGAGTGCACATGGCTGGGTCATGTCCAGCCTCTCACCCACCAGCACCCCAAGTCCTTCCCAGCAGGGCTGCTCTTGATCTGTTCATCCCCCAGCCTGTGTTGGTACCAGGGGTTGCCCTGACCCAAGTGCAGCACCTTGCACTTGGTCTTATGAAATTCCCATGGACCCACTCCTTGAGCTTGTCCAGGTCCCTCTGAGTGCCTGTCCTTCAGGTGTGTCAGCCAGAAACAGAGTAGCATATTTATTTTCTGCATAGAATTCAAGCCACTTGAAGGTCTTGTGATGCAGCAAATAAATGCTACCTACTAGGACTAGTTCTTGACAGGTGATTACAAGAATTTTCTTTGTATCCAGACTCATTTCTTGGCATTCAAATGGTATTTTTTAAGCCATATTGTGGACACACACATGCTGCATGCTGTCTGCTCATATTTAGAGTCTGGACAGTTTTGTGACATTGTGAAGGACTGATCAGATGAGCCAGATCTGGATCATACTGTGGGTTCATTTCCGTTGCTTTGATGGTTAATCACTGGCACTTTCGAAAGGGCTTTTTAGTGGTTCCACATTCGTTTAATTTGAAACCTGTAAGTGGTAAGATGGGACCAGTTCTTCTCTCCTTGGCTTTTGAATCTGTAAGAGAAGGCCTGCAGCCTTTCCTGGCAGCTTGTGAGCTGGTTTTGTAACATACATCCTCTGCTGAAAGGCGCTTGGGAACATCAGGGCATCGATATCTGTTCTGCGGGAAGAATTTCCTGAGCACTTTGACAGCTTTATCCTTTATGTGCTGTAAAACCAAAGATAATTTAGGCATAAAGCTGGGGTAAAATCCCAAATGTAGCTTGAGATTTTCATCTGTTACTGAAGCATGCAGGTACCAGATGCTGGAAGGGCTAAGATAAACCCGAGTGCTAATTTACTGGGGTGCTCTAGGCAGTGAGTCTCTTTCTGTACAGGGTGGCTCTTGCTGTACAGGGTGGCTTGTGCCTTCAGGCTTGCAGGTACCCAGGTGAGCAGTGGCGTTACTCTCTGGCCTAAGGGAGTATCCTGTTCAAAACAGGAGGATCCTGTTTAAGCTACACTTATGCATTGGATCAGAGAGAGAGAAGGAAGGGCTGTTCTGAGCTCATTCAGTCTGCCCTCACTAGTGGGGCTGTAGAAATAGTTATGAAAGAAAGAATTACTGCCTGGCAAATGAGAAATTAGTAAAATTATTAATTGCACGGTGCTTTATACTGTGTGCTACACTGTGGCAGACCAGGTGGGCAGTAGTAGGTCTCTTCTGCCTTTGTGTCCATAATACTTCTAATATGACATGCAGGAAAACAGCAAAGGATTTGTAGAAGATGGGAACTATTGCAAACATCAGAGAATAGAAGTGGCAGAGGGAATACCAGGGCAGTCCTGGGAGGGAAGGTGCTGAGGATGTGTGAGATGAGACCAAACAAGTGTGGCTCAGCTTGGTAGGTTGGAAGCTAAGAGCAGATGTTGCTGCCGTGTACGAATAGAGCATGGGAGTAAATATTGGCAAGTTTACAGCTATTTAAGCGAAAGGTTAATGCTAGCACAAGAACAGAAGGGTATAAGCCGGTTATGAGCAAACCCAGGCTAGAAATCAGAAAGCGATTTTTCTAATTGTTAGTGAACAGCTTCCAAATTGGTTTCTTTGCCCTTTCTGTTTCTAATTAATCTAAAATTGGGTCTGTTTATGAATGCTATTGTATGACAGTCGCCTGTGGGAGCAAAGAATGGAACTTCATCATCCAGGAAGCCTCTAAGTAGGCTGTCAGAAATGTCTGTGGAACCACAGCCTCCGTCATTGATTTTTTGTAGCGTGGCCTTCCTGTGTTCACTCTGCCCACCTGCCTGCCTTTGCTGTCCAGCTGTGCCACACTGCAGGACTGTGTGGCTTTTGGAGCACAACCAGAGGTGTGGAGGAGAGGTGTTTCCTGCTTAGAAGCTGTCACTGAAGTAAAACTTGTGAAAATCATATTGCAGCCTCCCTTGGATGGTGACTTTTCTGTGCAGTTGTGCAGTTAATATTAAGGATACCAGACTGTGTGAGGAGTTTCTTGAAGAATGGTTGTTCTTAGTGACTCATGCCTGGTAATGAACCTGTCATAGATATAATTTTGGGTTTTGACAAAAGTTTGAGTGGTAACAGTTTCAGAAAATACCATGTGCTTTGTAAACAGGTTTGTTCTTAAATTTTAGAAATGCTCCATGGGCTTTCAGTTGCTTATTTAGACAGTAATTTGCAATTGAACTCATATTCATTAAAAATTTTTTTAAAAGCTAACATTTGAAAATTATTTTATAGGAGAGCTTGAAAAGCAACAGAGACTAAATCAGGGATAAGTACTAAAAAGGAGATAATAGACCTGTCCAGCTAGAAGGGAATTTATATAAATCAGTTCAAGACTCAATTTACTTAGCCTCACTTTAGTTAATACTTTAGGTTGTTGCATATGAGAATATTTGAAATACAAATAGATTGCTTTATGTAAAAGATCAATTTATTTTAACCATGTCTCCATCTGTGTTTTATTTTTGTTAATGAGTCATTATTCACCTTATATTTTGAGATAGCACGCAGATTTTTTAGAAACTGTTATTGAGAAGCTGAGAGTGCTAAATTTTAATGGAATTATTTACATTTTTTTATTTTTATTCATTGTATTATGACAGTGCAGCAGATTGATATGCATGCAAGTGTTTTTGTGGTATCTCATATAACGGGTACTTGAAGGATCCAGTTTTGTCTACACAAATACCTATAGATTGGCTGGTGTATTCACTCTGAATTTTATTATACCTAATTTAAGGAACCTAATTTAAAGCAAGTACAACTCTCTTTCATATTTTTTGACATGGATACATGTTACTCATCCTAATTATGTCGCTCTGTTTTTAGCTCACAGTAGTAATAGCTATTTAATATACAACTGTTTACAGCTGGTAGAATCATTCCTTTTTCATCCTGCCTTTACATCCTCTTCTCTCCAGTTTCTGTGAAGGTGGAGTGACTTCTGTGACCTGAGAGCAGCAAACAGAGGCAGCAGCCACTGGAGTGATCCCCCTGCCATCCCTGCTCAGTATTTTGGAGTGTGTTTTGGTCTGATTCTGCTTGCCCCTCCCATCACAGACTTTTGCTGAAGGGGTTAATTGGCCTCTCAGTGACTTAACTTAGGTTGGCTACATTATCAAAGCCTGGTTTGTAATGCAGTTTTCATCCCCTTGCAGGGGCTTTCTAAATCCAATAATTTTTCATTTTTTGCATTAAATTTCTTCCTCTGTCCCTCCCAATCAGAGGAGCAGACAGACTGAATTTCTAGACCCAGTTAATTCAGGCCCAGTGTAGAACCTGTCAAGTGCCTTTACTGGATGTGTGAAAGCTGTGTCTGGACTTATTAATCTGGGTGTGATTGCTGGAGCTGGCTTTGTCAGAGCTATGATGTGGCAGTGCCCATTGTTCAGTGCCAGTGCTAACAGTGTCCTCAAAGACTGACAGGGGGCTTCTACATGGTTCATAACAAGTAATTATGTGGCATTTTGGTTCATTAATCAACTGCTGCCTTCTGAAGGGAATAGAAATACACAAAATTATTCCCACCTAAGAGACAGGCGTATTATTTAAGCCTGGAGACATAAAGATGAAGGCAGGATAGTAAAAAATATTTTCTCCCAGCTGGTGCATCTGTAGCAATGAGGAGGACACCATCTGTCAACAGAGGTAGCTGGGCACTGCTCTGCAAGATTATTAGTTGTTACTCCCCTGCCATGTTGTTATATGAGGCTGGACAAGCCATCCTGGCTTTTGAAAAGGGTTTTTACAATTCCTCTTCCTCTGATCCACGAATTGATTTCTGGTTATTTGATTTAAGATTCTGGAAGTGAGTCACCAATGAGTGAAGCAGCAGGGAACCAGACTTCCTAGTCTTTGATATGCTCCCAACTTAAGTATTCTGAGAAGTCGGGTTTGTTGTCTTGAGATAAGTGTCCAGAGAAGAAGCTCTTGACCTGATGCTTCCCTTATTCTTCCATTGTAACAGGGAGTTTTTAACTTCACAGATGTGCTATCTAAACACCAATAATGTTTGAATTACTTCAGTAGTATGACAGGGAATGCTCCTTGCCTCACTGCATGCAATGGTGATGTAATTGCGTGTAATGGGAGGCCTGGCTCTGATGCAATAAATAAAGCATGTGATCGTGCTCTGAGTGACATGAAGGAAACAATATTAAATAGTTTTTTGGGTGGTGAGCAGTAGGACACCCTCCTTCCTAGCTGAGAGAGGGGTTTACCTCCAGCCAGAGAAAGAGGTGTCCTAAAGTTCATACAGACTGCTAACAGGTAGGATCAAGGCACTTAATTCCTTCAGCCAAATCCCCATGTGTTGGACCGACCTTGTAGAATGCACAGAGAGTTCTGTGAGAGACCATTTCTGTGTTCTCATTGTGAAGCTCATGCGGGAAAATGTGCTCTGCAGTGTTTGAACTAAGCTATTGTGTTGTGGGAAGCTGGGTTGTCATGCAGACTGTCCGTGGGGAGTAATGTACCATCCTGCCCCTTAGCCAGGTATATGTGTTACCATGCAGTTTTCTACCTGAGACAGGTAGCAGAATGATAAAGATAAGCAGCAATAAAACTGAGACTTGAAGAGATTAACTAGACCATCTATCTTCCTCAAAAAGCATCCCTTAAAAATGTGTATGCTTCCACTTGTTAAAACCTTCTGTGACAGAGTTTTTTTAGCTTCCCTAGATAATCCACGCTCACTTCTGATTAAAAGCTTTTTCAGCTGTCTAGCCTAGGTTTCCCCTGCTGTAGGTTAAGTCTGTTATTCCTTTATCTGTATTTACAATAGAAATGCTGAACAGTTTACTTCCCTTGTGCTTGCTTCAACTAATTCACATTTGAAAGCTGTTATGTCTACCTGAGATCTACATTTCGTATCGTCTGCAACTTTTCCTTCCCAGGTTTCTTGATGAAAAAAGCAATTACAGCTCCAACTGAGAGTATAATTACAGGTTTTTCCACCCCCGGCACATGTCTGTGCCCAGATGCCTTTGCATTTTAGAAACGCTGATTATTTAATTAGATGTGCAATTAACGCATTGATTGTAATTTTCCAATTTCATGAAATATCAAGTCCTTACGTTTTGGATGGAGTTAGGAAGGAAGGAGAGACATGTAATTTGAAGGAGGAGGCAGCAGAGGGAGAGTTTTCTCTGCTATAAATGCTGCCTGTTGACCTAAGGTATTTAAACTGACTCTAGACTACAAGCCAGTATAATAGTTGTTTCTGGAATAGGGACAGCCAGCGGTTAAAATTTTCAAGTTGTCTGAGTGGCAGAAGGCAGCATCGTTTTTCTAAGAGTCCATCTTCGACTTATATGTTTTGACTGAAAATGGAGAATGACAATTCAGCTAGATAAGGGCTTCTGTGCATTCAGAGGGGCAGCCAAAACCCAGGGCAAAAGCTCTGGGGATATTTTGCTGTTTTCCTTAAGCACATTAAGGAAGGCTTTGTGTCTGTTGTTGCTGCGGCACAAGGGGACAACATGCTACCCCACAGGCTGTCACCTGAGGCAGCTCTGCTTTTAAAGTTTCATCACCCTGACTTTGAAGGCTGGTGTGGGCTGTGACGAGTGGAGTTGGCATTGTCTTGGAGTGGCTTCTGGAAGGAGTGTGGTGTCTGGGAGCCAAGGCTTGTTTCTGCCCCGAAGAGGCTGGAACCTACTGAGTGAGGAATAAAATAACCTCTTCTGTGAAGTGCTGGGTTGCAGAGCTAACAACATCTGGTTTTTGGTACCCTGAAGCCAAGAGTGCAAACATCCACATGGAGACAAGAAAGGGACAGGCAGGTTTAGCCCATGCATTTGAAGGACTGTCTCACATCTCTTAGGAAAGGCATTGCCATTGGAGGATGATAATACAAGCTTTTCTAACTTCATGACCCATGCTCCCTTAAGGATTTTACACCTTAAAAATTCCTGCATCAGACTAGATCTGTTGTAGCCTCTGGAGGAGTTTTTGACTGGTGTGGCAGCAGCACCCTCAGAGGGACAGAGATGGGAGGACTCATTGTAGGCAGCTCTAAGGTCTCTGATAAATCCCTGCCTGATAAAGACTGACCTAAACTATGGAGTGTATAGTTCGTGGCTCTTCAAAAACATTGGTGCTGTGTTAAGTCATTTTTTTCATTAACCTAGCAAAAATCCATTCCTTGAATTTTACTACATTCTTAGCCATGGAAATATCCTTTATTCCCAGGTATGTGAAAGTCTTTCCTTCTGTTAGTTTAGAAATGTTCGTGTCTCAGAGTTCAGTGGTTGTCCTTACAGTGAAATGATGATAACATGTGGAGTGTAAACATCTTTCCTATGAAGCTGAGTCAGCCAGTGGTTTGGTCTCAGCCATGGGCAACAAAGGGACTTAGGTTGCCTGTCTTTGGAAGGTAAGCAGTCCCGGTACCTCTGATCTTTAGCTTTTTTTTTCAATGAGCCAGTGCCATTCTTGTCTTTCTATAAACAAAATAATTCAACTTGCATGAGAGTTAAAAACCCAACTTTTTAAAGGGTAAGAACTTTAGGTAAGATTATCTCCTTCCTTTTCTTCAAGTCTTTCAATGCCAATGTCTGGCCATTATCAGTTTCCAAGGTGCTCAAGGTGCTGTAGGAGGTACCTGTATCTTTATTCCTTTCCGAGCTTATATGTTGCCCTTGTGCCTTGCCTTAGCCTTTCCTAAGGGGAAAAGAAAGAGTCAGTGCTTTGAATGACCCCTTCTTGAAGTTGTTCTTTCTTCTGAAAGCAATGTCTTAAGCATATGTTTCATACGTGTGTTCTGGAGCTACTGTAACAAACAGCAGCATCGTTGACAGGGCAGTTTTAAATTCCTCAGAACAGAAACTCTCCTCTTCCACGCTCGGTCTCAGCAGCCCTGCTTGGGGTTGTGTGATGCACAGCTCCTCAAAGCTGGTATTCATTGAGGACAGCTGTCAAACAGCAGGAGGTCACTGCTTTTTCATTAACACTTCATATTTAGACTGCTGATTGATTTAATCTTCTCGTGGCTTTGAAAAACATAATAAATAGCATGTTTTCACTGCTGAATAAATTGATAAACTTTACACAGTGTATTTGAACTCGTACCGTCTAGTGAAGCACTGAACTCAAGCTGCCTTACTGAAAACTCTGCCTTCAGGGAGATGCAGCAGGCGGTTTCACTTGGGATAGATGGCTTTTTCTTTTCTCAAGTCAAATAAAAATTTTATTTTAGAGAGCTCTAGAGTCAGAGATGTCCAGGACCATTTGTGAGACAAATTAAACCTAAGAGTTAGCTGGACAGAATTTTCCCCTGCAGTACCAGACAAGTTCTCTCCATTGACTTTTTTCTCTACTTTTCCCCCTCTTGTTTCTTTTTCATCTCTCTGTGTAACATTCTTATCGTGGCTAATTTCCTTAGCCACTCAATTCTGTTCTTCCCCCAGAGCCAGGACACTAGAAATGTTCCTGCTTGTCTTCCTGCAGGGAGAAGGGGCATAAGTCTGGGAGAGGGAGGAGCAGGACCTGTGCTCGAAGAGTGCTCATTTTCCTTTCGTTAATCCACTCGTGCTCATGAAGGAATTGCTTACTTTTTACAATTTTATCGGTAATTCACTACTTTACAGGAAGTTGGAATGAAATAGATAATGAGGATTAAAAAAGAAGAAAGGGTAATGTATACCTCTCAGACATCAAAGCATTTGGCCTATATAGCTGAGCCTGGCTTTATCAGTTTTAATAATTCCCTGCTGGCTCAACCTAAAATTAAAATCTGTTGGTGAATTAAATAATTGCAGTAAGAAGTATTTAAATTTTTAAGCGTAAGTTTATTTCTCTTCTAGAAGGCAAATAACTCAGTGCTCTCAGCCTTAAGGTAAAGCATACTCTTTCTCACTGACTTTTTTTAGAGTCATAAGATAGGCAAGTCAGAAATAGGCAAGTCATGCCTATTTTTCACAATTATGAATTATCTTCATTATTTCGGAAAAAAATCTCTGAAGAAACCTGTCTCAATCTCCTGTGCATTGGGTAAGGGGTCCTAAATGTTTGGAAGGTGCCATCTTTCTTGCTTCTGAGGGCACCTGCTCTTTTGTCTTTTTTTTAGCCACATTTTCCTCTCCAGTTCCTTGTGAGCTGTGGTGAGGGCAGTGACATTTTTCCATCATTCCATTGCTCATGACCTGCATTAGCAGTGTCTCCTGTCTCTTTGTCTGTTGAGGCCTGCTCACTTTTTCCGTGTGTTTTTTTGCTCCTGTTCTTGTATGACAGCCATGGGAGTACTGGGATTTCTTGTTGCAGTGCTTGGAAATTTGCACAGGTTTTTTGGGTCTTAGGAACTGTAGCTAGAGCCGCATTATGTTTGGTACTTTGATGTGCTAATGTCTGGCACTGACGGCTGCAGGAATGGGCAAAGACCAAGGAAGGAAGAAATGGGAAGAACAGAGGCAACGATGGCAAGATGATGTTGGTTGCACTTGTTGTAAGATCTTTGGGAAGAGTAAGGCATGCAAAAGCCTGTAAGACTGTCTTAATTTCAGGTGCTGTAGAGAGTTAATGTGAATAATAAAGTATTATCTGATGGATACTTAATATTTTTTTAAGCTATTGCTGTGAAGGAGACCTCTCAGAAGGTCTTTTTCATCTTATTCACAGGCAGGGCTTTGAAGATACTAAATGCTGCACAAATCCCGGATTGCATTTTATTTTCTCTGTTGGGCAGTCTTCATTTTTATATGGATGAATTTGATGCAGAGCTTTGAATCTGAGCTCAAGTGCTATAATTGGTGTGTTTAGTGGAATAATTTCTATTGCAGTGGGACTCGGTGCCCTCAGTTGGGCAGGAGCCCTGTTCTCCAGGTGGGATGGAAATATATATAATGAGAAACTAGGGGTCAGACTCTTAAAATCATTTAAAGCTAAAGCACTTCTCTAAATCTGACCTGTAGTCCCAGCCCCTACAGCAGGAGAAAGAGCAAAAATGAGAGGGTGTTCCAGGGGATGGAGTATATGAGTGACCACAAAGGAACACCAGCCTTACAGGGGGTCTGGAAGGTGGTTTCTGTGCCTGACTGAAAGGGGCAGTCCACGTGGAAAGAACAGAGGTACAGGTCACTAGTAGTGCTGCTGAGACAGTACTGTGAATCATGACATTAGTTTGCCTGTGTGTAAAACTCGCCCTTACCCAAATCAAAGAAATGAGCTGATAGGGACACCAGCCTGGCTGTTGTCAGCTGGCACTACAGCAACATGCTGGGGTGGAGCTGTGGGAGCAGGGGGTAGAAGCTGAGGGGAGAATATCCCCCTGCAGCGAGGACAGGGGTGGGAGCCCAGTGATGATTGTGGAGGAAGTGGTGAATAAAAGTTGATTCTGGTGTAGGTAAGACATTGAAGGGGATATATCGTTCACAGCAAGGCTGGCTCACAAGGAGGTAGGAGGTATTTGAACAGATGGGAGGATAGTGGCATTTCCACAGCTAAGTCATATAGGCCTCTTCAAAATCCCACCCCACACTGTGAAAAGACACTGTTTTGAAAGATGCAGTGAGTTGTCCTTGAGCAGAACCAGCAGTCATACAGTGCCTTTGATGCTAAAGGCAGAGAATCAGTATTCAGGAAGGAGGTGGGTGCTTGTATTGGGTGCATGAAGAGGGGGGACAGAGGATATATGAACATGGATCAGCTGTTCAACAGGAAGATTATCTTAGCAGCAGTGTGTTGGATACCCCCGGAGCAGGCTGTGGTGCTGATGTACAGTGCCTGTAATTCAGTTGCTTCTTGCAGGATGAGTGCCTGCTGCTGCTCACTCCCAGGAGAGAAGTGTCAGTACAACGTGAGTGGATATGATTCTGTGCACAACACTTCTGCAGTCATTCTTTTATGTAACAATGTGACTTTTATTTTTGGGAAACGAGAGATCAACGGGTGTTTCAATCCCCCACACTTGTACCAGAACTAGTCTTCCTTGGAAACTGGATTCATTTCAGCGAGGGCATCGCTGAATCTTGCGGGTTAGTCTGGGGGTGAACAGGAGAGATAAAAATAAACGGGGCAAAGAATCTTCTTGGAGCTGGTTAATTATGTTGAGTCCTGAGCTTTTTTCCCCAACCCCCCCCTCCCCCTTCTCCACAGTCCCGCAGGATGCCAGGAGTCAGGCAGAGCTCTTTTCCAGCAGAGATCAGCTCACTGCGCTGCACTGCCTGCTCTCGTAATGCCAAAGGAGTGCGTTTTGTCTTTAGTCAGATTGGCTCCATCAGTTCGCATTTCCTTCTGAATGGATAATAAAGTGGAGAATCATTTTGAGGCGAGGAGTGAAGCGGGGAGGCTGCCTGTGTGTGAGGAGCTAGGCAGTAGGCAGCTGACGAGGAGGAGTAAAGTAGCAATAGCTGCACAGCTTTCTCTCTGCCTCTGAAGTACAATATTTTCTGTTGAGTCACAACTGAAGAGAAGGATGAAGTTTTAACTGTACTTGGTACAGCCTGAGAAAGGGAAAAGATGCACTGTGGTGGGGAACTAAAGAATTTCTGTTGAGGGATGCTCCTGGAAACCAAAAGGATTTCTTAATTTTTGGCTTTTACAATCGTTGGCTTCTGCTGTTTTTTTGCTTTTTGGATTTTTAGTAGCTGTTTGCATTTTTTATCCCCTTCAAAACATGCCTTCAACTTTATGTGATTTCTCATCCTAGTGCTGCTGTGGAACGGGAAACTCTCGGTGCCTTTAACATTGCTTTCCCTGATACCTCAGATGGGACACCAACAATATGTTGATAATCTCCATAGTAAAAGTTCATTATCCGGTGAACCTTTAACAAGATTAGGAATCCTTCAGGACCTGTATTTTCTATGAGAACAAGCTATTGTATTCTGTAGTTTTCTATTAATTCTATAAATTTCCTTTACATTTTAACCTTTTGTTTTATTTTGAAGCAGCAAGGTAAGTGAAAGATTGGAACAAATGAAGTGGCTGGGTATAAACTGCAAGTAGGCAGCTACCAAGGAGAATTGCTCTTTATTTTTAGAGTGGGCTCTGTGTGTGTTTACTTTAGCAATACAATAGCTCCATTCGAAGCTGACTGGATTTAAAAATGTCTTTGTAAAAGCAATTTACACTTAGTATGTTCCTTTGTATGCTCTATTTCTTAGTTTTTGTTTTCACCCCTTAGATACTAATTGTAGATGTCTTATGACTGGTATAATTGAGGTTGTGTCTGTTTACTTCTCATACTTTTCTGTTAGGAGGGTTTGTATCTCAGCTGGAATTTGACATCAAAATCACTATGGGAAGAAGAGTTAAAGGGAAAGGGCTTGGGGATAAATTAAATTTGATCACTTGAAAAGCAAATAACTTGAAGTAATTAAATTATTGGTTTGATTCTTCTGAAATGTCACTTAGAAAAGGCTTGCTTTTAACACAGAGTGTTTGTCATTGGCCTGATTTCTTGTGCTGAGAAGCTTGTGAGTTGATGAGATGGAATGACTGGCATGCAGGAGCAATGAGGATGCTGTACAAGCTCGTGAATTGGAGCAGATGGTGTGACTGTTTCAGATATCTTTTCAGTTTTCCTTCCATTTATATGGGCAGCTTTCTTTTGCTAATGGAGTGAGCCTTTGGGGGATAAACCTCAAGACTTAATACAGAATGCTGAGGTCTTCTGTCCTCAAGATGAAAAGGAGAAAGCTTATAGAAGTAAAGCTGCAGTTTTACCCCAGGAGGATTTTAGTTGCCGAGTGCTGCATTTTAGTAGCATGAGCTGGAAAACCCTAATTCCATTTGCTGCATACATTACTTTCACCCATCCCAGCTGAACACTGCCAAGTGTCTGCCCTAAAGGAGTGCAGAGCAGGTCAAATCAGTGAGCAAGATTGTGTAGCGCCAGTTAGTACGAGGGCTGTGCTCTCTCTGCCCTGACAACAGAAGTTGGGTCTCTTAATTCATTGGTGAGTGCTGCCTGTCCGTCTCCTACCTGAATGTCCGTGTGAGCTGAGGCACTGTCACCTGAAAAACCAGCTGCAGACCTCCTCAGGGAGTCATCAAGTGTTTTGAGGAAATTCTTAAGGATGTGTTTCGTGGTGGTTCTTGCCAGAAATGCAGGACTTGGAGAGTTCACACAGTAACTCAGCACTGGGCTATAAGTTGTCTGTCTGCTTTCTTGTTAGAGGTAACTGAATAGTCACAAATCTTTCCCCAAAACGTGGCAGACATTTCCATCAGATGCTTCTGATCCCATGGCCAGCCAACTTAGCATGCCCTCATACTTTTGTTTCAGTCCTTGGAGCTGTTTCCTTTAAATAAGAAGTTGCTTCTTGATCCTGACTTGTCTTTTCAGTATAATGCTTGGTCCTTAGGATCCCGATTTGGGATAAATCTGTTTTAAGGAATAATTAGTGCTTTAGGTTGTCCTAGGCAAACCATTTACTGGTTGATTCAGCTGTTTACAAAACCCCCAAGCTCTGGAAATAAGGGGGCTGCTGAACTTAGTTGTTTCTCCATTTGCTCTTAAACTGCTAATAGCTGCTGCTCAGGTTTTGTTTTCTCTTCTAAGGAGTGAAGAAACTTTTACATAAGAACGACAGAAACAGCTGTGATTTCTATTTTTGGTAGTCAGTTATCCTTTTTGCCTTTTTCTCAGCACAGCATTGTCTCAGAACTAGGTAAGTACCTTAGACTTAGCTTGCTGCTTGCTAGGCATGAGTCTTTGCACTGCCGTGGTCGGCAGCTTCCAGGCTGTGCCTCCCTCTGCGCTTGGGGACACCCCCTATTTCTGTCTCTGGATGCCGCCTTTCCCTGGCTGCCAGGTGGTGACAGACCTCATTTGTTACTGCGAGCGATGCATCGCTGTGCCAGCCACTGCTGCTTTCAGCTTGCAGGAAAAGCTGTGACAGAAGGATGCGCTGCAGAGGGAAATGAGCACGTCTTGAAGGATAGAAGGGCTGCCTGGTGCTGAGGTGCCCTCCAGGGCTTCCCAACACCGCTGGACTTACAGCCTGGGCAACTTAGTCCTTCTCCATCTGTGCTCACTGAAGGGATGTCGTCTGGATGACTGACATTAGTCCCATTTTGGAGAAAGCTGAAACACATTTAACTTTTGTGTTGGTCCCTACGTTTGTAGAGGGTGTTAAGGAGTTAAGGCAGGGAGTGCTATCTCCTTGTTCTACTACATAGTGATACTCTTTAATTACATTAATTTAATTTCATGCTGTTTTGCAACAGAAATTTTGACATTGAGGAATGCACTCAGAACACTTCAGTGGGTGTTGTACACTCATAGTTTGTGATTTTTACTGTTCCTTCACTTTGTAGCTGCACTGATAGCTTGCTCGTACAGCAAGATATTATTCAGAGGTGCTTTTTTGTCTTGGTTGGATGGCCTTGTGTAAAAGGTAAGAAATAACTGTGATGTGGGAGGTGCAGAAGTCTGTAATATGCAGTATTCCGTGGATCATTTTTCCACCATGAGGGGGACTGACTGACCGAACCTGACCTCTTATCACATCTATCAAACTGCTTTGGGAAGATTTCAAGTATGGGGTTTTTTTTCCTTGAACGTGTCAGGTGGGAAGTGTGGCTGTCATTGATACCTGCATTGAAGTATTCTGTCACAGTTTTTGCTCAGCTGTATAGAAACAGATGTTGTAGGTACAAGAAACCTGGAAAATACCATTGGAAGTGCTAAAAACTTAAGAAAGTTTTACAGGTGGGGCTGTCCAGAACAAGAACTTAAGTTGAGGCTACGCTGCAGAGGAACTGTGAAAGGGTTGATGAGGTGCTGAGTAATAGTTCCTCTGCTCACATTGTTTTGTTTTTAAAATTACTTTTATTCTTTTGTAACTACTATCTGTTCGATGGCATGGATGTATTTCATCTTTAATCCACTGTGGTGTTCCATGTGTCTCTTCTGCAGCTTACTTTTAGCCAAAATGCCCTGAGGTGAACACATTTCTCAACAGTATGTTTTGTTCTCCAGCTGTCCTGCTTTTTGCCCAGGATTCCTCAGCTCAGTACCTTCTTATTCATGCCAGGACTCAAAAGTTAGAGTTTTTGTTAGTTACCAGGACAAGGTTTGAAGAGAGACACATTCTTAGAAGCAAAGCAATAGTGCCACATTGAGATATGATCCAACTCAAAATTAAATGTAATCATATTAATTAGAAAATTGCAGGCTCCTCTCCAGAAGTCATCCATCAGCAAAACTGACGGTAACCCTTCATACCTCTGTCAGGACTTGTTGTTAGGATTATTTCAGCAATTAATGTGTTTAAAAATGCTATAATATTCTCAGGAAGAGTCAATGTTTCAGCATGCAGAGTGCTGGGGCGATGTTGCTATGGCAGCCCTAGCCATGATTTTCTTTCTCTTGTTAATGCCAATTTTTTTTATTCCCAGAATGTCCTACATTTTAGTTATTGGTATTCTTCATTTTTAAATGGTTCTTTATAAAGTAGCAGGACCATTTATCAGTCATTCTTTTCCTAGTGTAATTGCTAGCACAGGTAATACAATACCACTTTGTGTGGAAGATACTGTAAATATAATCTAATCAAAAAGACTTCACTCAGTAGCACGAATCAATAGCCAGAGAGGCTGCTGTGAAATGTTTTTCTGATCATAGTCAATTATTTTTATATCTCTTTGCTGGTGACCTTGAACATCACGTCTACCCTGAGGTACTGCCACCTTCTAGCATGATGTTGTGGGGTAAAGGTGTCTCAGTATTTACATTGGTGTGATGAAAACCACACAGCCAGTAAAAATGTCAGTATGTCAAACATTGGAATAGGCTGCCCAAGTGGGAAGTGGTGGAATCAGCCTCCCAGGAAGTATTTAAAAGATGTGTAGATGTGGCACTTAGTTTAGTGGTGGCCTTGGAAGTGTGGGATTAACAGTTGGACTTGAAGGTCTTGAAGGTCTTTTCCAACCTAAAGAGTTCTATGATTTTGTAAGATAAACCCACCTAATTTTAGCAGAGGTTTAATGGACATAGGGTGTGTGCTTCCACTCCCTTTTTTTCCACTGGACTGGAGCCAGTTCACTGCAGTGTGGGGTAGTGCTGAAGGCACCACAGTTCTACCTTTGTTTTGAACCATGTTGGCCAGTGGCTCACAGAGCTGAAGGTGCTGCTCAGAGGGGGTTGCAGCCATCTCCCCTCCCCCTGGGAAGAGCCTGGCCTTCCCCAAGTGCCCAAAGTGTATAATATGACTGATCCCAAGCAGAGATAACATAATTGCATTTTATTCCTTCATGGGATTTCTCATGTTCTCCTTTCTCCTTCATGGATGCTGGCATGCCATGCTTTTGCTCCTGTTGTCATGGCAAATCCATGTGTCAGGAGGAAAAGTAACTGTTGTTCGTGGATTATATTACATTACATTACAAGGATATTTCATAAGTGTGTCCAGTGACAAGGTAATAAGCTGTGCAGTGTTTGTGGTAGCTCATGTGTTTCCCCTGTTAAAAATCTTAATATGGCAGCTTTGTCCTCATGGAAATAGCAAAATGACTCAAACGTCCTCAAGTAAAGCATCAATGTGTTCCTCATGTTTAGCTTGAGCATTGGTTCATTTTGAGAATTTAGGGAACATAGAAATGATGGTACCTTTGTATGCTGCTCTCCAGCCTGCACACCCAGAGACAGCTGCATTGAAACTGAGCGTAGAGTTCTTCTGGAGAGAAATGCTTGCTAACAAGGCGGTCAGAACAAACCTTGTGTAGTCAGTGAAGGCTTGCAGCATCTGGCAGGATACCAAGATCCAAATACTCTTTTTTTTAAAGACTTGATTTCTTGTTATGTGTTAATGTGACTCCTGGCGTGATTCTGGAAGAGAAAAAGACTTCAGCAAGGATTTGCATCTAGATTAGATTTTTTTTTTTCCCCTGGCTGAACCTGCAGTAACTTTGATTGTCACTTTGCACATCAGTGCTACAAAAAAGAATGACCCCAACGCAGGCAACCTGAGAGGAATAAGAGGTCTTTACAGGGCACAAGTGACTGCAGAGCACCCAAGTCTGGAGCACTGGAATGGGACAGGAGCACCCACACCCTGGGTGGAGAGGAGGAGTGAAGGACCCTGGCAGGAGGTGCAGAGGCACTCTGGGGACAGCCCACAGAATGAGGTGGGCGAATGTCCAGAACTCCAGGCCTGAGTGTGGGTTTGGGGTGGCAAAAGGCAGGAAATGGAGGAAGAGGAGGCCTGTGGGAGAGGTGCAAAGAGGGCGATTCTCTTACTTGGTTCTTGGCATTCGTCTAAGTGGGCAGTGATTTGCTCTTTGGTGGTAAACAGCAATTTCTGTTCATTTCCACCCACTGTAGGGAGAGGTAGGGAGGCTTCCCTCTGAGCTAGAGCTGCTGTCCATGTGTTCTGCTCCAACCTTGTTCCCATCTTGGGAGGAATCAGTTTCTGTCCTTCTTGGGGTAAGATGGAAAGGTACTGATGGTATTTGATGAAATCAAGGATTTTTTTTTTAAAATCTCCTACGAAATAGGTATTCTTGTATATCTATATATACCTACATATACCTACATATACATACATACATATACATAAACCACAAACACTGTATATATAAATAAAAATGACAGCATTGTACTGTTTGCACTTGAGCTTCCAGCTTTGAAACAGCTGCAGTTCTGCAAGAAAGTGTTCAGCAGGCAAAAGTGATTTCTGTATCAAACTGCTGCTGTTGAGTGTTGCAGCAGACAAAGGAAACGAGAGCAAACACCGTTTTGAATTGATTTCTTATTTTTTTTAACTGAAATGATCATTAAGCCCCTCTGATGCCTTGAAAGCTGAGTATGGAAGGAAACATGATGAAGATCGAGCTTTCTGAGGGAAACCTTGCACAAGCATAGGTAGGCTTTTCTCCTAGCACTTGGAGTTCAATATGCTGGATAATATTTGAAATGAGCATTTCTGTGTGCTACCCTCAAGCAACACATGTAGGGAGCCAGAACTGTGGAGCCCTTTTTCTTGGTTGCCATTGAATCGAGGTGCTTGGTCTCTGAGGGTTCACTTCTTAATACTGGTAGAGAAGTGATTTTCTGGTGTTAAAGATCAGTTACCCAATCAAGTGGAAGTAGCTAAACTGTGTGGAAGAAGAGAGTCTGAGAAAGTATTTCTTATGTCAACCCTATTCTATGGGTGAGTAGTTAGATAAGAAAGACATTAAAAAAAAAATAAAATTTTTTTCTGGACCAGTGGCCTGAAAGTTCTATAAAATTAAAACTTGTTTTCTTTTAAGCAGCCATCAATCAATCTCACAGAGAATTTGTTTAGCCTACATAAGGGCACGTGCTGCCTTTGGTGTGGTAGTTCAGCTGAGATGCTCAATGATGGGACTTCAACCTGAAGCACAGATGCAACTTCTATTATAGCATATTAATTAAGCTCTTATTATAGACATTGGTATTTGCAGTGCTCCTTCCTCCAGATCAAAAAACACTCTCTCCTTTCCTACCCACAAAATGAAGCAACAAAAGTGAAAACAAAATGCTCACCACGATGAAAATGCTCGCTAACAGGCAGCATGCTCGCTGCTGGCAGCAGCACAGCCAGCTGTGAGGTGGAGCTGAGGACATGATAGGGAGGATTTCTGCACCTCAGCAGCTTGGGATCAGTGCAGGTGAAGAAACTTTGAGTCAGTGATTGGAAACTTCGAGTTAATGCTTTGAAAATGGGAGTCATTGTATGCGCTCCCAAAAAGGGACCAGGTGAAAGCTTCTGAGAGATTTTGGAGCAAATGGATGTGGTGGTGTGATGATTAGGTTTGTGCATTGTGAAGCTTGAAAATGTTTGGGGATTTTTTTGAGAACTAGAATGGAAAATAGGTAATATAGGTCTTATTCCAAATTAGAATATGAGAAAGAATATGTGCTTCAGCAGCAAGTCCAAACTGAATCATCAAATACACTTGTGTTCTCCAGTCACAGTGGCTCCAGGAGGTTCTCTCTATGGGTCTCCGTCTAACTTACACTCTGGAGGGAAAAGCTGATTGTTATGTTGCTTACTAAGTGCAGCAAAGAAACATGAAAGTTTGAAGTAGTTAACATAGTAAGGGTTTTTTGTTTTTATTTTGCTCTTTGCAGAGGGGATTTAAACTGGGGAAAATGATCCACTGCAAAATCTTGAGAGTTGAAGTGACATGCAGAATCTTCCTGCTGTCAGCTCAGCCTGTTTGTGCATATGCTGAGTGTGGCATATTTAACTGCAGGTTAGCTCGGGAGCTTGCAAGCTTTGAGGTTTTTTGGGTTTGCTTCATTTTGGTTTGGTTTTTTTTTTTTACTGTTTGGTAGCAAAATATTAAGATGAAAGTATTAAAATAGCAGAGAGGTTTTACACTTGAAATCTGTCATCCAATCTTTCTGCCACTTTACATCACTTTGTGCAATTCCTGTGGGCTAACTGGTAATGCGCCAAGTTGAATTTGATTTCTGCTTTGGTTTGAAGCAAGAAAGGATGAGAATTGTGAACTTGAAAGGAAAGGAAATGTGCAAGGATAGAATTTCTAATGTCGGAAACTCTGTATTCAGAGGGGTAATTAAATCACATAGTGCACTATTGCCAGGAACTCAAGCTTAGAGCAATTTGCAAACCTTGTAGAAAAAGGGAATGACCACAATTGCTTTTTAGATTTTTTTTTTTCTTTCTTGAATAGAAGAGGAAGTGAGGAACACTTATTTCTACAAAGAAGAACCTGATCAGGGGAGGTGGCCAAAAGCAAGTCTATACACTCTAAATAGCACGTTCTCTTTCTGTCTGATTTTATGTGTATGCTGTTCTTGGTTTTTTTTGTTATTCTGCTGCTTAAGTTACTTTGGCTATTTCTATCTGAACCAAACCGTAATGTTTTTTCCCCTCTTTCGGTAGCTGCTTCATGACAGAATAAAAACTGGATGCGAGTTGTGATTGATGTGTGCTTTTGCAGCTTGTAGCACTATGAGAAACGCAGGTGCAGCTGATGATGTTTGCTAGAAGTAGATTGAAAAAGCACGAAAATGAAATTTCACTTCTGCACAGAAAACCTGTTGTAAAACTGTGGGGCAGGAAGCAATTCCGGAAGCAAAAACTCCATTTGTTTCTGCGGGACAAAATGAAGAGGCTTCTTCAAGGCCAGGTAGATGATAATTCAAACCACGCACATCGCTGCCAGCTATCCCCAGTGGAGATTGAAACAGACGTGTTTGTTTGTGGAATAAAGAGGAGCCCCGGGAGCACTGAATTTTCCACAGCTGGAGGGGACTTTCATCAGGATGGAGGACGTGATTCCAAAGGAGTGAGTGAAGTTTGTGTTGGTGAGGTGGAACTGAACTGGGATGGCTATGTGAAAATACCATGTTCGGTTCAACAGAACAAGAGGGACTCGCAGGGAAGTTCTTCTGATGGTATCACACAGACCTCGTCTGAAATAAAGAGCAGAGTGTCTGAGGGGCAGGACCTTTCTTCCCTGAGCATTACCATGAGCTGGAGGGATGCAGCTGAAAGGCAAGGGTGCTTTCCCCAGGAAAAGCCCACTGCGTACAAGAGCCGTAGAAGGCAATCAAGAGATCGCTCAGCTGATGTGGTTGATTACATTGTTAAAGAGCTCCAGGGAATAAGTCGAATCCAGACGGAGATCGCAGAGCTCCGTCAGCACCTCACCTTGATAAAAGGCTCTGTGGATGAAGTCTCCAGCTGTGTGGATACAGTCTTGAGCGAGATAGAAGGCCTACAAGGTGGTTCCAGTGGCAAAACCCAGGGTACACATGCTCGAGAGCCAAGAAAGGAGCTACAAAAGGAAGAACCAGTATTATATTTTTATGGCATCCCAGAGAAAGATGGTGAAAACACAGTAGAGCTTATCTGCAGCTTCTTGTCTGAGTATCACTGCTTCAATGGTATTCAGTGCAGTAAGTATATAAAAGATGCTTATAGATCAGATGTGGGTACAGGCAAACCATTAATGCCAAGACCAGCAGTTGTGAAACTTGTCAGTTGTGAACAGAGAGACTTTATTTTACAGAAGTCTATCCTTCTACAGAGCTCAGGGGTCTGGATTGCTACCAGTGAGGAGCAAAAGCGGCAGAATGGCCAGAAAACAGATTCGGTCTCTTTGCAGTCTGGCTTCAAGAAAAATCATCACAACTCGGTGAATCCTGATGGAGCTCAGAGAACTGATGCAGTTGGGCAACTCCAGATGGACTCATTCCAGGTTAAGTATAAAAGCACGAGTAGGAAAGCACAATGCACAGGACAGAGACCTGATTCTGCGCAGAAATCAGCCAAGGAAAGCAACTCAGTGTCTGAGACTGGAAAGGAAACACAAATAATAAGCTGCGGTGAGCAGCCTTCAGATGACAGTGACATTCACCAGGTCCTTCATGAACCTCTGCAAAATCCACAGGTGACCAGTTTGGCCAGATCAGGTGATGGAAATCACTGCTGCTCATCTGACTCTTCTGGCCGTGCAAACCAGATGTGTGCTTCAAATAATGGTGGTGAGCACAGGCTTGACACTGAAAATGTCACTGAGAATTGCTCTTCCCTTCTAGAAAAAGATGAGGGCATAACCACAGAAGAAATTGAAATAGACTGTGATACTTCATGCAAACTAACCAGTGCAGAGAAAGTTGATATTCAAAGAGAAGATGTTTCTAGTGGGGTGACAACCATTAGCTATGATCATACAACAGATGAAATGGCTGATAGTAGTGACAGCTTGAAAGATATGATCCAAATGGACCTGAATGATCAAGATCCAACTGATCAGGTCTTTAGGGATGTCCTGGAAAATTCTCAGTATTTCCTTGACCATTCCCGGGATAACATTGATCTTGTAGACATGAAGTTTTACACTAATAAGCTTGGGAAAGCTATTCACCACTTCAGGTCTGCTCTGCAGGTGGTATTTCATAAGCTGGAAACAAGTGATTCTGAAATCCTTTTGGAAAATGATAGTGGCTTACAGATGGATGATGACAACACACTTATGCTGACCAGTTCAGGTATGGGTGGCAGCTCTGACAACTTTGCAGAAACCCCTCCTAGTCAGTCCTCTGAGAGCCAGGCAAACACAAACGTCAACAGCGAAGCATCTGCTCAGGTGCAATTTGCTCCTTCCAGTCTTTCCTCTGTTCCTCATGAGCCTCCTGTTTCCAGTTTGGTGCCATCATCTGACTGTGAAATCCCTACTGGGCAATGCTTACCTCCTGAGGAGCTTGGAGAAGATGTGAACACCCTACCTGAGCCAGCAAAGGAGTGCAGACCCATGAGCCTTGACAAGGTGTGCGCAGAGACCATCTACCTGAACAAGTGCATCAACAATTTCAAAAATGTGCTGAGGGAAAAGAGACAAATGCGTAGGAGACTCTTAAAAGAATTAGCACAGGAAGGAAACTGGATTTCTGCTGAGGAGACAAATTCAGGTAAAATGAAAAAAATGTTTTTAAGGAAATGTCAAAATCTGATATTTGTGCAGCCAGCAGCCAAAACCTCATTATGTGGGTGAACAGTTTATTAGAAGTTGTGAGCAAATTATTATAAAGACAAGTACATATGCTGTTCAACACTACTGACAAAACTGCCTAAAATTTATTGTGTAACACACTAAAATGCCAGTTAGCGAGCTTCACCTCTCTCTTTTTTTTTCTTTTTTTTTTTTTTTTCCAGACAGGAAGATTTGCAGTGCTTCTTCAAAATAGCAGGTGTTAAGGTTTTTCATCATAATTCGTGACTTGGTTTCTTGTTAAATATAATAGCTAAGACATGTGATAACAAAGTGTGCATTGGAGCTATAAGTATCCAGATTTGCAGTTTTGTGAGTTGAGTGGATCTAGACTTCAAGTGACTCTATCACGAAGTGGGAGTTCTCAGTGTTTAATCACTGCTAGGTGTTACCCTAGTACAGACCTTTAAAAATAAAAACTAAATAAAATCAAAACACACACACAAAATGGTTGAGACTTGTATTTTGGTATTGTTTCCGTAACTTGTCCTCGAGATGAGAAATTGTTCATTTCTGTGGAAGTACATGCCTTACTTCCAGCACAGATATTGACGAGCCCATATGAGGTGATACAGTGGTGGAGCTGTGCTGCTAAATCTGTCCCTGAGCATGTGGGAGATAGAGCTGACCAGCATCTTTTGATGGGACATGTTTTGATAGGCCTTGATTTGGTAAAACAGAACCTAAACTTGAAATGTAACTCCATCTGCCCCCTTCCTCTCCAGGCATTGAGAACACTTCCTTGGTGTCATCTCTGTCCAGATTGCTACACAGTTAAGGGAAGAGGCTTTGTTTCAAGAGTGGAAGATATTTGAATTGCAGCTTGAAACCCTCACATCCTTATTGTGAACTTCTGTGTATCAAATACTATGTTCACTCTTCCTGCAATCATGAAAGCTAGTCAGAGTAATCAGAGCAGTCTTTTTCTGACTGAAAGAGTCATCTAACTCCAAGTGCTTTTCCAGTGACTGTGCTTTCACTGTGAACAAACAGTTTGTCAACCTGTATTTGACTTCTGTACCGATGACCTTCTGAGTTATGCTGATCATAAAGCTAGTTAGGGAAACATTGGGATTTGTTGACAGGCTTGGCAGACATGCCTTTTTTTTTTTTTTTTCGGTAGTGTTGGCGTGGTGCTCAAGTCTGGACATATGTCCTAATTTTAGGACCTGAAGGAACAGCCAGGGGTTTGGATTAGCATATATCACAGCAAAAGTATTGAAATAGCCTGTTTCTGGAGGTGAGAGGAGGCTGATCATCTCAGCAGAGTTTGAGCAGTACAGGCATGTTCACAAGGAGGGAAGTAGCCAAAACAGTAAAGGAGGAGAAGGAGGAACAGAGCTGGATTTAGTACCTCAAATCTGGCTCCAGGGTGAATTGGCATTCCTGAGCCTCCCTGGTTCAGTTCTCCTGAACATCATCTAGTGACGTGACAAAGAGTTGGTGCTTGTGTGACACTCATGTAAAGGTGGATCTACATATTAGATTTGGCCATTGAAGCTATAAAAATAAGTGTGTGATGAAATCGTGATGCAGGAAATGTGCTCTGAGAGATGGGAGGAGTCAAATGAGTCAAGGGTAGTGGAAAGCACTGGTTAAAGGATAAGAAAAGGAAGAGACCTTGGGGAAAAAACCCTGGAGAAGATGTCAGGAAGCAAAGTAGTCTAGACCCTCAGAGCTAGGCAGGGAAACTGTTTGGGAGTTGGAACTAGATGATCTTTAGGTCCCTTCCACAAGCCATTCTGTGATTTTGTGACTCTCTGAAATGGTGTTGTTCTGGCTCTGTGATTCTGTGACTCTGAAATGGCGTTGTTCTGGCATGCATTTTTACAGAAAGAGAAGCTGCAGTTTTATGTCCTGCTTTGATGTACTCAAGTTTGAGCCAAGCTCTTATTTTCTTCCTTTGGAAAAAGCATCATACTTGGAATGCAATGAAATCTTGTTGGTTTGCCTTTTTTCCCAGCTGTAGATGAGTGTTTATGTCTCACTTTAAAAATGTAATTTGTTGTTAATAGGCTTTCCAGTTCCTGAGTAAAGTCCACTGAAAACCCAATTCTGCAGCTGTGTTTTTTTGGTTCTGAACCTGAACCACTGTGGTACTCATGTCTGCTCAAAAGTTCAGTTCAGGATATTTAATTAAATACATTTGGCAGCAGCTTGCAGCAAAGGAATGGATGATAACTTTGAAGGTGTTGGTAAATCTGCATGTTTTGGTGAATCAGAGATGATGCACTGGCATAAAGGTTTAACTTATTTATAGTTGTACACAGATGCAAATTACCGGAAGAATTTAGAACTTGGCAGATGCATAATTGTTGTGTTTAATTGGAAGTCAAAAGAGGAAAAAAAATAAAATATCCTCTGAAAATCTGTGGAAGCTTTTAAAATTTGAATTTGAGAAAAAAATAAAAAAAAAGAAAGTGAAGATGAAGATAGTTTGATTTTTTTTTAATGAAAAGTCCTGAAATAGAGATTTTTGTAGATGTAAGGTGACTGCTCAAAAGTGGAATAGTGAAAGAGTTCTGTGATAGGCGTTTAACCAAGTTTGTGACCATTGATGAAGTGCACATGCTGTACTGAGACACAAGATTTTAGATCTTTGTGTGCAGTTACTCAGAGCTTTGTCAAATTTTGTATTTGGCCTGAAACTGTCCCTAACTGCCTTAAATTGATGGGGCTCAGAAATCAAGGATATGTATGGAATTTAAGCTAAAATGTTTTGTTGTGTTTGTTTGTGTTATTTTTTTTAATTAAAAAGTTAGTCTAATGTAGGATTTATTGCTTTGTGTTTGTATAAAAATAAGTTTGACCTATACTGGAGACATACTAGTGCCCTGAGGTCTTAAAATTTGGCAGTGCTAGTCTGTGTCAAGGAATTTTCTGTGGAAAATCAACCCCAAATGAGCGAAGTGAACACGCTCTTGAAAAATGTGTAGCTTGCATATGCTCACTGGTAGCTTGGTACTGTTGAGCTGTTGCACTGCCAGAGACTCCATCTGTCCTCAGTGGTTTCCAGCCGGGAGCTAAAAGCAGGGTTTCCCCGCTTGATGTGACTGAGAGCCAAGGCAGACCTGAGAGGGGACACAAGTCCAGGTCTTCTGCATCCTCTGCCCTCTGAGACTCCATGAGAGACATCAGGAAGGACTAATTGTTCAAATACAAAGGAGTTAAAAACCCAGGAATGAGGAATGTCTGGCTCTAAAACACACTGAAACAACCGCACGGACCAAGTCAGGAGACAATTTGGCTTGGGTTGGAAGGGCTTGGGGTAGCTGTGCAAAAAGAAGGACAAAACCAGAGGACTTGGAGTGTGTCTGTCTAGGTGAGATGGTTTTCCCTAACAGAACAGGACAGGCAGGAAGATGATGTTATATATAAAATATAAAATTACTTCAGAGGAAAACAGTCAGAAGTGTCCATGCCTAGCAAAACATATGCCCACCTGAGTCTGGAGTGGACCCCAAATTTCCTCAGCTTCTCCAGGTCTTTGCCAAGCTGACTGTCACAACACAGCACTTCTGCCACATCAGCTGTTGGGTAGAAGACAGCAGCATCCTGCTGCTTGGGATTTCTCCTCCGTGAGCTCCAAAGGAGAAGCCTGCAGGGTGGTCCGGAGGCTTTCTTCCCTAATGAGCATCCATGCAGGCATGCCTTAAGGTGGAAAGTAGGGGTTTTATTTTAGCTACAATCCAGCACTTCATTTGCTAAAGTAATTTGACTTCTCCTTAGCAATTGAGTTAAAATAGCTTCTCTATTTTCCTGTCTTAGTGATTGCATGTCTGTAATTATACCCATGTAGACAGTAACTTCAAAAACTATTTTTGCTTTTAAACTAGTTTGAGTGTCTCCTGTTGCCATGAAGATATTCCTTACCCTCCATCTTTCATATGCAAATGAGTAATATGATTCTTCTGTGCAGGGAGAGAATTATCCGATTGGCGGACTTAAAAAATATCATGTCTGTACCGGAAGTTTTGAGTATGACTCTCATGTAACTTTACTAGCCCTGAAATTACCTATCCATAAACATGAGATTTAGTGTAGGAGGCTTCTGGATTTTTTTTTTTCTCAGAGGAAAATTGCCTAGATGTATAAACCCAGAAAATATCTCTCTGCATTACGGTATTTGCAAAAGCAAAATGTGTTCCGTGGGAGCTGCCGGTTTCCTCATACCGGGCAAAATGTACAGGGGGTGAGGAGGGAAGCAGCAGGGATGCTTCAGATGCAGGCAGTGGATGCAGTCCAGGGGAAAGGAGGAATCAATTTTGTTTCTCTCTATAAGTACAGGTTTTCTTTCCTGTATGATAAGCTGCTCCAATTCTGTATTAAGATTATTTAAAATTCTTCAGTTAATAAAACAAGAACTGTAACTCGAAAAAGAGCTCTCAAAAGCATATGTGTTGATGCATGTGCAGGTATGGATGAAATCTGACTAGTTTAACCGAGATTGATTGAAAGAGATTAGTTGACTGGTGTATGTCCCAAGAAGTGCATGGGAAAACTCTTCGCTGCACAAATGTTTTATCAGCTTGTGGCAAACCTTTACCCCAGTTTCTGAAATCATTTTACAGATCTCATGGCAGAAATCTGGTCTATTAACTTTTATTCCTCTTCTTCTTCTCTTTTTCTTTTCTTTGCAGAAGGAGGTAGAGGAGAGCTCCAGGTTGTACATGTTGTCCCTTGTAACCAGCATCTCTTTCTGAAACCCCTGTGTGTGCATGACTCGTCTCCATGTAGCCAATTGCTCCTGCTGAGGCGCTGAGGTTCAGTTTAGCATGTCATGGTTGTCAGAGGCTTTGTTTAACACTGTGTATGAGTTAAGAGTCTGTTCAGTGCGTATTATCTTGGACAAAGAGGAGAACATGAATGCTTGGAGTGATCTCCTCCCTTTGGTGCTCTGTGGGGTGTGTGTGATGTTCACAGGCTCCGTGTTAGCAGAGTACAAGTTGTTTATCTTGTACTTTCCATCTTCCTTTTTATGAATCTTATTTAAACCAAGTATATATATTTCTTTTTCTTCAGTTATATTATTTCATTTCATGTCTGTCTGGTTCATACACTTAACATCAATTACAGTCAAAAGTACATCTATGGGCTATAATACTGAGATTAAGCAAGACTGGATGCTGAAAGGTGTTCACTGCAGATCCCAGGTCTTTTTAGGTAGCTACAAGCTTCACTTTGCTTTGAGCAGGGCTCTGTACCACATGGGAAGAGCAAGATTTTTCCCTTTATACCTACAGTTATTACTTCTCTACTCATGGACTGGTTACCTCTCTGCTTATTACTCTGTGGGCAACAGGTGACTCTTTCCTCCTAACGGGATCTGCAGAATTATTTTATTGACTGCTGTGTGTTTTGTCAACAGTTGTGTTTGTAACTGTACCTCATACAGAGAAATTACTGTCTTTTGGATCCTCAGCTGTTTTATTTTCTTGAATCCATGCTGCATGGATTCAGTGCCTGCTGTGCTTCTCCCTCTCCCTTTGATGTATGAGTGAGGCTAAATCGGTTTCCTGGAGTAGGCTGAGCGTTCCAGGGCTTTTGGGCCTCCATGCAGATCTCATCCATTGAGTTTGATTAATTTGTATTTCTGAACTTTATTGGTTCACGTATCAGCAGTTTTGTTTCATTCTTACTGGTAAATATCTGTCCATTAATGCTTTTTCAGGAATTTTTCACCACTGGGGTAAGCGGTGTCAAATACTTGTGTTAAATTCCATCTTCCTCTGGCTTCAGTGCAAACCACTGCAACCTCCTTTAAACTGCTCATCTGGCAATTAGAAAAGTGGTACTGGATGATACATCAAGTGGAATGAGTTTCCTTTGGGGTTCTTCAGTCCTCAATTAAATTGATGCTGTTGCAGAATAGAGAATGAATTTAAAATAATCCCTTGACTTGTTGCAGCTTTGGATTCCATGTAAAATGCAGCATATTTGAGTTCAATGAAGACATTGAACCACAAGACTGACTCATTTAATTCGGAAGATTTAGTTCAGTTTGACTCTGACGAAATGCTCTAATTAGGCATGACCAGAAGTTTAATTTAGACAGTGAAACAGTTGCTCCTTGTTTTAGCCTGATTCAGATTAACCTATATCTAAACTGAGGGGTTTGAGATTTAATAATAAAGCATGGTATTTGAAAGCAAGTCAGGATGATTTTCAAAACAAATAAAAGTAATTAATTTTTTTTAATCTTTTTAAATAAAGCATCATAAAGCAGCTTTCCATGTTTTACATCTGTTTTTATCTTGAGAGGATAATGTGTTAGACACAGTGCTTAAATGTGATGGAAAGTTGCATTGTTAGGAAGTCTTTTATGTGGAGAGATAGATTTGTATGGAGGGCTAACAGATCTAGGGATATTATTCTGTTTTCTTATGGTGCTCCAGACTTGGTGATTTTGTATTTTTAATTTTTTAATGCCTCTTCGTCCATTTTATGGATTCTTGTCTCCACAGGAGTACGTAATTGTTCTAGCTATTAAAGTATCATCTTGTGTATGAGAGAATTTGCAAATTTAAAAATTGCAGCTTTGTTAAATAACTTCTCAGATTACTTGTAAGCCTAGTTGGTGCTTTTCTTAAGAAAACAAAACTCCTATTAGTTTCATATTTAGGCTTCACCAAACATTACCTTCCCTATGACTGAATACTGTGCTTTAGATGATCATGTCTGTTACCTTGTTTAATCCAGGGCCTTAAATTTATGCTGCTCTGTCACTGGCATTGTTTTGCTAACTGATTTTTGGTAGATAAGAAACTTTACTTGCTTGGAGAAGACCTTTCAGCAACTGATTGCAGCATGCTTTACTGTGAGTGAATATGCTGTGGTGCTAGGGGTGACAAGCACTTCCCCAGCTGAAGGTATTTGCTGGACAGTAGGTGTAAAAATGTCATCCAGCAGCATCGGAAATAATAATAAAAAAAATCAAATAAAGATGTGATGGGCTGTTTTGTTTACATGTTTGCTTCTCCAGCATTTCAGTGCTCCTTCACGTGCTTACTGGAGGTTTAAAAAAAAGAAAATATTTTCAGATTCAGACTGGTCTGGCTGCTTTCAAGGAAAGATCAAGTGACAGAGATGTGCAGAGAAGATGCATAAGCCAGCAAAACACTTTCTGTGACATGCAGCATGTGGATGACTGGGTGTTAAATGTGTCTATTTTCCCTTTGCCTCTCCCGTTTGCTTTGGGAAGGACAGTGCTAAAAGCTCTTGCAGTTGTTACAGTGTTCTTCTCACCTGCTTGTTGCTTCCGCTGCTTGCCCAGGCTGTGAGTGAGTCAGGCTGCTGCTGTGGGCTGAACCCGAGCAGATCCATAGCTGTGCAAGTCCTAGAGCAGCTGCTGGAGCCCTGCTGTTCCCTGGTCCTAGTGCTGCCTTTGGAGGATGGGAAACTCCTCCTCTGCAGCAAATCCTTCTAATCAGCATTGCCATTTGCCTTCTTTAAATGGAAGGGAATATATGAAAAGTTCCTACCCACAAACTATGGTGCAAACTATGGATTACTTTGTTTAACTGACACTAATGGAGGTGTCTGGATCCTTGAGCCAGCACTTGTAGCTAATGAAGCCTCTGGTTCTTTGACTGCGTGTGTCAGTGCAAGAAGAGGCTGCAGAGGACTTCTTGGTGACTGCCAGTGCTCTGCCACTGTGATATTGTGCCATTACATCTTATATAAACCTCCTAATTTTCTTCTTTAGAACTCGTTAGGTTTGGTGTCTGCTTCTCCTTTTGAAAGGCTGCTACAGAACTGTCATGGTGAGGCACCTTTGAATTTTCATCCTCTGTTTATGATTAGCTGCAGTTCTGCTCCCATTCTCCTGCCTGTTGAACAAACACAGGAAAAGGTTCTTTTTGCTAGAGTAAGCAAGATGTTTTGTTCTCCTTCAATAGTATTGTATTTACATCCTCAAACTGCTTTTGCCATTTTTCTTTGTGAATTCTTTTTTATTTTGATATAGACTAAAAAGGTTTCATATGCCTTCGCTAAAGGAGTCTTTCCAGCACAGTACAAAGGTATTTATGCTTTTAGTTCTGTGGAGACATTTCACTGAACATACTCTGTGGATGGTGTTCTCTGCTTACATGGCCATATCATAGAGGCTTTTGGTCAGTGTGATGACTAGGACTCAAGTCCATTGTCACGTGCTTTTCTCCACTGAGGATCACCCTGTATGCAGTCAAGTTCACAGCAGGCTTTGGGACTTGCTGTTTGTTCCATGCTTAATCCTCCATTGTTGCAGTCTTTACTGCCATCAGTTCTTTCCACTGGACATATGTGTTCAGTATCAATAATTCCCCTGTGTTTGTCATTTCCAGATTTTATCAGCAGATCCTGCTTACTCCCACTAGCTTCCTTATTGCGTTGTCCATGGCTGGCTCAGTTACAGTTAGTTGTTTATCCACCTTAAAGCTCCTTCCTCCTCCTCAGCTTATCCGGCCTTATTAATGTCACATGGCATTGCATAAAAAGTTTTTTATTGAAATGAAAATTCAGTTTATCATTCATTTTACAGTATAAAGAAAAAATAGTTGCTTTGTGAAACAAAACCAAAATGTTTTCAAAATTGGTGCACCTCTGTTACATTTTTTTCTGTTTTTCACTTGCCTTCATGTTAATTCTTTTCTTCATGTTTGCTCAGAAGCCTTTCAAGCTGTTGAAGCCAATAATGATCCTACATTAATCTGGATCACGCGTCCTTCCTCCCCACACACACCTTAACTGTGGATACTGCATTACCTCTTCTACAGTCTCAAGGCATCAGTCCCTGTTTGATGGATGTCAGGGGCTGATTTCTTGGCATTTTCTCAGGGAGAAGGCTGCCTGGAGCGAATTACCTCTTTACATTGCTTTCAGTAGGTGATAACTCCTGTTCCTCTACACATCCATCACCTGCCTTGGCCCTGCATCAATATTGTCACTCACTGGAAGCTCTTTTGTTTTGTGCTGTTGTATCCAGATGACTTTGAATCTTGACCCAAGAGATGCTCTTTCTCTTGTTTTCTTGTTATTTGCATGACTAAAAGGCTTGGTAAAAGTAATTAAAATACATGAGCAAAAGTATAATTTATCTGGAACTCTTGGCACTTTTTACTTGGCATGTTTCAAATCTGGGAAACGATGGAGGTTTGTTTCCTAATTGCACTTTCTGCCCTCCCTGCATCCATATTCCTGGGTGTTATCTGTTGACTCATGATTGGCTGTAAGAAATGGTTATTGCTCAGCAAGTTAACAGCTTTCCCTGGATCTTTTTTCCCCTGGTCTACAGGCTGCAGTGAATAAGCTGTTTTGTGGTCTTTTAATGTCTCAAATATCACTCCTTTTATTTAGAGTTTCTCAGGTAAAGTGATTGAAAACTTGTTTGTTAAACTAATTCCTTTTGCCAATAAGCGTTGCCACCTTTGTTTGTCATTCTCTGTCATTCATCTCGGCTGAACCATCTGACGTCAAACTCAGTCCATTATAAAACCTTTGTCCCATTTAGTATTGCTTCCTAGCCACAGCTCTTCCAAGTGTTCAAAAGCAAAGGTAGAGTTGTCTTCCCCTGTGTGCTCAGAAGGATGTGGTTGCATTTGCTTCATGGAATCTTCTCTCTTGACCAGCAGTTGGTTTAGATCCCTCCAGAGGAAATGCAGGTTTCAGGCTGAGGGGTTTTGGAAGCACAGCTTGGAGCAGCGACATGTAGAGCACAATCTGTCCCTCGGGACCCTGGGGCCTGATGTGTCGCTCTGGTTGTGGGGAAACATGCACTGTGCTGGACTGTGGGTCTAGGCCTGCTCTGCAGGCCTGTCTGATCATGTAGAAATGTCTGTTCCATTGTTTATACAATGGAGTGTCCATTCCATTATGGATAATGTCATCTTGTTCAGTCTGTTTAAACATAAAATAATAAAAATTATGTAGTCTTTAAATCTGCCTGTCCCTGGAGTTGTTGGACTCACAGATACAAAGTTTGGCCTTATGCTTCTGTTCAAGCTGAGACCTCAGATAGAAACTTATTGTCCTTGGTTACTTCTGCTCTTCTTGGGAGACCTTGTCTGTCACCTGTGAACAATCTGAAGATGCACAGCTTACCCAAAGCACAGGACAAAAAAAAACAAAAAAGAGAACACATCCCCAAAAGAAATCGCTTTTATCCTTCATAAAATTGGATCTTTTTTCCTGACTCGTACTCCTTTACTTTGTTGATTCTCAGATTGTGAGTCCTATGGCTGGAAATACTTTTGTTTTCCACTGTGTCAAGTTGTAGCCTCCTTATGCTCTTGGCAGACGTCATTATCTGAGTTTGGAGTGTTAGCTATTAGCAGTGTGTCTTAGTCCTGTTTGAAACCAGCATTTCTTTCAGGGAGGGCAAGAGAATGTATGACCTCTAGCTGGAACAAAGAGGTTTTCATTTTCAGGTAACCATTTTCTCCTTATTCAGAACCTTTTTTTTCCTCCAGGTACATTGCAGGTGTTTAAGTACTTACCACTTTTAATGAGTCCACTGAAGATATTCAAAGAAACAGAATATCACTCTATAAGTACGATCCTGATATGAGCACGAGAACATGATTTGAATTCATAAATATGAATCTTCGTATTGGCAGTCTGTGGTGTTTTCCATCAGACTGTGAGATCCCAGTTCACCTGCAGTCATGTTGCAAGTACTGGCTCTTGTTTCACACCTGTTAGAAATTAAATACTTTGATATGAATGGGTGGAGCTGCAATGGGACCTCTCTGCTTAGGGGACTAAAGAGTCTTCACATTCGAGGATGAGCAAAACTCACAAGTGTTTGTACCAAGGTTCATGTTGGTCTGGTCTGTCATTTGTGCATTTCATACAAGTGCTTTTAATTTATAACATCTTCATTATGACCACATTCTGATTGAGTGGTGACCCGTAGTAATAGGAGCTCTCCAATAACTCATGTTGGTTTGGGTTGGAAAAAACCAAAAAGTTGGTCTTCGAGAATGCCTTTTGAATGAGGAGGTGCACTGAACAGGCTCTTCAGGTTCCAGTCCTAGGCGTTCAATGAAATTGCATAGCCTGTCTGTGTCTGTATGACTTATCCTGGCATCTTGGTCACTGGAGGTGCTTTAATGAGTTCATGTATGCATTTGCCAGCATGCAGTGACGTCCGTTACCCTTTCCTCAGAATACAATCCAAATACTTTTTTCTGGTATTTTCTGGTGTTTTTGGAAACTAATTTCATGTTGCTCTTTTCCCTTCCTCTCTTTAAGGGCCAAGATGTGTCTGATCCATCAAAACCACCCTGGCTCAAAGGAGGGTAAGTAGTGGTTTGAGACCTTATTTCCCTTTATTTATAATTACATTGAGGTCTGCAGTTCACTGTAAGTTAAAACAGCATTTCTAGTGTTTTAAATGAAGTAATTAAGTGGCCAAACCTCACTTAGAGCTAGGCTGCTGCTGTATTTCAGTCTGCTCTTAAGGAGCTGGAGGTGGCTGTGCTGCTCTTTGAGAACTGTGGTTAAAATCGAGGTTATACTTGCAATGTATAATCTGTAATGTATTGGTGGCAGGTGCTTATGGCAGTAGTATTAAATAATTGTTACTGAGCACCTCAGAGTGGTCTGGATGAAATTCTTTTTCCTAAATCAGTCACTTGTGCACCAGGAGGTTGAAAGAGTAGCTCTTAAAGACTGCTGTGTCTTTTGCTCTTAGAAGGAAAAGGTAGGTTTGGGTAAGTGTTCTGTCTTTGCAATGTTTTCTATGGTCATTATAGTAGTGAAAACTGCATTAACTCTAGAAATCATTGCAATTCGTATTTTTTTTAAAGCAGTGGTTATCATGCCTGATTTGTACAGATGAGAGTGAGGGGTCGTGGATTCTCTCCACAATGTCAGCAAATGAAGCAGACAGATCCTGATTGTAATTTCAGCATGACACTCTGCATAATAGGTGCCAGCATGGTAGCTTCCCTAGAATCCTCTGGGGAAAAAAAAAAAAGACAATGACACGTTTTACAGGCTGATCAGTTATGTGCCTGGTACATGACAAGGGTGATTCAGTTTGGTGGTGGGGCACTCATTAGGAGCTGACAGTCAGTAGCAGCAGATTTGCCCTGAAATCTCAGCAAGACGTTGTCTTGCTACACACTTAAGTTAATTCTGGTACTACTGAAGGAAGCTTCCCTAATAAAACGTGAAGATAAATTAGAGGCTTCATTATACGGCTTCCTGCTTTTGGAGTTATTGTTCTTCAGTGTTGGTATTCCCACAAAGCGTCACCTGCAGATGCCTGGAGCTGCCTAGCAACCCTGTGCTTTCCCAAGGAGCCCAGGACTTGGGTGAGCACACTGCTGGAGAACTGGCAATTTGCTGGAGCAGAAGACAGTGATTTATAGTACCTATAAGCAGCACCTTCTCCCACTTTAACATGGACACAGTGTACTCAGTTTATTGGTTCGTGCACACAAAATGACTCCCCAGCCTGAAAGATGAATACACCTACAGTCCTGAAATACTCAAAAATGTGTTTTGTCTATTCAAGCCAGTGTTTGCTCTGGTCTGTAATTTTTTCCTTTCTATGCAAGATGTAACAAAACAGTCTGGCTAATTTGGTTTTGACAAAAGTTTGTCATATTCACTGTATTCCCCATGCAAGGGATTTCTGGAGAAGGTGGTTGTGGGTGGTAAACCTTTTAATTCCACCCTTAGCCGCGTTGTGGCTTATTAGCCTCAAAGTATATTTAAGCATTTTTGTTTGTTCTTTCAATATGAAGATTAGAGTAGTGGTGTCCTTTGAAGGAAGTAGTCATCTTCTATCGTTGCAAACCACCTTTGCTTGCTTAAATTTTCAAGATTTAACGGAAGCTTCTGTGTGATAAAACTTGTATTAAAAGATGAATACACTCTTCAGGGTACTTTCACTTTTAGAATAATGCAACAGTAGCTCCCTGTCTGTAATCACTGGGTTTGGAGAGATCACTTCAAAAAAAGGCACAATTGGTATTATGGATCAGTCTCTGGGTGTAATATCTCATATCTATATAATTTATTTATTGGTGCATATCTTCTTCTCATACAGAAATGCTATTCACTCCTCAATAGAGCTCTTCATAATAATGCTATAAATATTACAGTCACTGCAGAGGAGAGTTACCCTACTACATATAAAACTACATATTTGAAGCACTGTCAGTTCCTCTGTCTGTGCAGACACTAATTTTATTAAGCAAGGTAGCAATTGTGCTTGAATAAAGAGACTTAGATAGCTGAAAGCACAACACTTTTGAAAATTAAGAATTGTTGCTATTCATTTATTTATTTGTTTGTTTATGTATATTAACAAGCTAAAAGCATGTCATCTGAGTGCGTATCTGTCTGTGTTCTAAGAAACTGTTCCTTCAGTGACAAGCGCAAGCACCTTTCAAATATGTTTGTCATCCTGGCCTACCACTGGTTCTCTCATAAACCTCAATCAAGCAAAAATATATTTGCAAGGAACCGAGTTGTAACTGGACATGTTTCTCCAGCACAATAATTTGTATGGGCTCACTTTGAACTTATAAAACATGCAATTTTAATGTTTTTTTCTTTCCTGGGAAATGTCAGAGTATCACAGTTTCCTCTCAATTGAATTAGAAAAAAAAACAACATTGGAAATCATGTAGAAAAGAAGTGTAATTTCGCAACTCTGCAATTGACTTTTAGCAGGAGCACTGACTCTGGATTATTACTTGTGATCATTTTGTTGCATCTTTTCATCTTATAGACTCTCCCTTTCTATTTTGTATATGCTTTCATAATTTAAGTGATTTGACACAAATCTTTGACCTCCACTTATCAGTAAGCTGTGTTGTGGCTTAAGTAATGCTGAGATTTGTGGCATTATCTGAGTAGTCTTCCATGACACCTATTTTACACCGAAAAAGTATCACTGATATCAGAAAGGATTTGTAATGTTAGGGCAGCAGACAAAATTCCATATTTAATCCCAGTAAGTCTGGCAGTAATATTTCTGGCAATATAAACACTGTGCAGATATCTCTTATTTCTTGATGTAGGTGAGAGATTTCTCTATATGTCAGAAAGGATCATGGCAGTGTGACTTGGGCAAAAAGTTTTTTCTTGAATTCTCTATTGGAAACGAGGACAGCCTCTAGTAAAAACACGGTGTTGCCTCTCTGTGAGGATTTCCAGTGTTGGGAAAACTGTTCTCATTCTTGGCCAAATATTTCAGTAGATTCAGTTAACTGCTGTAAACCTCCACCTTTCTCGTGTCTGAGTTTGCCTCCTTTCCCAGCGACTGCAGGTGGTGTGTCAGGAGCACAGAGGGGCTGTGTTGCCGTGCAAATGTGACTCATCCTGCGTGTGGAGCCAGCACAGTTTGCGCAGTTACACGTGACTGCTCACCTTCCCACCAAGCTCGTTCAGCCAGCAACAGCTGTCAGCTCAGCCCTGGCCCGGACATGTCACCCTCTCATGCCCCATCGAAAAAGTCAATTGTGTTTTTGCAATTCTGTCTCACATTTCTGTAATAATAGACTGTTTTCCTCTCTGGCACAGCCTTGTGCTGGTCTGTGTCGTGACAGCCTCATCTATCCTCGAGCATGGCCTGCTGTTATGTATGCTGTTATGGTCACCCTGGATTTCTTTTTTTTTTTCTTGTTTTTTTACTTTTGGCTGTATTTAACAAGTAGGTCCTGCTTTCTGAGGGTTGCCTCTTGTCACTTACCAGCCTCCCAATTTTCATAGCATATGCAAATTTGTAGTGGCAGTTTGATTTCCTAGATTGTTAGGAAAGGTAACTCTATATGTGGGTTTTATTGCGATAAGAACAGTTTGTCCCATATTCCTTTTTCCTGTAATTGTGGTGTCCTAAAGCATTTTGGCTGGGTCAGGTGTGCCAGATCAGCAAAACAAACAGGTTAAAAGGGCTATCCATTTTATCATACAAATGCCAAAAGGTGTAAACCAGTGTGGTATGGGGTGAAAACAAATGAGTAAGAATGGAGAGACAGAGGGTTCCTTACAGTCTCTGTAAGTCAAATAAAAGGCCTCAGGAACCATATTCCTAATCCTACCAAGGTGTGAGAGCAGCGTGGAGCTGGGAAAGGTGAGAGAGACAGTGAGAGGGGCTTTGCCTGGTGGGCTGAGTGTTCTTTGCATGGGGTCACAGCAGGGAAGTGTGTGCTCTGTTTCCAGCCTTAGCAAAAAACAGTGTCTAAATTCATTGCAGATGGATGCATTTGCTGGGGGCCTTTAAGCTGAATTAATAGATCTGCTTCAAGTACAGGATTACATCCATGTGGTGTTACCAGTGAACAGCAGGTTCCAGGTATACTTATCCAGTCTGGCATCGTCAGGTGGGAAGCAGATTATAGTGTTTTATTTCATCAGGCTCTGACTGTTGCTGGGATAATGGCTCTTTTGCTCCATTGCCACTTCCATCAGCAAATGGCAGCTCTTGGGTGTACAGGTCTGGATGGCTTGAAATGCTGAGCACCACAAATGGTCTCTTTCATAGAAATAAAAATAATCTCCTTTATCCTCAGATGTCAGGTTTTTCCTAATAATTATATGGACCTCAAGGGTTAACTATGTTCTAGCCTCGAATCAGAAGATGGGTAGCAGCATCCTGCCCCTGGGCTGATCCTCTTTGACATACTCCCTCCTAACCACAAACACCAGGCAGGAATGTCTGGATTGTTGTGCGTGAAGAAGATAAACACTTAATCGTTTTTAGCATTAACTTTACACTTTCTTAAGTATAATCTCCTGGCTGATTTTTATTCCTCCAGTAAAGCATCCCCCTCTTCACCCTTCTCAACCCTAAATTAATGAATTTTTTTTTTCCTTCCTGAATTTCCAGGCCTGCAGGTGGTCTCTATGGCATTGACAGCATGCCCGATCTACGCAAAAAAAAGCCAATTCCACTTGTCAGTGATCTGGTAAGAGATTTGTTTGTTTCTCTTCTGCCACATAGCCATTAGCGCAGCTGGCTTTACTTTTTCAGTGTATGGTAATGGTTTCTGTCACTTCCAAGAAGCTGAAGGTTTCCCATTTTGTTAAATTAATTCTTGTGCTAAAGGGTTAGGAGTTGTGCTTGAAAAAATCTCAGTGAGAATGAGCTACAGTTGTGTAGGTAGTTTCATTTGACAGAATGAAGGTATTTTTCATGTTCTTTTTCCTTGTTATTCTACAAAAAATATTTTATTATTTTCAGGCCTGCATTATTTTTAAGTGTTTTCCTAAAAATCTCATACCTTAGGGAAAGTTATAATGTCCATGTGAGGTTTGGCGACTCACCAGAGGGCTGGAACTTCAGAGGATAGATAAACGAGCATATGTGCTTGGATTTTAAAAGCTATTTGCAATATTGCCAGTAGGCTTCTGCACTGAGGAAGCACGAGAACCAAGCGAGTAATGAGGACAAGTTTCATATGCTTGTATGATATGGTGAAATAAGGCTTCTGCAGGACAAATGGTTTTCTGTTGGCTGTATTCAATACACGCAGCAATTTCATACTTGAGAGAAATGCTGTAACAGCTGAAAGACCAAAGTTTCCATATCCTGTAATTCATGTGAGAAGATGCATGCAATTTTCTCTGCCAGCTTATGCATGGGAAGCTTAGTATGTGTCTACTAACTGCTTGTATCTTAAATCTCTGCAATAATGGCATTAACTTGTGTTACTTCCCTTGAACGCTTTCATTCTCTCTCTTCACAGGCCATGGTAAGTGAAGCTAAAGACTATCCATTAAGTCCTCACCAAAAAAAACCCCCACCAAATTATTTTACCTTATTTCCCTTTCACTTCTTTTCTTTTTGAACCTGCAGTATTGCAGTGCATGTGTATCCAGCATTCTGTCCCGCTCCATCACTGGGAGAATGAACTTTTTCAGTCTGTCTTCAAACAGCATAAAGCAGAGCATAAATGGAGCCTTTTGACACAGTTTGATGATTTCAAAGCAAATGCTGCTACCTTAAATTTCCTCCTCTGCCTTCATCTAACCAGAGTGGCTTGCTGCAGAAATCCCGTGTATGCCACTGTGAAGTCCTGCAAAGGCACTGTCCTGTGCTGTCCACAGCTGCAAAACAGCATTAGAGTGGATGTGAAAGGCAGTTCTTTGAGGGGAAAATGCAGTTCATTGTGTTCAGTGATGGCCAATGAATGTGATACACCAGCACATTCAGATCTCTGCCCCCAACCCACTCCGCTTTTTTTTTATCCTGGTTATTTGTAATCTTTTTACTGTCATATTTTGGGGGTTTGTGTGTGTTGTAAAACTGAAAAAATAATGTCCTTTTGGATATGAATGAAGTTAGATATAGAAAAGTGAGTCTCCTGTGGTGGCCTTAGGCAATAGAAGAGTTATTATTGCTACCAGAACATAGAAGTGAAGATGGGAACCCAGGTTTATTTGGCAGTTCTTACCAGAGAAACATAAAAAATTTACTAGATTTAGACTGGTTTGGGGGAGATAAAAACAAGTTTGAAGACCTTTCAGAATATACATTTGACTCTTCTGATATGTGAGCTGTCATTTTAAGAAACCAACTTGAATGCAGTAGACTGCTAGTTTGATATCTGGCATGAGAGAGTCCACTTGCTCACATCTCTGGGCATGTAGTGCCATTGCATTCCTAAATATTGGTAGTGAATAACAAACTTTCTTCGTCCTTAGTCACTGGTTCAGTCCCGGAAAGCCGGAATTACCTCAGCAATGGCCACTAGAACATCTCTCAAAGATGAAGAACTGGTAAGTTGGGAGGGTTGCTTGGCTTCTATTAACTTTTAGTAAGCAAATTATGGGGATTTGACTCTCTGGGTTGCAGAGCCAGCTTCACAGAAATCTAGAAATATAGATGCAAGGCTTCCTGTATCGTTTGTATAATGAAACTAAACATGCAAAAAATAACATTAAATGTATCAATATAATGCCAAAAAATGTAGAACCATAAAATCACAGAACATGCTGAGTTGGAAGGATCATCGAGTCCAACTCTTGGCCCTGCACAGGACACCCCAAGAGTCACACCATGTGCCTGAGAGCGTTGAACTCAGTAATCTCACCATTTTTCCCTGTGCTATCTGCTGTGTGTGAAACTTGATTCATGCAAGATGTTCCTTGTCCACAAACCTTAATTCTTGTCTTTCAGCCTCTTCCACATTTTTAAATGCCTGGAGAGATGTTTTTGGAAGAGCAAGGGTGTCCTCTGACACCTCCTGTATACGTTTGATAAATTTGTCTACCTTGTAGATTTATTGCACCCCTCATCCATTTTTCTTTAAAATTCATGTATTAACCAGCAAAAATAGGCTCAGTCACCTTCCTGGATGTGGGTTTACGTGTACTCTTGCCTTTCAGAAATCTCATGTCTATAAGAAGACCTTGCAAGCCTTAATTTACCCCATCTCTTGTACAACCCCACACAACTTTGAGGTGTGGACAGCCACAACTCCTACGTACTGCTACGAATGTGAGGGGCTGCTGTGGGGTATCGCGCGGCAGGGAATGCGCTGCGGGGAATGTGGAGTCAAGTGCCATGAGAAGTGCCAAGACTTGCTCAACGCTGACTGCTTACAGAGTGAGTAGTGGCCAGTGGAGTGTGACTGTCCAGAAGTGCTGCCAGAGCTTTCCTAAATGTACTGGTGATATCTCAGGGATCAGTGAAGCTGCAATTATTAAAGTGACTGTATTTTCTGGAAAGGTGCCCTTGGGCTGAGCCTACCTCCATCGCCCTGTGGACACAGACACCAGTGATGCAGAAGAACTTTGCAGAATTATGCTTGATGTACTTTAAAAGAAGGTTTAATTCTTGACTCTTTCACCTCTGGTTGTTGGGTTTGGCTGACTTCTTGTTTGTTTGTTTTGTTTACTCTCTTTTTATCAGGTCAGGTGGTGTGTCTGCTAACATAATCCTGCATGGAAGAGAGGCAGTGGGCTGGGGGTGTGAGGGTGAATATTCTGACATGTGTTCCGTCCCCCCTGCCCTGGTATCCCAGTCATCATTGCTTGTTCCAGCCATCAGCCTGTGCCACTGTTTTAAGCTCTTCAGAGCAGCACTGAGTTCTAGGGGATAAGAGTCCATGACTAAGCTTGAATTCTCTGTTTAAAGGGCAGATCGGGCAAGTGTTTTGTCTTTTTAACAGTACGTTTTCCTGGCTGAATTACTTTGAGAACCAGGGCCTGAGTCAGCAGAAGTGGTGGGTCAGATACAGAGGTGGTGTTTGGGTCTATGGGCAGTATTTCATCTTCCTACTAGCATTTCTGTTTGTTTTGTTGGGTTTTTTTATTTCTGTGTTGTAAAAAACTAAGCCATCTCTTCAAGGAGCTTTGTGACTTTGCAGAATAAATGACACCTTACAGAAACAAGGGAGGACTTTAAAAGAAATTCGGTTAAAGAGAAAAAAAAAAAGAGAGAGAGAAAAGTATTCATTTAGACATCTGCCTTGGTCCCGTTATTTTTGTTTGCTTGTAAAACTGTTCTTAATTTGGTCTCAAATTTATATTCCTGCTTGAGAGCAAAATATCTTGGTCTAAATGGAATATGTGCCATATGTGTTAAATCTTGAGTAGGAAGGTGGGGCTGTTTCTGTTCACTCCTGCTTTTCTTGTCATTGCAGCTTGATGGACTAAATCTAAGAAATCAGGAAAGTTTCTGAAATGTAAACAGACTTATTGCAAATGCCTGTGAGCATTTAGGAGTTATAGGAATATAAAAGTCAAATCTTGTATCTGCCTCAGGTTGTAGTTGTTTGGGAAAGCCAGTCTGGATGATCCAGCAGGGGATACCAGTGGATCACAGATCACTTTTTTTTTCCTTACGGCTTTTCTTAACACTCCAAAAGGATATTGTTTGTACTTGTATTTTTGATATGTGCAGAGTCTTAAATTTGTCATAGTTAGGACTAGGACTGTTTGCAATGGCTTATTTGTAAGACACATCTGACAGACACTGGCAGAACTTCTCTGTCCCTCAGTTGCTTAGTGTTTCTGGATTTGTCTTCAAGGGCTGCAAGGTCAATTTAGAGCATTAGAACTGTTGCATCATTGGCACCTTGGCTTGTTGCGACCTTTTTGTGACCAAGCAAAGAGCTGTGGTGTTGCATTTGGTCCAGGAGAATGTAATCCAGCCATATATTAGTTTTCTGACAGAATCTGTTGCATACCCAGGATTTTGTAATGTTGCAAGGGATTTGTGATATCTCAGTATGGGGAAAATGCTACGGAGAGCAGAGGAAAATTAGGTTTTCACCAGCAGGGTGAGGAAACAGGCACAAAGCTTTTGAACAGAGCAGTGATCATAAAGTTGAAAACAATAGGAAACCCCCTGTTTCCCCTCCCCCCCCCAGTTTAAGAAATAGCTAATAATTGAGAGGAAATATGTTCCTGCAGAGAAGAGTTGTGACTATCCATATTCAAGAAGGGAGACTTCAGTCTGGGGTGGGTATTGGAGGGAGTTCAGTGGTAATGGAGAAAGTATGAGAATGTCTTGAGAGAGGATGGTATGAATTTGTTAATCTTTCAAAAGAGAGGCTTGGCAGTGTGGGACAGGAGGACAGGAATCATGCTCTTTCAAAAAAGTAAAAATAGGCATACAAGGTCTGTCCTGATAGAATGTTTCTGAGAGGATATTGTGGAGCCCATGGCAGAAGTGTAAGACGTGCATGTGGGGCACCTGCTATGATGCTGGCTTGCTCTTACACCTTACAGATGTCCATGGCCTAAAGCCTTTCTGAGCAGTAGATGTTTCATAGCCGGCAGTGTGGATTGGTTTAATCCTTGTTTGTGCTTGCAGCACGTCAGGCAAGAGGGTCATGAGCTGCGGGGGGAAAAAATGGTCTGTTTAGGCTTCCTGTTTACAAAAAAAAAAAAAAACCCAAACCCAAACATTGGCTAAATTTGCTGTAAGAAAATTAAAGGTAGAAGTAGAAGACAACTTCAGTGATTCAGATGCCTTGAAAACAGAGAGTCTCTGAAACAGTCTCTGAAGAATAACCATGGGGGAAGGATTTTTAGTCTCCAGTTGTAATTACATAAGCTTATGCAATGGACTGTGGGATGTGATGATGGCGATAAGTCTGTGTTTTTCCATGAAATAGAAGAAACAACTGGAAATTACTCTACTTTTCATATTTGGCAAAGCATTAAGAACTTGTTATTTTATTCAGAGGGTTGCAGATGTTTTCACATTTTCTTTCTGAATGTAAACTCAAGATACTTCATCGTGCAGAGTTATAGAAACAGAGAGGAAACAACTGAGAATATATTGGGCTTAAAACATGTGAATCATATAGAAAAGTGAAACCCAACCAAGCAAAAATTTTACTTACGGAGTTATTTGTAATCTGTCCAGTATCATAACAAGGAAGATAGAGAAACTGTGAACTGGGGTCTGCAGGATTACCCACTGCGGGTGTAGAGTGTATAAATAGCTGGGACAGAGATGTAAAGCAAACTGAAGATGGTAATTGTGTAATTAAAAGACAAAGAAGGTAGAGGATGGTGCTGGGAGATGAAGAAAATGGTGGAGTCCATATGTGAGTGTGCTTCTGAAATGGGAAAACAATTGTTATCAGTACTAGAAATCTATTAAAAGACATTTGCAGGCAACTCTGTTCTTTGCTTTGGCATGTTCATGCTAAAATCCTTCTAACTGGAACCCAAAAAGCCAGAAGAAACTGGATAAATTAATTTTGTTTCAATATGTGTTTGAAGAACATAGTCTGTGCTTGAGGAATGAGAAATAGCGGTTCTGGTGGACAAACAGCAGTTTAGAGATCCAATAAATTCAAGACTGAACTTTCTTGTTTACTGAACTCAGGAGGGATTTTTTTCCTAACAGAAGCTTTATTGTTGCTGTTGGCAAAAAACCCCAAACATTCTGAGGATGTATCTTCACTTAGGTCTATTTAAGGCTTCCAGAATATGTTGCAACGGAGTAAAATGAATTTTCAGACCGGTAACAAATACAATTCTGTTGATTATACCTTGATGCCTCAGGATACATCTTCACTTCAATCTCTGTAAGTCTTCCAGAAAATGTTACACTGGAGTAAAATGAATTTTCTGGCTGGTTACAAATATATTTCTGTTGTCTATAGCTTAAAATTTTGATAGACACCTGGAGTTTCATTCCTTAGAATCAAAATGTGCTGTTTATTCATCTTCTTTCCTTCATATCTTTCTGGGGGAAATAAAATACCTCTTTCCCCAAGTCTGTTAGAATTAAGTTTGATTATTTCTTCTGAGGGTACTTTTCTAGCTCTCCATATTTTTAAGAAACTGAGTATCTGATACATTCAACAAACATATGGGGCTGCACTGATGAAATACTCAAATTCAGCAATGCTTTGTTGCAATTTGAATCAGAACCCATTTGCAGACTGGTTCAGCGGGGCTGTTCCATGAACTGGTGATGTCTGAAGTGCAGTAAACTGGAACCAGCCACCTGGTTTACAGTATTGTAGGCACTGAGAAGTTATTATTCTGATGATAGGGCTCCTACCTTTTTACCATAAGCTCATAAATACTTGCGCAAGGGATGGTGCTCTCTTTTTAGCCTTCTGCTATTCTTGAAAGTGGTGGAAATCTCTGCTATATGGATAATTTCCTTTCTTGCTTGGGTGAAAATGGATAGAAGGATGATCTTTAGCATCCCCATAGCATGCAAAGGTTTTGGAAAAGGAATTTTATCTCTTGCCTTGAGCATTGGTGTAGTACTAACTAAATCAGAGTGGGTTGGGCAACGTTGGTATCAAAGGAAGAGTAAATTTGGGGATGGATGTGTAGGATACCAAGGAACAAATGCATAGAAGTAGTTGTGAAGTGGGTGGAAGGGAAGGACATTATGCTAACAAGGTCCCAGTAAAAGAGGCCTGTACAGTTCAGGACTAACTTTTGAAAAGCCATAGTAATCTGTGTCTATAATTGTGTCTTGGGTGTTTTTTGTAGTTATGCTAATCTAGTCCTCAGTATATTACAGTTAAACTTGAGAAAAGAAAATGTCTTGGGATAACAGAATCTGGTCCTCTGGAGGTCTTGAAAGTGAGGAAATGAGATCTCAAGCTTCAAACTACTCTTGAACATGAAATCTGTAGTTAGCTAAACCTTGGAGAAGTTCACACAAGCCATCAGGACTACATTACCAAATACCCTGCTTTTGAACTGTTTTGACTTCTGGGTTCACCTCTGGGCATGTTTAGTGCTTTTGACTCATGACTGGAAGGCAGGTGTGTTTGTTGCTTTTTGGGTGAGAAACTTGTATGTATTGCACTGTGAATTCAGAGGCTGCAGTCCTGAGACCAGGTCAGTGAGTGGACTGTTAGTGAGACCAATTAAGTCACTCTGTGATGATCATCTTGGCTTCTGGGTTGAATGATGATTAGACACCATGTTGAGGAACATTTGTTTGCTCCCAAAGTTCTATGTAGGAAAATATTTGCACAGAGGGAGGAAGGGATACCTTTATTTGAAACTTGAATATCTATTTTAAGTTTCAGGAATATATAATTTCTAAGCATTATCCGCCTACTGAACAGCTGCCTTCAATCCTGCCAGTGTTGCTTTCTTGACTTTTTCTTGTTAAAGCATAGAATAACAGCACTGGTGGTTTACTAATAGCTGTATCAATACAATTCCCAATATAGACATATTTGCTTTCTGTTTCCAGTCATAAATTCACTCATCCTTCAGTCCTAGAAAGGAAGAGAGAAAGAAAACCCAGAACCATTTCTATAGTACTGTACACATTCCTTGTATATTCAGATGCCTGTCAGTTGCTATTCACAGGACTTGAAAAGCTGATCCACTGGCCAAAACCCTCTTTGCAGCTTGAAGAAACACAATCCCAGTCCAACACCAGGAAAAGCATCCTCTGCCATTCAGTATAATGACATGTTTTGGGTTTAAAACACATACATCATAGTTAATTAGTCCTGCAGTGGTTGTTTTGGAAATGCTCTTGGTTTTGTACCAAGAAGCAGATGTTAAAATTAAAAGTGTGTTGTTGAGACAGCAGAACAGACATTCTCTGTTCTTTATTAGTCTGAATTGTTAAATAAGGTGTCTGTAGCTCAGGGAGAGATCGATCAGGGAAGGAATAATGGAGCTGCCATATCTGGGCAAATTATTTGGGCAGAGTGGGGAAGCAGCATGTCCTCTGAAGGCAGAGCCAAGCCTTGGAGGTGACTAAAGAGAGGGCTCTAGGGGTCTCTGTGACATGGCTTACATGTCGTGCAACCCAGGGTGCCCTGGACTGCTGCTAGGCTTGCAGAGGGATAAATCCACTGTGCAAGGTATCTGCAGGTTGTGGGGATGTTAAGCTTGTTTTTAACTAGAATTCCTCCATTTGTCCAAGTTTGCATTCTAAAGCACCATTTGAGGCTTCTGGGGTGTTTGTATTAAGGCAGTGATGCAGATCATGCTACCCCAGAACTATGGTAGTTCTTGTCCCAACTCACTGATGGACAGGGAAACATTTATATTCACAAGCTGCCTGGCTAGTAATTTATTTAAACAATTATTCAGAAATGGAGCATTCCTTTCATGCATAACAGAAACTCTTAATGTTTGAATTAGGTTCTTAATTTCCTTAAACTCAGAAAGGTCAGGGCACAGCTGGTTTCTTTGGATCACAACAGATTTCAGAATTCCAGCCAGGAAAGGCAAATTGTTCAGTTTGGCCTTTCCTGATTTCCCAGTAATTTTCTGTAGCTCTGTATATACAGTATAGAGTCTACCTCCATCCCCAGAAGACTTAGTTCTGCTAAAACTGAATAGCACTTCTTATCTGAAGTTCAAAGTATAGCCCCTGGTATAATTTTGGTCTCATATTCCTTTAATAAATGTTAGGTTCATCACCGGTGAGTAGAAACAGCAGGGACTGCGTAATTAATTCCAGTGTTTGATTTCATTTCATCTTAAGCCAACAACAGGAAACTGTGGGGCATGTACATTTTATTGTACTAAATTAAATACTGAACATCAAGCCTCTAGCAAGAGAAATGAAAAAATACTCAGGTAATGTAAAATTATGGCTTGTTTTACACCCAGGTCCTTAATAGCATGCCTTGTTACGCAGTGTCCTCAGTGAACTTCTGACACTTCAGCGGCCACAGTTTTTTCCAAACTGTGTTTTTGTTCTCTTTGGTGTGGATGGTGGAAATTATAGTAGAGTTTTGTTTCTTTATTGAAGTGAATTGAGTCAGGGTGAAAGGTGTTTGAGTGAGGGCCCTAGACATGAGTGTCTTCAGGCAGCACTAGTCACTGGGCACCCTGTTGACAACAACCTGCTGACAAGGTTGCCTGTTATGTTGTCCTGCTGGGGGTCCTGTGTGAGTGTAAATATATATTTTGTTCATATTTAGTCTCTACCTGCTGAAACAGTTTCATATGCAAAACTGTAATACCTTATATTAAAGGTGCTCCAGATATCATATTTGCCCACTTCTTCTGGAAGAAAACAGTTTTATGTATCTTTGTGATTGGTGGCTCCCTTTGCACACACCTATACCTGCTTTAATACATATTTTTTAAGGTAATTTAATTTTGGTGAACATCTGAATGAAAATAACTTTTCTAGGACTAAACTTGCTTTAATTAAACTATCCTGGAGAAGAAAAACAAGCAAAAGCACAGTACATTAAAGAGAAGGATTATGATTGAATGTGTTCACGAGACTTTTGTAGCATTCTGACTTAATCTGATTTAAGATCATAACTTGAAATTGCTGCAGACAGTGGGTAGAGAGGCAGTGTGCAATCTTGTGTTCCTGTTTTTCATTTCACACCTGAGTTATCTGCTCTGTTAGCTCATGTCAGTGCTTTCATTAATGCATGTCTCACATCTGACACAATAGTCAGTCTTTAAATTTTGACAGTAAAAATGACTGTCAAAATTGAGTAGGAAGCAGTCAGTTGTGGGAGTAGTCTTATCTCATGATGTTATAAACTTCTAAATTTTGTAAGCAGTATGCAAGCGTCCAGTGGGTTCTTTTTTTCCAGATCCAGTTGAATACCTATGCAGTTACAGACTCTGTACCTGGCTCTTGTGTTTCCAGCTGCTGGATACTGTACTAGTGCCCCATACCTATGATGGCTCAAGGTTTTAACTATTGAATTTGCTACCTTAAAGGTATTTATGATAGTTAATATACCTGTGTAATTCTAGAAATGGATGATCTGAATTGTCTCCATACAAATTGATAAAATAGAGTGGCATCCAGAGAGGCACTTTGTGTGTCTGCAGCTTGATGCCTGATCCAAACAGGGTGGTTCCAGGCAAAATGAGACAGAGATTTGCAGTGACCCTGTGCTGAACAGGGAGTCGTGTGGCACACGTGGGTAGGAAATGCCAACAGTGTTGAGCCATCTGAACTTCTCTTCAGTGGTGCTGAAGTGCAGCTTTGAGACAAGCTCATAGATACTATTTGTAATGGGGGTCCTATGTCCTCTTCTTAGCACTTGCCCAAGCAGGGATTTATTTCTTCAAATCAAGATAAGGAGAGCAGGGGGCATGCTGATATCTGCTGCTAATGTAAGAACCTCATTTCTGAGTCTTCCTCAACTGTAAGGGTATTAAATCAGCCTGTTGTCAGGAGAGCAATCCGATCCCGGATTACAGAGGAACTATCCCCTCCCAACTCCAAATGGTCCCGATTCACTGTGCATATGTTGAAACTGGGGGGAATGAGTGTAAAATAGCAAGAGCCATGATGTGGAGGGTAACTCATAGCTTTGATCCTGCTGTCCAGACAGTGAAACACGATCTTCTGCTTGTTTGTTTCTGATGAGCATTGCATGTTTCCTGGTGCACAGGAGCAGCGGAGAAGAGCTCAAAGCACGGAGCTGAAGACCGAACCCAGAATTTCATCATGGCAATGAAGGATCGCATGAAAATCCGGGAGCGGAACAAGCCAGAGATCTTTGACTTGATCAGAGATGTGTTTTGTGAGAGCAAAATGACACATGCGCAGCAGATGAAGACAGTGAAGCAGAGTGTGCTCGATGGCACCTCAAAATGGTCAGCAAAGATCACGATCACCGGTAAGTGAGGGAGTCGTGGGTTCTCTTGGTCTCACTCGGGAGCCTGAAGTTAGAGACAGTTGGTGTGAAGGTAGGGAGAACAGAGAGGAAGGGCTCCTCTGACCTGTGTCTCCTTCTACTCAGTGTACATACAGGTAGCACATGGAGATGTTGCTACTGCAGGCACTGTAGTGCGCCATAAGCTGAGGCTCATCAGAAATGCTCTCATGAGTGATATTCCTGTTTCTCTGGCATTATGAGCTGCTGCTTCACATGGTGTTCAGCCACATTGTCTTGTTGCATGGTGGTGGTAACCCTTCTCTTTTCCTTTCAGTGGTGTGTGCTCAGGGTCTGCAGGCCAAAGACAAGACTGGGTCCAGCGATCCGTATGTAACCGTTCAAGTGGGTAAAACAAAGAAGAGGACAAAAACAATTTTTGGGAATCTGAACCCTGTATGGGAAGAGAAGTTTTACTTGTGAGTGCTCTTGACTCTCACTCCCATTTTACCTGTTTGTACAGTCTATGCTTTGACAGCTATGTCTTCTCTGTCAGAATGCATTCCCACATCACCTCTAATCTGGGATGGTTCTATTTTTGCTCTGTGTGTGTGTGTTCGTGTGGAGGGTTGACATCTTTAACAATGTATGTAGTGCACACCTATTTATCCCATCTGTCTTCCTTTTGTATATACAAATTGTCTGCCTTCTGAACACTTTTATATTGATGTTTCTAGAGAATGCTAGAAAGAAAGGAAAATATTTAAGTCAATGACTATTGTTCCTGGCTAACAATATTCTTTGTAATATGAGAGCAAAATTCATGTAAAAGACTAAGCAAACTTCCTGTGACATGTTGTTGTGACCTGCTACTGGTGTTTGGCAACAAATTTAAAGGTAATTAGTTGTCAGTTGTCTGTCACACCAGCAGTCTCTTCTTTCAGTTTTGGAAAATCAATTTAACAATAACTTGAGGGAGTCATTGTTTCTTGAGGGAGCTTTTAAGATGACCAAGGTATTGATGTCTGAATCGAAAGCAAAGAGTGGAGACACAATTCTTTAGATATGAGCTACACTCAGAATACATTGTTCCATCCTGCTTTTATTGAATAAGTAAACAGTACCCTCAATTTGTCATTGAACGTGTTATAAAACAAAATGGAGACATGAAATCCAGCAAGCGTTTTCTGAAGATTCTGGATGATTTCATTTGATCTCAAAGATCTTTATTTCCTTTAAGGTGTAAGCTCTTCCTTCTTACCATCTCCTACCTTCCTTCTTTTATTTCCCTGTTCTTCCCTAAACTGCTTGGCAGTTGATCTCTCTGCAAAATGCAATTTGTTTGTGTTTTAAAATCAGAGTTATATCAGCGCAGCTCTGTCTTTGCAGTGTACAGTACAAACAAAATTATTTTTAAGCAGTTTTGAACTACTCATTAACGTCAGAAAAATCTTAGTGCTATTTTGGGCTAGTAAGCCCTTGACTTTATTCTTAGTTTAATCCAAGGTAACATTGCTGCTTGGTAAGTAGTAAGTATGCTTAGGTGCCATTTGAATAACTCTAGTCACAATAGCAGTAAGTCTGTGTGGGAGCCTTAAGGACCTTGATTTACCATGCCAAGTAGTTACCATGGTATTTGCAGTGTGTTCCCTTCTAATTTTAGGAGCTTCAACAAATACTCTCTTTAAAGATAGATAGCACAACGTGATAAATGTCACAGTTTTAACGGTGCCGCTGTTTAGACTTCATCGCCATGTCTGTGATTCAGCAGATAACATGCTGTTGGGCTTTAGAGTTGGTGCTACTTTCTGTCTTGCCTATGGTATAGGTGTTGTCTTAATTTCCTTGGAATCCCAGGGGGACATGCAGGGAAGGAGCACAGTGTCCAGACTGATGGCAGGAGAGCATTCAGTTCTGGATTCAGTGTGTCATTTCATGAGTAGGTGTCAAAGCTCATCTTCTGCTGGGTGAGGAGAGAGTCACTTAGAAGTGTGTGCAGCACTGGTCTTCTACACGCCCATCTTTCTATTTTGAAATTATGGATCTTTTTGCAGCTTACAACTCTTTAGAAAATTCTAAAATTTTCTACCCCATAATGAAATGGAAATTTAAATCAACATATGCAAGCCAAAAATACCCACTACATACCAAGCTTTTTTATAAGAGATTGTCAGGACAATCAAGAGATTGTCAAATTTAAAGGCTTTGGCAGGGGGGTATCTTTCATTCTTAGAAAGAAGTTAATTTCTTATAGTGAGAGAAAGGTGTACTGGTGGTTATTGAAAGCTTTGCAGTAAACATATGAAAAGTTTGGTGTTCAAAATGGTTTAACGTTTCAACAGGAACAAGAGAGGTCAGTTACTAATATGCATGTCAGCTATTGCTATTCCTTTTCTGTTTGGCTTGGTGGACTTGTTTGTAGCTGGTGTTCATTAGGCACAGTGCCTTTTATATGAACACAATTTCAGTGTCTTTTCAAAGGTTGGATATAGAGCCAGAAATCTCTGTGCATCAGTCATTATAATTATAGCATTGTTATTGTAATCCATGGCATGAATTAAGGCAGACTATGTACAGCTGAGTGATAGAGTTCTTTCTACAGACTCAGTGAAGTTTATTAAAAGCAGCTTAAACAAGTTTTAAATTTTTAAGGCAGCAGTAGCCTATTTCAAATCGGGGTTTTTTATGCTTATGCACAGTGATGGATGGAAAAGTATATTAACTTAAATACCTCTCCTAAAAATGGCTTTGTTCCTTTTCCATATATTCTCAGGAAAAAAAAAATGTTGTGGAAGGCTTGACCCAATTTAGGAGTCCAGATTTAGAACCGTATTTTAGAAAAGACAAGGTTGAAAGCACTTTGGGTTTCCATTATAGGTGCTATTTAGGTCATTACTAGCCTGTGTAACTGTAGACATCTGCTTAGATTAATGACCAGTTCTCACAGTGTATTTCTGTTACCTGAGCAAGTGATTTCCAGGTCCTGTTTCTGTCTGAAAATTATCTCTTCGTATGTTTACATCTGTAGCTTTAGGAAATGTGTTGTTATGGAGAGATTTTTGTATATTTCACTGGAGTTTGAAGACCTTTGAAAATATAAGGTGTTGATTTTTCTGCCAAGTTCAAAGTGTTGCTGGCTTGATGCAGAGTCTCTGCACATATGGTGCCTGGCAGCAGGAAGCTTGATGGGGAAAGCTTCAGCCATTCCTGCAATACAAACGTGTTGTTCTGTGAGCACACACCCTGCTTTCCTTGGCTTTACATCCCTTTCCCTTTCGCAGTAAACCCCACTTTCTTTCCTCTAGTTATGATGAGCAGACTTATAGGTGGCTTCCTTCATTTGCCGGGTGCCTTCTCCTCTGTGCCCTCAGCTCTCTTCCCTTGCCTTGAATTCTGGCTGGACAGAAGGCAGCAAGTGTCCTGCCCACAGTTGGATTCCGAGTTGTCTGTATGGATTGGTCCATGGGGGCCAGCTGGCTGCAGGCTTTCCAGGGACAGCAGCTGGTATGGGTTTCTCTTCTCCATCTAGCTGTTATTTTTTCACAAAAGTTGTTGGAATTTAGAAGCTTTCATAACAAGTCTGTGTAACTCTCATTTCCTCAGGAAACAGTCCAGTAATATTAGAGGGAAGCTATTTTTGCCATATTCAGTGCAATTAGAACAAGACAGTAATTCCCCATTTAGTTGTGTTTTGGACTGTCAGTGGAAATTGCAGGGTTCCTGGCATCTTTTTTTTTTTATAAAGGCTGAAGCTGAGCATCCATTTGCATGGTTTACAATAGCAGACAGCATTTAGGAGGATAAATTTGACCGCAGGACAGAGTTTCCACTTTAAAGGGAGAGCTCTGGGCTTGTTTGGAGGTTGCTGGTCTGTACCTGTTATTCAGGGAACATCGTAGTCTTTAATGACTATGAACACTACAGGTTACTGGATTCAAACAGGATGTTGCCATTTTTCTTGGCCTGGGTGCAAAACTCGTTCATTTTACGGTAATACCCCCTTGAAGTTGGATGGTCTGAGTACAGCTGTGCCTGAGGCTTTGAATGGTGGGTATGAAATCATTGCCTGGAACAGATTACATTGTCACTGAACAGTTTGCAAGAGGCATGTTTTATTCTTTCTCACTGCAGAAGAATAACTGAGTTAAAACAAATGCAGTGCCTCCTGCAAGCAGATAATCAGTATTTTACTAGGACATGCGGAGCCCACATGATGCACGTTCCTGTTAATCCTTTGGGAATGGTGCTATTGCTCAGCTAACCACTGGTTTGTCACACGAAAGCTTCTATTTCATTCCCCAATTTTCCTTTCAACTGCTGAGCCTCTTGTCAAGCTCAGCATCTTTCAGTTATCTCTGTGGTTATATGTGACTGTTCCAGAGCTGTATTTTAGACTTCCCCTTCTGAGACCACTGTATTTATAAATGTCACTGCAACTCTGCTCCTCAGCCTCCCTTCACTGTGTTGCAGGGGCCATCCAGTTTTCCTTGCTTTCTTTTTTCTCCAGGTACCACAGATACTGAAACTGGCACTCTGATAAAATACCACTTGTTTCCCTGCTCAGTTACCAATGTGAGACTTAAATTTGATCGCAGAGTTGAGGTCTTGCAGCAAGCACCTGTTGGAAAGCTGAATTAATGTAACTAAGGGTGTAATGCTCAGAATCACTTTATCTGCTCTCTGTAGTTAGAACTGCACCATTAATTTGTCAGTTGCTGTTGTAGCACTGGGTAACAGCAAATGATTAGACTTGTTCCCCTAAGAAAAGAGCTTCATGACAGTAAGAACAGAAAACTAATTTCTTTGTTCTTAGTAACAACTGGCTCTCAGGGCATATTATTGTGCTGTCGTGCTTAACTTCTAAGGTACTAAGGATTTTTCCTCTATTCTCTTACCACTCCAATTTTGCCTGTGGTGTTTTCTCCCCTGTCCTTTCTTCTCCCCAGTAGATGAGTCTTATCATTGTTTAAAAGTGAACATGTTCTAAGAAGTTTTCTGCCTTCCATTCCCACTGAGGTTGGCCACAACAGAGCTGCCATGTCATGACACTTCATTTGAACCATATTCAAGTCTTCCGGCTTTTTCAGCAACACTATTTCTCCAAACAATTTTTTTTCCTGCTCTCTCTGTATGTTGTTATAACTTTTTACTGGACCTTCTCATACTTGACTAAACTTTCTTGTTTTCCTTTGTCATTTTCCAAAAAAAATCGCTTCTGCTTTTTTTTCAAACCGTGCTCCTCAGGAGCAAAACTGTCCTCCTAAAATGATCACAGGTCCTAAAGTATTGGCTTCTGCTCTCTCATCCATTATTTCTGCAAGCAGCTCTGCACTTTCTTTCTTTCTTTTTCTCTGTCATTGTCTGAAATGTCCACTGCCCCAGACTGTGAAACTTTACAGGCCCTCCTTGAGAGCTGCATCAGCCATGACACTGAAAGGAAACTGCTCACAGAATATGGACATATAGACATTCACTGGACTCTTTGAACCATAAATATTTTTTAATATCAAAATACAATAAAATTACTTAATTCTGGGCTTCAACCTAGCTTTAAATCTGCAAAATATTGTTGCTTCCTCTGATCCTTCCTTTTCATTGTCTGTTCTTGCTTAAATCTACTTGTTCTGTTTTGTCTTTATTAGCCTGTCAGCTCTACAAAGCAAAATTAGCAAATTCAGCACAAATGTTGTTAGGTGTTTTTGCTTTCAAAGTACGAATCATTGCTTCAAAAGTGGTGTTCTGGTCATTCTCCTTTTTCTTTCTCTCCACATTTTGGAGGAGACAAGGCACATTAAATACTCTATCTCAGACCCCTGACATCATCTGAGCCAATTTAGCCCAAGGTGGGCAGAGATCTCACAACTAAGAATCACTTTCTACAATTTTTTTTTCCTTTTTTTTTTTTTTTTTTTTTGGTAAGTTAGAGCTGGATAAGAAGGATGCAAATTACTAACTTCATTGTGGGAGGAACTATAGTGTAAATTCAACAGTTACTTGTTCTGTTTAGCCACCAATATACTAATTGCCGTGTGTGTGGGCATGTCACTGTGTGCGCAGAACAGAATTAACTACAGCTTCGTGCGCTCGCGTGCTTCCCCTCAGCCCAGTTGCTGGCTGGGCATGGGAAGAGACCCAAATATTGACAGTGCAGGGGATGTGTGTGGGTACTGGGGCTTTGCTGCTGGGTAAGACAGAAGCGGTAGAAGAGAATGGAGGTAGAGAGTGGGATAAAAAGCAAGTCAGCAGAACCAGGCTCAGCTGCTTCCTCTGCAGCAGCCACTGGCTTCAGGCAGAAAAAGTTAATGGGGAAAAAAAAATAAAATCACCATGTATTTGATTTTAATTTTTCTTAAAATTTTGATGTGCTGTTTCTGGAAAATATTACTTTATTTGGTATCTTTAAGTGTAAAAGTGGCACCACTGTAAACATAAAGATGATATGGATAAAAAAAAACAGTTTTTGAGCCATGTACATAGCAAACATGGTTTCCAGTCTCTCACACTCTGAAGAGAACCTGAGAGCATTTGGTAATTTCTTACTTTCAGTGGGGTCACTTTCCTTCTCTGAATCCTCTTGGGAAAGCTGTGGGAGCTCGGCTGTGGGAGGGTGGACAGACGTATGTGTGCTCGTATCAAGCTTCATAAAAACATAGCAAGAAGTGGGGCAGGCGTCTTGAGAAATGTGCCAGCTCCTGTACTAATGAAGGGGAAAGCTTCTAGCAGCAGAGCTTGTTAGCCACAGTCTTACAGAGTCGTGATGCTGTCACAAACTGGAAACTATGTCATTAGTTAGAAAACTAACTAATGACTAACTAACTAATTAATTAGAAAACTGCTACCAATCAGCAAGCCCAAGTCTCCCAGTATTCATCATTCTGTTTTGGGGTGCTCTCTGGAAGGTAAACTGGATTTGACACACTTGTTTTACTTCACCGAAAGCAATGACTGTGGTTCTTACAGACCTAGATGTTTTATGGTGAGCCACCAGCTCAGGGCTTTCAGATGCTGTGAACAAGTGATAAAACTCACTCTCTGGCATGGGACCAGTATAAAGAATACAAACTGAGCAGTCTCTTAAAAACAGCAGAGAAAGGTGTGGTAAAATAGAAGCTTCAGTAGCTCAGTAATTGGTACTGGAAAGTTTCCTGTAGCACTTAGCAGTGAGTTATGCTGCTGTAGTCGAGTGAAGGATGATAGCCAGCCACCTCAGGAGCGTGGGATGATGCATGTGGGACTGCCTAAGTTAGATTTAGGTCTGAACAGTGAATGTTTTCTTTAAGGAAAGACCATTGGTAGCAAAGAAACAAGATCAAAACATTCCTAACGAAGAGCTGTCACACCAGAAGGTGAGGTCTAAAGAAGTCAGGACTTAACTTACTGATGCTTTGTAAATGGCAGTGTGTGCTAGTCTGTGTTTTTAGGCACCCATGCATTTCTCAACACTGAGCCTCTACAAAACTGCCAGGTTGTACATTAGCACACCATGTCAGGAAAAGAGGATTTCTTTTGCATGGTTACACTGTGTTGCTGGTAAATATGGCAATGTACTCAGATAAATTTGAGAGCTACAAGGAACAGCAAGTCCAGGAATTCCCTGCTTGTGAACACTTGGCTGCATGATTTTGTTAAGGAAGATGTTCTTGCAGCAAAAAAGGAGGAAGAGGAGAATAAAGCCAGGAGACAAACATAGAACCTCTTCTCTTCTGAACTCTAAATACAGCATTGATTGCAAAGCAAAGACAGGGAGCAGTGATGTGCTCTGTCTGTGATCAGAACTGCATGGAATCGCCTCTAACTTTGTCCATATAATTCCCAGCTATCCCTCTCTACTGGAAAAATCAGTAGGAGCTGCATGGACATCTGTTAAATGTTGTCCTAAATCACAGTGGTGGCAGTAAGAGCCCAAATGGTTTCTTGGGAGAGAGCATGCTCATACCAGTCACTGCCATATCCTATTGACCAGGCTTAGCAGATCTCTTCTGACCCATTTCTTCTTTCTCCCTGTTGCTTAGCAACAGATGCAGCATGTTAATGTTAAAAAGGCTGGAAAACAGGCCTTCAGCAGCAGTTGCCTGTTTTCATATATTCTATTTGCTTGAGGGTAGACATTTGTAGTGGTTATGGTGAGTAATCACCCTTGTCATGGTCTCATATGAGCATTCAAATTGCTTTATTGCATGCCCTGTAAATGAGCAGAACTCTTATAATACAGTTCTTCTACCCACTTCTGTCATCCAAGAGCTTTTTTGGATCTACAAAAGGTGAACACCTAAAAAAGAGGGAGAGTCTGCGAATTCTGCCTGTGCATTAAACTGAAGGGTGCCAATTCATCAAACAGTAAACTACTTCTCTTAATGAAAATGTCATTATTGATCTGCTCAGAGCACAAAGTATCAGTCTAAGCTGTGAATAATGGGCAGAATCAATTCTAGTAATTAAATACCAATGCTGTCATTACTGTACCCCACCCTTTCCCCTCAGGCAGTATGTGCATCATTTGGTTGTAATGTATTGTGCATTCATACACTACTGCTTTGTGACTATTTTGAAGTAAGAGATCTACCTCCACCTGAGCTATTTATCCTTTTCTTAGAAACCAGCGTGAAGGGTGTGTGTCACAGGCCTTGACTGTGCTGTCCTAGATACTGCATAAATACAGGTAGCCCTTAGCACCTACGGCTGAACAGAGGGTCATTGTTGGAGTGAGCTACTGAAACCAGTGAGATGCTCATCGTCATTTTTGGGGGGTATACGAAAGCATTTACCAGTTTAGCTATCCCCAGGTTTCTGTGGGCTTCACAGTCAGCTGTGAAGAGAATTCCCAAGTTTGGGGAGCTGCTGCTGACAGTGAGGACAAGCAGGAGAGTCACAACCACTTCGTAAGTGCGAAGTTGGTGGTCGAGGTCCGGGCAGGGCAGTCCTTCAGCTTGCATCTGGAGTGCAGTATCTGCCATGTCACAGGAGCATTTAGAGCGCACCAAGAGGTTGTTCATACCAGATGCTCCACTTTTAAATAAACAGGCATTGTTTACATTTTGCTAATAGATTTTGCTAATACATCCCTCTAATGTTGAATGAAAGGGCCAAGAGGAACGCGAAGCGTGTCGCATATAAATGTTGGCTGCATTATGCACTCTTAAATAAATTACACTTCTCTTGTTTGCAGTGAGTGCCATAATTCCTCTGACCGGATCAAGGTGCGAGTGTGGGATGAAGATGATGACATCAAGTCTCGTGTCAAGCAGAGACTGAAACGCGAGTCAGATGATTTCCTGGGGCAGACAATCATTGAAGTTCGTACTCTGAGCGGAGAAATGGACGTGTGGTACAACCTTGGTGAGCAGGGCTTTGGGACTGAAAATGTTACGTGTTAGTTTGGGAATGTTTGATAGCACTTGGATGCATATGGACAACTTGCAAGAAAGGAAATAAAAAAAAAGCTTACATGGTTTCAAAGGGTACATGATGCCACTGCAGAGCAGCTGCAAAGCTTATCCCAGATAAAATGGAGTGTAACATGTCAGAGGGTTGATGAGTTTTGTCTGTCAGGCATTGAAAAGTACAGTGGGTGAAATGCTTGGGGCAGGACTGTATTCCACCTGTGCTGGAGGCATACTGTCCTTTTACATACATCCTTTTTTTGTTTTGTTTTAACACAAACATTTTGCCTGACTATAAAACCATCAAGTGCACTGCACTGGGCTGGCAGGTTGTTGAGACCTTTCCCAGTGACTGTTGAGGAAAGTATTAGCAAGTAACCAGATGGTGCTGAGTTGGCAGGCACAGTAATAGTCGTAGGAGATCCAAAATCTTCTTGATAGGGACAGCCAGCAATTCCCAGGAGTTCAGGGCTATGGTGAAGTTAGAGAAGAATTCCACATCATTCAGCCCTGTTCTCAGGAAAGGAATCTGTTCTTGGTGGTTCTAGTTCAGCTGACTGAATCCAAGACCCTGTAGCACATTTGGTGATGGAAAGGCTGTCTTATGTCTAAAAATGTACATAGTTCTAGCTAGATGTGTCATATTGAGGGTGTATCATGGCAGTTGTTTTGCTGATGTCTACTTAGTATTCAATGTTTTGAAAGAAAAGAGAAAGTTTTCTCTGAGATGACTCAGCCTGAGCTTCCAGCAGTTTCTTTGCCGGTGTTGTCACCCCAAGATGTCTGTGCTCTGAATACGAACAATGCATATAGTTGCTGATGTTTTTTCCTTCTAGAGAAAAGAACAGATAAGTCTGCAGTGTCCGGGGCTATTCGTCTGCAAATCAGTGTGGAGATCAAAGGCGAGGAGAAGGTGGCTCCATATCATATTCAGTACACTTGCCTTCACGAGGTAAGAGATGGGAACATCACCATGTTCCTTCTGACTACTGAAAAAGCAATTTTCTGACATTCATTTCCCTGGAATGTGCCGCTTTGCCCTTGGTGAGCTTTGCTTTCCCTGCTATGCAGGCCTGGTAACGCAGTGAATCATCAGACCTGCATTTGTCAGAAAGGCAAAGGCAGCTTTAGGCTGTGTCCCCCATGCTGGGGGCTGGCTGGCTCAGTCCATTCCATGTCACAGCTGTACTACTGTTAGGCAGAGATGAGGCATTGGATCCACTCAGAATCAATTAAAGATGAGTTTAATGTGGAGAAACCTTTGAAATTCCTTGAGTGATGTTTTCAATGTGTACTGGAACTATGTCTTTCTTTAGAGGACGCATACTAAAATGCTTTGTAGGTAAATTATGGTTGTGGAGGGCTTTGTTTCTGGCCTTGTTTCTGGCTTTGTTTCTGGCTGTTGAGTGATGCATATATTGGTGGTATAAATTCTTTTGTTCTGCTGCACTGGTGTGTAGTTATGTACAACAGCTTGGGGGAACAGAACTGTGCTTTTGGGGAACAGAAGATCAACTGAGGTTACTGGGTACCGATTGGTCTCAGGATGGGCTGAGCTGGGGAGACAATGCTGCAGAAGTTGGAAGAAACCCAAAGATGACTTAGGAAAAGGACTAAAGGAATAACCCTGCCTTGGAGAGATGCATGGTGCCCAGTCTACCTATGTCAAAGAGAATCGGGTGGCAGGGTGAGACTCTGAGTACCTGAATAAGGAAGAGTAGTCAGAGTCCTCTATACAAGAATATCCTAAAGTCCAGGGAGGTTTAAGTAAATTCATCTTAGACAAGAAGGACAGTTGCATCACAGAGCAGATCGTTCATCAACAGGAACAACATATTTATCCAGACACTGGGCTGGATGAGTCCTGTGGTGTCTTCCGGCCTTACCAGGGGGCTGTCTATGGGACAGATATGGAGCTTATTAAAAACATTAGTAGGCTTCTTTTAGTAGGCTGCATTGTCTCCTTCAATACATATTTGTTTTTTAATTCAGTGATGGCTTCTGTTTGATAAGCTGTTTCTTTTTTTTTTTCCTTTGAACATCCATGATCACTTGCTGCTGGTTTTTTGCAAATAGGTCTCATTTTAAGTATCCCCTTCTTTCATTTGTGTATTCTAAAATGAAGATGATTTACAGCAAGTATAATTTAATCAGGAAAAATAGTAGTGTAAAGCACAGTCCTCTAACTACTAATGAGATCATTAGACTTTTGCACCCCTTACTGCAGGGAGCCAGCTGTCTGATAGGCTGATGAATCTGCAAGTGTCTTGAATTTGAGGATAACTGAGAAACCCACTGAGCTGATTGTGCAATTTCTGCACAGCAATGATAGCTGAAAACTTTTGTAGTGTTAGATAAAGTGAAAGGTTATGATGAATAATAATGCAACTGTCTAGTTGCTAGGGGTGATCTTAAGGGTATCCTTCTCAGAAGAAAAACCACTCCTTGGACTGTTCTGCTGTATGATAATAATTACAATGCTGATACAGAGCTGTAACGTCAGCTAGTTTAAATAGGTTGTCCAAGACATTTCTTTCCGAGGACAGAAATGTGTAGGTTTCAGGAAACTAATTAGTGTGTGGTTTCAGAGCACTGAAGCACTGTTCTGCATTGTTCACAATGTCTACTGGGTAAAGTTGTAGGTCCACATGCAAAATATTCAGCTATGAGCACTCAAGAAGAAAAGAAAGCAAAAGCAGAAAACACAGAATGGGTAGGGGGAAAGAAAGAGGAGGAGAACAAGGGAATTTGTGTTAGTGCCACCACCTCAGCAGTTCCAAGATCTTCGTGAATCTTGCTTAAAGGCCTCAGCAGCCTCACACACAAACCTATTCCTGCTTTGTCTTTCAGAACCTCTTTCACCATCTCACAGATGTGCAAGGGAATGGGGTGGTGAAGATCCCTGATGCCAAAGGAGATGATGCCTGGAAGGTGTATTTTGACGAGACAGCGCAAGAGATCGTGGATGAATTTGCAATGCGTTACGGCATTGAATCAATATACCAGGCCATGACGTAAGACGCATTTTGTGTGGTCTTCAGCACACATAATCGGTGTAACTAACTGATGTGACTTTTACTAGTTAGATGATGAAGTGTGCTGGTGATGGAAGGCTTGGCAGTGACAGCTGCTCCTTATGGGGCTTGCTGTGAGCCTGTCTCTGAATCACCAGTTTCCTCAAAGTCTAGAAATTAATGTCTGACAAAGTGCTGGAATTAAGCTTCTGTCTCAACACTTTGTGTGAACACCTTTAAAACTAATTCTAAGGAATTACACCAACTTCACTAGCGTAAATGACCATATTTTATTAATGGTGGCTGAGACATTGCTGTTTTAAGACTCTCAAAAATCCCTATTTGAGAACTCTTCTGTTAAAAGGATTTTGCTCAGGGTTCCCATGAATGCTTCTGATGATGTGAGAAGGGATGAGGTTTTGCGAAAGTATTTGTCCTACACAACTGTTGCAGCAATTGTTATAGTCCTTTGAAGTCTGATTTCCCAGGTGCTGCTGAAGGCATTTATAGAAAGTTTGAGTAATGGAGCAACCGATTTGTCTTCTTTGGAGCTAGGCTAATGCAGTTCTTCATCTTCAAAGAACTTTTTCCTTGTCACTATACTTTCACTTGGACTTAGGATTAGTCATTCTTCTTAAAGACTAGTAGTGCTGTGCCTGGCTCATTTCTTATTTCAAATGTAAATATGTAGCAGACAAAAGTGAACTTTTTCACATTAGAAGCTGAAAGTTTTGGGTTATGGGTCCTTGGATGAGTTATGAACTGTTCTTACGTCACCTTGCAAGCAGCTTTTCTGCGTATTGGTTAAAGCCAAAATGGAAAAAAATTGGAAGGTTTCTCTGAAGGTCTAGTCACTACTTATAGCAGGACTAACTTGGAAGTTGGACCAGACTGCTCGGGGCTCTTTCAGTAAATGGAAAATTTCCAAGGATGAAGGTGTGTTACCTCTCTTGGCTCCTGTCTTCAGGCTGTAGTACTCTGGGAAAGAAATTCCTGGTTAAAATCCAGACTGGAAAATTGTACTTTGAATTGCTTATGCTGTAGCTGCAGCATACTGCTGCCTATCTTTTAGTCCTCCCTCTAAAAGGATTTTGGCCTGGCTCAGTCTTCTCACTGAGTGGCTGCCCAGAGAAATGGTGGAATTGCCATCCCTGGAAGTGTTCAAAAACGTGTGGCTGTGGCACTTAGGGCCATGATTTAGTGGTGAACATGGCAATGCTACATTAATGGTTGGAATCCATGATCTCAGAGGTCTTGTCCAACCTTAATGATTGATTCTATGATTATAACCTTCCCCTCTCTGCTAAGTAGTCAAGACACTGATTAGATCCCCACTCCTCACAACTTGTCTTCTTAAAGCTAAACAAAGCCATTTTATGTGCTTATATTTATTTACCAAGTGCCTAGATGACCAGTTGGTACATAAGTATCGTGTAGCAAGCATGATTTTAAACTTTTAAGAGGGTAAATTTTGGCTAGATAAAAGGAAGAAATTTTTTACAATGAGGGTGCTAAACCCTGGATGGACAGGTTGCCCAGAGGTGGTAGATGTCCTATCCCTGGAAATGTTCATGGTCAGGGATTTTGGACAACCTGTTCTGGTTGAAGATGTCCCTGTTCACTGTAGGGGTGGACCTTTAAAGGTCCCTCCCATCCCAAACTATTCTATGATTCTGTGAGTCCCTTAAGGAGAAAGCTACATTCGGAAAGTAGCTTCCAGATTTCGTTTGGGAGCTCTGAGGATTCCAGCTTAAAAACAGCTCAACTCTCCTGCCTGTTGGAATGAACTTTACTTGCCATGTCCCATAATACAAGACCTCTTAAGTTCTGATTATTTTTTTCCCCTCGTATGTCTAATGGATTTTCTTTGATTATTTAATCATTTCACAAGCCTGGGTGCTCCTGGCATAATGTTGAGATTTTGTGAAGGAGGGTTCCTTGCATTTAATGAGAGAATGGGAAAATGCAAATGAACGTGCATGCTTCCTGCAGGCTGGAAGGGTCAGCCATAAGGAATCACATACCAGTGCAGCACAGAAATATCAGCGTGTGTGCTCTCTCTGTGCCTCTCTGAGGCAGTTGCTGCTGCTTCATGTCACCTCAGAACCCATGTCTGCCTTGAGCAGCAGCAAGTTATATAGATTACCTTGTGTCAGGCTTGGTTCTAGGAATTGGCATGAAGACCCAGGGTATGACTGGAGTCACAAGCTGTTGGCAGCAGCAAACAGTTGGTTTATGATCTAGAAAGGGCTGTAGTGAAGGGATTTCTCATTTTGAGCTGTTGTCTAGATGGCGTCGTTCTGAAAAAAGGCTCTGAAATGCTGGAAAGCTGCATAAAGGGATGAAACAACTTGCATCTGTTCATCAGTGCCTGCCAGAACACGGGGTCTATTAAAGGGATAAAGTCAAGCCCTGCTACACAAGGGAGACCAGAATGACTTACAGAACTGTTCTTTTGCAGGCATTTTGCGTGTCTCTCTTCTAAATACATGTGCCCAGGCGTGCCAGCTGTGATGAGCACCTTACTTGCCAATATCAATGCTTATTATGCACACACCACTGCCTCCACAAACGTGTCTGCTTCGGACCGCTTTGCAGCCTCCAATTTTGGGGTATGTTTGCATGTTTGGTGATGTTACAGCTGGACTTCTGTAATTTCCCTGCGGTGCTTCCGCCTTTCAATAAATAACTCCTGTTTAAGGAACATTAAATCTGTGAGGAGTTGGAAGCAGTAAAACTCTTTCAGACTGTACAAAGAGCATGGGTTTATTGTCGTCATCATCATGCATTTTTGTTACCAATCAGTGTAATGCATTGTGATGTTTATTCTTTATGTTCACCTTACAATAGAGCACAGATGGTATGGAATGAGCAAACAGTACTAAACTCTGCCTGTTGATGCCGTTGCTGAAATATACCATGTGATCTAGTAATTTCAGAACTTTATTTTTAAAAATAGCGACTGCTTTAAGGAAGAAAAAACAAACTCGAAGCCACAAGAAATGTCTATCCCTCTAATGGTTAAAATATTTTTGACATAACTGGTGGTGGAGCTGAGTATGCTGGCAAAGTATTTGGAAAGGCTTATGCTTCCCATAAGATTGAGAATTCATGAATAGATTGAGGAGGTGTTCACAATGCCAAATCAGAATCCAGTGGAGAAATCTGACCTCAAGAAGATATTCACAAGAAACCTATAATACTTGTCACTGAACTAAGATAAGATCTTGCAGCTGTGTTATTGCTCTGAATTAGACTCTTTTCTGCTGTACTTTATCCATCTCTGAATAAATATTTTCTCTTAAATACAAGTTTGGTGTAAATTGCAGACTAGAAATCAGAGGGGTTTCTCTTCTACCTCTACTTCAGAGTAATAATGGAGTGTTTTTTCTGACAATTCTAACATTACACAGACTTCAGAAATAATTACAGTTTAAAAGTAAATCCAAGAATTGAAAGAAAACACTGTTTACACAACGCCATGTATCCATACTGCTTCCTCCTGCTCTCATGAGATCTGACACTAATTACCTGATAGCCTGCTGCTTACTCTGAACATCGATTGGACAGTGATGATAAGTGATGTTTATTGGTGTTCTCAACAGAAAGAACGATTTGTGAAGCTTCTGGACCAGCTTCATAATTCACTTCGGATTGATCTCTCAATGTACAGGGTGAGTGAGAATAAATATAGTCCCTTCAGGCATTCTGATGGGCAGAGGGGAAACACACCATTTGGATTTCTCATATGTTTCTAACTTTTTGTGTAGTTTGTGTCTTAAGAAATTGTCATGACAAACTTGTTACTTAAATATACCATTTAGTTTTCCTCATGGATCATGGGGTTTTTTTTCCATCATAACTTCCTCAAGCCTTCTGAAATAATTTGAGGATTGTGAACTGTGCTCATCTCTGACACTCTCCCAGAAATGCAAGTTGGATTGGATTAAATTATTTTAATTACTCTTATCAGCTCCTTCAGGTGTCATCTAAAAATGGAAAATAGAGTTGTTCTCCCCTAGTATGACAGAAATATTTTAGAGGACCCACAGCCATGTTGTCACTTATTTGAGGTTTGGCAAACTCGAATCACTGTCCCTAACTTTGGATCTACAAGATATATTGTCAGGTTTGAGATTCTGTCCTCTTCAACATTTTGTGAAGAGATGAGTTTTAAATGTTGGCATTAGTCTAACAGGCTTTATAAACCCTCTGTTTTCTTCCTCTGCTACTGCAGAGTCAATATAGTCTTATCACGTGACTTGGCTTTTTTTTTCCTTAATTTCCTTGCCATATTATTTCAATTGGTGATTAATTAATTGAAAATTGTAAAAATGGTGGCAAATGTGAGCTTTCATTTTATTTATTTATTTTAAACTAGATCCCCTTCTGATTAGTGCATTCATCTGAAATGCAGAAAAACATATGTAAGAGAAAAACATGGGCGGATTAAGAGAAGTGGAGTAGGAAGAGAAAACAAAAGAAAAGGGGCAGGGTGCAAAAGAAGATAAGAGAAATATTGTATGAAGAGCTATTCTAAAGCTACAGTACTAGTAAGAGAAGGTCTAAACAGAGCCACTGAGTAGCAGAAGGCAAATTATCTACGCAGGGCAATAGGAATCTGTAGCAGTGATGCCTTTTTTGTTTGCTTGGTCTTCATTAAAAGCTGCTTTTCAGTGGCTAATGCAACTGACCTGCGCACAGACGAGTAAGGTCTTACATAAAGGACCAGGAAAAATTTGTGTAGTTTAAATATTTCAGGTGTTATCCAATTGCCATTATATTTAGAGAAACGTCTGAAGCAATTTGAGACCATTTAGTAATTATTTTAAGACCCCTGAAGGGCAGGTTAAGTTATGGAAGAAAAGGTGTTAGTTTGCAGCTTTCAAGACAGGAGATAGCATTTCACATTCATCCAGTGGTTTGTACTTAGATCTTGACCCTTCAAAGGCTTTGATTTTGATAAATACCCTGAGTTCCAGAGAGCCCATGTGTAGACAAGTTAACCTTAAAAGGAGAGTTATCTAGGAATGAGCATCTACAAATAACTGCAAATTAAATTCTTTGCAGTGGTTAGCTGAACTGCAGTAATACTCAATTACTACTGTCAAGAGACTGTGTATTTTTCTGCAAGTCCTCAATAAAAAGTGAACACTTGTTCTCCTCTGCCCTTTTTTACCTTTGTATCTAATAATTTTTGAACTTGCAAACAAGAAGGGATTACCCAAGTGAAGCTTGCCTTTGCTGTTGTACTTGCAGCAAAACCAAGAATCGCATCAGCTTTAATGTAAGACCCTGCTGAGGAACATGAATGCAGTTAAAAGACACAGGTTGGAGAGAGTGGGATTGTAGGAAAGGGTGCAGTGCCTGAGGTCAGAAAGGGAGGATCTCATGTAAGAAGCGAAGCTTTCTGCATTCGGCATATGTATTTACACACATATATATACATATGTGCACATACACAAATATGTGTCATATATGGAAGGGACAAGACTTCTAATTTCAGTGGGAGCCAGAGAGTGGAAGAGGAAGGCATATACGGCTGTGGACAGCAGGGTGATGGGAAGGGTGTGTAAAATAAATGCATTAGAGGGAAGGAGGCACTGAAGGATGCATAAGTTACCTTGGCAGATGGGGTCTTACAGGTGGCTGAGTGGTTACAATATCTTCTTAGAGGGAACGGTGCTCATTTTTCCTTCTCAGTCCAGTTTGTTTCTCTGGAGAGGTTTTTAATACACCACATCTCTCAGCATCTCAGAAGGGAAGCCAAAACACCAAGCAGTGAGGAAGGAAAGGGCCCACACAGGCAACCTCAGGCAAGAGGCCAGGGCTGCCAGGGGTGAGGCTGTTCCCAGCCTGCTTCTTCAACAGCCAAGGAGAGATTTCCTGCCGCCGAGGGCTGTCAGTCTCCTGGCATCCACGGACTTTGCGTTCTTATGAGAATCTATTTAATTAAGCAAACAGATAAGCTCCTGCAGCAAAAAGGCCTTATTTATTGAGCATTGTTTTGACTGGTACAAGCTTCTTGAGCAGGAAATGTTTCCAAGACAGTTTCCTTATTTAGCACATGCTTGTAGCCTTGCATGGATCTGGCTGTGCTTTCCAACAGGATTTCCCTTTTCTGTCAACAGAATAACTTCCCAGCCAGCAGCCGTGAACGCCTGCAGGACCTGAAGTCTACAGTGGATTTGCTGACCAGCATCACCTTTTTCAGGATGAAGGTAGTGATATGGGTGGGGATGGGAATGGCATCTCTTTAGTTTTTCCCCTAGGAGTTGATTTCCCATTTTCAAAGCATTGTTTAACATTGTTGTGCTTTAGACACTTAAGGAAGATGAAAATCATCTGTGAACATGTATAAACATCCACATTTTGTCTTTACTTCACTGTGTTTTGCACTGAGAAGATGTAAATTGTTTTTTGCCTAGGGTTCTTCAGTCATAAATATGGCATAAAAAAAAAGAAAGGAGAAGGAATAAAGAAAATTGGCTAGTTTTAGGAAGATAATTTGCTTCTGTTAACATCATTAGGAAGCTTCTCCTATAAAACTAACTGTAACATAAGCCACTACCATCTATTCACTATCTTTTATCTAGTAAATATTTTATAATTTATCTCATGGAGGGTAAAATACTGCAAAAAGATAATATCTCTCAGTTGAGGTCCAGGAGAGTTCTTATGAATGCTAATGTGCTGGTTCCATAGTTAAGTTTGTTGTTCTAGCAGTGCGTAATGAGATTATTTTTGATTCATGATTATTGGTTTCTAAACTATTTTTAAAAGTTTACAACCTACTGTCATCTGTTTGTACATGTCACATAGAAATTCTTATCTTATCAAAAACCAAGTGTTTAATTTGAACTGTTTCATGAAGTTCTTAAAATTTTACTCCTAACCCTTAGGGTAAATGATGTTTTGGAACTTCATTTTAAGAGTGTTCATTCAGACAATCTGTCTGTATTGAAAGTTTGCTTTATAGAAATACTCTGAGAAGTTGTGAGATACTGACAGTATCAAAATTGCTGGGTTATTGTTGTATTTGCAGGGTGATACCTGCCTATCTGTTTAGTTTAAAGTGCTTCTGCAGCATTTTTCTAAAGCAATATAACAATGAAATAATGAAAACAGCTGCTGTTGCAAGAGGAGAAGGCGTATCAGTTGGCATGACCCTAGGGATTCTGGTGTGCTTTAAAATTCAATAAAACTTGTGATGAAAGATGTCCTTAATGCAAGTTTTTGTATTTTAAGGCATATGAGTGGTCTTCAGCAAGACTTTCCAGATCAGATGTTATCTGCTCAGCTGATCTGTTGCACATTTTTCCAATGTTGGGAAAGATTACTCGCTGGCTTCGTAACAAAATCCTATAAATTCAGCAGAAATTGCGTGTTTGGCTCAGATTATACACATATCAAGCCACATGATCTGTCTCTTTTGAGGAATCTTCCTTGGCCTTTCAAAATCTGTTTTTATTCTGCAAATGGTCCAATGGGGAGATAAGTGTCATCGGTGCTCTTTGATGCCTGGGGAGAGTGACCCACTTGTGGCTTCAGGTCACCGATAGCACAAGTCGCTGAAAGCAGATCCACCAAGCCCTGGGTGGTTCCCAAACCGGCGGTGTGTTCCTTCCCCGTTTGATTTATGAGCAGTTCTTTGTTTGACTCTCTTTGTTGTCTCCTTGTCAGGTCCAAGAGCTGCAGAGCCCACCCCGAGCCAGCCAGGTAGTGAAGGACTGTGTAAAAGCTTGTCTCAACTCCACCTACGAGTACATTTTCAACAACTGTCACGAGCTGTACAGTCGCGAGTACCAGACAGACCCTGTGAGTAGCTGATAAGAAGGCTGAAGTCCAAGTTTCTGATTTTCTTAAGATAATAACGAGAATACTAATTGATACAAAAAGCCAACACAAACAAAATTACGTGACTTGTTATCTTCTGAATGCACGAAACTTGTAATCAAATAATGAGTGCTAATTAGTAAGTGGAGGATGATAATTGTTTTACACTAATTATGATGCATTTTGCCAGCCTCAGCAGTTACTTGTGAAGGGAAGGTTTGATGTAGCTTTGAATGAGCAAAAGCCAATTAGAGCAGATGTAGACTGATCCAGGAAACTTTAGCATATATAAACCCCGAGCAGTGAAATTTTACCTTGTTTTCTAGCAACCAGTATCCTGCACTGGGTTTAGGAGGTGCCTCTAGACACAAACTGTTTTCAAATCCATAAAAGTTCCTCCAACCACTGTGTAGTAATGCACACACAATGTGTCAGTGTGGATATAGTCATCAAGCAGGTGCCTAGAAAGCAAGTATTTGGAATAAGCTTAGGGAAAATAATGTCTCAGCAGGTCTTCTGGAGCCTGGCCTGCTCTTGGCATGGTAAATGACAAAACAGTGATTAGTTGGGTTTGAGGCCACCAGTAAGCAACATGGTTTGGCATGTTTACTGTGTTTTGCATTAGATCATGCAAATTACCAGCAGTCATTATTAGTTTTAAGCTCTTCAGAGAAAGGGCCCACAATGATGATCTACATTTGCCAGCTTTTTCTGTCCAGTTAAAATTTATGCTGTTTTTCCAATGGCTTCCTTCCCAGAACAAAAGTCAGGACCTTCCTCCTGAGGAACAGGGCCCCAGCATCAGGAACCTTGATTTCTGGCCCAAGCTCATCACTTTGATAGTTTCCATCATAGAAGAGGACAAGAATTCCTATACCCCAGTCCTGAATCAGTAAGAAACTTCCATGTCCTGTGTGGCTAATACTAGTCTGCGTGTGCTCTGCTTTATTTGTTGAGCTGCTTTCTATCTCTTCTGTCACTTGTGCATTTATAGAAGTACTTATCTTGTCTGTCTGTCTTTCTGTCTTATCTGTCTCTGTCTTTATAAATAACTCTTTTTGATTGGGATGGAAGAGTTTCAAAAGGTTCAGTTACGCTGGCGTTCGAGCACAAACACCCTGATTATTACAATCCTGAACTCAGGGAGGCACCTGAAAATGGGGTGAGAGTTCTTTTGTTTTTTTCTGATGTTGAGCAGTTCTGGGGTGCACGTTAATGCACACAGTGGTGCCATGGTGCCTTACACTGTGATTTAGGAACATGGTGTTCATTGCAGCAGTGGGAGATTGCATTGGGTGGAGTTGGCACAGCACTGGAAAGGAACCTGAAACAGGTCTGTTTAACCAGTGACACCACTCCAACAGTCCCACAGGGCAGGAGAGAGATCTGACAAGGTATTATACACGAACAGCTGGATTGTGCCCTAATGATCATTGATTTAACATAATAATCATTCATCTGTCAGCCTAGTAACCCTTGAAAAGGAGAATGAAAAAAATAGACAAGGAAAGGGAAAAAGGTACAAGGGCATTGAGATCACATTCCCAGAATTATTTTATGCATCTCTACGCAGAATGACATCCAGGACCTGGCTTTTTGAGTTAAAACCAGTGTAGTTTTCAGATTACTTAATCTATGCCACAGAGTCCAGTTCACAGTCTCCAGTTTTCACCTGGACCTTTATCTAGGGTGAAGGAAGTTCCGTAATGTTGAGCTTTTCATCACATAGTGTAGCTCAGAGCTGAATAAAGGAGAGCCTTTTGCTCTGCCACATGCCAAAGTTTTTCCGAATGTCCCCTCAGGTTTCCTCAGGAGCTTGCAGTTGGGAAGATCAGCGCAGAGGTGATGTGGAGTCTTTTTGCCCAGGATATGAAATACGCCATGGAAGGTAAGAGAATGTCTCACTGCTGCTAGTTGACTTGTTGCTGATCTCTTGTTCTCCATCCATTTGGTGAAAATGAGGCCTAAGCACAGGAGTAGCAGCACTGTTTGGAGCAGTGGTTCCCAGTGGTTTGTTTGTGCACAGCTGCTTTATGGGTGAGAATTGAGGCCGAGATCTCCATGAGCTCCAGACCTCTGAGTCAGGCTGTGTTGCAAGCTGTTTATTGTCATCCCAGCTGGTTTGAAATCAGAAGTGCTCTTTGACCTGAGGTTACGTTGGCTTAGATTAGCAGCCAGCAGCAGCTTCATTCTGCAGTGTACTGTGGTAGAAAGGGTTGAAAACGTAGGCAGACTCTGGGTTTTGTCATAGCTCTAGTTCCCTGGATAGTACAGCATAGATGGTCTAAGCCATTGGCAGAAAGATGCTGTTAAAACAATTCCTGCTGCAGACATTTTGAATTAGTCTTTGCATAATTCCACCTCCTAGTAGGGAAGAAATTTTACTGTTTCTGAAAATGAGTTAGACATGCAAAGCCCAACAAACTTCCAGAAAGGAATTCTGCTACTTGCAGTACTCTTCAGGTGGTTGATTACAGTTTCTGAACTTGATTTTAGTTCTATACATTGATTTGCACAATCTAATCATCTTTTTACAAGGTTCACAGAGCATCCAGCTCCCGCTAGCTCTGCAGCTGTGGTAGCAGTTGCTTTCTCAGTATTTTGTAGGGTTCAGCTTTATGATCACCTGTAAGTTGCTATTATGATAAAAGAGAAGGGCTGGTGCTGTCTGTGGCATGTTAGTGTCTGTATTCATATTCCAAACCCAGGTCAAGCTGCTGCTTTTGGTCACTCACAAAATTTTGCTCAATCCACTTGTCCCTAGTTTGATTTGAGCTTGCTTATAGAAGTGACGGCCTATTAGACTCTTACTTCAAGTTGCTAGAACAAAAATGCTGCCTGTAAGAGAGTTTCCTCCATTTTGTTCTTCAGAAACAGTCTGTGGGGTTGCCCTGTAAGTGAAGAAGGTTGACTCAATTTATTGTATTAATCTCTGTCAGTGCAACAGAAGTAGAGACTGTGCTGTGGGGGGAGGCTCTTTGCCAGCTGTAGGCTTGAATTCAGCAGGCTGCAGGGCTGGATGAAGTGTTCTCAATTCTGTTAGGAACTTTTTATATATGCCTGTACCCCACAGTGCCTTTGTCTTGTGAGGTCATGCTGATATAAGAACAGACACTGGGAAGAAGGACTAAGACTTATTGTGTTGAAGAATCTCTTTTATAGGGATTGTCACTACTTGCTCATATGTTAGAGATGAGGCAATGGTGATAATTTCATGTTATCTTTCCCTAGAAACTGTTTGCTCCTGCAAACCATTTTAGGTCCCCTTTCCGTTTTGTTCTTATATAGAAGGGATGGAGCACCTCTCCTATGAAGAAAGTCTGAGAGAATTGGGATTGTTCAGCCTGGAAAAGAGAAGGCTTCCAGGTGACCTAATTACAGCTTTCCAGTACCTGAAGGGAGCCTACAAGAAAGATAGAGAAGGACTTTTTAACAAGAGCATGGAGTGACAGGACAAGAGGGAATGGCTTCAAACTGAAAGAGAATATGTTTAGGTTGGATATTAGGAAAAAATTTTTCCCTGGGAGGGGGGTGAGGCCCTGGAACAGGTTGCCCAGAGAAGCTGTGAGTGCCACATCCCTGTCAGTGTTCAAGGCCAGGTTGGATAGGGCTTTGAGCAACCTGTTCTAGTGTAAGGTGTCCCTGCCCATGGCACAGGGGGTGGAATGAGATGACCATTATGGTCCCTTCCAACCCAAGCCAGTCCATGGTTCTATTTATTCCTGCGTGCTTGCCTTCAAGAATTTATAATGCAATTTACTCTTCTAACTGTTGGAAGTGTCCTATCTTCCTCCTTTATCTGCAGCCATGAGATCTCTTGCTTACTTTCCTAAGATTCCCTTTGCCTGTTGCATCCAAAATGCAACTGTAAAAAGGTTACATGTGTGAATTTGACTGTCAAAGGGGACATGACTTTGACTGGGGGTTTTTTGTCTTTTTAATGACTTTATTTGATTCCATGTTCGCATGGCCTCCCCGGTTTTCTCTGTTCAGATCTCATACCATGTCCCCTTTGACTCTGTTCCCACTCATCAATCTGGGCTTATTTTACCTTTTCCTGACATGCTTCTGGTCACTTTTGAGCTTCTTAAGACAAGGATTGGTATCATGTTTCCATCCCTTAGTTCCTCAGTGCATAGCAAATACTAGCTGGAAGACCATCCCTCTTCAAAATATTTATTGGTGACGAAAATTGACACAAAGGTGGCTGATGGACAGGGGAGGATTTGCATTTTGAGCAAAAGTTGAAAAACTGCATGGTAATGTATTTGTACTCTAGTTGTGCAAGTTATGCAGGAGGGTTGGACAGCAGTAGAGTCAGCGTTGGGGTGTGTCTCTTCCAAATATATTTTCAAGAAATCCTCAGGGTGCAGAATTCTATTTGAGGCAAGTGTGATTCCTCACTGCCTTGCTCTCCAGAAACTTGTGAAGATAACCTTTAGAACAAGCTCTACAATAATTCAATTATAGGCCTTACTAGATATATTTTAAATACAGGTGATTGGATTAACTGAGTGCATTTTTTTTAAACTAGGGGAAAAAAGGGATTAAAGGAAATTGATTGAATGATGTGAGGGATGATGATTAGATTTGCTGTCCTTAGCTCTTGGCTCTGTCATTTCTCAGGTTCAGTCACTGATTGTTTTACCAGTTTAACTGCACTAAGAGTTTCATATTCCTTTTGCCAGTTTGTGGCATAATCCCTGGGTGCATTTCTGGTGCACTCCAAGATCTATATGCATCAAGAGCTCTCTTCAAGAAAAGCTAATCTGCTTTGTGGAGATATGTGCACATGAACCCAGACTATAACAGTTGGTCCTAACTTTCTTCATGGTGTTTTCCCTTATGTTCTGTTCCTAAGTTCTGGATCACATGAGCTCATTCACCTCACCAAGTGGTAAGTTCATGCTCCTTGTGGAGCTTGTAGGTGTGAGTAGATGAAGAGTTTAATCTGTTACCCATAGTTTTAGCACTCTGGATGTAGTTTGTCACACTAGCTTTAGTGTTCTGTAGTCTAATGCCAGCATTAAAACAGATCTGCAAAGAAGACTTGAAAGACCATACTGCTGCTGTAGAAATGGAGAGTATGTGCTGTAGGGAGACTCCTGTTCTGATCAGCCACTCCAGTTTTTGGCAGTGCCTGATGCACTGAGCAGTTCTGGGAAATAGCCCCTTTGCTGGGTCCCAGGCATTAAGATGTAGATAATGTCTCTTGAAGAGTAGCTGCTGAGGTAAGAGCTCCAGTTCACATGTGACTCTATTCCTTTCCTCCTGGCCCAGGTGATGCTTGAGGATCTCTCGTCCTTCCACTCTGCAGTGTGAAGTGTTTGGAGTAGAAAGAGTGCAGGCCTGGCTGCATAAAACTGCCCCCTGCCTCCTTCCAGCCTCATACTTCCACACTGCTCTCCAGGATGCAGTGTGGAGGAGAGTTGGGAGGCTCAAGTGGGAGATGGTTTCTTTGAGCTGGAGAGTAGTGCCTGACTGTGCGAGTTGCTTTCCTTTTTCCCCATCATGCCTTTCCCAGCTGGACTTTAGCCCCATGTGCACCCACGCAGCCTGTGCAGGACAATGTATAAACTCTAATTTATACCTAGAATACAGGGCTGAAGGGCTTCAGATGCAGAGTTCATACCAGCCTGTGGATGCTACACCACATGTCCTTCGGACACCTTCTGTAGGGTGAGACTGCTGATGTGAGAAATGTTCAAGTCATAAAAGTTAAACACCTATTCTCTATTTAAAATGTGTTCAGGAACCGGTAGCAGTCATCAGGCAGCAGCGTGTTTGACTGCTGAAAGGCAAGTGCACTGCAGACAGATCTTATGCCTACAACTCTCCTAAGGAGACTCAGCATCTGAGACACAGCAGAAGCTCCAGGATCTACCCTGCTTCTTTTCTTTCTTCCCTAAAGCAATGACAATTCAAAGCACCATTCACAGCAGAGCTGGCACTTGCCTGTTTACTGGCAAAGGCAGTACAGGACAAGTCTTTGAGAAGTGTCCTGTGTTCCCCATCAACCCAAGAGTGAAACAGATCAGATCATCATGTGTCCCAGACTTGGCAGGATCATGCTCCCCTGGAGTCACTGTAGTGTAGAGGATGATTTTCCAAGTCATACAGTTGGCACCACCTCTGGGACACTGACTGGTTAATTGGAGTTAATAGTTTTCTCACTGTCCTCTGTGAAACCTCTGTGGCCCAGAAAGCACAAACACCTCGAGCAAAGAGGCTTGTGCTCTTCCCTTATCAGAAAGGCCTTAAAAGACAGTAATAGAAAATCAACATCATCCTTGACAGCACCATTTTATCTTAGTTTGGACACATCAGCATTAGGAGAGTTGCAAATTGGAAGTGTCTTTGATAGGAAGAGAGACTGAGCAGACTTGGCAGGCAGGATTGAAATAAATCATTCTGCCACTTTCTCACTTCTAATAAGAAGAAGGGGATCAGAGGCACACACAGATGCCATCTGTCTAAAGTGTTGATGCTTCAACAGCCTTGGTACCTATTAGAGTTTCTTTGCAGAAATTTGGCATTATTTGCTGGAAATTAACCCATGAAAAGTAGACTAACAATCAGGAAACATAATCTGTGGATTAAAGGATGTGGTGGAAGCACTGTTCTCTACCTGAAAAAATAGAACTGGATGTGACGCTAGAAAGTGTGCTGCTAGGGAACAGTTACCTATTAATGCCTTAATAACATGGCCTTGGTGACCCTAAAAGCTTTTCTCCATTGGAGGCTGTTTGCAGATGAAATCTGGTGAGGAAATGTGTGAGACTTACAGAACCCTGTGGTCTTTCCAGGATAAAACACAGTAGTTGCTGTACAATATCTCTGTGCTGTTCTGCTGCTGCTGCCACTAAGCTCTTTAAAAGCCAGCAGGTTATAAAGCAGCACAGAAATGTTCTAAGACTGATGGCTCCCAGGACCTTCACTTTACCTTTTCTAAAATGGGCTTTCAGTGTATGCCTCTGACTGATGTGTTTCCATGTCACCTTCAGGTAGTCTTAAACATTTCACCTTGTAAAGGAAGCAGCTTATCAAAACTGTGCAGGGTCCACTGAAGGAGGGAAGGCAGATGGTGTGAGCTGTTGGGAATGAGGGGGTTTTGGGTCTTTGTTGGCTTTGTCCTCCAGAATGTTTGAGCTGTTATAGTTCACTTTTGTCTTTTCTCTGTCACAAGCCCCACCTCTCTTTCGCATACGTAAAGTTCTCTTTTATGGTGGTAAGACCTCTTCTTCTTTCTTTTACTTTCCTGTAGTTTATGCCCTTAGTGTCAAGTGTCTCCTTTAGCACTTAGATGGCCAGGTAGTCCTAGTAGCAGTCCTTGGGCTTAGCTTCTGTGGCTGCTTTGCATCTTCGTCTTCTGCAACTTAGAAGTGTTTTAAACATTCTAAAAACAGAAAAAGGCTTGAATTGCTTGCTTTTAGTGCACTGCTTAATTTTGAGGAACTAAGTCTGATTTAAGTCCTTTTTGTGTCCAAGTCAGACCTCTCCTTTGCAGGAACAGCACCTTCCCCATGCAGAAATAGCAGCTGGAGGCAGCGCCTGTCCAAGTTAATGAAGTTATAATTGTCTGTTGGTTTCCTCAGTCACAGGGAACAAAGCAGGCACAGTTATTGCTCTGTTTGCGTCCAGATCTGTGGAGAGAGTTTGTATTTTCTTCTGCAGTTGCTTGAGGGATGTCAGCAGTTCATACACTGAGTATACTCCTAAGTGCTGAAGAAAGATACAAGATTATTGATATAAAACAGGAATGGACTTTCCACAGCTCCAATACAAGCAAATTCACTTTGGAGGGAAATGGACCATAGTATATGTAATTTGTCCATTGAACCATTACTCCTGGGGACTGTGTCTCTCAGATACTGGGCATTCCACTGCTTGGCAGTTGCCAAGGCTTATGGAAAAATTCTGAGTGAAAATTTCTCTGGATTTTGTGTTTTCAGTTGCATAATTCATACTTGATGTGGACCTTCTTCTTGTGCAGGTTGATGAAGCTTCAAGAGAGATACAGAAGTTTCTCAGTGTTTTGAATTATTTGCAAGAATTCACATTTACATGAAAATAGATGATGATAATGATGTAAGATAAGCTTGTCTGTCAGGTAACTGATTAGAAAACTACAGCCATTTTGCATCATGAAGATGTATCTTCCCCTTATGAGTATCTGTAGCATGTATTGCTCACATGTGCACAGATCTACCCAGCTACTGGATACCTGTACTGAAGTCCTAGATTAAAGCTATTCAAAGTTAAGAAAAAGACTTCCTCTTTTCAACATAGCTGAATCCTGTCTGCATGTCAGCAGTGATGCCCTTGGAAAGTTACATCAGTAAGGAGGTACCCACATGTAAGATAGGAAGAAGAGTCTAAACTCAAATTCTAAGGATATAAACCTGAGCCTGAGCTAAAATCATGTGTGTCTTAGTATAATATCTCACACTGTAGACATGGACTAGCAGCGTGCTGTGGTGCTAGAGTGAACAAAGAAGCTTGGCACAAAGTGTATTCCTGCTGGGAGGCCTGGCAAACGAAAGAGATGGATATGGACGGGCAGCACTGGGTAGCAGAATTGATCACCTGATAACGCAGGGTCACAGTACAGACAAAAGCCAGCTGCTGAGTCCTCATAGCATCATGAAAAAGGAATTAATTTTAATCTTTTCAAGGGAGATTTTGAAGAAAAGCAGCGCAGTACAAGGAGCTGCCTGTGTAAGCACATGAGGGGTGGCTTGGGAGAAAGCGTTTGGGAGAACTTAACAAGTAGTTTAAAAACAGGGATTGTGGGCTGATCAGAGGTGGGAGTCAATTGCTGAAAGATGGTAGTGTGGACGTAGGCTGTGAAGGGCCTTGAGAGTGAAGACATGGTGAATACATTCCTCGTGTTAAGTAAGAGAAACTGTGATCTAGGGAGTTAAAATGTAGGTCTGAGTATGGCCAGTGCTTCAGCAGTGTAGGTGTGTGGGAAGGGTCATGTTGTGGAGGTATGTGCATTACACAAGGAAGAACTGTGTAATTGTAATTGTTCCAACATTGTCTGGGTACAAAAACATTAGGAAACCTGGAGGGAGGAAGAGGCTCAACAGCAGACACTGCCTTCTGGAAAAGAAGTATCATTAATTTCTCCAAACTGGGGATCCACCTCCTGTGTAGCTCGTTTGGACTTGCTTGTGACTCATACTGTCAAACTCTTGGTGCTTTCTGCTCTTGTCTCCTACGGGATGTAGTGTAACCTGTTGGTATTGCTTTTGTTTGTATCTAAGAATGAACAGATTCACTTGCCTTGATTTTTCCTCTGCAAAGATGGAATCTCGACTGTGATATGTTAAATGAAAAGACCATAAGAGATTCGTCTGTTTTTATTGCTTTGACAACCAAAAAAATCTTCAGCAAATGGAAGTATTAATTAGAGCTACAGAAATAAACTCCAGAGCCCCAATGGTCAACCTCCAAGAACCCCTGCTTGCTGCCAAAATTCTGTGCTGTGAAGATTTTATGTCTCTATAGATGCTTCATACTCAAAACATTGCATAGTGCAGATGCGCTTTATAAAACCTTCCTGTGCCTGATGGCAATGACAGTGGTAAATTCAGACTTAACTGCTTATTTTTCCTTCCTTACAGAGCATGAGAAACACAGGCTGTGTAAAAGTGCGGACTATATGAATTTACACTTCAAAGTGAAGTGGCTGTACAATGAATATGTTCGTGATCTGCCTGCCTTCCAGGGAAAAGTGCCTGAATATCCAGCGTGAGTGTATTATGTGTCCTTTAGTAAATCCCCACTATCTGTCTCCTTGTGTTACCTTGAGGGTAGGGGGATCATTTGGTTCTCCTGTAGCTGCCTTCATGATAACAGCATTTCTTCATTCCTGATGTTCTGTGCTTTTTTATGTGCATGTTTGTCCCCTGTGGTGTTCTGTGCCACTGCCCCAATCCAACTCAGTCCCTTATTGTACAATATCTCCCAACATTTCTAAAGCTTTAGCAATGGCATGGGCAGTCTGTTAAGTCAGTCTGTGCCTGCAGTGTGGGCTTCAGTCAGTTCTTGAACAGCAGATGTAGGCTTACATTCTTGTGTTTGTAGGTACAGGTTTATGTGTTTATACTGTATGCCTCCGATTACGGATGTCCTATGTGCACACTACAGGATTTGTAAGATAATGTTTTCTATTTTTTAGAAAGACGGGGTGGTTTACCTGGAAACATCAGATAAGCTGTTCCTCTTGAGCTCGAAGCAGTTTGTAACTTTTGTTTAACTTTAAAGGAGCAACAGTAGATTTCAGACCTGGAGAAGGTGTATGAGCCCAAAAGGGAGCAACCCAGACATAATGCTGTAGCTAGAGTTCCTTGCCTAAGGCAAGAGCAGGTATCCTGTGTCTGACCAGTGTTTTAACTGGTTTTCAGAGGCTTTCAGTGATGGTTGCACCACATCTCCTTTTTTCCTGTGCTTCACTGTTACCCCTCCATTGGTTTGGGGGGTTTAACACACTTTCCTTTTTCTCCCTCAATCTTTCTTGTTTTGATTTGAGCTTGTTATAGGCTGGGCATGGAGAATAAATTGTTCCTGCTTTATAAGACTAAAATGCTCTGCTCATGTCTCTTCCCAGTCTTGTGCTGGTTCTTGTTTCTTCCCAGCTTTCCTTGTAAGGGAGGTTTACTCACCTCTTTCCAGCTGGTCTGTGTCTGAACATACAATACCCAGCCTTAAATATCGATGTTTCATCTAGACCTTGCCTTGCATTGCCTTGCAGACAGTGCTGCTGCTCTCTGGGTTGACAGCAACCCTTTCTTTTATCTTTTATTCAGAATTATTGTTGACTCGTGGTGCTTCCAGTGGGCCACAGGCCAGCCCACAGGCACCCTCAGCATTGTGTCCTACCACGCTGCTGTTCCCATCCTGTACATGACTGTTCACTTCTGTCCAAATGCAGCACTTTGCACTTGTCCCCCTTGAAAAACACATCGTGCCTGGACTCTGTTTCCAGTTTGGCACTTTGAATTCTCCTCCCATCCTGTTGTGCATGCGGTCCCTCAAGCCTGGTGCCAGCTGCATACTAATAAGACATGAGGCAATTGGCATAATTGCTCGTCGTGGGCTGTGGGCCTTGATTAACAAACCAGGTCAGCAAGAGGCATAAACCCAGTGAACAGGGTGCTGGAATGGCAGTCTCAGAAGCCTTGTTCTCTTTGCTGTGCCTCTGAGTCTGGGCAATCTCAGGCAAGCCATCAGACATTCTTAATCTCTCTTTTTCTCCTGTGTAATCGGGATAATGATGCTCAGTTTTGTTCTGCAGACTTCTGCAGTCTGTTCTGCTTTGCTGCCCTTTGTGGTAGAGCTTCAGTGCTCATGTGCACTTGCAGCCAATGGCTTTGTTACTTCACTCTTTTATTTTAGAACAATAGGCACATTGTCACACATAGGTGATGTTTATTTCAACCATAACCTTCACCTGTCACAAAATATCCCCTTGATATCAATTACAACTACGTGCTCTTGTCCTTTGATTTGCTTCATCACTAGTACTTTCAGTCTTGAAACTTCCTTAAACAAAGGAGTCTACACATCAGGTTTGCACATCAGTAAACTCTTTAGGTGAAACTAAATTGCTGCTGTCCAGACAACAGTTGGGTTGTCTGACTTCTTGTCAGACAAGAGGTTATCCACAAACTCGCTTTTCATGTTGAAACTATGAGAAACCATGTTTCTGATAGCCTTGAGATATAATTGAACAAAGTGAAGGCTCGAAAGAATTGAAGCTGAAGTTTTTATACTCCCTTTATTTTCTGAAATTCAGCAGCAGTTTCTGAAACGGAAATAGCTATGTATCTGGGAGTGAATCTTCAAAACTTCCTCTCTTCAGCTTTTAGCTGCCAGCTAACCTAGCTTTTTAGATGTGTAAAATAAGTCTTCTGTGTTTTGTTTTAATACTGATGTTAGCATGCAGCTAGCATTGTAGCTGCCCTCTCTCTGGTGAGGGAAGGTATTCCTTCCTTGAGATCCTGTTGACTTATCCCAGATCTCTTCATCAAACACAGTATTTATTCTTCTACTCTTTGGAACCCTGCCTGCCTTCTTGCCTCAGCACTTGCCAAGACCCAGAGGTTGTTCACCGGATACCCACAGCAAATGAACAAGATGAATTCACCTGTGAAGTGTGACACTGCAGGAGCCATGCTCATGGCCAAGCTGAAATGGTGGTGTTTTGTGTTACCTCTCTGTTGTGCAGCCAGCAGAGGTAAATTTCCATTTAGTCCCAAAGTGCTGCTCCCTTTCCCAGCAGGCAGGACTGAAGCATATTCCGTACATACCTTGTTTAGAGGGGTTGGCTGTGCTGTCTGGAGTCAGTGCTGACCCCAGTGAGCACAAAATGTCTCTGAAGTAGCACTGTGAGCTACTGCCTTGTGTGCTGGTGCGTGAGTCATTACAGCGTTTGCGTCTAGATCAATAATTGAAGCAGGCAAGGGAGAAGATATTTGCCATATAAATTTTGAAGTTATTTCTGCATGAAATCAGATTATTTTTATTCGGTTTTGTGCTGGATAATTTTGAATATGGTTCTGGATATGTTGCCTTTGCAGTCCCCCCTCACTTGCTCAGCAGCCCAAGACCTGATAGTAGACCACTGTAAGGGGTACTTGGCCTAAGATAGCTCTAGGTTTGTGTTACAGTTCAAAGTATGTTTTGGTCCTGAATATGCACATGGACTGGAAGTATTTATGAATTATTTGCATCTCATGTGTTTTCCTGCCAGCCAATAAAGGGCAAAGTTGAGGCTGGCTTTGCAAATGTACCTACAGAATGTCCTGACCTGACCCTTAGTGATTCATTTAACATTCATACTAAACCTTTTCCTGAGGGCAATGCTTTTTTTAATGAGGGGGAAGCAAATGTACCATCCCCACCCACCCAACAGCACCTTTTTTGTTGCCACCTTTGTTTAGACAATTTGGCAAGACAGTAAAATACCTATGCACTTGATTTTGTACATCAACATATGGTAGCCATAAAAATGGGCAGTGACTGTTCTCAACAGCAAATGGCTCTTTCTTGTGAATGTGGTGCCATAACTAAGGGTGAATGATAATCAGGAAGTTGCTCTGCTTCTCAGAGTGAAAACTGTGGCTTCTGGCACCAACAAGTAATCCTCCCTGCACATTGACCTGTGACATGTGAAGCAGTCAGCAACTCACAGCCTGGGAACTGTGAAACAGGTGGAAGATGCATAGTTACTTCCTTGTAAAATGCCTGAGTTCCCTTCTAAGGCTCTAGTTGTTTAAAATACACTATTGCAGTTTAAAAGAAAATGTTGAAAGCTTGAGAAACTTGCAGCAGACTTCAACATATGCTGACTTTTAGGAGCCTGAAGTGCCATTCAAAAGGAATTTTTCCAGAATACAGGAAGTCCATATGTCTGTGACAGTATTCCACTGTTGCTGTCTGTAATAAATAGGGCTGCATAGACAGGTTTCTGTTGGCATTTTAACACTGTGTCAGTTACAATTTCCAATATTAGCATTGATGTGCTTTATATTTCAAAGTTTAGAGAGTATTTAAGGCTATCTAGTGTGCTCTGCCTGTGAATTTGCTCTTGATCTCCCTCTCATGTCTGGCACATGCTTTCATGTTCTTTGCAAACTCAGCCCATAATTAGCACAATCTCTATGAACGCAGCTGCCTGTTTAGAGGAGGCTGTACTCTCTGAAGCTCATATAATAATCTTTTGTATGGACTAAATCACACATGGGCACTTTTTTCTTTTATTTGTGAATGCTGTTTAGTAATATTTGAAATTAAGATTTGCTTCAGCTGTGCTATGTTGGCACTTGCATGCAACAAATTCTAGCAGACATTTAAATAAGGCTGTAAGTGCTATCTTATTGCTTAAACACAGACAACAAAAACACACCCACCCCCTTTTATACTGTGTGAATATGTCCCACAGAACAGAGAACAGAGGGACAGAGAACAGCTGTAAGATCCCATCACTGAAGCTGCCTCTCACCTTGACTATTTGGACAAGGTGGGATCATGTAGAAGCCTTTCAGTGCAAGAGGTAATCCCAGACACCAGTTCATGTGAGACACCTCTCATGTGTCAGATTCAGCAATGGCTGTTTCAGCAGCTTCTTAATTCTGCTCTACCACTTAGCTTATCCTCCAAAGTGAAGGGGAACAACAGAGACAAACTTTCCTGTCCTTGTTCTTGGAACTCACTATTTTGGGGGTCTTGCACCAATGCAGTTGGTCCAGTACTCAATATGAACTAAGTTTGTGCTTCTTCATAAGAAAACAATGAAGAGCTGCTGACAGGCTGGCAAGCCCTAGCAGATGTCACCAGAGGTTGATCTTATTCAGGCATCTTCACAGTGAGATCAGCAGCCCGTGGAAATGGGAGAGTATTCTAAGGGAGCCTCAGGGAAAGGGAGAGCAGGATTAAAGTGGAGAAAACTTCCAGCCTTGATTCCTCTTTCTGGTCTTCCAAGAAGATATCTGTATCTCCAGATGAAGTGACTTAAGGGCCCTGGGAAACAGGTGCTTCTTTTCCTCCCTTTATACTTGTTTACAGCTCTCACATGAAAGCTGGTACATCCAAGTGGGCAGCAGGACAGGTGCCCTTTGGCATGCAGAGATAGTGGGTGTGGAGGTCTCCCTTGTGCTATCTGGCACTTGAATGAAAGGGAAAGAAACAACAAAGTGCTTTGAGATGATGCAAAGTTAAATGTGGTTCTCAAGGGGGAAAAAAGGGAAGGTACCAAGAAGAGAAAAGATAGGGAGAAGGACAAAAACAACTCAAGACCAGCAGACTTCAGAGGCTGAGCTGGGCTGTGTCCTGCTGGTCCAGCCCAAGTAATGGTACAGGCCCTGCTCACTGGTGCTTCAGAACAGGTACAAGTATATTTGGGAACTTGGACTACATGCACAGACAGCAGTGTTCAGACATCTAACAGTGGCAAGCTTTCACAAGGCTTGCTGGAACTGCAGCACTGTCAGAGTCTAGTTGGAGTGCTCCATTTCCTGCTGTAACTTGCTGTCTTTCCTGATCCTCCCACAGGTGGTTTGAGCAATTTGTGATGCAGTGGCTGGATGAAAATGAAGATGTTTCCTTAGAATTCCTGCATGGTGCTCTGGAGAGAGATAAAAAAGATGGGGTATGTAGGTCACGCTGAGTGAAATACTTGGTCCTACATCATTCAGTGCATAGAACCAAATAAAACACTGTAAATTCAGCTGTCATACAAATGGAGGATGTGGCCCTTTCTGCTTGCCAGACAACTGGGAAACTCATTTATTTTAGGACTTTACAGGTCACAGAGAGCTTTTTAATAGCAAGGTACATATCATTCATTTATGTCTGTTCTGCTGCTGTTAATCTGTCAGCCAATGGCTTGGTGCTCTCTCTGTTTGGAAGAGGTAATTGAAATTGAAAATTGAGGCACTTTGCATATACTTAGTCATGCAGTGAGAATGTGACCTTAATCCACTGACAGACCAATCTTATTCTTAATTTGCTGAGTATTCCCTATGGAGAGAAGAGCTTTCTTGTTTATTCAGGGACTGTAGTTTGTGATACTAATGGAAACATTCTGTTCAATACCTAAATTTAAAAAAAAAATAAAATTAAAAAGAGCTCTTTACTCTCTCCTTCCTTCCTCATTAACTGACAGACCATGCATTTCATCAAGGGTCTCAGCATCACGCAGCGCTTCCCTGGTGCTTGTCATGTCATCACTGGTAAAGGACTTACAACCCAGCTGAACTGGCTATTTAGCATCTCTAGGCCTTTTGGAGAGTTTTTTTGACTAATTCAGAGGAAGATGTAGGTTTTGATAAATTTGTCCTGCCTTCAATGCCACAGATGATGGAAACACCCATGAAATGAGTGTGTTTCAGATCTTTCTGCTTGACAGTGACTCTTTGTACTTCTGTTTTAGTTCCAGCAAACGTCCGAGCATGCTCTGTTCTCTTGCTCAGTGGTGGACGTCTTCACCCAGCTCAATCAGAGCTTTGAGATCATTAAGAAGCTGGAGTGCCCAGACCCTGTCATTGTTGCTCATTATAATAGGAGGTTTGCTAAGGTAATACCCTCAACGTCCAGATGTTAATCTTGCCTTAGTGGGATGTAAAACAATGTAATGGTTTTTTTGTTTTATTTCCTGGAGTTCTTCAGCAGTGGTAGGGGACAAGTAACAGCGCTCACATCTTGTCTTCACAGACTATTGGGAAAGTGCTGATGCAGTATGCTGACATACTATCCAAGAGCTTTGAGTCCTACTGTTCCAAGGAGAAACTGGTGAGTTGTGCTGAGCTTCTCTTTTGCTCTGGAGAATCACATAATTGTCCTGATGAAACCAATTTCACATTGCACCTGGCTGTAGTGATGGTGTAAATATTTTCAGTATTGTTATCATCATTCATATGCTTTTGCAGATTGAATTGTGGCTTGGCCCTGGAATAAAAGCAGGTCCTGAAGATGATCTGCAGGGCTTGGAGGCTGTCAGGTCGCCTTGAAATTAACTTCCACACTGCCTGAGTTGTGTGTTACAGAGGTGATTGAAAAAACAAGTGGGCACAGATTGCTCTGTTGATCTGGTACTTTGCAGAGATCTCCTGTCTGGGTGTTCTGGAACTGACCATCCCATTTCAAGCTGAAGAAAAAACGACTTGGGTTTTTTTTTAATGTTTGAGTGCTGAAATCTGTGCATGCCCTACCTCCTGTTTGACTCTCTGATCTGGTGGTACTTGGGGAAGGGTATTGAGGCACAAGGTCTCTCACTGGTGACAATGTGTTGGCATCCTGAGCAGTAACAGGCACTTGCTTTTGTCCCTGCAGCCCTGCATCCTGATGAATAACATCCAACAGCTGCGGGTGCAGCTAGAGAAGATGTTTGAAGCCATGGGTGGTAAAGAGGTAAGAGAGCTCAAGGACTGTGTTGCTCATTCCTGCTGCACTGTTGTTACTAGGGTATGTGCATCATAATGGTTCTTGAGGCCTGCAGTCATGAGAAGAGCCTTGTGGCAGCTGGCACTGTAAGTGTGAGGAGACAGCAGTAGCTAAATACTTTTCAACTACATCTGTCATAAAAAGCAGGAGCAAATATTTTGAAGCACAGAATAGCATGGAGAAGGAAAGAGAAGGTTGCATGTCATGCTCATGTGAGCTGGATGTGGACATGGCTGGTGGTTTCTCAACTCTGAAGACAGAGAAGTCTGAGAACTGTTGACAGTTGAATCATTTTATATGGCATACAATTGTGGCACAGTACCTTTAGCATGAGATGTTCAAAATCTAGTACATTAGAGACTTGCAAATAAGAGTTCTGTACTCATGTTTTGAGGGATACTCAGATGTATCTATTTTTTATGAGATGTTAATTTTTACAGAAATAATGTTTTATTCCCCCAGATCACTATTTCTGTTCTCATATAATCTGTGTATCTTTTTTTTCTCTTCTTTTTTCACTGCTTTTCAAGATTCAGGAAGATGAAGAAAAGCCTGCTGATGCTGATGTTAGGAAAAAATTATTTTCAAGTGCATTTACTTTGGTTGTATTGTGATAGAGCCTGTGCTATGACCTGTATGCCAAGAGGAGAGTCAGCTTTGCTGATGGACAGCTTAGTTTTTGCCTGTATTGCTTTTCCAAATCTTTCTTGTGCTCAGTGGCAGAATTCTATGAAGTGGCAAAAATCTCAACAAGTAGATTTGCCCCATGAGGCAAGGAAAACTGCTGTCATTCTTTCACATGTCACCTCAACAATACTAATTTCTGAGCCCTACATCAAGAACCAGCATTATATGGTCCCAGCTGTAATAGCAGCAGTAGCTAAATGCTCATTTTTGGAAAAAAAAATAAACTTGTGATGAAATGTTTGTGAAGTGGCTTATAAAATTTTAATGCCTGTGCATTTAATTTCCCTTAAGGAAGCAATTAGATGCTATTTTCTGTAGTGGTAGCCATTAAGTAGGGTTTTCCTATAGTTCAAATTGAAAATATTCCCTGATACTGTATTAAATAAGTGGAGAATAACATGTGCTTCTTGAAACTGTTGGCTACTTTTTCTAGACTTCCTCTCTGCATTCTGTCCTTTAAAACCTTTCTCGGGAGATGTAAGTAAAGTAAAACAGAGGTAATGAATCCACTATTTCCCCTGTGCTGTGAAATCGAAAGAAAAAAGCGGGGAGAGAAATCCAGACAATGAGCAATAAAATACACAGGAAGAAATGTGACAAACATGCTAGGAAGCTGGTTTTTGGAAGTGATTTTTTCTTTTCTTCTCAGATGACGCTTATTGCCCTTCATGGGGCTGCTGCTGATCACCAGAAATAAATCGTGTTGTGTTAGGTGCCTGCATTATTTGCTGTCCCCAGGGGTTTCCCGCTTGGTGACTGTGTGGAACATTTGCTTCTTGACTTGAAACCTGCTGGTTCTCTGTTTTGCTGGAGTAAACAAGGGCTTGTCCTAGTTGGAGTAGTCTTTCTGATGCAGATTGAACCTGACTACTGGGTAACAATTGGTGAGACAATAGCTTTGAAAACAGAACTTTATGGAAAATGTATCTGTGGGTTTTATCCTCCTTCAGAAAGGACAGTTTTTACTTGCTATGGCAGATCTCTTTTATATTCATCTATACCTCACACAGTAGCTTGCACAAAACTAAGCATTATCCTGACTACTCTATCCAAAAAGGATCTGCTTTCTTGGGGGAGTAAGAAAGTAGCATAGTTGTATGTCCTGATCTTGAACTGTTCAACTTTCTGTGTTCTCAAAAGTGTTTTTGAGAGCTAGGTACCAAATATTCCATTGTTGCTCTGGCAGATATGCCAGGTGTACCATGCAGCTAGACCTGGGGGACTGGTTTCAGTTTATGTGTGGCTTCATCTGCTTCCAGTTTGCAGATCCATCTCCAGCTGCAGCTGTAGCACTGCACAACTCTGGAAAGCTTTGAAAGATTGCTGCTACCTAGTGCTCTTTTCCAGTGGGTCCACAACCCACACTAACAGAAATCCATATAGCTTACTCCCTTTTGCAGCAAGGGAAATGAAGGGACAGGGCTCATTCATACTCACCCTGCAGTGTAGTGGCATAACATGGAACAGAAGTGCCCAGTACTATTTATTTACTCCCTTCTCCACCCCCTGCCCCCAATGGCTATGGTACCTTTTCACTTCTCTTATTCTTTTTTCAACTGTAGTGCTCAGAGGGTACAAAACAGGGGGAAAATTGCCCAACATCTCTGGTTTAATGTGTTGACATCATGTGATCTGTGAACATTATTAGTCAGAAACAATAAGGACAACAGCAAAGCTTTAGAGAGCTCTGTGTGGAGGGATTCTCTTGGGTCTGTGCTTGAGAACTCAAAGCAAATATATTTACGCACACACATACATATGTGCATACACAGAGAAAAGTATCTTAAATTATTTTGGGGAATTATAATTAATACTTGCATTTCCCTTTTGCACTGTGTTGATCTCATGGGATCAAGACAGTGTCACCATGACTCAGGAGCATTCTCAGACATCCCTAAAGCATGTTTTGGAAAGGCAGTGTTTATGGAGTGGCAGATAGCATTAAAAGCATAATGAACAGTGGAATTGGGGGGTGAGTCCTGGACAAAAACTGGATACATGAACATCTTTTGAAACCTTTGATTCATCTGAATCATCTCCAGTACACCCACAGAATGGAGATAATAATTTAGCTCTGTGCTAAAGTGGGCTACATATATTCAGTGCTAGTGTTTGCCTGAACTTGGCCCATTTATTTAATTATTCATACATTATCTAATAAAACCTAATGTGTCCTGCATTTTCAACCCACCTCTGCAGTTTTCCAGCAGAGTTCAGCCTGCAGTCCATTATTTTGCTTAGCTTTTCATGAGTAATGAACTCATGCCACTGAAATTAAAAGACGTGGTACTGCATTGCATACTGCTGGAGTCTAGATGTACTGTGAAAGACTAGTTTAAAACATTTTAAAACGCCTTTTTTCCCCAAAGTCAAGCATGTGAGGTGAGTATCAGAGACAAGCACTGCCTGGGAAACCCAAGGAATTAGCTGCTGAGTAGCCACATATTGTCATCACACAATTTTCATGCCTTCGGTTTCAAGCTAATCTGCACAATTAAAGCTTCAGGAAACTCTCCTCTTAATGCTTAGCCAGAGTTAGCCCACATTTTAAATCCTAAGTTAACCACCTGAATAACAAATTGCAGGATGGCTTAGAAACAGCCAAGATTTAATAGCAGTGTTCTCAGAGGATTTGCAGTATCCACTCTTTGCTCCTCTTTAGCTTCCCACATGCCATAGCTAAGGCCACCCTAGTATTTGGGAAGTTGGCAGCTGTTGTTTGGATTCAGTGCAGGTCCCTAAAAGAGGGTTGGACCTGGTGAGCTCCCTGCCTCACAGTTACCTCTGCAGAGTGGAGCTCCCAGGGGCTGGTGGAGGGAGGCAGAGCAAAAATCAGCAGCTTCAAACCAGAGTCAGATGTACTCCATAACTTGCATAAAGCTAAAATAAGGTAGCAGGGCGTAATTCTTTACCTGCTGATAGGTCAGGTCAGACCCGATGATTTCACAGTGTGAATTGATTAACATCTTCAGCCTTTGAGAAGGCAAGAGCCGTGTCTGTCCACGTACACCAGCTACCAAGAAGCCTTTCAGTTCTGGTCACTCGCACTTCACCAGTGACTGTAGAAACCAAAGAACTAATGGCACCTCTTGGAAAACTTGGAAGCCCATCACAGCAAATTCTTAGACTCAAGGCTTCTGTTTCATGCATGAGAGAAGCAGGAGATCAACCTAAATTCAAATTGATAACCCCGTGCTGTAAATGCCACCACTCAGATGAACTGAGGTTTCAGCCCTAAATGGGCTTGGATGAGACTTTGGGGCCCAGGTTCTCTGAAGTACCAAGTCCCAAATCTTTGCAGAAAATTAACAGAGCCCTGATTTCCTCCCTGAAATTTAAGTACAGGGTTAGCTTTTCTTTCTTTGAACCTCAGTTTTCAGTGTCATACATTTAGTCTCAAATACACAGATTTGACTGGAGTTGAAACACTGGCTCAGAGATCAAAAGCCACCTCACTGTGGGTACTGTCCCTTTTTTTGCACAAGGAACTTTTCATTCTTCCTCTGAATTATCTCTGATACACCCACAGAAAGGAGATCATAAGCCTGCTCAGCTCCAGCTTCCCACAAAAATGGTGTGGATGTGACATGTGGCAGTGACCCAGCTGCCTAATACTGCTTTCTGCTTTACCAGCCAGATTTATCATGCAGTCCAAGTAGCAATTCCTGCTATCAGTGATAGCTGATATGCTTAGAATTCATTGCTGAGCAGCAGCAGCAATACCAGTGCTGGTTCATTTGAGCACTGTTATCAGTGCTTCACCACATTGGCAAAGAATAGTTTGCAGTTATACCACATGCTACACTACTTTGTAGCTAACATGTAATTTATGTTTGTGAAACAGTAGTATATACCTACCAGCCCCTTCCTAATGGACTTAAATCACCCTCAGGTAATTCCCTGAAATTTGATTCCTAAAGCCAAAGCATTCCACAGCCTAAGCATTTATGTAATGTGTATTATGTGGACTCCTTCTCCACAGTAGCAGTTGCTCAGAGGACAACAGCTTTTCTAGGATGGCAGGGGACTTGGTGGATACTGAACCAGAATGCTTACCCACCAGGGTTTGGCTTCCTGAGGGTGAGGCTGGGCACCTTTAAGTTAAATCTGGGCAGCTGTCTTGCCAGATGCAGAGAGCTGTGAGCTGATGTTTTGGAGGAATGAGAGTTCCTTACCACAGATAATGGAGCTCATCCCCTTGGCAAAGCATTGTTCCAGCTGTCTCTTCTCGCAGTACTGGGATAGCAACCGGGTGTTTTCTGCTCTGAGGAAGATCAGTTTGCAGTCAACGAGTACAATAGCAAGGGGAAACTTAGATAACTCCATGCCACCTCACAGGAAAATAAATCATGAACCAGGGCAATAAGCTGTTCATCCTGACCTCAGACATCCTCTAGACTGTGCATCTGGTAGCTTATAAGAAGTAAATTGTGAAGAACAGGTGTCTTGTGCCAAATTCTTCTGGCTTTTTTTTTTTTTCCAACTGGAAAAGCAGTTAGTTGGAATGTTTTGATGAGTCTTGAACTGGTTCTACCTCAAGTCTGTCAGAAATGGCCAAAATCAGGGGGCAGTTCTATGCCATTAATTGTAGATAGCAAATCAGACAGCTTGTGACTCATTGTGCCTTTGGGCCGTGGGAGGGAAGGATTAATGTAGGGGCAAGAGAAGCCACCACCACCAGATGCTGTTTTTGTTTTGTTACCTACAAGCTTGGCTAGAATGAATACTGATTGGCATGACATTAGCTTCCTTCTGCCGTCACAGAGCAAGGGTGTTAGAAAGATAATAGGAAAACCAAATCACTTTAATAAAGGAAAAATAATCAGAGGTAGCAATGCTTAAAATTATAAGGCCTAAGTAATCATCATTTGCTTGGTCGTTGGTTCTTAGTTTAATTACTTTTAAAATTCTGATCCAGGAGTTTCATTAGCACAGGTTCAAATGCGTAATAGAGTCAATTTTCCATGCCAGCTTACAACAGGAAAGTGAACAGATCAGATTCCAAATCCCCTAAGGCTTGGCTTTCTCTGACAGATGCTGAGGAACATGAAAAGGGCTTTGGCACTGAATTTAGAAATGGGAACTCCCATTGTGTGCAAATCCTGTATAGATGGATATGCTGTAAAAATCTAAACTGATTTATACCACTGTACTGGTACCTGGCTCATTACATCTGTAAATAGATGCTCTGCCTAAGGGGTAAGAGCTGAAGTTCTGAATGCCAAATACAAACATTTCTGTGAGCTTTTTTATTTTACAAACATCTTGCCTGCCTGCATACAAAGGCAAATCTGTTTTACAAGTTACTTTTTCAGAGCAAGTGATCCCAAAGCATTCATCATTTGTTGTTAGGTGTACACACAGGTAGGTTGCTTAGAAGTGGTTCTTTTGATGCTGGAGGGATGACTACAGCTGGAATACAGGGCACTGTTCCATGTAAAAACAGGTGGCTTTGTGCTGATAATAATGGAGGAAGTACTTTCTTACAGAACCTGCCAAGGTGTCGACAGCATTCATGTAGTGCTTGGGGCACTTTATTTTTGTTTTTGTTTTCTGAAGTCTTCTTTGAGCACTTGCATACAAAAAGCTGTCTGGCTCCATGTGAGAGCAGAGATACATTTGCTCAATACCTAAAGCTGAGATGCTTTCCAAAAGCGATGAGTGCACAACAGCTGCTGCCATTATATTGTGGCCAGATTTTCAAAATCTCTGGGGTCCAACCTTCTGAGAGCAGAGGCTGGGTCAGTCTTCAGCTGGAATACTTGGCAGCAGGGTGGAAGGTGAAACAGCTTCTTTCAAGATCATACACAAGTAAATAGAAACCAGTGTGAAAAGCCCTGTCTCATTCTAAACTTAGAGGGGTGAAATGACCCATGAGCTGAAGATACTGCACAGTACTTGATTTCTCTGCCTAGTTACACTCTTGGCCACAGGGAGTTCACATGCACTTTATTTCTCAACTTTACAAACCTCAGGAAGGGCATTGAAGGGTATTGGAGCCTGGGGAAATCACTTGCTGCTTTTTAGGCAAATATCTGTTGATAATTTTACAGCTTCTGTAGCAGCAGTAGGCAGTGGAGGAAAGCATCCTAGCTGGCAGATTCCAGTGGGGATAGTTCACCTGCTTATTAAGTATAGCCTCAACAGTGAAGAGAAGCACTGCAAAGGACAGCAGACTGCCCTCTGGGTTCAAACTAAATGCTCTTTTTTATCTACAGTTGGATGCAGAAGCAAGTGACCATCTCAAAGAGCTCCAGGTGAAGCTGAACAATGTTTTGGATGAGCTGAGTGCAGTGTTTGGTAACAGGTGAGTATTACGAGGTCCTTGTCCTTGAAGCATTCCTTTCTTTTGTCCAATCTCATTCAGTCAGGTTAAGAAGAGAAGAGAAACTCCTGTGAACTGCATTATATTTTTCTTTTTGTCCTAAATTCATTGCCTTTCAAATAGTGAGACCATCTAAAGAAGTGAGAAATATTTTTAAAGTCTTTCTCTTCTGTATTACTCTGCTTGGAAAATGTAACATGGAGATCTCTCAACTGTGAAATGTATTTGACTCACATAGAGTGATTTTTTTTTATTTTTATTTTTTTCTGTAAGTAGTGCTTGTCAGTAACAGAATTGCCTGCTCCTTTACTGCTCAGAAAGCAGTTTCCAGCTTAGCATTTATGAAATAACATTCATGTTTAAACGTTCTACTCTAAATGTATGAAACAGCTGACTGATTTCTGATTGTTAAATGAATATTGGGATAAGAAGGAAACAGGTCTGGAATTTGAGATTGACTTGTTCTAATGCTGCAGCAAATGGTGTTTTCTAATGTTTCAAGGAGAGGAGCTCTCTAAAATATTGCCAGAGTAATTGATAGCAATTAAGTTTTATTACAAATCATGTTACCATTTACCTGAGGATAAAAGTGTGCTCAGCTTTATAATAATTTTGTAGTGAACCATAAAAGATGTCAATTAAGGAAAATCTAAAAATGCAGAACTCCTAACTGATCTTCAGAAACAACCACTTCTCATTACAAACCCCATTCATTTCATATTGTGCTCCATAACAGGATTAATGCAGGCATAAACCATAGTGTAGCTTGGATATGGGCAAGGCAAAACAAATTGTACGAACTTGGCCTCCTGGGTTCTACAGATTTGCAGTATTTATGACTAAAAAATCATAGTGGGATTTGTCAATGACTGTTTGGATTTCAGCACAGAGAGCTAAGCAGGGAGATAAGTGAGGAGTTCCCGATGCCAGTAATGGATGCTGTACCAAGAAATGGGGAGACTCAAACTGTAACTGAATTGAATCAATAAGGTTCATAACTAGATGGAGGGCGAGTGAGAAATCATAATTAGGAGGGTGATTTTTTTTTTTTTTTAATCTGAGTATTGCCTCCATGGTGTTGCTGCTACAAAACAATTAAGGTACAATCTTAATATTTGCAAATATGATTTAAAGAGATTTCCAGTATCAGCATAGTTACTGGGAAGTGTTTTAGAGAGATGAGCCAGGAGGAGATTTAGCCAATCAGATGGCTCAGATGCTTTGTTCATTCCTTAGCAGTAGCAGGGAGTGAAAAGCAGAGCTGCAGTTTTACTGTATAAGCAGAATCTTCTAAAGGATGTAAACTTAGAAGATAAGAGAGATATCTGCAATATTCTGTGCAGAGTCTGTAAGCAGTTGCTCCTACAACACTGTGAACACCTGATGCTGCAGATCTGAACTCCTCTTCATCTGTGTGATATAATTGCATTTGCTGAGAAGGCAGCACATGTCAAGGGAACCTCACCACCTTTGAGCTGAGAGAGGATTTTGTCTGGACACAGAAGTACTTTCTGCTTTAAGAGATATCATAGAGAACAGGAGTCTTGGAGGGGTTTATATTCATGCAAGGTTAGCTGTTGTACTGTCCCTGGAGGCTGAAGGATTGAAGAAGGGAATTCCTGCAGGAATTAGCGAGCATCGGGCCCTGTCAGACAGCATAGGTGAGGTCATTTGTTAGCTTGCTGCTGCCAAGGACTCCTGTCAAGCTGTACATCTACACAAGCTTCACTTTCAGGTGAACCTGTTGCCACAGTAACTGATTTATTATTTTTCATAGAATTGGTAACAGTTTTAGCTCATTTTTTATCTTTTAAGGCATTGTTATTTTTTATCCCTGGCTGGGAGGTTTAAAGCATCTTGAAGTGGGGCCCTGCAGCTGATGCAGTATTTGGGAGAACTGTGGGGTGGGATTAGCCTGTGGCAGAACAGGAACTGTCAGCAGTACAGGAAATTTTTTTATGCTCTTTCATTTGATGTGATTTAAGTCTCTGGTTAAGCTGACAGTGTAGCCACAACTGACTGCTGCAAACCTCTTTCTGCTAGAAATGGGGAAGGAGGGAGGCTTCACGGAAGGAAAGCTCTGGAATTGTTCCAGTGAGAGGCAGGCTAGAAGTGAGCAGAAGGGACTGAGAGGCTGGAGGTGGCAGTGCAGTAAAGGTGACCAGATGGAGAAGGAAGGTGAGAGCCACGGGGCAGAGCAGTTGTACAGTAGCACCCAACCCACGGGTGTCCTGGGTGGCTCACACACCAGAAGTTCAGGTCGTTTATGCAGATGTAAAGCTGACTTCCAGATTAGTGTCCCTGCTCTTAAAACTTTACCCTAGCTCCTAACACTGGCTTATCTTCCTGGTTTCAAGCCCCTGTGCCATTAGTGGATAGTTAAATGTCACTTGTAGTGCCTGTTGTTACTAACTGTTCTTTTAAATGTCAGAGCCTTTTTTCTTTATTTGCTGAATTGATTTGTTGTCAGCTCTGCTGATCTATTCATAATTTTTAATCATTGCATTATTTAATTTTGAACCTCCTCTTAGCAGGAAGAGATGGAAAAGTAATTGTGCTTTAATGCCTTGTGTGTCACTTCATTACAGGGACACTGCTCATTGCACAGCTGAGCCCCACATCCCAGTATGACACTTGGCATGGACTGTATGGCAGTGAACTGGTTTAAGTTGGTGCCTGCCTTCAAGCTGTCTCTGTTATTTTAAATACTTAGCCTGTGATGGGTCATAACCAGATTTCTGCTGATGGACTCCTGGGTGCTCAGAGTTGTGCATGCATTGTGTCATTGCAGAAAAATGGAGAAAGCAAGGATACAGCAGGGTGCTTTGAGCTAAGAATAACAGTGTTTCTTGAAATCAGGAGAGGGTAATTTCCTTCTGCAAGATGAATGAACAAACTCTTCTCAAATGTGATTGTGTCTCGTATTCAGAGGTGATCAGCTGTGTGTGGGTGGTGGGCATACGGAACTGGAGAACATGCCCCTTGGTAATAAATGCAGTAAAGAAAGAGCAGCAAGTCTCATAAAGGAAGAGTAACTGAGTGCATGGTTTATGAACTTGCAATATTTTACCTTGTATCTCTGCCACTGATAATCTTGTTTTTGCCTCTCTCCTATCTGTTCAGCTTTCAGACTCGTATTGATGAGTGCGTCAAGCAAATGTCTGATATCCTCTGTCAGGTGAAAGGGACAGCAAATTCTGCTGCTAATGCCAGAAACACAGTTGCACAAGATGCAGATAATGTCCTGAGGCCATTGATGGATTTCCTGGATGGAAAGTAAGGGAGTGTTCAAACATATGCTACACATACAGTTCATTGGATTGGAACAGGAATGGAGCAGAGAGGAAAATAGCTCTGTATTCTTGTATTGTTCTTGAGGTGTCTGGTCTCCAAATTTTCAAGAAGAATTAATAGCTTTTCTTCCCATGTCTGCTTCTCACAAGCCATGGATAGCCTCTTCAGCCCTCATTCCGTGCCAGAGCACATTGTCAATTCTTTTTTCTACCTCTGGCAATTAAAACAATCAGCAAAACACACTACTGATCAGATAGTGGAAAAGTCTGAAATTCTAAATTATGTAACTATGCTTTTTTTTCCTATAGGAATTGTACTGTAGCCAATTAGCAAACAAATTGAAAATAGTGCTTACATACTTGGTACACGTACTACTCAGTATCCCAGTTGTGTTAAGCATGTGTGTTCTGGTCATACCGGTTCTGTTCTGACTAGCAAATAAGCTTCTAAACTATCTGATTGGATAAGCTTGAGCCATTGCTTTCATTAACTGTTGCCATTAATACCATGCAGCATGATTCAGCTGTGCAAGGACAGCTAAATGGGGCTGACTGGACATAATTTTTGTCAGCCAAGCCTTGAATTACAAAGAGAAATAGTTTTTAATCACTGTAGAAATTAAATCTCTTGCTGATGCACAGTAGTTCTTTATTTTGAAAGGAGTGGCCATCAGTTTTCATAATAAATGCCTCAAGAGATGTGAAGCTTTGCAAGTTTAAAATATAGGGGGTTTGGTTGCTCTTAGTGTTGATTATCCCATCTTTGCTTTGGGTCACTGTGTGCTAAGTGACTTTCTGCAGCAGTCATTACATCTAGGAGCTTTCTCATTTAAGCATTTTCCATGCATGCCTTCATGAATCCTGAGAAACCAGACTCCTTTGTGCCGCTGGGAACTTGTTATTCCTCAAGCTTGTCATCCAGCTGTGGAGCAAGTAATTTTAATTATGATAATCCAAGCCTGGATTATTTTCTTTCCTCCTTTACAGAAGGAGAGTATTTTTTGATGCTCACTGCATCCCCCCCTCATCAGTCTTGTCCCTGTTTGTTTTTGTTCATTTACTGTCTAACCAGCTGTGGGAAGAAGGGAAATTTGGAGAAGATGTTACACACTGTAGAAGAGCCAGCTGTCACCTGTGCCCTGCTACTGGCCACAGAGTTCCTGGTCTGTAGCTCTCTTAGTGTGATCAGTAAATGCCGAAGTCTAGCGAAGGAAATTCTAGTGCTTTGTGGCCTTTTTGATAGCCTGTACAATAATAAAGGGAGAAAAACTAGGGAGATAAAGCAGAACTTCTTTACGTTAGAGCAGACAAACATATGGCAGTTGATTGGTGTTGAATGCAATCATAACAAAATGTGGAGGAGTCCAAGTAATGCTTCAGAGGAGTTGTAGAGGTTAAAGATTTGGAGACTTGAGCAGCTATCAGAAGCTGTACAGGAATTTCTGCATAACACTCTGGGAAGTATTAATTTAAGGCTTTCAAGATCACCATCATCATGGCTAGGCTTCGCAAACGAAGATTTGGGAAGGGCTCTACTCATGTTTGTTGCAAGTGTGTCTTTCAACATATATCCTTATAATAACAGTTTGAAGTTAAAACTTATTATTCTGTATTTATAATTTTTTCCTGTATTCTCTATAAACCTGATACATCTTTTTAAGGGAAACCTGTTTGATGGTACCTGCTCTTATTTGGATTATATATACTATTCCCAACCACCTATTACCAGATGATACCTTCTGTAATCCCCAGGTCAAGAAACAGAAATCATTGAGTTCAGAAATATCAATAATCCATTTTGGCCATTGTATCTAGTGCTAGAACTCCAAGGTTGAGCAAAGGCTATACTTTGTGAAAAAGGGAGACCCTTAAAGCAATCATTATAACTTTGGATAAGGCACTGGTTCTTTCGTATACATCTCCTCTGTCATTTCATATTGCACTCTTTGAACTTACTCAGTTCCTGCTCTCTCCCTGCAGCCTGACTCTGTTTGCAACAGTGTGTGAAAAGACAGTGTTGAAGCGGGTGCTGAAAGAGCTCTGGAGGGTGGTAATGAATACCATGGAGAAGCTGATTGTGCTGCCTCCTCTTACAGACCATACGGTAAAGCATTTTCTTCTCCCTGACTCATACCAGAAAGTGTTGCCATTGCCTGTGTAACTCATCTCCCTGACCTAATGAGTCATCTCTCCAGGTAAATTTGGCTGCTTGAGGTTGGAAAAACATGTCTGTAACCTAGTAAAGAAAGAGAGCAGCTCTCTTTATGGTAGGGTTGCAAGATACAGAGCAAGCTCTAGAAAAAACCCAATTAAAATTCCGCGATCCAAAAGGAGTTTCTATCCAGTGTGTGAACTCTCGTTAATTAGGGATTTGCAATCCTCTAAGGAGAGCTGTGCGTGTCTGTGCTGTGCCATTAGTGTTGTGTTCACGGCATTAGGTCAACACCTGTAAGCACTTTTGCCTAATCATCTATTAGTCGAGTGTCCCTCTGTACAGATGTGGTTAATTCGAGCTTGATTATTAATGAAGGCATCCCCTGTTTTGCTCCCCAGAAGACTTTAACATCAGTATGGCAGGATATCTCTATCTGTGATGTTGGGGAGTTGGAAGTTTGTCCAGATAGTTTTCCTTCCAAGGAAGTCTTTTGTGTAATTGTTCAGCTCTGCAGACTTGCTGGATGAATATGTGTCATGAATGTAGTGGTGCTTTTAACCATAGAAGATTAACTCTTCCCCAATTTTGAGAAATCATAGAAACTGATTAAGTATCAGTCACAGATGCCCGGCTGCTCTGGGGGATGACACTCAGTTGCAGGCATTGTGAAGTTTGGGCTATAACCTCATTATTTACAAATGATCCAGAACTTCTTTTCATCTCTCTGTTAGAGTAAACTTCCAGTCTGTGGCTAATTTATGCAGATTTATGTTTTTTCCCGGTGGTGGGAAGAACAATAATGGTTTTTACTATTCAGCAGTTGCCTCATGTATTTTGAGTGGACTTCTTGGGTTGCAGTGTCTCGGAAAGTGATGCAAACCTGCCTCTTGCACTAGGTGTATCTTGCTCTGAGGGGGAAGGCCTTTGTCTCTGGCCTTGATGACAACTTTAAAACTGTTGAGATGCAATGCACTGTCATACCTACGACCATAAAATTAGCCTAAAGTGTAATTTGCTAAAGACTGCTTTCTCTGAGCTTATATTCAGAGTAATCATTTCTGATTGCCTTTTTAATTTATAAGAAAGAAAAAGAAAATTAATTTAGGAGGATGAAATTTCTTTCTCTTGGTTGAATCGCTTTTAATAAGGAGTCTTTGGGGACAGGTGCTAAAATCATCATGTAAGAGCAGCATTAACATGACCCATTTGGAATGGAATCAGTGAGATCAAGGGCCTCAGACAGAACTAGGGAGGAGCTGCTTGAGCTTTATACTTGCTAGTTTTGGATTTCAAAGGCAGAGTAGGAGAGTGATTCAGTGCTTGTATCATGAAGGAGGCAATAACTGCTATCAGCCAATTCTTCCAACCTGCGGGATGTTGCTGTAAGCCATTTAGACTGCTCTTCACAAACAGTTTCTTATTGCCATCACTTCAGTTTCAAATTGAGAGGCAAATTGAAGTGTATCCTCAGTTGTCTGAGGTTATGCAAAATGCTTATCACTGGATGGTAGCAAGGAGGCTGAACTAGTCCAAACTGGAAAAGAGTTGCAGTTTCAGAAGGAGAGTTGTGAACAATGCAGTGATTCAAATGGCCTTGAGCAGGGAACCTGTAGTGAGGCTAGATGAGCTACAAGGACAAAGAGCTTCTTCCACTGTTCTCTGGGTTGTAGCAATTTATTCTGTCACCACCAGATTTTCATTATTCCCAGCAGTGAAGGCTGGAGGGCAAGGCAAGGCAAAACTCAGGGTTGTCAGCATGGGCAGAAGCAGTAGTTTCTCTTTGCTATTCTACTTCTCTACCAAGCACCTCTTATCTAATTTTGCTTTTTTTTTTTTTTTTTTAAAGCACATCAGACACAAATAGCCTCAGGCACTGCAACACACTTTCCTCCCAGCCCTCAGCAAAAGAAAGCCACAGTGGTGCCTCTCCAGGTTTGAAGGACCACTGATGGGGATTTCCCTCCTTAAACTCCTCTACAGCTCTTAAGAAGTAGGGGATATTAATGACAGAAAAGAATCTCTTTTATGGAGTATTTTCTCTTCTTTCTGTAAAATTGCTGGAGGTGCAGAAGTGGTTTTGATGGTGATCATGGCAAGCATCAGGTGGAAGTTCCCATCACACTGCAGTTTGTCTCACCTGTGACTTGCATGACCTTGGCACTGCACAGTGCTTAAATGCCATTCTCCAGACTGATTGTTCCACTTAAATTAGCTCCTGGAAAATTTTGTGCAGGGGTGGGGTCCAAGGGGGAAAGTGTCAGCTACTGCTTGTGAAGGATCCAGTGGGGACAGGGCAATTTTACAGCCTCCCACTCTAATGAACCTGAGCTGTGGGTCCTTCATGACTTTCAGATGCTTGAGCCTCTCTGAGCATTGGCCACCTCACAAGCATTGGCTTGTGAGATTAGTAACAACATGATCTCCAGTAACTCACCAAGTAATTCACACCTCCCTAATTTCAAGATCAGCTTTTAATTAAACACCTTCCGTCTTGGTTGAGTGGATATCTACTTTGGGAGTCTTTGTTTCAGGGTTCAGTGCACAACACTTGGGGATATTAACAGGTTAGTTACATATTTCTTTCTTACTGCTTGAATGAATGGATGAAACTATACCATGCAATCATTAACTAGTGAGGTCAGCGAAGAGTTGCTTAGTTTACAGCCAGATGACTCCTCTGGAGCCTCTCCTTTATTTATTTCACACAGTACACTGCAGCCATTCACAAGAGGCTCCATTTATGTTTGTTCCTGCTCTGCTTTTTTCTACTTGTCAGACTTCTCCTCACTAAATGAGAACACGGTCCAGGATAAGAACTAAATTTCCTTTAAGCTGAGGACATGTGACTTCCAGACCGTCTGTTCTTTGGGCTCATCTGCCTGAGCCACTTCAGAGCTGTTTTGTGGTGGAAGAGAGTGTGGCTTTAAGAGGTTTTCCGAAACCTTTCTTAACCTGTGTTAGTTTAAATGAATCCTCTCTCTTGTGCTAGCTAGGAGCAGAAGAGTTTAAGGCTGCCTCTGTGATGAGGAGAAAAAGCTTTTGTAGCCTTGAATAAAATTATGGTCTGTGAACTGCACATGTGTCTAGATCTCTGTACTGACAGGTAATTATTTTCCCCTTTTCATCCCCACTTTTAAACCTATTTTGTCAGTGATTAATACACCACAGTGGCAAAAAAAAAAAAAGTCTTTTAATGTATGCAAATGAACATTGCCAGTTATGATAGAGTTTTTTAAATGAACTTAAAATACTGTTAAAAATTATCAGATCTCATTGTTGTTGAATGTAGGAATTGAAAAAATTACGGGAAAGGAATGTACAATAGCAGATGAAACTTCCTTTCACTGGTATATCTCAGAAAAATAAGCCTCACTAATAATATGTTTTACAAAAAAGGATTGGAATCCAAAAGACTTGCAGTAGGCTTTTGTTTCCCAACTTTGTCAACTGAGCAGTAGGACAGTTAAGCTTTGGGGGTTTGAGCTGCTTGGAATATAAATCAGTGCAGTTCTGTTGGCTTCTAACAGTTCGACTTGAGTCAGCTGATGATCCTTCTCTAAATGCTTTCACTGAGGGAGAAAAAAGCATCAGACCATTAACAAGGAATTTAAAATCTCTGTGTTGTGGACTATAGGTGTGTTTCTGTTACTGTAAAGTTTAGGAAAATACAGCTAGTATTATGGGAAGAGCCAAAAAAATCAGCACGAAGGCCTGTCCCCTTTCCAGCTATGTTTGCCACAGAGCTAGGCATGATTCATAATAAGGACTTAATTTTTCCTCATTTCTCTCCTTGTCTTTTTAATCAATTTCACTCTAGGCAGCTTTTCTCAAAACTACCTGATAGTTTAAGTTTATTTGTTTTAATTCCCTGGAATAAGTGCTGCGATGCTGTCTGTAGACCTTTGTGGTATGTTTTTCATTAATAAATAACTTTTTTGAGCAGTATGGCATCTTGTTTACAAGAATGCCATTTGGCAGGGGAAGGAGCTGTCCAGATTTTCATTAGATGTTACCAGCATTGGTGACAAACTCGGCATAACGGTAAAATAACTTCTCCTTGCAGACGCATTGACAGAGATTGTCACTGATTGATGAGGATTTTCTTAGCACACAAGAAATGAGCAGTTATCTGAGCAGCTTTGTTCCATGAAGCGTATCCAGTCACTGAGTATTGCTCAGTGTTACTGGCCTGCCCTCCTTAGAAGCCTGCAGCAGTGAGACTACGTGCCAAGGCTGGTTAATGTTGTTGTTCGAGTGTATCTAAAAAGAAGCATCCAGTGAACGTTGAAAATACTGAATTAAGAAATGTTGATGTGTGTTTTGAGACTACTCAGTTTTTCGGAATTCAGAATATAAAAATGTTGATTTTTTTTTTTTTCCCCCCCTGCTTGGTTAATAGGCTTGAAAACCTTAAATTTTAAGACCCATAAGTCAAAAAAACCCCTATGTGGCCAATTGTACAGAACAGCAGGCACATCTGCTGGTTGAAACCCTGTACTCTGGTGAGTTATTTGGCATGGCCCACAGTGGAATCTGTTGTTCCTGGTGTGTAGTCATGTTCAACCTTGCTTGCTGGAAATACAGAGAAAATACTGCTCTTTTAGATTATAGAGTAGTAGTCTTAAACACTATCCAAGGGATACTGACAGCAAGTCAAGCTCCCAGTTTCAGTTCAGAAGCTTTCCTTTATGAATGTGTTGTCCTTGCCTGCACTTTCCCCTCCACCCCTGCCAAAAGTTGTGAATTTAATCATTTATCAAGAGCTTCTGTTTAGCTACAAAATCAATAACGTTCATTCTGTGACAATTTTTAGTCAACAAACATAAAAGGCTGAGGAACAGTGAGGGTTAGGTGATGGTTACGAGCAGAGCAAATCAAGAGGTGATCTGTAATTTCAGGCCACAGAGTCTTTCAGCTTGAAGAAATTTCCAAAGCCAGAGAAATTAGAGGTTGTGATTAAGTGGGAGAGGGAAAGACTGTTGAGATGAGAAAGGGTAGTAAAGGAGAGGGAAGGAGGGCTGTGGAAAGGAGAATAGGGTTTACTGGAGACCTTTAGCTGGTGGAGCCAACAGTCCTGAGACAGGATGTCCTGTCCCTGGAAACATTCAAGGCCAGATTAGGTGGGACTCTGACCAACCTGATCTAGTTGAAACACATTTTATGTGTTAATATTGATTTTCCAAGTGCCTAAGTGACCAATTGGTACATAGGTATCATGTAGCAAGCGTGATTTTAAACCAGAGGAGGGTAGATTTAGACTAGGTGGTAGATGCTCCATCCCTGAAAGTGTTCAAGGTCAGGTTGAACAGGGCTCGGAGCAGCCTGGTCTGGATGAAGATGTTCCTGCTCATTGTAGAGGAATTGGACTAGATGACCTTTGAAAGTCCCTCCCAACCCAAGCCATTCTGTGATTCATCTCCCAAGTGTTTTCCTGAGCAAAAGACCCTACTGCGAAGTGCATTCTTGGAAGTGTCCATCCCTGGAATCTTACTTCAGGCATTCAGCTGGGACATCCCTGGGCACTTCTCAACTGATACCTGCAGTGACAGGTACTTTAACACCAGTCCCTAGTGACCAAGTACAAGTGAGGACAGCCAGAGATCATCTTTGGGAGGGCATTGCTCCTGACATACTGAAGGTTTTCCTGAGAAGGATAATTGAGGGGAGGTTTAATTAGGGAAACCTGTAGCTTTGTCCTGGTCCTAAAGCCCAAATCTGACTAGCCTGAGAGCTGGAGTGCAAATTCATAGAGAGTTACAGTAAGCTGGGGTTTCATACCAAGTGCAATAATAGACAACAGTGACTTTTCTAAAGAAAAAGACAAAATTAAATGAATGAAAAGGATGAGTGAAGTGGAAGAAAATAAATTATAGCACACTCCATTAAGTATCTTTGGGAGATGATACTGAAGAATTGTCTTGGTTGCTTTTGGCTTTCTCATTAAATTTTGGGCTTCGCTCCCCAGGCAAAGGGAATATTACACAACAGAGAAATGGTGTGTAGGAAAAAAAAAGGAAAAATATCTTAGTTGCAACCATTGCTGGAAAAGTATATAAAAATACATTATATGGGAGTGTAAGTGACTTGAAGCGAGATTTCCTGCCATTGGGATTTATCTTCCCTTTGTGTTTCTCCATTGGTTATACAGCTTCAGTGAGGCACAGTGGGGGAAGAAGAGCCACTGGCCAAGCTCTTGACATTTAAAGGTGATACTGTAGTATTCGCTGGACTTTGGCAATCTCTCACTTGTAAACAGCTCAGGTGCAGTTTTGTTTCTGATCTGAGGTGTGCTTTACCCTCACCCTGATGATTGGGCTCTACCTCTACAGTGAGATTTTCATCAGTTTTGTGATCTTTTGCTTTGGCCAATCTTATGCTGTTTTCATGTGTATTTAGATGTGAAATCTGAAGGAGCACATGGATACGATTCCAGTGCACTGCCTCCACCCTGAGCCTGTGCAATCCATTTGAAGCCACATACTGTATAAATGTGTGGCTGCTGTAAACAAGAGAACCAGTTAGCAAAATATTGTGCTCTGAAATAGGTCCTGATGTGGTATCCATGGAAATGCCAGTTTTTACACTACATAATAAACAGGCAAGGAGTCCAGTTGTTGTGTCTGGCCTTGGGAAGGTTACGTAAAGTTTTAGCTGTGAACTGGCTTGACTTGCTTGGAAAAATATGCAAAGCTTGTTTATAACCTTTTTTCCCCCCTCCTTTCTTTTCTAACTTCTCGCCATCATAGGGCACACAGTTGATTTTCAGTGCTGCTAAGGAACTGGGACACTTGTCAAAGCTGAAGGTATTGTCCTGCATGGCTTCTGTTATTATCCCTGTGTGTAAGCATGGAGGTGTAGTAGTGCATAGCATGTCTTGTGCTTCCAGTGGTTTGTCACTGAATGCAGTTGTAGAGAAATGCTTTTAAATGCATTGAGTGTGCTTTTAAATGCATTCTACTAACATTAGTATAGTGTTTAACAGTTAATTTTATTGTGAGTTTAATCATCAAAGTAGTTTTTCTCTTCTGTAGATACAGTGGTCAGTTTTGGACATCAATTCAAAATGAAAAAAAGTAGATTTCTCAATTATCTGTCCAGTTCCTCTGTATCCCCATATGTAAAAGGGAGTCCCTAATGAGGTATTGGTTGGAAAGACAACTGTGCTAGCTGTGGATGAATTATATGGACTGTTACAAAAATAACTGTTATGGAAGAGAGCCTGTGTCTGTAAATTCCTTCTGCGTGGGCTCTCTTTACAGGCAAGCTGGCATTTAGCATGAAGGCTATGTTGATGTGTTTTGACAGTGCATGACATGACAGTGCATGACATGAGCATTATGAAGTGCACGCCACCTCATCATAAGCAAATCAAGCACTAATTCACTGATCACGACAGGAACGGTATGAGAATAGTGACGCCTTCCAGCATTCATATTGCACTATGCTGTGGTTGGACTTGTGCTACAAGACACATATTGTGCAAGAGGAGGTCTAAATCTGAAGCGTCACAATACACAAACTGTTCTGAAAGGGAGCTGAACATGAACTCTCTCTTGGAGCATGATCAGGGAAATCTTCCCAGACCAAAGGACATTCTCCTAAGTGATTAGGAGTAATTTAAAAATCTGTTTGTCCCTTTCTATAATGTTTTTTTGTCTTGCACACTTAATACAGCTGTTTTCATACACCTATCTATTTCCCTTGCCCGGCAGACACATTTTACATACGCGTTTATGAGCCAGGCCAGTACACAACTCATTTAAGGTGGTGCTTATTCGCAATCTTAGTAAGTGATCTGGACATGCAGGTGTGTCATTACACGTGCACACTTTTCTCCAGCTGCATTTTGAGGCCTTTACATAGCAGTTAACAGTCACATAACATAAACCTTGAAGTGTGGCTCTCTGGGGGAATAGCTGTCACTTGTGCTGAGTGATGTCCTCATGCACTCCCACGGTCAGGCTGTCCTCCCTGGTGATGTGGCTCCTAAGGATTGCATTTCCTTCACTGCTTCCTGCGCTTGCAATGCTGTGTGTCACTTCCGTGGGAAAAATGGGTAGGAAGGAGCTTTGTAGCCAGCCTGGGAGAATGGGAGCTGAACCGCAGCATCCAAATATGACTCCCGTTTCCTGTGAGTATCCCCTACCCCCTTCAAAAACATCAGCAGCATTTGCAGAAGAGAAGCCATCCCTGCCTTCTACATGCCCTCCTGCTGTCTGAGGGGCAGAGCTCCAGATTTGCTCTGTTCCTTCTCCCACGTCACAAGGACGGTCTGTGAGTTCCTGTGGCTTGCTTGCATTCTTGAGCATGGCCACTGACATTCAATGTTGTCTTTTACTTGTTCCATATGTTCTGGAACCGGAATTTCCAAACATATGCAGGGTGCCTTTTGCCAGGAATGAGTTGGAAGCTTTGCTGGTTTCTGTTTGCACTGGTCACATGAAGGCCATCCCTCAGCAGCGGCCTGTCTTCAGTTCAGTTACAGTAAAGCTTAACTTTGTTAACTCTGGGGTGCACTTTTAGAAATGCACATAATCATGCAAATCAGGCAAGCCCTGGGGTGTGTTCAAACCTTTATTTGCATATCCACATATAGAACTGCAGCAGCAGGTACCCAGGATTTTATATGTGGCAAGAGAGTCGTGCTCAAGTGGGAGAGCACTCTACCACCTGAATTTTGGAAACCTTTATGTGAACCAACATTGTGTCCAAAAACTTCCAGAAGAACAGGAGTGTTACGAGAGTGTAGATTGTTTGGGTCTTTGGGAGCATCGTGGATATTACAATTTTTTATCCTTTTGTTTTTGCAGGCACATACAAGCTAACAGGGAAGGCATTAGTAAATGGTTCTTCAGAGCCACTCTGCTCTGCATTTTGCAGTTCCACCAAAATCCTGGGAAAATTATGGGATGGATTTTAAGCTTTATTGGTCTTAAATAGAACAGGGAGAACAGAGCCCTAGTGAATCAGATAACTCAGCTGAAAACTGAGGCTGACAGACCTGACAAGCACAGGCTCTCATCCCAATGACAAATCAATTTCACAGTGTATTTTAAAATGCTCAGAAAGCCAACCATAAACCTGGCACCTAGGTGCCACATATCTGCCTCTCACTTTTTATCAAACTCTTTCTGCTTGGTTTGCTTAATAGCCAGCAGCTGAAGCAGGGAGCAGCGACCTCCCCTTCCTTTTGTTGCCCTCAGGCTAAAAAGCCAGGCTCTGACCACAGAGTTTCTCCTGAGAGTACCTGTGCAGAATACAAGGATGAGTTTGACAAGTTTGTTGGGTTGTTCTGGTTTTTTACTTCTTCTTCTTGAAGCCGCTTTATTATTTGACGTAAATATTTGTGTCTTGCTCCTGGTTGGCAATCTGGGAAGTGCAAGGTAGCACTCTGCACAGTCCTTTATAGGAACAGTGTGGGATTTGCAGAGGGCAGGTATGCAGGGAAATGACAGTCGTGGGCTCCTCTGTGAGTAGGTGCAAGCATTGCCAGTCCAGTCACTGGGTTATTTTTATATAATGTGTTGAAGTAAATGACACTGGGAAATTCAAAGAAAGCAGTGATGTGTTGCTGTGCATTGACAGCATGGGCACCAGGGGAATGACCGCTCAGAACAGGGCTGCATGAGCTCTTCAGGTGTTTAAGAGAAAAATGTTGAGAAAGAGAAACCACCTGGTTTCTGTCACAGTCTGGGCAATCTGGCAGGCAGGCCTAGAAAGTCATTTTAACAGATGCGAAAGTCACTCTGCCTTGGAAACACAGCTACCCTGACTAAATTGCCCTCTCCTACAAATGTAGCTTTGGGCTCTGGCTGATTTTGCACTTTATCTGACTGTCAGAGAGAGAAAAGAATGCTTTACCCTCTGTCTACTGAAGTGTGAAGCCACATCATCTTCAACTGAATTACTCCCAGCTCATGAAGAAGAGGGAGGAGAGGTATTTGCTCCGCTCAGGACAGCTTGTCACAACAGAAGATACTCTGCAGCCTACAGAGTACTCTGCCACTGCACATGGGTCCCTAGACCAGGAGCATCCTGTGGGGGGGAAAGAGGCAAGTGGAGGGATGTCTCCACTACTCAAGGAAGCACAGTGTGAACTTGTCTGAGGTACTGACAACTTGAGAGGCATCTTCTGTGCAGTTTAATGCAGCACTGTGTGAAGCTGCCAGCTAGATGTCTGTGAGAAGCGTGGCAAATGCCTCACGCTGCACCTGAACTGCGGTGATCCTTGTCTCCATCAGGCAGGAGATGGATTCCAGTGGATAATGAATAGGAACAGCACCAGGCAGCATGAAGGATCACCAAGCTGCAAGATAGCCAGCAGGTCTGTCTGTGTGAAATGCGCACATGGTGCCACACACTAGGCATGCTTTACTGAAAGGCAATTTAGCAGATGTGTATCCTGGGAAGTGTCTCTTATTGGAGGCTATGACATGCTTAAAGTAGCATAAATAGCCTTTGCCTGATTTGCCTGCATCTTCTTCACGAATGCTTTAGCACTCAAGCTGCAGTCAGCTGGCCTGACCCTCCAGGTAGAATTTGAGTTTGTGCAAAGCTCTGCTTCCTAAAATATGCTGTCTCCTCCTGAGATGTAGACTAAGCATCAGAGAGAAAGAACTTAATGAAATACCAAAGGATGGCACATCCTCGTTGTCAGCCAGGAGTCCTAACAGGGGTGTGCTCCCACTGCAGGAAAGGGAATTCTTTCTTAAGTGATTTCTGGCTGTTTACTATTAGAGATGGTGGGTCTTAATGGGAACAATGTGTTCTTTTAGCAAACATATTTTCTAGAACATGGTTTTTGTTTTTCTTCCTCCACACCGATGACATGATGAATTAGTGACCTTTGTAGTTGGAAGAACTAAAAAATCCAGAAACAGCATATGACAACTTCGACTTATAGTTACCAGAATTCCTTGATTTAGGTGGTGTTTTGAAAGTTTTGTTGTAGCTGCTCTAGAATGACAGTGGTAGCAGACAGACTTTTGTTTGGGTTTTCTAGAGAGACAAACTGTGATTTTAAATTGTCACTTATCTCTGTCCACTTCCTTTTCTTATTTATGTCTTCTGTGCCTGCAAAAAAAAAGAGAGAAAATGAGGTTATTTTCAAGTTAAACTGTAATAAATGACTCTGAGAGATTCCATTAACTGTTCCTTAAACAGCTGAATTTATGCTGTCACCACATAACTACAGCGTGAATCCAGAAAAAGTGATGATAGTGGATACTCCTGTTCCTTTAGCTTCTGATAGCATGCCTGTGTCAAATATAATGGTTGTTTGCAGGATCATATGGTGAGAGAAGAAACTAGGAGTCTCACTCCAAAGCAGTGTGCTGTTCTGGACCTGGCACTGGATACAATCAAAGTAAGTGATTCCATTTCTGTCTCTGTCATTCCCTTACTCCATCCCCAAATCCTATTTGGGAGGACAGTGCATGTCCCAGTTCAGGAAATGGCAGGAGTCTGTGTAAACTTGAATAGGCTCAGGTAACTGGCACGCTGGGAGTCAGCATACTTATAGTGCTGTGGAAGAGGAAAGCCATGTGCTCATCAGTTGATATCAGTTGTTCTAAGAGCTGGATTTCCAGTACAGAAGCTGTTTTGTGAATTTTTCCAGCTATTTCCTATCTGCACATGCAATAGCACATACATGTTGGATGCTGATTGCAGTTCTTGCTCAGTATTTTTCCTGTTTCTTTTTACTCTTAGCAATATTTCCATGCTGGTGGGAATGGCCTGAAGAAAACCTTCTTGGAGAAGAGTCCAGACCTGCAGTCACTTCGTTATGCTCTCTCTCTTTACACTCAGACCACAGACACTCTCATCAAAACCTTTGTCCAGAGTCAGACAGCTCAGGGTAAGACTCTTTTGTGTTGTTGGCAGAGTTGAATGGAGCTCTCCAGTCTGTTCATAATTTCTCTGTCTTGTACTGCCAGTTTGTAGAGTGCTTTTGGCAGTAACGTTTCTGGAAACGTGACAGTTCAGTTTAAAATGGGAAAGGAAGAAAAGGGGGTTATTTCCCACTCCATGACTACATTTTGGGAGAGCAGAGATGTGTGGAACATAAGGCTTGGGGTGTTTGTGGTCTTTTTTCTCTGCAATCCTTATCAGTCACGTTTCATGAATTAATGTGGGTGGGTGACTTAAGTGAAATTTGAAGTTACTGTACTGAGACTTACACAGTGGTGTGGGGGACCATTTCAGCGAGACACCACTGCAGAAACTAGTCAGTGCCTGTGTCACAGGCCAGCTGCCAGCACAGCCCGTGCAGGCCTGACTAAGGCTGATTGACACCAACGTGATGAGTCATGGAGCTACAGGATATGTGGGAGCTAGATGTTTACAGATCACCACAATAAATTAATAAGCTGCTGGGATGGGTCACCACAGTTTTTGGTGGCTCTCTGGGAAGCCTTATGGCTTCGTGGTACTGTTTCATTGAATTTGAAGGGGTAAACATTTAGTTGTCTCTATCTTTCATTGCTGTCATGTGAACATCTCCAGATTGTTTTACAGAATAATTTGGTCTCTAGTCAAGGACCTTCACCAGCTGACTATGAGTCTCATAATCTCAGTAAGAGGGGACAGATGCTACTAGAGGTTAGGTCAAACCCAAAACTAATGCTTTTGAGCTCTCAGGCTGTTTAAATACAAGCCTTGTCATTAGGCTGCTTCATCTCAGCAGCAAAGTAGAACTCCATGGGGGTGTCCTCCTGCCATCTTTTTGCATTGGATCCTTCTCCTTTAATCCTTCCAAGAGCTGGCAACCACACAGATGGTACTAACTCTGCCAGCATACCATCACACTGAGCCCCAAAATCAAGGGGAAAGCACTCCTTAGTTGAGAGACTTTTCCCATTTGTGCAAATGAGTCTGCTTGCTACTGGCATTCTCTGAGTAGAAAGTACAGAGATTTCATAAGCAGAGCAAGGTTTGTTTCTAAAGTGAAAGGCTGAGTGTAGTTGTGGGGGGCTGAATCATCAGAAGACAAGACTCAGGAGGGACCTGAAACTTACCTGAAAGGAGATTGTAGTGAGGTGGGAGTTGGTTGTGATATGTCTCAAATGAAAGGATAAGGGGAAATGGTCTTAAATTGTCCCAGGGGATGTTCAGATTAGATATTAGAATTTATTTTTTTCATTGAAAGAGTGGTTAGACGTTGGAGCAAGGTGCCCAGGGAGCTAGCAGAATCTCTGGGAAGTGTTCAAGAGGTGTGGATGTGGCACCTGGGGACATGGTTTAAGGGTGATTATGGTGGTGCTGGGTTTACAGTTGGACTAGATGATCTTGAAGGTCTCTTCCAACCGTGACGATTCTGTAATTCTGTGATCCCTGCCTTTAGAAGCATGGTCTAGTCTTGCTTAGGTTGAAACATACTGCATTAAAACATTGAAATTAACTAAAAGTCAGTACCTGCCTCTGAGAGAATGGTCCTGTAGCTGTGTCCCAGCAGAGCAACGATGACATCCAGTGGCCAGACAGGTCAAAGACTTCTACATCCACCAGGGACTCCAGGAACTTGGCTGTTGTCATCAGTTACTCAAAATACTTTTTAACAGGGAACTTGAGTGCACACTTGAACGCTTTCAGTTTTTGCTACCCTATGTAAATGTTTCACGTTACATATCCAAACCATGAATGGAAGCTATTTTTTTATGTGGATACTGTTACATGCTGACCCAAGATACAAGGAAGTGTGCTGCAATGCAATGTCATTCTCCAGTCCATGCTACAGTCAGGAGTGTTTAAAATTAGAGGAAGAAATTGCTCCATTGAAGTCACAAAATGACAAATTCAAAGCTGATATGAGAAGCAGGTTTATGCAATGCATGATTTGACTGTAGAATTTCACTGGGGGCAAATATTTAGCAGAAACGCAAAGATAATAGAACATAATCTCTAAGCAGCAGGAACATAGAAGGTTGCCACAGAAGTGTGTGCCTGGGTATTTATTTATGTATTTTTTTAAGAAGCTTAAAAAGAATGAAGCTCTAGCTTTAGGACATAAGATGCACATGTTACGAGGTCATCAATTATATCTCATAGCTGACTGAGGGCATTTTTTGTGACTCATCTGAGCCACTTTGTAGAACAGGTACTAGGCATGGTAGGCCACTGAGCTGGTCCAAATCAGCATCTTGTATATTAGTGGGCTTGAGAGTTTTGACCCTGTTTGGGGAATAAAAGATTTGAGCTCCTCCACCTAATAGCTATGATGGAATATCTCTGAGAAAGGCATGACTCTCTCCTGGGATTTGGGCTAAAGAAGAATATTACTTGCTTACACTTCTACTTACAGCTGGTAGGTGGGTTTGGAGATCTGCACACACGTTGAAGGGGCAGAAAGGACAGCACCTTATTTACAGCTGTGACTCATGTTTCCCTTTGAACAAGTCGTGTCCCACAAGCCCATGGGAGGACATGGCTTCATGCAGAATTATTTAAATGCTGCTTGCTTCTCTTACTTCACTGTTCAATGGTCGCTTCTTCCAGTTTGTGAGGTACCTACCGCTCTCATTTCCTTACTGAGCAGGCTTCGATAGCACTGTGCTCTTAAATATTTGCTCTGCAGATCTGGATCAGGGCTTGCAGTTTAGTTATGCCAGCACAAATTCTGTTCCTGTTTTAACCCAGACAATCCCTTAATCACGGACAGCCTTGCTCTCCAAAGCCTGGACTGGGGCAGAAGACCTAGGAGGATATTTTGTCTGTTATTTAGAGCTAGAATATTTGTCTTGTGTTTAAGTGACACTGCTGATTGTATTGTAATTCATACTCTTCTCTCTTTATCCTGCTTTCTTCTTGCCTTTTGAATTCATGTCTCAGTGCATGATGGGAAAGGTATAAGGTTTACCGCTAATGAGGACGTTCTTCCTGATAAGGGTATGTTCAAGATTAATGTTGTTACCATAACAACATTACCCAACTGCCTTGCTTTTGAAGTCATCTTGCCCATGCTCAGAAACCTTTTCCAGAGTCCTGTTTCCTGTAGTTCCCTGTAGAAGTGAACTTTCACTGAATGCTTGCATCCCACAGAAGAGCCACAGGTTGTGCGGTTTAGAAGTCTGTACCTTGCCTGAGAGCCTGTCCCCAAGCTTGAGATTTATTAATGGGATATGAACTTTGTCTTGAAAATGGACTGGTTTTTTGAGAGATGCTGCAGACTTGTTCCCCTACCCTTTACCACGGGCTGTGTATTTCAAGTCTTGGACTTGCATGTGTATGGTTTGCTGAGAAGAGCTACTGTAATACATGGAAATGTCTGATTTGCACTCAAGGTTATGCCAAGCTTGAACCACTTGGCTTGGAGGGGGGTAGCTAAAGGTCTGGGTGCTCAGGAGACCCCTAAAAAATTAAGTCTTGTAATGTTTCATTTCTCAATTTATTTTTTGCTGTCCAAAGTCTTTTTATTATCTTAGGTGAAATACATCTGTAACCCATTGCACGAGCTCAGTTCTGCAGTTTCACCTTTCAGTATTGCAATACCAATGAGATTTTCATGTTAAGAATTAAATCTGCAAACGTGTATGCACACAGTTGTACGTGCTCAGCTGGCATTTTTCAAAGTGGATTTTTTTTTTGTTAATTTCAGTTAGTAGAACAAGGTTTTTGTATGAAAAGGAAAGAACGAAGGTAGGAATAAAACAATAATCTAAATTTTGTCATCCTCAAAGGTAATGGGGAAATTCCACTGTCATTCTTCTGAAGCATCAGTGTCTCCTTTATAACCTATTAATTACACTAAAGATCAATAAAATTAAGACCTGAGTGTCTGTTGGCTGATGTTTCTGTGGATTAGGCAGTTACATACTGTTGGTAATCCTGTCTGTTCCCGTGGAAAACACCAACATCTGTAAGTGACAGACCCACACCATCAGATGAATCAGGTCAATAATTAAGCCTGCCAATTTTAAAGCTCTGTGCTTATATACAAAAAAGTGACACTGCCCTTCTAAGTGGGGAGGAAACAGTACATTCAAGATCATGTTTTTTACAGCCTAAAGATTGTTTATTGTACGCAGGTCAAGCATTAGAATCTACCCTAAGGTAATAATTTGAGGTTCTCTTTTGGTTGCTCAGATACTTTTATATTAATATGACTTTCACTGCCTACAGTTCTGTGGCATGTAATTCTCTTCAGAGAATTGCACAGATTACCTCTCAACCTCTTGGATTTTAAATGAGTGGTTTTGCTGCCTGCAGACCATTCTTGTGTAAGTTGATTTGTTAGATCTAATCAAAATGTTTGATTCCTTATCTAGAATTTCAAACAGACCAGTTTTTCACTTAGTAATGTGTCTTAGCCTCAAAACTGCTCATAGGTACTCAATTAGGCTGTAGGTATCTCAATTACAACAGCATTGCTAATTGTCAACCTGAGGTCAGGCAGTTATCAAAGCAAAAGTAAAATCAATCTCACTATCTTATCCAAGACTTCATTTTCATTTGCTAAACAGTCTTATTGTGTAATTACATGACATCTTGATTTTACTACCCAGGAAAATGTCATTTCCACATATTCCATGATAATCATGATTAAAAGTTAAAAAGATGAAAAAATCATAATACAGAAATGATAAGGTTCATGAGATCTTGTCTCTGTTACAACATGCTGTCTTTTCCTCTCTGAAGCTACATCTTGTTTTGTCCCTGACTAATTGATAAAGGGAAACAAGTATGCAAATTGTGAGTACTTCTCTCTCATCATTTTTGATGCACAATAGAGAAGAGGTTCTCATTATCCTCCAAAAGGAAGCAGATAGGCAATCAGGATGACAACTTTTAACTGATGTACAGCATGGAAAAAGGTTCTTGGAGGGTGAGACTGCACTATAGCTCTGTGCAAATCACTAGCATCTATGTTTTTTTTCCCCTAAACTTCCTCTCTTGTGTGATGTCCTCTCCTCCTCTTTTCTTTTTGTTGCTGGGTTTTTTGTCCTCCCTTCTTCCCTGGGCAGACAGGAATGCCGATGCCCACCACTGGAATGCCTGCATGTACACACAATACCTTGGCAGGAACCTCTGAAAAACCCTTGCTCTCTGTGAAGGTCCATTGTTGAGCATTAGGTCTTTTAAATTCTTTTGAAATTCTTACTGTTATTCTCAATAGGATGTGATCTTCACGGTGGAGTGCAAGAAATGTTAGCGTTCATGCGTGTTGGGCATGTGAGCCTGATGATATCTTGCATTAACGTGACATTATTGGTGTTGACTGAAAAGCTGGCTATGGAAGGTGCACTGTGAAAACACTATGTTGTCTTGCTGAGGCCAAGACTGGTGCCAAAAAACAGTAATCCATGTGTGCATGGGGGGGTGTCCATTTTCTTCCAACAGGCTCCGGTGTGGATGATCCTGTGGGTGAAGTGTCCATACAGATTGACCTGTACACGCACCCAGGGACTGGTGAACACAAGGTCACGGTGAAAGGTATGGCAAATCATGTGTTACTGCTCAGGCTCTGTGACTGCATCGAGGCAAATCTCCAGTTGGCAGCCATGATAGTGTTAGCTCATGGGATCTGAGTCCACAATTGTTTTCTCTGTTTCACATCAGGAACATGTAGAGAAACAGCAAATGAGCTTGTCCAGCCAGTGACATGGCAATGTACAGCCCTGTTGTTTATTGGCAACGATATAAGCAGTAAACAAAAATCAGTTGATGGCTCTCACCAGGCGCCACAGTTTAGTCTGTGCTGCAGAGAACGGGTCAGCGTGACAGGGTGATGTTACGAAACTGTTCAGTGTATAGCCAGAGATCACAGAACCAGTAAGAGTTCAGAGGCTCCTCTCCCCCATCCTGAAGGCCACGTTGGTCCCTGAAGAGCCACTCTGAAAATAGCCAAAGTAGTGATTCATCCCAGGCTTCCTCTTCCTCCTTCGTCTCCTTTTCTTGAATACAACATACTTAAATAATTTCCTCTAACAATTTACATGAAGAGTTCTTCAGGCCTCTCTTTTGGCTAAATCTACACTGCAGTGCAAAAGCTGATTTTCAGAGCTATTTCCTCTGCTTCAGTCTGTTCCCTGCAGTGACCTGAGAGAGAAAGAGAATTAAAAATCTAATAATTGTGGATTCTGGAACCACTCAGAGCTCATGTTGTTTGTTTGTCTTACCTGAAGTCTCATTTTCCTTTTCAACAGAGACCTTAATATTGGCCTCCAAAATCCTCCTTTTGTTTTTTTTTATCCCACCCATAAGGTAGATGTAAGCACTGAACTGTCAAGGCAGCCTGCCCAGAGCTGCAGGGATGCCTGTTTTCTTGGGCTAATTTTTTGACAATGCGTATAGCAGAAGCTGTATGTCCCAAACATTAAATTCCCTTCACAGACTTTAAATTAGATCAAAAAAGCATATACATCTTTGTAGTACAAAATATATACACTGCCCATGCGTGTTGTGACATTGCCCCCTGAAGCAAGAAACTGAAAGCAGGGTGGGGCGGAAAGGTGTCCTGAGCAATGGGAACAGATGATAACTCTCTTTTCCAGTTGTGGCAGCCAATGACCTGAAGTGGCAGACGTCTGGCATGTTCCGTCCATTTGTTGAAATCACCATGATTGGGCCCCACCAGAGTGACAAGAAGAGGAAGTTCACAACCAAGTCAAAGAGCAACAACTGGGCTCCAAAATACAATGAAACCTTTCACTTGTAAGTGTGAAAAATAGCCTAGGGATCTGGTGTGGCAAGTGCAGATGCAGAGGGCAGATAGGGGCTTTCAGTGTCCACAAACAGCCTGCTCAGGGCCCAGAAGAGTGTGTGAACCAGTAGCTTGGCCCTGTGCCTTGTTCCTTGGCAGGAAACACTAGATCATGGGAATTTTTGCTGCAGGTGGGATGCTGAGGTCTGTTCTGTACCAGGAGAGTCCTTTAGCTACCTTCTGAAATGCACTGTGTGTCCTATGAACGTATTTTACTCTGTCATTTTAATGAACTTTGTATCTTTTATTGGTAGAGTTGAGGCTAAAAGTTCATTACATGTTTTTCGTTCTCTTAACCTCAATGTGCGTTTTTATCCCTGCTTGACCTGTGGGACATGCTTTCTGAACTTGTTTCCAAGGATACAGCCCTTGGAACTGCTGGTTGCACTGCTAAAATTGCAGTGTTTCTCAATGTCGAGTATTGATCTCTTCTTATTTGGCTTTCTTTCATTATTACAAAGACATATTCCTTCTTTGAAGGCTCAACAAAGGGAGCTGCAGGCTAGTGCTCACTCAGCTGTACATGTAAAAATGAGTGGAGCAGAGCTGACCAGCAAAAGACTGTGAATCTCTGGGGAAGAGGGAATGTTCATATAATTTTTCTATTCTGTGGGAAAAGTCAGGCTTCCTCTAAGTGAAGAGATTTTGTTCCTTTTATTCTTTTAATTTTAGCAACATCAGAAGGGTTGGGGATTTATTTTTATTAGCTTTTGCTTTAATGGAAGGTTTTGAATCTTTAACAAAGACCTCATCTAATTAAAATAGTAATTCTGAAATGAAGCAACCCTTAAGAGAAGCAGAAATGTTTAAAGTCTTCTGAGTTGAAAATCTATTAGCATGGCTTTAATGTTCCATGCTCCTCTCATTTCACAGTTTAATACACACACACACACACACCCCCAAGTTGCAAAGGCAACTTGATAAGGTTGTTGTTGTTTTTTTTTTAAGTAAGCAGGTTGTCTTATCTGCTATAAATCAGCAAAAATGCCCACATGCTATAAGTTTTACTTCTCCCTCCCTGACCAGGGTTTTCTGAAGAAATGAGTTTCTGTGGCTTATCAGAGCACTCTAGTCAGCTGCTGACACCTTTATTCTGCAGAGGAATTTATACACTTTAGAAACTGTAATTTGTGTGTGTTTTTCAGCATCCTGGGGAATGAAGATGGCCCCGATGCCTATGAGCTCCAAGTCTGTGTGAAGGATTACTGCTTCGCTCGGGAGGACCGGGTACTGGGGATAGCAGTGATGCAGCTCAGAGACATAGCAGACAAAGGGAGCTGTGCTTGCTGGTGCCCCCTTGGGCGCAGGATTCACATGGATGAGACTGGACTTACAATCTTGAGGATTCTCTCTCAGAGAACCAATGATGAAGTTGCCAGAGAGTTTGTAAAGTTGAAATCTGAATCCCGCTCCACAGAGGAAGGCACCTGAGCTGAGCTGTGTAATATTCCCTTTTCTCTTCTGCCTTGTGCCAATATGTGCAAGTGTTCAACAATTCTCTTTTATTAATTGCAAAAGGTTTTTTTTCATGTTGTCTTTGTCAGCTCCAATAGCGCACGTGTGCTGTATAGGAAACAAATCCATCAATCTGATGTGAATTATTTATTTTTTAGTAGCTGGGTAAGACACCATAGAGAATGAGACAATCTCTTATTTAAGATGCAAATTCTGCTTTGTGTATATAAATTATTTTATATTGGAGGCTGGAGTTGCTGGGTTTTGTTGATATGCAGCACTGTGATTTTATCCTCTGAAGTTGGCAGGCATTAAAAAGGTTCTACATAATCACACTACGATGCAAACACACAACTGTGTGGAAATTGGGAGGAGATGATTTGGGGGCTTGACAAAGCACAGTTATCTCTCATTGAATTCATGTACTGTGGAGCTGCCTGGGGATCTTCTGTCACAGGTTATGCCAACATGGTATGCAGACACCTCAACATCTGCTTAAAAAGGGAGTGGCAGATCGCTCTGGAGATGCACACCGGATGAATGTATGTCCACGGGTGTGCTGCTCTGAGCATGGGAGACAAGTGCAGAGGGGCCTAAGATCTCATAGCCAAAAGCTGCGAAGGCAACACACCGGGAGCAGGCTGCAGCTGCCCTGCCATTGTAATTAGACAGTGTGTCTCGGAGAATATAAATCCCCACGTGCTGCCGGGAATCTCGCGCCGCCGTGGGGGTGCTGTAAAGCTGCTCAGCTCCGCAAGGCACGCTCCGGCTACCGTGACCAACGCGGTAAGGGAGGGATCAGCGTTAGAGTCGTAGAGTTAGAGCCGTGACAAATTACATGGCTGCTATGTACTTTTTTTTCCACTTCAATATTCTTTTGTTAGTTTTTGACAGAGGATTGGATAATTTCATACTTGCAGGCTTTCTGTAGCATTTTGTTACCCTGGAGTAGCTAAGACCATTCCTCACTATGAACCCAGAAACGATGGCTTGCCTGGGAGAGAGGAAGAAGCCTCCCCTCTGCAAGCCCTCAGTCTGGAGTGCTGGTCAAGGGGCAGCACGTTTGTTTGGTTCTGATCTTGAAGATGCTGTGATTGATCCATGCTGATTGTTATTAATCTTACGATACCATTGATGATACCATTGAAATATTTTTGCACTGTCTTAAAGAAGCATCCTGCTTTTGTTTTCTTGCAAAACAAAACACTGTCCTGAGCGAAGTAATTGCAGGGAGGTCAGAATTTCTGACTGAATATTCGTAAGCTGGAAGGTCTGGAGTGGTGATTGCACCTGAGGTATGTTTGTTGGAGGGTTTTTATTGGGGATATTTTTGCTTTTCCAGCTGCCCTTGTGCTCTGGAAAGTGCAGCTGGAACAAGCCAGTCCTTGCCCATAAAGTACTGTAATACTGTCAATAAATTCAAGGACTGCAATTGAATGATTTTTTTTTTTCCTTTCTATTTTCTCTGATACTTGTACAGCTGTATGATGTGACTCCTGTATTTCATAGGCCTGCTGGTAGAGTTCTGAGACAGCACATCTGCTTTGTTCTTGTCCATGGTGTGTTATACTAATGCTCTTCAAAACTCCATGCTATTTGTCATGATTTTGAATCATTGTACGTGCCATTGTTATGAGAACTGTTAGTATGGTCTTTAATAAACTCTTTTAGCAGCATTTGGAGTCATCTGTGGAAATATAACTGTAATTGGGTTTGCTAAACCATGTACGGAAGAATCACAACAGCATCTTTGTAAATCTGGTTTAGCACATAGATTTTTTTGGTGCTGTAGATACCCAGCAAATTCCCCCCTCCTCCATGGTGCCTCTATCTAGGACATCTTTCCCCGAAGTCCATGATTTCTGATAACACACTAAGACATCACAGAAAAGCATAGAGAATAGCTTAGTTCCTTTTTTTTTCTCCTGTCTGGCCTTTAAGTCACATTCCTTTGTACTAGCATAGTCTCATGAAGGTGCTGAGTGGAAAGACTCAGACAGGCAGTCGGATATTTTACAGATAAAATAGGAAGAAAAATAATTATGTAACAAACTTGATTCATAACTTTCAGCTTCATATGATCATTAATACTTTGTAGATTGTATTGACAAGAGATGAAAGAATAAGCCTTCTTGATGTCAGGTAAACTACTCCCTCTCCTCAGTTTTTGGGGATTCTGCCAATTTCCAGCAGACAAGGTCAAATAAATCAGAAACTCATATTTCATGATAATATGGCTCTCCGAATTTCTGTGATCTGAGATGCCATTTTTTCCTTTGGTAACACATGCTCAGCAACAGAGTCCCTTAGGAGGCAGTCCTGGAGGACAAAGGAATCCAAGGAGGCTGGATATTCTTCAAGAAGTAAATCTTAAAGGCACAGGAGCAGGGCATCACCATGGGCCAAAAGATGAGCCGATGGGGAAGAAGACCGGTGTGGCTGAACAGAGAGCTTTGTCTGGAACTTGGGAAAGAAAGGAGAGTTTATGACCTGTGGAAGAAGCAGCAACTTGGGAGGACTACAAGGATGTTGTGGGATTATGCAGGGAGAACACTGAAAGGACCAAAGCCCAACTAGAACTTAACATGCCTACTGCCATAAAAGACAACAAAAACTGTTTCTATAAATACCTCAGCAACAAAATGAGGGCTAAGGACAATCTCCATCCTTTGTTGGATATGGTGGGAAGAATAGTGACAGAGGAGGAGGAAAAGGCTGAAGTACTTAATGCCACCTTTGCCTCAGTCTGTAATAGCAAGACCAGTTGTTCTTGGAGTACCCAGGCCTGTGAGCTGGACAACAGGGACAGGGTGCAGAATGAAGCCCCCATGATCCAAGGGGAAATGGTCAGTGATCTGCTACACCACTTAGAGAACCACAGGTTTATGGGGCCAGGTGGGATCCACCCAAGGGCACTGAGGGAGTGGTGGAAGTGCTCAACAAGCCACTTTCCATCATTTATCATTTCCCCTGGCCCACCAGGGAGGTCCCAGCTGATTGGAGGTTGGCAAACATGATGCCCATCTACAAGTAGGGCTGGAAGAAGGATCCAGGGAACTCCAGGGCTGGCAGCCTGAGCTCAATGCCATGGAAAGTCATGGAGTAGAGCATATTGAGTGCCATCACGCAGCATGCCATCGCTCAGGCCCAGGCAGCAGGGCTTTATGAAAGGCAGGTCCTGCTTGACTGACCTGATCTCCTTCTGTGACAAGGTGACCTGCTTGGCGGATGAGGGAAAGGCCATGGTGGTTGTCTACCTCGACTTCAGCAAAGCCTTTTACACTGTCTACCACAGCATCCTCCTGGAGGAACTGGCTTCCCATAGCTTGGGCGGGTGCACTGTTCGCTGGGTAAAAACTGGCTGGATGGCCAGGCCCAGAAAGTAATGGTGAATGGTACTATATCCAACTGGCAGCTGGTCATTAGTGGATCCTCTGGGGATCAGTACTGGGCCCAGTCCTTTTTAATGTCTTTACCGATGATCTGGACCAGGGGATCAAGTGCACCCTCAGTCAGTTCACAGATGACACCAAGGTAGGTGAGAAGGTAGGAAGGCTTTGAAGAGGTGTCTGGACAAGCTGGATCGATGGGCTGAGGCCCATTGTGTGAGGTTCAGCAGGGCCAAGTGCCAGGTCCTGCACTTGGGTCACAACAAACCCCTGCAGTGCTCCAGGCCTAAGATCCAACTTAGATGATTCTATAGTTCTACAGTTCAATGCCAGTAACTCAGCTAATTTGAATGCAGCTCAAAGTCCTGGTTTCATCATGGGGAAGTTGCTGAATTTGATGGCATATCCTATGTGATGTGTTGTTTAAAGCATGACTTTTAAGCCCCACTTCAGTATCAAGTCAGATGGTTCACAGGTTTCTAACTCACTGGTATCCTGCTTGTCATTGCTCAGCAGGTGCTGCAGTGGAGAAAAAACAATAAAGAGCAGATCAAAGGAAAAGTGCTGTCTGTAACCATGGGGAAGAGGCCTGGGCAGGGCAAGAGGTGTGGCTGTTACAACAGAGCCAGGAACTCCCAAAGGTATCCACCAGTCTAGCGCTTCTCCTGCCATCCAGGTTTGTGAACTGTTTAGTCACAGAATCAGTTTCCAGAAGCATTGCTTTTTAACCTGTTCATTCAAACCTATCTGCACATCTTGCTTCATTTCTTGAGTTTACAGTAATTGTGATGCCTCAAAATTTTCTTTTCTGCCTGGAAAATCTTTCAGATCCAAGAAAATCTTTCAGATCTGCTTGTACCTATGGCAACACTACTGTGGTGTGCACATGGCTGTCTTCACTCTGTCTGAACCCTCCTCAAAATGACACCTGGATATAGGATACACACTGTAGGTATCAAATATATATATTAAAAATAAATTAATAAATAGGATACTTATTTTATAAATATCTATATGCTGGTGTACCTGGGGTGGAAATGGCTATCCTGAGTTGGAAAAGACTGTTCCAAGAACATTGTGGCAAAGATGACAAGGAACAGGGAGTGGTAAGTTGCCTGTTCCTCCATCCAGGAGTCACCTGCGGAATGCAGTGACATTAATTTATGTCAGGACAAGAGGGAAGTGAGAGATGAGCTGGATGCTGAAGGCAGGCAGGTGAATTCTGTTGATGACCTATCTGACTGTTCTTGCCCAAATCTTGCCTCCAAGAGTGGTTACAAGCAGCTGTCCAGAGAAGAGCAAGAACAAGGTAAACTAATGATGCTTCCTTCTGGTGCTCTTTATGGTGCTGGTAATTTTTAACTTGGGAGATGTTCCTGACTCCACTATTTCTCTTTAATAAATTTTAAACTATCATTTTCCTATCCCGCTCTGAGCCCCTGAGAAGCAGCTCCATGGATTTACAAGTTCTTGAATAAAACCTGTCTTATTTTGAACCTGGTTTCAACTAATTAATTTGGTGCCCTCCATTCTTTTTTTCCACAAAAATGCTAAAGTGCTGATCTTAGCCACTCAGTCCTGGGCAATGAAGATATTGTAGACCTCTATCATATCTCACCCTAGTCACTGCTCTTGGGGTGACAGTGTTCCCTTTTATTCAATTTCCCCAGACCTTTGATAATCTTTGCCCTTCTTTGAACCTTTCCCCTTAAAGTGGATCATTTCTGAGCTGTGAGAACCAGGAATGTGAGGACCAAAATAGCATCCAGCATGCAAAATGTAGACCAGCTTCCAGGAGGAAGCCTTCTGAGGATAAGTTTGCTCCTAATCTCAAAGAAGTCTTCCAGGCTGCCAGCAGAATATTCCACCAGATCTTTCAGTTGACATGGAGACCTTTTTGTAGAATCCCAAAAGGGGAAATTCAAGAGGTTGCTGCAACTCAGGAAGTCAAACTGAGAAAGAAAGAAGTCACACTTATGAGATTTGGTGGATGGTTGAGACCTTTTGACAATCCTTTTATTTTTAGACTTTGTTTTAAAATATTAGATAATTTTATAACAATAGCGAGAAGGAAATCAAGCCTGGCTTTTGGACTTCAGAAAATTTTTGACCTTTGGGAAATCACCTTCTAAAAGCTGTAGCCAACTCGGTTCTGTGACACCATCAGAAATTTGCTGGAGGAGTGAGATAGCCAAGACTCAAAGGGATGATGTGTTCTTGTGAGCATGTGATGGGGATGAAAGGTCCTTATGGGAAAGGATGTTGTGTTTCTGGGAGTGTGATGGGCAAGAGCAGAGACCCAAGGGCAGGAGTGGGAAGGGTGGTTTATCAGCCTTTCCTGGAAGAGATTAGCAAGTTGGTGGATCGAGACAAGAAGACTAGGAGGAGAAATGGGAGGGTCTGGGGAGTGACTAGCACAGACTGAGAAAGCAGACAGCACTTCAAGCATGGGATTCAGTTTCCCTTTTTCTGGGTAGCAGCAGGGAGGGAGTAGGCAGTGTGATGGCAGTGAAGGAGGTCAGGCTGCTTGTGGGATTTCCTCCAGACATGTCATCTTCCTCCTTTTCTGCTCTTATGCTCTCATTTCCTCCCTTCTAGAGAAAAATCTGGACATGGGCCTGTGAACATTTGCAATAGGCTAATGAGGCTGGCAGTATCCCCTAATGCTTGGTGGAACGTACACTGTAGGTCTGAGCTCTCTCTGGGGTTTGTGGAATGTAAGCCTCCAGACTCTTCTTTTAAACCAGGAGTGTAGATGCTGGAGGAAGTATTTCAGGATGCTGGTTCTCTGATATTTTATCTTCTCAGTTGCTGCCTGTGATTTATAGCCAACTTAGAAATAATTATTTTTTCAACAGTTTTGTTTATGATGGTAAAGTCTCCTGCTGAGTGGGTAACACTGCCATCTCCACTAAACTTTATTCTGCTACATCAGACAAGAGATGGGTTTTTGCTCTTAAGTAGTGCTCTGCATTTCCAGTCATGTGTACATAACTTCTTTGTGTTTCTCTAATATACAGCCTTTCTAGTATCACTTTCCCTTGGCTTTAAGAAGCACTGCTCATTATCAGTCCCTGTCTTTGTGGGCTTTTCATATTTCTCAGCCCATTTCTATTGTGTTACCTCACAGTACTTTCTCCAGCCCCAGTCTCTTCCAGTTCACCAGGAGTTCCCATCTGACATCGTATGCAATGGGTATTTTTTTGAGTCCACTTAGATTCAAGCTGCCAGATTCGTACCTAGAAACTAAGTTTGCCCACCCACAGTCTGTGGTTAGATTCCACTGGTTCACAAAAGACACTGAATGTCTCTTATTATCATGCATTTAGTCCTGCAAGTGGCCACTGCTCTCCATGTAATCTCAGAAGCAATGGAGCCACCTTACAAAAATGTACACCTTGAGCAGGTTAGAGCTGGGAAAGCCTTGATCAGAGCCAGGGTCAAGTTACTCCTGCACGTTCTAGCCCTGCTATATTCACATTGCATCTTGTCTCTCTACCCTTCCTTTTACTCTTCTTCAAGACTCCTTCTAAAGCCTTGAATGTTGTTCAGGTCAGCCACAAAAGTCTGAAGTGACTTGGAGTTGGCATATATTTTGGATGTTATTCTCCAGTCACATCACCTCCACCTTCACAGGTGAATAGATGCTCTCTGCCAAGCCTTCAGTTCCACATGTTGGTGTTACCAGAAGTGTGGTGTGGAACTGATCCTTTCCCAGGGATCAGAGGAGTTTGAGGCCTCTGAACTTCTAGTGACCATAGCTCAGCATATTCTGTTTCCTTGTTTTCTGTTTCAGGCAGTTTCTTTTTCTATGGGTGGTCCCTCTGAGGTCGAGTTCTTCTTTTGTGAGATTTTTTCCATCTATCTGTCCTTTACTACCTTCTTCCTGACAAACAGCATATGACAGAAGGAACCCCAGGCTGCCCCTCAGTCACCCATGGCCACAAAATAGGCTTTAGACAATATATAAACTATAAGTAACTATTCACTGGACAATAGTGCTTTTATAAGTTGCTCTTTCTAGTATTTTTGCTGCTTATTGGAACTAAACCCAGAATAACACCTCCTTTTATCATCTCTGTGACTCTGTGCTGACAAAACCTGTCAGCTGTCACATCTGGAAGTACCGTTATTCACAGAAGCTATTCACCAATTGCTGAGATGCTTTTTTTCCTGTAATGGCAACTGTCATCCAAAAGAATTCTCATCTATTTGCCAGAATTCAGATAATGTGAGAATACCAACCCTGTGAACAAACCTATGAGGACGTACATTTGAATTAACTGAATTCTGCAAAGAAAGAAGTGCTTTCAGTGCCTGCTGAGCATCTTTTTTTTCCCCTTTTTCCCCCTGCCCCCCTCCCTTGAGATGTTTTTTCCCAAGGCTCCCTCATTACCCACTGGTGTTTGGCAAACTGAGGAACATAAGCCTTGTCTGTTGGCACCTCCAGAAGCAGAAAATACAATTTACTGTGATTTACCTCCTTCCTAATCACAGTTAGAGGTGCAGAGAGATATATCACTTTGGCAGCTGAAAGAGGTGATGAAGCCAAAGAGCCTCCTTTAATTTAAGTTGCTGGTAAACATGGTCACTTTATCCTTCTCTATAACACAGCAGCTTGTCAGACTGCAGATCCTTATTTGGAATTATTTTCAGCCACTTGGACTCAAGCCTAGGTCAGGTCATCTGTTTCATCAAAGGAGGAAGTTTCTGAGGATGACCATCACAGATGCAAAAAACGCACACAATAGCAACTAAGGTTTTCTCTCAAAGCTTGGCAGCAGCAATAGCTTATTCCCCTGTGTGTGTATTTGTGTGTCTGTGTGTAGTTTGAAGACATAAATACCCTCTGTGTTTCAGGGAAGTTTTTGTTCATTTTTGAAACATTTTCCAACAAATACAGATACCCTTAACCCTCCCAACACACGACAGATGGGAAGTCTTTGGGGCAGGGAGGGAGCTTGTACTCCAAACTAGACACTGGAACCAGAAAAAAACAGCTGGAGAACATATTGGTCTTTCAGCTGGAGCCCAGATTAACTAAACCCCTGCCATTATTCCCCAAATGAAGGAGGTTGTGAAGGCTTCAAACACCTGGTGAGTGCTGCACGCCACCAAATCCAAAAGTGACAAGCTGTGGAGGAAACGAAAGCAAAATCTTTGCCAGAGGACCTTTTGCTTCACAGATTTGTAGACCAGTGACATTTTTCCTTCGTTCGGGAGCATTCTTGAAAAAGGAGAAACGTGAGACTGACAACCCCAGGATGAAAAATCAAACCTCTCCCACTAGGTCAACTTGCAATCTTATCTGTTCAAACGGTTTCTACATTTCTGTGCCAGCAGAAGCAAGGATTCCCATGGCCATAAGCCAGCAGGTACAAGCCACGCTTCCCTGCGGTCACCTGATAATTGGTGTGATGGCACTTGGTGATCACCTCTGCTCTGGCCTGATCTGGTCCCTTTCACAGTAAAGAGATGCCTCTGCAAGCAATATACAACCCTTAAATTTCATAGCTGTAGCGATGCCAGCAAATGCTTTTCTTCCACTAAAAATAGCAGCAAACAATATGGAGAATGATACATTTTGCATGGGAAGTCTTTTTCCTCTCTGCCTTTGACAAGTCATTTACTGGCTTTCTCTTGTATGTCATAAGTTAACATTTTTTTTGGTCCAGATAGCCAAGGTGAGTTGTTCCCGTGTTCAGTCTTTTGATTCTGACATTGAAAAAAATCTGCAGGATTCACTTGTGCCATCTGGACTAACTGCAGTAATCAGTTATTTTGCTGAAATTTGAAAATTGATAGCTAATATGCATGAGGCTTGAACCAAAAGGAAATAGGGGAGGGGGCAAGAAGAGAATGTAGCTTGAGGATATCTGCCTTTAATTTTCTTTGCATGGTGTGGGATGATGAGATGGTTAAAAAAGACATCTGTTTTGCTTCTTGACATTGATACATTTCAGTACCCAGTGCCTGTCTGGTGCCATCCCTAAACCAGCAATTGCTCACCCTTGGTAATTGCTCACATCTGTTCTGCAGAACACCATCTTTACTATTTAACAAGCATCAGTAAACCAAGAGCTGATAATGCTGCAGCCAATTTTGTCCATGCTGTGGGTTTCATCTGAGTCATGTAATGTGGTTTCAGAGATTGACAGAAAAGTGAGACTTGGCAGAAAATGCTGATAGCATGACTTTTAATAAAGGCCATCAACTTCTGCGAGAGAAGAGCCCACCAGTTCTCTCATAGTTTACCACTCCACCATCTGCCCAGTTCACTGCAGACTATTGTGACCTTTTCCTATACTCCACCAAAGCAACAATGATTGCACCATGTCCCATCCCTGGAGGTGTTCAAGGCCTTGCTGGATGGGGCTTTGGGCAACCTGGTCTAGTGTTTAGCATCCCTACCCATGGCAGGAGAGCTGCAACGAGATGTTCTTTAAGGTCCCTTCCAAACCAAACTATTCTGTGATTTGCTGATTCTCCATGTAACATCCACGAGATTGGAGCCAGGGAAGGACCTGCAGATCTTTTCACCTGCTGCATTGCCCAGGCCACAGTGCATCAATCAGTGAACTCTGCATTTAGCTCCATGGCTTTGGATGCATATAATAACTCTCACAGAAAAATATTCTTTATTTTGCTGCTAAAATTCTAAGAAATGGAGATCAACTGTTGGTGTTTTGTTCTGTTGGTTAATGGTTTAGAAGGGTTTAGCTTTCTAAGTTTCATTTACTTGGTTTTAGATTTCCAGACACTGGTTCTTACTTTATTACACATTTGTGACAGCAGGTCAGGTGTTCAAGGGAAGAGAAGATGAGAGCTTTGACTGGGGTGGTCTAGAGGTTTGACTGGTGTGGTGTAGCTGCAGTTTTACCAGAACAGTATTAGTTGCTGAAATGAACTCACATCGACCAAATCAGAGCAAAAAAGAAAGAAATGCCAGATAACAAACTATTGCCAGGTCACAGAATCATAGAATATGCCAAGTTGGAAGGGACCCAAAAGGATCATTGAGTCCAAACCTTAGCCCTGCACAGGACCATCCCCAAGAGTCACACTATGTGCCTGAGAGTATCATCCAAATGCTTCTTGAACTCTGTCAGGCTTGGTGCTGTGACCACTGACCTGGGGCAGCCTCTTCCCGTGCCCAACCACCCTCCGAGTGAAAAACCTCTTTCTAATCTAATATCCAACCTAAACCTCCCCTGACACAACTTCAGGCCATTCCCTCAGGTCCTGTCACTGTTCACCACAGAGAAGAGACCGGTGCCAGCCCCTCCTCCTCCCCTCACGAGGAAGCTGTAACTGCAGTGAGGTCTCCCCTCAGTCTCCTCTTCTCCAGGCTGAACACACGAAGTGCCCTCAGCTGCTCCTCATACAGCTTCCCCTCAAGGCCCTTCACCATCTTCATTGCCCTCCTTTGGACACTCTCTAATAGCTTAATACCTTTCTTATATTGTGGTGACCAAGACTGTCATGTACTTGGGCATTTTGGAATTCTCTTGGAACGATCAGACAGTATCCCACCACTCTCCATCCCACTGAACAGCTGGTTAGAAACAAGCTAAAACTAAACATAAGTTTCCTTCTCCCACCTTTCCCATGAAGCACCAGAGACTGATCTTATACACTCCTCTATGGTTTATGGATAGCTCAAATCTTTCCTTTTCTTGTGTATTTGGTTGATGCATGTCATGGTTTAGGAATGATTCTCCAATTTAGTAGTCCCTCTTTTAAAAAACCAAACAAACATGCCACCACCTTCTTCTCCTCCCTCTCCAGCTGGAAGCACAAAAGGCAAAGATCACAGGTTGACACAGGAACAATTTACTGGAAACGGCAATAAGATAAGAAAACAAACAGTGACAGCAGTAATATTAATAACAAAAGGTATCAGACAAAGAAACAATTCACAGGGAAAGCCCACGACAAAATGCCGACCAGCTCCTCCCCATCACACCGTACTCTCTCCTGACCAGAAAGGACCATCTGTCTTCCCAGAAGTCCCTTTTCCATTAGGATTACAGGATGCCTTGGCCACACCTCGTCCTGCTGTGGGCCAGGACCAGGATGGGGCTCAAATGCCCAAGGCCGTACTAGTCAGTGGATTTGGGATCAAGTAGGAATATTCTTCCAGGTCATGTTGACTCATGATGCAGAGGATTTCCACCCAGCTCTCCTTCATGGTTTCAGATAACCTTCCAAGCTCCTCCAGCACCTGTGTGTGTCCCAGGTAAAGCTTTTCCAGTGAAGAGGCCTTTCCTGTGGGAAGCCTCTCAGTTAATCCTGTGCCTGCCTGTGGTAAACAGCAGGACAGCCGTCTGACGACTGAGATATTTTTGTCAATTAGTGGTTTGGGCTCTTACCACCTTCTCTTCTACACTTAGCCTGTTCTCAGAGCATCTTATCTGACCACAGAATAGGAAACCTATGCAGAAATTCTCTCATTTCTCCTTTTTCAGGAGTGTTCCAAAACAAACAAACTAAAAATGTCACCGCTCCACTAATCCGCGAAGCGAGACTTCCTGTGCCAGAGACTTTGCTTTCATTTCCTTCATGACTTGTCACTTTTGGAGAATGGATTTGATTTGGGTGGGTTTCTCAGCCAGACTGCACAGGTGCCTGGAGGCCTCTAGGGCCCCGCAGCCCCTCCGTGTTTGTCATTGGTGCGGAGAGGGTGTTTTGCAATTATGTAATGGACCACTTTGTGGAGCTAGAAACACTGACAAATGTCAAATGGTAGGAAAGGAAACCCCATTTTCCCTAGAGCCCGGCAACACAAGCCACATACCTGCTGCACCAGCATTCCCGAGTCCTCCACGTGGGCCTTCAGCCAGGAATATCCTCCACCACTCAGTTAAGGTCCTGCCTCTGTTAGGATCCTACCTTGGGTAGGGTGATACTACAAAATCCAGGGCTGTGCAGACACACAGGGATGAGATGCTGGAAGTGTTGTGCTTTTACCGGCCCTGTGCCACTCCAGCCGACCACAGGGCCTGCCAGGTTAGTTGCACTGTTTTCCTTTGGAGCTAGGTCTGGCAGGCATATTGCTCCAATATAGCACAATGAGTTCATTAATAGACAGCTTGGACCAAAGGCTCGTGAGACACGATGAAAATCATGAGAACTCATGGTTGTCTGGAAGAAAATATTTTAAATAAAATGTGGCCTTACTACATACATAAGGTCATTGTTAAAATAGCATTAGGTGCTATTTTAACAAAAGAATGACTCGAGCTTTGGTTAATTTTCATGCTGTTGGGCAAGCTGACTTTTCTGCCTCTTCATGGCATCATGCAGTGATGGCACAGACTGTGCAATCACAATGTGTATCCCTGTGTTGACTGCTCGGCATTAAAACACCCACCAGAACAGGAGGCACAACTGGAAAGGCAGCTCGAAGAATCACAGGATGGTTTGGGTTGGAAGGGACCTTAAAGACCATCTAACTTCAAGCCCCTGGCCATGTGCAGGGACCCTCCCACTAGACCAGGTTGCTCAGAGCCCCATCCAGCCTGGCCTTGAACACTTCCAGGCATAAGCCTCCACAGCTTTTCTGGGAAATCCTGTCTAGCACGGCACAGTCCCAGCTGCCCCCCAGGTGTGCACGTGGTATGCGCGGAAGACCCCTCTTGTTGAGATCAATGAATTGGCCCATGGGTGCTGTGCAGCCATCTGGAATGTCGTGGGCTTTCCCTGTGAATTGTTTCTTTGTCTGATACCTTTTGTTATTAATATTACTGCTGTCACTGTTTGTTTTCTTATCTTATTGCCGTTTCCAGTAAATTGTTCCTGTGTCAACCTGTGATCTTTGCCTTTTGTGCTTCCAGCTGGAGAGGGAGGAGAAGAAGGTGGTGGTATGTTTGTTTGGTTTTTTAAAAGAGGGACTACTAAATTGGAGAATCATTCCTAGGGTAAAACACTATTTACCCAAGTTTCTTTCCAGTTTCTACTGGGCAGGGCACAACCCCCAGCAGTGAGAAATTACATGTAAGGGCAAGACCCAGTAGTGCAGAAACTGGTATGCAGCCATGATTTATGCTTGGAGACTTGGAAAGGCTCCCAGGTGACCAGTTTAGACATAATCTTTGTGAACTGGTCACTGCAGTTAAATTAGGGGGCAGGAATCCAAGCCCTCAAAATACTGTCCATGCTTTGTCAAGTTCTAAGCACCCTTCCCAGGAAGTTGCAGTAGAGCGCTGTTTTTGTCACAGTCTTGCCTACTGGTTCAGGTAGCTGTTTCAAAGTGAAGTGTGTATTTATGTGTCTGAAGCAAAGGCCAGTTTATCTAATGGCAGCATTTCGCACCCTGACTCCTGCAAGGAAATTTAAAAAAAAAACCCAAGATGTCTCACGAGCATATTTCGCCTTGGATATGGTTCATAGAAGTTCAGCGTAGAGCCTGTCCTGAAAAACGTCATATCCAACACAAGCTGTTCTATGATCTTCTAGGACTGACAGTGTCCAGAGGCAGCGGAGAGGGAAATTGGAGCGATAAATAGAAAATAACTTCCCTCTCTCCTTTGAAGTCTCGCAGACGCGGTGCTGAAGCCAGCCCTCTTGGAAAGCACAGCAGCTCACTGGGTTGTAAATTCACGTACGCTGGGGCTCCTCCAGAAATCTGTGAGCAGAGAGTTATGAGAGATCAAAGCCTTAGGTAAGTAGGGCACCTATTATACCGAGCCTTTATCTTTTCTTGAGAGGAGATGGGAGAGAGCAGGAAGTTTGATGATTTTGCAAAGCTAAAGCAAAAGTTTATTTCTGTAGCTGGGGGATATCAGAGGCGTCTTCGCAGTGGTTTTGAATTTGCATCTCTCAATATTTGATGTCCCCTGTATGCAAGGAACATACTCAGGCACTCCAAAAACATGTAGGGTAAAGGGGAAATGATGCTAACAAGGTAACATCATTGTTTAACTTCCTCCCCTGACAATTTAAAATGTACTGAGGGATATCATTGTTGAAATAATTTCTCTTGTTCTTGTTTGTCAAATGCCTCTTTTCGAAAGCCTAAATATTACTGCTGGGTTAAACAGAAGTGTGTCTGTGATATTACCTTAACTCAAACTGATCTCAGAATAGATGGAAAGCTCTTCACATACTCAGAACATGGGAATGTGTGAAAAGCCCTAGAAAAGTATAAGTCCTGCCTAATTTTTCCTCCAAACATATTCCAGAATCTTGGCAGCTTCAGGCACCTCTTGGGACACATCAAATAATGAAGAGCCAAAATCTATGTAAGATTTGCAGTACAGCAAATTTTGAGAACTTGAGCAGTGGGATATATTCTCATCTGCTGGACACTGCAGGTCAGTTTCACTGCTCTTGGCACTGAATGTCTAAAGGTTAGACACAGACATCTGGCCTCGAAAATCCAAAAACTCAGGCCAATCCTTGACTAGCACCTAGTATTGTAGCTTCATTTCTGACTTATGCTGGGCCAGAAATTGGCTCTTAATAGCTTATTCCACAGGAAGTCCACCAAAATTTTTCCTCTTCTAGAATGAGTATTGGTGTGTCTGAGTCTGCTTTTGTGGGGGACTAGAACTGTATGCACTATGTTGCTCTTAGTGAACACTATTGTGATTGTATATCTGGTATGTTCAATAAAAATATTTTGTAATGTTTTAGAGTTCCCTGACTAATTCAGGGTGGATGATGCCAGACAGAGGTATGTCAGCGATCTCTTACAATAACATTTTAAAAGTTTTCAATTGTAGGAGTTCATGTGTGTTAAACAACTCTGAGTTTAACATGTGTTGTGATCTTTTGCTTGTTTGCACAGTTAGGTGCGTAGGGTCAAATTCTAATTTATGATCCTGCTGTAAATTCAAAGTCCTGTAACATTAACGAGGTTACTTATTTATCACATTAATGTTGTTAATCGTGGCTCACGCTAATTATGTTAACTTCAATCGTAGAAAAGGTGAGCTGAGCCCGAGAAACCTTGCAAAAGCCTTAACCTACATCTAACAAAATGAGCTATGAACATGCCATTCACCCCTGTGTGAGATTGGAGCCAGATTTTATTCTGTTCCTGCTCTTTAGCTTCTATTTTATACAGGTGTCTCTCACACCTTTCAATATTCTTTTCTTGTATAGTTCTCTACATTTAACTGTTAATAAGATTGGTCACAGAGCCAAAAAGTTTCTCTTCAGGTATTCATACATGACTGAAATATCTCTATTTCTCCAGAAGCCTTAGAAATTGTTGCTTTGAAGGTTATGTCACTGGTACTCTAACAAAATGCTGGGAAATTGGGACTTTTCACAGCAGCCAAAGGGAAGTAGGCACATGAATCTTCCTGAAATTCACTGGAAGGTGACAACCACACTATGGCAAAAGTTAAAATGGAAACTTTGGTCAGGAGTTCTCATGACAGCAGTGGGTTGTAGTGACTACATGACCAGGTGCTGCTTTTAGACTCATATTGTGGCTCCCTTTCTTTACTTGCACCTCTTATTTTTAGTTTTCCATCATAGTGAAAGTATCAGGGAGTCTGTTTGTGTGACAAACATCTGACATGCCTTAGAACAAATCAAACCAGGACTAAGAACACCAGGGAGGGCTGTTTGAATCCTAATCAGGAACAACAAACCCATTTCTACAGAGCTGTCCCTCCCTGGGGTCTTGTGCTATTCCTTCATATGTTTTGGAGTGAAAGGCTGTTTATAGCCTCATTATAGCATGTTTAGCATTAAATGTCAGGAAGCATCTGCTGGTATATTTCTCAGTAGGAGACTTCTAAATTCTGCAAGTGAGTTTGGGTAGCTGTCCTGAATATACATGGGAGTTCCCTCCAGAGATTTAAATCCTGTCTTTGAAGGCAAGTTAATGCTGTCTTGTTGCAAATTCACTTCATAAAATAGGGTTCTCAGTAAATGGTCAAGCTGAATATTCAACATTCTCTTCTTCCAGTAACATCCACTCTCTGGCCCATATCATAGGGCCCACTGTGAGACTTCTGTTGCTTGTGTTATTGCCATGTGTGAAGGCACACTCCCATGAGACACTGGTTTCAGCCAGCGAAGTTGTCTGGTTTAAGAAGTTAACCCCTGCCTAACCCCAGCACCACAGTTCATTGGGATGGGGGTTGTGGCGATGCAAGCCCTCGTGAGACCTTATTTTGAACTCAGTGGCTGAAAAGATGCATTAAAAAACCAAACAAACCCTTTGTGTCTGATTTGTATGGGAATAACTTCAAGTGAACATAACCAGACTTCCACTAGCTTATTGTCACTATATTGTGCAGATGTTGGTTTAAAGCCAGTGAGTCAGGTCATAGACTCATAGAATGGTTTGGGATGGAAGGGACCCTAAAGATCATATAGTTCCAACCCCAATGCCATGAGCAGGGACACCTTTCTGTAGACCAGGTTGCTCAGAGCTCCATCCAGCCTGGTAAAGAATTTCTTCCTAATATCTAATTTAAACCTGCTCTCTCTCAGTTTGAAGCCATTCCCCCTTGTCCTGTCACTACATGCCCTTCTAAAAAGTCCCTCTTCATTTTTCTTGTAGGATCCCTTCAGGCACTGGAGGCTACAATTAAGTCACCCCGAAACCTTCTCTTTTCCAGGTGGAACAATTCCAATTCTCTCAGCTTTTTCTTGTAGGAGAGGTACTCCTGTCCTTTAATTATCTTGATGGCCTCCTCTGGACTCGCTCCAACAGGTCCTTGTCCTTCCTGTGCTGGGGACCCCAGAGCTGGATGCAGTGCTCCAGGGGTCTTACCAGAGCAGAGCAGAGGGGTAGAATCCCCTCCCTCACCTGCTGCCCGCCCTGCTTTGGATGCAGCCCAGGACAGGATTGGTTCCTGGGCTGTGAGTGCACATGGCCGGGTCATGTCCAGCCTCTCACCCACCAGCACCCCAAGTCCTTCCCAGCAGGGCTGCTCTTGATCTGTTCATCCCCCAGCCTGTGTTGGTACCGGGGGTTGCCCTGACCCAAGTGCAGCACCTTGCACTTGGTCTTGTTAAACCTCATGAGATTCCCATGAGTCCACTTCCTGAGCTTGTCCAGGTCCCTTTGGATGGCATCCTGTCCTTCAGGTGTGTCAACAGCACCACTCAGCTTGGTGTCATCTGCAAATTTGCTGAGGCTGCATTTGATCCCTTTGTCTGTGTCCTTAATGAAGATATTAAATAACACTGATCCCAATATGGACACCATTTCTCACTGAGGTCCCCTGGGACTCTGAGCCATTGACCACTATCCTCTGGATGTGACCTTCCAACGAGTTTCTTGTCCATCTAACAGTCCACTCATCAAATCCATCTGCCTCCAATTTAGAGAGAAGGATGTTGTGGGATACCATGTCAAAGGCTTTACAGAAGTCCAGATAAATGACATCTGTAACCCTTCCCTTGTGCACTGATGTAGTCACCCCATCATACACGGCCACGGGGTTCATCAGCCACAACTTGCCCTTGGGGAAGCCGTGCTGGTTGTCTCAAACTACCTCCCTGTCCTCTATGTGCCTTAGCACATCTTCTAGGAGGATCTGTTCCATGACCTTACCTGAAGCTGACAGGTCAGTAGTTCTCAGGGTCATCCTTTCTCCCCTGTTTTAATAATGAGTACAATGTTTCCCCTTTTCCAGTCACCTGGGACTTCTCCTGACTGCCATGACTTTTCAGATATCATAGAGAGTGGCTTAGCAACTACATCAGCCAGTTTCCTCAGGACTCTGGGATGCATCTCATGGGGTCCCATAGACTTATGTATGTTCCGTTTCCTCAGGTGGTCATGAATCTGATCTTCTCTTACAGTGGGAGGGACGTTTTTCCCCCAGTCCCCATCCTTCTGTCCACGCACTCAAGAGGTGTGGGAAGAGAAGTTGCCAAGACTGAGGCAAAAAAGCTGCTGAGTACCTCAGCCTGCCCCTCACCCATCATTTCCAGTTTTCCAGCATTGTTTATCAGGGGTTGCACCTTCTTTGACCCTCCTTTTCTGGTTAATATACCTATATAAGCCCTTCCTTATTATTCTTTGCAACCCTTGCCAGGTTCAGTTCCAGCTTCATCTTGGCCTTCCTCACCCCATCCCTACACAACTTTACTTCATCTCTATACTCTTCCTTGGTCACCTGTCCTAACTTCCACTGTTTGTGCATTTTCTTCTTTCCCTTTAGTTTGATCAATGGGTCCCTGCTCAGCCATGCTGGTCAGTCCTTCCTTGCTTGAATTCTTAATTCTGGGGATTGCTAGCTCTCGTGCTCTATGGAAGACTTCCTTAAAGATCTGCCAGCTCTATTCCACTCCCCTGTCCCAGGAGATCTCACCAGCAGTCTCCCTAAAGAGCTGGAAGTCTTCTTTCCTAAAGTTCAGGGGCCTAAATTTACTTCTTACCTGACCCATGTCCCTTAGGACTGAAACTCCACTAATGCATGATCACTTCAGCCTAGGCTGCCTCCAATCTTGATGTCCCCAATTATCTTGTTTGTGTTGTCTTGTTGACCAACAGATCCAGTAATGCACCCCCTCTGCTAGGGCTGTCTATTACCTGGGTCAAGAATTTATCCATCATGCCTTCTAGGAGTCTCCTGGATTGTCTACAGCTTGCTGTGCTGCTTTCCCAGCAGATATCAGGGTGGTTGGAGTCCCACAATAGGACAAGAGCCTGTGAGAGCAATGCCTCTCATACCTGGAGCAAGAAGGATTTGTCAATAGGCTCCCTTGGGTCAGGCAACCTGTAGCAGACATCAACAGCACGGTTCCCTTTGTTTCCTTGGTCTCTGATTCTTACCCACAGGCTTTGGACTTGCTAGTTGCTGTTATTCAAAGACAGCTCTTCACACTCAATCCAACTCTTGATGCAGAGGGCAATCCCTCTGCCTCTCCTTCCTCTCCAGCCTCTTCTGATCAGTCCGAAGCTATCAACAGCTGCACTCCAGTCATGGGATTTGTCCCACCAAGTTTTGGTGGTGGCAACAGGGTTTAAGCTTTCTAGCAGCACAGTGGCTTCCAGCTCCTCCTGTTGGCTACCCATGCTGCAGGCATTGATGTAAAGGCACCTCAGCTGGCCTGTTGGCCATGTCGTCTCCCTAGAGGAACACCCCTTAATTCTTATAATTTCTCAGTGTTCAAGAGAAACACCATAAGAGAAACAATGCAGTGAAAATGCAAATAAATAAACTTCTTTTTTTGTTTTCCGTATCAGCTCCCAGTCTGAGGATAAGGGCAAACAGGAGCTTCTGGGGGTGGGTTTTGAGTAGAAGCTGATGACCCATGAAACTGCCCTGATGATTTGTAGCATAACCTCTTCGTTTGCAGGAAGTTCTGTGCCAAACCAGTCTGAGCTTTGGCATCCGTAAATGAAAGTGCCCACTTCTCTTCAACCCAACCAGTACATGTTCTTAGATACTTGGTTATGTATACCTGATAAACCATTTGGTCTCTTGCATGGCAAAGACCTAGAGAAGGATGCCCCAAAAAGTTGAATGTGGCTCATGAACGCATCTGTGTTTCAGGACTTGTCTTCAGGTAGGCTGGTTTTATCCATCTTTTTGGATATGCAGAAGGGCCAAACCTTCTTGCTTCACCCATCAGTGTCATTCTAAATTTTCTTACTCTGAGATGGCTGGTGTGCTTATTGCTGGGAGGATGAGTACCCACAAGAATTCACAAGAGTTCTGTCCATTGCCATGCCTCTTTCCCAGCACTTTACAGCTACAGAAGGAAGCCACAACACAGCAGGATATTTATAAAGCAGAAACTGAGGGTGAAGAAACACAGTCAGTAGCTATGTACAGACACTGAATTCACTGAGCATGAGAAAAAGAGGTTATTGGTACCTATTGGTACCACCCATACTCCACAAGATGGGAGAGAGGGGAAATGCTCCCCAATATTTTGTAAAGAAGACAACAGCTTTGGAAAGAACTTCTCTGGAAGAAATCTTCTGGAAAAGAGCTGAGAGTCATTAAGGGAAGAGCAGATCACGTAAGCAGTTCTTGCAACACAGCTTTCCATCAGGCAGCAGCATGCCTTTCTTTTCCCCTTAAAAATTGCATCATTCTTAAACAGTAGCTTTTTAACTCCAAACAAAGGGAGTTCTCGTGCTACAAAAACTTTAACCTAAAGCTGCACTCCTAGTTCCAAATTGTTAACCATTGTTACTTTGAAGTTATTTTTACTTTAGTGACCAACACAGCAGAGACAGGAAAGAATTGTAATTTTGTGTATCCTCCAAGGCTGATTCTGAAGGCTGTGTGAAAGTCTTCCTATCAGCTCGCTGACTCATAGCTATAGTGCTTGGAGGCAAAACGCTAACAGGAGAGGCTGTCATATTTCTGTTGGTATTAAAACTAAAATCTGCTCTCTGTGGCACCTTTTTTCCTTATGAAGACCTTCTGTTTCAATAGTAATATCATGAACTGATACATGAACTGGAAAGTAAACAGAAAAAGAGCTTATTCATTTCTACCCCACACAGAAGTGAGTATTCCCATTCTGGGGGGAAAAAAAAGTGTTTTTAACAGGACTTTGAGACAGCCTCTGTTATATAAGGCATTTGTTATATGAAAGAGACTGAAAAATTCTCATGTTCTGAGATATCACTGGTGTGTCTCTAAACACCTTTTAGTTGCTGATGTTTGCTACTTGGTCTCTTGATGAAGTGAAGAATTATTGCTCCCTTTTATGAATAAGAAAATAGAAGCACAGCAGCATTTATTCACTCACTCAGGATCTGCCACAGATATGAGAGGGGATCTGAATCTCATTTCAGTGTCGCTCGGTCTGTTATCCTTCCTTCTTTAGGTCATGTCCACATGACCCTATTAGTCATAACCATGGTCCACTACCTAATGAGAGATCTTCAAATAAAATTGTAAGCTTTCACTGCTATGTTTGCAATTTCACCTGCTGCATTGAAAGCCAAAGAACAGATTTAGTTTAAAAAGGGCTGCAGAGAAAGTGGTACTGATAAATCTCTTTTTGTTAGCCAAGAACAGACAGAATACAAAAAAAACCCCAAATAGATAAGATGGTTAAGGACATGTGAATTACATTTTAGAAAGGCTTCTGCTTCAATAATTTAGCATATTGCAAGGAATGTTAAAAAAAAAAAAAAAAAAAAAATCTTTATCTATTTCAACCTGACATTAATTCAGAATTTTTCAGGCAGAAAGTGTCATTGAATCTAAAAGTAGGTGGCAAAAAGGACTTACAGGAGCTAGTCAATGCTTGTGAATTAGTACTGGAAGTTTGCATTACTGAATTGTAGGAAAAGATGCAATACTGGTGTTGCAGATAAATGTCATTATTTAGACAATTTAATTTTGTCTTAAGTTTTCCTATTGCACCCTATCACAGTTGTACTGGGGTGATTTTTTTAGATTAGTTCTGCCTCTTCTCCATCTCAGAATTATCATTGTAAACTTTTTTTTCAGGTTGAAGAGGGCATTGAAACAAAAAACTTTGTGTCAAAAGCTGAACTTAGATGGGGTTTTTTTATAGCCATGGAATCCAGAAACTTGAATCAGTACCCTGTTGTATTTGGCACCACAAATCTCCCAAATAATCGACTACCCCACAGAAGTGGTATACATTTTATAAGTCCTTATGGGAGATAGTGAAATATCTGACCTGTAAGAAAGAATATAACTTGTGATTGGAATTCTCCATCTGAGTGTTGACCAAGAAGACAAATCCGCTGATGGCCTAAAGTTGAGCTCAGCGTCCCGCTGTTGCTTTAGCTGCAGCAGGGTGCACCAGTGGGTTTTTTGGGCTGCATTTCTCTCAGATGAAATACAGAGTCCTGCCTATGGTACATAAACCTTTGTAATACCCGGTGTCACACCCGAGTCCAACGATCAATTGCCTTTTATTTGCTCAGTGCTGCACGGTGCCATGTTCCACCCACAGCCCCGGGAACTTTGCCTTTTCTCTTGCAGCCCTTATCGAGTACACGGAACAAGCCAAGACATCCTGTAACTTCTGGATCGTGTTCAGTGTGCCCCTGCACAGGTTTGCCTCCAGATCCTGGAAAGCGTGTTGTGCTCCCGTGAGCTTCACCTCCCAGCTGGGGAGAAGGCTGGCATGCTCCGTGGAGGAACCATCCAGGGAGTTTAAAAGAAGCTGCGTCTTTTTGTATGGTGCTGAAAACAATCCCTTCTGCTTGTTGTGACAAACAGCTTCAGGTAGAAAAGAGGACACAAAACAGCCAGGTAGGACAATTTCTTCATTTCTTCTTCTAGGAGAAAACAGTAAAAACTTGCATAGGAACCCAGATTTCAGCTATGTTTTCCTGTGCATTTTTTTCCTTTTGCATACTGGGTTATGGTGCATCTGCAAATGCTGGTTCTTAATAATGAGTCTGGTGTCTTAATTTTCTGTATGTAGTGCTAGCCCACCAATGTTTGCATGTGCTCAGCACTGGCTCCAGAAGGAACAGGATGAGGTTCTTGCACCTGTGTGAAGTGATAGAGGGGTAAGGAGGAAAACCCACATGAGCACTCAAGACTCACACATTAGGAAAACTCAAAGCGAGGAGTTCTGCTCCACTGTCTGTATAAATGTGTGTGTATATATATACACACACACATATATATAATGTTTGTTTATTTATTTGTTTGTTTGATTGTTTAAGCCAATTTTCACATTTTAAAGGTGGAATTATGTGGCTTTACCAGTGCTTCCAATGCCATCACCCAAGCAGGAGCATCTGAGAGTGTAGATCACAGTCCATTAACAACTTTTCCCCATGTGCTCCAATGACAGACAGCAGTGTGAGATGGTTAGACTGAGAGTTGGGCAGCACTGCAGTGGTTCCAAGGTCAGAGCTGGGTGCATGCCCTGTAGACATGGCTGATAACTATGATCCATAGATAAACAAGACTCCTTTTCCTTTTCCCTGACTCACTCCAGCGGCCTGTGGAGCTCCCTGAATACCTCCATATGTGATTTAGCACTACTCTTTCATCCATTGCTTCCTTCCTACTCCATTGTTCACGTGATTCTGAGTTTGCTGGGATATGCAGCTGCTGTGGGCTGCAGTTTCAGTGGCAATATGGATTACCAAGTAGTTTAACATCAAGACCTTCACTTGCTTTCCCCTGACCTTTGGTGGGAGCTGTTCTGTGTAATTTATACTCTTGTCACTAGAAATGTTGCCAATGCATTCCCCACCTGCCATTGCACTTCTTGGACAAACAAGACTTGGTTTACTTTTCCATCTTAAATGTACAGATTTGGCTTTACAAGAGTACAAAAGATACAGGTGTGAGGGGAGTGAGAACAATGGTTTTGCTTAATTTATGCTTGTTTGCAAGGGACTGCTGTCTTGCATTCCAATTAGAATTGCTCTCCCTGCTATTCTCTTCTAGACCTCTTCACCCTTGGAGCCATGTCCTCAGAGTGTTTTTCCCAAGGGCTCTGTCTCTGCACTGGGTGGGGTGGCTGGAGTGTATCCTGAAGGCTGTTCCTCCATAACAAAGCCATCCAAACTGATGTGTATCTCCTCCTGAGCTGCTGTAGTTTGTAGGAACTGTCATGTAAGCATAAACTAAAACTGATGGTGATTTATGTTTGTTTGTGTGACTGTAAACCATGACTACTCCAATTAACATCCTCTCCAGCTATATATGCTGCAAGATCAGACGCCTCAGCTGCCTGTGTTAGATTTCCCAGGTACCTTACAGAAGTCCCCAGTCTCTACTACCTCCAAATAGAGGCATCCCACATTAAAATCACTGATTTCCAGTGCTTTTTGTTACTATTACACCCATCAAGCAATAGGTTTGTCTTTTGGTTTAAGTCTCATTCTAGGCCTGTCTCTCTTCATCCTGGTATGCTCCCAAAGTTTCTTTTTTTCACATGTGAATTCTTTTGCCTCTGCTGCCTGGCCTTCACAGCTCCATAAGTATGTTTGTTCTTTCTTTAACTCTTCTTCTTCAAGTGATGTAAGAGCCTCCATGGAGGCCTTTTCTTGTTTTGCTAAGAAACAGAAGACTAGAAACACAAACCAAAAACTTGAACAAAATTGTAGGACACTTGCAAGATCAGCTGCAGACTGCAACAAGTTTCCAAGAAATCATTCATTTAAAACCTTTCCACTACATCAGATATTGATTAATGAAGCAATATATACTTTGGTCTGTTTAAATGTCATGCCTCACAGACAGGGTTGCCTCATAGCCCAAATATTTTCAGGAGTCTCAAGGTATATCTGTGTGATGCATAACTTTACCACGAGCCAGAGCGAATTCCCAGCTCCAGCCAGACTCCAGACACTACTTTTGACTCTGTGTGCTTGCCAGATACTGTCATTCTCTGGATTGTCACCAGTTTCATTTCTGGTCAACCCTTGCTGCAAACTGTGCTGCAGGTGGACTGGCCAGAAGAATGTGCTCTTCTTTATTTAGTTTACAAACAGCATTTTTTCTCAGCATTTTTTTCATGGACTGGTGTACATATGTTCTTTCCAAATTTGCTGCACAAACTGATTTGGGACACTGCCTTTGCCTAATCCCTTTGTGTTTTATGCTGGTGGATTTTTTCTCCTAATGCCAAAATAGCAGTTTGACTGTAGGAAAAACTTCGAGTCCATGCCTTTCTGGGCAGACACAACCTGTTTAGCAGATGGCATCCAAGGAAACACTCAGACCTCTGTCTGAGCTGACTACATGTCTGTACCAAGCTCATCCCCAAAGCTAATCCAATCTTGCTTCTTCTAAGAGAATTTCATTTACTGACACGAGGCATTTATTCCGTTCTGATTACACCACCTTTGCCAAGTCTTTAAGGATTACATGTGTTTTTTAGTACTTTGCTTCATCTAGGGAAGTTGGCTGGACATCCACAACTTCTCTGGGCAACCTGTTCCAATGCCTTACCACACTCACAGTAAGAATTCTACCTAATACCTAATCTAAACCTGCCCTCTTTCAAATTAAAAGCATTCTCCCTTGTTCTATCTTTGCATGTCTTTGTCAAATGCCCTCTCCAGGCTACTTGTAGCCTCCCTTCAGGTACTGAAAGGCTGCTAAGAAAGTTAAAAATGTATTATCTGAAATAATGGAACATGGCAAAAAAAGAACGTAAAAGAAAAATTCATACCCTGAAGATTATGCTTAAGAGTACAGTTCCTCCTTGTCTGCATTAATCCTTATGTGGCTTCCACCACTCTTTCTATTATAATAAGCTGGGATGTCCTGCAGTTATCTAAAGATAACTTGGGGGGAAGAGGCACCAAAACTGATTGAGTTTGCTTCAGTGCCACACCAAGCTAGAGGGCCATGGCCCTTGTGTTTCTTTTCATTTCCTTATTAAAAAAACTAGTTTCTTTATTTCTCCTGACTAGGCATTTGGTGCCCCACAGCACTGCTGAAACTTTACTTAATTCCCTTTAGTCCCAGAGTCTTTGATTATGTTTTCTGCTGTGTACCTTCATTAGCACATTACCAGCTTCAGGCTGTGTGTCATTACCTTCTGGAGCTACACTGGCAAAACCTTGGTCACTCTGTCAGAAGCAGAAAATGCTGTCTCTTCTTGTGGGGCCCACAACTTACTTAACCCTGCAAGCAGCATATGAAAACCAAACGTGGTGCAACAAACTGTAACTCGGGGAATAAGGTGTTTAATTTAAATACCTGCCTGCCTTTTCATGTATCTCCTTGATTTTAAAGGGATCTTCTGTGATAATGCATCATACCCCAACTGTAGAAATGGCAAAAATTAACCTCAAGTGAGCTACACCCGCAGAGTCCTTGTGCCTGTGTGCACCGCACGTTTCTCTCTGATTTCTCTGCTGCTGTCTTTTCCCCCTGCAGGTTCTCCTAAACTCTTGGGAGAAGAGCATCCCTCTTTAACACTGCCATCACCTCCTGAAGGCCCCATGCACCCACCAGGTTACTCCTCTCTTTTCTGCGGCTGCAGAGGGAGATGCTGCAAAGCAGTGCCACAGAAAGGGACCTGGGGGTCCTGGTCGATGGCAAGTTGAATATGAGTCAGCAGTGCCCTGGCAGCCAGGAGGGCCAACCATGTCCTGGGGGACATCAGGCAAAGCATCACCAGCCAGGTGAGGGAGGGGATTGTCCTGCTCTGCTCTGCGCTGGGACAGCCTCACCTTGAACATTGTGTGTAGTTTTGGGCACCACAATGTAAGAAAAATTTTAAGCCATTAGAGAGTGTCCAAAGGAGGGCAACGAAGATGGTGAAGGGCCTTGAGGGGAAGCTGTGTGAGGAGCAGCTGAGGGCACTTGGTCTGTTCAGCCTGTAGAAGAGGAGACTGAGGGGAGACCTCATTGTGGTCTTCAACATCCTCATGAAGGGAAGCAGAGGGGTTGGCACTGATGTCTTCTCTGTGGTGACCAGTGACAGAACTCAAGGGAATGGCCTGAAGTTGTGCCAGGGGAGATTTAGGTTGGATATTAGTAAACAGTTCTTCACCCAGAGGGTGGGTGGGCACTGAAATTGATTCCCTAGGACAGTGGTCACAGCACCAAGCCTGACAGAGTTCAAGAAGTGTTTGGATGATACTCTCAGGCACATGGTGTGACTCTTGGGGATGGTCCTGTGCAGGGCTAAGGGTTGAACTTGATGATCCTTGTGGGTCCCTTCCAACTTGGCATATTCTGTGATTCTGTGACTTCTGTTTCAGTCAACAGGAACTCAGTGCTTAAATGCTGGCTGTCCATGTGCACAGAGATGGGAATAATACAGGTTTTTGCTCTCAGGCATGTAAGCACAAAGGAACACGCACATCTGTTAAACACCTGGAGAACAGCTATAGGAACAATCCAAGATTAATTAAACTTGCACTGAATAAAAGCAAAGGCTGGCAGTGATGAGACCTGGCTATGCTGTGGCCATACTGGTGGAGCTGTGGTTATATATGGCTTATTTACTGCCAAGATGGTGCTGCTGTTGAAGTGCAAACTGTCGATAAAAATGTCATGCAGTTTTGTTGGGGAAATATTCAGGGAAATAAATGGTTTTGTGCCTATTTAAGTCATATTGCATTACAGTAGACATTTTAGATTTTCAGTTAATTATTTAAGGTTTGATGTTCCAGAGGGGAGCCAAATTCTCTCTTATTAATACATTAGCCTCCCTGGGCCTTGTTTTATATGATAGCTATTTTTTTTCTGACCCTGCTCCTCTGCTACCAGGCAGAGGTTTCCTTGTTCTTCTCAGAGTTCACAAAATTTGAGTTATGACAGGTCAAGAAGTCACTCAGTCCTGGTCACCAGTACTACAATAATATTCTTCTATGTGCTCCTATCTGTTTTGGGATAATGGCCCTATGGAATGTTGGTGCTGCTGCATATCTCTAAAATGAACATCATTCAGTCACCCCCAAGGTCCTCCTGACCTCTCTTAACTGGGCTGGCTTATCACCATCTAGCCAGCAAAAGCTGTAATAATATAACAAGGACTTAATCATAGAATCATAGAATCATAGCATGGTTTGGGTCAAAGAGACCTTAAAGATCATCTAGCTCCAATACCCTGCCAAAGGCAGGAACATCTTCCACCAGACCAGGTTCTTCAGAGCCCCATCCAGCCTGGCCTTGAACACCTAGTGCAGTAAATATTACTTCAAAATACACAAAAGATCATTGATAATGTCCTGGAAGGCAGCAGGTTGCATCCATATTTTTCCTGGCAGGATAGGTACGATTGTAACCTGGAAAAGAGACAGTAGAGATATACATGCACATGGTATGTTTAATTTGGAATTATGGTTAAAGTGCTTATGAGCATAATGGGTGTGATGACGCCCCACTGAGTTTTTCATGTGACAGATGACTGACTGTCAGAGCAATATATAATGAACCTCATGAAAGACTTAAAGAAATAAATCCCAGATCTCTTGGCTGATGCTCTAGGGAATGCAGATCCAGAGATTTCCCATCCTTTCCACACATGCCTAGCACACAAGAGTGTGCAGTGGGGGATAAGGCTGCGTGGCCACAGTACAAAATAGTCTGTCCAGTGTCATGGACACTGCTCCTCAGTGTCACCTGTGCTTCCCCCCTGGAAATCTGAAGGGCAGATCCATCACAGCCCCATCCATCTGCTGAGCTCTCCCAGCACATCTGTTAGGCTGCACTGCTTGCTCTGCCTTGGCAGAATATGCAGAGGAAGTACGTGGGCTAAGCATAACTAGGACTAGAGCATCTCTGGGAGGCTACCTAAGACTAAATATTGTATAACCATTACACAGGTCTTCAGGTGATGTTATTCCATGCCAAAAGCGCCATTTCTCCCACAGGTGCTGCCCGTTTTTCCCATATGGGAAGACTCTGTAAAATGCCAAGGCTCTGCATAGGTTGGATTTGCTCTGTACGTTCAATCACGGGGTCCCACTGCGGGGTATCCTGATTCCTCAGTGGTATGAGCTGGGTTTTTTGATGTGTATCTGAGGGCTGTGCATGTGACAGTGTCTGAAGTGCCACCAGACACAGCACATGTGTCTGTGGCAGCTACTGCCTTGCAAATAGCAGCCAGCAGCCTTGTGCAATACCCCAGTCACAGAGCGCGCTTTCCTTGGAGGCTCTAACAAGCTGGGCTGTGGCTTTGCCCTCAGCTATTGAGTTTTTTCTATTCACATAGGCATGATTAGCTTTTAATGAGCCCTCCTGAGCATCCCCTCGAGATTCCCCTTTTTTCACTGGTGATGATTAGGAAATATGCACTAATCACAGTATGGACACATCTGGGGTTTGCTGCAGCGGCTGATTAATCCCTGTGCTTTGCCTGTACGGTCAGGCACGTGCAGTGTTGTAGGCCAATGAAGAGACTCAGATTTATACTCCAACAACATAATCCTGAGACAGGTGAATATCCATCAGCTCCCACTAATATCTGTGACCATCAAATCACTTAGTTTCTCATAGGATCACACAGAATATTTCAGGAGAGCCATGAGACTTCTGCCCTTGTAACAGCCCCTTCTCTATCAGGGCAATGAAATTTTTGGCCAGAAGGGAGTTTGTAAACACAAGATCCCAAATCTGGTGGGAACTGGACTCAGAAATGAGTTAATCTCAGGCTTGTTCCCTGCAGAACTGATTTTTTCTGAAGGTTTATCTCCCCTTCAGTGTAATCTGAGCAGCTCAACACAGATGAATGCTCTTCAATCAAATATTTGCAGCTCTGCTCCATCTCCCATGGGCTACAACGCAACTGAGAGACATTATTTCAATTTCTGTTTTAAAACATCAGGAGGTATCACATTTGCAGGTGTTGGTGCCAGGAAGATGAGGTCAACAGTACCAGAGCAAGCTGCTGTTATCTTTTCAAAGACATGAGTCTGTGGCTTTGTGGATTTCTCATGATTTTACCCAGCTGATTGTTGTTTGTCAAGGGCTTGGAATACTGGGCAAGGGGCTTTGGTGGAGAAAGGGCATCTCTAGCCACGCATCCTTCCTTCTCTGCTGCAGGTAAGTAGCACTCCACCAAATCCTGATCAGTACGACTCAAGTTATTCTGCACACACCCACAGAAACTATTCTCTGACCATTTCCATGTAGCATGTACTGTGACAGCTCCCAGCTTCTGGAGTAATTGATGAAGTATGGGAATACTTCTGCATTAACCTGCAGTACCGATTCTGCACACTTCAGATTACACCCAGAGGGATGGATACATACAGCTATGAATCCAGAGCATCCCTTCAAATTGAGTTACTTTGGAATTCTACCAGTTTAATTCCTTGGTGGAGAAGTCAAATGAGTTTGACTAAGTGGCTCCCAAAAGGCAAGGATAGCACTAGAGCAACTGGTCATTTTGTGACATTGCCTTTCTCTGCCCATTTAATTTGCCTCCTACAGGCTGGTCATGGTAACAGGAACATGAAGTGTTTAATTTTCCCCTCCTCTGCAGTGTTGAGGTGTGCTTCCTGGTGCCAGTTGGACAGTTCCACCTGCCACATCTTCTGCAGGGATCAAGGACACTGCCAGTGCACTTCATCTTTCCTTACCTGTGCTATAGTATATTTTAGGACCTTTGGTCATTCATTAATCATTTTATGATTGTGCTGGTGTTTCTTGGACTACTGCAATTTACAACTTGGATGTTCTTCCTACACTCCTTTTTTTAAACAGCTCTCTGATATTAAAGGGGTGGACAAGAGAGTCCCAATTTGTTCCTTTCAGTCCTGTATTTCTTATGCATCTTACACTGACTTTTGACAGCAAGAGGATACACAATGCTCTGGTGTGGCCTCAAATTGAATATTGTGTGCAATTTTGGGCACCACAATATAAGAAAAATAGAGAGTGTCCAAAGGAGGGCAACGAAGATGGTGAAGGGCCTTGAGGGGAAGCCATAAGAGGAGCAGCTGAGGTAACTTGTTCTGTTCAGCCTGCAGAAGAGGAGACTGAGGGGAGACCTCATTGCAGTTACAACTTCCTTGTGAGAGGAAGAGGAGGGGCAGGCACTGATGTCTTCTCTGTGGTGGCCAGTGACAGGACTGGCCTGAATTTGTGTCAGGGGAGGTTTAGGTTGGATATGAGAAAAAGGTTCTTCACCCAGAGGGTGGGTGGGCACTGGAACTGATTCCCCAAGACAGTGGTCATAGCACCAAGCCTGGCAAAGTTCAAGGAGTGTAGGGATGATACTCTCAGGCACACGGTGTAACTCTTGGGGATGGTCCTGTGCAGGGCTAAGGGTTGGACTCGATGGTCCTTGTGGGTCTCTTCCAACTTGGCATGTTGTGTGGTCTCTCATAACAAAGGCAGTTGGGACACGATGCCTATCTGACCCTTGCACACACTGCAGGTGCTCATAACAACAGATGTGGCAGGGGTCCCCACAGTGAAATAGGCTACTTATCCTTCCCCTACACAAGGAGCTTCTCACTGGCCAGGACTAGCAAGGAAAAGATAGAAAAGCTAGGATGAGGAAAGCACAGGCTATGGGAGGAGATTCAGTCATCTAAGGCTGACCCTTGGAGGTTTGTGAGGAAATCCTCCAGCACCATGTAGAAAGGCTTTTCTGGAACTGTGACAACCATGGTTAGGATGAGCAATGCACTTGTGTTGTTCTAGGAGACAGAGATAAGTTTGGGTGGAAATGATCCCTGGAGATTGTACCAAGTCTGGGTGCTTGGGGAACCCATCTTGGCTCCATAGGTCACAGCTGCTTCTCTGCAGAGAGAAGTACCAGCCATCATAGAGCAGGTCAGGCTTCAAACCTTGCAGTTCAGGAGTTGTAGACTGCAGTTACAAGACAGAAAGGGAAAGCAAAGTCCATCAGTACTCCTTTTGAACTATACAGGTTCTTTGGGAAAGCATCTAGATGACAGACATTTTAAAAATGGCATTGTCATAGGGAAGGGTTCTCAAGGACTGACATTTGGTTTAAGTCTACGTTGTGGGATGCTCCAGAGCGTGTTTCTCTCCTTTCCTCTAGTTCTGCTCTCCAGTTACTCTGGGGTGTATTGAGCCATTCAAAGCTTTACTAGGTCACCAGACATGTTGGGTTCTGGGTGATCCAGAGAGTATCCTCTCCTCTGTCAGCTTTGCTGTTGGGAGGGAGAGCAAATCTGGTCTGGAGAGTGGGCTGAGGGCACTTCTTACACATCAGTGTCAGTAAGACTTCATTTTTAGATCTTGATTGTAGTTGAAACGCCACAGTTGAAATGACTGGAAGCCATTTTCCCAGATACAGTCTTAGGATAAGATCTTAATGGCATGAATTTAAATCCACCCCACTCTGGCTAGCCCTCTGTGACTAGTGGGCCATTGGGAAAGTGGAGGATTAAAAGGTGAAGGACCACAGTATGGAGGAGGCTGCCTGGCCAAGAAAACAGCTCATTTACTGGAAAAGCTATAGAATGAACTTCTTCCCACAACTGTGGGTCATGGCAAGTCACTGCTGCCTTTCTGCAGCTGTCCAGCTGAATTCCTGCCCAAATCATGCTGGCTGCAGTGCACACTCAGACACCCAGCATACGTGTACACCCTTTATACCGAACTGAAATTCCGACAACTGACACTGTGGGCAGCAGTGGTCCCTGGTGTGTCCAGAAATCCACAAAGGCTGATGCAAATGATGTGATGATTGGGAAGATGCTATCCAGGGAAAAACTGTAAGGCAAGGACAAGAGAACTCAGAGCTGAATTCATAACCCTGAGTCACTCCTGCTCTTCTGAGTGCTTCCATGTATGCTGAGCTTCCCTACGTGAGCAGGTTCACCGAAGTCCACGAGGAAAGCATAGCCGAGGGAAAAAGTTATTGGCAATGTATGTGAGGTGGATTTTCAGTGCCAAGAAAAATCACTAACAAATCAGCCTACTAAACTTTTAGTTATTTTGAAGTCTAAACAAGCCCCAGCACTCGCATATGCCTGTATGTCAAGGGAAGGAGATAAACCTAACTCTCGGAAGGAAGAAATGACTGTGGCCAAGGTCAAAGTGGTAACAAGCAAGTATAAAGACAGCAGCAAAGGAAGTGGGAGTAGTGTGGAATGAATCGTCATCAACTGACATATTAAGATGCCACGAAAAACGCAGATTACAGTTAAAAGAAGGAGGAAAGCTCCAGAATGAAGGAAGAACAAGGGATTCCCCAAATATGTAGAAGGACCAAAATTAATCCAGATCCTTGTACTTTTGCTCGAAGGAAAAAATGTGATACTTGGGCTGTTGCTATTGAGATGTGCGTGATCAGAATATGAGAAATGGCTAGTGCAGGGGGAATTTCTTTTCCAATTAGATGCTGTCAAGTTCAAAATCATCTGAAAATGACCTGGATCTTGAGGAGATTAGTCCTACATGCCATGTCCCAGGTTGGCTGTTTGAATGGATACTGTGTGTTGTAAGTAGGAAGCCAATTCAATGAATATTGTCTCAAATAGGTGTTGCTTGGAATAACCCTGGAGTCATGTAAAGGGGCATAGGGTCTTGTTCTTCTTTCAGAAATGGTGCTATATGGTCCATTTAATTCCCTCTCTGTTCTGCAACCTTCATGACCACTGGAATACTGCCATTGCAGCATGCAGAGTGATCCATAGCTTTCCTCTGGACAGCACTCCAGAAAATTTCACTTTCTAGAAAATGCTCCTTGGCAAAGCCTCAACTCTCATGTTACTATAATTAATCAGCTGATTAATGCATTCAAGTGTTTATGGGTAGGCTTGAAATTAATTTTAACAGTGTTCATGTAAACCCAGTGGGAAAACTCAGAAGCTGAAGGAAAAATCAGAGACAAATACATCTAGAAATCCTTTATGTGAAACATTCTCTTGTTGTCTACAATAGATTGAGACATTCCTGTGAGGCATTACTGTGAAGACAACTAGGGAAAGAATATGGTGGTCTTAAAATAATTGCAATTCACAGGTATAGGGAAGCAAGAAGTGGATTAAAGTTGTAGTTGTCCTAGTTGTGGTCTTGTGTACCTGGTAGGAAAAACACCAGGGAACTGGCATACAGGAGAGCACTGTATTGTGAAGGGTCCCACAAACTAGGGGGAAAAAAAAAGAATGTTGTTTTGGTTGAAGGTGGGAGAACAGGTGGGAAGGTTGGGAGGTTTATGAGAGTGCTGGGGGGTTCTGGTGAGGAGGGTCCCTGTGACCACAGTGAGGCCAGGCAGATGTTCCAGAGCGCAAAGGGAAGGTCACGCTCTTGGGATGAGCAAGCGCCTGACATTTCAGCACCAGAGAAACCCTCTGGCTGGCTGGAGGAAACTCTGTGGTTGAATTAGGCAATTGTGCTCTATGAGGTTTTTCTCTGCAGACTTTTTGCTACTCACAACTACTGGAAAGTGGGTGAGGTGGAGCCTTGGGATCAGCTCATAGGACAGTGTCTCTGGGTTTAAGGAAACCTCACCAACACCAGTATTACAGATACAGAGAGAGGGGCTGCTGCTGAGAAATGGATTCCTTACCAAGTTCATCCTTTTTGAAAGCAATTGGATATGTTGGACTTCTTTACTCGCTTGGTTTCCTTTTTGAAAGCTTCCGCGTCGGCAGGAGGTAGGTAAAGCAAACAGCTGTTGCCTCTCGAATTAATTGGGGTTCCCCAAGCCTAGGTGCTCCGCTTTTCTATTTTACTCTTTCACAGTTTGTAGTGCTGAAGCATTTTATTTTTAAGGGAGCTACTACACTCTCCCTATCTACAGGAAACAGAATTAAAAAAAAGACTTTGGCAAGGAGCCAAGCCCAGTGACTGAAGTAAGAAGTAGGGAACTTGGAGTAAGTTTAGTTACTGGGACACTGTATGTCAGAGCGAGTCACCGGTGGATTTTAAGGGTGTCTGAGACGATCACGTGATGCCCATTTCACAGCGCAGGGAAGGTTTGGTTCCTTAGATGAATGTCCCGGCGCTGTGACTACGAGCGAAGCTGTCGGTCTTGGGAGGGGATAAAGCTGCGTGTAAATGAGAAGAGAGGAGTGTACCGGAGTGCTATGGAGGGCAGCAACTTTGTTGTTGTGACTTTTACAAGCCTTCGAGGGTAAGATTTAATGCTTTCCTTGCGCTCGCTTGTTTTCTCTGCAAGTTTTGGGGGGCAGAAAACGTTTTGGGGTTTTTTTGAGACCCAAGAGTTTTGCGAAGCTTAATCAAAGTGCTCGGGGTTGAGTTTTTTTCTGCGGGCGAGCTGAGAGACGTCTGGGTGGAGTGAGCCGGGCTGCGTGTGATTCCGAGCAGCAGCAGCAGCAGCCGCCCGGGGAAGCTGCTATTGTTTGTTTCAGAGGGAGCAGACTGCGTTTCTTTTTGGGAACCCGCTCTGCCACAGCTGTTGATCCGTAACTTGAGCGTCGTTGCAACTAACTTACCCACAGGAGCTGAATGCAAATTTTTGACTGCCGTCCTGGTGTCAGTTTAAAGAGTGTTTTAATGAAGACAGATGGAGGATATTGGATCATTACTTTTAAAACGTGGCAGATAACAGACTGAGCCTGTTTCCCGGCAATTACAGCTAATTGCATTGGCACATTTGAGTGTAGGGGTGAGAACGCGGAGTTTCATGGGTTTCTGTATATATAGCTTGGAAAAGCACCTAAAAATAGCTGTAGGGCTGGCTCACCTCATCCAGGATACCTCTTCAGGTGCGGAAAAAGTGGGGTTTCAGGGGTACTTTCAGATTCTTTGCATTGAGTCAATAGATTTAAACCAGAGTCTCCACTCCTTTCGTAAACTGTGATGCCAAGAGCGATCATTTATAGCGCCTTAAACTTGTTCCAGCTTGAATTCAGTCAAATCAGATTTTAGTCCTGAAAAAGTGTATTTTTCGGATTCAAAACACACATTTCAGTTGTCCACCCTGCAGCTCGCTGTGTTTGCAAAGCAGGGAGTGGTACGACACCTGTTTTGCTCTTCAGGTATTCAAACACAAGAGGATGTAAGAAGGGGTGGAGAAATACAAATAGTAATGTATTTCAAAGCTGAAAGATGATTAGAACTAATTATTTCTAATGGCTGAAATTTTCGCACCTGCTTTTGAAAGGAAAAAGCGAATTCATCGTTCTCTTTGGAAGCAAAATTTGAAAAAATTGACTGAAACAGTATACCTATAGTTCAAAGGGGTCTCTTCGGAAACATGCCTTCGTGTGGCATGTGGCAAGGTCAGTTTATGCCAGCTGTGCCAGGCCTTCCCAGAGCATTGGTAAGGCAAACAATGGACTAGTATGTCCTTTCTTGTGATACCTGGGAGTGAGTGTGACTGTCCAGCTCTAGCTCCTGACGTGCACGCCCTTAGCAGCTATACAGCTAAGGCATGGAGAAAATAGGAAGTATGAGGACCTAATGTATTTTAAACCTTTAATATTCTCCCAGCTGTGCATCCAAATCCAGTGTAAAGTGATACATGTTCAAAATTTAGCGATTTGGGTCCGGTTCACCTCGTGGTATTTAACATCATTAGTCCACCAAGAGCAATGGGCAGCACAAGTGGTTTTCAACCTTGTCTGTCACAATACCCAGGGCTTGGGATCTGCTTTGTCATGTGCTGAGTTATTTGTTTGATATTTAGTACTTTAGCTTGAAAAAAACCCCAGAATTCTAAGACCTGCGGATATTTGTGGTTGTTACACCAGCTGAACATAGATCTACAAAAAAATTTAACTTACAGATCTTCCTTGTGTGCAAAAACTGACCTGACATGGAAAGGGGAGTGGAGGCATGGTGTGCTCTCTGAATTTGTACCTGGACAGGGTTGTTTAAATGTTTTAGGGTGTACATATACCACAGGATGTTTGGTGGCAAAACTGACTGGAGAAATCTGACATTCTCCTCCTCTCTGGGTTCTTGCTTTTAGTACTACAGCCCATTTGCTGCCCTCTCAAATCTGATACGACCAGTGCTTGGGCAGGAATTTCAGTCTGTACTGTACTACACCCCATGATCTGGATTAAAATAACCCTTCCAAAAATGATTGTATTTAACATGGATCATTTCACAGAGTCTGTGAATGAGGTGATGGGAGCAAAAGCATCAAGTATATTCTGATTTGTATTTATCATTGAATCTGACGTATCATATAGCTTTGTCCAGAGAAATGGGGTCAAGAAATGAGCTGTGCTTTCCACCTGCAACATCTGCTCTCCATTCATCCAAATTTGCCATGTCTTCTCTCATTTTGCTACTTGTGATGGTAGTGGTGGGAAGGGCCTCCCTCTGTCTCCAGTTTGCAGTATAGCCATTGCAAATTCCACACATTGTGGTTCATTGCAACTTGCCCCTCGTGCAGGAGGAGCTTTGCAGTTGTGTTTTCAAGCCAAATCTTAGATTCTTGGAATGGTTTGGGTTGGAAGGGACCTTAAAGATCACGTAATTCCAACCCCTTTGCCATGGACACTTTGTACTAGACCAAGTTGCTCAAAGCCCCATCCAACCTGGCCTTGAACACTTCCAGGGTTGGGACAGCCACAGCTTCTCTGGGCAACTTGTGCCAGGGCCTCACCCTCACAGTAAAGAATTGCTTCCTAATATCTAATTTAAACCTACTCTCTTCCAGTTTGAAGCCATTACGTTTGTCCTGTCATTACATGCCCTTGTAAAAAGTCCATCTCCAGCTCTTTTGTAGCCCCTTTAAGTATTAGAAGGTGCTCTAAGATCTCTCCAGAGCCTTCCCTTCTCTAGGGTGACCAACCCCAGTTCTTGCAGCCTGTCTTCACAGAGAGGTGCTGTGGATATAAAAGTGCTCTGAGCCCATGATTAAACTGTCAGTAGCCATAAAGCGGGTGGATTGTCTTTGCAGAAGTGTAAGCCATAGATAGACAGTTTATGGAGCCCCGTAGGTGCAAAAGTGTTCTCTAGTAAGAAAAGATAATTTATTCATAGCTTATACCCCCAAATCTCCATAAAAGAGGAACTGGGAATTTGAACTTTAATTTCTGCTAAGATGAAAATTTCTGAAAACACGGGGAAGGAACAAGTTTCCTGTTAAGATGTGGGGTTGGACCAAATTCTAAGGGCCCAGTTGATTACTGAGTAGTGCAGAGTACCTGAAGTAAACAAAAATTAAGAAAATCCCAAAATAATGAAATAGAAAATGGAACAACTGCAACAAGAAGTCCAGAAGGTCTGACACAGACTGCGGAAAGCAACTTCAGGATACTGAAGCAGTGCTTCACTTTGCCTCTGAAAATAGTTGGTGCCAGGGAAAACTTAAGACAAACAGGAAATTGCCTTTTTTCTGACTACAGAAAGTTTTCATGTGTTTTATGGGTTTTTAATTAGTTCAGGAAAAGAAGGCTGTCAAAGTGTCTTACCAAAATTTAAGAAGCACTTCATGCCACACAACAAATGAAATGTGAGAGATTTTTTTTCCCAGAAAGTGCAAAGAGAAATTAAAACTGTAATTAAAAATTGATGTGAGTGATATGAGGCTGATGATCCATCATGGCAATTTTGGAAGGGAAACTGAATCTCAGATTTAAAAACCAGATAAGTAAAGAAAACTGAACAGGGGCATGAATTTTGATTACTAGTGAAATCTGTGACGGACAAAAAAATATCCTGAGGTAATTTGTTGGTAAGTGCAGGGGCAAAGGTGTTGGACCTTGCAAGTAGAATTGAGAGTCCAAAATACCCCAAGAAAAAGACCTAGGACTCTGGGGCTGGAAGAGCTAAGGTCAGCCAAGAGACAACACCTATCTGCAAAGGTTGTGCTAACTAAGAAGAAGGGGAACAGTACCTGCTGCACCACCATAGGGGGCAACTCAAGCATTACGTGTGTGTGTTTGTTTTCACACTTGCAGCCGGTGGTCAGTGAACTCTCAGACTGAAAACAGACACCTGGAAGTGTGGTGGTGTCCTGTCACCGAGGGGAGTGTGAGCAGGCAGCCACACACAGAAGCTAAAGCCAGCATGAGAGTAGCTTGCCTAGGTAAAGAAGTATGGGGATTAGATGTGTGAGTCAATAACAAAGCAGCAAAGGAAGATATTTGCAATATTATGAAAATAAAGGGTACACCTCAACGCAATAGGGGTGTGTCCAGCCCTTAATGCCATCGTCTGTGTGCCCATTGAATACTGACTGACACACTGTCAAATAACATTGTGGTTTGGGCAAGCCAGGAACTGAGCTTTGCATAAAGGACCGGGTCAGCTTGGGAAGGATTCGTAACTCCTAGGATCTAACTAAGTAAGCAGCTGTGCCAAGTCTGTGTGGTGGAAATGCCGTACCAGAGAGGTAATTGGTACAAATGTATATGGCAAAGCTATCACCCTGTGTCTGCCCTAAAAGGCAAAGTTTTGTGGGAATGGTGAGCCTGTAAGGATATTAGTGCTGGCCTGTAAGGATATTTGGTGGTAACTTAAATTTGCTGCTGGCTGAAGATGTTCAGTGGATGCACTTCTAATCAAATGGACTAAGAAGCTGTGGGAACTAAAGGTGCCCTCCATCCCGAAACAGTGTATTGTTTCAATCTTCTTGCTGCAATCCCACCAGAAACCAGGGTTCAAAGAATCACAGTGATTAACAAAAGCTGAAGGAAGTTTCAGGGTTTTGTTTGGGAGATGTGAAAGTCTATTGTTTGTTTCATGCTATTATTGCTGAAAGAAGGCTTACAACCACCCTCTCTTCTCTGTTCCCCCACGAATATAAAACTTCTTTTTTCCCTTTTGCTGAAATTATATGCCTTGTCAATTGAGTACGCAGTTGGGAGATGTTTGGTAGCTGGGGATTGTTTTTCTAAATTTTTGGCAAATACAGCAAAACCCAGAGTTCATATGGATCATGTAATCATCAATATGATGATTACAACCTGTCAACCTTTTGCATCCTTCTGCTTCCAGTGAACAATGATTATTGTTTTTCTGAAATGTTTGACAAATACAGCAAAATCCAGAGTTCATATGGATCATGTAACCATCCATATGATGATTGCAATCTGTCAACCTTTTGCATCCTGGTGCTGCCAGTGAACAGTGATTAGCAGATCTGTGGCTCATAGTGCTTTAGGAAATCTGAGGTCTTTACCTCTGTGTGTGTGGGTGGTGTGTCTCGGTCCTCTATCTTATGCGGAACTATCTGTCCTAGTTTAGTGGGGTTTTGTAAGACTTAATAGGAATTCTAAAACATGAAAGAAATATGTTGAAAATAATAGACTGAGGTCAGGGATGGAAAGTAAGTTTGGTCAGCAGTGTTGAGAAAGCTTCAGGTTGTGACATGTATTGTAACTTTAAGTGGTTTAGCTCCATGGGCAGAGAAATTCTAGGGACAGGTGTTGGCAAAGCATTTGTTGTGGTGAGCAGAAACAATTGGACGAGTAAATTAAAAAATGATCTCTTTCAAGAAGAATGGGCACGGAAGGGCTCCCAAACCCCACAGTGAGTGTCAAGGTGCTCTGCACTCAGGGTGTGCAGCACTTATCTGGCTGGGTGAAGCTTACCTGCTGCTGTTTGCCTTGTCTCAGACTCACTGAATTGCAGCTGCTAAGTAGTTAAAAATAACAATAAAATTGTTTTAGCATCTGAAGTAGATATCTGGGCAGATATTTGACCTGTACAAGGATTGTAGAGACTTCTTTAAACTTTACCTTTATTTTCTGAAAAGATGTGAAGCCCAGTGTTGCACAGGTGATGTTGTATCAGGCTCGCATTTGGGCAGTGGCATGTGCATGTTTCCAAAATATTATGTGTTTGCTATATCTGTCTCCTTAGGAGCCCTTGGTCAGCACAGATAGCATAGGATAAAGTGCAAAAGCTACATCTGTCACCTAGAAAACTTGTTCTAGATAGATTGTGACTCCCTCAAATGTCTCAGCTTGGCTCTCTGACCACTTAAGCAACTGGCATGGTGTTCCTATTGATTCAGGCTCCTGGTCAGCCAGGCATGCCAGGCAATGCTGGCTTTTCTCATGTTCACAGATCCTCTAGGCTGTCAGCACCAATATCACCTTCAAGTCCTTTAAATAAACTTGTATGATGATTGGAACACTGAAACTTTCATTGCCAACAGGTTTTGGTGTGATTTTTTTTAATGCTCAATTCCTCTGCCTGTCAGGATATATTCAGTGGCTTATATGCAGTTTTGGTGCCTGGCTTTAGGCTTCTGGGGCAAGTAGTTTGAAGACAGTGGGAGAGAAATTTTATTCTAGTCCACCCCAGCACAGAGAGTAACCAGCAGTGGACAACAGTGTGAGCCAGCACATGTTGAACACAGGCGGATGTACAGGAAACCAGTGCTTCCCGTTGCTTCCTCCTCTTTAGGGAGGCTGGTCTTGCTCTGGGTAGTCATACAGTTCGTCTGTACCTTAAGTGCAAACCCAGTGCTTTTTCTCCTTTTCATATAGCACCACTGTAATGGGAATGTCCTTTTCAGTCTCTCCTACACCAACCTTTTCTTTGTGCCATGTCAGAAGATGAATTAATCAACATGCCCAAGGTAAGGTAGCCCACACTGATGTTGTGCAACCTGAAAACCTAAGATTGTTTTGCATTTAAAACATTCTAGATGATAAACTGTAACTGTTGGCCATGGTGCCTAGGAGTTTGTTTCCCCCATTTTATGGTCACAGAATTACATGTATGTGCTACAGTATGTGTTGTGAGTTACCTTCTCTTTTCTCTTGCAGAAGTTCCATGGAGTTGGACTAAAATAAAGTTTTGGGATGTCTCTATTTGAATTAAAATTTGGAAAGAAGAAATTGAAAGGTGAGTGTGGTCTGATAATACCATTGTCATGGGTGACGAGGTAAGAAATACAGCACACATGTGAGTCCTTGATGTCATGTTTGGGAGCATGTCCTGTACCCATAGAGCAGGTGGGGGAAGACACACTTTCTTTCCTTTTCCTGCATTTCATACTCCCTTGGAGGAGTGCTGCAGATTGTGTGCCAGTGAATGGGGGCAGGTCTGGAACAAACCAGGCTGCAAAGTTTATGCACCCGTCATGGCATGTGATTGCTCTAGGGAAGTTGGGTTCTAATGGTTTCTTACAAGAATCTTTTATGGGAGTGTGTGGATGAGCAATGAACAGGGAATGGTGTGATGCAGTCTTTTCATGATGAAATGTACTGATGCACCTCAAATTCTGTCTTCAGTTTTGAGCCCCTCACAGCAAAAAAGACATTGAGCTGCTGGAGTGTGTCCAGAGAAGGGCAATGAAACTGGTGAAGGGATTGGAACACAAGTCTTCCAAGGAGCAGATGATGAAGCTGGGGCTGTTTAGGCTGGAGAAAAGGAGGCTCAGAGGGGACCTTATTGCTCTCTACAACAACCAGGAAAGGAAATTGTAGTGAGGTGAGGGTCAGTCTCTTCTCCCAGGTAACAAGTGACAGGATGAGATGAAATGGCCTCAAGATGCACCAGAGCAGGTTTAGATTGTATATTTGGGGAAATTTCTTTTCAGAAAGGATTGTCAAGCATTGGAACAGGCTACCCATGGCAGCAGTGGAGTCACCATCCTTGGAGGTATTAAAAAGTGGAGATTTGGCACTCAGTGATGTGGTTTAATAGTGGAGTTGGCAGTGCTGGGTTAACTGTTGGATTTGCTGATTTTAGAGGTCTTTTCCAACCTAAACAATTGTATGATTCTGTTTTATGATGGCAATGGCCCAGATATTCTCTTCAATGAAATGCAGGAAGAAGGGCAAATTTACAGAGATGCACCCTGAGACCACCGGAAAGTCTGCTGAGGGCAACACTAACTGTGGAGGAGGAACTTTTGTAATTCTTCCATGTGAGCTCCATGTGGCATCCAAATAAATGTGTGAAGATAGTCAACAACCATCCTCTGCATCACAATTCTCACTAGACTTTGCAGCAGAAATCCCTGAAGAGATGAATGCTTGGAAGAAGTCCTGTAGCAAGGCTACTGTCATATCCCTTTTCAGCCTCTTAGGGTGTGTCTTCCATCAGACTTTGCAGCAGGAACCACTGAAACAAGTCTTGTGACTTATCACTCCACTCACAGGCCCATTGTGCAATCCCTGGTCAGGGATCCAGGGATGCAGACATGGTGAAGAGGGAAAGTCTCAAGCCTTTCCTTTCAGGGTGTTCCTCCCTGTATTTGATGAATGCAGAGATTATTGCCCTACTTGTGTTTTGACATGAAATTACTTTCCAGCCTCTCTGAGCTCAGAGGACTGAATAGCTTTTTCCCAGGGGTTTATTTTTGCAATTGTACTGCTATTTCCCCTTCCTGGCACAGGGCAGACTCTGAGCCCTGGTGTTAGGACAGGGGCATCCGTTTGCTCCTCTGATAGTCCCAGGAGGGGAGGTAGTGACTGCTCCCAGAGAAGGGTCTCTGCCAGCCTGACGTCTCTTTTCTCCATCTTGGCTTTGCAGATGAGGGAGCACAGGTTTGTCTGTGAGCCACTGTCCACTCGGGAAATCCCCACTTGAAAAGCAGTAGCTGTTCTGATTATCAAAAAGATTTTGTTGCTATATTAGGAAAGTTTTGTGCTTTGCGTGTGTTATACCAGGGAAATGTTCAGCCCGCCCCCTTCAACCTAGTGTTTAAGAAACTCAGATCTTCCTAGATATAAACCTCACATTTTATAGGGAAACATAATTTATTTTCACATTTGATCACCAGTTCAGAACCAATGAATGCAAACTGGAGGAAGTTCAGAGAAAGATAAAGAAATCTGGGGTGATCAGGGAGTAAGGAGCTTCCATAACAGGAAGCTAAAAGAGTGTTTTCTCCTCCTCTTTTATTTTTAATTATTTTGCCTTGCTTCCCAAAAGCTGAAAAGGCTATGATTGCTCCTTGCAAACATTTCACTGGAGCAAATGCCAGTGTTGAAGTGCTATTTTAATCCAAGAGTTTAAAAGCCTTTGTGTTTGCACAAAGTTCAAAGGACAGTGCTGCCTGAGAGCAGGCAAGGCTCTTCTTCAGGGAACATCCCATGTGCTCATCTCAGAGGGACAGTACTGCTCAAAGACCAAATTTCTGTTCCAAAACCAAAGCTGGATGGCATTTAACCTTACCAAAGGTATGACTTTCATGGGAGGGAATGGATTACCTCAGGCATCAGGTGCTGAACCTGGGATCGGGATTGCTCCCATGAGAACCAGTGTTTCTCCACAGCAAGACATAGTTCTCACATGAGCTGAGATGCAGGGAAAATTGGATAGGTATAGTTTAGGAAGACAGGTCACATGGTCTAAATTTCTTGGAGAGAAGAGTCAGATTTTTATAGTTTAAGTTCTTTATAGAAGTAATTAGGGATGTAACTGAAACTCAGTGCATGTCAGACACACAAAGACGCCTGGAGGAAACCAGTTCCTGGATGACCTTGGTGAAGCTCTTCCAGGAGGAAGCAGGAAAGTAGATAAGCATAAGTGATGTTTCTGAGGAAAAGATGCCTGAGATCTTTTACACTGAGGTTTAACCTACAATAAACATGGGTGAAATGGAGAGGGGGGACACTTTTCGTTCATCGAGTGTGTGGAAAGTGGGAGATGGCTAGTAAATGTGGAATATCTCTGCTTACTGGCTTCACCCCATGGCAGTTTGACTCAGCATTGGATAGGGATAGTCAGGTACTGTCTATGAAACAAACAGAAGTAGGGAGCAGGGGGAACACATCTTCACAAATAACATTATGCCAAGGCTTGTGCTTGCAGAAGAGGGAAGAGAAGTCATTGCTGCAGCTTCGTCTCCATAAACCCAGACTAGGGGCACTGTGAGAGGAAGAGGAAGGTTATAAATTGAGCTAGGGCATTTGGAAAGCTTCACTGAGTTTTCCTTCTTGCTGCTGGGGACAGCCTGCTCTCCAGGGCAGCTGGGCTTTGAGCAGCTCATAGAGAAGGCTCTGGGCAGAGCTTGGCAGCTCATAGAGAAGGCAGCCCACAACTGGCTCTACAGAACATCGAGCTCAGCTGCCTTCTGGGATTCCCATTCTGATCTGATAGGAAATGTCTCACCACAATAGACATTGAGTATGAAAAATATATTTATTTTTACTTAATTTCCCAGGAGGGAAATAACTGTGAATTGAAAAACTTCTCAAAGTTCGTTTCAGAGCTGTATTTATTTTTATGATTTTTTGCATCACTTCCTATCACTGTGTATTGCTGTTATTAACAACATGTGCAATTGTGTCAAGCTGTGGCATTACCAGCAGGTCTAGGAGATACTGTTTTCTAGTAAAGGAAATTATATGTGCCAGCCAGTCACTGTCAGAGTAGTTTTTAAAATAAAAACAAAAGACTATTTCAGCTGCTTTTTTTGACATGCTGATATTAGTCAAAATATTGTGAACTACTGTTACATATAAAACAAGGATACAAAGTGATATAAAATTCTAAGCCAAAATTGGAAGGAAAAAAAATAAATTAAAAGTTTTCTAAAATGAAGAAGAGACAATTCCTACTGCAAATATATTTGAAAAATGCCTACTTTCCTTCTGAAGTGGACTGAAACAAACATGAAAAGATGTACATGCTTCTTGAGAAATAGTCTGTTGCCAGGCATTTCTGAGATGTGGTGAGTCCTCACCTCTGCCCAGGGCCAGGACAGGTGGGTGAGACATGACCAGGAGTAGGAAGGGAAGGAAAACCAGGAGTGGTGTTATTGCAGGAGATGGGGAAAGGGGCTCTGTCCCTTCCCAGAAAAACCTAAATGGAAATATTTTCTGCTTTAAGGTTATCTAGCAGTTCTTCCAGGCCTGTATCCCAAGAGTGCTGTTTGACCACAAGTGTTGTACATGCTGGGCCAATCTGAGGCTTCCTTTTTGAGCTCTCTTTTCTTGTTTTCTCTCCCTTTATGGTGCTAATATAAAATGCTGCTTTTAGAAAAGGGCAGAATCTAACACTGAACTTTATGTTCATATTAAAAATTTACTAGACCCGAGGCAGAAATATTTCCAGTTCACCCTCGGGGTTTTTTATTTCAGACCTTTCATCTGCTCTATGAAAATGGAGGTGTGTCAGTATATCTCCTAAGTGGGTCCTCTGTTAGTGATGCTAGTAAAAAAGTCGTTTTGCTTTAATACCAGGGACATATGAAATGTTTGACCTGTGTGAGAAATTCCACTACGTGTGGAAATTTTGATGCTTAGCAGGAGGCTGAGCTCAGTACCAATCCCCAAAGACACAGTCCATGACCACAAAAACATCTCTCTTGCATTTCATTTCTTCAGGAGAAAGGAGGATTCTTGGTTTTTTGAGGCAAAAGGACATAATAAATATATTTAATAACGGGGGAACCGGCAGAAGGAACAGGGGTAAACCCATTGGTGGTGATGTCTCTGTAAGGTCTTGCTGCAGGTTTTTTTAAATTAAATCCCTCACACTCAGCACAGTCTACTCCATTTCACAGATGAAAATGCAAGTGATTGCCAGCATACATCCTCTCCAGCCACAGCAGCCAGAGACTCTCCATAGAAGAGGGGCCATCCAGACGTTAAAAATGTGTGGTTTTGTAGCGTGGAGCCCTGGAGAGCCCCTCCTTTGAGTCAATAATAAAAGACGTGTTTGTTTGCCAGGCAGCTGGGCATGTTCCCTCTCCGAGCTGGGCTTGGCTCTGACCTTCCTCTCCCCATTTCCATCCCACCGTGTTTTCATGGCTCCTCCTGCCCCAGCCATGCTCACTGAACCCTGCCAGGCTCTGGCTGCAGTTCAGGGCTGGGATGGGCTTTGGTTTCGTACCGCAGAGCAGCAGGCACGCCGGCACCGGTCAGGTTACAGTGTTGGGTTGACACTCAGGTAATTGGGGGTTCAGCAAAGGTCTGTGTCCCAGGCCGGCTGTGAAGTATAGATATTTAAGCACCGTGACCCTCCAGACCTGTCATATGGCTCTTACCTTCACCCACCTATCCTCTGATCCATATTAAATGCCAGGCTTCTTGGGTAAAGATCCCTGGCTTTGGTTTTGTATGGAGTTCACTCATTGCAGCTCTGATCCCAGGAAGTCACTGTTGGGTTATGAATGTGAAATTTTATGGTATCAGTGCTATAAGAAATAATCCCATTCTCTTTAACACAATGGCAGGGTCTCTACCCAGATACAGCACCTGCAAATCGAGACACTTGTTGCATGGTTCCTTCATCTCTCAGGATTGCAAAAATGGGCAATTATTGCTGTAAGGTGCAAGGAGATTTTGGCTATTAGCTTGTATAAGAACCTTCCTAGGAGAAAAGATTTTAGTTGCCTAACACACTATGTGATGACTTGCCCTCTCCCATGGAATTGCCTTTCAATTGACACTGTAATTGTTTTTTGAGGAGGATAGAGGTACTGACTCACCATGGCAGAGTTCATTCAGTCACTTGTGCACGTGGAGGAACAGTCCAGCAAAGACCAGAAGACACGGCTGGGATTTCTCTGCCTGCAAAGAGACGGGTGGTCTCCTGGGTGCTGGATGCGAGGTCGCACTTGTGCCATTGCTGAGAGGTGATGCCAAAAGCTGGGTCACACAGCAATGATGAGGTGCCCAAAAGTGGAGACAACAAAAGTTGAAGGAAGATGGGACAGGAAGAGGTGGCAGGAGGCACATCATGAGATGTGAGACTCATGGAGGTCTTCTGAGCTTATAACCTGTTGGAGGAGAGATTTGAATTACAGTCTCAGAAGGGTCAGTTATGTGCTCTTGGGATCAGAGTAACTGTGTTACAGCTTTCACAACTTGATAAGGGTAACAGCTTTGCTAAGAACCATGCTATATGGGAATCCAGGGAGATGAGTCCAGCTCCTGGATGCCACTCTTTATAGCTGGTCCAGGGCAGAGTTTTTCCTCTTGAGGTCACTTCTTTAAAGGGTGGAGTAGAGATTATTATTTTTACAGAGTTTATGTTGTCTCTCTTCTGTTGTTAGGGTTAATTACGCAGATGCTCCCCTAATTGGGCTGTGTTCATTTCGTGCATGAGGTATCAATGCCTAGTTTGTATAGGACTTGGCAAAACCAGGCAGATCTTAATTTCCCATTTCTTGAAGCCACAAGACCCAATATCTACAAAAGCATGTTAAAAGCATTGCTGTTGGCACATCCTCCTTAGCATAAACCAGAAACAAATTTCCAGGCTGTCTGACCAGATTTTGAGTCTAACCTTTTGCAGGACTTTTCCGTGCAGCAGTCCTAAATGAAGAAGGCTGGTGGGCTGGCCAGTTACATTTATAGCTGATTTTTGGCATGGGTTTAATTTTATTACATACAGATGTTATTCTGCGGTTTAGCTCCTAAAACTGTCTGCCTGAGAAAACAGGCACTTTCCCAGTGACTTGGTCTCAGTGGTTAGACCAAGAACTGGGCACTAAGCCATATTTATGTGCGCCGAGTTTCCACTGATGAATAATTTAAAATAGTGTTCAGTGGCAGTGAAATGATAACTTGGAGCACAAATACCATTCCTTCTTTCCAGTGAGTGCAGTTTGCAAAAGCAGAACATTTGAGTTGCTTAGAGATATTAAAAAGTTTCAAGAAATTAAAAACTTCTCATCTGATATCCCTACAGCTTTTCCCCTCCCTTTTTCCTCATTGCTTTCAGAATCAACAGGGCATGATAAGACAGGCATGCTTGGATCTGCAGCCAAAAAATCCTGAGTTATGGGTTCCAGACAAAGCTGGTGTAATGCTTGACTTTTCCTATATTTTTGTTTATTATGATCATCCAAGAGACTTAATTTCTGTCCAAACTGTTCCAAAACAAAAAGGAGTCACATGGTCTATGGTAGTTGAGAGCTGCTGGGTTAGGAGGCACAGCAGTAGGATCTCACAGTCCTCAGCTGGTAAAAATGAACCCACTGAGGCAGTGTTTCCCTGTGTGTGTGGTCAGAGTGGTTCTCCTTTGGTGTAGCCAGAGGACAGAAAGTTCTCCTTGCTGATGCTGTTGGATGAGGCTCCCTGTGCAATTTATTGTGGTTTTTCTTGATTTAGCCAAAGGTATTGGCTGTTACCCAGTAGGAAGAATTAAATTCTCATCACTAGAAATTAGTCTCATGTTTTGGCCTTTAAGGACATTGCCTCTGAGAGGGATGGATGGCTATGGCAGCCAGAGGCTCCATTCAGTTTTGAACCAGGTTCAGAGTTATCTGAGGCCTTCAGAAATGTGTTGTCATAGAAAACCTGCCCTTAGGTGCCATATGATCAGGCATGGGAATGCAGTGCCTTGATTTTAATTTCTGTTCTGTTTCATGTCCTGCTGCTTCATGTTTCTGTGCCATCCCTGAGCCATTTGCAGCCATTTGTGTGGCTCACATAAAAGCCATTTGGAGAATGTTATCTCTCACTGTGCTGAGAAGCTGGTCTCCTTTCCTCACTAGAGCACATGCATGTGTCAACTTGTTTCTAAGAGCATTTGAGACCCTTGAATTCAAATTCATGTGTTAAGTGCCTCTGCCCTGGTTGCAAAGACTCTGGGGGCAACCTGAGGAAGGGGATGGTTGGCTCCTTACTCTCCCAACAAGCCCTGGTAAGAGCAAAGGAGCTCACACTGCTGCCTGCAGCACTTGGATTTCTGTTTCTGCGTGCAAAGCAGAAGGTCACTGAGGACTTCAGAGACTCTTAGAAGCCTGCATGTGACACTGAGGCTCTGGTGTGTAGCCCAGCAGGCTTTCAAGCTCTGTCATCTATTCCTATTTACATCAACGCCATTTATCTTTTCTGTGCCATTTCTTTAGACTGGAAGCCCCTGGGGAAGGGAGAAGAGCAGCACTTACTGTATGGCAGGAAACATGCAAGTGTTGGGAAGTTCTGTTTGTAACAAATAGCTTTATCTTTCATCGGCTTTGATAATACTGGTTGCTCTCAGGAAGATTCCTGAAGGAGCACATAACTCAATAGTTGAAGCCCAGCAAGTCTGGACCTCTTGAGCTCTGCTTCTGTTTTCCTCTGGGACACCAGATAAGTCACTATGATCTCTCAGTACTTTGTTCTCCCCATTGTGAAGGATGAGAAAAATGTGCCCAAGGAAAGCAGTGAAGGATTAAGCACTTGAGGGCTTTGAATGAAGCCTCTGTGGTTGGTCCAAATCACCCAGTTGGGGCAGATGGGAGCTGATTCCAAAGTGACTGACACAACTGGATGTGCCCGAAGAAGGGGAAAAGCACATTTGCCTGCTAACATAGCTTTACATTAGTGTTTAGAGGGCTTGATGAAAACAGCCCACAGACAGAAACCAAAAAATGGTGATCTGAAAAATGGCTTAAAAATTAGGGATGCTGTGTTATCTGTAGGGTCATTGGAGGGAAAGGAGGAAGGATAGCAGTTCAATGTACTGAACAGCTTAGACGTTTGCTAATGCAAGAGTGAACAAACAGGAAGAACTAGATGTCTCAACACATCATTTAATAGGTGTAGCAGACACGTGCTGTGATAACTCATGAGGCTGGAATATTAATAGAAAAGAATAAAGCTAATTCTGTAAGGTTAACAGAGGTTTTCCTTGTATGACTGCGTGGTCTGAGATGCAGTGTGAAGAAAGAGATGAACAAATTGCAGAACTCTGAGTAATGCTACAAGGGTAAATAACACAGCCATTGCAAACCGAGAAGGGCAGTCTTCTGTGAAAAAAAAAAAAAATAGTTTTCCGAGAGGCAGGGCATGGTGGCAAATGAAGAATTCCAGCTGTGCAGAGACAGAGTTGGAGAGGAGCGTAGAGGAACCTGACTTGTTCAGTTGGCACAGAGTTTTGGTGCAGAGATGGGCAATTTTTTGTAGCTAGAGAGGAGGTTGTTCCAGAACTGATTCCCTCCAAAAGGGAGGGAATGGGAGGAGCTGGCTGGTCCTGTGAAAGCAGAAGGGAGTGTAAATAGGAATAATTATGAAATGATGGGATGATACTTAGGAAAAAGTGACAGTAGGAAATTGTTTGAAAATGACTTCAAGAAGGAAATCTTCAGTAAATACGAAGAACTAGTAACTGAGATCTCATGGGAAGGAATTCTAGGGTGGAGGGAGAATTAAACAGAGCTATCATTTCCTTAAATAATTGATATTAGGGGGACATATAATATTAATTGATCTTAAGAACACGTATGTTATTATTTGATATTAAGGGCACATCTAGAAGTTATCACCTTTCAGGGAAAGGCTCAGAAGGATGAGTAAAATGGTAAAATCATAAGCTCCACGTTTGCTTCAAGCAGAGGAAGGATGCCTCTAGAAGGTGCAAAACAGCTTGTTTTATCCAGGACAAACAGTGTGGCAAAGGCTCAACGTGAGAAAAGGCTATCAAGGACATAAAGGGCAATAAAAGTTGTTCTGTAAGAGTTAGGGTCTCTGGGGTTCCGTAACCCTTCTAGTAAGAGGAAGATCAAAGACAGTTTATGTCTGCTGCTCAATGCAAAAAAGCCTAGCAAATAAGCCTAAGAAATCAGAGGGGTTTTGTTGTGTTGTTTTTTTTTTTCCTTTTTTTTTTTTCTTTTTCTTTAGACATCTATCATAATAGTTGCCAAAAACAGAGGAGAAGGGGGGAGGTTTTGAGCTGCAGTAGAGAGAGAATGGGTTGGCTGTGTAAGGTAAAGTATGCCCAGGAGCACTGCTGCCTTTGAGAGTTTCTTGTGCACAGGCAGGCAAAGTTCTGGAGCCTGGGAAGAGAGCAAGCACAGCATCTATCTTGAAACAGGAGAAAAAGAAAAGCTGAGCAATTGTAGATAGATTGGCTTCACCTGAGTAAAGGTTAAAACAATCCAATGAACCACTTCAAAGTAATGAGAAGTGTGTGTGTGGGGAAGAGATGATTAACAGTCAGCAGTCCTGAAAAACTGCATCAAACCAAAATTAATTCTGTTTTAGTGGTAGCCAGAGGGCTATTGAAAAAGCCTTAGATAGCTGCCGTGTATCTTGACTGTCACTTGTGGCATTTTTGCAAGTAAATGGGAGATACATGCTTGATATAAAATCACAGTACAGTTACTGCCAGATTTTTCAGGGGAAAAAAAAAAGGCATTAACAATAGATATTGATGACTGATTATGAAACTTGAGAGATCCATCAAGGCTATATCCCATCCTGAGTCTGGTATTCAATATTTACTTCTACATCTTGGCTGACAGAATAAAGAACACACCTAGTACATCTGCGAATGGCACCTCGCTGGCAGAAGCTACGTGCACACTGAAAGACAGTGTTAGCATTGGCTACTTGGAGAAATAGTCTGAAACAATTTGGATGCAGTTTAGCCAGGAAAAATTAAAGATTTGCATTCCCTGATGAGGCATTGGCTCTGCCAGAAAGGATCTGCCAAAATGGATCATATTCTGAAGAGCCTCTGCATGCTGGCAGGGCATAAGGATATTGCTTTAAATTACTTCTAGGTGAATTCTTACATATAATATGCATTCTCTGCAAGGTAAGTGGAGTGTTCCTTGTGCTCTGGTCAGCTTTGGTAAGGCCTCAGCTGCAAACTATGGCCCATTTTGGCCACTGTGCATTCAGAGTGGGTTGTACTAGCTGGGAAGCCCACTGGAGTGGCAAGACTGATGGTATTACTGGCAGATTTATGCAAGAAGTGACTGAAGAAACTGGAGTTGCTTACCCTTGGGAAGACTACCATAAGGCATAACAGCCCTCAGCACATATGAACTCAGGTCACAGAACCATAGAATCCCTGCACAGGACAGTTTCAAGAATCACACCACATGCCTGACAGCATTGTCCAAACACTTCTTGAACTCTGGCAGGCTTGGTGTTGTGAGCACTTCCCTGGAGAGCCTTTTCCAGTGCCCAGCCACTCTCTGAGTGAAGAACCTTTTCCTAATATGCAGCCTAAACCTCTCCTGACACACTTTCATGCTGTTCCCTTGGGTCCTGTCACTGATCACCAGCAAGAAGAGATTAACACTCTCCCCTCCACTTGTAAGGAAGCTGTGGACTGCTGTGAGATCTCCCCTCAGTCTCCTCTTCTCCAGCCTGAACAAACCAAGTGACCTCAGCTGCTCCTCATGTGGCTTCCTGTCTAGGCCCTTCACCATCTTCATGGCCCTCCTTTGGATGCCCTCTAATAGCTTTTATATTTTTCTTATACTGTGGTGCCCAAAACTGCACACAGGACTCAAGTGAGGCTGCACCAGCACAGAATAGAGAGAGACAATTCCCTCCTTTGACTGTCCCTACTCTGTGTCCTTGGCAAGTAGCACAAGGAACTGAGGGAAATAAGAAGAGCACCTTTCACCATCCCAGGAGAGGATAAAACCTCCCTAAATTGAAGTAATTTTATGTTAGATAATGAAGAAAAAAAATCCCCCAGGGGAAGGAGACTGCAGTCCTAGAATAGGCAGTTTGAAGAACAGCCATCACTGGAGCTTTCTATGACAGTTATTGGAGTGACAGGTGAGACTCTGCCTTGAGGTAAAGGGTAGATTTGATGACCTTTTGATATCCCTTCCAGTAGTTTTTGATTTCATGATAGCTACGGTGGTGGTGTCCCATCTGTGGGATGATGCTCAGAGATGCACTTGTACTGGAGGAAGGGCACCAACAGTAGGCTGATGGCAATAGCTCCAGAGACTTCAGGGGGAAGAGATGGAGCAGGACAGGAACAATGAGCACCATTAGTTAAGTGGCAATTCTTACCTGAGAGTTTACAACCTGTAAAACCAGCACTGGCATTGCAGTGAGTTATGGGTAGAGGAGACTTGGCATAGGGTGTTATAGTGCTATAGGACCAGTCCACAGCTCTGCTCCATCCTCCTCTGTCACCACCCTCTCCAGTTCCCTGACATGGGGTAGTTGGCACAGGGCACAGATTCACGGTGCCGTTGCCTTTTAGCAGCTCTGCTTTCATTTCCTGATGCTTCATTCGTATCTGTATTGATTCCACTTGCCCTCAAGCATGTCTGATGCGTTTGTTTCTTCTTCTTTACAGAGGAAGAGAGACAACTTCAAGCAAACAACCGGGATTTTAATCTGCAGTTTGAATATGCTGTAAGTAACCAGCATCTGTTGTTTCATGGAGATGTAGTCACAGATGTGGCTGCATCTGCTTCACGTCTTGAGTGTTGTTTCCAGGGAGTGAACAGAACTACACACCAGCTGTGTATCTGCCAACCAGGCCAACACATGCCAGGTGAACCACCAGAAATGGATGGCTGCTGAGTCAGCCTGCAAAATGGGCAGTTGAAGGAGATCCGATCCTGGAAAAGCATGACATAGTGGCATTACACGCTTCCAGAAAATTATTTGTGAGTCAAAGCATTTGCAGGATCAGGCTCCAAAGCTTTTCAATAATGGAACCGGAGGGGGGGGACTTTACTGTGGAAATGTGTCTCCATTTAAAGTAAAACATGAAAGGAAATGTGTCAGTTCCTCAGCTCTTGGAGTGAAATCCCCTCTGTCAGGAAGGTTTTGAATCTGGCCCTTGTGGCTTCCTGCCAACTTTTTTGCCAACTCCTTAACAGCCTACTTAGGTTCACATTGTGCAGTTATATCTGTGACTCCAAGGAGCGCCTTGACACGGGCTGGCTGTGACCCAGATGTGCCAGACTAATGTGCCAGGGAGCTCCTTCAGCAACTTGATTTCTGAAGCATGTGCAACATTTGTTGATGCAATGTGAGGAGGAGGGCTAGCTCAACCACTAGACGTGTCCTGCCTGGCCCCAGGGTCATCCCCTCCAGGAGGCCATCCTGAAGCTGAATTCTTTCAAAGTGTTTGCAGCTGCCAGTTAATAGTGAAATTAATTTTGTGCATTTTTCTCCTCTGAATATCTGAATTCCAGTGGTGAAATTAATGATTCAGTTACTTACAAGTATTTTTCTTGGTTAAATCTGAAAAAACTCATCATTTTAGAACACTGTAACTTCTCATGAGGTCAACAGTCTGACTTGCCAACAGATTGGACTAATGGCAACATTAACTGGATGGTTTTCAGTGGTCACTTTTCATCCACAAACTACATAACACAGGTTAGAGTCTTCGAAGGTCCAGAGCTGCTGCATGAGTCCTGAATGTGAAATAGATGGAAGTTAATATATGTAAAGGACTATGCAATGTGAATGTCTTATCAAGACTGGTGATTTGAGACTGGGAAAGTGCACTTGATTTGCACAGAACCTGCCCATAGCATAGTGGGGTGGGTGTTACCACTACATATGAATTTGTCATCTTCCATTGAATGATTGCTATGTGCTGTAAGGGAGCAGGAAAGTAGGAGGGAGATGGGCAATGGTGTCAGGGTAGAGAGAACAAGCAACTCTTCTGGTTTCGAGCCTGTTTCTCTGAAAAGCCATTCATAAAACTGACTTTGCATGACACTGCTTCCCAGCTGATTGCTTACATGCCCAGGGATTTGCAAATAGCCACATTTAAGTAGATGACTTTAAGAACTCTTCAGAATTTCCATAAGTTTATGATTAGGTGTTCAAGTGAAGGCAGCCAAAAAGCTAGCTCAGTATAATCTGTTAAAACTTGGCAGTGAGTTTCAGTAATCCTGCCCCTCATATTAGTCAGCTCTGGCTCATGATTTCAGGAGTCCAGTGTAGACTGAGGCTTAGGAAATCCAGAAAACTGCCCCAAAAGAGACAAGCCTTCCAGTGGTAAGTGGATGGTGAGGTACTAACAGACCTTAGGTGGTGATGCAAGCACTGCCCTAACTGTAACAGCTGTACATCCTCTCCTGGGCTGCTTATTTCCAGTAAGTCCCGGCCAAAGTTCAGTTTGTTTAACCCTGCATTCCTGTGGTGTATGAAAAGGACTAACTTTGCTCATAAATTGCTTCAGATCCCATGCTATAGATTGCTGGATGCATCTGCAAATGCCAAAAAGAGAAATAGTCTCCTGGTACCCTCCCATAAACGTACACATGATGCTCCTAAAAGTTAGCTCTTCCAGGCAAAGGTCCGATTTGGGCCCCTTCCTAATGTTCAGATTTGTCTGAACATCATGGGGTTGCACTGCTAAGCACGTGGGTGTGGTCCAAGGAGAAAGAAAACCCACCAAGATCCAAAGGAAACTCACCAATATAACAAAGTATTTTAGACAGTAAAAGCTGCAGGAGTGAGGTTTAATTTACTTGGTAACTTACGGCCACATTAGCTGTAAAACCTATAGAACAGGTTCTTGTAACAATGCTAGATGAGGCAGTAAATGTTTCTTTAGGGTGAGGCAGTTACTGAGAAAGGCCAGTAAGGAAAAAGAAAGGGAAATGCAAACTGAGCTGTTGTGTATTGCCTTACTGCTGCAGCCGGGCTCCATGTCCCAGCTGGTGTGAAGGTTTGAGCCTTTCACTAAAAGGAGAGTCTCTATTATGTAGGCATAGATCAAAGTTACAGATATGCTTTGTCCTCCTTTAATCTCAGTGAGAACAGGGAAGTGGGAAAGTACAACCAGAGGTGGGTGTGTTGTCCCTGAATATCGCCATCCCTGGTGGGACTTTGTCCCTTCCCCATGCAAAGTTTACAGGATATCTGTGAAGGGAGAAGAGAGGAGCTGATAAAGACTTGAAAACTCTATTGTGTGTGACATCAGCTCTGGCAGCTGCTGAAAGCTGGCCCTCCTGGTATGAAGCGAGACTCCTGAATATGCTGAAACCAGCTTTGCAGGAACCTAATGCTGCCCTGTGGAAAGCCATGTCAGCCAATGCGTGCAAGGGCATGTCCAGATCCATCACACCAGAACTTGCAGAAAACTTCAGAGGGCAAATTCCCTTCCAGAGCTCATCAGAAAATACACAAGTTGCTAAACTGCAGAGTGTCCCTGCCATGCTCCTCCAGCCACGGAGCCTCTCTAGCTGAGCAGGAGGGTTAGAAAATAAAACTAAATTCAAAACAAAGTGCTGTGCAGTTAACTGGAAGGGCTGAGTGTGAAGGTAGGTACTACCCACCAGCTGACAAAATTAGTTAGGAATGACTCAGAAACCAAGTGTGAATGAGTGGCACGCAAAGGCACTTGGAACAGCACAAAAAAGGACTCAATATAGGTCAGTAAAAATGAAAAGTCAAGTCCTAATCCCATGTTTATTCACACTGCCAGTGGAAAGATCCTTCTTGAATTCAGTAAGAGGTTTGTCTGTGTAAATAAAGTGAAAAGCAGGGTGGCAGATGTGGTACAGAAAGATTTAAGGGCTTTAATCAAGGTTCTTATCTGAGTCAGTTTAATCTGTCTGCACTGTCCCCAGTCTGTCCGCACTGTCCCCAGCACAGCTACAGAGGGGACTGCCCATGTGGGTCCACCACGATGGGCTCTACATCAACATTCTTGAGAAGGAAATCTCTTCTAAAGGCTTTTAATGTTTGCTCTGATCCCAGTTCCCTTTTATTTCTTCACTTTCACATTGGAATTTAGCACAGCTGCACTGGGACGTCATGAAGGGCTGTGAAAACAACTTTGAAATTGACTTTCAGACAATAGGAGAGGAAATTCAGGGCCTATGAGTCAATGACAAATTTCATCTTGGATCGGGATTCAGGGTCAAACATTCCTTTGTCAGAACCAGCAGCAAGGGGGCCACTTGGACTCTGCTTCTGTTTTCTCGGGTCACCTGATAAAGTCTTTAGTGAAATAGGAGGGATGTATATAACTTCCTATGGCCAATACACATTGCCCTTGGCTGGATCACCAGCTGGGTTCTTATCTCTTTGAAATTTAGTCAGAGAGCAGGGAGCTCCAGTAGTGGATTCAGACTCTGCTTTTGAAGCACCTTCTCTGTTTGCATGCTTTGATCTCAGAAGGATGCCTTGTAGGTTATCCTCAAGGACCTTATCAAAGTGGTCAGGGTAGTGGCACCAGCTGCCCTGTCTTCCCATCTCAAGCTTCAAATGCCTCCCAGTGTCCTTCATGCTCAAGACCAAAGGGAGCATCGTCTGATCAAGTGACAAGTGGTCTGAGCAGCCTCTGAAGGAATAGATGCAGCAGCAACCTGCAGTGCTCCTGCATTTAGAAAGGTGTTAGCTGGATTCTTATAAAGACCAGCTGAGGCACCGCCAGGGAGCAGCCAGAGCAGGGCTGCCCTACAAGAGGGCCAAGCTGGGAGTGCGTGTGGAGGTGATCCCAGCTCAGGCAGAGCCCTCACTGACCAGGGTGCAGTCCTGCAGCATCTGGCTGAGGGAGACAAGGCAGGATGCTGGTAATGGGGCCCATCCTGACCATCCCAGACAAGGTGAGGTGATGAACCAGGTCCAGGGCCCACCTGGGGAGCCAGGAAGGAGCAGTAGTCTGTGTGACAAGTCCAAGGTCCATTCAGGAGGTAGAGCTGGATAGGTCTATCTGGAAAACTAGGACAGATGTCAGTCTGGAGAGAGGGACTCCTACAGTGTAGCTTAGGTGAGGATAGAAGGCTCAAGGCTGGGCTAAAATGAGCTCCTGTGGTTGTGGATGGAGACACCAGGTGAGGTCAAGGCCCTTAAGGCATATTACGGCCCTGATAAGCACATTAAGGTTGAGCTGTGCCAGATGTGAACTTCACTGAAGTCTGTATATTCTTCTTAGGACCAAGTCCTTCACTCTTCATCAGACTAGACCTCATGGGGACAAAACTCTGACCATACTAGCTGGGAATCTTGTTGTATGAGACCCTAATGAACAGAGTACAGTGGTAGGGAGTTTGCCTCCTTTGCACCACTCAGCAGTGCTCTGTCCTTCTCTACTCCTTCCTTCCAGGCAGCAGCTCCAGCTACTGAGCCAAGCCAGAGGGGAACACAGTGTAGTCAAAGAGGATGAGGTCCTGTGCTTGGCCCACCTGTGAGTAATGACATGAGGTTGTCAAGCCTTGGCACCTCTGTATCCTCCTTTGCACCACCATGATGAGGACACTCGCCACAGGGATGATTAACTGCTCAGTAAATGGGATAACAGCAGGCAGAAGGAACAACATAGGAAAACACAACCAGTGACCACATTTTCCTAGAGACTTTCCTGGAATACCAAATATGTGATGAAATCGTGAAGCTCATTTTATTAGTACTGCCAAGAGGGGGCTGAGGGGTTAGATATGTAAGACATTCCCATTGTTTCTGCATTAAAAGAAAAAAGAAAAAGAAAAGAAAAAAGGGGAAAAAAGACCAAAAATTGTGGTTTGGTTTTAGTTATTTTTATTTCTGGTGTTTGGCCAGTCTTTTACTCCTGGGAGTTTATTTTTTTACAGGGACCTTTACAGGGACCAGATTAACACCATTACATCCTGTTGGCCTTTCTCAGTCTTCTGTTGAGTTGGGGCTGCTGCCCACCATCAGGAATAAGGCAGTGAAATTTGAAGGCTTAAAACTGATCTGATCTGACTGTTCTGTACTCCCTGTGGAAACAAAGCCTCTGTGGCACCATGTACACTGCTACATGAGTTTGTTGAATATCTTCCTGAGCACATTCACAGCCCTACGGTCCCATATTCGCTTTATAGCATCTGCATGCTTTCCAGTAGTGCTGCTGCAGTCAAACAAAATGCCATGGAATTGTGCTCCCGCTGCCTCCTTGCAAGGCTTTATCAAAACACCTGGGAAAGACATTTCTGCTTCTCAGCTGTTCATCGGTCTGTACCTAGTGCTACACGGGTACCAGGGAAATTGCCACGTGTTGTGGCATAACACCTCTCTGTGGGATTGCTGAAGTTTTGCTAAAATTTGCTTTGGGCTAGTTTGTCCAGCTATTGGGAATCATTATTTCACTGAGGCAGGGGTATAAATTCAGAGGGTCAGTACCCTGCCATACCCTTTAGTCCCCCATAATCTAGCCACAAAAGCAGCAGCGTCTCTTATTTCCAGTGACTTTTGTGGCGAGGAGATGATTTGTTTGCTCAGCGAACAAAGGTAGGAACCATCTGCTGAGTTTTGCCTGCAGTCGGACGTCACAGGCGGGCTTCTGAAAACACCCCCAAAGTAACAGCTCATCCTCCAGATCTGGACTTGTGTAACTGTGGCGCGATGAGCACTATTCTTAGGGACAGCATTTTGGTGGAGTCACACCTCCAGGAGGTGTGAATCTAGCCCCTGAAAAGAGCAGATGAGAATAATCCCTCACCCACAGACAACGTTGCTCTGGTGTCAAGCTTCGCATCTGGAGAGCTTGAGGCTGACGGTGGGTAACCACGCTCAAACCTGTCCATTTAGGACACAGGTGCATGCAGGGACTGCCCTCAGAAAAGCAGAAGTCTAGGGCAAATCTGGGAGTAAGAGTAAAGCTCCCCATTCCCATCTTTGTGCTTAGCCCATAGAGCTGCTTTGTTTAGCTGTTGATTTTTATAAAACTATAGGAAAACCAGAAGTTCCGGTAAGGCCTCTCAACACCTAGTTGCTGTTAAAAAGGTTTTTCCTCTCCACGACTTTTTCTTTATGGGAGTCTCCCTCGCTGAAGGCAGAGCATGGGGAATGTGAGGCAGATGATGTATTAGAGGCGTTGCTTATAAAATGATGGCTGCATATGGATTATTTAACACACTGCGGTGCTGTAGGTTCCCAAAGCACCCCTCCCACCCCAGAGTCATGTTCTGGAACAGCTCAAAAGAGTAACAGGGGGTGATGGTGTCCAGCATCACATAGAAAGGTAAGATCAAGAGCAAAGATGAACTGAGATTTCCCTGTAGTCGACCAAGAGCCTGAGCTGTCAAAGCACACAGCCCTGTAGTGTTCCATGAAAACATAAATGATACCTGAGAAAACTGGACTTGTTCCTGGAAAAGAGAAGGCTTCAGGTTGACCTGATTTTGGCCTCCCAGTAACTGAAGGGACCCCACAAAAATGATGGAGAAGGACTTTTATAAAGAGCATGTAGTGCCAGGGCAAGGAGGAATGACTTCAAACTGAAAGAGTACAGTTAGATTAGATATTAGGAAGAAATTCTTTGTCATGAGGGTGGTGAGGCCCTGGCACAGGTTGCCCAGAGAAGCTTTGGATGCCTCGTGCCTAGAAGTGTGCAAGGCCAGGCTGGATGGGGCTCTGAGCAACCTGGTTTAGTGGAAGGTGTTCCTGCCCGTGGTAGGGGGATTAGAACAACACGATCTTGAAGGTCACTTCCAACCCAAACCATTCTGTGATTCTGTGATACTTTGCAGGGTGTTCAACTGTATCCATGACGTGGGAATGGAAAGCTTTGAACTGGAAAGGCTGAAGGTTTCCCTAGTTTGTCATTATAATTTACCATTGATATTCTTTTAGCCCTTGGGGTCCATGAACAAGTTATGTGTTGAATTAGAAAGCTTCATAGTAGTTATGAGGGGTTTTTTCAGGTGATTAGTTTTAATTATAGATTCCAGAACAATGAGAAAATCCATGATAATACTCCCTGTCCTTATTCTGAGGTCTGAAGTGTTCCAGTGTCCCAAAAGACAGTGTGTGCCCAACAGTATCATGATCCTGAACAACTACGGAGAATACATTGGATGTCCAGATTCCTGTAGTTAAGCATTTGGAAGCTGTTATGTCTGGGGTTTTTACCATGCCTAATGGCAATAGGAAACAAAGTGAATGGCTGTGGTTCATTCGGTGGTTTTCCTGACGTAATTAATGGACAGAAATAGAAGACAGGATTTGAAATAAACCACTCCCATTCTTTTCTTATTCCCCTCTGAGATTTTTGCAGGCAAAGATCTATGAACTTTATCTGAGTGTTTACTGAGTAGTTTTTCCCATGTTGTATGTGACCCTCTGAAATCTGTTGATGCACAAAGGTCAGGTCCTCTCCACATACTTTTTCCTGCAGCTACTGTTTTCTGTTTCATTTTTTTTTATTTTTAAAGTAAATGACCGTAATACTTTTCTTCAGAATAGTGGGCAGGGAGGATATTTAGATCCAGTTTTTATTAAAAAATCTGCTAGACTCTGTGTCTGGTGGACACAGTCATGTCAAGCAGTTTAGTTCTCAGTATGCTGGGTTTGAAGAGGATGCTGCTATTCCTTTGCTTCTGTTTCAGCAGTGTCCATGAAGGCTGTCTGCAACACATATCCCATGGTAAAGAATTTTGAAATAAACCAAATTGAACTATGTGTCATGACACAGAGTTAATGACACTTGAAGGTGGCTATGCAATGCCAGAAGAGAGGCAATATTGTTTATATGATGATTTTTGATAAATATCCTTTCTTGCTGGAGTGCGATCAATGGGAGGATTTCTCTAGCTCTTCCATGAAGAGTGTTTCCATTTCTGCCCTTTTAGAGACTTATTCATTCAGCTTGTCCTAGGGATAAAACATGAAGTTAATGCTGAATAACATTGCTGTACTTTGTGTCTGAGCATAAAGAAATCCAGTAACTGCCTAAAATGGAGTAGCTTCCCCCCTACACAACTTACACTGGTAATCTTAAGTAATTGATTTAGTGGTGGAAAAATGCTGATGTGTGCCAGTGTAGATGTTGAGATCGTGGATTAACGCCGGGATTAGAACTGGGCTGTGATTCATACTTAGTAACTTCTGTCCTCCCACCAGTTAAGCAATATCTAAAGGCTCTTACAATATTGCAATCACCATTTTCACTTCTGTTGAACCAGCAAACCTATTATGGAATGACAGTGCACTTCATATCTGCCTCCTTGTGCTGTCATACCTTAGGTTACCTGGGAGGGGGTTAATAGGGATCATCTGGAGAGCTTCAGGGGGGGTGGGAATTTTAGATGTGCTGGGAACAGATGACATAAATCCTTCCAGGACTAAACCTGAATGAGTGCCTGTTAAACTTTGTATGAAAAGAAAGTCTAGCATCGAAAACTGAAGGGACAGCCCAAGCTGGTGGGCTCAGTATGGTGGATTGAGCCTGACTGGCTGGTATCAAGTATTGCACCAGAGTTCTCCGAGCTTTGCAGGAGAAAATGCCCAGTTCATTAATCTAGAGCTTGGGTCTTTGGTTTGCAGAAGACAGACAGGGGAGCAACTGCTTCTTGTGGATGGAGGGGCCATCTGCAATTAGAAAAGGAAACTGGAAATGGGGAACAGAGCTGAAACTCGCTTGCTGAAATAGCGAGTTCTGGTGTTTGTGGCTGTTTGCAAAACACCGCATTCAGGTGATCTTTGTGGAATAGAAACAAGCCACCCCTTGAAGTTGCTGAGCTGAAAGGTTGCTGAATCAGCCAAAAATAATAATAATGTCGTATTCTGCTCATGAGAGGACCTTTAGCTCCTGTGGAGTTGTCCAATTGATGTGTGCTTCAGAGTCTCAGGCAAACTGCAGATGGTTGACCTGGCATGTGTTTTCTAACACTGCTTTGTAGATTCTGACAACAAAATTGTTTGTGTGCTGGTTACAGTTCTTAATTTTATTTGTGCATGTGTAAGAAGACTATTAATAAAGTGCAAATGTATCTCTTTGTGAGTAACTATATGTACCTGTATCAGCACTGGCATAAACTGAGCATCATGTTTTCACCAGTTCCAAAAGGAATTCTCTGTTTATCCAGGCTTGGCATGATTGTGTGGGGGAAAAGGAAACGTTTTTTGAGCTACTTTTGGAAACAATGCTATTGCTAAATATAAGCAAGTAAAACACAGTTGAAATGTGTTGTGCTGTAATTTTGTTTCCTGTTTTACCAATCCTACTTATTTTCCTTATATTTTTTCCTTACAGAACAATTCAATTAAAACATCGAAATACAATTTCTTCACTTTCCTGCCTCTCAACCTGTTTGAACAGTTTCAGCGAATAGCCAATGCCTACTTTCTTTTCTTGCTGATTTTGCAGGTATGACTTCCCTGTGCTGTTTCCAGCAGCTTGTGTTCTTTGTTATCAAAGCCAGTCTATGTTTGACAGATGTAATGAAGAGCAAGTTATATCCCTGTTGTGAATTAGTGTCTTTGTAAAACCTTATAGGAGATAGAAAGTAGGGCAGAGAAAAAGCAATTTTGTCTCTTAGCTTTGCATATGAGGATTTGAACTAAATGAAGAAAAAAATTTAATTAAACTTTTCAACAAATTGTGACACTTTTTCATGTCGTGTCCTACTGTCCCTTTGTGTCTACATCTGACTGCTCCTGGCTGTCCTCAGATTTGCGTTACTTATTCCTTCTGTAGTATAAAGCCAAGTTGTCTCTTCCCAATAGATTTTAAGGCAGATTCCATTGACAGTCTCAAAGGCAACAGCAAGAAGAATAAATGTATAACCTATGCTGTTTCCCTGGGCGGGAAGGAGTTAACATCAGGAAGGCTCAATGTTGTGGGTAGTTCGGATAAAGGGGAATATTGCTGCTCCCTGCTTCAGGGTGAGGAAGGTGTCCAATATGGAGTGTCTCAGACACTATTGAACCCTGTGGATCACAGTGGCGTTAAGTTGCACCTTGCTCATTGCTGCTGGTAATAATACTCTGCCTGAAAGCTGAACGTACTGGAGAAATTGATACCAGGATTTCTGACCCTTTGCACTTTGCTAAAATACAGCAGTGCACTCTGTTATTGTTGAGTCATATCAGAGCACACATTATCAGGAAAAAGGGTATAATTTTGATTGTGTTTCATGGATGATATTTTAAATTTGGCCATTCCAGTGCACAGAAATTTGCAAAATAACTCATTTCAAATGCTTTTTTTTACAATTTCAGCTCAAAAAAAGCATAGGTAAAATGTGGTCAAGCCTGCAGAAAACCACATATATCTTTGCTTATTTGTGGGGAATGAATTTTGGAAATTTCAGTGATAGTATATTTTTCAACAAACTGGTGAAGATGCCTTTTCAGCCAAGCTGACAGTACTGTTCCTATGTTGTTGTACTGCACTCTAGCTGTTTGTCTGTCAAATTCATACTGTTTCACACTATTTGCCTTAAATTATTTCACTGTGTGTTTTGCTGAGCTATCTAGAAGAGAGCACACAGCTTTCTCTTGACATCAAGGTAGTCTAAAGAGGGCAGACATTAGTCTGTTATATCTACATATTGCTCCATTTAATTTTTTCCCCTCACGCCATCCTTGTGGCACTGGGTGTATCAATTCCTTCACTGGGAGTGGATGTGATGTGTAGGCTGTGGGGACTCTTGCCTGCCTACTCCTTTGTCACAGACCAGTGGGACATGCATATTGCCAGTTAGGTGATGTGAAGTTTACTTCAGCAAAATGTTAAGAGTTACTGAAACAAAGAACAGAAGCTTTTGAAGGCTCTGCACAGCTGTTTTTGCTCAGATAGCTCTGAGTTCCTCACAGCAGGCTTTGCTTGCCCATGTCAGTATTTCCAAGGAAATCCACTGGGGACTTTGCAATCCTAATTTTACAAACAAGAAGAAATAGCAACCCACTACACTTTTTGACAGCTCCAAGTTTATAACTTAAATTACAGCTTGTTTGTAAGCAAAGCTTGGTTTCCCTGGCTCTCCCACCTTTGTGGGGTCACGTATGAGGGATAGAGCTGCATTTCTGTCTTTATTCTATATTCAGATACCGCAGAAAAATGTTGTCTGCAGCTTGATTAGGAAACAATGGTTTTCTGAACTGGCAGGAAATTTCTTAACTCAGATCTTTTCTTCCCACAGTTGATTCCCCAGATTTCCTCACTGGCCTGGTTTACAACAGTGGTGCCCCTGGTGCTGGTGCTGGCTGTGTCAGGCGTAAAAGATGCCATCGATGATTTTGTAAGATCTGCATTTCTGACCTGTACTTTGGAGTTTGCCTGTGATACTTCAGCAGTGACTAAAACAAACCACTTAAACACAGCCGGAGGCAGGCAGTTGGAGAACTAGTCTGTGGCCAAGATGGGGTCTGAGATTAGATCCCCAAATCTACAGTTTGTTACCTAAAAAGGAGCTAGAATCTTATTGCTGAGCGGCCCAGCAGCCCCATTGACTTTCTCTGAAACTGCTCAGCATGTTTGAAAATGTGGTCACCGATAGATATGTCTGGATGCTGGCACAGAAGTCTGTTCTTAGGCTTCCACTTTGGAGAACTCATCCTCTGTCATCTAGCTCAATGTATATGGAAAAAAACATTTGGTAGGAAGCAAGAGCTCAACCCACCTGTGATTTTTCAAACTTGCCTAGCTTTGGCCGAAGTTTGCTCCCAACAGGGCTAATAGTCAAAGTCCCAATGACTTCACGGGGTGATATTAGAGCTAATTTTATAATCTGGTTTTCTCTCATTATTAAAATAATTTTGATAGTCTATGGAGCAATGCCAAAACAGCTGTGGCCACTTTCTGTATCAAAGCAGAAGAATGAATTTCTCTGGTGTTTACAAACTGACATGGACAGAAGCAACACCAAGTTAGAAGTCTGTTAAGTGACATATAGGGCTCTACCCTCCTTCCTCCCTCCAAGAATAAGCCCCATGTTGCCTGTTGCTCTTTGCAGACTAGTTATGCCCTCTGTTACGAGTGTAAACATGCACTAGACTCTGACTCAGCTGTGACCCTAATCTGCCTGACCCATTCAGCCAGCTGGGTGGAAACCTAAAATGTTAATGAACAGCCTACGGCTCTAGTGTGCTTGGTTTCCTGGAAATGCCTTTTAACTTACTGATCCAATTTTCAGAATCGACACAAAAGCGACAAACACGTCAACAACCGCCCGGTCCAGGTCCTGATCAATGGCATGTAAGTCTTTTTGATTTTTGCTGTAATTCTGACTGGCAAGAACATTCTGTTAGTAATATTTTAAAATTTTTTTTGGTGTATGTGTATGTTTCCTGAGAATCCCTAAACATTTTAAAATCGAATTGTGTTTCACACCACTCGTTCATCGTGCAGTTTTAGACTATGTGTTCAGTTAATGAACCCAAGACCTAGTACCACAATCTGTGCTGTGACCTTGTGCTGACAAAAAGTAAACTCCTTCCGTTCCTGGATATATATCTTTAAGTAAGCAGTACTTTGTGCTTTAGTTATTTTACTCCTTACCCCAGAGATGACAAGCAAAGTGATCTTCTGTGTCCATTTATGCTCACAGCATTTATTTTGCATTAAGCAATACTAGGCATTATCAACAAGTTATTTGAAATTAAGAAACTGGAATTACTCCCTCGTACATGTCATGATACTTTGAGTGTGTGTAGAACTTCTGGCTTAAATGTACTTAAAAATATTTCAGCTGTGTGCTTTGGACATTGCACTGTTAGCACTATTCTTTCCTGCAGAGAAACAAAAGAAGAGGCCTTGGCTTTCATGGCAGACAGATGTGCTGTTTACTTGCAGCTCCATGGAGTCCAACTCTGTGTAGGACACAGCTGTAGACAGTTGTGAAGTCTCTGGTGACTTCCATACTATAGATAGCAAACAGTATGTTGTGTAAGCGTCAACAGATGATCAAACAGTTAAAAATATATATATACACTGGAAACTGAAGAATAGGAACACACTTTTTGTGCTTTCTGCTAAGTAAACCAGTTTCTTAGTCTACTACGTATTTATTACTGTGTCTAGGAAACACACATTGAAACAGAAGTTTTATAACATGCTGCCTTTTTCTAAAACTGGAAACCGCAGGTCCTGCCCAATTCTGACCAACATTAAAAAAAGCAAGGCTGAGCTGAGTTCAAGCTTAAGTACCAGTCCTGTTTTGAGGTAGTTCCTGATATTTCTCACTTCTAGATTTTGCATATACGGTTATCATGACTTAGTTACATTTGTGCTTGCAGTCTAGCTGGCTGCCTGTGTGCACGTCTGTCTCAGTGCTGTGAAGACCACTGCAGACTTGACTTAGGTAGACACATGCACAGCCAAAGCACCTGCATTGACCTTCCTGACATCCAGTTACTGTGGCTGATAATACCACTTTGAAAACCTAACACAATCAGCAATTTTCACAGGTGCTTGGGAAGTCTCTTACACAAAATAGAGAGGTTTATTTTCTGAGACAATGTGGCCCTTTAAGAGAAGGAAGGGAGTAGTCGGTCCAGAGATAAGGACAGTTCACATGAACTGTGCTGCCATTGTGGGACTTGGTCTCAACCTGGCACAGGTCTCCCCAGCCACTGCTTTTTACTGCTGTTCTTTGCACTGTAGTGGTCCACTAGCTTAGTATGGATCAGGACGCACCATGGCAGACCCTGTTCCATCTTATCAACAGCCCAAGTCTGACTCCAGGAGCAGAGATGAGTATACTGCTCTCCCAAGTGGTGTTCACTTTATGTGCTTCCTTACCAGAAGTTTTCTTGCAGGTTAAAGGAACAAAAATGGATGAATGTCCAAGTGGGGGATATAATAAAACTAGAAAACAACAACTTTGTGACGGTGAGTGCCATTTCTCTCTATCCTGATCACAGTTAATCTCTGTCACTCTTATCATTCACAAGAAAATCAGTCTCAGTGTGGCAGTAACCACAAGCAGCACTGTGGTGCAGCGCCTATGGACTGTGTGAACTCATGCCAAGTCTTGTCTGTCTGTGTTCAGGCTGATCTACTGTTACTCTCAAGCAGTGAACCGCACAGCCTGACGTACATCGAGACAGCTGAGCTGGATGGGTAAGTGAGCCTGACCCTTGGGTGCAGTCACGGCCACCACTGCAAAGCCTGGTGACCCTGGGTGCTGCAGGTGTACCTGCAATAGCTTTTGTAGCCAGGGTTTCATAATATGTAGAATAAACTTTGGATAGGTATATTGAAAATAACATCATCTGATGGATACTTTTGCCTCCTTCAGTCACATTAGAGGGGAATTCTTCAGTTACAATTATAACACTGAGAGTTAGACATATGTTTGTGCAATATCACAGGTCACTGGCAGAAGCTTTCTGTTTCTTTTATCTCCCTTTTTTTTAGACAGATTATCTGGGTGAGATAATCATAATGAATAGATCCAGTAATCTCCTTTGGACTGCTATACCATAATATCAATGCATGCACGCTGCAAAAGCTTCCAAATGCTGCTCACTCCAGGACACAACTGGCCACAAGGCAGAGGGCTGCAACTTGTATTAATTGGAATAAACTGGGTCTGACCTCATCTTTATGACCCAATTTGCACTACTGTTTCTGCACTGCCTATATATAAGCAAGACCAGAGAGTTCAAGAAATTGTGTCTCTCCCAAGACCCTACAGACAGCCCTCTGGACTTTCCCTGTTTGATTTCTGCTGAAAATGAACTTGTAGCTTTTGCACATACAAGTACCACTTTTAAGAGGCCCTGAACAAATGCAATATTCTTTTGACATTGCATTTCAAACTCCCCAGCTAGCTAGTCCCGAGACTGGAGTACTCTTCAGGATCAGAATACCATGAGAGAGATCCAGAGCTCTTCTGTGTGCTCAGACATCTTGGGGTCAAATGTGTCATGAGTGACAGGATACACACCTCACCTCTCACCTCATCTCTCACCTCACCTCCTTTAATACCATGATACCATGCCCAGAATTCCTCTGTCTTTGCAACTGAAAGAGACAATCTACATGCACTGGCCAGGTGAAAAAGGCATGTGGTAACACAGTCCATCAGATATCCAAGGAAGAAGACTGTCCCCAAGAGCAGAAGTGACTTTCAGGGAGAGCTTTCAGTTCACATATGACTTTCAGTTCATGTTTTTGTCTCATGTTGTTTGTCACAGTGAAACAAACCTGAAGGTGAAGCAGGCACTGACAGTCACTGCAGAGCTTGGAGAAGATCTTCAGAAGCTGACAGAGTTTAATGGTGAGTAAAATTCACTTTTCAGAGGATTTGCCTAAACTCCAGAGTCCAGAGGGTGGTTAGAACTCTTCCTTCCAAACTGTCCACTGCCTCCTGCTAGGACTTCTCTGGAAACAGTGCCAGCAAAACAGCATATGTAGAGGAAGAGGCCCCTGTTTGCTTGCAGGTCTCAGTGCCATGCATGGCTGTAACCTGAAACTGCATTGGTGGCAATTCTACTTCTGGACACACACTTTGCTTTAGTATCTGTCTCTACATGTTGATACTACCCACCTTGAATCTCATTAAAAGATTTCATGTAACTGCATAATCGAAACTGTTTTCCCAAAACCTTATGCTTAGTTCTGATCTCAAAACATTCTCACACTGCACTTTTACATTGATGCAGCAATGCTGATGCACCCATTACATTTATCTTCTGAGCAGCAGCACTTTCCAGTCACCACACAGACCTGAGGACTAACTCTGTGCACACAGGACAGGTGACTTCTTCCCAGCCTAGAGCATTCCTCTCCTCTCTCAATGCCGCAATAAAGACTGCATTTAAAAATATTTAAAGGCAGGCAATGCAGATGTGGTTAACAGGAAACGTGTCCTTTTTTGTGCTGTTTTGTATATCAAATATAGGATATGATAAGGTAGGATAGGATAGGATAGGATAGGATAGGATAGGATAGGATAGGATAGGATAGGATAGGATAGGATAGGATAGGAGAGAACAGAATAGAATAAAAGTTGGAAGGGACCTACAACAATCATGTAGTCCAACTGCCTGACTTCTTCAGGGCTGACCAAAAGCTAAAGGAGGTTTTTAAGAGCATTGTCCAGAAGCCTCTTAAACCTGACAGGCTTGGGGGCATCGATCACCCTTCCAGGAAGCCTGTTCCAGTGTGTGATCACCCTCTCAGCAAAGGAATGTTTCCTACCATCCACTCTGAACCTCTCCTGTTGCAACTTGAACCATTGCCATGTGTCCTGGGACACATTGAATACCTGGGAGTGCATAGCAGCACATACACAGAAAGGAGCCAGATCTGTCAAAACCAGAATGCTCCATGCTCACACATCATCTGCCTGTGGAGAGAGGACGAGGGAACAGACCTAGTGATGTTAGTCATGTTCTGCAGTGCCCTGCTGGCTTAGATACGAGGACAGGATTACAGGGATAGTCGGTATGGAAAGGGTTGGAGTGAGTGCTGCTGTCCTTGGAACGTCTCAAGGATTGCAGGCTCTCAGGAAATACTTTAGATAAAGGAGGAAAATAATTTTTAAAAAAATCTTTTTGATGATTCCAGGACAGGTGGTGGGGATGTGGCAAAGAGTATAAAGCTGGCACTGTCTCTGGTACAGTTTCTTTTGCCTTCTTTGTTGAGGTTTTAGGCAATAATGTGTGTGTGTGGTCTTTGCTGAATATCAGCTCAGTACATCAGGGTTTCTCTGAAGTAATGGCTGAGGTTCTCAGTGTTTTAGGTCTTGAGAAATGTGTTTTTACAGATGCAGTTAGATGCTTTATGTTAGTAATAGGAGTGGCATGCCTTAATTATTTTTCAGAACAGGCTGCAGTGTCTATCAATTTGTAAGCAAAATCTTAATCTAAAATAATTTCTCAAGCATTTTCAGTGTAATGCTTATCTGAGAGCACTGCATTCTTGGAAGTGCTTATTTAAAAAATGTTTAAAAATATTTTGGAAAATTGCAAATTTTCTTATCAGATATTTATTTATTCTGTGGATCTCTATTTTAGTTATGTTGTAAATAAAAGTGGCCTCCTCACAATACTTAAACTGAATAAAATGTTTCCCAGGATGATTTATATTTGACAGTGTACTGGGAAGAGTGCCTGGAATCAGACCCAACCTTGCGTTTCCCTTAGCAAACCTCTGCAGAATATTTAAATATTTATGTAACTCTTTATCTAATTACTTTTTAAGACAGGAAGAGAGGAAAGGGTCGAGCAGCTAATACAGGCACTCAGTGGAATGCTTAATGTGAGTTATGATGTTTGTTTGACATAGTGATGGTTCAGATAAGGAAGATGCTTGCAAAACACTGAACTTCTTTATTTGATTTAGGGAACTGGGAGATGAGGAAAGAAACAATACTTTTCAGTTATCTACTACTTATCACATGTTGACTTGGTAGTATTTAACCTTTCAACTGAAATACACTCCAGGTATCTTATTGCTGTTAGTGGGAGAGGGAGACAGGAGGCATGTGTCTTGCTGTGGTATCTTCAGCTGCAGTTGCTGGGTCGATTGGGTGAATCTGTAGAGCTTCTCACTCTTTTGTGATTTGTCTCATCTGGACGAATCTCTTCGGATCCCAAAATCAACCCAGACTCACTCGCTTACAGGAGAGCAGACTCAAGGTGCTCACATGAGCACTGTCCCACCACAGAGGCGCTGTTCCTGCTGGGAGATCATGCCCTGGGTTTGGTTTGCCAAAGTCTCATTGTGCTGTTTCAGGTTGCAGTGCAAAGCCTCTGTTTCCTTTGTGCTTTTCAAGGATTGCAAGGGAGGCAGTGAGGTGGGTCTGGCTATTGCAGGCTTTCAGTAACGATGGGGTACAGGTCTGGTTGTTGTTGGACTAACCAGATGATAAAACAGAAGATCAACATAGTATGAGCTCTGATGTCACGTGTCGCTAAATTTCCTAGTCATTTCATCTTTCCAGTCAGACAGTTTGTCTGCCCTAGAGTAGAGCTACTTTTCTATGAAAATAACATTCATTTTTGATTTTAGAATATATAGTGGTGAAGACTATCATGATACTTAAAGCTGCACTTTTCTTCTGGACTTCTCTGAATTTTGTTTCCAGTCTCTTAAGCCTGATGTGTTTTGTCTGAGAATAGCTGGAAGAGCTGTACTCTCTGCAAATGCTAGTCTTTATGTAGGTATTTTCAGGCTGTGATCAAAATAACTTTAATGCTCCTGCTGATTAAGTGAACAGACTGAACTCTTGGATTCCCTTTCAGTAAGGCATATTTGTATTTTCCAGTTTTTTTCCATACATCCACAGGGCTCTGCTTTGAATCTTTAAATGTCAGGTGCAACTGTTGATTTAAATAGTAATTTAAATAGTAATTTTTATGTCAAGGTGTCCGAATACATTTTATTACAAAAAATAAATACAGAGCATGGAAAAAGACACTCCGGTCACTTACAGCATCAACTGCTTGGCCCAAGAAGGTAGCAGTATTTTTTTATGTGCCACTGGGACTTGAGTTATAAAACAGATGAAATTAAAAAACAGTGAACAAAGACACCTCAGTTAATTACTCTTTTGCAGCCTTTGGGCTATGATTTTTCTCGCTTGGGCTCCTGCAGTTTGAGAGAAAATGAAATAGGAAAAAAGGTGATGTCAGCACTTTTAGCTAAAGTTATCCAGTGACATCCTACACTATGAACTCGCTGTGAGTGGATTAAAACTATGTTGCTGGTTCAACATTTCTTCTCACCCACATAAAAGCTGTGGAAACTTTGTTTTGTACTCTACCAATAAAACACTGGCATGTTCAAAGAATGGGATAAATTAAATTCATTGTGGTCCATTGGATTATGACAGGAAGATGGGGAAGGAGCAACATCACAAATGATGAGTAAGTAAGATACAGAATAGGAATGACAGGATCTGGAGTTGACTGCAGCTAAGTCAAATACTGTCTCTGGGGAACAGCTGGGAATGAGGTATTGATGACATCTTTCTGGGACAAGATTTCCATTTGTGCTTTTACCTTCTTTTTTATAGGTGAAGTCAGATGTGAAGCACCAAATAACAAACTGGATAAATTCACAGGCACTCTTACTCTTCAGGGAGAAAAGTATGCCCTGGACAATGAGAAGATGTTGCTGAGGGGCTGTACTATCAGGAACACAGAGTGGTGCTTTGGACTCGTTATTTATGCTGGTAGGTAGAAAGACTGATATGTGAATTGCAGAGTAGAGCAGCACTATCATGGAAGTACATCACACCCAGCAGGCACAGAGGAATCAAGTAATTTCCTCTTTGGAAAATGTGTTTCTACCAAGTACAAGAACAACACAGTTTTTTATTTCAGAAATGCATGCAGCAAAGTACAGGAGGGGACTCTTGATCGATCAGTAAGAATGTAAGGAGTAAATCTGGCTAAGAATTCTGTCAAGTGTATTCAATTAAATTCCTTATCATTTCTATGTGACTTTAACCCATATTGGAATATCAGGGTCATCAATATTATTATTGATTAGATCTATGCTTTTTATGAGCATAGTCCTTCTGTTGTTCCTATACTTCTCCAGACATGTGAGATAATGTATAATATGTCACCAATAACATAGCAGTATCAGGTATTCTGTGCAAAGTAATTAAACCTGAAAGGGGGGATTGAATGTTGAAAGACGAGAGCAGAGTCAAAGTCCAGAATTAATGGTTTTATGTGACTATCCCCATATAATCTCGGGCAAATGACTTAACCTGTTTCTGCCCAAGTTTTCTACCAGCACTGCAAACTGTACATACCTGCCTTCAAGAAAACTGCAATAGTCATTTTTGCTGGAAGGCACAGTGGGGCCTCAGAGGGAATCAGCTTTAGAACAGCTAAGCTTTATTACTAAAATTAACAAGTATGTTTCATCTCCAGGGCCAGACACCAAACTGATGCAGAACAGTGGAAAAACAACTTTTAAACGAACAAGCATCGATCGGCTCATGAATGTCCTTGTGATGGTGGTAAGCCTGATTAATGTGTCTTCATTTCTTCAGACGTGTTCATCGTTTCCAGATGCTCCACCTCTTTGCCCACACAGATGAGGAAATATCAGAAGTGACTAATGATAAAAAGAAAAATGACGTAATAATTTATTAGCAGACCGAGTTCAGCAGCGCCTCTGTCAGCCCATCTTGCAAAGCAAGGCAGTTACATTGGCAGAATTAAAGACTTTTCTTCTGAGCTTGTCATTTTCTCTGCTCTCCCTTGCTCTGCATTTTTGTGTAAGAAATATTTTGAAACCTGCAAATGCCTTTTTTCTCCTAGTAATTTTGTCATTTTCTATTTATCAGCTGTTCTCCCTCTTCCCTCTGATCTCGTGGCATCTCTGGTGGTATCTGCATAGGACTTGATAATTGAGTTTGTTAATTTACATGATGCCAGCTTCTGACTTAACATGTTAGGATAAAATATTAGACATGGTCTCATTAATGTTCAGAAACTGATGTTTTTAGCAGGTGGGAAATTTGAGAACACTAATCGTATATAGCAGGCACTCTTCTCAGATTGAAAAACAGATCTAATTTGAGGGTTAAGCTCATCAGTGGTTTTAACAAATGGCAAATACTTCCAGGCAGAGATAGTGATTCTTTTATGAACTCTCCCGAGATTTTACTGCTTGATTTTTAAAGCCACTCAGGGAAGGAGGACATACACTCTGACACTACTTCAATCAATGTTGCTTGAAGAAAAGGTCGTTAGTTTCAGATTTTATTTTCCTTTGGGTGCAAGTTTGTCATGCATGCTCCAACACCTTCAGTTTATGACACTAGGAGGGTCTGATGATCACTGTTGCTGCTTCTTCCTTCCTGCTGTTGCTCTCCAGACCAACTTCATAGCCAGCTGGGGCCAGCATCCATCCCCAGGCACTGGAGGAAGCCCTGGAGGAGGCATCCAACACCAGTCTGTCCATCACAGCAAGGCTATCCTGAGCTCTCCGTGCCTTCTGTGACCTCAGCACTGGGGCTTAGAGAACAAACATTTCCAGGATGGCACCATTCTCCAACTTTCCCAGTTTACCTCATCCCCTGTCTTCTTGCCTTTTTCTCAGGATCCCAAAAGTTCTCTAGGTGGGCCCAGGGATGCCCTGTAATGCCACAGCACAGAGAGCCATTCCAGGGTCATCTTCAGTCCCTCCTGAGTCCTTGTTCCATGTACAGTAAGGACATGCCCTTGACTTTAGTAACCTTGCACCAATCTCTGCCAAGTGAAAATCTTTATTATGATCATCAGCTTGTTTTCCCCAGTGTTTTCTTCCCTTCCTCCCCTTAAGGGGACAGCAAAAACAAGCAAGGTTTGGGCCTCTTACATTCAAAACTTTGCAAGCATTTTAAAAACTTCACATTTCCTTAGATGTCCTGCTATGTTCTGGCTGGAGTGGATAATGGGCTGTGAGGGATCTGCAGGGCACAGAAATGGAGCAGAGAAAAGCTGAATAGAGAACTTGGAATTTAACATTCGATTAAGATTTGCCAAATCTCCTTTCACAAGCCAAGGATCCCACCCAGAGTTTTCAGTCTGTTTGGCCTCTCTTCATAAACACAAATGAGATGAATTTACCTCCTGGCTCCATTTTAAAAAACTGAGCAAGTTGCAGCCGATTGCATCAGCCTTTGCCTGGGCTCTGGGGCGCTAGAGGAGCCAAGGGTGTGTTTATCTCCTTTACACATTTTTAAGGAACCTAAAATTTTGATGTCTAAGTGAAGCTCTGTCCTACCTTCTTTAGCACCAGGCTCTTTGCACACCTCAGGGGATGTGGCACTGGGTCCTTCGAGCTCACTGGGTGGTCAGAGGTTACAGAGAGCAGTCATAAAAACAGGCAGTATATTGTGCTCTTGAGTTTGGAAATACAAAGCAGCCACAGCTTGCTATTAATAGCTCATTTAAATGTACCGAAACTTATTCCATGTTAACACTGGCAAAGCTATTTTGCATTTATTTGTCCATAAAACTGCCAGACACAAAGCAGTGTTTAAGGAGGTTGCCAGCGGAGGCCTCATTAAATGTTGCCCTGGTCTGCCCCAACAAGGGTTAATCAGGAGTAAACCTTTCCAGATGACAACCATAGCTGTTTTTTCACGTTTGGAAGTGTTTCTCAGTGACCTGAGGGACAAGCTAATGTTCCTGCACTGGCGATGGACCCGCCAGCTCTAGAAATGCTTTTTTCTCCAAAAGTTGCTTTTTAGCAGGCTTAGGGGAGCATGTTCTCAGAGAAGGAGGGCTGTCAGCTTCATCTCTTATATAACTTACTGTTTCAAATCCTGGAGCAGAATTCAAAGTGCCAATAAAGAAACTGAAACAGTTTTTATACACAGTCCAACTGTCAATGTTTGTGAAAAGTCACCTCCTCTTTATAAAATTCTTAGTCAAGAGCATTTTTTGTAGGCAGTGCAGGAGCAGGACCCAGGAAGGAAGGAAGGATGTTCATGCTGGGAAGCCCCATGAGCACGCACAAGCCTACAATCAGGGTTTTTTCACGTCCTTCCCTTGCAGGGCTGTGGTTACAATTACAACACCCTGCACAGAGTTGTTTCTCTGCACAGAAAATAATCTCCGGGGCTGCTGTTAATGGATCAATCTTTCTCATTTGCCTCAGAGCAAACAGCGTGTTAGTGAGCTTTGTGTAAGCACAAGTATTGCAGTGGAGTTGTGAAGGGTGAGGGCCAAATGCACGTAGAACAAAATGTGCATAAAGCAAGTGCAGTTGTAGACAAAAGCTGCTGTTGTGATATAGAATCACAGAATGGTTTGAGTTGGAAGGGACCTTAAAGATCATCTTGTTCCAACACCCCAGCCATGGGCAGGGACACCTTGGGAAAGTTCAGCTGCTGCCTTGCCCTGTGTGTATTTCTGTTCCTAAATCATACATGGAAATGCCTGCATGTATTGTGATATTCTACGAGTGGATAATTAACCTGTGGGGCAGCAAGGTGGGTCATGCTTCTCATATATCTTTAAGTCCTAATAATTACAACAGCACAGATTGAAGTCTATTTTCACTGCTGGTCACAGATATTTAAAAACACTGCACCGCATTCCTTACCAGCAAGGAATATTGTCTCTGTTTCACAAGTCAAGTAATTTATTTGGCCTCTCACAATTAAATAGAAAAGCTACTACTCATGTGGGAAATAAATATGTCCCCTGAAACTCAGCCCAGCACCTTTTCTTACTGCAGTTCCTTTTTAGTGGCTTCTTGGTATTAAAACTTGAGTTGATCAGGCATGAACTTTTCACCAAATGATTCATATTGCTCCATAAAAGTATCCTTCTTCCTCTCACAGATTACTTCAGCAGTACAAATATTAGTTTTACCATCAAGGTTTCTGTGTTTGTATCTCAATTACTGTTTTTTGAAAAGGTTGATTACTGTTTTAATGTGATTGTTATTGAGTGGCCTTTACATAATGGCCCAACTTACTGATATTTCCTTCCTAATGATTATACTTGCAAAAGATGATTTCTAATTACTCTTTTGTGCGGCCTGTTGATTCCATGTCTTCACTTTTGTATTACTACATTGGTTGTTTTATGTCAAATGTTTGGAAAAGTCTATGTCTAAAGAATAATTTTATTATTATTTCTCCAGGAAGGGTGTCAAGCTAACTAACTGCAGTTTATCTTCCCCACTATCACCATTTCTACCTTACAAACATTGTAATTATGTTAGCAGATTTCCAGGATGGTGGGGCTTCCCAGTTTTCAAAGCATTGTTAAAAATTAACCTTATTGGTTCCTCTAAGCTTCCATCTTTAAATTACATGGACTCACTGCATTGCTAATAATGCTTATTAGCAGATAGAGCCACGTAGTGTTGTTCTTTGTCAGTGGCCACAATCTGTCTTTTCCATCTGTTACATCATAGGGAAAAGATACTTCCCTATTCTTTCTTCCTTCTTCCTCTTGGAGGACTGACTGTTAACACATCTGCTTTTCACACACCTGTTTATGACTTTACTGTTTTGTTTTCTTGATACTTTATGGCTGTTAGATATTCATAGTTCTACATTCCTTGCAGTTTATATTAATTTCTGTTAAATTTCCTTCTTCCCAGTCTGTTTTATTCTTTTTCAAGTAACATTGCCGCATTCTTGTCTTCTTTTAATCAAAAATGCTTTATGTCCTACATATTGCTTTTGTGTCTATAAACCAGTGTTCACAAGCAAGCCCCAGTTTTCACTAAGTTGTCCCACTTTGAAATTTGCTTCCCAGTTGCTGTTCCCCTGGTTGCTTTAGGCTTCAGGAAACAGGCTTCTCTAAAGTCCGAGGATACACATCACTGGTTAGTGTTACTTTCTATTTGCTCAAAGGAAATGTAATCAAATTGTGAGGGCAGACACCAAGGCAACCATTAGTTTTAAGTCAGCAATTAACTCTTTTAATCATTAGAGTGATATCCTGTGCTGAATTCCTAATTGCACAGTGCTGGGTTATCCTTAGTTGTTTTTCAGAAATTGTGAAAAAGACTATGATGCATCCAGCAAATGGCCAGGTAAAGTCCTCCAGGCAGTTTCTATTTATAAGTGTGCAGTCAGATGTTTGGGGACCCTCAGCCCGACTCACCTCTAATTAGGTCTAATGTTCTGCAGGTGACTGACCATGATCACCCTAGTTGAGAAGTCTCCTTGTGATTTAAATCCCCAGCTGTTTGAAGACTTGTAATTCCAAACTGCCATACTCTGTACACTGTGTAGTTTTGTTCTTGTGAGGTAAAAGTGTCATAACATCACTGTTTTTTCCTCTTCATCCCTAGGTACATTTTCCTGTGATTCAGGCTATCCAACCCAGTCTCATTAGGCTCTTTTCCTTAATCTATACATAATAAACTCCTTGTTTCTAAAATGCAGTACTTTTTGTTTAGTTTTGATTTGGTTGGTTTGTTTGTTTGCTTTTCAGATTTTTGCATTTTTAGGACTGATGTGTCTCATCCTAGCCATTGGCAATGGCATCTGGGAGCATGATAAGGGCTACTACTTCCAGGTGTATCTGCCCTGGGCAGAAGGTGTCAACTCTGCCTCCTACTCCGGCTTCCTCATGTTCTGGTCATATGTGATCATTCTAAACACAGTGGTACCGATTTCACTCTATGTCAGGTATGTGCCAGAAGCTCCTTTCACGTTTGATCTTAAGAAAGTTTTAGCTTTTGCCTTAGCTGGGAGCAGCATTTTCCTTAAATCCAAATGCAACCCCCTTGTGAATGATTGCACACAACCATAGAGATGCTGCATTTTCTTATTTCTGCTGCCTTCAGGGCTTTATCAGGGTTGGAGTGGGGACAGCAGTGATCCCTGGGAGAGGAGAGGATGATTTTGCAGTTAAAGCGGAGGTGTAGGTCTGTAGGATGCTATAGGAGGAAGGCTGGAAGCCTGCTACAGTGAGCATCTTGCTCTTTTCACTGCCCATCAAAGGGCACCTGTTCTTTGAGGTGGCATTAGGATTCCTGTGAGGAGTGGATGGCCAGGTAAGTAGGTGTAATTAGGTTAAAGGTCCATAGTACTTGGTGTTATATCAGCTGTCTGAGTGCTGCCTCTTCACAGAGAATGTAGGGTTCTGTTGGTTATTGCAGATAGGCAAGCAGGGGTGACAAGTAGGCAATGTGTCTATGATGCTCTTAAAATCTTGAGGCTGGGGTATAGACTGAGTAGCCCTATTTAGTTTATCATTGCACCTCATTCTTCAGTCAGCTTTGCTGCTGAGACTCTCTTTTATGTTGGTAAATTAGAGGAATGAATACCATTCCTGTCCAGTGTGTCACAGCAACAGCAAGGTGGAAATCCATATTGTCTGCAAGCTGATGCTTCTCTTTGGTTGTATTGAGTGACGAAATGGCTCAAATGCTGTGGAGCTCTGTGTTGTTTGAGACGTGGTTGTGCTCATCCCCCAGCACTAGGCTGAGCCCAGCTCAGAGCCTTGCTGGAAACCGTCTCCTGGAATGGCACTAAGTGAAACCCACTGCTCCTGCCTCTCTTCTCAGTCTGAAAACTTCTGAAACTTTCCGAGAACATTTATAAGATCTTGTTTTATAAATGAAGGAAAGGAATTTGCTATAAACCTAACAGCGGGACTATCTTCAGCATCCCTTACCGCAAGCCATCTAAGGACGGATGAGTTCAACCTGTCATTACCTTCAAAGTTGTCTTCTAATTACAGTCGTTAATGGTGGTGCTGAAGATAAAGATCTTTTCCCTTAAACTAACGAATATTCCGTCACTTTCTCTTTCTGTTTCATCAGTGTAGAGATTATACGGTTGGGTAACAGTTTCTACATCGACTGGGACCGTAAAATGTATTATCCGCTGAATGATACACCGGCTCAGGCTCGAACCACTACACTCAATGAAGAACTGGGACAGATCAAGTACATCTTCTCAGACAAAACAGGAACTCTCACTCAGAACATCATGTGTTTCAATAAGTGCTCCATCAACGGCAAATCCTACGGTATGTTATCTGTTTGCCTTATTCTCGGAGTTTTATTTCATTGTATGCCTCTTGGTCCACAGAGACTAACTCTGATATCCAGAAGAATGTCATGTAAGAAACTGCAGTGATCAAGTGCAGGGCTGCCCATCAGGGATGCCTGGACAGCCTGACTGGATCATTTGCATATCTTAATATAATTTCCTTGTTTCCCCCTTTTTACCATTCTTTTATCTCCCTTTTTCTGCCCCTCTATCATCCAAACTACAGAACCAGCACTTTATTATTTTGTCCCCGTAAGCGCCACATTTACTACATCTGTACTCAAATTTGGGGATTTTTTCTGATATCACTACCTAGGTAATCTCATTTTCTATGGAATTATTGACATGGTTACCCAGGTATTGCTAACCCTGCACAAAACATAACATTTAACACCCATAACTAACTCCCTCTTAACCACTTATGAAATCAGCCACCCCTCATCATGTTATCTGCAAATTTTGTCAGCTTCTCATGTGTTGTCTCTCACATTCAGCAATTTCTCGTGTTGTGAGTAGCAATTTTCCACATCCTTTTCAGATAGCTGGACTAGTCAATGGCCTGGTCTTTGTCTTTAGCCTTGATATACTTCACCTACCAGAAGAGAGAAAAGTTTGCAGGGAGTTGGATAAAATAGGAAAAAAAAGTTATCTCAGTAAGATCCTAGAAGTCATTGATTTTAAAGGCTTGTTTATTGCATGGCCTCAAACTGTTTTCTTCACACTGCTCAGGAGGTACTAACACCTTGGAAACTGACTAATTGATTAACATCATTAGATGCCCCAGAGAAATTAGTTGCTGCTTATTTGCAGATGGATGCTTGCTTTGCCTGTGTCAGACCTGTTGAAGTTTGCCTTTTTTCTCTGTGCTATCAGCTGATCTAATAAAAGAAGTTATTTCTTCCTATGAATCTGGTTTTGTGTATATTTGGGGACCACCACACCTCTAACAGTGCTACTGTGATAACTAACATTAATGCTGCTAAACAGTCTGAAATCTCTTCCATCATGAAATCTCTTCCATGACTTCTCCAAAGTGGATTTCACCACTAACATAATGGGTTCAAGAAATGAATGAGAAATATGTGGAAAGAAAGCAGTCTACTGCCTATAGTTTTGCAAAATGCTGAGCTTCTTCCTAGGATTGTACTTCTCTGGATTTGCTGCTCAGGGTCATATGCCAGAATGATTTAGTTCTGATGTCAGGAAAGGTACTCTGGAGGCTTAAGGGAAGGAGATGTCCAAAAACCTCTTGGCTATATTTTGCAAGATATCAACTGATACCAAGTTCTCAGGAGAGATGGCATCTAAGTTTCTTCTACACACTCAGGGCCTTTGTGAAGGCCCACAGGCACTGCATTTGACTTTGGTCACAGTTGAGATTGCTGGTGCAGATATGAGTCTATATATTGCATAATTCATTGCATTTCACTCTTTTTTTCAGTTAAGTGTTGGGACTGGCTGGGCTGGGCACAGTCCAGACTTTCAGAGTGAAACTTTTCTTTAGGCAGAAGTTTTAATACTGTTTCCTAGAGCTGAAATGTCTTGTATTCCTATGACCAGGTCATCAGTTCAGGGAAAATCAGTAGAGCAGCTTTGCTACCTAGGTGTGGGAAGAACGGGCTTTGAAAACTCATTTTCTGTGGCTGTCTCATTTTCTGTTGCAAACCAAGTAGGATCCAGGAACTGGATTTTGTGTCATATTCAAAAGGAAAGGTACAAGAGAAGTCATTCCCTGAAAGCATTTTTGTTTCTTACCTAGTGCTAAGTCATCTCCGGGTTCAGCTTGAGCCAAGTCTTCTTTACCCAAAAGCCAATCATTTTTATGGTTACTGCTTTGTATTTCAAGATCTGTCAGTCTCTGGATTTTTGGCATGGATTAACATAGAAAGCGACAGCTATGTATCATCAGTCTCCAGTACTCATGTCAAGATATGTATGCTTACTGAAACCTTTTCAATAGATACTTGCTTAGAAACACTGTAACCAGTTTTCATGGTAGAGAAGCTCAGAGACTGCACTTATGCAGAATTTGTGGCTATAACCTTGGTCTTTCTTGCTTGCAGGTGATGTGTATGATATGTCTGGGCAAAGGGTAGAAATAAATGAGGTAAGTGCTTAAGTGCTATCAGGATCTGTGCTTTCGGGGAACCTGACTAAGTACCAGTGGACGCAACCCACAAAAGCATAGCTCATGCTCTTGACCCCGCAAGAGCTGATGCTCTTGATGCTAATAACAGTGATGTGCAGCTCCTCTGGATGTCAGAGAATTGCCAGTTACATTCCTTTCCAGTAAGCCTGGCTTAAAACCTGCAGGTTGGGAATGGCCCACTGTTCCCTCTGCTTTATATGACTTCCTATTGCACGCACAGCTTCTGTTGAATATTTGGCCATTGATACTCAGCCAAGTATTTGGCCAAGTTTGCTGGAAACTTCGACACTGGTGAATTTTATTAACCTTGGCAGTTAATAAAAGCTTTAGTGGGGAATTAGTGAGTTCAGTTCATATCAGTAACAAGGTCACTGTCAAATTCCTCTTATGTCTGGACTTTGTAAAGTATGAAAACATTTGACTTCCACATTTCTCTTTAGCCTCTGCTTGCTGGCACAGATGCACATGTTTTTATTTCTAAAATATCTGAACCTACATGCAGTAATCCAAATAACAAACAGCAAGATGGTGAAAATCCCACTCCTCATTCCAGTGATTCATTTTCAGGCCATTGGGAACTTAAATTACCCATTGAAATTGGCTGTTTGTGCTGAGTGCTGTGCCTCCAGGCCTTGCTTGGGGACACTGTGCTGAACTCCTCCCAATTGTCCACCCCACCCTCCTGTCCGTGGTACTCTCTGGAGCAGAGTCCTGCTACCCACACATCTGTGATGTTGCTGTGCCTGGATCTTGCTGTGCAGATGAGTGTGGGAGGTGTGGATCTGTGCTAAGTGCTAGATGTCAGCGTGCAGAGGTCAGAAGGATGACTCCCATCCTGGAAACTCTGAGCTCATTAGGGATGGGGCAGGAGTCAGAAGTGTCCCAGACAGGCTTGGCAATGCATTTCTCCATGACACATCATGCTGTGAGCTTCTGGCCATTTCTCCAGCATGTTCCACTCTGCTTGGGGCTCCTTGTCTTTTGACAAAATGGGCAATGCCCATGGAGTTTAACCTTTACCTCACTCATCTGTCCTATTTTTTCCATATCAGGATTTTTTCTTGCTTTGGGAGAATAGGGTGGAGAAGACAGCCTTTTGAATTGTTTTAAACTGGGCTTCCACACTGCACTGTCACAGGCAGCCTTTGACGTCAGGATCATGATGCCTTCAAGAAGGCATGTGTTGAAGGCAGGCACTTCTTTGCTGTAGAAATCCATTGGCAGAGGTCCTGTAGGAACATTAGTTGCCATTCAGAGAGTCAGTTCAGCTCATTGGTTCTCAGCCTGCGTGCTGCTCTTAAAGGCACATCTAGTGCCTGTCCTGTCCTATGATTAGATAGCTTTCATGATCTCCCACTTAGATCCACCAATCTCTGTCATGAGCAGCCCTGCAGGGTAGGTCCTTTGCAAATGTGAGGAGGAGAGAGTGGCTGTGTTGGCAGGCATTGGTGGACAGGCGTATAAGAGCTCCACAAATAATACCAAGCTGTGTTTTTGCAGAACACAGAGAAGGTTGATTTCTCATACAACCCGCTGGCTGACCCAAAGTTTGCATTCTATGACCATAGCCTGGTTGAAGCTGTGAAGCTGAATGATGTCCCGACGCACAGGTTCTTCCGGCTGCTCTCACTTTGTCACACAGTGATGCCAGAAGAGAAGAAGGAAGGTGAGGACTGTTGGAGGCACCAGACTGAGTGGTTATGTTCACTCGCACCACAGTATGTCTTCTCTCCACAGAAGCTGTTATTGGTCCTTTTGGCTCCCTGGTGATTTTCTGTAGTGTATGACTACACATAAATCAATGTCTTTGGAGATGCCACATGGGAAGAGAAAGGACCAGGGCCTCCACTCTCTGTATGTTCCTGTGGTGGAGCTGACACTACCGCAAACACCACATCTCTGGAGTGCGGAAATTGCAGGTGCCACAGCTTCCCTGAGGTGGCAGATGCTTGCCCCACTCTTTCTCTACTCTGCTCCTAGTCCCATAAAGCAAAGAACATAGAGCACCTATCCACTGGAGACTCATTAGCTCCTCTCACCCAGTGTTCTCACAGGCACTGGGTCAGCCTCCTCAAATCTCAGACAGGATGAAAACCATGCTTTAAAGGCTACAGCTCTTAACTGACAGATCGAAGGTGAAAATACTAATGCGAAAAATACATGCAGATATTACTAGAAGGGGTTGAATCCAAGGAACTTGTCCTCTCAGTGAGGCCTGTTAGACTCCAAAGAGAGTGATTAAAGACCCCAAAAGAATCTAGGGTACCTCTTGCACTGTCCTGGAGGATGGGTTGGTGGGACTTGATGGAGATGTGTGGACATAAGGTGCTTTTCAGTGCTACACCTCTGGATAGACAGAAAAGCAAAGGGATCACTGCTGTAAAATGTCTTTGATTTTATATTCGTTTAGCTCAGAAGAAAGACAAAAACCACATTACACTCTTTTTCCTTTCATGTCAGGTAGCTTGGTGTATCAGGCCCAATCTCCTGACGAGGGAGCCCTTGTCACTGCTGCTAGAAACTTTGGATTCGTGTTCCGGGCTCGCACACCAGAGACCATCACTGTTGTGGAAATGGGAGAAACAAAAGTCTACAAACTTCTGGCTATTCTTGATTTCAACAATGTTCGCAAGCGAATGTCTGTGATTGGTATGTTCCCTTTGCTCCTTTCTTTCCTGCCTGACCTTTTAGGCTCTGGAGCTGTCCCTCATTATGCTATGATGCCTTTTTCTAGGAGACTTCCTTTGCAATGCTCTCTGAATAACACAGTAACATTTGCTTTTGAGGGCTTGAGATGGGCTCCCTTGACTTCTCCATTACACAGCAACAGTGGTAGAAAAGCAGGTGGAAGAACATTTCCACATCTGGACCACAGTGATGCACCAGCCTTCTGAAGACACTAAGCTTTTTGTATATGTTGCTTCCCTCATTACAATGCAGGAAAGGCCTGCCTTCTAAGCAACTTTAAAATTATCAGTAAAATCTGAGGAAGTAGGAAAGGAGAAAGGATGAACTGAGAAACCCACCTTCCCAAAGAGAAAATGCAGAAATTATCAAAACCCCTTTCTGTAGCCTTTATTAGCCCTCCAACATACTTAGTTACTTCGGGAATTGGAATATTGTAGTTACAGTTTACTCATGAAAGAAATAGGAGCAGTAAGACCAGTCCCCTAAAAAAAAATTGTTCTTAACTTTTGAATGTAGATGTGCTGCCTGAAGTGCTGCCTGTAGGAACAATGTAGGTCAAAGGAGTGTCTGCTCAGACTAAGGCAGTCTGGGTACAGTTGCTGTGCTGCTACCACTAAGGTGGGCAGTAGTCACACTATCTTCTTTTCTAAGCAGAGCTTGTCTTGATTCTCTGGGAGTTTGCCGAAACCTGGTAGAATTCAGACACCTCTAGAAACTTGTCTTTGTTTTCATAAAATGGCTGTGTATCCCAAAAGCCTCAGCTTGGGATTTGTAGCATTTCTTTTCCTCTTCCTCATAGTGCAGAGTCCAGAAGGTGACTTGACTTTGTACTGCAAGGGGGCTGACACCATTCTTTATGAACTGCTTAATTCGTCCTGCGAATCTCTCAAAGAGGAAACCACAGAACACCTGAATGTAAGTGCTTCCTTCTCAACAACATCTCTGCATTTGATCATTTCCTTTTCTCCAGGTGTGGAAGCATACTTTGTGTTGACACAAACCCCCCAGATTTCAGACATAGCACCTAAGCACCGATTTTTTAGTCATGGAATAGAGAGGGAAATTAATTTATATAGCCTTAGGTCTCTTCTTCCAGATCTAGTAAGGAAAAAGCGTCACTCGAACTTGTGGCCTTTTATATTGTTGATGGTGTGCACTGGGAGGTTGTTATTCACATAAGGGGATGTTTTGACCAGTATTTACTCTCCCTTGAGATTCCAGATGCTGCTGATAATGTTGCAGAGCACAAGATAACAGAGAGTTTTGCCAGTGGGGTTGTGTAATAGAAAAAACATCTCTGCTCACTGCCTGGGGGAGTCAGAGAAAGTTGGTGGCAAAGGAAAGGGCAGAACAGAGCTGTGGATGTGGCATGTTCCTGATGTGCCTTTATTTCAAGTCTGGGGGAACACCTCCATTTTCACAAACATATCTCTGCTATTGCACCAAACACTGAGCTCTATACTATCCATCATAAAAGACAGTTATAAGGACTTGCTGAGCTGCTATGACTGGCTGTTCTTATCTGTGCATTTCAACCAGAATTTGTGCCCTTAAAACGTTGAGCCCAGGTCCAAAATTCAAGCCTGTGTTCAAGGTTTATTTAGGTCTCGCTGTTCTTGTCCTTTTGTTGAGAAATACGAGCCTGGGAAACAACTGTCTGGTTACTTTAAATCTTTGGAGCCAGAAAGTAGGAAAGCCCTTTTGAGTTTTTTCTTTGTAAGGACCATGAATAGCAATGGCAAGTGGTCTGGAATTACTTTTTATAAGTAACCCAAACTTTGTGGTCTAAGGTGCGATTTTTTTCACCTTTCCTCTGCAAACTTTAGGCAAGATACTTTTTACAGTCTGCTTTCTGAGAATCCTTTGTAAGCCCATGTGACCAGACTGTTCTGCTTTGACCTTTCTGTCTCACCACTGTCTTGCAGGAGTTTGCTGGAGAAGGTCTGAGGACACTTGTGGTGGCCTATAAAAACTTGGAGAAAGACTATTTCCAGGATTGGATCAGGCGCCACCATGAAGCAAGCACTGCCTTGGAAGGACGGGAAGAAAAACTGTCAGAGTTATATGAAGAGATTGAAAAAGACCTAATGGTTGGTACTTTAAGGAATCTGGGCCAAGCTCTGGGGGAGGCAGCGAGGATGGTGGTTTGTCAGTAAACAGCTCAGTATGACTTCAGCAAACATTGCTCTGCAAACAGCTCAGTGGGTTGTGTGACAGGAGCAGTTCAGAGCATGGCAGTCCTGGCTGTTCATGGGCACCTCCATCAGGAGCCTGTAACTGGAGTGTCAGCCACCAGTGCAGGGGAATGGTTTTATTTTAACTCATGTGGGTGTCAGAGTAGCTTTCTCTCTGGAAATGACATACCAGAGCCTGCGGGAGATGATGTGGACACAAATATTTCATAGCTATCCTTTGTATGTGCAAATGGCTGATCTATTTATTTTCCAGCCTTTGAAATGGCAGGCAGTGAATAATCCCCAGTGCCCCTTGGTTTCAGAGAGCATCTCCTTTGTTCTTGCAGCCCTAGGCAGGAGGGGTAGATGATGCCCATGAACATGTTTGTGTCAATTTGAAATAGAGCTAAACTGTGATCTTCAAGGCATTCTACTCTCCCTCAGTGTTGTTACAGCTTTTAAATGCCCTGGGGGATCTGCCTGTGTTTTAGAGACATGAATAATGGATGAAAAGAATATATGGGATCTGAGGAGAAGCTGAGCTTTTGCACTAGCAGCAGTGCTTTCCTGAAATCTCAGAAATCCTGGGTAACACACCCTTTTTCTATCCATTAGCTCTGTGTTCAGGATGCCATCAGGACCCAGGGAAGAAACAAGTGTGAGGAGATGCTGGCCTCTGGAAGTTGTGTAGCCCAGGGGGGAGAGCATACTGCCCTTCTGGGTCTCAACAGAATAGTGGAAAATAGGTCTCAATAGAATAGTGAAAAATCCCCATAAAAATTGTGTAACTGCTCTGTGGGGCATGTTCAAAGCAGGAAAGACTTGGAGGTTTAGGGGCTGGAGTGTCCAGCTGCTTTGCAAGAAAAGGTCGTGAAGCTCATGGCCTGAGTAGAGAAAAGACCAGCAGGAAGAAGCGTGGCTCAGAACAAAACACTGTTTACACAGGAACCTTCACTGTACAGGAGTGACTTTACTTCCCAAAGATGCTGTGGGAAGAGCAGAGGGTGGGTGTAGAGCCTGGCTTGTGAGAACCAGAGTCAGTGAGGACATAGATGGGTCTTGTGGAGGTGTAGAGGACTGCCAAGTATCATGGTCTCGTTGATGTCCAAGAGCAGAAGTCCCTTGTGTGGCAGGTTTCTGCTAGGGGCCCCTAGAGGGGTAAGGATATAAGGACACAAGGGATGGAACATGGATAGATTCAGAGAATAGTAGTAAAATACTATTTATCATTGATTGACCTAAAAGTTAAGGAACATCCCCAGTCAAGAAGGCATCATGGCTTTTAAAACTCCAGCTTTTTTTACACCAGATCGTGGACAGACAAGCCAAAGGCCTGTTAATACTGCTTCTGTTGTGCCTTTCTGCAGCTCCACAAAGATGATGGCGGTAGGGAACGGAAGCTCTTATTCTCTCTCCCTGGGCACATTTGTTATCAATGTCCAACTTTGAGCTTCCAGCTCAGACTCAGGCTGCCAAGGATGAGCTGGTGCTCCCAGGACATGACTTTTTAAGCCATAGCATTTAAGTTCTCTCTAACTGGATCAGGGACTACTGTAAAATGGGGACTACAATTTTGAGGACTCTATAGTGAAGTTCCATCAGAGCTGTTGCCTATGGTGATAATGCTCATAGGTGATGTATGATGGACATCCCAGGGTACCAGAAGGGATCTTGGGCTTAAAGCCAACCTCTGAATTTAGTCTCCCAGTAGCAGGAGGTAAGTGGTAGCAGATGCTGTCTAAACCTGAGCTAACAGTGAAACCTTTGACAACAGGTTAAAGCCACCAGTTGTTTCCAAACTGCGGAAAAAACCAATAACTTTAAAACAATGAAGGTTTGTGTTCTGAGCAGTCTGTGGTTTAGGTGTGTGACTGTGAGCAGCAGCAGTGGGGACACGTCTGTTAAAGGCAGAGAAGATGTTTAGCAGCCATGTGACAGCTGCAGTACAGCATAGCTGGGAGCAAGCTCCAAGCAAGAGGATGCGTATGGAGGTCTGGGGGCATGGATCCACAGCTGTCTTTGTCCCTCTGTTAAAGCTCTGTATGCTGTGAAGGGAACACATGGAAGAACACAGACCTGTAGGTCTGCAAACATTCTGGCAAATAATTTCATGCATGTTCATAATTCTTCAGAGCCCTGGGAATTAGAGACTAGAACATCTGCAGGATCAGGGTTATGCTCTGTACACTAAATTTGCTGAGGAAGAATGAAAAGCAGTACAACCTTATTTCTGGATTTCATTTGTGCCTCCTTGAGTAATTACCTCTAGGTAATGCTTTCTCCTTTGCTAACAACTTACCAGTTCTCCACTGTTTTCTGTTAAGCTGTTAGGTGCCACAGCGATTGAGGACAAGCTACAGGATGGAGTCCCACAGACAATTGAGACTCTTGCCAAAGCCAACATCAAGATATGGGTTCTCACTGGAGATAAGCAAGGTAAAGGCACTACAGCTTTGGATGCTTCTCTTCTCTCCCACTGGTGGGATGGTTCTGCTAAGACCTGCATTCTCATTCTTCTTTAAAAACTGCACATAAGACAAACTTACAGGGCTTTGCTTCATTGCCACCTAGGCAAAATTTCTTAACTGGAATTAGACTAGTTAACTGTAGTTAGTTTCTATCCTTACACTCTGTCCTGAGGCTGGAAGCAGGGTGAAGGCAGCATCCTTTGCCTTTGGAGAGGTGACAATAAGCATCTCATAGTCCCTGACTCTGAAAAGGTGTCACTTTAGTACAGTTGACCATCCCAGTGAAGAAATTGGAAAAAATCTTGTCCTGCTTTCCAGAAACTTTAACGTCAAAGTGGATGTTGGGTACGTTTCGGTTTGGTCCTGGCTTTAATGATCCGGAATAGAAATGGAGGAAACATAGGCTTTTGGAGTTGGAAAGAATGGTAAATAGACTCCAGTGAATTCTTTTGGAGAAACAGTAACTTCACTGAAACAATGGTGTTTCAGGGAGGCCAAAAGTGTTTGCAAATAATTTCATCCAAGAAATGAGCAGTCAATTTTTGAGAAAAATTAAACATTTCATTTTGTCATGTTCCAAATACAATAGTTTTGCTATAAGATACCAAAATATGTTTTTCAAAATGTTATGAACAAAATGCCTTTATACTCTTCTTGAGGTCTATGGTTTAGGGCTTTTCTGGAAGTAGCAAGAGGGAAAGTTAAAAATCCTGGAAAAAAATTTTGAATCAACATGAAATGTTTTTTGTTGTTCCAAGCACGTTGGCCAAAGGGTGTTTTGAGCTTTTTATTTTTGGCAGAATTATTTTTTTCCTGTGGCCTTTTGAAGCCCAGTTAAGGGAGATTTGCTATTACATCCATCAAAGTGACTCTCCTGGCTCTCTTATTGTTGACTCTGAAAGGCTCTGAGCTCTTTTGAGTCAGAAAGAGAGCTTTTGCCACGTGTGTAGAAAGGCCACTCAGGGTCTGAGTGGCTGTGGGATGGAGTAGGAACAGGCAGGGGCTTGGGTGAATTTGGGCCTGCTAAGATGGCTCATCTTCCTGGTTTATCTTTCCCAGAGACAGCAGTGAATATTGGTTACTCCTGCAACTTGCTGAACGATGACATGGAAGATGTTTTCATTATTGATGGCAGCACATCTGATGACGTCCTGAATGAGCTGAGGTAAATGGCTGAAACACACAGTTACACTGCCGTGCATTAACACTGTTTGTGTTTTGTATGTTACCACCTTTTTTTCCTCTCAGCTTTACTTGTTGCAGTTCATTCAGGGACCTTAGATAAGGGCTAGCTGGCTCCCTGGAAGATCCACTAGCTAAACACAATGTAGAAGTCTCTTCTAAGAGTAAATGCTGAAGCTTCTTAATACAAGAGGTCAAATTAAATAAATATAAAAGAAAGCAGAATCAGGCAGGCATTATCAGCTGACATTTTACCAGCAAGTGATCTTGAGCCACAAAGGCTTTGGCTTCAGGACTGAGCTATGCTGTTGCTCTACAGTTATTGCCATTTATCCACATCGCTGTCCTTTGTCTGGATATGGTCTTTTTCTGTCAGTGTGTTAGAACCTACCCTCCTCCCTCACCTCCTCTGTAAACACAAATCCTTAGGTGTACATGGAAAATGGGGAAGGTTTTCAGCCCTTTTCTGTTGGAATACATGGTTGCCAGACAGTATGCTCAGAAAATTGGATGCCCTTTGGGACACCATACTTCATGATGCCCAGACACTCAGTTTGACTTTAAATCAGCAAAAGGTTGGCAATACTGCCTAGAATTTGAGAAGCAGGTGGATGATGTGCACAAATGACAGCAGTGAAACAATGCATGTTGTTGTAGGGATACAGGGAAAATTAAAATGAGCTATTAGAAGGAAACATCAATTTTTTGTTTTCATAAAGTTTATGAAAACATATATAACTTCACGAGATTTTCATTATTATCCTGGATTTATTTTTTTTTTTTTAGGAATGCAAGGAAAAAGATGAAGCCAGACTCCTTTCTGGACAGTGATGAAATCAACATTCAGTTTGAAAAATCTTCAAAAAACCCAAAAATTATACCTGATGAGCAAGCAAATGGGGTGTATGGTCTGGTTATCACTGGCCACAGCCTGGTAAGGAAGGTTCAGAGTCTTGTGAGGAATGAATTCCCTGAAGAACTTACTGGAAGACATACTGAATGTCAGAAAAATGTTTTAAAAATGTAACTCTAGAGGACAGTAGTTTTTTTCCATAACTGAGGATTAGGTTCAGTGGATATCTGAGACATCAAAGGTGACAGACAAGGTTTCAGAAGACTAGAACAGGGAAGAGCCAGCCCTGATCTTTGGTGAACAAGAGGGGTAGAGTAGCTGGAATAATTTTAATTTCCAGAAAGATACTAAAAAAATAACCAAGTAGTTTGTGTATGCAGCAAGAAGATAAATTAGATATGGGTTTAAAGTATGCCAAGAGCATATTCTACTAAATATATCTGATAAGAGATCAGATATAAGCCTAAGAGATCCGATAAGCCTAAGAGATAGGATACAGGTCTTATAACTTAATAAATTGTTTGATACCCTCTCCCATGATTTCTTCCAAGCAAATTGAAGTAATATGCTCTAGATGAAATTGTTAAGTGACAGATGCAAGACTGCTTGCAAAGTGTGGCTCTTAAGGGCTCACAGCTGATCTAAAACAAGTTAACTTTCTAATCTTAGACAATAAGGGTTATCCCACATCTATTTGATGCTCAGTGTTCACATGAACTGCTTAAAAAGAGAGCAGGTAACACCAGGCTGGGAGAGAGTACAAAGAAAACTAAGAGTAGTCATGGAAGATGTGGAAAGCACAGGGAAAAACTGAAAGAGTTAAAAATTTTTGAGCCTGGAGAATACTGATCAGTAGTGGCAATACTCTTCAAATAATAACAGGTAAACAAAGTAATGGAATTAAACTAAGATAAGAGAGTTTGGGGTGAAATGTCTTCCTAGTGAGGATACTGAAGCCCTGGAACAGATTTCTCATACTTCACAATTCTTTAGAACAAGTTAGATTAAAAAACTGATTTAGATCAGTTTAAACCTGTTTGGGAGGAAGGCTTAGTTTATACCAGGTTTATTTATCAATTGTATTTTACTTTCCCAGATCTCAGGGAAAGCAGATATGTAGATGTGGAAGGTACCAGGAGGTGCTGCTCTCAGAAATTCTGTTCCCTGTGGTTGCTACCTCTCTTGATGGCAGTCCAGCAAATTTCACTCCCAGGTCTATACCAGCCCAGCAAATTACTAATTGAAACATCTCACCTTGCTCTACTTTTGGCTTGTGTGGCTCCCCAGGGAAGTGGTCACAGCCCCAAGCCTGACAGAGTTCAAGCATTGTTCGGATGATACTCTCAAACACATGGTGAGACTCTTGGGGATGGTCCTGTGCAGGGTCAGGAGAGAGACTCGATGATCCTTGTGGGCCCTTCCAAACTCAGCATGTTCTGTGATTCTGTGACTTCATATACAGACCCTGAACACTTTCAGACAGTGTCTGTGTTGTTAAGTACTCTCTTTCCCTCTTTTACACTCACTCACTCTTTACCTTGAGGGCCATAATCCCCTTTAGATCCCCACTGCAAAGCAGACAAGAGCTCTGTCAGGTTCGGTACATCTGCATTGCGTGGGAATCAGTTGCAAGCCCCTGCTGGTTCCTACTCCATCCCACAGCCACTCAGACCCTGAGTGCTGTGCTATTAAAGCACCACTGGCAGCAGTGGAAAAGCTTTCTTTTTATTCCTGGGAAGCCACACACTCAACCAGACCATGGCAAGGGGATATGTCTCACACAGAGAAACTGAAATCTGAGCTGTGTGGGAGCAGCCAGTCCACATAGAGTGGACACGAGTCTCACTAATATCATGGCTTTCTCCTGGGTGGTGACCACAAGGACAGTGCAGACAAAACTAGATGTCATTTATTTATTTCTATGAGCTTGAACAATGGTATTAGTGCTGATACTGTCCCACTCAAACACAGCATCTGCTCAGTGCTGTATGCCTACCTGCAGATGGGTGGGATGGCAGCGCTGTGGCTATTCACACTTCTGGTGTTGCTTGAACAAAGCAAGGGAACAGAAACACAGCAGCAGCATCTGTAATGGCATCATCATACCAGTTGATCTGTGTGCAGTAGTACCTTAATATGTGACATGATAACATTTTGCTGGTGCTGTACAGTGAGGATGCCACCTGTGTGCTGACCAGCGGTACTAAAGCTAAGGTGTGAAAATGTCTCTTGTTGAGCCCTTGATGGAGGGACACTGTTGACTCACAGCTCTGTTTCAAGAAGAAAGGATATATGGCCTATGGACTGTGTGCCTTATGCAGAAAGAGCAGTGGACCTGTTGTAATGGCTCTGAGGAGGAGTGAACCCTGTAGATTCCTGCCGTGCATGTCTGCTAAAAAGAGACAACAAAGAACTGAACCAAAAAGCATGATCTGAAAGAAATAAGAAAGGATAACTCTGCTCCCTCCTCCTCACAGAGAGCTGGAGGGGTGACCAGACATCCAATTATCTCTGTGCTTCCTGAACAGAAATAACACAGCTGACTGATTTAAAAGGTCAGCACTCAGAGCAAAGCAGCCTTCTCCCTAGCTTTGTGTTTTGCTTTGTCATGCTCACCTGAGCTTAATATTTTTCATGTTCTGTTTTTTTTTAATTAAGCACTCCTAAATTGAAGTCTTTCCCATTTATACCACAGATCTCGCAGAGCTTAAATAATAATCCAAGTGGGATGAGCAGAAACTCTCTTGCATGGAGATACACCAGGTTGTCTCGGGCCCTGCAGCAGCTTCATTAATTTAGTGCTCCTGGTGTTTGACATGCCACTCTACCAGGTTGCATCAGCCAGAGCAGCTGTTGTGCATGTCCATCTGTGGTGCAAATCCAGGTGTGGCATACCCAAGGTGCAAACTGTGTGGCATGATGTGTGGTGTGGACGCTCCCTGTGCCTGAATGGATGGATTCGCTTGGGATATCCCATACCTACCTTCTGCTGAATGGAAAAACTATTTCAGTTCTCATTTCCACCTTGCTGCATTCTCTTTATGAGCCAGGAGATGCTGCCTGTCTGACCTGACCACTCCCTTTACTCCTTTTCAGGCTTATGCACTGGAAGGGAATCTAGAGCTGGAGCTAGTGAGAACTGCCTGTATGTGCAAAGTGGTGATCTGCTGCCGGGTGACTCCCCTGCAGAAGGCCCAGGTGGTGGAGCTGGTGAAGAAGTACAAGAAGGCTGTGACCCTGGCAATTGGAGACGGCGCTAACGATGTCAGCATGATCAAAAGTGAGTGATATGCTCTGGCAGATTGACTCGCTGGTGTATTTTCTGTCTGAGGTGGGCCAGCAGCAGAACATGTGTCTGAGTGCCTCCTGTACCACCCTCTTTGAGGAACCAAGTGGCTGTGTCCCAGATTTTGGCAGGTCTCTACAGAGCACTCTCACTACAGGTTACTCATGTCTCCTGCCTTCTAGGTCACACTGGACAGCAGGAAGCCAAAGTTACACTAAGTGTCTGTTTCTCTGTTTCTATCTTAGAACAGACAAAATGCTTGGACTTGATGATCTTATAGGTCTTTTCCAACCTAAATGATTCTATGATTCTATGAAAAGCCTGCCCAGGCTGTGATGTGTCCATCTGTGTGTCTGCATGGCCACCATCACAAGGGCAATATGTATAACAAACAAGTTTGTTTCATAGAGGGCCTGACTGCAAAGCAGAAAGAAAATCCTTCTGCCTGTAAATAGTCTATATAATGTTATGGGGGGGTTGTTAACATTTCATTGTGTTAGGGCTGTTTGTTAATTATCTCCCTTGAGTTATAAATGACGGGCTTCCAGGCGCTTTCATCCTTGAGCATCATTTGATGCTGCATTACCTCAGTGAATTTATGAAAAAAATCCCCTATCTAGGTATAATTAAATTAAGATTATTCAGAAGGCCTATTGCTAATCTTTCTTGTGTTAATTTGCACGAATTGATTAACTGGAGCTTTTTAATTAAGAAAGAAAAGGCTAAGTAGAGAGCTTCAAGGGAGATAAGTCAGGCAGTCAGCAAAGAAAGGCGAAGAAAAGTTAAAGTGTACATGATAATTAGAAACTAACCCACTCCCCCCACCAAGAGGACTGAGACTTTGGGATTTTATCAAGTCGCTGTTCCGTGGAAACCTTTGAATGTAACCAACCTCCAGCCATCAAGATTGTTCTCATTAGTTAAAGCTGTATAATTAGCTGTCACGTTAAACTTATGTCCATGTTTAATAAACCCAAGTTACCATTAAAAAAGAAGTGACTCTTCTATCTAATTATTTGATTGAACTAATAAAGCCCAGGAAATATAAAAAGGCTACAGTCCGCCTTGTAGCACAGTGTCTGAGAAATCTGAAAATGGTTTGAACATTTTGCTTGTCTGGGGTGATGTTTTAAGGCTACTGGAAGGATGTGCATGCATGTAAAAAGTAAGTCACATGTCAATATAAATTAAATTTATTTTTTCATAACAGCAGCTTTTATGAACAACAGCATTCCTGCTGTTGGAAAGCGCTCAGAAACAAAACATAAATTGTCACTGAACCTAGAATTTCATTCAAATAATAAAATCCCGGTTATGGTAAATGTATCACCCAGCCAAAATCATGGTGCTGCTGAAAGAATTAGTGCTCCAAGGCTATTTTTTTTTTTTTAAATGGCTTTGCATATGACTTTTTATGAAGGCTGCGAGGGAATTAACACAGTGCTCCAGTGCAGGGAACTGATTTTAAAAACGGGGTAATCAAAACTCTCGGTGTAATGACGTGATCAATAACCTTCTTGTTGCAGCTGCCCACATTGGGGTTGGTATCAGTGGCCAGGAGGGGATGCAGGCGGTCTTGTCCAGTGACTTCTCCTTTGCTCAGTTCCGTTACCTGCAGCGCCTGCTCTTGGTCCATGGCCGGTGGTCCTACATCCGCATGTGCAAGTTCCTCAAATACTTCTTCTATAAGAATTTTGCCTTCACCTTAGTGCATTTCTGGTATGGCTTCTTCTCTGGCTTCTCAGCACAGGTAGGTCCAGCTTTTGTTTTTTCAGGGCCACTAAGATAATCAGAGGGCAGCACCTCTCCTGTGAAGACAGGCTGAGAGAGCTGGGGTGGTTCAGCTGGGAGATGAGAAGGCTCTGGGGAGAATTTTGAGCACCTTCCAGTAGCTAAGGGGCTACAAGAGAGTCGGAGAGGAACTTCTTAGCAGAGCCTATTGCGATAGGACAAAGGGTAATGGTTTTAAACTAAACATAGGTTAGATACAAGGAAGAAGCTTTTTACAAAGAAGGTGGTAAAACACACAGGTTGTCCAGAGAGATGGTGGATGTCCCATTCCTGGAAACATTCAAGGTCAGGTTGGACAGGGCTCTAAGTAACCTAGTCTAGTTGAGCATGGCCCTGCTGATTGCAGGGTCCCTTTACAGGTCCCTTCCAACCAAAACCACTCTGTGATTCTGTCTAGAGCTTTCAAACAGAGTATCTGGAAACATTTTACAAGGAAATAAACTAAGCCATTCCTCCTACCTCACTGAATGGACTCAAGTCTGTCTTCTTCAGCCATATAGGTATAAAGCAGATATTGCTGCATTCATTGTGCTGCTGGTGGAGGACAGATGCCTGAAGATGTACAGAATCATAGAATCATTAAGGTTGGAAAAGACCTCTCAACCATTAACCCAACACTGCCACGTTCACCACTAAACCATGTACCCAAATTCCTCATCCACACGTGTTTTGAACACTGACCACCCTTTCGGTGAAGAATTTTTTCCTAATATCCAGTATAAACCTTCCCTGCCACTTAGGTGCTTTATGAAGCACATACAACTTGCAGGGTATTCAAAAGTGATTACAACCATCAGCTGATGACACAGGTTACAGTTTGGTGCAGATCTTGCAAGACCTATGCTTGCCCTGTTCGCATATTTGGAACGAGCAGTTTAACCCTGAGATGCCTGCGTGTGTCAGCAGCTTGGAAGAGGAGCACATCTACAGTGAAAAAAATGGACTTTGTTCCAGGCAAACCAGCCTCCAACCAAACCCAGACATGGGGAGTGCAGATAGTCAGGGGCTGGGGGTGCAGGGTGGTGCAGAGGGATCCTGCTCTGGCTGCAGCCAGCAGTGGGTGCTGTGCAAACTGGGCTGGTATAACGTGATCCCTCCCCTGTTTAGGAATGCTAAGCTTGAGTCATCTTAGTAACTTTGTCTTAGTAACATCTCAAACCAAGGTGTTGCAGCATTTAATTGCATATACTTTCAAAGAAATTGAAAAGACAGTGTTTTGCTAACTTTATGTCTGTTACGTTTTTTTTCCAGACTGTCTATGATGAGTGGTTCATTACACTTTACAATTTGGTGTATACCTCCCTTCCAGTGCTAGGAATGAGTCTCTTTGATCAGGTACTGTTTTTGTCACCATTTTTGGGATTTTTTTTTTAATAGAGATTTTATCTCCAGGTGCTTTGAACTGGTCCCATGAAGCAAAAACAGATGATCTTTTGGCTAGATACTGTGGTAACCCCTGAAATGATGTCCTCCCAGTGAGAACTTAGACCACAAAAAGAAGGATGCACAAGGGAGATGGTGTATTCCTTCCTAGTCATATGATTTAGGTTTAGGTAATCTTGTGAGGAATGAGGAGTTGGACTTGCTGATCCTTATGAGTCTCTTCCAACTTGAGATATCTATAATTTTATGATTATCCTGATTTGATCTGTGGATTTTACTGTGTAATGAGACTTTTGGGTTAGGCTGCTGCCTACAGTACAAGCTGCCATTGCAACACTCCGGTGAAGTAGTCATATCCTACTAGCTGTGTTCCTGAAGCCTGACAAGTGACTTTCTAATGACCAGACACAACGATTAATTAGCTAGATCTTTGAAGCCAGATTTTCCAGGTTCAGCCTTTCTAGAGAGTTTTTTCTGTGGTAATTTCACACACACATTTCTGCCTCACTGTTATTGTTTGACAAGACACAGGAGCAATAAAGCTGTTCCTACAAGTTAAATAAGTAGGAACTGGCTACTCTGCAGTGATTCCCAGTGTTCAGCTCTGGACACTTAAGAGATGCAAATAAGAGAACCTTGCCTGTGTGTTGACCCTGGGGAAGTATTTTCCAAACCTTAGCTTCCAGTCAACTCTCTGGAGAGCAGACCATACAGTCTGCTTTATTATTTTTCTTTCATCAGCTGTCAATTTTTTTCAGCACAAGAAAGATGAAATGCAACATGGAAAGTATGCCTAGGTGACTTTGGCATGTACCATGGTAGTAAGCACAACTGAATGAGTTGTGTGCTAAGCCTTTTCTCATGGAAATGCATGTCAAAGGGACACGGCAGTCCTAAGTGGTCTATCTGCTCAGCTGGGTAGCTGCCAGCAAATCTGACCCTCTCCTCACTGCTTTCAGGATGTGGATGATCGTTGGAGCATGCTGTTTCCTCAGCTGTATGTGCCTGGCCAGCAAAACCTCTATTTTAACAAAGTGGTGTTTGTCAAATGCATGTTGCAAGGGATCTACAGTTCCCTCATCCTCTTCTTCATCCCCTATGGGGCCATGTACAATACAATGAGGAGTGATGGGAAGGCCATTGCTGACTACCAGTCCTTTGCTCTGATGGCCCAGACCTGCTTACTGATTGTTGTGTCTGTACAGGTAAGGCATCCCAGGTAATATTTTTAGGAATTAGTTTCTGTTTCATGATGGCAGCATCTGGAGGGCCACTTGGGGTCTTGATAGCATTGTATTTGCTGCTGTATCTTGCATTCTTGCAAAAACAAAAAAAGTCTCTTGATGCCTCATTAGTCTCCTCAGTTCAACAGAAAAGGAGATTTATATGTTATGAAAGATCAGGGTGACAGAAAAGCAGAGTCTTTGCCTTGGGAAGTTTGCAATCATAGCCGACAAATCAGTTAAGGCAGGGAATAGATAAGGACTTGTTCTAGTGTTATGGGAAGGATTTGAAGCACAGGACTGACTGTCTGCTATCAGTTATTTGTAGGTTCTCCATTATGGAGCTGTCTGTGGAGCCTGGGCCATGCATGACGCAGATGCTAGGCCTGTATTCATTGGAAGAAATAGCTGAGACCTGGGTGGTAGAAAACTCAGATGATACTATCAGGATGAGAGAGATTTCTTAAAAGAAAACTAGTCAATCATGCTTCCCTAGATAATGGTTTCTGCTGTCTGAGGTCTTGTAGACTTCTTTGCTTATCATCCAATATCAGATCACAGCTTAGGGGTGGGGAATAAGCAGGGCTTATTTTAACTTGCTGTGTCCAGCTCTGGGGCCCCCAGCATAAGGAGGTGGTAAACCTGTTGGAGCAAGTCCAGAGCAGGGCCATGAAGATGATCAGAGGGCTGGAGCACCTCTCTGTAAAGACAGGCTGAGTGTTGGGGTTGTTCAGTCTTGAGAAGAAAAAGCTCCAAGGAGATCTCATTGTGGCCTTCCAATACTTAAAGGGGGCCCACAAGAAAGCTGGAGAGGGACTTTTTCTGAGGGCATGTGGTGATAGGACAACAGGTATTGGCTTTACAGTGAGAGTAGGTTTAGATTGGATATTAGGAAGAAATCCTTTACTGTGAGGCACTGGGACAGGTTGCCTGGAGAAATTATAGATGCCCCATCCCTGGGAGTGTTTAAGGCCAGTTTGGATGGGGCTTGGAGCAATTTGGTCTAATGCAAAGTGCCATGGCAGGGGTTGAAATTAGATGGTCTTTAAGGTATCTTGACATCCTGTCTTCAGTACTGTCCACTGATGAATGCTTGAGAAGAGGGCAATAGCAGGATAAATGTAGTAATGCTTGCCTTGAATGGTTTCCCAGCATCCTATGATTTGTGACTTGTTAGTTCTTGAGACTTGAATGAGTCTTAGGGGGAGATGTACAAAATATAGGACGAGCTGTGTTCAGTACAGATCTGCTAAATAATGAAGGCACTGACAATGGCTGTATTTTTCCCTTCTTTCAGATTGGCTTGGACACCTCTTACTGGACAGTTGTGAACCAGTTCTTCATCTGGGGAAGCCTTTCTGTTTATTTTGCTATCACCTTCACCATGTATAGTGATGGCATGTATCTGATCTTCACAGCCTCCTTTCCCTTCGTTGGTAAGCCCTGGGACAAATCTGGATTGCACTCAAAACGGACATACTGCAGGGCTTAAATCTGCGGAGTATTTCTAAGTATATTTCAGAATAGATTGACTGCCCTTTCTACAAGAAATGCCAGGATATTTCTGAGTGTGATTGGGAATACTTATTTGGAATCCAGTCCATCCAGGTGAATGTGTGCCACGTTCACTTCCTTGTGTAAGAATGGACATTCCCATAACAGGAATGGTCCTTTAAATAAACCTACAGAGCTGGCTGGAACATTTTATGCTGCTCTTCTGCAGGTGTCCAATTCTTACAGATATCTAGAAGCATGTTATTGTCAGAAGGATGTGTCTTCCTTGTAAATAAGTTAACATTTTGGCATAGGAAAGCATAGAAGTACAACATCCAGTTAGACATGAGAAAAATGCCATGTGATTAAGGTGAGCCTTCTGCCAGGTTAAATGGCAAATTCCCAACAACAACAAAACCAAAAACATTCCAGTGATGACCAGGTCTTTGTAGTTACTCTACATAACAGATTTCTGAGCACATGCAAAAAATGATGGCTAACATAAAAATGAATCTACCTCCTGAGACTCTGACCAGAAGAAACAGGTAAGATTAGTGAATTTGGATGTTTTAAATAGCTCTGTGCATCCATAGCCAATATTGATACAACATTGTTATAAGCCTCTACTTCCAAAATCCCCAAACTTTGTGTTCCAAGTCTCAGATTTTTTAATTGATCAATGCCTTTATTTTTGGATGACTTCTTCAGTAAAACTTGTTCTGCCTACCTTCACTGCAATAGCAAGGGCCTTAAGCCAATTTAGAACTATCTGAGATGCAGGTCAGTTGTTGCAACATATTTTTCAAACAGATGATCACATCCATTGTGAGATGACTTTTACTGTTAAAAATGCTGAGTGAGAGAAGACAGCGTGCCTGTTCAGTTTCCAAAAACAGGTGAATGGTTGGATTGGATGATCTTGAAGATCACTTCCAACTTTTATGATTCCATGGTGATTCTAACTCACTTGCCAGGAATATCACTATCTGCTGCCCTCTCATTACTGTGTTGTTAAACTAGCCATAGTGCTGTGAGACAATAAGGTAATTTTTAAGAAAAGTGTTTCTAGTCTGGACTGAGACAACTTGTTTACTTTAATTTCAGTGGAATTGTATTACAGCAGAATTTGGCCAACTGGAAAGAAAATATTCAGCAACTTTACTGCCAACAACAGCATCATTAAGTCTGTATTGAGAGTTTTGCAGACTGTTTGTTCTATCTTATATTCATTCAATTTTGGAGAAGCCAGAAGTGAGCACTTTGGTTTCAAAGAAGGTGTCAGTGACACACCAGTACATGGCAGTAGTTCTGCCAATATACCCATTAGGCTACACTGTCTGTGCAGATACCCAGAGCAACACATGCTTCTCTCATAAAGGGCTGTGATTCCCATTGTCTGCTGTGCAGTCAGAGTAGTATTCCATATGCTTCAGGAAATGGTACTGGAAAGTAACAAAGTAGTATTCCTCCTTTTGCAGTAGAGTCCTGGCAAAAGGTGGGAGGGCTGGACTTCTGATGAAGGTCTCCTGAACATTCATATGAATCCTTTGCAGTGATTTGACTCTTTCTAAAGAGATTACTCTGACATCATTGTATCCCTGGGTTGTTGCTGCAACTGTGTCTGGATATGTAATTTTTCTTTGCTCGTGACAGTGACACTGGCATTGCTGTCCCCTCTACAGCCAGTGAATTTCACTGTTGGAGATGGTGTCTGCCATATATTTTGGTCTGTTTGTCAAGTTCTTTGAAATCGGAGAGCAAAAGGTTCAGGTGAACAAGAGGTGCTGCTTTTACTGTTTTAATCATGCTTTTGTTTTTCAGGTACGGCTCGAAACACCCTCAGCCAACCGAATGTGTGGCTAGCAATCTTCCTCAGCATCACCCTCTGCGTGCTGCCTGTGGTTGGCTTTCGATTCTTGAAGACTCAGTTAAAGCCAACACCCAGTGATAAAGTAAGGAGATACCTTATTAAACCAGAAATCCTGCCGTGGGCTTGGCATCGCTTGGAGTGTGTGTCTCTGTCTGTGCAAGTGCCATTATCCGTCTGTTCCCTACTCCCCTGAGAAGGAGGATTGAATTTGGGTTTTGGCACAGTTCAAACCATCTGCAGCTGGGACCAAGGCTGAGATTATTTAGATGTGGATTAGAATGCTCTGAGGCAGGAAAGCTGCACTATTTTTAGGTGCAGGGTTTAAGCACTGTGGCTCAGTGGCAAAGGAGTGGTGTGTTTCTCCTGCCGTGCTGCTGTGCAGTTTTTAGCCTGGCAGACCACAGCCTTCCACCCTCCACCCGGGTAGACATGTTTGGTGGGGATTTTTTTGATTTCAGAATATACTTCTTTTGTAGCCAATGCTTACATGCCCCCTCTGAAACCAGATGCCTTCCCATCCCCGGGAATATGAAGATGAGGGCAGTAGGGCAAGGAGAGGCTGGGAGTGATAGAATGGGCAGAGAGCTCATAGCCCACTGCAGCCAAGAACAGCAGCCTGCACAGAGCTCCTCAGGCTCGCTTCCAAACAGGAGCATCTACTGAGTGCTACTGCCACCTCGTGCTTCCTTTATCTCCCTGCACCGAGCTGCCAGGAACCAGTGTCAGAGCACAGCACCAAGGGCATGCACCACAGTTGACTGCCGTGCCTGGTCATCCTCGGGATGTCTGTGGAGCTCCTCAGGTTCTCCAGGACTTTAGAAGGAGTTAGGGGAATTCTCAGCCCTTGCAGAGAGGGTAGGTGGGTGCTAGTGAAGAGTTCTAGGTAGGGAGGTACTTGGGATAAAGAGGCAGTTCAGGGGTGTAAAACCAGGCTGAGTTTACCCCTCAGTTGAGTAGAAGTCAAACAGCTGTCACCCAGAATTCCAGCTTCAGTGCTAGGGTCAGGCATCTCTCTCTCTCTAGCACAATATTACTTTTCTGCCTCCTCTGGAAGTGAATGGTCACAGGAGAGGAGTATTTGGGTTTCCTGCTGTGTGGACTTGCCCAGCTGGCAGTAAATAGACCCGATGTTTAGAGGGGCCAAGTAACTATCGCTGCCGTTGGGCCAAGCAAGAAGCACAGGAGTCCAGCAGCTGGGGATTCTGCTGAGCCACAGGCACTCAATACCAGCCTCCTGCATTAGACAACCTCTTTCTGAAAAGGTGCTTAACCACAGATTAACTCAGTGGCCACTTGGGAGCAGAAAGCCCACGACCTGCAAATAAAGTGCCATATTTATTTCCCTTCTGGCAAGGAGTACAAGAATCTATCAATCCCAGTACGTGTTCAAGGCTAGGCTGCATGGCGTGTTGATCAACTTGGTCTAGTGGCAGGGGGATTGGAATGATAACGGTCCTCAAAGTCCCTTCCAACCTAAAACACTTCATGATTCTATAATTCTATGACAATAATCATTCTCATCACAAAAAGCTTTTACATATCAGAAATCCCCTTTAGTAGTCTGTTTTTCATATTAAATATGCCAATTCTTAAATGTTTCCTCATTTGTTTTCTGGACTTTTGACTATGGTCAAGATGACTTTCACATTTTGGGTGATTTGAGTGCCTTGAAGAGCTGCAGTAATACCCCAGCCGGGGCATTACAGAGCTGCGAAGAACAATACACGGAAATCATTCCCTCCCATGACTTACGGATGACACTCCCATTAATGCCTTTTAGAGTAAGATTCCTTTTTCCTTTTACCAGGCTGCCGCCCTGTGCTGCCAGTTCAGCCGCCGTTCTGCCTCCCCTCCTGCCGTCGCCCCCTTTTGTCAGTCACTTTTGGCCTTGGATCGCTGCTTTTGTTTCCCTTTCTCTGCTCCTCTTCTACTGTGCTTGTGAATAACGATGCACTTTGCACTTTTTCCACCTTATTTTCTCATTTCAGGTCCTGCTCAAGATCAAGGAAGCCAAGAAGCGGCCCCCTCCGCCCTCACCCAAGAGACGGCTGCGTCGGACCAGCACCCGGCGCTCTGGCTACGCCTTCTCTCATCAGCACGGCTTTGGAGCACTCATTATGTCCGGCAGAAACATGCGGCCAAAATCACCTTTCGCCACAACAGGAACATTTTCACCAAACAGTGACAAATATAAACACAAAGGATTGTAAAAAAAAAAAAAAAAAAAAAAGGAATGAAAGAAAAAAAGAAAAAAAAAAAGAAAAGGACAATACTTCCCCCCCCCCCCCCCCCCCCAAAAAAAATAGCAAAGCAAACCAAAGTAAAGGGCTGTCAGGAGAGGACCGAGCCAGTGGCTGCCCAGAGTTCTGCCTTCCAGGCTACCAAATCAAGGACTTGGGCCTTTCCTGTCACCCATATGTATCTTTTGATTCCAGCTTCTTTTCCAAAGATGCATGCTGCTGCTGGGGAAGGTGGGCAGGAGTTGTATGGTATCCCAGAGGGCCTCCATGGAACAAGAGAGAATGTGCTGCAGGAGGCATATCCACTCCCCAAGATTGCTCATAATGCTATTTTTTCCCTCCCTTTAACTACATACCTCAGAGCAAAGAGAAGTCCAGTCTGAGAGAAAGGCTGAATTGGCAATGCCTTTCTCATTCTTGTGCCTTTGTTTCTCTTCATGAATCCACTCTGGACCGTATTACTGGGGTGACAGTATTGACCCCAGGTGTGCCTTAGGTCCAGCCACACAAACCCCAAATCCACAATCTTTGTAATACATGTAATCGTGTAGCCTTTTGACTGTAATCCACTTTCTCAGGAGATGGCCAGTGCCCAAAGAGCACCCTAATCCCACACCTGTGATCGGGAACTGCTGCAAGCTCAGACAAACCCTTACTTGGTCAAGGGACAAGGAGTTGACACTCCTCAGCCTGCGCTGTTTTATCTCCATTGCAAATCTGCTCCTGTAAAAGATCATTGTCCTCAGAGCCCTCTCAAGTTTTGTAACTGGGCACCAGCCACTTAATTTAAACTTAAAATAAAAGAGCAGAAGATGCTCAGACTCCCATATGGACCAAATAATAAAATCTGGCCCTGAGAAGCCCATGCCATGGTTAGGGCTCCGCTGAGCTGCCAGCTTCAGGTGTCTCTGCCACCATAACAGACTGAGATGCACATGCATCTGGCTTGATGGTGATTACACAAGCAGTATTGAAAGCAGAAATGCTATTTCATGGCTAGCACCTGAAATAGCCTTTACCCCACTGATGCTGTGTTTCAGTGTAAGGGATGAAGTTCCCTGGTGGCTCCCTCACCCTCCATGATGAGCAGTTTGGTCAAGATTCAGAGGAACTCAGTGAGGCCTTAAGAGCTGCTGCAGTGTTTCTCTGGTCTGTGCTGGCTCACATTTTATTTGGGAATGGGTTGTCTGTCAAACATGGGTGACAGAGAGCTGAAAAGCCTACCAGTCTGACTACCAGCAGAGGGACCTAAAATGCACAGATGCAGCCAGAACCATGGTGATCTTGAGGAAGTGGGATTTGCTCACTGTTTTGTTTCACCAGCTCCATGATCAGCAAGGTTACTGGGTGGAAGGCCAGCGTGGCAGCGTGAGAGTTTGTCCTGCCAGCACTGCTGAGCTGTCTAAATGCAGCTTTTTTTTGTGCAGAGGACTAAGCAACTTGTGGGTTGGGATTTTTTTGGTTTGTTGGGGTTTTTTTTCAGCTCCTTCATACAATTTTAGACTCCTTTCTTGTTTTGAATTGATTTTTTTTTGTGCAGGAATCCTCTGATATTTATGGGGAGCTCTCTGCCATGAGCTTCTGAGCTGTCAGGGATGGCAACCTATGATGGCAACAGGCCAGCTATGCCCCCATTTCATCTGGTCAGCATGGAACACCTTGCTGCCTGTGGTCACAGTTTCAGCAGATTGTTTAAACTCTTAATGGAATGTTTCATCTCCCTGGGTTTAACTGAGCACAGAAAAAGCCCCAGTCTGTTGCACCTGCTGCTCGGGGAGGCTTGTTGCAAACTGTGGTATTAAATTTCAGCATGGCCAGCGCAAAACTGGAGCTGAGACTGGATCTAGGCTTCAGTGTCCAGGAGCTGCTTGCTAGGGAGGGAGCAAATTCTAATCTGGTGATCTCCCCTGCAAGGAGACACTTAAGTAAAGTGAGAGTCTGCACTCTGGCTGAGGAAACCGCTGTGATAGTGAGTGCTTGTCGCCTCCCTCTGATTTACCATTCACTTTGCAGAGACAATCACAGCTTTCTGATGAGGATTATGTCTTTCACAGTCAGCCTCCCTAGGGTTAGAGGAAAAAGGAGAATTTGTGCAGATAAACAGACATCCCCATGATACCCAGACTGGTCTGTGGTCTGAGAGTCCTATCAAAGCTGTTCCTAGCATGTGATGCAGCAGAATATATTGCAGAGCAGCAGAGGCAGACCTTGTGTTGACAGAGCAAGGAAACTCTGACACTGTGCCTCTCTTCTCACATGGTTTACGTGCAAAGCACTCACCTCCTGGCTAAAAGGGGATTTGAAAATGTTGGATACGACATGCAGGGGATAATAAAGCTGTTGGTGAGCTTGCACCAGATACAATTATTTCTGTAGTTTGACACAATCAGCATTTGAAACACATCAGCTGGCAGTGATGTCTGTTCTACATCACTCCTGATTTTGTAATATAATTGGTTTTGGTTTTGTGTTTTTTTAAATAAAAAGAGAATATTGGGATGATAGATTCCCTGGCACTCTGATAATTGATCTGAGCAGTTTATAACCAGAAGTGCATGGTAACTCCTGGACCTCATAAAGCGGGAGGATGGTCTGCGGGACGACGGATCTGAGACGACAATGCTTTTTTCATCCGGTATCCTGATGCGGGAAACGCTCAAATTCCCAAAATTTTCCATCCTAGCTGGGATGTTTTAAGAGGAAACTTAAAGGAAACGTCAGACATCCTTAGGCGGAGGACACAGTGGGGGCGGGCAGCGTCGAGAGCCCGCCCCGTCAACCGGCTGTAAACAGCGGAGCGATGCGGGCGATCGGTAAGGGACGGCGGGGCGGGGGCGGGGGAATGGGGGCTTGTCCGTGGACGAGGGGTGGTCTGTATTTCTCATGTGCGCAGTGCTCTGCTTGGTCCCCAGGAGAAGGGGGAAACCTTGTGTCATCATCTCTGTGCGATGTCTAAAATCGATAATCTGTAGGTTTTTATGAAGCCCTCATTTTTATGATAGGTCAAAAAAATTAATTCCTGAAATAGGGTTTGGATTTTGTTTTCACTCCCTACTATTTTATCCGCATGATTCCATCATATAAATATTTATAGTTTGAACTCTGGTCTGCTGTTGTGCCTGTACTTGCCACTCCGCTGGGCTGCAATTTAGGGATCGAGAATGATTATGTTTTGATGGTGGTGAGGCTCTGGAATAGGTCGCCCAGAGAAGCTGTGGATGCCCCATCCCTGGAAATGTTCAAGGCCAGGCTGGATGGAGCTCTGAGCAACCTGGTGTGGTGGAAGGTGTCTCTGCCCTTGGCAGGGGGTTTGGAACAAGATGATCTCTACAGTTCCTTCCAACCCAAACCATTCTGTGATTCTTTGATAGCCCGTGATAATATGGTTACACTGTATCAGAGGAGAGCCGAGAACATCTTCTCTCTCCCCTAAATCCACAGGATGACACAGAGCAACCTCTGCCCCTAATACTGTGGGGCATCAGGAGCTTTCAGGCAGAGACACCTCAAGGGTGTTTTCCATTGCTAACTGCAACACTCGCATTCTTTCTGTGCTGCCTGGTAGCTCTCCCTGAATCAGTATGCATCCATGCAACTCTTTCCCACTGTCCTGTAGCCTGGAAGTCATTATGCGTGAGCAGCTCTTAGGAAATGGGAGGGCAGAGGAGCACTTTATTCCTTGCCCTGGGTTCTCCAAGTGGAGTGATCCTCAGCAAGGTCTTTTGGATGAAAGGAGACATCTCATTAGTGCCCCATGCTAATTACTAGATGGAACAAAAATAGGAGCATAAAGATATCTGTGGGCATAAGCACTGTATCCTGTAACCCCATCAGACCACTGATAAACTTCATCCTAAACCCAGCCATTCCAGCTGGAAAGCTTCCTGTTCTGATGGTTGATTTTTTCCCCCTCTAATTTTCAACCTAAATGTGTTCACAGTGCATTTATTCTCTTGTTGTCGTGCCAACATTATCCTTTTGCTCCAGCAGTTTTGTTTGTCTCCTGTGATATATTTAGACAGCAATCCTATCCTCTCTCTGCCTACATTTGGCTAGGCTAAACAAGCCAGGTTCTTAAGTTTCTTCTTGTTTGATAGGTTTTCTGTTTCTCTCAGGGCCTTTCTGCACCTGTTCGTTTGAGTTTACAATTTTTAAATGCGGCTGACCAGATTTTTTTTTTTTGTGCGTGATGCTTTGTTATCATGCCTGTACAATAGCTCTGGTATTTCAATGAATTGCCTAGGCAGTATTTGCTTTTCTTATGGCATCATCATCTCAGTGATCCCCAACACAGCTTCAGTGGTTGTTTTTCCTAATTTTATTGTGAATATGCACAATTGTTAGCTAAATTGGGTTAGCTATGTAAATACCTCTCCTCTCTCACTGTCTCATGCCTGACAACACGGGGTGGAGCTGAAGTCATCACAGCATAAGTCTGCGCATGTTGATGCTTTAAACTGGTGCCTTGTCCTCAGGGGCAAGCTTTTTCCATGAGGGCTGGCAAGGGCTTTTTGCTGCATCTGCTTATGTGTTGGTTGATGTAACTATGCTGGAGTGAGGAGCTGTCATTTGTCCTGGTAATAAGTGGGGGGGCATGCGGGGGGCTGAGTTCCCAGCCTCAGCTCCCAGACATCTCTGTCCCCATCCCTGTGATAGGGGTCTGTGCTGCTGCAGGGCTCATGTGATGGAGGGCTCAGCAGAAGGGCACAGCAGCCTGGGCTTGACCTCTGAAGTGCTTCTGGCCATATCTGCAGCTCAGCTACTCCTTGGGTTTTCCAGAGCTAGTCTTCTGCAGCCCTACTTTTTGTAATTCACTTAGAAGGCAGAGAGTTTTTTCTCTTCCTGGCAATGTCGAGAAGCCACCTCTCTCTCTCTCCTGCTCCTCGCAGCTTCAAGGGAAGCGGTTTCCATACCCCCTGTCTCTTTCTCCAGCCTGCCTCTCCAGCTGGGTGGAGCTGGCTGTACTGAGCTGTCAGCTCCTGCTTTTCCACACGGAGCTGAGCCCTCTGCCAGACTTTTCAGCTATAAATGGATCTGGCCTTTTCCAAACCATCCCCCTCCCCAACACCAGGAGATGTTGTGGGATGCAGGAGCTGGGCCAGGCTTCCTCTGAATTAGGAAAACATATGATCCAACCGCTGGCTTTTTGTAGATTCTCTGGTGGAAGCATCGTGCCTGGCTTTGGGGGAGCTGTGTGTGCCCTGGTGAGGGCTGTGCTGCCGAGCTGGTTGTGTACAGTGCTGTTCCCAGACCTGAGAGCAAAGCTGGGGCAGACCTGTAGGTGCTATCCCCGCGCATCAGCCCACAAACACAGCGCCATCTGATCTGAGTGCTGTGTCTCCAGGGAAGGCCAATGTTTTTGTTACTGGCTGCATCCTGCTTCCACATCCGAATTAGGCACTTAAAAGAAGCCTGGCTTTTTTATGTAATGAACAACCCCGCTTGCCTCCCCTAATTTGGGGATTTATGGCAGAGATCCTGAGATCTTTTAAGCTTTATTGCATTCTTCCTCCCCTGAGAGGCAGGGAGGTTCAGCATCTCCTCGTTCACCAGGGAGCCAGGGCCTGAAGTATGCACACCAAGGTGACTCAGGGAGTCAGTAGCTGCCCTGGATTTTAAACTGAAGTCTTTTGTGTCATCAAGTGCTACCTCCATCAGCCCTGCGGGCATCCAGGCCATTCATTCCATGAAGAGTACAGGTCTGTATTTAGAAAACTAATTTGTACTCTCATGTTGAAAAATTGCAGTCTGAAAGTCTGCTAGTTTGTGTGCTTCATAGAAGCTGCTGGGCAAGGTTCCAGTCTGGTGACCTTTTGCTGGCAGCAGTGGGTTTGCATCCTTTGGGCTTAGACAGCAGCACCTAGAGCAGCTGCTTCAGAGGCTTCCTTACCTCCTGGCAGTCGTCCCTCAGAAACCTTCAGGCTGTGGATAAGGATTCATAGAATATTCAGAAGGTGCAAGCCTGGTTTATGGCTGCACAGTATTCTGCCCGCAGTTCTGCTTCTGGTTCAGTTTTTGCTGTGACAGCAGATGCTGTCTGACACATTTTCCTGTGCAGGATGCCTGGTATCCTCAGTTTTCTCTAGTCAGTGGCTTGGTTGTTTTGCCTTTTGGGTGGGTCTGTAGAGCTATTGACTGGGCAGTGTCATTGGGTGATACACAGGAATATATATTTTGTTTTTTTTAAGGTCAGCTGGAAGATGTAATATCCCAGACCAGGATATTACATAAGGGTTATGGTTCACTAAAACCTCATATCTGTCTTCCTTCTGCGATTGTGGGCAATATTTTGCATGAAACAGGTGAGGGATAGAAGAAGTGCTCCTTCACCCTTCCCCACTCCATCCCCGGGCTTTGAACTGGGAATATATGAAATGAAGATACTGTGTGTAGTTGTAGGTGCCTGATGCTTTTTCCTGTGGAAAGCTCTGCTGAAGCTGGGCCAGGCATTAGATCCTTCTGGTTTTACAGCTCAGCGTGCTTCAGGTTAAACTTGGTTGTGAGGAGGTTTTCTGCTTGTTGTGTCCCTCCCAGATATTCAGGGGGGCTGGCTACCCCAGTTCTCTCTGGATTTATGTAATCTGCATTCCACGAAACACTTAATTCCCAGTTAAGTCCTTCACCAAGCCCTGGACACATAGCAGAGTTTTCAGAGGTTTGTTGGCTCTAGGTCTCTGTCCCTTTGATTCTGGAACATAAAGCCTGATTAAGGTTTTGGTACTGATACCTTCTGCTCATCTGAAGCCAATAGTTTCTCCTCCTCCTCATTCTTTTGTGTGCTTGCCTGGACTGGGAATCATGGTTTCCACAATTCACTTCCATTGTGCCTGGGGTCAGTGTTTGCTGAGCATCTTTGTGGTCCTTCAGCATTGCCCTGGACTCTGCACTTCCAACTGAGTCCTCCATGGAGCCGTGGGTGGGACTGTCACCCAACAATGACAGGTTCTTTTAGGAATCCTTGGCAGAATGATGATGGCACTGAATCATATTTACAATTAAAGCTTTATTTTCTTAACAGGTTCCTGGTGACCAGGAACCACAGAATGGTTTGGGTTGGAAAGGACCTAAAAGATTATCTAGTTTCAACCCCTCCATGGTGGGCAGGAATGCCACCCAGTAGATCAGGTTGCTCAGGGCCCCATCCAGCCTGTTCTTGAACACATCCAGGGGACATCCAAAACTGCTCTTGGCTGCCTTCACAAGAGGAAGTTCAAGTTAGCTGATTTCACAATGGCTGGTTCAAACTGCACCAGGATCCTCCTTGAATGCCAGGGCAGGACATTTGTTCAGACACACATCCGTGAGTGCAGATTTGGTGTGCTGCAAATCTCATTCCAGCAACAGGATGTGGAATGTGGCCATCCTGCTGCTGTTACGGTTGTGCTGCCATATACACAGCACTGAGACTGTGCCTGGCAAAGCTTTGGAGTACGTCTGCCTGTGCATGGCCTGTGTCAGCGTGAGTTCAGCTGCACATCACGAGCATTAGAGCTCCACAGTCCACTGTGGGATATCCACTCAAACAGAGCATTCCTGGTCAGTGTGCTTGGAGCACGCCTTGTCAAATGCTATGCTTTACAGGGCATCAGGTACCTGCAGTGCCTGATCCTGCAGGGATCCCTGTGAAACACACGCTGTGAAACACATCTAGCTATGGTTTGGAAGATGTAGTGAGGACTTTAATTTTTCTGACGATTCTAAGGTAGTCAGGGTGGTTGGTTTGAAAACTGCCTGAAGAATTACAGGTGTATCTTGCAGAACTTTAGCATGATACAACAGAAAATGAGATTTCATGCTGATAAAATGCCACATATAACAGTGATTTGTGAACAGTTTCTCACTACCCATAACAAGCCCTTTGGAGTCACTGTGAATTATTATCTGCGCATATCAGCTCAATGCTCAGCTGTAGCCAAAAAAGGTAGAACTCACACCGAAAACAAAAAATGCTGGTCTGTATTCTTTTATAATAGGTATTCAGTCATGTTGTGCCTGTATCTTGAGTTCCACATACCAGCTGGTCACTGTCTCAAAAAGAGTGACATAGACCTGGACATGATAGAGAAAAGTGGAATGGGGATGATTAAGCTTCTGTAGGAAGAGAGATTAAACAAGGAAAAGTAGGTGACAGTGACAAAGAGTAAAGGCCTATAATGTAGTGTTCAGCAGGGAGAAGTTGAGTAAGGAATGACCTTTAATAAACTTTGCTAATTCTCACAGCACAGAGGAAGCACATCCAGCAAAATTATTTATTAGACTGGAGGTTAAGGAAGTCCTCTTTCAACACAGTTGATTTGTAGAACATGTTGCTACGAGATGGCATGAAGACTGAAAATACACACAGATTCCAAAAGGAACCAGACACCTCAATGGCAGAGATGTGTTTCAGTGTCTGTGAAATGTGATTGTCAGTGTGCGACCTCCAGCTCCAGAAGTTCCTGATTGTTGCAGGCTGGAAGAATGTGTTTTTAGGAGAAATCACTCCATACTCTGTGATTTGTATATGCCAATGCCAAAATGTTGGGGGTAGGGCACTAGATCAGAAGAATTCTTGGAGTAACCCAATAAGGTGGTTCTGGTTACCAGAACGTGCTGAAGCGGTGGGGCAAAAATGAACTGATTTGGTTTTGAGCACTTCTGGTCTGATGGCTCTCTTGTGGAAGATACACACAGGTCACCACAGATTTTCTTATCACTTTTATTAGCAAATCTGGGAGGACTGTCAGGAGAAGGGGACTGATGTAGGCGTTGCCCACTGGCTCACAGGGTGTGCCAGTCCAATGATTACTGCTCTGCTAGGCAGGCGAGATGCCTGGCATTAGCTATCCAAACCTGTCTTTGTTTCCCCTTGAATTCTGGTTAGGATATGATTTATGTCCTGATGGAACAAAATCTGGACTGTTAGAGCCTCTTATTCACATGACTGTGGGTGGTGGTGTTATCCATCGAAATGTCTCGTCCTACGGAAAGGGGAAAGAGCAGGCTATTGCAAATTCTACTGTGAATTCCTTTATCCTTTCCAAGTCCTGTGTTGCAATTTCCTTCACAGTCTAAATAGCAAAATGTCTCCAGTGTCCCTGCACTGAGAACTGTGAAAGTCTGGAACTGCACAACTTTGAAAAGTCTTGTTTGCTCATAATGGAATGCCTTCAATACTGATTTTAGGAGCAGTAGTAGGAGCCACTGTTATTTGCTGCTAATCCTTTTGAAAACTCACCAAATCAATGCTTCTGGATTCTTTGAGTTGTCTTTTGTGGAAACTGGCTGAGGCTATAGCAAAAGCAAAAAACAGTAATGGGCATATGATTTTTGTCTGCCATTCAGCTTGCCTCACTGCTTAAGCCTGAATGTGGTATCATAGTGAAATTTTGGGAACACTAGACTTAGTATCATAATTTTACTTCTGCCTTGTTCCTTGAACCCCAAACTACACACTCAGAAGCATTAGAATGTTTGTGCCTCTTTCGATGGGATGGATGAAGGGTTTAAAGCCCATTGCCCTCTCCCTGCAGAGAAGAAAAACGTCTCTTGGCAGCATCAGGCTGTTTTTAAACGAGACAAATGCCCATGGTGCCTGTCTGCCAGAGCCCCCAGCCCCTACACCGCGTCCCTTTTTAGCCCACTTCTCCACGCATCTATATCTGGCTACAATTCCTTGCTCTGGGAACGTGACCTCATCGTTGTTTTGGTATTTCCAGTGATTCAGCCTGGTCCGGGGCAGGGAGGAGTCATTCCTGGTGCAGGCTGACGGGTGTTTGTGCGTTTCTGGAATTCCAGAGCAGTGCAGCCTCAGCCCTTCCGCTGCTTTGACAGCTCGGCTGAGGCCGGGCTGGTGCACCGCATTCCTGCCTGGCAGATGGTCTGGGCGCAGCTGGTAGAGGGACTACCTGCTTTTGGGGGTAGTGGGGATCCCTGTCTTTGCAGCGTATCTGCTGTGGTGAGGGTGAAGAAAGCTGCGAGCAGTAGTTTGTGTGTCGAGGAAAACCACAAGGAGTCTCCACTTTATGGGTGGTAACAGAGTCCCGCAGAATGCTCGTTCCTGTTTATGGGCTGCCAGCACCCCATGACGAAGTTAACTTTGCAACATCTGCAGGAGCTTGGTAAGTGTTGTGGCCCTTTTTTGGCAGGGGATGCGGGGGGGGGAACTGAGGCACTGAGTAGGGAAGTGGCCTGCTTGAGGTTTACACATCTGAGCTGGAGGTTCCCCCCGTCCTGACAGAACAGACCACACTTGCTTCAGAACCACATGAACTCCCTGTTCTTTGTCACTGGTTTCACCCAGAGGTCACCTGTGTGAGCTATATGCCTGTCTGACACAGGGCTTAGAGGCAGTGCCTGCTGTGGTATGAAATGGCTCGAAACAGCTCCTTCTCAGCCTTCCCCTAAGGTCTTTCAAGGCTTGTTTGATGGGCACTGATTAAAAGCTACAAACCCTCTCTGATGCTGGTTCCAGTTGTAGTGCAGCAGAGGCAAAGCCCCCAGACCCTTTGACACTTTGCTGCTTTGCTGACCTAGTTCCTATCCCCCGTCTTTCAGATTTGGTGTAAATCCAACTGCAATTCAGCTTGTAAATTACCCCAAAATGGCAGGGGAAAAGAATTCTAGCAGTAGGTACCAAAGACACTGAAATCTGGAGAGAGGGTAAGTGTCAAACATGTGGGGCCCATGAACGCGGGGAGAGGACCTGGACAACGGGAATGGGCTCCTGCACCATGAGCTGATCTGACAGATGGATGGAGCGAAGCTCCAGTCAGCCTTTCTCCCTGGTGTGGTGGGCTGCTGTGGCATTTGCACCAGAGAAAATGTGAGGCTGGGGCTTGTCCCAGGTGGGGCTGGAGCTGTCCGAGTTGGGGCGCAGGATGGAAAATTGGACAGGTTTGCATTTCTGCTATGCAAAATACTGGGTATGGAGCTGTAGGAGCTGCTGAAGAGTGTGGAATTGGGGGGGGGGGGGGGGTGTCTCCCCTTGCTCCTGGTCACTTCTTCCCAGGCTTCCCCTGGCAGGCAGCTGCCCTCCCCGCCCGCTGTCCGAGTGGGCAGGCAGTGGAGCCGTCCCGCACAGCCCCGCCACGCTCTCCCCGCTCTCTGCGCCTGCTGTAAATGGCTCTCTGTAACACGAGCTGCATTTCTGCCATAACCCTCTCCAGAGCGCATCTGTATTTACACTGGGGCTTTCATTAGCAATCTGGCCCTCGCGCTGCCAGCAGCCCGCAGCCCTCGCTCCTCTCCCCTGCCCACACGCGCTGTGGGTGAGACCCTGGCACCGCTGTGCCGGAGGAGGGGCAGGTGGCTGGCAGCAGGAGGAATTCCTCAGCCGGCTCCTGTCTGGAAGAAGTGCCTTGTCATGTTGCCTGTTGCCCGCCATCCTGCATCAACAGGGGTGCTGCCGGCAGACACTCCCTGCAGCACGGCTCGCTGATCCCTGAGCCGGCACGGGGACAAGCTGGTTTTGCTCTGGATTATCGCTGGCTCTGCATGCTGTATTCTTCCTGCTGCTCTCGTGCCATTGCTGCTGCACTCGGCTTCCAGCTGCGGTGAGCTGAGCCCTCGTCCTGCGGAGATTGTATCTAGCAAGGTAGGAGCCGATCCCTTCTATTTGTTCTGCTGAAAGTAATGTGGCCAGTCCTACCCCTGCCTGGAGAGCATGTGTTAATTAGTGGGTTTGTATTGCATTGTTCTGTAGCTCTGTGAACAGTCAGTATGCTGCTCAGACTGTAGCCTCTCTTACAGGGAAAGAAAATGCATATATACATTTTATTTTTATCTACACACTGGAGAAATGAAACTTTGGGCCCTTTTCTGCTCCGGAATGGGGTCCTCTCTTCTGTAACTTCTCTGTTCTCATCCAGCATCCTGTGCATGTTCTCCAGGTCATGTCACCTGCTTCTGCGGGAGATGTGAAAGTAGAGTGCAGTCTGATGTGTCTTGGGAGACAGTGGGAGGGAGGAGAAACTCAAGGAAGACAAAAATCAAGGAAGTTCAATAGGCTCAGAAGTGGCTCTAAAGAAGTTATTTTTAATCCAGAAAATTAGACAGGGGAAGAGCCTTCCTTTCCCTAGATAGTCTCAAAAGGGTGATTTGTTTTTGTTTTGTTTTGTTTTGTTTTGTTTTTCCTTCAGTTCCTTAGGGCACACTGTTTTGGTATGGAAAGGCCTGAGGCTGCTGCTGTCCCTAGGATTGAAGGACTGTCAGTCTTGTTGGTCTGGTGCCTTCTTTCTAGTGAGCCTTGCTGGCATTTAAAGTTTCACCTGACCCCACAACTGCACACCTTTGCCTGTGTGGTATAGGAGAAAAGAGGTGACGACTGAGAAACCCTACCCCTTCTGGATTTCCCCACAGTAGCCAAGGAGAGATAAAATAGGAGGGCATTAGCATTTTCTGTGTTTAGGCACAACTGTTCCCTTTTTAGTCCACGGCAGCTGGGATGTGCTCACAGCCATCCATCTTTCCCAAGCTTACTGTACCTGGGCTTCCCTCCCATATGGATGAGAGTCTGTCTCCTCAGCAGGATACCAGGCCTCCTGCAGGTGATTGCTTACTTCTGAGCACCAGCCCAAACAACAAACTATGTTTTAGGGTCCCCCTAGGTCTCTGTGAGGAGGATAAGGGGGTGCTCTAGCTTTGCTTCCTTAGCATATCCTGCTGTGCTGCCAGTGGGTGTATAAATAGTGCCCACAGTGTACTATTTTGGTGACAAGCTCTTCCCAGGATTCATCCAAAGAGTTATGTGAGCAAGTGTTAAAAATAACACCAAGCCCTGCCCAAGTGCTGGCATCATTTCAGCCAAAGTGTTGGGAATCTTCCATGGAGAGCAGCCTTGGACCCTTGGGGGGGTAGGGGGGACAGGGGGCAGCAGAGGGGGTCCAGCAGGGCTTCCTGTGTTTTCCTCTTCTTACTGGTCCTGCTGACCACAGGGGACTGTGACCCTCAGGTTCTGCAGGTGTGCTGATATCAAGAAGGTGTGAGGCTTTCACTTCTGATTAGGTTATTTGCCACTGGGCTTTCCCTGTGTGTTTCTGAGCATTATCACTATGTCTAATGTGAGGTACAGGAAATTCCCAGAGGGGTTAAAGCTGAGCTTTAATCTCGCCTGCTGCCAGGTCCCTGCTGGTGGCCAGAGCTTGCTGCTTCACTAGAAGGTCTTGAACTGTAGCAGTGGCTTATGTAGGCATTCTGGTCCTGGGTTAGGTTTATCCTGAGGACTGGTACCTGGAGATCAGTTTAAGTGTGGAAGGCATATTAAATCTGTGAGTTGCATTACGGCCATAGATCTGGATTCTTTTTATCCATATAAACACAAAAGTTCTGCCCTTTTTGTGGTGTGGTCAGTGCCTAGAACTGAAAGCTGGATCACACAGTAGAGATATCTGAGGAGGAGTCGTGCTCCTTGAGCTGTGCAGCCAGTGCAGGATGCACCATCCCACCGAGAGGCTGGAGCTGTGGTTTGTTTCCCTCAGGCTGGGTTTTGCCTGCTGTTGATCAGGTCCTACACTAGGTAGGCAGTTTGGCTGCTCTCGTGCTGCTGCAGTATCAGCCCATGCTGTGTACTGGAAAATAGGAGACCTTACTGGAAAGCAGCAGACCTCACTGAGTCCTTGTCCTCAGTGTCTGAAGCCCAGAGCTCACAAAATGCTTCAAAAAGTGCTTATGGAGGGGCTCATGCTCAAAGAAACCTCATCTGAAGAAAGAGATAGTCCCTTTGCAGCTGGATGTGGCTCCACTCTTGCCTGGTCTCACATGGGATGTAGAAGTGGGAGTGGAGCACCGATTGGTTACACAGTTTAATACATGAAGCCTCACACATGGGAGAAGAAACAAGAGGTCACCTGCTTGTAAATTTAGGGGCAATGCTGGGGTTTCCCTGTTTTCTCTGAGTTGAAAGCAGCTGTATCATGGACAGGGGAGACCACTCTTCCCGTTCAGATCCTGGAGTTCAGAACTGCAGCATTAATCCCCCTCTACAGCTCCTTGGCCTCCATGTTTGCATCCCCAGATGCATCAGTTCTAGTTTCTGGCTTTGTAGAGGAAGAGCCAGATGCTTATGCCTGGACTCAGTGATCTTAGAAGAGATCTTTTCCAGTCTAAATGATTCTGTGATTCTGCAATCCTTGAGTGCTTTCAGAAGGGCTGGATTTATTTTAAGCTGATAACAGAAGGTTGCTGTGAAAGCAGCAGGCATACAAAAATTGCTGAAAAGGTCACAAGTGCATGCTTCACCTCCTCTGATTCGGGATTACTAATTCTGGCAGATGTTCCCAGGGATGGAGAGCAGGTCCTGTTAGAGCATCATGACCAAGCGTTTTCTCTGGCTGTTGCACTGAGAATGAGTGAGAGCAGAGCAGATGCTCAGCTTCTGGCTTGGGCTGTTCTATCTCCAATTCTCCATCCTCCTCCCCATCTCACCATTTAGCTGGTCTTCTCTTTTCTGTGCTGTGTGAGAGGCACAGGCTGGGTGTGTGCACAGTCTGGAGTGCTTTCTTAAGTGTGAATTGAAAACACAGGCTTCAGAATTGTCCAGAGATGGAAGTACATCATGGAGATGAAAAGCATGTGTCTGTTTTTCCAGGAACATGCTCTGAGCAATCAGTCCTTCATCAGGGGCTTCCTGCTCCTCAGTTCTTGTGTTCCTTCCTGCTCCTCTCCCATGTCCAGCCAACAGAGGAGCTCTCTGAGTCACCGTTGTGGCTGCTTGTTAATAGGCCTGAGCCAAGGCTCTGTCTATTGTCATATGTTACAGAGTTCCTGAGGGCTCTTTCAGGGCTCTTTCCACCCTGGCATGCTCTTGTTCCTCTGACTGGAATGTTTCTGGAGTGTGTGGACACGCTTTTGTTTGTTGTCCTCTGAGCACCTCTTTGCTGGATGTTTCTCGATAGTCTTCTAATAGTTCTCCTATCTAGAATAGTCTTCAAGGCTATTCTCTAATAGTCTCTGTGGTGCCAGAGCTACACACCACAGATTCCAGGAGTTCCTGAAGTGCCTAAATGTCTCCACGGGGAACCCTGTAGGGCAGTGTGCCCCTGCTCTTTCATCTGCCTCACACGAGGCTGAGCCCTATTTCAGTCTGTCCGACACAACCCAAGCTTGGCAGGTTTGTCAGCCATCTCCTGTGACCTGCTTTGCCTTCGTGTCCTGCCTCAATCACTGCTGCCTGGGCTTTGCCTCTGCCAGCTTTTATTTTCTATTTTAAAGGACAGGACAGGATTTCCTCCCACACACGGATCCCCTTTACCCCTGTAGCATTTCCATCACTGTGGGTCTTTCTCCAGCCTGAGCGAAATCATTGCCCAAAGCCAACAGGCAGGTATTCCCCATTTCTGGCTCTGTGTGCCTGCCTGCCCATAGGATGGCTGCCTGTTGGCTGAACGTGACTTTTGGAGGAGGTAGACTTTGCACAACTGGCCACACAGCAAGTAGGAGCTGCGAGTTAAATCTCTTTGTGCCAATTAAACATACACCGATAAGCACGTACAGCCACAAGGTTGCTTAATCATGGGCTGACCTGATATGGAGACCTTGAGTAGAGGTGACTGATGATCCATGACAGCTTGCTGTCTTAGATGGGAAGAGGTTAATAATAACAAGAGAGAAATTTGGAAGGGCTCTCAACTGTGACCAAGGATCATCTCTGACAATACCAAATTCATGAGAAAAAGGTCTTTCCAATGCGGTGGGTGAAAGGAGGATGAATCCACTGGCTGAAAGCTCGTGCTAAGCATGTTCTCTTTAGGGAAAAAGTACATCTGGAGTATGTTTTTAACAGCCAGGTGGATTAGTTACTAGATCAGCGGGCACACAATGCCTTTCCACTCTCAGCTGCACCTGTATGTTTGCTGTGTCTTTCCAGGAGCATGTTTGTGTTTCTCCAGGTATTCTGCCTCATGGAATAAATAGCTCTCAGCTTTTAATCCCTCATTAGAGGTTCCCTGCTTCTCTGAGTCAAACAGAGATCACACAACAGTAGGACCTCCAAAAGGTATATAATAATCATATCTCCCTGACCCAGGCACAGTGGCCTTGGGCCATGCTATTCCTTGGATTTCTTCATTTAATCTCTAGAAGCTACCAGCAAAAGGGACATTATCTGCTGCATTGTGTTTTAGCAATCCAGTCCCTTCCACCTGTTGGTATCTCCTGGTGCCATGGGTTGACCAAGGCTCTGAGATGGGCATTCGTTTGGCAGCAAAGCTGGAGAAAGACAGTATTTCCAATGTCTGACAGTGAGGGCCTGTGAAAATTAATAGGACTGCATGCCTCTAAATAAGTAAAGCAAAGAACTTCCTGAGACATACAAGACCATGGAAAATTTTAAGGAAACCAGCCTTACCTTCTGACTCTTAATTTTTTTTTGGTGTAGTGGATGGCTAGTTTTATCTTTTATACTTGATGTCTAACTTAAGCTTTCCTGTCTGTCCCTTAGGGACGCTCCTCTTGTTGTTGAGGAGGTGGAGAACAACTTGTTCACTGGCTCTTGGCAGCAGCCTTTTATACGTTTTGAAATTGCTTTCATGTACCCCCTGGTTTTCCACAGAGAACCAACCCATTTGCTTTGCAATTTAGTCCTTTCTGTCCTTTTTTTTCCTTGTTGCCTTTGAGCTCTCGCCAGTTTGTCCATTTGGGATATATGTCCATGAGGCATGAGCCAGTGTTGGGCAGAGAGGAAGGATGACTCCAAGTCTTGCATATGACATGCCTGTGCACACAGCCCTGCATATTGTTTGTCTGCTTCAAAGCAAAATGCCACTATTGCTCAAGCTCAGCCTGTGATCTGCAGTAACCACAGATCCCTTCTGAATGAGCAGGTCATGCACCATGATTATGGGTGGGGATGTGCAGTCTGTGCTGTGTGAGATGTCATGGTAATGGCTATAATTTATGTCAATCTGCTGTTTGTATGCATACCTTATCCCTTCAGCTAACAGTATTGGTACTGTAGACAGCATAGGTGAAGAGTAAAAGACAACTATTCCATCTGAGAGCCAGCAGGTTAATATATAAGTGGTGGACAGAGTATCAACAAGTTTTCAATGGTTCTGTTCCCTTTCCCCTTTGCAGCTTTTCTGGTGTCTACTGGGATGTGGGTGCTCAGGAGCCCAGGCAGTCTCTTGTTTAGCACTGGAGTTCTATGCTTGCCAATATTCTGCTATTGCATTGCTGGTGGTAGGTGGAGTTTGAGTGTATTTCAGCAGTCTCTTTTAATCACAGAGTGCTTTGCAGAAGCACAAGCTGCTGAGATATTGCTTTATTTGACACTAAAACATAACCAACTGGGGCAGGTAACACTGCAGAGCAGCACTGTGTGTCCAGTTGGGGTGGTAAGTGGAGAAACTTAGGGCAAAAATCAGTATAAACAACCATTATTAATATCATGTGTCTCTAATAAATCAGACAGTGGTTATTTGCTCTCTGGGCTTCGTTGCAAAGTGAAGTGGGAATGTTTCAGAGCAGGGAGGCCTGCTGGGAACTCACTTTGTGGCAAGTTGACAGATCTCCCTGCTTGACTTCTGCTGTTGCTCGGAACAGGGATGGCAGGGAGCTCTTTGGCATGTGCAGAGTGAGGTGAGTGTGGGTTTTCTGCTTGAATCATAGAGTCATTGAATGGTTTGGGTTGGAAGGGACCTTATAAATATCGTATAGTTCCAACCCCCCTGCCATGGGCAGGGAAATACAGAGCAGTTGCCTTGGGAAACTGCTGTTGCCTTGGGAAACAAACTGTTTATGACTCAGTCCTGAAACGAGAGGGCAGGATCTTTTTCCATTCTTGGATGTGGACTCTCATGCGTCCAACAGCGATGTTTTTCTTCTCCTTTGCTTGCCCTTTTTCTTGCTACATCCCTTCCACTGCAGTCCCTGTGAGCCTTGTGTGCCGTGCAGTCACCCTGACTTTGAGTCACCCTGGCTATGCCCCTGGAATGGGAAGGGAATGTCACTTCGGTGCACATCATGGGAACTAACCATACGCAGTCACTTCCCTCAAGCAGTGTACACAGTGAACCATTTCAGGGCTGCAGATTCAGCTCAGCCCTGCAGCTTTTCAGCTGCTTAGTTGGAAGTACATAACTCTTATTTGAGGTCAGAATACAAACTGGTGAATGCAGCAGAACTGTGGCTGCCAAATTCACCATCTCCAATATAGTATGTAATGTATAGTGGCAACTTAAGGCTTTCCTCATGGCAGTGGGGAACTATAAGTTATGGTGAAACCAGTCATTTAGGTAAATTGTGCTGCAGGGGCAGCACTGGTCCCATTTTGAAAACTAATAGAAGTGAAGCCAGTAACACCTTAATATCTACTGTTACCATGGCTGCTTAGAGCAATTGTTTACCAGATTAAAAGGCATATATATTTTATTTTTTAATAATATCCTCTCTGCTTCTTTTACCAAGGCTTTGACTGGTGAGAGTTTGTGTTCCCACTCAGTGTAGCATCAATATCTGAGTGAGTACTTGAAGAAACAGGGTTGCTCTTAGAGCTACTTAAAACACTCTGAAACCTCAGGCTGGATCAATTATGTTGAGGCCTTGCTTTAATTCAAGATTTTCTGTACCTCTTTAAGAGCTTGGTTTATCAGATTGAAGCTGAGCCTTCAGACGTGATTGAGGAGCTGCTCTTCTGTTCGTGTCCTCATTTCCCTCTGCTATAGAAACATTCAGCTATTTCTTTGTGCTCTTGCTTGGGCAATACTAAGTATTAGGAGTAAAAGATGGGTGCTAAGAGTTGGGTTGTGGGGTCATTTCTCCCTTTCCCATAGAATTTTGAGTGATTCACATCTCCCTGTTGCCCCAGTCTCCTGCATGTAAAATGTTGATAGCAGCACTTTTCCTTGAAAAAGACTATAAACATACTGGAATCTGGGGCTGGAAGGGACTGGAGACAGACAGCTGGTTGTGGGCAGGGTTTGGTTTTCCCATAGATGTCTCAGTAGTGTAGAGGTATGTGGAACTCAGCCCAGCCCTGGGGGGATCCGTGCCAGCACTAGCCCTATCTAGTAGTTACGACTTTTTATGGAGCTTGTGAGGGCCTCTGTTCCTGGTCAGTGAAGCATCAGTTGCCAGCAATGGGAAGGATTTCACCTCAGTACTGGAAGCTGAAAATCCACATAGTGATTGGAATGACCTTGCTCGGTATGATTTTTCTAGAAATGGTTGCAGGTGTAGAGCAAGGAGGGGGAACAAGGAAAGCATGCATCATATTATCCTAATTCTTTTTTTCCAGGGGATTTGCTAATATTTTATCCGTTTAGTAACCTGAAATGAATCTCTCAGGTGCTTCTCCTACCTACCCTTGGATCCATGTGTATTTCTTCCATACATAGTACCCTTTGAGAACTAAGAAGCAGTAAGCAGACTGGAGTAAGATAACAGGAAAGTTGAAAGAGGAACTACTGGTCTGAAGGGAAGTTGTTAGTGGAGATAAGCCTTCAAATGGAAGCTATTCAATACATCAGATAATGCTCTGAGCATTATAAAGTCAGACTTCACTAGTGATGTTTCCTAAAGACACAAAGCTAGGAAGCGTTGTCAGAGGCAGTTCAGTGTTATTCAGCAGGAAAAGCTGGGATGTCCTTGAGGAATAATACAAATGGGAGCTGGATGGTTCAGAATTGCATGGCTATGTGCGTGCAAAATGAGCGAAAAGTTCAGCTCCGTCCGGGAGCTCACTGGGGAAAGTGGGAACGATGAGGGGGGGAGACTCAGGGGCTTAGAGTGACGTGCAGGATAACTGCGAGCGACTAGCGTGATGCAGCCATGAAAAAGATAAATGTCATCCAGTGTGACACGTTGGACAAAACATTGGTAGCAGAGATGGGGAAATTTTAGCATATTAAGGCATGGGAGACCTTGTCTGGAAGACTGTGTTTGTTTCCAGTCACTTGCTGAAGGCTGTGTGCAAACTTTGTCTGGTCCAGAGAAGGAATATGGGTATGATCAAAGAAATGGAGAGCCTGCCTAATGTGAAATGATTAGAGAATGCAGATGATGTAACTTTAAACACGGACTGGGATAAATGCTGATGATAAAGCTCATTTTTGGAACATGAGTGGATAGAGGTGAGCTGTGCATGGATAAAGATAAGCTGTAAACTGAGAGAATGTTCTTAAACATCAGAGGGATGAATTTGGGGAATTAATTCTCTTAGAAGACAGCAAGCAACAGGAAATGTCCAAGTTTTTTTTTAAAAAAACAGCAACAACTTTCTCTTTTGAAGCCATTTTCTCTTTTGAAGGTGTGACTCCTGCCCTGGGTTGCTAACCCTGAAGAAATCAGTGCTGCTGTTCTGGGCAGCGGGCAGGACTCACTAGGACACAGGGTCATGATGAGGGGCTGGTGAATCCTAATGCTGTGAATGTGTTTGCAACCAGCATAACCCCAGAGACTCTTGTGCTTCTGTCCTGAGATCCCCTTGGAAGGCAGGTTCAGTGGGGATTGGTTAGTGACCCCCCTGGGGAAATGTGAGGGCTGAGGGCAGGTGTTTCCACTATGCTAACATGTGCTTTTATCAATCTGGGTGGATTTTTGACCCTTTGTTCAAAGGCCCATGTATTTGTTCCCACTGAATAGAAAAAATGTCAAGCACATGCCGATAACGATCAGCCTGTATTGATCTCTCTGTGTTAGAGAGATGTTGTTTGACCTTGAAGCACTGAGTTTGCAGGAATGGGAAATTGTTTTGATTTTTCTTCATGAGGAATTTTATGAAGTTTCATCATCTCCTCCTTTCCTGTTGGCTTCTGTACTCTGGTCCCCCTTGCTCTAGTTGTGCTCTTAGTTCAACTCTGACCAACATCTGTCTCTCTGACATTTCCAAAACAGCCTCAGTGGTGATGGATGGGGTTGCCATGTCTTGGGAATTTAGATTTCTGCCTTGAGCAATGAGTGAGCGAGGTGGGAAGGCACTGAACTGCTTTCACCTTGCTCATGAGTAGTCCAGCACGTGGGAAAGAGTGAAGATGTCCCATGGCCATGCTGCAGGTGGGGTCATGATAGGCCAGAATCTATACCCTAGGCATAGATTCCTGCTGTTGCACCTGCAGATAGCAATGCAGAGGTTATCTGCTGTGGTGGAGAGCTTGCTGTAACTCATACCACTTTCTGTTTGCTTGAGAGGAATGGACACACTGAATGTAATGAGGGCTTGGTCAAAATACCCATCCTTTCGGAGGAGGTGGCAGGCAGCTCCCTTTGCTGGGCTGTAGCAGTGAGCTGGAGGCAGCAGCTGTGAGGGTGGTCAGAATTGTGACCCCCACCTCATGGTGATTAAAGACCTGTTCCAGCAGGGTGCTTGGTGTCAGAGCTACAGCCCAGGCAGCCGGCTGGGATCTGGGGCTGAGCTGTTTCCAGTTGACACATATCTGGAGCAGCTTTGCACCAAATAGGTGAGAGGCTGGGGCAGCTGGTGGATGATTTAGCTGCACAATTGCAGCAAAAGTGGAAAGGGTGGGGATGTGCTGACCTCAGCAGCCAATTCCTGTATGGTATATAAAGGAAGAAGCCTGAGACCAAGACACAAAGGTGTTGGGCTTTTTTCCACCTAGTTGATCTATTTGTGTCCTAGTTGTTGACAGCAAGTGCTCTGGGTACACATACAGCTCATGTCCAGTGTAAGTGCAGCACCTGGGGCTCCCCCAAAGGGGTGAGTTTTGCTGCAGCCCATGACAGGGAGTAGGATTTTCTGCCTTATTGGAGTGCACAGTTGGAAGGTTGTGTTGTGCATTCATTTCTCAAAACCCTGGAGCAAGGGGTAAGGAGATGAGATGGCAAAAATTCTGCCTGATACTTGGGATGCTTGTGGATAATGAGACTGACATTGCTTGATAAGGAATTTTTCCCTCCAAGCTATGCCCCAGAGTGCTGGTGTCTGGGAAGCACTATCCCTGCCTGCCCAGTTTGAGCAAGATGAGGACCCTTGTTACTGTTGGGGCAGAGATGTCCTTGCACCTCCATCTCCCTCCTCTTCCTTCTCCAAAGAAGACTGTGCTGGCACAGTCACCAGCCTGCATTATCCCTGCTCCCTCCTTGCGTGAGACTGTGGAATCAGCCACGCTCCCCTTCTCACACTGACTCATCTCCGTGATCAAAGAGAAGTCATCTCCTAGAAGACAGTCTCCCAAAGAAAGAGCTTTGTTCTTCCTCATTAGTTCTGAGATCTCCTGCTACCTGCAAAGCTTTGGGACAGGCCATCAGTTCTTACTGCTGTTGCTGAGAGAGGCAGATTGTGGAGGGAGATGCGTCAGAGGGATATGTGCTGCAGAGGGGCGAGGCCATGTGAGTTTGGGATTTGGGAAACATGCAGAACATGTTTTGGGGAGGAGGATACAGATGTTCATGTTGGGAGCAGATATGTGAATAGGAGTGTTTGTCAGAGAGCCCCTTGTCTGCTGTGTTGCTCTCTCCGATTTTTAACAAAATATCCCCCTGAGTTCATGTGCTCTGGTGTGTGTGTCTGCTACACAAGGCAGGCATTGCTGTCAGTGAACTGGTTAATGCCAGTGTCCTGTGGCAGGGACAGGGAGGCAGGCAAGCACTCAGCCTGCCAGCATTTATACCTCCTGGCGTCAGCATTGGCAATGCTTGTGGAGGACTGGGGAGGGCACTGAAATAGTTTCCATTCTCCTCTCTGCTGTGGGAACGAGTTTCCTGGGTAACAAATGCTCCTTGTTCTGCACAGAGCTCCACAGCTGAAACTCTCTGTCTCCTTCCTCGCTGCTGCTCCCCGACTGTCCCAGCTGAAGGGGCCGGAGATGTCTGCTTGAGCCTGCCTTAATTAACGCTGACAGTACAATGGGGCTGGCCATACGGGGGTCCTGGAGCTGCACGCTAATGGGGGCACAGTAAATAGTCTCATTTACTGCAGCTCGGTTGGAGCACAGCCTGCCAGGACTAGCTTTCTGCTTGCTGTAATGGCCAGGCACAGAGGTATGTCCCTCACTCCTGCATCCTACCTGGGGCTTGTCCCTGCTGCTTGAACAGGACTGGGTGGTGGTGTGGGTCCCCAGCATTCCAGGAAAAGCAGGCAGTGGGCTGGGGAGCATGGAGTACCCCCAATGGGGCAGATACATTGGCCTTTTGGGAAGGACCTGTGAAGCCTGAGCTCTGGAACTGGTTGAGGGAGCGTTGCCCATGTTTTGGAGGTGAGTAGCAGAGCTGCATCTGCGATTCTGGCTCCAGTGCGTTGCAAACAGGCTGCACAGCCCACAGCCAGCTCAAGGCCCTTTCTGTTTTCTTGGTGGAAGGGTCTCTCCCCTCCTTGGAGGGGAAGCCCTAAACTGTTGCCTCTGGAGTCCCTGGTGGGAGCTGCCCTGGGTTTTCAGTGAGAAATCTGATTTGAATGTTACCTGAAGAGATATTTTAAAAGTTCCTAGTGTTCTGGCCTCTGAGACAATTGGCAGCCACTTCCAGTAATAAGTCTTAGCATTTTTCTGGCATAGGTGTTTATTTTGACCTCTCCAGAGGCAGAAGCTTCTGAAAAGTGTTATGTTGTCTGGGCTGTTGTATTTGTGTTACTTGGTTCCTGTTTTGGGTGCATCAAGGCCTAAAGCAAAAAGTTTTCAGCCATGTGGCAGTTATTAATTTCTCTGAACTTTGTGTGACATTTTTACCCCTTCTTTGACTTACCTGCTCACTTCCCATGCAGACTCAGTTTAGGAGATGGGGTTTGGTTTGAGCTCATAGGGATTGCTTTTTCCAGTGTGGATGCTCCAGTCTCTGAGCTATGCTTGGCTCCATGCAGGGCTATAGGCACGAGGCTGGATGGGAAAGGGCAATAACATGAGTGGTCCCTCCAGGATGGATGGTGCTTCAGTGCAAGAAACACCTTCAGGCACAGCCTGAAGCACAGCTGAGTTTCTGGGTTGTGTGATCATGTCCTAACTGGTGAAACACCAAAAGTAGCCACATATGTCCCTTGCCGCAGCTACCTGTACCCTGTCAGGACCTGCACTGCTCTGCCTATGGAGCAGGTTCCATTTCTGCTCTGGTGAAAAGAGGTGATGGAAAAATCCTTTTATGGAGCCCCAGGACAGCAAGAGAGCCCAAGCTTTGCAGGTGGTGACCCCCTGTTTCGGGGAGGGAGATTTGCAGTGGATTGCTTTGCAGAGATGCTGCGATTTAGCCCAAGTCACGGGCAGCACTTTGATCACAGACTGCAGCTAATAGTTAGTGGGATCTTGATTTGAGATCCCCTGTGAGACCAGGAACTGCAGACATCCTGCCCCTGCCAGGTGCTTTTGGAAGTGCTGGTTGTTGCTTCTTGCTCCGGATGTGGCTGCATTTCAGGGATGCTCTGTAGATACTGTTGATGAAGCTCTTTAGGATGAGGCACTACAGGAATTTCAAGAAGCTTCAAGAAGCTTCTTGCAGTCTTCCCATCCTCCTCCTCCTCCTGCGCGTTACTTTGCAGACTGCCATTTTATTTCCAAGGGTTCTAGCTGCCATTATCAACGGTAGGAACATAACACTCCAGTCCCTTTTGCTTTCCTTTACATAGCCAGGGTAAGAGGTCAGACAGCTTGCAAGCACACATTATCCAAAATACAAGCTCATCACAGAATAAGATGCTGCAGCTCTGTTTTATGGCACGGACTTTAATCTTTTTATTTCTCCTCATGCTGCCTTCCTGATTTCCCAGTTCCTATAAGAATCAATCCTCCATCATCCAGCTCGACTCACCTCCCCTCCTCTCCTTTTCTGCTCCCTCCCATCCCCTGCCTTGTCTGAGGTTCCACAGGGACTGATTGCGAGCTGGAGCGGCGGTGCTGTGGGCATGCTTGTTCCTTCACACGCAGACACGTCACAGCAGCAGCAGCAGGAGCGTTGGAGATGTGATTGCGCAGACCCTCTGCATTGCCAGGGATGCAGCTGTGAAGAAAAAAAAATAAGAAAAAAAAAATTGACTCTGTGTTTCCCACAGCATCCTGGTGAGGAGAGCACGGAGCCTTCTGGAATTGGAGTGCACAGTGGTGCCAGAGCAGAGTGTGTTCACTGACGGGAGCTGGGGAGCGAAGGATCTGCGGAAAGGTGAGATGGAGAAATGATCTGGGTGGGCGTTAGCTGTGCTGTTGGTTTTCAGGTCGGTCGTTGTCTTGCACTGTGGCTGGTTTGTTTTTGTAGAGGATGCCAGCTACCCGATTAAGGATTTTAGGATTGATTTGTCTCTTTGGAGGCTGCACTGCTTTGGAGCTGCTGTGATTATAATGGATGTGAGCGAGCGGGGAGGCTGGGGCTGCTGCGCAGAATGCGTGTTTGTCTATTGTGGCTGTGAAATAGCAGTTGTCATGTCCAGGGCTGGTTGTGCAGGGGCGAGCTGTGCTTCGCCCCGGCAGTGCCGCTGCACAGCTCTCCATTGTGCCTGCCATGACAGCCGAGCCCACACGGATTGTTGTGGTCCTGCCAGCTACCATGCTCTCTGTGCATCCCTGGTGGTGATGCTGCTGTGCAGCTCAAAAGCTGTTTTGACAGACAGCGCTTCCATGAAAAGCCAGAGACAAAGGGCTCAGACAGAGGAAAGGTTGCTGTCAGTGTGGTTTTCAGCTTTTTTTTTTATCCTTTTTTTTTTCCTTCTTTTTTCACCCTAAATACTGGTAAATGATATGTTCAAAAGGCATTAGGATAAAATATTATGGCATCTAAAACACTGCTCTTCTGCTAAGAGACACAAGAGCCGTGTCCTGGCTGGAGTCCTTTGTGTTGCCAGGGTGTGTCTGTGCTGGCTGTGTAAATGGATGCTTTCTCCCTGCCTCTTTTCACAGATCGGATGAGAAAGGTTATCTAGGAATGGAGGAATTATTGCTTTTAATTACTGAAATGAGGGGTTCAGGCTGGGTACCAGTTACTAAAGCTTAATTACATGGTCTTGTTATAGCCAAATCCCTCTTTTCCCTCCCCGCCTTCTTCTTCTTCCCTCCCCCACCCTCTGCACAAATCCTTCCATCAAATTGCCTCTGCATATGGGAGAATGGCTTGAACAAAGAGAAGGATGTATGTGGGATATGGATATAGATGCTGGAGGGGCAGTGTTCAGGATGACAGTGAGAACAATAAAGCGAAGGCATAAAAGAACGAGATTTCAGTGTGTGTGCTAAAGTGACGTGGCCGTAGAGGAATGTGCAAACGGGAATGTCATAACAAAAGGGGATATTCAAAGAGCAAGATTCAGTCTTTCTGGGTTATGGAAGATGCTGAGCATGTGGGGTTGCAATTGCAGGTGTTTGGGGGGAATGTGGAGTAAATGGGAGTCACGTTAGCAGTGGCTGTGAAGGAATGTATCATACAAGGTGTGGATTGATGGGTGTCATAAAGGTGCATGGAGTACAAGGGAAGCAGAAATCTGCTTTTTTACCTCCAAACACCTACAGCCTTTAATACCACCTGCTTGGCAGGTCTTACCTGTTCAGAAAACCTTTCTTCCATTTGCCAGTTACCCAAGAATAATTCAGATAAAGCATTTTTAGGCCTCTCAGGGGCAACACCATGGTAGGGAAAATGTAGATAAAATGGTAGATATTTGGCAGGGCTATAGAGGAACCGTGAAAAGAAGAGGCAGATGACAGGGGCATTGCAGAGCTGGAGAACAGGGGTTTTTGGGTCAGGGACCAGGGGTACAACGCACAGAGGGGGAATCCAGGGTTGTCATTGTCAAGAGAATGTAAATGTGTTGTTTCTGTTGTCATTCTCCAGCCTCTCAGTGTGTTCCCCGAGACAGTCAGTGCTGTGTGCAGCCCCGAGGGGTTTGTGGAGGTGGGGGTTATCCTCAGCACAGCCTCTTCTGCAGTAGTTCTCCGGAGGAACCATTTTGCTGCTGCAGGTTCTCAGTTGGTTTCTTCCTCTCCATCCCTATGGAGTGGCAGGGCTCCATGGCCTTTATACCCAGTGATGAAGATAAATCCAGAGTTTCAGTGCAGGGAGCCAGGTGGGAAGGAGAGGGCTTCTAGCAAAATTGCAGAGCGGAGTGCAGTTGGCAACAGTATCCTGGAAGCACCTTCTCATCCTTATCTCGCTCTTGAACCTGGGAAATCTCTCTGTCTTCAGGTCTCTGTCCCTTTCAGGCTCATGGAAGCAGAGAGTGGGATATCTCCTGTAGGTGTGTACCACACTGGGTTTGTGGTGCTGCTGCAGAGCAGGCTCCTATGGGGGATTGGTGGTGGGTAACAACATCACAACTCTGTGTGTGGTACACCATGGTCTGGAGGACAGGATGTGCAACAGAAGGTATGTATGCAGGATACACATACTTGTATCAGCATGTGGAAGAAAAATTACATGTAGTTTGTGTGTACAATGCTTGCCTAAAGTAAAAAAAGAAGTTGATGCAGCCTCCTTCACTGTGTGGGGTGGGAGTGCTCCCCAGGACATACAGGCTGTGCCTCTCCAGTAGATACCACTCTTACAGGAACATATGTTAAGCAGTGAGAGTACACAGATAATCTCTGCCTTGAGATGCTTAAAAGGTGTCCAAGAGCTTCTGTGACTGGAGCTGACTGAAATGATTCACAGGAAGGACATACAGTTGCTGCTGTGTGTCTTCCTCACTGCATCAATGCAGGTGATGGAGATAAGGTGCAGCTGGATACAAAGGACCTGGACCTGCATTGCAGAAAGTGCAGGTGGCCCAGGAGAACATGCCATGAACTCAGGAATGGCCTGCCCATGGCTCCATTAACACCTCTCAGATGTCTGAGGCTGTGCGAGTAAACAAAGAACAAATTCTCTGTCCTAGATATCTTCATTTTCTTCCAGTCTCATGTTACTTTTGAGTCAAGATCTCGCTCTGGTGTGATAGCCACACAGTAGTCTGCCTTTTGCAACCTCTTGTTTTGCTCTGCCCTGTTTTTAATTTATTTCCTAATCTTATTTTTATTTTCCAGTGTTTTCCTAGTATAATACTAGGGGCAGGTTGATAAATCTGACACGGGTCACTTTCCTTGCCCTTGCAGCACAGCTACAGACTTCATCTTTAATATTTTTCAGCCACGTGCTTTCACCTCCTTCCTCTCTTTTCTAATGGGTATTTTTATCAAAAGCCCTGTTGCCAGCTGTGATCATGCAACTATTCTTTCATTGTTCTGGGATCAAGAATATCTTGTCCTTCTGACTTGAGCGCATTCATCTTCTTGAACTGTTTCCACTCAAAAGCTCATTTCCATTTTCTGCACCTTCTTTAACCTGTATTATCTAACCTGTCATTGCTGCAGCTTCAATATTCTTCTTCATGTCAAAACAGCACCAGAGACGCTGTTTTACTTACCTCTAATATCTTTCTGGCTGTGATTACTCATTGAGGTTGGTCAGGAGACTTTCTATTCTAATCTCTTCACCTTTCTTGGTGAATCCAGATTATTTTTTTTTTTACTTATGAGGTGCATTCAAAGTCTTTTCTGCAGTACTTCTGCAAGCTCTTTGTTCTCGTTGGCATTATAATTGTTTTCCCTGACACGCCCGAGATCGACTCTTTAAAAATTAAAAAGGTTTCGTTAGAGATCTGTTTGCTTTTTACCATTCTGTTTAATATAAACTGGGTCAGCTTGAGATACTCAATCCAAAGCCACTTCTCTATCTTGGATGCTGCGTGAAAAACTCATCTCAGTAGGCACAGTTCTGATGATTGAACACAAGAAAAGCAAATCCAAAGTAAAAGATGTGGAGACCTGTGTGGGTGGTGAGAGGTGGCGGGTCAGAGGTGGAGGTACCTCCCTGTCAGCTATGGAGTCACAGGACAGTACTCAATAGCAAGACTTTGTCCCCATTCTTGTGGAAACCATTGAAATCAGACTGGTAGTGCGAAACTTCACTTGTCTTCAACCTGAGCTGCTTTGTAGGGAGACTTCTGATGTGGATAAAGTGGTTCTGGCTATTCAGTCCATAAGTCCAAAAGAGACAGAAGCCCACCCCATTCCAGAGCTGTGCAAAAGGCTGCCAAGATAAGGCTTGAGGAAGCTGAGGGAGCTTGGCTGGCAGGGGGTGAAATCCACAGCAATGATCAATGACAGCTGTGTTGGTAACCAGCTTTAGCAGGGATTTGCTGTGTTATCTGCTGAACAGGTTCCCTGCACGCCCTCACACTCATCTGAAAGTTGGTTACTCTCCAAAGAGAAAGGAATAGACTGTCAAAATACCTCTGGTTCCTGATTCTGCTCCAGTTTTCTCTCTTGATGAAAATGATTTTATTATTCATTTTCTGAAAGAAGTGGGTCAAAGCAGGGACATACCTGTTAAGATGAGCATAAAAACAGGCTTGTCCACAAGGTCTTCCTCCCCTACCACAGTTGTGTTGCAGCTTCAGGGTCGTGTAGACAATGGGTTTTTTCTATCCATCAGACACATTCAAATATTTTTTACTGGGCAAGTCTGCTGGTGGCTATATCAGCAAATAAGAGGGAAAAAAACCCAAACAAAACCCACTGTGGTCGTTAACTGCTGTAAATGGGAAGGAGGCAGAAGGCAGAGTGTAATGTGGGCGAGTGGCCATAATGTAGGTGAGCTCCTGGCTCAGGCTCAGCCTCTGAGATTGGACTCTTGGGAGAGAGACCATGTGCTGGTCTTTGTGCAGTGCTGAAGGTGTGGGGCTGGCAGTACCTGTGAGTGATAAATAATAAATATTTGAGTGATACCAGCAATGCTGCTGACCGTTGGCTCAACCACCAAACTACCTCTCTTTGCTCCCGCACAACATGTCACTGCCCTGTTGTTGTGCTTTTGGGGACAGTGGTGCAGATATCTCAGTGTTGAGATCCAGCAGTTCTTTCTGGCAGGAGGGGTTTTTCTGCTCTGTGAGTTACAGGGAAAAAAAATAAATATTAAATTAGAGCCTGTATGGAAGACCTTGGCAAATACACAGGTTTTCACCTGATAACTTGCCTCAGACCCACTGTTAACTTCAGACTAGAGTCCTTGCTCCCTATGCAGTTGTACTAATCTCATCAGTTTAACTCCAGAACTGCACCTTATTCTTTATAAACTCACACCAGCTGCCATTGCTTCTGGAAGAGCATGACCTAAATGCTTTCAGTGGGCAGATCTCCTCTGTTCTGCTCTGCCTGCATCGATGCAGGACCAGCTGCATGGTTAGTCTCCTTTTGCCTATAGGTCCAGCTCACCTGAATTGGTTAGCAGGCTGCCTTCTTTTGGTCCATCCCTGGGGTTCCCATGGTGAAAAGCAGGGATGTGTGCCTCAGGCTCCATCGTCATGTGTCTTCTGTGTCAGCTCAGATAGCATAGCTGTACTCACAGATGTCCTTCTAAGCAGGGAGGATGACCTGTCTGATCATTGAGCTGGTGCAGTTTCCTGGTTTTAGCGATGAGGTTCATTACAGTGTCTGCTGAGACAGGATTTTTCCTGTAGTCCCACCCAGTCCAGTAACTCAAGTGGCAGAATGATAAGCCCACATATGAGAAGATCCAGTGGGAGAAATAAATAATTCATATCTCTGATCCCAAGATCCCATTGGCTCACACAATGTCTCTTCCTTGGCTTTGCCTATTTCATTCTGATGGTTGGTACCTGGAGTGACATGTCTGCCCTGGGGTTTGGCTTACTCTGGTTGACCTCTCCTTCACCACTTGCTAGTATGTTAGTTGTTGTAGTGTCTTCTAAGGGGTTTCTTGCCTAAATGTGTCTTACCAGGAGAGTGATTGTAGCTTGACCCTTGAGAAAATCAGTAAGAGCATTTCCACATGCATCTGCACTTCCCCATTTTCTACTAGCAACACTGTTCTCACTTGCCCACAGCCCATGGCATCTGACTTAACCTGCTGCTGAGACTTGTCCTCCAGCTGCAGGTCATAGTGCTTGAAATGGCATTGAGGAGAGCATCATTCCTACCCAGATGTCTCCTCCTGCCTTCAACTCCTTGTCATATGCCTCATTTTCATTTCCGCAGGCACTTGCTATTTATAATTACTGTATTTATAAAGCACTCTGAAGGTGGTGACTGCTTATTACAGTAAGCCTGACAGCCTGTTTATTCCCATGTGCTTCTCAGAGTGGCTGTTTTTGAGGGAGGACTGGGTCAGAGGAAAGGTGAGGCAGTGTGGGGCTCAGGGGGACCACAGACATCCCCGGCAGTAAGGCTAGCCAGTCCGTGGCACAATAAAAGAGGAAGAGAGAAGAAACTGCAAGAAAACAGGGATGTCCTGGCACTGACAAGCCATGGCATGAGGGTGATTAATGCACAAAGGTGACGGTGCTCCAGGCACACACCATTCAGTTCAGGTTTTATAGCTTGTTGAGACACTTGAGAGTCAATGCTGGTCCACTGAGGTTTCTGTTATCTGTGCTTCTCTTGGTGACTTTGCAGAAGCTTCAAAGACCCCCTAGAATACTTCCATGTCTGTAACCCTGACCTCTCCCAGGCTTTGTGCTGCTGACAAGATTTGGTACCTCAGGGTAGAGAAATACCCCAAACTGAAACAATGAGTTTGTGTTTGTCGTAGAGGTACTGGGGAGTGATTCCCATCTGTACCAGAGCACGTTCAACAGCCAAAGCACTTTGGTCCAGTGCCTTGTTGTCTGCTTTCCCCTTGACACAAGTTGAGGTTGAAAAGAAGAACCACAATAACCTCTTGGCCTGCCCGTCAGAATGAAAGGGGAATCTTCTTTCAAGGGTGCAAGCCACCAGACCTCACTGATTTAATGAGGAAAATTCACCATGGTAATATATCCTTCAACCCAGACATTAGTAAGACTTTGAGGACCCTCTTGTCTCTTGGGAGACCTCAAAGAGAAGTTGCATGGGGACATGGAAAACCTCTCTCACAAACCTACACCAAGAATTTGTGCAACTTAAGAGAGCAAACCCCCCGAAACCACACTACATAGACAGGGTCTAGAAACTCTTTTCCTCAGAGAGTGGATAGGTAAGAAAATCCCCTGGTTTCTTCTAGGCTAGTCTTGTTGTAAATCTTGACTTTTTTTAGCTTGAGACTAAGTTACATAAGTGTACATTAGAGAAGATAGTCACAAAAGTATACTTTGTCAGGTTCCAGATCATCAAACTGATTAAATTGATTCCAGCTCATTAAACTGATGTCTTTAAAATGCTAAAAGTAACAGGTCGTCACCCTGATCATAAGGGACTTCACCTGGTGAGCATGTGCGTATGAACATTAAGGTACATAACAAATGGAATGGAAGATTATGGCACAGAGGCTTCTAATGTTGATATAGAAAGCAGGGCCCATCCCATTGCCACTTGGGAAACTGTGTGCAATTAGTCACCCCAGCTCAGAAGCATGAATGAGCAGTTGGAGAGAATTGAAGAACTTCCCGGGAAACTGCACAAGGACCTGGAAAACTCTCCTAAGAGAGGAGACTGAAGAAATGGGAGTTACTTGAGACAAATGGGAAACTGTAGGGTTTGTGGTACGAAATAATGAATGATGTAGAGGAAAAACAATAACGATTTATGAGGTGCCCTGATTGTAACATGGAATTACTCCAGGAAATTAAGGAGGATTATTTGAAACTGGTAATATGAATAATTTTCACATACTGTGATTAATTAGTCCATGAATCTTGCTTTCAAACTTCAAAGCCCAGCAGTATTCCCAAATGGCTTGGCATTTTTGTGAATAAGACTTCCCAGTGTATTTATAGTACATGTTCAGAAGTTGCAGAGTTTTAAAACCTTGTGGTTTTGTTGAGGCCCATCTCAGTGCTAGGCCTTAGGAAAGTCAAATGGTTCTTCACCACTTGTTTCAGCTACTTGTTTTTTCTGATACTTCTGGTACTGAAAGGATAGAATAGCTTCAAGAAAGATGATGTCCAAATGTGAGTGTGTCCTAGCTGTGAAGATCTGGGAGCCTGCAGTGTGAAGGTGTCTCCTCAGTCCTCTCAAACACCCTTGAAGTGATTAAAAGCAGACTGCTTATAGAATCGTAGGATCGTTTGGGCTGGAAAGGACCTTTAAATTCCAGTCCCCCTGCCATGGACACGGACATGGATACCTTCCACTAGACCAGGTTGCTCAAAGCCCCATCCAGCCTGGTCATCCCTCCAGCAGACTTGGTTGGTCTCTTGGAACTGTGACTGCTCTTCCAGTACAGAGTCAAGGATCATCCCTATTTGCCCTCCTTTTTTTCACAGTGAATAGGTCTGTGCATACTCTGCAGCCCAACATCCTCAGCAGAAGTCCTTGGTTAATCCAGGGTTATCAGATTTAGTTAGACCCTTAATGCTCTGTTGAACCCAGTCATTCCAAGTCTAATTAGCACATGAGCTGTCTTGTGGAGTGATATCCTAAAATAAACTGTCCTGAATAGAACTTTACAAACTGAGTTTGGTCTGGGTTGCCAGCCCCTACAAGGGATACATTTCCCTCTCAGAAGAGAAGTATGTGTAATCATTAGGAGTGTCTGGTCTGATTCATAAGTATTTTATTAAGGTTCTGGCTTGCCTTTTGTTAGTTCTGTTGCCTGGAAAATATTCTGTTACATAAACTGAGGCTGTGGTTTCATCCAGATCCTCTTGAGTTCTGCCTTGCCGCCAGCCATGCAAACATACAAGCACACCCACACATCAGGAGGACACTTGGAGAGAGGTTGGACCGAGGATCTGAGAATACTCTTGTACTTGAGCAGAATGAAAATCTTGGGACCAAGGGTTGGCAAAGATTGGAGTAGGAAATATGATCCTACCCCAAGGGCAAGCAATGAAGTTTAATACCCGTATGTTCAAAAAGACTGACAGATAACTACTATTGTGGCATGTAATTTGGTGTGGAGTGCACTGGTTCAGGAAGTTACAAGCCCTAAAATTTGCAGGAATTAAAAAAAATTATATTCTGAGAGATGGTTGTGTAGTGTCCTTCTTTGCAATGTAAACAATTCCCATATGAAGGAGAGTGCTTGTTATTGGGCAGTCTGACTATGGTCCAAGGATTCTTTTCCCACATCAGGCGCTTCTTGTCTCATCTTCCTGCGAATCATTCTTCCTTTTTTCATTTTACCCACACTGAACTCTGCTAAAGTGATATCCAGACAAGATTGCAGAGAACCTGTTTGTTCAAGGACATGGCCAAAAAAGGGTCAAAAAATGCACAGTCTTAACAGTAATCAGGCAATTTCCATTTTCAAATCTGTGTGCTACAGGATCTCTTCCTTCAGCTACCTTCAAGGGATTGCAACGTGCAGCCTGTGGTCTAAAAGCAGTTGGGTATCAGTGTTATTATTATATATATTTATGTATTAATATATAACTATGTGTGGTCCTGATGTCCTTCAGAAGGTGGGATAAATTTCATGCATTAAACTCGTCAGATGCTGCCTTTATTGGGCTGATACTCAGCCTTTTTGCTTTGTACAATGCTATCATTCACAAATCCGGGAGTTTTGAGCCTTCAGATCGTTGAATTGCTTTCTGCAATGGAGACACAGATGTCTTCCTGTGTGTCCAGCTATTGCTTCTGGTCTTGATAGAACAACCTCAGGTTAGGAAGGGTTAAAGTCTCCCGCAGTCTTAGCAGGAGTCAGCTGTTGGACACAGCTGCTGATTAAAAAAACATTTAGATGTGCACTGTGAAGAGGAACATCTAGTAAAACCAGGCTGCTGCTGGGATATGTTCTGTTTGTGCCTGATTTCAGAGCTCCTGCTTTGTTTGCACGCAGTGTGTATTAAATTCTGTGTAGGATTGCATCATTTAATACAGCTCTGCAGATGCAGGCAGTCTGGCTGCCTGGCAGTTCTGATGTCCATCACTCCTAGGTAATGCCATACCTTCATTGCTTCTCCTGTTCACTGGGGCGTGGTTACCTAGTTGTTGTAGCAAACCACTGCTGTGTTCCAGTCTGAAAATAATCCTGCTGGAGTTTTTTGGCATCTCTAGCTGCTTTATTTATAGTGGCCTGAGGGGTGATACTTTTATTTCAAGAACTTGGCCTGGCTGTGGTTTTACTTCACTCTCCCATAGCCACCTCTGCTGCCTGTTGTGCTTCTCCTATGTTGCTGCATAAGGATGTACCTTTGTAATATGCCATCCCAGAAATATTTGGTTTTCACTTGATAGCGAGTGATTCCTACATATGTGGAGCTCTGGGCTGAACAGACAATAAACATCATTTTGCAGACTCTTTAACTGAATTATCTTAAGACTGAGTTCCTTATTTGTCAGGCTTTCTCAAGTGGTCACTGATGCTTTTGCCTTGCAGGGAGGGTTCAGGATTGTTCTGCAGCTCTGGTTCCTGCAACACGTGGTCTGGACAGAAATGAAATGCCAGTTTTAGTCCCCATGGAGAAGAAGCAATAGGGAAGAAATGCAGCTGTGGAGTGACTGGAGCCTGTATGGATGTGCTGGCCAGTAGTGCAGCAACATCTTATTCACTGTGAAGGCAAACCATCTTCGTCCATTTTTGGACTTAGGTCATCTGTTTTCCCCAACTCATGGATGTGGTAAGGGATCTAGGACTACTTGAGGTAGAGCTGTCCTTGTGCTTTCTTTTGTGCAGATTAAACTTGCTTCTGCAATTATCCTTCCATAAGCTTTGGATAAGCAGATCATCTCCTTTGCCATGGTCTGGGCAACACTTAAGTTTCCCGAAGCCAGATTCCAGTAAATGTTAGGGAAGAAAATCCAGTGGAAGTGATTTGTGACCTCTCTTTAAAAGGTCCTTCCAGAGTATAGTAATTATAGGGATGCTACAGATCTCTAGCAAGTCCTGAAGTCTCCAGTGCTGTTGAGAACATTTCCATGTATATGAAGCATCTGTACCCTCTCCATCTCTTGATGTCATCTCAGGAGCCTTCACCCTTGCAGCGCACACCTGAGCAAGAACAGCTGCTCTTTTCACCTTGGCATGTGAAATATGTGACAGACTCGTGGGGCAGTTTTGCCATCCTGTCCGCCTGCAGGCACTGGTCAGAGAGCCAGCTTTGATTCCTGAAGCTGAGCTGAGTTTGATGTCTGACTCCTTCAGCCAAACACTCCATTCCCTGCATCCTGTGGCTGTTGTGGAGTGTTTTGAGGTCATGGATCCCAGGTATAGAAGTTGGTGGCTTCACTTCTGCTGAAGTCACACTTCTGCTGGCTTTGACTCAGGTTCAACTACAGCTGCTGGCTGTGGTTTTGTCACTGTTCAGCTGCAGCTGCTGGTTCCTGGGGTCCTTAGCTGGGCAGGTCTGTAAAAGGAGCACGTTCATGTGTCAGCCAGCTGACAGTCCTGCTTTGCCACAATTCACAGAATCATACAATGGCTTGGGTTGAAAGGGATCTCAAAGATCATGTAGTTCCAACCCCCTTGCCCTGGAACAGGGAAGCCACCCACTAGGCCAGGATCACTAAGCCCTGGCCAAAGATGTGCAACTAGGTAAGAGTTAATCTTGGTATCCTCAAATACTGATTGTGCCCAGCAATTTCATATGCTTAGAGGAATTTTTTCTTTCTGTGCGGGTTCTTGAGTGCTCTGGTGACCCTGCAACAGCTAGGCCCCAGCACCCAGGCAGATCCATTTTTCAAAATGGAATTGTGTGATTTCTGGTCTTGTAAGATCTTCAGTAAGCTTTCAGAGTGCTCAGGCAGAAAGGTGCTATACAAGTGTGGCCCCTCCTCCTGCTGCTGCTGCTACTAGAGTGTCTGTGATAAGAAAGGATTTACTGTGTCTGCAGTTTAATTCAGCAGCAATTTCTGTGTGATATGAACAGCTAGAAACATCAGAGTCTTTTTCTTCTCTGCGGATTTGCATAAAGTAATTAGGAGCATATGTGGTGGGGGCTGGGACAGAGTGGCTGGTGGGGAGGAGGAGGAGGAGCAGGTTCCATCCAAGATCACCTCAGTGGATGCTGTGAGTCATGCCCTGTAAATGGCTCTTAACGAGTGCCACATGCCAGATGATGAGTCACGGAGCAAGGGAGCACAGAAATGGGAGAAACTGGTTCGGTCACTGTCCTGGCTCCTGTGATAGCTGGTATAGATCTGCTGCTTGAGCTATTTCTGGTGTCTTGTATAACTCTAAATGCACAGAGCAGCTGGGGCATCTTTTCCTCTGACTGGGAGGCAGTACCTGCCTTATGCTGGTTGTGTCATTGTCAGGAATACACAAACTGCACCTACTGCTTATTTTCATCTCTGCTGCTGAGTCCCTCATCCCTGACCTGTGCAGCTTCTTGCTGTCAGGAGCTCAGGGGCTGTGACTGACTGTCACGTGCTGCAGTTTCCATTTGGAACACATCATAATCCTATATGGTTCTGAGATGTAATGATACATTAATCATGGGCTTAGTCAGACTGTCCTGGAAACCACTGGAAAAAGCCCTGGCCAAGGCAGCACCGCTCTGTGGAAAGAAGAGGGAAGTGGTCCTTTTAGGAATCACTGCTCAGCACCATGAAAGGAACCAGCCTGAACTGAGGCAGAAATTTAGTATTTAGTGTTTCTGTGTTGCTGCAGCTCCCTCTAAACATAAAGTTCTGCAATGTTCACTCTGGGACCGTGCAGACCACCCTCACCCTGTTTCCCGGGGCTGGGAAGGAGAGCTGGAGGTTTAGGATGAGTCAAAGAACTAGTATTTCCTTTTACACCTTTTCTTTCATTAAACACACTGGATGATTTAATAAGGAGTTTAATGAAGGTGTGAATTTGACAGATGATGTATTAGCTGGCAAGAAATAAACAGATGTCCAAACAAATACCAGTAACTAGTACCACTGTACAAGAATTTACAGGCTTCCTCAGCTCCACCCTCTGCTTGCTCACCCTCATGGTTCAGATCCATCCCCAGGCCACTCATCCTTTGCCACTCACCCCATCCTCTTCTCTGATGGTGCTATCTGAATGGCCTCCAGTTTCCTGAAATTTTCCTGATAAGATTTTCTTTAAGACCATTCAGTACTTTCTGGCAGTTTTTGGAGTGGCAGAGCTGGTGCAGGGACAAACTGCAGTACTGGTGCTGGCTACAGTGAGCCCTGAGATCCCCCCATGCTGTCTGAAGAGTGGCTTTCAGTCTGGATTAATCTCCTGGCCCTTTTGCCTGGAGTTAGACAGCTGAATATATCTCTCCCTGTGGAGCAAACAGGAGATGTCTGTATTGTGCCCTTGTCTGCAAAATCACACCGTTGCTTTTTGCAGCATTTCTGCAGGTGCTTGTTTTGTAGGGCTGTGTGCTTTCTTCAGGCATGTTGATGCAAATGTGCTGTAGGAGTCAGGGATTCACATGGAACAGCTCTCAGAACAAGCAGCTCCAATACAATGGGATTTTTTCTGCTTCTTATATGAAACTGTATGCACAGCTTTTAAACCTGTTTTTCTGTCTTTTACTCTGTCTTTTTACCCTTCCTCTGTCTGAGGAAGATGCTGATGGCAGCGAAACCGCAGCCATACAGAAAGAGACAGCAAGAACCCTCACAGTTAAAGATTTCCTTTGGACATTCAATTTCATAGATGAAGTGACTGGTTTCACAGAAACAGTAATCTGTTCAGAAAAGCCATTCTCCAAAAAGCCAGCATTGCCTCCAGCTGACAGGTCTGATGATCTTCCTCCTGCCTCTTTGTCCTCTGTGCTCTATGTGCAGTCTTTTTACATTTAAATCACATTTATTTGTTGTATCTCTGCATGCCTCCTCCACTATTACGTTTTATGGGGAAAGCTGTGTCCCTGTGTGTTCAACCCTGTCACCCAACAGCAGACAGCACTGAGCAGAGAGGGATGTTAAGTATTCACCAGTAGAACTCCAAAATCGTGGTTGGAGCCGTAAGAGGTAGCAGGGTTCCTGAAGATGTGTGCCACCACACCTAACTCATCAGCCCCTGGAGGCAAGGCTGGTGCTTACACCAACCCCCTCTAATGGAACCACTTCTGGTGGCTTCTGCATCTTCTCAGTAGTGTTGCAGAGGCAGGAGTCTGTACTCCAGAAGCCATGAAGCTGCACCAACCATCTTTAAATTAGCACAAGGTCCTCAGTCTTTGGAGTGTGGCAGAAGAGGGATTTGAGAGCCTCTCTATAGTGCTCAGCAAGGACTTAGAAGGCATGAAGTGCAGAGCCTGAAGGATTCTGCATGCTCCTCCTGTTCCCTGCAGCATGCTGCCTCCTCTCTAAAGCACAGACATGACTTGGTAGGCGGCTCTCAGATCAGTGCTGAACCATCCTTTGTTGCTCAGCACTCACCTGCTCTTTACCTAGAGCTTTGCTGTAGCTAAGGAGTTTTTGTTTTGCATATTTATATACGTGGGGCTACAAATCATTCCTGAGCAATTCCACACCAAACATAGGTGTCTCACCAAAAGCCATCCTTTCTGCTCTGTATTATCTTGACTGGAATGAAGCACCCACAGGTAATGAAATGTGTGGTCCTCACCTTCTCTGGGTAACCCCTAAGCACCTCAAGAAAGAGCTCACAGAGTAAACAACCCATGTCTCCCGTGTTGCAGCAGATGGTGTCGGTATGGAGAAGGCAAGAATTTTGCTGTTGGAGAATAAAATGGCTGTTGTACTGATGGATCTAGGGTTGTGGTGCTCCCTGCATGCCTCCCTGCCTTGCACTGCCATGACATGCTTTTCCAGGCAGGGATCGATGCTGGATGCTGTGTTTGCTGTTATACATGTAGCATTGAGTAAGATTCAGCACACTGTGGGCTTGCTGATAAGAAGAATGAACTGATCTGGCAAAAAGCGTTCAGGTATAGACTGTCAACATCTGGAAATTTCCCATTGCAAAGAGGAGTGAGGGCTTTACAAAGAGCTGAACAAAGAGCTGAACAAAGCCAGCAGAATCTGAAATGTCTGCTTGCTGCATTTTATTCCCCAGTGTCAATCCCAGCCTAGCAGACCCTGAATACGAAGAGGAAGGATCCTTCTACTGTCTTCCAGAATAAGAGAGGGAGAGTCAAGCGGTGGTTGGGCTAGAGAGGATGCTCTGGTGTTGGGAACTGAGTAATCTTTGCACTGGCAGTGCTGTCACCAGCCTTCCTGCATCCCTAAGTCAGGAGGAAGGGAGGAGAGGTGTTGCAAGGGAGAGAGAAGGAGTATCTAGGGCACAAGACATCATGCCTATCCCTAGAGAAGCGATCAGTATGTCTCCTGGCAGGAGCTGTCTGCATGCCACCTGTGATGCTGGACCTCAGAGCCTTGCTGGGGGCAGGCTGTGGGTGCAGGCAGGATGGGCATCCGTCTGCTGCAGCGTCTGTGACAGCCCGGGAATCACATTCCTCCCGGGGAGCCTGTGCTGCCGCCGAAACCAAAATGCTGGGCAGAGCCGTGTGTTGCAGCCAGAGCACAGGAGAGACAGCTGGGAAATGGCTGCGTGTCAGCTCTGACATTTTGCCGTCAAATGTCAGAGTGTCTCTGTGCAAGCCTCGTCCTCCCACAGCAGCTTCTGCACTGACATGAATTGTGTGCTGCTCGGCGGGGCTTGTCAGCAGATGGGTGCTGGTGCTGGGAGCCGGCTCCAAGCAGCCATTTTCCAGAGGCAGTGGAGACACGGTGCTTCAGCAGTGAAGTGTGCTGCCATCCTCAAAACAACACCTTTCAGATGGATGCATTGTGGCAGCACTGGAAATACGGCAAAGCCTTATGGAGGGATGTGATCTGAGCATTACAATCAGCTACAAGGGCAGTAACAAGGGCAGGGGTGGCCCATGTGAGCAGATAAGCGCTGGGGGGCCAGCTTTTTTCCCAAAATGCTTGGGAGGTGGGGGGAGGCAGGGGTGGGAAGACAGGGTAAACTTCTGCTGAGTTAAATAAAAATAAACTCAGATAAACTCAGAGCTCCTGTTGCGCCATCAGTGGAGCACAGGGTCCAAAATGGGGGATGAACTCCGCCCCAGCCACTAAACACCACTTTCAGCACGTGTGCATGTGTGTGCGCTAGGCTCAGGGTCAGGAGCTACTGCTACCCACAGTACCTCTTGAACAGTGGGATCTTGGGAATCCTAGATGTAAAGGATCTTCCCCCAGGAAGCGGGCAGAGTACGGACTCATTCCTTTCGGGCTCTGTGGCAGTGGCTGTGGGAAAGGAGCCAAAGGCTTGTAAGACGGAGGAGTCACTAAAAGGGGTGTAAAGGTTGATAGGAATTTGAGGGAGAGTTTGGAGTCGCACAGTAAATAGTCCAGTTGGATGTAGTCGAAGTGGTCTAGGAGATCTCTGTTCTTCAGAGCCTAATCCTGGGTGAAACATCCCAGCAACAGCAGACGTGTAGGTGAGTGTCCCCACCCTATAAGTCTCTGGTACTATCTACCAGAAGGCCTATCTGTTCTCTGACACTGGTGTTAGCATTAAATTTTGGATTATTGGGTGTTTACTGTAAACACTAGCTCCGTTTCCATCTTTGTGTTTTTATTTCCTGACAGCATCATCCTGTGTCTGTGAGAAGCACTACTATGTGTGGGAGGAAAGTACTTCTTTTGATCATTTTTTTATCATCTTATAATTGCTATTCTTACATCTCGAAGCTGAAAGAACTGAAGTTCCTGATGTTTCTGTGTAGCTGTCTTACTGCTTATGCTCTTGTTCTAACTTCTCTTATCCCACATATCTCAGTTTCCCTCGTGGGCTGCCATGTGCCTTTGCAGCTCTGCTCCAAATCCATTATCACTCCATAGTCACAAAAGCTGGGATAAGGTAGGCAAAGGCCACATGAATGCCACTTTCTGGAGTCTGAAGGTCAGTGGTGCCAGCAGACCTGTGGTCCTGGAGTCCAGAGCAGAACCACAGGATGCAGTTTACAGGATGCAGTTTTCAGGGTGCAGTGAGCACTGAGGATGCCTGGGTGAGTTAGGGGATGTGTATTGCTAACCCAAGGATGTTTGGGGCCAAGGTTTTCAGAACAAATGGTGGACCTGTGAGAGCAATAGGTCATTTTTTAATCTCTCAGGATCATCCTGGATCACTGATGTCTTTTCTGGTTTTTCCCTCTCTTTGCTGCCTTAGTCCTCCCATGCACTTGCCTGTGTTGGATTCTCTGTAGTGTCGAAGGGAAGGTAAGTCTGTTCTGGAAGCACTTGCAGGCTGGACCTCCAGGTTAGGTGGGGAAAGAGAAATTAATATGTCCTCTGCACTTACATGTCAGATGCTGGTGAACATGTACAAGAAGGATGAAGAGGGACTTTTGACATGAGCAGGTAGTGATAGGACAAGGGGAAAAGGCTTTAAACTGAAAGATGGTGAGTTCAGGTTAGGTATCAGGAAGAAATTCTTTACTGTGAGGCACTGGAACAAGTTACCCAGAGAATTTGTTGATGCCCCATCCCCAGAAGTGTTCAAGGCCAGGTTGGATGGGGCTTTGAGCAACCTGGTCTAGGGAAAGGTGTCCCTGGCCATGTAATGAGATGATCTTTAGGGTCCTTTCAGCCCAAACCATTCTGTTATTCCTCTGGCTTTAAGAGAACTTGATATTTAATGAACACAGAGGGAGTGGGGCTCTTAGTGCCCTGCCTGTATGGCTCCTGGGACTGTTGTACTATTGTTAAGTGCAGCAGGTAATAAGATAAGCAGATAAATACCACAGATAATGTAGCAGAGAGCTGTGAAACAGTCATCTCAGAGCACCAGTTTGGAGGAACCAGTTTGAGCTGAGGCTTAACCATCAGCAAAGGGTGAGCAGAAGCCAGTGTGCTGTATGGGACCTACTTAACCATCACCAGTGGCCTCCCGTGGCCCCACTGAAGTCATCTGCTCGTTTTCACTGAAGAGGCCTTTGTGTACATAAGTAGTTGCATACTTTGGCATGCTCCTCAGGCACCATTTAAAGAGTCAGGACCTCATGGGGCCTTCTGGATTTCGGAGAGGAATGGCTGTTGCTGCTTTCCTGTTCCAGTCTGATCCTGCTTTCCTGTCTCTGCCTGGACCTGTGTGTCTGATGTTGCAAGACCTTTCAGAGCAGTTCTGTATTTGGTTCTTGAAGGAAAGTTCAAGGTACCTAAAAAGAGAAAAAGATGTTTAATCCTGTGAAAGAAGGTAGACTGCTCTCACCAGAGTGCAGTGCTTCTCTTCAGGACCTGTGCTGTTTTCCTGTGAGCACACAGTGCCATCTGCAGTGAGGTCTTTGTTTGGCCCAAAGCCCGTTTAGCCCTTTGGCCACTTGACTGAAATCAGTTACTCACTTTAGATAACTTTGAGAGGGGTCAGGTGGAATCACAAGTGTCGTCTCAGGAGCCTCCAGGGAGGGTGACGTTTTTGTCTTACATTGTGATGGTTTGTTTTCCTGAGGAAGGACCTTATGCTCAGGTACTTGTGCTTACAAGGACCTGTCTGTTTGATCCTTGTCAACACATGAAATCTTCAGTCAAACCGAGGATGCTTTAAATAGTCACTGCCTTTCCTGAGAGGTGACTTCCTCTGTGATTTTGTCTCTCTCTCTAGGTATCTGAATTCCCTCATGAGAAGTGTCCTCCTTGCCTCTCATGTGCAGCCTTACCTGTTCATGGGTGGTACCAGCTTCACTGATGCCCTGAAGAGCATTCCTCACCATGGATAGTCCACCCAAACTGACTGGTGAGACGCTGATTGTCCATCACATTCCTCTGGTGCATTGCCAGGTCCCTGATAGACAGTGCTGCTCCGTGAGCAAAAGGACCAACCCCTTCTGCCAGCCAGAGCTCAGCATTACACGGACCTCTGCCCTTCCAGACAGAGACCTTTCACAGACTGACTCCTTGGTATACAGCAGCTTTCTCCAGACCTCTGAAACCTCAGCAGAGGCCTCAGACAACAAAGAAGGAAAAGCAAGGGATCTCATTGTCCCTGGTGTCAGTAAGCGACACAACCCTTTCCTGCTGAGTGAGGGTGAAGACCTCAGCATTTTTGGGGATGACTTGGGTCAAAAATCTTTCCACCTTCACAACTCACTTGTCGATGGCAAACCTCCCTTCAGTCTGCAGGAGCTGGCCCTGCCCCCCTTCCACCTCCATGACTCCAACCACATTGTGAAATCCTGGAACATGGCCAGCCGGTCCGGTGTGGTGGATGGGCAAGAGGACAAAATCAGCAGTGACGACATCCAGAAGAGGAACAATGCAAACAGGTGCCATCAGGCCTCAGAACGCATGGAGCTGGATGAATGCAGCTGCCACCGTGGCAGCTCTTCCAGCTTCTCCTTCGATGGTGGTGACCAGGAGTGGAACCAGAACACAGGTGAACCCCTGAGGAATCAGGATGCCCTGCACAGCCGGACATGCAGCTGTTCCAGCTCAGAGATCCAGCACTGTCGGTGCTACAGTTCATCAAGTCAGTCTGAAGTGATTGACCAACAGATGGGCTACATCAGCGACTCTTCCTGCAACAGCTCCGATGGCGTGCTGGTGAACTTCAGCGCTCTCTACAACAAAATGAATGGCCAATCTCAATCAAACCTGAATTCAGCCAACCTGTCCTGTGACTCTTCCTTCTGCAGCCACTCAGACACAGGAGCTTTTTACCTGGATTTGCATTCATCGCCCACAGAATCCAAGATGTCTTGCGAGTCGCATCACCCAGAGAGTTCAGGGAAGGTGTGTGGGTGCCAACACTCCTCCTCACCTGTCCTTGATGCTAACTGCAACTCCTACCACCTCCACTGTGAGCCTTGCACTTCAGAGAGCTCTGACCTCACTGCCTGCTTCCAGAGCCAAGCACGGCTCGTTGTGGCTACTCAGAATTACTACAAGTTAGTCACATGTGACTTGTCTTCCCAGTCGTCCCCCAGCCCCGCAGGATCTTCCATAACTAGCTGCTCGGAAGACCAGACCAAGGGTAGCCCAGCCCAACCCACAGAATACTATCTGTTTAGAAGGCCTGACCTGAGACAAGAGGAAGGCAATGTGGAGTGCAGTGAAGAGGAGGCAAAGGGAGAATCCACCCAGAACACGATTGAGGGTCAGGTCTATGTCAATGTGTCACCACCGAACCTCAACACAAGCCGACAGCGCTCCAGGAGCTACGATCAGAACCTGGACAGGAGTCCCAGCAGCAGGCTGGGCTCCTTGGAGCGCATGGTGAGCTGTCCAGTCAAGCTGAGTGAAAGTCCAGCAATACCCATCCAGAGTTCTCCCCCAAAGAGAGTGACATCTTTCGCTGAGCTGGCTAAAGGACGGAAAAAGAATGGCACCTCCCCACCGCTCCGGTCTAGCGGTGATTCCTCCTTGGAGTTCTCTCCTATACCTGAGACTCAGCGGGATTGCCCAACCTTCCTTGAAGAAAGAGCTCGGCGGAGCCAGAGTCTTCCACCCATGCCCTTTGTCCATGGCCTGAACCACAGCTGTGAGGGCTTCTGTTTGAACCATGCTTTTGGGGACAGCCAGGCTTTGTGTTCCACCAAGGACTCGATCTCCAGTGAGAAGGTCCCCAGTGGGCATGGGGCAGGTGAGCAAGCCTCTCTCTCCCTGCTGATGGAGGCAGATGCCAGCTTCTCGGGTGGCTCTGCCGGTGGCCACGGACAAAAAGATGTTAGAGCCCGAGCAGACGGTAAGAAGCCAAACTAGGCAGAATGGAGAAATAAAAAGAAAGGCAACTCTTTGGGATATGAGGGGAGCTGCAGGGGAACCTGCATGGCAGTAGGAGACCAGTTCTTGTGCAGTTTGGCTCCTGATCTGCCTGGTTCCTGATCTTTGACCCTGGGGCAAAGCCTTGCTGTGCTTATTTCAGACTCATATCAGTGCAGATGTCTTGTCCTTATATTACTAAAGCCTCTTGAGGTTTTGTTCAAACCTTTCATATCATGTAAGGGAGGATATGACATTAGCACTTGGAGTCTGTGCAGCTTGAAGGGTTGTCTCCCTTCCAGGTATTTACTGTGCTTGCCCATAAGAATCACCTGCCCTTAACTCCCAAGACAGAGATGTGAAGATGCTCAACAAAGTCATGGTCACAGCAGATGAAGGGACTTTTTAAAAAGCCTTTCTTCTTTGGAGCTACTTGGGGCAGAGGTGGAGAGGTGGAGACTGTATAGCCAGCAGTCTCTTCTCCATGCAGGTTCAGGGACATCACACAGTCTCTGCCGGGACTTACAGGGTGAGTCCTGCAGAGACTAATCTGTGTGCCTCTGCTGGAAAATCCTGGTCATGTCCTCCACAGCGCTTTGGATTGTAGCATTTGTTCCCATGGAGAGTAATTGTCACAGTTACCTCTGTAGGAAAGCCTGTAATGGGCGAGTTTTACAGCTTTCCACATTGATATTGGTTTCACTTGTCCTTGTGAGGAAGCTGTGTGACACTCCTGTTGGAGGTATGGCTGTTTCTCCAGCATGGCAGGAGAACTCTCTCTCTGCCTAGACAGGTCTTGTATCTGCTGTCCAGGAAAAGCCCATCTAAAATGCCTCTGACCAGACCATTACAGTAAATAGCCCCTAACATGTCAAAAAACAGACTGCCTCCATTAAGAGGTCCTGAAGATTTCTGTCAGGAGATAAGAACATGTTGTTTGTTTGCCATGGCAGGGGTGGGAGAGGTTTTGGCCTTTGAAGCAAGAAGTTTTTAGGTATTGTCCTGTTTATTGAATGTGTGTTTGGTGAGGGATGGCAGAGAAGGCAGGTCTCTTCTGGGAGAAGACTGCTTGGGAGCAGCCCTCTTACTTTCAGAGGGAATGCTTGGAAGTAGTAAGGACTGCTCAGGGAGGAGGAGGCAGACAGGACCTCTCAGGAAAATATATCCCAGCAGCTTCTGCCTGCCTCCCAATGTGGGAGGCATCACTGCTGTGCAAGAAACTTCTGTTTGCAGCTGGAGATAGAGGCATGTCTGCCTTGGTCCAGCTGAGAGCATCATTGAAAGCCTAGAGGTTCTGAGAGGGACTAGAGGGAAAGCAAGCCCTGCTAAAAGCTAGGGATATGAGTTAGCTATAGGGAGGAAGGTCTGGAACACCCCACAGGCAGCAGGTAACACCAAGGCCAACCAGGGATCTTGATCAGCCCCATGTGTGCATCCAGTGTTGTGTGTATTGTGCACTGACTGCATAGTGTGTCACACTTCAGCTGTGTCCCTCAGGATGTTGAGGCCCCACCAGGAGCTGGAGGAATTGACACACAGGAGATAAGCCCAGCACACTCCCTCAGGACATCCCAGTACATCATTTGCTGGAGCAGACCAGCACTTTCCCGAGTTGGAAGCAGGATACTGGAACATCCTACTTAGATCTGGTAGAGGCAGGGGGATGAAGGAAGTTCCAAAGGGTGAATAGTTACAGGAGAAGGAAGAGGGAGGGAGAAGGGCAAGCAATCAGCCTTTGCAACAGCACCAATATATTGGGATGTGGGACCAGAGCTGCAGTGCTATTGCATGTAATGCTTGTGCTTGGCTGTGCGAGTTCTCAGTGTCCTTTGGTACAAGAAATCTGATTGTACCACAGTGCACTGGGCCATATCTTTGTGGTACTGCTTGGGCAGAGGCTGCTTAAGGGCAGGAACTTGACCCCATGGCTTTGAACTGTCCAGGAAGCAAGGGATTGGGAAGGGATGTGAAGCTGGTGACCCTACCAGGACAGACAGGTTGCTGGTGCAGTCTTCCAGACAGCTGTCAGCAGCTGGAGACTCTGCATTTGAGGCCACACATCTTTACATTGCCAGCTCTTGATGTGTGTAACCAGGTCAGGCTGGAACCACTGCATGTTTAACTGGCCTCTAGCTTGTGCTCTTCCTTCCAGAACAGAGGGCACATTCCCTTTTAACCTGCAATCTGCTGGGCTGAGGATGATCGTCCCTCTGCCCATGCTCACACCTTGTTCCCCTTTCTCTCCCCGAAGGTGGTGGCACAGACAGCAAGCCTGTGGTGCGCTACAGCAAGGACCAGCGCCCCACGACTCTGCCCATCCAGCCCTTTGTTTTTCAGCACCATTTCAGCAAGCCACCCAAGGCACGTGCCCTGCACAGCCATTTTGCTTCCAGCCTCTCCCAGCTCTACAGCTTGTCCAGCAACCGGCCTTCCAGCCAGCAGATCTCCTGTTCCCAGTCCTCAGCCTTGGCCAGCTCGGCAGAGCAGGCAGCGGTGGCGGGGAGCCAGGCCCATGGCACGCTCGTGACCCAGCGCTCGGCAGACGGAGCTGCCTCCCGCAACGATGGGGGCATTAAGAAGTCTGCCCCCGAAACAACCCGTCCGTCCCCACTGGGCAGTTACTCCCCTGTGCGATGCAACGTGCCTTTCTTCCAAAGCGTGGACTCCTCCTCCTCGCCCCCTGCAGAGAGAGCTGAAGACAGCCAGCCACCCAGGAGCAGGTCCTGCCCCATCTCTGCCAACCTGCTGCCCACGAGGTCATCCCCTGCTGTCAGTGCCATGCAGCCCTCCAAAACCACCAAAGCTGATGCCCTGAGGCAAAAGGAAAACCCCAAGATGATTCCCAAGAAGGAGGCACCACTGGAGCCAAGCCCACCACTCTCTGAATACCGACTCCACAGTGGATCCCTCCCGCCCCTCTCAGTGAGTGGCATGTCCATGAGCAGAGTAGGAGGCCATGCAGATTCCCACTGGAGAAGTGGCAGTGAGAGCAGCAGCTCTGGCCCCCTGAGCAGCATGGGAATAAGGCCCATCAATGGTAGGTACCCATCCTCCAGAACCTCCTAGTCTGGAGCATCTCCAGCTCCCCATGGCTATGGCTGCTCCCTATAGTACCAACCCCTCTTGTAGCTACAGCCCAGGATAAATTTGCATCTGGGTGCTGCAGAAAGACCTACACTAAGAACGTGTTTTTCCAGTCCCAACTCCTCCACTGTGTCTCTGGAGAGGGGATTGTGGGCTGCTGATCTTAATGCACCCCATGCCAGGTGCTTGTATCCCAAACCTGCTCCCTCTGTGCCTGCAGTCACAAGGCCATCCAGGCTCCTGTGCTGCTCTGCCAGGCTGTGGCCTCCACCTCTGTCCATTTGTGTGCGCTAATGTCCTGAAATGCTGCTGGACTTCTGAGTAATGTGCTGTCTCTCTTTCTCTGTCCTCCTCCTTTGTCTTCTCTCTTCCTGTGTCCTCTCCATATCCTCCTGTCTGGTGCTCACTGCCTGCGGCATCCTAGCGAACCACCTCTCTCCCCAAGCGCTGAAGTGGCGGGAGTACAGGCGGAGGAACCCCCTGGGTCTGGACCGCGTTTCGGGGCTGCCCAGCTTAGCAGGCAGCCTGGATAGGAGGCAGCAAGAGCCTCGGCTGAACCGGGGCAACCCCATCTTTGAGCTCCCTGGCGCTCTCAGCACCAGCCATTTGCACTGCAAGCTGAACGGTGCGCACCGTCTTTCCGCTGGGGGGGGTCTTGGGAGGTGACCTTGGGACTCAGGTTCAGTATCCCTTGGGGCCCAGGTTCAGCCTGGATTCATCACTGCTCTGCCTGCTCAGAGCAGGAGGGATGATGCATCTGCTCACGTGGGACTGGAAGTTTCAAGAAGAAGGTTTTATAGCCTCACTGATGGCTATAATCTGTGTGGAGCCCCCCTCCTTCTCCATGAGGTGAGAGTAGTCAGGTCCAGCTCTGGGCTGGATTGAAGGGAAAAGTGAATGACCCGAGAGCCTGCTCAGGCCTCAGAAAGTGCTCCTTGTCTGTGGTTAGCTTGTAGTTCATGTCTCACACAGGAGTTTTGGCCCTTGGAGATTTCATTGTGTGCCCCACAGTGCCTGACCACAGTGCCCCAGCCCTGGAAGTGTGCTATGTACTGGGCTGTAGCTTTCATGGGGCAGCTGACAACACTGGAATGCTTGATGGGGCTCTGTCTTCTCCAGGCTTTGCCTTTAAGGCCTTCCTTGTCCTCCAAAACATGTGCTGGAAGGGTTGACAGGGCAGGCTGCTTTTGGCTGAACCTCCAAGAGTCCTGTGGGGAGAGCAGTGTGGTCTGTTTGTGGGAGGGAGAGCATTCTTCAGCCATTCATGGAGGGAATTCCTCAAAGCCCTACACCTCACTCTGCAAATCCAAACAGTTTCTCCATCCCTCCAAGGGAAGATGCCTAGCACAGAGCCAGGGAGTCAACCAGATGGAAGTCAGGCACATGGAAGAATTCCTGCAGAAGTCACTCCTTGAAAATGGAGGACATCCTAGAAGACAGGCAGCAAACATGTAGTTTATTGCCTGTGGATGCCTGTGTGTGACAAGTAGGGATTCTGTTCTCTCTGTGCTCGTTTTAGACCCTGCTTGCTGGAACTATCCACGCAGCAGCACAGTCTGGTGCAACAAGGTTTCCAATAGCACCAGCCTATGAGAGTGAATCCCCCCCAGCATCTTCCAGAGCCCCTGGGCCCATAGTCAAGCTGGAGCTGGATGTTGGGTGGGCTGTGGAGGTCAACTGTACAGGCACACATTGCAGACCATTGCTGGGGGAGGAACAAGCCTGTGGTCTTGCTGTCCTAGCAAGCCTGGGATGAAGACTGCAGCTGGTGCATGTTGCTTCTAGGAAAAGCAGACAATGTGGAAGAGGCTTTGTTGTGAGAGGTTTGGGCTGATCCTTCTCCCCTCTGTCTTGGCCATGCAGGACAGTCTATGAGGCAACTCCAGCTTACCTACAATGACTTCTTCCCCGACTACTTCTCACTAGCGGAGAAACCTCCTGCTGAGTTCTGCCTCTCCCCAGATGGCAACACAGAGTCCATCTCCATTGACCTGCTGCAGAAGAAGGGTGAGTCTGTGCATCACTCGTGGATGGCAGTGTGGTGTAGTGCAGCATAAAGCAAACGTTTGTGCCTCTCTGTCTCTCATCTCATCTCTGTAGACATAGTGACTTGAACTTTCCCTGCCCTTTCCACTGTAGCACCGCAACTACATGTCCCCCTGGACTGATGGCTGTTTCATGCTCCCACCCCAGTCTCTGTATGCAAGGGTAGGCCTGTGTATCTGTGTGATGGTGCAGATGTGCTGACCCAAGATTCTGTAATTTAGGTTAAAGGTTGGTTGGGTCCTATGTGATAAATTATATTAAAGGATGGAAGAAAAGATTCCGAAGTAGGACAAGATGTGGCTGTGATGGGACCCGTGCTAGAGGCAGGGCTGGGTTTTGGCTGTTTGACAGCTGTCTTATCATCATTTAAGAGGCAGAAGGGTTCCCGTGCCTTTGCCAGCTATGTGTTGGTGACTACCAGGTGGCAGCTTTCCCTTCTATTTCAGTTCTGTTCTCACAGTATCCCGGTGCAGATGTCAGATTACGCACCACTGGCTTGTTACTGACAGTCATCACAGAACTTGCCAAAATGCAAGGCTTCTGCCTTGACACCCCAAGGCATCAAAGCAGCAAGAGACTCATTGCCTCAGACCCCATCTCTGCTGTCTCGAGGGATGGAGTGTGGAGGTGATGGTTCATGTCCCTTGGGAATACTGACAGGTTGTCCTACTGTCAGGCTGACAGATGAGTGTTGGAACCAGCAGGGACAGATCTGGGCAGGGGTTAGGAGAGCCTCTGTGTGTTTTTGGCAGAGAGGGCTTGTGTGTAGACATTGGCTTGAAATGCCCCTGCCTGATTTCTCTGAGTGTTTTGTCAGGGTCTATCCTGGCAGCCCCTCTGGCACCTCTCTGACTTGTTCTTTCCCTCTAGGTCTGGTGAAGGCAATCAACACTGCTGTTGACCTGATTGTGGCTCACTTTGGAACCAGCAGGGATCCAGGGGTGAAGGTATGTCTTGCATTCAGCATTCTGAGTGACATGGAGAGCATGGCGAAAGATTGCCTCTCCATTCTCTTCCAGTCAAAAACTACAGGGATCTATCAAAGGCAGTAGTTCCAAGAACAAACCAAACAAAGGTGATGGGATGCCATGCAACAGGTAGTAAATCTGTGACAATTCCTGCTGCATGGTGCTGGGGGTGCTAAAAGAGAACGTGTATTTAAAGGAAGATCAGAAAAACACAGGGAAGGGAAATTCACCAAGGTTTACTAAACACATGAGAATAATGTCCAGCTTAGACAGTCTCTGAGCTGAAAGTAGTTGTAGGCTGTGAGAGTATTAAGGGCAAATACTATATATGTTTGCTCTTTTTTAAGTCTTTCTTATGTATTTACAATGGCTCTTTATAAGAAAGAAAACCAGACCAACTGGACTTCTGGTGTGATGCAGTGCACCAGCTCTTTTTTCTCACACAGTGGAATGTTGTCTCTCCCTCCTCCATATGTCCCATGATTTTGGTGTAGCACTGTTGCCAGGGCACAGTGCACTGTCCCCCCTCACTCTGTGTCTCACAGGGCTCAATAATAATAAAAAAGTGCATCAGTCACTGCCTATCTGGGGCGTCTGGGCATTCCCTATAGCCCTTACCATCAACCTAGAGTGCCTCTCTGGGGCTGGTTGTCTATGGCCTGCGCTCCCCTCATTTTCTAGGTTGTCCCGGGGTGTCTGTCTTTGGTCTCTGCTCCCTTATCTCCCATTTCTGGAATAACACAGAAGCACAGCAATTTTGCTTCTGTTTGTACCAGGCAGTGTTTGCAGTCCTGTGACACCCAGCAGCATGTTTGTGGTGCCTCCTCTCAATGCTGAATGCTCTGTTTCAGGCAGGGGACTCTGGGGCAGCAATGTGACACTATTGGGACATGACAACTCCCCTGGCATGCTGTCCCCAAGGAGAAACCTGACTGGGACAGTTTCCAAACCTATTCAATCTTATCTTAGAGCCCAGAGTAATTTTCCCCTAATTAGGACTGTTGCTGATGCAGAGATTGCTGGGCAACATAACCGGAGCTGTTGAGATTCCCACAGCTTTTTGAAAGACTTCACTGTGAATTCCCTATTCTTGTAGTGTTCGTTTGGGGAATAATTGCAACATTCTCTCATTACTTTACTTACCAGACAAGGCTGTGGTTTTGGCCTCGGGTTTCATTAGGCATCAGTGTGCCAGGGGCTGAGCATTCACCTGTCAAAAGGCAGCACCCGCCCCTGCTGCTGCCGTGCTCAGTGGATCTGACAGGATTATTCCTGAGCCAGAAGTTCAGTTTCAGTTCAGGGCTTTTGTGGGCCTGTGCCAACTGGTCAGTATAATTCCAGCTCAACTGGTAAAATCTGTGCCCTGAGCACCATTTTCTGACCCATTTGGAAAGACCCTTCGGCAGCTCAAACACTGTACACAGCAGAATATGTCCTTGCTCTGCTGGTGCTGAGCTCTTACACACTTCCTCACCTCAACCTGAGCTCTGTCCATCCATTTTGCCCTCACCCTGTTTATTTATAGTAATCCCTAGGAATTATAGCTTGACGTGTCATTGAGTTAAGTGTTCCTTAACCCTTTGGTGCTGGTAGTTCCTGTGTGGTTTGCCACTTCCTGCTCCAAAATTAGCAACAAGAAAATGCACAGCAGCAGAAAAATCCCCTGCTCCTTTCTTCCTCCAGCAGGACAACCTTGTTATAACTTTTGGCAGAACCAGACATCCCTTTTAATTGGGATATCCTCTTCCCAAGCTAGGAGGTTCTTTTCCCAGGCTTTGCTTCTTCCCAGGCTGGGAAAGACCTTGCAGGGAGCAGTCCAGAGCTGGTGTATGAGGCATTGGAGTGAAGGGGAAGACCCTGAATGTTCAAGGAGCTGCTGAGCCTGGATGTTGCTTACTGGGTATCTGTAGTAGGCATGTGAACTGTTTCCATGCATCTGTACCTTGAGAGAAGTTACCAACACTTTCCCTGTTGCCTGTTGTCCATTAGGCCAAACTTGGGAACAGCTCCGTGAGCCCCAATGTGGGACATCTCATCCTGAAATACCTGTGCCCTGCCGTCCGGGACGTTCTGAGTGATGGGCTCAAGGCTTACGTCCTGGACATGATCATCGGCCAGAGGAGGAACATCCCCTGGAGTGTGGTGGAGGCATCCACCCAGCTAGGTATGGATGTTGTGCAGCAGTGCCTGCAGCTCTGTGACACTTCTGTGTTGTTGCTGGGAGGTGCTGGGGGAGATTCACTATGAGGATGAGAGTGCAGACTAACACCCATTTCCTTGCATGGAACAAGGTGCTCATTGACCCTTCTGTGCAAGACAGGAGAGACACTGCTCTAATCTGCCTAAATATTTATTGTCAGTTGCCCTGAAATTTCCAAGTTCTCATATAGCAGGCCAAATCAATGAAAAAAAAAAAATAAAGAAAAAAACAAAATGAATGTATTGGGAAGCCTCTTAGCCTAATTGTGGCAAATCTACAGCTCTGGGGTTATCCCTATGATTGCAGACACACCAAATTATAAGCACCCACCACAATATTCTGTTTATATGCTGATTTTGAGCCAATGACTGTGATTGTCACTGAAATGTGGGAGGCAGGTCCTTGCAATATTGAAACTCTCCCAGAGTTTTGGAGTTTGGGACAGACCACAACCCATCTCCCACATGGAGTCCAAATGTTGGGATGGAGTAAGTTCACATTGGCGTTTGGCAGAGTGGGAATGCACACACAGACATGGACACGCAGACAATGTCTTGTCTTGCCTTGATGCTCCTTCCCATGGTGCTGTTTTGGCTTTGTTGACCACAACTAATCTCAGCAATTTGCTTCTCTCCGTAGGCCCCTCTACCAAGTTGCTGCACAGCCTCTATAGCAAGATCAGCCAGTACACGGAGCTCACCAACCACACGATGAGGTTCAACGCCTTCATCTTCGGCCTCCTCAAGTAAGCAGGACCCTGGTGCTGGCTGCATGTCCCTGTCGAGGGCTGGCAGCAGCTGCTGCTCCTTGACTGCAGGCAGCCACAGTTGACCATGAAAAAAACTTAAGAATGTGGAAAGCCACTTCCCAGAAGTAGGTGAGGGAAGGAAGAAGCCTCAGGGAGGCTTAAGGGAACTTCCCTGTGAGCCTCAGGGAACTCCAGATGGATCAAAACCTCCCCTCTCAGGTCGGGACTGAGAAGGGGTGGCTGTTGTCATCTTGCTTTAGCCCCAAGACATTAGGTGGGAAGGGTCTATCTGTCCAGCTTCATGCAAGATTAGACATATTATATGCATACATCATGGAAATCCCTGTTTAAATCACTGTTTCCTGGAGCTGCAGTGAATCCCAGGGTGTGAGGCCTTGAAGGAGGAATTGCCCTGGTCCAGGACTCAGGGCTGGTCCTTCCAGTTTGGATAAGGAGTGTGCACACTACACTCAGTGTTAAACAGAGGAAGACAGCAATGCCTTTCTGTGGGTGAAGGGATGAGTGCTGCTAGGATGGTGTTTCCTTGCTCCTCTCTAGTGGTCAGCAAGACCTCTGTAAGTGGCAGCAGAGGCCCCAAGATTTCCAAATACTGGAGAACCCTTACAAGCAGGAACAAGGTCTGCCCTGCTGTCCCCACACAGGGTGGCCCAGTTCTCCCCTGCTGGATACCAGTGTATTTTGGGCCAAGCCACCAGCAGTGACCTTAGGTTTGTAGATGATTTGACTCTTCCACACAAGCCTCTTCTCAGCAAAGCAAAGCTCTGCCAAGGACATAGGAGCAAAATAGTGAGGAACCTTGCTGGAAACATGTTTGTTAGGGATTACCTTTGCACATGTAAGGCTGGCTGGATGTTCTGTGTGGCAGACTGGGTGTTTGTGATCAGTGCATGCTGATGGGACTGACCAACTGTCCTTTCCCTAGGTCTGGAGGTTCACAGGCTCATGCTGTGTACATGCCCTTTTCTAGCCACACTTCTTTTTGTAGAACAACGAGAATGAATTGGATGCATAGATTTTAACTGTTTTATCTTACCCTGCTTTTTTTCCATTCCTGCAGTATCCGGTCCTTGGAGTTCTGGTTCAACCACCTCTACAACCATGAAGGTAAGATCCTGAGGGCTATGGGCTACAGTGGGGGCCAAATTCTGCACAGTGTAGGGCATGGAATGAAAATGTGCTTCTCTTGTTGCTCTCTCAGCTTGGGCTACTCTTCTCTGCCCTAAGCTGAAGGACTAGGCTATACACAGCCTCAGTGCACCAGGGAAGTCCCAGGTGGAAGTTCAAGCTCCATGCAACTCCTTCCACCTGAGCCTGGACATCCATTCACCTTACCAGCTGCAGCTAGCCTTCCCCAAAGCTATCACCTACAATGCAGATCCCTCAATCTGTCTGCAGGAGACCAGATCTAACCCTCCTCAAATTTCTGTGTTCCATGCCCAGTGCCTGAGAGTTTTGTATGCCTGGAGATGTGCACTCTTAGCTGAAATCCTTCAGGCATGGGAAATAGAAAAAGTGGAAAGGATAACCTCCTGACAGACAAAAAGCAGATTTTACTGGATGTATCTGTTTTGTATCAGAATAGACTAGACTAGACTAGAATAGAATTGGACCTAAGCCTGTTGTGTTTTTCTGGAGCAGAAGACAACCACCTATTTCAAGCCATCATTAAGAGCTGGAAGTGTGAACAAAAGCTAGAGCTGTCAGGATAATGAGAGCTAGGCAAAGGGGTGTTGTAGGTAGGGTGCAAGTCCTGCCTGTGGTGTAAGTTTGTTATCCCAGTGGGGCCAAATGGCTACAAATCTCATTCCCAGCTCTCTCCCTGAGAGTGAGACCTGACAATAAAGGAGGGCGGAGGGGCAGTGCAGTTGTGGTTAAACCAAGTGAAGAATGAATCCTGCAGGTAGAAATGCTAGTCCATTCTCTGCTAAGATCCACAGTTCAGCCGAGACAGATCCTGGAAAGACTGTATTCAGCTGCCCCTGACACCTCTGTCTGCAGGGGACTGGTACTGGTCAGATCTGAGGCTCCTTGTTCACCTCAAAAAGTTGAAGAAAAGAATTTTAAAATGTGACAACCCTTTGATGCTCTTTTCTCCCATCCTACTTCCGTGGCATTTTGTGGCAGAGATCATCTGGGAGGTCATGCCAGGCAGGTCCTGGCTGCAGGCACAACTGGAAAGCAGTATTTGGGCCGGTTTGCTGAGAGCACACAGAGCATCTGGTGCTCCCTGACCCAGGCCTAAGCATAACACTGCCACCACAGCTCTGACCAGAAACTAGTGTCCAGCACCTTTCCCCATAGCTTCAGCATCTTTGTGGTGGCTTGGCATGGTGGGAAGAGCCTCTCCTCTGATTAATGTCTCTTGCCCTACAGATATCATCCTGGCACACTACCAGCCAGTGGGTTTCTTGTGCCTGTCTCACAGCGTGTGCCAGCCTCTTTTTGAGGAGCTCCTGCTCCTGCTCCAGCCTCTCTCTCTGCTGCCCTTCAACCTAGACCTCCTCTTTGAGCACCACCTGATGCAGATGGGCAAAGAGCAGCAGCAGCAAAAGGAGCTGCTGCGTGTGAAGCAGGACCTGCTGCTGTCCGTGCACTCCACCCTGCAGCTGATGCGGACACGGGGCAGCAGTGAGGATCCTGATGGCTGCAGCACCGTCCCTGAGACATGCCAAGGGGGTGCCAGAGATGATGACATTTCACCAGGGCACAGCCCACAGCAAGCTGTGAGTGAGAAAAGGGTCAAGGGAGTGGGGGCCTCCTGTGGAGATGGTGACAGGGAGGAAGAGCGGAGTAAGATGCGAGAGAGCACGTGGGAGAGGAAGAAGGACAAGCAGGCAGGCTGGTGGTACCAGCTCATGCAGACCTCTCAGATTTACATCGAGGGATCAGCTGAAGGCTCAAAGTTCATCCGCTCGGAGAAGAAGAAAGCTGCTTTGAATACTGCACCCAAGTCAGTGGAGACCCACAAGGCACCACCGCCCCGAGAAGGGGTGGTGGAGGGCGCAGAGGCTTGTCCCATTGCTGAGGGTACCTTGGAGGAGAGGCCCAAGGCTGCCAGCAAGCCAAGTCCTGAAGCCATGGAAGGGCCGCTGGAAAAGCCCCAGCAGGTCATGGTCAGCGAAGAGGTGAAGGAACGGAGCTGGCCCTTCTGGATGGGCAGTCCCCCAGACTCGGTGCTTACAGAGCTGAAGCGCAGCAAGGAGAAGGAGACTGGGACTCAGCAAAGAGTGGGAGCAGCAGCACCAACCCCTCAAGAGGACAGCAGCACCAGTGCATCAGAGGGCAGCCAGGCTATCAAGTGGGGACATTTGTTTGGGTCCAGGAAGGTACAAAAAGAGCCCAGGCAACCAAACAGGTAAGGGCAGGGGTGGTGTGGGGCTGAGGAGGGCTGGTTAACCTAGAGTGCAGCAGTGCAGATAGAAGTCAGGCCAGTAGCTACACCATTGTGGTACCTCAGGGGTCTGTCACCCCTGCCAGCCCACCTTAACTCTTCCCATACCCTTGCTCAGTCCACCTCATGGGCCTTCCCCTTCTGCCTGAGCTCTACCACTGCCTTGAGTCCTAAATCCCCTCTCCAGTGGAAGGGCCCCTGCTACATGGCCCCATCATCACCTCATCCCTCCCAAAAACACATATTGAGAACAGAACATGGAGCTATCCCTGTTGCTCACAACAAGTGAGGAGGACATGTGAAGTTGCCCCCAATAGCTGAGACCTCCCTGCACTGCCTTTCCATCACCCTTACTACTCCTGAAAATGTCCACTGGAAATGTCCTTCCCAGTCTAGGCTGTGATGTGTCTGGAGAATGCTGACCCCTTCCCACCAGGAGACAGCCTGGGGACCACAGTGCACTTTGTGCATGAAACCAAACCTCTAAGGCGTGGCCTTGCCATGAGATTGGCTGCTCCATTCTCCCGGTGACGCTTCCGTGCTGCCAACTGCTTCTGTCTCCTCCTTCCAGGTTGCCCTCTGGCTGGCTGAGCTTGGACAAGTCCGTGTTCCAGCTGGTGGCCCAGACAGTGGGGGCAAGCATGTGGCGTGAAGCAGCTCCTGAGCCAGACCCTCCCCAGCCAGAGCCCCCTGAGGTGCCCCCTGCGGCACTGCCGGCCCGGGGGATGTCTCCCCACCCTACCTGGTGAGTGACACCAAGTGGCCATCCTGCAGGTGCTGGGATGCGGCAGGTTGGGGATGGCATGTCATTTTCCTGGCCCCCTTTGTAGATGGGGACTAGGGATGGCTGGGGGCAGTGATGTAGTTTGTTCATCCATCCACTGCAACTCTGCAGTCTGTGGGTGAGTGGGAGCTGGGAGGCAGCTGGGAGCCTGGCTGGGGAGGGAGGCAGGGCATGTTTTCCTCGTTCATCTCTGCCTCTGGTCATCCCTGAGTGGGATAAGCATCCTGTGGTGAGTTAACTCTTCTTTCCCTCTGCCTACAGTGAGGTGAAAGCTCTTTGCCATCACATTGCCACTGAGGCAGGACAACTGAGCTTCAACAAAGGGGATATTCTGCAGGTCATCTCCAAGGTGGATGGTGACTGGCTGCAGTGCAGCCTTGGCTCTGAGAAGGGACTGGTGCCCATCATGTATGTCACCCACCCAGAGGATGAGGACTATTGACACATCTGGGAAGCCAAGCACAGTTCTGTGGGCTGCTGAGGCTCCTCTGGGGTAGCCCACCCTGCCAGAGGAACAAACACAGCTTCTTGCTAGTTTCTTACCTTTCTTGCCATTACAGAATACAGTAACCGTAGGTGGTTCCTTCTTGCTCCTCCCTGTGCAGCTGCCAAAGGCCAGCTCGGCCCCCTGGGGTCCTCTGCGAGCTGCACCTCCTATTGCCAAGCATCGCCATGCATGCAGCCACACCAGGGACCGCCTGACCCCCCCCTCCACCCCACACTGTCTCCAGCACCCACAGACCATGGACTCCTACATTACAGGAACCCAAGCAGCGCTGCCCCACTGCCCAGCTGTTTCATGCTGGAGGGTGCAGGATGCTGTCCCCTTCCCAGGGGTGGCAGCCTTCCGCATCCCTAGCATCCTTAGCCGCAGGGTGGGAGCACCGTGCGTGGGCAAGGTCTCTGCAAGGCTGGGCTGATGGGTTCTGTTGTGGTTTGATGGGGGTAGGCTCCCCCACGCTGGAGCATCCCTGTCCTAATGTGTTGTTGTACCACCTGTACCACCTGGTACAGCCTGGTGGGTTGTACCAGGACAAGTGGCCTGGCAGTGCCACACTGCAGGGCTGGGGCTGTGCCTGGCCACAGCCAGGGGAGGGGGACAGGATATGTGTGTGTGTGTGTGGAGCAAAGGGGCGCGGGGGGTTGTGAGGAAGGTGTGTGGATGTTCAGTGTTATGTAGGTCTGGGATGGGTAGTGCCACCCTGTGCAGAGATGGGTGCTTTGGGGGTTGGCCCCATGCCCTTCACACTGAGCAGGGAGCCAGTGCCTGGGAAGCCCTGGAATGCTCATTGGAGAGGGTTGGAGGGGAGGGGATGAGGGCAGGGTCCCTGACTGAGCTAGGGATGTTGGGGGCAGTGCTTCCAGCAGGTAGATCAGTGGGTGCTCCCAGAGGGAGTTGGGGAGCCTGGGGAGGGAGGGATGGTGCTCCCCTTGGCACAGGGTTTCTGGTCTTGCTGAGCAGTGCCATGGGGTGGGGGGGATAAGTGTTGTGCACAAGCACAAGGGGATACTGGAGGTCCTGGGGTCCTTGGTAGAGGCAATGCCAGTCAACCCCTTCCTTGCCATGTTCATGCCGCCTGCTGTAGTGGGGATCTTCACCTGCATGTCAGGTGGGGAACAGTGTTAATGAAAGGCCATGCCAGTATTTGGTGCCTTGGCCGGGTTGACGCTGTTCACAGCATCGTGCCTGGGCTGGCTTCACCATGGCAAGGGGCCCTGGTCTTGCTAGGTTACCTCCTGCTTGTACATCGCTTAGCGGACGTTGCACCATATTTAATTTGTATTTCCCTGTTAGAATGAGGTGTCTCGCCTTTATTTATTTCTTTATTTATGATGCATATTAATAAAAAAGGTGCTGACTGAGCTCCCTGCTACCCAGTCTTGTGATTTCAGCGCCTCCGTGGGATGGGTCTGAGGGTTACCTCTGTTACCTGGGACACTGCACTGCAGGCTTTGTCCTGCCTCCGCCACAGCCAACTCCAGACCTTCAGGAGGAGATAGGTTGCCCCCAGTGATCAGACCTGTCAGCTCAGGCCTTTGGAGTGTGGGGGGCTGATGATATGTCTTGGGGAGGCAACACTGTTTGGGGTTCCTTGTGTGTACTTGCAGTGACCCAGGCAGGTTCCAGACAGGAGTTCACACCATTTCAGTCTGGTATCTGCTTCTCCAGGATCATGGGAAGGTGAAGGTAAAAGAAGGGTTGTGGGGCTGGGACCCATAGCCTGGGACAGCCTGGCCATGATTTTCAGTGTCTGTGGGTCATTCATAAGGAAGGGCTGTAGGACTTTTAAACTTCCGACTCACGCAGACACTGGTCCACTATGAACCCATCTCTTCTTTTTACATCTCAGTAGTTCCAAGGAGAACGGGAAGGCTCTTCTTCAGGCTCCAGCCTTTGCTGTAAGGACACTACACTGGAGTTTGCTGCATCCATGTGGACAAGTCATCTGCAGTGGTGGAGTGAGTCAAAACAGCTGAAAAAAAAATACACAAATGAAGCCGTGTAAACCCCTGTCCTGGCCTGGAGAAGCACAGAGCAGCCAGGACTTCTACATGAGCTGCTTTGATAATCTCTCAGAGGGGGCAGTGGTCACAGCCGTTTACAAATTGCAGGGAGCCAGGCAGTTCTCCCCACATGCACTGGCTGGGCCAAATGGGGAAGGGGACCATGTGCTGGCAAACAGCCCCGTGGGGTGCTGAGTCAGCCCCAGGCAGGAAAGGGGATTTCCAGCTGCCTGCACCGCCAGCACTGGATCTAGGATTGCTGCCATGGGGCTTGCAGCTGCTGAGGACTTCTTTGGGGTTCATCTGACTAAAGTCAAGCAGGTCCAGGTGGGTGGCTATCAGATACCCTATGCCAATCACGAGCTGGCCACGGGGCACAAAGCCTGTGAAGCCTGCAAGGCTGGAAGCACACAGCAGTGTGTTTGGGGCACTGGGACAGTATGGGACAGTACTGGAGCCATGACCAGGTGGCTCTGCTGGTGGCCTGATCCCAGAGGGTCAGCTGTAGGATCTTAATGGGATCCATGAGCACTCTTGGGAAGAGGAGACACTGGGTGTCTGCAGGTACCCATTGTGGGTGCTCTTGCTTTCTGGGGACACTGCTGGCTGGGGCCAGGTCCCTCAGCTGGTCTGAGTTGGCTGTTGATAGCAGGCTCCACACCACGACTTGGGGGGAAGGTATCCCTGGGATCCTCAGCCACAGCTGGGACACTCGGTGGCTCTGGGCAGGAGACCTTTGCCCCCAGGATGGATAGTGAGGCAGAAGTGGCTTCAGCTCTCTATCCTATCTCCTACAACAGTCAAAGTAGTTCACCTGTGTCTGCTACAGCTTCTCTGTTGGCTAGTGGCTCCTCATGCCCACTAACTGACCCTCTCTCCCACATACTCTCTTTTCCCAAACAGGATGCGTCCCATAGAGAGAAGCTGGCCCAGCACAGGAGCCTTTGGGTCTCATACGGGGCAAAGGAACCTTTTGTCTTCCATACATGGGCTGATCCTCTATCCAAGAATAAACCTAAGCCAAGACACACAACTACACATTTGCACATAGCCTTTGCCATCACTGGGGCCATTGCCAGCATGAGGCCCAGGCTGTGGCACCCACTCCTGGCTGCGTGTTTTGGAGCTGACCCTGGCACAGGCAGGGAAGTTCAGCCAGCCCCCACCTCAGGGAGCTCAGCATCCCTTGGCATCCCTTCAGCTGGGACACGGCAGCAGAAAGGTGGGTGGGTGATGGAGAGAGGAATGAGTGTTGGCACACAGCTCTGTGAGAGCCTCCAGAGGAGATGGGAGCAGGTAAGATGGTCATGCTGTATGCATGACCCCTCCTGGGCACTTTCCTGATCTTAAACACAGCAACCCCTCACCAGCTAACCGTGCAGGTCCCTGGCCTCATTACTGCACTAGCTAAAGTCCCTTTCAACCTCCTGGTGATGGTCTACCTGCCAGGGCCTGCTCCACATCCTCCTGCCCTCTGTAAGCACAGGGCAGAGCAGTCAACAACACCAGCAGCAGTGCCCAACCCAGCATCAGTGCTCACCTCACACGTCCTGAGGTGCAGAGCGAGGCCAGGGGGAGCTCTGGACCAGCACCAAGATGCACAGTTAGTTCTGCCTGTCTCGTGTCACTTGTCTCATGTCACCTGCAGCAGCCGTGTCCTGCTCTCCTGCTCCTTGGAGGCATCTCTGAGCTGCTGCTTAGTGAGGCTGCTCGTGGCTTCCTTGCAGATCACAAAGTAAGCCTTAGCAAAGGAGTGCTGGGGTCTGTGGGTGAACCCTGGGAGCAGAGATTCATCATATGGGAAGCAAAGAGGAGCCCAGTATCACGGTACAGGATTCAGCTTTGGAGTGTGAGGGGGCACAACACGACTATGGGACCCAGTGCTAGGAGGGGCAAAGCCATGGGGTGACAGCATGGCTGGGGCAGATTAAGGGTGCAGTGGGAGTCCAGATGTGCATCACAATCTGAGGGATGTGTGCCAGCTGAGGTGGGGGCACTGCTGCTGCCAAGTGCTAGGGGGTCCTGGGAAGTTCCCTTGGACTTTCTCTGCCCAAGTCATCAGGACCTGGCTCATTTTCATGGCAAAGGCTGTGACCATGGACCCTGGATGCCTGTCAGTGCTGAATTAACTCTGGCAGCTCTCAGAGGCTGCTGCAGGAGACTGGGAATGAAGGAGGCACTTGAGCACCAGCAAACTGCCAAGCTGCCTGTCCCCCAGGCTGGGGGACGTGGGATGGGAATGCACATTTGGGCAGGACAGATAGGGAGAGATGGGACAGGGAAACACAAAGAGTCAGGATAGGCAGCCTCAGGGGTCTGCAGCCACAGCAAGAGAGCTGCTTTCAGACAAGGAGAACTGTGCCTGAGCCAGGATGCCATGAACAGTTAGACCCACAAACCCTGCCAGGCAGAAACACTGAAAGCAAAGAGTGTCTCATTAAACAGACTCTGTGGCAGCCAGCACCAGGCCTGGCAGAGGAGTGTGACAGTCACATCACCATGACTGCGAGGCATCTGACAGAGAACAAACGAGGTACTGCATTAACACGGCAGCTTTTTGAAATATCTGCGGGAACTGACCCTTCTCTTTGCAAAGGCTTCAGGCAGCACCAACTTTGAGGGCAGCAGAGGGACCGACATCTGTGCAAGAGAGCATGGAGGGCAAGCAGGAACACATGTGTCCAGTGTAAAGGCCTGATACATACTGGAGGAGAGAAGGGAACGCATTTCCTTCCCATGCCTGTCCTGACAGCCAGATCCCATGCTCAGACTGCAAGTGTCCAGCAGGCAGTGACACACACAAATCATAGAATTAAAGAATGGTTTGGGTTGCAAGGGACCTTAAAGATTATCTAGTTCCACCCTTCCCCTACCATGGGCAGGGATGCCAACCACTAGACCAAACCTGGCCTTGAACATTTGAAATCCCACAAGTCTCCATGCAGCAGCTGTGCCATGATGGGCAGGGGCTGCCAGCCAGGGGATGGGCATGCAGGTGACTCTGACACCTCTGTGACCACTGTTTTGCAGACATCAAACCAAGTATGACCTCATGTTTACCGCTGAGAGCCTTGTGGGAGCTCAAAACAGCTGAACATCCAGCTTTTAGGTCAGCCTAGCTGTAGCCTAGCCTGGGAACAGGCCAGCTGCCTGCACTGCAGCTGTCCCAGCCCAGGGTCACAGAGGCTGCTTCCCAGGTCCCTGGCTGATGTGACTCCACTTGTGGCAGTAGGACAGGAGTGCTGAGGCCGGACCAGACACTAGGGCACAACCCGATTCCCTTTCACCTGGAGGAAGGACAGTGCCAGTGCTGTGGCACCATCCTGGGACTCAGCGCTGAAATCTGCACCTGCCGTGTGGATTTCCTCTCTTGGCCCCTTTGCTGACTTCTTCTCTGCCTCAGTGCCCACAGCTGTACAGCGGAACCCACAAGGTTTCCTCTGAATGAACTTTAGTGGCAGCAATGCCCACGAGTGACTCTCATGGCCCAGCGCCCCTGTTTCCCTTCACTGCAGCGCTCATGGGGCAAGGGCCAGTCTGCAAGTCAGCAGCTGCCTGTGGTCCATGGGGAGAGTCAGGGGAGCTCTGGCAAGCCAGAGAGCATTGTGCTCCTGGAGAGCACTGTGCAGGGGAGTAGCATGTGTGGGTGCAAGCTCTGACTTCCAGCTGCAGGGAGAAGACTTTTCTTCAAGGTGTGGCCACACTGATGGGGTCCCTGTTTTAGAAGAGGATGCAGAGCTCTTTGCACCACAGATACACCTTTGGAAACAGGAATCCCAAATAAAAGGGGCAGGTCATAGGACTATTGTTGGTGGTCTTCAAGCATGCTGATGGATGCTTTGCAATAGCAGGCAGGGGCAAGCAAGATGTCAGTGTATGGCCCCTCCACACACACCACGAGACTTAGGGGAAGATGGGGAACTGAGCTCAGTGTAAGAATGGGCTGAGCATGTTCCCAGAAAGGGACTGCCTGCTGGTGACAGTCACAACATGCTTTGTTTCCATGTTCCTGTGCAATTACCAAAGATTGAAAAGTCCAGGGGCATCTTGTTCAGCTGCAGAAAGGGGAAATATGTGGAAATGAGGAAACTCAGATAAAACAGACCTGTGAGGAACAGCACAGTCACACAGTGTCCAGCAAGCTTGCAAAGATTTAAGGCAGCCTTTCAGGGCTCCTGGTATAAAAAGGTAGAGAGAAACCAGCAGGAATAATCACCAGGTCCAGAAGTTATTCAAAACAGAGATGTTCCTTCAAAGAGAAGAAGTCGTGTCTAGATGACAAAAATAGTATAAGTCAGGTAAGATGTAAAAGCTTGTCAAGACAAACAGAAAAGAGAGCAGAGAACAGCCTGCAGAAGCAGCTAGAAGCCCTTTTTGCCAACACTTCAAGAGCTGCCACAACGTCTGTAGGGTCACTGGGAGAGCATGTCCTCACAGTGGAGGAGTGACATCCCCCAGGGTGACACAATTGCTGCTAAACATGGCTCAAATGCCAGCACACTGCAAGGTTTGGGGCAAAATGGGACACGTGCATGGCAGCATGCCTGGCCTCTGGCATCACAGCAGGACACAGTTTCTTGCCTACACCTGCTGAAATCCAGCCTGCCCACCCTCCCAGCTGTGCCAGTTCTTCTGGGTGCAGCTGTCTTTGTGGCTTTTGGTTTGCCTGGTGTGACCAGAACAGATAGCTGTTGGACCCACTGGGGAAGGTAAAACTCATTTGCAACACCCTACCATCCTCCCTGCAAGAGCCCGGGTTACACTCAAGGCTGAATTTTTCCAGTGTAGAGCAAGGGTAAGTGCAAAGAATGAGAGAGCCAAGAAGCAAGAGAGTGAGAGAGCTTCCTTACAACTGCTTGGGCCACTTCCTCCATGGCTTTTGAGGTTTCACGTGAGGCAACGAAGGGTTTCTGGAGAGGGCAGATACTGTTAATATCAGAGGTAACAACCACTATACTGGGAGTGGTGCAGAGAGGGACTGGGGATGTGATTTTTTTTTAGCATTTTAATTTATGAAATTTTCCCACTCCTTTTCCAAAGATCCTCGAAATGAAGACCCTATTCCTACTGACACAGTTTGCTTTTGCAGCCTTTTAATTTTTTTCTTGAAAGACCCAGAAGCATGAAGGGGCAGGGAGAGCTGATGTCCAAGTCGCTGGAGACAGAGAAGCAGTTGCTTCCCCCCACCCTACAGACCTCGCAGGTACCTGAGGTGGAGCACAGCTACCTCCCAGGTACCTCCCAGGCTGTGCCCTGCTATGATGCCAGAGTCCTGGCTATGTGCTTCTGCCCCAGGGCATTTCTGCCAGGACAAGTGTGTTTGAGTACACAGACAAGGGAGAAGAGGCTGATACTGCCTTTCTGAGCATAGCAGGGCACAGGGAAGGTGGCTGGGCAGTCTCCAGCTCTGCTCCTGAGAGGTAAAAGACTGCTGGAGTATCTGCGCTCAAGCACATCCTGTAATTGCAGGGGGAAAAAAAATAAAGATAAAATAAGACCTTTACCATCTTTTGCTCGGGGTTAAATTTTTGGGGTGGCAGGAGACAGTGTATTTGGAGAGGGTTGCCCTGCACTGGACTGCTTGATGCTGCTGAATGAAGATGCTACACCATGTGCAAATCAACAGAAGGTAGAGCCTGAGTACCAGGCATGGGAGTACCCATCCTTGCTGAAGAGCACAAGAGAGGAAGGCCATCACAGGGCTGCAGCTTGGCTGTTGAGCTCAGAGAAGACTTCAGGACTTGTTTTTCTCCCAACTGTGTGTTTCAGCTGGCATGAGGGCCAAGTGCATCCAGCAAGGGCTGCTGGGTGGTTGAGGAAGCACAAATTCATGAATCCTGCCCTGGATCACTTCTACTGCTATGGCCAGTGCCACCAGCCTCCAGCTGCACAGACAATCTCCCCAGCAGCCCCTTTTCTGCCCACTGCCATGCCTGTGCTGCCTTCTCACACCTTCAGGGTCATTCCTGTTCACATGTTAACACGTGTTAACAACACAACGTGCCATAGCACTTGAGCTGCAGGTCCCCAAGACTCCAGTTGGCTTCTTCCCAAGCATATGCTGTCGTTGAGTCCTGAGCACCCAGACACTTCTACCAAAACCTTGGCTTTCATAACCATGGCACACACTCCCAGGTAATTAAACTCATCTATGCCCTTTAGAAGTCCATTTTATCACAACCCTTATCAAGTAACAAGGTGAAGGTTGTCCTGATCCAGTCTCTGCTTGACTGAGTATGGACGCCACATCTTCCCGTAAAAGCCCAGGCACGAACGAGCACACCTCACCTGTCTTTCTGGGACTGCTGATGTCTGTGCTGGGAGAGGAGGCAACCCAGCTGTTGTGGTTAGTAGCTGCTCCTGCCTGAAAGCCTGAAAACTGTGGTTTTTAGACAAGCAATTGGAGAGCAGCAAGATTGCAAAAAGGCACGTGAAGCTGCCACAATGCACAGAAGAATAAAGGCGGTGCTGACACTGGCTGAGGTTCCCTCTCCAATGAGGAAGCCTCTTGCACCATAAGTGATTTCTCTGCGTTCCTGTTTCCTTTTTGTGCTTGCACCTCTCACAGTCAGACGGATGTGCAGTGAAGCAGCCAGTGGGGCTGAGAACTCAGTCCTGCCCTGGGAACAATCATGGCCCTGCGATGGATATTTCTCCTGCTCCTCACACCTCTGTTGGCAGAAAAAGAGTATGATGAGCTAGATCTCAATGACTATGGAGAACCCCAGGAAACAGGTAAGAAGCACTCATTCCTCTACCTGTAAGAGAAGGTTTGGCTGTGCTCCTGCTGCAGGGCTGCTGTGCATCTTCATCACGTGCAGGATACAGCAGCTTTATCAGAGAGGTCTGATGTCCATATCAGGGCCCAAGCCAATTAGCTGGGTTGTGGTGAGGTGGAGCTCTGTTGGGGATGGAAGGCAGCAAACCTTGGGGTGCTGGGAAAGCCTCTGCAGGGTCTGTAATGTTCCTCCATGGAGCTGGGAGCATGAGTTGGCTGTCTGTCCTTGCACGGTGTGCAGATGCCATGTCCTCACCAAAGTGAAGACGGGTGCTGGTGCCCAACAAAGAACTGGAGAGCTGCAAGCTGAGCCCCTGTCCAGGAGACCCTGGAGGCAGGAGTTATAAGGTTTTGGGATTGCTCTTTAATGGGCTTCCTTGGTGCTGGAAGGGTCAGGACACCCCCAGGGCTCTTCTGGGCTCTTCTTACAAAGGCTGTGTGCTTGGATCCCAGCAGAGTCAGTGCGTATCTGCAGGCTCACATGTTATCTGCCCTCCCAGGAGGCTGCACTGTCTGGTGTTTGACTGTGGTCCAGGGGCTGTGACCTTGCATTGTTCTGTGTGTGTCTGAATTGGACTATTTCTCTAAACCAATTTTCTTGGAGCTAGATGATAAAAATCATTAAACAAGCATCTAATCGTGTCATCCCGGTCCACTGTGGGGATGCATCTGGAGCGACGCAGGGTAGAGAAAACTGCTGATTAAGTACCCTGGCTATGACAGGGAATGGGACCAGAAACTTTACTTGATGTTGTGAAGTGACATCAGGGTCTGTACTGTGTGATAGGGGTCACAAAACCTTGTTCCCAGGGAAAATGTGTCCATGTGGCTGCAGAGAGTGTAAGCACAGTACACTGTCACGCAAAAACTAAGGGCTAAATCTGCAACAGAGGATATTCTTCTGCCCCAAGTGGCTTCCCATTGCTCAGATCCCCACTGAAGCTGTTCTCCCAGGGTAGCACGTGCAAGCATGTCCAAGTTCTCCTGTTTGCTTTCAAGGTGCACACTAGGACCAGGACCTGTCTGCACCGTGTACAGTGGGACACAGCAGGGACTTGTGGGCCAGCAGGCTCTTGACACGCTCTGCAGATCTCAGTCACCCAGCCATCCCCAGAGGAGTCTGGGGCTGCCCGCGACAGAGATGATATTGCTGAGTTTGCACCTTGGTGTTTGTAAAAAGAGGAACCAAGACAAAAACAAGTGGCAGCCGCACCCAGCAGTGCGGGCAGCCCTGCCTGCATCCCCAGCATGTGGGCTAATCCCATCCTGGGACCCATGCTGAGGTTCCACCTGATGGATTATGGTCCTTCTCCTGCTGAGGGACAGGACAAGGAGAACGGCCAGGATGGGGCAGGAAGGTCCCTCTCATGCCTGTTAGGGTGGAATGGGCTGACAGTGTCAGTGGGGCAGGGTAAAAAGCTGCTGGGCAGAGATAGGGGACATAGGGATGGGATTCCTGAGCACCTCTCATGACCCTGGAAGATATAGGGTACAACCAGGGAGAGGGAACAGCCCACTGGGAACAGTGCCACAGAGAACAGCCCAGGGAAGAACAGAGCAGCTGCAGGCAGAGGATGTGGTTGGGACGTATATAAACTTGTGAGCCAGCAGAGCACTGTTGTTCTGCTCACTCTGTCACGGGAACACCGTGCGCTGAGCAGAGTGCATTGTCTCATTGTCCTGTTGTCACCTGATTACCTTGCTGTGCTGCTCTCATGGGGCTTTCTTCCTCCCTGAGATGCCACACCTGTACGAAATCCTCATCCTCTTACAGTCCTAGTGCACCTTGGAAGGCAGGTGGAGAAGCTTCTAGGGGATATTTTCTGTGCAAAGGCAGGGCCTGTGATTCCAGCTGGCCCTAACCCCTTTCTCATCAGCCTTGCTTGACAATGCATAGTGATTTAGTGGCAGCTGGCGAGAAGCTCTAACTAGGAGCATAGCTGCAATGGCAGGTGAGTAGGAGGTTTCTAGCTAAAATAAAACCACACTCAATCCGAAAGGTTTTTTGTCAGTCGAATTTCAAACAATGCCTAGAGTAAATCCTGTGGGGAACACTAATACTGAGAGATACTGTAGATGAGTGCCTTGGGCTTGACATCCTAAGGGCTGTGAACTGTGTGCTCTGCTATGCTTCAACTGCACATCACCAAAGCACAAGTTCAGGAAATGTGAATTTTACTACCTGTTCTTAAAAACCTGTCAGCTGCATTTTTGCGTGGTGGGCCAGTGCAGGTTAAAGAGTCCCCATTTCCCAGCTCTTCCCACGGTGCCTTGTTTAGTGACCTGCTTTGCCTGGCATGACTCCCAGGAAGAGCATCCCCGTGGTCTCTCTGCTCCTTTTCCACCCTCACACTGCCCATCACCCTCAAAAACCCTCTCAGACACTTTGGTTGGTGGTGAGTACAGAGATGGCCCAAGACTCGTGTATGTGTTCTCAGTGGCTTGCAATCTCCACCAGTGGAAACAGTGATTGCTTTTCTTAGCTCATCTTAGCAAGCACATGTCATCAAACACTGCAAGACTACAGTGCACTTTGCTGTCACCTCCCTTAGCTGCCATGGGAAAAAGGTTGAACTTTGCCTACTCCTTCTTAGTTTTCACCTTGTCCTTTATTCTCTGTGTATGAGATAATATAATGTGAGAAAGTACATCTTTTGCTGGTAAGCAAAGGGCTGAACCCAGCAACCTGACCTGAATTACCAGCATAACTATTTCTCCTTTCTCCTGATCCTCCCTGACATCTGCTTCTGGGGCATGCTGACGCTTTGTTTTGCCTGCCAGGTTCAAAACTCCCTTGCAGCAGAGACAGGCAGTCCAGATATTTCTGTAAAATGCTTCCTATAGTCATGGGTAATAAATAATAAGAGCAAGGAGGGTATTCGTTTAGTAGCATCAACAGTAAAAAACCCCAAACAATTAATCTCTGCCTATAGGAGACAAACAGACCAAGCTTTTGCTACCACTCCTGTCTAGGCATTCAGCGTTTTCCGTTTTGCTGTGAGCACACGTTGCACGTTACAAGAGGTGCCTGTTTGGTCACAACTACACCATATTTTCCATACTGAAATCTCACTTGACTCAGTCTCCTTCCTACAGCTGGGGTGGAAGGCCTGTGGGTGGCTTTCTGCATACCACTGTGCAGGGTAAAAAACAGTGTCTGAGGACAGTTTCATTACTCTCCCAGATGCTGTTAGTCCCTACAAGGCTGGAAGCTAAGTGCTTCTTTCCCCTTTCTGCCTGAGCATCCTCCTTTCTCCATCAGTGCCCTGGCTTCCCACATACATCCAACTGTTTGGCACAAGTTTTGAGCTCCAACCTGGTGGAGATCCCTTAACAGCTTCTCTTGGCCACAACCAAAGCACACAAGCAACCAGTCCGGATTAGAGCACAGGCTCCTTTGCTCCAAGGAGCAGTTTTCCCATGGCAGTTGTTATGGAGTGGTTGGGAAAAAAGTGTAAGAAAGTGACTCAGGACAGAGGTGCCCCCCCTCCCCTCCCCCAGCCTGTGCATCTCAGTTGCACTCAACAGTCATATATTAGTTTGTCACAATGAGTCTCAAGTGGTAACCACATGCCTGCCAGGCTTGGACTTGTTGAAGATGTGAGGCTGAGTCGGATTGCATTAATCAATGTTTTCAAGACAAAACCAGACGTGCACTGAAAGTGTCTTCTCCTCCCCCTCCTGTGGGGAAGCTTAGCCTCCTAGGCTTCACCCTCAAGCAGAAATCAGAAATGCCACCAGGAAGGACTCTGAGTGGCTGCAGATGCCTGGATACAGATGGTTGCAGTGCTGTGATACCCTACATGACTTCAGCTCCTCTGCAGCAGCAAGAATGTAGGCAAGAAGCAGGCCCTGGAAGGGCTGTGATGGCTTGGTCACTGCTTAGCAGGGTGCTCTGTGTGCAGAAGGGAAATAGGCTTTGGCAGTCTCCCAGGCTGCCTTCCTGGTGTATGCTGCCCCTTTGCAAGGCAAGCAAGCTGGTTTTGCCATAACCACCCGAGTCACAGGAGGCAAAGGCAGGGACTGTGAGAACGAAGACCACAGTGAGAACAACTTCTCACTGTGGGAGAAGATCAGGTTTGAGACCATCTGAGGAACCTGAAGGTGCACAAGTCCATGGGACCTGATAAAATGCACTTGTGGGTCCTGAGGGTGGAGAGAGTGGCTAAACCAGTATCCATCATATTTGAGAAGTTGTAGCAGGGAACTTCCTGTGAAGCTCCCACTGACTGGAAAAGGAGAAGCATAAACCTTATTTTAAAATAAGGGAAATAAGGGAGACCCAGGGAACTACAGGCCAGTCAGTCTCACCTCAGTGCCTGGCAAGATCATGGAGCAGATCTGGCTGGAAACTAAGCTAAAGCACATGGAAGTTGTTGGTGGCAGCCCACATGGCTTCACTAAGGACAAATGATCTCTGAGAAATATTGTGACCTTCTACAGTGGGGGTTACAGCGTTGGTGGATAAGGGAGGAGCGACTGACATCATCCACCTGGACTTGTGCAAGGCTTTTGACACTGTCCCACATGACATCTTTGCCTCCAAATTGTAAAGGTGTGGATCTGATGGATAGACCACTCACTGGGGGAGGAATTGGCTGGATGGTCACACTCAAAAGGTTGCAGTCAATGGTTCAGTGTCAACTGGCACAGGTTGCCCAGAGAAGCCATGGATGCCCCATCCCTGGGAGCGTTCAAGGCCAGACTGGACAGGGCTTTGGGCAGCCTGGTCTAGTGGAAGGTAATCCTGCCCATGGCAGGGGTGTTGGAATGAGGTGATCTTCCTTGGGTCCCTTCCAATCCAAGCTATTCTGATTCTATGATTTTATCAAGGATTGAATTGATCTAAGAGCCTGTCAACAATAATTAGTATAATACTGATATGCCTAATTTCAATTGTGAAGTTTTAACTTTCAGTAAAAAAAAATAAAAATCATATACTTTAAACAAAGACTAATTCTTCTTTGTGCTACAGTACTGCACCTCTAAAGCAGCAATCATGAGATGTGGCTTTTTGAATCACAGTGTTACCCCTGACCTCTGCAAGGAAGCCCTATAAGTCTAGAGTGGGTCACTTATGGTTGTTTTAGCAGAAAGTGCCCTGCTATATGAAAGGCACTAAGAGATTTGGTGTGAGACTCAGGGAGACCTAGAAGCAAGGGAGATCTCTGTCATACAGCTGCCACCACCCCTGCCAGCAGAGCATCTCTTGAAATCTTCACCTGCGTCAGCAGGGAGCCTGCAAAGCAGAATTTCTCTTTTCCTCCTGATTTCCTGCCTGGCAGGTTGCCGTGCACTGTGGTGCTGGTGAGTTTGTGTACTGTGGGGACTGTAACAGTTACCAGGAGGTATGGAATAGTCAGAAAAGGAAAATGATGAGGCCTCTTTGCACTGAAAGTCAGGAGTGGGGCAGGCTGGGGGAGGCCAGCCACGCCCGTGAGCACTCACAGCCCCCTCAGCTCCTAGGGCTGTTTACACTGGAGATTTCATTCCCCAAAACTGCTTCTTGCTTCAGGTCAGGCCCCACAAACCTCTTTTCAAGCAATGATTGCCCATGTTTCTGTGGTGACTCTAGGATCAAAGAATACACATTGATGACTAAACTTTGTACAGGCACTTGTAATGTGAAACATGGGACCATCACGAGTACCTCTCAGGTGCCTGAAGTATTTGCTGCTCAATTCACCAGTCTGGTGATTTTTTTTTCCACTTTTTTGTCAAGGGCTTTATTCTGTCTGAGGTGGTGCAGCTCTTGTGGTCTGCTGGTGTGCTCCTGTTTTTGTGGGGAGTCCTAATGCCTTTTGGGTGTTGTGGGAAGCAGTGCAAGCTGGCTGTGCCTGCCTGGCTGCACCCCAGTAAATTCTGACAATGTTTGGGTACCCATAGCTAAATTTATTGGATGAGGAAAGCTCACGGAGTTACATTTTTTATTATGTGAAAAGTGTAATCTGCTCAGGGCGTAGAGACCCAAATTAGTGCCATGCTGAGAGCCAGCAGAACTCCTATCTAGAAGCCAATGACAACAGATATGAAGATTTATTTTAGCCAAATGCCCAATCTACATGTTGCCCAAACTCAACTAAATGTGAAGGTGGTTAAATACCTTTGTGCAGTTCCTCTCAAGTGCCCTTTGCCAACCCAGGTGTGGGGGTGGTGCTTGTCCTGGGGGAGGACTGGAGGAATATGGGTCAGGAGGTACCCAGTCCTAGGAGCTAGCTGATATTTTGAGAGAGGGATGGGGAGAAGGAAATAACAAGTGTACCCTCCAGAGCAAAAGCAAAGTGGCAACTTGAGTGGGTCTTTTGCTGCATATAAATGTGTTTGTGTGTGTGAGAGCAGACAGTGTCCAGCAGAATGATGGGAATGCAGATCAGTGGTGCCAGCAGAGGGTCTGGTACACTCCCACAGCCTCTGGATTAGGGGGAGAAAGCACAGGAGAGAGCAGCATCCACCAGGCTGCTGGATCCCCTTCTGGCTGGGGTCCCTCCACAGCACAGGAGTGGGCAGGAGGACCTGTGGATAACCCTCCTGCACTGCACCTGAGAGTGCAAGGAGGGATAATGCACCTGGGCTCTGGGGCCTCATCCTGGGAGGTGCCATCTCTGCCACCCCTCTGAAGGGAGGGGGACCAGCAGCCCTCTGGACGGGAGCCCCTCACCCCTGAGGTTGCTGCCGGAGCCCAGTGACCCTCAGGGCTCTCCCTCTTGGCCTTTGCACACAGAAAGATGTAAAGCTCCCTCCGACTGGGACCCCAAGCTGCAGTTTACCCCAAACCAGAGGAGTTATGCCTTGAATGAACTGGTGCAGCTGAGCTGTGCTGGGAAGTTTGTGCCATCAGTCCCCCAGATCAGATGCATTTCCAGCGGGACCCAGACCCTGTGGAATGAGACTGCCACCTGCAAGGGTAAGCACAGCCCTGCATCACCCTGACCTGGGGTCCTGACCTGCCATCAGACCCTCTGTGACATGGTCATGCTTCAGCCCCCACTGGGTGACAGAGTCTGGGAACAGGAGACCTGGATACTTTGGCTTTCCTCTGTGTCCTGAAGTGATGGGGCTCTTTTTGTCCCAGCACCCTGCTGTGAGTGCCTGCTGGGACCTGTGCTCCTTGGGAGGGGTTCAAAGGCAGGAACAAGGGTCCCTGCACTGGGGCTACTGTGCCTTCAAACAATGCCTGGGCATATGCCAAGGTGGTGGGAGTGGTAGGCACTCTGTGTGAAGACAGAGGAATTCAGTCCCTGGAGTGGGGAAGCCTACAAGTCTGTAGGCATGAATGGGGCTGCTCTTGGGGTGGCATGTTGCCACCATTAACTCTGTTCTAGGCTGCAAGAGAGGGATTTAGAGTTGAATGTGGTAACCAAAGGAGCTGGACACTGTCAAAACCAGGACAAGAGATTAAAGCAGACCTCTTCCCATCCTACTTACACCTGCTCTATCTCCTCTCCTCTGTGCAGAGAGATGCCAGACACCCCAGTGGGTCTCAAAGCTCCACCTTAACCCAAAACAGAATTTTTACTGGCTGAAGGAGGAGGTGACACTGAGCTGCTTTGAGAAAGACCCTCCTCCCTTTGCTGTGATGAGATGTGCAAATGGGACTTCCCCAGGTTGGAAGCGTGCTTGGGAGGTGAAGGACATCCAGGGAACATGGCACAAGTTGACAGAGAAACTGACCTGCAGCACAGGTAAGTTGGGAAGCGGTAAGTCTCCCCTGCTACATGCACTTCTCTCTGTGGAGGGGACCTGGACATCCTGCCATATCTGTGAGAAGCCTTGGACACAGCTCAGAGACAGGTCCCAGTTGGGAGCAGTTTCCAAGAGAAAGGAGAGAGGTAGAAGCTTTCAATGTAGGTTTCTCTGTCCCTGCGTCTCCTCCCAATCTATTCCTGAGTTGTAGGCCATGGGGAAGTTGGAGGAGGACAGATCCTGCCCCTCAGTTCACCTCTCTCCTAGTGTCCTGTATCACTTCCTTACCCAGCCACTTGCTCCTTCCCTGCACTTGAGGACCCTTGGGTTTCCTTGTGGTATTGAATGATGATGGAACAGCCAATCATGGAAAAGCCTTGGTGCCCCTCCTGCCTGAGCACCTCCTGTCTGAGAAGGACTCTCACACGTTCTCCCTGACAGAAAATTGCACAAAACCTGAGTGGGATGAACAACTCGAGTTTCCAGAAAACAACAGTGAATTCCCACAGAATGATCATCTGCAACTGACCTGCCCTAAAGATCTCAAGCCATCCTTCTCCGAGGTCAAATGTGCAAAGGAACTTCAGGAAGTGAATTCTGGAAAACCATCCTATAGACAGGCCTGGTGGGGCAGGAACAGCACAAGTGCCTGGATGCGCATTGAGGGGGGCGTACAGTGCCTTGGTAAGTGAGGCTGCAGCAGCTCTCCCCTTTCTGCTCTGTACCTTCACCCTCAACAGCCCAGCTCAGCAGCAGGCACACCACAGTCCCTCCTTGCTGCTGTGGTGCTTGTGCAAACTGGTGAAGAGGACAGCCCAGCCAGGAGACAACAGACAAGGTAGTACCAGCCCGGCAAGCCGACAGCTCCTGCAGTGGTTCCTGAGCAGGCCAAATGTGGGGCCCACAGATGGGACTCCAGGCCTGGGGCAGGATCCAAGACCAGCACCGAGGTGCCAAAAGGGGTTCCATGATCCTCAGTGTGCCTCCACGTGCCACCCTGGAGTGCACAGGTCTGGTTGTTCCCCTGCCTGCCCATGCGTGAGGGATCCTGGGAACGTCTGCAGGAGTGGAGGGGACTGAAGGGAACCCTGACTGCCCAGGGCTGGCTCAGCCCTTGCCATTGGTACTGGAGGCTGTATGGGATGAAGCTGGGGGGAGAGAAATGCCCTCTGTGAGGTGGTGGGAATGCAGGACTCTCCCAGGCAGGGACAGAGCTGTGCTCAGTGTGGGCATGGCAGTACTTGGGCAGTCCAGTGCTCAGGAAAGGTGGGCAGGGAGAGATAACTTGGGAACCTCCCTGCCTGGGGCTGTGGGAGATGGATAGGAGTGTCCACAGACTGAGGTGGGTGGATGGGAGAGCTTCATGGATGGTTGATCCTTCATGCTTCATGTAAACAAGAAAAGCCCCCTCCAAACATACCTTGGGTAACATCCTGGGAGATAGATGTGATACCTTTCCCCTCCCTTCATTGACTGGATGGATTACTGGGGATTTCTCTCCCACCATTCACCCATACTCCACCTCATCAACTCCCAGCCAAAATACTTTTTCCTCTGCCAGGAATGTGCCAAAGACCCCAGAAGGACTCCAGACTCCAGCTGACACCAGACCAGGAGAATTACATGGAGGATGAGGAAGTGCTGCTGAGCTGTCCGGAGGGTTTCCAGCCATCTTTCACCAAAATCAAATGTTGGAGCGATGTCAAGTTCTCCATTCATAGGAAATCTGTGTCTTGGTGGGGAAATAACACCAGAGGTGTCTGGACCCACATTCCCCCATATGTGATGTGCATCGGTAAGGCAGGAATGAGGAGTAGGATAGTCCTTTGCAAGGGCAGGATGCTGGGAATGTGTCTGAGTCAGAGCCAGCATGGGAGAGTGAGGAGTGGTGGAATTTGTGGTCAGCATGGCATCCCAGTGGGGGCAGGACTGGAGGGCTTTGCTGCCTGTGTCCTCTCAGACTGTGCAGCTGGGAGTACCACAGCTTCCTCTAGGCTCTGTGGCCTACAGGGTGTAGGCTGTAGGCTTGGCACCATGTCCTCACAGCTTGGCATGTTCCTGTCCTCTCTGAGGGAGAACAGAATAGCACTTGTTGGACTTGCTGGGACACACAGACACCTCAGTTTGGAATCAAGGGGGAAAATTGCCTTGACCAGTAATAGTTCACTCAGTCACTCCCATTCCTTCCTGTCCAAACTCCTCCTGCTGCCCTACCAGAGAGCTGGAGTGTCCAGCTTCAGCCTCTTGCTTGCCCTCCCACCAGGCTGGGTGGTGACAGGGCTGTCTGACTGCAGAATCCTTGCAAGGCTGGCAGGGGCAGGAAATACAGTGACTCTTTGTCAATCTTTCTTTCACAGAAGTGCTTCAGGTTGACCCCGGTACCTTTGAGATCTCCAGCACCAGCATCAAACTGAACTGGACCTGCAGGTTCCCTGGTGCCTGCCAGGGCATGCGGGCCATGTGCCGCCTGGCAGTGCCTTCCTCCCCTCCCTGCGAGGCTGAGGAGGTAGAAGGAGAGGAGATGTTACATGGCCAGGAGGGAACATTCTCCTGCTCCCTGTTGCAGCCCTTCACTGACTACAGTGTCACCATCTTCTTGCACCCCAACATGACCCTTTTCTCATGGTTGTTCAGGACAGAAGAAACAGGTATGTGTACAGAAGTACTGGGGAGAAGGAACAGTCTGAGGCTGTGTCATGGGTAGGGGAAGTGCATAAATGTCCCCTTCATCTGTCAGCTCAGCCTGATCATCTGCTCCTTGCAGGGATCAAGGCTGTTTATATCCTGTGGGGCTCTGGGGAAGGGGCTCTGCAGAGCCCTGCAGCAGGGCACATCCCCTCCTTGCTGTCCCGGTCCACACCACACTGTTGCTCTTCCCACTGCTGCAGCATGTGGGACAAAACCTTGATATGGGGTCCCCATATCCTGTCCCCTGGACAGGAGCTGCCTGCACCCTGCTCTGGGCTCAGCCCCTCCTCGTGGGCCCTGCGTGTGACCCTGTTCTCCTGTGCTCCCAGTGCCAGACAAACCAGAGAAACTGTGGTTGGATACCAGCAGAGGGTCCCTGAGGTGGAAGGAGCTGCCCTCCTGCAAAGGGGAGATCATTGGATACCAGGTACCAAGGGGCCACAGGCAGACCCTCATCTCATTGCCTGGAGTTCTGTGCAGGCAGATTGGGAAGGTGGGGAAGCGACCACTAGATCGAGCTGCAGGTCTCAAACAGTGAATATCTGGCTTTGAGAAGCACAAGTGTTTTCTATCTCATTCTCAACATTCTTCATGCTCTGGAAATGCCCACAGAGGTGGTGGGTGCTCCCCACCCTCTGGTCTGACTTCCTGGGTCTGTTCTGCTTCGGGCTTGGCAGACCTTTGTGATGTGACGTGTCTTCTGGGGTGGTATCCAAGGGTTTTCTGTGCCTCTTGCATGCTCGTTTCTGTTTCCTGCCACAAACAAACCTGTGGGTTGAGTAATCCTCTGAAAATCCCTCCTGAAAACCTCTCCTCCAGAGAGCTGCACTGTTCCTTTGAGTTCTCCTCAAGGCATGGCTAGAAGCATCTCATCTGTCTGCGGATTTAGGACACTTTCCACAGTGCAACCCTACTTTCTAACAGGGGGAGGGAGTTGCTGGTGAGATGCACCTCAGTGTGTCCCACGTCCTCTCTGAGGACGGGTATCTCCCTGGTTTGACAGGGACCTTGTAAGGTGTTTCAGAACTATTTCCTGGAGAAACAGTCAAAAAGGGCACTTGAAAATGTTGCTTGTGAGCCTGTTCTGCTGGTTCCCTGCTCCCAGACACCTTTGTTTGTGAAAAGAATATTTTTTCTGCTTTCGGTTGTCTCCTCTTTTGAATATGCCCAAGATGCATTTCCACGAAGGCAGCAAGTGAGAATGGGCATGGCTCTCATGACAAATTCAGATGATGCATGGGCAAATGGGGAGCCCTCATCTGTATTACTTGGATGGAAGCTCTATGCCGTCTACTTTTCATGTAGACAAAACCTCCAGAGTCTAACCTTGCACAGGAGGAAAGAGAAGCTCAGGGTTCCTCTTGTGGAGCATGTCAACACAGTGCCTGTGGTGTTGCAATACCATAGGGGTGACCTGTTCTTGGGCTTGGTACATGTATATACACCCCTTCAAATAAACAGCCTCCCTCTTCCTTCACAGAGACTTGATTCTTTGCTTATGGAGGCAGACACTTGGACATCCTGAGTGTTGGCTCCAAATTCCTCCTCTCCTCCTCTTCTCTGCTTTGAGGTCCACACATGGGCTCAAGGATCATGCTGGTTCCTCTCCAGAGCCTTCCACAGCTGGGGCAGGCTCAGAGAAGGGGAGGCTGACAGAGGTGCTTTGCTCTGCCTCGGTGAGCTGTGGGCAGGTTGGAGCTGCTGCCCTGCAGCTCTGTCTCCTCTCCCCAGCTGAACATCACGGCCAGGAGCACACGGGATGGAGGCTTCCTGGAGATGGAGCGGCTGCAGGTGAACGGCTCCGTCACTGAGCACCGGCTGCCGGAGCACGGCCCTGGCAGCAGCTACGTGGTGTCCATTCAGGGACTGACGGCTGCCGGGGCCGGGGCTGCGTCGCTGTGGGAGTTTCAGAGCACAGGTAGGGCTCGCTGTGCTCCTGTCCCAGGAGCCTGGTCACACAGGAGCTGAGCTCTGCAGCCTGCACTGCCCGAGCCTGCCCCTGCTCAGCTGATGCTCATCTGCTCTTGCCCTCCAGACAACCAGCACCCTCTGGGCATCAGCTGCCGCAGCGTCCCTGACATCTCCCCATCCCAAGGGACGGCCGTGCTTCCCCTCCAACCCATCACCTCGGAGGGGGCCGGGTGAGTGCAGCCCCCGCACTTCTGACACCTCCACATGGGTCTCCCCACCGGCAGTGCTTGCCTGCAGATGCCCCTGCTCCACTCTCCCTGCTGTCCCCCCGCCCCTCTCACTTTCGGCCCTGCAGGGAGCACCAGCTGGTCGTGGCCATGACACACAACAGCTCAGGGATTGAAAGCGCCTGCTTGGGGCAGCCACAGCCCTTCAGTGCCAGCCAGCAGCCCTTCAACACCACCCAGCAGCCCCTCAACACCACCCAGCAGCCCAGAACCTACGTGGCCGCTGTGCTCAACCTCACCGCCCCCATGGACTTCGTTTTGGGCAACGGCACCTGGGGGCAGGGCTACCACAACGCTGCCCTGCGCCCCGGCTGGGACTACACGGCCCTTCTGCGCCTCGTCCGCCGCTCACCGCAGGTACCCAGCGTGGGGCCTCCTGGGGTCTGGGGACACTGCTGGCCAGGGCTGGGCCCCTGCGTGGGTCTGGTCTGGCTGTGATGGAAAAAGACAGTGCTGCACAGGGTCAGCTCTTGGCCCTGCACTGAGAGCCCAGGCACCTTGGCAGGATCGTGTCTGTGGGGTTCTTGGCCACAGCTGTGGCCCTGGGTGGTTGTGGGTGGGAGACCTTTGCTCCCAGGAAGGATGGTGGGGCAGGAGTGGGCTGAGCTGTTTCTCTGTCTTCTCCAACAGTCAGAGAAGTTCACCTGTGTCTGCTACAGCTTCTCTGTTGGTAAGTGTCTCTTTGCTTCTGGTGTCTGAACCTTCCTCCTGCATATCCCCTTTTCCCAGCCTGGCTGCTTCTCTGGAAATGAGCTGGTCCAGTGCAAAAGTGCTGGGGTATTGTTGTCCTATTTAAATCTTCAAAGAAGTTCGCTGGGCTTTGAGGCTATCTGTGGTAGACGGGTTTTTGGTATCTTCAGGACACTTAGGCAGGTGTGGCACCAGTGGTAGCTGGGCACTGGACATCATCCTTGCCATCACCACATATTTAATCCTAGTCCTGGTGCTCCCCTGGTGAATGTGGAACCCCTAAAGGCAAATACCTCACTAGGCTCTGGTGACTACCATGACTTGGGCAGTCAAGGAGACAGGATCCACAACAGAGGGTATCACACCAAGCAAGAACTTGAAACCTCCTTCTGCACCAACGTAACTTTTCTCCAATGCAAAGACTGGGGTGGGAGATGAGGGAAGTTGATAATCCTTCCAAGCCCCTAGAAGATCTCCCAATGCCTAGTTCAGGCTGTGCAGGTGCCTGAGCTTGGGCTGTGCTGCCTGCAGGGCAGGAGCCGGTGTCTCTGCTGGACAGGATGCCCCTGGTTCTGACACTAGTGCTGGTTGCTGCACTCCTGGCACTGGGAATCTTACTGTTCTTCATCCTCTTCAGGTCAGTATGTGCTTCACCCCTCTGGCCCTCTGTGAGGCGTCCACTGCCTTGCACTGGCAGGGAGTATCCAAGTGGACCTTGAGATAAAGCAGGGTGGGAGACAAAGCTGCCAGATGGGAAACAGCCTCTCCTCTGTCTCTCTGTTCTGCTGGTCTGACTTGCTGTTTTGCAGGCTAAAGTACAACAGTTCAAAAACCTCAGAGAACAACAGCACTATCCCACTGAGAAGATGTCGAGGAGGTGAAGTATGAACAAAGGCCCTTATCTGGACAGGCTGTCTGTTAAAAGCAAAAGCAGGGTGCTCATAGGCTCCATAAAGTCCTTACAGGAGCAAGGGGATCAGAGCTGGCTGGCATGGGGGAAGGGACACCTCCCAGGAGATGGTACAGGACTCCTGGCCATCACAGTGCGAGCTCAGCCCGAGCTGCAGAATTCCAGGCCCAGCCAGTTTAGCATCAGGTGGATGAGGAACTCCTGTCCTTGTGGTCTCTGTAGGTGCCTGCAAGCTGAACACACAGATCCCAGTGGAGGAACTGCTGGAGGCTCTGAAGAGGTTTAAGAGGGAAGAAATAGAGGCAGAGCAGACAGATGATGAATCAGTTGACAGGCGTGGTGTCGGGCATCTTAGAGAATATCAGGTTTGGTTTAGCTTTGCTTTCCCACCTGGCTGTACTGTCCACACTCCCCTCACCTGTTCCCTGGGCATGTGATGCCGTTGGCTTTGGCCAGCCCCAGGACACATCCCAGTGCTGAGTGGGCTTGCCTTCTTTGTCTGCAGCAACTGTCCTCTACTTTGTTGCACCCCTGCAATGCTGGGAAGGAGCAATGCAATCAGAGCAAGAACCGCTACAAGAGCATCATCCCATGTAAGCGGAGTTCTCCAAGGTTTGGCACAGGCACTTGGAGCTGCTTGGGCAGAAGAGGGTGCTGGGCTGGTGTTGGTGGCCCTGCAGCTCTTCAGAAATACTGAGGTCCTCATCTCATCCTCTGTGGCCACTGAAACGCAGAGGGATTTCTGCCCCCAATGTTTTGTATCCAGTTGCAGAAGCCTTGTTCTGCTCCTCAAATCCTCCTGCAAACTTAATCATTCATCATTGTATTCCTGTTCCTGACATTAGTCATTGCTGAACACTGCCATGTCCCGTTCAGAGGCAGGTATTTGTGGGAAAGTGGAAGGAGCGACCCAATTTCTTTCAAACCTTAAAGCTCCTCTGGGCCCCACATGGTGTGGACATTTGGCTTTTCCATGAATAGTCCTCCCTAAAACTCCATTAGGTTTCCTGCTGTGCCATGTCACTTTCGTCTCATCAGCTGTTCTTTACCCCTGAGTCCTCAGGCCTGGGGTGCTGCTGAGGAGGCAGCGGCCAGTCACAGACTTCCCTATATTACAAACTCCTCCTTAGTCTCTTTGTTGCTGCCCCAAAGCATCAGCCCACCCCCCTTCTCTTCCAGATGATCACTGCCGTGTGGTGCTGCAGCCCTCTGGTACAGGGAATGACTACATCAATGCCAGCTATGTGGATGTAGGTAGCAAGGAATTGCTGCCCTGGGAAGGGTGGGAAAGGTGCCTTGTTATGCTGGGTAAGGACAGTCCTGCTCATAAGGGTGGCCCTGAGGTCTGACACTTGCTGCCCTCAAGTGCTGGAAGGTCTTGGGATGTCACTTTCCTTGCATCCTTTCTGAGCTGCCTGGAGTACTCTGGATTTGTGTGCAGTCTTCATCTCTAACAAAAAGTGACCTGTGTGAGGGGCCAGGAGCTGAGATGCAGCCCCTGGTACACACACTCTGTGCTGGCCAGGACTGGTGCTGTGGGACACACCGTGCTGAGGGCTCTGGGCTTTGGTGTCTGTGGGGATGGATTCTTTACTTCATTCTCTGTTAAATATCTAACCCATGTGATCGGAGCTGTTTGAATCTCTCCCCTGCAGAGCTATGGAAGTCCACACTTCTTCATTGCAGCTCAAGGTGGGTGCTCCCAGACTTCATCCTCAGGAGATGTCAGTCGCTGCGCTGAGCAATCTGGGGAATGGGGAACTGTGACAGCAGCCTAGGAGCTGTGAATGGCTCAGCCCAAGGCTCTGTATCTCCAGGGTCTCTGTCCTGCAGGGCATGGAAGGCCTCAGGGGCAGTTTGGCAGCAGCTGAAGCTGGTGCCTGTGCTGCCCAGTCTGAGGATATGGTCCTTCCACCCACAAATCTGGTTTGTTCCCTTTGGCAGCTGGCATGACAGGGACAATCCTGCAAATGCCTGACACACCTGCACTCAGTGCACTTGAATACAGTCCCCTTCCAACAGTACAAAGCTGGGCTGGTCTGCTCTGCTCTATGCATCATGGAGGAGGTCTTGGGATCCCTGCAAAGCTCCAGAAATTTCTTTCAGGAAATAGGACCCTAAATGTGGGACCAGTTCATGGTCATCTTAAGGGTCTGGATGGGGAAGCCCCTGAAGCAGCAGTGAATCCCTGACATATCCTGGGCTCACCTGCTCACCCTCCTCCTTGTCCCAATTTCTAACACAATGATGAAGCCAATTTGCCCAGCAACCCTGCCAGGTGCTGATGTGCCCTGGCTGTGCCTCTGTCCCTGGGCAGAGGAAAGCCTGGGAATGTCTGAGTTGTGCCTGGGAGCACACCCCCACAGCTTGGACAGTGGCACAGGGCTCTCCTCTTCCTTCCCAAGGCCCCTTGGCTGAGACAGTGGTGGATTTCTGGCAGATGGTCTGGCAGGAGAAGACCTCGGTCGTTGTGATGCTGACAGGCTTAGTGGAGCAAAACAAGGTAGAGAAACCATCTCAGCCCATTCTCCACTTCAGCCCAGACTTCCCCGCCTGCTTTTGCTGTACTCCCAGTGCATCTGTCAGTGAGGGCAGGGAGTTCTGCTCTACTGCAGCACTCCCCTCATGAGGTTGCTGGTGCTCAGAGGTCTTGCTGCTGTTGACAGATCAAGTGTGAGAAGTACTGGCCAGAGCAGGAGGAGGTCTACGGGGACTTTACTGTGACACTCAACAACACCAGGGCCACCACAGGCCTTGTCACACGCACATTCAGCCTGCAGAAGGTAAGCCTGGCATGTAGCTGAGGTGGGAATGCAGGATGTTCTGGAGGTTCAGAACTGGTGGGAGCTGTCAGTCAAGGACATTGTGGGAAATCCTGCCTGGTCTCCAGCACAAGAAGGTCAGTGCTGCTACCACTGGATTCGATGCTAGGGCATCAGCCCAAGGTTTCTGTGCCAAGCAAAAGCAATTGGTCAGCTAGAGTGGTCACCCCAGATGAGTCTGGACTGATGATGCTCATGGGCAGATCATGAGGGCTTGGATCAGGTGATTACAGAGGATATAAAAGCAGTTAAAGGGTATAAAATGGCATTTCTGTACATCCAGGATGGTGAGACAGGTGTCTGCCTGTCACCTGAACCAATCTGCAGAGGGTCTACACTGAAGCTCCTTGGTCACTTATAGCTACTAAGCCTGAACAGCTAGTTTATGGTTTAAGATAAACTACATAAGGACATTTCTGAAGATGGACACTACTTCTGAAGTTATACCTCAGATAAAAAGCAGAAGCTGCAGGAGCTGCAAGGAGGGGGAAATGGGTAAAATATAAAGAAATTGCAGTTATGCATATTCCTGTCTTTTCTTATCTTGCCCAGAGCAAAATGTAGCTGAGAGGTAAAGCTCCAAGAGCACCTGATGGAAGGACAGCAGTTCATTAGTTCAGGACAAGTGACTGTGATATTTATGGCAAAATACATGATGGGCTGGTAACAAAAGTGACTACGTTTATATTAGTGCAGTACCAGCCTTAGGGAATATCTTTCCTGTGGAAGCCAGGGCTTCTGAATGACTATGGAAACAACCTAAACTGTGATTTTGATATTCTTCCTCTGGGCCACAAGCTGCATTTGCTGCTCCACCTTCACCGTTCACAGCACGTGAAAGCAGAGAACAAATTAATTGTGCGGCCCCTCTGAAGTGATTTTCTCCACTGCTCCCTACTTGTTGTCATGCAATCACTTCACACAAATTTCCTGGTTGATTCCTGCTCCCTGTTGCCAGCCATGTCTCCCTCTTTGCAGGCAGGCTGTGCTCTCCCAAGAGTGGTGGAGCAGTTTCACTACCTGCTGTGGCCAGACCACGGAGTCCCCAGAAACACCTCCCAGCTCCTGTGCTTAGTGGCAGTGGTGAACAAGAGGGTGTTGGAAGCACCTGCTGGGCCTGTGTTGGTGCACTGCAGGTACTGGGCTGGGAGGGCTTGGGTGCTGGGGCATAGCTGGCAGAGGCAGCACTGAAACTCAGTTTTCTGTGTCCTCAGTGCAGGGATCGGGCGCACAGGTACCTTCATCGCCCTGGACTTCCTCTTGAAGATGGGGAAGGCTGAGGGGAAGGTGGATGTGTTTCGCTGCGTGCAGCAGCTGCGGGAGCAGCGAGTCAGCATGGTGCAGACCAAGGTGAGGAGAGTTACTTGCTCCCTGCACACCTCGGGCTGCAGATCTAGTTCCCACGCTTCCCAGGGATGTGGTGTGCAAAGCCACATTGGCCATGCAGTTCATGGTCTAGCTGCAGGGACTGGAGCTGCCAGCTGATGGAGACCACAGGATCTTATTTTCAGTACTGTATCCAAACCCAGTTGGGATCCATGTCCCCCAGAGTCAGACCCTCTGAGGTCTCAGCAGCATTTGTACACTGATATATATCATCCTCATATAGAAGGGCTGTCTTGTATGCAAGGATCATGAACAAGAGTCCATTTGTTCAGACTTACAAGATGTCTGCCCTTGTGGCACCTCCTGAGCAGCAGTGTCCTGGCCTAGGGACTACTACTATAGTCTGTTCAGTGCTGGGTCCCTTTGGAGAAAACAAGGTTGGGCTAGACCAGCCAGCTCGTTGTAGGAGGACTAACTAGTCCACAGGTTTTCCGTGTTTCCTCCCCCAGAGCAGGGATCTGGTCTGAGAGGGAGCATTAAAGCATAGGAAGACAGCCTTTTCTGGGTTGCTGGAGTTGCTGGCTGTGTCTCAAAGCAGGGCTGCCTACACTGATAGCTGTCTGGCCTCAGGGCTCCATAGAAAGAAAGTGAAGATGGACCTGGCTCATTCCTGGCACAGCTTGATGCCAGTGGAGGTCTGGAGTTCCAGGCTTCCTCCTGGAGCTGCTCCAGACTGCACAGCTGACCCGTGTCCTCATGCAGGAGCAGTACACCTTCCTGTATGAAGCGCTGCTCGAAGGCTTGCTCTGCGGCAACACCGGGGTCCCTGTGGAGAGCATCGCCACCCTTGTCCACTCTCTTCAAGAAGCTCAGACTTCAAGGCCCAACAGCGTCCTGGACAAGGAGTTCAAGGTACCACCAGGATATGGTGCACTGGTGCTGTGAGGGCTGGTCTGTGATGCCACCCCCCTCACTGCTCCCCTCCCCAGCTGTGGGATGGACATGGGAGAGTGTTTCTCTGGGGTGGCCAAAGAAGGGGTGGCCGAAGAAGGGGAGGCGCCGGCCGGCATGACTTACTTGGCTGAATCATCTCTACAGGCCTTGCAGAAGTTTTCTGAGTTGTTCCAGCTCCTGCCATGCAGAGAAGCAGAGAAACCCAGCAACCAGCCCAAGAACCGCAAGCCAGGGATCCTGCCAGGTAACACTGGTAGGGCTGGGCAGCCCCTTGCTCTAAAACCCAGTGCCTGAAAGCAGCATGGGTCGAATGATGCTCCCCTGCTGCTTCCCTCCCCAGCACCATGCCACTGGCAGATTCTGCTCAAGGTCTAGTCATCATTTTCTGGTTAGTAATAAATACAGATTGGGCTGGTACACCTGGGGTACACCTCGGATACACCTGGGATAAACATGTCCCTGGTCTAATCTTTCTCGGTGGAGTAGCTCAGATGAAGCATCAGGGAGCAAAGAGGAGAGTGGAACTGCTGTGCCTCTGTGCAGGAGATTTTGGACATCTCATGTCAGGGGTCCTTGAGCTGTCAGGGCCCCAAGGCTGGTGGTGCCTGTTCATTCAAGCCCCTCCAGCCCATGCTGCAGGAAGCCACGCTGACCACATCACTTGCAGAAAAAGCCCCCTGCCTCTCTGCAGGGAGAGGATGACCCTCTCTCTGTCCCTTGCCTCCTCAGCGGATTCCTGCCGGCCCATCCTGATGTCTTCGCTGAAAGCAGACGGCTCCCCAGGTTACATCAACGCCGTGTTTGCCAGCGTAAGGCTCCAGTCCCAGCGGGGGGGGCGAGAGCTGATGGCAGCAGCAGAAACACCTCCCCCCCCACGCACCCTTGCTGAAGGCAAGGGTAGAGCGTGTCACCCCGGTGTGAGGTGTCCCAGCCCTCGGGCTCCTTCACGGTGACTGCTGGCCCTGCTGCCAGGAGGTGGCCCCCGCGCTCGGCCGAGCTCTGCCTGCGCGGGCAGCTCCGCAGCCGCCGCACAGCCGCTGGACACAGCCTGATGGGGGCCGAGCCCGGGTGTGATGACCCGGGGGGGCGGCGGGGGGCAAACCTGAGCTGCTCTGAGCAGGGCTGGGGTGTACTGTGTGTCCTCCATCCCTGCAGGGAGGCAGTGGGGCGTTCCCACTGTCGGAAGGGCTGTCGGGAAGGTGGATTGTGTGACTTTCCCCACCTCCAAGCACAGTGGCGTGTTTTGCAGACATACACCGAAGAGGATAGAATCGTCATCACCCAGCTGCCTTTCCCCACCACGCTGGTGGATTTCTGGGCTCTGGTCTGGGATTACACCTGCACATCAGTGGTTGTGCTGAATCAACTCCAGGAGCTGGACAAGGTGAGCAGCCCCAGCACAGCTCTCCCCTCCCGTGGTTCCCCGTGGGGCTGAACAGGGGTATTTCTGCCTTTGACCCTGCACAACTCTTACCATGAGAGCCCTGCAAGCTTGTGGGCTCCACCTGGGAGAGCCCTGATACAGTCCAGCATCACGGCACCACAGTAGTGGACTGTCCTCAGTCTCACAGCAAGGGAGCATCCCTCAGGTATTCTCTCTGCTGGAGTGTGATTTTTCTGGCTGAAGCACTGGCTTAGTCCCCAGAAAATGTTTGACAGAGCCACGTGTACATGGCTCTGAGATAAGGGAGAGGTGTGATCCCACCCATGCAAGGTGCCACGCGTGCAGGTTGGGGCTGTGTGTGATCATGCACATGTGTCACCCCCCCAGACATACGTGGAGTTCTGGCCCACCCAGGGCGAAGATGACTATGGCCGTTTCCATGTCCAACTGGTCTCAGAGGAGCCTGGAGCTGGCTTCACAGCCTGGACACTTGCCCTCACCAACAGGCAGCAGGTGGGGTCTGTGCTCAAAGATGGCAAAGTCTTTTGAGAACAACCTTTTTAATTTGGGGCCGAAGTCACAGCTAGAGGTGGCAGAGACCACATTGGTCAGAGGGATCTGGTGGGGTCCTGGAGGGGCACTGGCCAGAGCAGGGTCTTTTGCCTTGGGAGAGAGGTTAATCCCAAGAAGGTAAGGCTGCAGGCAGAGGTACAAGTCAGAGGTACCTTTGTGTGCCTTTCCAACTTGGAGGGCAGCAGCTGTGGATGGAGTTCTTGCATCTTGGGGGTTCATAGAAGGGGACAGCTGTTGCAGGTAGCTGGGCACTGGACTGGTGCCAGTCTGAGCTGCACCTGGTGTGCTCAGCTCTCCTCTGATGCTCCGTCTATTTGCTGGTCTCAGAGCACTCAATGGGGAAGGGCAAAGTCTGGGACTGGGCTGTCCCACTGTGGAGCTGCTCCCTTGATCCAGTGTGCATGGCTGAGCCAGTACTGACACACACTGTCCATCCCTTCACTCTGTGAAGACAATAGGTTTCTTTTCTGCCCAACCCACTGTCTTTCTTCCCCACTAGCCCAAAAAGTCAGCACTGGAAGTCCAGTTATGGCAACTGAAGGACTGGCCTATGCAGGAGCGTCTTCCCCCGCACCCTGCCACCATCATCAGCTTGCTAGGGAAAGTGGAGACACACCATCGGCAGAGCCAAGGGGGACACATCCTTGTCACCTGCTGGTGAGTGATGTCTCTTGGAGGAGCAGCCATGATACAAAGCTGGACACAGCCCAGGCTCTGTCAGTGAACTTGGTCACAGCTCCATCTCGGGTGGATGTATGGACATGAATTCAGCTATGTTCAGAGAGGGAGACTTCCCTGTGGAGGCTGGCTGGTTGCAGGATCTGTGGACGAGATCACCCTGAGAGCCTGGATGTCTAGTGGGATGCCTCTGAGGTTCAGCCATGCCAGGCGATCCCAGAGCAAGTGACTCTTCCCTTTCTCTCCTCTGCAGGGATGGAGCCAGCCGAAGTGGGATCTTCTGTGCTGCTAGTTTCCTGTGTGAGCAGATCCAAAGTGAGGGGATGGTGGATGTATCACAGGCCGTGAGGACGCTGAAGAGGCGGCGGAGACAGCTCATCAAAGATGTGGTAAGTGCTCACTTCAAACCCAACTGGGATTGCAACACCAAACCCAAACATATCCTAGACTGACCCAGCAGCTGCCCCGGCCCCTGTGTGCTCAGATCATCCTGGGGCCAGCAGGAGCAGATGAGACCTCTGAAAACCCTCATTTTCTGCCTCTGGGACATACCCACTCACTCAGGGGCAAATGGGCACCACAGCATCCTGCATGGTGAGCGGCCCCTTTCTGGTCCACCTGGCCTGCTCAGCAGGAGGCTGCACTGGTGGGTGTTCAGGTACCTGTCCTGCACCCACTTCACCACCTGGTCTGGGTGCTAGAGGTCATCACAGGGTGAGCAACCCAGATGGGATTGATCAGCAGACACTTTGTACCCTGGAGGCTTGCTTTCCTCTTGAGGCCAGTTGGCTCTAGCACTGGGGTATCCCAGCCCTCCAGCTACTGGAGCACGTGCCTGTGATTTCTCAGCAGGGGAAGGTGGGCTCCAGCTGAGAGGAGGAGAGCAGGCTGTACCTGTGCCTGGCATTCTCAGGAAGCTGTTGGAAACCAATGCTCACATTCCACTGCAGGTGTTGATCTACCAGACACTCATGTGCATCCCTCTTTCCACAGGAGCAGTATGGGCTCTGCTATGAACTAGCCCTCAGTTACTTGAATTCATTTGAAACCTATGGGAATTTCAAGTAGAGACGTGACCACAGTCCATCTCTGGACAGGACTTTGACTCTCTTGGCAGACCTTCATCAGTAACAATGAAAACAAGAGGAAACAAAAGGGATGTGCACAGCCCCAAGATGATTTACTCCCCTGAAAAGCCACAGCAAGGGTCCTCTGTGGCTGGAGAGCACAGGCTGGACTGTCTCCAAATTGTGGCCAGGCTTTGAAGTAGGAAGCTGACCCTTTGCCCAGCATTTGTGCAGTATCTTATCTGGAATCACAGCCTGAGTATGCACGCCAGAGCACGGGCACCAGGACTTGACATACTCTTCCTTCCTAGGGATGAAGAAAACAGCTATCCCATCTAGGCTCTCTTGTCCCTTCAGGCAACCCCAGGGGAGGTGGGGTAGCACCAACATCTGTGTTTTGTCAGGAAAGCACCAAACTACTGTAAGATCTGTGGTGCTCAGGAGCACAAGCTATCTGTCCTACTTTGGGAGAAGCATGAAGTCCAAGGCCAACAAGAGCCAAGGGTGGGGGAAGCCATGGTCCTGTAGGGCTAAATAGGTCCTTCCAACCCACACAATCTCTTTCTGGAAATCCATTTTGCAGGTGCTGATCCAAGTGCCACAACCCTGCCAGCTCCAGAGGGGCTCCTTCATCAGCCTGTCTGACTTCACTATGACAATCCCAGGTTATAGTGGCTTAACTTGGATATGCTGGATGTGATTCCAGCAGGGGCTGCTGCTGCATCACGGAGACTGGTTCTGCCTTTGCTGTGTAAGGGCAAGAGACCTCAGAGCCAGGACTGACCCCAGGTCCTGACTGGCTGTGGCTCTCTGTCCTGTGTCTCACCAGTAAAGACCCTGTAACAGCCACGGTGGTGGTAACCTCTGGTCTTCACTTTTCTTCCAGGTTTGACCCAGCACAAGGCCCTCAAAGAAACTGAGACCACACAGGTCCCTCAGCTCTGGCCACAGCATGTGCACAGAACACACTCCTGCCCAAAATGTGTGTTGAGGGACATCATCCTTTATGGATTCCCACCAGACATCTGATGTAAACTCATGTGAGAGCTGTCCAGCACAGCCCTGGAGGCTGTCAAGCACCACTAGGGAATATGGGGTCACAGCAGCCCTCCCCTCAACAAGGTGCAGTTAGCTCCCTGCAGGGAGATGTGACCCTAGAGGGGCAATGAGAGGACCAGGCAGGAGCTGTAGTGGGACAGGCAGCCCCTTCAAAACACAAGCCTTTATTGGTTATTCAGACAGAGCAGGCAGAGTCACAAAACAGTCCAGTCAGGCCAAGTTCCAGAAAATCCCTGGGTTTGGCTGAATATCAGCAGAGATGGAGGAGAAGAGTTGGGAACCTGGGGCATGGCAGGAGAATGCCATCAGCCTGAGCCTGTGTGAGTCTGGGATTAGGAAATCTGAAAAACAAATCCTGCTTCCAGGAAAGCAAAAATGAAAGCAAACCTGAAAAAAGGAACTGCAGAAAGTCAAATTCAAAGGCCTTAAAAAAGCAGTAAGCAAAAGCTGGGAGGTGAAGGTGCTGAGGAAAGAAAAAGCTCACAATCCTCCTTTGTCTCCTGTTTTCATCTTGCCCTGCTAAATTAGATGAATTGAATTGGACTCCCACGCTGTCACAGTCACAGGAGACCAAGGGGCACAGCAGCCATCAGCACTGAGCTGGGGTCATTCTTCTCATTTTCTCCACTCCTTCTCTGCTCTGAATGTCTCCATGGTCCTGGCCAGCGGCTGGAGTGACTGATCTCTAGCCTAGCCACCTTTACCTGTGGAGAACAAGGGCATCCATTGTCAGAGACAGGCTGGAGCATAGGGCAATATCTGCCACAGCCCAACCCTTTCATCCCAGCTGTGCCCAACCTTAGGTCCTCTGAGGTGCCTGTCACTGCCCTGGCGAGAGAAGCAGTCTCTCAGCCTGACCCTCCCGAGACCATTCCCTGCAGATCTCTCCCCTGGGAGGGGTGGCATAGACATGGGTCCCCTGAAGGACTGAGCCATGAGCCAGTCTTTGGGATTCCCGTCTTTACTCACTCCTGTCCCTGCTCCAGGCTGGGAGCACTGCCTGTCATGTGGGGCTTAGTGGGCAGAACCATCCTGACCATCCTCAGCTAGAGCAAATGGGGAGACGTGTCAGTGCAGAGTATGAGCAGATGATTCTCCTGAAGCTCAGGTTCTTCTGGGAGATCTCTGCTGTCACCCCAGGTAACACATAGCCCTGTAGCCGCCTTTGTGATGGTTGTCTGTGAAATTGCATTTTCCTACCTTTTTAGTTATCCTCCTTAGCTTTGTTGGGCACATACTTCTTTTTCCTGGAAAGGCAGAGAGGAGTCCTGGGTAAGAGGCTGGCATTGCCCATGTCCCTGCTGAACCTGTCTCCTGCCTACTCACCTGGAGAGCACGAGCCACAGGATCACTGCAGTCACGAGGAGGAGTGCCAACAGCACAACCAGCCCAATCACAGTCCAATGCCACGTGCCCGGAGCCTGCCCTGCAACTAACACACAGCCAGGAGTGGGTGTCACAGTCTGGGCCTCATGCTGGCCATGGCCCCAATGTTGGCAAAGGGTGTAGATGTGTGTCTTGTCTTAGGTTTCTTCTGTGATGGAAGATCGCCCCGTGTGTAGGGAAAAAGTGTCCTCTGTCCCACATGAGACCCAAAGGCTCCTGCACTGGGCCAGCTCCTCTCCACAGGGACCAGCCAAGGAAATGTGGGAGAGAAGCTCGGGCACCAGAAGCAAAGAGACACTTACCAACAGAGAAGCTGTAGCAGACACAGGTGAACTTCTCTGACTGTTGGAGAAGACAGAGAAACAGCTCAGCCCACTCCTGCCCCACCATCCTTCCTGGGAGCAAAGGTCTCCCACCCACAACCACCCAGGGCCACAGCTGTGGCCAAGAACCCCACAGACACGATCCTGCCAAGGTGCCTGGGCTCTCAGTGCAGGGCCAAGAGCTGACCCTGTGCAGCACTGTCTTTTTCCATCACAGCCAGACCAGACCCACGCAGGGGCCCAGCCCTGGCCAGCAGTGTCCCCAGACCCCAGGAGGCCCCACGCTGGGTACCTGCGGTGAGCGGCGGACGAGGCGCAGAAGGGCCGTGTAGTCCCAGCCGGGGCGCAGGGCAGCGTTGTGGTAGCCCTGCCCCCAGGTGCCGTTGCCCAAAACGAAGTCCATGGGGGCGGTGAGGTTGAGCACAGCGGCCACGTAGGTTCTGGGCTGCTGGGTGGTGTTGAGGGGCTGCTGGGTGGTGTTGAAGGGCTGCTGGCTGGCACTGAAGGGCTGTGGCTGCCCCAAGCAGGCGCTTTCAATCCCTGAGCTGTTGTGTGTCATGGCCACGACCAGCTGGTGCTCCCTGCAGGGCCGAAAGTGAGAGGGGCGGGGGGACAGCAGGGAGAGTGGAGCAGGGGCATCTGCAGGCAAGCACTGCCGGTGGGGAGACCCATGTGGAGGTGTCAGAAGTGCGGGGGCTGCACTCACCCGGCCCCCTCCGAGGTGATGGGTTGGAGGGGAAGCACGGCCGTCCCTTGGGATGGGGAGATGTCAGGGACGCTGCGGCAGCTGATGCCCAGAGGGTGCTGGTTGTCTGGAGGGCAAGAGCAGATGAGCATCAGCTGAGCAGGGGCAGGCTCGGGCAGTGCAGGCTGCAGAGCTCAGCTCCTGTGTGACCAGGCTCCTGGGACAGGAGCACAGCGAGCCCTACCTGTGCTCTGAAACTCCCACAGCGACGCAGCCCCGGCCCCGGCAGCCGTCAGTCCCTGAATGGACACCACGTAGCTGCTGCCAGGGCCGTGCTCCGGCAGCCGGTGCTCAGTGACGGAGCCGTTCACCTGCAGCCGCTCCATCTCCAGGAAGCCTCCATCCCGTGTGCTCCTGGCCGTGATGTTCAGCTGGGGAGAGGAGACAGAGCTGCAGGGCAGCAGCTCCAACCTGCCCACAGCTCACCGAGGCAGAGCAAAGCACCTCTGTCAGCCTCCCCTTCTCTGAGCCTGCCCCAGCTGTGGAAGGCTCTGGAGAGGAACCAGCATGATCCTTGAGCCCATGTGTGGACCTCAAAGCAGAGAAGAGGAGGAGAGGAGGAATTTGGAGCCAACACTCAGGATGTCCAAGTGTCTGCCTCCATAAGCAAAGAATCAAGTCTCTGTGAAGGAAGAGGGAGGCTGTTTATTTGAAGGGGTGTATATACATGTACCAAGCCCAAGAACAGGTCACCCCTATGGTATTGCAACACCACAGGCACTGTGTTGACATGCTCCACAAGAGGAACCCTGAGCTTCTCTTTCCTCCTGTGCAAGGTTAGACTCTGGAGGTTTTGTCTACATGAAAAGTAGACGGCATAGAGCTTCCATCCAAGTAATACAGATGAGGGCTCCCCATTTGCCCATGCATCATCTGAATTTGTCATGAGAGCCATGCCCATTCTCACTTGCTGCCTTCGTGGAAATGCATCTTGGGCATATTCAAAAGAGGAGACAACCGAAAGCAGAAAAAATATTCTTTTCACAAACAAAGGTGTCTGGGAGCAGGGAACCAGCAGAACAGGCTCACAAGCAACATTTTCAAGTGCCCTTTTTGACTGTTTCTCCAGGAAATAGTTCTGAAACACCTTACAAGGTCCCTGTCAAACCAGGGAGATACCCGTCCTCAGAGAGGACGTGGGACACACTGAGGTGCATCTCACCAGCAACTCCCTCCCCCTGTTAGAAAGTAGGGTTGCACTGTGGAAAGTGTCCTAAATCCGCAGACAGATGAGATGCTTCTAGCCATGCCTTGAGGAGAACTCAAAGGAACAGTGCAGCTCTCTGGAGGAGAGGTTTTCAGGAGGGATTTTCAGAGGATTACTCAACCCACAGGTTTGTTTGTGGCAGGAAACAGAAACAAGCATGCAAGAGGCACAGGAAACCCTTGGATACCACCCCAGAAGACACGTCACATCACAAAGGTCTGCCAAGCCTGAAGCAGAACAGACCCAGGAAGTCAGACCAGAGGGTGGGGAGCACCCACCACCTCTGGGCAATTTCCAGAGCATGAAGAATGTTGAGAATGAGATAGAAAACACTTGTGCTTCTCAAAGCTAGATATTCACTGTTTGAGACCTGCAGCTCGATCTAGTGGTCGCTTCCCCACCTTCCCAATCTGCCTGCACAGAACTCCAGGCAATGAGATGAGGGTCTGCCTGTGGCCCCTTGGTACCTGGTATCCAATGATCTCCCCTTTGCAGGAGGGCAGCTCCTTCCACCTCAGGGACCCTCTGCTGGTATCCAACCACAGTTTCTCTGGTTTGTCTGGCACTGGGAGCACAGGAGAACAGGGTCACACGCAGGGCCCACGAGGAGGGGCTGAGCCCAGAGCAGGGTGCAGGCAGCTCCTGTCCAGGGGACAGGATATGGGGACCCCATATCAAGGGTTTGTCCCACATGCTGCAGCAGTGGGAAGCGCAACTGTGTGGTGTGGACCGGGACAGCAAGGAGGGGATGTGCCCTGCTGCAGGGCTCTGCAGAGCCCCTTCCCCAGAGCCCCACAGGGTATAAACAGCCTTGATCCCTGCAAGGAGCAGATGATCAGGCTGAGCTGACAGATGAAGGGGACATTTATGCACTTCCCCTACCCATGACACAGCCTCAGACTGTTCCTTCTCCCCAGTACTTCTGGACACATACCTGATTCCTCTGTCCTGAACAACCATGAGAAAAGGGTCATGTTGGGGTGCAAGAAGATGGTGACACTGTAGTCAGTGAAGGGCTGCAACAGGGAGCAGGAGAATGTTCCCTCCTGGCCATGTAACATCTCCTCTCCTTCCACCTCCTCAGCCTCGCAGGGAGGGGAGGAAGGCACTGCCAGGCGGCACATGGCCCGCATGCCCTGGCAGGCACCAGGGAACCTGCAGGTCCAGTTCAGTTTGATGCTGGTGCTGGAGATCTCAAAGGTACCGGGGTCAACCTGAAGCACTTCTGTGAAAGAAAGATTGACAAAGAGTCACTGTATTTCCTGCCCCTGCCAGCCTTGCAAGGATTCTGCAGTCAGACAGCCCTGTCACCACCCAGCCTGGTGGGAGGGCAAGCAAGAGGCTGAAGCTGGACACTCCAGCTCTCTGGTAGGGCAGCAGGAGGAGTTTGGACAGGAAGGAATGGGAGTGACTGAGTGAACTATTACTGGTCAAGGCAATTTTCCCCCTTGATTCCAAACTGAGGTGTCTGTGTGTCCCAGCAAGTCCAACAAGTGCTGTTCTGTTCTCCCTTAGAGGGGACAGGAAGACCCCAAGCTGTGAGGACATGGTGCCAAGCCTACAGCCACCAGGCCACAGAGCCTACAGGGGACCAGCCTACAGGGAACAAGCTGTGGTACTCCCAGCTGCACAATCTGAGAGGACACAGGCAGCAAAGCCCTCCAGTCCTGCCCCCACTGGGATGCCATGCTGACCACAAATTCCACCACTCCTCACTCTCCCATGTTTTGCTCTTGGCCAGAAGTCCTCAGGAAGCCCCTTCCCTTATTGCCCACAGCTCCAGGGGTGAGCTGCAGGCTGCACTCAGGGCAGGCGCAGGGGCTGCCTTGACACTGCCTTCAGCAGCACATGCCATTTCCCCAGGCAGCAGAGAGCCAGAAACCTGCTGTGCCCACACAGCTGCCTTCCCTGCTCAGGAAGGGCAGGGTGGGGCAGCCAGGAGAGCTCCTCATCCCTGCCTTACCAAGGCACTCCATGCTGGAGCGAATGCGGATCCAGGCACCTCTGGTATGTCTTCCAAGCCAAACCTCTCTGTAGACAGGTTTCCCATCAGTGAAGGACTGGACTTCACTCGAACATTTGACATGGGTGAAGGATGGCTGGAAACCTTCAGGGCAGCTCAGCATCACTTCTTCGTTCTTCCTGTAGCTCTCCTGGTCTGGTGCCAGCTGGAAGATGGAGGCCCAAGGGGGCCTTTGGCACGTTTCTGGCAGAGGTGAAAGTGGGTGTTAGTTGGGCTGGAGGGTGCTGGGGTATGGGTGTGTGGTGGGAGATAAATGCCCAGCTGTCCCTCCAGCCCCTGAAGGGAGAGGCAAGGTGACATCCACTTCAGGATGTTGGGAGGGGGCTTTCCTTGTGCATGTAAAGTGTGAAGGATCCCTCATCCATGAACCTCCCCCATCCAGCCTCGTGTCTGGGGACATTCTATTTCCTCCACCATAGCCCCCAGGAAGGAGATTGCCAGGACAATCAGCCCTGCACTGGAAGACTCCCTCCAACATCTCCTTCAGGCATGTCACCCATCCCAGCTCAAGCTGCACTTGATGGTATCACCTGTCCTGCTGGGATGTATGTCTCTTCAGCCATGGCTCATCCCTACCACAGGGATCAGAGATGCCCCTGTTACCCTTCTGGGCTCCCTGTTCTGACTCAGTCAGTCTTTTGGCTACTCTCCTTCTGCCCCACACCACTGTGCAGTGGGACATGGGGAGGAGCAAGGCCTTCTCCATTCACATCCCCTGCTTTAGCACAGCTCCTGCCCCTTTTTCCTGCCACAAGCCCTCTTCCTTCGCATCCTCTCCTCACCAAATTCACCATCCTTTAGGCTGAGCAGGCACAGCTTTTCCCAGCCATTTGTCAAATGCTGCAGGGAGAGCCTTTGTGGCAACAATTCCTCCAGAAAAGAATGCTGGCCCTTGGAAGGAGCCCTTGCCTGTTTGAGCCTCTGCAAGGGGCTCTGTGAGGCCTGAAAGTGCTTAAAATACAATCTCCTTTCTCCCAGAGGGGCACACAAGGGATGTCAGAAAGTTCAAAGCATCTTCTGAACAGCCCCAGAGGCGAATGCTGGTGACAAGCCACTCCTGGTCAGGCTTTGCTCTCAAACAAGCCTGATGGCAGAAGGCCAGAGATGCCCATCTGAGCAGCACAACCAACAGCTCTGTCCCACTGGCACATGGCTGTGCCCCACCCCATGCACAGGCACCAGCCACTGACCCCAGCCCGGCCCATCCAGGTGACAAAGCAGCAGCAGGTTCCCTCTTGCTCTGGTCTCAGCAGGCACAATGCCCTTCAGGCACAGCTGGGGAGATGATGTGTACAGAAAATGATGCCCCTGCTCCCTGAAGACCCTTTCCTGGGTTCATGATATGTGAATTCATGCCTGATTCATGTCCACAGCCTCCAGGGACCGACTGGCAAAATGTTTTGCCACAGGGCATGATCCATCCCCTACCATCCAGCCCAAACCTGTCTCTCCCACAGATCCCCAGTGAACCCACCCTGTATTGTAGCTCCTGCCCCGAGGTCTCCCAGAGACAGCAGGCACCCCAGCTGACACAGTCCATCTGGACTCCAGCCCAGTGCTGCAGGCAGTGAAGATGCATGTCCAACTTGCAGGAGGAAAGGCAACAAAATCTCCCCAGGGATGAGAAGGAACTGCTTCTTACCTGTTCCCTGGGACACTCCTTGGACCTTGGGATCAAGTTCTCCCTGGACCTGTGCTGACAACAGAGATACAAGGGCCAGAAGAAACCTCATAGCCAGCAAGTGCAGGGCCATCCTGGCATGAAGTCCCCAGGCAGGACCGAAATCTCAGCCCCACTTGCTGCCTCTGAGCTCAGGCATCCGTAGCTGACTGCAAGGCTTGCAACCGCAGGAAGGAAACAGACGCAGCTCCTCATGAGATGCAGGAGGCTTCCTCTTTGGGCAGGGAACTTCCCATCACTGTCAGCACTTCTGCCTTTTGCTTTTTACACCCTAGGAGCATCCAAGCTCTGGGACTCAACAGAAGAAACCTTGTTACCAAGATCGCAGAGTTCCCCCCAAAACCTTCCCAGTTACTGTTTCTTAGGCAATATCCAAGTGCCTCCCAACGACACTGTGTGGGTTTTAGAGTGATGATGAGTCACTTCCCGTCTATGATCACAGGAGATGGGGGACCTCTGAGAAAGCACATAAAGAGCTAGCCAGAAGCAGGGATCAGAATGGGGACATGAACTGCAAGTAGCTCAACATCTGAAAGAGTCTATGGGCCTTCTGAAAGAAACGCTCAGCTGACACACTCTCTCATCCTTCCCTGCTTCTCCATCCACAGCTACCTCCTCCTCCTGCGGCCCCTCAGCCTGGCAGCACTGTCCTCTGTCCTCAAGAATGCAAACCACCCTGCCCTACAGTGAGAGCTGAGTGCTTGAGGAAACCCTCAGGGCTACTAAGCCATCCCCCTTGCTCCTCAGCAGCCACTTCTTTTCTCTTCCTCTAGAACCTCCCATCCACCTGGCATGTCTCAGATTCCACAGGGCTGGGTGATCAGACATGGGGCCCTGCAGAGGCACAAAGACCTTGTCCCCCAGCTTTGCCTGGGGCACACGCACCGAACACGCTCGTATGGAGAATGAGTGGAATGGGGGCACCACCATTCGCTGGTTCCCAACACATATCCCATCCAAACATGTCAGATCTTCCCAACATATCCTGGAAGGCCTGGTGGTGCTGTCAGCCACAGCTGCAGGCCACAACAGCCCTGCTCATGGCTCCCCTCAAGAAGGTGCTGTTAGTTCAGCACCTCAGGGGGAGCAGGACCTCACAAGGGCAATGAGGGGACTAGGCAAGAGCTGGAGGGGGCAGCAGGTAGCCCACTCCAAAACACAAGCTTTTATTGATTGTCCAGACAGAGCAGATGAAGTTAATGAGGCTGACAGCCCAGTGTCTGACTGGGTATGGGGATATGGAGTGGGAAGCAGGGCAATCCAGAAGGTGTCAACTGTTTTCCCCGATCCCAACCCTGATCATTGTCCTTTCTCAACCAGCAGCAGCCACACAGGGTTGAGTTGCTCTTCCTGCCTCTTCTCAACACCCATCAAGAGCAGTTCCATCAGGCACGAAGATCACACACCAGCAACAGTCCATAGGAAGCAGATGCTTTGTTCCCAGGGGCCAGTTGTGGGTACCGTGATGATGGGCAGGCAGCTCACACGAAGGACTGTCAAAACATGTCTTTACCAGCACATGCAGGTCATCCCAGGCTAAAGAAAAAGCTGGAGAAGAGAGAGGTCATCTCCTGGTGGTGTGCTCCTCCTCAAGGAGAACCTTCACGCTGTCCCTCAGCCTCTAGGTTGCAACGCATATCAGCAGGTTTGGTCAGGTAGAAAGACAGCACTGAAGCAAAAAACCATGACACCCTGTATTCAAGGTTTTGAAAAGCCCAACACACATCCAGCTTGTCATACCCAAGTCCGGGGAACTCAGGTGAGCTTTTGTGCTCAAGCGCAGGAGAAGGAGATGGAAATATTCCAGGCAACACATGGAGCTGGAGAAGACAGTGGTTGATTGCCCCATTTTCCAGCAGTGTGCCCCTCTCGAAGGAGAGCCTTTGGGCTGTCCCTCAGCACCCAGGCTGGACTGGACACCAGCATCCCACAGGGTGGGAGAGACAGCGGTGTTGGAGGTGATGCTGGGGCAGCAGCAGCAGCCAAGATCAAGCAGATCCCAAAGGCTGCAGGATGCGGATGCCCCAAGAGGGCAGTCAACTGCACCTCACAAAATGGGAGATGAGCACCTACACCCCCAGAGGGCGGCACAGACCAACACAGAGGTCCAGTTAGGCATAGTGGAGACCGTGCCTACATGCCCCATGTAGGATGGGAGGAGGGAAAGCAGCAACCCAAAGCATTGCACTGAGAGCGTGCAGCTCTTCAGGTGTGCTTCCTCAGGGCTGCTGAAGGCTGGAAAAGCCTACTCCAAGCTCCTCTGTGAAGATTCATGGGGTCAGGATTTTCACACACAAGACAAGGAGGAACCATGACAAGGTGGGAGCTGTCACGGGCCAGAAAGCCCCTGTGAAATAAAACAGTTTATTATTGGTTGTTCAGATACAGTAGCACAGCTTCCAGGGAAACACAGCTGGGCCAAACTCAAGCAGAGGGCAGGGTCTAGATGGATATAGGGATATAGAGTGGGGAAAAAGGGGTTGGGATCCAGTCTCAGGGGACAGTTGCAGGCACCAGGATGCTGGTGAGGTGGCTCTGCCAGAGCACTGGGGAACTACCAGACCACATCCTCTTTGGTGCAAGCAGGTCATCCCAGGCCTTGAGCTGCTCCTGTGCTGTGACAGAGGATTCTGGAGCCTGATGAGGGAGAAAATTTGAGAGGGAGCAATAACCCATGACAAGCTTCATGGTTCTGCCTGCAGTGGTGGAGGAGCAAGCTGCAAGAAGGGAAGGGCCACCATCACTGATGCCTGTCCCAGCTTCTTCTGTCCCTCACTGCTCTGACTGTCTCCTGAAGACTCCATGACAGGCAGGGGCTTGGGCACTGGCTCTCCAGCGTGGCCACATTTACCTGTGGAGACCAAGGGCACCAGGACAGAGGCTGCTGTGTGCACTCAGCAGCATGGGAAGCTCATGCACACCATCCCAGATGCCAGTCCACGCTCCCTGTGTGCCATGTGTGGAACACAGGCAGGGCAATCCATCTCCTACCTGCATCTTTCTGTGCCAGAAAAGTCTTGATCACGCAGTAATTATCCTCATGTACGTTCTCATAGGGCTGGAGCTCTGGGGGCACAAGATGGCAGAGACAACCTGAGGACTCTGGGGCTGAGGAGAAGGAGCAGGGCAGCCTGAGGCAGGCAGCATCACTGGGGGCTCCAGGGCACCCTGGGACACACACCATCAGGGCAGCAGGGCTGGGAAGAGGTGCTGCCTACCCCAGACAAGGTGAGCACGAGAGGCAGCTCCCAGCCCTCATCAGCACCACAGGGGAACCCCAGCCAGGAGCTGCTGGAAGAGGTACTGGAGCAGGCTCTCAGCTGGGATTAGCAGATGTGGGACATGCTGGTCTGGCAGGTCAGCCAGAGCCAGCTGGGCTGCCTGCAGCCACCTCAGAATGCCAACAAATCCCTCCTGAAATAGACCTGCTCCCCTCCCACCTCCAGCCCTACAGTTGTCTCTGTGATGGTGTCCTACCTGTGTAATCATCCTCCTCAACTTTGCTGGGCAAGACCTTCTTTTTCCTGGGAAGGCAAAGGGCAGCCCTGAGTCAGGGGAGAGGCTGATGTGGGCCCAACCCTGCTGAACCCAGCAGCAGAGGCTTGGAGGGTTCTGCACACCCTCCCTCTGAGTTTCTCCAGAGTTGGCAGGCATTGCCCATCCACCCCAGGGGACAGCAGTGGTGGCAGCAACAGCAACAAGGGGAAAGGGTCTCTTAGTACACATGGTCCTTGTCCCAGTCCTGGGGAAGACACTTATGAACCCCTGCTAGGAGCCCTAGAGGTAAAATATGGTAGAACCAGCCATCTGCATCCTCTGCACCCAGAGAAGGGTATGAGCAGCTGGGGACCCCCTCTCCATCCTCTCCCAGCCCATGGCACAGCATGGCCTGAAGCAGAGTCAAGACTCCAAGTCTCCTGCCAACTCACCTGGACACTACAAACCACAGGATCCCTGCAGACAAGGGGACCAGCACCAGCACCACCACGACTACTGTGACCGCTGACCCAGGCCATGGGCCCAGAGGCTGCCCTGCAACTAAAGCAGGGACAGAAGTGGGTGCCACAGCCTGGGCCATGCACAAGCAAAGGCCCCAACATTGGCACTGGGTGTCTGCACATGTGTAGAAATGTGTGTCCATGCTCTACTGCCCTGGCTGCAGGGACAGGCAGCAAGGCATAGTCTTCCCCTGTCACCATGTCTGCTTGGGCAGGGCAGATGGAGGCTCTGGAGCACAGGGACTTGCCCCATGTCCCCAGCTGGAGGGTCTGGCAGCCTACTCAACCATCCTGCACACAGGAGGAGGACTCACAGACCCCGGCTCTGCAACCCTAGTGCTCTCTGACCTTGAGCTGCCCGTGCACCCAAATGCAGGGGGCAGGTCTCCTATCAAAGGCCCAAACAGGAGCTGAAGCCATGCAGCTTCTCTGGGGACCTTGCAAAGCAGGACTCACCCAGCCTCACACCCACTGCTGAGCTGAGGGAGGGTGCTCGCACTCTCCCTGCCTCTGTCTTGGTGGGGATGAGGGGGGTGCACATGTGAGTCTGGAAGCTGCTCCAGAGTCAGCACTCACTCCCAGGGAGGCCACCCCAACCAGGCCCAGGGCAGAAGAACCATTACCCAAGACGTAGGCTTGAAATTCCAGCATTGATGCAGCCCCAGCACCAGCTGTTGTGAGGCCCTGCACAGTCACCACGTATTTGCTTCCAGCTGTCTGGCGGGGGGTGTACTCAGTCACCGACTGGTTCACCAACACCTGCTTGAATTCAAGGAAGCTGCCGTCGTCCGCTCTCATGGTGGTGATGTTCAGCTGGAGGAAGGACAGTGAGCTGGTAGGGAGTAGCACCAACATCCCGCTCCTGCACGGGGCGGGAGCTGTGCAGAGGGGCTCCTGCTGTTGGTGGGACCTGGCCCCACCAGAAACATCAGCAGTGTACAGCCTATAGGTCTTGGTCAAGGAGGGTTCACACCTCTCCTCAGGCTGCCTGCATGGAGCTCCAGGTGGGGAGATGCCTGGCAAGCTGAGGGAATCTCTGGGCACTCCGTGGTCCCCTGGTACCTGGTATCCAATGATCTCCCCTTTGCAGGAGGGCAGCGCCTTCCACCTGAGAGATCCCAAGGTGGGATTCAGCCACAGATCCTCTGGTTTGTCTGGCACTGGAAGCACAGGAGGACAGGATCATGCATGGGGCTGGCAAGGATTTGTCCCCCACAAAGGCTGCATGTGCTGCTGCAGCAGCAATGGTGTGGTGATGAGGGGAAAACTGAGGAGGACATGCGCCCTGCTGCAGGGCCCTGCACAGCCCCTTCCCCCCATCCCCACAGGTTCCAAGCAGCTCCAGTCCCAAGAGCTGACAGGACAGAGAGGATGTCTGGATGAGTTTCAGGGTGAAGGGCATCTTTCCATTTCATGTAAACATACCTGATTCCTTTGTCCTGAGGAACCGTGTGTACAGGATTGTGCTGGGCAGCAGGGAGATAGTGACACTATAAACAGTGAAGGGCTGCAAAGGTGGGCATGTGAAAGTTCCCTCTTGACCTTGTAACATCTCCTCTCCCTTCACCTCCTCAGCCTCACAGGCAGGAGAAGAATGCCCCTCCAGCCGGCACCTGGCCCGAATATTCTGGCAGGTGTCAGGGAGCATGCAGGTCCAATTCAGTTTGATGCTGGTGCTGGTAATCTTCAGGGTCTCAGGAACAACCTGGAGGACATCTGTGAAGGGAATATTGCCAGAGGGTCACTCTCTTCCCTTTCCCTCCAAGCTTTGACACCAAACTCCATCACCCCCACTGTTCCCTCACTAGCCTGTCCCCAGCACAGAGTGGACATGGACATTTTGCTTTCTCCCAGACTACATTCAGGCACTGCCTGCACCTTCCTCTGGCCCTGGACCATCCCCAGGGGTGCTCTAGGTGCTGCAGTGACTGTGGGATGGTAAGAACAAGCACTTGTACCCACCCTGCAGTTGCCACCACCCTGGGGCTAGCCACTGATCTGGTGACTGGTCCATTTCCTACCAGCAGTGACTTAGCCAACAAATTCAGCAGCCAGAGGAGGGCCCTGCCCTTCTGCTCCTGGGCTATCATGTCCTTCTCCAGGCAGACCCCTCTGGCTGGCCTGGGCATGATGTCTGGTGCTTTATATCCAGTGGTGAGGATTTGTCCCCTTCAGCACTGTGCAGAGTGCCCCAGCTGCCAGCAGTGTGGACACAAACCTGGGATGTATCCAGCAATTTCCTCTGGAGTCAATGCCCATGCCACACCCTGACCATCCCGAGCATGGGGCACTGATGCTGTGGCACACATGCAGCCCTACTCTCCATGCCTGGGGAGAGCACTGGGAGAGTGGCAGGCTCGCTTACTTACCCACACAGGTCAAGCTCTCCTCCATAGGGTGCCAGCTGCCTGTGCCATTCCTCACTATCCAGCCACTGCGACCAATCGTGGAACCTTTCCTTGGCTTCAGCTTCACACACTTGATCTCCATGGGTGGAGGCCTGTGCCCCTCAGGACATCTCACATTCACCACTTCATTTGGATTGAAGGTCTCCTGTTCTTGGTCAAAGATAAACCTGGGGTCCCACTGAGGCTTCTGGCATTTCTCTGCACCAACAAGATGGGAAGATGTTAGCAGGGCTGAGGGTGGCTCCACCAGGTGTGCCAGGGGATGGAGCAGGGCATCCCCTGCCCTGGCCCAGCAGGGCAAAGGAGAGAGCTCCAGGACACTGCATAGAGCAGCCCTTCCACACCACATTCTTGGAAAGGGAATGAGAATGAGAAGGATACCACACCTCTTTCCCCCAGACCCCTGGGAAAGGCCAAGAGGAGCTGGAGTCAGGGACCAGGGGCACCCACAAGGGGTTCATGCTGTGTACAAAGCCTGCCCAGAGACTGATGGACCAGCATTTAGCCATGGTGCCCTGTTTGTCCCTCAGGGAGGATGACAACACCCTAACTCCTCCTGAGAAGGCATAAAGCCTGAGCCCCAAAGCTGGGTCTGCAAAGACAGTATGCAGCAGGGGTTGAGAGGGGGGACCAGCACGTGAGGAGGAGAGGAAAAGTGACACCTCCATCTGCTAGGATGGGACCCCTTGGCAAGGCTTTTTGGGATGAGTCTCTCCTTGTGGGTGAGTGTCAGCCTGGGCTGGGATGCATCCAGGCATGTGGTGGACAAGGATGTGCCAGAATTCACTGGAGGAATTATCTCAGGTATCAAAAGTACTGAGATCCCACCGTCCCCAACAAAGCATCAGAAGCGCATCTCTGGCCACAGTGGTGATGGTGGAAGCTCAGAGATGGATGAAAGGGGCAGGATTTGACCACAGAGCTTTGTAAGAAGCACCTCCTGACACCCTGCTTACCAATGCACTCTATGTTCCCCTCAATGTGAATCCAGACATCACTGCTTTTTCTCCCCAGCCACACATCTGCATTTAGAGATCTAGAATAATTCCATGGCTGAACCCTCTCTGCACATTTGATGTGAGTGAAAGATGGCTGGGAACCATTGTTGCAGCTCAGAGTCACTACTTCATTCTTTGTATAACTCTCACGGGCTGGTGCCATCTGGAGTCTGGGGTCCCACCAAGCAGGCCTTTGGCATATTTCTGTCAAAGGAAAAATTGAGTGAGGAGTATTTCTGGGAAGTGATGAAATGAGGCTTGGGACAGCTCTCTCTTCCTTATCACTCTGACCATTTACACTGACACACACAAAAATCCCTTTACTCCCACCATCTTCCCAGTGTTCAAGGGCACAGAGTTTATTCTCACCACATCTCCAGGACTCTCAAGCCTTCCTTGGATTCCACCCACACATGGGGTGTTTGAGCCTGCATTCTCTTGGGTCCATCCTGCCGAGGCGAGCCATGAAGCAGTGATAACATTCCACACCAAGGATAACTCAACTAAGATAACCCAAACCCCAGAGAAGCTTCCCAGGAAAACAAGCAATGTAAAGTGCAAAAGCCTCAAACTGAACATCTGCAGCTATTCCTCCTCCAGCTTCATAGGTGCAGCTCTCCATGTAGAGGCAGGAAACGCTGGCCAGGAAGGGTTCCTGCCTTTGAACCCCTCCCAAGGAGCACAGATCCCAGCAGGCACTCACAGCAGGGTGTTGGGACAAAAAGAGCCCCATCACTTCAGGACACAGAGGAAAGCCAAAGTATCCAGGTCTCCTGTTCCCAGACTGTCTGTCACCCAGTGGGGGCTGAAGTATGACCATGTCACAGAGGGTCTGATGGCAGGTCAGGACCCCAGGTCAGGGTGATGCAGGGCTGTGCTTACCCTTGCAGGTGGCAGTCTCATTCCACAGGGTCTGGGTCCCGCTGGAAATGCATCTGATCTGGGGGACTGATGGCACAAACTTCCCAGCACAGCTCAGCTGCACCAGTTGGTTCAAGGCGTAACTCCTCTGGTTTGGGGTAAACTGCAGCTTGGGGTCCCAGTCGGAGGGAGCTTTACATCTTTCTGTGTGCAAAGGCCAAGAGGGAGAGCCCTGAGGGTCACTGGGCTCCGGCAGCAACCTCAGGGGTGAGGGGCTCCCGTCCAGAGGGCTGCTGGTCCCCCTCCCTTCAGAGGGGTGGCAGAGATGGCACCTCCCAGGATGAGGCCCCAGAGCCCAGGTGCATTATCCCTCCTTGCACTCTCAGGTGCAGTGCAGGAGGGTTATCCACAGGTCCTCCTGCCCACTCCTGTGCTGTGGAGGGACCCCAGCCAGAAGGGGATCCAGCAGCCTGGTGGATGCTGCTCTCTCCTGTGCTTTCTCCCCCTAATTCAGAGGCTGTGAGAGTGCACCAGACCCAGTGGGTCTCTGCTGCCACTGCAGACTCCCCTGACTTGGTCCCATGAGATGGCAGCCAGCAGCAATGGTGAATAACAGGTGTAGACTTTCAAGGTAGCAAGAGAAAGAACAAAGCAGTTCAGCAATGTAAGCCATAAACACAGGAATGAAGAAAACAGAAAATAAATTGTCTACATGCTTGAAGGGGAAGAACAAAAAAATATAACACCCTTCTTATGTAGGATGTTTAATGATGAGCTAACAAAGAGTTTTGTTGTGAGAACTTGCCCTAGTGATGAAATTTTGCTCTTTAGAATGGTAACAAATCCACATCCTAAGATCATATACCTCCTGGCCTCAAAAATACCACCACTCACCAAGCATGCTCCATGATTTATTGGGACACTATGCCTTTACACTGAAGAGAGGAAAGGATGAGCCATAGCAATTTAGCCAAGTAGTGACTTAAGTAAGATATGCTAATAGCCTAAGATTGTAACTGTGTTAGCTGCTTTTGTGTGCCTTGGGGTGCTGGCTGTGTGGACTTGCCACTTAGCACACCTTTCTCTGCAGAACTGTAAATAAATCAAATACCTTGACTCTGTGTGTGGATCAGCTTTTTCCACACTGGAGAAAAGAAGGTTTCAGGACAACACACTCAGTGTACCCTCAGACCACCTATGTTCACACCACTGGCCACAAAGCTCACCCTACTCCATGCACTTGGCCTTGACTCTGCACTTCACCCAAAATGAGTCTGCCTTGTGCTGCCCTGGTAGACACGTCACCTAGACTTGCTCACTCAATGCAAAACGAGTCTGTGAGGAGGCATCAGGGATGGGGGTGGCCTTCTCTGAAGGAGGATGAAACACCTCTCTTCAGCTACATGTGTCTCTACAGCTCCCCACTTCCTGCCAGCCAGCACTCATGGGCCTGCACTACTTTACACCAGAACAGAGGCATCACCACTTCCCTTATCTGGCAGCAGGTTTTCATGCCATCACCTCTACCCTGCTTCCAGCTCTCCACCACAAAGGACCGTGGCCACCAGCCCCATCCTTTTAGACATCACACGCATGGTGCAGACATGAAACTTCTTCCCCGACAGCTGAATCTCTCCCAGTGCCCTCAGATCACACATTTCACTGTGACAGACAAAACACTTGAGAGACCTGAAACCCTTGACTTGGTCTTGGCCTCATTAGGCATCCCCATCACACACCTTCCCCCCTGCTGTCATTAAACCCCCATGAAGTAACACACATCCTCGCACTCCTGCCCCAAGGTGACATCCAGGCTCCTTTTGGGTCAGTCCCAGACACGAGTGCAGACTAGGAGAGGAACTCATTGAGAGCAGCCCTGCTGAGAAGGGCTTGGGAATGCTGATGGATGAGAGGCTGGACATGACCTGGCCATGTGCACTCACGGCCCAGAAATCAATTGAGTCCAAAGCAGCATGGACAGAAAGATGAGGGAGGGTATTCTTTCTTCCTCTCCACTCTGTCCTCTGCATCCTGCCCTGAGGACCCCAACCTAAGAAGGGCATGAACCTGTAAGAGCAACTCCAGAGGAGGCCACAAAGATGATCACAGGGCTGGAGCACTGTAAAGTCAGGCTGAGAGAGTGGGGGTTGTTCATCCTGGAGAAGGAAAGGATGCAGGGAGACCTCATTGTGGCCTCCCAATACCTAAGGGGGGCTTATGAAAAAGAGGAAGAGAGACTTTGTACATGGAAAGATAGTAATAGGACAAGGAGGAATAGTTTTAAACTAAAAGATTGGAGATTTAGATTACATATTAGGAAGCAATTATTTACTCTGAGGGTGGTGAGGCTCTGGAACAGGTTGCCCAGAAAAGCTGTGGATGTCCCATCCCCTGGCAGTGTTCAAGGCCAGGTTGGATGGGACTCTGAGCAACCTGGTCTAGTGGAAGGTGTCCCTGCCCATGGCAGAGGGGGTGGAATGAGATGATCTTTAAGGTCCTTTCCAACACAAACCATTCTATGATCCTTCCCACCCCAGCAGAGTCCAGGCTGCCTGTCCAGCACCAAGTGTTTTACCAGGGACACCAGGGAAGAAATCCCTCTGTAGTGCAAAACCAAACCACACACCAAAGAGCAGATTTCTACCTGTAGGGAAGAATGTTTTTACTTATATGTACTTGTCAGAAAACAAATTCTGAGGGCTGGGTGTCCCCATGATGCTTCACAACCTGAAAGGTTGGGCAGAAACACCCTTACACAGGAGGATGGAGAATGTAGTAAGAGTACAGCCTGGCTCAGTCAGGAGGCTGACAATGACATGCAGTTCAAGAGGACACAGTGACAAGCAGGTAGCACTCAGCCAGAAGAGACAGTGAGAGTACACCTAGCAAGGCCAAGGCACAGGAGGGGATGTAGCAAATGAGAGCAATGGCTGGCTCATGCAGACCTCAGTGGGGAGAGGAAGGTCAACAAAACCAGGCCATAGGCACTGTCAGCAAGCAATGGCCACTGTCTAGGTCTGGCCTAGAAAATACATGTGGATCATTCAGATGCACATGGCCATTGCTGAAGAGCAAAGACACAGGACACAAAGTGAAAAGAGCACATGTCTATGGCAGACGTGGTTCCTTGATGACACTTGAAGAGCACCAGCTGCAGCAAAAGCCCTTGTGGGGACTTGGATTTGCACCAGGGCTTTCCCATCAGGGCAAGTGGAGGCAAGCTTTGCTGGGTAGCCATAATCCACATTCCAGTGCCCTCCTCCAGTGCTGCAGTACCAGAAGCGAGTGGCACAGTAGAGGAGGAGGCCAGAACCTCAGTTTGATGCCTCACACCTCTTCTGCAGACATAGATCCAAGAAATCTCCCCCAGCTGCTCAGAGCTAATGCTTCTACCAAGCCCATCACAGCCTCCTCCAGCTGGGACTCCTCAGGTTAAGAAAGGGAGAGCTGTGATTATTGAGTTATTCTCAGAGATGGGCTGCAGGAAATGGGAGAGGGGGGCAGAAGCTGCTGCTGACTCGAGGGGAACTGGCTCCAACCTGCCCTGGATAGCTGAGAGATGCCCACTGCTGGAATGGCAGCATCCCTCCAGCCACCAGTGATGGGCAGCATGACTCATGACCCAATGACTTGGCAAGCCACTTCTGCTTCCATCTCCCTGTGGACAGAATGACTCACAGCTCAGATCCCCCAGCCCCGGTGCAAAGAGCAGTCGCTCCTGCTGTACCCCTTGGGGATCTCAACAGGTACTGGCAACCCCAGGCCACAGCACATAGTCACTGTAGGAAAGCCCACATTCTTTGTAGGAAGAGCCCAGCAGAGACCCAGGAGGTGCCCTGAGCCCTTCTGGCATGGAGAAAGAGCAGAACAAGCCTCATAGTCTGAACAATCCCATCAAACCACAGTTCCCTCAACCCCAGGGACTATGGAAGAGAGCAGGCATCCCAGCTAACACAGAGAATCATGTTACAGTTCCCCACATCTTTGATGAACACCACCACCTTCCTCTGTGACAGGGATGCTGCTCAGATTGCCCAGAAAGGCCACCACTGCTCTGATTACTTCAGATTCATCTGTCTACTGCATAAGAAGAACCAGCCACCTCCTGCTCCCAGGGACACTTCCCGGAGGGACACTGCAGCTTCTGTGGTCATGGAAGCTTTCCCAGCACACTGAGGCTTGCTGCCCTCCATCCCAAACAGAGCTTCACCCCACCACAACACAAAGGATGCCCGAGTGTCTCTGACGTAGATGCCAGCTTCAGCCCTCCTAACACAGTCTCTGTGGGCTCAACAGGGTAAAGCTGCATAGCAAATGTGCAGGTAGAGGAGCAGCAGAACCACTTCTGTAAGAGAGGGGCACAATCAGCTCTTACCTGCTTCCTTATGTACCCTTGGATCCATATGATCATAGTCCATCTGTCCCCGTGCAAGCAGCAGAGGAGCAAGAACCAGGAGAAATGCCAGAGCCAGCCCTTGCAGGGCCATGCTGGCACGAAGTCCCCAGGCAGGACTCAGTCTGAGGCACTCAGGAAAGGTATCACCGCAGGAGAGGTGCTCACACAGAAATGAAACAGACAAAAAGGGAAATCACATGTGGTGCAAGGAGCTTCCTCTTTGGAAAGAGAACGTCGCACCAGCCACAGGGCTGGTCCTCACCCATCTTCCCACAGACAGTGGGATGGGGTCTCCTGGGCGCCTTGGTCCAGAGTTTTTGCTGGCTACCTCAGACTCCCATAGCCCTGCTCCCATGAGCACCTCCAAAACCTTCTCGTGTCTATCTCTCTTCTCTCTCCCTCCAGATCCAGCGGAGAATGTTAAGGATCACCCTCATGACTCATGTGCCTAAGGTCACACCAAGGTGCTCTCATCATGCATCAATTTTGCCTTGAAATTTAGGTTAGAAAAGACTTTTTGGACTTTTGGATTCATCGAGTCCAACCATTAACCCAGCATGTTAAGCTCACCACTAAAACATGTTCTTAAGTGCCACATCTACATATCTGTTAAATACTTCCAAAAATCCCTCTTCTTTTTACCTTGAACTGATGCAGCTGCAACATTCTTGCTGTTGAACCCCACCAGTAGACCTTTCAGATCTGACAAGCTCCTGAACCCGGAAATGTTTTTATTTTCCTTCTCCTCCAAACCTTTCCTTCTACCCTACTCTGACCTACACTTTGTCAGTGTCTTGTAGGATGTGAAATGTCTCAGAATGGATAGTGCACACAGTACTGGGAGTAAGAGGGTCTTCTGGAGCTGGATGGAAAAGTCTGGTTCCTATCACAGCTGAGATCAGGCAGGGTCTTTGAGTATAGGAGAAAATTGTCTGAGTGCTCTCCATTTTGGTTTGTAACCCCAAGGTTGGTTGCTCATGCTCCCCCAGTCTCCTGTCACTGCAGATGTCACCACAAGATCTCTGGTTGCCTTTCCAGCTCACACACTGTTATATGGCCTCAAGCTTCCATGAGTCCTGGCTCCCTGTGCTCTGGCAGCTCTCCTGGGCAGCTCCTCTTTCTCACACAGCCTCTCTCTCTCTGTGTTTCTCTGGACAGAGGAGCACAATCACCTCATGGTCCAACACTCTCAGTGTTCTGGGTGATGTCACCCAGGGTGCTTTTCACTACCAAGCTGGGACTGGTTGGCCCAGAGCTCCAGGGCAGATCCTTTCCAGGGAACCACCATCCTTAGGACAGCGCTTGGTGTATCTCTTTGTATTACTGCAGTAAAGCAGCAACTGAGGGGTTCTGTAAACTAGATCTCTCCTAAGATCCATTCGGGAACATCAGTACTTCAAGTCCAGCTGTGCCACATACAGTAAGGTTAATGGGGGTAAAGTCTTCTAGCAAGCTTGCAGCAAGAAAAGCAGCAGCACTGTCATGTCCTCCCTGTTTCCTTGTCAGATCCCTGAGCTTTGGGAACCATGCTTTTCTTGGCCCTGTACACTCAGCAATGGTGCAAGCACCCAGAAGAAGGGCCATAGCCAGCAATCACTATAAAATCCCAGAGTTAGACATAGACACTCTCACTGCCTCTCTTTGGCATATAAAAGAAGCAGAACCAGTGAAATTAAACAGCCAAGCTTCAAAAATGCACATGTGGCACAGCAGGCTTCCTATTGCAGCTTATGTGATTATTTCTTTTCCCCTGTCCTGAAATGCACTGAGGCCTGGCAATATGTGTTTGGCCTCTTCCTCCTAAGAAAGTTACCATGTTATGCCATTTGTTGTCTTGGAGTGCAGCATCCACTTGAAAAATGCTGAAGAAATACTGAAGGCCAGCACACTCAGCCCTATGCCTCGCTCTTCACAATCTAACTTTGGAGCTGCTAGTTCAGCTGGTGATGCCTGACTGAGAATCACACAGCAGAGTTCAAATGAGAGAAGCTTTCCAAGGGATTATCAAGGCACACAACAGCTCATGAATCCGAACTCGGCATGGCATGATCAACGAGAGGTGATCCATGAGACCATTCACTGAGCTCTCAAGAGCACATCACGTGTGGGCTGCGCACACTCTGCGTACACCACTCCAGCCCACGCAGCAGGACTGAGTCTGACAGACTGATCTCAACACATCACAGATGCTTTCTAATACAGGTATCCTGCTACAGCAGGCAGCAAATGTGTACCTTTTTGCCAGCCACACTCCTTCCCTCATGGGGCTGCTTGATGACTGTAAATGTGATTGAAGGGCTGTTTCCTGAAGGTCCATTCGATCAGGACTAAAAGGACTCAGACTTTTGGACTGAAGAGAGAAAAACACAAACCATCTGCAATCTACAATCAGTTTTATTTCTGATAGAGAGGAACACTGAGGGCTCAAAACCATCCACAAAACCACAAGTAAAGGAGAAGCAGCTGTGGCTTTTGAGGATCAGGCTTTGTGGAAACTCCTAACATAGTCACTGTGTGCCCCTACAATAAAGTCTATTCCTGTGTCAGAATAAAAATAATAGAAGTATATTTGGGTCTTATCTTCACCCCTACCCCATATCTGTCCCCAGAGGAGGTCAGTTCAGGATGTATCCATAGCTCATCAGATGTGGTGGGCTGAGGCCAGGCTAGGATGTCATCCTGCAGGTGGTGGATCAGGATCAGGCCTGAGGAGGGTAACCCAGTCAGATGGAAGGCTAGGCAGGGGTCTGATCACTGCACAGCACCAGTACATGACCCCATGTGATCTGGGGGACTGGTTCCCCACACGCTGCTGCTTTCTCTCCAGGATGCAGAGTCTGCTTTATTCAGGGCTTCAGCCTGAGCTGCCAGAATGTGGAAGCTCTTCTGCCAGGGAGAACTGGAAAACGCCCACAGGATCCCAGCTAGAGCCCAGCCTCAAACCTTGCTGTGGGCTCTTCCTCACCCTCCAGCAACCTTCCCAACCCCATCAACCCTGAGGAGGGAGCAGGACCTTCTGCCTGTTCTCTGCAGTGAGTGTCTCCCCACCTCTCTGAGTCCATCTGCTCATTCCCCCCCTACATGGCCTTCTCCACACACGCGCAGGCCCAAGGCAAGCAAGACCCTGTCCTGGCACTGCTGCTTTGGTGCACATCCCTCTGCAAAAACTGCCAGTCCACTGCCCTCACCCAGGCACACCTGGCCTTGTGCTGCAGCCCACACCAACCCCAAATACACCCCGACTCCCCTTCATGGCTGGACTGCCAGCCTCTCCTGCTTGGCCGCACACTTGCTGTCTGCCCAGAAAGGTATTTTTAGCACACAGAATTGGACATAAGCAGCTCACAGCTGGGAGCAGCGTGGAGTAAGGTTAGAGGGAGCTCAGGATGCTGCCTTTTGGTTTGAGGAAGATGTGCTCAGAAATGGGGTTTCCAGCTCTGACATCCAAGCAATTCCACAACTCGTCCAGCCATTCCTGTTTGCACCCCCAGGGCCATCCTCAGGGCATCCCGCTCTGGTTCTTGGACAGGGGACGTGGCTAAACCCAGGAGCTGGGAATTTTAAGACTTGGAGCAGTATTTGAAGTCAGAATAACTTTCCCCCAGATCCTGATACCTGAAGACTCTTTGCAGCAAGCTGGGAGCTCCTGACCTGCTCCTTCTGTCCCCGTGCTTTATACCCACATCCCACCATCTGCTCTGGGGTGGCATATTGTGCCAGTGGTCTCTCCCACTGAGTGGAGCAGCTCTCTATCTTCTTGACAAAACCTTCACTCTGTGCCTCCTTCACTATTCAAGCCTCTCTGCATTGCTGCCATTCAAATGCTCCACCCAATCCCATGTGCTGACCCCACTAGTCAGAGTTCTCTTTCACAGGCAGCTGATGGAGTGCAGGTGTTTGATGGAGCCATGAGTCTCTCCTTCCACACATGGGTCTTAAAATAAAGAGCTTGGCATTTCCCCTTTACAGTTCTCAGCCTGTACACCTTCCAGAGAAAAGCAAATCCTGAGGAACCACCTATGCCACTCAGGGTAGCTCAGAACAGAGAAGTCACCGAAATATACTGGCCCTGGAAGGAACCAGATGACTAGGGAAGAAAAAGCCAAGCAGTGGTTTTGCCACTGAAAAGGAGCCAGTGGCCTGGTAGAGGGGGAAAAGTGGCACAGCTGGTGGTGTTATCTCGTCTTCTGGGGGCTACACAGCCCCATCATCCTGCCTGGTGCTGCACCAATAGTGCATTGGAGGAGACATCATTGTTGCCACGGAGACCCTGAGCTGGCACAGCTCCTGCCTGACCCGTTCCAGGATGCCTCTCCGTGTCCTGGCCATGCAGTTGCTATCAGCAGAGCACTATCCTCCCCAAAGCAGCTTCCTGCACACATGGGACACTGAAAAGCCAAGGCCTGGGCTGGGCCCCTGCTCACTCCTCTTCTCAATGTGTAGCCCTGCAAACCCCCAGGGGCCTGCTGCCTTCCCCAGTCTTCAGCCCCTGACCAAGGCTTGCCGTGGCATGATCCTGCTCCCCACACAGGCTGGGCAGGTGGGGCAGAAGGAAGGAGGGGGTCACTGTGCCCTGGTAAGTCAGTGTGAGTGGTGTGGATGGCACAGTGCCTGGAGTCTGGAGAGCAGCTGCCCTTTGTTGTATAAATATGTGCATAAAGTCACGTGTGTTCCAGCCCAAGATCAATTCAAGGGGAAGATCTCAAGCAGACCTACAGCAGTGTAACAGCTGACCTGCAGGAAAAGGGGAGGTCCTGCCTCATGCAACAACTTCCTATGGGGAACCCTATGCCCTCTGGCCAGCAGAAAAACCAACAATGCCAGTGATGGTCCTTCTTCGTGAGAGTCCGGGCTGCAGGGCACCCACACAGATGTTCCTGAATGACCCATAGGGAAGGGCTCGCCATGTGTCACGGTGTGACTTACATGCCAGGTGCCGTGCTGATGGTGACACACTTGGCTCACCCACAGCCTGCAGCAGCAGGTGTCTCTTGGCTGTAATTACCCTCCAGAGACGAGTTAGTCCAGCGCTGGTGCAATCAGCCACTGCAGAACAAGGGCTCCGCAGGGTGGGGTGACCAGCCACCCATGACACAGGTGGACAGAAATTAGGTCATGGTAATCAAAGGTATTAATGGATCCAGGTTCCAGCATGCAGGGCACAGCAGGATCAAAGCCCTGCCCCATTTGTTTCAGCTCTGCCCTGTGCTAGAGCCAGCAGATATCTCACCTGCCACCACTTGTCCTGGCTGAAATGTCCTTTGCTTGTGCTGCTGCTAGCCTGGGACCATCAGCCTCACTAACACAGCCACTCTCCTTCCTCATTTTTGACCCACTGTGGGGTACAAGGCTGCTGTGTGTAGACAGCCTTGCTCCCTCACTCTGTTGTGCTGTAGAGATGTCCTTGCTTAGAACAACATACCTCCTTCCCTCGCCTTTGTGCCTGTGGAAGATCCCAGCACACTTGTCTGTGCCAGACCCATCCCTGTATATTGGGGTGCGGGAAGGTTTTTTTCCCGGGCCCCATGGAACGGGCTGATGCACTTCCTTGACGGTCAGGGCACCTTGAGTCATGAGAGAAGACAGGAGATGAGGAAGGCTGGCAGCCCTGCTCATGGAGCTTACTGAACCCAGTGAGATTTTCAAACAGCTGGGGGAAGCAATAAGAGCTGTGATTGAGTTGGCTGCAAGCAACGGCACGAGAGCAACTTCCACGGCAAATGCAGTGCATCTGCCTTCCCTCCCAGCGCTGGGCCGTACTCCAGCCTGAGCTGCCTCAGCCTGCCCTGCCTGGACAGGGTCTGGATAGGGTACAAGGATATGGGAAAGAGCTAGGAAGTGCCTCCAGTCACAGGAAGCTCCCAGTTTTCTGGTGCACAGAGAACTTTCCAGCTCCTCCAACACTTGCACAGAGCATCACTGCCCATACGTGGGTGTGGCAATGGTGATCTCCAGGCAAAGGGCTCCCATGGGCATCCAGAGCCCAGCAAGGTCATAGTGCCCCCCTGTGCCCCAGCACAGAGAGAGACAGAGGAAGGGGAAGACAGCAGTCTCAGGAGGACAGGCTAAATTCTCTGCCTGGAGGTGGCCATGTCCATGTTTCCACGTGGGAATGATGCTGACCCATGGCCTCCTTTGAACCTGCCCCATTGGCACAGGCTAAAGCAGTGTAAGGGAACAAAACTATGTGGTGTGGATGATTACAGGACAATGGTCAGGCTGAGGTGTTACTCAGAGAGGTGTAGCCTGAGTGACCACTGGCTCAAAGGTGAGGAGCCCCTTGCAGCACCCACCTCTTGCTCGGGCATCTGGGAGAATAAGCAGGGCTCCACAGTCTCTACCTGTGGGCAGGAGAACAGAAGGGACTAGGAGCATCTCTCTCACCCATGCTGCTGTGGCTGGTGTGGGATGTGCCCTTCTTGAACAGAAGCTTGATGCTCACAGGGCAATAGTTCTACAGCATTGCTTTCCCTTTTTTCAACCATGGGGTGGGTAAGGAAGCCAGGGCAAGAATGAGGATGCTGGTTTGTCAGTGCAAGGTCTCTGGGGTGGACTGTGCACATGGGTGTGTCCTGTAGGGTCTCTGGCAGGCACTGTGCTGAGCTATGCATGCCCTCACCGGCCTTTCCCGACACATTGCTGTGCTGCTTCTGAGTTCCTCCCTGCAGCAACAGCAAACCAAAGGGCAGAGATGAACCACGGTGAAGGCTCTTGCTGCCCTGCTGTCACACTTTAACCACAGACAGCAACTAGTGAGCAATAACTGAAACATCTCTGTGTTATCAACTTTATTCCCATGCTGAATCCAAACCACAGCACTGAAATGGCAGCTAGGGAGAAAACAAACTCTTTCACAGACAAAACCAGGAGACCTGCTCTCCTGCAACTGGTGCCACAGGTCACAGGCACCACTTTGTCCAAGGGCAGTCCCAGGCCTGCTCTGATAAGGGCCTGCTTGTCCCACCACTGCAGCCAGACCAGGTTCTTGGCATCTCTGCTCCTGCCTCACCTCTGCCAGAACCACAAGCCCTTCAGGTATGCTGCGATGTGGCTGGGGCGTATTACTAATAGCCCAGCAAGATGCAGGAGATGGAGCAAGGCTGACAGTCTCCTGGGATGAGTGTGGAGCTGCTGAGAGTTCCATTTCCCAAGTCCCGGCCAAGAGGACAAGGAGCAGCCCTGTTACCTGCTGGGCAGTCTTGAAGGGTGGGAGCATGGCAGGTGGTGTGAGATAAAATGTGCAGGCTGGTTCAGGAGCAGGGTGGGTGATGCCAGAAATGTAAGCATTGTCCCTACCTGTTTGGCATGAGTTGACCAGCTCCTGTGAAGCTCCCTGTAGCTCTGGTTCACTGCAAGAATGGGGACATGGAACTCTTAGAGCAAGTCCAGAAGAGGTCCATGAAGTTGATAAGGGAACTAGAGCACTTTCCTTATAAAGACGGGCTGAGAAAGCTGGGGATGTTCAACCTGGAGAAGAGAAGGTTGTGTGGACACTTCATAGCAACTTCCAGTATCTGAAGGAGGCCTACAAGGAAGCTGGGGAGGGAGTCTCATCAGGAACTGTGGTGACAGGATGAGGGGGAACAGCTTCAAACTGAAAGAGGGCCGGTTTAGATTAGATGTTAAGAAAAAATTCTTTACTGTGGGGATGGTGAGGCACTGCCTCAGAGTTGCTCAGAGAAGCTGTGTACACCCCAACTCTGGCGGTGTTCAAGGTCAGGTTGGATGGGGCTTGAAGCAACCTGGTCTAGTGAGAGGTGTCCTGACCCATAGCAGGAGGGTTGGAATGAGATGATCTGTAAGGTCCCTTTCAACTCAAACCATTCTATGATTTTATGTAGTTGTGCTCACATGGCTACATGTCATCATGTCATTGTGGGCCACAGGTGGTGCAGGCACAGCCAGAGCTGCCTCCCCTCCTTTTCAGAGATGGTGGTTGGTTTTGTTTTAGCAGTGTTCTTAATGTTTTCAGTTTCACTGTCCGTGGGGCTTCCAGCAGGCACACACTCAGCTGCATTCAGGCACCAGTGTCCCCCTGGCATGGGTGCTAGGGCTTTTTTGAGGAGAAGCAGAGCAGGGAGCTGAAATCATGGCCCACCACTAAGACAGGGATGGCACGTGGATGCTGCTTCCATAGATGCCACGGCACTGGGACCCAGGCACGAGAAGCATCGACGGGAGATAACAGGAGGCAGCAAGCAAATGCTGCCAGGTGCTATGCTGACTCTGCTCCAAGAATATTAATGATACAACAAATATTTGCAGCCCTCACACTGCAGGCAGCCCTGCATTGGCTTTGCAGCTGGAGCGACAGGGAGGGAACAGGGGCACAGCAATATGCCTGCACAGCAGGGACCTTACCAGACCCTGCTGGCAGCTGGACGTGGGCTGCTGCAGCCTGCAGCCATGGTGCTGGGTGTGGAACATGCATGGCCCTGCCGGGCTCAGCAGCACACAGTGCTCTGGGAAATGTAGTCTCGCTGCGTCACCTGTGCTGTGTGCTGTTGGGCACCACCAGGTTGGGGCTGGGACCTTATGCCATGTACTCCAGGCTCCTCAAACTGACCAGGCCTTCTAACAGGTTGTAACAGCCCCTGCTGTGGCTCCCTTTTCTGTTTCTTACAGGGAAGAAGTGGGAGATGTTTGTCAGGGACCAGTCATCTCACAGAGGAGGGAGGGAACATTCAGGACATGGTGGGCAGGTGCACAGATCTGCTGAGTGATGTGTGTTAACGTGGGAAAAGAGCAGAGGTTTTCTGGGACAAGAGGAGAGAGAACACCTGGGACCAAGAGACTGCATCTGCATTCTGGAGGCAAGCACCAAAGGGAGACATTTGAGCCAGTCGATGCTCTTTGTCCTGCCTGCCTCTGTGTTTGTACAGTCCCTCCAGGCTAGAAAATCCTCCTGCAATGAAGCCTGGTACCTGTTCTGGCACAGCTTCACATACTTCCTGCAGCTATACCTGAGCCCCACAGCAGCAGTCATTGATTTTCCAGAGTATTTGCAGAGAAGGAGCCTCAAGTATGAGTGGGCTCTCACACATGTGCAGAGGAGGGGACTGCACCAGTTTTGGCTCCAGGGCTCTGAGCAACACAAGCCTTTGGTCAGGATGGGTTGCTGTTGGCTGATCCCAGCCTGCAAGGACAGCAGTGCCATGGGTGCTGGTGTGGAATAGAGGGGGGGTGCAGTAAGGACCAGGTTTTCTGTGTGGAATCTCCTGCATCCTTCACGGTCCTGCCCACAGCCTGGCCACACCCCAGCTGTAGTGTGCCCTGATCCTCAGAGGACATCCGTGCACTCCTCCAGCTCCAGCCTCCCTAGGCTATTTGAAGGCTCCTGCTCCACCAAGAACCTGGTCTGGCTGCAGTGGTGGGACAAGCAGGCCCTTATCAGAGCAGGCCTGGGACTGCCCTTGGACAAAGCTGTGCCCGTGAGCTGTGGCACCAGTTGCAGGAGAGCAGGTCTCCTGGTTTTGTCTGTGAAAGAGTTTTTCTCCCTAGCTGCCATTTTAGTGCTGTGTTTTGGATTCAGCATGGGAATAAAGTTGATAACACAGAGATGTTTCAGTTATTGCTCACTAGTTGCTGTCTGTGGTTAAAGTGTGACAGCAGGGCAGCAAGAGCCTTCACCGTGGTTCATCTCTGCCCTTTGGTTTGCTGTTGCTGCAGGGAGGAACTCAGAAGCAGCACAGCAATGTGTCGGGAAAGGCCGGTGAGGGCATGCATAGCTCAGCACAGTGCCTGCCAGAGACCCTACAGGACACACCCATGTGCACAGTCCACCCCAGAGACCCTGCTCTGCCTGGGCGATGCACCATTCCCAGAAGGCAGGGTGAAGATGTTTGTTAATTCCTGAATCTTCTTCCCATGAGAGAGGAAGGGTGTAGAGCCCAGAAGGAGAAGGGCAAAGAGGACAAAGCCCCCTTCCCCTCCCCCCTGCAGATCCATGTGAGCAAAGCACAGCCAGAGAGACCTCCTTTCCGCTCTTCCTCACCAGGGATTGAGGAGCTTAATTCAGGGTTTGCTGCAGGATCAGCCCAGCCTGACTTTGCATCCAGCTGCCCAGAGTGTACTTGTCTGCACCATGGGAGGGATTTGGGGCACTGGAGACTTTTAGCCATGTCTCAGTTCAGCCCTGCTGTGTCAGGCAGGAGCAGAGCGTGGTGGAAATAGCACAGTAGAGTTAACAAAGCTGATGAGAGAAGGGACTGCAAATCCTGCAGCAGTAATTTCCACAGTCAGAGCTATCTCCAGGGCTTTAATTTATCCATTACAACTTAATTGGATGTAAACCCAGTCACTTGTGAGCAGCAGGAGCTCTGAACAGGCAGTGGTCCTGAGTTTCTCTCTGCAAGATGCCTACCAGGATTCCCCATCTCCTCTGCAGTGCCTTGACCCTCGGGGGGTTGCTGCACTTAACTGACAGGGAGAGGCTCTCCTCGTTGCCCCAGATGAGCTGGCTTTGCTCCTCTGAGTGGCTTCCCACACCACTGAGGAGCTGGTCACTGGGCTGTGGGTGCAGCAGGTTTCAGGTACCAGGGCTGAGCCCAGGCAGGCAGGAAAGGCAGCCAGCTGGCTTCCAGGGTGGGAGGGCACAGGCTGCAGCCTCCTACCCCACAGGCACATGCTGGTCTCTCCTCTCACCCATGAAGCTGCTCCTGTCATTGTGTCAGGCTGCTGAGGCCTGGGAAACCCTAGAATATGGCCTGGGAAACCCTAGAATATGGCCTGTTCCACAGCATGGTAACCCCATGGCTGCAACAGTCTCCCTGGCACATGCCATCCATCACCCTGGCAGGCTGGAGCAGTACTGGTGAGGCAAGGGATGGCTCAGACCCTGTGAGATTGGGACTGGCAGAGACCTGTCACCAGGCTCTACCTTCCTACATGTAGGACACTTGCTCTGCACAATCCCACTCCCTTCTGCCGACCAGGAAGAGTAGAAATACCATGAATTTCTAGTGGGGTGGGGCAGGGTGCTGTTCCCACTATAAATAAGTTAGAGGCTCAGTTTCCCTGCTCTAGCCCACAGGGTTATTCTCCCTCCTGGGACAAGGAGGAAAACCCAGGGCTCATGGTCCATGGTGTTTTTGCTGTGCTTGGTGGTATCTGGAGTTGAGCGCCGGCCAAAAATGGAGATACTCTATGCGGCTGCTTTTGCCAGCAGGGAAAGCAGCTAGAGCGGTGCAGGGCATGTGGAGCCAGTCCTACCACACAGGGAAACAGCTGTGGAGCAGGGCAGTTTGGGGGAAGCTGAGGAGTCAGGGTTGTGTCAGCAGCCAGGGAGGTGGCTGAGGCAGGGCTGGGCCAGCACAGTCAGGTGGATGCCAAGGAAAGCGTCAGCAAAATGTGTGAGACTGAGCAAGGGCAGATCCAGCTGCAGAGAGTCCCTGGGCAGGAAGGACGGGACAGATGAGCCTCAGAGCAGGCAAAAGGCCTGGAGGGAGAGTAGGAAGCAGGAGGAAACAGAAGTGGAAGATACCATGAACAGGAGGGATGCAAAGGGCTGCAACAGGCACTGGGCATGCTTTCACTGAGAGCACTGAGCTCCAGAGGACAGATCCCACCAGCACCAGAACACCATCCAGGCTGGGGTGGGTGCACAGGGAGAATCAGAGCCCCACATCCACAGCATTCATCCAGCACGGTGATGGCTGTGTGGAGAAATACGAGCCCGTACGAGCCTGCACGAGCCTGTTCGAACCCCTGATGAGTGGGGTTTGTCCTGGCACCAGCTCCTTGTATGGGGGAACTGGACTCATGACACTGTATGGGGTGGGGCTCAATATATGGGGAGATCGGATCAGATGCCCACAGCTTTTGTCCATCCATCAGGGACTGGGTGTTATCAGGACAAAGAGAGTCCCGCAGATACAAGGGGCATCCAGGGAGGGCCCAGGGAAGAAAGTAAGCCCCGCATTTACGGTGCGCATCCTGGTGGGACCCAGGGGAGGAAGACTCTCACGCCTGCAGGGCCCACCCAAGGACAGGGGACGGTCAGACCCCTCTGTCCATGGGGTCTGCCCAAGCCGTGCCCCGGGACTTCACAGCTCCCCCTGGCGCCAGGGAGATGCCCGCTCGGTACCGACCGGGAGCTTCTGCTGGCGGACGCGGACACCGGAGCGGGCGGGACCCGGCTGTGCCCACCGGGGCGGGGCGGGCGGGGAGGTGTCTCCGGCAGGGCGGCGGGTCCCAAGGAGTTAAAAGCTGTCCCCTCCCCGGCTCCGCCCCGCCGGTGCCAGCGCTCGGGGCGGTGTAGGCGCAGCGCCGGGCCGCGCCGGGGGTCGTGGGGGCGCCGCCGCCGGGCCATGAACGCGGAGCGCCCCGGCGCGCCGCCCGCCCCGCTCCGCCGCCGCCGCCTGTAGCATCGCCGCGGGCGCCGGGAGGGCGGTGGCGTCCCGGCCGCGGGGCCGCCCGGGCGGGGATGTGAATGGTGCTGGAGGTGCTCGGCGGGACCGACATGGAGTGGGAGAAGCTGCCGTGGCGGCCCAGCGAGGGCGAAGGGGAGGCGGCGGGGCCATGGCCGGGCTGCGGGCGGCTGCGGCCCTCCTCGTACCGGGCGCTGCGCAGCGCCGTCTCCACCCTGGCGCGCATCGACGACTTCTACTGCGAGAAGATCGGGGCCGGCTTCTATTCCGAGGTCTTCAAGGTGTGCGGGACGGGAGCGGCGGTGGCGGTCCGCGGGGGCATCCCGCCGGGATCGGGCATCCCCCGGGAGCGCGGCGCCCGGCCGCGCCCTCGGCGGGGCTCTGTGTGCCCCCCTTGCAGCCCCGGCGGCCGGCGAGGCCGGGGCTTGTGCGAGGCGGTGCCGTGCGGCGGAGACTCGGGGAGCCTCCCGGGAGCGCCGTCCCGGCCGGGGCGTTGTGGCTCCATCCCTCCGGGCAGGGGGAGGGGAGCGCCGGCTCTGTTTACAGCCGGGGAGGCTGAGCGCTCCCAGGGGCTGCGCCGTGGGTTGCGCGGGGGGGCAGGGGGTCGGAGCACGGGTGAGATGCCGGACATTCACAGACTCAGGGACCCCTGTCAAAAGCCTGGAGACCCGACCCCGCCGGGCCCAGGGTTTGCCTGTGGCAGGGGATCCAGGCAGCGTTCGCAGCCACTCCAAGGTGATGTCCGGCGTTGCCAGGCCTGCTCCAGCCAGCGCTGGGCAGGTGGATGTGCCGGGTGCCCCACCAGAGCCTCAAGAAGGTATCCGACTGTGGGAGAGGGCTGCGATGCCATAGAGCAGCACAGGGCCAGCCCCTGGCTGGGACCCTAGAGCTGCCTTTGTCCTCCAGCCTCTCTGGGACTGTCAGGGTGGGGACGCCTGTGTGTGGCCCACACTCTGGTTGGAGGTGTATGAGTTCTGATGGGGAGCTCAGGGTCCCAACAGTGTGGCAGAGGTGCCTGGTGACAGTACTCTGCCAGCCCACACGCACTGCTGCCAGGGCTGAGGGGTTGTGCCTTGCCTGGATGCCACTGCCACCTCTCCCGTCAGAGGGGAGGTGTGTGCATGTGTTGTTTTCAGCCTCAGCATCACTTGAGGTGCCCTAAGCCATTGGGTGAGGACTGCCTTTAAGTAGTGCTTCCAGTGGCTTCATGCCCCTCGAAGAGCAGCTGCGGGCTGGGCACAAGCCCCACCACCCCCCACCACAGTCACTGAGGTCGCAGCAGCAGTGCACTTGTCCCTTGCATGGGACCACGCTTGCACACGCAGCACAGCTGGGCATCCACATCCCAGCAGGACCCTGGGGTCCCTCTCCAGCCCTGCCACCGCTCAGCAGGGAGACCCTGAGACCCGGCTCTTCTGCAGCCACTGGAGAGGTGTCCTGCAAGGGACCATGGAAGGTGTGCAGAGGGGTCCCTCTCCTCCATGCTCCCTCCTGGAGCTCCCCGCTGAGCCACGACCTCTCTGCTGGCTGGGTTCCTGCTATTGATCTCTGGCTTGGAGCACACAGCAGCACTTCGAAGCGGAGGGAGGCATTTAATAATGTCAGGCGTGCATACGGCTCTTTAATAATGGATGCTCCCGTGTCTCAGCCAGGCCATGGTCTCTTCTTGCCTTGCTGGTTTTTTTCTCAGGCTCTGTGGGAGCCGCAAAATGCTCCTTCTCCCACGTGTTGTTCATGTTCTTGTGGGGTCACTTGGATGTAGGATTTGGGGGACTGGCAGAGTTTGAGGGGCACGAGCATAATCAGGAGCGGGAGTCAGTGTGTGTGCATGGTGGCGAGGAAGTAGGGGCAGGAGGGGGCCAGATGGGGCTTTGTACTCATGCAGTGGGTTGAGTCCAAGAGCTCAGCAGGATGGTGGGATAGGCCTGGGATCTGAGCTGGGGTTTGGCCACCTGAGCTTGCGAGAGGGATGGAGCTTGGCAGGGCAACCCAGTACCCATTTTCCTCCCACCTCCCTTGTTCCTGCTGTAGCTTTCCAAGGCTATGGGCACTTGAATCTCCCTCCTGTGTATGGTTACTGGATCCTGCCTCATTCCAGCCTTGGTGGGCATCAGGGACAGGGAGGGGACCTGGAAATCTCTGCCCCTCTGCAGGTAGCTGTGCCCTGGTGTGCAGCCAAGCCAGGGCCAGACAGGGTGCTGGGGTACCAGCAGAAGTATCTGACTGTCTTCTCAGCATTAAACCCAAGGGGCTCAGTGTGTCTATGTCCTGGTGTCCCAAGCTAGCTCCTTCGCTGAGCCTTATCCTGCTCCAGCCAAGCACTTTTTTCAGGAAGGCTGTCCAGAGCAAACAAGAGACACCAGTGACGAGAAGCTGCCCTTTTCCATGGTGCTTGTTCATGGTTCCCCACTGTGCTGCAGAGCAGGGCTGTTTGCCTCTGGAGCACCTGGTTCTCATTGCCTTTCCCTGTGTGACTTCAGAGTCACCAGCCCCCCCACTTTCTCAGATACACAGACATTGCAGGAAGCCACCTCTCCATTTCCAATAGACTGAGCAGATGGAGCCAGGTGTGTTTGTGCCAGGCATTTTCTTCAGCCCTTAAACTACTGTTGCATCTCTTCCCCACATCCCTCTCTTACCTTCCTGGGCGCTGTCTGCAGCAGATACAGGGACTATGGGCAGCATCCTAGGGGCTGTATCCAGAGGTCTTCACTCATCCAAATCTGCACCTTATGCCCTGATGTTGCACATCTTCTTGGAGACGCTGCTTCCCAAGGTGCTCTGCCTGTGGTGGTGCTCTGCCCAGCATCCGATTTCCACAGTACCTTGTGTGTGTGTGTGTGTGTGTGTGTATGTGTCTGTGTGGATTAGCAGCTCTCAGCATCAACAGAACTCAGGAGAGGATTTTGACATCACTGTAACCCACCTGTCTCTGCTCACTTCCCCTCCAACCTTTGGGATTTTCTGTTTAGTCCCAATTTTCCAGTGCAACTAACAGCACAACTCCCTCCCTCTAATCAGATGGTCTTCATCTGCCTTGTTTTAGGGAATAGAGTGAAGCAGCATGACACAGATGGGTAAACTAAGGCAGACAGGGAGGAGATGAATTTACCAAGGTCAGCCAGCTGTGGCAAGGCCAGGAGCAGCCCTGGCCCTGCTATCACCGCTCAGAAGTCCCGGGCACTGGAAATGTGTTGTGCTGACTGGCTGGAGACCTGCCGGCACCTCTCCTGCTCTGTCACGGGGTGTTCTCTCAGCTTGCCAGTGAGGGCTGGCAATAATTTGCCGCCACAATGTGACACCTGCACTGCCCCAGCTCCTGGTGTGCCCATGGTGCCGCTCCTAGGAGCACAGGAGGTGGGGGCTGCTGATGCTCAAACTTTCTCCGGGAGCAGGTGCTGTGTGCACTGACTCTTTCAGTTCCTTGGAGGAAGTCTGTCTTGACTGATTCTGCCTTTTCCTTGCAATGAGCAGGTTTTCCAATCTCACCCAGTTGTGTTACTGGGATTCCCAGGAGCTCCTGCAGCTGTTGCGAGTAGCTGTGGGATCACCAGTGGCCTTGCCAGCTCCCTTACCTGCCCTTCCGTCTTTCTCTGCAGGACTGTCTTGGATGAGGGATACAGGATGGTGTCCCTACATGACTGTGCCTTGCCTGTGTGGGGCAGGGAGCAAAGCAACATGCAGAGAGTGGAAACGTGTGCCAGCCTGTCCCCAGCGCAGGGTGCAGGGGGCTCTGGCTGCTGAGACCTCTGGGTGGGGAGGTGCCAGGGCAGCTTTTCCCTGTGTCTAGACAGGAGTGCCGGCTGTGGGGAGGGAGCAGGCCGTCTGCTTGCTCTGATTAGCATGCTCTTTAAATAAGACTCTAATTTCCGCTGTTAAAAGAGCTCAGATCCCTTGTGCCCAGGCTGGGGCCGCAGCCAGCCTGTCCCATCCCCCAGCCCGGCATGCTGGCGACAGATGGGATGGGGACCCAACATGCCACGGCACCCCAGCTCAGCCACAGTACCCAATGAAGTGCCCAATGGACTGGCCGTGTGGGATGACAGGGAGCATCGGTGAGAGGCAAGGTCTTGCCTTTTTCCTGGGTGGGGGACAAAGTGGCTTGTTCTCCCCCTGCAGCCCAGCACTGCTGCCCGGCTGAGCTCAGCTCTGGGGAATGTGCTGGGATTCCTGGGCACTATGCCAGAGTGCATGAGAGAGGCAAGAGGGGACGCCGTCCTGGTCCTGCACAGGGAGGCTCTGCTGCCTGCTGCCTTCCCTGGATGTCAGAGAGGGAGGAAACTCCCTTAGTGAGGCACTTTGTCCCCACTGGGGTCATGGCTTGCCCACTTCTCTGCTACTCCTGCTTCCAGAGGTCAGGCAGGATGCTGGGCTGGTACTAGCACCTGGACAGACTGGGTAAACTGGCCAGTGCATGTGGGATGCCATGAGAAGGCCAAGGGAGCATAACTTCTTCCCTGCTGTCCCAGGTATGGGCTGGACTTGAGCCATGAAGCATGCAGGGAAGGTGGCAGGACAGGGTCTCACAAGTGAGCTCAGGGCACTGGACACCCTCAAGGATGTTGCGCCTCATGGGTGTGTGGCTCCTGGAGTGGAATGAATGACCCTTGGAGTGGAGTCACAGAGAAGGACATCAAGGCAGGGCTGTGCTGACCAGGGGCTCCTGGGATGCCTGGGATAATTCCTGAAGAAGGGGCTTTCACCACACCTTTCCTTCGCCCCCTCTCCAGTCTTAAGGTATCGGACACCACGTGGCTGCACTCGGACCTCACCCAGCCTATTCCAACGGCAGGTGGTTTTTTAATGAGGAATTAAGCCACGGGCACATCCTCACTATGCAGGGCTGAGCTGCTGCCCACTCAGACGTTGCTCCCTGATGCGGGGACGCTGCTGCTTGGGGGGGAGCCAGCCAGGCCCAGGGCACATGGCCACCAAGTGCCAGTGCTGTGCGTGCCACACGGCATTCCCAGCGTGGGCACGTGGCGCCGGGAGCCTTGCCGCCCACAACCGTCCCGGCGGGCATGAGCCTGCCCGCGCCACTGAGCCGGGTCCTGCCGTCTGGCAGCTGCCAGTGGCAGCCAAACTGACCGAGCCAGTCCTGCCAGCCCCACATGGCGTGGGAAGGGAAGAAAGCACTGCTGCCAGGAGAGTTGGGTCAGGAGTGATGTGTTTTGCTGGGCACCAAGCACCAGAGACTTGGCAAGGCTGGGGGTCCCGCTGGCCTTATCCAGGCTCTGGCTTCCTTAGTTCCTGTGGGGAGCTAGAAGAACCAAGGGAAACTCTGCCCACCCCGCTGTGGTCAGGCAGGCCCCCTCCTTAAAGCCTGCACAAAGCCTGTCTGGGAGCCTGGTTTCTGTGTCTGGTGCTGCCCCCAGCTGCCCCACAGAGAGGGATGGAGTGGAGGGAAGGCAGCAATGGTGGGGATAGGGTGGGGGTATCCCTTGCCCTGGATCCAGGTGTGGCCAAGAAGCCCTAGGGCACCAGGATAGGGCTTGCAGCAGTGCCAGGTGCTGCAGGACACTGGTGGGGTGGGCGGGGCAGTGGGCACAGGGAGGACCTGGAGTGCCGTTTGATGAGGCACTCTGGGCGTTCTGCACAGCAGACACTGTATCATCCTCCTGTGACACGCTCTCCCTGAGCCCAAGAGCTCAACATGCCCAGTGCTCAGCAAGAAAGAGCCATGGGGAAGTGCACCCTCCCTTCTCCCTGCAGCATGTGGGCTGCCAGGATGGGGGTGCACAGTGCCAGGTGTCTGAAATGTCCCCTTCTCACTCATCCAGGGTCCATCCTGATCTCTGCTGCCAGGTGGCCCCTGTCTGTGGGTCAAGGGTGCCAGCTGGCTGGCCAGGGCTGGCTGGAGGTGAGCAGGTGTAACTGGAGCACGGTGCCCTCAGGCAGGTGCCTGCTGAATTATTCAGAGTCGCTCCATGCACTCTATGAGCTGATGGTGGCAGGGCACTGGCGTGGCCATTGTCTCTCACTTCCCACCCTTCCTGGGGCTGGTTTGGCCCTGGTGCACACGGAAGTGTAGAGGCATCTTCATAAAGCGCTCATTTCCCCCAGGCCCTTTGGTAGAGGGGAGCTACTGCCCATCCCCTGGGTATTTGGTGTGGGATAGATCCCCATCGTGGTGTACACCCCAGACAACTGCTCACTGAAGCAATCCCAGCTCTGGTGTAGGAAGAGAGCCCTGGCAGGCCCAGCATGCCAGCCTCCCCCTGTTGTGATGGGGCCAGGCTGTGAGCAGGATGCGGGGTGCTGGGGTTCCTGCCTCCTGCCAAGTGCCCATGTTTTGCCTGTGGAGGCAATCCCTGAGGTGAGGGGTGTTGTGAGGCAGGCCAGGGGCTGGCACCAGCACAGCAGCCTCAACCAGCATTGACTAAAAAGGAGAAGAGCAGGGAGCTGACGGCAGCGCTGAGGAATGCTTGTGCCTCCGTGCACGGCTCCATGTGTGCTGGGGGGCAGCTGGGATACACTGGGATGTCCCCCTGATCAGCTGCTGCTCCAGGGTGGGGGCACATCTCCCCCCCAGCACCTGCTCAGGAGGGGACCCTCAGCACCGGTTTGGCCCCCCCAGCGCAGTGCTGGGTCAGGGTATCCCGTGCTCTTTCCTTGCCCTGCACATGCCAGGGAGCTGCAGATGCACGGGGTGTCCGTGCTTGGCCGTGCTCCAGCTGCTGTTCTTGGCGGGGGACCAGGGCCCCAGCTCGCATGACAGCATCGGGCTGGGGCCAGCTAAATATACAGCTCCTCTGAGCGCTGTGACCTGCCAGACTGGGGTCAAGCACTAGGGCAGCATTGGCCACCCCTGGGGCTGGTGTGGAGGGGCAATGTGTCCCCTCTGTTCTCCACCCCGTGTTGGTAGGGTCTGGCTGTGTGGTGCTGACTTGAATAAGCCCTTCCTGGTGCGCCCCAATCCTGCACATGCCTGTTCTTGCAGTTGGGCTGGGATCACAGCTTATGGGGGCTGTTGTTGCCCCTCTGGGAGGTCATGGCAATGTCACAAACAAGGTGCCCTGTAAGGATGTGGATGTGTCGTCGGTACTGGGAGTCCTCAGGGTGCTGCTGTGCTGAGAGAGCCCTCCCTAGCCCTAGTGGTCCCTGGGTTGCCCTGTGCCTTGGGTATGTGGGGTGCTTAGCTCCTACCTCTAGGACTGGGGTGGAAGCTGGGTGCAGTCTGGTGCAGGGGGGTTGTGGGACTCAACCTCCTCGACACCCCTCTCCAGGTGCGGCACCGCCAGTCGGGGCAGATCATGGTGCTGAAGATGAACAAGCTGACCAGCAACCGGGGCAACATGCTGAAGGAGGTGCAGCTGATGAAGCGCCTCTCGCACCCCAACATCCTCAGGTAGGACCTGCTCCCCCGCTGCTGGCACCATTGCCCCCCTTTTTCCTAGCCTGGGGGTTTGGAGCTACTGCTGATGCTGGATTAGCTCCTGGGGCTGGTCCCTGCTGCGGCCACCCTCAGGTCCCTTCTATCTCACAGGTTCATGGGGGTGTGTGTGCACCAGGGACAGCTGCACGCACTGACAGAGGTAAGAGTGTGGCAATAACCATGAATCTTGGGATTCCTGTAAGTGTGGGGATGGGACAATATGACAATGTGACGGGACAGTTCCCTGTGGGAATACACTCTTGGCCTGTGGCACATGTACAGGGCAAGGTCTGCTGGGAGGCTGTGCTGTGGGGTGGTTGGAAGATGCTCTAGGATGAGAGATGGGCACCCAGCATTATGGGAGGGGGGATGCAGTGATGCAGTGGACCGGCTCTTTCCATCAGTACATCAATGGTGGGAACCTGGAACAGCTGCTGGACAGCCCTGTGCCCCTCTCCTGGTCCACGCGCGTCAAGCTGGCCCGCGACATTGCCTGTGGCCTACACTACCTGCACTCCAAGGGCATCTTCCACCGCGACCTCACCTCCAAGGTACAGGGTGCTCAAATTGCCCTTGTTGTCCCACACCCACGTGGCTGCCCCAGCCATGGCTGGCTGGGGAGCAGGAGGTTGCACTGTGCCCAGGCATCCTGGGAGCAGTGGCTGGTGAGGCAGGGCTGGCGCAGTTGGTGTGACAGGGGTCCTCCTGTGCCCCCAGAACTGCCTGGTGCGCTGCGAGGCCAATGGCTACACAGCTGTGGTGGGTGACTTCGGCTTGGCGGAGAAGATCCCCACCTACAGGTGCGTGGAAAGCATCCACCTATCTGGCCCATCCCTGGAGTGGGGGGTTTCCATGCCACTTGCAGCAGGAGCTGGGGAGGGATGGATATTTGGGATGCAGCTAAAAGGATAGGGATAAGGGGTAGTGGGGTGGTCCACAGCAGTGGGGACTTTTGGGGCAGATGGACACATTTGGGGTGGGCTGGAAGGGGATGAAGGGTGTGGTGTGGCTGGAGAGAGATGAGTTTGTGGGGCTGTGAGGTTAGTCCAGGAAGGGAGATGGAGATGGTGATTTGGGCTGCAGCAGCAGGAGTGTGAGGAGGTTGGACAGACAGGGGACTGATGCAGCCCCTAATACTCCACCATGTCCCCCAGTGAGGGCAGCGAGAAGGAGCCGCTGGCCATCGTGGGCTCCCCGTACTGGATGGCACCCGAGGTACTGCGTGGGGAGATCTACAATGAGAAGGTGAGGCTCTGTGGCTGCCTTTCGTGGGGCTTTACCCAGGCTTGTGCTGCCAGTGGTTTGCAGAATTTGCAGCCCTGGGGACATTTTCACACCTAGAGGGAAGGAACTGGGCTTCCAGAGCCCCTGCTGTGGCTCTGCGGGGAGGAGGAGGGCTGTGGCTTTGCAGATTGGTGGGCACATCGAGGCCATGGGGTACTCCTGTGACTCCCCACTCTCTGCAGGTCGATGTGTTTGCATACGGCATCATCCTGTGCGAGACCATCGCTCGTGTGCCAGCTGACCCCGACTACCTGCCCCGCACTGAGGTGATTCTGTGGGATGGTAACGGGTGGGGAGAGTGGTGGGCGGCAGCACCGGGGCTGGGATTGCTTCACCAAACAAGAGAAGCCATTCTCCTGTGTTGAGCAGAGCCCTATATGCAGGAGCTGCCCCACACCTCAGGGCAGAGGTGCTCTGTCCCACTTGCTGGCTGAGGAGGGATAGTCTGTGCTGGTAACCTGTCCTTGGAGCCCATAGTCAGCCTGGGTGGGAGAAGTGGACAGTTGGATTGAGGCAGAGAGCAGGAGGCATCTGTGTACCAGCATCCCCCAGCCTTACCCCAGTGTGGGGTGACACCAGGGTGTTCCCTTGCTGTGCCCCACTTGGGGTGCTTCCAGGTCCACAGTCCTGGGTGGCACACAGTCAGCATGGGGATGGGAGCCAGGCCATTTCAGGTGCCCTGGGCCATGTGGTGTCCCAGGGGACCTAACTTCACTCTTCCTCCTTTCTCCGTTGCAGGATTTTGGTCTGGATGTCACCACTTTCTGCACTATGGTGGGAATCGACTGCCCAGCGGCCTTCCTCCAGCTGGCTTTTCACTGCTGCAGTGTGAGATTCCCACCTCCATGGCCCTTCCCCACCAGGGCAGCTGGGCAGGACAGGCTGCCTTGCCTGCTCATGGGGAGAGCAGGGAGCTGCCTTTGCTGTGCAGGGCTCCCTGCAGTGCTCGGGCAGGGCACAGACCTGATGGGGAACCTCTCCTGTTCACAGATGGAGCCCACCTCCCGCCCCTCCTTCCTGGAAATCACACAGTGCCTGGAGAGCATCCTGCAGCACCAGCTTGGCACCGAGTGTGCTGGGGCCACCTTCTTCGGCATCGGGGAGAGCCTGCCTACACCTGAGACCTCAGCCACACTCGGTACGTGGGCACCCCGGGGACAGGCCATAGCAGGGTGCAAAAATGGGGGCATGTGAGGTGTCCTGTCCTACCCCATCAGCTGTAGGGGAAGGAGACAGGAGTGTGTGAGGTGTGCAGGATGGAATTGTTCCCTGTTCCTTCCTCAGGGTGCACCCCTGAGTAGTTGTGTGCCCAGCACCCAGTAGCACCCTACATGGGCAGCTGCTGGCAGCTGGTGACACATTCCTGTGCCCATGCCCAGCTGTGGCCAGGATGTCAGCCAGCTGCACCAAGCAGTCACCCCTGCGTGAGCTGGGGACACAGCACCTGCAGCCGGACCAGCGCCTGTCCCGCAGCCAGTCCGACGTGTTCGCCCCCAAACCACCTGACCAGCTGCAGCCGCTGGAGCCTAATAGTGGGGCCAGGTCCAAGGAGATGTCCCCCCGTGTCAACCCCTTCTCCCAGCGAGAGGACCTGAAGGGGGGAAAGATCAAGCTCTTTGATACGCTGAGCAAGTCGGTCATCTCGCTCACCTTGGACCTGCCGCCCCCCGCCCCGCTCGAGCTCAGCACCACTGTGACGCCCGAGCCCGCCGTGGAGGTGGAGGTGCAGTGTGACTTCTCAGCCCCCACCACCAGCCCCCGCAAGTGCCACTCTCTGCCCGCCTCTCCCGAGCTGCCCCACCAGGGGGGCCTGGCGCTGGATGTGGTGTCCCCCCATCCCACTGACAACCCCCAGCCCCCCGCCCTCCTTTCTCCCCCAGCTTGGGGACAAGCCTCCAGCCCCAGCTCCAGAGCAAAAATGCAGAGGGCCTGCGGCCTTGACAACTCTGAGCTGCCACAGCCCACCCTGCTGCCCCCCAACAGCAACTTCATCCACACGGCATCCTTGGGCACTGAGCCCTGGCAACCGGAGACACAATCCCCCAGCAGGCTCCTCATCAACAACAACCATGTGATGGTCAGCAAACCTCTGGCTTGGGGCAGCGGGCTGGAGCACGGCTCCTCCAAGCTTAGCATCACCTGTGGGGTGGCGCTGGAGCAAACGGAGCACTCAGCCATGCTGCCTGGGCACAGCTCTGGTGCCGTGCCAGAGCAGGATGAAGTGCTGCCCTGCCCTGGCTGCTGTGTGAGTCCCTTCAGCTTCAACTTTGCCTCCATCTGCCACCAGCCAGCTCCCAGCCCTCCTCGCTACCAGAACCTCAACTCTGAGACCAAGAGCCTCCTCTGCCACGACAGGGGCCAACACCAGAAAGCTCCGGCGCCAGTGCTGGCTGAGCCCAGGCTGAAGCTGCCGGAGGCACAGTCCTAGTGATGGGGATCCCGGGGAGTGGGGCTGCATCCAGCTGCCATTCACACCCCTCTGCAGCCGCAGCACTGGGCAATGCAGGAGCCTGGCACATCCCCACGGTCTGTCCTTGCCCAGTGCTTGGTGACCAGCAGCGGCCATTGTGCCATGTGCTGTAGCTGCCACAGCACTGCCCAGGCACTCGGGCACCCATCCCACCAGGATCAGCCCTGGGGCTCTGCAGGAAGCCCTGGGAGTGGGCTGGGTCTCTTCTGGGGACTGAAGTGCAATAACACCCCTGACCCAAGCACTGCCCCAAGCGGCAGGGCTGGTCCCCCGCGGGGCCCCAGGGCTCAAGCCCTGGATCCAGGACCCCCTTTCTCCAAGGGCTCACCCCTCTGCCTGCTCTTGCAGAGGGGTGTACAGTGAGCCTGCTCCTCTGGGAGAACTGGGAGTCCCCTGCACCCCGGTGGGTGAGCGGGACTGGGTTGGGGTAGAGAGGTCAGCGTGTGTATGTGTGTATTTGGGGATCCTGTGGGACTGGTGGGTGTACCCATGTGTATCCACAAGCATGTGGAGCACAGCCAGTCCCTGACATGGGGAGAGGTGGGCAGGGGGCCGGGAGAGGGGCAATGCCCATGGGCAGTGCATGGGGAGGATTGCCAACACTGGGGTTGTCCCTGCCGGCCCAATGCCAAGGGCTGGGTGCTGAGCCAGCACAATGCCTCGCAACTCCCTGCCACACAGGTTTGGGGGCAGGGTGCTGGCAGAGGGGCCAGGTACCATCCTGGCATCATGGGGATGGGGCCAGTGGGCAGCACGGCCAGGCTGCCAGGCCCCCGGCAAGGGTGGGAGCCGGCTTTCCTCCCTCCTGCATAATGCACTGGTGAATGCAGAACTCTTGTGTTTTTTATTATTATTAATAATTGCTAGTAATATATACCCAGCTTATTTAAAGTGTTCAATAAAGGTTAAATGTCCCAGCTACTCAGGCTGCTGCTTGTGTCTCTTGGATGCACATCAGATGTGGAAGGGGTCCCAGTCCCAAAAGGTTGCACAGGCTTGCCTGGGGCTTCAGGGCAACTCCTCGGGGACTGCAGGCCAGCCTGGCTTAGCCCCAGATCTCAGTGTCCCTTATGTGCCTGTCTCGGTTGAAATGGCTTCGGTCAAATTCTCATTTATTATTTAAGTTCTTTGAGTTCATTCCCTTGAGTCCATGTTTTTGGTGGTACACAAGAAAGCAAAGAGCAGATGAACTATGTCTCTTTATTGCTACAGAGTGGGTTCAGCCAGCAGACACCTCCAAAAAGCCTGTCTTTAACACCCTTTTGCTCCTCAAGCAAGCTAATTAACATAGAATTAATCAACTATATATGGCCCTATTGTAAACTGAGAGCATTTTCGCCTGATTGAACAGGACTTCCTCTGCTCTCACCTGGCTGCAGCATTACATCAGGGCTACTTTGCTTAATCTTCACATGTGCACGTGTGTAGTAACTATTTAAAGTGCTGATGAGTTGTCTCGGAAAGCATCAGTCTGCTGCAAGTGCCTGAGTTGCTTTTGCTTTGAAACACACAATCACACCATACAACCCTAAAGGTCACTGCTCTAATTTCTAATCAGCAAAAAAAAATCCCCAAACGCCAGCGCAGGCGCCGGCCAGTTCATGCTCAGCTTCGCTCCTTGGGCACCGAGGCTTTGCTCCTTGGGCACCGAGGCTTTGCTGAGCCTTTTGAGTGCGGGGTCGCCTGAAAGCCGTAGCCAAGCTGCTCCTTCAATGGGGTCCGGTAGCAAATGCCTGTTGCGGGGAGGGGACTGGCTGGGCCTGGGGCTGTGGCACCCCTGACTCCCGCTCCTTGCATGCCAACACCGCACCTCGCTCAGCTCTGGGGATGTGGCATGGCTGCAGCGTTGAGTATCAGGGCTGGCTCCACTGTGTCCCGGTCCAGGCTCCCCATTGCCCACCAGACTCTGTGCCAGGAAGACCCAGGGTGTCCCATGCAGGTGTGGGGCTGGGCTGTGGTGCCCACACTGCTCTGCTGAAGCACATCAGCTGGGGGGCAAACAGCCACTGCTGCCTATGTGATACCCGAGCATCACTGGGCATCCCTGAGAAGGACTTGGGCAGCCAGGGGGGGGCAGCGGTCTGTAGGGGGAAGTAGTTTGCCTGAATGGGTGGAACATCCCAGGCAGGAACGTAGCAAGGCTGGAGCAGAGGCAGTGCAGGGTGCAGGTGCTGCAAGGGAAGGCAGAGGAGGGTGAGGGTGAGATGTCACCCAGCCTCCAAGACATGCAACAGGGCTGGAAAGGCATCTTGGAAAGGGTTTTCCCCCATTTTGCCCCTTTACTGAGCCACAGCTTCAGGGAGTCCTCTAAAACTACCACAGACCAGGGCCTTCTATGGCAGTGAGGGGATGGAGGCAGGCTCCAAGGGGCAGGATCAACATGCCCCAGGCAGTGACACAGGCTCCCTGCTTTCCTCCATGCATACCCCACACGCCCCATGCACCCCAGGCTCGGCAGAACCTGATGGGGGCACACTCACCACAGCAATACTGGGGCCAGAAGCCATCATCATTTGAAAGGGGAGCTTGGCCCCGCTGCCTTCTCACAGATCCAGAAGTGCAGGTCATGGGGGCCGGTGCACTGGGCAGGTTTGATGTTTCCACGGCTTATTATGGCACACGACCCATTCGACTTTGACTGCCATGGCCTGGACGGGGAAGCAACACATCAGGGGCTGACACCTTCTGCCCACAACCCCTGCTGTGACGACTGCCTCTTGTAGCTCGAACAAGAGGGGTTGGATGCTACAGTCAGATAGGGGATCCCCCAGTCCTCCCCTAATGATTTCACAGGCTGAAGGCTCAGCTGACAGGTCGCCGCCCTTCCTCAGGCAGGCTAAGAAATGCCTCTACAAAGGGTTTGCAGTGCTTGTGACTCCCCTTAGGCTCCCTCCTGTTTGACTTGGCCTCACTGCTGGACATTTTTTCATCCCTCCGGTGGGGAGAGCCCAGTCCTTCCTGAGGGCACATGGACAGCTGGAGGAGCTGCCCTGGGCTGTGGGTCTACACTGGGTGCAGTCCCCCATTTGGGGGGTGAGGGTTGAAGGTGAAGGGGCAGGCAGTGAGCAGGGGCTGGGTACCCAGCACCTGGCCAGACGGGTCTGTTCCTCCCCACTGCTCTCAGACACTGCAAGAGGAAGCAGCAACAAGCTGACAAGTGGGTGCACGTGGAGGGGAGGAGCATTCTCTGTGGGCGGGAAGGCTTGATTTCCTCTCTCGGAGGAATCAAGGAGGCACGTGAGGGATAGAGATTGTGCTCAAACACGTTGTCTAGACCCCAAATAAAACTTGAGGTTTCTTTTGTCCACTTTTGCTACCGCCTGCTTTGTATGCCCTGCATGTACACCCCCAAGTCTTCACTTTGCATCTTCATGTGCTGTACGCATCTCACCACACCATTGCACCCACCTTCCCTCAGCCCCTGCTGCTCTGATGCTCTTAGTTTCCCAGTGCCTGTGCCTAGAACTGGGTACTAGTGGGATTTAAAACACTTCCTAAAGTTGTGCTGGGGTTGAGGAGTTTTGGCAAGAGGCTGTGCTGCCAGGTACCTTTCATAAAGGGAGCCATCCACCCAGAACCAGGCATCGGAGAGCCCCTCGCCATCTGGGTCCTCTTCCTCCAGCCAGCCATAGTCATACCAGGGGAAGCCGCTCTTCTGCAGTCCGATCCAATATGGGACATCTGCATTCTTCAGGAAGGTCTGGGGAAGAATAAAAAGGGCCTTTTCACATTTTTTCCATGGTACCTATGTATTGCAGTGTTTGCAGGGAGTGATCATCTCCCCAAGGAGACCCTGGGGCTAGAGCTTCTTGGAGCAGGACAACTGAGCAGCCGAGGTGCCCTGCTCCAGCTTGGGCAGCACCAAGGGGGGGCAGAGCCTCTGCTTCATGTCCATCACCAGCCATGTGCTCCAGAGATCAGCCTTGCACCCTCCAGTGTTTTGGCATAGCAGGGGCCTCCAGAACAGTGCTAGCCCATCTGGTGACCCCAGGTCTGGATACACCCTTTCCTGCCCTCAGCTCCCCCAGCACCCTACCGGCACAGTCCAGCGAGTCCAGGATTTGGTGATCAGGAGCTGAGAATATGTTCTCTCACACTCATCTCTGCTGTCCTCCCATGTCTTCTTTTCTGAGGAGATGAAGAGGCACTTGCCCCTATACAGCAGCCAGCCGGAGGGGCAGCAATCTGCGGGCAGGGGCACAGCTCAGATGCTTGATCAGACACAGATGCCCTGGGGGGAACCAGGAACAACCCCACATCTTCCCAGCAGATATCACAGGCTCAGCCTCTGCTCCAGACATAGCTTCAGCCTCAGACCACCCTGCCCCCACCACTTGACCAAAAAAAGCCAGTGCTCGTGTCTTGGCACTGCACCTGCTGAGGGATGCCAGTCACCCAGGACACCCCATCCCTGCTCCATCATCTCCCTACCTATAGCTGTGCAGGAGCGCAGGACAGCCACGGTGCTCTCGCTGTTGTTGAGCTTCCCCTGCACCTCCTGCATCTCCTTCTCCGTCTTGCCCAGGACCCCCCTGACGTGCCCCAGCTCGGCGCTCATTCTATCCAGCTCCAGCTGGCTGATGTTGCCCTCGTGCCACGCTCGCTGCAGCTCCTCTCTGGCCCATGCCAGCTCCACCCGTGCCTGCTCCAGGCTCTGCTCCTGAGTGCTCAGCTCCTGTGACAGGCGGCCCTGCTCGGCTGCATGGTCGTGGGAGGCGTCCTGCAGGCTGCGGGTGACCTGCCAGTCTGGGGACAGAAGGGGTGATCTGAAACACGGGCACGGGACAGCCTGGGTGTGGGACTGACCCCATTTGGGGCAGGTATGATGGGCAGGGCAAGGCAGGGTGTTGTCCATGTTGAACGGGAAAGGATGGAAAGGAAGGACACAGCAGCAAAGCGTATGGTTAAGGGCTGGACAGGACTTGGGAGGGGAGAGCGGGGCAGGGGCAGGATGGGGTGTGGGACCAGGTACAGCAGGGCAGGGGCAGGCAGGGTGCAGAAATATGAGGCTGGGCAATGCCAAGATGGGAAGAAAAAGGAGCAGAAACAGAGGGCAAGGTGGGGAAGGTGGGTGATGGGAGGCAGGGGGGATGCCTATCCTGAGAGGGATACAGGACAGCTTGTGGCAGACAGGGAAGAGGGACTCAGCCAGGAGCAGCATGCATGGGCATGCCCCTATTCACTCCATGCTCAACCACGGCACCTACCCCAGCACAGCTGCCTCCCTGCCCCAGCCACCCCCAGCCCCAGATGTGCCCAGACCCCTGACTCACAGCAAGCCCCCAGGGCCACAGTGGCCACCAGCAGCAGGCAGATTATCAGCAGCCCCACTGGGATGCACCACCGCCGGGACCGGTGGCCTGAAAGACACAACAGACATCACCTGGAGACCTGGAAAACCCCTGGCAATCCCCATGCCTATTGCCTGCAGACAGTGCTGTGGTGACATGATGGCACAAGTGGCATGGTGTAGGCATTTCCTCTCTTAAAGGATGGGAGTGGGAGCACCCCAAAACACCACCCACTACCCATGCCAAGACCTCGCTTGGTGCCCTGGATTCCAGCTGGGTACTCACCTGGGTTGGGCTGGGCCCCGTCCCCGTCCTGCCCTGCCGGCACCGGCTGCGTGTTCTCGTGGGGGCTCTCTGCCTCATCCATGCCAAGGGCTGTGGGAGGAAGGCAGGGGAGAGAGGCTGAGTCCGTGAGGTTGGGGATGGCAGGAGCAGAGTGGCATGGTCTGTGGGCTCTAACCTGCCTCCAGTGCCTGGCTGGCCATGCTCCGGCCTCCCATCACTTTGGCAAACCTCAGGTCAGCATAAACCATGCTCTGGGCCATGTGGGCAAGTGCTGGGCAAGCCCTGAGCTGTTCAGGCTCCCACTCTGCCCTTGGGGTGCCTTTCTGGGATGGTCCTGCTCCTGGTGATTGCACTGCGTCTCGGAGGTGCAAAGGAGAAGTGCAGCCAGCATCTGCAGAAGCAGAAGTTTGCTCTGCGTTGTAGCAGATGGGACCACTGAAGCACAGCCGCAGGTATCAGCACCCTCTCATTGGTCCCAGAAATATCAGCCCCTCCCCTCCCACGCTCCAGAAGTCCTTGTGGTCCCCCTGGGCACGCAGCAGGGCCAGGGCAGCACAGCCTGAGGTCACGGCTGTGGCAGAGCAAGGACCCAGATCCCTGGGTCAGGGGAGAGCAAGGGGAGAGCAGGGAAATCCTCAACACAGGAGCACATTGCCCTGTAGACAGCTCTGTGGAGGGCTGGAGGTCTTCACAGATTCAGATTTTCTCTCCCAGCCTCTGAGAATGGGAATTTCCCCACTATGTAGCGTGTGCCACTGCCTCTCATCCTCTTCCTGTTCCCCTCCTAGAAGAAGTAAGCTTTGGCATTGCTCCAAACCTCTCCCACACAGTTGCATAGAGCAATGACATCCACTTTGCCTTCCCTGCCTAAGACCACAACCCCAGAACCCACAGAACCTCCTTCTTGGTCTCTCCAGCCTCTCAGCATCTCAGAGATCTCTACTGAACTTCATCCAGAGAAAGGTAGGTTTCAAAATGGACACTGAGTTGGGGGCCAGTTGGGCACACCTGGATGCAGCCAGTCCCTGGAACAGGACTGGAGGTGCACAGTGGTGCTGTTGGAGCACAGCGTTACAAGGCTGTAGTGGGTTGGTTTTGTGGACTTTTTAGGCCTTCCTTAGCAACGGGGTCAGAAATCTAGGGAAGTATTCCGTATCATCCCTTTCCGTAACACAACATATAAAAAGGCACAGATTAGACAGTTCACTCTCTTCTCTCTTCCAGTGGCTGAAGGAGACAGGTCTCTCCATAGACGGGCTTTGCTTGTATAGTTCAGGGCCTGCTGCTCAGACCTGCCATTATCTCCATTCCATTTGAGAGGCGTGGGGAGTTAGTTCTGCTGTCTCATTCAGGCAAGTATTTAATTGGTTTTTGTATTTATTTGCTAGCTCTCTATTAATGGGTATATTTGGAGGATATTTGTTTTTAGGTTTTTTTCATCCTTGTTTCCCCCTCCCTTTTCCCTTTTTCCCCCTCGGGAGCTCCCTATTGTGTGTAATATATTCAAATTGTATATATATTTGTAAATATATGTCATATATATATATATTTGATATAATCCCGTTTCGTTCGGACTCCTTTCAGGTTTTTTTTCTGTGGTTCATTTTTTTTTCCTTGCTTGGGGAGATCGAGAAGGGGGAGGAGACAGCTTGGACTTGGCGGGAGAGGCAGGCCAAACTGATACAAAGGCCACTGCCCATCACCTCTGCAAGAGCAAGGGAAGTCCTTCATCAGTGGAGAAAGGCAAAAATGACAGCCAGCTTCAAAAGGGACAGGAAGGAGGTTTGGAAAGCTAAGGGTTGGACAGCCTCCACTCAGTCTCCTGGATGAAAATGGAGCATAGTCTCTTGGGCATGCAGGTGCCCAGGCCCAGGGAGGACATGCTGGGGAAAGGCCAGTGGGATGTATCGGGTGACTGCCCAATATTCCTGCTACTGCTTGGGACCACTGAGCTGGGTACAATGGAAGAGTAATGAGACCATTTATCATGACACTTCAAGATCTGAGACATGATTTTCCATGGTGTCCTTGCTGACAGAGTGGGGGCATGTGACCATAATGAGAGGAGAAGTGAAAGCTCATGCTGCAATGTGGAAATCCCTTTTAGGCATTAAGGCAAACATTTCCACACAGCAGCGATGCTCCAATTCTGGAGCAGAGCACAAAGAAGAGGGAAACTCCATCCTGGATGGGGTCAGCACCAAAGCCACCTCTTCCCCCCTGTAAGCCAGCCCTGCCCTAGGGAATTAAGTCAATTCTCCATAGGCAAGGCCTGCAGCTCTGCCCAGTGCCTCAGCCCCGAGCTGCACTGCCGCCTCCACTGCCGTCCCAGGGGACCCCTTAGCAGTTTCCGGGGGCGGAATGAAACAGGATGGTGTTGCTGGGCCAATGGCAGGGCGCCAGTGTCGTGGCTGTACTTTCCCATCTGCCACACCTCCTTACACTTTTGCTTCTGCGGAAACTAGCTGTACTTTTTCTCTGCAGCAGCAGCAGCAGCGCCCTCGGGGCCATTGGGGTGGCCCGGGCATGGCGCAGAACGTGGTCTACGCCGACCTGAAATTTGCTGAGGGGTCTCCATCCACTGTCCCCGATGAAGATGACAGCCCCTACGAGAACGTGCTGCCAGGGCCGGTGACAGCAGTGCCCAGTCCAGGTGGGAACCCGGACACAGCCACTGCTGTGGGGATGCCCCGGCGTGGGGTGGGCATCGGGTGATGGCAGGGATGATGCCCAGGGGTGCTTGTCTTTTGCAGAGCGCTCGCCCCGGCGATGGCACATCCCCAAAGTGCTGCTGCCAGCCAGCCTGGTCCTGCTCCTGCTGCTGCTGGTGGCCACCGTGGCCCTGGGGGCTTGCTGTGAGTCAGGGGGATGGCCGTGGGTTGGGGGCTAGCGAGAAGGGGTGTTGGGCTGGGCCAGTGACGAGCTGCAGGGGGTTTGTCAGGGATGAGGGGTGCCTGAGGCTGGGGGTCCAGGACTAGTTGCTTCCTCTTTCACGGCTACATGAGCTGCCTCCCACTACCTTCCCACTCCCTCCTACTCCCCCCCACTGCCTCCCACAGCCTTCCCACTGCCTCCCATTGTCCTCCCCCTGTCTTACCACTACCTTCCAATGCCTCTCACTGCCTCCCACTCCCTGTCACTACTTCCCATTGCCTCCCACTGTCTTCCTACTACTCCCCATTGCCTGCCATTGCCTCCCACAGCTTCCCACTCCCTCTCACTCCCTGTTACTGCTTCCCATTGTCTCCCACTGTCTTCCCACTGCCTTTCTACTGCCTTCCCACTGCCTTTCTACTGCCTTCCCACTGCCTCCCATTGCATTCCCACTGCCTCCTGCTGCCTTCCTGTTGTCTCTCACTCACTCTCTTTGCCTTCTTATTGCCTCCCACAGCCTCTCACTGCCTTCACACTGCCTCCTACTCCCTCCCACTGCCTCCCACTCCCTCTCACTGCCTTCCCACCACTTCCTATTGTCTTCCACTTCTTGGATTGCCTACCACTACCTCCCACTAGCCTTCTCATTGCCTCCCCTTGCCTTCCCACTGTCTCCCACTGCCTCCTACTGCCTGCCATTGTCTCCCCTCCACCTGCCACCATTGGGACTTCCTTTCCCTTCTCATTGAAACCCCCAGGACAATCTCTACCCACAGACAGGCACTCCTATCTCATTCTCCCTTGCAAGTCCCATGGCCCAGCTGTCCCATGCCCATGACTCAGCTCACTGCCCTACCCCCAGACTGGCAGGTCACCCGCAGCCTGCAGGACACCTCCCGCAACTATGCAGCCGAGCAGGGCCGCCTGTCACAGGAGCTGAGCACTCAGAAGCAGAGCCTGGAGCAGGCAGAGCTGGAGCTGGCGTGGGCCAGAGAGGAGCTGCAGCGAGCGTGGCACGAGGGCAACATCAGCCAGCTGGAGCTGGATAGAATGAGCGCCGAGCTGGGGCACGTCTGGGGGGTCCTGGGCAAGACGGAGAAGGAGATGCAGGAGGTGCAGGGGAAGCTCAACAACAGCGAGAGTACTGTGAGCAGCCTGCGTGCCTGTGTGAATACAGGTAGAGTTGTGATGGGGCGGGGGCAGAGGCAATGTTGCTCTTGGGCAGATGCAGGGGTTGATCTCGGCCGGGCTGGGCCCCTCGAGCATCTGTGGGAGGATAAGTGTCTGACCTGTGCCCCTGTCCCCAGAGTGCTGCCCCTCAGGCTGGGTGCTCTACAGGAGCAAGTGTCTCTTCATCTCTGTGCAGAAGAAGACCTGGCAGAGAAGCAAGGATGACTGCAAAGCAAAATCTGCTGAACTGCTCATCCAAGATAGCTTGCTACCATTGACAGTACCGGTACAGAGCAGGGGTATTGTGGTACCCTAGGAGGGTGGGACTGGGCAGAGTCCCACCGGGACAGCTGCAGCAGTATCTGTGGAGGTGCTGGGGTAGCACCATGAGCCCCAGGTTTCCTTTCCAGAAGTCTGGGAGGAGGAGCACAGCCGACTCTGGCGCTCCTGGGCACCAGGCAAGTGCTAGTCATGAAGCAGGTGGCTGACAGCTTCTCTTCTTCCAGCATTTTGTGGAGGTGTCTACTGAAAACTACTGGATTGGACCAAGCATTTATTATAACACAAAGGCATCTTCTGAATGGCAGGACAGAAGTCAAACCTGGTAAGTACGAGAGTGCTGGGTGCAAGCACCTGCCCTTTTCCCACACCAGAAAGGTGCTGATTTGACCCTGTTACATCCCCCAGTAAAGGGGATGATGGTCCCCCAAGGGAAGGGGGTCAGGGCAGAGCTCAGCTGTGGAGTGTACTGCCAGATTTCCAAGTGGCAGAGCAGAAAACTGGGAGGAGGAATGCAACCCTTCCTCAGACTGGTCCCAGTGCCAGGCACCCTGCCTGCCCCAGCGGCACTGAGAGCTATGGGAAGTGGTGTCTATAGCAAGGATGTTGTCACTGCTACTCTGAGATGTGCCCTCTTTCCTAGGAATACAATGTGCAGGGTAATAGAATATGGGAAAATCAGGCATATATCGTGCTGGCATTCCTTTCAGTGGATCTGCGAGAAATCCCCGAAATTGAGCAGCACATCTGAGGCCCAACCTCCTCTCCTGGACAAGATCTGACTGCTGACACTCTACTCCACCTCTGGACTTGGCGACAGGAGCTGGGGATGCACCCCAAGACTCTGTTCCCTGTGCATGCATTGCCTCAACTGCGTTACAAAGCACTGGGAAAGAGGGTCTGTATTTTAAAGGCTAGAAAAGAAACCTTATTTCGCTTTCTTACACTCATACATACACTTATCACACCACCTTGCACTGTGTCTCTGTGTGTTCCTGTGTGCCCTGGCCAGCACACCCTGCAGTGATCCAAGTCTCCAGTGCAAAGCCCAGCTCCCACTTTCTGTGCTCCCCCAAGGCTGCCCGGGGAGAACTGTGCAGGATCTGCCATTTGCATTTTCTTGGAGCTGTGGGATGACACATTGGTATCCCTCAGTCTGTCCATTTTGGGGACTTCTGTGGATTTACAGCCTGTCTCTTCTCTTGGCATTAATAGCTCTCATCCTGCCCTTTTTCCTGCCTCCATCACCTGCCCAGGGCTTTGGGCTGGGTCTTGCCTGGGAAGAGCGCAGGCAGTGGTGCCATCAGCATGAGAAAATGCTGGGAAGCCACAAGACCATATGGGAGATGGGGAAGCTCTGGGGAGCCTTGAGAACATTGAAGTTGAATAAGGAAACCCTGAAACCATGGGAGAAAAAAAGGTGCAATGAAGAGCCCTGAGACCATGGGGGTGAATGCAGTAACCCTGAGACCATGGGAGGACGTGGAGGTTCAGTGAAGATGCCTGAGATCATGGAAGGCAAATGGGAGAGGCCCTGAGGAAATGGGGTTGCAACTATGAGTCTTAAGACAGTGGAAGAGAGAGGGAAGTACTGAGGAGACTTGGGAATGCTAGAAAAAGGGGACCCTGGCACCATGAGGGGAAGGTCCCTGAGACCATGGTGGAACCTGAATTGCCAAGCAGGGTGATAAGAGAGCCCTGTCCAGGATCCAGGTGGGGTGGGGAGGGGGAGTCCAGGTGCAGCACTGACCCTGCTGACTCAAGTGTTTCTGCAGAGAGTACGAGGTGTTGGGAACCATTTTGCTAAGCTGGGTTTGAGACAGCCAGCATGGTTTTCATCAATGTAAAGTCCTGCCTAACCAACCTAGTGGCCTTCTACAATGGAGTGATTTCATCACTGAACAAGGGAAGGGCTACAAATGTCTTATATCTCGACTTCTGTAAAGCTTTTGACACAGTCTCCCTCTAAATTGGAGAGAAATGGATTCAATGGGTGGGCTGTTTGGTGGATAAGGAATTGGCAGGACAGTCGCATCCAGAAGATAGTGGTCAATGGCTCTGTGTCCTGATGTGGACATTGGTGACCAGTGAGGTCCCTTGGGGATCCATATTGGCACCAATGCTACTTAATGCTTTCATCAACGATGTGAATAGGGGGATCTAGTGCACCCTCAGCGAGCTTGCAGATGACACCCAGCTGAGAGCTGTGGTTGATACATCTGAGGCACCCGATGCCATCCAGAGGGACCTGGACAAGGTCAAGGAGTAGGCCCATGGGAACATCATGAGGTTTAACAAGACCAAGTGCAAGGTGCTGCACTTGGGTCAGGGCAACCCCTGGTACCAACACAGGCTGGGGGATGAACAGATCAAGAGCAGCCCTGCTGAGAAGGACTTGGGGTGCTGGTGGGTGAGAGGCTGGACATGACCCAGCCATGTGCACTCACAGCCCAGAAACCAATCCTGTCCTGGGCTGAATCCAAAGCAGGGTGGAAAGCAGGAGAGGGAGAGAATTCTGCCTCTCAGCTCTGCTCTGGTGGGACCCCCATCTGGAGCACTGCATCCAGCTCTGGGGTCGTCAGCACAGGAAGGACATGGACCTGTTGGAGCAAGTCCAGAGGAGAGACACCTGTCCCAAGCCCAGCACTTTCTTGGTGCCCGGTAACCTCAGGGCAGGTAGGGGAAGTGAGCAGGGGCTCATCAAACTTCAAATCAGCATAGACCACACTCTGGGCCATGCAGGCAGCTGGGCAGTAGCAGTCCAGGAACTCAGTCCTGTTCTGCTCCACTGTGGTCATATAGCAGACTGTGGCTAAGACCATGTGGGATGGAGACACTTCTTCATATGCAGAAAAGCAGAAGTAGTTGCTTTATTTGCAAAAAGTGGTTTTATTTCGGAGGATGCTCTGGCTTTGGAGGGTGGGGGGTGAATGAGCTCCACTCTGGGCTGCATGCTCTACATCTGTGCCCCAGGCTGTGAGGAGCCCAAGCTCCTGTGTACTGGCCACAGCAGGGCTACACCACCCCATGTATCACCTTTTCCCTCCCAGCCCCTGCTCAGGACACAGGATGCACTTATTATATTGGTCCTCTGAATATGCCAGGGAGAATCCCAGGGATGTTCATGCCAGAGCTCCAGGCTGCTGTAACCAGGAGGTCTATATTGAAACTTTAACAGCTGCCGGAACCAAACACCTTCAACTCAAGCCTCATCAGACCTTTCAGGCTCTCACACATCACCCAGATTCAAAGCAAAGTGAGGCCACTTGCTGGAACCTCCTCAGACTGGGTCAGCACCACTAGATAAGCTGCTGCCCGGTCCAAGTCCTCCATGGGATGAGGAAGCAAAGGGTCACCTCTCAGCTGTGTGTTCCAAGAAGCATAAACACCAGGCAGCCACCACAATCAGAAAGCTTTCAGGAGACCTGCTCCAGCCTGCACAGGAGCTGCCTCATGCTGCCATCAGGCCACGAGGATGCTTGGATTGCTGCTGGCTGAATGCTGGCTCCTGGAACGGTGCAGCAGAGGCAATTTCCCACTTTTCATTGATGCAACCGAGTCAGTGAGCTGGAGGATGCACCTCTATCACACCCCTGTCATTCCCCAAAGACAGACACAGTTTTTGGCAGAGTTTATTGGCAAAATGCAGTTACAGGGAAATAAAGAGGTCTGAGCCAGGAGGCAGCAGTCAGTGCCTGCGAATGCCCATGAATTGGAGTCAGGCAGGGAACATGGTGGTGGGACAGGCTGGAGGTTCCCACAGCCATCAGGGCCTCACACAGCTGTAGGTGGTGTTTCCCCAGATGAAGGAAGGAGGCGAGGACTGGAGCCACTGCAGGGTGGCTGCACTCTGCTTGCAGACCCATCCAAGGGGTTCCGAGCACAGACCACCCGACAGCCCCAAGCCTGACAGCCTGCCACAGGCCTGGTAAGACCTGGTGTAGCGATGGATTAGGAAGATCCTGCAGGGAGAGAGTGCACTGAGACGGGATGGACAGGAAGAACTGAGATTGTCCCATCAGTAAATCCTCCAGCCAGGGACCAGAAGTGGCACAGGGATGCTGCGGGGCAAAGCTCACCCCCCGCCATGGAGCACTGTCTCCTGCCTCCTCCCAATTAAGCCACATTTTCTGATGCTCCCAGCCCCATCAGGTACATGAGACCCTCAGGTCCCTCCTGGCAGGGCTCAGCACCAACTGCACCAACCAAAATCTGGGAATCTGCTTTTGGGGGAACCCTCCAGTCCCTCACCCAGGCAGAGTATGGGCACCAGGGTCAGGCCTCTCTTCCCTATCTTCTCTTCCCTAAAACGCCCCAGTGCAGCCCTGGGGAGACAGGAGGTGGCCAAAATATGGAGCACATCCCTCCATGCCAGTGTCCCCCTGTCACCTCCCTGATCCCTGCTGCTGGACCCTCAGCAGCCCTGGCTGGGGACAAGCTGACAGCCCTACCCCTTCAATGTGGTGCCATCCAGCCACTTCCAGTCAGATGCAAAGCCATCCTTCTTCAGCCCCACATGGAAGACCTCCATGTCCGTGGTGCGCATCAGGAAAGCCTAATACAGGAGAGGATCCAGGTGAGCTCCCTGGGGGGACACACATCCCCACCCACGATTAGTGATGGGGGCTGTGCAGCATGGGCACAGCATTGCCAGCTCCCTGCCTGGAGGCTTAGCTAGGATTTGGGCACATAGGCCAGAGCCAAGGAGCTGAGACAATGCTGCTGATGGGTGGGTGGCTGCTGAGGGACCTTGAGGTGGTCACCAGCACAGCCCGATGCTCGCAGGGAGCTGGACAGGGCAGGCTGGGTGCACTCACCAGGGTAGTGTTGTCTTGGATGGTGACCAGCTGTGCCCCTCTGGAGCAGCAGTCCTCTCTGCTTTTCTCCCAGGTCTTTTTGGCAGATGAGAAGTAGTAGCACTGCCCTGCATCCCAGAGCCAGCCGACCGGGCAAAACTGGCATTGTGCTGCACACCAGAAACACAGCAGCTGGGATTGGGCAGGGGCTGCCCCCAGCCCCCAGCCCAAGGGGCAGGACAGTGACAATGGGCAGCCACTGGGTACCAACCCACCCACTGTGCTCCTAGGGCTGCCCCACGGAGACCACCCTCCACTTGCTGTTATTCGGGAGCTCAGCTCCCGTCTTCCAGCCCCAGCTCCCCAGAGGGAGGCCCTTATGAGAAGGAGCTCCCTGGGGAGAAGGAGTTACAGGAAGGTGCTGGCACTGGGCAGGGAGGGGAGCTCCAGTTTTGCAGAAGCAATACAAACACAATTTCCCAAGTGCTGGGAACTCAGTCAAGATTTCAGTTGGACCAGAGATGGTCAAAGAGAGCACCTGATGCCATCTGGAAAATGGATGCTGGTGGCATCCATGAGCCTCGTGCTGGTGGCATGTCCAGGTAATGCTGAACCATGCTGGGGTCACCTCTTCCAAAGGTCCCAACATTCAGCTTGTTCAGCAGTGCTGGGGCAGCTCTCTATGCTATGAGCCAGGGGACAGGTAGCAAGGGTGAAGGAATATTTGGGGTGGGGAGAATGTCCTGGAGCACGGACAGATCCTGCTGCTTGAAAGGAGCAGCTAGGCCCTCTCCAAACTTTGTCCAGGAGCTCACCAGGCTCTCTTACCTCGCAGTGTCTGTTGCCCATAGCTGGGGCTCTTCTCCATGCTCCAGAGATCATGGGTGCAGCTCATCTGTTGTTGTACTAAATCTACAGAAGAAGAGCACAGGGGTGTCCCAGCAACTCTGGGCTCCTGCTCCCAGCAGCACACGGTGTCCTCTCCCACAGGGTGACCCCACAGCTGTGGGTGAGGACATCTCCTGCTTTGGGTACGCCAAGCCAGCCAAGGGCCTTGCGGCTTTTGCTGTGCTTGGGAGCCCAGCAAAACACAGACTTTCGGGGAAAGTGCTGCTGCCTTTCAGTTTCAGTGTCACCTCTCTCCTTCCTGCTTTCTTTTCAATGCCATGTGATGGCCTTCCCCAAGCCCACGCTGTGCCACCAACTTTTTTTTCCAGTCAAGTAGGCGATGTCTTGCCTAACCAATTTTCTCACTTGCCCCAGAACCCTCAATGCACTCAGCCCCAAGCGGGAGGGCCCAGCTCCTTGGGGAAGCTGCAGCTCTGTCTGTTGGCCCTGTGGCGCCAGCTCCAACTGCAAGATCCGAGACACAGAGATCCAGGCACAGGCAGGTAGGTACTCACAGTGGAAGCTCAAGCTGACAAGGATGATTTGTGCCAGCAGAAGCACCAGGGAGAGGAGACCCAGGCTGAGGGTTGCCCAGCACCAGGGCAGGCGCACCGGCTGCTGAGGACCTGAGAAAAGGATTTAATTTAACCTAGACCCTGGGGGGCTTGGTGGGAGCAGTGCGTAACTTCCAGCCAGGAAATGTCTGTGAATCCCAGGCAGGATGTCAGAAGGCAGTAGGGTAGCCCAGGAAAAGTGAGGGAGAGCCCATTTGCAGCAGTGTGATCCTCCTAGAAGTTGTTTCCCTGCAGACAGCACTTTATATGGGACAGGGAGAGCAGAGCAGGGACTGCCTGTGTGTGCTGTGGCATTGGGGTACAGTGGGCATCCCCCACTCTTGAGCCTCTCCTGCCCCCCCACCCTGAGAGCAGGCAGTCTGCAAGGAGGCTGGAGAGGAGCTGCTTGGGAGAGGACACACAGAAATTAGGGGAAGCAGGTCTGGGAGGTCAAGGGTCTGCAGGAGGGCAGGGAATCTGCTGAGAGAGCTGGGTGCCAGGGACAGGGAGCACCGCGCCATTACCTGGTGTTGGGGGAAAGCGCAGATCAGCGTATGTGACCCTCTCTTCCATCCCTTCTTTGATTTCTTGCTCTGCACCCCACAGGGACACTGGCAACCCTCTCCCAGACACTTTGTCAGACGGGTGTGATGCAAAATGGAAAGTGTCACTTCCTGGTGGGGTCCCCAGAGGCACCACCTGGGACACAACCCAGGGGCGTCATGGTGCTGACAGACACTTGGGGCAAGGGGCTGTTGGGGCTGGCACCCAGGCGTTCCAGCACAAGGGAACCCTGTGGCCCTGGTTTTGGGGTAGCAGGTGATGGGGATGGCTGCTAACTCAGACACAGGTCCAGGGCTGAGCTGGGCAGCCATGTCATGGAGTCATAGAATTATTTGGGTTGTAAAGGACCTTAAAGATCATCTTGTTCCAACCTCCCCTGCCATGGGCAGAGAAACCTTCCAGTAGACCAGGTTGCTCAGAACCCCAGCCTGGCCTTGAACATTTCCAGAGATGGGGCATTCACAGCTTCTCTGGGCACTGTACCAGTGCCTCACCACCCTCATAGTGAAGCACTTTCTAAAAGAGGGAAAGCCATACAGGGAGCAGCTGAGGTCACTTGGTTTATTCAGCCTGGTGGAGGCTGCGGGGAGACTTCATCTCAGTCTACAGCTTCCTCACGAAGGGCAGCAGGGGCAGGCATCAATCTCTTCTCTGTGATGACCAGGACTGGACCCGAGGGAATGGCATGAAGCCACGTCAGGAGAGGTCTAAGTTGGATATTGGGAACAGACTGTTCACCCAAAGGGTGGTTGGACACAAAACAGGCTCCCCAGGGAAGCGGTCACAGCACCAAGCATGACAGAGTTCAAGACGTGTTCAGACAATACTCTCAGGCACATAGTGTGACTCTTGGGGTATCCTGTGCAGGGCCAGGAGTTGGAATTTGATGATCCCAGTGGGTTCCTTCCATTCCCCCTTGTCCTATCACGTCGCCACGCGCCTCTCTCCAAGCAGCAAGGCCACGGGGTATTTGCTTACAAGTGGTTTCTGCTGCCCTTTCTTTTGCATGGGGCTGCAACTGCATCTCAGCCCTGGAAAGCGGGGGGCTGGGGTGCTCCTTACCCTCCCCCAAGCCTTCAGGGCTGCCGCGATGGCCATCCCTGCCGTGCCCCCCGAGCCCCCAGGCCCCCGGGGACAGACAACGTCCCCCGCTCCGGGTTGCCAGCTAATGCTGGGGGAAGGATGGCTCATCCGGACTACGTTTCCCAGCGGCTCCTCCCGGGGCTGCACATGCTCGATGCGGCTCCCGGCGACTCCCGGCAGCTCCCGGCGCGGCGCCCGGTGCGGCGCAGGGGCGGTCGGTGCGGCTGCGGCTGAGACCGGCGGCGATCCCGGTTGCGGCTCCCGGGGCGACTCCCGGCGGTTCCCCGTGCAGCTCCCCGGGGAGACTCCCGGTTTGGCTCCCGACGGCTCCCGGTGCCGCCCCGGCGGGGCATCCTCCCGGTGCGCCCTCGGGAGCGCACGGCCGAGCCCCGGGGCTGATCCCGGCTCGGGGCCGAGCGTTCCCCCGGCGCCCCCCGCCGCCCCAGCAGGATGCCCCGGGGGCGAGCCTGGACGCAGGCGGAGGTCAGCAGCCTCCTGTCGCTGGTGGGGGGCTCGGGGGAGGCCGCCCTGCTCATGGCCTCCACGTCGCGACCCAACGAGGCGCTGTGGCGGGAGATCTCCCGGGGGTTGGCGGCGGCCGGCTACGGGCGCAGCGTGGCCCAGTGCCGCTCCAAGTGGAAGGCGCTCAAGCAGGCTTTCCACTCGGAGCGGGAGACGCGCCGGAGGGCAGGACACCACTCGCCCCGGCTTCCTCCGCACTACCGGGCCATGAAAAGTATATGGAAGGCAGCCGGGCGGCCCGTCTTTGGCGAGCGGAGGATGCCAGGTGGGTGCCAGGGACGGGCATGTGGGCTTAGCAGGGTGGCTAGATGTGGGTTGCTTGGGGACTGATGCTGCCCGGACAGCCAGGGTATGTTGATGGTCTTTCTCGTCCTCTAGAACTGGTGAAACTGCCCACCAGGAAGCGCAGGTCAGCCCTTGCCACTCGGTCTTCATCCTCGCCAGAGCCACCAGGTACCTGTGGGCTCAGACAGCCAGAGTGGGGCTTGTCCTGTCTGTGGGGTGGCAGACACCCCTCATCACCCAGTTATTGAAGCTCTTTTCTGCACCCCCCTCACTTCCTTCTGCAGGGCACGATGTTAGCAGGGACACCCCAGGCACGCTGCTGTCCCCGCTGCTGCGGTGTGCAAAGGATGAGCCAGAGAGCCGTAAGTACCAACCTGCCCTGCTGCACCAAGCTGCACGGCCACAGCTCCAGCCCAAGCCCAGGCCAGCATAATGGGAATGGGGGGCTTAGGGGATCAGAGGATCCATCACGTGTCCCTTATCAGGGATGTTCAGTGATGGGAGCGTTGGGATTTCCCCCTCCAGAGGCTTCAACTAGAGGTCGAACTAGCCCCAGAGCATGAAGGGATGGCTGGGACAGGGCAGGAAGGGGTCTCCATCTCTGACCCAGCCTGAGGTCATGGCAAGCCTGCTGGCCACCCCATGGCAGATTGTGGGGCACAAAGTCTGTAAGGGCCAGTGGCCCCAATACAGCCCAGAGGTCTCCTGTGGCTGTGTGGCACTGCAGGGCATGTGACTCCCCTTCCTTTGTCAGGTCCTGGCTCCCCCCTTCCCCAGTAACAGCATAGGTCTTTGGATGAGTTAGGACTGTGTGTGAGGGCCAGAGGTGCTTGCAGCTCCCATGCCCCGCAGCCCACCCAGGGGCGTATCTTGCACCCCTCCAGGGAGTTTGGCACTGAGGTGGTGCAGGATACATCCCTGAGTCTGATTTGCGTGGGTGCCCCGGCCAGCATCCCACACTGGGTAACCGCCTTCTGTCTCCCTAAATTCCCCCTGCAGTTTCAAGTGGATGTGGGATTCTCCTTCACTTCCAGTCCTAGTCTGTTGTGTAGCGTTCCTGCGCGCTGCTCCGCCGCTGCTGCCTTCCAGCCCAGGGGTGGCTGCATTGCAGTGGTGGGTGAGTGACTCCTGCTTTTGTACCTAGCTCTGAAATGCTTTGGGGCCCTGCAGGGCACTGTGGAGCTGTGGCTAGGGCATGTTGGGCTGTGGGGCTGGCCGAGGCAAGCCAGGCAGACCCTGGGCTGGTGGTGATCCCCTGCCAAGTCCTGTCAGACGGTGTATCTCTCCTCTCTGCTTTCTCCCAGCAGCTGGTGGGGAACACATCGCTGGAGTGCCACCCACACCCCCCACCATGCCATGTAAGGCTTTCCTTGCCCTGCTCAGCCCAGTAAAGCCCAGTAAATCCCCTCAGCCCCACGAGCAGGGTCTGATACAGTTCTCGTTGCAGACACCAGTTGCTGCTTCCCTCCTGTCTCCATCCTGGGTGAGCATCATATCCTGGCTACTCTGTTTGTGCGCCCTGGGGCAGGAGGTTGCTGCAGCTCACAGGCTGTATCTGCTCTCATTCCAGGCTGTCACACTGACCTGAAGCAGGAAGGAACAGAGGGAAAGGCTGGTAAGTGTATGCAGTTTTGAGCAAGTTGTCCTGGTCCAGGGGACAGCTCTGTCCTGTCCTGCCAGCAGGAATGCAGGGCCTGGGCTCCCAGAGGCAGTGCCTCCCCAGGTCTCTGTGTGGGGTGAAGCTGAGCATGGCTTTGGGTGCCTCCATCACTCTGGTTGTTTCCTCCATGCCAAGCTATCGTGGCACATTTTCCTGGTGAGACGTCCCTGGGGATGGGAAGAGGAAACCAAATGCTGCCAGTGGCTGTCGCAGCCTCAGGCTCCCAAGAGACAGCTGCCCTGAGCGAGCAGCCGGCAGCAGGTGAAGATGCATCAGATGCAAGCCTTCATGGTGGGTCCTCCCTGCAGCATCCCAAAAGCCTCACAGGGAGCTCTCAGAGCCATGGTGAGGGTTTGCTGCCACTGACTCCTCTCTCACTGCAGGGCCTGGTGTGGCGAGCTTGCTCCAGAACGTCCAGCAACTGCTGGTGCAGATCCTGCAGACATCACGGCAGCAGCAGGCACTGCTGGAGAGCCTGGCCAGCGACACAGTCTCCCACCTCCAGCTCCTCTCCCACAGCCTCGTGCAGGTGGGAGAGACCCTGCACCAGCTCCTGCTCCGGCCACAGACCCATCCTGGCCCCCTTAGCCACTACATCTCCCATGTGCCCCTTTTTGAGGGTGGCCCTGGAATGCCCTGCTCCCCTGGCACTCCCCACACCTCTCCAGATTGCAAAGAGGAGCCTCAGCTGTCCCGTGCCACCAGTTGCACCCCACCATAAGTGCCACCATCACCTACCCCAGGAGCAACAGCTTTGCTACGCAGCCACAGCACAAATCTGTATAGCAGAGGTTCCAGATATTTTGAAAGTTTATAGAAGAGAGACATTTTAATAAAATTAAAAATAGCTTTTCTACCAGTGATGACAATTGACCAATTCTTTCCCCCTCTCTGGGGGATGTTCCCCTTCTCACTTTCAAGATGAGGAGGAGGGGAACTTGGCTATTTACAGCCTCAGAAACTCCCAGGCCAAACACTGTGGTGCAGATGTGCTTTGTCTGCCCCTTCCAGCAGCACCTGGCGCAGGCAGGACCCCTGCCTGGGGAACATGCTGCTGGGCTGTGAAGCAGAGTGGGGCCTCCAGGACTGGAGGGCAGGAAGCCCGGATTGCCAGGGTGCATCCCTCTCCAAGGGAAGAGGCTGGGGTGGGCGATGCTGGGTGGCACTGGGGCTGCAGGGGCAGTCTGTGCATCAGCCATAGGCCCTTGTCCTCTGGGTCCTTGGCAGGTCACTTCCAGACAGTGCTGCGGGCTTCCCACATGCAGCAGTGAGGCTCTCCTGCTCCAGGAGGGATCCTCCTGCTTTAGTACGTGGGTCACCATCAGGTAACAGTAGTTGCAGACGTGCCATGGCATGTGGTGTTTGGCAAGAGGGCCACTGTCTCTTGCCCCAGCACCCACCACCTTCAGCAGTTTGTGCACGTACTGCAAGGGGATGGGGCGGTTTGCTGCCTCCAAAATCTCTTTGCCCCATCCAGGGAGAGAAAGTAGTCAATTCTGCTGATGTAGGGCAGGTAGATGTCAGGACAGTAGTTCTGCAGTGCCATTTGATGGAGGGCTGATAGGTGGCCTGCCACTTCTGCCAGAAGAGTAGGAACACCATGTAGGGGCTGGTCCATGCCAGGAGGCTGGGCAAGCAGTCCATGTTGAAGCAGCTGTCATCCATCTTGAGGATGTATCAGGGTGTATCCACTGCTCTGATACCGTGCATGACCTTCAGGGTGAGATTTCAGTACATGTCCCTGTAGCTCCTCAACAAGATGTACATGAACTCCCGCTACATACCCTGGCCCACTGCTGCCTCAGATGCCTGCCCCACTAGACACACCATCTTCCAGGGGCTTGCCAGGACACCCTACATCCTCCAGATGCACACGCCAGCAAGCTGGAGCACCCCACCTGTGGCCAAGCCGTGGAGAGGGGTCAGGGGCATGGTCTACTAGCAAGGTGGCTGGGGGCCAGCAGGTGCCACAGCATCAGTGAGCAACAACATCACAGTCCAGACGACATCTGGCAGGGGAGAAGCATGGGTGAGCAGCGCTGGGAAAACGCGTTACATCTTGTGGCATTGTCCCTCATCCCACACCAGCTGTGCACCCTGAGTCAGAGAGAACAGCGTGCTGTGGAGGCACCTTGGCCTTGTGATGCGGTGGGCAGGGAGCCTGGGCCTGTGGGGGCTGCCGGGAGTGGGGCGAGCCCTGGTGGGGATAGTGATCCCACTGCTGCACACAAAACATCCTCTGTGCTCCCAAGCAGGAGGAGAAAGCGGCTGGCTGCTGGCCAACAGCTCCAGCCCCACGCCTCACGGCTTCCTGCAAATAGCTCTGCCCGGGATTTCTCTCCTTGGGACCCGTCAGGGTGGGCAAAGATAGCAGACAGGTGGCATCTCCCTTCCTGAGCTCTGCCACTTGCATCAGTGAGGTTGCAATGGGAGGACACCTTTGGACTGTGGTTGCCCATGCTCCCCCCTTACCTTGCTGTGTTCCCCATCATTCCACTGATTACCCTGCTGTGCTTGCCACCATCCCATTGAGCTCCCTACCACCCTGTTCTCATCCCCACCACCCCACTGAAAACCCTGGCTTGCTCCCTGCCTTTCTGCGATGCTCCCCACTTGAGGTTACAGCCTGCTTCCTCCAGCCCTGGGACACCAAGTACCATTCCCTCAGCCCCAGGGTGCTGGGGCAGTGGGACGGGCTGTCCTCCCACACAAAGTGGGGGCAGGTCCCTGCCAGGAGGTGAAGGGCAGTGAGAGGTGCTCTGGGATGGCCTGCAGTGGGGGCCTGGCTGCAGGGGAGAGTGGTTTTGCAGCAGGGCCTTTGGAGGGTGTTCTGGGGGTTGCAGGTCAGGGGTGCATGGGATGGCACCAGAGGTGCAGGTGGGAGACAAGTGGTGTGCGGTACCGTGATTCTGGAGGATTAGATGAGTGTGCAGTAGGGTGCAGTGAGAGGTGTGGGGAGGGGTGCAGGGGGTGCAGAGGGACTGCTGAGGGGGTGCAGTGAGGGTTCGGGGAGAGGTGGAGTGAGGGGTGCAAGGAGTGCAGAGGGGGTGCAGTGGAGATGTAGTGAGGGGTGCAGTGAGAGGTGCAAGGAGTGCAGAGGGGTTGCAGAGGGTGCACTGGAGGTCCGTGGGGGTGCAGGGGGTGCAGTGGGGGTCAGAGGGGATGCAGAGAGTGCAGTGGGAGGTGCAGTGAGGGGTACAGGGGGTGCAGGGGGTGCAGTGGGGGTCAGTAGGGGTGCAGGGAGTGCAGTGGGGGTGCAGTGGGGGTGCAGTGGGGGTCATTGGGGGTGCAGGGGGTGCAGTGGGAGGTGCGCTGTGAGCACGCCGGGGAGCACGGGGTAACAGCACGCCCATGAGGAGCGGGGCCAGCCCGGAGTAACAGCTCGGCAGCCAATAGGAGGCCAGGAAAGAGCGGGGGGCGGGACCAGGCCGAGGTACGTCACCCAATCGCAGGGCCCACCGTGGGTCAGAGGCGGGCGCGGCCAATCCGGCTCCGGGAGGGGGCGCGGGGGGGGGGGGGTGTCCCCGTGACGTCACGGGCGGGGATTCCCCTGCGGGGCGGCTCCGGCGCGAGGGTCCGACGTGCCCCCAGCCCGTCCTGCCCGGGGCTGCGGCATCGCCACGGGCCGGGCTGTGCCCCAGAACGGAGGGGTCGCCCCGCAGTGCCCAGCGGGTGACCCCGCTCCGCGCCCCTCTCGGGTCTGTGTCGCTCCCCCCTCCTCCCTGGTGCGGTGGGCTGCTGGGCAGGCACGGGGGTGTCCTGCCAGGCAGGACTGCACTGCACCCTCCGCTTAATTCTCTGCCCACAAAACATCCCACACCGTATGACTTGGGGTGTCCGCCCTGCTCCCCGCCTCAGCTTGGGCTCATGGGGGTGTGTATGTGTGTATGGCCAGTCTTCGAGAGCGAAGATTTGGGAAAGGTCATTAACCCTTCGAGCCTGCGCAGTGGATTTTTTAGGTGAGACACAGTGTGCGCTGAACTGAGCCCACCCTTTAGTCCTGAGGTTCATCTGCCGGGGCCGAGCGAGCTCGGACAGTGGTAGTGAGGTCCTCAGGATGTAGGTTTGTTTAGAGTGACCTTCTCTTAGATGGATGGCCTTACAGGGCTGACGAGCTCCATCTGCCTGGGGGTACCGGAGAGGCAGTGGGACAGGGCTGGATGGCAGTCTTTTACCAGCGACCCCCCCCAGTCCTGGGATGCAGTGAAGGTGGTGTCAAGGTTAACTCGGGCTGGCACAAGGTGATGCAGGTGTGGAAGGGTCTGAGATAAAGCCTTTCCTGGGGGTGTCCATCTGAAACAAGCCCTGTGGCTGGTGAGACCCTCCTGCTCCAGACACATGCAATGTGTCTTGCCACTTGCAGGGCTGGGGTGACAGCCAGAAGAACAGGAAAAACCTGGAGAGAGGAAGGTGGGCTCCTTCTGGGGCATGCAAGGCCTAGATGGCCTAGGAACTGTGAGGGTTCTGCTCTGGGCAGCCTAGGCATAGAGCTTCTTCCCCCTCCATCCCACACAGCAGCTTGCAACAGGACAGCTGCACTTCAACAGCCATGAGACCCCCAGGTGAGCCAGAGCAGACCCCTTGGGTAGGGATTTTCCCCTAGTTTTATGCCACTCTGCAACAACTCAAAGCTTCACTGCTCCCCTGATCCCCTCCTTCCTGCATGGCCTGCCCCAGCCCAGAGCCTATGTATAATAATTGGAAGAACTGAAATAATAAAGTTGTTGCCTAACAGTGGCAGCAACCCCTTTGTCCCTGTACCCTGCTCCCAGCCAATACAACCACACCATGACCTGGAGGTGAGGCTGTGTGCCTACTAGAGCCTGTCCCACCCTGCAAACCTGGGGTACAGGGAGTGTGACCCAAATTACTTCCCTGAGGTCAGCTTTAAGCTGTGTCTGTAGTGCATCTATAGTTGCCTGCTAGTAGCTGCATGCTCAGTCCTGATGCTTCCCTACTGCATCAGCCCCTCCCCTACTCTTTCCTGCCCCAAAGAGTACCCCAAGCCTTGGGGTGACCTGGTGAGGGGTACCCCACGGTCATGGCTCACCCTGCAGCCCAGCTCTAGTGGCCACCATGCTAAAGCTACAGCAAAAGCTTGGGGTGTTGGCATTAGGAAAAGTCCTCCTGCCTCTTGAGCCTTGCAAAATCCTTCTCATGATGTCCAAATGCTGAAGGAGAGGTTTACCATGAGGTAAACCAGGATGCAGCAGGACTCCCACATACTGCTCCTGCCTCTTCACTCCTCTCCCTGAGCAAGTGGTCCATGTTCACACTCCAGTGCTTTCTCCCAGATTGCTGAATGCCCAACCTGCTGCCACGGATGGGTCTGGCAGGGTGTCTGGAGGGATGAAGACCTCTGGGCAATCAGGCGCCCCAGTAGGCCTTTGGGCACTTCCCTATTGCACTTTTTTTCAAAACCATGATGTTTTTCAATGGAAATGTAAGAGCTTTCACCAGCAACTCTTAGGTGGAACAGAAGGTAATAACAGAGTATTCAGGCTCATGGTCATGACCTGAAGGTCTCCCATGCCACAAAGCAGCATCCAGAATCAACCCTGACAAACAACCATCCAGATGGCATGCAGCACAGGATGGATTAGGCAGAAGTATAATTCCAAAATCCAGAAGTTAAGTGAAGCAAGAGAGGGTGTCTAAGGACAAGGAGTGGAAGCTGCTTTGAAGTGTATCAGGATGTTTATCTTGATATCAAAAGCCCTAGATCACTTTTTTAATGAACTGGCTCCTCCCTTTGAAGTGGATCCTCCTGTGCTGCTGCTCATGGCTGTGGCTCAGGAAGATCCTGCACAGATTTCACCCTCCTCAAACGTTAATTTTTCTCTTGTAATTTGCCTGAAAATGATGAGACCAAAGGGAAAACTCAGGAATAAGAACAGCCAGGCTGCCTTTGGACCTGCCAAAAAGAGGACGGGGTCAGGCAGGGGTTTCTGAAGGCAGATTGAAGGCTGGATGCAGGGACATGCTCAGTGTCTGGGAGCACTTGGCACCTCCCTGCAGCAGGGACTGCACCCCGATCCTCGGGTGCACAAACACTTATGGGGTCCCCCGAGAGTGCGGCTGAGTGTTACTCCAGGTCCTCCCTCCCAACAGGGAGGAAGCCTCCAGCTCAGATTATCCATCTTCCCAACAGGAGACGACTTCATTAGTTAATTAGAACAACAATCCTCATGGGCTCATCTGGGATTTGTAGCTGTGCTGGCAGGAGATTTGCTGACTGCAGGCAAGCCCTGGGGCAAAGCTTCTCGGGAGGACTTGGCACACAGAGCCCTCGGGGACTTACCTCCCCTCCTGCTGAGCCGGGAGCCTCTGGATTGCACTTGTTCCAAGTCCATTTAATTTTAGCCAAAAATATTCCTCTTCAAAATGCAGTCTTGTGTTTTAGCTCTGGAGGTGGTGAAGCATCCTTATATAAAGTAAGAATAAACTGCAATATTCTCCTCATTGTAGGCACCATTCACACTCCAACAGGAAGATTCAATGTGATTTCTTTAGTGCAGCTTCCCTTGAGAGCACTGTTCATACATAACGACATACTGCTTAGCACTTGGGGACTCAAGGGAAATTTTAGTGGTAGTATTTGAGTGGGGGGGAATGTTTTTTAAGAGAAAATTTTAATCTGCAAGCCATAAAGGGAACAGTGGCTTTGCATCCTATGGACAATGTTCTCAGCCTCTGCTAACATGGTTTTATCTTCCTCTGCAGGCTTGCTTCTTCAGATAAATTTATCCAGGATTGCATTTGGTGTAACAGCTTGATTTCTGTTGGTGCAAGGCTGATTTCTCACGAGAGTAACTGCCTTAGTTTTCTATCACTTGACAGCAAGTGCAGCTGCATTTTGTACTTGTAGACTTTGTTCTTGCAATTGCAGCCCATGGGAGATCTTTCCCCTGCTCACCGTCTGGGATGAGTCGAGGCTGCTCCTTCAGCAGCATCCCTCTGTGTTGATTCGTGGGCCCTGGATGTCTGCTCCAGGGATAGAAACACAGGACTTCCTCATCCTAACACAAAAGGCTTGCAGGACTCACAGGTCCTACCCCAAGATTCATCCAAAGGGATAGGTCTGTGTCACAGCACTCTGATGCACCCCTGGATATCCTCAAAGCCTCATTGCTATGGTAGCAAATTTAGCACCACAAAATTAGTTGCAATGTTAGGCTGTTGCCAAGCTCTTCTTCAAAGTCTTTCTGGGTGTTGTTTTGCTCTGGTTTTCCATGTAACCTTCATCCCCTTCCACGTGCTCTTCATTTTGGTGCAGCTCCCCTCCTTGAGGAATGACCTTTCCCACCCATTTGCCCACTTTGCTCTTTGGCCGTGCTGGCCTTGCAAATCTTGTTAAAGGACATGTTCATTCACTGGAAGTCTCCAGCATGCGGCTCTGAGCAGTTCTCATGCTGTCTGCAGGCAGTCTGCCCCCCTGGCTGCTCTATTAATTTCTCTTAGCAAGCTCCCTGATTTCTATGCAGTTCCCTTGATGAAGTTAAGCACAACTCAAGTGGTTTTTCTGCTCGACAGAGCAGCTCTTCAACAGCCCTCTTATAAATTGCCAGGGATAAAGTCCTGAGTCCGGCCCCCCAGTAGGCTCCCCCACAAACTGCTCCAAGAAACTCAATTAACAGCAGCTGAAAATCATGGTGCTTTACATCACTGCCACATTTTCCTGATTTCTCATGTCTCAGTGTCCCCCTTTCCTGTCTGCTGCTCCCCTCCAGCCACACAGCCAGTGGCAGCTGCTGTTTGTCCCTAGACACAGTCCCACTGCAATACTCTGGGCCCCGTGGGTGCAGCTAAGCCGTTTGTCCCTCATCTCCATGGCCCCTGAACCCATACCCTCATGCCAAACCAGTGCCAATGCCCTGCCACCCTGCTGTTTCTTCACACATCCAGGTGTTGTGGCATGGGGTGCTGCTGGGACAATGCTGGTTCCTGATGTAGCACATCCATCCCAGAACCCCCTGTCCCTTCTCTGGGCTAGCTTGGTCATCCTCAATTCTCTCTGAGTTCCGTGGGGCAGGCACCCATGGCAGGGTGTACCTGGGAACAGGGACCTTGAGAGATACCCACAGCAGGAGCAAAGCAGGAGCATGCGCTGGAGCTGGGCTTGCTCTGTCTGTAGCTGTGTCTCCCATTTTGCAGGTACCTGGCTCTAACCTGGCCCTCTCCAAGCATCCTACAGACTGGAGCTGAAGCTTTGAGGGGTCCCTGACATGAAATGAAGGCTGGGGATGGTAGCAGGGAGTGTGAAACATGGGCTAGGGGATGGGAGAGAAGGAAGGTTGAGCAAGCAGTCTGTGTGTGTGTTGCTTCAGGGGAAATGGGGTTCCTTTGCAAGCCCTGAGCTGTTCCCCCAGGCTGGCCGTGGTGCAGCCACTGTCTGCAAGGCTGAGGGACAGCCAGGGGCAGAGCAGGGCAGGCAGCTCCAGTGCCTGTGAGCTGTGTGGTGGTGCCAGCTGTGGGTGATGGATGGGTCTGCGTGGGGAGGGCGGTCAAGCCTTGCTACTCTGATGAGAAAATCATCGAGTGGTTGCAGGGTGCGCTGGGCAAATTGCAAAATAAGAGAGCAACTGGGGCATCCTCCCAGCCCTTCATCATCCCCAGAGAGGCACGGTGACAGTCATGCCTGGTCAGGGAGCAAGCTCTGGCTGCACCCACAAGGGATTTACATTGACTGAGGTGGAAAGGCTTCATCACTGTGGAGTCTGGCAGCACAGTGAGCAAGAGGGGTGAGGACCTCCAGCACAGCCCTAGGAGATCTGATGCCTCTGGACATGAGGTTTCATAAGGATACAGGGAGAAAATGCTGAGGTGGGGGCAGAGAAGCATTGCACATCCCTCCCTACACATCTATCCCTGTACCCCACTGAGGTAACATAATGTTTGGGGACCCACCAACCCCCAGGTGACCAAGCTGGTGACACTAACAGCCACCCTTCCACCCACACCTCCCAGCCCCCATTGTTTGCAAGGAGCACAACACCCTTATGCACCCAGGGAAACCCCAAAAGCTGGGACCTCTTGTCAGCCCCCACTCGCTGCTGCCTGCTCAGGCAAGCATGGTGAGGGAGAGGAGGAGGGATGATGAGTCCTGCCTGCGTGCACGCAGCCTGCTGCAGGTCTCAATAATTCAGGCCTGACACATTAAAGTTGCATGGCATGCAATTGCCGTCTGCAACGACAGACTGCGTCAGGAATGCTGGATGGTGAGTCCGGCCCGGCAGACATGGGCAGGCGATGGTGGGAGGGCGCAGCAGCTCCCCCGGGTGGGCAGGGTGTGGGCAACAGGCAGAGCATCCCTGCAGTGGGGATCTGGGTTAGGAGGAGGTTACAGAAGGAAGCACAGTCCTGGCTTTGGGATACACATTTCCGAGGAAGTTTTGTTCAAGCAGGGAATGCTGGCCAATGGCATTAACAGCCCAGCAGGTAGGAATGGGGCTGGGCTGCCGGAGGCTGAGTCAGGATAATACTGTCCCCAGGGCTGCCCCTTCTCATGTATTCCCTGTGTCCCCCTCAGCCTCCCGGTCAGGACAGAGGACACAAAGTCTTGTGCTGCCTCAGGCCTCGGCTCAAAAGCTCTTCCCATCTGCGCCTGTCCCCAGGTTCCTGACACCACCTGCTGTGGTGTGGCTTGGACCCCCACATCCCTCCCCATCACTGAGGAAACGAAGCTCTTTGCTGGCTGTTCCCGGAGTCGGTTGCCATGGAGATGTCAGATGTACCTGGCTGTTATAGGGATACTGTTGCCATGGTTATGTAGTTGCTGTGCCTGGTAGAGGCAGGGATGGAGCATCAGGAAAGCTATCTACGCTGGGGGGGTGGGAGCCACAGGCACCCCAGCTCTCTCAGCAGGAGGGTAAGAGAAAGTCCAGCCTTCACCCCAAGTGCACCCCTATGGGGCAGAGGCTGGAGGCCATTTGGGGCAGAGCAAGGCTCACCAAGATGAGTGAGAATGAGTAGGCTGGTGCTCCTGACCCTGCAATGAAGTGGAGGTGACTGAGGGGATGTGGAGTTTCCCATGGTGTGTCCCAGCATGCTCCCAGTCAGGCTTGGTCGGAGAGGCACCCAGACACCTGTTCTGGGTGTCCCACAGGGGAGAGCAGCTTCTCTGTGCTTGGTGCCAGGAGAACGGTGCAAAAACCTTTCCGTCCTGCAGGACTTCTGTACTTGTAGCACACCTCAGTGCCCCCTGAGCTGTCCCAGCCTCCTGAGCAGGACAGTGGGTTTCTACCCCACTGGGACTGGGAAGTGAAGGGATGGGGATTCCCAGCTCTCAGTGGGCAGCCCATGGGCCCCTGGGGACAAGCTGGGCTGGCAGAGAGTGCCTAGATCCACTCCAGAGCTGCTTGGCTGAGCTCCCTCCTAGGCAGCGCGGTCGGATGCTTGGCCTGTCCTTGAGATGAAAAATGCAGTTGCAGGTTTAATTAAAACGAGAGGGAGCTCTGAGCTGCGCCGCCAGCCTGGAAAAGCAGAGTCCAGCAGAGCTGGTGCGTGGCTCCCACGGGCTTCCCTGGGCATCTCTGACAGCCAAAAACCCTGCCAAAGCCCGTGTTAAAAAACCCTGCTAAAAATTCTGACAGGGGTCCAGGCCTGCATGTGTCACCTCACAGTGTCTGCTGTGGGGCAGACCAGGGGCTGCACAGCTGCTTGCAAGGGGAAAGTTCATCCCCCTGCAGGCTCTGTTATTGTAGGGGTCTACACAAACTTGACAAGCAGTGGGTTTGCACTTCTGCAGTGAGCCAAGGGCTGAGGGACAGGTAAGATGCTGCATGGAGCACTAACATCCCCATGAAATCAGGGTGTGTTGGTGTAGGACCACACTGTGCTCAGTGTGCCCTGCACTCCAGCATGTTCCTGATGAGAAAGCTAAAGATGAGCTCCTCATTCTCTGGGGTCTGCTACTGATGCGGGGTTGCATTTGGTGAAGTGACTAATGTTTTTAATTAAAAAATTAATCCTTAATCAGCTGCCTGGCCAGACCAGACAGGGCATTTTGTATGGCAGAGATAGGGCTGGAGAGTGAGCTCTTTAGTGAAGGAGAGTGGCAGATGCAGGTCCCTTGGTCCTTGCACAGTGACTGGGGCTCCTGCCCAGGCTGCCCAGGACACCTCCACACCAGGCTGGCTCCCCACAGCTATATGCCCCAACAAACCCCAGAGACAGAGGCAGAACCACTACCCTTGCCAGCTCATCCCCTCTTCTGCTCTGCCCAACACAACCCCACCATTCTTCCCAGTCACCCCCACAGCCCCCCCAAGCCCACCTCGCTCTGGCCAGCTGGGGCCCAGCTCCCAAGCAGCAGTTTTAATTAGATTGCAATCCTATTACATAGCTGCCTTCCCGCCTGCAGTTGCTAATCCTGTTAAGCATCCAGTAAATCTCCCTGTGCCTGTCCCCGGGGGTACAGGGAGGGGGGCTGCTGGCGGGTGGGCTCTGCTGAGCCAGGATGTGACTGCTAGGATGCAGAGCTTTGCCTTGGGATTCACTCCTGAAGACCCCTGCAGGGCTGAGAAGAGCTCAGGAGGTTGAGGCAGACCCCAGAGTGGTGAGAAGGGTAAGTGGGGTTTCCCCTCTCTTCCTCAGTCCACCCTGAGCCCTCTGAGAAGCAGAGTGGAAAAACCCTGTCCTTGAGGCACATATACAACCTGTGTGTCTGTCACCACACCACGGTCACCATGGCTGCAATGGGTGCCGAGCCCACAGGTCTGACCATGGGGCAGGACAAGGAGCAGAGGCTGAGACAGTGTTGTCCCATCCAGGTTAGGGGGTGCAGCCCACGCAGTGCAGTGCCTCCTCCCACTAGTGCTCATTGCCCTGCAGCAGACAGGGCTGGTGATGACAAAGGGGACACAGGGTCACTTGTCCACTGCTTCTGGGCAGGTGTAGCCATGTGTGTGGCACTGAGGCAGGCTGCCTCATGCATTGTGGTATCACCAGCAGGCTGTGGGCTCCTGGGGATGTGGCCCTTGCAGGTAGTGCACCCTCAGACCTGTGCATTGCCACAGCAGGCAGTACCAGCATCATTCCCAAGTGGCAGCTGCCCCAGGGCTGTGGGCTCCCCACAGTCCTGCTGGCTTGCAGGGGACTCTGGCTGCCCTGGCACAGCACAGCTATCCATAGGTGAGGCATCACAACCATGCTGTGAGAGCACAGTGACCCAACAAAGGCATCCCAGCTCTGCAGCCTGTCCCATCAGGAGTCAGACTGCAGCCCTCTGGCCAGTCACCTTGCTCTGTGTCTGAGCTATGTCAGCCCCAGAGCAGCTACTGCAGAGCAGCAGCTCTTGCTACAGAGCACTAAGCAAGAGCCAGAGACTGTTGCCATTCTCCTTTTCTACACCCAGTCACATCCCCTCAGCACCTCCATGGCTGGCAAAGAGAGGAGTGTGGCCCAGCTCAACCTTAACTCCCCCCAGTTCTGCTCCAGACTGAGCCACAGCAACCCCTGGAAACAAGTTCAATCAGGCTGTAATTGGAAGAACAGGGTGGCACAGGTGGCTGTGTGCCCGCCCAGAGGAGTCCTGGCACTCCCGGGGGTGGGTGGCCAGCAATGAGAGTGGGTGCTGTCCATGCTGGAGGAGTCTGAGCTGCCGTCAGCATCAGCTGGTACAAATGCTGTTGATGGAGGCCACGGCGGGGTCGACGAGCCCCAGCTCCTCCTGCTCATTGACACAGAGCTGGTACCCACATCCCTTGCGCCGGGGCAGCGGCCCCAGGCGCCGGCTGGTCTTGGCACGGGGTGGCAGCAGGAAGCCGACGCTGCCGGCGATGAGCAGGTGCCAGATGCTGTGGATGTAGAAGTAGTTCTCCTCTGTCTCCACAAAGGCGTAGAGCAGCACGGCGGCCGCTGCAATCAGCGCCCCCGGGCACAGGTAAAACACCCAGCGCTTCCAGGTCGGCGGGTAGCAGTGGCGGCGCCGGATGGTGCGAGCCGTCTGTGGTGGGGAAAGGACAGGCTGGGAGAGGGAGCCGCAGGAGGGACAGGCACAGTCCCTGTGCCACGGTGCCACATCCCCCAGGAGCCAGGGAGAGGAGTTTATGGGGAAGGGTGATGGCAGCAGAGAGGAGATGCTGGTAGGGCAGCAGGGCTAGATGGCTGGGCAGGATGCTGAGTGAAGCCAGGGTGGGCATATAAGGGACAACATCTTACCCAGGCGACGGCCATTATCCCCAAAGCAAAAAGGCTGGGCCCCAGAAGGTTCCAGAGCCCGTGGCGATCCATTTGCAGAGCCATGGCAAGCAGCATGGCTCCCAGCAGGTACAGCACCTGTGGGGCAGTGGGGCACCTGTCAAGACAAATCCTTTTCATCCTGCCCTGCATGCTCCCCTCCCCACACTTGCCTGCTTAACCACAGGCTGGAGCCGGGCCATGGCAATGACGGTGACCCAGACGGACATGAGAGAGCCCAGGAAGTCACAGAACTGCAGCACATCATAGTCCATGATGCAAAACACCACAATGCCTGGCTGGTCGCAGGCATGGTAGAACTGGGGTAGCAGGGAAAGAGCATGAGAGCTGCCCTGCACAGCCCCAGCCCCTCGCTTGTCCCTCAGCTGCCCCCACCCAACACTCACAGTGGAGAAGAACATGGTGAAGATGTAGACAGCAGCTTCCATGAGGTAGTGGCTGCGGACAGCAATGGCCACGGGAGGCACAAACATGACATTGCTGAGGCACAACAGCAGTGTGGAGAGGAGCTGGAAGCCATAGGAGAAAGCCTCAGCGTTGTCTGTGCAGCCCCAGCCATTCCAGCCTGTGACCAGGGAGAGCCACTGTCACCCCTGCAGCACTCACAGGGGCTGGGGAGGGAGCGGGGAACCCCCTTTCCAGCACCCTGCAGAGACTAATGGGATGCACAACCCGTAGGGAGAAAGGGAGGGTGCTGGGGGGATCCTTGGGTGCAGTGGCAGCTCTCACCAGCCTTGCACTCGCAGGCAGCGTACAGGTAGTTGTTGGTGCGCAGCAGCTTGCACTGGCCGTAGATGCCGCAGTCGTTGATGCAGGGAGAGAGGTAGGCACGCAGGTACACCTCGGCTGTCACGTTGGTGCAGGGCTCAAACCTGTGGTGCAGGAGAAGGGGGGTCAACCCTTGCCTGGCCTTGAGCAGCTCCTGTCTCTACTAGAGCCACCCATTGCACCCAGACTTGGCAGGTGATGGGAGATCCGGGGACTGGAAGAGTGCAGAAATCAGCTGCTTTGGTGTTAAATACGGCAGCTGAAAGCTGGTCCCCAAGAATCTCGTGTGCAGCAATTGCCTGTGCCAGCCTGTGTGAGCAGGAAGAATGTGGCCACATCTAGGCCCCCTTGGCCTTTAGCAACACACTCAGTTGACTCTAATTTAATTTGGATTTTGCTGTGCAAACACAGTGCCCTGCAATGCCTGCGTGTGACCCTGTCGGGAAGAACTGACTGTAACTGGTAACTCAGCATGAACTAGAAATGCAGTGGAGGATTCAGAGAAGGCACAGCATCCTCTGGGCACAGCCAGCACCTCCTTAGCTCTGGCACACCAGGAGCACAGACAGCCCCACATGATGATAGCACGCACCAACTGCTGCCTGTGCACATGCAGGCAGCCCAACACGCACAAACACGCACACAGTGCTGGTTACATGTGTGTCTGCTGTCCATGTATGTGCTCACACAGTCAAATCTGCACACACATGCACGCAGAACACACACAGCCTTGACTGATTGAACAAACCCAAACATGAGCACAGAGCTGCCTGCATGCGTGCACTCAAACATGCGTGCAGTGCTGTACACATGTGTGCACTAACTGTGAACACAGCACCACCCGCACTCACGCGCCCTCACACGTACAGACAAACACACACACATACACACACATACACACACGCGCCCCCACACACCCCAGCTTCTCTTCTTCTCACGGCTCCGGGCAGACACAGAGTCCAGAAGCAGAGCTGCAGGCACACGGCAAGTCCCTGGAGATGCTGAGCAGAGCCCTAGCCTGACCAGAGCCGCCCCCTCACACGCACAGCCCTGTCCTCGCAGCGACAGCCCGGTTCCCTCCCGGGCGCGGGTACAGATGGGCTCTGCCGCGGAGACGGGCAGGCACTGACAGATGCCCGGCGTTCGCGAGCTGACAGGCACTTCCTAACCGCGAGACAGAGGGAAGAGCCGCAGGGACCCACAGATGGTCAGGCAGACGCGAGATAGAGCCATCCGTGCCCACGCAGCACTCACACGGTGACACGCAGCCCGCAAAGCCACGTGCACACACATGAGTGAGACACACAGTGCAGGGGACAGGCACACCCACGGACCCACAGGACACACAGACACAGGCTGTGGTGGGGACAGCCCTCTGGGGGCACAGGGAAGGGACATGCCAGGGCTCTTACCCATGCTCCGTGGCACAGAGTGAGCGCAGGCTCAGGTACCAGCTGCCCGTCTGTGGGTAGGGGATCCGCAGGCGGCTGAGGCTGGCGGTGGCATTGACAGAGAGCAGGAAGCCTGCCAGGGATTCTGTGGGCCAGGAGAGCTCTGGGTGAGCAGGGCTGGATTCAGTCTTCTGCCCTGGGCAGAGCTGGGACAGGGACAAATACCCTGTGCCAGGCTCCAGAGCCACATGCCGCCACTTGCCCCCATCCAGCCTCTCGCCAGACACAAGGAGAGTGCAACCCCCACAGCCATGGCAGGATGGACATGCACAGCCCAGCCTACCTGTCTCACAGGTGACCGAGGCATTGTCACCAGACGTCAGTGGGACTTCATGGTTCAGGCACCCAAACACTGTCACATTCTCACCACATAGGGAGCTCTGGCAGAGGAGATGGCCTTAAATCAGTGCCAGGGATGTCTCCTGCTCTGACAGCACTTGGATCATGGCACACCAACTAGCAGTGCCCTAACCCACTGTGCTTCACTCAAGAACATCCCAAACCCATGCCATCATCCTGCCCTTGGAGCACCCTAATATCATCACCCAAGAGCTCCCCAGCCATGGCCCATGACCCAAAAGCAGCCCAAATCCCGTTCCTTGCCCCGCTGCAATGTTGACATCACTCATCTCCCAGCCCACCCCCCACGCTGGGCTGCCCTGCCCCATCCAGGGCACATGTGGCCACCTCACCACGTTGAGCCGCAGCTCCAGGTTGAGCACCCCTCCACTGTCCAGCACCGGCAGGAGGTTGATGACGAAGACAGCGGGGCGGTCGGGCGGCACTGACACGTTGGGCCCAAAGAAGATGTAGAAGTGGACGGAGAAGGTGTCCAGCTCATTGCGCAGCGTGGGTCGGACGGGCCAGCACCGCTCTCCGGCAGGAGGGGCAACAGGGATGGGGACTGGGTGCTTCGTGCTGTTGGGGCTGGTGGGTGGAGGGCTGTCCCCCAGCCCCAGCCCGCCCGCAGAGCCAAAGGAGTGGGGCATGTTCATGGAAGCGCTGGAGGGCAGGAAGGGTGGCCGGGCCAGGCTGGGTCGGGAACAGTCTGGAGGGGCAGAGCCATCAGCCTGGGCACCACACAGCTCCTGCCCCCTCTTAGCTCCCGCCTCCCATTCTTGCCCACCATTCACCTCCATCTGCAACCCAGCCCCAACACCTCTCAGTGTCCCCATCCCAGAAGAGGAGGGCCAAATCCTGTGGGCATCCTTTGCCCCTCCACCAGTCACCAAAGCAAGTCAAGACCATGTCCCCACTCACACCTCCACGTGCCCACTCACCTGTGAGCTGCACGGTGACCTGGAAAGAGATGGTGCCTGGCACGCCAGGGTGTTTTTCCACCAGCACATAGTACCAGTGCTGCCAGAAGGGCAGGTCCTGTGCCAGCTGGCAGGGAGTGTGTTCCCGGCAGTCCAGCCCCGTGGAGTTGTGCAGGGGAGGAGCCTTGGCCCGTACACGCAGCCAGAGCGGGCAGCCCTCGGCCCCCCGGCACCGCAGCACCTCCACCAGCACTCGGGATGTGTAGCTGGGCACAAACACCCTGCAGGACAGCAGTGTCAGGCTGTGCCCACCACTATGGACCAAGAGGGTTGGGGAGGCAAGCCAGAGGGATGGGAGACTCAGCTCCCCACCCTGAAGATATCCCCACCTTAGGAGACCCTCTCGCACTCACTTGTAGAGGCAGGAGCGGTTGTGGGGGGCCATGCTCTGCTCAGTGACATGACCAGGGTACAGCACAGCGATGTTCACCAGGCGCTGCACGATGAGCTGTGGCTGGAAGAGATACTGGCACTCCTTGTAGAGCCCCTACACCAGCAGGACAGTTAGTACAAGACAAAAGGCACAGGGCATTGTCCCTCTTGGGACACCTGAGCTGGGCACTGCCAGCCCCAGAGGAGCCCTACAGCGAGCCCTGCCACCCCCCAGTCCCTCCAGGCCCTTCACCTTGACAGAGATCTTGCCCTCATCTTTGGGCAGGTGGGCAGCCAGGAACCAGTCCCCGGGCAGCGGGCTGGTGACATTGAACACCCCCGTGGTGCGGTTGGGCAGGGTCCAGGTGAGGGTCAGTGCGAAGGAGCCAGGGACAGCTGTGTCCCTGGGGAAGTGTGTGTGCAGCGGGTTAATGACAGAGGGAGCCCCTGAGCGGAAATACCTGCGGGAGAGACAGCAGTCAGCAGGGTGCAGGCTAAGCATCGTGGCAGGGCCAGCATGTCCTATACGTGGGTGTCTTTCCTCTCTGCTATTAGGAAACTTAAAGACATTATGGAAGCCATCTGTAAGCTGGGACCTCGCTGGAGACTGTGAGCTTCCCTGAGTGGGTGTTCAGGCAAAACAGTTCATGTATGAGATGCACAAAAGAGTGGAGCCTGAAATGGTCCTGGGAAGATGATTCATGTGGAGCGAGCGTGCATGTTGTCTGGGTTTTGGCTGGGATAGGGTTCCTTTTCTCTCTCTAGCTGGTACAGTGCTGTGTTTTGGATTTAGTATGAGAATAATGTTGGTAACACACTGGTATTTTGGTTGCTGCTCAGCAGGGCTCACCCTAGGTCAAGGACTTTTCAGTGTCCAGTGCTCTGCCAGTCAGCAGGTGTACAAGAAACAGGGAACATGGCCAGCAGACTTGACCCAAACTGGCCAAAGGGATATTCCATACCACAGAACATCATGCCTGGTGTATAAACTGGGGAGAGTTGGCACAGAGCCACCAGTCACTGCTGGGGGACAGGTTGGGCATCAGTCAGTGTGTGGTCAGCAATTGTCTTGTGAATCACTTGTCTTTATTGGGTTTATGTCTCTCTCTCCTTTTTGTTGCTATTATTATTATTATTATTGCTGTTGTTGTTCCATCATTAGTGTTACTGGTATTTTTTTATTATTATTAAACTGTTTTTATCTCAACCATGAGGGGTTTTTTTGGTTGTTTTTTTTCTTTTGTTTTGTTTTTTTTTCACAATTCTCCTCTCCAGTGGGGGAACTGAGGAGTGAGAGAGCATCTTCATGGTACTCAGTTGGCAGCGTGTAAACCACAACACATGTGTATGTGTGTGCATATATATATAAGTGCATGTAGCTGTGCACACATATATACCTGCATGTGTGTGTGCATGAAGGCCAGGCTGGATGGAGCTCTGAGCAACCTGGTCTAGGGGAAGGTGTCCCTGCCCATGGCAGCAGGCTGGAACAAGATGATCTTTACTGTCTCTTCCAACCCAAAACCATTCTATGATCCTATGATTCTTTGACTCTATCTGTACATGGGCTTGTGCAAGTCAGAAGCAGGCAAGAGTAGGCAGGCTCTGGGGCAAGTCCAGGCAGGTGCAGTAGGGGCAGGCAGAGGCAGGCAGGAAACAGACACAGCAGGCTGCTTACTCACACGGTGATGCTACGATCTGGGCATTGATCCCCAAAGGTGCCACCTTGCTCCTTGAAGGTGATGAGGTTCCAGACAGCGATGACTGTGTCCTCAGGGATGTGGAAGTGGAAGAGCTCAATGCTGGCGAAGGAGCGGAAGGGGCTGAGCTTGCGTGGTGTGCGGGTGAAGTAGTCTGTCACAAAGAGCCCGTCTGCAAAGGAGATCCAAGGGGTCCAAGTAGGGTGAAGGGTTGGGGAAGTGGTTGTGCAGCACCCCTCCCAGGTAAGGCCCACCCATTCAGGCTCTCAATATGTCCGAAATCCAGCAGCCTGAAGGCAGGAGGGGCTGGGACTATGCCACTTTGGTGAGTCCCCAGGGATGGTGTCAGCTGTGCCCGGCTGTGTCTCCCAGCCCTGCCACAGTCTGCATCATTCCTGGTTCAGCACTGCCTAGAGCCCAGTTTACTGAGCTGTGGGCATTGATCCTCTGGAGCCTGAGGAGCCCTTGGTCCCTGCTGCTCATGCTCTGCTCCCTGCATTTTACCTGTAATAAAGGAATATTCTTCATGTCCTAACAGGTCATCTCCCACAGAAACACAGATTCCACCTTCTCTACCTGCTGGGGTGGCTCAGCACAGAGCCCATCATAAAGTGCAGAGTCCCATATTAGACCTGCGAGAAGGAGCGAGCAGAGCACCTCCTGCACAGCCTCCCAATTTGTGGGGGAGGAATGGTGCACATATGTGTGCACATATGCACACGTGGGTGGTGTCTGCATGCACAGCGAAGTGGAGGTGTGCACACCCACATCCACGGGTGTGCATGGCTGTGCACAGCCTCATGTCTGACAGACACTTCCTGCAAGCCCACGGCACACACTGGGGCCACCTCCGCCTGCCCAACTGCCTGGCTGTTTGATTTCCAGAGATTTCCAGGAGCCCCAGCAACTACTTCCTTGGCACAGTAGAGACAGGGGAGAGCAGGTCTCTAGACAGCAGCTGTAATTTCACCCTACCATTACCGCACTATCCCCACTGCCAGCCTGGGAGACCCATCTATTATTCCCCAGAAATGGAGCAAGAATGAGATGCACCTCCTCACAAGATGCTGGAAAGAGGGAGATCAGCAGAGGATGGGCTGGGAGCAGGGCTATGCCCAGGAGGACTCATCCAGTGGGAGAGGAAGAGCTGAGACGAGGGTCTGCTTTGTACCTCGTGTTCCTGGCCGGGAGTGTGCGCATGTGCTCGTGTGCACGTGTGTTTGTGCTGTGTGTGTGCAGCCCCAGCCGGCTGCACACTGACATGCATCTGCTCCCTTGCCTGGAACAAAGGCAGCTCCCCCTCCCCTTCACTCCCAGCCGACACAAGCCAGGCATGGAACACCTGTCTCCTCAGTGCAAGAGCGCCTGATCCCAATTTCCCCACCGGGAACCACCAAGTCACTCCACAGCCCTACGTGGGGACAGTGACCTGCCAGGGGACCCCAGAGAAGGTGTTGAACACAACTCCAGGAGGGGGAATGGGGGGAAGCACTCGGAGCTGTCCAGTCCCAGCGCGGTTCCCCCATGCTCACTCGGTCAGGACAAGCTGGGGGGAGCTGGCTGCAGGCAGAGGGTCAGTCTGAAGTGCTGTGGCTGTGTGGCCAGAGCACGGGAGGATTGCTGTGGGATGGAGAGGGATTTCTATCCATGGAAGCGGAGTGAGGTGAAGGAAAAAAGCAAAAGGCCCTCCGCATCAGGCCAGCGGCCGGAGCCGCGGGACCCCCGTCGCGGGACCCCCTCCCGGGAACCCCCTCCCTGGGACCGCAGCCCCAGGTCGCGTCTGGCGGTCAGCACCGGGGACAGCTCCACGCCCAGCGGTCAGCACCGCGCACAGCTCCCGTAGCCGCCCCGCCGCTGCCCCCGGTACCGGCAGCCCCCGGCCAGCTGAGCCCCTTCCCAGGGGATGCACCCTAACCCAAACTCTTCCGCACCCGGTTACCCAGCCAGCTCCCCGTGCCCCATAACCTGCTCCTCGCCTCACATACTCCCGCCGATATCCCTCCCCGCACATCCCGACGCCCGACTGGGCGCACTCGCCCATCTCTATAGGTCGTCCATCCCTGCTGCCCCCTGAACGCACACAGCCCTCTACCCTACATCTGCAGCCCCCTGGGCCCGCTCACTGCCCACGCACACGCCTCCCTCCCAGGGTGTTCCACCGCCTGGGCACTGCACGCGTTCTCCTGGCACGCACACCTCTGTGCCCCACTGCACATCTGACTCTGTGCCCCACTGCACGGGTGCCCCGTGCCCCACGAGGTATGTTTACCGCCGTGCTGTCCCACGGCACGCACACCCACACACCCCATTCCATAGGCAGCCCGAACCCTTTACACAAGCATCTCCATACCCCGTTATGCAAACACCCCCCCTCCCGCACACACATCTCCACGCCCATCACACCCACCTCGCGCCCCACGGCACGTGCACCCCCTGCCCCATGGCATACACCCCCCACACCGGCTGGGTGCACCTCTGTCCCCTGTTGCAGACGTGCCCCAAACCCCGCTGCGTGCTCGCCCCACTCACTGTGTCCCACTGAACGCGCACGCCACATCCCGGGATGCCATCCGCCCATGGCTGCACCCTTGTGCTCCATTCCCACCCGCCCCCCGCCGCACTGCACGCACACCCCACATCCCATTGCTCGTGTAGCTCACATCCATCCCAAGCTCATGTCCCTTGCCCCGCCGCACGGAACCCCGCGCCCCGCACTTTCAGCCCTCCCACCTCCCGCATCTCAACCGCCCCCCCCCGCCCCACAGCGCGCACACCCCACATCCCATGGTTCGTGTACCGCGCACCCACCCCAAGCTCATCCCCCCGCCCCACGGCACCGCACACACCTCCGCGCTCCGTTCCCGCCCGCCCCCCGCCCCACTGCGCGCACACCCCACACACATCCCGCCGCTCGCGCACCTCCCGCCCCCCGCGCACACACCCCCCTGTCCCACGGCGCCCTGTCCTCTGCTCCCCGCGCCCCAAGCCCGCACCCCCGCTGTCCCCGCACACACCCCCGCGCTTCGTTCCCGCCCGCCCCACCGCGCGGACGCCCCGCGTCCCGTTGCTCGCGTACCCCATACCCACCCCAGCCTCACCCCCTGTGTCCCCGAGCCCACCGCACACACGCACCCGCCGCCGCCGCACCCGCACCCCCCTCGACGTGCGCCTCCCGCGCCCCGTGTCCCGCGCTCGCCCCGCCGCCCCACCATCCGTGCCCCCCCCGCCCCGGCCAAACCCCCGCCCCCCGGGAATGCCCGCGGCGCTCACCGGCGGCGGGCGGCGGCAGGAGCAGGAGCGGCAGGAGCAGGAGCAGCAGCAGCGGGGGTCGCTGCCCGCCGCCCCCGCCGCCCCGCGGGGCCATCGCCGCCGCCGCCGCCGCCGCCGCCGCGGCTGCCGAGGGGCGCGCGCGCCACCGGCCGCCCCGCCGCGCACCGGAGGCCGTGACGTCACCCGCCCCGCCCCCGCGGGGCCGCCCCCGCGCCGCCACTGGCCTCCGCGCACGTCAATCACCGCCACGCCACGCCCACCCCTAGCAACGCCCCCCTTCCCCCCGCCGGTCCCCCCAACCCGGGATGGACCCGGCGCCGACCGGGACACCGTGGGGACAGAGGCGCGGGCGGGAAGGGAGATGGGAGGGTGGGTGACACAGGGCTGGGGACGTGGGGCTGGGAGCGAGGTATGGGTCCGGAACGGGGGCGCGGGACGGGCTGGGGACAGGGACATGCGGCTGGGGACAACGGTATACGCTGGGAACAGATGTATGGGGCTGAGGGATGGGGATTTGGGACTGTGAACAGGGATATAGGCTGGGGACAGGGACATGGGGCTAGGGACAAGGATATAGGCTGGGAACAGAGATACAGGGCTGAGGCAGAAGGACTTGGGGCTGTGGAGAGGGATATAGGCTGAGGACTGCAGACAGGGATACAAACTGATGACAGGGACAATGACGGGTCAGGACGTGGGGCTGCAGGCAGGGATATAGGCTGGCAGAGAGAGACATGGAGCTGGAACCCAGAAATGGGCTGGGAATGGGGTTACAGGGCACAGGGACATGGGCCAGGGAGGCCCAGGACAGGCCCACACCCGGAGGGGTGGTGGAGAGGGGCATAGGGCTGAGGGCATGCTCTGGGGCTGGGGGAGACAGGGGTACCTGTGGGGGCTGTTTAAGGGGGTCCAATGTCTTTCTAACAATGGTTGTCATCTTCTTATAGGAAATTATAACATTTATCTTACAGAGGAGGTGTTCCAGAGGGGGGGTCGGGGCACCACATGCTAGGATGAGGGCATCCTGACTGGAAACGATCTCATCACACTTCCCCAAACTCCCATGACATCATCCCCAGACTGCCCTGACATCACCACCCTCCTTGGCCAGGATGGAGACAGCAAGTTACTCATGGGAATGCTCCTCTCCCATCCCATACACCCCATAGAACATCCTCCAGGAGCTGCCCTTTCACCTCACACAAAACATTCAGGGCTGTCCCGTGGCCCCACAATCCACACCCCACGGGCACAAAGCACCAGGCCAGGAGGTGGACCCGCAGTGGTCCTTCTGCTCTCCTGGAGGCAAGTGGGAAGCACAATGCCCGTGCCCTGCCTCTGTCCCGGTGGGTTCCACTTCCAATGGCTCCCCAGTGCTGGTCCTGGTCCAGCCGTGTCCCATCGTTCCCCCCGCCCGACTCCATCCTGTTCCCGTCCTGGTCCCACCGCTCCCCCCGCCCTGTCCCTGTCCCACCGCTCCCTCTGTCCCATTCTAGACCCCATCCCGTCCCGTTCCCATCCCGATCCTGTCCCCTTCCCGTCACGGTCCCACCGCATCCCCCGTCCCGTTCCCATCCCGGTCCTGTCCCATTCTTATCCCTGTTCCCCCGTCCCGTTCCCGTCCCGGTCCTGTCCCGTTCCATCCTAGTCTTGTCCCGTTCCCATCCTGGTCCTGTCCCATTCCTGTCCCTCTACCCCGTCCCGTTCCCATCCCAGTCCTGTCCTATTCCCATATCGGTCCCGTCCCGTTCTCACCCCGGTCCCGTCCCGTTCCCGTCACGTTCCTACCTCTCTCTCCGTCCTGTTCCAGTCCTGGTCCTGTCCCGTTACCGTCCCTGTCTCACCGCTCTACCCGTCCCGTTCCCAACCCAATCCTGTCCCATTCCCATCCCGGTTTTGTCACGTTGTCATCTCGGTCCTGTTCCATTCCCGTCCCTCTCCCCCCGTCCCGTTCCCCTCCTGGTCCTGTCCCGTTCCCATCTCAGTTTTGTCCCGTTGTCATCTCGGTCCTGTCCCATTCCCGTCCCTCTCCCCCAGTCCCGTTCCCCTCCTGGTCCTGTCCTGTTCCCATCTCGGTCTTGTCCCATTCCCATCCCGGTCCTGTCCCATTCCCATCCCGGTCCTGTCCCATTCCCGTCCCTCTCCCCCTGCCCGTGGCGCGTTTCCTCCTCCTGGCCGCCAGGGGGCGCTCCGCCCCGTGCCGCCGTGCCGCGGGCGGCGCTCTGGCCCCGCTTTGTTGCCGGGAGCTGATTGGTGCGTGGCGGCGGTGACGCCATTCCCGGTGGCCGCGCTGTGCTTGCGGGACCCGTGGGATCTTCGGGACCCCCGGCCCCGCTCCTCTCCCGAGCCATGGAGTTCCCTGCCGTTCTCTTCCCCTCCTACTTCGGCGCCGGCCCGCCGCGGGAAGAGGGCGGCCCGGCGCCGGCCGCTGGCTGGGGCGAGCACGGCCAGGTGCTGGAGGGCAGCCCCGGCCCCAGCCGCCGCCAGGTGAGGCCCTGCCCGGGCCGCGGGGGTCCGGCGCGACCGAGGGAGCCCGGCGGGACGCGCGGGGGCCGTTCTGACTCTCCTCTTTCCCCCTCCCGCAGGCGCAGCCGGCGTTCGTGCCCCGCCGAGGCGGGAAGGACGAAACTTGGAACCCCGCCGAGGCCGCGGCCATGCCGGTGCTGCCGCCCAGCGCCGGTGAGAGCCGCGGGAGCAGCGGGGGATGCTGCGCGGCAGCCCTTCGGGGCACATCCCGTCCCACCTCCACCCCCACAGTGCTGAGCGCTGTCCCGGTGCTCGTGTCCCGGTGCCAGGCGGCCCCTGCCCTCTTCCCACAGGCCGCTGGATCCCGCCGCCCACTCCTCAGGACATCCTGTACCGCAACAATGTGTGCAGGAAGCTCCGGGCAGGCAGGTCTGGAGCCACCCTGGACTTCGCCAAGCAGGTGGGACTGGGGGCGCCGTGTCCTGCCACGGACCTTGGAGGGGAGTGTGGGATCTCTGCACAGCCCAGCTTATCCCTGTCCTTCCTGCACAGCTGGGCCATTTCTTTGTGGATCATCCAGAGGATGCGTTCGGCTCCATGGGGCGCCTGCTGCACAAGAACTTCTACCTGGGCAACTCCAGCCTGAAGGTCAGTGTCAGTCCCAGGGGGAACAGTGCTGTCGCCCACCATTCCTCCTGCAGCCCCAACCTCTGCCTGCTCCTCCCTGCAGAGGCCAGCCCGGAGCAGCACCATCCGGATGACGGCCCTGATGGAGGACATTGACCGCCTGGAGGCCCGGCGGTGAGTGTGTCCCCATGTCCCCTGCCCTGCACAGCTCTGGGGAGGGCTCCTCTGTCCCCTCACCTGATGCTGTCTGTGCCTTGCAGCGGCTGCCACCGGCAGCACTTGGCCTCCCGCCTGCGCTGGTTCTCCCACCTGTGCCGTGACTGGCTCTTTGAGGTGCCGCTGGGGCTGCTGGCGGACTGCCTGCACGAGGAGCTGCTGCTGCAGTGGTCTGACCTGCTCTTCAATGACAGCCTCACAGGGGGGGCACTGGCCTGGCTGCCCCCCGGTGACACAGGGTCATGTACTGGCTGCCTGGTGTACCCCGGAGGGCAGGCCATGAACCACCTCTGTATCCTTTCCATGGGGTGTCCTTGGGGAGGGGAGGGAAGGGAAAGGGGGTCATGTTGTACTGCCCTTAGCTGGCATCCCAGTTTTCCAGGACATGGTGCTGGAGGAGCTGCCCCGTGCCCGAGGCTCCCCGGCGCAGTTTGAACTCAGCGGTCGCATCTGGCAGGTGGCTGCAGCCCGAGTGGATGGGGAAGGTGAGTGAGCCCTGGGACAGGCAGGACTTGGGGTGAAGGGGTGGCAGGGAGCCCCAGGGATCCTGCCAGCTCATGTGCCACCTCCTTCTGCCTGACAGATTTCATTGGGGTCCGCTCAGACTATCACTGCGGAGTTTGGAGGGTGCCAGGCAGGACAGGGACAGCTCCCACCCCACTGCAGGTCATCCGTACGGATGTGCCTGCCTCCTGCCTCACTGTCAGGTATGTGCTGCAGGACAGGGCTTTGCTGGTGCTGCCCTGCTCCCTGTGGGAGTGATGCCGTTCCAGGTTTTTAATGAGCGTCCAAAGGAGGGCAGTGAAGATGGTGAAGGGCCTTGAGGGTATGCCACATGAGGAGCTGTGGGGCTGAGGGCACTTGGTTCTGTTCAGCCTGGAAAAGAGGAAACTGAGGAGAGACCTCATTGCAGTTACAACTTCCTCATGAGGAGAAGAAGAGGGGCAGGCACTCGTCTCTCCTCTGTGGTGACCAGTGACAGAACCCAAGGGAATAGCCTGAAGTTGTGTCAGGGCAGGTTTAGTTTTCATATTAGAGTAAGGCTCTTCTCCCAGAGGGTGGTTGGGCACTGAAACAGGCTCCCCTGGGAAGTGGTCATAGCACCAAGCCTGACAGAGTTCAAGAAGCCTTTGGATGATACTCTCAGGCACATGGTGTAACCCTTGGGGATGGTCCTGTGCAGGGCCAGGAGTTGGACTTTGATGATCCTTGTGGGCTCCTTCCAACTCAGCATATTCTGTGATTCTGTGACCCTGCAGCCCTCACCTTCCCGGGGAGCTGGCAGTCTGCACTCAGAGTGGGACCGTCTACCTCTGGAGCGTCGAGACAGGGTGAGATGAGGCACTCAGGGCTGGCTGGGAGCTCATGCAGACAACAGTCTCAGGGGGCGGGGAGCCCAAGTGAGAGGGGCAGCCCTTCCCTTTGCTGACGCTGCCATCTCCCCGCAGGCTGCAGCAGCTCCGCCATGACCCCCAGACCATGTTTTTTCGAGACCATTCACCCTGGCGCTGGAGCGACTTCACTGCCCACCCACGGGTGCTGAGCTGTGCTGACCGCACCGGCCTGCAGTGCCTGGATGCCCGGGTGAGGCTGGGAGGGTGGGCCTGAGAGGGTGGGCACGGGGCTGAGGGCAGGCAGGGGAGAGAGTTCCCCAGCCCAAAGTGCTGACTGCACCCTGCTGTGCTGCTGCAGGCCCCCAAGAAATGCCACTTCGACTTGTTCAAGGTGGGCGAGGAAGCTGGCTGCCAGCAGGGCGAGCGTGTGGTGCTGCCCATGTACCTGGGCAGGGCTCACCCCTCACAGTACCTTGTCACCACCCAGGTGAGTCCCACCAGAGCTGGCAGCTGGGAGAGACACCCAGCACAGCTGGCTCTCCCAATGCCTGTGGGGCAGGGGGGTCGCTGTTGGGGTGTGCCCCTGCTCAGCTGCACCCTCTGCCCCAGTTCTCCGTGTATGTGCTGGACGAGCGGTTGCCACTGGTGCCTGTGCTGAAGTGGGCACACATGATGAAGGCCCCCCCACTCTTTGCCCACCTGATGCCAGGGGATCCTGGGAGGACCCATAAGGTGCTGCTCGGCGCATCCCACACCCAGGAACTGTTGCTGCTGCAATACCGGGGTGAGAGATGGAGTTCCAGGGGTGCTGCAGGGCTTGGCTCCTCTGTGCCTGTGTCCCAGCCTCCTCACTGCTGGGACCAGCTGCTGCCCTGGCATCAGTGCTCACTGCCCGGTTTTTGGGGTATGTTTCCTCAGGGGGCAGCCAGTCGGCCTGCCAGCTGGCAGGGGCTCCACAGAAGCTGCACAGCATCGCTGGGTGCCTGCAGCACCTGCCCACCCAACTCCCACACCGCCACCACCTGCTCCAGCAGCGCCTCGGAGCCCCGGCTGCAGGTGGGTGTCCTACACTGCCCTGGGGTGCAGGTCTTGGCAGGGGAGAAGGTGGAATGGAGGGTGCAGTGTAGCCCTTGTCATGGCCTGGCTGGAGGGTGGCTGACAAAGTGAAAGCAAAGCCCCAAACAACCCTGTGCAAGAGATTAATGACCTAGAAAATGATGTGCGGGTCAGGATCTGGCAGTAAGTGCCCACTGAGGAGCGGAGGCAACCCCAATTGTTGGCCAGGCCCCTGCAGGAACCGCAGGACTGGAGCCCTGGTGAAAATGTCTTTCCTGCCTCTGCAGGGCTGGCCGCCGTGCTGCAAGAGGATGGGACTTGTGAGACCATGCTGGTTTTCCAGCTCTCCGAGGCTGGGGATGTCTTCTGCCAGAGGCTGACCCACGAGGCAGTGCATCCCCCTGCACCCACCTTGAGGGATGAGGCCACAACAGCCCCTGGCTCTTCCCCTCTCTTCGAGGCTCCAGCCAGCAGCCCACTGGGCTTGGGCAGTGAGGAAGAAGAGCAAATGTTCTACTTGTCCAACCTGGAGGTGATTATCAATGAGGAGGAGGAGGAAGAGGAGAACACAGGCACACCAGCACCCCCAGAGGAAGCTGAACTGCCCCAGGAGCCCTGTGCCAGCCCCCAGCCCACCCCAGCGGTGCCCAGCCCAGCTGCAGCCCTGCAGTACCACCGCTGGTTGAGGGCTCTTTTCAGAGGCTGCAGGGAGCCCCCCCAGCGCTCCTTGCCCCCCAGCCTCAGCCAGAGGCGCCTCTTCACCCGCAAAGAGCTGGAGGGGCCAGTGGGTCCCACTGCCCTGCAGAGGCAAGTGCGGCAGTGGCTGCGCCAGGTCATGTGGGAAGGGGGCCACATCCAGCGCTGGGAGCCCATGTCCCTCCAGGCCCCTGCCCTGCCACGGCCCCTGGAGCCAGAGGAGGGTCCGGACCCCCTGAGCACCCGTCTGACAGCAGCCTGGTCCGGGGACTGGGAGCGGTGGTGGGAGGACAGGACTAGCTTCAGTGTGGCACAGAGACAGCGGGCTCTGCGGGAGCGGCGGCGGCGGCAGAAACGAGCACGGAGCCGGCGCAGTCTCTCGGCCAGTTTTACCTCCTCCCTCACCTACCAGTCGGAGCTGTCCGAGCTCAGCGATGCAGGACCCTTGCTGCTTTCACCCGGCCGCCCACACGTTCTCTCCCAGGAGAGCTCCCCCCCAGCCAGCAGCCCCCTACCCGGCAGCCCCCCGGCCTCGCCGGCACCCGACGAAGCGCTGCTGTCCTCGCAGAGCCTGCGCTGCCGCGGCATCCCCAAGGAGCGCCGGAAGACGCTGCGGGACTACCTGTCGGTGTGGGCCGAGGGGCCCCCTGAGCCACCAGAGCTCCCTGGCAGCCAGGCCAGCCAGCTCTGCATCCCCTCCTCCCAGAGCCAGCTCTCTTCTGCCTCGCAGACCCGCCGCAAGCGCCCACGCATGGGCTTCTGAACACCAATAAACCCGCCTGGCACAGCCTCCCACCCGGGCTCCTTAACTGCGTGGTCACAACACCCACCCGTACAGGGAGGGGAGGTCGGGCGGCATCCCCGCGGTCGGGACTCCCCCCAGGGAGGAAGTGACCCTGTCCACGTTCAAAGGGCCCCCGCCGGGACTCTGCGGCGCGGGGGTCGCCTTCGTGTCACGCGTGGGTGCGGGCGGGTGCGGGCGCTTTAAGGGGCGTGGGGCGGGACCGGGATGTGAGTGACGGCGGAGGGCGGGAGCGGCGGCCATGGCGGCGGTGCTGGCGCGGGGCCTGGTGCGGGGCGCGCTGCGAGTGGGGCAGGTGGGCGCGGGGGAGGAGGGACACATCGGGGTGGGAGAAACAGCGGGGTGGGCTGGGAGGACAGGGGCACCGGGCCGGGCCCCCGCCCAGCGCGACGCTCGCCGCTGCTCCCGCCCTCGGGCAAGGTCCGCGGCGGGCGTGAGCGCCGACCCGCGCACCCCCACGGCACGGAACGGGGCCTCGGGTCACCCGTGGGCACAGACCCCTGTCACTCCCGTGGACACAGCCCCCATTATCCCCATATTCGTTACCCCCGTGTGCACCTCGCTGTCAACCCCTGTGCATCCCCCGGTCGTACCCGAGCAGCAACCCCATGTGCAGCCCTCAGGACCCCTATACGTATCCCATCGGTCCCCACGTGCACCCCCACCACACCCCCCCTCACACCCTCCATGACCCCCCATGCATTAGTCCAATCACTCTCATGTGCATTCCCCCATCACGCGCCCCACCACCCCCACATGCATCGCCCCCATATCCCGGCGTGCAGCCGCGCGTGTATATATCCCCATGTGTTCCCCTTTCACTCCCAGCCGTGTCCCCCATCACCCCACGTGCGTCCCTCCTTCCATCACTCGCATGCATGTCCCCTCCCTGTGCTCCTGCCCGCCCTGGCCGCGGTGTCCCCGTCCCCGCTCGGGGACAGGCCCTAAGCTCTCTGTGCCCTCCCGGCCCAGCGGTGCGTGTCGGCGCCCAGCGGGAGGGATGGGGAGGTGAGCAAGGCACAGCGGGCAGCGGCGGCCGGCGAGGAGGCGGGCGGGCAACCCACTATCTTCAGCAAGATCATCGACCGCACCATCCCTGCCACCATCCTCTATGAAGATGACAAGGTAGTGGGGACAAGGTAGCAGGGCATGTGTCCCCTCCGGGGGAAGGGGCAGCACCCACGGGTGTGGGGCTCACCCTGCGCCCCCTGGCAGTGCCTGGTCTTCCGTGATGTGGCCCCTCAAGCCCCTGTCCACTTCCTGGTGATCCCCAAGCGCCCCATCCCCCGGATCAGCCGTGTGGGTCCCCAAGACACCGAGGTGAGTCTAGGGGAGTCCCTGGGACATTGGCAGTAGTGGTCACTGAGTGCTGACCCTCCTGCTCTCCTCTCCCGCAGCTCCTGGGGCACTTGCTGGTGGTGGCAGCACGCACAGCACAGGCAGAGGGGCTGGCTGACGGCTACCGCCTCGGTGAGTTGGTGTCCCCTGCAGTGCCATGGGGCAGGACCCTCCCTGGTGGTCCTGGGGGCCTGGGCACGCAAGGGGGTGGCCTGACCCCTGTCCCTCTCCTGACAGTGATCAATGACGGGAAGCACGGTGCCCAGTCCGTCTACCACCTGCACCTCCATGTCCTGGGGGGGCGGCAGATGGGCTGGCCCCCTGGCTGACCCCCCACTGCCCACCACCCCCCAATAAAGCATCTCCTTGGTGGTGGCTTCAGTGGCTCTGTGTCCAGGTGGCTTTCTTAGGCGTGGGGGTTTCTTAGGGGTGGGGGTCCCTGGCCTGGGCAGGGCTGGTGTCGCAGCAGTGGGGAGTTGCTACCCTGTTTTTTGTGGAGGGTCTGGGCTCCCCACATGCCAACCTGCCCATGCCGGAGATGCTCTGGAGCCCCATCGTTGAAGCAAAAGGAATTTGAGGAAGTGCCCACATGCCGCTGGGAAAAGGCCCATCCTGGTGCTGGGCTGGGGGGAGCAGGCTGTGTGCCACAAGGGTGTCCCCAAACTGGGGAACATCCCAGGATTGTCAGAAGCACACCATCTCAGTGCTACCTGCCCAGACCCACTGCCACCACACAGTGCCTGCACCCCTGAATGCCCTCACCCTACCTCAGTGTGCCCCCCAAGCACCACTGTGTTCCTACCAGAGCTCCACACTGGGCACTGATGCTTCTCTGCTCTGCAAAAGCAGCTAATTGCATTTAATTGATCTAAAAGCGATAACTGCACATGTACTCACTCCTCCTTACCCTAGAGGGACCTCACTGTGAGCTCCCAGGGGGTTCATAGCCCTGAGCAGAGCGCAGGGCAGAATATGCTGAGTGGTGGGCGGGCCTGCTGCCCCCTCCACGTACGCACAGCCCTGTACCCCCCCTGCGCCGCCTGTGTGGGCACTGCAGTGGAAAACTCACTGCACTGCACACCCCAGGCTCCCCTACACGCAAAACACCGCCAGCACTGTACACGCACACGTGTTTACACCCCTTGGCCGCAGTCTCGTGCCTGCACGTGTCCACATCCACCCGGCGAGGGGAGCGCACGCGGGGGCTCCGCGCATGCGGCCGCCCGCTCCCTGCCGCGTGCCTCCCGCTCCCGCTGCTCCGTGGCCGGGCGCCGGGGCTATATTTAGTGGCGGGGGCCGGTGCTGGCGCGGTGCATGGCCCACCTGGCACCACCGCCAGGGCTGGCTGGGCCCCCGCCAGCCGCTGTGCAGGGGACCACAGCCCGCCGGGGAGAATGGTGGCTCTGTTCATCCCCCGGCTCGGTGGCGCTGGCGGCGGGGGCCCCTCGGGAGCCGCGTGGGGCTGTGGCAGAGCCTAGTTCGCTTCCCACACATACACACCCAGAATAGCATGGGGAATGTTTTTGGGGTGTAAATGAGCCTTAAAAATGTTGATGGGTAGTGCTTCCTGCCTCCGAGGCTCAGCGCAGGATGGGGCCACACTCTTGGACGAAGGATAACTCTGCCTCAGGGATGGGTACCCCAAATCGGGGCTGGTTATCCCCTGTACATTATTCCCCAGGGCTCACGTGGAGCAGCCCTCCAGGGAATGCTGTGCTGGGCTGAGGGCGTGTGCTGGCACGCGAGGTCAGGGGCTGGACGCCTGCCATCGTGTTTCTTCCTATGCCAGGTTTATTTTGTCAGTCCCCGAGCAGCTGTGGGGCAGGACAGTGGTCACAGCCCCATGGGGCTGAGGGGGGGAGGGCAGAGGGGATGAGGGCCAACGGCTGTTTTGGTTCTTCAGCCGAGGAGGATCACAAATGACGCAAGTTCCCAAAAGAGCTGGGCAGGGGGGCTGCGGGGGATGTGTCAGCCGGCAAGAGGCAGCCAGATGTGCTCCAGCAGCTCCAGGGCTGCTGCCCCACGGTGATGCTGTCAGGTCACAGCCCCACAGAGATGCCCCATTGGCCACCTCGGGATTTAGTCTGCCCCACAGTGAGTGCACCCCCCCGGGCTGGCATTGCTAGGGTTCCTGTCCTGCACTGTACTCTGGTGCTGCTAGTGTCTCTTCAGTGTCCCCCAGGCACCCCCCTGCCTGGCCAGGCTTTTGGCAAGCCCACATGTGTCTGGTGGGGAACCTGGGGATGCTCCTGGGAAGAGCACCCAGGGTGCAAGCTGGGACAGGGAGCCCAGGCTGCCATTCCTTCAGTACGAGCTGAAGTACGGGTGCACCGCAGGGGCCAGTGCTGGGCCCGCGGCTGAGCGTGGGGGCGGAACCATCAGTATTCACCCTAGAACCCTCACAGCGACCCCCCAGCCCTCGGGGACATCCTGGCACTCCAGCGGCAGCAGGGCTGGTGTTGCCCCAGCATGGGGGAGGCACGAGATGAGTTCGGGCCATGCCTCCTGCCTGTCCTGCTCGCTGCAGCTGCACAGCAGATGGGCTCGGAGGAGCCCCTGCCTGGCGTGGGGCCGAGCACCCGCAGGGAGGAGCCGGTCCCCGGTGGGGGGCCCCCACAGGGCCGGCCGAGGCCAGAAGGGCCAGGCACATTCCCAGCCAGGAAAAACAGAGGCCCCAGCGCCGAGCCCGCGGTGCCCCGCCGGCGCACACCGCAGAGCGCTGCAATAACAGCCCTCGCCGCCCGCTATCAAAGGGCCCTTCTTCTGCTCGGTCCCCGCAGGGATGGGGCCGGGGGCCCAGCGAGGGCTCGCGGCGAGGGGAGGCAGCTGCTCCACGCCGGCTGCACCCAGCCAGGCGCCGGGCACGTCCGGCCCCATCACCCTGGGCCAGTTGGGGGTCCTTGGGGCGGGCGGGCGTGTGTGGGGGCTGGGGGTCGCTTGGGTCAAGCCGTGGGCAGCAGCGTGTCCCCAGGAGCCCTGGGCACGTCTCTCCTGCCGCCACAGTGGGGCTGAGCTGGTCCTGCGCAGGCATAGCGCTCCCCTGTCCAGGGCACCGGGACAGACTGGGACGGGGGAGGACATGGATTCCAGGGATGGGGACAGACCGAGCCTCGCAGTGCGACCACGGCCGTGCTCCTGCGCCCCTCACTCCCCTGCACCCTTGTGCCCCACACGCTCCCCGCCCCCCCAGCACCCCCTTATCTCTGCATCCTTGCACTCCGGTGCCCCCGCACCCCCGTCCACCTGCACCGCCGCATGGCATCTCCCCCCATTCCTAACCCCCCTGCGCTCCCGTGACCCCACACCGCCGGCTCCCATCACCCCTGCATCCCCGACCCCTGCACTCCCATCCTCCCGCACCCTCATCCCTCCTCACCCCCATCTCCCTGCACCATCTCCCCATACCTCCTTGCCCTCCCCCTCCCCCGCACCCCATTCATGACCACGCCCACTTCCCCATGACCACACCCCCTCTCCAATCCGACCCCGCCTCTTGGCCCCACCCATAACGGGCTCTGGCCGCGCCCCTTCCGTGCTCTCCGCCAATGGGAGGCGCGCACGCGGCCGCCGCGCGTCGTCTCCATGGAGAGACGCGCATTCCAGCCCCCCGCGCACGCGCCATGGAGCCGGGAGCCGGCACCCCCTGGGGGTGCGGCCGGGAGGGGAACCGGGGGGCACTGAGACCCCTCAGGGTGACCCCCGAGGGGGAGAGCTGGGGAGCACGGCCTGTGGGGCATTAGGGGGGAGCAGGGGGGGATAAGGGAGGAGGGTGGTGGATATGAGGGGCAGAGCCCCGGGCTGGAGACAGCGGGAAGGATATTGCTGCAGGAGGTCAAGCGGGCAGAAGGGAGCTGTGGAGGGGGAGACCCCTCCGGAGCGCAGACCCAGCAGCAGGCATTGCTTCTGTCCCCCAAACGGAGGGAAATCCCTCCTTGTCCCTTGTCCCAGTGTGGGGGTGACACTGCAGGGGACCCCGGGTCCCTCGCCTCAGGACCCTGCCCGTACTGGTGGGGGCTGGGGATGTGGTGGGCAATGAGGGGCTGAAGGATGTGCCCTGCTGCCTTTCCTCAGGGTTTGCTCTCATCTCCAGGGTAGCTCTGACGGGCCATGTGGGTCCCACATGCCCTGGGGAGAGGTCACCGTGCCTGGGCAGGGTCCAGGGTGGTATCCGCCTGCCTGATGTGCCCATGGAGAAGCTTCCATGCCATGAGGAGCCACTGACAGCCACCGCCAAGAGGCTCCAGGAGATGTCGGACATAGCCGAGGTGCCGGAGATGCCCACTGAGCCGCCTGCTGAGGCTCTGCCACCCGTGCCCAGCCCTGAGCCAGCCCGAGAGACTGGGAACGATCCCTCTGAGATCAAGCTGCCTCCCTGGCTTGGAAAGTGGGGAACGTGTCGCGAGGAGGTGCCGGTGGAGCCCCTCTCCCCACCAAAGCCAGCAGAGCAGCCCAGCCAGCCAGTGACCCGACGGGGCCGCCCGATCCGCACCTGGCTGGGGGAGGTAACTCCATCGGGGAAAATGGCCCTCAACCAGCCCTACCGTATCCCACATGCTGATTCTGTGATGCTCCCCGCTCCTGGGTAGACCCCTCTCTTTAGATAGCCACCCTTGGCTGAGCCAGGACTTCCCAGATGACTTTGAGCCCAGTGGGTAGAAAGGGGATGAAATTCAATAGCACAAAAGGCACGGGAAGGCACGTGGGGAGTGACAGTGAGGCTTTGGGAGGGAAGCTGGGATCTTGCTGCTGGCAGGCAGGAGTTCCATGTCACAGCTGATCATAGAGATGTGGGGCAAGCAAGGCTTGGGGGGCACCTGGTGGGTCAAACTGTGCCACAGTCTGGGGACCCCATGGTTTGTTCAAGTGTCATAAGAGAGCTTGCCCAGTGTAGGGGCAGTCTGGGCACCCCTCAGCTTGGGACAGCCATACAAGGTCAGCAGACCTCCACCAGGCAGGAGAGGTCAGCCCTGTCCAAGCTGCAGGTGTCCCTGCTCCAGCGTTCCCAGGGAGCTGGCTGGAAGGACTGTGACCCCTTTTTGCAGCTTGTGCCTCTGGGGCTATCAAAAGCCTAAAAGCCAGGAGCAGGCATGGGGGGCACTGCAGGGTGGGTTCCCACCCCCTTCCACAGCCCCTACTGTCCATCTCTAGAAAGTCGTGGACCCCCTGAACTCTGGGCTGGGGCAGGAGCTAGGCAGTGAGGACTCCGCCCACCACCGCGGCTTCCACGGACTGCCACTCCATCAGTTCCTGTCCTCACTCACCGACAGCTCCACCACGGACACCTACCGCCCGCCACACAGGGCCCTGCTGCTGCAGCAAGGTGAGACTGAGCCCCCCTCAGCCGTGTGCCCCCCAGAAAGGCACTGAGGGAATCTCAGCTGGGGGTGCTGATGGCACTTTTCCCTCTGCAGGGCTGCGGAAGGCCACGCTGGCGTCCATGCTCTACGAGAAATACAGGCAAGCCTGCACCCCTGCGTGACACCCGTCCTTGGGGCTGTGCCCTGGCAGAGGGGACATAGAGTGGGGGGTACCCCAGGGCTGAGGGGTGTTTGCTCTGACTGCAGTAGGGAGACGGAGGAGAAGATCCGTCCCCGCCCACAGCCCATGGAGTCTGTCTCCACCACGCACCGGGACTACGCTGCCAGGGGCTTCCAGCCCACACCTCCATCCATCACTCAGGTACAGGCAGGAGACACCTCCCCCACCCCCCAGCTTGTGGCAGCTCCCAGGGAGGCTGCAAGGCTCCTGTGTCCCCCCGAGTGTGCTGTCCCTCCGGCCCTCTGTCACTTTGCTTCCACTTGCAGCCCCACAACTACTTGACAGAGCAGCCAACCAGCTTCTGGCTGGAGCAAGCCCGTGGAGTACCAGTAAGTCCCCCAGCACCTCACCCTGCCAGCACCCCAGGGGTCTCAGCTGCTGACAGGGACCTCTCCCCTTCTCTCCTCTCCAGGGTGTCACTGCCCTCTTCAGCAGAAACATTCCCTTCAAGAGGAACGCAACCTTCTCCACTCCCATCACTGTGTACCTAGGGCCACCCCACCCCTGCGACCCATTGAGCAGCGAGCCCCAGACCTTCAAGGATTAAAAAGCAAGGGGACACAGGTGGTCCCAGCCTCCTTGCCACCCCAAGGCTGTCTTCAGGCTGGATGTTTGGAGGGGGACCACAGTGTCCCTGGGATCTCAAATCCCGCAGGGCCATGCAGCAAGTGGGAAACCCTCCAGCCCCAGTGCAAGTCACTGTTGACCCAAAACATGCTGTGGCCCCAAGCCTCCCTCCTTGGGCATGAAGGGAGAGCCCTTGGCACAGCCTCGTCCACTGGGACATGTCCCCTCCCGGCACACGCAGCGGGCGACATGCAGCCGCCGTCCCGGTCCCCAGGCACAGGTGTGTTCCAGTAAGAGGCGGCAGCAGGGCGGCCAGAGCATGAGCTCAGAGGAACGCACTGCAGCCCTCACGCCAAAGCAAACCCCGCTGCGGCAGCCCTGCCTTCCCAGCACTGCCTGAGCCCTCAACAGCTGCGGCTGCCCGGCCCCGGCCCCCCGTGCCCGGCCCCCCACCCTACGGCCGCAGACAGAGCCCCGGGATATGATGCTCAGGGATGCTCCAGGCAGCTGACCCCAGCCAAGGCTGAGTTCGATATTGGGGTGCCCCCAGCCCCTGTCCCTTATTGGCACTCCAGGACAGAGAGAAGCAGAGGTCAGGTAACAGATGGATTTGGGGAAGTTTGTATTTCAACAAAATAGTTGCAGCGAGTCCTATATTTACACCTGGGGGAGGAGGGGGTGGTATTTACATGACCCACTGGGGTTATATACAGGAGAAGAGGAGACTGGGGAGGGGGGGAGCTGCGGCATTGAAGCCTGACCTGGCCAAGGAGTCAGTCTTGGCAGGAATCCCCATTTCCCCCCACCCCAGGGACAGAGTGACATGGGCACAAATTCTGCTGGGGGCCAGGTACTGAAAAGAGACGGCAAAGTGCCCTACGGGGCAGCCAGGCCCCGGACCAGCTCAGAGCCAGCTGAGCCACACGGGAGAGGGCAGGGATGGCAGGACCCTAGAGGGTGGGGGAGATATGAGGGTTGGATCTGGGCCAGTTCCCCCCTCCAAGGGGCTGTGGGGGAAGGTGGGCTTTGCTGGTGCTGATGGAGGGGGGGCAGACGGTGACATGGCCGCTGCCCCACCTTGCCCAGGCCCTGCTGAAGCAGGGGGGCTGCAGAGGTGGTGGTGGATGCAGTGAGGGGGGTGCCGGTGCGTCCTGGGGGTCAAGGCACCGGAAGGCACTGGCAGTCCCACTGAGGCTGGGGGCTCCGCCACTGCCACTGGGCTCAGACGACTTTGGGGTCTTTCCTCTCGCCCAGCAGCCAATATGTCCGCATCTTTCCCTTGCCCTGGGAGGGAGAAGAGGGCAGTGAGAACCTCCCTGCCCCTGGCACTGCTCCTTGGGTGTCATCCCCAGCATTGAGGGGAATAAAGGGTCCCAGCCTGAACCCATGCCCTCATCACATGTCCCATACAGCAGGAAGGGACAGCTGCACCCCCCTGGCATCCCTGTGCCCTCACCTTCATCTCCACATCCCCACGCAGCTCCAGATCAAAGCAGCCAAACTCATCCAGGACTTCCTTGGTGGTGGATGAGACGTGGATCTTTAGGGCTGGGTAGCACAGAGGGGAAAAAGAGACTTGGCTGGGTGAGGGAGCTGAACACAACCTGAGGTGCTGGACCCCAGCTGCCAGCCCCGTGGCTCACCCTGGCCATTGGATTCCATGCGGGATGCAGTGTTCACCGTGTCCCCAAAGAGGCAGTACCGTGGCATCTTCAGACCCACCACGCCAGCACACACAGGACCTGCCAGCACAGGGACACTTAGGGACAATGCGGGGCAGGCGGATGGCCTGTGGTGCCAGCAGGCGCGGGGACTCACCAGTGTGGATGCCGATGCGCAGGTGGAGCTGGTCGTTGGGACGGTGACGGATCTTGAAGGTTTTGACGGCCTCGAGCAGGGCCAGGGCCATGCGGACGATCTCACGGGCGTGCAGCTTCCCATTGCGCACCGGCAGCCCCGAGACCACCATGTAGGCATCCCCAATGGTCTCCACCTGTGGGGTAAGGGGCAGCAGGTAGAACCTGGGCTCCTTGCTGCCTGGCTCACTCTGGGGGACTGTGCTGGCTCACCCACACCCTCACCTTGTAGACATCAAAGTTATCAATGATGGCATCGAAGCAAGTGTAGAGATCGTTCAGCAGCATCACGACCTGAATGGAGCAAGGGTGTGTGTGAGGCTGGGAGCAGGCATGGCCCCCCAACCCCAGTGATGGCACTGCTAGGGTGTGAGACCCCCACCAGCTCCAGAGAGTGGCTTTCCCCCAAGCTCTTCTCTCACCTGCATGGGAGTACTCTCTGCCGAGAGGGCAGTGAAGCCCACAATGTCACTGAAGTAGATGGTGACGCTGTCAAAAGCCTCAGCCCGTACTGTCTCCCCACGCTTCAGCTGCTCCGCCACAGAGCTGGTGGGACCAGAGAGGATGGTGGTGAGCTCCCACTTCCAACCCACTGTTCCCCCACATCCTTTGCCCTACAGCAGCATGGAGAGCTGGCAAGGGACTCCATGCTCACACAGCAGTGGGTGCATGCTGACCCCATGCCAAACCCCAGACCCACAAGCTCCCTTGTCTCCCCCTCTCACTGGGGCAGAATCTGGTAGAGGAGGTTCTCCGCCTTGCGCTTCTCCTCCAGGTAGGCCTGTGTCCGCTCCTCCACCAGCTTCTCCAGGTTGTTGGCGTACTGCTCCATGCGCGACAGCAAGTTGTCCAGGATGCTGGTGCTTCCCTCCCTGCCAGAGTGCAGGCAGCTGGCACTGCCAGAAGAGGTGCCCCCCAACCACCTCCACCCCCATCGCCGTCCCCACTCCCGCCCCACCTTTCCCACTCGCCAACCACCCACTTGTTGAATCTACGGATGAAGATCTTGATTTGGCTGAAGTCGGGGCGCTCGGCTGGCTCCTGCGCCCAGCAGCGCTCCATCAGCACGGCCAGCTCCTCGCTGTGCACCCCAATGTCGATGGAGGGGCGGAAGAACGGTTTCTGGCTGTTACGCACCTTCTGCACGATCTCTGCCAGGGGGTGGGTGATGGTGAGCACCAGACCCTCCAAAGCAGGGACAGAACCGCCCCACAGCCACCTCCCACCCTCACCTTTGGGGCTCAGGTCCATGCCCTCAATGTAGAAGGGGCCGTTCCGCAGAGCAACCTCCTGCACGATGATGCCGAAGCTGTAGACATCAGCCTTCTGCATGCCCGGGGTGGGCAGGTGCCCCTTCTGCAGCAGCTCTGGGGCTGTCCACAGCTTCTCTGGTGGGACACAGCCGTGAAGCAGTGAGGCAGGGCCACCCCATCCCTGTGATCCCCCCAAGCAGGCACTCACTGGCATAGAGCGCGTGGGTGTCCTCATTGTCGCTGGGTGAGCGGAAGCTGGCCAGTCCATAGTCGGTGATCTTCAGCACGAAGCGACTGTCCACCACACAGTTGGATGACTTGAGGCTGCCGTGGTGGCCGATGATGCTGTTGTGCAGGAAGGCCATTCCCTGGGACAGATGGACACAGTGAAGTTGGTATCCCTCATGCACCTCCCCCAGCCCCTTGTGCCCCTCCCTTGGGTACCTTGACAATGTCATTGATGAGGGAGTAGCGAAACATCCAGTCCAGGTTGATGCTCTCGTTCTCCAGGACGTCCTGGGGTAGCACAATGAGTGGACCCCACCAAGCACCCAGGGCATGGTGGCAGCAGTCTCACCAAGCACCCAGCTGCAGTGGGGTCTGCAGCATTCGCCCCCTCCCCTCCACCAGCCTCTGACACCTGCTTGGGCAGCTCGGCTGCGAGCCTTGTAGGGTTAAGGGCCACCAGTATCCACAGCCCTGTCCTCAGTGCCCAGCCCAGCCAGGTCACAAGGAGTGTCTAAGTGTTGCCCCTGGTGTCCCTAAGCCCCTCTACCTGCAGGCTGCCCCGTGGGCAGTACTCGGTGATGATGCAGATGTTGGGGGGGTCGATGCACGCCCCAATGAAGCGAGTCAGGTGGTTGAACTGGATGTCGCGCATCTGCGGGTGGAAGTGGAGCCAAGTGGGTCTCGAGGTTAGAGGAGATGGGCTGCTGCTCCCACCAGCCTCCTCCAGTCCCAGGAACAGTCCCTGCACCCCCAAGCAGGTTGCCCACCCCAGCATAGACCCCAAACCTACGTGTTTTAGCTCGAAGAGCACCTGCCGTGTCAACTCGATGCGCTTCTTATTGATGTGTTTAATGGCCACCACATTGCCCTGGGATGTTTGAGAAGGAAGAGAGGTCAGTGCCCGCTGAGTGGATTTGCAGAGGCAAGGAAGGTGCCAGCATCCTGTGGGATGGGGGTGCAGCCAAGGGCAAGCACACCAACAGAGCTGGGGCATTTCAGGGGGAGGGGTTCCCACCTGCTGCACTGACCTTGAAGTGGCCGGTGTTGGCGAAGATCTGGTACTTGCCATGGGTAGTCATCAGGGAGCCATAGCTGGAGCCACGCTGTGTGAAGGAGGGGATCAGGGAGGGGAACCCTGGGGTGGCAAGGTAGCAGACACCGACGCAGCAGGGCAGGAACACTCAAGGGTGTGCAGGGGATGGTGCAGGATGGGCTGTAAAGGGTCAGGGCAAGTTCTGCATGCTCTGTAGGGAGGGTGAGGACTGAATGGAGGGTGCACTGAAGGGGTGTAGGGATAAGGTGTGTCTGTGAGGGGATGGAGAGCAACACAGGAGCTTGATGAGGTATGGTGCTCTGTAGGGGATTCAGGGCTGTGTAGGGGATGGAACTACAGTGACTGTAGGGGATGGAGGGTCATGCCAGGGATGGATGGAGTGCATCTCTAGTAGGGAATGGAGAGTTATGTAAGGATGAAGGGCTGTTTAGGGGACGAGTGCAGTGGGGCTCTGGCTCTGTAAGGAACAGAGGGCCATGTAGGGAATCAACAGGGAGGGGTGTCATGCAGGGAGGGACAGCAGCACAAGGGCAGGGTTGTGCCCCAGAGCTGGCACCTCTCACCAGGGACAAGGTGAGCCGGCTGCCCGCTGCCTTGTGGTACCGCTCGGGACTTCCAAACTGCAGCTCATCCCAGCGGATCCTCCAGAGCATGCTGGCAAGCTCCTTCTCCAGCATCAGCTTCCTGAGGGACACATGGCTGTCAGATCCCCCTGCCCTGCCTGCCCCCCCCAGCAGACTGAGAGGTGCCTGGTGCCCAGGCAGAGGCTCCCCCAGCCCCAGCTGACCTGAAGATGAGGAAGCTGGAGATGCCAAACATGACGAAGGTGAGGCCAGTGCCCAAAGCCACGATGGCCAGCATCGAGAGGGGGGCTGCAAACAGGAGGGGATGTCAGGGTGGTCCAACTGGCCATGATGGCCAGACTGGTACGCAGCCATAAGGAAGGGCACTGGGGCCCAAGGGACGTGGGGACCCAGGACACCCACTTTTATCGCAGGAGGGGTCATCCACATCAAAGACACAGGGAGGGTTGTCCAAGGGGGGAGCCCCCTTCACCCAGGGGATGGGTCGCCCCAGCCAGTGAATTTGCTTCTCCACACCCGAGTAGTGTCCCACCACCTAAAGCAGAGAGAGATGAGGCCCCCCAGACCCCAGCATCCCATCCCTGCCCTAGCTGGGGGAAAACTGGTGCTGGCCCTCACCTCGTACTTCCCAGTCTTGGGGTCGCTCATGGCCCATAGGTTGAAGTCAGTGTCCCGGTCATTGTTGCTGTCCATGCTCACAAGCCCCGTCACCCCTGTGGGAGAAGCAAAACCCGGATAGGACAGGGACTGGGTTCCACCACCCCCAACAGCACTCACAGCCCGGCTGCCCCTGTCCCAGTGTTACCCTGGAACTTGCGGTCCCGCATCTTCTCGATGATGTGGGTGGCATTTTTCTTGGAGCCTCCCTCACGCAGGGTCTCGTTCAGCACCATGGCGTACAGCAGCATCCCGTCATAGAAACACCCCGCCACCAGGTTCATCTGTGGGGGGAACCTGAGCACACCCATAGCCACGCACACAGGAGCACCCTGGCCCTGGGACCTCCACATCAGGACTATGCACCCACCCATGGCCCCATAACCCCACACTGGGACCAACATTCACCTTGCAGGGATGGCAGTGCCCATGGCTGTTCCCACCAGGGATAGTCCCCCCAGCATTTCCTGTGGCCATATTCCACCCTCTGCATTCTGGAGAGGTACCTCAGACCCATGTGGAAGGTCCCCACCACCCCATCATGCAAGCAGACTCACTCACCAGAGAGTAGTTGAGCTGCACTCCAAATTTCTGCTTAGCTCGCAGGATGAGCTGGGTTTGGAAATGCTGGTACTCAGGGTTTTGGGGCTCATAGTAGGTAATCACCAGCACCATCTGCAACCAAGCACAACACCCTGGTTCACACACCAGGGGCCAGGCTGGGGAGATCCCTGTCCCCAGGCAGTGTGCACATCTCACCTGGAAAGCCTCACGCAGCCCTGAATCCTGGCCGGGGCTCTGTTGCCAGGGCTTGAAGGGGTCACGGGCAGAGTCGCCCCGCAGGCTCTCCCCGAAGACATCCAAGTAGAAGAAGACATAGTCACCGTTGGTGAGGTTTTCCTGCTGTGCCAGCTGCATGATCTGCCTCAGCATCTCCGGCGGCCCGCAGAGATACACCACTGCCGGAGAGAGGAGGGGGGTTCGGGGGGACAGTAACACCCCACTGCACCCTGGGGCACACAGCCAGCAGTGGGGTGGGATGCTTTCCTCTGGGGGGATGGGGCAGAGCAGCCCCGGGGGCACTTGTTGCCTGCAGGGTGGGTGAGTGGGGGGGTGGAGCAGGCAGATGGGGCAGTGCTTGGCTCACCCCCTCCCTGTGCCCCACAGACAGCCCCACCGCCCTTGCTAGCACTGACCCACTCTTGCCCCATCAGTCACCTTGGGCTGAGGGCGGAAAGGAGAACAGGGGAAAACTTGCTCCAAAACATGAGGGGGCTGCCCCAGGCACAGACGTCACACACCCTGCTCCAGTAAAAGCCAGACAGGAGATGCCTCCCCCCGGCATCAGCGTCCTGGCTGCTCCACACCGGCCCCAGCCAGGGGACCAGGGGGGCCGGGAGAGGCGGTGGGGCTGTCCGCCCAGAGGCCCCTGGGGAGCCCGGGCTGTGGAATGGGACAAACCCATGTTTGGGTTCGCGGCTGGCCGGCAGTGTGGCAGGAATGCGCAGGTTCCCAGATTCCAGCACCTTCTGCGGCCACTGGCGCTAATTGGAAACAGAGCATCGCATCTCGCTGGTGTGACCCACGCGGCAAGGGGGTGCCTGGGCCCCGTCAGGCCGCCCTGTGAGCCCCCAGCCGCTGCTGAGGGCTCAGCCAGCCCCCATGGGATGCCCACCCAGGTGCTGTGTGGGGGCGGCATGGGGCTGGCACAGGGCACCACGGGCAGCAAGGACGGGCATCTGAGAGTGTCCAAAACCCCCCCAAGCAGGGGCCCTCTATGCCCTTGCTGAGGATCCTGACACTGCCTCCTCCCTCCCCCCGGAAAACCGGGGCCCCGCTCCAGCCAGCCTGGCTGGGAACCCGGGATTGAGCAACAGAGGAGGCGGCGGCGGCGGGTGCCGGAGGAATGTCACGCTTGGGCGCTGGCCCCGGCGCACAGCCTTTCTGCAAGGGGCCCAGCGCCCCGGCTGGACCCGGGTAACGGGGGGGCTGGGGACAGCAAAGAAGCCCCGCTCCTCTGGGATGAGGTCTCTGCTGCTGGACGGCACCTAGCCATGCAGGCACCCAGCCATGGGGGCAGCAGGGCTGACAGGGGCTGACGGGGTCACCCACGGTGGCAGTGAGGCAGCCCAAGGGTGGGAGAAGAAACCCAGCACAGCCGCCTTGGGCACAGAGAATCCACAGCAATGTGGGGAGCTGCTCCTGGGCATGGGGGAGAGGGAAATTGCAGCAGCATGAGCTGTGTGTGAGCAAAAGCCTGTTCCAGAGTTTGAAATGGTTCCCTCTGAATGCTGCAATACTTCAAATAAACCGTCTTGGCTTCCCCACTTCGCTAGTCCTGAACCCAGAAATGTGCTGTCCCCAAACTTCTCATGCAGGATGGGCAGCTCAGCACCTCCCTGGCACGCAGACCCTGGGGGTCCCCCCCTAAGGACACAGCATGGGACCCTCCCCATCCCATTGCAGGCGCCAGGAAAAGGCAGCCACACGGACTGGTGAGCCACAACAGCTGGTGGTAGATAGTGGGACGCTGCAGGCAGCCAGCCCCCGCGGCGGCAGCGAAAGCCTGCCTGGTCAAAGGCCACCAAGCAAGGGGGTAGATGACGCCTGAACGGCTCCCCAGGGACAGTTTGCAGGAGCCATGCAGAAGGAAAGGGTCAATGCTTGAGGCTCTCCCTGACCTGGGCAGCTGCCTCCAGCTGGCAGCCTCCTGCATGGCCAGTGGCACCCCAATGGGTGCACACAGCCCCCCAAGAGCAAATGGCCAAAGCCAGCCTTAGTTTCACAGAGGACAAGAGGAACAGGGTCCTACAAAGCTGGGGCACATCCAGCCCCCTGGCAATTATTTAGGGGTGTCTGTGGTGTGAAAGGCAGAGTGCCAGGCCCTGGGAGAGGGGCAGGACCACGAGCTTGCAGGTGAGGCAGCAGGATGCTGCTTGACCCCTACATGATAGAAGATAACCCTAAATTGAGGGTGAATCCCAGTTTCGGACAGCAAATCCCAGTTTGAAGCAGCCCCACCAGCACAGGGCACTGCAGAACAGAGACCCTTGTCCTGGCCAGGCAGCCCTCGCACGCCCGAGGGGACTGCAGGGGTGAGGACCAAACGCACTCCCCTCCAGCACCCAGCCACCTCCCCAGGCAGGGGACCTGGGCTTTTTGCAGGCAGATGCTCTGCTAATTCCCTCAACCACAGCTCTAATTATATCAGCACTTTTGCAAATGGCATAAGAGACGTGGGCCCCTGCACGTCGCCCAGGCCCCGGTGATACGGGCGACGCGCCCACAACCCCTCCTGCTCCTTCATTAGACCTGCAAATGTTGAGGATCAGCAGTGCTAGGGACACACAGTGGGGCAAGGAAGTGGCTTTCCTTGGGAGAGGTTTACCAAACTCCTGCCCACCACCTGGGAGAAGGAAGGTGACGCTAAGAGGGATGATATGGTGTCATTGCAGGGCATGAATATGGATATGGATATGACTACAACTGAAGACCCTGGTTTCCCACTCTATGCCACACCATGCTGGGGTCAGGACCCCTGGGACAGCCTTGCAGGTTCCCTCTCCTGCCCCATACACCTACATCAGCTTCGCAGCCCTGTGCACCCACCTCTGTGGGGCCAAGCACTCAGCCCCACACTCTGGCCCCATCTCTGGGCTGTGGCCAGAGGGGCCCAGACCCTCTCCACATCCCTGCCTATAACAAGGGAGTTGGAACTAAATGATCTTTAAGGTCCCTTCCAACCCAAGCCTTTCTGTGATTCTGTGAAAATATGATGCCAGCTCAGAGGGCCCTCAGGTCTCTGCCCATGCCCGATGTCCTCCTCCAGCAGCCACGACCCCCTGCCTGCACCAGGAGGGATCGATTCCCACTGTGGTGATTTACAGCACCAAGCCGGAAACATTGGCAGGAATTGCTAATTCTATCCTTTTTCCCCGTGCAGTTCTTTGCCCCCATCCCACGAGAAGCTCCACACCCCTTGGCTGATGCTGGTGCACACAGGGAGCTTCCATCCCAGAGGAGCAGCCACAGGCTACTCAGCTCCTGCAGCCCACCACGGCGTGCTCACTCCATGGACTCAGCCTCTCCAACTTCAGACCTGAGGGGAACCCAGTCCAGCACTCCAAAGCGCCACACACACGCCCCTAGCCTGGTCCCGCACAGCCTCAGACACGTCTCCCACTGGCCCATCTGGCTCCACTTATCCTGGCTGGATGTCCTTCTTAATGACACAGCATCTCAGAATCCATTAAGGAGCACTGTGGAGTGGCTGACTCCCCGGGATCGATACACCCCTCTCATCAATTATGAAAGAGCATCAGGCTGCCCTTGCTCTCCAGCTGCCTCCGTCAGCCCCTCCATTTCCTCCCGCTCCCAATATAGCTGCTCTCTTGGGGCACTCAGAAGGCACCAAATTGATTTATCCCTCCATCAGCAGGGTGGGGCCATCCCAGCCCCATGCCAGGGGCACTGCAGGGACAGGCACAGCCCAGGTGCCAGTCTGGGGGGCTCTGCCCGAGCACGGCACCACCACCTCGGCATGTTGGCACCATCTGGGCACGTAACCTCAGCCGATGCTGTCCTTCAGACGGCCACGTCCATTCCCTCACCTTCAGCTTCTGAGGAGGTGCCTGGGTCCCGCCTGCCCTCAGGGACACCCGGTCCTGCTAACACAGAGGGTAGGTGGCCCCGCAGGGTGCCTTTCACAGCATGTGTTCCATCAAGGTGAGGGTGGCTCTCCCTGGTAAAGGCTGACCAAGCTGGGGGGCAGGGAGGGAAACACTGTGCCTCCTCCCTGTGCCACATCCTGGTCTCTCCACTGGCACAGAGTTTGGCCCTGGAGGGGCTCAGGTTGTGCCTTCTCCTCTGTGAAGCCACTTTTCTGTACAGGTCCTGCTGCTCCTCCAAACCCACTGCAACGGAATGTGCTCACTCTTCATTTTGCCCTACATACAATCCACTTTGCCCACCCCTCCCTGTGCCCTACGTGGGTCCCACTGTGCCCTCAGCCCATCCTCATGCCCCACATGGGTTTCACTGTGCTCCCAGCCCCTCCCTGTGCTCCACAGGAATCCCACTGCCCCTTTGGCCCCTTGCCATGCCCCACCATGGGTCTCACTCTGCCCATCCCCTCCTGCACCCCACATGGGTCCCACTGCGTACTTGGCTCCTTGCTGTGCCCCACATGGGTCCCATTTTGTCCTTGGCCCCTCACTGCATGCCTCACAGGTCCCACTGTTTCCTCAGAGCCTCATGGTGTCCCACAAAGGTGCCACTGTCTCCTTGGACTGTTGCTGCACCCCACATAATCCCACTGTGTCCCCATTCACTTGCTGTGCCCCACACGGATCTCAATAGCCCCCTAATCCCTTTGGTGTGCTCTAGATGGGTCCCACTGCCGCCCTGACCCCTTGTTGTGCCCCATACAGATCCCGCTGTGTTCCCAGTCCCTTGCTGTGCCCTACAGCAGTCAGTCCCACTGCATCTCTGTCCCCTCTCTGTGCCCCAGAGGTCCTACTGCTCCTTTAACGCCGACATGTTGCCCACAGCACCCTAGTCCCCTACTGCACCCCAGATGGGCCCCATGGCACCGCCACCCCTTTGCTGTACCCTCTGTTTGCTGCACAGCCCATCCTTCCCCCTAATGTGCCCAGACGGGTACAACTGCACCCCTGTGCCCCACACGGATCCCACCGCACCCTCAGCCCCTGGCTGTGCCCCACGGAGGATTTTTCCTCCCCTCTCCGAGCGCTGCGCAGATCCCCCACAGGGAGCCCTCTCCACTCTCCCGTCCCCGTCCCACCCCCACCCCCGGTCCCCGGACGCTCAGCCCTGTCCCGCGCGGGGTCGTCGTGTCCCCCCCCCAACCCCAAGCCGCGCTGCCCCACGCACCGCGCCCGTTGGCTTTGATGAAGTGGACGGCGGTGTCGGGGCCGCCCTCTTCGGGGGAGTAGATGTGAACGGTGACGGTGAGGTTGTTGCCATCCTGCAGCTCCTGGTAGACCCCCTCGACGGTGAAGTAGTAGGGTCGGTCGTCGGTCTTGCGGTCCACGTAGAGGAGCACGGCGCGGGCGCTCCAGTTGAAGTGCGCGTGTAGGTGGGAGACGAAGGCGCCCAGTTTGGGGGCTGAGGGCCCGGTGCGCACCGTCGTGCTGTAATGCTCTCGCTTGCGGCTGAAGCCCGCGGCCACCGCCCCGCCGGTGATGAGCGGCAGCCGCCAGTGCGAGGCGAATCGCCCCACGGACGCGGCGGGGTACACGCAGCCCGGCCCGAACAGCACGTCGGGGTCGTGGTAGAGCTTCAGGTCCACGGCGTTGAGCGGTGCCACGTACTCGGAGCAGGCGCCCTCCAGCTCCGAGCTCATGAACTCGACGCGCACGGAGAAGGGCCGCGGCAGCAGCGGCGGCTCGCCCCTCTCCAGCGCTTCCAGCGCCAGGCTCAGCGCGGGACCCACGCGCGGCCAAGCCCACGCGTAGCTCACGTTGCGCTCCGGCAGCACCACCGCCACCGTCAAGTTGGCGGACGTCCCGGCGGGGGTCGCCGGTCGCCGCCCCCCGCTCGCCGGTCCCGGCGGCAGCAGCAGCAGCAGCAGCAGCGCCGGCAGCGGCAGCGGCAGCGGCGGAGCCATGGGCCGCGCTGGCTCCTCCGCCCCGGCCGCCGCCCGCCGCTCAGGAGCCCCCGCCGCGCCCCCGCCCCGCCGACCGACACCGACCGCCCTCTCCCGGGGGGGCGGTGCCGCCGGTCCACGCCCGGCCCCGGACGGCACGGGGATGGGCGGCACCGCGGCGGGGCGGGGGGCGGTGTCCCCGGAGGGGGGGGGCCGCGGGGAGGGGCGAGTGGAGAGGGGGCACTGATTGGGACTGTGGGGGGGTGGAGGTGGACGGGTGCTCGCAGTCTGGCTTCCAGGTTCCAGGGAAGAGCTATGGGGTCCCAGCGCGGGGTTAGGGAGCGGGGTCCCCAGGTTCAGCGGCCCCCAATTGGGCAGGGATTGAGGAGGGGGTGTGAGGCTTCTAGGAGGCCAGGGAGAGGAAGTGGGTAGGGGGGATCGGAGTTCGGGGTTCGAGATGTCTCGAGTCGGTGGGGAATGAGGGAGGTGTGCTTTGGTTCCGATGGGGTGCAGTGAGAGGGAATCGGAGGACACCGGTTTGGAGCAGGGGGCTGGGGTGCTCGGCTTCTGGGTGGAGGGGTTGGGGAGGGGCTCAGGGGTCCTCAGTGGGGGGCTAGGAAGGGGAGTCCCCAGATCCAGTGGGCTTTCAGTGGGCAAGGATTGAGGAGGGGGTGCGTGCCATCTAGGGGGTCCAGGAAGGGGGTTGGTGAGGGACTATTAGGATTTGGAATGTCCTCAGTGGGTGGGGGACTGCGAGTGAGGTACCTGGGTTCAGGGAGCAGGTATAATCCAGGTTCTAGGGGGGCTCACAGCCTGGGGATTGGGGAGGGGATGTCCCATGCTGGGGATCCCCAAGGGTTATGGAAGGCAATGGGGTGCAGGGGATGTGGGTGATGGGGCATTGGCAAAGGGGTGCCCTGGGGAGGGATGTCTCCACTGCAGGGGGTACACGGGTGTGGGGTGCAGCCAGCTGAAAAGGGAGGGGATATCCTGGGTGTGGGTGTCCCCACAATGGATTTTTGGGACATCTTGGGCTATGGGGTACAAGGGGAGTCAGGCTCTGGGGAGAAGTTGCCCAGGACCTGGTCGCTTCCCTTGTTGGACATCCCTGTTTGTGGATATCTGCTCGGGGGGGGGGGGGGCAGGGGAGGCGGTTGGAGAGCTACCCAGGGATTTGGGATGCGGGGGGGGCAACTGGGGAATTGGACCCGGAGAACCTGAGTGCCCTAGGGATCCAAACATCCTTGGCAGCCAGGAGGTCCCCCCAGTAGTGGAGGGTGCAAGTGGGGACCTCTGCCACAGCGACCTGGTGTGCTGCTGCCCAGCGACACACAGCCTGGTGGGGCAGGGGTGGCTGAGGCCAGGGGGTGGCAGGGAACTGGGGCAGTGGGCATGTCACCACTGCGGGTTTTAAGGCTCCAACCTGTGGGGTAGGAGGGTGGGCGTCTGCGAGGGGAGCACAGCGGAGTGCTCTGGAGTCAAGGGTGACTATGGGGCAGGGAACCCCGTGCAAGCCCCTAGGGCGCCATGGGGCTGGGATAACTCGGGCAGAGCGGGGTTACCCGTCCTTCCGGGAATTTGGGAAGTATCTAAGGAGATGCCATGGGCTGCCACGGGGCGCCCCCCCGCCCGGGGGGACACAGAGGTGCCGTGCGTTTGTTTGCAGGGGCGCCTCGGTAGAGCAAAGGGGGGCTCGGCGGGGGCAGCATGCCTGCGGTGCATTCCTCGCATTCCCAGCCTGCTGCCTGCTCCCATCGGGCGGGGGTGGGGGGCGATAGAGGCTGGAGGGGATTGCGGGTGTGTGTTGCCAGCCACTGCCCCATGGCTCAGAGCTATGTGGGACGGCATGCTTGTGTGTGGGAGCGCAGGGGGAGCGCAGTGTCTTCACGGGAACCCTGCAGGCGTTTGCGGGTGTCACCGGCCCTGCAACGTCCCGCGGGGCTCAGGCGCGTGAGGGATGCTGCGCTGAGCGGCGGACAGGGGCTCGCTGTCCTCTCCTGGGATTTGGGACAGGCTACCGGAGAAAAGCAGCGCCAAGGCACGGCACCCTGTGGTGCCCCGGTACGGGTCCCTGTGCCACTAGGCTTGCCGGGAATCACAGCCCCTCTCACTGTCCCCGCCTGTGCCGCTGCGGGTGTCCCCACCGTGAGTGACGCGTCCTTCCCGTCGCGGGGTCACGGAGCTCGGCTCACCCAGCCCGGCACAACCCAAGTCGGGGGGATTGGGTTGCCGGCTATAAATACCCCGGGCCAGCGTAGCACGGAGCCAAAGGACAGTGAAATCCGACTGACAGCAAAGACAACCGAAAGGAGAAGCTGGAAGGGTCTGGAAGAGCTTCCCTGTGGAGTGTGAGGCTGGGCATGATGGGGTGATGATGGTCCCGCCGGAGACCACAGCCTCTGTGAAATCAGCCCTGCTCATGGGGCTCTGATGGTAGCAGATTCTGTGCCCCCAGCCCTGTGGCTCGTGTCCTGAGCCACAGTGGCATCTCTGAGTCTCCGGTGGCACAGGCCCAGGAGCAAAGAGGGGACAGAGGGACTGGCAGCAGCCTGGGTGGGAAAAGCCTTCGCGCTGTCCTCTCCCTGGGCGCAGTGGTCAGGGAGCAAGCACGGGCCGCTCCGCCGGGAGGTGGTGGTGCTCCCGCAGGACCTGCCGCGGGCGGGACGCAGCCAGCGGAGGAACGACTCTGGGAAATTGGAAACAAAAATAGAGATATGCGGAAGAAAAGCAAAGGGGGTGGAGGGAGAGCGGGAGAAGTTGGGGGGGACTCGCTGCGGGAGGGATGGGGTGCGTGGGGTGCCCTTGGCGGGGGGGTGTGGGTGCGGGGGCACTCGGTGTGTGCGTGTGCAAGCCAGCAGAGGGGGCCCGGGCACCGCCTCGGTACCGCACACACCGTGCACCGCACACACGCCATGCACCGTGCACACACCCTGCACCACCCACCCACCGCACACACCGTACACCCACCACACATACACTGTGCACACAGTGTGCAGGACACACCTCACACACCCCCATACACACACTGCACACACACTGTGCATTGCACACACACCCCATACACACACTGCACAACCCCCATACACACACTGCACATCCCACACACACTGCACACACACCCTGCACTGCACACACCCCCATAAACACACTGCACACACACCCTGCACTGCACACACACCCCATACACACTGCACACACCCCATACACACACTGCACAACCCCACACACACTGCACACACACCCCATACACACACTGCACAACCCCCATACACACACTGCACACACCCCATACACAGACTGCACAACCCCACACACACTGCACACACACCGTGCACTGCACACACACCCCATACACACACTGCACAACCCCCACACACACACTGCACTGCACACATCCCATACACACACTGCACACACACCACCATACACACACTGTACACCACACACCCGTACACCCAGTAGCACCAGCTACAATCCACCCGGCTGTGCCCACTCCCACTTGTACACTCAGACAGCCAGAGGGCTCAGGGGGTGGCTGCCCCAGTTCTCCTCAGGGCAGGGCGTCCCCTCACAAGTGCCCACAGGGGGAGAGGAGCCGAGGTGGGGATGGGGTCTCACTGGGCCCACTATCCTTGCTGTCCCCTCAGCCTGCTCGCTGTGGGATGTAGGGCTGGGGCTCACCATGCTTTAGGGTTTCTCTAACTCCATCGCACCTTCCCTGTCCCACAATTTCATGCTGCGTTTTAGGGGCATCCCACACCTTGAAGCTGACAAGGCTTCCTTGCATAGGGCTGTGCACCCTGATCCTGGTGATCTGTAGTGGTCCATGGCAGTCTGTGGTGGGCCATGGAAGTCCATGGCAGTGTCCGATGGTCTGGAACAGTCCACAGAGGTTCATGATGATCTATGCTGGATTTTGGTGGTCCATGACAGTCCATGGTGGTCCATGGCAGTTTACAGCAGTCCATGATCACCTATGATGTACTGCAGTGGTCTCTGGTGGTCCAGAGCTTCCTGAGGCCACCCATGGTGGTCCATGACAGTCCATAATGGCCTATGGTCATCCTTGGTGATCCATGACAGTCCACAGTAGTCCATGGTGGTCCATGGTGGTCTGTGGGGGTCCATGGCAGTCCATGGAGGTCCACAATGATCTGTGGAGAACTGGGGTGTTCAGTGGTGATGCATGGTGTTATGTGGTGGTCCATGGCAGTCTATGACCAACCACTGTGGTCCATGGTGGTGCATGATGATCCATGGTGATTCATGGTGGTCTACAGCAGTCCACAGATTTCCATGGTGGTCTACTGTAAACTTCAGTGGTCCATGGTGGTCCATGGTGGTCTGTTCCAGTCCATATGGCCATGTCTGACCAGAGATTTCCATGGTGGTCTATGGTGGACTGTGTTGGTCCATGGCAATCCATCGTGACCCATACTCCTCCTAGGACTGCACCAGGACACCGGGGGCACAGCCACACAAACCTGTCCCAGGGATCTCATTCCTGGGGGGTTGAGGAGAGACCCTACCCTTGCAGGGCACCAGGACAGGACATGTCACCTGTAACACCCCTCAGCAGGTGCTGACTGTGCCAAGCCAGGGACACCTGCTGCAGTGTTTTCTTCTCCATCTGCTCTGGGACCCTGAGGTTGAGTATGTGGAGTCCCAGCTCTATGCCCAGGTCATCTCTTCCACCACGAATCCACCAGCCATCCATGGCTTTTCCTGTAGTATGTCCCTAAAGCAGGGTAGCACCCCAGGGTGCCCCTGTGAGTGCCAGCCAACAGTGATGCACTGGGCCAATGCAGTGTGCAGGGGTATCTGTCTCTCTGACACCAGAGGCCAGAGATCTGCGGGATCCACCCAGGATCCAGAAATCCTCAGGGTCTCCTGGGGCTCTCCCTGTCCTTGCATCCCAATGAAGCAAGGTGTCCAGAACTGGTCTGGGAGTCCCCTGGGTGTCCCCAGCATGTCCCAGAGCAGTTGCATGCTGGGGTCAGTGCCAGTGGCCTGGACTCCTGACCTCCCTGGCAGGTCCCTGGGCCCAACAAGTACCTGGCACTTTTTTGGCTCGTGTGGCTCCTGCGTGGCCTAGGAATGATCTCCCAGGGTTATTTCTGACTCACAGGACAGGAAACATTTTGAGGTTTAAGCCGAGTTGAATAATGTGCTCATTTCCTTGTGCCGACTACAAAGCACCTGCTCCAGGGGATTTATGGAGTGCCAGCCTCTCGCACTCACTGTGTGGCTGCCTGCCCGGATGTTTTTATTTTCCCAGGATGGCCAGCAAGTGCCAAGGCCTGTTTTCCTAAACACCCCACGACCTCATGGCACGTTTCCTTGAGGGGAGCCTGGGCAGAGCCATGGGCTGTGGCATACCTAGGGTGTTGGGATATCCGGGGTGCTGGAGAGCCAGGGCTGAGGGTAGCGGGGATGCCTGGCTAACCCAGTGATGCCAAAACCTGGCCTGGCACAGAGCAGCCACAGCTAGGCTAAACGACCTGGGAGAGTGCCAAGGGATAATGGAAAGGAATGGAGTAGGGGGGTGAGCAAGGGAGGATGAGACCATGTGAGAGGACAAGAGGGCAAGAGAGCTTGAGTGAGCCACAGCATGGGATTGCCCAGAACACAGAGCCCATCCCACAGCTGGGGACCCACAGACACCATCCCAGACCAGATCCTGTCCGTGGCAGGGGATCCACACACACCATCCCACAATAGATCCTATCCCACAGATCCTGTCCCACAGCAGGGGACCCACAGACACCATCCCACAACAGATCCTGTCCCACAGACACCATCCAGTCAGGGCTTGTAGAGACCCTGTGAAATACTGTGCCCAGCCCATGGCACAGGAATGTCTCTCCTCTGTGAGGAGGGTCAGGGTATGGGTGCTGATGCACAGACACCCCTGGTAGATGCAGGTCATGTCAGCACATCTCCTGGTCCATGCTCCTCCACTGGCACTGAGCTCCATCCAGCAGGCAGCCAGCCTGCAAAGTAAGGTTGTTGCCCGTAACAAATAAAACCACAAACCAACAGAGTGCCGGTTTATGCGGTGCTTTATTCGGGGCCCCGGGAACCTGAGGACTAGCGTCCCAAGTCAGGATTCCAAAGACCTCTATTCTCAGTTCAGCTTTTATACACAAACAAGTTTACATGCTGTTTCCACGGCAAAACAGTTACATTCAGTTACAAACAAGCTCATAGCAGTTTCTACAACAAAACAGTTACAAGCAAGCTCATACTTCATACTGATAACAATTAATAATCATCTATTCTAATCATAAATCTTACTTAAGCTGTCTTACCCCTAGAAACTGATTAACAGACCCTTACCACATCCCAGGTAACAAATCATTATATACATGCTTGACTTAATCCTTTGATTATTGTTGCCATCTCTTCAGCACATTCCACACTCACAAACAAGGTTGCTAGCTTACTACTTTGAAGCATTGCTTTCTGGGCCTACTCTCCTACTAAGCCTTAGCCATTCTACTACTAAATTCGAATTATTCTGCAACAAGGTGACATCAAGCTTTTCATCATGTCCCCTCTGCTTTGTCTCCTTTTTGGAGCAACAGCCTCATGGCTGGTAGAGCTGGATCTGATCCTGCCAGTACTCCAGCCTCCACAAGCTATCCCATCTGGCTTACCAGCTGCAGGATGAAGGATGCCGTGAGCAGACTGTCATTCCCTGGGTAGCCCTCTGTCCCCTCCTGTGCCTCTCCCCAGCCTCTGGCTGCCCAGCTCTCTCTGACCCCTCTGCTCACTTCTCCCCAGGACCTGGCCGTGCCAGTGAGCAGTCAAGTGAGTGACATCGCTCAGAGCTGGCATCTACCTGCACCTGCCCTGGTGCCTTGGGTAGTCCATGGCAGCACCAAGGCAGTTTGGCCCAGCAATAAATTGGGGTTGTGGGGTTTTGTTTTTTTTTTTTTTTTTTTCTGTTTAGAGAGAAAATAAAATACCTTTGGGGAACAGGAGCCAAGTTCCCCAGTGCCTAAAACAGCAATCACAGCACTTCCTCGGATTTATGGTGTTTGCTTTCACAATGCCAGCCGGGATCCTGTTTGCTTCCTGCTCTGCAGCTGCAGTCCCAGCTGAAGGCTCAGGAGATTCAGGTTTTATAACCCTCCTGGATCCTGCTGATGGCAACTTGTCCAGCATCTTTTATTACCCTCCAAGCCTCCTGTGAGGCTGGGGTGGGCTGCTGTCACCTCATCCCAGCACCCACTGGCTTGGGTACTTGTCCCTGCCCGTCCACTGGGCCTCATCCCTGGCACTGGGCACTCGGACAGCCACTCTGCAGAGGGGGTACCCAGCCTTTTCTGGGAGAGGAGGCCAGCACTGCTGTGCCCTTGGCAGGGTGCTCTTAGGCACAGCTACAGTCCAACAGCCAGGCTAGGCAGGAGAGCTGGGTCCTGCTGGGAGAATGTTGAGACATGGATGTGAGCTTCTGCAGGATCCCGGGATGCTCAGGGATGGTGACTGCTCCTCACTGGCATGCCTGGACCGGCAGTCAGTCCCTGCTGTTGGCCTCTGCCTGATAAAGTGACTGCACTTCCAGAGAGGCACTCTTCCAGCCTCTATATCCCTTTTGCAGCTCTTCCCCGTGTCTCAGTTGTCCCCTGAGATGTAAGACCAAAACCGGCTGTCTTCTTTCAGTCTCCATGGCAAAATTTCCTCCAGGATGCACAGTCTGGCACAGCGGGAGAGGGTGTCAACTTCTCCAGTCACAGCATCCCTCAAGAACCCAAACTAAAGTCCAGCTCCAGCTGCTGCATTCCAAGCTACAAGCCCTCTCTGGTACAAGCTGGATCAAAATGCTCTGGATCGCCCATGAGGGGGGTGTGCTGGGACCAGGTGGGTGTCCAGAGACACAAAAATGGGGGAAGGAAAGTGGTCAGGTGGGGGAATAGCAGGACCAACAGGCTGTGGGGGACCACCAGCCTTATTCCCAATGCACAGCCACAGTGTGTGGGGACCACCAGCCTTATTCCCACTGCCCAGCTCCCTCTGCAACATGCCAAGGGGTGTCCTGACCCTCTTTCCTCTTTCTCTACACTTTCCCAGCAAAGTGTTTTGATGAAAAACCCAAAGGCCGTGAGTGAGCAGATAGTCTTAAATCCTCTCTTTGGTCAACCAGAATGGCTACAGAAATCCTGGGAATGCCTCCCCGTGACTCCGATGGAGCAGGGGCAATGCCCTTCAACGCAGCCAAGAGATGCTGTTGCCCCAGGTTTTGAGCACCCTTCTGGAAGCCTGTCCAAATCCTGCGGGCCTCCGAGTGAAACCCACCCCTTCTGTTTAACATTTGCTGTTCTTGGTGATGAAACAATGATGGATTATTTCACTGCAGTTACTAGCGTGCCAGACCTCTTTTTCCAAACACACAATAAGAATATTAATTTACTGCTCTGACAACGAACAATTTTATCCTCCTTATATAGTAACAACTCTGCACCAAAGGGCAAGTTCCATTTGTCACCGATGCACTCTGCCATCCCGGCTCGTGGCCCCGTGGTCAGCAGGTTATTCCTGGGTGCTCAGAGCTTCTCTGGTTTATTATTATCCTTTCCCAGCAGATCTCACGCTCGCTGCCATCCAGCCAACCCACCGAGAGGCACAACATCATGCAGGACACTATGAGAGGGCTGGGGTAACTCTACAGGGGGAAGAGGGGATGCAAAGCCAGGGCTGCTCCCTGGGCACTGAGAGCATAGGTTGCAGGACAGGGATGCAATGGGATGGCGAGGGGGCCCAGAGCACCAGAGAGAAGGGACTACACCTTCAAATCTGAAGGTGGTGAATCCAAAGCGGATAAAAGGAAGTATTTTTTTTCTCACTCTGTGCTTAATTAGACTGCCACAGGAAAATGCTTGGGCCAAAATTTAGCAGGATTCAATGCGGGATTGGGCACTTAACAGGGACAACAAAAATATCCAGCTATAATAGAGGATGCCAATACAAATTCTGGAAGGGATATTAAGCCTCACGCGTCAAGGTGTAAACTTATCCCAAACTCTCAAAAAGCAGGGAGCTTAATGCAGGGGCAGATGACCCACATATGCACCATTACTGAAGCAGCCTCGCTGCCAGCACAGCCCCACGCTGGCCGAGCCACAGCCTGGACTGTCCCCAGGGCCCTGTTTCCTGCTGCCGGCAGCACCTCTGACAAGGGCTGTGAATTTCTTTTGGCAATTCAGCCTTTTACTTGTAGCTCTCCAAGGCCATGTGGCTCCCAGGGCTCTGACCTCCTCCATCTCTCCCATCCCTTCACTTTGCCAGCTGATAACAGCCTCATCACTTCTATCCAGAGGCAGCCCCTCTGGATAAGGGCCTGGGCAGTCCACGGGCACATCCCTGGGTGGTGTGGCATCTTCCCATGGCTCCTTGATTCCAGCCAAGTTCCCTGTTTCTCTCTCAAGTAATTTGTTGCCCAAAAGCACATTTTGTCTCCTGGTTTCATCCCTCCTGTTCCCTGTTTTTGCTGTGGCTGGTCTCCAGACTCTGAAAGGGACTGCTCCAGTATCTCATGGGTGCTGCGTGTACACAGGCCCAGCCCCCTTTCACAAGCACTGCTCAGACGAGCCCTGGGTCTTTCTCCCTGCTCTGCATCAGCAGATGGCAATTACCATCAGCAAATGGCAATCATGGTTTTGCCTGCTCTTGGCCAAAAAACTCGCTGTCACCCTCAATCCATGCATGGCCACAAGCCTGGTACGGTCGCAGCCCAGGCTGGGGTGGAAGTGCTGTGCTGTGGTACCCAGGAGTTGGGTGCAAGCACCTCCATCCCCAGCGAGGATGGTGCCATTGCATCCCACACTGGCTGTTAACAGGACGCCTGTGCTGCTCCAGCCCCTGTGAGATGGGATGCTCCCAAAACCTTGGCCGCTGTGAAGGATCAGTGACGGTTCAGCGCGACCAGAGAGGAGCCTGGAGCTCTTCTGGTCAGGAGCCAGGGTCTCCTGTGCTTGCTGCTTACGTGCTCACCACGCTGTTGAGGGCAACCCCGCTGGGGACCCTTGGATCTCCACTCCCTGTGGAGCTTTGCACCCACAGGGGCTTCCAACTGGAGACATTTCTGGAGGGCATGAATCAGCTTTTCACAGCTTGTTAAAAATCTTGATCCTACCTCTTGTTTTCATGCCTTTCAAATCAGGAAATGAGTTTTACAACTTTTCCAGTGGGGCACAGCTGGTGGCCAGGGTCGTAAAGCTGAACTTTATAAATATCTCTTTTTGGGATGGGGGAAGAGCATTAAAAAGGCAGAGAGCGAGAGAGAGAGAAAGAGAAGGGAAGAAGCAAAGGCAATAGTGAAGCAAGGTGAACAAGCCCAGCTTAACACCAACCATGGCCGTGCAAGCTCAGAAGATGGGGTGTGCTTGGGGCAGGCTTTGCCTGCTTCTCTCCCTCCTCCTCCAGCTGCCAGGCTCCCAGGCCAAATGCTACTTCCAGGCTAAAGGTAAGTGAGGCAGTGAGATGCGAAGAGGCTAATGGGAAGAGGAGGCCTCAGCTTTTCCAGCATGGCAGGGCTCTGCTCTGTGCCTGCAAAGTGTGGAAGGGACTGTGCTGAGCTCAGGAGCAGGATCGTGGGCCAGTGGTGAGTGGAAGGAGCAGTCTATAAACCACACAACAGCTCCCCAGGGCTCTGGCTGAGAAACAGCTGTTTGGGCCATGAAGGCTCCTGGCAGGAGCCTGTCTGGAGCCAAGTGTGAAGGACTAGTAGCAGAGAGAGGAGGTCTGCCTATCTTTCCTCTGTTGACTCCTCTCAGGGCTGCAGAGATGCTCAGACCCCAAAGGGTGCTGGATTGGCCCTCTCCAAGGAAGCAAGAGCCACTTGCCTCTGCTCTAGGCCCACAGGGTAGTGGGGAGAGCTGCAGGGCATGGCCAGGAGAGGATGGGTACATTGCCTTTGGCAGATGTCTGGGCATCCCATACCTGCAGGGTGGTAGACAGATCACCATATATCTTCTGTACCATGAGGTGGGTGGGACGTCATGACAACCCTGATCAGGGCACAGGGATGCCAAGGAGGCTCCCACTCACCCTCAGCACAGGCCCATGTGTCCTCATCACCACTGCTTCCTTTGCAGCTCCCTGTGAGTACGAGGGGAAGCAGTTCTCCCTTGGGGAATCGTGGCTGAGCACCAACTGCCTGCTCTGCACCTGCCTGCACCCCATTGGCGTGGGCTGCTGTGAGACGTGAGTGAGGGGCTGAGGGGCACTGGAGTGGGCTGTCCCTGGCAGTGCTGCACACCACAGCACCCCTGTGCCCACAGCAGGGCGTCTGGTGGCTGCAAATGCAGCAGATGTCAGAGCCCACCGAGGGCTGTGGGGTACCAGGCACTCGGGGACAAGGGACAGAGGTGGACGGGACCCCACCGGGGCGTTGAGGGTGGTGGGGTAAGCTGGGGAGGCAAAGCGGTGGGCAAGGGTGTCTCAGCACAGTGAGATGCTCAGCTGTGCCAGGAGCTGTGTCCCAGCCCGAGCTGGTCTGGAAGACACCCTGTTTGGGGGGCTGGCAGCAGCAGAAGCCAGCTGGCCCTGCCAGCAGCCCTCCGGCACAAACCAGGGGGAGCTGACGGCGCTGTGCCCTCTTCCGCAGCACCCAGCACCCCATCGACTTCCCCGACTGGTGCGAGGCCCACTACGACTCGCAGACCTGCCAGATCTCGGTGGTGCAGAAGGCCAACCCCAGCCTGCCCTGTGTGAAGACCGTGGAGCACGAGTGGGGCTCGGCCGGCACACCCGAGCCGCTGATCAACAAGGTGCTGGGCGCAGGGCTGAGCAGATAAGAAGCTCGGCAGCGCCCCGCGCCCCTTCGGCGGCGTCCTCCCTCCTCCAGAGCACACCTCCCGCATGCTCCAGACCTGCCCCGTCCTGTAGAGACGTCACCGCCGCCACCTCCAAGGGAAACCACTATCCACGCACCATGGTACCGAGCTGACATTTGCACCCTCACGCTGCCACAGTACGGCTTTGCTTCTGCCTTCAGCTTCCTGAGCCAAGCCAGGGCATTCTTCCTGTGAGATACCCTGCACCCGGTGGGAATGCAGATCCTACGGGATTTCCTCCCAGGTGGGCAGAAAACCTCGTTACTAAAGAAAGGGCTCTGGCACTAAATCAGCCTGGCTCGCAGGAGTCCTGTACTCCCACATCCAGCCTGAAGTGACGCAGCTCCCTGCTCCCTCCCAGATCCACATCCCTGTGCACAGAAGCTGCTGGGAGCTCACTGGGGAGCATCATGGCCCCTCGTGCAGGACCCTCAGAACCTGGCCAGCCCCTTCTCTGCTCCCAGAGTGTGCGGGGAACAACCCACCTCTGGAACCACTAATGCCCCTGCTCCTGCAGGTTCTGGGGTCCCTGGCACCGCAGGTCAGCCCTGGGCAACACCACAACAGAGCCAGCCCTGGGTGGGCAGCAGTGCGGGGGGAACCACCAGACAGCCCCTGGGAGGACCCCCACCCCCAGACATGCAGGGGAGCAGGGAGGGGGGGCTCAGGAAGCAGAAGCAATCCACATGTGCCAGGCTGGAGCCAGCCACCCTGGCAGCCCACCCCAGCCGGTGCCATGCTGTGTTGTGCAGAGCCTTGTGTAGATGTTTCTGTTCTTGCAATAAAGATACTGAACAAAGAGGAGGTCTCCAGCCTGTGACTGCCACGCAGAGTGGGATGTGTCCACCACTGGGAACAATGCAGGAATAAGGCTCTTGGGAAGGCTGAGTTTTGCACATTCAGATGTTTATTATTTCCAGGCAAAGAGGAAAGTTCATTGGAAGGTTTAGTAGAAATGGGGAGCTTGCTGTTGAGCAGGGAGATCTCCATCCCAGCTCCTGGATGCACAACCTGCATTCCCTACAGCTCCCCAAGGATCCCGAGACCAGCAGGATGCCTTTACATCCAGGAATGCAGGCAGACAACAGCCCAGGGGCTCAGTGCTGCTCAGTTTTGTAGTTGCACTACTATTGTGCAGCCGCAGCAGGGTTGCACCCAGGTCACCAGCACCCGTCGGCAGCGCAGGGCTGGCGTGCCAGGACCTGCCTCCTCCAGGTGAGGATGGCACTGGACTGTGTGTGTGGGACACCTCTCTGAGAGGCAGGATGCCTGCCAGGACAGGGGAGTGGGCTCCCATCCAGCCCAGGTGGGCAGTGTGCCTCACCTGGATGCCAGACCTTTGCTTGTACGGTCTCTCTGTAGGGGAATGGCTTTCACCCAAGGGTGGTACGAAGCTTCACTGGAAGACCTTCCCTCTCCCTTCTCAGGGCTGGGCCTTTCCCTCTTGGAAGCCCCACATGGGGTAAAGGCATGTCAGCAGTTCCCTGGGAGGCAGATTTTGTTTTGGTGAGTGCTGGGACTCGCATCTTCACCCAGGCAGGAAGGGTCCAGCTCTCAGCTGAGGGCTGCAGCACAGGACTCTGCAACAAGAACAGTGATCCTCCACCCACAGACGGGACAGACTTGCCTGGTGCCCACCTGGGCATCACAGCTGAAGCCAAGGGGACACAGGGATGCATGCCCCACGGCATGCTGGTGACAGTCCATGCTGCTATTCCCACCAGTGGCACACACTTGCAGCACTGCAGGCCCACCAGCTCTCCCTACTTCAGATGGTGATGGAGTTAGTGCTGGAGAACTGAGATACGTAGGAAGCCAGGATGGGATTGGTGGGAAGAACTTTGATGGGCAAGTCCCAGCTGAAAGTGTCCACTTCCATCTGCTCTACCCCAGTCCAGGTAACAGCCTCTGACTGGCTCCCACGAACCAAGCAAGTCCCCGCCGACTCCCCAGAGGTCACAAATTCGAAGTGCAGCCTCCACTTCAGGGACACTGTGGGCAAGAGGGGGGTCAGGAGACAACATCACAAGGGACAGGGACAGCAGCTGTCTCAGTGCTGGCTGTCCTGGCAAGGGGAAATGCAAATGATCCCACTCACAGAGACGAGCTCCCTCCCATGGGACACAGCCCTGCTGAGCAAGGCAGGGCTGGGGACACTGCAGTCCTTCTGCAGGTCCCTTCCCTGGTGGGTACATACCGATGTTGGTGGTGAATCCCGGGGTTGAGCTGAGCGGGATGGGCAGGTTGAAGCTGCTCTGGGCTGTGTGCAGGCAGGACTCCTGATGGCGGGCGTGCGTGGTGAAGGAGACAGGCTGCCCCCGACGGCGCTGGAACTCCTCCTGGATGCTCTCCTCCGTCTGCAGGCTCACCGAGAACTGCAGGACAGTCAGCAGGGTGCTTGTTCTCACAACGTCACACAGCCCTTGTGTAAAGCCCATGGCCTCCCTTTCCCAAAAAAGCTCAGGACTGGATCATTCCCCAGCTCACACTCCAAGGAGACCCCAACTGGGTCTCACTAGAAACCCTCAGTAGAAACCCCCAGCAGCCCAGTGCCATCTCAATCTCTTCTGACTCTCCCCCACCATAAACCCCTGCCTCTCCCCAGTGACCCAAGAGCCAACAATGACCTGCAGACATGGGATGTCCCCTTCAGAGAAGTTGAAGGTCCCAATGACATCCTCTCCGATCTTATAAACGGTCTTAAAGATGCAGAACGTTCCCACCTTCCCACGAGTGTTGCTGATGTTATACAGGTCTGTGGAGCAAGAAGAGGGTGGTAGGAGTTGTGTCAGGATAAGGCTCTGCTCCATGCAGTGCCCTGGGTTAATGACATGACCCCGTGCCTGCTGCTTGGGTGTGAAGGGCAGTCACTGGAGGTGGTGTTCCTTTCGGGAAATGCCTGCAGTGAACAAGAGAAAACCACACACTGGCTGCGATATGCTGGCCAGAGGGTCTCTCTGGTTGAAGCAGGAAGAGTCTGAGACTGGTTGGGAGGCCCTGACCCAAGCAGGCCCTGATGGAGCTGCTCACAGCCCCAGTTGGAGCTTTGTTTTGTTAGTGAGAGATTTTTGCAGCTGGCTTTGTGCTCCATGCCCAGGTTAGGAAGGACAGCAAGCTGGAGCAGGGAATATGACCTACGCAGGCTGCGTCGGGAGGTGGCCACCATGAGCAGTTCTGTGGCCAGGTCGGCCAGGCGAGAGTCTTTCTTCAAGCTCTCCTCCTCTTCCAGGAAGGGGTTTGAGGGCGCAACGGCCTCATCCTGTGGGAACTGGTAATCCTTGAGCCCTGGGGAGAAGGTGAGAGTGTCAGCGGGGCAGGGTGCAGCCTGGCCTGTTGTGCAGGGAGGGCAGTGCGTGGCCTCACCGTGCAGCACGAGGACACGGAAGGGCACGCGCAGGAGCTTGATGGGGGAGTTGACGCGCTGGCAGCCGATGGTCAGTTTGTACACGTACTTCACAGACTGTCCCCGGAAAGAGGGAGGGCCGTCCACAGGCAGTGTCTCACAGTACGAATCTGCAAGGGGTGCAGAGAAGTTCCAAGGGTTGGGACCAGCAGCAGTGCTGAGCTAGGGACAGTGCCTGGTGCTTTCCGCTGCACAGCAGTCCAAGCACATCCCCAGCTCCCCTGCACCAGGCGCACTGTTCCTCGCATCACACGCACCATCATCCAGATGTTGCTTCCAGCACATACAACCACACACACAAACTGCCTCAAAAGAATGTGAAAGACGTAAAATCCAGGAACACAAACACATGAGAGTCACGAGTTCAACCCAAATTTGCCTCTGTGCACTCCTTCACCCGTCACTCTCACAGCGCAGTCACGCGCTGCAGTCTCCTCCAGGCTCTGCCCCACGCGGGTGCTGATCAATACCTCATGCCTCTTTTGGTATTTGCTTTACACAAACCCCAAACTCGGCAACAAAAGCTAGTTTCTTCCTGTATTTTTCTCTGAAGTGCCAGGTCTAAATGGTCAAGAAACAACACTGAGACCTTCGCAACAAACAACCTGTGGCATGTCCCCCTTGACAGACTGATGACTTAGACCACGAAGCCTCTGACTCTGAGGCCTCTGAGATGCTGGAGCCTGGCTTACACCACACTCAGCCCTCTCAGAGCCCCTTGGCCACCACACAAACCCCAATTCTCTTGACGCAGTGCGAACACTTCTGCAGCTTTCCCAAACCACATGCTCTACTAACAAGAAAGGCACAAACAGTGAACTGTGGAAAGTCTCCACCTCTCTGGCTTGCCCACCGTAACGCAGATACACCCTGCCAGAGGAAGGGCAGCATCCTGCTCTGAAACCACAGCTCCTTCCCCAAGTCTGGCACATCCTGAATACTGGGGCTTAGATTAAAAGTTAGGGTTACATTTTAAATATAACTCCTAGATTTAAAATAACAGGACTGGAAGGAAGAAAAAGGCCTGTGCTAGTGCGTAGTGTCCACAGGATGTCACACCTTAAAGCACAAGCCCGTCTTCCCTGACCAGGGTGCAGATAAAGCAGAGAAGTGTCCTGACAGGGAGGAAAATCAGGTATTTCCACAGAAGCAAACTGCTGTACCAGACTTAACAAGAGTGCTCACAAAGACCTTCTTGCCCAGTGAGGATAATCTGAGCAGAGACCACCGCTGTTGAAGAAGGATGGGCAGTTTGCTACCCAGCACAGGAATGCCAAGACTCAGAAGTCCCAGCTTTCTTGCATATCCCAGAAGGAAGCACATTCCTGGCACTATGGATGCCTTCCTCACCCACCCGCTGTGCCCTCTGGCTGGGCTCCAGGCCCGTGTCCAGGCCGCTTCCATTTCCTCCCCTCTCTATGATCTACCAAATATTTAAAGGTGTTACAAAACTGGAGAGGAGGCAAAAACAGCCACAGAAATGACCTGAGGACTTGAGAAAATGTTTCATGGTGACAAATTTAAAGAGCTTGGCCTGGGCAGAGTGTCAAAGGGCTGGGAGATGAGTCAATGAACTTCAACATACAGGCACCATAACAACACTGAGATATTGGGGAATAAGTTGGTCAGCAACTGAAAACAAGGCCTTTTATCAAGAGACAACCCTGACACAACCTCAGATGTATGTGCCAGCTCTGGTTGCACTTTAATAACACAGTACATTGCTGAAGCAGAATTAAGATTTCTTGGGTTTTCTGTTGGTTTTTCTTTCCCTTTCCAAACTGCGTAGCAAAACTCAAAACTTCTGAAAAACAGGAAATGAAGAATTAAGATACACACCCACACGGCTTTAACTCTCCCTCCACGGAGCTGGCAGGAGCCCCCAGGAATGAGGTGCAGCCGTGCCAGCTGCAGTCTCGCGTGAGAGCAGCAGCACCACTGGCTGATGGGATCGGTGTGAGCAGCCTGGCAGAGAATGAGACCAGGGCTGTGATACAAGGATTTCAGTGCTAAAAAGCCACTGCCACACACAGTGACACCACACATGAGGCATGAAACGGACAGGTGCTTCACACAACCAATGGGAAAGGCTGTAACAAGAAACCTCGAAGTATAGAAGTTTGTGTCCTTCCTGAGGGGTTGCATCCAAGCGCCAGGAAGATGTAGGCTGTTTGTGCTGGTGTCACCCAGAGGCAGAGAGGACGCACATCACAGCATCAGAGCGAAGGACAGACAATCCCCAGCTTAGCTGGGGGCTGAACAGCTTCTGCCTGCAAAGCCAGCGCACAAGGAAATCCCCTCAATCCATCTCAGCCACCTGGAGCTCGGGTTGTTGTCACTGATCTGCTCTCCCAGAGACTGCCCAGCCTGCCTGAGATGTTCCAGGAAAAGGAACATCCCCCTGCTCCCAGTGAAGGGATGCTCCAGACCCACACCTCCAAGCAGCAAGGAGCACAGGAGAATCCAGGTGAGCCCCAGGCCAGCTGAGATTCCTGACTCCTCCTCCTCCCTGCTGGCATGGCCAGCTCCTTTCCCCAGTATCATGCTGTAGGATAATAAGTGAATAACCAAACATCCTCAGATGACAGGCTCTGCAGCTTAGTGGCACAGCCCCAGACGACACTGCCCCACCCTACTAACCAGCTAGCCAAGCCAGCCCGGTTTTACCCTGTCCACCTTTCCCTCCAGTCAGGCCCCTCCAAGATGAGGAAGGCAGGAGATATCAGCTCCAAAACCAGCATGTCACAACACTGCGGCTCCTTGGTCTCATCTGCAGCTACACTCTCACCCCTGCAGAGCTCAATGCTGCAGCAGAGCCCCCTCCACCACAGGCACTGCCTGTCCACTCCCTGTGCTCTGCAATTTGAGAGGCCTCCATCAACTGTTCCCAGCAGATCCCTGGGACAACCTGATGGAGCTCTCCACACACAGCCTGTAAGGCCCAACATCACTGCTGCTACATCACAGGCCACTGGAACGCAAAGGAGATCCGACACAGCTTGACAGGCTGGGTCACACAGCCACCGACTGACAGACAACAGCACATACTTGTATTTTCACAGCTGTCTACTCAGACATGGAGAGCTCTGAGCAGAGATTTTACAGCAGGAAAACTAGAACACACAGAAGGCTGCGATCTCCAGGACAGCCACAATGTGAAGAGGAAGCACAAACCTTTGGAGGACACCAGACTAAATTTCAAGAATTACACACAGAGGTGTGTGTAACTGTTCCTTCAGCTGCAACTAGGTATTTCAAACGTTTTATTCCTTGCAGCTACACATGGGACCTGCAGCAAAGGCCGTGGGCCAGGGGTAGGACTGGTGGACATGCTGCAGGTGTGCAGCCATAATGCAGTGGAGAACACACTCTGGATGATGCAGCAGCTCCTGAGCACTCACGCTCCCATCAAAGCATCTCATCTTCCACAAGCACCAGGGTCTCACACTTGCAGCACTTGGGATTGCAAAGCTAGTTTTGAAAGCAGAGCTCCCTGGAGGTGAGCTCTGTGAGTAGGGTAAGAGAAGACAAGACTCACAGGACTTTGACTCTCCAGGATCCAGTCGCAAGTCACAGAAGAGAATCTTTGGTGGGGTGGACAGGATACACTGACCCCGCTCTCCTGGAAGAGAAGAAACATGTGAATGCTGCCCAGACTTGGGCTGTGTCCAGGTCAGTCAAGCTTTATCCTCATGGGGAGGAACAGGCAGAAGAGGGCTGAGGGAACATCTCATGTCCCGGTCATATCATGAGACACTACGAGAACAGCTGGGCAGACAACTGTCATGTTTCATTCCAAGCTAGTGCCACTTTGATCCCAGTATAACAAGGTCCCACAACAACCACCACCAGGGAATGACACAAGGAAAGCAACACGGACTTCCCACTCACTTCTTTGCATGCTGCCCTCATAACACACATGAGGGTCTACTTGACTCCTGCTTGCTGTGCTCTCTGTCCCTATCTGGGGTGACAGAAGTAGCACTCACCTCTGTTGGGGACGAAGACGGTCTCGTTCTCTGCCTGCACGTCATGCTTGCTGCCATCCGAGGGAGGGAGCGCCACCCGGTTCTCGCTGGCGTGGAACTGGCAGTGGATCTGGGCGCTGGCCCATGCCAGCATCTCACTGAAAGCAAAGAGCAACACTTGTGTCTACACTTTAAACCTGGATTACAGCAAGCAGGAACTGGGAGGAGAGCAGCTCTTTCTGCTCAGCTCCAGGCAGGACTGGCCGTATGGAAGAAAGAAGGCCTTGCTACACTGTCACTGAAGCCACTCTCACAGCTCCTCTGCAAACAAGCCTTGTGAGCAAGCTCAAGGTGTGGTGCTGACCCAAAGCCACTTCCACCCCAGCTGCTGACTGCAGTTTCTCACAAGGCCTGGCTCTGTGGCCAGTCTTAGCCACTACACCACGGGCACAGCACTGACACAGCACAAGGAAACAACCCTGCCCCAAGAACCTGCTGTGCAAACAAGGCAGAAGACAGCAAGCAGCACAGGTCAGCAGCCCCTGTCCCCTTCCCTGGGGCCAAGAGACAAGGTGTAGAACCTCACAGGGATCTTCCAGAAAACATGCTGAGGTCAAGTGTTCCAAGATCTGGTCTAAAGCCTTACTCATCTTTCTCATCACCCAGAGTTTGGGACTGGCCACTCACTGCACTCTGGGGAGGACACCTTGAGCTGCTGCACATGGGCCTGGGCTGGCAGAGGACTTTTAGCCATGACAACCTAAATCCCAAGCCAGAGGAGACATGCAGTGCAGCACTCCATTAACACAATCATCAGGGAGGTGGGCAAATTCAAAAGCAACAAATACCTGCAAGCTGGGTTCAACTGCCCCTGCCCACAGCTCCCAGCTGCCCCAAGCTCAATACTCCTTGGGGCAGGCAGGGCACAGACATGCTTCCTCCCTCCCTCCCCACAACATCAGCTCCCATCCCCGTCAACATCAGCTGCTGGTTGTGTCAGACCAGAGCAGGATGCTTCTGGGTCTTTCACAAGGACCTATTTTCCCCTCCTGATGCAAGGGGTTTGCTGACAGCTACAGGGGAGGCAAAGGTGTCATTTTGTCCCCTCTCTGAACAGCCACAGGAATGAATGTAGGGCCACGCATCCAGCACGAAAAACAGTCTCATGTTTTGGACTCTGCTTACGTCCTCAGCCACTCCACAAGGCATTTCCCATGGCATTACTGAGACCTTTCAGTTTCCAAATCACTCATCCAGTTTTATTTCAGTAGTTTTTATTTCTACAGTTTAGCCACAGTATGATTCCTGTGGTGTTTTCTAACATCATGATCTGATTAGTAAGCACTGACACCAGCGCCTTAGGTGGCAGAGGGATTTTTTGCGGCACATGGGTGTCTCTTGGTGTGACACATCAGAGCAGTTAAAGGTCTAGATGAACCAAGGGAAAAGGCGTGTCAGCTGACTAAGGATGCACTATTTGATCTTTTGTATGTGCTGGCTGCCTTTGCTCAAACACACTTTGGTTACTCTACCCAGTTGCTTCTAATCCTACAGTTGTAACTTTGCATTCTCTAAAAATACCAGCACGGCTCTTCCATCAGGGCTTTTTTTTTTTTTCTGTAAAGTAATGGAAAAAGAGAACTGCTCTTGCTTGAGGCAATGTTACTAATTTTATATAAGCTTACAGTGCCTTCAAACACCACCTTTTGAATATTTTTTCTTTCTTTTTCAGTGTTGCCCAACAATACGCCACTGGATTGTTTTCATTTTTTTCTAACCAGACATCCAACCAAAATTTGCATGCCCCTTCCTGCCAGCAGACCTGGCTTGTCCAGCTGGTGAGGCACAGAAGGATCCTGCACTGGTGCTGAGGTCACTTCCCTCCTGCCTCACCTTCCTCATAGCTCCAGTAGTCCACACAGGCTCTGGGCAGAAGAGCTTTGTTTCTTGTATACCTCATACTCCACAATCAATTTACCTCCTACTATTCCTTCAGTTCTGTCCCTGCGCTCCAAATGTGTGCCTCTCCATCCCTCCACCTGTCAGCTCCAAAACCTTCCAGTCCCTGACAGGTCCATCTGCCTGCTGTGCAGTCGCCGTGGTTTAATTTGGCTCCTGCCTTTATGCAACCCACAGCTTCAATTTCCAAACCACCAACCTATTTGCTGTCACCACTTGCATCACTTGGTCAGGTCTCGTCAGATTGATTATTTGTTTGTTTGTTTGTTTGATTTTAAGAACTTTTTCCAAGAGGCAGTCTTCTACAGAGCACCACACACTTCAAGTCCCCAAATGAAGCCTTGGTAAACTGCAAACCTACAAAACCATTCCAGCTGGTACCCTTGCAGTCCCACACGTTTTAGAAGCAGGAAGAATGACTCAGTCCTTGCACAGGACAGAACACCGATGGAAGCTCAGAAGCTGGATACTTGTGCCACAGCTGAATTTGAAAGCTGAATTCAGCAGGCAAGAGGAAGCAGGAAGAAAAGATGAAAAGTTAAGGAAGGCAATAAACATAGAAGCCCCACAGTGGTAATACAAGAGATTGCTCTGCTGCTGAGACTGCAAGCACTGGGAGTGGGCCCACCAAAGCAAACATGTGTGAATCTCATCCCGGTGATGAAAAGATGCTGAACATGACAGGGCTGGAAACAGACACTTCCCAGGAAGGTCTAGAGATGAGAAAGCACTCTCCACCCCCTGAAGAATCAGACAAGGCCACACACTCAGCGGACATGGAGGCTCTGGGTGATTACTTGTGACACAGAGTCACCCCCTGTGAGCCAATATGGGAAGCTCCCATCTTCTTACATTTCCTCAACACTGATTTTAGGGACAGTGATGATAAGGGGAGATGCAGCACTCAATCAAAGGCTGGGCCATAGGAACTGCTGTCAGAGAAGGTGCCTCTTTCTGACCCTTGACAGTGCTCACTCCTGTGCCTGCCATCTCTGGAGGCAGGGATCACACTGATCCCTGCAGCACTGCTGGGTAGAGAGAGCTCCTTCCAGAAGCACAGGAAATAATGACGCTGCCTGGATGTTGCTCTGAGGGACTGTCACCCTGGTGTAACCAGATATCCTGCTTTGACAGCCAGTTTGGCTTCATCTTCCGTCAGTAACCCTGTCATTGAGGGCTCACCTGAGGGGCAGAGAATCTCTACCTGCATACTTCTTTCCTTGCCTCCTTCCTGGGGGCAGGAGACCAGAAGAATTTACTTCAGCTTCATCCCTGAAACAGCGATAGCACAAAGCCCCCTTAAGGGAGTGCATCGGGCAGGGAAGTCACAGTGGGCTGAGCTGGCACCATTGCCCCACACCTCAGCCATGAGTGCTGCTCCGGAGGGAGAGAGGCTGGGTTAGGGACCCAGGCAGTTCCAACATTTGGAGGCTGCATGCACAGACTAACATAGGCCCTGTACCTGCTGGCGGAGGTCGAAGAGGCCGACAACGGGTTGGTGAAAGTGATCACACACTCCAGCACCTCCCCTGCCAGGAACACAGGCCCACGGCTCAGCTTGGCCAACACCTCGATCATGGCTTGGACAGCCCTGGTGCACACCTGCCAAAAAAAAGAACAACAGTGGACATGGAATCACAGAATCACAGAATGGTCTGGGTTGGAAGGGACTTTAAAGTTGCATTTCGTTTCAACCCCCCTGCCACGGGCAGGGACACCTCCACTAGACCAGGTTGCTCAGGGCCCCATCCAGCCTGGCCTTGAACACTGCCAGGGATGGGGCATCCACAGGTTCCCTGGGCAACCTGTGCCAGTGCCTCACCACCCTCACGGTAAGAATTTTTTCCTAATATTCAATCTAAACCTCCCCTCTTTTAGTTTAAAGTCATTCCCACTTGACCTGTTGCAGCGACACGGAGGGAGGGCTGGGCGCTGTAACTGAGGGGGAATAGGGACACAAACACCAACAGATGCACACACACACACACACAGCCCGGAGGTGAGCGGGGGAAACCCGCACAGCCCTGGCCTTACACACACATACACCCCATCCCCCCGGCCCTCACAGCTAACAGTGGTCTGGACACGCCGCGAGGGTGAGGAGGGACAGCCCTGACACCCCCAACCCGCGGGTCTCGGGGCCGGCCCCGACCGCAAACACGCACACGGGAAGGACCACCCGAGCGATCAGGCACACAGCGCCGCAAGGTCCGCGCAGCTCCCGCCCCGGGGGCCACTCACCGCCCGCACAGGCCCCACTCGCCGCCCAGCGCCGCTCCGGCCCGGCTACCCTCAGCCGGTCGGCGGGGATCGGCAGCGCTCGGGAACTCTCGGGCGACGCTCGGGAATGCTCGGGCCGCGCTCGGGAACCCTCGTGAACGCTCGGGAATCCTCGGGCCTCGCTCGGGAACCCTCGGGCACCGCTTGGGAACACTCGGGCGACGCTCGGCAGCTCTCGGGTGGCGCTCGGCAACGCTCGAGAAGGGCTCGGGAAGGCTCGGGTGGCGCTCGGGAACCCTCGGGCAGCGCTCGGGAACGCTCGGTCTCAGCTCGGGGACTCTCGGGCGGCGCTCGGACCCTGCTCGGGAACCCTCGGCAGCGCTCGGACCCTGCTCGGGGACGCTCGGGCGGCGCTCGGCTGCGTTTGGCCGGGCGCCCCCGGGTGCCGGCGGCGGGGCGGGCCCGTGTTTCCGCCGTGCCCCGGGGGCGCGGGCGGGGCGGGGCGGGGCGGTGAAGAAGAGGGCGCGCGCGGGGCGGGGGGCGGCGATGGCGGCGGAGGCGACGGCAGCGGAGGCGGAGGGGCCGCTGATGCGGCGGTACGAGGGGGCGGCGCGGGGCCGCGGCGTGGCGGCGGACGGCTGGCGCGTCTGCCTGGCGCACCGCTTCGAGGAGCCGCGGCAGCCCTACGGCGCCGGGGACGTGTCGCTCCGAGACCTCCTGCGGCACGTCGGCCTCGGCTTACGGTACGGCGGGGGATGGAGGGCACCGGGAGCACACCGCGGAGGGAGGAAAGGGGGGTGGTCCCGGGGGGACACGGCACCGCGCCGCGCTGGAGCCCCTCGGTGCCACGGCCGGCTCGCCCCGGGGAGGCACAGGCGGTGTCCCGGTGCTCGGAGGGCAGAGTCCGGCGGATCACGGAAGGCCCCAGGCTGGCGGGAGCCGCCCTGCTCGCACCCGGAGCCGCCGGCACTGGGAGCACTGGTGCTAGAGGAGCAGCACCCGGGCTCCCCAAAACTCGGGGACCTGGGAGGGCTGGAGGCTTGAGGATTCCCATCGCTTGAGGATGGGAATCTCCCGCCCCCAGGGATCGCTGCCGCATCTTACCCGGCATCGTCCCCGGTGCTCGGCGGCGGGAGGTCAAACCGGGGCTGACTGGGAGGGGTTTGGAATGCTGTGAGCTGTGGCAGGTTCGGGAACGGGGCACTTCTCCCGGCTTTTCGTCGGGGAGAGCTGGAAGTAACGAGAACACTCGTGGAAGGCGAGGGTGTTGTTTTAACCTTTAAAGCCGGTGTCCGAACGCTGGCGGTGTTTGTGCTCCCATCAAGCTGAACGCCGGCACAAGTGACGGCATCGTCGCTTTATTTCCTTGTGCTGGATTTATATCTCCTGCCTCCATTTTCTGCCGGTGTCCTTAGAGGCTGCTGCTTGCCAAGCTGGTTCCTGCAAAGCCTAATGAGAGGGCAGATATTGGATTGCTTCGGGGTGCACAGCACGCCTGTCTGACCTGAGACACTCTGGCGCGACCTTGGGCATCAAGGGAAGGGAGAGTGTGGGTCAGACACTGGAGATAAATGAAAGCTGCCACGGCAGGTTGGGATGAGCTGAGCATGTGGGAAAGCATGAAGTTCTGGTGGGGTGAGCAGGGAGAAGTGATCCTGGGGAGGCCACTCCTGGCATGTTCCCACAGGGGTCTGAGAGTGGAATTGGCTTCTATCAGTCCTAGGAAAGGTTTTAAAAACAAGGAGCTGAAACTCAAAATACTACCTCTTCCCCTGTGCAAATTTAGGAGGTAGTTTGGTTGTCATCTTAAAGTACTTTTGCAAGGGCAAAGCTTCCTTGCAGCCTTGACAAGAGGAGAGGAAGTGCCGAGGTGGCGAGAAATACCTGTGTGGGTTTGAATTAAAACTTGAGGGCAGCGTTGTTGCCTGGCAAAGGGCAGCCAGTTCAGGGATGTGGGGACGTCTGGGAGGCTGTGTGCTCCGGGCATTGGTGGGCACTTTGATGTCTGCCTGCCAGAAGCATCCAGCTCATAGAAACTTGGGTGCTGGTGCTGCGAGAGGAGCCTGGACCTCACTCCTGCGGAATGGTGTGTGGATCTGAACCTCTGGAGCCCTGCGGGTTGGCATGTGCTCTCCTGAATGACCCATGACGAGTGGCACCAGTGCCAGTAATTCTCTCAAAACCTGGCATGGCTTGGTGCATCAAGTGCAAAATCACCTGGTGCAGGTGCTGGTAGCTGCCTAGATGGCTGGGAGCGCCTTGGGGTTGCTGCACATCTTTGGCTCAGGAAGTCCAAACCTCCAGAGGAGCCACCACATCCTGGGCTGATGTGTCGTGTCAAATTAAACCTGATGATGGGTGTCCTCTTCTGCACCACCAGCCTGTCATGCAGGTGGCCTGGCTGGGGGTGTTGACAGCCTTGGGGCAGAACTTTTTGTTAATCAGGGCTCATTGGTGTAGCTCTGAGCGGGATGTACACGTATGGAAAGAAAGGGTTGTGCAGGCTGGGGCTGGCAAGGCAGAAGAGGTGCAGGCAGATTTCTGCAGAGGTGGGCTGGTGCGTCGTGAGAGAGGGTCATGACATAAATCTAGATCAGCTGAGTAATGTTCAGACAGGTTTTAATTCCACTGCCAATTTGAAGGGAAAGAAATGCCCTCCAGCCCCAACAGGGCTTTTGGGGCTGCAGAGCACAAAGGCTTTCTCCCAGTTATTCTGCAGTCCTGGCAGAGCTATTAATAGCCAGCAATTGGGCATTGACCACCTCCTCTTGTCTTGTGTGATTCTGGGAGAAGCTGGCAGGAAAAGAGGTGGCAAAGGACTCTGGCATTGGCTGTAAATCCCAAACCTTTCCTGCTGTGTGCTCCTGGAAAAACTGCTTTTTGAAATCTGTCTGCCACCTCCTTTCCAAGGAGTCGTAACGCTCCACTAGGCTGTGCTGCAGCCACTCTGCCTGGGCACCTTATTTCCTGTCTCCAGAAACCTGCTAGGGAAGCAGCTGGGTTGGTCCCCTGACGCTGGGTTGAAAAAGAATAATAATCATTTCCTTGAGAGACTGAGAGAGCACTGCCAAAACCTCACCTGGCAGGGTAAGGCCGCGGCTGTCTCAGCTGGAGAAGAGCAGTTGCAGCAGATGTAGCTGGAAGATATCGGCAGGCCCTGGTTCAGGGCGGTCGTGCAGGACAGGCTGGTTCTCATGATGCCATGGACCTCTGTGAGCGAAATGTCCATAGTCAATCAAACGTGAGGGTGGGTCTGTAGGAATGGAGAGCACGCAGCAGTCAGGTCCTGGGAGACTGCAACCCAGAAAATCTCACCCTGAGAGGGATTTGGGGACCTTTAAATGTTGGTGAATAAAGATGAACGTCTAGTGACCACACAGCCAGAAGGTCGAGCGTGGGTTGTTTCTGTAGGGGAAGTATAGAATTAGTGTGTCATAGAAGAGCCTCTTCCCCTTGCTTCTGGGTATACATGTCCTGGAGGATTAGTGCTTGCCCATTGCCTGCCACCTGCATCCTGCAAGCCATTGGAGCAGGACAGACTGTGTTCTCCCAGCTGAGGTGGTTTTCTCCTTGGCAGTACGGATGGCATGGGTGCCTGCAGGTAGCTCAAGGAGATTGCCCCTGCTGCCCACCTGGCACCTGAGGGCATGGAGCTACTGGTTGGGTCTTGTTTAGTAGGCAAAGTTCAGCAGCTTCTGGTCTAGTAGCTGGTTTCCGTATGCTAATTGCCTCCATATGGAAGGTTTAACTCGGGGCGGTTTATTAGCAAAGCCAGTCCTTTACAAGCGCCAACTCGGAGCCCAGCCCTGCTGCTCTTGCCTGGAGTGGTGCTGGCACACCCAGCTGCAGGTGTGCCCCTGTTTGGGTGTCTCTATTCCCAGACCTTTGGGTGAGAAATTATCTGATGGGCAGTGCAGGGCTATGCAGCAGGCGTGCGGGCAGAGGTGAGTCCCCACGATCCTGCCAGCTGCAGACTGCAACCATCACCCCCTCCAGGTCCAGGCTGCCCTGTGCCACCTGCCCCTGAGGATGTGGCACTGGGATGTGGCAGGACTGTGTGTGGCAATGGGGATGTGGAGGTGGAAGAGCAAGGCTTGTGTCCCTGGAGCAGTGTATGGCTTCTCTGGGCATGTACCTCCACTCCCAGACCTTCCTTAGCTGGATGTTCTGTACCAGACATGGAGGTGGTGGTGGTGGTCCTTATGTGCATTCCCACTTCTCCATGGATGTCTGGAAAAGCCTCCGGTCCTGCATGAGCTGGGAGCCCTGCACTTGGGTATCAGAGTGCTCTGTTTTGACACTGGGTCTACGCAGTCAGCCCTGAGCAGCACGAGCTCTGCCTGCTCATGCCTGCTGACCGATGTGCGCTCCAGATGGATGGCAGGGGCTGTCAGCCCTTGCGCCCTGGGACACACATTCCTGTTGTACATCTCTACAAAGAGGGAAAGCTCAACCTGTGCTAGTCACATCCCGCCCAGTGACACTGAAGGGATGGTGGTGCCTGCTTTCTTCTTTCATACCTCTCTTTCCCTTGCAGATACTTCAGGTGGTGGGTCAAGAAGACTCGCATAGAGAAGAAATCTGCCTTCATTGACCTCTTGTGTGCTGTCCCTCTGCAGCAGATCTACGGTCAGCTTCCAGTCTGGGCACAGCTTGGGGGGGTGCAATACCCAGTGTGCTGGGTGGGCAGAGATTCACATGGGTGCTTGAGGGAATGAGTTAGGTAATGAGCCTGTGTGGTGTGGGCAGTGCTGAGTGGCCCCCCCTGTGGAGCTGCTTGGGGAGGGTCCTTGAGCCAGATCCCACCATGGGGAGGAATGGGGGTGCTAATTTCTGATGTCTTTGCCAGGGTGTCCGCTGGGCGGGATCGGGGGAGGCACCATCACCCGTGGCTGGCGGGGCGAGTTCTGCCGCTGGCAGCTGAATCCTGGCATTTATAACTATGAAACAGTCATCGCCAACCAGGTAGGTGCAGCAGAGTATGCAGGGGGAGTCAGTGGCACTGCAGCAGCCTGGGCCATTGGAACATGTGTCATTAGGCTCGTTTCATTCCCTACATATGTTCCTCTCCTCCTCAGTTCACCGTGTGCCTGCGTTGCAAGGGGCAGACGATTTACCAGCAGGTCTTGTCTGTGGAGAGACCCAGCACTCTGCAGAGCTGGAACTGGGGCTACTGTGGCCACTATGCCTTTTACCATGCCCTGTACCCCCGGGCCTGGATGGTCTATGAGCTCCCGGGGCAGAAGGTGGTGCTCACTTGCCGACAGGTCTCTCCCGTCATCCCCCATGACTATAAGGTAAGGAGGTGATGACATCCCAAAGGGAAGAGCTGTTTATTAGCTGGGCTTTCCCAACGTTTCCCCATGTCTCTGCTCAGCAATGGTCCCAGGCAGGGGGAACCCCTGCAGCAATGCAGGAGCTCAGGATGGCAGCAAGGAATGGCTCAGCGCTCCCTCACACTGCTCGTGCTGGCTCCCAGCCCCAGATGAGGGTGGCAGGCTGTGCTGCTGACACATCTGACCTTCCTCTTACCCCAGGGAAGCACGTGAGCCTGTATCAACCTGCCAGGCAGCTGAGGGATGAGACACTCAGCTGAGCTTAAATGCCTCTTTCCATCTCCCTCTTACTGGGTGTGGTGTTTGCTAGCCCAGGGCTCCTCTTCTGAATTCTGTATTACCTGCCCCATAAATTCCTCTGCTCCTGCTGGTCCTCCTCAGCTTGGCAACAGACTTCAAGACTGAGTTGTTCCTGGTGCTCTTGATCCCCCTGTGTCCTGCGTGGTTTCCCCTGCAGTGAGAGAAATCATCCTCCAGCAGCCAATGGTGGAGCACCAGCCGTGTACACGGCATTCTCTGTCTCTGCCAGGACTCCAGCCTGCCAGTGGGAGTGTTCATTTGGGAGGTGGAGAACGGGAGGGATGAGGACGTGGAGGTGTCCATCATGTTCAGCCTGCAGAACGGCATGGGAACGAAGGAGGACAGGAGTGGAGGGCACTGGAACGAGCCCTTTGCCTTGGAGAAGGATGGCGAGCGAGTTGCTGGAGTCCTGCTGCACCACTGCACGAGTGTGAACCCCTTCACTCTCGCCATCTCTGCCCGGGAGAAGGTAAAGGACTGACCCTGGTGTTGTGGCTCCTACTGGGGGGTGGGGCTGGTTCCAGGCAGCTGATAGTTGATGGGTGTGTCAGTGGGTTGGGGTCAGCAGCAGTACTCAGTGCTGCCTGACTTTAGGGGTGGGGACATGACCTCCCTGTGGGCAGGAGAGAAGCTGTGGGTGAAGGTTGCAGGGCACTGGGTGAGTAAATTTGGAGTTGCACTTGGAGCACAACAAGCAGGGAGTGAGTGTGATGTACCAGTGTTGTTGTTGGGGGTGGAGAGCCTGCGTCTGCCCCTCCAAAGTACCAGCCCCTGAGGATTCTCTTCCCTTCTCCAGGCTGGCACGGGAGTCACCCACCTGACGGCATTCAATCCCACGGGATTGGGTAGAGAGGTGTGGCAGGACCTCCTGCAGGATGGCAGGCTGGATTCACCCACCGGTGAGTCCCTCCACCCTCCATGGGACACGAGAAAGGGGAGCAGGGGCAATGGGTGACCCCTGGTTGTGGGGCACAGGGTACCTGAGCCAAGGCAGAATTCCCTTCCTCCAGCCGCCTTGGTGCCATTGCTAAAAGCTCTGTGGGATGCTGTGGCTGCTTCCCAACTTTAGGCTGTATCCAACCTTTCTGATGCTTGTCCTTGTGTGCTTCTCTAAAAGAGTGGTGTTCACACCACTGTGGGGCTGTTCCTGGCATTATTAGTTCCAGGTGCCAGTATCTCTTTAGTCTGTGTGGGGTTACCCACTGAGCTGGGGTTTGTGCTGGGTAGCCAGGGTGCTGCCCAGCCACCTTCCCTCAGTCCCTGTTGCCAGATGAGTGAGCTGTGTCCCATCAGATTGCTTCCAGCAGATGTTTAGCAGCCCTTGGCATTTGGTGCTGCCATCACTTGCTGTCTGCTTGTTACTGTACCAGTTCCCCAAAGGTCTCCGGTATTCCCTCGATAACTCTGCATCATCCTTCAGCTGTCTGCTCCCTCCCTTGGGAGGAGCCTGGAAGCAGGGTTCTTCAGGCGAGGTCCCAGCCCTTGCTGCTCACCTCCTCTTGCCATGAAAAGTGACCATTTGCCTAATGTCTCTGTCAGCTTTTAAGCAAGGATGATGCTGACAAACTAGTGATGCTGACATTGGGTCTTTGCAATATTTCTTGAACCTTACATTATGTAAATGTTTGTGTGAATATTTCTGGAGAAATAAGCTTCCTTCCTGGATGCATTCAGAGCTCTTCAGGCTATTGGGATGTGGTTTTCCTTCATGAATGCCAGATATTATCATAGTCAGGATCTGTGCTTATGTTACAATGGTTGCTCTAATGAGTTTACCTTGTACACATGTCACAACCAGCATATAATTATGCAGCTGCCTCAGGGCTTTTCTTAAATACCAGCATGGCTCAAACACCCTACAAAAATCTGGAAACAATGACTGTCACTAGAAAGTCAGTGTCTCTGAGCAGCACAAAGTCATGGGACTTCTGTGCCTTCCACTCATGCCTGGTGGCTTTTCCTGCCTGATTTGTTCCTCTGCTTTGACTGAGGACTCTGCCCATGGAATGGATCTTTTCCTGCAGCAATAGTCATCCTTAAAACCCTGGGGCTGTAACTTGCAGGTTGCAGCAGGGCTGTGCTATGCCCAAAGGGTCTCAATCCCCTCTGGGGTGTTTGTGATCTTCCTTTACCCCTTCACAGGACTTCCTTGGTCTCTTACAAATACGATCATTTTTCCGGTCAGGTCAAAGCAGCCTGACGGAGAAGGGGGAGGTGACGGCAGCAGCGGTGTGTGCCAGCTGCAGAGTGCCTGCCCGGGGACACAGGACACTGGAATTGGCCCTGGCTTGGGATATGCCATGTGTTCACTTTGGCTCCAAGGAGAAGCTGCACTTCAGGTGGGTGGGTTTTCTCCAGTGGGGTTTGGCTCATGTCCCTGGAGTCCCCTGATCGCTGCCTCTGGGCTTGTGTTCCATGTGGGGAGACTTGTGCCACCCATTCCCTGCATCTGTGGCCCTGCCAGCTCAAAAAGGGGACCCTCTGCCCAACCCCTGCTCCTCAATGACCCTGCACTAGCAGTTGAGTTACTCTGGTGTTCCCTATATTCAAGCCCCTCTCTCGTTTCCGGGTGGCTTTCCCAGCTGGAGCCCACGGTGTGCTCACCAAACCCCCTCTTGGCAGGCGGTACACCCGGTTTTTTGGCAGTGGAGGTGATGCTGCTCCTGCCCTGTCACATCACGCCCTGACACACTATGAGGAGTGGGAGAGGAAGATTGAAGCGTGGCAGAATCCCATCCTGGAGAACAGGTAGGGTGGATGAGAGCCCCTTCACGGTGGACTCCTGGAACTGGATGGAGTGGGAGCATCCCCACCTCGTCCACTGTGGCTGAGTTTCCCTCATTCCCACAGCCAGCTGCCTTCCTGGTACAAGTCAGCCCTCTTCAATGAGCTGTACTTCCTGACGGATGGGGGGACCATCTGGATGGAGGTGCCCCCAGATTGCTGTGCTGAGGACCTGCAGGGGCCTGCAGGGACTGGCCTGTCCCACCTCTTCCCTTTCCTGCGGGAATACGGAAGGTTTGCTTATTTGGAAGGTAACTTGCAGGGATGTGATGGATGGTCCCAAGTCAACCCCTCCCTGCTACTGTTACCAGATGTTTTTAACCTGCCATGGGAATGCTTTTCACACCACAATGGGTAGGGAGCAGCTCTGTTCCCAGGAAAACCCCTTGCAGCCCTGTAGGATACGGCATGAGGTCTTCCCCAGACCGCTGGTGCTCTGTGGAGAGAACAAAACCTGCTTGTAACAGGAGTCTCTGCCTTTGCTGGGAAAGAGCCCACCCTGATGGGCCATGTGTGAGGGAGGACCTACCCTTCTTTTGCCCTCCTTGAGGCAGGTCTGCTGTCCCTCACCACATCCCCTGTGTTTCCAGGCCAGGAGTACCGGATGTACAACACCTACGACGTTCACTTCTACGCCTCCTTTGCTCTCATCATGCTGTGGCCCAAGCTGCAGATCAGCCTGCAGTATGACATTGGTGAGGGAGCCAGGAGACCCTGCCTTGGGGCCTGCTGGGGTCTTCAGCTGGGGAAGAGATGGAGGATTTGGGACAGCTCCTGCCATAGAGACCTGTGCCATCAAACCGGCATCCCTCTCCAGCTCCTCTGCTGTGCCCAGGACTTGCAGACCCCCAGTGTTGCTGCCTCAGCATCTCTGTGCCCAACACTGGATGCCTTCTTGCCGAGCTGAGGGTGCACAGGTGGCTCTGTCTGTCGTGGGAGAGCCCCTGGTTTTGCCAGCTCTGTCTGTGCCCCTTGCAGAGGAGACACATTTGGCTGTTTGCAGACCCTGGTGCTTTGGCTGGCCTTGGGGGCTGCTCAGTGGTGGCCTGAGCAGTGTTGGAACAGAGCCTTTTGCTGGGCTGTGGGAGGGCTGAGCTCACTGGGGTTCCTTCTTAAGGGGGTTCTTTCTTAAGGGGGTGTTGACAGTTACATGTCTCCTGCTGAATGGTGCCTTGGAGCAGCCTGGTGTGCCCTCAGCCCTTTGCAGAGGGCTGTGATCTTGCAGCCAGAGCCCCAAAAGACAGCCTGGTGTGCTGGTGGTGGTGGCTCTGCCCATAGCTGTGCTTGGACCTTTCTGCTGCAGTTCCTGCTGCCCTTCTGACGTGCCTTGCTCTGTGTCCTGTGCAGCTGTCACAGTGGTGAATGAGGATGTCCAGCTCCGTCAGTACCTGATGTGTGGTCAGACAGCCCAGGTGAAGCTGAAGAACGTGGTGCCACATGACATTGGGGACCCAGGTGAGGGGTCTGCTGGGAGGCAGAGGGGGGTGCAAGGCTGCTTGTACCATTTCCTTAGGGTAGTTAAGTCCCAAGCTGTGGGAAAGGGGTATGGTTCATGGAATACACTGTTTGTTGTTGTCAAGCATTGGAACCAGCTGCCCAGGGAAGTGGTGGGTTTATCATCCCCGAAGCTGTTTAAAAGATGTGTAGATGTGGCACTTAAAGCCATTGTTCAGTGGTGGACTTTGCAGTGCTGGGCTAATGGTGGGACTCGATCTTAGAAATCTTTTCCAGCTTAAATGATTCTATGATTCTCTGTTTTCTGGGAATGAAATGGTGGATGTTTTGGGATGGTGATGAAAGCTGTGCTGCATGGAGCTTGTACAAGAGGGATAGCAGTAGTAGGAAGGCTTTTCTTACTGGAAACGGCACAGGGTAGAACACATTATTTCAGTGCTGTTTGATCCCAGTGCCTTTGGGACCTTGCTCCTGGGTGGGAGAGGGGATGTTTGTTGTGTGCTGCCCTGCTGCATCCGTTCTGTCTGTGCTTAGGTGACGAGCCGTGGCAGCGTGTCAATGCCTACCTGATGCACGACACGGCCGACTGGAAGGACCTCAACCTGAAGTTTGTGCTGCAGGTGTACCGTGACTACTACCTGACACATGACTCCCTGTACTTGCGGGACATGTGGCCAGTCTGCCAGGTACTGGGAGGAGATCAGACCATGGGGCATCAATCCTTTCCCGCTTCCCTTGGGAGCCAAGCGACTTCCCGAGGGGATGGATGCTCCCGAGGCACGACCATCTCCCGCCTCTCCCACAGACTGTGATGGAGTCAGAGCTGAAGTTTGACACGGACAATGATGGGCTCATTGAAAACGGAGGCTTTGCTGACCAGACGTACGATGCGTGGGTGGTACATGGAGCCAGGTGAGCAAGAGGGGTGAGGAGGGGTTGGAGATGGGGACTGTGGGTAGGGGAGGGAGCTCAGAGCTGGGCCTTTGGTCCCCATTTGTTGTGGGAGCTCTGTGCAGCCCACGGGGTGTCCCACATTGCTGATCCTTCTCTCCCTTGGCTCTGGCAGTGCCTACTGTGGCGGGCTGTGGCTGGCTGCTGTCTGCATGATGTGCAAGATGGCCGAGGTGCTCGGGGATGCTGAGATCCAGCAGAAATACATGGCCATCCTGAGCAAGGGCAAGGAGGCATTTGAGAGGATGCTCTGGAATGGTGGGTGCTCGCTGGTGGGGAACCACACTCAGCTGACCATGTATTCTTTGGGAGGGCAATGGCTTCTCCTTGGATCACGGAGCCTTTGTAGGGAATGGTGGAAGGAAGGGACATGCTGCCCCTCCGAGTGGAAGGGAAGGAGTAGGTACTGGAGAGGGAACAGAATGGGTATGATGATGTGGGAAAGGAAGGAGAAGAGCCCTGTGGAAAAAGCTGCTGTGTTTCTGCCACACCGGAAGGAATGTAGGGATAGCCAGTATCCTCAGGTATTGATTTTAATGTTTCCCACCTTTTCCAGGAAAATACTACAACTATGACAGCAGTGGAAGTCACACCTCCAGCAGCATCATGTCAGACCAGTGTGCTGGGCAGTGGTTTCTCGGGGCTTGTGGCCTGGACCAAGGGGAGTTTGAGGTATGAGAAGGGGCAGCCTGGTATGGTTGGGGTGAGATGGAACCTGTGGCAGGAGGGGAACAGCAGCAGGACTGGCACGTGGTGGAGATAACATATTAGGGGCTGGAGCAGGGCCACTAGCTTGTTTGCCCACAGCAGTGGTGGAGGCTGTTGGATGGACATGGTGCAATCCACCTTAAACCAAAATCTGCCTGTGGAGAGGCTGTGCAGCAGGGTTGTGTAACCATAGTGAGCTATGGCACACTTGGAGGAAGGTCCCACTGGGATTTGCTCTTGGCAAGGTGCTATTTGCTTAAAAACAGGAGAAAAAGTATATGGAACTTTCCACGTTATTTGCCGCCCTAAATAATCCAAAATCCGTACCTGAGAGAACTATGGCTTATTTGGGTCCCTCCAGTCTGTTGCTCTTCAGTTGCAAGAGAGGAATTGACTGCAGATTCCTCAGGTGTGGTGGGTGGGAAGAGCTGGTGCTGCAGTATCTGGAAGAGAGCTGAGCACTGGAGAGCCATTGTATGGATTCTTTATGCCTCATGGGCAGTTGTCAGACCAAAGGTTTCTGGTGATGATGGACAGGTAGACAAGTGTGCTGACTGAAGGAAGGAGTGACTTTGTGTGTGGGAGGGTGATGAACCACTTCCTCATCTGTTGTATGGGCACTGAAAGAAAAATGGAGCTGCACACACACAGAGTCCCATTTTGGGACTTGTCCACCCATCCTTTTCAGCGTTCCCCTTTTATTCATATTCTCTTGTAAACAGGACCTGGTGTTTTTCTTTAGTTAGCTGGAATTCCCAGGATCATCCTAAACCAGTGCCCCAATCCCACACATTCACACTGGCATCAGGTGGTGGCTGTGCTCAGCCACGAGAGAACATCACACGCTACCATGCAGACCATTCCAAGTGGTTTTCCACGTGGAGAAACACAATATTGTCTCTTTCAAAGCACTTAGGCAAGGTCCATCTTCCCTTTGGATTCCCATTAACTAAGTGCAGGTGCAGAGTGACTGAGCTTGTTCCCACATGTTGGTAAATCAGAGGGGAGATCTCAGAGGGCTTGACTTGGGAGTTTGTGCTGAAGACTGTGGGCTTTAATACAAAATGGGCCTGGGGTCAGGCCCTGCTGTGTTTATCCCAGTGTGGGACTGGGGCTGTGCCTGGGGCTCCAGGCAGGATCTGGCCCAGACCTGCAGTAATACCCGCTGGGGAGGAAACAGTGAAAGTGGTGCACTCCAGACTGTCCCTTGCCTTTCCTAGCCTTGGACTTGTGTTGCTGAAGGTGGCACTCTTCCCTGCCCTCTGGTGAGCTTTGAGCTCACTGGAGGTGGGACTGATGAACTTGTCTCCTCTGTTCCTATGAGCATCAAGGTGCTTTTCCATGTATTTTGATCCCTTGCCTGGCTGGCAGCACTCCTGTTTGTAACCTCATTAGCATGTCCTTGCTGCGTGCACAAGTCAGTAATGAAATGTAAGAGAAGCCTGTGACCCGGTCCTGAGGAAACTGTGCCCCAAAAGCTTGTGCCAGAGATGGCTGCTTCACACCAGCCCTTTGGTGATCCCCAGAGCAGCCCGTGGGCTTCTCTGCAGAGGCAGACTGAGGAAGAATGGCTGTGTGGATGCTTGGCTTTAGCAGAGCTGAGAGGGATTTGCTGATTTTCCCTTGAACCTGCCAAGGTGTCTGGTTGAAGTGTCCAGCCTCCCCTGGCAAGCTCCTGCCTGGTGTCATCACAGCCTCTGCTTCCCTTGGCTTTGGTGTCACCAGAGTGGCAAGCAGGCTCTGGCAAGTCCCTGGGCTGTGTTGATGAGCTGCCTGGATCTTTGCTATCTTGCAAGTGATGCCCATAAAGGAAATGAGGGTGGTGTAGGTGTCCAGGTCCCCAAAGCAAAGTCCCAGGAGATGGCAGGGCATTTGGCCTTGCCTGTGGGTGAGAAGCTGGTTTTGGAGATGCACTGGTTGGATGAGCTGTTAGCCTGCTCCAGAGGAAGGTAGAATAAAATTCAACATCTCTGTCTTGAGCAGTTTTGGGATTTGTTCTGTTGTTTTCAGGGAAAGAGGAGATTTCACTTCCTGCGGTTATTTTTGTGAGGTTGGAATTTGTGTCAATTGACCCAGTGAGCAGTGTTGACCTTTTCCTCCAAGGAAATTGAATCCTGCTCTCTGGAGAGCCAGGCTGAGGGGTCTGCTTGAGCACTGAGCCCAAGGCTGCCCCCTCCCCATCTCTGTCCACTCAGGTTTTCCCCAAGAGTCACGTTGTCAGCGCGCTCAGGACCATCTTTGAGAAGAACGTGCTGGGCTTTGCAGGGGGCACCATGGGGGCGGTGAATGGCATGAGACCCGACGGGGTGCCCGACACCTCCAGCGTCCAGTCCAACGAGGTGTGGATCGGCGTGGTGTACGCCCTGGCTGCCACCATGATCCAGGAGGTGAGTGGGGACGCTGCCAGCGCACCCCTGGGCGCGTGTGCCGTCCCCTTGCGCTGTGTGAAGCTGCTGATGGTCGTCTTCCCTGTGCCGCAGGGGCTGGTGGAGGAAGGCTTCCGTACGGCGGAGGGCTGCTACCGGACGGTGTGGGAACGGCTGGGCATGGCTTTCCAGACGCCGGAGGCCTACCGGGAGAAGAAGGTGTATCGCTCGCTGGCCTACATGCGGCCCCTCAGCATCTGGAGCATGCAGCTGGCCCTGGAGCGCCGGGCTGGCTGGGCACCTGCACCCGCACCGCCCTGCCAGGTCCCCATCCACCTGTGAGCCTGGTGGCACTGGGCAGGGCACCGGGTGCAGCAGGGGCTGGGGATGGTCCTCAGATGGCAGGCAGGGACCCTTCCCTCCCCCTCTGTGCTAGTACTCCCGTTGCTCTTTTCCTTCCCTACCTCCACTACATGCCCTTGACCTTCAGGGGCTTCCAGTCACTGATGCTGAGCACCAAGAGGGGGGGACCAGAGGTGTGGGGGATATGTGGGGTAAGGAGTTGCTGCTGGAGCCTGTGCCTCGCCTTCCCCATTGCTCAGGGCTCTGATAAGCCTGCAAACTCACCAGCCATTCCAAACTGGGGCTGGTCCCTTGCCCAGTGGCACAGGACTCCTCTTGTGCAGTCAGAGGGTTGGGTAAGGTGGGGATCTGGCCTGTAGGAATAAAAGGTGTGTGTGTGTGTGTGTGTGAGGATGTTAGGCTGGTGCACGCAGGCACGTGGGTTTGGTGGTTGTGGTTGGGTGACACTGCACAGACTGAGTGGCTCTGCCCCAGGAGGGCCTGTGGCAGATCCAATCCCCAGGGGAGACCCGGCTCCCTGGACGGTGACAATCTGAGCCCAAGCAGCAGGTCCTGGTCTGGTACCATGGCCCCCCTCCCTGCTGGCACCGGGGGCAGGCAGTGGAGCACACTGAAGGGGATAAATCACTTGAAGTTCTTAATAAATTTGTCTGGCTGTCTCTGTTCTTCTTTACTGTCGTCTTTGCCAGAGGACCAGGCCAGAAGAGGGAGCCCTTGCTGCTTCCGTTTTTCTTCTGGGGCTTGGCTGGAGGGCTGGGGATGCAGAGAGGGGGCCAGTCCCAATCGCTGCAGGCTCTTGTGGAGTTTTGCCAAAGGGAGCAAGATGTGCCTCTCTGCCTGCCCACTCTGATGTGGCAGCAGGTGCAACCTGCTCCTTCCTTGGCTCCTGGCCTTACCGTGCCTTGCAGGAAGCAGAGGAGAGAGCATTCCTCCTGAAGAGGCCTCTGTGGGGAGCAGTGGAGCCCCAGGGCTGGGCCCCTTGACTGAATCGTGTCCCCTTCTGGCCCGGGCTGGGCACCGTGCTTCCTTTTCCTTCTGTCTCTGCCAGTGCAGCATTTGAAGGCTGCCACAGCCTGGTTGGCCTTTCCTCTCATGTCCCCAGACGCACAGATCTCCTTGGATAGATAGATGGGCATGACCCCTGCTATATCCCTTGGACAGAGAGAGGGGCACCCCTGCCACCTTTCTGTATGGGGATACTCTGGCCAGACTGGGTGTAAACCAACTTGAACAATGCCCTATTTGCAAAGCTACCAGTGGTGAATGGAGAAGGGGATGTCATGCTGCTTTTGGTGTTGAACAAGGCTGAAATGATGGTGACTCATCAATTCTAAAGCTAAACAACCCAGTAGTGAGGTAAAGATGTGGTCGGATTGGTAAAGCATCAAATAAAGGAACCCACAAGTGATACTGCTGATAACATAGCTAAAGCTGTTGAGCTGACACAACTGGCCTTGAGACATCTGGCTGCCAGACAATAATTTTATACTATGAAAGCCCAGTCCCACTTTTTAACAACAACGTCCTTGAACGTACCCATGCTTGGGATGTGTGTGGAGTTTCCTCCCTGGAATGGGGACACACCTCAAGGCTATTCCTTGAGTCGGAGCAAAATTTGCCCCCAATCATTGTTATGAGTGGGTAGCATCAGACTCTACTTCACAATTGGTTTTACTGGCTTTAATATAGCTTCAAAATAGTGGCATTATACTATACTAGTAGTATAGTAGCTTCCATACTGTGTAGTTAAATAAAGATATTTGTCTAATTATCATAATAAATCATTTATTTCTATAAATATATATATATGGTTTACCATCCTTAATCCTGGGGGACTAAGTTGTACCAATTCCACCTATATAATCCTTTAGACCTAAACAGTTGACAAAGTCTGGGGTAAGACTTGATCTGTACCCAGATTCCTCTCTGAGGAGGAGTTTAGTATGCAAGGGAGTCGTTTCTGCACCCTGTGACTCAATGGGAGGGCATCTTCAATAAGCTTTGCCTGAAGCTCCCATTCTGCCTGTGATGCTCTCCCAGACAGACATTCTCACCACCCACCCCAAACAGGCAACTCTGCCCCCACCACGTCCCAGGGCAGGAGCAAGTGCAGGTGGCACTGGTGCTGCTGGGCCCCTTGCAGGGGTGACCCAGGCTCTGTTGTTGGCTGTCACAGCAGTGTGGTAGAAGCCCAAAAAGGTGCCGGCGTGTTCAGGACCAAGAGGGTTGTGTTGGAGCCCAGCTCGTTCCTCCACAGGCCCTGCAGGTCACACTGGGGCTCGTCTGGGTGGCTTGGTCAGTGCCAAGACACAGTCCCGCTTTCAGCTTCACAAAGCAGTGGGATGCATATCCCATGGCAAAGACCCTCTGCCTGGGATCTGGGACTGCTGGCACCAGTGGGACAGCACCACTCCCTCCCTGGGCAGGGCAGGGAAGAGCTGGGGGTGCTGGGTACTGCCCTATACCAGGGTCAGGTGACCAACAGTGCCCCCAGGGCCAGCACCATCAGAGCTGGCAGCCCCCTTGGTCACACAAGCTGCTCTGTGGGATGGCATGGCATGGCATGGCATGGCATGGTGTAGGATGGCATAACATGGCTTGGCACAGGATGGCACAGCAGGGCACACCCAGAGCATGCAGCCCCTTGTACACAAACACTGTGAGCTGGGGTGTGACAGGACAGCAAGGCATGGCACAGTGAAAACATGCAACCCCCTCAAGCCCTGCACACTGTGCCCCAGGGCTGGCACAGCGTGGCACAGGACAGCAGAGGATGGCATAGCACAGCATGGCACCAGAGAGCAGAGCCTGGCACAGCAACAGCAGGCAGCCCTGTGCCTGCTCACAGTGCACCACAGGGATGGTGGTGCACAGCATGGCACAGCCAGGGAGTGCCAACCTCATCCAGCCACCCTCCTCCCTGGGATAGCACAGCAGAGCACGGCCAGACTCTGCCCCAGGGCTGCCCTTACCTTCCTGGCTGCAGCCTGGTGAGGGATGAGCAGGGCCAGGGTGAGCAGCAGGCAGCAGCTGAGGGTCCCCATGGTGTTGTTGTTGGTGGCTCTGCCTGTGCTGCTGCCCCATGCCCGCTCAGCCCCTTCCATAGCAGGGGGGCTGTGGTTGGGCAGCAACTGCCCCTGCAGGGCCTCCTGCCAGAGGACAGCCATCAGATGGGAGAGCCCCATCCCCTCTGGACAGTGATGGAGTCCACGGGGACAGCGTGGGATGGGGCAGGAAGCATGGCCCGAGCAACAGGTCAGAAGAGCATCAAAGATGGCACAGGGAGGGCAGGAGCATCTCACAGTGGAGGACTGGGGAGATCTTGGGACACCACAGGAAGGGCAGAGAAGGTCTGGGAACACCACAGGTAGTGTATGAGATCTCTGGGGACACCACAGAAAGGGCAGGGGATCTCAGGGGACGTCACGGTGGAGGACAGAGGAGGTCTGGGGACACCCCACAGGAAGGGCAGGGGAGGTCTGGGGACACCACAGGAAGGGAAGGAGATCTCTAATGACATGACAGTGCAGGAAAGGAGAGCTCTGGGGACACCACAGGCAGGGATATAAGCTCGCTCTGTCTGCCTTAGATCTTTTTTATTCTAAAGAACTCCCTTAATCCTTAATAACCATGAGGGCTGGGGGAAGGAAGCAGCGTATCCTGCCTGCTGTGACCTTCCTTTCCCCACTTGCCTGTTCTGTGAGCTGATCCAGGCAGCAGATCACTGTGGTGCCCAAGTGCTGCCAGCAGGTGACAAATGGCCTTTTCTTTGCTCCCTAGGGGATTGTTCCTGGGCAGAGGAATAATGTTGTCTGGGAAGAGCAAGTTCCCAGATGCAGTCCCCCCTTGACCAGCTGGTGTCCTCCCATGGCAGAGCCCACAGCCAAGGGAGAGGGACAAAGGTGCTCTCCCGTAGGGTCACTGTGGTGAGGCTGGAAGGGTACTGTGGTACCAGGATAAGGGTGCAGCTCACCTGAGCTGTCCACTTGCATTTATCTTGGAACAAAGGTATTCTGGAAATACCAGCTGAAACCAACCCCTCATATGGCTGGTAAATTTGGAACCACCCAGATTGCCCAATGCCCCAATCAAAGCTGCCACCCTCAGCCCTGGCAGCAATAAAAAGGAGAAGGAGCAGAAGCATTGGCAGAGTCCTGCAAGGAGCACCTCCCCAGGTACATCAGCTGTCTGCCTGCTGCAGAGATGGTGCAAGTAACTCCCTTCTTCCTGGTGCTCAGCCTGGCCTTGGGGGCTCACAGCTTCTCTGTAGAAAAGGTAAGATCAGGTCTGGGATGCAGAGGGCAGAATGGGCAGGGTGGGCAAGGGCTGCAGGCTGTGCTGTGGTACCTGTGCTGAGTCCCCTCTGCTGCAGTGCAACCTGACTGGGAACTGGACGAATGACCTGGGCTCCAACATGACCATCTTGGCTGTGGATGAAAAAGGCAACTTTGCTGGCTTGTACAACACATCTGTGGCAGACCACCCGAATAAGATCCAACAATCACCACTGGTGGGCTTCCTGCACCTCACAAACCCAATAGACCAGCCCACCTTTGGCTTCACTGTCAACTGGACCTTTTCAGGTACTTCTCCTTTCCCAGCCTCCCTGGTGTGTCTCCAGACCTGACCTGCCCTCTCTGCTGTGATGCCCTGGAAGCTCTTCTGCCCCTCCCTGCAGCGTCCTTGCTGATTCTCTGCCTTCCCTGCACTAGGCCAGTGCTCTCTCATCCTCTCTGGTGCCCCTGATGCTCCCCCAGCCTTGTCCCTGGAGCTCCTTCACTGCTGTCACCTCCCAGTCCCAGTGGGCAGGAGATGCAACAGGGGCTGAAGCCCACAGCTGTCTGCCCATTTCCATGTGAGACCCCCAGCCCTCTGAACCCTCCTGCCTGCTTTCCACATCCCCAATGTCCCAGGGGCCAGGCACAGCAGGGCTCTACTGTCCCGTGTGCTGGGGCAGGCACTGACCTGACACCCTGGCCAATGCATCACTGCACCTCCTGTCCTGTCCCTGCAGAGTCCACATCTGTTTTCACGGGACAATGCTTCTTGGACAAGGGTGGAAAGGAGACTTTGAAGACCATATGGCTCTTTCGGCATCACATGAACACAACTGAAGACAACTGGGCAGGCACTCTGTGAGTTCTCTGTCCCTGCCCTGCACAGGTTCCCCTGTGCATCCCCCACGGGGTTTGGGTTGCTTACACCATCACTGTCAAAGGCGTTGGCAAAAGCAGATTTAATATCAGTTTGCAAAAGTGTGACTTAACAAAATTTGATGTCAAGGTTCATTCTATTGCCTACTGCGTGGGTAAAAACATTCAAAGGAAAAAGAAGTGAGAATCAATGTAGAATGATTTATGTGGAGACTGGAGATGGAAAAGGGTAAGGGAAATGCTCCCATTTAATCCCACTGGAGTTCAGAGAGGTCCTCCTTGGTTTCAGAATTGTGAGAGATCCTAGGTGTGGCTGACTCCAATCCTAGTCCAAGACTTGCTCAGTGCTTTCTGTCTAAAGGATTTGGCAGCATTTAATCATTGATTGATTTAACATCCTAAAGTGCTTTAGGATGCTTTGCCACAATTATAACAGAGACATAACTATAGATCCGATCTGGCAGCAGTCCTACTACACTTGCTCTAGGGAGTTTACATCCATTCACAGATGTGCTCAGAGGGAGATGTTGGCACAGACACCTGTGGGGGTCCAGGAGAGTTTGAGGGGCCTCACTTAGGAATGCTGTTGTAGAGTCGTAAGATGATTGACTTTAGTCATCAGTCCGTCTCCATCCTGGACATGGTCCAAGACGGTAATTATGGGAATTTTTCACAAGTCCAGCCATTAGGATATGATTCAGGCAAATCACATCCCAAGGCTCTCAGAGTATTGTTTCTTTCCTTAGCAACAATAGTTTGTGGTATGGACAGTGTTTCTGATAAGCTCAAGGGGAGCTTGACCACCTGAGAGGCATTACTAAAGCCAAAGGCCCAACAAGGACTCCTGAATGGTCCCAGAATGGGAATGGGGGTTGGTGTTCCCACCCAGTGGTGATGAGCACCTGGCAGAGCTGCTGCAAGTGTGGAGGTGACAGAGGGCTGGGTACTTCTGCACAGCTTCACTGGGGGTCCTGCCAAGGTGCAAATATTTCAGGGGAATATGGGTCTGGGCGGTCATTTGGCGACTCCCATGTCCCACCCTTACATCTCCTCCCTCTCCATCCCTGCAGGGTTGGCACCAATGTCTTCACCCGCCTAAACAAGCAGGAGTGAGGGTGACAGCATTGGAATTCCCAGGCCAGCAGCAGTGCCAGGGACGCACTTCGTCCTCCTGCCCCACCACCTGCTTCTGCCAATAAAGCTTTGCTGCAAACACACACTGTCTCCTGTCTTGTCACAGACCAGCCCCCCTATTCCCCTGTCCCCACCACAGCACTCCCTTGCCTCACCTGTCACCATCCCCAAGGCCAGTGTGTTTCCACTGCCATGCCCCTCCATGGCTCAGGCTCCTCTGTCTCAGCCCAATCCTCCCAGTGTTCTCCTTTGCCACTGGCTGCAAGATCACAGCCCTCTGCAAAGGGCTGAGGGCACACCAGGCTGCTCCAAGGCCCTCCTCAGCAGGAGACATGTAACTGTCAACACCCCCTTAAGAACCCCCTTAAGAAGGAACCCCAGTGAGCTCAGCCCTCCCACAGCCCAGCAAAAGGCTCTGTTCCAACACTGCTCAGGCCATCATTGAGCAGCCCCCAAGGCCAGCCAAAGCACCAGGGTCTGCAAACAGCCAAATGTGTCTCCTCTGCAAGGGGCACAGACAGAGCTGGCAAAACCAGGGGCTCTCCCACGACAGACAGAGCCACCTGTGCACCCTCAGTTCGGCAAGAAGGCATCCAGTGCTGGGCACAGAGATGCTGAGGCAGCAACACTGGGGGTCTGCAAGTCCTGGGCACAGCAGAGGAGCTGGAGAGGGATGCCGGCTCCATGGCACAGGTCTCTATGGCAGGAGCTGTCCCAAATCCTCCATCTCTTCCCCAGCTGAAGACCCCTTTGGGATGTCATCACCTCCTTACCTTATAGTCATGGGGGATGACGGGAGAGACCTGTCGGCAAGTGAGCACCACCTTCTGCCCCGGGAGCTCATAGACCATCCAGGCCCGGGGGTACAGGGCATGGTAAAAGGCATAGTGGCCACAGTAGCCCCAGTTCCAGCTCTGCAGAGTGCTGGGTCTCTCCACAGACAAGACCTGCTGGTAAACTGTCTTCCCCTTGGAATGCAGGCACACGGTGAACTGAGGAGGAGAGGAACACATGTAGGGAATGAGATGAGCCCAATGACAGATGTCCCGATGACCCAGGCTGCTGCAGTGCCACTGACTCCCCCTGAATACCCTGCTGTACCTACCTGGTTGGCAAGGACTGTTTCATAGTTATAAATGCCAGGATTCAGCTGCCAGCAACAGAACTTGCTCCCAAAACACTATGCGTCTAAAAACAGGAGAAAAAAGTGTATGAAACTTTCCACATGTTATTTGCTGCCCTAAATAATCCAAAATCCGTATCTGAGAGAACTATGGCTTCTTTGGGTCCCTCCAGTCTGTTGCTCTTCAGTTGCAAGAGAGGAATTGACTGCAGATTCCTCAGGTGTGGTGGGTGGGAAGAGCTGGTGGTGCCATATCTGGAAGAGAGCTGAGCACTGGAGAGCCGTTGTATGGATTCTTTATGCCTCATGGGCAGTTGTCAGACCAAAGGTTTCTGGTGATGATGGACAGGTAGACAAGTGTGCTGACTGAAGGAAGGAGTGACTTTGTGTGTGGGAGGGTGATGAACCACTTCCTCATCTGTTGTATGGGCACTGAAAGAAAAATGGAGCTGCACACACACAGAGTCCCATTTTGGGACTTGTCCACCCATCCTTTTCAGCGTTCCCCTTTTATTCATATTCTCTTGTAAACAGGACCTGGTGTTTTTCTTTAGTTAGCTGGAATTCCCAGGATCATCCTAAACCAGTGCCCCGATCCCACACATTCACACTGGCATCAGGTGGTGGCTGTGCTCAGCCACGAGAGAACATCACACGCTACCATGCAGACCATTCCAAGTGGTTTTCCATGTGGAGAAACACAATATTGTCTCTTTCAAAGCACTTAGGCAAGGTCCATCTTCCCTTTGGATTCCCATTAACTAAGTGCAGGTGCAGAGTGACTGAGCTTGTTCCCACATGTTGGTAAATCAGAGGGGAGATTTCAGAGGGCTTGACTTGGGAGTTTGTGCTGAAGACTGTGGGCTTTAATACGAAATGGGCCTGGAGGAGAGCCAACACACAACTATTGTGGGGATTGGTGGCCTGCAGAGACCTCGGCAAAGTGCCCACCTGCCTATGGTGGTGGGACCAGAGGGGCGGATTGCTTGGACAGCTCCCTTCATAGCTCCCATACCAGGTACACTGTGGGGTCCAGATATCTTGGGGCAATTTGGTACAGTCATGCAAATCACACCAGGAAAAATGCAGGTTTTTCCTTAGGGGTCATCGATTGGCTGTTCCAAAAGCTGTGCAAACCATCTGCAAACTAACATGGAAAAGATATGACCCAGTTTGGGTTGATCAATGTCTCCTAAAGAGGGCCAATTGCAGAATCTGGTACAGGAGCAACTGAATGCAGGACATACAGTCCCGACCTCAAGCCTGTGGAATTCCCCTGTGTTCTGCATTCCCAAGAAAAGTGGGAAATGGTGCATGCTTCATGATCTTCGAGCTGTTAACTCTGTGATTGAACCTATGAGTGTATTACAGCCAGGACTTCCTTCACCTTCCATGTCACCTGCAGGGTGGCCTTTCAAGATCATTGATTTGAAAGACTGTTTTTTCTCTATCTTTTTGCATCCAGAAGATGCCTCATGATTTGCTTTTTCTGCACCTGGTTTGAACCAGGCAGCACCAATGAAATGTTACCGTTGGGTTGTTTGACCACAAAGTATGTGAAACAGTTCAATCATTTGTCAAAGAGTTGTAGCAGCTGCAATACAACCTGTGAGAAAACCATATCCATCAGCTGTCATTTATCATTACATGGACAATCTTCTGGTAGCTGCAGCACAGGACAGGGACTTGCAGGTCATACAGCTTTCACTGATGTTATTCCAGCAGCAGGTCTTCAAATAGCACTTGGAAAGGTGTAGAAAACAGAACTCTTGAGCTATCTGGGATGAAGAATTACTCAACAGGCAATCACACCGCAGCCTCTGAAACTCAAGGTAAAAGACACCACGACTTTAAATGATTTGCAGCAACTGCTGGGAGTCATAAACTGACTCCAGCCGATCCTGGGCATTTCTACACATCTTGCATCCTTTATTTGAGCTCCTAAAAGGTGAGCCTGTCTTATCTTCCACCAGAACTCTAACAATGGAAGTGAAACAGGCACTTCAAAAATGCTCTGAGGCCCTGGAAAACAAACAGAGCCAGAGATGTCACCCAGACTTACCTATTCTGCTAACCAGTGTAGCAAATAAATTTCAACCATGTGCAGTTTTGTTTCAGTGGGACCAATCTGAGTCAGACCCTTGGCGAGTTCTAGAATGGCTTTTTTTGCCACATTCACCATCTAAAACTGTATTAACTGTTCACAAAATGTATTCTAAGCTTGTCATTAAGGATTGGGACAGACTGCAAGCCATGGACGGATGCGACCCTGAAGTTGATATATCTTCCAGTCACAAAGGACAATCTGGACTGGCTTCTTGCAGAAGACACCGTGTTTCAGATTGCGATGGCCGATTACACTGGTGAACTGTCCATCCATTTCCCAAAGCACAGATTACGGGCTGAAATTGGGAATTTACCTCTGATATTAAACAGCGCTGTCAGAGACAACCAGTGACAGGTTAACTGTTTTTATAGATGCCTCTGGACAATCGAGAAAAGCTGCTGTGACATGGATAAAGCCTATCACAAAGCAATGGGAAGAAAGGGTTCAGGTCATAAATCAAGGTTCTATTTAAGTGTTGGAATTACTTGCTACCCTCCTGGCTTTTGAACTGTTTTCTAATGAACCTGTTAACATTGTTACTGACTCTTACTATGCTGCAGGTGTAGTGTCCCGACATTCCTTCGAGGAGTCTCTAATCCTCGAGAAGTCTCTAATCCTCCTCTGTTTGCTGAATTACGTCCTTTGTGGCTTCTCATGAAGCATAGAAGGTTTGTATTTTATGTTTAGCATGTACGTTCTCATACAGATCTCCCAGGACCCACTGCAGAAGGTAATCGATGTGCAGATGCAGCTGCCATGACAGCAGTTGTTCCAAAGGCTCTCGAGCAAGCTAAGGTCTCTCACTCTTTCTTTCACCAGAACGCTTGTTCCTTAAAACATTAGTTTCAAATAACCATGAATCAAGCCAAAGATGTTATTCTACCCTGTCCTGATTGTCAACAGTTCACCCCAATGACACTAAAAGAAGGAATCAATCCTAGAGGCTTGATTGCCAATTAATGATGGCAAACAGATGTTAGGCATAAAGCTGATTTTGGCAACTTAAAATATGTGCATGTTACTGTAGACACCCAATCTCAATACATATTTGCCACTGCACACCGGGTGAAAAGGCAAAAGACCTTGTCAAACACGGGCTTGCTTGCTTTGCAGTCTTAGGTGTGCCAAAATGCACCAACAGACAATGGCCCAGCATACTGCTTGACACAGGTCCAAACATTTTTCAACAGCTGGGATGTGTCTCATTCCACAGGTATTCCCCACTCACCCACAGGTCAAGCCATTGTTGAACGTGCGCACCGCAGTCTAAAAGAAACGTTACATAAACAAAAAAGGGGGGGGTGTCTCCCTCTAGCCCACAGGAACGTTTGTGGAAAGCAATCTATGTTTTAAACTTTTTGAATTGTGATGGAACAGGGAGGAGTGGCTTTGAGTGTCAGCACGAACCTAAATTGCTGGCTTCTCACAAGTCACCACTGACAGTAAAAGGTTTGATAACAGAACAGTGGACAGGACCAGCAGATCTTATAACCTGAGGAAGGCGATACACTTGTGTCTCTACAGCTTCTCAGCTCAAATGGATACCTTCCAGATGTGTGTGACCATATGTTGCCTCCTTGTTGGAAGAGCAGGAATACCCCTGCCCCTCGAATGAGGTGTCTTGGATAAAGGAAACATCTGGGTGACCCTGGTCAATGCAGCTGGAACTGAGACGCTATACCTGTCTGTAGTTACTCCCTTAGAACCATTTTGTATGTGCTTGATAGGCCTTCCACTCTCCAAAGATCAATGGGTTGCCTTTTTAAGTACATATTTGCCTCGTTGTTCTCACTTTGACACTCACAATACAGCACTGACAGAGTGCACAGATACAAAAGGGCAAAAAAGAAAGCAGCCGAATGAAGAGTAAAAAGATCATTTTCCTACCCTCCGTCTAGAACCTCAAGAGATAGATATAATGGGCAGCTTAACTGCCCCCTTTGGCTTTCATTTTTACCCTACTGACCCGCAATCAGAAAATCCACGGGCAGTTGATGCGTCTCCTCTGGGAGCTTATCAAAATGACAATTTTTGCTGTAAACTACCCAGCCCAATTACTATTAAATCCAAGTCACATCCAAATGGCTTGCCCGATGGATTATTTTTAATTTGTGGACAAGGAGTGTGGAAAGGCATCCCTGGAAAAGCGGTGGGGGGGTCCCTGTACTTTTGAGCAGCTAACACGGTTTCACCCTAATAAGTTACCCTTGAATAGAACTCTATGCAGCAGAAGCAAAAGGTTTGTGAACCAATATGCTTCAGACTGTAATTCTAATGTCTACTTTTGGGGCCCAGCAAAGAGGGTTTTTGCCAGCCTCGTATCAGGCATAGGAGCTGCACACACTTTAAGTTCTTTTGATGGACTTGGCTGTTGGCTTGCAAAAGAAGCTCATGCTACTGGTTCAGCTATTAGTGCCTTACTAACCGATGCAGATTCAGTGAGATGTGTGACTCTGCAAAATAGAGTGGCCATAGATTTTTGCTTTTAGCACAAGGTCATGGTTGTCTGGATTTTGAAGGTATGTACTGGCTGAACCTTAGTGATCATTCTGAGTCTGTTCATGGCGGCACTGACAAGCTAAAAGAATGAACCAAACAGCTACGTGAAGATGAAGGCAATGACTTTTGGGGATTGTTTACCTGGCTGAGAGGTTTTGGAATTGGGCCTTGGACCAAATGATTGTGGGTGTTGGGATTTTATGTGTTGGGAATCTTTGTTTTGATTTTGATCTGTGATCCTTGTTTGTTATCTTGTGTTCGATGAATGATTGATGGTAGTCTTAATCATGTTATGCCCATGCCCATGAATACAGTGTTCGCCCCACAGCTTTTAAACCAAATGGGGAGATGTGGAGAATGGTGACCAGAGCAAGCACACAAAGGGTTAACGAAGCAGTGGATATTGCCAGAATGGAAAAGAATGTGGCAGAAGGTGGGAGGAAGTGTCTACAATGTGCGTGGAGCCAAAGGTTGCGTGACCCAGAACAAGAAGATGACTGAAGAAAAGAAGAAAGTGAGTTGAAAGCCGATAGGAGTAAAGATGGACTTTAGTTGTTGCTCTGTAGAAATACGCATCCTGTAATTTTATAGGGTCAAGTGTTGCTTGTTGATAGGTTGAAGATGCTTAGCTCACAGACTAGAAACAAAACTGTTTCCTCTGTAAATAGAGGCTTGAAATTAATAACAAACAATTCTCTTGTGACCAGCAAGGGTGTCCATGTCCCAGTTGCTACAGCCTCGCACCCGCTCAGCCTCTTTCATAACAGAGGGGGCTCTGGTTGGGCAACAACCAACCCTACGGGGCCTCCTGCCAGAGGACAGCCATCAGATGGGAGAGCCCCATCCCCTCTGGACGGTGATGGAGTCCATGGGAACAGCGCGGGATGGGGCAGGAAGCATGGCCCGAGCAACAGGTCAGAAGAGCATCAAAGATGGCACAGGGAGGGCAGGAGCATCTCACAGTGGAGGTTTGGAGAGGTCTGGGAAAACTACAGGAAGGGCAGAGAAGGTCTGGGGACACCACAGGGAGTGTGTAAGATCTCTGGGGACACCACAAGAAGGGCAGGGGATCTCAGGGGACGTCACGGTGGAGGACAGAGGAGGTCTGGGGACACCCCACAGGAAGGGCAGGGGAGGTCTGGGGACACCACAGGAAGGGAAGGAGATCTCTGATGATATAACAGTGCAGGACAGGAGAGCTCTGGGGACACCACAGGCAGGGCTATAAGCTCACTCTGTCTGCCTTAGATCTTTTTTATTCTAAAGAACTCCCTTAATCCTTAATAGCCATGAGGGCTGGGGGAAGGAAGCAGCGTATCCTGCCTGCTGTGACCTTCCTTTCCCCACTTGCCTGTTCTGTGAGCTGATGCAGGCAGCACATTGCTGTGGTGCCCAAGTGCTGCCAACAGGTGACAAATGGCCTTTTCTTTGCTCCCTAGGGGATTGTTCCTGGGCAGAGGAATAATGTTGTCTGGGAAGAGCAAGTTCCCAGATGCAGTCCCCCCTTGACCAGCTGGTGTCCTCCCATGGCAGAGCCCACAGCCAAGGGAGAGGGACAAAGGTGCTCTCCCGTAGGGTCACTGTGGTGAGGCTGGAAGGGTACTGTGGTACCAGGATAAGGGTGCAGCTCACCTGAGCTGTCCACTTGCATTTGTCTTGGAACATGTCTGGAAATACCAGCTGAAACCAACCCCTCATATGGCTGGTAAATTTGGAACCACACAGATTGCCCAATGCCCTGACCAGAGCTGCCACCCCCAGCCCTGGCAGCAATAAAAAGAGTGGGGATGAGGACTGGAACAGGGGTGGAAATGGACATGGGGTCTGAAACAGAGATGAGAAGGGGGATGAGTGGGAACCAGGATGTAGGAGGGATTGCATGGGGCTTCCCACTGGAATCACCCAGACTGGGGATCTTAACCTCATGTCTACTGGTTGAGGGCTGTGTCTGGGCTTCCACCCTGCCCTGCAGGAGCTTGAGGCACTGTGTGCTTTCTGCCCCAGAATCCCTGCCCCATCCAGCAGTTGCTTCCCCCAGCCATCCTGCAGTCCAAGGCAGGCTCTGCACCTCTCCCTACCCACACGGCTTCTCCCTCTGGTGCTCAGGAGCAGGAGCTGGGAGCTGCACAGTACAGATTATGTAACTAATGAAACTTCATGAGTTGCTGAAATGATGGATTAGTGAGTTCCAGTTTCAGTCATATCAGTGTAAAGGGCCCCTGTTTGGTTTGTTCCCTTTCCTAATTAGCTGATAAAACAAAGTTTAAGGTACAGATGACATCCTGTGAATTTGAACATCATAAAAGATCTGTACCCTGTTCCACCCTCTCCCTAATCGGGGGACAGGCAAGTATTGGGAAATACATGCAGAGCTGTGCACATAGACCATGGAGCCCTTCAGTATGTGGCTTTAGCCACCCAGTCTACCCAGCAGCTTCCCCTGGAGCTCCAGGTCCCTCTCATGTTCCTTCCAGTATCCAGCATGGGTTTTGGACCACACCAACATCCCGGATTGCAATCTGTGGAGCCTGGCACCCAGCTCTCCCCTACATGTGCACACAGCACCAAGCCCACCATCCACAGCAGGAGTTGGAAATGGAGGCAGAGACACAGGATGAGGCCAGCTGACAGTAGTGGCTTGCCAGCATGCAGCCTTCACCCTGATCCATGCCTGTGGGGTATCCCACTGCTCCTTGCTGGGGATGCTGCCTGGGGCCACCCACCACAAGGCCCCCGTGAATGTCCCAAATATGCATGGGCAAGAAGGCACCTGCTGAGGCCTGAAGCCATGGTCAGGAAACAGAATTACCCAGCACCTGTACTTCTCCTGTCCCCCAGCCCCATCCCTTCCAGCCCCTCCAAAACACTTCCCTCTGCTCCCCCAGTCTCCACCCGTCCCCCCCCTTGCTCTGCCCATGGCCACAGAGTGGCTGCTTGCATCCCAGGGACACATGGGGCACGGCTCTCTGCCAACTGGAGAAGGCTTTATTTGGCTCCATGAGTGGGAGCAGCAAGCTTTGGGAAGGGAGAGCCCCACCAGCACGTTGCTGGGAGGCACTGGGAAGAAGCAGGGCAAGGTGAGGGTGTGTTTCCTGTGCAGGATGCTGGGAGCAGGCAGGAGCCCAGCCTGAGACTGCTACAGTGGAGAGCCTTGGGGATGCAGAAGGACAGCAGGCTGCAGGCAGCTCTGGGCCCTTTTCCCATCACTTGAGGTGGGTGAAGATGGAGGTGCCAACCCTGCGAGGAAGACATGTCAGGAGGAGGGGAGTGAGGGCTGTGGGGTGGGAGGGCCACGACAGGGCTCAGCTGGTGTCTTTCCAGGTGTCCCTGTGGGATGGGACCTCTTCCCACAGGAGCCATGTGGTTTCCAGTGTCTCCTTCCCACAGCGATCCACAAAGCACTGGCCTACAAAGGCCGTGGTGGAGTCTGGCAGGGTTGGAGAGAGGCAGAGGGGGCTGAGAGCTTGCACCTCAAGACAGAGACACCTGGGCCACCTGATGTTGGCAGACAGACAGACAGATAGACAGACAGCACGCAGCACATTCCCTGGACAGAGAGATGGATCTGCCTGCCAGATTGGCCAGATGGGCTGGCTCCACATCACCCGGACAGACAGATGGGCTCCAACTCTGCCATGTCCCTCAGACACACAGATGGACACCCCTGCCACCTTTCCCAGATAGACAGCCCCGCTACCCACCCCAGACAGGCACCTCTCCCATCAGCACGTCCCAGGGCAGAAGCAAGTGTGTGTGGGCAGTCTGTGCCCACAGCCAGAGTTCCTCTGGACATTCTTAGTGCTGTGGGGGACCAGCTGGAGGGCTCCCCACTCCCAGCAGGGGCAGGGGATCACCGGCACTGCTGTACCTGAGAACTGCCAGTGCACGGAGAAGCCGAAGGTGGGGTGTCTCTTGGCACCGGGGTGCTGCTGGGCCCTTGCAGGGGTGACCCCAGGCTCTGTTGTTGGTGGCTGTCACAGCAGTGTGGTAGAAGCCCGAGAAGGTGCTGGCTGTGTTCAGGGCCAAGAGGGTTGTGTTGGAGCCCAGCTCGTTCCTCCACAGGCCCTGCAGGTCACACTGGGGACCGGGAGTTGTGTGGGTGCCTCAGGCACTGCTGAGCCACGGTCCCCACTCCAGCCTCACTGAGCAGTGGGAGGTGTGTCCCATGGCATGGCCCCTCCATGTGGCAGCTGGGAATGATGGCATGGGCACCAGCTGGGACAGCATTTCCCTCTCCCTGGGCAGGGCAGGGGAGAGCTGGGGGTGCTGGGTACTGCCCTATCCCAGGGCCAGGTGACCAACAGTGCCTACAAGGACAGCACAATCAGAGCTGGCAGGCCCCTTGGTCTCACACATGCTGCACTGTGGTATGGCATGGCATGGCATGGTATGGTGTGAGAGATGGCACAGGATGGCACATCAGGGTACCTCAAGGCTGCATCAGAGCATTCAGCCCCTCAGGCAGAAATAACATAAACAGTGTGAGCTGGGGTGGCACAGGACAGCACTGCATGGCACAGTGAAAACATGTCAACCCCCTCCCCCAGGCCCTGCACACTCTGTCCCAGGGCTGGCAGAGCATGGCACAGGACAGCATGGCAGAACAGACTGTGGCACAGCACAGCACAGCATGGCACAACATGGCACCAGAAAGCACAGCAAGAGCAGGCAGCCTCCTTGGCAGCTTACATTGCACCCCAGGATGGCAGAGCCTGGCACAGGAACAGCAGGCAACCCTGTGCCTGCTCTCAGTGCACCACAGGGATGGTGGTGCACAGCATGGCACAGCCAGGGAGTGCCAACCTCATCCAGCCACCCTCCTTCCTGGGATAGCACAGCAGAGCACGGCCAGACTCTGCCCCAGGGCTGCCCTTACCTTCCTGGCTGCAGCCTGGTGAGGGACGAGCAGGGCCAGGGTGAGCAGCAGGCAGCAGCTGAGGGTCCCCATGGTGTTGTTGGTGGTGGCTCTGCCTGTGCTGCTGCCCCACGCCCGCTCGGCCCCTTCCATAGCAGGGGGGCTGTGGTTGGGCAGCAACCACCCCTGCAGGGCCTCCTACCAGAGGACACCCGGTGGGAGATTGGCCACCGGCCATTGCACCAGCTGAGCGGGGTCTGGCTCCCCTGGGCCAGGGGGGTCCTGGGGACCATGGGGGGGTGGCAGGGCTGTAGAAGAGGACCCTGGAGGGTCACAGCAGGGGACACACATTGGGTCTCAGCTATGCTGACAGAAGGGACTGTGTGATACCATGGGAGGAATGGCGGAATGTCCATGCTGAGCCATGGAATTGTCGTCCAGAATAATTGGATTTGTTCCCCGGTGTGCAACAAGCCAATAATTACACACTCGACAGAGGCACTGGTAATTTATCTCAGAGTTGCACAAGCCTGGGTGTTCAGGAGTATTCCACAAATCAAGCACATTGGCTATCAGCACTTTTTCCTGTTTATACATTTTAGCAAACAAAGGCATTAATGTTCTTTGGCTACAAGTTACATAGTTCTTCCATTAATTAGTTTTCTATCTGCTATTCATTAGCAATTCTCTGATTTCTCCTGCTAAGTAGTCTGCAGGCTCACTCTTTCTCTTCTTCTGAGCCAGTGGGTTTCCAGGCTCAGTGGGCAATGAGTCGATGGTCACGATCTCCCCCTGCTGGAATCACTTTCTACCCAGTCGGAGCTGGTTCAGCACAGTTGCTGAGTTATCCATATTAGTTTCTTCCGTATCTTGGGGGTTCTGCCAAATGTCCCTGTGGCCCCTAAATGCTGTATTCTTTTGGTTCACTAGCAGTGGTACATCCTTCTTCCCAAGATTTGTTGACCTCCCCCTAGGTCTGAGGTCATGGAAGCCTGTCCAGCCCTAAACCATAACAAGGCAATTCTACCAAGAAGTAATTTGTATTTCTAACACCCAGATGTCACTTAGAGCTTGTTAGCTGCTATCTGTTTCATGGGTTAAATCTCCCTTTTTGTTGATCAGTCTTGAAAGCATACAAAGATCAAACATCAAAGAACATACTTTCTTAAGAATGTTTTTTACATATTCCACATTTTTCAACATCAGGACAGGAAACAGTGGAGATTTGCAACAAAGCTTTATTGGGAGAAACAAGTGGTGGGGCAGGAGATGGGGCTTCCCCTCCAGTGTTGCTGCCAGCCTGGGAACGCCCCTGCTGCCCTTCTCACTCCCTCTGCGACTGCACACGGGTGAAGATGTTGGTGCCGACCCTGCAGGGACACAGAAGAAGATGTAAGGGTGGCACATGACAACGTCCAAAAGCCCAGCCAGCCCTGTATTCTCCCATAGCATTTTCACCTTAGTGGGACTGCAGAGGCTGTTATTTTTACATGCTTTTACCCATGCAGCAAGCAATAGAGTGAACTTTGCCACTGAACTTTGCTAAGTTGTGCTTTTGCAAACTGATATTGAAGCTGCTTTTGCCAACACCTTTGACAGTGATGGTGCAAGCAACTCAAACCACCAATTTGTAACAGCTCCAACACCCCCCAGGGATGCACAGGGAACCTGTGCAGGGCAGGGACAGGGAACTCACCTGGTGGCTTTCCAGTCATTTTCAAGGTTGTCCATGCGTGAGCGCAGAAGCCACATGGTCTTCAAAGTCTCCTTTCCATCCTTGTCCAAGAAGCATTGTCCCGTGAAAACGGTGATGGAGTCTGCAGGGACAGGACAGGAGGTGCAGTGACGCATGGCCAGGGTGTCAGGTCAGTGCCTGCCCCAGCACACGGGACAGTAGAGCCCTGCTGTGCCTGGCCCCTGGGACATTGGGGATGTGGAAAGCAGGCAGGAGGGTTCAGAGGGCTGGGGGTCTCACATGGAAATGGGCAGACAGCTGTGGGCTTCAGCCCCTGTTGCATCTCCTGCCCACTGGGACTGGGAGGTGACAGCAGTGAAGGAGCTCCAGGGACAAGGTTGGGGGAGCATCAGGGGCACCAGAGGGGATGAGAGAGCACTGGCATAGTGCAGGGGAAGGCAGAGAATCAGCAAGGACGCTGCAGGGAGGGGCAGAAGAGCTTCAAGAGCATCACAGCAGCGAGGGCAGGGCAGGTCTGGAGACACATGAGGGAGGCTGGGAAAGGAGAAGTACCTGAATAGCTCCAGTTGACAGTGAAGCCAAAGGTGGGCTGGCCCTTCTGGTTTTTGCGTTGCAGAGTTCCTTGCAGGGGTGACACCTTGATCTCGTTCGTGGTGACTGTCACAGCCGTGAGGTAGGAGCCAGAGAAGACACCGTCTCCATTCACAGCTGAGATGGTCATGTTGGAGCCCAGGTCATTGACCCAGTGCCCGATCAGGTTGCACTGCAGCAGAGGGGACTCAGTACCGGTGCCACAGCACAGCCTGCAGCCCTTGCCCACCCTGCCCATCCTGCCCTCTGCATCCCAGACCTGATCTTACCTTTTTTGGAGGGAGGCTGTGAGCCCCCAGGGCCAGGCTGAGCACCAGGAGGAAGACAGTTGCTTGCACCATCTCTGCAGCAGGCAGACAGCTGATGTACCTTGGGGATGTGCTCCTTGCAGGACTCTGCCAATGCTCCTGCTCCTTCTCCTTTTTATTGCTGCCAGGGCTGTGGCTGGCAGCTCTGGCCCGGGCATTGTGCAATCTGGGTGTTTCCAAAGTCTTGGTTCCTAGCCATAGGAGGGGGTAATTGCAGCAGATATTCCCAGAAAAGACTGCTAGAAATGCCCCTCCTTGCTTCCCCTGCGCCTTGCAGATCAAATCTGGCTTCTGCCGGACTGCTGGCAATGGTGAGATGGGAAAACCCCTCTCTGGACCTGTTGTCCATTCTGCCACCTATTTGCCACGTCACTGCTGTGCCCCGGAGTGCCAGGGAGCCTTAAAGCCAGTGCACCTCAGGACTGGCCACAGCACACAGCTCACCCTGCTCTTCCTCACCAGACATGATCATGCAAACCCACCCAGCATCCGGATTCCCTCGGGATTTGGTTTTGGCCCTCCACACTAAGAGTGCCCCATCCCCTCTCGCCTGGAGCTGACATGAATGTTTGCTGCTCTTTTTACAAACTGGCTTGTGTTTCTTGGAAGGAAATTATTTAGCTAATGAAAAACCAATATTTCCTGAATATCTTGGACATTGCATGTTAATGCTGACAAAAGTTGTACTTACGCAGGGATTCTTGAATCTCTATAAGCACATATTGTATAACTCCCCTTACGTTAGAGTTGTTGCTGGCCAGGAAGGCTGAAGTGTCTGGGTTCATGCCAGAGTTTCTCACCCATTTCTCAATGCTTTTCAAAGCAGTCTCCAAAAAATAGGTTTTAATTCCCCCAGTCCTCATAGCAAGAGGTGATGGAGCCCTACTCACCAGGAAATAATCCTTTTCTTAAAATGGAGACAGGGCAGCTCTTGGCCACATCTCAGAAATACTTTTCAAATTTGTCTTTCTCTTTAATCTCACATTTGAGCCCCAGTTTCTCTCTGACAGTAAAATTCAATGCTATCCAGGCTGGAGAGCCCTGCATTTCTGCTGCTGGCTTCTCCACAACCTCCTTTCCTCTCTCCAGGAGTCTCACAGCCCTCTGGCACCTTGCCTGCAAGAGATCCCTGTCCAGAGGGCTGGCTGCCTACAGGACATTCCTGCCCCAGTGTTTGTAGTCTCAGAAATTAACTACACAACAAGGTATGTTTTCCCACATAGCTGCTGTTTGCTCTGACTGTTTTTTGGCAAGCAGGTGCTGCCTGGAGTGTGGCCGACGTTTGTGATAAAGGTCAGGGTTGGTCTGGAAAGGTTTCAAGGGGCAAGAGGGGCACACATCGCCCCTCTCTATTACACCCTTGCCATCTGCCCTCTGTTATCAGCCCCTCTCTATCACCCCCTTGCCATCACCGTGGTTCAGGGAGCTCCTGCTCCAGCGGGGACCTTGGGGATGGGCAATGCAAGGTCTCCATGCCCAGCAACCCACAGCTCATTCACAGCTGTAGGTTCAAGTTTAGCATCACACAAACCATATTGGTTATTTCTGTCCAAAATCTTTATTTTTCTTGTATGGAACACTCCCTGTCCCACCGGTGTACATTCCAGGGGCAGGGATAAGTTCAGTGCTCAAGGAGGCAAATTTCTTGACCAGCCTCAGTTGAGTTAAAAATAAAACAAGCCAAGAGCTGGGCTATCTCCATGGGTTTGCACCCTCCAAAGGGCAGAGAGCAAAGCAGCTTGGAGCTGGCAATCATTGCTATGGTTAAATTCTGCAATGCCATTCCTGAGCCCTGGCACAGCAGGAAGTGGGTGAGGGACAATGGGCAGGCAGGGAGGCAATGCAATGCAGAAAGCACTGAAGAAGCTAAAAATTGGCAGAGCTGTGGTTTAAAACATATCAGTATTAGGAAGTTATGAAAAAAAGAAGGAATAATAAGAAGAAAGGGTTAATAAATAATTCAACTTGTTTCCTCAAACTGGGATTTAATCAGCCTTGAAAAACAATAGTACAGGCTGTACTGTAATGAAAATCTGTGACTAAGCAACGTCCTCCCTGTCTGCAACTGTGCCCATGCAGAAGCTGCTGAAAGCTGAGCCTATCACATAAAAGGTTTATTGAGTTGATAGGGTCAAAAGAGGAGGAAAAGGCAGAAATATCCCTTTATACAAACTGAATACCTCAACCTTTGAAAAAAAGCCTGCAGACAGCCTGTTGCCTGAGGTTAAAGAACAATGCAGATGGGTTGCAGCAACACCAACCATGCCAGAAGCTGTGCTGGCTTCAGTGCCTGCTTTTGTCCCTTTCCAGCTGGATCAGGACATCACTGCTGCTGTCAGTAGCTTCCAACACAAGACAAGTGGAAGTGGGAACTGCAGGTGAGCCACACCGATGTCTCAGCACTCCCATCCCCACCAGCCTCACCCTGGGGATCCCAAGGGAGGGCATCTCTGTCCCTCTCCATCATCACTGGGCTCTGCCATGCCAGGATGACACCAGCTGGTTTGGAGGAGTCACATCCGGGGCAATATGTCCTTCCTGGACATTGTTATTCCTCTACCCACACGGAAGCAGGAACACTCCCCTGGGGAGTGAAGAAAGGCCCATGTGTCACCCACTTGACAGCACTGGGCTGCTGCAGTGATCCCCTGCCTGCACCAGCTTCCAGGACAGGCAAGCAGAGGACAAATGGTCACAACAGGTAGGACAGGCTGCTGCCTACCCCAGCCCTGAAGGCTATTAAGGATTAAGGGAGCACTAAGCTCTAAAGTGGACAGAAAGAGCTTATAGCCCTTCCTGTATGTCCTCAGAGCTCTCCGGCCCTTCACTGCAATATTGTCAAAAATCCCCTGTCCTACCTGTGGTGTCTCCAGACCTCTCCTGCCCTCCCTGTGATGTCCTTGATGCTCTTTTGTCTGTCCAACTTCATCTGACCTTGCATGGGTCCCCTGTGCATCCCCAGAGGGGATGGGACTCTCCCACCATGTGGGTGTCCTTTGTCAGAGGGTCAGCAGCCCCTCTTATGTAAAAGGGGCCAAGCGGTTGTGGGGCAGGAGCACAGGCAGAGCCACCACCAACAACACCATGGGGACCCTCGGCTGCTGCTGCTGCTCACCCTGGTCCTGCTTGTCCTGCATGAGGATGCAGCCAGGAAGGTAAGGGCAGCCCTGGGGCAGTCTGGCCCTGCTGAGCCATGCTGTGCTGTCCCAGGGTGCAGGGTGGCTGGATGAGGGGCTGTGTGCCCTGGCTGTGCCATACCATGTTGTCTGATGAGCTGCATGCTCTTGTTGTGCCCTGCTGTGGCATCTGATGCCATCCCACACTGTGCCATGCCATCTCACAAGCAGCATGAGTGACCAAGAGGCTGCCAGCTCTGGCTGTGCTGCCCCTGGGGGTGCTGTTGGTCACCTCCCCTTGGTATAGGAGGGTATCCATCACTCCCAGCTCTCTCTTGCCCTCCCTGGGAGGAAGAGGTGCTGTCCCAGCCGCTGCCCATGCCGCTGGTCCCTGGTGCCACACAGAGGGCCTTGCCAGCCCCATACATGCAGGACACATGTCCCACTGCTTAGGGAGGCTGGAGGGATGGCTGTGACTCATCAGTGCCCAAGGCACCCACACAGCCCCCAGTCTTCATCGCTGTGTGTCTGGGGACACAACAGGAAGGGCAGTGGATCTCCCTATCCCCCACCCTTCCCTAACGAGACTGGCATAGCCTTCAAGTGCTGTGCTGACAGAGAAAGGAGAAAAAGTAAACAAGGTGCCCAGCCTTGGGCAGAATGGCACATGGTTTGGTTGGTGCCAGCCTCTGGCACAGCTGCTCACTGCAGAGCCCTTTTCTGCCTCCTGGCCTTGCCCCCTGCAGGCAGCAGAGGAGCCAGTAAGAGGCAGGGGGCAGGTCTTGCCTGCCATCACAGCTGGAGAGGTGGGTTGGTGCCTTTAGCAAAACTCCACAAGAGCCAGCTGTGATTGGGACTGGCCCCCTCTCTGCATCCCAGCCCTCCAGCCCAGCCCCAGAAGAAAAACGGAAGCAGCAAGGGTTCCCTCTTCTGGCTTGATCCCCTGGCAAAGAAGACAATGAAGAATGGAAGGAGACAGCTCGACAAATTTATTAGGTACTTCAAGTGATTTATCCTCTTCAATGTGCTCCCCTGCCTGCCCCCGGTGCCAGCAGGGAGGGGGGCCATGGTACCAGACCAGGACCTGCTGCTTGGGCTCAGATTGTCACCGTCCAGGGAGCCGGGTCTCCCCTGGGGATTGGATCTGCCACAGGCCCTCCTGAGGCAGAGCCACTCAGTCTGTGCAGTGTCACCCAACCACAACCACCAAACCCACGTGCCTGCGTGCACCAGCCCAACATCCTCACACACACATCCACACAATTAACATCCCCACTTTACCCTGCCCGTTGACTGCAGGAGAGGTTTACTTGTACCTAACACTAACCCTTCCTTGTGAGCAGGCTGAGAGCTCATCCAGCTAGTGCCTCTCCAAAACCAGCTTCTCACCCTCAGTCACTGGCCAACCCTCCCACGTCTCTTGGGAGTTTGCTTTGGGGACCTGGCCAACCACACCACCCCCATCTGTTTTATGGTCTCATTTCTCAGGCTGAGGACTATCTGAGGCCCAGACTTTCTCCTGACAAGGCCACAGGCCCATTTCTCATTAGGTTCTCTCGGCCTCCGCACCAGCTATCGGAGGCATCACGATGCTTTCAGGAGGTGGGACGCTGACCAGAGTTGGCCAACAGACAGTCCAGGATCAGCAAGGCTTGAGGAAACTTCCTGCCAAAGGCAAAAGTCATGGCCAAACTGGTCTGATGACAACAGAATCTACCTTGCAGCTGCAAAGTGAATGTTGTGGATACAAGCAGATTTGTTTGAGTAAATGCTGGGAATTTGGGGGAAAGAAAGTACAAGTAAAATTCAGCTTCAGTTCAAGGGGAAAAAAAAGTCTTAGTTTGAATGATTTCCAAAGCAAGTTAATCCTTTCAGTTTTGTAATCGGGTGATGATGCAAAGGGTCATGGCCTAGAGTGAGAGAGTCTGTGAGAGAGAAGACTGGGGATGAAGAGGTCAGACTCAGAAGCACACGACCCCTGGGGGTTTGCTCTCTGCCAGGAGATACCAGAACCTTTTTTCCAAAGTGAAAGTTAAAGACTTGTGAAAGGTCAACAGTGGTCACTGTATAGACAACTATTTCAGATGATTACCAGGACAAAAACCTCCCTCCCAGAATAAGGGGGAAAAAAAGTTCAAAACACTAAGGCTGGATCTGAAGACAGTTACCAGAACAGACTGCATTATCATGCTGAGCAAGCTCTTGCCAAAACAGAAAAAAAGAACAAAGAAAATCAAAATGAAACCCCACAAACAAAAAGAAACCAAAAGCAACCAACCAACTCCACTGGAGCACAAAAACAACTGGCCAGCCAAGCAAAAAGCAGTCAAGCAGAGGCTGTGATGACACCAGGCAGGAGCTTGCCAGGGGAGGCTGGACACTTCAACCAGACACCTTGGCAGGCTGAAGGGAAAATCAGCAAATCCCTCTCAGCTCTGCTAAAGCCAAGCATCCACACAACCATTCTTCCTCAGTCTGCCTCTGCAGAGAAGTCCACGGGCTGCTCTAGGGATTACCAAAGGGCTGGTGTGAAGCAGCCATCTCTGGCACAAGCTTTTGGGGCACAGTTTCCTCAGGACCGGGTCACAGGCTTCTCTTACATTTCATGACTGACTTGTGCACGCAGCAAGGACACGTTAATGAGGTTACAAACAGGAGTGCTGCCAGCCAGGCAAGGGATCAAAATACATGGAAAAGCACCTCGATGCTCACAGGAACAGAGGAGACAAGTTCATCAGTCCCACCTCCAGTGAGCTCAAAGCTCACCAGAGGGCAGGGAAGAGTGCCACCTTCAGCAACACAAGTCCAAGGCTAGGAAAGGCAAGGGACAGTCTGGAGTGCACCACTATCACTGTTTCCTCCCCAATGTGTATTACTGCAGGTCTGGGCCAGATCCTGCCTGGAGTCCAGGCATAGCCCCAGTCCCACCCCTCACAGGAGGGCCTGACCCCAGGTCCATTTCTCATTAAATCCCTCAGTCTTCAGCAAAAAATGTTCCCAGGTAAAGTCACCTGAAACTGCCCTTCTATTTGCCAATAGATGATGAAGTGGTTCATCACCCTCCCATACACAAAGTCACTCCTTCCTTCAGTCAGCACACTTGTCTGCCTGTCCATCACCACCAGAAACTTTTGGTCTGACAACTGCCCATGGAGCATAAAGAATCCATACAATGGCTCTCCAGTGCTCAGCTCTCTTCCAGATATGGCACCACCAGCAGCTGCTCTTTCCATCCCACCCCACCTGAGGAATCTACAGCCAGTTCTTCTCTTGCAAGTGAAGAGTAACAGACTCGAGGGACCCAAAGAAGCCATAGTTAATTCAGGTATCAATTTTGGATTTTTTAGGACAGCAAATAACATGTGGAGAATTTCATACACTTGTTTCTCTGTTTTTAGACAAATAGTGGTTTGGAGGCCAGTTCTGCCGCTGGGAGCTGAATCCTGGCATTTAGAACTATGAAACAGTCCTTGCCAACCAGGTAGGTACAGCAGGGTATGCAGGGGGAGTCAGTGGCACTGCAGCAGCCTGGGCCATTGGGCTCATCTCATTCCCTACGTATGTTCCTCTTCTCCCCAGTTCACTGTGTGCCTGCATTCCAAGGGGAAGACAGTTTACCAGCAGGTCTTGTCTGTGGAGAGACCCAGCACTCTGCAGGGCTGGAACTGGGGCTACTGTGGCCACTATGCCTTTTACCATGCCCTGTACCCCCGGGCCTGGATGGTCTATGAGCTCCCGGGGCAGAAGGTGGTGCTCACTTGCCGACAGGTCTCTCCTGTCATCCCCCATGACTATAAGGTAAGGAGGTGATGACATCCCAAAGGGAAGAGCTGTTTATTAGCTGGGCTTTCCCAACGCTTCCCCATATCTCTGCCCAGCAATGGTCCCAGGCAGGGGGAACCCCTGCAGCAATGCAGGAGCTCAGGATGGCAGCAAGGGATGGCTCAGCGCTCCCTCACACTGCTCGTGCTGGCTCCCAGCCCCAGATGAGGGTGGCAGGCTGTGCTGCTGACACATCTGACCTTCCTCTTACCCCAGGGAAGCACGTGAGCCTGTATCAACCTGCCAGGCAGCTGAGGGATGAGACACTCAGCTGAGCTTAAATGCTTCTTTCCATCTCCCTCTTACTGGGTGTGGTGTTTGCTAGCCCAGGGCTCCTCTTCTGAATTCTGTATTACCTGCCTCATAAATTCCTCTGCTCCTGCTGGTCCTCCTCAGCTTGGCAACAGACTTCAAGACTGAGTTGTTCCTGGTGCTCTTGATCCCCCTGTGTCCTGCGTGGTTTCCCCTGCAGTGAGAGAAATCATCCTCCGGCAGCCAATGGTGGAGCACCAGCCGTGTACACGGCATTCTCTGTCTCTGCCAGGACTCCAGCCTGCCAGTGGGAGTGTTCATTTGGGAGGTGGAGAACGGGAGGGATGAGGACGTGGAGGTGTCCATCATGTTCAGCCTGCAGAACGGCATGGGAACGAAGGAGGACAGGAGCGGAGGGCACTGGAACGAGCCCTTTGCCTTGGAGAAGGATGGCGAGCGAGTTGCTGGAGTCCTGCTGCACCACTGCACGAGTGTGAACCCCTTCACTCTCGCCATCTCTGCCCGGGAGAAGGTAAAGGACTGACCCTGGTGCTGTGGCTCCTACTGGGGGGTGGGGCTGGTTCCAGGCAGCTGATAGTTGATGGGTGTGTCAGTGGGTTGGGGTCAGCAGCAGTACTCAGTGCTGCCTGACTTCAGGGGTGGGGACATGACCTCCCTGTGGGCAGGAGAGAAGCTGTGGGTGAAGGTTGCAGGGCACTGGGTGAGTAAATTTGGAGTTGCACTTGGAGCACAACAAGCAGGGAGTGAGTGTGATGTACCAGTGTTGTTGTTGGGGGTGGAGAGCCTGCGTCTGCCCCTCCAAAGTACCAGCCCCTGAGGATTCTCTTCCCTTCTCCAGGCTGGCACGGCAGTCACCCACCTGACGGCATTCAATCCCACGGGATTGGGTAGAGAGGTGTGGCAGGACCTCCTGCAGGATGGCAGGCTGGATTCACCCACCGGTGAGTCCCTCCACCCTCCATGGGACACGAGAAGGGGAAGCAGGGGCAATGGGTGACCCCTGGTTGTGGGGCACAGGGTACCTGAGCCAAGTCAGAATTCCCTTCCTCCAGCCGCCTTGGTGCCATTGCTAAAAGCTCAGTGGGATGCTGTGGCTGCTTCCCAACTTTAGGCTGTATCCAACCTTTCTGATGCTTGTCCTTGTGTGCTTCTCTAAAAGAGTGGTGTTCACACCACTGTGGGGCTGTTCCTGGCATTATTAGTTCCAGGTGCCAGTATCTCCTTAGTCTGTGTGGGGTTGCCCACTGAGCTGGGGTTTGTGCTGGGTAGCCAGGGTGCTGCCCAGCCACCTTCCCTCAGTCCCTGTTGCCAGATGAGTGAGCTGTGTCCCATCAGATTGCTTCCAGCAGATGTTTAGCAGCCCTTGGCATTTGGTGCTGCCATCACTTGCTGTCTGCTTGTTACTGTACCAGTTCCCCAAAGGTCTCCGGTATTCCCTCGATAACTCTGCATCATCCTTCAGCTGTCTGCTCCCTCCCTTGGGAGGAGCCTGGAAGCAGGGTGCTTCAGGCAAGGGCCCAGCCCTTGCTGCTCACCTCCTTTTGCCATGAAAGGTGACCATTTGCCTAATGTCTCTGTCAGCTTTTAAGCAAGGATGATGCTGACAAACTAGTGATGCTGACATTGGGTCTTTGCAATATTTCTTGAACCTTACATTATGTAAATGTTTGTGTGAATATTTCTGGAGAAATAAGTTTCCCACCTGGATGCATTCAGAGCTCTTCAGGCTATTGGGATGTGGTTTTCCTTCATGAATGCCAGATATTATCATAGTCAGGATCTGTGCTTATGTTACAATGGTTGCTCTAATGAGTTTACCTTGTACACATGTCACAACCAGCATATAATTATGCAGCTGCCTCAGGGCTTTTCTTAAATACCAGCATGGCTCAAACACCCTACAAAAATCTGGAAGCAATGACTGTCACTAGAAAGTCAGTGTCTCTGAGCAGCACAAAGTCATGGGACTTCTGTGCCTTCCACTCATGCCTGGTGGCTTTTCCTGCCTGATTTGTTCCTCTGCTTTGACTGAGGACTCTGCCCATGGAATGGATCTTTTCCTGCAGCAACAGTCATCCCTTAAAACCCTGGGGCTGTAACTTGCAGGTTGCAGCAGGGCTTTGCTATGCCCAAAGTGTCTTAATCCCCTCTGGGGTGTGTGTGATCTTCCTTTACCCCTTCACAGGACTTCCTTGGTCTCTTACGAATACGATCATTTTTCCCGTCAGGTCAAAGCAGCCTGACGGAGAAGGGGGAGGTGACGGCAGCAGCGGTGTGTGCCAGCTGCAGAGTGCCTGCCCGGGGACACAGGACACTGGAATTGGCCCTGGCTTGGGATATGCCATGTGTTCACTTTGGCTCCAAGGAGAAGCTGCACTTCAGGTGGGTGGGTTGTCTCCAGTGGAGCCTGTGCCTCGCCTTCCCCATTGCTCAGGGCTCTGATAAGCCTGCAAGCTCACCAGCCATTCCAAACTGGGGCTGGTCCCTTGCCCAGTGGCACAGGAGTCCTCTTGTGCAGTCAGAGGGTTGGGTAAGGTGGGGATCTGGCCTGTAGGAATAAAAAGTGTGGGTGCATGTGTGTGTGAGGATGTTGGGCTGGTGCACGCAGGCACGTGGGTTTGGTGGTTGTGGTTGGGTGACACTGCACAGACTGAGTGGCTCTGCCCCAGGAGGGCCTGTGGCAGATCCAATCCCCAGGGGAGACCCAGCTCCCTGGACGGTGACAATCTGAGCCCAAGCAGCAGGTCCTGGTCTGGTACCATGGCCCCCCTCCCTGCTGGCACCGGGGGCAGGCAGTGGAGCACATTGAAGGGGATAAATCACTTGAAGTTCTTAATAAATAAAGCTGTCTCCTTCCATTCCTTATTGTCTTCTTTGCCAGGGGACCAGGCCAGAAGAGGGAGCCCTTGCCGCCCTCCTTTTTCTTCTGAGGCTGGGCTGGAGGGCTGGGGATGCAGGGATGGGCCAGCCTAAATCGCTATAAAAGCCCAGTCCCTCTTTTTAACGACAGGGTCCTTGAACATACCCCTGCTTGGAATGTGTGTGGAGTTTCCTCCTTGGAATGGGGACACCCCTCAAGGCTACTCCTGGAGTCTGAGCAAAAGAGATTTGCCCACAGTCATTGGTATGGGTGGGTAATATCAGACTCTACTTCACAATTGGTTTTGTTGGCTTTAATATAGCTTCAAAATAGTGGCACTATACTATACTAGTAGTATAGTAGCTTCCATTCTGTGTAGCTTCCATAGCTTCCATACTCTGTAGTTAAGTGAAGATATTTTTGTCTAATTATTGTAGTAAATCACTTCCTTTTATAAAAATATATCTGGTTTACCATCCTTAATTCTGTGCCAAGACACAGTCCTGCTTTCAGCTTCACAATGGGAATGTGAATGCATGTGGGATGCATGTCCCATGGCAAAGCCCCTCTACCTGGGATCTGGGACTGCTGGCACCAGTGGGACAGCACCACTCCCTCCCTGGGCAGGGCAGGGAAGAGCTGGGGGTGCTGGGTACTGCCCTATACCAGGGACAGGTGACCAACAGTACCCCCAGGGCCAGCACCATCAGAGCTGGCAGCCCCCTTGGTCACACAAGCTGCTCTGTGGGATGGCATGGCATGGCATGGCATGGCATGGTGTAGGATGGCATAACATGGCTTGGCACAGGATGGCACAGCAGGTCACACCCAGAGCACGCAGCCCCTTGTCCACAAACACTGTGAGCTGGGCTGTCACAGGACAGCAAGGCATGGCACAGTGAAAACATACAACCCCCTCAAGCCCTGCACACTGTGCCCCAGGGCTGGCACAGCGTGGCACAGGACAGCAGAGGATGGCATAGCACAGCATGGCACCAGAGAGCAGAGCCTGGCACAGAAACAGCAGGCAGCCCTGTGCCTGCTCACAGTGCACCACAGGGATGGTGGTGCACAGCATGGCACAGCCAGGGAGTGCCAACCTCATCCAGCCACCCTCCTCACTGGGATAGCACAGCAGAGCACGGCCAGACTCTGCCCCAGGGCTGCCCTTACCTTCCTGGCTGCAGCCTGGTGAGGGACGAGCAGGGCCAGGGTGAGCAGCAGGCAGCAGCTGAGGGTCCCCATGGTGTTGTTGGTGGTGGCTCTGCCTGTGCTGCTGCCCCACGCCCGCTCGGCCCCTTCCATAGCAGGGGGGCTGTGGTTGGGCAGCAACCACCCCTGCAGGGCCTCCTGCCAGAGGACACCCAGCAGATGGTAGAGCCCCATCTCCTCTGGACGGTGATGGAGTCCACAGGGACAGTGTGGGATGGGGCAGGAAGCATGGCCCGAGCAACAGGTCAGAAGAGCATCAAAGATGTCACAGGGAGGGCAGGAGCATCTCACAGTGGAGGACTGGGGAGGTTTGGGGACATCACAGGGAGTGTGTAAGATCTCTGGTGACAACACAGGAAGGGCAGGGGATCTCTGATGACATGACAGTGCAGGACAGGAGAGCTCTGGGGACACCACAGGCAGGGCTATAAGCTCGCTCTGTCTGCCTTAGATCTTTTTTATTCTAAAGAACTCCCTTAATCCTTAATAGCCATGAGGGCTGGGGGAAGGAAGCAGCGTATCCTGCCTGCTGTGACCTTCCTTTCGCCACTTGCCTGTTCTGTGAGCTGATGCAGGCAGCAGATCACTGTGGTGTCCAAGTGCTGCCAGCAGTTGACAAATGGCCATTTCTTCGTTTCCTAGGGGATTGTTCCTGGGCAGAGGAATAATGTTGTCTGGGAAGAGCAAGTTCCCAGATGCAGTCCCCCCTTGACCAGCTGGTGTCCTCCCATGGCAGAGCCCACAGCCAAGGGAGAGGGACAAAGGTGCTCTCCCGTAGGGTCACTGTGGTGAGGCTGGAAGGGTACTGTGGTACCAGGATAAGGGTGCAGCTCACCTGAGCTGTCCACTTGCATTTGTCTTGGAACAAAGGTATTCTGGAAATACCAGCTGAAACCAACCCCTCATATGGCTGGTAAATTTGGAACCACACAGATTGCCCAATGCCCCGGTCAGAGCTGCCACCCCCAGCCCTGGCAGCAATAAAAAGGAGAAGGAGCAGAAGCATTGGCAGAGTCCTGCAAGGAGCACCTCCCCAGGTACATCAGCTGTCTGCCTGCTGCAGAGATGGTGCAAGTAACTCTATTTCTCTTGGTGCTCCATGTGAGACCCCCAGCCCTCTGAACCCTCCTGCCTGCTTTCCACATCCCCAATGTCCCAGGGGCCAGGCACAGCAGGGCTCTACTGTCCCATGTGCTGGGGCAGGCACTGACCTGACACCCTGGCCATGCGTCACTGCACCTCCTGTCCTGTCCCTGCAGACTCCATCACCGTTTTCACGGGACAATGCTTCTTGGACAAGGATGGAAAGGAGACTTTGAAGACCATGTGGCTTCTGCGATCACGCATGGACAACATTGAAAATGACTGGAAAGCCACCAGGTGAGCTCTCTGTCCATGCCCTGCACAGATTCCCTGTGCATCCCAGGGGCTTTGGGTTGCCTACACTGTCGCTGTCAAAGGTGTTGGCAAAAGAAGGTTTAATATCAGTTTGCAAAAGCACGACTTAACAAAGTTTGATGTCAAGGTTCATTCTATTGCCTACTGCGTGGGTAAAAACATTCAAAGGAAAAAGGAGTGAGAATCAATTTAGAATGATTTATGTGGAGACTGGAGATGGAAAAGGGTAAGGGAGATGCTCCCATTGAATCCCACTGGAGTTCAGAGAGGAGTTCCTCCTTGCTTTCAGAACTGCTGAGAGATCCTAGGTGTGGCTGATTCCAGTTCTAGTCCAATACTTGCTAAGTGCTTTCTGTCTAAAGGATTTGGCAGGATTTAATCATTGATTAATTTAACATCCTAAAGTGCTTTAGGATGCTTTGCCACAATTATAACAGAGACATAACTATAGATCCGATCTGGCAGCAGTCCTACTACACTTGCTCTAGGGAGTTTACATCCATTCACAGATGTGCTCAGAGGGAGATGTTGGCACAGCCAAGAGGCCAGAAAGCCCTGGGGTGGCACTTGGAGGATGAATGGGGATGGGAGTGGGGATGGGGACAGGGATGGGGCATTGGAGGAGAGGAAGATGTTGAAGAGGTGTGGGAGTTGGGAACGGGGGTGGGAATGGGGACAAGGGTGAGGGATAGGGGATGTGGATAGGGATGGGGATGGGGACAGGAATAGAGATGGGGCTGGAAGCAGGGGTTGAGGGGATGGGGACGGGGAAAGGATGAGGTTTGAAGGTGGGGATGAGAGTGGGAATGGGGACTGGAACAGGGGTGGAAACGGACATGGGGTCTGGAACAGAGATGAGAAGGGGGATGAGTGGGAACCAGGATGTAGGAGGGATTGCATGGGGCTTCCCACTGGAATCACCCAGACTGGGGATCTTAGCCTCATGTCTACTGGTTGAGGGCTGTGTCTGGGCTTCCACCCTGCCCTGCAGGAGCTTGAGGCACTGTGTGCTTTCTGCCCCAGAATCCCTGCCCCATCCAGCAGTTGCTTCCCCCAGCCATCCTGCAGTCCAAGGCAGGCTCTGCACCTCTCCCTGCCCACACGGTTTCTCCCTCTGGTGCTCAGGAGCAGGAGCTGGGAGCTGCACAGTACAGATTATGTAACTAATGAAACTTCATGAGTTGCTGAAATGATGGAGTAGTGAGTTCCAGTTTCAGTCATATCAGTGCAAAGGGCCCCTGTTTGGTTTGTTCCCTTTCCTAATTAGCTGATAAAACAAAGTTTAAGGTACAGATGACATCCTGTGAATTTGAACATCATAAAAGATCTGTACCCTGTTCCACCCTCTCCCTAATCAGGGGACAGACAAGTATTGGGAAATACATGCAGAGCTGTGCACATAGACCATGGAGCCCTTCAGTATGTGGCTTTAGCCACCCAGTCTACCCAGCAGCTTCCCCTGGAGCTCCAGGTCCCTCTCATGTTCCTTCCAGTATCCAGCCACAGAGTGGCTGCTTGCATCCCAGGGACACATGGGGCACGGCTCTCTGCCAGCTGGAGAAGGCTTTATTTGGCTCCATGAGTGGGAGCAGCAAGCTCTGGGAAGGGAGAGCCCCACCAGCACGTTGCTGGGAGGCACTGGGAAGAAGCAGGGCAAGGTGAGGGTGTGTTTCCTGTGCAGGATGCTGGGAGCAGGCAGGAGCCCAGCCTGAGACTGCTACAGTGGAGAGCCTTGGGGATGCAGAAGGACAGCAGGCTGCAGGCAGCTCTGGGCCCTTTTCCCATCACTTGAGGCGGGTGAAGATGGAGGTGCCAACCCTGCGAGGAAGACATGCCAGGAGGAGGGGAGTGAGGGCTGTGGGGTGGGAGGGCCATGACAGGGCTCAGCTGGTGTCTTTCCAGGTGTCCCTGTGGGATGGGACCTCTTCCCACAGGAGCCATGTGGTTTCCAGTGTCTCCTTCCCACAGCAATCCACAAAGCACTGGCCTACAAAGGCCGTGGTGGAGTCTGGCAGGGTTGGAGAGAGGCAGAGGGGGCTGAGAGCTTGCACCTCAAGACAGAGACACCTGGGCCACCTGATGTTGGCAGACAGACAGACAGATAGACAGACAGACAGACAGCACGCAGCACATTCCCTGGACAGAGAGATGGACCTGCCTGCCAGATTGGCCAGATGGGCTGGCTCCACATCACCCGGACAGACAGATGGGCTCCAACTCTGCCATGTCCCTCAGACACACAGATGGACACCCCTGCCACCTTTCCCAGACAGACAGCCCCGCTACCCACCCCAGACAGGCACCTCTCCCATCAGCACGTCCCAGGGCAGAAGCAAGTGTGTGTGGGCAGTCTGTGCCCACAGCCAGAGTTCCTCTGGACATTCTGAGTGCTGTGGGGGACCAGCTGGAGGGCTCCTCACTCCCAGCACGGGCAGGGGATCGCCGGCACTGCTGTACCTGAGAACTGCCAGTGCACGGAGAAGCCGAAGGTGGGGTGTCTCTTGGCACCGGGGTGCTGCTGGGCCCTTGCAGGGGTGACCCCAGGCTCTGTTGTTGGTGGCTGTCACAGCAGTGTGGTAGAAGCCCGAGAAGGTGCTGGCTGTGTTCAGGGCCAAGAGGGTCGTGTTGGAGCCCAGCTCGTTCCTCCACAGGCCCTGCAGGTCACACTGGGGACCGGGAGTTGTGTGGGTGCCTCAGGCACTGCTGAGCCACGGTCCCCACTCCAGCCTCACTGAGCAGTGGGAGGTGTGTCCCATGGCATGGCCCCTCCATGTGGCAGCTGGGAATGATGGCACAGGCACCAGCTGGGACAGCATTTCCCTCTCCCTGGGCAGGGCAGGGGAGAGCTGGGGGTGCTGGGTACTGCCCTATCCCAGGGCCAGGTGACCAACAGTGCCTACAAGGACAGCACAATCAGAGCTGGCAGGCCCCTTGGTCTCACACATGCTGCACTGTGGCATGGCATGGCATGGCATGGCATGGCATGGTGTGAGAGATGGCATAGGATGGCACATCAGGGTACCTCAAGGCTGCATCAGAGCATTCAGCCCCTCAGGCAGAAATAACATAAACAGTGTGAGCTGGGGTGGCACAGGACAGCACTGCATGGCACAGTGAAAACATGTCAACCCCCTCCCCCAGGCCCTGCACACTCTGTCCCAGGGCTGGCAGAGCATGGCACAGGACAGCATGGTAGAACAGACTGTGGCACAGCACAGAACAGCATGGCACAACATGGCACCAGAAAGCACAGCAAGAGCAGGCAGCCTCCTTGGCAGCTTACATTGCACCCCAGGATGGCAGAGCCTGGCACAGCAACAGCAGGCAGCCCTGTGTCAGCTCACAGTGCACCACAGGGATGGTGGTGCACAGCATGGCACAGCCAGGGAGTGCCAACCTCATCCAGCCACCCTCCTCACTGGGATAGCACAGCAGAGCACGGCCAGACTCTGCCCCAGGGCTGCCCTTACCTTCCTGGCTGCAGCCTGGTGAGGGACGAGCAGGGCCAGGGTGAGCAGCAGGCAGCAGCTGAGGGTCCCCATGGTGTTGTTGGTGGTGGCTCTGCCTGTGCTGCTGCCCCACACCCGCTCGGCCCCTTCCATAGCAGGGGGGCTGTGGTTGGGCAGCAACCACCCCTGCAGGGCCTCCTGCCAGAGGACACCCGGTGGGAGATTGGCCACCGGCCATTGCACCAGCTGAGCGGGGTCTGGCTCCCCTGGGCCAGGGGGGTCCTGGGGACCATGGGGGGGTGGCAGGGCTGTAGAAGAGGACCCTGGAGGGTCACAGCAGGGGACACACATTGGGTCTCAGCTATGCTGACAGAAGGGACTGTGTGATGCCATGGGGGAATGGGGAATGTCCGTGCTGAGCCATGGAATTGTTGTCCAGAATAATTGGATTTGTTCCCCGGTGTGCAACAAGCCAATAATTACACACTCGACAGAGGCACTGGTAATTTATCTCAGAGTTGCACAAGCCTGGGTGTTCAGGAGTATTCCACAAATCAAGCACATTGGCTATCAGTACTTTTTCCTGTTTATACATTTTAGCAAACAAAGGCCACAAAACTTTTTTTTATATATTCCGCATTTTTCAACATCAGGACAGGAAACAGTGGAGATTCACAACAAAGCTGTATTGGGTGAAACAAGTGTTGGGGCTGGAGTGGGGGCTTCCCCTACAGTGTTGCTGCTAGCCTGGGAATGCCCCTTCTCACTCCTTCTGCGACTGCACACGGGTGAAGATGTTGGTGCCGACCCTGCAGGGACACAGAAGAAGATGTAAGGGTGGCACATGACAACGTCCAAATGCCCACCCAGCCCTGTATTCTCCCATAGCATTTTCACCTTAGTGGGACTGCAGAGGCTGTTATTTTTACATGCTTTTACCCATGCAGCAAGCAATAGAGTGAACTTTGCCACTGAACTTTGCTAAGTTGTGCTTTTGCAAACTGATATTGAAGCTGCTTTTGCCAACACCTTTGACAGTGACGGTGCAAGCAACCCAAACCACTCATTTGTAACAGCTCCAACAACCCCCCAGGGATGCACAGGGAACCTGTGCAAGGCAGGGACAGAGAGCTCACCTGGTGGCTTTCCAGTCATTTTCAATGTTGTCCATGCGTGAGCGCAGAAGCCACATGGTCTTCAAAGTCTCCTTTCCATCCTTGTCCAAGAAGCATTGTCCCGTGAAAACGGTGATGGAGTCTGCAGGGACAGGACAGGAGGTGCAGTGACGCATGGCCAGGGTGTCAGGTCAGTGCCTGCCCCAGCACACGGGACAGTAGAGCCCTGCTGTGCCTGGCCCCTGGGACATTGGGGATGTGGAAAGCAGGCAGGAGGGTTCAGAGGGCTGGGGGTCTCACATGGAAATGGGCAGACAGCTCTGGGCTTCAGTCTTTGTTGCATCTCCTGCCCACTGGGACTGGGAGGTGACAGCAGTGAAGGAGCTCCAGGGACAAGGCTGGGGGAGCATCAGGGGCACCAGAGGGGATGAGAGAGCACTGGCAAAGTGCAGGGAAGGCAGAGAATCAGCAAGGATGCTGCAGGGAGGGGCAGAAGAGCTTCCAGGGCATCACAGCAGCGAGGGCAGGGCACGTCTGGAGACACATGAGGGAGGCTGGGAAAGGAGAAGTACCTGAAAAGGTCCAGTTGACAGTGAAGCCAAAGGTGGGCTGGCCCTTCTGGTTTTTGCGTTGCAGAGTTCCTTGCAGGGGTGACACCTTGATCTCGTTCGTGGTGGCTGACACAGCCGTGAGGTAGGAGCCAGAGAAGACACCGTCTCCATTCACAGCTGAGATGGTCATGGTGGAGCCCAGGTCATTGACCCAGTGCCCGATCAGGTTGCACTGCAGCAGAGGGGACTCAGTACCGGTGCCACAGCACAGCTTGCAGCCCTTGCCCACCCTCCCCACCCTGCCCTCTGCATCCCAGACCTGATCTTACCTTTTTTGGAGGGAGGCTGTGAGCCCCCAGGGCCAGGCTGAGCACCAGGAGGAAGACAGTTGTTTGCACCATCTCTGCAGCAGGCAGACAGCTGATGTACCTTGGGGATGTGCTCCTTGCAGGACTCTGCCAATGCTCCTGCTCCTTCTCCTTTTTATTGCTGCTAGGGCTGTGGGTGGCAGCTCTGGCCAGGGCATTGTGCAATCTGGGTGTTTCCAAAGTCTTGGTTCCTAGCCATAGGAGGGGGTAATTGCAGCAGATATTCCCAGAAAAGACTGCTAGAAATGCCTCTCCTTGCTTCCCCTGCGCCTTGCAGATCAAATCTGGCTTCTGCCAGGACTGCTGGCAATGGTGAGATGGGAAAACCCCTCTCTGGACCTGTTGTCCATTCTGCCACCTATTTGCCACGTCACTGCTGTGCCCCGGAGTGCCAGGGAGCCTTAAAGCCAGTGCACCTCAGGACTGGCCACAGCACACAGCTCACCCTGCTCTTCCTCACCAGACATGATCATGCAAACCCACCCAGCATCCGGATTCCCTTGGGATTTGGTTTTGGCCCTCCACACTCAGAGTGCCCCGTCCCCTCTCGCCTGGAGCTGACATGAATGTTTGCTGCTCTTTTTACAAACTGGCTTGTGTTTCTTGGAAGGAATCTATTTAGTTAATGAAAAACCAATATTTCCTGAATATCTTGGACATTGCATGTTAATGCTGACAAAAGTTGTACTTACGCAGGGATTCTTGAATCTCTATAAGCACATATTGTATAACTCCCCTTACGTTAGAGTTGTTGCTGGCCAGGAAGGCTGAAGTGTCTGGGTTCATGCCAGAGTTTCTCACCCATTTCTCAATGCTTTTCAAGGCAGTCTCCAAAAAATAGGTTTTAATTCCCCCAGTCCTCATAGCAAGAGGTGATGGAGCCCTACTCACCAGGAAATAATCCTTTTCTTAAAATGGAGACAGGGCAGCTCTTGGCCACATCTCAGAAATACTTTTCAAATTTGTCTTTCTCTTTAATCTCACATTTGAGCCCCAGTTTCTCTCTGACAGTAAAATTCAATGCTATCCAGGCTGGAGAGCCCTGCATTTCTGTTGCTGGCTTCTCCACAACCTCCTTTCCTCTCTCCAGGAGTCCCACAGCCCTCTGGCACCTTGCCTGCAAGAGATCCCTGTCCAGAGGGCTGGCTGCCTACAGGACATTCCTGCCCCAGTGTTTGTAGTCTCAGAAATTAACTGCACAACAAGGTATGTTTTCCCACATAGCTGCTGTTTGCTCTGACTGTTTTTTGGCAAGCAGGTGCTGCCTGGAGTGTGGCCGACGTTTGTGATAAAGGTCAGGGTTGGTCTGGAAAGGTTTCAGGGGGCAAGAGGGGCACACATCGCCCCTCTCTATTACACCCTTGCCATCTGCCCTCTGTTATCAGCCCCTCTCTATCACCCCCTTGCCATCACCGTGGTTCAGGGAGCTCCTGCTCCAGCGGGGACCTTGGGGATGGGCAATGCAAGGTCTCCATGCCCAGCAACCCACAGCTCATTCACAGCTGTAGGTTCAAGTTTAGCATCACACAAACCATATGGGTTATTTCTGTCCAAAATCTTTATTTTTCTTGTATGGAACACTCCCTGTCCCACCAGTGTACATTCCAGGGGCAGGGATAAGTTCAGTGCTCAAGGAGGCAAATTTCTTGACCAGCCTCAGTTGAGTTAAAAATAAAACAAGCCAAGAGCTGGGCTATCTCCATGGGTTTGCACCCTCCAAAGGGCAGAGAGCAAAGCAGCTTGGAGCTGGCAATCATTGCTATGGTTAAATTCTGCAATGCCATTCCTGAGCCCTGGCACAGCAGGAAGCGGGCGAGGGACAATGGGCAGGCAGGGAGGCAATGCAATGCAGAAAGCACTGAAGAAGCTAAAAATTGACAGGGCTGTGGTTTAAAACCCCTCAGTGTCAGGAGTAACCATGAAAAATAAGGGTTAATCATAAGAAGGAATAATAAGAAGAAAGGGTTAATAAATAATTCAACTTGTTTCCTCAAACTGGGATTTAATCAGCCTTGAAAAACAATAGTACAGGCTGTACTGTAATGAAAATCTGTGACTAAGCAACGTCCTCCCTGTCTGCAACTGTGCCCATGCAGAAGCTGCTGAAAACTGAGACTATCAAATAAAAGGTTTATTGTGGTCATAGGGCCAAAAGAGGAGGAAAAGACAGAAATATCCCTTTATACAGACTGAATACCTCAACCTTTGAAAAAAAGCCTGCAGACAGCCTGTTGCCTGAGGTTAAAGAACAATGCAGATGGTTTGCAGCAACACCAACCATGCCAGAAGCTGTGCTGGTTTCAGTGCCTGCTTTTGTCCCTTTCCAGCTGGATCAGGACATCACTGCTGCTGTCGGTGGCTTCCAACACAAGACAAGTGGAAGTGGGAACTGCAGGTGAGCCACACCGATGTCTCGGCACCCCCATCCCCACCAGCCTCACCCTGGGGATCCCAAGGGAGGGCATCTCTGTCCCTCTCCATCATCACTGGGCTCTGCCATGCCAGGATGACACCAGCTGGTTTGGAGGAGCCACATCCGGGACAATATGTCCTTCCTGGATATTGTTATTCCTCTACCCACACGGAAGCAGGAACACTCCCCTGGGGTGAAGAAAGGCCCATGTGTCACCCACTTGACAGCACTGGGCTGCTGCAGTGATCCCCTGCCTGCACCAGCTTCCAGGACAGGCAAGCAGAGGACGAATGGTCACAACAGGTAAGACAGGCAAGGGCAGCCCTGGGGCAGTCTGACCCTGCTGAGCCATGCTGTGCTGTCCCAGGGTGCAGGGTGGCTGGATGAGGGGCTGTGTGCCCTGGCTGTGCCATACCATGTCATCTGATGAGCTGCATGCCCTTGTTGTGCCCTGCTGTGGCATCTGATGCCATCCCACACTGTGCCATGCCATCTCACAAGCAGCATGAGTGACCAAGAGGCTGCCAGCTCTGGCTGTGCTGCCCCTGGGGGTGCTGTTGGTCACCTCCCCTTGGTATAGGAGGGTATCCATCACTCCCAGCTCTCTCTTGCCCTCCCTGGGAGGAAGAGGTGCTGTCCCAGCCGCTGCCCATGCTGCTGGTCCCTGGTGCCACACAGAGGAGCCTTGCCAGCCCCATACATGCAGGACACATGTCCCACTGCTTAGGGAGGCTGGAGGGATGGTTGTGACTCATCAGTGCCCGAGGCACCCACACAGCCCCCAGTCTTCATCGCTGTGTGTCTGGGGACACAACAGGAAGGGCAGTGGATCTCCCTATCCCCCACCCCTCCCTAACGAGACTGGCATAGCCTTCAAGTGCTGTGCTGACAGAAAAGGAGAAAAAGGAAACAAGGTGCCCAGCCTTGGGCAGAATGGCACATGGTTTGGTTGGTGCCAGCCTCTGGCACAGCTGCTCACTGCAGAGCCCTTTTCTATCTCCTGGCCTTGCCCCCTGCAGGCAGCAGAGGAGCCAGTAAGAGGCAGGGGGCAGGTCTTGCCTGCCATCACAGCTGGAGAGGTGGGTTAGTGTCTTGAGCAAAAGACCATGTGGCTTCTGTGATCACGCATACACAACATTGAAAATGACTGGAAAGCCACCAGGTGAGCTCCCTGTCCCTGCCCTGCACAGGTTCCCTGTGCATCCCTGGGGGGTGTTGGAGCTGTTACAAATGAGTGGTTTGAGTTGCTTGCACCGTCACTGTCAAAGGTGTTGGCAAAAGCAGCTTCAATATCAGTTTGCAAAAGCGCAACTTAGCAAAGTTCAGTGGCAAAGTTCACTCTATTGCTTGCTGCATGGGTAAAAGCATGTAAAAATAACAGCCTCTGCAGTCCCACTAAGGTGAAAATGCTATGGGAGAATACAGGGCTGGGTGGGCATTTGGACGTTGTCATGTACCACCCTTACATCTTCTTCTGTGTCCCTGCAGGGTCGGCACCAACATCTTCACCCGTGTGCAGTCGCAGAGGGAGTGAGAAGGGCAGCAGGGGCGTTCCCAGGCTGGCAGCAACACTGGAGGGGAAGCCCCATCTCCTGCCCCACCACTTGTTTCTCCCAATAAAGCTTTGTTGCAAATCTCCACTGTTTCCTGTCCTGATGTTGAAAAATGTGGAATATGTACAAAACATTCTTAAGAAAGTATGTTCTTTGATGTTTGATCTTTGTATGCTTTCAAGACTGATCAACAAAAAGGGAGATTTAACCCATGAAACAGATAGCAGCTAACAAACTCTAAGTGACATCTGGGTGTTAGAAATACAAATTACTTCTTGGTAGAATTGCCTCGTTATGGTTTAGGCTTCCATGACCTCAGACCTAGGGGGAGGTCAACAAATCTTGGGAAGAAGGATGTTCCACTGCTAGTGAACCAAAAGAATACAGCATTTAGGGGCCACAGGGACATTTGGCAGAACCCCCAAGATACGGAAGAAACTAATATGGATAACTCAGCAACTGTGCTGAACCAGCTCCGACTGGGTAGAAAGTGATTCTGGAAGGGGGAGATCATGACCATCGACTCATTGCCCACTGAGCCTGGAAACCCACCGACTCAGAAGAAGAGAAAGAGTGAGCCTGCAGACTACTTAGCAGGAGAAATCAGAGAATCGCTAATGAATAGCAGGTAGAATACTAATTAATGGAAGAACTATGTAACTTGTAGCCAAAGAACATTAATGCCTTTGTTTGCTAAAATGTATAAACAGGAAAAAGTGCTGATAGCTGATGTGGTTGATTTGTGGAATACTCCTGAACACCCAGGCTTGTGCAACTCTGGCTTCTTGCACACCGGGGAACAAATCCAATTATTCTGGACGACAATTCCATGGCTCAGCATGGACATTCCGCCATTCCTCCCATGGTATCACACAGTCCCTTCTGTCAGCATAGCTGAGACCCAATGTGTGTCCCCTGCTGTGACCCTCCAGGGTCCTCTTCTACAGCCCTGCCACCCCCCCATGGTCCCCAGGACCCCCCTGGCCCAGGGGAGCCAGACCCCGCTCAGCTGGTGCAATGGCCGGTGGCCAATCTCCCACCGGGTGTCCTCTGGCAGGAGGCCCTGCAGGGGTGGTTGCTGCCCAACCACAGCCCCCCTGCTATGGAAGGGGCCAAGCGGGCGTGGGGCAGCAGCACAGGCAGAGCCACCACCAACAACACCATGGGGACCCTCAGCTGCTGCCTGCTGCTCACCCTGGCCCTGCTCGTCCCTCACCAGGCTGCAGCCAGGAAGGTAAGGGCAGCCCTGGGGCAGAGTCTGGCCGTGCTCTGCTGTGCTATCCCAGGAAGGAGGGTGGCTGGATGAGGTTGGCACTCCCTGGCTGTGCCATGCTGTGCACCACCATCCCTGTGGTGCACTGAGAGCAGGCACAGGGTTGCCTGCTGTTCCTGTGCCAGGCTCTGCCATCCTGGGGTGCAATGTAAGCTGCCAAGGAGGCTGCCTGCTCTTGCTGTGCTTTCTGGTGCCATGTTGTGCCATGCTGTGCTGTGCTGTGCCACAGTCTGTTCTGCCATGCTGTCCTGTGCCATGCTCTGCCAGCCCTGGGACAGAGTGTGCAGGGCCTGGGGGAGGGGGTTGACATGTTTTCACTGTGCCATGCAGTGCTGTCCTGTGCCACCCCAGCTCACACTGTTTATGTTATTTCTGCCTGAGGGGCTGAATGCTCTGATGCAGCCTTGAGGTACCCTGATGTGCCATCCTGTGCCATCTCTCACACCATACCATGCCATGCCATGCCATACCACAGTGCAGCATGTGTGAGACCAAGGGGCCTGCCAGCTCTGATTGTGCTGTCCTTGTAGGCATTGTTGGTCACCTGGCCCTGGGATAGGGCAGTACCCAGCACCCCCAGCTCTCCCCTGCCCTGCCCAGGGAGAGGGAAATGCTGTCCCAGCTGGTGCCCATGCCATCATTCCCAGCTGCCACATGGAGGGGCCATGCCATGGGACACACCTCCCACTGCTCAGTGAGGCTGGAGTGGGGACCGTGGCTCAGCAGTGCCTGAGGCACCCACACAACTCCCGGTCCCCAGTGTGACCTGCAGGGCCTGTGGAGGAACGAGCTGGGCTCCAACACAACCCTCTTGGCCCTGAACACAGCCAGCACCTTCTCGGGCTTCTACCACACTGCTGTGACAGCCACCAACAACAGAGCCTGGGGTCACCCCTGCAAGGGCCCAGCAGCACCCCGGTGCCAAGAGACACCCCACCTTCGGCTTCTCCGTGCACTGGCAGTTCTCAGGTACAGCAGTGCCGGCGATCCCCTGCCCCTGCTGGGAGTGAGGAGCCCTCCAGCTGGTCCCCCACAGCACTCAGAATGTCCAGAGGAACTCTGGCTGTGGGCACAGACTGCCCACACACACTTGCTTCTGCCCTGGGACGTGCTGATGGGAGAGGTGCCTGTCTGGGGTGGGTAGCGGGGCTGTCTATCTGGGAAAGGTGGCAGGGGTGTCCATCTGTGTGTCTGAGGGACATGGCAGAGTTGGAGCCCATCTGTCTGTCCAGGTGATGTGGAGCCAGCCCATCTGGCCAATCTGGCAGGCAGATCCATCTCTCTGTCCAGGGAATGTGCTGCGTGGTGTTTCCCTGTCTGTCTATCTGTCTGTCTGCCAACATCAGGTGGCCCAGGTGTCTCTGTCTCGAGGTGCAAGCTCTCAGCCCCCTCTGCCTCTCTCCAACCCTGCCAGACTCCACCACGGCCTTTGTAGGCCAGTGCTTTGTGGATCGCTGTGGGAAGGAGACACTGGAAACCACATGGCTCCTGTGGGAAGAGGTCCCATCCCACAGGGACACCTGGAAAGCCACCAGCTGAGCCCTGTCGTGGCCCTCCCACCCCACAGCCCTCACTCCCCTCCTCCTGGCATGTCTTCCTCGCAGGGTTGGCACCTCCATCTTCACCCGCCTCAAGTGATGGGAAAAGGGCCCAGAGCTGCCTGCAGCCTGCTGTCCTTCTGCATCCCCAAGGCTCTCCACTGTAGCAGTCTCAGGCTGGGCTCCTGCCTGCTCCCAGCATCCTGCACAGGAAACACACCCTCACCTTGCCCTGCAACGTGCTGGTGGGGCTCTCCCTTCCCAGAGCTTGCTGCTCCCACACATGGAGCCAAATAAAGCCTTCTCCAGTTGGCAGAGAGCCGTGCCCCATGTGTCCCTGGGATGCAAGCAACCACTCTGTGGCCATGGGCAGAGCATGGGGGGGACGGGTGGAGACTGGGGGAGCAGAGGGAAGTGTTTTGGAGGGGCTGGAAGGGATGGGGCTGGGGGACAGGAGAAGTACAGGTGCTGGGTAATTCTGTTTCCTGACCATGGCTTCAGGCCTCAGCAGGTGCCTTCTTGCCCATGCATATTTGGGACATTCACGGGGGCCTTGTGGTGGGTGGCCCCAGGCAGCATCCCCAGCAAGGAGCAGTGGGATACCCCACAGGCAGGGGTCAGAGTGAAGGCTGCATGCTGGCAAGCCACTACTGTTAGCTGGCCTCATCCTGTGTCTCTACCTCCATTTCCAACTCCTGCTGTGGATGGTGGGCTTGGTGCTGTGTGCACATGTAGGGGAGAGCTGGGTACCAGGCTCCACAGATTGCAATCCGGGATGTTGGCGTGGTCCAAAACCCATGCTGGATACTGGAAGGAAAATGAGAGGGACCTGGAGCTCCAGGGGAAGCTGCTGGGTAGACTGGGTGGCTAAAGCCACATACTGAAGGGCTCCATGGTCTATGTGCACAGCTCTGCATGTATTTCCCAATACTTGTCTGTCCCCTGATTAGGGAGAAGGTGGAACAGGGTACAGATCTTTTATGATGTTCAAATTCACAGGATGTCATCTGTACCTTAAACTTTATTTTATCAGCTAATTAGGAAAGGGAACAAACCAAACAGGGGCCCTTTGTACTGATATGACTGAAACTGGAACTCACTACTCCATCATTTCAGCAACTCATGAAGTTTCATTAGTTACATAATCTGTACTGTGCAGCTCCCAGCTCCTGCTCCTGAGCACCAGAGGGAGAAGCCGTGTGGGCAGGGAGAGGTGCAGAGCCTGCCTTGGACTGCAGGATGGCTGGGGGAAGCAACTGCTGGATGGGGCAGGGATTCTGGGGCAGAAAGCACACAGTGCCTCAAGCTCCTGCAGGGCAGGGTGGAAGCCCAGACACAGCCCTCAACCAGTAGACATGAGGTTAAGATCCCCAGTCTGGGTGATTCCAGTGGGAAGCCCCATGCAATCCCTCCTACATCCTGGTTCCCACTCATCCCCCTTCTCATCTCTGTTTCAGACCCCATGTCCATTTCCACCCCTGTTCCAGTCCCCATCCCCACCCTCATCCCCACCTTCAAACCTCATCCTTTCCCCGTCCCCATCCCCTCAACCCCTGCTTCCAGCCCCATCTCTATTCCTGTCCCCATCCCCATCCCTATCCACATCCCCTATCCCTCACCCTTGTCCCCATTCCCACCCCCGTTCCCAACTCCCACACCTCTTCAACATCTTCCTCTCCTCCAATGCCCCATCCCTGTCCCCATCCCCACTCCCATCCCCATTCATCCTCCAAGTGCCACCCCAGGGCTTTCTGGCCTCTTGGCTGTGCCAACATCTCCCTCTGAGCACATCTGTGAATGGATGTAAACTCCCTAGAGCAAGTGTAGTAGGACTGCTGCCAGAGTGGATCTATAGTTATGTCTCTGTTATAATTGTGGCAAAGCATCCTAAAGCACTTTAGGATGTTAAATTAATCAATGATTAAATCCTGCCAAATCCTTTAGACAGAAAGCACTTAGCAAGTATTGGACTAGTACTGGAGTCAGCCACACCTAGGATCTCTCAGCAGTTCTGAAAGCAAGGGGGAACTCCTCTCTGAACTCCAGTGGGATTCAATGGGAGCATCTCCCTTACCCTTTTCCATCTCCAGTCTCCACATAAATCATTCTAAATTGATTCTCACTCCTTTTTCCTTTGAATGTTTTTACCCACGCAGTAGGCAATAGAATGAACCTTGACATCAAACTTTGTTAAGTCGTGCTTTTGCAAACTGATATTAAACCTTCTTTTGCCAACACCTTTGACAGCGACAGTGTAAGCAACCCAAAGCCCCTGGGATGCACAGGGAACCTGTGCAGGGCAGGGACAGAGAGCTCACCTGGTGGCTTTCCAGTCATTTTCAAGGTCATCCACATGTGACCGCAGAAGCCACATGGTCTTCAAAGTCTCCTTTCCATCCTTGTCCAAGAAGCATTGTCCCGTGAAAACGGTGATGGAGTCTGCAGGGACAGGACAGGAGGTGCAGTGATGCATTGGCCAGGGTGTCAGGTCAGTGCCTGCCCCAGCACATGGGACAGTAGAGCCCTGCTGTGCCTGGCCCCTGGGACATTGGGGATGTGGAAAGCAGGCAGGAGGGTTCAGAGGGCTGGGGGTCTCACATGGAGCACCAAGAGAAATAGAGTTGCTTGCACCATCTCTGCAGCAGGCAGACAGCTGATGTACCTGGGGAGGTGCTCCTTGCAGGACTCTGCCAATGCTCCTGCTCCTTCTCCTTTTTATTGCTGCCAGGGCTGGGGGTGGCAGCTCTGACCGGGGCATTGGGCAATCTGTGTGGTTCCAAATTTACCAGCCATATGAGGGGTTGGTTTCAGCTGGTATTTCCAGAATACCTTTGTTCCAAGACAAATACAGGTGGACAGCTCAGGTGAGCTGCACCCTTATCCTGGTACCACAGTACCCTTCCAGCCTCACCACAGTGACCCTACGGGAGAGCACCTTTGTCCCTCTCCCTTGGCTGTGGGCTCTGCCATGGGAGGACACCAGCTGGTCAAGGGGGGACTGCATCTGGGAACTTGCTCTTCCCAGACAACATTATTCCTCTGCCCAGGAACAATCCCCTAGGGAGCAAAGAAAAGGCCATTTGTCACCTGCTGGCAGCACTTGGGCACCACAGTGATCTGCTGCCTGCAGCAGCTCACAGAACAGGCAAGTGGGGAAAGGAAGGTCAAAGCAGGCAGGATACGCTGCTTCCTTCCCCCAGCCTTCATGGCTATTAAGTATTAAGGGAGTTCTTTAGAATAAAAAAGATCTAAGGCAGACAGAGCGAGCTTATATCCCTGCCTGTGGTGTCCCCAGAGCTCTCCTGTCCTGGATGGTCATATCATCAGAGATCTCCTACCCTTCCTGTTGTGTCCCCAGACCTCCCCTGCCCTTCCTGTGGGCTGTCCCCAGACCTCCTCTGTCCTCCACCGTGACGTCCCCTGAGATCCTCTGCCCTTCCTGTGGTGTCCCCAGAGATCTCATACACTACTTGTGGTGTCCCCAGAGATCTTACACACTCCCTGTGATGTCCCCAAACCTCCCCAGTCCTCCACTGTGAGATGCTCCTGCCCTCCCTGTGCCATCTTTGATGCTCTTCTGACCTGTTGCTCGGGCCATGCTTCCTGCCCCATCCCACGCTGTCCCCGTGGACTCCATCACCGTCCAGAGGGGATGGGGCTCTCCCATCTGATGGCTGTCCTCTGGCAGGAGGCCCTGCAGGGGTGGTTGCTGCCCAACCACAGCCCCCCTGCTATGGAAGGGGCCGAGCGGGCGTGGGGCAGCAGCACAGGCAGAGCCACCACCAACAACACCATGGGGACCCTCAGCTGCTGCCTGCTGCTCACCCTGGCCCTGCTCGTCCCTCACCAGGCTGCAGCCAGGAAGGTAAGGGCAGCCCTGGGGCAGAGTCTGGCCGTGCTCTGCTGTGCTATCCGAGGAAGGAGGGTGGCTGGATGAGGTTGGCACTCCCTGGCTGTGCCATGCTGTGCACCACCATCCCTGTGGTGCACTGTGAGCAGGCACAGGGCTGCCTGCTGTTTCTGTGCCAGGCTCTGCTCTCTGGTGCCATGCTGTGCTATGCCATCCTCTGCTGTCCTGTGCCACGCTGTGCCAGCCCTGGGGCACAGTGTGCAGGGCTTGAGGGGGTTGCATGTTTTCACTGTGCCATGCCTTGCTGTCCTGTCACACCCCAGCTCACAATGTTTGTGGACAAGGGGCTGCATGCTCTGGGTGTGACCTGCTGTGCCATCCTGTGCCAAGCCATGTTATGCCATCCTACACCATGCCATGCCATGCCATGCCATGCCATCCCACAGAGCAGCTTGTGTGACCAAGGGGGCTGCCAGCTCTGATGGTGCTGGCCCTGGGGGTACTGTTGGTCACCTGACCCTGGTATAGGGCAGTACCCAGCACCCCCAGCTCTTCCCTGCCCTGCCCAGGGAGGGAGTGGTGCTGTCCCACTGGTGCCAGCAGTCCCAGATCCCAGGTAGAGGGTCTTTGCCATGGGACATGCATCCCACATGCATTCACATTCCCATTGTGAAGCTGAAAGCGGGACTGTGTCTTGGCACAGAATTAAGGATGGCAAAGCAGATATATTTTTATAAAAGGAAGTGATTTACTACAATAATTAGACAAAGATATCTTCATTTAACTACAGAGTATGGAAGCTATGGAAGCTACACAGAATGGAAGCTACTATACTACTGGTACAGTATAATGTCACTATTTTGAAGCTATATTAAAGCCAACAAAACCAATTGTGAAGTAGAGTCTGATATTACCCACCCATACCAATGACTGTGGGCAAATCTCTTTTGCTCAGACTCCAGGAGTAGCCTTGGGGTGTGTCCCCATTCCAAGGAGGAAACTCCACACACATTCCAAGCAGGGGTATGTTCAAGGACCCTGTCGTTAAAAAGAGGGACTGGGCTTCTGTAGCGATTTAGGCTGGCCCATCCCTGCATCCCCAGCCCTCCAGCCCAGCCTCAGAAGAAAAAGGAGGGCGGCAAGGGCTCCGTCTTCTGGCCTGGTCCCCTGACAAAGAAGACAATAAGGAATGGAAGGAGACAGCTTTATTTATTAAGAACTTCAAGTGATTTATCCCCTTCAGTGTGCTCCACTGCCTGCCCCCGGTGCCAGCAGGGAGGGGGGCCATGGTACCAGACCAGGACCTGCTGCTTGGGCTCAGATTATCACCGTCCAGGGAGCCGGGTCTCCCCTGGGGATTGGATCTGCCACAGGCCCTCCTGGGGCAGAGCCACTCAGTCTGTGCAGTGTCACCCAACCACAACCACCAAACCCACGTGCCTGCGTGCACCAGCCCAACATCCTCACACACACATGCACCCACACTTTTTATTCCTACAGGCCAGATCCCCACCTTACCCAACCCTCTGACTGCACAAGAGGACTCCTGTGCCACTGGGCAAGGGACCAGCCCCAGTTTGGAATGGCTGGTGAGCTTGTAGGCTTATCAGAGCCCTGAGCAATGGGGAAGGCGAGGCACAGGCTCCACTGGAGACAACCCACCCACCTGAAGTGCAGCTTCTCCTTGGAGCCAAAGTGAACACATGGCATATCCCAAGCCAGGGCCAATTCCAGTGTCCTGTGTCCCCGGGCAGGCACTCTGCAGCTGGCACACACCGCTGCTGCCGTCACCTCCCCCTTCTCCGTCAGGCTGCTTTGACCTGACGGGAAAAATGATCGTATTCGTAAGAGACCAAGGAAGTCCTGTGAAGGGGTAAAGGAAGATCACACACACCCCAGAGGGGATTAAGACACTTTGGGCATAGCAAAGCCCTGCTGCAACCTGCAAGTTACAGCCCCAGGGTTTTAAGGGATGACTGTTGCTGCAGGAAAAGATCCATTCCATGGGCAGAGTCCTCAGTCAAAGCAGAGGAACAAATCAGGCAGGAAAAGCCACCAGGCATGAGTGGAAGGCACAGAAGTCCCATGACTTTGTGCTGCTCAGAGACACTGACTTTCTAGTGACAGTCATTGCTTCCAGATTTTTGTAGGGTGTTTGAGCCATGCTGGTATTTAAGAAAAGCCCTGAGGCAGCTGCATAATTATATGCTGGTTGTGACATGTGTACAAGGTAAACTCATTAGAGCAACCATTGTAACATAAGCACAGATCCTGACTATGATAATATCTGGCATTCATGAAGGAAAACCACATCCCAATAGCCTGAAGAGCTCTGAATGCATCCAGGCGGGAAACTTATTTCTCCAGAAATATTCACACAAACATTTACATAATGTAAGGTTCAAGAAATATTGCAAAGACCCAATGTCAGCATCACTAGTTTGTCAGCATCATCCTTGCTTAAAAGTTGACAGAGACATTAGGCAAATGGTCACCTTTCATGGCAAAAGGAGGTGAGCAGCAAGGGCTGGGCCCTTGCCTGAAGCACCCTGCTTCCAGGCTCCTCCCAAGGGAGGGAGCAGACAGCTGAAGGATGATGCAGAGTTATTGAGGGAATACCGGAGACCTTTGGGGAACTGGTACAGTAACAAGCAGACAGCAAGTGATGGCAGCACCAAATGCCAAGGGCTGCTAAACATCTGCTGGAAGCAATCTGATGGGACACAGCTCACTCATCTGGCAACAGGGACTGAGGGAAGGTGGCTGGGCAGCACCCTGGCTACCCAGCACAAACCCCAGCTCAGTGGGTAACCCCACACAGACTAAAGAGATACTGGCACCTGGAACTAATAATGCCAGGAACAGCCCCACAGTGGTGTGAACACCACTCTTTTAGAGAAGCACACAAGGACAAGCATCAGAAAGGTTGGATACAGCCTAAAGTTGGGAAGCAGCCACAGCATCCCACAGAGCTTTTAGCAATGGCACCAAGACGGCTGGAGGAAGGGAATTCTGACTTGGCTCAGGTACCCTGTGCCCCACAACCAGGGGTCACCCATTGCCCCTGCTTCCCCTTCTCGTGTCCCATGGAGGGTGGAGGGACTCACCGGTGGGTGAATCCAGCCTGCCATCCTGCAGGAGGTCCTGCCACACCTCTCTACCCAATCCCGTGGGATTGAATGCCGTCAGGTGGGTGACTCCCGTGCCAGCCTGGAGAAGGGAAGAGAATCCTCAGGGGCTGGTACTTTGGAGGGGCAGACGCAGGCTCTCCACCCCCAACAACAACACTGGTACATCACACTCACTCCCTGCTTCTTGTGCTCCAAGTGCAACTCCAAATTTACTCACCCAGTGCCCTGCAACCTTCACCCACAGCTTCTCTCCTGCCCACAGGGAGGTCATGTCCCCACCCCTGAAGTCAGGCAGCACTGAGTACTGCTGCTGACCCCAACCCACTGACACACCCATCAACTATCAGCTACCTGGAACCAGCCCCACCCCCCAGTAGGAGCCACAGCACCAGGGTCAGTCCTTTACCTTCTCCCGGGCAGAGATGGCGAGAGTGAAGGGGTTCACACTCGTGCAGTGGTGCAGCAGGACTCCAGCAACTCGCTCGCCATCCTTCTCCAAGGCGAAGGGCTCGTTCCAGTGCCCTCCACTCCTGTCCTCCTTCGTTCCCATGCCGTTCTGCAGGCTGAACATGATGGACACCTCCACGTCCTCATCCCTCCCGTTCTCCACCTCCCAAATGAACACTCCCACTGGCAGGCTGGAGTCCTGGCAGAGACAGAGAATGCCGTGTACACGGCTGGTGCTCCACCATTGGCTGCCGGAGGATGATTTCTCTCACTGCAGGGGAAACCACGCAGGACACAGGGGGATCAAGAGCACCAGGAACAACTCAGTCTTGAAGTCTGTTGCCAAGCTGAGGAGGACCAGCAGGAGCAGAGGAATTTATGAGGCAGGTAATACAGAATTCAGAAGAGGAGCCCTGGGCTAGCAAACACCACACCCAGTAAGAGGGAGATGGAAAGAAGCATTTAAGCTCAGCTGAGTGTCTCATCCCTCAGCTGCCTGGCAGGTTGATACAGGCTCACGTGCTTCCCTGGGGTAAGAGGAAGGTCAGATGTGTCAGCAGCACAGCCTGCCACCCTCATCTGGGGCTGGGAGCCAGCACGAGCAGTGTGAGGGAGCGCTGAGCCATCCCTTGCTGCCATCCTGAGCTCCTGCATTGCTGCAGGGGTTCCCCCTGCATGGGACCATTGCTGGGCAGAGACATGGGGAAATGTTGGAAAAGCCCAGCTAATAAACAGCTCTTCCCTTTGGGATGTCATCACCTCCTTACCTTATAGTCATGGGGGATGACGGGAGAGACCTGTCGGCAAGTGAGCACCACCTTCTGCCCCGGGAGCTCATAGACCATCCAGGCCCGGGGGTACAGGGCATGGTAAAAGGCATAGTGGCCACAGTAGCCCCAGTTCCAGCCCTGCAGAGTGCTGGGTCTCTCCACAGACAAGACCTGCTGGTAAATCCTCTGCCCCTTGCAACGCAGGCACACGGTGAACTGAGGAGGAGAGGAACACACGTAGGGAATGAGATGAGCCCAATTGCCCAGGCTGCTGCAGTGCCACTGACTCCCCCTGCATACCCTGCTGTACCTACCTGGTTGGCAAGGACTGTTTCATAGTTATAAATGCCAGGATTCAGTTCCCAGCGGCAGAACTGGCCTCCAAAACACTATGCGTCTAAAAACAGAGAAAAAACTGTATGAAATTCTCCACATGTTATTTGCTGTCCTAAAAAATCCAAAATTGATACCTGAATTAACTATGGCTTCTTTGGGTCTCTCGAGTCTGTTACTCTTCACTTGCAAGAGAAGAACTGGCTGTAGATTCCTCAGGTGGGATGGGATGGAAAGAGCAGCTCTGGTGGTGCCATATCTGGAAGAGAGCTGAGCACTGGAGAGCCATTGTATGGATTCTTTATGCTCCATGGGCAGTTGTCAGACCAAAGGGTTCTGGTAGTGATGGACAGGCAGACAAGTGTGCTGACTGAAGGAAGGAGTGACTTTGTGTATGGGAGGGTGATGAACCATTTCATCATCTATTGGCAAATAGAAGGGCAGTTTCAGGTGACTTTACCTGGGAACATTTTTTTGCTGAAGACTGAGGGATTTAATGAGAAATGGGCCTGGGGTCAGGCCCTCCTGTGAGGGGTGGGACTGGGGCTATGCCTGGACTCCAGGCAGGATCTGGCCCAGACCTGCAGTAATACCCACTGGGGAGGAAACAGTGAAAGTGGTGCACTCCAGACTGTCCCTTGCCTTTCCTAGCCTTGGACTTGTGTTGCTGAAGGTGGCACTCTTCCCTGCCCTCTGGTGAGCTTTGAGCTCACTGGAGGTGGGACTGATGAACTTGTCTCCTCTGTTCCTGTGAGCATCAAGGTGCTTTTCCATGTATTTTGATCCCTTGCCTGGCTGGCAGCACTCCTGTTTGTAACCTCATTAACGTGTCCTTGCTGCGTGCACAAGTCAGTCATGAAATGTAAGAGAAGCCTGTGACCCGGTCCTGAGGAAACTGTGCCCCAAAAGCTTGTGCCAGAGATGGCTGCTTCACACCAGCCCTTTGGTGATCCCCAGAGCAGCCCGTGGGCTTCTCTGCAGAGGCAGACTGAGGAAGAATGGCTGTGTGGATGCTTGGCTTTAGCAGAGCTGAGAGGGATTTGCTGATTTTCCCTTCAGCCTGCCAAGGTGTCTGGTTGAAGTGTCCAGCCTCCCCTGGCAAGCTCCTGCCTGGTGTCATCACAGCCTCTGCTTGACTGCTTTTTGCTTGGCTGGCCAGTTGGTTTTGTGCTCCAGTGGAGTTGGTTGGTTGCTTTTGGTTTCTTTTTGTTTGTGGGGTTTCATTTTGATTTTCTTTGTTCTTTTTTTCTGTTTTGGCAAGAGCTTGCTCAGCATGATAATGCAGTCTGTTCTGGTAACTGTCTTCAGATCCAGCCTTAGTGTTTTGAACTTTTTTTCCCCCTTATTCTGGGAGGGAGGTTTTTGTCCTGGTAATCATCTGAAATAGTTGTTTATCGAGTGACCACTGTTGACCTTTCACAAATCTTTAACTTTCACTTTGGAAAAAAGGTTCTGGTATCTCCTGGCAGAGAGCAAACCCCCAGGGGTCGTGTGCTTCTGAGTCTGACCTCTTCATCCCCAGTCTTCTCTCTCACAGACTCTCTCACTCTAGGCCATGACCCTTTGCATCATCACCCGATTACAAAACTGAAAGGATTAACTTGCTTTGGAAATCATTCAAACTAAGACTTTTTTTTCCCCTTGAACTGAAGCTGAATTTTACTTGTACTTTCTTTCCCCCAAATTCCCAGCATTTACTCAAACAAATCTGCTTGTATCCACAACATTCACTTTGCAGCTGCAAGGTAGATTCTGTTGTCATCAGACCAGTTTGGCCATGACTTTTGCCTTTGGCAGGAAGTTTCCTCAAGCCTTGCTGATCCTGGACTGTCTGTTGGCCAACTCTGGTCAGCGTCCCACCTCCTGAAAGCATCGTGATGCCTCCGATAGCTGGTGCGGAGGCCGAGAGAACCTAATGAGAAATGGGCCTGTGGCCTTGTCAGGAGAAAGTCTGGGCCTCAGATAGTCCTCAGCCTGAGAAATGAGACCATAAAACAGATGGGGGTGGTGTGGTTGGCCAGGTCCCCAAAGCAAACTCCCAAGAGACGTGGGAGGGTTGGCCAGTGACTGAGGGTGAGAAGCTGGTTTTGGAGAGGCACTAGCTGGATGAGCTCTCAGTCTGCTCACGAGGAAGGGTTAGTGTTAGGTACAAGTAAACCTCTCCTGCAGTCAACGGGCAGGGTAAAGTGGGGACGTTAAGGGTGTGGATGTGTGTGTGAGGATGTTGGGCTGGTGCACGCAGGCACGTGGGTTTGGTGGTTGTGGTTGGGTGACACTGCACAGACTGAGTGGCTCTGCCCCAGGAGGGCCTGTGGCAGATCCAATCCCCAGGGGAGACCCGGCTCCCTGGACGGTGACAATCTGAGCCCAAGCAGCAGGTCCTGGTCTGGTACCATGGCCCCCCTCCCTGCTGGCACCGGGGGCAGGCAGTGGAGCACATTGAAGAGGATAAATCACTTGAAGTACCTAATAAATTTGTCGAGCTGTCTCCTTCCATTCTTCATTGTCTTCTTTGCCAGGGGATCAAGCCAGAAGTGGGAACCCTTGCTGCTTCCGTTTTTCTTCTGGGGCTGGGCTGGAGGGCTGGGATGCAGAGAGGGGGCCAGTCCCAATCACAGCTGGCTCTTGTGGAGTTTTGCTAAAGGCACCAACCCACCTCTCCAGCTGTGATGGCAGGCAAGACCTGCCCCCTGCCTCTTACTGGCTCCTCTGCTGCCTGCAGGGGGGCAAGGCCAGGAGATAGAAAAGGGCTCTGTGGTGAGCAGCTGTGCCAGAGGCTGGCACCAACCAAACCATGTGCCATTCTGCCCAAGGCTGGGCACCTTGTTTCCTTTTTCTCCTTTCTCTGTCAGCACAGCACTTGAAGGCTATGCCAGCCTCGTTAGGGAGGGGTGGGGGATAGGGAGATCCACTGCCCTTCCTGTTGTGTCCCCAGACACACAGCGATGAAGACTGGGGGCTGTGTGGGTGCCTTGGGCACTGATGACTCACAGCCATCCCTCCAGCCTCCCTAAGCAGTGGGACATGTGTCCTGCATGTATGGGGCTGGCAAGGCTCCTCTGTGTGGCACCAGGGACCAGCAGCATGGGCAGCGGCTGGGACAGCACCTCTTCCTCCCAGGGAGGGCAAGGGGAGAGCTGGGAGTGATGGATACCCTCCTATACCAAGGGGAGGTGACCAACAGCACCCCCAGGGGCAGCACAGCCAGAGCTGGCAGCCTCTTGGTCACTCATGCTGCTTGTGAGATGGCATGGCACAGTGTGGGATGGCATCAGATGCCACAGCAGGGTACAACAAGAGCATGCAGCTCATCAGACAACATGGTATGGCACAGCCAGGGCACACAGCCCCTCATCCAGCCACCCTGCACCCTGGGACAGCACAGCATGGCTCAGCAGGGCCAGACTGCCCCAGGGCTGCCCTTGCCTGTCCTACCTGTTGTGACCATTCGTCCTCTGCTTGCCTGTCCTGGAAGCTGGTGCAGGCAGGGGATCACTGCAGCAGCCCAGTGCTGTCAAGTGGGTGACACATGGGCCTTTCTTCACCCCAGGGGAGTGTTCCTGCTTCCGTGTGGGTAGAGGAATAACAATGTCCAGGAAGGACATATTGTCCCGGATGTGGCTCCTCCAAACCAGCTGGTGTCATCCTGGCATGGCAGAGCCCAGTGATGATGGAGAGGGACAGAGATGCCCTCCCTTGGGATCCCCAGGGTGAGGCTGGTGGGGATGGGGGTGCTGAGACGTCGGTGTGGCTCACCTGCAGTTCCCACTTCCACTTGTCTTGTGTTGGAAGCCACCGACAGCAGCAGTGATGTCCTGATCCAGCTGGAAAGGGACAAAAGCAGGCACTGAAACCAGCACAGCTTCTGGCATGGTTGGTGTTGCTGCAACCCATCTGCATTGTTCTTTAACCTCAGGCAACAGGCTGTCTGCAGGCTTTTTTTCAAAGGTTGAGGTATTCAGTCTGTATAAAGGGATATTTCTGCCTTTTCCTCCTCTTTTGGCCCTATCACCTCAATAAACCTTTTATTTGATAGGCTCAGTTTTCAGCAGCTTCTGCATGGGCACAGTTGCAGACAGGGAGGACGTTGCTTAGTCACAGATTTTCATTACAGTACAGCCTGTACTATTGTTTTTCAAGGCTGATTAAATCCCAGTTTGAGGAAACAAGTTGAATTATTTATTAACCCTTTCTTCTTATTATTCCTTCTTTTTTCATAACTTCCTAATACTGATGTGTTTTAAACCACAGCTCTGCCAATTTTTAGCTTCTTCAGTGCTTTCTGCATTGCATTGCCTCTCTGCCTGCCCATTGTCCCTCACCCGCTTCCTGCTGTGCCAGGGCTCAGGAATGGCATTGCAGAATTTAGCCATAGCAATGGTTGCCAGCTCCAAGCTGCTTTGCTCTCTGCCCTTTGGAGGGTGCAAACCCATGGAGATAGCCCAGCTCTTGACTTGTTTTATTTTTAACTTAACTGAGGCTGGTCAAGAAATTTGCCTCCTTGAGCACTGAACTTATCCCTGCCCCTGGAATGTACACCGGTGGGACAGGGAGTGTTCCATACAAGAAAAATAAAGATTTTGGACAGAAATAACCCATATGGTTTGTGTGATGCTAAACTTGAACCTACAGCTGTGAATGAGCTGTGGGTTGCTGGGCATGGAGACCTTGCATTGCCCATCCCCAAGGTCCCCGCTGGAGCAGGAGCTCCCTGAACCACGGTGATGGCAAGGGGGTGATAGAGAGGGGCTGATAACAGAGGGCAGATGGCAAGGGTGTAATAGAGAGGGGCGATGTGTGCCCCTCTTGCCCCTTGAAACCTTTCCAGACCAACCCTGACCTTTATCACAAACGTCGGCCACACTCCAGGCAGCACCTGCTTGCCAAAAAACAGTCAGAGCAAACAGCAGCTATGTGGGAAAACATACCTTGTTGTGCAGTTAATTTCTGAGACTACAAACACTGGGGCAGGAATGTCCTGCAGGCAGCCAGCCCTCTGGACAGGGATCTCTTGCAGGCAAGGTGCCAGAGGGCTGTGGGACTCCTGGAGAGAGGAAAGGAGGTTGTGGAGAAGCCAGCAGCAGAAATACAGGACTCTCCAGCCTGGATAGCATTGAATTTTACTGTCAGAGAGAAACTGGGGCTCAAATGTGAGATTAAAGAGAAAGACAAATTTGAAAAGTATTTCTGAGATGTGGCCAAGAGCTGCCCTGTCTCCATTTTAAGAAAAGGATTATTTCCTGGTGAGTAGGGCTCCATCACCTCTTGCTATGAGGACTGGGGGAATTAAAACCTATTTTTTGGAGACTGCCTTGAAAAGCATTGAGAAATGGGTGAGAAACTCTGGCATGAACCCAGACACTTCAGCCTTCCTGGCCAGCAACAACTCTAACGTAAGGGGAGTTATACAATATGTGCTTATAGAGATTCAAGAATCCCTGCGTAAGTACAACTTTTGTCAGCATTAACATGCAATGTCCAAGATATTCAGGAAATATTGGTTTTTCATTAACTAAATAATTTCCTTCCAAGAAACACAAGCCAGTTTGTAAAAAGAGCAGCAAACATTCATGTCAGCTCCAGGCGAGAGGGGACGGGGCACTCTGAGTGTGGAGGGCCAAAACCAAATCCCAAGGGAATCCGGATGCTGGGTGGGTTTGCATGATCATGTCTGGTGAGGAAGAGCAGGGTGAGCTGTGTGCTGTGGCCAGTCCTGAGGTGCACTGGCTTTAAGGCTCCCTGGCACTCCGGGGCACAGCAGTGACGTGGCAAATAGGTGGCAGAATGGACAACAGGTCCAGAGAGGGGTTTTCCCATCTCACCATTGCCAGCAGTCTGGCAGAAGCCAGATTTGATCTGCAAGGCACAGGGGAAGCAAGGAGGGGCATTTCTAGCAGTCTTTTCTGGGAATATCTGCTGCAATTACCCCCTCCTATGGCTAGGAACCAAGACTTTGGAAACACCCAGATTGCACAATGCCCTGGCCAGAGCTGCCACCCACAGCCCTAGCAGCAATAAAAAGGAGAAGGAGCAGGAGCATTGGCAGAGTCCTGCAAGGAGCACATCCCCAAGGTACATCAGCTGTCTGCCTGCTGCAGAGATGGTGCAAGCAACTGTCTTCCTCCTGGTGCTCAGCCTGGCCCTGGGGGCTCACAGCCTCCCTCCAAAAAAGGTAAGATCAGGTCTGGGATGCAGAGGGCAGGGTGGGGAGGGTGGTCAAGGGCTGCAGGCTGTGCTGTGGCACCAGTACTGAGTCCCCTCTGCTGCAGTGCAACCTGATCGGGCACTGGGTCAATGACCTGGGCTCCACCATGACCATCTCGGCTGTGAATGGAGACGGTGTCTTCTCTGGCTCCTACCTCACGGCTGTGTCAGCCACCACGAACGAGATCAAGGTGTCACCCCTGCAAGGAACTCTGCAACGCAAAACCCAGAAGGGCCAGCCCACCTTTGGCTTCACTGTCAACTGGACCTTTTCAGGTACTTCTCCTTTCCCAACCTCCCTGGTGTGTCTCCAGACCTGACCTGCCCTCGCTGCTGTGATGCCCTGGAAGCTCTTCTGCCCCTCCCTGCAGCATCCTTGCTGATTCTCTGCCTTCCCCTGCACTATGCCAGTGCTCTCTCATCCCCTCTGGTGCCCCTGATGCTCTCCCAGCCTTGTCCCTGGAGCTCCTTGGCTGCTGTCACCTCCCAGTCCCAGTGGGCAGGAGCTGCAACAGGGGCTAAAGCCCAGAGCTGTCTGCCCATTTCCATGTGAGACCCCCAGCCCTCTGAACCCTCCTGCCTGCTTTCCACATCCCCAATGTCCCAGGGGCCAGGCACAGCAGGGCTCTACTGTCCCGTGTGCTGGGGCAGGCACTGACCTGACACCCTGGCCATGCGTCACTGCACCTCCTGTCCTGTCCCTGCAGACTCCATCACCGTTTTCACGGGACAATGCTTCTTGGACAAGGATGGAAAGGAGACTTTGAAGACCATGTGGCTTCTGCGGTCACACGTGGACGACATTGAAAATGACTGGAAAGCCACCATGTGAGCTCCCTGTCCCTGCCCTGCACAGGTTCCCTGTGCATCCCTGGGGGGGTGTTGGAGCTGTTAAAAATGAGTGGTTTGAGTTGCTTGCACCGTCACTGTCAAAGGTGTTGGCAAAAGCAGCTTCAATATCAGTTTGCAAAAGCGCAACTTAGCAAAGTTCAGTGGCAAAGTTCACTCTATTGCTTGCTGCATGGGTAAAAGCATGTAAAAATAACAGCCTCTGCAGTCCCACTAAGGTGAAAATGCTATGGGAGAATACAGGGCTGGGTGGGCATTTGGACGTTGTCATGTGCCACCCTTACATCTTCTTCTGTGTCCCTGCAGGGTCGGCACCAACATCTTCACCCGTGTGCAGTCGCAGAGGGAGTGAGAAGGGCAGCAGGGGCGTTCCCAGGCTGGCAGCAACACTGGAGGGGAAGCCCCATCTCCTGCCCCACCACTTGTTTCTCCCAATAAAGCTTTGTTGCAAATCTCCACTGTTTCCTGTCCTGATGTTGAAAAATGTGGAATATGTACAAAACATTCTTAAGAAAGTATGTTCTTTGATGTTTGATCTTTGTATGCTTTCAAGACTGCCCAACAAAAAGGGAGATTTAACCCATGAAACAGATAGCAGCTAACAAGCTCTAAGTGACATCTGGCAGGCAGGTCCATCTCTCTGTCCAGGGAATGTGCTGCGTGGTGTCTGTCTGTCTATCTGTCTGTCTTTCTGTCAACATCAGGTGGCCCAGGTGTCTTGAGGTGCAAGCTCTCAGCCCCCTCTGCCTCTCTCCAACCCTGTCAGACTCCACCACGGCCTTTGTAGGCCAGTGCTTTGTGGATCGCTGTGGGAAGGAGACACTGGAAACCACATGGCTCCTGTGGGAAGAGGTCCCATCCCACAGGGACACCTGGAAAGCCACCAGCTGAGCCCTGTCATGGCCCTCCCACCCCACAGCCCTCACTCCCCTCCTCCTGACATGTCTTCCTCGCAGGGTTGGCACCTCCATCTTCACCCCCCTCAAGTGATGGGAAAAGGGCCCAGAGCTGCCTGCAGCCTGCTGTCCTTCTGCATCCCCAAGGCTCTCCACTGTAGCAGTCTCAGGCTGGGCTCCTGCCTGCTCCCAGCATCCTGCACAGGAAACACACCCTCACCTTGCCCTGCTTCTTCCCAGTGCCTCCCAGCAACGTGCTGGTGGGGCTCTCCCTTCCCAGAGCTTGCTGCTCCCACTCATGGAGCCAAATAAAGCCTTCTCCAGCTGGCAGAGAGCCATGCCCCATGTTTCCCAGGGATGCAAGCAACCACTCTGTGGCTGGATACTGGAGGGAACATGAGAGGGACCTGGAGCTCCAGGGGAAGCTGCTGGGTAGGCTGGGTGGCTAAAGCCACATACTGAAGGGCTCCATGGTCTATGTGCACAGCTCTGCATGTATTTCCCAATACTTGTCTGTCCCCTGATTAGGGAGAGGGTGGAACAGGGTACAGATCTTTTATGATGTTCAAATTCACAGGATGTCATCTGTACCTTAAACTTTGTTTTATCAGCTAATTAGGAAAGGGAACAAACCAAACAGGGGCCCTTTGCACTGATATGACTGAAACTGGAACTCACTACTCCATCATTTCAGCAACTCATGAAGTTTCATTAGTTACATAATCTGTACTGTGCAGCTCCCAGCTCCTGCTCCTGAGCACCAGAGGGAGAAGCCGTGTGGGCAGGGAGAGGTGCAGCGCCTGCCTTGGACTGCAGGATGGCTGGGGGAAGCAACTGCCAGATGGGGCAGGGATTCTGGGGCAGAAAGCACACAGTGCCCTGAGAAAGTGCCAGGGCCTGTTGGTCATTCTCTTCCTCTCACAGTGTACCTGCCCTTCCCTAACCTTCCTCAGCCTCTACTCCTCTCCCTCATTCCCTGCTGGGCTCTCAGGCTGCTCTTAGCACCACAGCAGCTCCCAAAGAGTGCACTGACTATCCAAGGCTTGCTTATGCTGAGTACAACTGGTTGATGTGCCTGGTGGTCCAGCTTTTGCTCAAAAGCCACCCCTGCATCCTCATCCTCACCCTTACATCCTTGTCTTTGTGCCCTCATCCTCACCCTTGCAGTCTCATCCTTACCCCTGCACCCTCATCCTCACCCCTGCCTTCCATACACAGTCCCCAGTTCATCCCCATTGCACACTGGAGTCCTTGGCACTGCCCTGGTCATAATGGTCTCCTTCTCATGCTCCCTCTCCCCAAACAACCACTGTGGCTGTCAGTAGCACCATGAGCTGGTTGTTTGGGTCCCCAAACATTTCTCTGAATGGTCTGTGAGGTCAAAGCCTTGGGACCCCCATGAGAATGGAAGATGAGGCTGGGAGTCCTGGTGGGTGAGCCCATGATGGGACAGGGGTCATGGAGAACCTTGCAGGATCAGGGCACAAGATTTCATTTCTGTCCTTTCATTACCCACATGACTGCAAATTCCTTGTCTCTTAGGGTCTCATAAGAAGGGAGCCCATGGGATAGGAGAGGAAGTAAACATTCTGCTTGCTAAACAAGGAAACAGAAAGCAAAACTGCAGCATTTACAAGAAACCAGCACTGGCAGTGCCATCTACACTGCAATCAAAAGCTATCCCGAACACTCCACACCCTGGCCCTGAACCTGACCTGATCCTGCCCTTTTGCTTTTGTCTGGTATGTGCAACCAGGGCTGCCCCCCTCCGGCCCACAATGCCTGGGGTTTTCCTATTGCTGTTGGAGCAGGTTCATTTCCTTCATCTACCAAATCCCTGCACCCACTGCAGGTCACCATCTGTCCACACACAAATACCCTTGCCCAGACCTCATGACTCCCTGTCCTTCTGTCCATCCTCTGCAGTGACCATGGAGTGGTTTGGGGTGCAGGAGCTCCTGTGGGGCAGGGTGGAAGCCCAGACACAGCCCTCAACCAGTAGACATGGGGTTGCAGACTGGGTGATGTCAGTGGGAAGCCCCACACAATCCCTCCTACATCCTGGTTCCCACCCATCCCTGTTCCCATCTCTGTTCCAGACCCCATGTCCATCACCACCCCTATTCCAGTCTCCATGCCCATTCCCAGTCCCATTCCAGTCCCCATGCCCATTCCCAGTCCCATTCCAGTCCCCATCCCCACCCTCATCCCCACCTTCAAGCCTCATCCTTGCCCCGTCCCCATCCCCCCTCCTGCTTCCAGCCCCATTCCTGTCCCCATCCCCATCCCCATCCCTATCCACATCCCCTATCCCTCATCCCTGTCCCCATTCCCACCCCCGTTCCCAACTCCCGCGCCTCTTCAACACCCTCCTCTCCTCCAATGCCCGTCTCTGTCCCCATCCCCATTCCCATCCCCGTTCCTCCTGCAAGTGCCGCCCCAGGGCTTTCCCGGAAAGCAGCGGAGGAGTCGGGATATAAAACACGCCGGCGGCACTGGCACGGCGACTTTCGGTCTCGCCGCTGCATCCCGATGAGCCGCCGCTTACTCTCTGTCCTCGCTCTGCCAGTCGGGGCGGCAGTGGCCGCGGCCGCGGCGGGATGCCAGGTGGGAGCTTCTGCTGGGACACACGAGTGGAAACTCGGCCCCGGGAGAGGTTCAGTGGGAGCAAGTCTGGGGGTCCCGGAGCTCGGGAGAGACACGCGTAGGAGACTCATCGGAGTGGTGGGATATGACGGGGGAGCTGCAGCGCTTGAGGGAGAGGGACACGCGTGGAAGACCCATCTGCGGGGGGAATCCCCGACAGCTGGAGGACCTCCTGCTCCACGGGGTACACAGACGGCGTCCCTGACGAGGGAGGTGCTCCGAGGAGGGAAGGGATGTTCCAGGACTGTCCGAGTCCCCGAGAGGAATGCACATGGGGACTCCCTCCCTGCTGCAGGGGGCACGCATGTGGGAACCCTCCACTTCTCCCCGAGGGACATGGAGGTGAACTGGGGCAGGGCAAGGATGGGGCCCCTGCCCCAGCGGTGTGACTTGTCCCTGCCTGGGAAGGCGCAGTATGGGAGAGGACAGGCAGTGCATAGAAGTGGAAGTGGAGCCTCGGCAGGTGGGATGTGCAGGGCTCTGGCTGTGACACAGCCCACAGTGGACCTCAGGGCTCCCCACTCATGCCACACATGAGTGCTGAGCACTGCACATGTCCCCACAGACATGGACAGATGTGCCCTGGGCTCTCAGAGCTCACTTGGCAGGGCTACAGTAGGGGGTGTTTTCTGTGTTCCTGCCAGTCGAGGGTTCCCACCTTTAGCTTTTCCTCTTCACCTCTCTCTTTTGCTCATCTTACTCCAGCTTTTGACCTTCCTGGCACGGCTGAGATAACAGCGACTTTATAAGTTGTGTCTTTTAAAAACAAATGCTTGGGCACTCACGGGGCTTCAGACACACCCTGAAGTGCCACTGTTCACGGCTTGACCTGTGTTTTCTTTCTTTTCCAAGCTCCTCTGCCAGGAAGCAGAGATCCCAAGGGAGAATAAGGCCACTGAGAATGAGGCAACCAACAGCAGGTGGTGGCTGGGCCGCTGGCAGAAACGCCCCACAGGGAGTGGCAAGGTGAGTGACAATATCCCATGGGAATTGGGGGGTGCAGGCAGGGGGCACAGCCTGTGGGGCAGAGGCTGTGTGCAGGCAGCCCCCTGGACACATCTACCTGTCCCCAGCCTTGCGACCTGACCGGCTGGTGGGAGAATGATCTGGGCTCCAAGATGCACGTGCTCGAGGTTGACAGTGAGGGCAATTTCTCTGGCGAGTACCACACCGCCGTGTCAAGCACTGACAAACCCATCCAGCCATCCCCCCTTGTTGGCTCCCAGCACCTGGACAAGGATGGGCAGTGCACCTTCGGCTTCACTGTCAACTGGAAGAAGTTTTCAGGTCTGTAGCTGCAGCTATGGCTGCTTGTGGGTGGGGTAGTGGGATGAGGAGGGGAGCTCATGCATGTCCCGATGCCCATCCCAATCCCTGTGCTCTCTCTCCTGTCCCCTGTCTGTCCTTTCCTGATCCCTCCCCACTGTGGATGGTGTCTGCAGACAGCAGGACACATCCCGAAACACTGTTTGGGTGAGATGGCACCAAGAGTTGCTTTGGCAATATCTCTGCCACGCAACGTTTCCCTACAACTATCAAGATACACTCGGGTTCCATGAGCATTAAGTCCACTAGTGCTTGTGAAGCTCCAAAATCAGATGGGGTCCTGCTGGGGTGCTAAAAGCCACCACTGCTCCAGATTCCACAGCTGTCTTCGTGGGCCAGTGCTTCTCTGGGGACAATGGGAACGAGGTCCTGCAGACCACTTGGCTGCTGCGGGAGAAGGTCGACTCCCTGCCCAGTGACTGGAAAGCCACCAGGTGAGCCAAAGGACACCCAGTCCATCTGGGATCCCTACCCCTCTGCTGGCTGGGCACCAATGGGCTACTGGTTCCTCACAGGACCGGCCACAACACCTTCATTCGGGCAGGCTGAAAGAAGGGAGAAGTCCCACTCTCACCAGGCTTGGCAGACCAGGAGCCCCTCAACAAGATCAGTGTGTACCAGCATCCCCCGAAGTTATCAGCTCTGGAGAAAAATGTGTCAAAAAGTACCATATAACATTAAAGATTTTTCATTTAAACCAAACCTTGTGCAGTTTGTGGATATGTCCCGGGAAAGCTGGGCTAAAATGCTGTGGTGGGTGCAAGATGAAACTCTTTTTGTCCTATTCTGGGAAGAGACTGGCCCCTAGAAATCCCCTTTTCCAACCCAAACAGGATGGTGCATCCCCAAAGTGACCCTCTGACACTAAGTGTGACCAGCACTCGCTCTTTTCTGCTCGAAGCCTCATGAGTGTAATGGGAGGGTAGGCTGGGGAGCACTTCTGCACCCCAAAGATATGTCTGGGAGACCCCTGGGCCTGAGACAGCCCTCGAGCAGGCAGGTGAGGGTTCTTGGCAGTGTCTATACTCCTGGACAGTGTCAAGGACTGCTCTGTACCAGCATCACAGTGCCAGTAGCTTTAGTACATCCTGTCCTAAAACTCTTCCTAGGGAAATGTGTGATTTACTGGAAATCAGGTGACTTACAAATCCAGCCCCAAATCTCTGCCTGATGGACTATGTGACTTACCAAAATGGGCAGTGCATGCCAGCGCTGCCTGACACACCCCCTTCAGCCAAAAAAATTATTTCCACGAAACAGCTCTGGATAGCTCTGGATCTGAAACTGAAACTTAGTCCTTGTGTTGTGGATTCTCAAAATAACCTGGAACAGTGATGCAAGCCCTGAGCTGGCATACTGCCTGGGATTTGAGGAGCCTAAGGATAGGACTGAGCTGCTGGGGCTGCCACCGCCCACTGCTCCCCTGGCTTTCCTGCCACAGATGCTGTGGGAAAGCTTTGCTAACAGCATCTGTGGCTTTAGTGAGTTTGCCACCTGCTCTGTGCTTTAGCTTGCCTTGTTGCAGGCTTGCATGTGGTTTGCTTCTCACATCTTTCCCCTTGGGGTTCATCTTCTGCTTCTAGAGCGATGCTGCTGTTCCCTTCTCAGTGCTTCGCTGGCATTTCTCCAGCTTTTTCAGTTCCCTTACAGCCTTTCTGACCAGAACAACTTTACACCAGCCCTCTGCTATGCATGTATGTATGTGCACAGCTTTTTACTTTAGAGGAAAATGAGAGCTAGGAAAGTGGGAGGCACAGGGACACTGAGACTCTGCTCTCCCCCCAAAGCAGGGCCAGCTCAGCAGTGGGGTACTCCGTTAAGCCTGCATCCACCTGACTTTGTTACTGCTTTTATACCAACATTTCCCCAGGGCAAGACTGCCCAGAGGTTGTGCAGCATTCCTGGGGTGCTCCAGCAAGGCAGCAGTGCTGACCACAGTTTGAGCAACCTGCAAACCCCCGCAGGCAGCCACGGTGCTGCTGAGAAATACCGTGGGCATGGGCTGGCAGAGCTGTTTGCAAGGCCAGTCCCTATTTGAGGGCAACCAGCAAGGCTACAACACATCCAGCATCTCAGTGGCAGGTGATAAGACATGGTGTGTCAGGTGGCACCTGCAGGCTTCTGAGGGTGGCTAAGGTTGAGGATGCTTCTCTATGAGCATTAGGCATCCATCAGCACTGGGTTTTACCCAGCTGGAAGACCCGCTCACAGTGCTGGTCTGCAAACCCAGCACAAAACCCTCAAACAGACAGTCACTGTTAGAATGCAGGAGTCACCATTGCAGGAGTCCTCTGGCACTTACATGTCTTAACCACAATGCGGAGAACTGTCCTACGCAACCATTTCTGCAGGGGCTGTTCCTGTTGACCGTTTGCAAATGTCTCAACGCTGAACATCTTGCTGACCAACATCTGTCTCAGTGCAGCTGTTGTGCCACCTAAGCAGATGGAGGCAGAGAGTTTCCAGGTCACTCAAGGACACATAGCTCCCATCCCCTCCACCATTTCTGCATGGTCCTCTGCTCAGGACTGCACGTCATGCTCTGCTCTCTCCGCCTCTCTCCATGGCCCAGTTCCAGCTGCAGCCTTGACAAGCACAGACAGTCATCCTGAGAAGATGGAGGAGCTCCTTGACCATGTTCTCAATTTTTCCTGGGGATCATTTAGAACCAGGGCACCCTTCCACATGTGTTCTGCCTACCCAACCCACAGCTGAGCTCATCCTACTTTGCAGCATAACCCCTTGGGTGGATGCCGTTGGTCCAGATTCCCCTCTATGGCTCATTGGGTTACTCACTCCTGCCACCCTGCCCACACCCAGGCTGTGCTGCAGCACCAGTGCTGAGTCCCCTCCGCTCCAGTGTACCCTGACTGGGCACTGGGTCAGTGACCTGGGCTCCAGTAAGCCATCTCAGCCATGAATGGAAACAGCAACTTCGCCAGCTCCTACCACACAGCTGTGACAGCCACCACAAATGAGGTCTGGGTGTCACCAATGCAGACGATACAAGACAAAACAGGAGGGCCAACAGGAGGGCCAACCCACCTTCTGCTTCACTGTTAACTGGAGCTTTTCAGTGTTTCTCCTTTCTCAGCCTTCGTCTTGTGTCCCCAGAGCTCCCCTGCTCTCCACTGTGATGTCCAGAGAGTTTCCCTGCCCTTCCCGAGATGTCTCTGATGTTCTTCTGAACTTCCCTGCAGTATCCTATTTGAACCCCTTTGGTGTCACAAGCCCTCCCCTCTCTCTACAGTGTCCCTAGAACTTCCTACCCTTCCTTATGGTGTCCTTGACGGTCACTTGCCTTATTGTGGTGTCCCCAGGGCTCACCCATCCCCAACACTGGATCTGTGTGGCTGGTGGCATCTCCTGGTCCCCACCTCTGTCAGGTCCTGCCGAGAATGAGGGTGGGGCAGAGCTGGATGCAGTCTCAGCTGGGCTCATCCCACCAGCCCTGCATATCCCATGCCTGTTCAATGCCATGCCCCCAGTGTCAGTAGGACAGGAGGCTGAGGAGGGAAATATCACCCATCTACAAGCAGCCTTTTCCCATTGACAAACAGGCAAGCTGTTTGCTAAGAGGGGCAGCCCCATCCCAGCACCCTCTCATCCCACCCTTTCACAAACTGTAGACTCCATCACCGCCTCCATGGGCCAATGCTTCATGAATGAGGACAGAAAGGAAATACTGAACAGGACATGAATCATGCAAGATGAGCCTGACAGGCAGAGGATGACTGGAAAGCCAGTGGGTGGGTGACAGGGTACTTCTCTGTCCCTACTCTGTGCTTGGGCTGTACCCACAGGTGCTGCATGGAGCCCACAGGGGAGCACCAAGCCCTGAAGGTGAGTGCTGGGAGCCAACTAGGCAGCAGGAAAGGGAGAGTGGTGCCAGGACCCCATGGACTTTTGGAAAAAGGCCCTGGGATGGGAGCTGAAGGCAGGTCTATACTTTTTAAATTAAAATCAAAGCACAATTTGAATATAGGTATTGCCAGATCCTGCTCCCGGAGGAGGACGAGAGCAGCCTTCCTCCTGTCTTTAAGCCCAGGAAAGATGAGAAGAGTGCTGAAGGCAGATCTCATCCTCTATACTGGACAGGGGCCACAGAAGTCTCTCCTGACCTGGATGCAGCCAGATGCCACCTCTCTCTTCCCCTGCAGCATGGGCAGCGACACATTCACCTGTCTGGAGTGATATCTTAGAGGATGTGTCTGCACTGTGTCCCTGTGCAAAGGCCAGGCATTTTGAGCACCCCTGGCCACCTGTACATCCCCAGCACAGTCTCGTACCATTAGGGGCCCTGTGGGAGGGCGCAGACAGGATCCTGCCCAGCCTCAGAGCACCGTGGATGTGGCATCATCTTCCACGGTGCCTGCAGAGCCACCATGCACAGGGCATCCCCTCCCACAGGGACAAGCAAATTTCAACATCTACGTATCTTCCAGAAAAGCCCTTCTGCACTTAGGAGGGGGATTCATTCAACAGTTCCTGCTGCAGTCACAGTCACAGCTCCCAGACCCAGGGGAAGCCCAGAGCGGCCAGGAGGAAAAACAGCTTAGAAACAGCAGCAGACATTTATAATGCAGGAGGGGATGGTCACAGGGATGTGTCCCTGTGGGCAGACACACCACCCTTCAGTGCAGCGGAGCAGAGCTGGTCAGACTGTGCTTGCTGCAGCCCGATGTTGGGGTGGCAGCACTGGGTCGGTGGCAGCGGGGCAGTGTCAGGCCGTGCCCGCTTCCAGGACTCCAACGCTGAGCAAGGAACGGGTTGGCAGATCCTCTTGGGTAGTGGATATGTAAATCATCCCTCTGTCCTCACCTCTCTGAGCAGCCGTGCTCATCCCCAGGTCATGCAGACCTCCTCCCCCTCTCTCCTTACCTGGCCTGGGCACGCTGACATCAGGCCACTCGCCCCGCGGCTGCCAGCCCGCTGCCTGCCGCCTGGGCTCTGGTTACAGCCCTATAAAGGGGACTGGGATGCAGGGCACCGGAGGAAGCTGTGCCAGGCACTTCACAGCCCGGCAGCCATGGAGAGAGGCACTTTCCTCCTGGTCCTCACTCTGGCCGTGGCAGCACACATTGCCCCTGCGGAGAGGAAGGTATGGACAGGGGTGACAATGGGAGTGTGGCAGATGTGGCTCTGGGACACAGCCTGGGCAGCCAGGGGTTCTCTCTTGCATGCCAATTTAGGCTTGGACAAGCAGGAGAGCTTTGCAAGCACCTCGTCCAGGCAGTGGGCAGGGTATCTCCGGGTCACCCCCTGCCACTTGGTATCGCCTCCAGGAAGCTTTACTCCCACAGGGCATTCCCTCCCCTTCCCATGGGGTCTGTGTCTGGGGCACCATGTATGGAGCATCCTCTCTCATGGGATACATATCTAGGGCACCATGCGCAGGACAACCCCTCCCATAGGATATTTGTCCTGGGGCACCATGCGTGGGGCACCCTGTCCCACAGGTTGTGTGTCCAGGACACTATGCATGGAGCGTCCTCTCTCATGGGATATGTGTCTAGGGCACCATGCACGGGACATCCCCTCCCATAGGATAGGTGCCTAGGGAACCATGCATGGGACCATCCCTTCCCACAGGGTCTGTGCCCAGGGGTACAGTGCACAGGGAATTGCTTTCCACAGGGTCTGTATCTGGGTGTACCGTGCCCTGGGCATGGACCCCATGGGAGGGGTGAGAGGGAGTGCCCTGTCTGCTGTACCCCTGGGCACGGACCCCATGGGAAGGGTGCCCAGGGGTACAGCAGACAGGGCACTCCCTCTCACGGGGTCTGTGTGAGCACACCGTGCTTGCCAGCAGGCTGAGAAATACTGGCTTTGCTCCACCACTCACTCAGCATCCAGGAGCCCCCTGGGGGAGCATTGCCTCAAACCGAGGTCAGGGAGAGCCATGCACTGCATCTGCAACTGCAGCAGGGCTTGTGGCTCCAGCTTTGGGGCAGCAGAAGGGATGGGGTCCCCCTCTGTGCCATGTGTGGGGACTGAGAGGGTGTGGCTCTATCACTTCAGTGCCGGCTCATCGGGCTGTGGAGGAACGAGCAGGACTCTCTGATGGAGATTTCAGCACTGAGGGACAACGGGGACTTCCAGGGAAAATACCTCACACAGGTCACTCTCTCTGGTGGCTGTGCCCACATCTCTCCCCTGAAGGGCATCCAGCAGCAGCCTGGTGAGGGGGGCTGGCCCACCTTTGCCTTCACCGTGCGCTGGGACAAGTTCTCTAGTAAGTACTGGAACACCTGGAGATGGTACAGCAGTGTCACTGAGAGCCACGTAGACAGCTAGCAGGAATTCCCTTTTGCCAGGAATTCTGCTGGGTGATGTTTTGACGCAGCTAAGCAGTGCCTGCCCAGTGTGGGGCTAAGGGGCAATGCTGGGCTCGCACAGTGCAGCCTCTCCTCACCCATCATCTTCACCCCCATCCCAGCCGGACACCTCGGGGTGCCCACAGGGGGTTCAGACCCCATTAGGTGATGCAGATCTTGCCTTGTCTGAGGGAGTCACAGGGGAAAGGCAGGAACCCCTCCCCCACTGCGTGGGTTTGGTGGATGTGTGGCCATTAGAGTGGGAACACAGCTGCCTCTGAGAGGACAGTGGGGAAGGGGAAGCAGCTGGTTTCCCCACAGATCTCCCAATAAACTCTTCCTCCCAGATGCCACCACTGCCTTCGCGGGGCAGTGCTTCGTGGATTCGGGTGGAAAGGAAACACTGACCACCATGTGGCTGCTGCGCGAAGCTGTCGGGTCCCTCAAGGAGGACTGGAAAGCCACGAGGTAGTGTGGGGACATGGGGTGCAGCAGTCCCACAGAGGGGCCCTCTCCAGGACCCTTGAGGATGAGCAGCCCTCTGAGCAAGGGGGGACCACCCCTGGGAGCCCCCCAGTGCAGGTTGGCAGCAGGGATGCCACTGTGTCCTGGCAAAGGGCTTGCCCTGCCCAGGGACACCTGGCAGCTGCTTGAGGAAAGCTGGGGGGCATTTAGGGACACCTAAATGGCACTGGCAGCTCTGACTGGGCAGTGTCTGTGGGTCATCCCATGGGGAACTCTCACCTTCTCACAGGGTGGGCAGAAATGTCTTCATACGAAAACGCACCACAAAAGGAAAGATCCTGCCGAGCTTGTCCCCATCCTGTGAGGATGTGTCTTCACCAACCCCATGATGGGATGATCTGGCTGCAGCCTGGCCCCTCCAACAGGGCAAGCAAAACCTGCCTCTCAGAGGAAAATAAAAGTCAAAAATCATCCAGTGTGGTTGCCTTTTTTATAATTCTGCCCTTGCTACCCTTTCTGTTCCCATGGATACCCCTGCTGAGGTGAGGGCTCACCATTGCCCTTCCTCAGGGACATCCACGTCTCTCCCTGATCCCACTCATCCAGCCCCTTGGGTTCATTTCCCATCTTATTTAACCCAAACTTCCACCCTATGTCATCACTCCCTACCTGCTTGATGGTGGCAGAGCTGGCAGCAGCACCCTGAATCCAGCTGATTTCCATGCACTGCCTCATATCCACCCCCACCAGACCCTTTCCAGTACCTCTGTGCTCCATAGGGTTGGGTGATGCAGAGTATCAGTAGAGGTGAGATATTGGTTCAGTGCTTCCTTTGTGCTATATGGCACCCCATGTAAAATGTGCACAAATTAAAGCCCCTATCCCATCCCATCCCATCTCATCCCATCCCGTCCCATCACATCCCATCCCATCCCATCCCATCCCATCCCATCCCATCCCATCCCATCCCATCCCATCCCATCCCATCTCATCCCATCCCATCCCATCCCTATGGGTTACACCCAGGGATTTTACCCTTCTCTGCCACTGCATTTTGGCAGGGCTGCTCTATTTGCCTCCTCAGACACTTGTCAAACTTAGTCAGCTCTTTTCGACATGAAGGTTTTGGCAGATCCGTGGGTGAAGAGGAAACCTCTTGCAGAAGCGTTACAAAAATATTCCAGCCCTGGGGTTGACAGCAGTATTCTGTTGAGCCTGGCTCAGCCCCAGCAAGGCCAGAGCACGGTGCCATGACGTAGAGGGGTGCCTGCCACTTCCCTGGCACCCCTAACAGGGCAGCTTGTCCCTGCCAAAGAGTGCAGAAAGGCAGGGAGTGGTGTCAGGCCAACAGAACAGAACGTGGCATCCAGGGCAAGAGCAAGGGAACGCCTGGGTGATTTCTCAGGCCCCTGTGATAAGCCTGTGAGTATGGGACAGAAAAAGGCAACAAGGAGGAGGGATGTGTTAGGAGAGAGGTGTTTTCCCTAGCCTCTGGGGCTATCTGGATGAGAGGGAGATGTGCTGAGCAGCAGCAGCAGGGTGCCAGGGTGCACCAGGGCTCATGGTGGGCACTGAGAGATGCCACTCCACTGGAGGGACTCCCCCCCACCCCCGTATGCACACTGCAGCCCTGCTGCCATCCAGCGCCTAAAATACTGCTGACCTGGAAAGAGTACAGAGTGATGCTGCTGAATCCCACCTGAATTTTCAGTTGCCTACAGCCCCATGGCTGCTCCAGGCATCACAGAGAGCAAAGACATGGTTCAGGAACACAGGGGCAGTGCAAGCTGCATTTTGTACATCCAAGGCCCTTTAGAACAGCAAATACAGGGAAAAGGTGTGAATACAACGCTGGTTATCATGCTGTGTGCATTAAGCAAACACACTAGATGTGAGATACCTCAGTATCTCACTGTGGTTACTTCTTCCTCTAACTCCCAGTAAAGTAAAAGCAAAAGCATTGTAATCAGCAGCTGACATGCAGAATATGCTGGGGAAATGTTATTGCTGCTAGAGCAGAAGTCAAGGTGAGTCTTCCCTCCTGTGCAGCTCTGCCAGCTGCTGCAGCTGGCCCCTACCAGGCACCACCTGGGTGACGCCCTGTTCTGGCAGTGGCACCAGCAAAGCAGGAAGGGGGTGAATGTTTGAACAGGTGACAATTTACATCCTGCATGCACAGGAGGTGGATACCCATGGAAGGTATTGGCCTTTTCCAGGCTGCTATAAGTGCCTCATGAAACGCCTGTGCACCCACCCCTCTGCAAACCGTGCTCATCCCCGCATTCCTCCAGCACTGACCAGGTCATGCAGACCTCCTCACCTCCCTGCCTGTCCCGGGCAGCCTGACATCAGGCCACTCACCCCGCGGCTGCCAGCCTGGTGCTGGTGGGGCTCCGGTTACAGCCCTATAAAGGGGGCCGGGCTGCAGCGCTGGGGGGAGCTGTGCCGGGCCCTCAGCAGCCGTGTGGCCATGGAGAGCAGTGCCTTTGCCCTGATCCTCACCCTGGCCCTGGTAGCACCTGTTGCCCCTGCAGAGAGGAAGGTATGGGGATGGGTGACGGTGGGGACAGGGCACTGGCACCCTGCTAGACCCCCAAGATGCTGCTGGGGCTGCAGAGCTCAAGAGGGAGCCAGGGCCAGGCTGCTGGAGCTGGTGGGACCAGCACTGTGCAGCACTGAGGGAAGCTGCCGTGAGGTTGGGAGAGAGGGACCACTCCTACAGGGGTGACCCCTCACTGTGGGAATCCTCCAGAAACAGGCAAACAGAGCCATGCCCTAGAGAATTCCTGTTTTTCCACCAAGCATGCAAGGAAAGCAGTGCACCTGCTGATCTAGCATGAGGGGGACCTGCTCTCTTTGCATCAAACCACACCAAGCAGCACCTGGGCTGAAGGCAGCCAGTGCTAAGGTGTGGCACTCACACTGAGGGGGCGATGCCAGTGGCACTCCGGGTCTGTGGCACGTCACCCAGTGCTGCAGGCATTCCTGGGAAGAGCTAGGGTGGTGGGCTGGGAGCAGGATGTCCCCTGCCTGCCCAGGCACCCCAAGCCTCGTGCTGTCCTTGCAGTGCCTCCTCTCCGGGTCATGGCAGAGCGACACCGGCTGCCGGATGGTCGTGTCCACCCTCGGCAAGGACGGCAGATTCTCTGGTTCCTACCTGCCGGGATCTGCCACTGGTGACTCTGAAATCCTCACCTTGCCACTGGAGGGGTCCCAGCAAGATGCGGGGCTAGTCCCACAGCCCATCTTCTCCTTCACCGTGCACTGGTGGCTCCAAGGTAGGTGGGAAGGGGGCTGTCATCCAGCAGCAGGGATGCCAGCAGGACACAGAGCGATGGCCTTGTGTCTCAGTGCCTGACTCATGCAGCTTCAAATCCTTCCAGACTCAGAGACAGCCCAGGCAACTGTCTTTCTGGGCCAGTGCTACGTGGGCAGCAATGGGGAGGAGATCCTGCATGCCCTGTGGCTCCGGCGAGAGGCAACCAACAATCCTGTTGAGGACTGGAAAGCCACCTGGTGAGTGCTGGGTCCCAACCACTGCTGTGCCAAGCTCTCCTGTACCCCAGGCTGGAAAAGGGAGAAATACCCTGGGATGAAGCATGGCAGGACCAAGAGGGTTAAATGGGTTTGTCACTGGTGCTGAGCAGGGGCTAAGGAGCATCCCTGTAACATCCCCCTGCATGCCAGATGTGCCTCAGGGAGGGTGACCCCAGGATAGAGTCTGGCCACAGCAGGTCTCCTCACCCAGGAGGGTCTCCTTCGACTCTCAAGAGCAGGAGAAGAGGAAAAGGTGCCAGCACTTGGTGCAGCCTCAGCTACAGGCTGTTGGAGCCTGCAGTACCTCACTCAACCAGCACCCTGTGGTTAACACAACCCTCCCCTTGGGTTTCCCCTCTGTACCCTTCTCAGCAGAGGTGACCCCATCTGGGTGAACACAGTGATTTGCTGTTTTCTGCAGGGTTGGCACCAGCATTTTCACACGGATAAAATAACTGCAAGTGGGGAAATCCAGGAGGCTCAGTACTGCAAGGAGTCAGTTTTTCTCACAGGCAGACTCTGCTCGCACTGACGTGCTGCACTTGAGCAGCTCTCAGCCCACAGGTTCACGCTTTCTCAGGCAAGTTCAAAATAAACATGCAAAGTAAAGGGTTTCTGTGGGTATGCAGGGCTTGGCTCTGTTTTCTGCCTTGCCTCAAACCTGTGGGCTTTGTCTCGCCCCACAGCCACCCCCCCTCCCCTTCGTGTCGCACGGCTGAGGGCAGCAGGGTCCCCGGGGATGGGGGCTGTCCCATGTCCCCTCCCTGCCGGTGTGCAGCAGTACTGTGCCTGCAAACCTGCTGCTGTGCTGTGGGTAACACGCTCCTCGGGGTCACTCCCAGATGTCCCCAGCGATGGGGAACAAACCGGGCTGTGACCAGGCAGCGGGATAAGGCACAGCCTCGGTGTGCTGCTGCGGCCAGCACGTCCCAAGGCTGCAGGGCAGGCTCCAGGCAGAGCCTTCCCCATGTGAGCAGAGCAGAGGAAGTTTCTCGGGTGCCCGAACGCACGGGGAGGTTGCAAATGGCTTTTGCAGAGCCGGCAGCCTCCCGTTCCCAGCCCCAGCGGATGCGCAGCGGTAGCCGGCTGCCAACTGCCCTCCCATTCCGGGGCTGGGGAAAGCTTCCAAATGCCCTGCCCCAGGAAACCGCTTGGCACGGCTGTGCTCTCTGAGCAATGCACAGGTGGGGGTCTCCAGTCAAGACCCTGATGTCCAAGCATAACCAGGGAATGAGAGGGGAAGAAGGGCGCATCTGACGCTGGCTGGGTTCCTTTGGGGAAACACAGCCCAACTTCTCTTCCTTCTGCCTTGGACATCTTGCCAAAATGGTCCCAGCATAACTCCCTGGTTATGTTGGGACCTGGGGGTTCAACAGACTCAAGGCTGAGATGCCCAGCTGTGGGAGCTGGAGGGAGGTGGTGGCTCCATTGCTGTGTTACCATTTGCTTTTTTAACCAGTTTACATATTTCTGCGAGTTTTTCTGTTTCCACCAATATCCAGCAGCTGGTGCTAGTGGATAAAAATAGGACTGATGCTGACACAGGGTTTAGGTTTCCTGTGAAAAGAAGGGTGTGTCTTATTTCTGCTATTGACTGAAATTCCCACCTCTATGAGAAACCCTGATTCATTTAAAATAGGGGAGAAACCTGACTCCTTTAAAGCCATGATCAGGAAGTGTTTTATATTCACTACACAGCCCAGGCCTTCCTTGGCAATAGGAGGCAAATTTCATTTCATGTTTTCACAGTTTTCAATATATCACCACTGTGGAAATGAGGTGGCATGACTGACACTCGAGGAGTCACCAAGCGAAAAAGAACCATTTGGCAACACCCATACGGGACGTGCCAAGGGCTGAGAGGAATATTTTGCTCTGAAGGGATCATGTTTCCAGTCTGTCAGTGCGCTCTCACAATGCAGACACAGGCACCTGCCAGGACATGAGTGAGATACAGGCTGACCTTGGGCATAACAGAGGGTTAGAACATAGCAGGGAAGGTAAGCAGGGACCATGACACTGACCTAAAGCAGAGCAGGGCTATGTGTGTGCATGTTCAGTGCTGATGCACACACAGTCTATGCTCTGATCCCTGCAGCATGCAAGGAAAAAAGACAGAGGATCTGCAGCAAGGAGGAGGAGGAGGAGGGTGGCAGGAATACCAGGTGCCTCCTGCTCCTCTACTTGATGTAACAAGATCCTTGGATGAAAAGCTCATTATGGGCACTTTTATCATCGCTACCCTTTAACCCAAGGTAACCCAGCCCAGGCTGGGCTTCCTTCCTCTCACAAGCTCAGAGCTGCTCACTGTGGGAAAGCAATGAAAAATACCGGACCTCAGTCATCATGGGCTGAGACCATGGAGCAGCCATCCCTAAAACTCCCGGCTCCTGGCTCCCTGCCCTCTCTCCCAGAGCTATCTCCCTTCCTGATACTTGGCCAAGCAAGCCTGACTGATGCAGAGAGCTGTACTGACCGCATCACCCCCAGGCAAACACCAGCTCCAGAGGCTGCTCCCTACTTCGCTGGCAACAGCACCATGTATTACTTCCGATGACTCATTCAATACTGATTAGTGCTGGGGCAGGGACCACATGTGACACCAGTGGCATTACTCACCCTGGCCTTGAACTGCAAAAAGTGAAACTAAAGTGAGGATGGGCATTACACACTGCAGCCTTGAACTGCAAAAAATGAAACTAAAGTGAGGATGGGGTCCTAAACCTTCCTGATCCCATGCACAGCTCCTGGGAATAAAAGGGTTAGTGATTCCCTGGAGATGCTTGAGGGCTGCCAGCCCCAGGCAGAGTACCAAACCGTGACCTGACACTGTTGGGACCCTGCTGCTGCCTGTCCTGAGACAGACCCCTGGGTGAGTCTCTCCTCCCCAGGTAGAGACTCAACATTAAGCTCTATATCTCGTTCGCCAGCACAAGCACTCTTTGCTTCCCGAGGGGGCTGCAAGCGTGGAGCTTCCTTCACCCACAGCCTTGGGAGATCCCATGCCCCCAAACCCCACACTGGGCTCCACAGCCTGACCTCAGGGTCTGCTAGTGCCTCCCATGGACCCAGCAATCCCAACCAGACCCAGGACCCAGCCTGGATTTAGCAACCCCGCAGCAGGCAGAGCCCTCCTGGTGGCCCCGAGCAGCCGAGGGGACAGGGCTGTTGCAGCACCCTGGCCCTGCTCCACTTCCTGCAATTGTGCAGCTCCCGGTTACGAAAGCAGTGGCGGGGGATGACACCAGCACCGGCTCCCCACGCTTCCTTATCGGGGAAGCTGCTGCTTCCGCGGCGCTGCGGGCTCGGGTGTCACAGTGGGCATGAGGTGCTCACCACACACACTTTTCTCCAAGAGTGTTTTTGTACCCTTGAAGAGGGGTGAGAGCAGAGCAACAGCCCTGCAAACCATCAACAAGCCCCTCTGTACAGGCACGGGAAGGGAAAGCAGCACGCATTCCCCCCGCACAGACTGTGACAGTGATCACCCCAGCCTCCCTTGGGTTCCTCCAAGGTCCCCAGCCCAAGGTGCAGTCCTCAGCCTTCACCCAGCAGTCCAGCACCTTACCAAAACAAGCACAGAGGACACAGTCACACACCATTAGTATTTATTTAGACTTTATTAATAAGGAAGCTATTATTATTATGATCCAGTAGATGTCCCTGCTTATTGCAGAGGGAACTCGACTAGATGACCTTTACAGGTCTCTTCCAGCCCAAACCATTCTACATGACTCTATGAAATGTCCTGAAGTTGGATGAGGAGATTGATCTACAGGTACCACTAAGCTGCACTTCAGGAAAGATACCATTCACCAGCTCAAAGTGTTTCTGCTCAGCCCTGGGGAGCAACCAGAACCAGTTCACTGCATCACCAGCCAGCACAGCAAGGCTTGGGCACACGAGGACATGGCTTTGAAACCATCCTGTGGCCAGGAAAGCCTTCAAGAGCAAGCATCTCTGCTGCTCTCTGTCCATGCTGCCTCAGCAGTCTGGCTCAAGGTATGCCAGCTCCCTGACGCCCAGAAGCCTGCAGGAGATGAAAGGCTCAGCCCTTACAGTCGGCAAACAGCACACATGGCTCAGGAAGGACTCCACATTACCTTCTCTAGCCAGGCTGGGAGCTGTGGCCATGGCTCAAAAGCTAGCAGGAACAGGCGACACACGGGGTCTGTCGCAGTGGCAGGCAGGACCACCCCCTGTGAGGGCACTGAAGGTCAGGTCTCACTACCTAGAAATCAGGCAACACTGCAGGATTAAGGGGAAGGGAGGTGAGACAGATGCATGCAGCCACCACACAGAGTAAAGAGGTGCCTGTTCATTTCCACCTGGGCAGGGAAGAAGCAGGGCAGTGGCCTCCACCATGAACTGCAACTGGTCAGACCAAGCACAAGCACCTCAGGCCCGACTGCCTTCACCTTCCACACCACAGCCCATCCCCACAAGCCACCAGATACACTCCAGCTGCAAGTAACATCAGCAGCCATAGTGAAGTTTTCAGAATTTCCTGTCCTGTCTCAGATGGAGTCCTGCTATGGTGTCAGAATGATTCTTCCCTGGTAAACCCTCTGAGGTGCTGCCAATCTGGAGAGTATTCAGAAGAAACTGCTTGGATAGATGTTAATGCAGCTCTGTCCCTGCCCCGTGGGGTGCCCAGCATCACCCCAAGGAGGCAGCAGTGGTCACATCTCGTTGGCATGGTGCTGCTGGATGAGAACTCTGTCAGGGTGTTCCACCCACTCCTGACCCTTGGCTTTCCACGGCACCAGCACCGTTGCCGGCAAAGGGTCGCTCTGGGGCGGGCCCAGCTCGGAGCCTGCTGCTGCCGGGGGATCAGAAGATGAGTTGCTGTTGAAAAGTATGAGATCAGGGTCAAGTGGACTCTGCCCCTCTTCCCACGACTGATTGAGATTGCCCGACAGTGAGGAGTCCCCAGGCTCTAGGCTGAAGCCCTCCAGCTCAGTATCCTGCTGCACATCAGGTGCTCCCTGGTTCGGGAACTCGCGGATCTGCCGTGACAGCACTGTAAGACAGGTAGAGCCAGCTCTGTCATTTCCAGCCTCCAACCCTCCAGCTTCAAGCACAGAGCCACCACAAAGCCCAGGAGCAAGGAAAAGCTGTTCAACTAGGGCTTCCTCCTCCCAGGGGAGGCGGGGAGCTGCTGCACAGCTGCCAGGCACAAGCACAACTTGTGCTCCAAGAGGGACCAGATCTCCCCAGTCCTTGCACCGCCCCTGGCCCAGGGCCCTGCTCCCAGGCAGCCCTCTGCAACAGGGCTAGAGTTCACAGTTTAGGTGAGACATGAAAGCCAAACCTAGTGGCTGCCCCAGGCAAGGGGCTGCTGAGTTGGAGGTGCCTCAGAGTTCAGGCCGTCTCTGAGGAAGGTGCTGTAACCTGGAGGGCAGCGCTTCACCAGAATCCACACCTCAGTCCCCATCTGAGCACTCACCTTTGGGCTGCAGCTGTGGCTCTACGCTCCCAGGTGAGCGGATGCTGGGGGAGAGAATGAGGCAGAAGGACAGAAACACGATCTGGAAATAGAAAGATCGGCACAGATCTCAGATGGATAGGCATCACTGGCTGCAACAAACACCTCTCTCCCAAACTTGTAAGGACATCAGAATCCCCCCTCCACCGACACTGGGGCTGAAACCACTTACCATTGTGCAGGTTTTTCTTCTGATGGTTTTCGGGGTGGATCGTCTCACCAAGGCCTGCAGCTTCCGCAACTGCCTGAGCAGTGACCTGCAGGAGAGCAGGCAGTGCAGGTTAGCACAGCAGCTGAGCCAAGAGCTGCAGGGCTCCCCCCACCCTTTGCAGCCAAGGACAGGTCACAGTCCTGAGCAGACGAACAGCCTTCCCCACCACATCTCCTGCCACATCCGACAAGAACTCACATGTTCTGCTTCTGCAGCTGCTGCACCTTCTTCTCCAGTTCATGGTTTTGAGCTGTACAGGCTGCCACCCTTTCCAGGAAGGACGATCAGCATGGGGTAAAACAGAGAGGTTTTGTTAGTTAACAGCAGGGACTTCACCAGAATCTCTCCTCAGGTAATCAGCCACCACCTTTGGGTGGCTGGGACAGACAACATTGGTCCTGGTCTCTACTTCATACCACCTGTAGCAAAGCCCAGAGAGAGACACCTCATACCAAGTGAAGCCCTGGCCATTCCTGAAGAAAAGCACCAGACTAAACCCTAAGGATACTGCCTCCTAGTAACACATCAGTCCTGTAGACCTGTGACATCAGGCTGTACTGCAAACTAGCCTGACCTGGAAAACACACTGGATCTGGTAGGTCAGCCACCTGCCTTGAACAAAGCAAGCTCTGGGCCATATCCAAACATAAGAGAGCCAGGCAGGCTATGTCCTGAGGTTCTGAACCCTCTGCAGAGAGCTATTGCCCCAGAGGGTCAGCCTCACTTTCTGCCCAGGGTGGCAAGAGCCCAGCAGCAGAACAGCACAGTGGCTTGTGACGGGCTTCCCCTGCTCCTGGCCCTGGCAATGTGGTCAGCACAACTAAGGCCATGTACAAGGGGAGCAACTTTCTCTGACCAAGCAGGTCACATATTTGTTCCCATCCCATCGTTATCAGGCCCTGAAGGTCCTGTGCACCAAGTACCAAACCAAATAGATTTCTTCTTTTTCTGTCTGCCAGTCTCAAGGTTCTCGGGCACTAGGCCTGTTACTCCCTTCCCTCATCAGCCTTGAAGATCCCAGGCACCCAGCCAGTCCTGTCACAGAGCAGAGAAGCACAACAGCACAGAGTGCACTGTCCACAAAATCAAGCAATTGCAACTTCTAAGGGGGAACTGGGACTGGAGCTGCTGCTGGACAGCAAGATTCAGGATCCCTCTGGGCAGGGACACCTCTACCACAGCTTGTTTCCTCCCAAGACTAAGAGAGTGACTCATATTCTTTGATATTATTTTTGAGTCTATGTTATGATCATTATATTGATACAGAAAACCACGTATTTAGATTTGACCCGATCTGCAGAGGGTGCGGGTGATTAGAAAACTTGCATTAGAATGTAGGTGACTAGAAATTGTAAGTTAAGTTGTACAATAAACCCTGTATTAAAATGCTTATAGACTGACTACATTGATTCTGCTTGTACAAAATCTGTGCCATCCTAAACCACAAACTCTGTGCTGTGCCAAACATAACATAGTAAGAAATCAGATTTCAAAAAGAATGTAATTGAAACCATGATTTAGTGCCATCATCGTTCTGCCAAGGATCCCTAAAAGAGCCTATGTATCCCCTCAGTGTTGAATGACACTGCTGTGTGCCCATACTTGTTTTCCAGGCCATCCACATAGATCTTCCTCCTGCGACGACTGTCCTGAGCTGACTGCTTGTTCCGGATCTTACGACGCACTTTTCTCAGAATTCGCTCTTCAGCCTGCAAGGGTCATTTCTTGTTAACAGCAACCCCAGGGTGCAGGCAACCCCACCCACCCAAACCCCGCACAAATCTCAGGGTCCAACCCGAACCCTTGTGTCTTCTGTCCCTCCCACACCACCGAATAAACTGCAAGGCAAACTCTGGCCTGCTGATGCAGCCAGCAGCTTCCAAGGTGTAGCAAAAGGGAAGCAGACCAAAGGGAAATGAAAACCACGTAGCTCACAAGCCACTAGTCAGAAAAAAAACAGGGTTGGAGGCATTTGTGGTGTATCTGCCTCCTGCAAATAGTCATGAGTGTGGAGACTCACAGCAGCCAGGTCTCATTGGTCTTTTATCCACCTGACTAGCAAAGCAGAAGTTGCTGTGCACATGGACACCCCCGGACTTGAAAGGAGGAAAAGGACACCCAGTCCTGATGGACAGTACCCTGAACACAGCACCTGGACACCAATATTCTCATCAAGGCACTGTCCTGTGTTCTCAAACCCCCTGCACTAGCTGACATACTCAAGTGATCCAAGTCTGTTTGACTCTAGCAAGGACTCACTTTGGTCAGCGGCAGACACGTCGGTAATGTAACGCCTTCTTTCTCCAGAAGCTGCTTTTCCTCCTCTGTCAGGACCAGCTCTGGGAAATCAGACTAGAAAACAGAAAAAATACACACGCTGAGAATGCAAAGTAAAGGGCAGGGAGGGCATGTAGCAAACACACAGAACTGAGATCAGCTCTCCCAAAGTAGCATCACGCTTTCCCTCAGAGATATGCCTCACAGGAGCCAAGCCAGAAGACGAGGGATGTGACCAAAAGCAAAGGCTGGGGACCACAGGCATGGCAGTCAATACCTGCACAACGGCTCCAGGCACAAGCTGGGGTTCAGAATCCACGTCAACAGCAATGGGGGAACCGGAGCTCTGTTCCAGTGCCTTGCTTGTGCTGTCCAAACCCACCCATGTTCCTGGGGAAGGAAAGGAGAATCAGGTACTGGGGTTTAGTGAGGCAGCACCTCATTAACCACAATTTTATGGCAACAGAAAGCCTCTGAACTTGGCTCTCTCCAGTGTCGGGTACCCACCCAAAAAAACCTCCATGTGAGACTACTTTTCAGCCTGTATCCAGGACAGAAAGAGACTACACACATCACTCACCCAGCTCAATAGTAACATCTCCTTCTGCCACGTCAGACCTCACGCTTTCCAGCACAGGCCAATGGAGAGAATAGTTGTGATCAACCTGCACAATGTCTCTGCTGGCAAAACTGCTGCCAGAGCAAGGGGACAGATGCTGATCCTCAGAAATGCTGCTGTCACTGCTGGCAGGCAAATAATCGAGCATGCCTGGTTCATCTTCTAAGGGGTTCAGCAATGAGGTGATGAAGTCATCCATCTCCTTGTCCAGGAGCTGCAGAGGAACAGCTTTTACTCAGCAAGGATACAAACCTCCTGAACCTCAACTCAGCGGCGATTTCTCCCAGAGAACTCACCTCAGGTGTTGGCAGGACCCAGTCTTCCAGCAGACCATTCTGCTCCTCTGGGATTTCAGGGCAGGAAGCATCATCCTTCAGGAGAAAGTCAAGCAGATCCACGTCTGCCAGGGCATCCAGTCCCTCTGGACATGACATCTGAACAGGACACCCAATGTGAGCACAGACACAAGGAGAGACACCAGCACTGCTTTGAGGTGCCCCTCAGTCCCTACAGACAGAGTCTCCCCATGCAATGTCAACAGCTGTCAGGGCCCTGCAGTGATGACCTGTCCACAAGTACTTCCTCAACAGGCTCTCAACTGGTGGTCCCTACATGCCAGTTTCCCCACTGGGCTGCTGGGACCCAGCCGTAGGAGCCATGTCCCACCCAGAACATAAAAGCTGCAGGAAGGAGAGGAAAAGCTAAACAGCCCCAGACTTTCTGGCATGGAAAGCATGCAAGATCCTGCTATTACACAGAGGCCGAAAAGTGCCAAATCCCACACCGTGCAGCCAACAGGGACAGCCTCCTGTCACAGGGAATTATGCTGAGGGGTTAACTAAAGGGATTTTGCTAATAACTAGATGATAATCAAATTCTAAATAATCAATGATTGAGAGAAATTAAACAGTAATCAGATGGTGATTAAGTGATCACTGAAAAACAATTAATGAGTGATGTAACAAAGACTTGAATGACTATTTAGTAATTCAGGCAGCTGTCAAACACTCCACTATTTAACACACTTGTAATAATTAACGAATAGTTGGATATATATAAACGTCACTAGCACACAATATACTTTTAGGCTGAAAGTATAATGTTCCTTACCTTGCTGAAGAGATCAGATGCTGATAAAGGGTCTCTCAGCCCTGAGGAGTGATCTGGAGAGGTGCCCCTGCTCACAGGGAGATCAGCAGCAGAGCTCAGGGGGCTCAGGGAGCCACAGGAGCTGACAGGACAGAGCGATGGACTTGCAATCAAACCCTGCCTTGGTGTCTGTGCACGTGCGCGGCTGCAGCAACTTTAGCTCTGTCTGGTCCCAGCTCAGGCTGCTGCTGTTATCTCTGGATCAGACACGGCCCAGGTGCCTCGGTCCCTGAGAAGATGCAGCCTGGCATGGCTGTCACAGAGGGCATGGCTGGGCCAGGATCAGTTGGGCCGGGATCAGCCCGGCCGGCTCGCCTGAGCCAAAGCTCTGCTCATGCCGTCGAAGTGTGGGCACCCACTGCATGTCTCCATTAGCACCGCTAAGGCTTTCACATCTAGGTGTCAGGCGTCACAGTCTAAAAAACAAAACCAGAAAAAATATAATACCGCCAAAACCCCTTGGAACCCTATCCAAAACCAGAAAGCCAGGGCAGTCCCCAGCCACAGGGCTGCTGTGACGGCTGCCTCTGAGCAGGGCTGCAGGCAGAAAGTGGAGCAGCAAAAGGAAGGGGAGCTAGGCAGAGCCAGGAATGGCAATGCCAGGGCCCAGGGCTTCCAAAGACGCGGAGGGGTTTCTCCGTAGGAAGCGTGCGCCAGGCAGGCAGCACGGGCAGGACAAGAACAATAGGATAAGAAGCAGGTTGCATCAGACAGGACGGTGATTGGAGCGCAGGGGTCATTCCCCTCGCCAGGAGACCCACCCTAGGGAAGGCAAGACAACTTCTCACAGCCCCGGCCGTGGGGCGAGAGCCCAGACTCCGAGCCCCCCGAACCGCTCTCCCCCAGCTCCCCTCGCCCCCGAACCCTTGAGCCCCGGCCCCCAAACTCCTGAGCCCGGGACCCCAAAACCTCTGAGCCCCGGACCATGGAACCCCTGACCACCGGACTAGATCCCAGACTCCCGAATGCCGTGACCCCAGACCCCCGCACACCACAGCCCATGACCTGGGACCACGGGCTCCTGACCTCCAGATTCCGGACCTCCTGAACCGCCCGCCCGGGACTCGTGACCCCCAGACCGCTGCGCCCCCAGCCCCTTGCCGCAGGGCTCCGAGCTCCCGTCCCCCCCCTTCCCCCAGCCCCTCCCGGCCCTCACCGCGGCGCCGCCGCTTCCAACGCACCGGCGGTGACGTCACTCTCCTCCCGGCGGGCCGCGCGCGCGCCGGCGCCGTCCGGCCGCGCTAACGTCGCGCGCGCCCATTGGTCGGGTGGGGTGGGGGCAAGGGAGGGGGGGCGCGTGGGCGGCGCGCGGGCGGCGGGAGCGCGGGGCGGGCGGGGCGGGCGTGGCGCGTGGGGTGGGGAGGGGAGGGCGGTGGCGGAGGGTCCTGGAGGGGGACGGGGGGGCGTGTGAGCCCAGGTGGTGCCCCGCGCCCGGCGGTGTCCCCGGAGGGTGCGGTGTCAGCAGCGGTGCGTGCTCGTGGGTGGAGCACAGCCCTGGGGGGCGCGGGCGTGGAGCCGTGCCCAGCCCCCGGGGCGTCCGTGCGGGCCCCGCGGGTGCCGAGCGGCGCCAGCCGCGGGAGCGGGATGCCCGCGGAGCGCGGGCGGAGCGCGGCCCCCGGGGCTCTGCTCGCATCGCGCCGGGGAGCCCGGGGGGCGCGCCGTGCCCCGCGCATGCGCGGCAGGGGGGCGGCGCGGCGGGAAGCGGGTGGGGCCGCCCCGCTCCGTTCCCTCAGCCTCGGCGGGGCCGTCGCGCTGCTCCTGCCCGCTCACAGGTACCGGGGACGGGGGACATGCGGCATCCTGCTCACCGGGGAGGGGCGGGCCCGCCAAGCGGGGTCCCGCGGGCCGACAGCGCCCTGGCTGCCGGGGGGCTGCCGGAAACGGATGTCCCGGGGACCCTCCCCCCGCACCCCGCCCGGTGAACGGCAGGGCGGGGGGGGGAGCAGGGAGGGAGCGGCTTCCCGGTTACTGGGGCCTCGCTGCTTCAGCCGGGGCTTGTCCCCGGCGCTGCGGTAACCCGGGGGCTTCCGGGATTCACTCGGGCTTTGGGGCGTGCCCCCATCGCCCCCGGGGCGGGCGGCTCCCGCACTCCGACGGCCGCCGGAGGCCGCGGGGCGGCACGGGCAGGCGCGGCCGCCGTATTCCCGGCTGCGGTATTCCCGGCCTTGTCCTTGCCCTGCCCCGCCGGGGCAAGGCCCGGAGTTCGCGCTGGCCAGGCCCGGGCCATCATCTCCGCCTCGGGGGTCCCCGAGCGGGACCAGCCCGGCCGCGGACACCGGCCCAAGGACCGGGGTGCGAGCTCTGGGCCGGGCCGGGCACGGCTTTGCCGCACCGCCCTGCCCACCCTGCCGGGGCCCGTGGGAGAGCGGGTGGGAAGAGTGTCTGCATCCCGCTGCGTGGTTTTGGGTGGGGACGCGAGGGGACACGCTCCCCGTGGCCGCACCGAAGCCGGGGAGGTCGCTACAGCAGCTCCCACCGGAACGGACATCTGGACATGGACCCCCGGGATGGGGCGCTGGAGTGGGACTCGTGCAGGGTGGGACTGGCCCCCATCGAGGAAAGGCGTGCGTCCCCACCGTGTCCCGGTTGGAGCAGCTAACCAGGCAAGGGAAACCCTGCCCCATCCTCTGCCTGTTCCCTGCCGGATCCTGCCCGCGCCCCTGCAAGCTCCCCGTCCCTTTGAATCTGCCGGCAGGATGTCTACATGCTTCTGCCGTGCCTTCATCGCTGGCTGTTAGACCCATATTTGGTAGCAATAATTGTTTACTCCCTTCTTCTCTCTCCCGGAGCCTCACTGCTCAGAAGGGGAGGGGACATATTTTTCGGATTTTTATCTTTATCAGAACCTGTGAGTTACCCAGTAAAGGGTTCGAACCCCACATCTCCCCCCACAGAACATGGGGTGAAACGCCCCGAGTGCTAAATGAGCCGTTCATGGTGCGTGAGGAGCACCAGCCAAGCATGCAAGTTGCTGAACAGCAGCAGAAGGAATTTGGTGCTTCCCGAAGTGACACGTCCCAGCAGATTTAGGGAAGGGGAGTGAGAAAGCTGAGTAAGAGAGAATGGGGACCTGTGGGGCACCCTTGTTTCCGGAACTGAGCTTTGCTGGCTACTGGGTGGAAAAGACCCCAAAAACTCAGCCCCGTTCTCCTCTTGCTTTCCCCTTTCTGCCTGTCTGGCAGTGCAGTGCTGGGCAAGTCACTTGCCCTGGGAAGCATATGTGCCTGGATCAGGGTACCTATTGGTTTCCACAGGTCGTAGAGCACCCAGTGCACCCCAGCGCCTGCTTTTGGGGTCCTGTGCCAGAGGCCCAGCTCACAAAGAACTCAGCAGAGGCTATAGCTGGAGTCCCCCTTGTCCCCATGCCTGCCTTGGCAGTGGGCAGTCTGGAGGTGCCACAGTTTTTGCTCCATCCCTTTGGAGGGCAGGGGATGTCCAGCAGGAGCAGACAGGCCTGAGGGTGCATGTCAAACATGGGCAGTTAAAGGCCAGAGCTGGTTCAGCTCATTGCAAGTGAGCAGGCAGGAGGTGACGGCTGTGATCCCCCAGCCCAGCTGCCCGTCGGCTGCCCATTTCCCACGCAGAGCAGGGCTGCTTCCCTGTGAGGGTGAGAGGATGCTCCTGTCCCAGCCATGGGTGACAGCTGAGTGGTCACAGGGGTGCTGTGTCTGGCCTTGCCAGCTGCTCATGCTCCCCACGAGCAAGCTTGGCCTCAGCAGAAGAGAAGAAACTGCTTTCCCATCTGACATGTACGTGCAGCTGGGAAAGAGGAACTGGGCAGAGCATGTGGCACCATCGCCAGCTGGGGCTGCTGGCTCAGCCTTCCCGTTCCTGTGTCTGCCCCCAGTGCCTTCTGTGGCTGCGTGTACTGGTCCCATACTGGGGAACCCAGCTAGAGCCTGGTCCAGCTTCTTACCAGCTTAATTTTGACCCATTTGATTGTGCAGATGCCAACATACCAGCCAAGCCACTGCTGACAGGCATTGCATTTTGGTGGCTTGCTACCTGCCTGGCTGTGCCAGTGGCCACAGTGATGGGGCCCCATGTCTGTGGAAAACCCTGGCACTGTGGTGGTTTGCAGCTAATAAAGCTTTCTGCAGTCCAGAGGTGGTCAGGAGTGGGGTCTTTCCCAGGTGAAATTGGGTATTGGTGTAAAGAAAAAAAAACAACCCTCAAACCTCATCCAGAGTATCCCTTAGAAAGGGTGTATTAAAAATGGCAAAATTGTTGCATTTGAAGATTTTTCATCTTGTTCTAGAAACTCACCACGAGCGTTCCAGCAGGCTGCAGCTGAATTTTGGTTGATTTTTTTTTTTTTTGGTCATTTTAAGACACAAACCCTCCTCTGTAGCCGTTACTGCAGCACTGAACTCGGCCGACACAAATATAGCAGTTACGTCACGTGACGGAAAACTCGCTGTCAGTGGTCCCAGCAGAGACACAGTGGCTCCTCAGGCCGGCACAGTGCTGCCTGCACTGACCCTGCCTGTGCTGACCCCGTCCTTGCACCTCCACCGCTGCTTTGGTTTTGCTCACCTATTGTGGGGTGAGACGGGAGGAAGCCGCAACAACTCCTCAGGGAAGTGGTGGGACCCCACCAAGGCCTTCTTCCCACCCCCTCATTGTTTTGGGATCAGCTGAGGAACGTGCCTGTGGTTCAAAGGGTTGCACTCAGCTTGGTGTAAAATGCAGAAGTGTGTTAATCCAGCTGCTCCGGTGCCCTTTGCATAGTGACAACTGATTGCAAATGGATGCGCTTGCTCTGGAGGTGAGACAGCACAGAAATCTGGTGTGTGTTCATCAAGACTTGGTTGTTTGGGGTTTTTTGGTTTTTTACTTTCCAGGGGAACAGCTTGAATTTCAGTGTCTTTTTATTTTTCTGGTTTGTGCTGCCAGGCTCCCACGCTGTCTCATCCGTTATGTCTAGTCCAGCTTTTCCTTCCCCACACGGTTCCCAGCAGGGAGAGGTCTGCAGGGGTTGAGCCCTGCATTGGTGCCCTTGGAGCAGGCAGAGGATTTGCAAACCTCGTGTGATTAATTGCCACATTTGCTGACAAATCTCTCCAGGGTTTCAGGAGGTGTCCTTCATGCAGCAGGGAGCATTTTGGCTTTAGACGCTGCTGTCAGCAAAGTTCAGCTGCTGGAGCCTGAACTTTTTCCACAGAATATGGGAATTAAAGTGAACCATCTACCCTTTCTCTGAGGTCTTCCTTGATGTTGTCAGCATCTTCCCTGCCTAGCTCTGTCGTTTTTGTAAGAGTTTGGGAGTGGGAAGGCTTGAGCAGTCACCTTCCCCATCTTCCTGTGAGGTCTTGGAAAGCATGATGGCCCTTGTGAAGGGTGTGCTAAGGGGTACCAGTGGTGCAGTGCTGGATTTTGGGTGACTTTGGGAGGGCAAGAAGAGGATGCAGAAATGGCAGCCTGGCTCCTCTCAGTTCCTCTCTACTGTCCGGCGTCCTCCCCTCCCCTTCCTCTATGGTCTCTGACCTTGTCGTGGCGGTGGCATGTTCTCCTTTTCCTGCAGAGAGATGGAAAGCAGCTTTATGCTCAACTTGAGAATATTTTTAGATATAGAGAAGTTGGCCTGGTGACCGCAGCAGCCCGCCCTGCATATAAAATACTTGGAAAACCCTTTCCACGACAGGGTGTTCCTCGTTTGTTCAGCTCACAGTTTTGCTGGTACTTCTGGAGAGATGGCAATGGCATGGGTGGGTGCCTCTGCCACCTCATTCCCTGTGCCGATGGGCTCCCTTGCTCCGGACCCGAAATGCATTTCATTCCTCAGCAGCCGAGACAGTGGGGGCCACGGGCCTCCGCAGAAACATTGCAGAACGGCTCAGGAATGCAGAGCTGGAGCGGCTCCATGTGCTGGCGGAGGCGGCACGCTCCTTGGTCCCTGCCTCCCACTCCGCATGCTGGTGAGCATGGCTCCATGGCTCTGCAGGAGCAGAGCCCCTGCCCTCTGACTCACTCCTGGCCAAAACTGGATGCAGATCCTGCCCCTAGTCAGCTCAGGTCAGTGTTTGGGAACAGTCTCCACTGATGTACCCCATTCCAGGGGACGAGTTGGCAGCACTGGGCAGGGATGCACAGACTCACTGTGGGCTGCTGCAGTGCAAGGAAGGCTGCCAGCACATTTTGCCCAAGAACCTTCCCAGGCCAAGCTGAGGATGCATGATAAGCTTTCCCTGACAGCCTTAATAGGAAGCCTGGTAGGAGCAAATCAATCTAAAAGAGAACACGCAGATGTGGTGCATCCCACACTGTATCCTCCCACCACTGGGGTTTAAGGACAAGGCAGCTTGAGTCGGCAGAACAGGGGGACTCCTCCTAGTGAACAGTCTCTGTGAGAGAGGAAAAGGCATGTCACTGCTGGAGAGCATCGGGTTGGGGCCAGAGGGGGATTGGGAATGCTGAGAAGGGCAGGGAGCAGTAGGGCGGGGGCAGAGGACCTGGTGCAGGGAGCCTGAGGCATGTGGCGACCTGGGAAAGCACTGAAAGCTGCTGCACAGTGGGTAAACCCAAAGGAAAGGGTTCTTACAAGCTGCATCAGGCAAGCAGAGGGCTTATTTACAACCTTGTTTTCCTTTGGTTACTTCTTTCAGATTTTACCCTGCTGTAAGAATATCGCAGTTCTGATTTGGTGTGATTAAATCTGGTGGTTTGGAGCCCTGTTGAGGGACACTCACTCTGAGGCTGCTCTGTGCAATCCTTCAAGCCTCAACTCTACAATTCCCTGAAAGGAGATTGTAGTGAGGTGTGGGCTGGTCTCTTCTACGGTGCCACAGTGAGAGGACCAGAGGAAATGGCCTTAAACTGAGACAGGGGAGATTCAGATTAGATACTAGAAAAAATTTTGTCACTGTTAGGGTGGTGAGGCATTGGAATAGGTTCCCCAGGGAGATGGTGGAGTCACCGTTCCTGGAGAGGTGTTTAAGAGGCATCTGGATCTGGCACTGAGTGATGTGGTTTAGGGGTTACAGTGACAGCGGTGGGTGGACGGTTGGACTTGATGATCTTAAGGGTCTCTTCCAAGCTTGATAATTCTTTCATTCTGTTCTGTTCTATGAAGCTGATGCTTCAGGCTGGACCAAGCTTGGTTGCTGTTTCAGATGGCGTGGTGCAGCTCTGGCATGCCCTTGCCATGGCTGGTCCCTTGCCCTCCTATGCATCATCCTGTGCACAGGCTCCCCAGCCCTGGGTTTGTGCCAGTAGCTGCTGCCCCAGACCCTGATCTCTGAGCACTCCCTGGGTGTGAGTGGTGCTTTCCACAGGTAATTGTATTTAACATGTGAGGTCTGTCCCTGGTGCCCTTATCTTGCCTCCCTGAGCAGCTTCAGGCTTTTCCGTCCCTCTATGCTCAGGGTGCCAGCTCAGCGTGCTCTGCTGGTGGCATGGAGGGCCCTGATAGCTGGGGCAGGGGCCTGCCAGCTCTGGGTCAAAGCTTGGTTTTCCTCTTGTGGCTTCTGTGTCATCACAGGTTTAATTATAACTCCTTCCATCGTGCTCTCCCACAGTTTTTTATCTTGTGTTCTCCCGCATGCTCGCTTCCTCCTCTCTGGCAGCATCTCCGCTGGGTACCAGCTGCTGTCACTCCAGCAAGTGAGTAAAATTGGCTTTGGGACCTTGGCATGAGGAGGCAAGGGTCCCAGTGCTGGCTGGACATCCCAGCATCTGGAAAGTGGGATCCTCTCACAGGCTCACCAGCACAGGGTGCTTGCCAGTAGAATCTGGGTCCCAGTTTTCAGGGAGCAGGGGTGCTGCTGGAGGAGGAGGAGGAGGAAGGACCCTGTACACCGGAGGGGTCAGCAGCCACAGCTCACCCGTCCGTGTCCTCCGGCAGGTGACGCAGGAGTGGGGACAGCCCAGCCGCCACCATGGTTGCCCTCTCGCTGAAGATCAGCATTGGCAATGTGGTGAAGACGATGCAGTTCGAGCCCTCCACCATGGTGTACGACGCCTGCCGCATGATCCGTGAGCGGGTGCCCGAGGCCCAGATGGGACAGCGTAAGTCCGTGGTGGGACTGGCTGCCGTGCCTTTGGCATTTCACTGGTCTCCCTTTTCTCTTCTGTCTGTGCCTCTCTGGCGCTTTCCCAGAGAAGTGGTGGGGTGGAGGGAGCAAAGTCCAAGTCCTCCTGCGTGGTCGAGGTGAGAGTCTGAGCTTCTTAGGCTCCCTCCTTGACACCCCAGAAGAAATCTAGGGCTTTGGAAGGTAGGAAACCACATTTGGAAGTGAAATATTCGTGAAGCAATTTGAGCCTGTTGCCCTTTTTGTCTCTGCTCCTCTGTCCTACTTGCATTCATCACCACTAGCCAGGACTAGGTGGGTTTAAACAGTTGCAAGGCTCATTACAAACATTAATAAGCATTTAAGTTAATTTTTTTCTTTCTTGGGGGATGTATAGTCTCCATTGGGTCTGTCCACCACTAGCAGCTCTCTGTGAGACCTGGTGCTGGTGCTCCATTACCTTTCTAAGCCTTCTCAGCTCTAGCACTTTCCTGCTGCTGCTGGGCTCCCAATTAAGCCTATGGCTCATGACGTGACTCATACCCACGCGGATGTGACCTGTCCCCATCATGGGTGGGGGGGTTGGAGCTCTGGGACGCTGTCTCAGAGGCTCTCCTGGGTCCCTGCAACCCCTGAAAGCAGCTGTGCCACGGGGGAGAGACAGCAGAGAGGAGGTCAGGAGTCGTGGGAAGAGGAGGGGAAGTGCTGCGACATCTGGGAGCTGCAAATTCCTTGAGGATGGAAGGAAATGCCTTCTCACACCATGCCCAGCTGGTCAGCAGTCCAGCAGACCATGGCTTTCAGTTACAGAGAGGGACTGGATGTCTGTGGATGCAGGGCTATACTGGTGTTGGAAGGAGCATTGCATTTCCTGCTCCTGGGTGTGAGCCAGCCTGTTTATAAAAAATCAGCAAGGCAAAAGCCTTAAAGGGAACTTCTTATTCCCAAGTTCCTTTTCAGTTTCTTAAAGCTTTTCTTCTCCTATCTTCCTTGCAGCTTTTGTTTCTCTTTGTTCTCCTTAAACACTGGCACTCTGGCTCCCTTTTTGAGCTGCCCTGGTTTTTTGTCACCTTTGGGCTGGAGGAGCTTCAGTGTAAGTTTCCAGCTCTGCTGTTGCTCTGTCTCAGGAAGTGCCTCTCCCCGCCCAGCCTATGGATCTGGGACAAGCTGCTCAGTTTTCAGTGCTTTAGAGTTATCCTCTTGGAATTTGCTTTGAAAACAGTTTGGGGTTTTGTTGGTTTTTTTTTTTTACTTTAAAAATAAAATGGCAAGCCTCCGTGGTTTTTCAGCTCCCTGTTTAGTAGGATCCTTAACGGCAGTGTTAGCCAGGCAGGCGCAGGGCAGCTCAGGAATTTGTCCCTCCCCAAAGAGAGCTGCCAACAAGATGACGAGTTATAAACATAGCCAACCAAGACAGCCTGCGGCACAGAGTTGTTGCAGAGGTGGAGAAGGACCTTTCCAGGGCATAACCAGGCGTGGCCCTGGCCTCTAGCAGCATAAAAATGCGGTTTGAGCTGAGGTGCCACTGCCCAGGCTCCAGCAGCAGCACTTTCACCAGCCCCAGGGGAGCAGGGTTTGGTGAACAGCAATTATTCACCACCTCTGACACCTCATCCTCCTTCAGCCTCCTCCTCCACAGAGGAGTCCCAGCAATTCTCCTCCCGCACACCAAAGTTCCATCATTTAAATTGCCTCTGTCTGCATCCTTTCAAACTCTTCTGTGTCCTGGGGAGATGCAGACCTCACCACCAGGAAGTACTCAAGGTGTCAATTGCCTAGATTGTATATACCAGTTCCCAGCACCCTTCCTGGTGATCCAAGACTTTATTACCTTGCTTTCACCACTACTACACATTGCACTGAAGATTTTGGAGAGCTGTCAACCACAACTGCAAGCTCTCCCTTCTGTGGTGTCTGTCAGTTCCAAGTTGGGCATTGTGTAGGCATGCTTCAGGTGATTTTTTCCATAGATAACTGTGGTAAAACGTGCACCTCGGAGCTTGCTTGCCAGCTTTGTTGCCCACTCCTTGGGTTTAGGCTCCAGCTTTCACAGTGCTGCTGTGCTTCACACACTGGGCTGCACTGATGCACATCCCTGGGCACAGACTGGCATCTTGGTGGCCCTGTCCTTCTCAGGACTCCCCTGGCAGAGACTTTACCTGTTTTTCAGCCAATGATTTTGGGCTGTTCCTCTCGGATGAAGACCCAAAGAAAGGAATCTGGCTGGAGGCTGGGAAGGCCCTGGACTACTACATGCTTCGCAATGGGGTAAGTGTCCATCCCACATCCTTCCAACTGGTACCTGCCTTGGCTGCACAGTTGGATGTGCCCACAGTGTGGAGATGGTGTGGGTGCCTGCCCTGCTGCCTTGCATCATGTTCTGCAGCACACTATGTCCCCCCACAATTCCACTGGGCATTTGGGAGCTGTTGGCATGACGGTGGGATGTGGGTTCCACCACTGGGAGCTGTGCTCTGCTGTACCTGCAGGATACCATGGAATACAAGAAGAAGCAGCGGCCCCTGAAGATCCGCATGCTCGATGGGACAGTGAAAACGGTGATGGTGGATGACTCCAAAACTGTCACGGACATGCTCATGACAATCTGTGCCCGAATTGGTGAGAGGAGAGGGCAGCAACAGGGAGAAGAAGGGAGGTGGGGAGAGATGGCAGCATCTGACAGGCTACTGGGGGAGTGGCAGCAGCTCTGCAGCAGATGGCCTGGCAGCATGGGTGTCCAAGGGGTGCTTGGGGAGGGCACACTGGGGAGGGCACACTGTTCAGCACCTCTGCGTTGCTCCGTGCTTTGTATTTGGCAGCAAAATCACGCTGAGTTTGGTTCTCTGCTCTCCTGCAGGCATCACAAACTATGATGAGTACTCGCTTGTTCGGGAGATTATGGAAGAGAAGAAGGAGGAGGTTACTGGCACCCTCAAGAAGGACAAGACCCTGCTGCGAGATGAGAAGAAGATGGAGAAGCTCAAGCAGAAGTTGCACACAGATGACGAGTGTAGGTGCCTGGATGTGCTGGAGATGGGGTCAGGCTGTGCTGAGGGCAATGAGGAGGGGAGCAGGGAACCCCCTGCAAGGGGAAGAGCCAGTCGGGGGAGGGGAGAGGACTATAATGAGGGAATGTGTGCACACACCTCCTGGAGTGTCTCCTGCCTGGGGGCCCAGGAGAGAGGGGTGAGAGCCAGGATGCACGAGGTGGGCATCCATTCCTCACTCCTCACGAGCAGCCCCAAGGCCGGGACCAGCCCTGCCTCAGTGCCTGTCCCTGTGCTCATGCCTTGGCATTGCCTGCAGTGAATTGGCTGGACCATGGCCGGACCCTGCGCGAGCAAGGCATTGACGACAACGAAACGCTGCTGCTGCGGCGCAAGTTCTTCTACTCTGACCAGAACGTGGACTCGCGAGATCCTGTGCAGCTCAACCTGCTCTACGTGCAGGTACAGCTTCCCAGGGCACCTGGCTCCACTGCCAAGTGCCAGCCCCTGGAGGAGCCACCATGGGGGGTACTTCAGGATACCCAGTTATCTCCTGGGTGGGAGCCAACGCTGGCAATCCTAGCCCTGCCCTCTGTGTACTCCAGAGCTCCCCAAGGAATCCCATGTCAGCTGTCGGATAGGAATCATCCTGAAGTCCTGCTGCTGTTTCTCTCCCAGGCTTGATGCTGTTCCCCATAGGGGACAGCCTGGTCCCAGATCCTCCTGTTTTTCAGGGCAATTTCTTTTAACTCTGGAAAACATGTTGTACTTGGTGTAGAGGGGAGCAATGGCAGGGCTGCGTGGCTGCCCAGCTCACAGCAGTGTCTTCTATTCCCACACAGGCTCGTGACGACATCCTGAACGGTTCCCATCCTGTCTCCTTTGACAAAGCCTGCGAGTTTGCTGGCCACCAGTGCCAGATCCAGTTTGGGCCACACAACGAGCAGAAGCACAAGCCAGGCTTTCTGGAGTGAGTGTCCTGAGGAGCCCCTGGGCTTTGTCTTGAAGGGTCTGGAGCAGCTTGGCAGCACCCAGCACCACACTGCCCTGTGGGGCTCCAGGGGTTTGTTTGCCTGTGGCGCAGCCCCTCTCCTCCTTACAGCACAGTGCCCAAGTGTGGAGATCCACACCAGCCACAAGGTGTGCCAGCCCCCTATCCTGCCATCCTGCTCCCTCTGGCACCCCTGCAGGGACATGCAGCAGCTCCAGTGGGGGTCCCCAGCCCACCATAGAGCCTGCCCTGATGCCACACAAAGCACTGCATCCTAAGCACCTCCACCCTACTCTCAGCTAGGGCATCTTCAAGGACAGCTTTTGTAGCTGCAACAACCTCTCCCGCATCCTTCCTGCTCCCAAAAACTCCCAGCTCATGGGAGGTGTTTGTCTGAGGCTTTGGGTTGGGCCTCCTCATAGTCAAAGACAGGTGCTGACTTTGGGCTCTGCTGCTAACTGGCTCGCCTGTCTCTTGGCAGGCTCAAGGATTTCCTGCCTAAGGAGTACATCAAGCAGAAAGGGGAGCGCAAGATCTTCATGGTATGTGCAGCAGAGAGGTTGAAAGCTGGGCTTTTTGTTCCTCCTCACTAAAGGCTGAGGCTGCTACTGTCACGGAAGGCAGCACATAGCAGTGTGGTGGGAAGGAAACAGGAGCAGGAGCTGTAGGTGGGCAGACAAGGCAACTCCTGAGATATACCAGAGGTCAGAGGGATGCTGTAGCAGGGGATGCTGGTGGGGTAGGGAGAGCCTGGAAAGGCTGTGGAATGATGGCACTAACAGGACTATGAATCCTGGTGCAATGTTCTGTCTTTGCTGTCACAGGCCCACAAGAACTGCGGGAACATGAGCGAGATTGAGGCCAAAGTTCGCTATGTGAAACTTGCCCGTTCCCTCAAGACCTACGGGGTCTCCTTCTTCTTGGTCAAGGTAGAGCAGCATCCTCCCTGGTCCCACTTCTCACCAACAAAAATTCCTCCTCTTCAGCATCCCTCCCTCTGTTGTACCTCCAGCTACTACCCCTCAACTCATGTTGCTCCAGTTTTCCTTACATCTCCACTGTCCACCTCTCCTTCATGCCTTTCCCTGTGCAATGCCTTCCTACTCCTGGGTTCACACTTTTTCTCCTTTTCAAGCTCCATGTGGTGGTTGTCACCACTGGAAAGCATGGCCTTGGGGGTGTTTGGTAGCCATAACAGGCCTCAAAGGTCTCTGCCTGGATAGATCCATCCTGGGGGTAGCCCACAGCCCTTGTGTTGTGGCCCACAGGAGAAGATGAAGGGGAAGAACAAGCTGGTGCCACGGCTGCTGGGGATCACCAAGGAGTGTGTGATGCGCGTGGATGAGAAAACCAAGGAAGTGATTCAGGAGTGGAGCCTGACCAACATCAAGCGTTGGGCAGCCTCACCCAAGAGCTTCACCCTGGTAGGGACCAGCGCTTGGTCCTCCACATTCCCTCCCTGCTGGTGCCCCCGTGGGGGGCTACTCTCACTTAGCCCCCCTCTTGGGTATTGCCCCACAGTGGCACAGCCCTGCCGTCCTCTGGGGCCTCTCCCAGCTCTTGTTTCAGAGGCTGGCGCTTGGGTGCTTAGCGCATACCAGAGGGGCTCAGGGTGGCCGCCAGTGCCCTGCTCCGGTGCTACCCTGTGCCCTGCTGTTGCAGGATTTTGGAGATTACCAGGATGGTTACTACTCGGTGCAGACGACGGAGGGGGAACAGATCGCCCAGCTGATTGCTGGTTACATAGATATCATCCTGAAAAAGGTGAGGCTGTGCTGAGGAGAGCACTGATAACCAGATCCTCCCTGGAGAGGGGTGCAGGGTGCCCCTTCCAGCTGCTTCCAGACAGCCATTGGCACATGGTACTGCTGGAAGAGCTGGAGATGGGGCAGGGGAGCCCTGCAGCTCTGGTACAGTGTCTGGGCTGCAGGAGGAGGGGAAGGTTTGGAGGTATGTGCTGTCTGACACTTCTCTTTCCCTCCACAGAAAAAGAGCAAAGACCACTTTGGACTGGAGGGGGATGAGGAGTCCACCATGCTGGAAGATTCTGTGTCTCCAAAGAAGTAAGTCTTCCAGGAGCAAGACAGTTACCAAACAGAAGTTGAATGGAGAGGGGGCTCCAGCCAAACTTGCAGGACAGGATATCTGGAGAAAGAGCTGGCGGTCCTTTGGTGCCAGCTCTCCCGGAGAGCCTGGTTCTGTGCCCATGGGCATTGCTTCACCTGGTATTTCTTCCCCTTTCAGGTCGACAGTCTTGCAGCAGCAGTTTAACCGTGTAGGCAAGGCAGAGCTGGGCTCAGTGGCCTTGCCAGCCATCATGCGGACGGGGGCTGGAGGGCCAGAAAACTTCCAGGTGGGCACGATGCCACAGCCTCAACTGCAAATCACCAGTGGCCAGATGCACCGAGGGCACATGCCTCCCCTGGTAAGCTCTCCCATTGCTCACCACAGGACACAAACTCTGAGAGGTGACTGTTGGTCTTATGGAGACCCGTTCATTTGGGTCTGTGGCCAGGCATTGCCTTCCTGGGAAGGGCAGGGGCTCTGTGCCGCTGGTGTCATGGGCCTGCTGAGCTGGCATACTCCTGCACCCCCTCTGCAAACTTGAGCTACACCCCAGCATTTTTCCCTGGCAGGCAGCTGCAGCCTCTCCTTCAGGTTGTGCCTGGACAACCCCAGTAGTGCTTTGGTTTGCAGTAGAGCCCAGTTAGTTAACTGTGAACTTGCTTGTACCTATGGTGGGATGTGGCATTTCCCAATGGGAGTTGCAGAGCAAGTTCCCCTTCTTGTTAAGTGTACCTCACTTTGTGGAGACCTACCTAGAGCACTGCCATCAACGGCATGTTGCAGGGGAGCAAATTATTTAAGCCTAGATTTCCAGCCTTCAGCATACCTCGGTCTGTCTCTGTGTTTGCAGACCTCAGCCCAGCAAGCTCTGACTGGCACCATCAACTCAAGCATGCAGGCTGTGCATGCAGCTCAGGCCACGCTGGACGACTTCGAGACCTTGCCACCCCTCGGGCAGGATGCTGTGAGTGCCAGGTGGACATGGTGTGCTGGGGGTGGACCTTGCTGGAGGTTGTTAGGTGGGCTGGGTGAGGCTGGTCACATTCCCAGGAGAAGTGCCAGCAGCTCCTGGAAGATCTGCTGCCTGAAAAGAGATGGCGGCGCCAGGTATGGGTGCTGAAGGAGAAAATGGGGCTGCACACACAGAGTCCGATTTCAGGTCTTGTCCCCTGACACTTTTCGGCATTCCCCTTTTATTCATAATCTCTCATAAACAGCACCTGGAGTTTTTCCTTTAGTTAACTGGAATTCCCAGGATCGTCCCAAACCAGTGCCTTGATGCCACACATTTACACTTGCATCAAGTGGTAGCTGTGTTCAGCCATGAGAGAAAATCACACGCTTATGCAGGCTAGTTAAAGTGGTTTTCCACTTTGAGACATAACTTTCTCTCCCTCAAAGCACTTAGCCAAGGTCAATCCTCCCTTTTGATTCTGATTAACTAAATGCAGGTGCAGAGTGACTGAGCTTGTTCCCACAGTATCCCACCCTGCGGGCAGATATGGAGGGGACATTTGACTGTGTTGCTTGTTCAGAATGGACTGGAGAGTTTTGGGTGGTCACAGGTCTTCCTTGTCTTTTCCTTATATCCTCTTCCCTGTGTTCTTCTATATGAGCATGTGTGCTGCTACCCACCACCTCTGCCACCATCTCCTGATCTTGTTCTCCCCATTTCAGGCATCCAAAGCTTGGCGCAAAAACAAAATGGATGAGTCTAAGCATGAGATCCACTCCCAAGTGGATGCTATCACTGCTGGCACAGCCTCAGTGGTCAACCTCACTGCAGGTATGTGGAGGGTTGGAGAAGAGGGATGCCCCAGTTCTGGAGAAGGCTCTCTGTTGTTTGGTTGAAGGACAGGGCTCCTGCCTTCCATCATAAACTGGAGGTGCCAGCCTGCCCCAGCTAGAAATAAATCAACCCCAAAGGCTACTGATATCCCTGTAGAGCTGGCCATCCTCCACAGCTCACCTGTCTTTTAGACCCCTGCCTGTGCTCTGCCCAGTCCTTCCTCTCAGCCCCTAGCTGACCAGCCATGATCTGGACCAGAAGCATGTTGCCCGGTCTGTGCCATAGCTTGAGGCATAGCCATGGCACAGTGCAGCTCCCTTTCCCCAGGCTCCCCTGCCAAATCTCAGCTGATACAGCAACCTTTCAGGCTCAGGAGCCAGAGGGTCTCTCCCCCTGCTCCTGGAAAGAAAAACCACATCAGTGACAGGTGTGTGGATGCTCTTGGAGCATCACTTGGAGTGCATTCCATCTTATCTTGTCTCCTTCCTGGGCAGGGGATCCAGCAGACACGGACTATACCGCCGTGGGCTGCGCCGTCACCACCATCTCTTCCAACCTGACGGAGATGTCCAAGGGCGTGAAGCTGCTGGCTGCGCTGATGGAAGACGAGGGAGGGAATGGGCGGCAGCTTCTGCAGGCAGCCAAAAACCTGGCCAGTGCCGTCTCAGACCTGCTGAAAACAGCACAGCCTGCCAGCGCTGAGGTGGGGGCAGGAGTGGCTGTGGGGCCCAGGGGAAGGGGGAAGCTGAGGGGAACCATTGAGTGGGGTTTTAGGGTTTGCTCACAGGCCCGGTGTTGATTATGCCATGTTCCTTGCAGCCTCGCCAGAATCTCCTGCAGGCTGCCGGCCTCGTGGGCCAGACCAGCGGAGAGCTGCTGCAGCAGATCGGGGAGAGCGACACCGACCCCCGGTTCCAGGTGAGTGCACCCAGCGGCTACCAGGGACACCCACTCCCTAAATCCGTCAACCTTTGCACAGGACCTGGCAGGAGGGCTCTGGGTCGAAGTGTGTCTGGTACCAGTGGTGACTTCGTCGGGGAGGGGACAGGCCATTGCCCATCTCTGTCCCTAGTGCCACTGTGATATAACACCTCTTATCTTGTGGATTCCCGTGTAGATCCCAGAAAGCCGGTGTACTTGGATCCTGCCTGCCTCTGAACCAAAGACGGTAAAACAGGGCTGTAGGCATGGCTTGGTGGTCCCTGCCGTCTCCGACATGAGGGGTGCTCCTCTGGGAACTGTCATCTGAACTCTTTGGAGAAGGGCTCTTGAAAAATTCTGCTTTCCTGGTGATTGGCTCTCAGAAGTCCATACATTCGGGTCGCTGCTCTGGGAGTCCTCCCTTGCAGCTCCTGCCTGCTGCTCCCTGCCTGTGGGAGCTGCCTGCCTGCTACCCCCATTGGAGGCCCAGGATAGCTGGAGCCTTATGGGGAGGTTTTAGATGAGCTGACTTCCAGCTGGCTGGTTTTCCCATGACTGCTCCTTCCAGCACAAGGGAGGTTAGCACACTGTGCTGGGCAGAAGGATCCAGCCGTAGTGTAGTTCAAAACAGACTCCGGAAAGAAGGGGTTTCTGTTCATGGCAGCCACACAGCCTCGACATGAGCAGAAAGGCCTTGACAAATATCCAAAGGGAACAGAAAAGCTAGCACCAGGGCAGGAAGCCATGCTTGACCAGGCAGCAGTGCCAGGACAAAGCATCCCCAAGGGGCAGATTTAGGACCTGGAAGACAATTTGCAGTTGTACAGCAGTAAGTTCTGCCTCACAGGTGTCAGACCCGAGTGTATCTACTTCCCTCCTTGGACTCGGATGCAGTGGTTTGGGGACTCTGAAAATGGGTGCATGCACTCTCCGATCTTTCCTCCTGTCGCAAAAGGTGGCGGATTGTAGTGGAAGTAGTCTTGGCTTGCAGGAGGCGAGGGGATGCTGTGACACTTCTGGTTTGATGGCTGGAGGTTTCCCTGTCAGGGAGTGTGGGGCCACTCACTGTGAGCGCTCACAGCAGGAGGTTGGCAACAGGCAGAGAGCCCTGCCCTGCCCTACCAGGGTCTTTGCTCCAAGCATTTGATGTTTAGCACTAATGCTGCCAGTTTTCACTGGCAATGTGCTGCAGGGGCTAATCCTGAGGGCTGCAGCGTCCTGTCATGTCTGATGCCCTGCAGGAAAGCAGTTTGCTGTATTGGTTACTGCTTGTTGTGTGCTAGCAGAGTGGCCTCATGGCGTTCCTGCCACCCTGGGGAGAGGAGGCTGGTTGCGTTGTCAGGTACCTCTCCTTTAGCCCCAGGAATAACAGCAGAGATGAGCCAACAAGCTAGAATAGAAAATAGCTGGCATGCCTGCAGTACAGGTGATCAGAGCATCTCCTGCTCACCTCTTGCTGGTGGGATGAGCCAGTGGTATGAGCCTGTAGACTGGCAGCTGTCCCCAGTGTGTCTGTGCCATGAGTGGCTTGCACCTGCCATTTGACTGTAAGGGTTTGTCATTTTTTTGCTGTGTTCAAATGTTTGCAAATCCCATGCAAATCCAGGCAGTACCAGCAGTACAATCAAGGAAGGATGGCTGCCTAGGGAGTGGGTGTTGGGATGATGCTGAGCATTGCCCGAGCTGCTGTGGGTAGTGTTTGTGGCAGTGCAGGCTGCCTCTCAGAGCCAGCTGTAGGACACAGAAAAGATGGGGTCAAGGTGCTGCCAGGTATTCAGTGCTGCTGGTGCTGGGACAGAGTGGATGAAAGGCCCCTGAGAGCTCACATTACCCCTCTGAATATTTCACGAGAGCCCTGCAGATGGCTGCGGCCATTCCCACTGCCATGGCTGCCTCGCTGACCCTTTCTGTCCCCTCTCAGGACATGCTTATGCAGCTGGCGAAGGCAGTGGCCAGTGCTGCTGCTACACTGGTGCTCAAAGCCAAGAACGTGGCTCAGAAAACGGAAGACGCAGCGCTGCAGACACAGGTGATCGCTGCGGCCACCCAGTGCGCCCTCTCCACCTCCCAGCTCGTGGCCTGCACCAAGGTAAGCAGCAAGGTTAACCCTTGCCTCAGCGTGGCTGCAAGCTTCACCTGGCGGGGGGGCAGCTTCATGGTGGGGTCCTAGGTGTGCCAGAATCACATGTCCTAAGGCAGGACTTTGGGAGTGTGGCACAGGGAGTGTGGGCTGCCTCTGACTGGGTCCCTGCTACTGTGCCCAAGCAAGGAGTACCCTCTTTGGAGGAGCAGAAGTTTGGGATAGCTGTCCCTGCACAGCCCCTACAAGGAGCCTACCACACTCACTGCCCAACCTTTCTCCTCCCTTCCAGGTTGTGGCTCCCACAATCAGTTCCCCAGTCTGCCAGGAGCAACTGATTGAGGCTGGCAAGTTGGTGGCCAAGTCAGCTGAGGGCTGCGTGGAGGCCTCCAAGGCAGCCACCAGTGATGACCAGCTCCTGAAGCAGGTGGGGGTGGCAGCCACGGCTGTCACCCAGGCCCTCAATGACCTGCTGCAGCACATCAAGCAGCACGCCTTGGGCGGGCAGCCCATCGGGCGCTACGACCAGGCCACTGACACCATCCTCAACGTCACCGAGAACATATTCAGCTCCATGGGCGATGCAGGTGAGAGCAGCTGATGGCACCCACATTAGAGCATGGTGGATAGTGAAGTAGTGGGGAGCCCTTGGGGCTTGCTAATGGGCCTCACTTCCATTCTGTTCCAGGGGAGATGGTGCGTCAGGCTCGTATTCTAGCCCAGGCCACCTCAGACCTTGTCAATGCCATCAAAGCCGACGCTGAGGGAGAGACTGACCTGGAGAATTCACGCAAGCTTCTGAGTGCAGCCAAGATCCTGGCTGATGCCACTGCCAAGATGGTGGAGGCTGCGAAGGTGAGTGCATGGGGGAGGGTGGATGCTGGCTTTGGCCCCCAGCCCTGTCCAACACTGTTGGCTCAGTGCTGGGGAGGGGACGAGCAACCCCTGGGTGGGGCAGCAGTTCCCAGAGTAAGGGACCTGTGCAGTGGGGTAGGCTCATCCCAGAGCTGTGGGTGGTAGCAGAGGAGCTGTTCCCTCTCCTGCTGTTGGGCTCTACTGGAGAGGCTTTGGACATCTCCCCAGCACCATAAGTAGCCAGGCTACCTTGTGGGGGACTCTGTGGCATCAGGTCAGAGCGTGTGCTGCTTCAGGAGGACGAGGGACTCCGTGGTCCCTGCAAGGTGTGATGGGTTTTCTGCTCTCTCCAGGGAGCTGCAGCCCACCCGGACAGTGAGGAGCAGCAGCAGCGGCTGCGCGAGGCAGCAGAGGGGCTGCGCATGGCAACCAATGCTGCAGCCCAGAATGCCATCAAGAAGAAGCTCGTACACAAGCTGGAGGTGAGATGCTGGGCAAGGGTCTGTGGAGGGCAAACAGGCACAGTCAGCGAGCAAGGCCTGACCAGGAGCCCCCACATCCCTGCATTCTCCAGCAGAATAAAGTCCTTTTCAGGCACAGTGTCTGTGCTGCATCATGCAGAGACCTCCCTTCCCTTCCCTTGTGTGCACCGTGTTACTTTGGGGCGCTGGGCATCGAGGGTGCTGGGTATGCTCCAGTGTCACAGATATAGGCACAGGAGAAGCTGTTTAGGGCAGATGGGCCCTGGTGCGTGGGGGGTGGCTCGAGACAGACTGCCCTGCTGCCAGTGTTAACTCATGCCTCCCTGTGCCAGCATGCAGCCAAGCAGGCCGCCGCCTCCGCCACCCAGACCATCGCTGCTGCGCAGCACGCCTCCTCCTCCAACAAGAACCCTGCTGCCCAGCAGCAGCTGGTGCAGAGCTGCAAGGTAAGGACTGGGCCTGTGCTCCTCCCCATCCCATCTCCCATCAGCCACAGTGGACAGACGGGACCTTGGGGTCCTCACTCAGGCCCCCCAGGAGCTGATCCTTTGATTGCCAGTCCTGGGTTGGATCCATCTTCTTCTGACCATGGTTCTCTGGTGACCGTTTTTCTCTGGCAGGTGGTGGCAGAGCAGATCCCAATGCTGGTGCAGGGTGTGCGAGGAAGCCAGTCCCAGCCAGACAGCCCCAGCGCCCAGCTGGCTCTCATTGCTGCCAGTCAGAACTTCCTGCAGGTACCCACGCTGCCCAGAGCTTCCCATGCCAGCTCTGGCATTACAGCTTTCCTACCATGCCTGGCCCTCCTAAGATACTGGAAGACCTTCTGTATATGTTCAACTGACATGCTGCATGTTCATCCCCTTTTCACTGCTTTTTGTTTTGGCCTGACAGCCTGGTGGGAAGATGGTAGCTGCAGCCAAGGCCACTGTCCCCACCATCACGGACCAAGCCTCTGCGATGCAGCTCAGCCAGTGTGCCAAGAACTTGGCTGCAGCTCTGGCTGAGCTCCGCACAGCAGCCCAGAAGGTGAGAGGCTGGGTCTCCCATCCCACAGCAGGAGAGTGCAGCTGGCTGTGCAGAGCAGGAGAGGACAGTGGGGATAGCCCGGTGGCAGGTCGTGTTATCTGCCGCAGCCAGGTGGGCTCAGTGGTCACCTTCTCACCTTCCCTTCTGCCCCATCACAGGCTCAGGAGGCGTGTGGACCCCTGGAGATAGACTCTGCACTGGGTCTGGTGCAGAGCCTGGAGAGGGACTTGCAGGAAGCCAAGGCAGCTGCCCGCGATGGCAAGCTCAAGCCTCTGCCAGGAGAGACGGTGAGGGCACAGGAAAGGGTGGCTCAGGGTGATGCAGGGTGGACTCTGGGGCAGCTCACCAACATGTCCCAACTCATCCTCCTGCAGATGGAGAAGTGTGCCCAGGACCTGGGGAACAGCACCAAAGCCGTCAGCTCCGCCATCGCTCACCTCCTGGGAGAGGTGGCCCAGGGCAATGAGAACTACACAGGTACTGGCCTCAGCAGCAGGGCTGGAAGAGGGGGCACTGAGCTGACGGGCACTGACCTCTCCATCCCCACAGGAATCGCTGCCCGGGAAGTGGCCCAGGCCCTGCGCTCGCTCAGCCAGGCTGCCCGTGGTGTGGCGGCCAACACCTCCAACCCTCAGGCACAGAATGCCATGCTGGAGTGTGCCAGCGACGTCATGGATAAAGCCAACAACCTCATCGAGGAGGCGCGAAAGGCAGTGGCCAAGCCTGGTGACCCAGAGAGCCAGCAGCGCCTGGCCCAGGTGGGGAGAGCGGGTACCCCGGTGTGCCCTGTCAGGCTGTGGAAAGGATGTGAGGCTGGCTGGGAGATGGTGACCAGTCTTTGCTTCTCTGCAGGTGGCCAAGGCAGTGTCACAGGCCCTGAACCGCTGCGTTAACTGCCTGCCAGGGCAGCGTGACGTGGATGCTGCCATCCGCATGGTGGGAGAGGCCAGCAAGAGGCTGCTCGCGGATTCGGTGAGCCAAAGGGGGAAGTCTTGTGATGCAAGGCAGTCCAACTGCATCAGATTCCTCTAAGCATATCCCCAAGCATGTACCATATTTTCAGCCTCCACCTCCATTCACCTTGCTGCCCCTCCTAACCGTTTGCCTCCTTCCAGTTTCCTCCCAGCACCAAGAGCTTCCAGGAGGCACAGAGCCAGCTGAACCAGGCAGCTGCGGGGCTCAACCAGTCTGCCAACGAGCTGGTACAGGCATCACGTGGCACCCCTCAAGACCTGGCCAAGTCCTCTGGCAAATTTGGGCAGGACTTCAATGAGTTCCTGCAGGCAGGAGTGGAGATGGCCGGCCAGTCCCCGGTGAGAGTAAATGCCTGTTGTGGTGTCCTGGGTATAGTGAGAGGTTTGGGATGCCTGAGGAGGTGGCTGACCACAGGCAGGGAGGCCAGGCAGTGGTGGTTAGTGTGGCTGTGGCCAACGCAGTTGGTGGGATGGGGTCTGGAGCTGTGCAAAACCACAGCAGCAGGGAGAAGGTGGCTTGAGTTGGTTCAGTGAGAATTGCTGTTGGTGAAGAAGTTGGGTGAAAGGAACTGGCTCAGCTTGAAAATCACCAGAGAAGATCCAGGGTGGGTATGGACTTTGGAAACCTGCTGCAGATAACACTTCTTGGCTCCTTGCAGAATAAGGAAGACCAGGCACAGGTGGTGTCGAACTTGAAGAGCATCTCCATGTCCTCCAGCAAGCTGCTGCTGGCTGCAAAGGCTCTCTCTGCTGACCCTGCAGCCCCCAACCTCAAGAATCAGCTGGCAGCAGCGGCACGGTAGGAGGAACTGCTGGTCATAGCAGTGAGCCTAGGTGGTGAGGCAGGCATTGATCCATGTGTCTTTTTCTCATGTCCCTGGCAGGGCTGTGACCGACAGCATTAACCAGCTGATCACCATGTGCACCCAGCAGGCCCCAGGCCAGAAGGAGTGTGACAATGCCCTGCGGGAGCTGGAGGTGAGAAGCCACGTCTTGACAAGACAGTGGAGAGGCTGAGATGGGGGGAGGGAGGAGCGCTGCAAGGGGCAGGAGGGAGCAAAGAGGAGTGCAAGTGAAGGATGCAGAACCTTCCTCTGGATGTGACACCCTTATCCCTGCAGACGGTGAAGGAGCTGTTGGAGAACCCCACCCAGACTGTCAATGACATGTCCTACTTCAACTGCCTCGACAGCGTCATGGAGAACTCCAAGGTGAGCCCTGATGTAGGAATGGAAGTTTGAGGAAAGACAAGAGGATTTGGGAAGGATGTGGGCGCAAAGGGAAGGTGGTTCCTCCTCCACTGACAAAGCACAGTGAGCTCTGATCCTGGGAGCACCGTGGTAGCAGCGGATGGTGTCCATAACCAGTGTGTGGTGTGTCCTGCAGGTGCTGGGTGAGTCCATGGCTGGCATCTCCCAGAATGCCAAGAACAGCAAACTGCCTGAGTTTGGGGATTCCATCAGTGCCGCCTCCAAAGCTCTTTGTGGGCTGACAGAGGCAGCTGCCCAGGTAAGACACACTCAGTCCTGAGCATTACCCCAGGTGCACAGTTGCCATATGCACCCCACCCCTGCCCTTCCAAGCCTGTCCCCATGGGACAGTGCTGCCAGGCTCCTCTGCAGCCTATGCCTGCTCTGAGCTCCCCTGCTCTGTGCAGGCTCTCTCTCACCACCTCTGTCATGCTCTTAGGCTGCCTACCTTGTGGGAGTGTCAGACCCCAATAGCCAGGCTGGACAGCAGGGCTTGGTAGACCCCACTCAGTTTGCCAGAGCTAACCAAGCCATCCAAATGGCCTGCCAGAACCTGGTGGACCCTGCCTGCACCCAGTCCCAGGTGAGTGTGGGGTGGGGCACAATTACAGGCATTTTCTTGCACGAAAAGAAATTGTATGTCTAGTTGGAAGAGCTGCGTCCCAAGAGTTAGCCAAGGTGGTGGCTGGTGTCTCATCAGGCCCCATCAACTGCACTAGGAACCAGCTGGCAACTTCAGTGCAATGGTGACAGTCCAGATGCAGGGCTCTGTGGGCGTACAGGACCTTGGTGATCCTTCTTGAGTCTCAGGAGAGACTCCTGTCATCACTAGTGCCCCATATAGGGTGGGCGGGAACAAAGAATTGTGGGGGTAGGGGGTCATGGTGGATCCTGCCTTACTCTGCTTTCCCCTGCAGGTGCTGTCAGCAGCCACCATTGTAGCAAAACACACCTCAGCCCTGTGCAACACGTGCCGCCTGGCCTCCTCCCGCACCGCCAACCCCGTGGCCAAGCGCCAGTTCGTCCAGTCGGCCAAGGAGGTGGCCAACAGCACAGCTAACCTGGTGAAAACCATCAAGGTGCGGTTTCCCTTCTGAGGCACTATGGTGGGGATGGGAGTTAGGGCGCAGTGGGGGTTGGATAACTGCTCTCGTCTCTCCACACCAGGCCCTGGATGGCGAGTTCAATGAGGAGAACCGGGAGCGGTGCCGTGCTGCCACCGCCCCTCTCATAGAGGCTGTGGATAACCTGACAGCCTTCGCCTCCAACCCAGAGTTCGCCACCGTTCCTGCCCAAATCAGCCCAGAGGTGGGATACTGCAGGGAAAGGGAGGATATGGCCTGCCTGTGACGGGCTGCTGTAGGGTAGAGAGGAGTTGTGCCTTCCCCGAACTTGGGATGGAGTCCCAGTGTGGGGCTGGTGCACTGAGGGGTTGCAATTGGGAAGGTTTTCAGCAAGCCTTGGCCTTCAAGGAGCTGGTCCAGGGTAAGAGTCACGGGAGACTTCCCATGCACGGTCCCTTACCTCACCATCCCATTGTCTCCCTGTGCAGGGGCGCAGAGCCATGGAGCCCATTGTGTCTTCAGCCAAGACCATGCTAGAGAGCTCCGCCGGCCTCATCCAGACTGCCCGTTCTCTGGCTGTCAATCCCAAGGACCCACCGCAGTGGTCAGTGCTGGCTGGACACTCACGCACTGTCTCAGACTCCATCAAGAAGCTGATCACCAACATGAGGTGAGCAGAGTCGTGAGTGAGCATTCCTGAGGATGTTTTGGCTCATCATCTCCTTGGCCACTGCTGGTGGGGGGAGGCCAAGGGATGGGATTTTGTCCTGCCTGGGAGCTGCTCCTCCAATTCTCACACAGGTTGATGGGAACACATGCTGCTGTGCCCAGGCTATTATCACAGTGGGTTGCCCCAAAGCCCAGGAGAGGGGTCCTGCCCCTCAGCAGCACCAGCTGAGGCTTGGGGCAAAGGTATGGCATAGCACCTGCAGCACTTGCCTGATCCATCTGTCACACAGGGACAAAGCTCCAGGACAGCGCGAGTGTGACGAGGCCATTGAGGTCCTGAACAGATGCATGCGGGAGGTGGACCAGGCCTCCCTTGCTGCCATCAGCCAGCAGCTGGCCCCCCGAGAAGATATCTCCCAGGAGGTGGGTCAGGGACATGCTGTAGCAAACCTAATGCGGTGGGCGCCCTTTCCCCGCCTCTCAGCAGCATGCAGACCGCAGCCCTGCTGCAGCCTCACACAACACCCTCTCTTTGCACAGGCTTTGCACAACCAGATGATCACAGCTGTCCAGGAGATCAGCAACCTGATCGAGCCTGTGGCCAGTGCAGCGCGAGCCGAGGCATCGCAGCTGGGGCACAAGGTAACCGGGGTGTGGAGGCTGACAAGGCACTTGGTGCATGGGGAGGGGAGGTACGAGGCAGCTGGGGCTTGAAACTGCTGTTGCTAAAGCTACTCTTCTCTATAGGTATCTCAGATGGCTCAATATTTTGAGCCTCTCATTATGGCAGCCATTGGCGCTGCCTCCAAAACGCCCAACCACCAGCAGCAGATGAACCTCCTGGACCAGACCAAAACACTGGCTGAATCCGCCCTGCAGATGCTGTACACAGCCAAGGAGGCTGGTGGGAACCCCAAGGTGAGCATGGGCCTGTGAGGGACATGTCTTAGTGGTGAGGGATCCTTTTGGGGCACATGGTGCACATGCATGTACCAGACGTGAAAACCCCAGGGTGAGTGTGCATCATCCCTGTTGGGAGGGGAGCCTTACCTTACCTCACTCTGGCTCATCCTTGCAGCAAGCTGCTCACACCCAGGAGGCTCTGGAAGAGGCTGTGCAGATGATGAAGGAAGCAGTGGAGGACCTGACCACCACCCTGAATGAGGCAGCCAGTGCTGCAGGTGTTGTAGGAGGCATGGTGGACTCCATTACCCAAGCCATCAACCAGGTGAGGGGAGCATAGAGAGGACCTGGCCAAGGCTGGGGTGGGGGAGAGAGGAAGAGTAAGGGTCAAACCTTACAAGGCAAAGACCTTGTAAGCCAGAGCTGGAGTCAGAATCTCCTGATGGTCTCTTGCAGCTGGACGAGGGGCCCATGGGTGAGCCAGAGGGCACCTTTGTGGACTACCAGACCACAATGGTGAAGACAGCCAAGGCCATCGCTGTGACTGTGCAGGAGATGGTGGGTGCAAACAAGCCTGTCATCGCAGAATGCACTGCCTGCCACCCAGACAGGCAACCACCCTCCTTACCTTGTCCAACTCTTGCTCTGCTTCCATCAACAGGTCACCAAATCCACCACCAACCCAGATGAGCTGGGCACACTGGCCAATCAACTCACCAATGACTATGGGCAGCTGGCACAAGAGGCCAAGCCGGCTGCTCTCACTGCCGAGAACGAGGAGGTGCGAGCATGGGGGGTTGCTGGAATGTGGTGTGAGGCAGAGCAGGAGCTGCTGGGGTGTGAGAACAGAGGATAGAGACACTTGAACCTCCCATCAGAGCTGGGGGCGGCAGCATTCACACCTCCCCTGAAACATAGTGTGGAAACATGGAGCAAAGCCGTGTTTCCGTTTTCTGACTCCTGAGTGGGAGGATTGGGAAAGAGGAGCTGGGTGGCTGGTGGTTCCCAGCGGGTATCACAGATGCAGGGATAAGTTCCCTGCTTACTCTGTCATGCACACGTTCCTCCCAGATTGGCTCCCACATCAAGCGCCGGGTGCAGGAGCTGGGCCACGGCTGTGCCGCCCTGGTCACCAAGGCTGGAGCCCTGCAGTGCAGCCCCAGCGACGCCTACACCAAGAAGGAGCTGATAGAGAGTGCACGCAAGGTTTCCGAGAAGGTAGGTGGTCCAGAGGGAGGGGTGGCAGCGTGGTGAGTTGGGAGGGATGCTAGATTGAGCCCTGTGGCCTTGGAGCCACCATGCTAGGTTCTCCCATGGTCCTGTTGGCTTCTGCTGGCTCTCAGCCATGCTTGCCCTGCCCAGCTGATGGGGTGAAGGATGGATCCCCCTCTGCAGGCACCATAAAAGCAGCTGGTGCTTGTGATGGGTGAGGTGTCCAGGTGCTGCTGACGTGCTGATGGCTGCCTGCCAGGAGAGTCTGATCTACACACTGGTGACAGCCCAGGGCTCTCCAAATCAGTGTTGGACAAAGCGTTTGTTGTGTCTCCAGCCAAGCTTGCAGCTTGTGCATTGTGTCCAGCAGTCAATCTAAAGAGCACTCTTCTGAATAACAGATGAAAACGTAGCTTAAAATCTCTAGTTGATAGAGTAGCAGTGCTTGTAAGCAAAATCACAAAAGCAAAACAAACACTTGTCTATCATGCCTGGCACATGTCTGCATGCTCAGGGCATCCTGCAGGTCCTTCCTCTCCACAACTGCTTTCCATTAGGAAGCTTGTTCTCCTGTGAGTGCTTGCCCAAGTACAGAAAATGAGTTTAACAGCTAAAGAAGAAACAAGTTGTGTTGTTCTGATGCCTGTTATGCAAATTTTACTCGTTTGAAAGCTACCAGAGTCCAGTATCTCCTGGACCAGCAAACACGATAGGTGCAAGGTAAAAATAAATAACTGGAAGCTAAGAAGGGGTGCCCAGATCAAACATTCCCAGTTTTTCTCCTTGGTATGGAGTGACTCCGTCCTGGGAGGTGTTGAAGGTGTGTGTGGTGAGGGTTCCCTGAACCTGCTCTGCTCCCCCAGTCACTCTACTCGTACCCCACAGGTTTCTCACGTGCTGGCAGCTCTTCAGGCTGGGAACCGTGGGACACAAGCCTGCATCACAGCAGCCAGTGCTGTCTCTGGCATCATTGCTGACCTTGACACCACCATCATGTTTGCTACAGCAGGAACCCTCAACCGGGAGAACTCAGAGACCTTCGCTGACCACAGGTACGTGAGCGCCTTGTTCAGCCTCTGCTCAGCCAGAGACCTCCCATCAGGCTCTGTCCTGTGATCTCCTGTATTTCTGAGTTGTGGACCAGCCCCAAGGAGAGCTCCAAGCTCAGGTCATGCTGGCTCTGTTTCCCCTCCAGTTTGTACATATAAAATGCAAGATCCACAGTCTCTCTGTCCCCAAGGACCATGTGTGCAGTTGTTCTCCCTGACTCCCTTCTTCACCCCAGGGAGGGCATCTTGAAGACAGCCAAGGCACTTGTGGAGGACACCAAGGTGTTGGTGCAGAACGCCACAGCTAGCCAGGAGAAGCTAGCCCAGGCTGCCCAGTCCTCTGTGACCACCATCACCCGCCTGGCAGAGGTGGTGAAGCTGGGTGCTGCCAGCCTGGGATCTGAAGACCCAGAAACTCAGGTAAGGAGGGGGTGTGTGGGCTGAGTTCCAGCTTGCTTGGAGGTGTTGAGGGTTGCAGGTGTCATGTGGTGATCTGGGCTGGATCCTGTGTGTTGTGGAGAGGATGGGCTGGACTTTGACTGGTGCTGGCTGAGCTGGACTCCCTCTGTGCCCTGTGGTGCCTAAATCTCTCACTGCTGAGCCACCTGAGTGTGACTGTAGCTAAACCATTCCCCTGGTCTTGCTCTCCCCAGGTGGTCTTGATCAATGCTGTGAAGGATGTGGCCAAGGCACTTGGAGACCTGATTGGTGCCACCAAGGCAGCTGCTGGCAAAGCTGGGGATGACCCTGCTGTCTACCAGCTGAAGAACTCTGCTAAGGTCTGTGCTGGGTGTGATGAGAGGGAGGGGAAGAAGCAGGAGGGCTGGAGAAAAAGCAGAAGAGTTTTCTGCCTGTCTGGGGGCAGAAGCACAACTTGGGGGCAGTCAGGACTAAAGAGGAGGAAGGGGCACATAAAAGGTGGGATACAACATGCAGAGCAGACATTGGTGGGAAAACAAGATGAGACAATGTGAGTGGAGTATGGAGACAGAACCATTTTGGACCAAACCACGAGAAAAGGACAGGTAGTGGCAGCAGGCCAGAGCTTGTGTGAGGATTCACCCGGTTCTCCTTTTTTCTTCCACAGGTTATGGTGACAAACGTCACTTCCTTGCTGAAAACAGTGAAGGCTGTTGAGGACGAGGCCACGAAGGGGACACGGGCGCTGGAGGCCACGATAGAGCACATACGCCAGGAGCTGGCCGTGAGTAACAGCCAGAGGTGGCCGTGAGTAACAGCCAGAGGTGGCTGTGAGTAACAGCCAGAGGTGGCTGTGAGTAACAGCCAGAGGTGGCCGTGAGTAACAGCCAGAGGTGGCCGTGAGTAACAGCTGCGGCACTGTGGCTGCCACCCCACTCTGCTGCTGCCCTGTGCCTCACTGCCACCTCTCCCCTCGCAGGTATTCTCCTCCCCTGTGCCTCCTGCCAAGGTCTCCACCCCAGAGGACTTCATCCGCATGACAAAAGGCATCACGATGGCCACGGCCAAAGCGGTGGCCGCTGGCAACTCCTGTCGGCAGGAGGATGTCATTGCCACGGCTAACCTGAGCCGCCGCGCCATCGCGGACATGCTGCGCGCCTGCAAGGTGGGGCAGGCAGGGGATGTGGGTCTAGCGCGAGTTTGTGGGTGGCTGTGGGTGCCAGCAGGGATGGTGCTGGATGTGTCCCTGTCTCCGGGTTTCAGGAAGCAGCCTACCACCCGGAGGTGAGTGGGGACGTGCGGCAGCGGGCGCTGCGCTTTGGCAAGGAGTGTGCCGACGGTTACCTGGAGCTGCTGGAGCACGTGCTGGTGGTGAGTGTCCCCATCCCGGTTCCCAGGGTGGGCAGAGGCTGACCAGGTATTCCCCAGATCCCCAAGGTTCTCTGGGCTCTTCACCCCCTCCCCCTGACATCTTTGCACAGCTCCCTTCACTGCTTGTGCTGGCACAGCATGTGGCTGAGCCCCTGCCATGGAAGCAGATGTCAGAGAGCTCAACAGGCTCTGAAGAAAGGTATTTGTGTAACAACAGATGGAGATTAACTGGCCATAAACAGATGGAGGCTGGAAATTCAACAACACGGTAGCAAAATCCTGTAAAAGTGCAGCTTCCAGTAAAAGTGGTGGGAGTAAAAGATTTCAGGCAGTGAGAAAATAAAGCTTATTAAGGTCACAGCAGTGTGGGAGATGGGCACGTGTGGGAGATGGGCAGGCACGTGTGGGACACAGGCAGTGCCTGCAGTGGCAGCTATTATGACTGCAAGCACCCGCTGCACTGTTGATCCAGTCTTCCTCTGACTGAGTCCTCCCAAGGACTTCAGCTGCAAGATTAGTTTACAAGAAGCAAATTAAAACTAGCAGAAAAGAAAGGTAGAAAAGATCCAGTGAGATCCTTCCAGCAGTTTGCATTCTTGGCAAGATCACAGAAGTGGAGTTGGGCACTGTGGGGATACACATACCCAGCCCATGGAGCTGTCAGATCCCTCCCTTTGTCCAGGGTCAGGACAAAGATAGAGGGCGAGTCAGCTCTGTGTCAAGGTTTCACTAAGCTGGTTAGTGAGAGTCCAGGATCACTAGATGCAAGGTGGTGGAGCCCAGACTCTGGTTTTCTGCAGGGAAAGCCCCTTTAGGCAGAGGATAACCAGCACTGGCAGCAGAAGGAGGAGGTGGGCAGGAATCAATGGCTAGAAATGGAAGCTGAGGCAGAGGAGAAGTCAAAGGGTGGTTTTATTCAAGGGAGGTAACCACTGGGGTACAGTTCCAAGGGGAGCAGTGAGTTTTCCGTCCCCTGCATCTAGATCAAATATCTATCTGGAAGATGCTTCAGGCACATGTGAATCATGGCAGCCAAGGCTGGAGTGCTGAGCAGAAATTCTCTGGCTGACCTGTTGTTAACAGATGATTAGGCTAATGACTTAGCGTGGCAGTGCCTAAGGTCAGTCTACTTGCAGGAGCACGCCATTTCCCTGTATTTTGGGTGTTGCCATCCTGCTACCATGCAACGTTTTGAGTATCATACATTGGTACATCTCTTAAAATGGTCACTGGAGGTGCATCTTAGCTCATAGCCTCCGGGGTGCCTTCAGCTCCAGACAGAGACCATTTAGCAGTTTTAAACACGTTGTCAGAGCAGACAGCAGACTTAATAATCTGGTATTTAGGCTGGATGTGCTTATGAGGACAAAGTGGCCCTCACCATGTGTCATCATCTCAGGTACTCCGAGCCACATGCAGCTGTAAAGACTGCTGGAAGGGCTCCATGCAAGTCCAGGATAAAGCCATGACTCCCCCAGCCTCCAGAGCACTCTGGTCTGGGAAGGCAGGAATGGAGCTCATGGGCCCTGTTTATCAGAGGGCAGCAGGTTCCTGGAAAGCCACAAGCAGGAAGGATCTAGGGGAGTGGGAGGGGAAATGGCAGATGGGGTGCTGCCTCATTCCCCAGCAGCAGCAAGTTCATTGCTGTACACTGTGTCCCCAAGGGAACCAGTATCTTCCATGGAGCATGAACAAGCATGGTTAAGGTTCAAGAATGAGGGATATTTGGCTCAGGCTGGGAAATGTGGCTCCCAGCAGAGGAGTGGGAAAGCCTGCATGTTTCACTGGGGAGGGGAAGGAATTTGAACCTCCATGGGGACTTGGTATTTGGTAACAATGGGTCTCTCCCTCAGAAAGCAGAGAGATCCAGTGGCTGAAAACTGCAGTGAAGCAACTCAGAGTGGGGAGAAATGAGGTGTAAAGGGGGTGAGGAGGAGAGCTCTGAGTGTATTTGGCTCCTCCAGCCATGAGAGCCTCATCCAGGTGCCTGGTCTTGCCCTGCCCTGTAAGGCTGAAGTATGAGCTGACGATGGCAGCACAGCTCCCCACCCAGAATCTCTGATCCTTCGTTGGCATCTCTCCTTTTGGCTGCCCTTCATCCCTCACCGAAAAACACCCACCTTCCCCTGCCCTCCCCGTGCCCCAGCCCCAAGCGCCCGCGTGTCCTGGCTGGGCTGTTCACTGCTTTCTTTTCTCTCTTCTCCCTCCCTCCCTGTCAGCCGGTGAGTAAGGCAACGTTGGGGTGCCTGCTGGTCTCTAACCTCAGCATGAGCCTTGCTCACGGCTTGTCTGTGTGCCCAGCCCAGTGCTGGGGTGGCACTTGGTGTGTGTCCACAGGGACCCCGTGTCCATGTGTTTGTGTGTGTGTACTCACACCTGCTCTAGCTGGTGGGCAGCTGCTGCCTGTGGGGTGCGAGTTGGGCCAGCAGTGAGCTCTGCTTGTTCGTACAGACCCCATGTGTGTGCACACATGTGCTGTGGTGTGTGCATGTGTCCCCCTGAGCTGGGTGAAGGACCCTTAAGGCACTGCCTGCCACCTTGTCCCAATGGGGCCAGTCTTCCCAGGCTGGGACGTGGCTCCAGGGTATCCCCCCTTGCCCAGCTTGTGTTTGCAGACAAATCTCCAAAATGGTGGGGTGGGGGGAAATGCTTCTGGAGCTTGAAATGATTTGCAGGAGAGAAATATTGGAGTGGGTAACTGCTGAATGCAGGAAGGCTTGTGCTGAGGGTCTTGTGTCTGCGAGATGTCCCAAAAGCTGTGGATGTGGGAAGGCCGTGGGGAAGCTCATCCCGTCGTGGGGCAGGAAGATAATAGCCAGGGTCACTCGACAAAGCATCTCAGACAGTGCCTGATGTGTACAGATGTGGGAGGGTGATGGGGGATCCCACCCTCCTGCTCTGAGGAGCACACCCCAAACAGCCCTAGGAAGTCTCCCCGTTTTCCAGGTGCTTACATCTGCTCCTTCCCCGCAGATCCTGCAGAAGCCGACTCACGAGCTGAAGCAGCAGCTGGCAGGCTACTCCAAGCGCGTGGCTAGCTCTGTCACCGAGCTCATCCAGGCAGCCGAGGCCATGAAAGGTAAGGAAAGATCCTGCTCAAAGGGGCAGGACTGAGGGCTGGGATTAGGGTGGAGGGCTCAGCAGCTGATGGAGGAGGTAGGGCGAGTCAGAAATGAGGCTGTGCACAGGTGTAACCTGCCTCGCTTCCCGGTGTTCCTAGGGACGGAGTGGGTTGACCCAGAAGACCCCACTGTCATTGCTGAGAACGAGTTGCTGGGGGCAGCAGCTGCCATTGAGGCTGCAGCCAAGAAGCTGGAGCAGCTGAAGCCAAGAGCCAAGCCCAAGGTAACAGTGCTGAGCCTTGTCTGACCCTGCTCAGCTTGAGGTGGGCTGGGGCTCTCCTGCCTGTGCTTTAGCCAGGTTTGAAGTCCCATCTGACGGCTGGCCCCTCTCTCAGTACTCCCACTGCCTCCCACATCCCCAGCTGGACCTTCCTCAGGCAGCCCACGCCCTGCTGCACCCCACAGGCCTTAATCCAGCTTTGTATGTGCCCACTCAGCCCCCTGCAGCCATCATCCTGCTCTGCTCCGTCTGTCCCAGCACCCCTGCCTAGGGCTCACACTCTGCTTTTGCCTACAGCAAGCAGACGAGAGCCTGAACTTCGAGGAACAGATCCTGGAAGCTGCCAAATCCATTGCTGCAGCCACAAGCGCCCTGGTGAAGGCAGCCTCAGCAGCCCAGCGGGAATTAGTGGCCCAAGGAAAAGTAAGGCCATAAGAGGGGAAGAAATAAGAAAATGTAGGGCTGTGGTGGGCTCTCTCTTCTCCAGGGGCTGCCTGTAACCCTCATGCCCCATGACAAGAGGCGCACAGGGTGCTAAGCCTCAATCCTCTCCTTCCTTACAGGTGGGTGCCATCCCAGCCAATGCAGTGGATGATGGACAGTGGTCCCAGGGTCTCATTTCAGCTGTGAGTATCAAGGTCACACTCAGGAGTAGAGGGGGACCTTCCTCTTGGCTCCTGCTGCAAGGACGAGGATGCTCTGCCCTTGTGCTTTTCCTCTACAGAAGAAGCAGCCATGCTTCTTGCTCCCTCTCCCCCGTGCTGAGACATGGCGTGGATGCTGGTTCTTGCCATCCCATGCCACACAACCTCCTTGGGGCCGATTAGGGCTCCTGTACCCCCCCTGACAGCCTCTCTTCCCACAGGCACGCATGGTGGCTGCTGCCACCAACAACCTGTGTGAGGCTGCCAACGCAGCGGTGCAGGGCCATGCCAGCGAGGAGAAGCTCATCTCGTCCGCCAAGCAGGTGGCTGCCTCCACAGCCCAGCTCCTGGTGGCCTGCAAGGTGAAGGCTGACCATGACTCAGAGGCCATGAAGCGGCTCCAGGTGAGTCCCAGGGCTGCCCCTCCAGCCCCACCTGCCTCCTCCCAGTTGCTTGAGGGATGGATGTGAGTGGACTGTGGGTGCTCTCCAGGGCTTGTGCTCCCTGCCTGTGTGCCATCAGCAGGGAGTTCATAGGCTCCAGGTTGCTTGGACTTGACTGCTGGCTGCATACTAGGTGTGTGAGTGGTGCTGGGCTGCTCGACCTGGCAGCATTCAGGGATGATGAACTGGCACAGGAATGCCTGAAGTGGGTGCACTGCATCACTGGCATTTGAGAGGTTAATGTTTGGGGGGCATGTTTTGTAGCACCCTTAATTGTCAGAGGCCATGGCACAAAAGAGGTTAATGCCCATCCATTTTGGGGTTAACATGGGGTCTCAGCACCTCTGGGGCCAAGGGCTGGGGAGAGTCAGTAGGGCTGCCTACCAGTCCCTGCCCCACTGCTCGGACAAGAGCCAGAGCCTGGCTGGGAGCAGCAGAGCCTGAAATGGTCATGAGCGGGTGGCAAGGCAGCGAGCCATGTAAAGGAATCCCTGCCTGCAGCTCCCAGCACTCTTGGCTGCCTGTCCTGCCTGTTGGCCCAGCCTGGGGCAGGGGTTCCTTCACACCCCCGGGCAGCAGTCATACCCTGGGGCTGTGATTTATGCTGACACTCCCCACTTCCCTGCTGCAGGCCGCCGGCAATGCTGTCAAGAGAGCGTCGGACAATCTGGTGAAGGCAGCTCAGAAGGCAGCTGCCTTCCAGGACCACGATGAAACGGTGGTGGTGAAGGAGAAGATGGTTGGGGGAATTGCACAGGTGAGGAACAGGGCTGCTCCAGTGGGGCAGGAGCAGCTCTGGGTGCCACCACAAGCTGTGTGTGCCTGTCTCAGGAGTGTGTCCTGCCATGGGTCACATCTCCAGAGAGCCTCACAAAGATGCTGTGGATGTACCCATCCCGCCCAGCACCCAAACAATTGTCCTGCCATGAGTCCTTCACCTTGTCCTGCCACAAGTAGCAGTGGGGGATGGTGCACACTCCTTGGAGTGTAATGCCCTGGGTTCTCCTTGTGCAGCACTGACACTATCCCAGTGTCTGTGACACACATGTGAAAGACAGAGCATTGAGTAAGGAATGAGACCTGCCTGGTATTGGGTGCCACAGGTCCCAGTGCTGCCTCTGTGCAGCTGAGATCCGCTACAGGGCACATGGGGCTGAGCCCTGGAAGCCGTGCTTTTCTGTTTATCTCTGGAGTACCATGCTCCCACCCCAGGGACAACAGCCCTCATGCCCAAGGAGGCTGTGGCTGTGATGGGAGGGAAGCAGCAGCCAGAGAACCTGGCTCAGGGGTTGGCATGGCTGGAGCAGAAGCTCCAACCATCCCTGTGGGAGGGCAGCTGTGACCCCAGGGCTCTCTCCCGTCAGATCATCGCTGCCCAGGAGGAGATGCTGCGCAAGGAGCGGGAGCTGGAGGAAGCGCGGAAGAAGCTGGCGATGATCCGGCAGCAGCAGTACAAGTTCCTGCCCTCGGAGCTGCGGGACGAGGAGCAGAACTGAGCCGCACGCCCTCCTGCCCACTGCACAGACTGCTGCCCGCCCGCCTGCCCGCTCCTATTTAAGACGACCCGCCTCAAGCGGAGGGCTGCCTGGGCTAGACCAGAGCTCTGCCCACACCCACAGTGACGGGACTAACCCAGCTGCCCCTCCAAGCTGGCGCCGCACCAGCAACTCCGCTTCGCTGCCCAGCCCACCTTCCTATGCACACCCAAGGCACAATCAGAGCGCTCGGAGGGACTCGGTTGGGGTGGGAGCCGGGGCTGCACTGGCTCAGGGCTCACCTGCCAGCCCCGGGGTTTGGGCCCACAGAGCTCTCCACTGCAAGGGGATATTTACTTGTGCCTTCCTCATTCCCACTCGTGCCCCTTTCCTCTCTCTCCTCCGCGCGGGACGGGGAGCGGCAGGGGGCTGGCCCTCTCCTGTGCGATGGCGTGCAGGGAGCAGCATGGTCCCTCGCTGAGCTCTCGTGCGGAGCTGCCTTTCACCTCCAATGCCTTATTGTTGGCTGAACCTTCCTCTTCAGTTTCCCTGGGAGGCACGGAGGCTCCCCCACGAGCATCCTCTTCGGCCCGGGCCCCTCTGGGGTGCAGCAGGGCTGGAAGCCACAGTGCCTCTGCTCAGGATGGGGGGTGATGCGATGAGTTCACCCCCAGAGCTGTTCTCTGCCTTCCCGCGGAGCTTCTCCCCGCCCGCGGCCCCAGCCAGCTCTGCCTTCCTTCTTCCCAAGTGCCTGCATTGTTTTCCAAGATCTACAGTATTTTTGTAACTTTTCCATTTCTCTAGTATTGAGCCTGCAGCTTTCAAAGTTCATATATTTCCCTGCCAGCTTGTGCCCTGCCCACTAACACCAGCTCTCGCCGGGGTCCTGTAGCCCAGTATCCCACCCCTCCTCGGCTCTGGGACCCCCGTCCCTTTCCCTTTGCACTTGCTGAGGCTTCTCTCACTATTTTGATACTTTAAGCATCCCATATTAAACACTGAAGGAAACCAGCTCCCCCCAAGCCTCCGGGGTGGGGTGGGGGATGCCGATGTCTCCTCGGAAAGATGCATTCATCAATAAAATCTGGTTTTCCTGCATTATTGCCAGCTGGGTATGAACGAGACCCCCCAGGAGACGGGAAGAGCAGGGGGGCCACGGGCGCTTGCCCTCATAGCAAAGGCAGGGGGGAGTGTACCACGGGTGCTTATACAGCATGGAAAATATTTGAGGCACGTCCAGCCCCAGGCACCCGGCAGGCTGGACCCCCGCTGCCAGCCATGTGCCGGCCTCGCAGGTGCTGCCGGGGGGCCACCACCACAGGAGGGGGCCCTGGGGATTTTGTTTCTGGGGGATTTGGGCTTCAGGGAAGGCAGGGGGGTGGGGGAAGTATGTGTGAGTGGAGCTGGGCTTCTGGCCCCATTCCTGCTGCCAGCCGAGTATACCCCTGGGTAGGGTGCTACAGGGGTGCAGGTGGGGGACCCCCAGCCCCCAGTCACTAGTGGACCAGTCTTTGGGCCTCCACTGGCAAGGCAGAAGTCTTTGGGCCTCCACTGGCAAGGCAGCGGTCTTTGGCATGGTGTGGATCTGGGAATGTGGCTGGAGCCCTCCCGGCTGCCGGCGCTGAGCTCACGCCCCGAAATAGCCCCCCGGGGCCAACCTGTGCGGGCAGCAGCTGCCCCAGCGTGTCCCCACCTGTTCCCACCCCATCACTCAGCAGAGATTTGGGGGGCCTGTGTGGTGGCGGGGCAGGCAGGGATGCTGTGGGGTGCAGGGGGGATGTGGGCAGGGTGGCACATGTCCCCTGCCTCTGGGACCTGTTCCTGGCAGTGTGAGCCACAGGCATCATCAGTGGCAAGGGCAGCATCCTGCAGTATCTCAGCCAGTGACCCCTGTCTCCTTGTGGGCACGTCCCTGGGGGTGTGGAGGGGCTGTTCCCCACCGAGACACTCAACCCTGGCCAGGCTCCAAGGTGGATTTGTGGCTCTCACAGGCATCCCAGTCCTCCCAGCTGTCCCCTGACAATCTGTGATGGCCTGACCCGGCAACAGGCTCTCACCCAGGTACTAGCTGGGCATGGGGCCCTTCTGAGCAGCCAGCAAGGACACGGGGCACAGCATGGCAGCAGCCCCAGCCTCATCCTCACATCCTGGGGTCAAGGGAGCTCCAGCACCACCAGCACAGGGCTGCAGGGACATCCTCTGCCTTTTCCTCCAGTTTGGGTGCAAGCAAGGGGTGGTGGCACAAACACCAGGGGAGGGACATGGGGTGTGATTAACCCCCCATCCTCTAAATCTCACACATCAGTTAAGGGGTTATTTTGGTAGGCAGGTTAAGGCAAGGACATGCAGAAGTTTGGAGCTGGGATGACAGTCATGAGGTGCCAGAGCCTCTGCAGGAACCCAAATCCAGCTAAGTTGAAGGTGAACGGGGAAGCCATGTCCCAACTTCCTGGGGAGCCCAGGAATGGGGTGAGAGGCTGCAGCATGGATTGCACCTGGGAAGGTCCCATTAGTTTTCAGGACAAGCCTTTCCTTGGGAGTAAGGTCAGACTGTAGAGTGAAAAACGGAGGGTATCATCATCCTTGGAGACCTTAGCCCAGGCCAAGCCTGGGCATGGGGCAGCAATGGAAGGGATGTGCACCCACACCCCTCTGCACATTCTTGTCCCAGAGGTTACCCCAGAGGATGGGCTTAAGGGCCTCTACACCTGGATGGTTCCAGTTGTGCCATCAGACACCTGGAGCAAAGGGAAGGGGGCAGCAAGGGAAAACAGCATCCTTTGGGGGCACATCTGAGGGCTGGCCTGGCTCCAGGGCAACTTCCTGGCTGCTTGCACCATGCCCATCATTGTCTTTCTCCCATGGGCTGAGCCCACGGAGTTGCCCCAGGCTGAAACATCTCGCAGAAAACCAATTATTCTCTCCCGGGAATGATGGGAGATGGCTCTTCCTCCTCCCCTTAGAAGCCGCATGCTGGCAGTTACAGATTCTCCTTGTCCAAATATGTGCCTAATTCGTCAGTACTAATTGTTGCTCTCCAGAGTCCAGCAGTGGCTCTTCTGCTTTCCCCATGAAGCCAGCAGCCCCTTGGTCCTTAGCTGCTCCCATCACTCCTACACCCCCTACCACCTGGGCCTGAGGGCTCCTAGAGAGCCACTTTCTCCAGCTCAAAAAATTTCTGCTCCTCTCCGCTTGGAGCACTGGTGCCGAAAAGTTGCGTCAGTCAAGGGCTGGCTGAGGCCCAGGGGCAATGGGCTGGAGGAGCCCGTGCACCCCTCATGTCCCCATCCCATCCCAGCCTCCCCACGTGCCACACAGCTCTCGTGGCCCCTCCGCCAGTTCCTTCCAGCCCCCCCCTCCGACCCAGAGCCCACCCTGCAGCTGGGAATGTGCCAGAAGCATTTACAATCGTTATTAAAGCACAGGTTATTTTTGGAGGAGCTGGGATTTGAACGGTTTGCATTTTTTTGCCTGTGGAATACAGTTTATTTAGAGCAGAAAGACGAAGAGGGGCAGCGAGCTGCCCACATGCTCTGTGTCACCCTAAAATGCCACCCTCTGGGCTGTGCATGTGCCAGGTGTCCCTGAGAGTGCCAGGGACAGTGGCACTAAGGTGCAAGGCAGCAGGGAGGTGGGTGCCGAGAAGTCTACACAGAGCTGGGGCCCCCTTGCCCCATCAGCAGCTGGATGGGGATGTCAGGGGTTCCATTCACTTCTCTCCTGGGGGATTTTCCCCATGTGGGCAGTGCCAGTCCACTGTGTCCCTCAGTGCAATCATAGCCCATGGTTGCCCCTGAGTGCAATGACAACCTAAATATGTCCCCAAGACTTCAGTGCCTGACATTCCCAAGTGCCATGCCAGCCCTTGAGATGCCCCTAAACCGGTGCCAGCAAGCAGGATCCCTCAGGCCCCACGTTGCAGTGACCGGGCATGTGGTTACCTGTGGCAGTGTCAGCCACGTCATGTCCTCTCGCGTGGGGACTGCTTTGACCTTTGACTGGAGTCAGTGCCACCGGCATACCCCTAGCTCAGTGCCCCAGGATGTCCTTTGCCCAATGCCACTGGGGTTCCCCTGGCACAGCGCTAGGGAGTGTCCCTCAGCCAGTGTCCCTGGGGTAGCACTAGGGCATCGCCCCGAAGTGTGCATCGCCCAGTGCCACCGGGGTACCCGCAGCACAGTGACCGGGGGTGCCCGGCGCCGGGGCCATGGCAATGCCCTCCGGGGGTGCTGCCCCCCCCGTCCCGCTCGGTTCGAGGGCCAGTGGCGAGCCTGTCCCTAAAAGGTGCTGGCGGGCGGCGGGGGAGGCGCCGGGGCCGACCCTGCCCAGCTCGGCCCCTCCCCAGCTTTTAGACGGCGCGGCGGGGCGGGGAGCGCAGTGCCGGTGCTCCCGCCGCTCCCGGTGCTCCCGCCGCTCCCGGTGCTCCGCGTCCCGCTGCCGTCCCGCGCCCCGCCGCCGACCCACCGCCACCATGGAGGCCATCAAGAAGAAGATGCAGATGCTGAAACTGGACAAGGAGAACGCCATCGACCGCGCCGAGCAAGCGGAGGCTGACAAGAAGCAGGCGGAGGACCGCTGCAAGCAGGTGGGTGTCCCGCGAACTTCTCTGGCATTGCCTCGGGACCCTCTGCTCTAGGGGTGGCCAGCCCAGGGGACCCCATTCTGCTGGGTGTCCAGCCCAGAGACTCTCTTCCCTAGGGGTGTCCAGCCCTGGAGCCCCTGTCCTGCTGGATGCCCAGCCATGGGGACCCCATCCCTCTGATTGTCCAGCCTTGGGATCCTCCATCCAGCCCCAGAGACTTCCTCACAACGGTTGTCCAGCCTGGAGTCCCCTGTCCTAAGGATGTCCTGCCCCAAGCACTGTGCCCCACTGGGTGTCCTGCTTGTGGATCCCAATCTAGGGATTGCCAGCCCCAGAGACCTTACTTCACTGGGACCCCATCCCAAGGGGCCTCACCCCCTATAGGCCTGTCCCTAGGGTGCAGCACTTCAGTCCATTTTCCCTGAGCCCTCGCACTGGTCCCCCCAAACATGGCTTATCTCAGCAGGACATCCCAGTGCCACCTCCCTATTCCTGTGCCAGGGAGAACCCTGGGGACTGCAATACTCCCACCCCACTGACACGGATATAGGCGTTCCCTATATCCGAAGATTGGCGTTCCCTAGAGCTGTGTCCCCAAGTCAGGAGCTCTCCAGTCCCTTCACAGGGAGGGAGACCACCCCCCCTTACACCCACCAGGCTCAGGCGTGCTGGGGGGGACAAGAGCATCCCAAAGAGATGTAGATCCAAAGCTGACAGAAGGAGCATGTTCATGTTCTCCTGCTGTGCCCCCACACCCTGGGTGTCCCCAGGAGGAGGGTGGCCATCCCCTTCCAGCCTTGCAGACACCACCATCCGTCCTGAAGCTTGTCCTCTGTCCTTTCCCCAGCTGGAGGAGGAACAGCAGGGCCTGCAGAAGAAACTGAAGGGCACTGAGGATGAGGTGGAGAAGTATTCCGAGTCTGTCAAGGAGGCCCAGGAGAAGTTAGAGCAGGCAGAGAAGAAAGCCACAGACGTAAGTAGGCACGCCAGCAACTCCTCCCCCGTGCGGGCGGGCGCTGGACCTCGGCGGAGGGGGCGGCGGTTAAAGAAAGAGGGGGCCCTTATATGGAAAGCGTCCGAGGGGAAGACTGTCAGGATCCCATTCCTGCGATGCTGACACCGAACCGGGCTGATGGGTCCTGTGAGGGGTGCAGGGGCCAGGCCAGCTGTGGTGGGCAGTGCTGGAGGGGCTGATCCTGTCTGGAGCTTTGCGGGCAGCCGACAGCCTGGCTCCCCAAAGCTAATGGGGACAAGTGTCCAGAGCTGTGTCACAGGTCCCCAGGCACGCACCTCCACAATGCTCTTAGGAGAACTGTGGGGCTTAACAGGCAGTGGCAGAGCAGGGAAATGGTCAAATCTCTTGCTGTGCTTAGCTGCTGAGTGCTGGCTGCAAGGAAAAATGTTTGGAGTGCATGGAAGGGGACTTTGGGTGGGATGTGGGTGCGTGGATTTGGGGTCCAACGTGCCACCTTGTACCCTGGGAAGGGCAAGGCCAGGAAGAGTTTTATTTAGTGCCATGACTGATGTCTCTCCTGGGAAATAGATCCCTCTGGGGAGATGTTAGGAAGGTGTTGAAATTGGCTTGTGCCTGGCCAGGATGAAGGGTGGAACAGCTGTGTGCGGCCACGGGGCCGCTCAGGAATGGGGTATAACGACCTGTGGTGCCACACAGGGTATTTGACACCCTATAAATAAATCCTCCTTTTGATAGTCAGCCCTTCTTTGATGAAAACCAACCCTGGAAACTGGAGGAGAAGCTAAAGGAGAGCCATTTGGAGCACAGCCAGCAGGGCATGGCCAGGCTTTTTAGGATTGAGAAAAAAAAATTCAATCCCAACTGGTTTATGGAGCTAAATGGGGGAGATGTGTCAAATCTCTGAGGGGGACACTGAGGACAGGGTTGACCAGACAAGGACAAGCAGCGGCAACATAAATCCCTGTGGCAGCCCAGAGCCCCTGGGCAGTGGCCAGGGGGTCCCCCAGACTTGTTTACTGATCCAACAGACCTGCCCTGGTTTAATTAGATACTTAACAAAGTAGTTAAAACATCAAAAATCCTCTGAAAGGGCACATTTATCCTGGAATGGGGCAGGCATGCCAAGCTGGTCAGGGTGGCTGCTGTGTGCAGTGGGGTTCACACTGGTCTGATTGGATCTGTGCTGATGTGGGACAGGGCAAACTCAGTGTGGCTGAGAGTGGATGGGACGTTTCCAGTGTGAAACTCCGAGGAAGGGGCAAACGGTGGCACTGGGCAGATGTCAGCTATGGGATGCAGAGTGATTTGCTGCTGACAATGCCATCCTGGGTGGGGAAGGTGTGTTTCCCTGCTCTTGGTCCACAGTGGCTGGGCAAGTCTGTGGGCTTTGACATGGAGAATCCCATACCAGCAGATACAGCAGACAGAAGCCACCAAACACTTCAGGGAAGGGCCAGAGCAGGAGCCATGGTGAAGGAACAGTGTCAGGCTGCAGGCTGGCTGCAGCAGGACTGAGGCTCTATCACCAGCACAGCCACCCCAGGTCCATACCAAAGCCTAGACTGGCTGTACCATGTGTGGGGCTCTGGGAGTTACCAGGTCCATGTGCCAGGGACCTGGATGTGCTGACAGCTCTTAAGTGCCAAGGCTGGTGTCATCTCCTCCCTGGTGCGAGGTGCAGAACAGCTCCTGGCTTCAGCAAGGAAGCACCCCGTGGCTGCTAGGATAGTGCTTGCCTGTGTCTCCATCGCTTGGCCAGGTCAGGGCCCACACCAGTGATCCAGACAGCCTCCTGCCCTTGGCTAAAAGGTCAATGCCTTAAAAGAATAAACACCTGCCCCATTCCAGCACTGTCCTGGCACTGGATGACAGTGCATAAAGGCCATGGGGATTGCACTAAGGAGTGCAAATATGATGCCCCAGGCACTTGAAGAGGGGGCAGATGGTGCCACAGAGCAGGGAGTGCCTGACTCCTGATCAGCGACTCCACAGTGCTGACAGCGCCTTCCCAGCAGCTCTGCAAGGCCACTGTGGTCCCATCACCTCTTGTACCCAAGAGGGACAGCCCATGGTGCCCAGGTCAAGATGTGGGCAAGGGCTGTTGGACACAGTGCAGCTGAGACAGCGGGTTTAGCCAAAACAGCTCCCTCCATCCCCCCACATCCCCGGCAGTGGCCTGTCCCCAGCCACCTCAGAGGAGCCTAGGGAAACTCCAGCGTTCCCAGGCCATGATCCCAAAAGCTTCATCCATGTTCCCGCCCCAGCTGCACTCCCCGGCCAAGACTTTGCTCTTATTTGGTGATTCCCCGAGCTGGTGGGAGGGAACGGGACTCTGCTGGGAAGTGACTGCATCTCGGGGTGGGGCCACAGCAGGAGGCACCTAGCCTGGCCACTGCGGGACCAGAATGGCTGCCCCCCAGTCTGTCCCCCACATGCCTGCAGCCAGCTCATCCCTGCCCCACTGCTGCCAGGAATCCTTGTTTCTGCTCTGGGCCCCATGCCCCAGCTTGGGAGCACTCTTGGCACCCAGGCATCAGACTGGGAATGGGGCAGGATCAGCCGGGACCAAGGCCAAACCCATGGCCAAGCCCAAGGCCTTGTGCTCCTAGGGGACCCACAGCATTGCCTCTTCCAGTGCTGCTTGGCAAGGGGACACAGAGCTGCAGAACACAGACAGCAGTGTGGCTGGGTCACCCCCAGGACCCCTGGCCCTGGAGCTGATGGCAGCTGGTGGGGTCATCCTGGGAACTGACATCCCCGGAGGCAGGTGTGAAGTGCAGTAAGGGCTGCCTGGGAGCTGTCAGAGCTTCTTAAGGGAGGATTGAGTGCCAGCCAGGCTTTTCCTGATGGATCAAGACATGTGCCCCAGCCGGGATGGAATGTCAGGAGCTGGGGGACTGGCCTGCCCTAGAGGACACAGACCCTAGGGCAGCTGGGTTGTGCAGGGGGCTCCATGTGCCCCATGGAACTCTGTAGGGTTGCCAGCCAGGTCCTCACTTGAAGAAGCAGATGCCAAGGGACTGAATGAGATGGATGTTGGGGACCTGGCTGCAGCCCCAGGTACTGCTGGAGGACACCCTGGAGCAGGCTCTGCTTCATACCTCTTATTGACTTTCTACAGGGAAAAGTCTATGACCCTCCTCAGCTCTGCAGCAAGAAGTGCAGAGGGCAGCACTTTGGGAGCACTCATGGATACGCTGCTCCTGTGGCTGCGTGGCCTCGAGGATCAGGCTCCAGCACCCACAGACTCTCTGGACTCTTGGAAATATTTGAATCCATTTTCCTGGGGTCCTCTCCATCGCTCTGGGGGATTTCAGTGGGACTGTACATCCCTGACAGGGGAGCACCATACACCCGGGGCACGGAGGGGACTGCGTACCTGCCTTGGGGGCCACTGTGTGCCCTCCCTGGGTGTACCATGTGTCCTGCCAGTGGGAATTATGCATCTGCCTGGGAGGATGTGTGCTGACTCCGGCTGAGGGGACAGTGCGCTCTGTGTAGAAGCCGCTGTGCATCTCGCCTGGGTGAGGGGCGTGACCCCTGCTGGGGAGGACCACGCGTCCTGCCTGAGGGTCCTCCTTATGTCCTGCTTGGGATGAGGGGCCCTGCGCACCCCTCCCGTTGTGGGAACTGTCCCCTGCCGGGGGTGGGCACTGCGCGTCCTGCCCGGGGGAGCGGCACTGCAGGTCGGTCGGAGACAGCAGCAGGAGAACGAGGAGGAGGAGGAGCAGGAAGGGATGGAGGCAGGGCGGGCGGCGGGAGCGGCCGCTGCCTGAGCGCTTCCTGCCCGAGAAGGGCGGATCCCACAAAGGGCTCGGCGGTGTGGCCTCCCCGCCGGCAGCCCCCGCCATGGCCAGCGCCAGCTCTATCGATGCCGTCAAGAAGAAGATCCAGAGCCTGCAGCAGGTGGCCGACGAGGCGGAGGAACGCGCCGAGCACCTGCAGCGGGAGTACCATATCGAGCGGCAGGCCCGGGAGCGGGTAAGGGCCGCCGGGATGAAAAGGGGGCGCGGCGGAGCGGGGGGCGCCCCGGCGGCTCCCCGGGATGCCCCGGCGGCTCCGGCCCCGCTGCCAGCATCCCTCCCGGCGGGCTGGCCCCGGCCCCCCGCGCCCCTCGCCCCGGTAGCCGGGCTGGCTGCCCGCGGAGCGGAGCGGAGCGCGGGGCGGTTTCGGGGGAGCCGACGGGAGCTGCCACCCAGCTGGCGAGAGCCCCCGGGGCAGGGGGCTTGGGGCAGCCTCCTCCAGCCGCCTCCCTCCTCCGTGGTTCTTGCGCCAGAGAGATGCTGCTTGCCGGGTTCCCCGGGGCTTCCCAGCTGGCGGGGCGCTGGGAGCGGCAGCGGCAAGCCCTGCCTTGGCTCTTCCTGGGATCGGGCGCATCCTGGGAAAGGGTCCACTCCCTCGCAGGCTGGCGTGCACAGCTCAGAATCCCATGCCCAGGATCTTGTCTAGCTTCCAGCGGGCTTTGCGGTCCGGGCCGCGGCAGTCGGAGAGCCTTTATCTCTCTAGCCTGTCCCTTCGTGGGGACAAACCATCCCTTCACACAACCACTCTGGCAACGGGATGACATTCCCAAAAGTCAGCTTGTTCGTGGTTTGGCTTTTTAGTTGTTGAGGCTTTTTATTTTCTTCCTTTCTTTCTGTTTCCTATGCCCACTCTTTCTACATTCTCACCATATCAGGAGCGGCAGAGCTGGGTGCGGTACCCAGGTTGTTGTCACTCGGGCTGTGTGCGGAGGAAATGGCCCCTTCCTGCAGCCACAGATCGGGTTCCCCGGTCTAGGAGCTGCTGGAGAGCTCATGTTCCCCAGTGTCCATCCGGGCAGCTCTGACCCACTTTGGGGGTGATTCCCTGGGAAAAAAAGGCTCCCGACGAGGTGAGGCTGATGATGCAGGCAGAGCATCGCCCTGCGGGTGCCAGTCCCAGTTCCCCACTGGGCAGTCTGGCAAGGGAACAGCTCTCAGAAAGCCCAGAAAAAAGGTTGTTCATGGGGCGGAGGTGACTGTTGTACCAGCTGTGGGGCTGGCTGCCCTCTCAGAGAGGTGCTGGCTGCGCCTGTCCCCACCCTGCTGCCTCCTCACAGGGGATCGAGGGTGCTCAGTGGGGCTGTGCAGGGTGACTGCAGAGTGACAGCCCCTCGCTGCTCCCGTGGTCCCTCCGCTTGGCTAATGTCCCCCAGGGCATTCCCAGGCTGGAGCATGAGGCTGGATGGAGCTGGGCACTGCAGCCAGCCAGTCCTGCTCCAGCCTGTGTATAAGCAGGAGACCTTATCCCCTGTGTTGGTGCATTGGGCTGCTCCCCATGGTGAGGTCTCATTGCCACCCATCCCTTTTGTATCCGGATGAGGTCTTCCTTGCACTATCCCCCCCACTCGGTGGGAAGCGGAGCTGAGAGCTGCTGAGGCAGCGTTTCCCGACTGTGGCGATGGAGCTGGAGGCCTTTACCAACTGGAAAGAGTGCGAGGCCAGGCGTCAAGGGACTGGCAGAGGGCCAGGGCCACTGCTCCTGGCCAGCCCCAGCTCCCAGCTCCCAGCCCTGTGCGTGGGGAGCCTGGGAAAGGGAGGGCTCTGGTCCAGTGGGTCCTGCCAGCCGCATCTTGGCCGAGTGCCAGCCTGCCGAGGGCGACTCGCTCCACTGCCCCCAGCGCTGTGCTGTACATCAGCTGAGGGGGCTCCGTGCTGGATTCAGGCTGTCCTGTTGCACAGGGCCATGGGGGTTCCCGCAGGAGAAGCTCCCAGCTCGGTCTGCCGCCTCTGTAAACAGGAAATCCTCAAGCGGCTCCCGATCTCCTTTTCGGGAGCGAAGCCGCACAGGGCATTCCTCCCCCTGAACTCACTTTTCTGCAAACCCCAAATACCGTCCCTGTGACGGCATGGCTGCCACAGCCACCCTACCCCAGGGACACATGGCCTGTCTCTCCCCAGGGCAGGAGCCGGACATGCAAGGACCTGGTGGAGGGGCTGCACGTGCCAGGCTGGGGTTGCAAGGCTGGGAGAAGCACTAGGGATGGGGATAACTCTGTTGTCCCTATGGAAAGGCAAGGGGATGCATGCCCAGCCATCCCATTCCAGTGCGTGCTGGCTTGTTGCACAGTGCCAAGGGGGTGTTTCGGATTGTAAATGCAGAACTAACCACTGAAAATGCTTTTAAAAGTATATATATATATATTTGTGTGTGTATGTGTGACATGGAATGACTGAGGAGTTTCTGCTCCCCCAGGCTGAGGCTGAAGTGGCTTCCCTCAACCGCCGTATCCAGCTGGTAGAGGAGGAGCTGGACCGAGCCCAGGAGCGCCTGGCCACCGCCCTGCAGAAGCTGGAGGAGGCTGAGAAGGCAGCTGATGAGAGCGAGAGGTGTGATGGGAAAGGACAGTGGGGGTGGTATCAGGTGGGGGTATTGACTGCAAGCAGCCTGCTTAGTTTTGCAGTGAGGTCCATCTGAAAGGACCTCATGTGGTTTATGTTGGTTTTCCTGCAGACTCCAAAGGGAGAGAGCAAAGCCACAACGCAAAGAAGTCCTCCAGGCACAGGCATTCCTAAAAAGACTGAAATTTCCAGAGCATAAAATCCTGATAAAATTTACCTGGTATTTATGAAAACACCAGACTGTACCCGAAGACAGAGGAAGCTAGGAACATATTTTCTTACCCAGAGCAGCCTCCTGTGCTCAGGGTCTCAACAACAGCCCAGGAGGCAACATCTGTGCCTGGGAACTAAGTTCAGATTTGACAACAAAACAGCCTAATTCAAAAGCAGTGCTACAAAGTGTGGGTTGTCCCATCCTTATGGCAAGCAGGTTTCCCGGACAGGAGCTGTGCAGGCAAGGGCACTCAGGTTTGTGGGAGTGCCTGGACACGTCACAGTGTTCCAGACAATGATGTGAGCTCTTCCCTCCATTGGCAAAGACTAGTTTGAGCAACAGCATCTGAGTGAGAGGAGAAGAGTCTGCAGGACTCCCTTCTGTGGGGGTTCACAGGGTTTGGTAACCCTGTTTGTGAACATCACCCAGAATGAGAAAGGCTTTGCCACAGGATGTTCTCTAACATTTCCTAAAGGCTGCTGGCCTGTCAGGCTGTTTTTGTGGAGGTTGTGGCTGGCTCATCTTCAGCTGCACACTTTTTCACCCCTACAGATTGGGTTCAGGACCTGCCTGATTGAGGGCCACCACAGCCACATGTCCTCACTCTGGGGCATAGCCCTGGAGTCAGCTCCACTGTAATTGTGCACAGGAGCATTTTTAGGGTACTGCTAGTGACCCTACTGTGTGGGGTGGCCAGCAAGTGCCAAGCAATGTCCTATGTCTCTGGAGGATGGTGAGGTTAGGGTACAGTGGACAGGCAAGATGTGCAGATGCCACCTTGACCCACGGCAGTAACATCTTTTGGCTTGGTCTTTCCTCAGAGGCATGAAGGTCATTGAAAACAGGGCCATGAAAGATGAGGAGAAAATGGAGCTCCAGGAAATGCAGCTGAAGGAGGCAAAGCACATAGCGGAGGAGGCTGACCGCAAATATGAGGAGGTGCATACCCCCTTCCCCAGTCCTGACCCCCTGGCAGCACCCAGAGCCACCTCCTCGCAGCCCTGTGCCCCCAACTGGGGCAAGCACAGGGCCAACATATGCCTCTTTCTCCCATCAACAGGTCGCCCGCAAGCTGGTGGTCCTTGAGGGAGAGCTGGAGCGCTCAGAGGAGAGGGCAGAGGTGGCAGAGAGGTGAGCAGGGCTCTGGCAGGCAGTGTGCAGGGGTCCCACACAGCCCTTGCCCCAAATCCCTGGCAGCATGGGGATGGGGATGACCCTCCTTGGGAGTGTCAGGGCCTGGCATTGGGGTGGTCCTTGGGATTGTAGGCTGGGGGCAGGGGGGTGCCAACCCACCAGCATCACATCCTTGACCCTGTTCTCTGCTGTCCCCCCACCCCGGGGTGCCCCTCTTTCACCCCAGCCGAATGAGACAGTTGGAAGAAGAGCTGCGGACCATGGACCAGTCTCTCAAATCCCTCATTGCCTCAGAGGAAGAGGTACTGGGGCAGGGGTGCGGGGCGATGTGCAGCAGCCCCCCTCTCTCTGTCGCTGTCTCTCGAACCATGCGAGCCACCTCTCTCTTCTGCACCACTGCCTCTACCACTGGCCTCCCCTCACCTCCCTCTCCAGCAGGTGCAGGCTGGGCACGCTCCTCCATCCCTCCATCCCTGCTTCCCTTGGCAGGGCCGGTGAGAGCCCGGCTGGTGGTAATGCACGAGGTGTCCGTGCAAGGAAGCACAAGGAATGGATGAACAGATGCGTCCCGGCAGCTCCTGCTCGCAGCGGCTCTGCTCCTTGTCCACGTGCACTGAGTCTTCTCCTCTCTCAACTTGTTTTCTCTCTTTCTTTCTTGCTACCCTGTGCCCGTTCTTTCTGCTCCTGCTCTTCTCCTGCCCTCTGGCCCTGCTCCCCCCCTCCTGCCGGCCCTGCTTGGGATGTAGTAAATGTGGTGACCTAGAGGAGGAGCTGAAAATTGTCACCAACAACTTGAAGTCCCTGGAGGCCCAGGCTGACAAGGTAGGACCCAGTGAGGCTGTTGAGGCTGGGTGGAGTGCGTGGGGTGTGGGGGTGCTGTGATCTCCTGCTAGAGTGAAGGACAGATGAAGGTTTCCCCTGGGGCTCACAGGTGCCTGTCTCTGTCTCTGCAGTACTCTACCAAGGAGGACAAGTACGAGGAGGAAATCAAGCTTCTAGGGGAAAAACTGAAGGAGGTAAGGAGTATAGGGCTGCCACTGCATCAGTGCAGGCATGAGTTTGCCACCCTGAGTGGATTTTGACCCCTTTATGCCTATGTCCTCTCACAGTTTCCCAAACTGCAGCTCTGCAGCATAGCAGGTGCCTGGGTCTGGGATGCCCCTCTATGAATCTGTTCTGGTTTAGGGTGTGAGGCTCCATGGGGCCTTTGACTTTTCTTGTCCATTGCCTTTACCAGAGGAGCGCTTGTGGAGAAGGGTACCAGAGATGCAAATGGGGCAGATTTTGAGTGCAGTGCAGCCTGCACCGCCCCTGCGGTGCCCTGCAGCTCACCCTCTCCCCACTGTGCTTCCCACAGGCTGAGACCCGGGCGGAGTTTGCAGAGAGGTCTGTGGCGAAGCTGGAGAAAACCATTGATGACCTAGAAGGTAAAATGTCCCCGCCAGCCCTGTGTTCCTCTTTCCCAGGGCATCACTTGGCCACATTGTGCCCCTGGTGGGGCTGGACAGGGCTTGGCCAGGGTGAGGGGGTGGGTAGGGGTTCAGGGAGGTGGGAGGCTGGATGCCATGGTGTCTGGTGCAGGAGTGCAGAGCTGGGGTGTGGGCTCTGCCCTTGGGTGGGGAATGGGGTCACATCTATGCCGCCTGTGCCTGCATGCTCCTGCTGCCCTCAGCCCGCCGCTCACAGCCACTCTCTCTCTCCACCTTGTGCCCCCCACTCTGCTCCACCATCTGCCCCCTGCCTGCTCCCACCTGCAGATGAAGTGTATGCGCAGAAGATGAAGTACAAAGCCATCAGCGAGGAGCTGGACAATGCACTTAATGACATCACCTCCCTCTGAGCCCCCTGCTGGGCACCAGCACTGCGCCCCTTCCCCACCTGCCTCTCCCCTCCCCAGCTCAGCTACTTGCCTGCCTGACCGTCCCACCTCTCTCCCCACCCTCTCTGTCCTCCTCTGTCCTTCCTAGCCTGTGCCTGTCCGTCGGCTCCTTTGGGACAGGAGCCGGCCCAGGGTGTTCCCGCTGTACCCCTCTTTGGGGAGACAAGATGTAGGTGCTTAGAACTGTTTGGTCAGGGCAGGCCAGCAGCTCCATGGAGTCCTACATGCTGGCTGAATAGTGCCTGTGTAGCAGGTCTGTGCCATGGTATTGCCCAACAGGGATCAGGGCTGTGCCTAGAAGCCTTTTGCTCCAGCACCTCCCTCCTTGGCTCCCCAGCAGCAGAAGCACTGGGGACCCTGCAGCTCCGGGGATGGGGGGCCATCTCCCCCCCACATACTCCCAGCAAAGCCCCTCGGTGCTGCTTGCTGGCCCCAGGATGGGGATGACCTGCAATGGGGAAGCGGCACCTCCACTGCCAAAGCTCAGGCCTGGGGGATAGAGGGTTGGGCCCGACTGTGCAGTCACCTCCTTCCCTGGCAGGCAGGCAACCCCCAGCTCCTCCCTCACCCCGCCTTCTGTCCTTTGCACATTGCTCTTCAGTTTGCATCTCATGACTTTTCTTTAATGTTCTGTCCCTTTGGTTTAATGAGTTGGTTTCAATAAAATTTCAACATTGGTTTCTCCTTTGTTTTCTTCATGCCACTCTATCCCTCATCTCCTGCCTGTCTCACGTGGGTCCTGTCAGCGGTGTGGTAGGAGGTGGTTGCAGGCAGCTCGCGGGACCCCCGGGGTAACCATGGCTGAGACCCGAGAGGCTCCTGCACTGCCAGGCTGAGTGGAACAGGGCCCTTTGTGCTGACCCCAGTCACCCTCTGGCTCTCATACACAGCTTTCCTCATCTCATGCCATCTTCTCCATGACTCTTTTGGAGGGAAACACGAGGGTTAGACCTGGTCCTCTCCATTCGCTGTCTCCACTCCCAGACATTTCCTGCAAGCAGCAATCTCAGCCCTGTTATGTGTCCTGCATCACCTTCCCTTGGTGAAAGAGCTGGTGCTACCCTTCAGCAGTGATCTCTTGTGATCCCTAAATTTGTCCTTGATACCCCTCCTCTTTCCTCACCACCATACTGTGCCCCAGAATCCAGTTCTCAAATTGACGGATCTACAGACCTGTCCCTGCGCCAGTACTGGTTTGCCTCCTCCTGCCAGTCCAGCTGGTCTCTGCTGCTAGCTGGGCAGCTGTGGTGTTTCCACTGAGGGCTTTGGGGAATGCTGTCTCTTTTCACTAACTCGCTTTTTTCTCTCTCTTTCCTGTGCTGCGTTGACGTCTCCATTTTCTCTAGAGCGCTCTCAGCAGGAGGCCGAGAAAAACCGTGTTCTCACTAACGAGCTGCGGGTCATCCTTACTGAACTTAACAACTGAGCTGCCCAGAGCTCCTGGCCCCGGCCCAGCCTCCCTGCCCTGTTTTGGCCAGGCTGGCTCAGGGCTGGGAGCCCCTACCTGCTCCCCACTGGTGCAAGGCGAGGTGTGAAACCTTGGCTAATCCTCACAGGGGTAACTACCCTGCGTGGGGGGGGACAGGAAGCCCCTCTGGAGCCTGATTGTTTTTTTTGTGGGAGAGGAATAAGGTTTTTGTGATGGACTGGGGTGCCCACTTGGTGATGGCTGTCCTCTGGCATCAGCCTGGCTCTGCCAGGGAGGGAGGTGGTGGTTTGTATCGCTGCTTTCCTCCCCTTGTCCCAGGAGTTGATGGGCAGCCTCTTCCTCCTCACTCTGGTCACCCCAAAATGTGCAAGGAAGATCCTCTCAGAAAGGGGTCCCTGCAGGGTGCCAGGATCGCTGGGATAGGAGCTGGGGACCCAGCAGTACCCACTGACCCAAACTTGGGGCAAAGGACAGGGAAGAGACCAGCAGGGTGCACTGGGAGATGGGGCTGGGTAGGCAGAGCTCTTGTTCCATCCCCATCTCGGGGGAAGGAGGATGCCATTTGGCAGTGAACACCAGAGGAGGCTGCCTTGGCAGCGGGCTGCCTGGCAGAGCTCATCCCTGTAGCCTTGTTAGCTCGGCTCCTTATCTTTCTGTTATCGTCTCTGCCTGCCCTCCCAGGCTGTTATGAGGTTGTTGTCTCACTCCTTTTCTTCCCGGAGCACTGCTGGGTCATGCAGCAGGCACTGGCTCTCCGCTTTCACTGGCAAAGGGTTTGTGCATGTGCCCACAGCCAGCCAGTGCTGACGCCTTGGGGCTGGCCAAGTAATGGTCCTCACCGGCGGCACGTGCGCTGCAGAGGGCTCAGCCATGGGCCACGGGCACCGTGGGAAGATGGAAATGCTGAAGAGCAGCAACTGCCTGCCCCAGTGACCAGTCCTGACTGGCCTGGGTGCCCTGGCAGGTCCCAGAGCGGCTGGACTCATCCCTGCCGGAGATAGGGTGGTTTGTGTGGACTCTGCTCCACCAGGAATGCCCCATCCGGCTGGAGGCCACTGCTGTACTGAAATGTCTGTCTGTGTGCGTGTGTCTGTGCTTGGTGTGGTGTGTGTGGGTCCGGCTGCACCTGGGTACCCTTGGGTTGTGTCTGTGTGTGTGTGTCTGGGTGTCCCTTGCATTCACAGAGAGCCTGGCCAGTGCCAAAGAGGAGAACGTGGGCATCCATCAGGTCCTGGACCAGACCTTGTTGGAGCTGAACAACCTCTGAGCTGCCCTGGAGAGCCCCCATCCCTCTTCCCTACCCAACACGTGCACCTCACTGGCATGCTCAGGACATCATCAGCTGAACTGCATCTTGGCCAAATCCACACATCCATTGAGAAGGGAAGCCCTGCAGCCTTACAACATGGCTCAGGGACATCTTGTCTGTGCACAGCCTGACTGGCTCTGTCCTGTCTTCATGTCCAAATATTAAAGCAGTTTGACAAGATGGCTGGCTGCATTTGGTCCTTGTGGGCGGGCACAGGCACTGGGAGGTGGGGTGGGGGTCTCCCTGCCCAGTTCGTGCAAGGAGGCTCTGCAGGGGCCCAAGTCCACGGCCAGCATATGGATATTCTCTGTGGCTGTGGGGGGCTCAGAATGATAACATGGCTGTGTTTCCTCACTTCCATCACTTCCTTGGAATGCAGAGGAAACCTCTGCATCTCAAGCTCAGTCTAAATTCATCATCCTCTTCAAGTAGAGAGTGATAGACTATGTCACTGGCATGCCCCCTTCCACATTCTGCTTGCTATCTACTTGGCACCTGGGGAAGCCACAAGGTCTTTGACCTGTCCGTGGAGTCTGCTTCAGGATTCCTGTGTATGACACTGAGGAAACATACAAACACATGACCACGCATGCACATGTTATTAGTTATTGGGGTCTGCTCCATGTCTGGGATTAGCTGCTCACCCTGTGTAGCAGTTGCATTTTCTATTACCCTTGACTGAGGGATAGCTGTATAAGCTAGCAAACATCAATGCAGCAGACAACCACTTCCCAAAGTGTTCAGGAAGTTTCCTCCTGGCTTGCTATATTTTCTCCAACACAAATTGAAGAGAAGCCAGATGTGTCTCATCGCTGTCACCAAAACAGGCTAGATTTCCTGGGGATGCCCAAAGTCATGATCTAGTCCTGCCCTTCGCTTTGGGCCCCTCCATGATGTGTGCCAAGCCCTGTTGTCCCACGGCACCCAACGGATATCCCTCTAAAAGCACAGCCACATACTGACAGGAAACACAATTCATGCTGACCCCTTGTCGAGCCAGGCCATCGCCCCAGCGAGCGACCGCCAGGGATAGCTTTTGTTATCTGCTTTCCTTTATTTGCTGAGCCTCTCAGCTCAGGAAAGGAGGGTGGTGAGATCGCATCTCTTTCCTGCCCAGGTGCTGCTGGCCTCCTGCCCTCTCCCTGGCCCAGCAGTTTTGTGGTTCCAAGTCCTTCTCCAACAGGTAAAAAAGCTCCCTGCGCATTGGGTGTTCGTTTTCTGTTCATCCTCCAAAGGGTGCAAGGCCTGTCATGAGCTGCAGCCTCCCACCCTGGACCTGGGCAAGCAGGAGGGGAGGACAGTACACACTGTCTTGGACTGCTGAGCTGTTCCTGTGCAAAGGCTGGAGCTCCTCCCTGGGTCCCCCTTGTTTTCTTGCAGTGCATCAGCTGAGCCACTCTGTTGTTTAGTCAAAGCACCTTCCAGGTAGGGGATTGTCTGGTTCCAAAAAGAACCAGAGTGTAAAATCACCTTTTCTCTGGAAGCCTGCACCCTGTGCTGCAAACAAGCCTGCCCTGTGCTCTGGTCAGGGTGCGTCCTGGTGCCCAGCCTCTGTCGCCTTCCTGCTGGGACAAAGAGCCCTTTCACACCCACTGTTTTTTCCCCATTAGCTGCTGCTGCCTCCTGGTTTGTACCAGTCCATCTGACTTAACCATTTACAACCCTCTGCAAGGGCTTTTTTGTTCCTTTGAACTGTCTGTGGTTTGGCAATAATATCCTGATATCTGTTCCCAGGTGATGCTCTGCCCGGGAAAGACATGAGCCATTTCGTGGTTCAGCAAAGCTTTGCCCTTCCTCCATTCTCCCACCCATCTCCTTCCCCCACATGGCCCTGCAGAGAGAGAAGGCAGCCAGGGAAAGCCCTGGGAGGCTGGGGAACCGTGGAGCAGCTGGCATGGGAGCTCGACCTAGAGGCATGTCCCCCATGTGCCACAGGCCCACGCTGAGGACTGAAGCGCCTGTCCTCTCCTCTCTTCCTCTATCTGCACATCTCCCACTGAATTTCAACCTTTGGATTTGTTTCTCTTGGCCTGACAGACTGAACATCTCCCCAAAGAGCTTTCAGCCCTGTCATGGGCTGCCACCCCATTGATAAACCACCCCATTAACCTCTGGCAGCCTTTCACCTCTGCCCTCTGCCCCAGTTTTCTTGCCTCTCTGGCGTCTCATTTCATCTCCAAATCCTTCCTGTTCAATATCCTTGAACTACACGCTGGAGGGGGAGGACCAGACAAAGAATGTCTGAGATATTTTGATATGTTGAGCTGTGCAGAGCCAGGCACAGACCACTGTCACCCCTCAGTCCCTCCCTGCATTTACAGCTTGAGAGATTGGGGTGAGGTCCAGAAGAGCCACGTTGTCGAGCTGTGCAGGGTTTGTTGCAAGGCTCTGGGGGTTTTCAAAACAGGTCAGGCAGCCTGAAGCCAAGTGTCACACAAATCCCCCTTCTCCCTGTTCCCAGATTGATATTAGGGACTTCTCAATGCCAGCAGAGGACAAGGCAGCTGGAGGGAAACATGGACACCAAAACCACGTGGTGCTGTCTCATTTCCATATGAGTTATGAATGCCCCACATGCAGTGCTTGGTACTGCACTACACACTGGGGCTGTGCTGCCTGTGAGGGAATGTGCAGTGAAGGAGGATGTGGAACCCCTGCTCCACATGCTCAGGGGGGGTTGGGACCAGCACTGGAGCACCCCTGCAGCAAGACAAGCCTATAGCAGGGTGACAGGCAGCAAGGGACCCTTGGGGAGCATTCATTGTATTGGTTTAGTAGTTGCTGGCCTCAATGTTGATTACTTGTCTTTCAGAGCAAAAGTAAATAAAAAGCACTTGTTCTCAGGGTTCTGTTATGTGATGCCTTTCTTGCAGGATGTCTTCTCTATGTTGATGTTTATTGTCCTTGTGGACTGGGCTAGGATCACCATCTTGGTGCACTTCACAAATGATTTCCTCTGGGCCAGGTGGTCTGACTCTGAGCTGTTTTGCAAAGAAGTTATGAAACCTTAGGCAAACTTGTGCCCCATTTCCTCCTCTGGGATCCCTTTTGCCAGGGCATGACTTGGCCCTGCAAACCCCAGCGATCCAGCCAAATGCCAGTAGTGTCCCTGGAGCGAAGATCCAGCCTCCAACTTGCTGGGTGCAAGGGCCAAGGAGTGGGCTGGAGGGGCAGTGCCCCAGGGTTTCCCAGGTTCAGGAGAGCCCTCTGTGTGCCACACCGGAGTGCTCTGCTGCGGATTGTGCCTCTCAGGAGCAGGGCCATGAGTATTTCATGAATAGATGCTTTGAGACCCAGACCCCTCAGAAGCTTTGAGCCTGGCTGCAGGTGTGCCGAGACAGGCACGGGGGCCAGTTCAGCACCTGCAGAACTCGACATCCAATGCACTTGTCCGAAGTCTTCTGGGAGAAGAAAGCGTGTTGCATGAGGGTGTGGGTGTCAGTAAGTGGGAGTGGGTCCCGAAGTCCCTTTCTTTGTCAAGTCTCCTTTGGGTTGAACACACAAGTGGAGGGAACACAGACTCACAGAGCCATTGAGGCTGGGACAGCCTGCACACCCCAGCCCTGGTCCCTGGGTGGCCGTGGGGACAAGGCCAAGCTCCCCGGGTACAGACTGTGTTCCCACACAATCACAGGATGCCCCGAGCTGGAAAGGACCCACGGGGACCATCAAACTCCAGCTCCTGCCTCCTGCACGGGACACTCCCAACAATCCCACCACGTGCCCGGGAGCGTTCTCCAAACGCTCCTTGCGCTCTGTCAGGCTTAGCGCTGCGACCCCTTCCCCGGGGAGCCTCTTCCAGCGCCAGACCCAGCTCCGCGCTCAGCACCTTCTCCCGATATCCCACATTCCCGCCCGCGCGCCGTGACGTCACAATCTGATCCCGCCCACCGCTGTCAGGCCACGCCCCTCCCGGCGCGGCCCCTGTGGCCGCTTCCGGCGGCGGCGGCGCGCGCAGCCGTGACGTCACTGGCCCCGGAAGGGCGGCGGAGGGGGAAGGGCCGCCGGGCCCGTCCGGACCGAGCTCCGCGTCCCGTGTGTCCCGGCCCCGTGTCCCGCCGACATGACGCTCGCCGTCTTCTTCGGGTGCACCTTCATCGCCTTCGGGCCCGCCTTCGGCCTCTTCCTCTTCACCATCGCCCGCGATCCGCTCCGCATCATCATCCTCATCGCCGGGTCAGTCCCGTGGTGGGGGCGCTGACGCTGCTGTGGGGGCTGATGTGGGGCCAGGATCGGTGCCGGGAGCGGTGTGGGGATCACGGGGCACAGGGACCAGTGCTGGTGCTGGTACCAGTACGGGTGTGACAGGGGTGCTGGTACCAGTATGGGAGTGAAAGGGGTGGTGGTACCAGTGTGGATGTGACAGGAGCACTGGTACCAGTGTGGATGTGACAGGAGCACTGGTACCAGTGTGGATGTGACAGGAGCACTGGTACCAGTGTGGATGTGACAGGAGCACTGGTACCAGTGTGGATGTGACAGGAGCACTGGTACCAGTGTGGATGTGACAGGAGCACTGGTACCAGTACAAGTGTGACAGGGGTGCTGGAACCAGTACAGGTGTGACAGAGGTGCTGGTACCAGTGTGGGTGTGACAGGGATACTGGTGCCAGGATGGGTGTGACAGGGGCACTGGTACGAGTGTGGGTGTGACAGGGTGATGGTCCCAGTGCCTGTACACGACCAGTATGGTCCTGATGGGGCACTGGTACCACTGCTGGTGCTGATACAACATGGGTGTGATGGGGGCACTGGTACCACTGCTGGTAGTGGTACCAGTATGGGTGTGATGGGGTGCTGGGACCAGTGCTGGTGCTGGTGCCATATGGGTGTGACAGAGGTACCAGTATGGATGGTACCAGTATGGATGGTACCAGTATGGATGTGATGAGTGCTGGTAGCATGAGGGGCATGAGGCATGTGACTGGTACTGGCTGAGGCACCCTCATGGGACAGTACCTGTGCTGCTGTGGCTCAGTGGGGTCACCAGTATTCATGCTGGTGCTGTTCTTTGCATGACAGGAGCACCAACATTGTTTCTCTTACTGTCACAGCCATCGGTACATCATGGACACCAGTACCTATAATACCAGTACCAGTGGAGGGTTGGGAGTGGTACTGGTGCGTGTGTGCAGCTGGGGCACTGGCACCAGTATCGCTGGGACCAATAGGGTGTGGTACTGCTGCTGGCATGAATATGATCCTGGCACAGGTGCTGGTACTGCTTTGAGCACAATAGGGGCACTGGTGCCAGTTCTGGTGAGTGGTGGAGCAGGAATGCAGGCACAGCACAGCATTGGGACCAGTACAGGCACCACCTGCCCGGCACTGGGACCAGAGCACAGCACTGGGACCAGTACAGGCACCACCTGCCCGGCACTGGGACCAGAACAGCGCTGGTGCTGGTGGGAGAGCAGGCAAGGCTGGGGCACAGCTACCATGCCAGTACCAGCACAGCGGGGTGCAGGATGGTCCTGATGGCCCCGGCATAGCCCCAGTGCCAGCAGGCTCTGTCTCTTGCAGGGCTTTCTTCTGGCTGGTGTCGCTGCTGCTCTCGTCCCTCATCTGGTTTATCGCAGTGAAAGCCAGCGACCCGCGGGATGAGCGGCTGCAGAAGGGGCTCCTGATATTTGGGGTGATGTTTTCTGTGCTGCTGCAGGAGGCCTTCCGCTTCCTTTACTACAAGCTCCTCAGGTAATGGCGTCTCCCCTGCTGTGCCAGTGCTGCTGGATGGTGGTCCTGGCCGTGGAGGGTGTCACATGTTGTCTGGGAGCTCCTGGGCTGGGGGCGATGTCACATGTGGCACCAGTCATCTCGGTGCTCTCTGGGAGTGCATGGGTGGCACCTGTTCTGATGTGTTGACCTCAGTGGGTCTCAGGTAGTGGAGCAGAGCAGCCCTAAGGTCTGGAGGACTTGGTGCCCGGACCAGCCCGGGGCACAGTCTCAGTGCAGCCTCGGCAGCTCCCGGCCTCCAGGGTGCCACTTGCTTGGAGTGCAGGGTTTGTGCTGCCAGCTGAGCACATGCTGCACCCTGTCCTGTGTGTGGACAGATGGACAGACACTGTGCTGGGGCTGTGCAGACAGGCATGGGCAGGTAGTGCTGGGGTCGGCATCTCTCATAACCCCCAGCTTTCCCGGGTGGAAGCTGGGAGCAGGCCAGGGGAGCTGGGGCTCGCAGTGCTCCCTGCGGCAGGGCACTGTTGGAGGCAGGCAGGCAGAGGGTAGCAGTGCTCCACGGAGCAGCCTCTGACACAAACCACTGCTTGTGGATCTCCAGATCTAAACTCTGCTGCCCTCCCCGGGCTGAGGAGCTGTCTGATGTGCTCACCCGCCACACCTCTAGCTGATAAAAATTATGAAGCCTCTCCCAGTTTCTCTCCCCAAAGAATTTTTCCAGCTCCTTCCTTGTTTGTCAACATCTTTCTTGGAGTATAAATGCAGAGATCAGGTGCAGCCTCCCTTGCCTGCACTGGAGCTGCTTTCCATGTGGGGGTGCTGCTGCTTACCTTACACCCGATGTCCTGCTCACCCCAGCCCTGCTCTGCTGGGCTGGCTGGCACCCACATTCCTCTGTGGAAAATCTTTCTGTGTGGCTTCACGTGGTGTTCACATGTCTGGTTTGCCTGGTGGTACAAGTCACACGGATGTTCTCCGTGGTGGATGTTGCAGCTCGAGGTGGGGAGGTTACCAGGAGGATGACATAGTACAGACTGAGTACTGCACCATGCCTCAGGAGATGGCTGGGCTGTGTTGGGCTCCACTGTGCTCTCACCCCACAGGAAGGCTATCGAGGGGCTGGTGGCCCTCAGTGAGGACGGCTGCTCCCCCATTTCCATCCAGCAAATGGCATATGGTGAGTGCTGTGCAGAGCAGGGCACCCTGACCGCAGGGCTGGGCGTGGTGCTGGGAGCAAAGGGAGATTTCTCATGCCAGAGCTGGCTGGGAGGTGCCTGGCGTGGCCCCTAGGAGGCTCAGGGCTTGACAGTGTCCCTGTCCTGGCAGTGGCTGGCGTGGGCTTTGGTCTCATGAGCGGCGCCTTCTCCATGATCAACCTGCTGGCGGATGCGTTAGGGCCTGGCACTGTGGGCATCCATGGGGATTCGCAGCTGTACTTCTTGACCTCAGGTGAGTGACTGGCACCCTTTGCTCATGTCTCTGCCCCACTACAGAGGCAGCAGAGCCAGGGGGGATGAAGTTTTCCCTCCATGCTGTCCTCTCCATGCTACACCCTCACCCATCTGAGCCCCTGTCACATCTGTTTGTGCCAAACCCTTCTTTCTGTCCCCTGTGACCCTCCCTGCTCTTCTCTCCCATCTCTCCTCGAGTGTGGGAGAGATGCTTTAGCTCCTCCCAGTCTAGCCCAACATTATCTCTACTTCCCCATCGTTCCCCAAGCCTGCAGGCCAGGTTAGGGTGGGCAATTCCCTGATGACACCTCTCTGTGCTCCCTGCAGCTTTTATGACCATGGTGCTGATTTTCCTTCACACCTTCTGGGGGATCCTCTTCTTCCATGGCTGTGAGCATCGGCGCTGGTGGGAGATCGCGGCGGTCGTTGTCATGCACCTCATTGTTTCGGGGTCGGTGAGTAACTGGGAGCAGAGCTCTGCACCAGGACCTGTATTTGGGGTACTGGTCCCCATGCTGGGGGGAAACAATCTTTGGCACTAGCGAAGCAGCTGGCCCTTCACAAACCAAATCCTGGAGTTGGTGTCCTCTGTCCCACTGCACTCGTTGAGGCGGTGACACTGCCACACATCCTATCCCTCCCCCTCTCCTGCCTGCTCACCCTTCTCTTCTCCTGCCTCTCTCCGCAGTCATTTTGCAACCCCCTGTATGTGGGCAGCCTGGTGCCCTCCTACATGCTGATGGCTGCTGCCGCTGCCTGGGCTTACCTACTGTCGGGGGGATCTGCGCAGAACCTGCGGCGCTTCCTGCTCTGTAAGTCCTGCTCCGTAAAGGGCATAGGGACACCGTGGGTCCTGCTGGGTACCAGGACTCATGCTGGGATGGCAGGAGGTTGTCCCTGTGGCTGGAACAAGGACATCATCCCCTTGTCTCCCAGACAAGGAGAAGCAAGTGGTTTTTGGGGCCACAGTCAGGTTGTTGCCTCTCCTGGGAGAAGTGGAGTCAAGTGTTTGGTGAAAACTGACCCCTTCTCCTCTCGGTTCCTGCAGGTTTACGGAGCGGAGCCAGCCCCCAGCCAGGATCCTGAGGCCCTGCAGGATGTTCCTGTCCCCAGCCACCCCTGCCCTCCCCTCCTATCCTGGTGGCAGGATCAGCCATCACCTTCTCTGCAATATCTTTTCTCCTGGACTCGGGGACCCTGGCCAGTCCCAGCAGGGCAGGCGCTGGAGTCCGGCTGTGGCAGCCAACCTACCAAACAACCAGTGTGGCTGGGACTGGCTCACTCCAACGCCCCTTTGGGAGCCCCCGTAGAACAGCTCAGTTTTGGGGGGCCTGACTCCACTGGCCCTGCCGTGTGCTCAGCCCCAGTTAGCTTGCCTGTGAAGGATGCTACCTTGGACTGCTGGAGTCTTGAGCCCAAAGAAACCCATCGCTTCTCCCCCCGCCGCCGCAGGCGTGGTGCCCCCCATACCCGGGCGGGGCGCCCGCATTGCCTCCTTGCTGCAGGGTGGAGGAAGGGGCTTTGCAAAGTGCTGCCGTGCTCTGGCTCACGGCTGACCCTTGTGGGGCTCCTTTCTCCACCTCTTTGCCCAGTCTTGCTACCGCAGGAGCCACGGCCCAGGCGCTCACCTGTGGTAGCGCAGTGAGCTGGTATCTTGGTACAGCAGGATGGTGCTGGGGGACCCAGGGGTACTGAGAGCTCACAGGGTGGGAGGAGAACGGGGAGAAGGCAGTATCCAAAGGGCCCAGTGGACATGGAGGGTGGTGGAGGGCTTGGGAGGAGATGCAATGCCACAGCTGTTGCCGGCACAGATTTGGGAGAGGGTTCAAGGGACCATTCCAATGGATCATTGCCCTCTCCTGTTCTTGGGGATTTTCAGGCGGGTACCAGCCCTGATTCTGTGCCACAGGGCTGGGAGGGAGAAACTGCCATCGGGCTGAGAAGGCAGTTTTATCCATAGTGGGCTTTTATACCAATAAAATTAAGTACCACAGAGAAGTGAGTGCTGTGTGTGGCCATCGGCACTGCCCGTGTGGGGAGGGTACAAGCAGTGGTGGCAGTGGCTTATGCTGGTGTGACTCAGGGAGAATGGTCTGGCAATTGCAGGCCTCATGTGCCTGGAGGGCTTGCTCCTGCTCTGTTCATCCTAACAGGGGTTAGGCTCTAGGTTTACAACTTTGAGATGGAGGCTGCTGAGGGCTGGAGTCTACAGGTTCCTCTCCTCTCCCAGGCCTTGGTTTTGCTGCTTGAGCCACCACAGAAGGTGGGAGGTAGCCCTGAATCTGGGGCTACTGTGGCTAATCTAGCTCTGATAGAGCTGGAGGTGATCTGGGTGGGGGCTGTCCAGCAAGCAAGCAGTGGCTCTGCCACCTGCAGCTCTGCCTTTCTCCAGCCCTACCAAGCTGTAGCTGTGTTTTTCCAATGTTTTGCACAAATAAGAGGAGGAAGAAGTCCCAGAGTGATGGAGGGCAGGGCTGGGCTGTACAAGAAGCCTTGTGCTGCTTACTCTGGAGCTCTGCCCAGCGCACAGAGGCTGATGCTGTCTCTGCTGGTTGGGAAGGGGTCCCTGCATACCCTTCTCCACTGTGGATCCAGCTACACCAGGGTGCTCTTTCCTGCCCCACAGCTTCTCACAAGAACAGCAGAGAGGTCTGGTACCATGGGTGGCTTTTACTTTGTTTTTTCCTTTTTTAATAGTTTTTACCTTTTTTATAACAAAAATATCTGTTGGGGTCAAATGCTTCCCCAGGCAAACAGTCCATGTGGGCAGCCTGTGCAGCCAAGGGATGCTGGAGCACTGGTTCATCCTTGGCCCGGGGTGAGAGTGAGGGGAGGTGGGGTGGCAGCTGAACCGGTGGAGCTGGCACTGCCACAGAGGTGTGGAGTTTACGCAGTGTTCTCGGTGCTGGCTGCGGTGTAAATGACTTTGGACTTGGTTGGTGAGTCCAGCCTGGTGGGGTAAGAAAGAGGGGGAGAGTGTTAGACCAGGCAGAAGGTCTTACTGCCTGAGACCACCCTTAAGCCCCCTTCTCATGCCCTGGACCAAGGCCCCCTTCTGCATGTCCCCATGTCTCACCGTGCATTCTGGCTGCGGTGCTTGTAGATGTACAGCAGGAAGGCCAGTGCTGTGACAGCAAAGAGCACCCCGAAGAGCACGGCCAGCACATCCCCTACAAGCCAAGCAGAGCCATGTTACACTGGGGATGGTCCCCAGCAGCTACTGTCTGAGTGAGACGAGGCAGAGAGCAGGCTGGTGGCCCCAAGGCAGAGAGGGCACAAAGGAGCAGCCTCGACTGAGCACACTTACCTGCATGAAATGAGCTGGAGTGTCCTTCTGCAAAGGAGACAAAGACCAGAGGGTGAGAACCAGCAGCAGGGATGTGAGCTCTGCCCTGCAAAACCCACTGTGGCTGCCTGCGCCCCAGCTCAGAACATGGCTTCCAGGACCCCAATTCCCAGGCAGGTACACCCCCTGTCCACCTTCTCCTCCTTTGTACCAGCCCCTCACCTACCTGCTGTTGCTGCTGAACCGTCACTACCTGTAAGAGAGACAGTACAGTCAGGAGGTTGCTCCAGGTGTTCGGGGAGGAAGTGTCAAGCCTGCAGGCCTTCGGGCCCCACTGCCAAAGCAGGGCTGCCTGAAAGACTCCCCATCACCCATGAGCAGGCCGGGGACAGCTGCCTGCAGCATCCCCAGGAGCTCACAGCATCTTGCTGCAGGAATCCCAGCCCTGACACCCTGGCATAGAAGCATCAAGGGAAGGATAGAAAAAAGGATCCCTGAACCACAGCCCACTCAGAAGCCTCGCTGAGCTCAGCCAGAAGCCTCCCCCCACCATTGCTGTTTCCATCAGCTAGGAAACACAGGCAGGGTGCCGAGCACTGCAGCACCCCATGACTCTATCAAACCCCACAGGAGACCCTGGAGAGGGACATGGGGTGAGCCCAGCAGGCGGTGACCATGGGGACAGTTGCCTGTGGCTGGATGGACAGCTCCCCCTGAGGAGGAGGCAGCCGTCCATTGCGGGCAGGGCACCAGCATGGGGATGGTTTAGTGGCTCTACATGCAGGGAGGGAGCTGTGCCGGGCAAATATTTACCCAGCGTAAGAGCATAACTTTTAAAGAGCTGCACAGTCATCTGTGCACGGCTCGGGTATCGCGCGCAGAGTGGCACTATCTGCGGGCTGTATCCAACTGCGGGAAAGCCACCACCTTCACCCAGCTCCCAGGGGCAGGAGCGGTTATCCTGAACTGGGAATGACAACAAGCATGGGCGCAGAAGGTGCAGCTGCAAGCAAAATGAGACGTGACCCCCCAGCACTCCACCTCAGTCTCACTGGCCCCAGGGGTAAAGCAGGCAGTTAGCACTGACGTGGGGAGAAAGCCCCAGCAATCCTGTGCACTCAAGACAGGGGATCAGTGACCTCATCCAGAAGTACTGGGACATTGCCCTGGCAGTTCAGGAACAAGGGCTTTGTGGCTTTGTTGTAGTGGGGATTTTTGGATAGGAATAGCAAATAAGGAAAAGGAAAAAAAAAAAAGGTAGAGCTAGGCAACTCCTCCCTTGCCCCAGCATGGGCACCTGGAGGTTTTGAACAGCTTCTGCAAGAAAGTAGTAAAAGAAAGGCTTGGAGGTAAATGGAAAATATGATAAAGTATCTAACAGGTTTACCAAAGATAGAGCGTGCCAGCCTAACCCGATATCCTTCTTTGATAAGTGATATTCTAGACAAAGAAAATGCGGTAGATTTTATCTCTCCTGGCTTCAGTGAAGCATTTGATGCAGTGCCACATGGGAAACTGCTAGCCAGGCTGAAGACCACAGTGATAAAAAGCCTACAGCCATCAGCAAGCTGGCTGTAGGTGGAATGGTGAGGGAAGTGCCTTGCACCACACTGTGTGGTTACTGAGGCCTGGGACAAAGCCTGTGTGCTGTTCCTATTAGTCAGCTCGACACAAGGTGCAGGAAATGCCACCAAAACAGAAAAGAACAGGATGTTGAACAGAAAAACCCCTGTGACCTCAGGGAACAGCAACGGGTAAAAATTCATTGATGCAGTGCGATAGTCACACCTGAGGATTAAGAGTAAATTCTACTCATTCCTGGAAACCACCAATGCAAGAAAAGCCTTCAAGGACAAACTGAGGACAGGCAGACAGGGCTGCCTCAGGCAGGGGACTGTGTGCCTGGTTGGGATGTCTGTGTGGCCCCACTGGCAGATTGCAGCCTTCAGGAGGGGTCTCCAGCACTGCCCTTCCTGCAGGGTTTGGATGAAGGGTGCTTGCTGCAAGTTTGTGCCACCAACAGCTCCTACTGAATTTATCTATTGCATTTGGGACTGAAGGAGCTAGCTGGGATGCTAGGACCTGGATGTTTGCTCTTGAACATACATCCCCTAGTCCTCCTACTGTTACGTCTGCAAGACTAAGGATAAACTAAGTTCCTAGAAACAATCTTTCCCTGGTAGGGTGAAAGAAGTGCAGGAACAGAGCAGAGCAGGACCCCAAGACCACTGCTGGGCAGGTCTAACCCAGGCAAATGCTGCACTTTTGTAAGAGGCACAAAGCACTGATTCCTGCTCCTTGCCCCGTCTCTGCACCCCTGCAGCTGGGCACAGCCTGAGCACGCTCACACACTCCTTACCAGGAGTGTGCTTCTGTGAAGGCAGGGTGGTCTGGAAACTGGCCAGCACCCATCGCCCGTGCAGGTCCTGCACTGGCCGGTAATTGTTCTGCAGGAGATCGCTGTCATCAGTCCTCAGGCTGCTCACCAGGATTGACATCTGGAAGGAGAACAGTGTGAGCAGAGCAGCATCCATCCCCCCTTTGGGAGCCAGATGAGCTGCAGGGCACCAGCACAGATGGTGCACGCTTGCAGGGAGAGGCTGGGCAAGACCTAGTGTGGAGCTCATTGCCCTGACAGACCTGGTCACGAGAGAGCTTCATGGTCTGGTTGAAGATTGTCCACTTCACCGTCTGGTAGCAGGGAGGGGTGGTCAGAGAGCCATTGTAGTGGAAGTAGAGTTTCAGGTTGTCAGGCAGTAGACCTGCAATGTTGAATCCGGACACCAACACTTGCTGCCCTGGGAGAAGAAACACCATAGGAGTGACCTGCAATCCTTTGCAGGACAACAGCATGGAGATCATGGGCAGCCCGGCACTGTGTGTGCCACTGGAGAAAGAGCAGTGAGTTTCCCCTGGAGGCATGTGGGAGCAGAGGGCACCTTGGAGCACTGCTTCCATAGGAGCGGTGCAATGCTCCCCTTCTCATGTACACACAGCAAATGCCTGCTGCAGCTTCGCTCTGCCAGGCAGTGGGTTTCTCTGCAGGGCTGCAGCCCCTGAGACAAGCACTACATGGGACAGGGCCTTACCTACTCCTTCGACTTCGTGGAGATGCTCAAGTATCTCCTGATAGTATGGGTTCTCACTTGGCCCAACCTGCAACACAGAGACTCCACAGTTATGGCAAGGACAGGGGCTGAAGGGAGACCACCCAGTGATGGCAGTGCCAGCAAGGAGGTGTCACTCTCTGTGAGAGGCAGCTTATCCCCATGACCCCTTCATTCTATCAGCACTGCTCTGCCCTCTCTCTCCCCTTCTTCCAAAGTGCATTTGCATCTTTGACAGTCCTCAAAACTGTGCCCAGCTCTGCCACCCCAGCCCCACCTTCCCCCTGCTGATCTATGGGACTCACCTCCAGAAAGGCTCCCAGTACAGCCAGGCCATCTGGGCGAACCATTGCCTCCTTAAAGCTGTCATACTTGGTGTTGTAGTGGACCACGTGGATCTGAAAGGGAAACATGCAATCCCAATGTAGGATGGGCACCGATGGGAGATGCTCACCACTCACAGGGCTCCAGCCTTCTAAAGCAAGGGCTGGGAAAGATGTGCACATGTGACAAGCACCCCTCCTGGGAAGAGAAAATGCTGGTGAGACCAAGGAAATGCGCTGCTGCAAAGCAGCCAGCAGGAGGGTCTGCTTGCAGGAACTTCCCCAGCCAGGGACGGCAATGTCCTGCATACCAGGGGCTCATACTGCAGAGCTGGTCTCAGTTCGAGGACAGCAGCTAGAGAAGGAGGGATAAAACCAGATGGGAGCTGGCAGAGCAAGAGGACAGTGTGTACAGAGTAAACAGTCCCTGCAGCTCCCAAAGCAGGCCGCTCACAGCCTCCAGGGGAGCTGGCTTCCCCAGCTGGGGACCGCCACAGCTCCTGCTCCATCAGCCCAGGACGAGGCTGCAGCGTGAGTCTCGCCCAGCACCAGAGCGTGGCCTCTTACACTGAACTCCACTGCTGCAGAGCTGCCTGGGCTCCTGGCCAGGGGTTACAGCCTTCGTCCAGCGACAATGAGAGCCATGGGCGAGGAGCATGACAGCCCTCCAGTGCCTTCCCTGCCCAGCACCGTGAGGAAAAGGACTCATCCACCACCACGAGGGCTCCTCACCTCGGCACCAAAGCGTCGCCCGTCGACGGTGTGCTCCGAGCCAGGTGCCAGCAGGGATCCCCAGTGCAGGTGCAGCTGCACGGCTCGGTACTGCTGGGCATAGCCACCAGTGATGGCCAGTGACTCAGGCAGCTCCAGGACAACTGCAGAGGCAGAAGGAAGATGTCAGTCAGCAAAACACAAAGCCCAGTCCACCCCACAGGGACACAGAGGAAATGTCTCAAGTGAAACAGTCACCCTGAGCTTGTGGAAATTGATCATAACAAAAAAACCTTGCTTTCCATCTTTCATGGGGCTACGGGCAAGCCTGCCAATGTGGCAGGGCTCAGCTTTCGACTTCAGATTGTAGGACACTGCAGTAAATACGTCAGCTTCGAAAACAGCTGCTATGAAAATGCTGGAAAGTGAAGAGCCCCTCTGCAAAGACTCCTGGGGCCAGCTCCAAGGCAAATGTTATCCAACAATTTATTCAGTAAGTGAGAATAATATAAAGAGACCATGGACAAAATTCGTAGAGAAAGATATTGGCAGAGTGGTGAATACCTATGAGAGCAGGGCAGCTGGACAGAAAGCTGCGGAGCTTGGCAAGCTGAGACCTTTCAAATAAGGCAGCCTGCGAGTGTCTGACAGCACTGGAGCTGGTGGCATGGAAGCATTAAATATTTTTAAAGCACTTAGAGCTCAAATTTTTGCCTCTTTGGATACTGTAAATTCATATTTCATTTTTCTTTACTTCAGTGTGGTTTATCCAGCTATTTTGGACTCACGTTGCAGTGTGGCAAAGCTAAAGTTGAGTTACCTGGATGTGAGGCAAAAACATCAGGAGCATCCCTGGACCCCGTGAAAGGCTGTCTTATCCTTCTAAGCACGTCTTCCTAATTTTTAATATAAATTCTTTTCTTTTCTCCTTTATAGGTGAAGTGGCCCTTAGTAACATCACCAAGCTAGGGCACAGATTCGGAATTAACCACGTAGCAGGGCTGTGATGAGTCATTTGCCATCTCGAGTTCCCTGCCACTGGGTTCAGAGATAGAAAACTCAAACACAGGAACTGGGAGACTGCTCTCTCCCTGTGAATTTATCTGCTTTTACCTTTCTTTTGTATAGCTGCATCATTGCATTCCTTCTCCCAGCTACCTGAGTCATTTTCAGGCCCTTTAAAAAGCTTATGCAGCATATAAACTTTATGTTACCAAAATGAGTAATTGTTCAAATATCTTACTGGACTGGTAACTTTTTATTTATTTATGGCTTTTCATAAAGCAGGCAAGTCATTGCCACAATAAATAAAGGCATTTTATAAGCATGGGAGAAAGTACTTCCCCCCTCCCCAGTGAAAATGCTCTGTCTGCTTTTCTAAACACCAAGCAATACCAGATGCCAGGGTGTCTAAAATAGCAACTACTGAGCTCAACTAGCTTAACTCTGCAGGCACGTTAGGGCAGGAGGCCACAATAAGAGCTCTGTGCATGCACCATGCAGCTGATCGGACCATGCACAGCGAGTCTGACCTCTCAAATTTGCTGTACACACAGGTCAGCTCCATCTCGCTTGCTACCAGGGCAAGGAGGTGCCTTATCTCACCATCAGCAAGTTCCTAAGTCCCTTTCTCCACAACCTTTTCTTAGCTTAGCGACTGGCAGACACCAGCGTGCACAGAACAGTCTGCTGGCTCCCAGAAAAAGCTGGTAGCAACCAGGTCAGACCATCCCCAGAGGGGAGATGAATGGAAAGATGTGGTTTTCCTCCATATCTGGCATAACGTGGCTGATACTAAAATAACATAAGTTGTGTCCAGACTTTCCAAAAACCATTCTAAAATTGGAGAAAGGAAACAAAAGATGTATAAAAATTTCTTAAGATCTTGAGACAGCATCCTTAAGCACAGACTTGAAGAAGTTGATCAAGGTTGAGTCCTAAGAGACAAAGGTAACTTATAGGCTAAGTCACATCCAGAGACTGATGAGTCCTTTGAAAGCGAAATGCAGGGGAGGAACCAGTGGCTGCAAACCTGTGTCAGAAATACCAGGGACACATTTTAAAAGGAAATGTGGAGTTTAACAAATTTCTAGAGCTAGCTCCCAAAGGGTCTGGACATCTCCAGGTTTCTCCCCTCATCCAGGAAAACACATGGACTTGGCTCAATGCTTCCCTTTTGGCTTTGAAGGCAACATGACTGCAGCCTGCAAGAGTACCTCCTTCCCAGAGCCCAGGGAAAGGGCATCAGAGAAGCCTGGTCCTGCTGGGAGAGTCTGGGCAGCCTCTGCTTGTGTTTCTGCTTCTGCCCCGCCTTTGCACCCACCTGTGTGCCCATTGTTCTTCAGCACAAGCTTCTCCTTGGCAGGCAGGCTGTATCCAGAGAGCTGGATGGGCCGCAGGTCAGGGCTGAAGATGGTCTGAGCTGTGTCAACATTGATGGGTGACTGCGAGGTGCCCCCACAGTCCGGGTAATCTGTATCCCAGTGCTCCCGGTCTGGTGCAAGAGGGAAGAGAGGGAGTGTCAGTGAGATCGCCTGGGTAAGGAGACCACCAGAAAGAAGGTTTGGGGGGTGGTGGGGAAGGGGACGGGCACTGGCCAGGGAATTATCCATGCACATAAGTTTAGATTCCATGAAGTTAGCTTGGGAGCAGATCCGTGCCACCATGTGACTGCATGCAGCTGTACCAGGAAAGGTCTTGGAGCAGGGTGAGCTGCCAGGAAAGTCTATTTTTGGGGTGTTTAGGAAGAACACACGAAGATCATTTACAAGTGGACTTGGCAAACTGTGGAGCTGCTGCCCTGCAGCTCATCACACACTTGCTGTCTTGCACAGTCTGGCCTCTGGCAGGTATCACCCGCCCTGCCATTTGAGCAAGGTACCACCGTGCTGCTGGGCTCCGTGGCAAAGGGCCAGCTCACGTGGCCGGGGTGGCTGACAAACAGTGCCACAGCTGGGATAAGCATGGCTGATGCCCAGAAAACTCCCTTTGTACTGCAGAGGGCTGCTTCTAGTGTATCATGGGCCAAAGCAAACCCAGGCTTGTCTCCAGGCCAGACACTCGCAGGACCTCCTGTAAAGATGGAGCTGGGCATTAGCAGGTCCAAGCCAAACCCCAGAGTGGTGGTGCAGAAATAAGGGGTGCATTTGTGATAGCACTGCAGTGATGCCCATCATGGGTGCTGTGGAGAAGCCCCCCAAGCCATGATGGGAAGGTAGGGACAGGCAGGACAGGGAGGGAGGATGACAGAGGGCAGAGGTGAAGGCAAGCTAATCCCTGGGCAGGTCAAAGTCCCAGCAGGGACTGCAAATCCAGCCTGGAGAGCCCAGCCTGTTTTCCTGCGTGGCACAGGATCAGGGGAGCTCCCATGCAGGGAGGAGCCCTGCCCTGAGGGGCGTCCCCCCACTCCCAAGGAGCTGGGGAAACCCTCCTTGGAGCTGCTGCTTCCTGTTGAAACCAGAGCAACCCCTGGCTCTTCAGCCCATCCGTGCCTGGGTTCGGGCACTGTGTCAGGGTCAGGCAGGAGTGAAAGGTGAGTCGTGGAGTCCTCTAATCATTAACCACGGCTGGCTCAGGCCCAGGATCTGCCGAGTGGTAGGAAAAAAGCAGGAGTAACTGTAGGGTATTTACCTTCATAGCTCCAGTGACTGTGGCCTTGAAAAAAAAAAGAAAAAACCACATGAATGGAAGGTAAAGGTTGTCAGCAAACGCAGCTCTGCCAGGCAGCACTCTCAGCCACAGCAGCAGGTCATGGGGATCCCACTGCCTTCAATCCCGCTCCCTGCCTTTTCTTTCCCACTCCTTCTACCCTGGCAAATGGTACTGCCTCCTCAGGGCAAGGCCAGGTCCCCTGCAGTTGGTGGTCAGAGGGAAAACCGCAGGGCCTGACATTTTGTCATCATCCTTATAAAGGAAAAATCAGCAATATTGGCTTCCGTCACTAAGCAGCTGTATCAGTGCCTTGGCAGCTACTCTGGAGCAGCCAAAACGTCCCATTGTCCCAAGACAAGGCATTTCAAAAGTGCAGGTCCCACATCACAAGGAGTTTGGGCAGCAAGATGCACTGCGCCATGCAGACACCCTCCTCCCACTGGAGAAAGAAGCCCTGGGACTCACAGCAGAGGAAAAAACGAGCACCAAAACATTGTCCTTACACCACTGAGTGCTTCTACCATGGGTACAGACTGCCACAAGAAAATGTGCCAGGCCAAATGCTCAGCTCCTGTCCCAGCAGCCCTCTATGGTAGCTCACTCGACCACCGAAATGCCCACACAGAGCTGTATAAAGGCCCTACCATGCAAAACCTTTCCATAGCAAAAGCAGGAGGGAGGACGGGGGGAGTCCGTGCCGGGACCTCTGCATGTCCTATGTCACCCATGGGCCATACAGTGGCCACAGCAGGGCAGGACAGGCCCTGAGCTTCCCAGCTGGTGACGTGCCCGCTGTGCCGATCTAGAGGGGGCAAAGCCCTCCTGGGCAGGTCCTGAGGGTACAACAATACTCAATAGGGTGACCCTCGCACCATCAGTCTTCTCCAGAGCTGCCAGCAAAGCTGGATTCCCAGCATGTCACTGGAGCTGGCCTTAGAAATGCACAAGAGCCTTTTCTCAGATGCTCTGACCAAACATCTTGGCTGTCGCCAGCCCTTCTAGGCAAACAGCTCCAGGCAAAGGGATGTGGGGCTCAGATTTGCCACAAACAGGGAAACATGGCCCAAAAAGATTATGCACCTGCTCTGACTGGCACAACAGGTAATTCATGGGCTCCTCCTCTGACTTGTCCTTACCAGCACACTCCTCACTGCAGACAGGCTGTTGGCACATCCCAGCCCACAAGGGCAGGAGCAGAGGGTGCCGGGATGGGACAAGTCTGGGGCAAAGGGGGGCATTCATACAGCAGCAAGGACATGGAGGAGCATTTAACAAGTACGGTCCAGCACCAATACCATCTCTGTCCCTTGGTGGGGCCAACTGCCTGCCAGGCTGGCTGGGACACAGGAGGGGCTCAGCAGGCGTTGGTTCAGTCCCCATCCCTGCCGCTGACAACAGCTATCAACAGCCACTTGCTATTAATAGGAGTGGATTCCAGCTCGGGGGTGAGAAAGGAAGGGAGAAGTTTTCCCAGGCCCAGATGTCCCATGCAAGGCCCCAACCACAGCAGGACCCTGCCCTCCTCTCAGCAAGGATCCAGGCATGGGTACTCCTGGGGGTGTTTGGTGCATCTGCTGGAAAGTGAAGGCCACAGCCAAACTCGGCTGGAAAGTTCTGGAGGGTGTTTAGGGGTGCTATGCTTTGCAGGGATGGGAACAGATCTTGAGGCTTCCTCCAGCTTCACTGGTGACTCACCTCTGCAGCATTTCTGACTCTCAGGAATCACTTGCCCAGGCGCTGGTATTCCTAAAGGCATAGGAAGAAGGAGCCACAAGCAGAGGATAGGGCAAGCCACAGCTGCTTGCACCAGGCAGAAACACGTGTGCCCCAGGACAGGCTACAGTGCCCTCTCCATGCCTCCCTGGCACTGCCCTGGGATGCACCCAGCTGTGCTACAGCAAGCTGAGATCCATTCATCCTGCCCTCCTTGTTCACCCAAAGGTAACCTGCTCCACAGACACTGATTATGCACCAAAATCCAGAGAACAGGGACCTTCATCTGGAAACACCCTATACCTTCTCCCACTTTGCTTCTCTCTCCTGCCCCTTCTGGCACTACCTGCATAAAGTGGACATGCTTTGCACATAAGAGCCACACTTGCTGATTCCTAGGCAGGATTCCCCTCCTGCAGTACAAGGGTCCCTAGCAGCATGGGGAGCCACCCCAAGGAGCACTCACATTGGGACAGTCCTGGCACAGGTAAGGCCCAGCACCCCAGGGCTGGCACACGGCTCACTGCACATGCCTCAACTGGCACAGCCTGCCCCAGCACCCCACTTTCTGCTCACCTCCAGGGACTCTGCCTTGACAGAGAGCAGCTTGAACATCATATCATAGATTGAGCAATAGCACCGTGCTGACACCTGCCCTGCTGTGTCAGCACTGTGCCACCCACCCCAGGTTCCCACATTCCCCAGCACCCGCCTGTTCCCACAGCCATGGGGGATCCAGACCCTCTTCACAGCCTCCTACCAGCTCCGCTCGGCAGCTTTAAACACCCCAAAGGCTGCACCCAGGAGTCAGTTCGATCCATTCCAACACAACAGACTTTCTCAGGGGTGTCTTGGCATCAGAAACAAAAGGACCCAGGAGCCCTTATCCTGAAGCTACCTGAGTGTGTTTCCCCATCCCATGGGATCTGGGTGCAGTGATGGTGAAGCCAGGCCACCCCCTCGGGGAGGCATTTCTCAAGCCCGGCGGTGCAGGGTTGGGTCCCCTTGGCACACTCACGGAGCGCTGTAGGAGGGCACCAAGACAAGCCCAGCCCTGGAGCCTGGTCAGGCTCTCAGCATCTGCCCCAGCCTTGGCACGGGTCAGAGGAGCCCTGCACTACTCCGATCCCTTCCACATGGGGGCATTTGCAGTCTCGCAGCCCTTTGCCATGAACATTAACCCACTGCCCTGCCCAAGCGCTGATTTGCATAATTTCATCTGCCTCCCACACTTCCCGCTGGAGCACGTCTTCTGCCTGGAAAAACTGCATAGTGCCAGGTCTCCTTTCTACTGAACTGCTGCCACTCACCACAACAGACGTGGCTGCACCTTGGCAGTGGGTCTTTGCATGCCCAGCCCTATCTCTGAGCACTCACAACCCCAGCAGGGACTGCAAAGCACTCCCAAAAACGAGGGGGGAAACAACCTTGGTGATGTGATGAGCACACCGGGAGACAACATGCAAGAAGAGGACTGCTTGCAGGGGTCCTAGCAGGAAAACACAGGAGCTGCCTGCCCTTGCAGGCAAGAACACCTCCATGCTCAGCCCCTCCAGTTCACCTATTAACCACCACCCCCTTTCCTCAGCAGCCCACGATCCAGCCAACTTTCCCACGAGTTTCTCCCCTTCACTCCCTCCCTTTGTGCTTTCTCTTGCTGTTGCTCGCTCCCACTCGAGCCCTCCCATTCTGAGATACAGGCAGTGCTGCAAGTGCCAGCTCCCTTCCCTCCTTGACATCCAACACCGTCCAACAACACTTTCCTGCCGAGTTCAGGCAGACGCTGCCATTACCAGTGTGCTGCTCCGCATGTCCTGCAGCCCGGGAGGAGGGGTAGGAGTAGCTTTTGGCAGGGTGAGGAGCCAGCACAACCACTAACTGCAACAAATCTCACATGGGAAAGGCACCGATGCATCAGGCTGCTCACAGGAGAGCTCACCAGAGGCACACGGCGATGGACTGTGCACCTGAAGGACTCAGGATCACTTGCACAGACCCAGAGGGCAGCCTCGGCAGAGCCAAACAATAAGGAAGGAGCCCAGAAGGTTTGCCCTATACATCTGCACTCCCCATCCTCAGTCTTTCACATTTTAGGGGATACACTGCTTGAGGCTGCTGCAAGGCACCTAATAACACTGAAACAAACACGTGTACTGTTCACAGCATGGATGCTGCATGACAGCAGCGCAGACGTTGGTGCTGCCTGCTTGCCTTGAACTCTGGAATTCCGATGGCTTGTGTGTGGCAGGCAGGGCAGCGGGCTCACTTCTAGCTCTCTTATCAGCTGTGATCAGGCACAGGGCACGCTGGGATCCTGCCAGAGCTTCTTCTCCCCTTTGACCCAACTCTCAGCCATACCTGGGGCAAAGCCCTGTGAGATGAGTTCAGTTTGCAGATGCCAGGTAAGGACTACCTTGCTGTGCCCTGTCTACAGATCAGTCCCAGGCTGTGAAGAGACTAGTGGAGCTCATGGCCCAGGAAAGACAGTAAGGTTATTCCTGACGGTCAGTAAGGCAGGAGGTATGAGGACACACAGAGATGCACAGAGTGCAGGTTGCAAAGTAGAGTTCAGCCACAGCACCCAGGTCCCAGCCTACAAAACACATCCAAGCACCGTGTCCCTTGAAAGCAATAACCTGACCAGGGTAGCTGGGCTGTGCCACTGTGTTCACACTGCCCATGACCAGCTCTCCAGATCAGTTTGGGGCAAGCATGGTCTGGTCTGGGCAGGGTCTCTGCAGGGTGGGTGCATACCTCAAACACCCTTCTGCCAAGCCCCACAAGAAGTCTCTTTATGGGAGGGCTGTGCCATCCCAGCCCTACCTCTGCCCTGGTTTCTCCGTCCAAACACACACCCCATGCAGCGCCCATATCCTTTCAGGACACCACCCCATGTGCTGCCCATGGGGGCACTGATCCCTCCCAAGCCTGCACTAAAACCCCTTTGTGTTTATAAACTCTGACCCACTGCAAGCCTTTGGGATCAGCCTTTAATCTGCCACTAGTAGCACAGGTTGCTGCAGGGATTGTTCTTTGTTCTCCTCGGGGAGGACTGCTGGGGCTGAGGGGCCCAAGACTACACCAGTTCGCTCCCAGAGGGGCAAGGATTTGGGTGGAGGAAGGCATAGGGCAGGCTTTACTCCAGGGCATGTTCCTGCTCACTCTGAACCCAGCTGCCCCAGCAAGTGCTGGGGGAAAGAGGAAACAATTACAGAGTGCTGGAGAGAAAGGGCCATCCCAACAAAAGGGATAAAAATGGGGAAATCCCAGAGGACAGATCAGTGCTTGGAGCTGGGGAAAGAAATGAATAAGGAATATTAGGCAAGGAAAATGGGCTCAGCTGGAGGAAAAGGAATGAGCAAGAAGTATCGGGGAATGAGCAAGAAGTGGACACAGAGCAAGACACATCTGAACAGGAGGGAGAGGAAACAGGCAGCAGTCAGAAAGGGAGTTACAGTTTCTGAAAGACACAAGTAACATGAGACTCGGGTCTCTGGGCGAGCCAGAGGCTACTCAGGGAGCAACCCCATGGCAAAGCTTCAGTGTCAACCCCCAGACATGTGCTGAGTGCCCAGGGCTGGGGGGACACCACCCCTACCTCGTCCACAAGCCTCAAGAAAGTGGGAACCAGCTCATCGCCCAGTAGAGGTGCCGAAACACGTACCTGGCACCTGGCAGGAGCCTTGGAGGGTTCCAGCCACAACCTGCTTCTGGACTCCATCCAGACCTTCACCTTCTAACACTGGTATGGCACAGGCCAAGTTGTCTGTTCTGTAGCTACCTCCATGCCACCGCCTTTCCCCCATCTCCATCCCAACCTCAGTGTTCCCAACCACCAATCCCAAACCCCACGCAGTGTCCAGCAGCTTGCTGCCAGAGCAGCGCACCAGTACGCTGAACGCAAACACCCTCCCACTCTGTGGCTGGGGTTACTTCACCTCTGTGGCAGGGACCATCTGCATCCCCATCTCTGTCCTGTGCTCAGCCCAGCAAGAGAAGCTCGAGTAAGAAAAGTGATTCATTGCAATAACAAAAGCAGCTCCTGGCACCAAACAATTCCCGGTCCTTACCACAGGGCTGCTGTCCTGGCACAGGTCAGGACAACTCCTTACCAGAGGCAAAACCAAGGACACTCAGCTATGAGGCTGAGCCCGGGAAACAAACCTGCGGGCAATGCAGGGACAAGAAGTGTAGCCATGGACAGCAGTGTCCCAGTGCAGCGCTCAGCTCCACGAGAGCAAATCCACAGCACTCGCCCAAAACCCCTGCAGAGCGCTGGCAGCGCCACTGTCTCCGCTCAGAAAAGGTACCAAGACCAAACACCCAGGACTTTTCCCCTGAAACTGTGACCCCGAAAGCCCCCACACCGCCAGCAAGGGAGGAGGAGGGGCACCACCTCGCAGCCCTGAGTTCAAGCACGTCCCCCATTCCCCATCGTCAGCCATGGGGCAGCCCCCTCTAGCAGCGCCAGACTCCGTCCTCGGTGGGCTGCAGGGGGACAAGGTGGATGCAGGGCAGCCCAGCAGACATGCTGCGGGATAAAGGGGACCGCTCGGCGTTCACCACGCCGAGGCGCGGGGCTGGAACCTCCGGGGGATCCCCGGGAGCAAGCAGGGACTGCTTGGTGCACAGCGCTGGTACCCCCGCCCCAGGAAGCCGTGAACCCCCAAGTTTGATGCAAAAGGGACTTAGTAAGAGAAAAGGGCTGCTCACAAAGCGAGGGCTCAGCCTCTGGGCAGAGGTCGGGCCGGCCGGGCCGTACAGGAGTTGGCGGGAGCAGGGACAAAGGCAGGGACGTGCTGGGAGGGGGGGCAGCGCCCGCAGCTGGGAGATGCTGGGGGGACACAGCTCCACAGGGGCACCTCACACTGGGGCTCACCTGGAGCCCTAACAACGGTGCATCAGGAGGTACAACACCTCCCCCCTCCCTCCCCCAAATCAAGCAAGGGGAGAACTCCCCACCATTGGGGGCACCACCCTCTCACCCCAAAAAGCATCGGACATCTCAAATCCAGCACCACTTGCATTGGGGCGCCCCACACCATCAAGAATTCCCAACCCAGCAAGATGGGGTGTAGGAGGGGAACCCCCTGCATCTCGGCACCCCATACATCAGGGACCCCAGACTCAGTATTGGGGTGCTCCACGCGTCAGGGTGCCCAGGGACCGGGGAGCCTAAACCAAGCGCTCCGAGGCGCATCGTGCACGGGGACCCCAAACGCAGCCGCGGGGTGCCCCACGCCTCGCGGCGCCCCGCGCGCGGGGGGACCCCCGCTCACCTTTCCCCGGGGAGTGCGGGGACCCCTCGCCACCGTGCTTCTGGTCGTGGTCGCTCTTGGAGCTGGCGCGGCCCAGGGCGGGCAGGAGCAGGAGCGGGAGCAGGAGCGAGACCCGCAGCGCGGCGCGGCTCATCTCCGGCAAGTGCGCGGGTGCGGGACGGCGGCTCCGTGCCTGCCTGCCCGCCCGCCCGGCCGCACGTAAGTGAGAGCGGGCGGGGAGGAGGCGGCGGCTCTGACTCACGCCTCCGTTACCTTTTATAGGGGCTGGAGGCAAAGTCTGCAGCCGCATGGTCCGGCCAGGTGAGCCGTCCGACGCGAGACTCGAACCCGCGGTTCCTCGCAGGGGTGCCCCTACCTCACCCCAGCCCCCCGCCGGGACATGCGGTGGACCCTGGGGCGGGGGAGTCCAGTCGGATCCTCATACCTCTCAGGCAGGGGTGTTCCCACTCCTCAGAGGTGGGGTTGGCACCCCTCAGTGGCGAGTGTCCCTCTTCCCCAGCAGTGGATGAAGGACTCCTTAGCCACAGGTGTCCCCTCTTCTCAATGATGAGTGAAGGGTCTCTTAGGGGTGGGTGTCCCCTCTTCTCAGTGATGGGGTTGGGACCCCTCAGCCATGTGTGTCCTCTGTCCTCAGTGACAAGGTTGGGATCACTCTCAGCCATAGGTATCCCCCTCTCCTCAGTGATGGGGTTGGGAACCCTCAGCCATGGGTGTCCAAACTCCTCAGTAGTGGGTGTCTCCTCTTCTTAGCAACTGGGTTGGCACCCCTCAGCCATGACTGTCCCCTCTTCTCAGTGGGACCTCTCAGCCATGGCTATCTCCTCTCCTCAGGGGTGGGTGAGGGACTCCTCAGCAGTGGATGTCCCCTCTTCTTATTGATGTACAGTTAAGAAAAGCATTTATTTCTATGGAGGCTAGAGGATGACACAACTCTGCTTCCTGCTGCTCCTCAGAGGTGGTGGGAAGCATGTGGGTGGTCAGTGCATGTATATAGTGTACCTGTGTACCAAAAAGCTGAGAACAAGGTCCTGCACCAGAAGTGACTGGGCACATCAATAAGAGATTGTGGTCTGGTAGATGCAAAGGGATGCACATTTGATGTAATCAAGGATGCATGGCACGAAGGTGGACTTTAATCAGCTAATGGAACTCCTAGAAGAGACCAGAGAGTCATGGTGATGTCAGCTCACCGCTTGCCACTAAAAAAGTGAACTCAGTGTCAGATTATCAAGAAAGAAACAAAAACCCAAACCAAACCAAAACAAAATCCACCCCATCCTGCTCTTGCATAAATCTTGGGTGAAACCTCTTCTCAGTTATTGCCCACAGTTCTGTTTCTCCCATCACAAAAGCATTAGAAACAGAAACAGCATGCTTGGGGCCCCAGGCCTCTTCAGGGGCAAGGGCAGTTTCCACATAAGGAAGGAGCAAGGCAGGAATAACTGCCCAGCCTGGTGTAATGAGCTCCGTGCTCCCAGTGTCTCAGCTCGTATTGTATTGGAGAGCAGAGAACGAGCACTTACTTCCTCGGGATAGCTGATTTATAGCACAATCAACCAAAATCACCAAGCAGGAAGTTTGAGTTGAACCAGAAAAATATTTTTCCACGTGGTGCAGAAAGGAATGGGGGAAATCCTATTCCTCAACATGCACTCTGTGCACACACAAAAAGGCGTCAGACGAGTTAATGGGATATTGTGCCTTGCACTGCCAAAGTCCCAGCTCTGTGCCGTGCCCCATGGCCTCCACGCCTCTGCTAAACTAGTTTTGCCCAGCTGTTTCCCAGCCCACTGGTCATCCCAGCACCTTCCTTTGTGAGTGTGCCCAGGGTAGCCACGTGAATACGTCTACATCCACTGCAAGAGGGCTCAACATCCGTCAAGCGGTACAGAAGATCCGGCTGGGACTGGATTTTGTGTTGAACAGAAGGAACCTCTCCCAGAAAGCTGGCAGGTGGGAACACAACCATTGGCAGCATGGCACCATGGGCTTCTGCCATGAGCCGTGCCAGAGATGGTCCCTTGCTCCTGGCCACTCTGGAGAACCCTGCCTTCAGTGGTGACCTCTAGGTAGTCTCAGTGCACTCCTAAATTCAGACTTTATCAAGTTCCTTCCAACAACAGATAAACTGAACCATAAGATAAGAAGATAAGAAGATATTCATTCATCAAGGCTCAAGGAAACAGGACTGTGGAGGGAAGACAAACCATAAACCACAATTTTAATGCTCTCTCCTGCTCATGTTCCTGTTGTTTGTCTTATTAATGGTCTTTATCTTGAAGGGAAATGAAGAAGGCAGTTGTATATGGCAGAGTAATGACAGGCTCCATCTGTTTCTTTTTCCGAACAAGCCCCATGCAGTCCCCACCTCACACCTGAGTCAATCCATTCTGCTTGTTTCTCCAGAGGCTGCCCTGTGTTGACACTGCACAAATTGAGTACTCGTGGAGCTGTCACCTTTGCTGCCCTGACTTTCTTAGGTTTCATTGTCCTCCCTCTCCATTGCTCTTCCAGGATGAGTGTATCGTATCACAGCAGCTGTAATCACACGTGTCTTCTTTCCATCTATACAAAGTATAACTTTGTCAGCTTTTCTGTAGAGATGATACCTGGCAGATGAGGACACTGTGTTATAGTTTAGCTAAATGAAATCTCCTTCATTTGGCTAAATGAAATCCTCTTCATTTAGCTAAGCTATAACACACTGTTAGAATGAAAGGTGACTCCATGATCAGAGCATTTGGTCTGGATGTGCCTTCTGGGAATTCAGGGGATTGTAGACCACAGCTCCATCCTATGACCCTTGCAGACCAGGTAGAAGAGCACACAGAGTTTGTCCTCCTGTACAAGTTTCACATCACTGCTACCTCCTCACCAAAAGCTCTTCCCCAGGATTCTCCGGTGGACTTATATCAGAGGAGATCTGATCGGATGGATTCAGCCCAACATTGTGCTCTTCTTTGCTGTGACGTATCTTGAAATGCACAACACCAAACCTCTGCTCAGCTCAGCACAGATCCAGCCCGAGGCACAAAACACCGGCGCACCAGGGAACTTCTCTAATCCTGCACGGCACAAGATGCACTGGGCTGAGATAGTGTGGGTGTACTTCTGGAAACACTGGCTGGTCTTGTTTTAGCTCCAGTGCTGTGGGGAAGGACGAGCTCTGAACACTTGTAAAAGGGTTTATTCTCAGGAAAAAGTTGTCCTTCCCAGGAAAATTAACTCATGCTAAGGAAAGGCTTCGATGTCTAGAAGAATCTTGGCACTCTGGGCCTGATTCAAATTTCTACCAGTAATCTTTTCCCACGGGATATACTAATGAATTCCTGAGCCCATTGAGGGCTTATTGTCTGTTACTTTTAATGTAACAACAGTAGGCACTAGTTTATCAGAGCTGCTGTTGTGCCTATTCACAATTTAGAGTTAAGTTCCCTGGATGACTTCCAAACAAAACCAGGCTGATCCATGCCATTCACTGTGGTGAATCCCAGATACTGGCACCTGCAGTTTTTCTATTTCACTACTGAGATTTGGTTAGAATTCCCTAAACAATAATCTTTCATTTGAGGTGATATTAGATCGCTTTGCAATTGCAATAGTTGCATAAAATGTCTCCTCCCAGTTCTTCTTATTTTCATCTCCACATCAGTACATTTGTTGTGCTGGTACCATCGGCCACCCAATCCCTCCACCACCACAGTGTCCAACAAATAACCAGCTTTCGGTGCCTGAGGGTAGGATGGCAAGGAATATTTTGAGGCAAGAGTGTTAATTATCTTGTTGCCGTCCCTTGATTTTCTAGGATAGAAGTTCATAATTTCAGAGTAACCCAGCACTTGTGCTATGAGGCTCTAGACCCAGTTTGGCCATATCCTGGTCAGCTCTGTAACCAAACTGTAGGAAGCAGGTAGCCAGAGGAGCCAGTTGGCCTGGGAGCTCCTGGACCAGGGCCACCCCTGTGGCGTGGCAGCTGCTTTGGAGCTATGAATTCTAGCAGCTCTAATGGAGGTGTGTGTTAAAATACACATTTTTGTGTTTCTATATGTGATTATGATGTATAATATTCACGCATCCATTGTTGACTATTGGTAAAAGCAACTTGAATAATGGGATACTCAATTTTATTCAAACTTTAAAAGAGTTGCTTCCAAATCTGAATTTCAAAATATCAAAACTTCTGTGGACTAGGAAGTCTGGCTTCAGGTAAGGTCTACATAGAAGCCTCTGGATCTCTGAGTCAGCTTGTTCCAGGTAGCAAAGCAACCTCCCCAGCAGCTGCTGGAACACACCAGCTATAGCGTTGTCCCAGCAGGACAAAAATGTGGAAATTCGGAGCTGGCAAGTACTTCCAAGAGGACTGAGCTGCATCACGATCTCTCCTAAGCAGTGAATATGTCAATCTTTTTAATTGCAGCAAACAGAACAAGAGTTTACCTATAGCTATGTGCAAATTAGCACTGACAGCGCTTGCCTGGGCACTGAGTCTGATCCCCCTTTGTTAAAAAGGAGCTACGTGGCCTCCCTCATGACCTGATCAAGTTACATGTGGAAAGCCGTGGTCCTCCTCCTGCCCTGTGCTTTCTGGGGCTTAGTGTAAAACCTCAGAGTTTTTGAATCTTCTTTGAATTTTCCTTTAAAATGTATTTATTTGTTTCTATATGAAGGCTGTCCTTTTGGTAGCATTTATTGCCTGATGTATTTATAGACAGCAACTCTACCCCTTCTCAAACTGTGTTTTGAAAGTTTAGACAGAAGTCTAAAAAGAGCTTAGCTTGTCAGAAAATAAATGACCTTTCTACTCCAGTTCTCATTAATCCTCTGCGCCTCTTCAAGTGTTAATTCATCTTTAGTGAATGTACACACCCTAAGCTGTACATTTAACCTATATAGAAAACACTTCTCTTGCCACATGTGAAACCGCTCACAGTAAGCACACAATCAGGTGGCTTGCCTGCTCTTCTTCTTCTTTTTTTTTTTTTTCTTTGTTTTGCTACAGTATTTTATACCAGGAATCCTTGTTAGCAGCTCGTCAGCGCTCGGGAACATGAGTTCTCATGATGCTACAGGCACTCCTCACACCCCTGCTGCAATACCTTGATTTTCAGCCGCACAGCAGTGTTTCCCAGCTTCACGTCATTGGCACGTTCTTCCCGCTTGTGAAGGTCCCTAATGACAGTATTTATGAGTGTGGGTCCTAAATCCCACTTCAGCGTGTTTCAGTAATACCTTCTTTACTGCACAGGGCCTCTTTTCTTAAGATGACCCACTATTTCCCCCCTTTTTTTTTGTATCTTTGCAGTTCTTATCAACTTGGCTTAAATTAATACTGACTAATTTGAAATTACTCAAAAAACTTCTTGAAATCCTTGCAAAGGAATGCAGAATATTTCCTTTGTCCAGAGAGAATCTAGTCTAGCATGCTACAAAAGCATAGAAGCAAATATTTATCCCTTTTTATCCTTTTTCCTGCTTATTACATAACTTCTTCCAAAGATATCAAAATCCCCTTTTTCCACTGGAAGTAAGGTACCTGTACTAGTCTCTTCCTGTGACACCATCTCCAGCTGGACATCAGACCTTCAGGCCATCTATTCCTTCTTTCAGCTCTCAGGTTGCAATTTCCAAGCCATTGGAATGCCTGAATCTCCAGACTTTATTCTGGATGGGGTGGCCTGGCCTTATGTTTGCTTTTTGTTTTGTCCTCTGCTTCTGTTCTGGTGTCTCAAAAGGTGGAGGTAGATATTTGTCCAGTTGTGGAGTCACACTTAACACTTGATATTTAATCTTTACACAGGGCCATCTCCTCTCTGCTCTTGTCCCAGCCTCCTTCAAGTACCACTAAAGAGCTTTTTGTTAAGTGTTAAGAGTTTCCTCTGTAGGATCTCAAAGGGGTAAAATTCTCATGTTTTCCATGCGCATATTGACCTCCAAGTCACAGCATTCTTTGTTGATCGACCATTTTTATTGTTGCTAGCAGATTCTTTGTGCATTCTCAATATCATTCATTCACCATAGATATACAACTACTGAGCTCTGGAGTTACCTTCTAAAATATTTACACATTATTCAGGACACAAGTTTCAGATGGTTTTGTACTGAGCGAACTAAAAATTCCATGGCACTCTTTGTTCCATGCCAAGTCCTCGTGCTTCTCGGTCCAAGTGACTTCATTAACTAGTTCCTGTAGTTTATTTCTCTAACTTCAGGTCCTTGAAATTAAGGATCACGATCGCAAACATTTTTAACCTTCCGCTTTCTGCAATTAAACTTTTACCTCTCAATAGAAGGTTATTTTCCATAAGCAGCCTGTATGCAATCATTTCCCTACATTTAAGAAACAATATTAATGGCCATCAACTAAGGCTAGTTCCCTGGGTGTTTAAATTAAGCAAGCAGTGATTGGTGCAAGTGGCTTTAGAGCAAACTGAGTTGTGTTATAGTCACAGGAAACTACTAAGCTACACCCCTATTGTGAACTGGCATTAGGGAAGGAGAAACAATGTTTCAATGAATAAGAAATTACCAGAGTTGAGGATCTTGCCTGTAATTCACACTAAGTTGTGAAATGCTATCTGGTGAAATTTCCCCAGCACTGTAAACTTCATACCCCTAGAAACCAAACATGTTTGGTACTGGTGCTGGTTAGACCTACTCAGACAGACATTGACATCAGGAGCGACTGTGTCATGTACTACATGGTGACTTTCTTCCCTAAGAGCTTCTTCAAAAAGGAGAATGGAGCATCAAAGCCTCTGTTGTGGCCATAGGACGACAAGCCAAATACCAAAAGGAAGGGGAATTCGTGGAACAGCAAGTTAAAAATAACCACTCTGAATAATTGTAACGGTGTCTTATTGACCCAAAGCAGCTAAAACAAAATAGAAGGTACCTGGAATGGAAGACAGGATAGCCCTGTGGCAGGTTAGAGACTTGGAGCTGAAAAAAAAGACTCATTAAACCATTCTACCCGTCATCACCTTACCCAATCACCCTGGCACTGAGCCTGGCACATGATTCAACATTCGGTTCTGGGAAACACAGGGTTTGATCAAAAACCTTCAAACAACAGAGCTCAAAAACCTTAGAGGGAGTTAGTATTTCCCTTAGAATTCTCCTCCAGCGGATGTTGAAATGACAGGCTTTGTGTTTGCTGTTCCATAGTCTGACCGTAACACTGCGCTGCTGGTTCTCATTCCCCTGTGCTGAGAGTCCAGGGTTCTGAACAGTCCCTGTGTATTATCTCATAATCTTCTCAAAGACCCTCTTAATAGCCACCTTGATAAATTAATGAAACTAAGCCCTTTTAATTTATCTCTGGAGGACACTTTTCCAGTCTTTGAGCAGGCTGTAATTTTTTCCTGTGGCTTCTCCAATTTTCCATCAAAGTTATTTCAAGGATGCCGACACCAGAACAGGGCCCTTTACATCAGTTACAGACTCACCAAAACTGCTTATGGAGGAGGCATCCCTTCCCTGTTCCCACTTACTGGTCCAAGACCCAGGTTGGATGGGGCTTTGAGACACCTGGTCTAGTAGAAGGTGTCCCCGCCCTTGGCAGGGGATTGGAACAAGATGATCTTTAAGATCCCTTCCAACCTGAACCATTTTGTAACTCGTTCTGATTCATCCTTCTCTGGAAAAGCATTAGCTTCTTCTGGCACAGTATTCTGGTAGGAATTCACACCATTCTGCTTCAACACTCAACACTATTTTCTAACATCTGGATTTCCAAGGAAAAAAACTTTATTTCCTAAGCCCATCCTGCTCTCTGGCCATGTGCTTGGCTTTCATGTGCCATATTTTCAAAGGGATCCAGGTAAGCCAGGCCTCACAGAAAATCCTCACTTTACCAGCCTTTGAGCACAGCTGGAATTTTGCCAGAGGGCCCTTGTATTAACATTCAAATGAGAGATTACCCCCCACTAGAGCAAATTTCTGCAGAGCTCCTTACAGCCATCCCAGCAGGGTGTTTCTCAAGGGGAAGGAACTGCTCAGCTGTCAAACATCCTCAGAAGCTGAGCTGTGGAAGTCAGATGGCCCAAGCATCTCTGGTGCCTCTTGTATGGAAGCCTCCAGAAAACAGGAGATCTCTTTAACACGTAGCAGGCCAGTGCCCTCTTTCACCTCTGCATCCTTTTCAGAGATGAGCTGGCAAACAGGCTGAAGAAAAGGAAGTCAGATTCAGAAATGACGCTTGCAGGGTTGTGACAGAGGAGAGGAGAGCCAGAAAGCCACACAGAAATCGTGAGGCTGTAACATATGCTGAACAGTCTCCCCTCGAGGCAGCACACCCCAGCACAGCACAGCTCATACCCTGGAGTACTCAGCTCCACCCTGCCAGCACCCATCCTGTCCGTGCCTCAGTGCCAGCAGCACATGCACAGACACAGGACAGGGGCTGCATCTTTCACAAAAGAGGTTTTACCCGTGGCCACTTGGCTTGATTGCCTGAATCAGGCTTCCAAAAAACTAGCAGGTTTTAAGTCTCATCAGCACGTGCTAGACTTGGTCTTCCACAGCCCGTACCCAGGCACTAGGCCCTCCTGCGTGCAGTGGCAAAGCAGCAGAGGAGAGACAGGCAGGGATCTCAGAAGGAACGTGCAGCCACAGCTCCCACTGGCAAGACTCGCTGCCACGTGATGGCAACTGAGCGAGGCTCACATCCGTGACTGCTGCACAATAGTGCAAACATAAAAGACCTATATATCAAACAAGCCAAACAGCTCTGCCCAGCACAGTGGGGCACAGCATGTCCCTCATCACAATGGGATGAAACTTTATTCATCTTGCCAGACCCAGGGACGAATTGAAGGTGGAGGTGAGCCTGCTTATCACAACTACAAAGCATTGCTTTCTACCGTGCAACCCAGTGTGGCCACCACAGGTCTGCTCTGCACATTTGTGGCCAGTGTCCATGCACATATCAGCTGGAAACAAAATCACTCTGGCAAAAGGCTGGGAAAGAGCTCTGTCTAGGTCGCACACCCAGGGCCAGCCTTGCTTCCTGAGTGGACTCTCTAATGCTGCTGTGTGATGAATGCAGCTGTGAGGGGCCATCGTAGAAAATGCTTTCTTAGAACGCAAACAGCCCAAAAAATGGTCTCTAGGGCTGAAAGGACCACTGCCCTGCTTTGCAAAGACCATACCCATGCTCACCTCCTCTTCAGTCCATTTGAGACTTTATAAACCCCAAACCAGACCTGGCAAAGTCTCTACTGTAGCTTTATACTAGCATAGAATCATAGAACAATTTACGTTGGAAAAGACATCTAAGATCATCGAGTCCAGCAATTAACCTAACACTGACAGATCCACCACTAAACCATGTCCCTAAGTCCCAACATCTACTTGTTTTTTACACTTCTGGGGACAGTGATTCCCACATTACCCTGGGAAGTCTGTTTCAATGCTTGACCACCCTTTCCATGAAGACAGTTTTCCTACTATCCGATCTAAACCTTCCTTGGTGCAACTTCAAGCTGTTTCCTCTTGTCCTATCAACCTTTCCTTCCACTGGAAGGTCCCAGATGTTTCTGTCTTCCATAGTTTCTGTCTGCTGCTAACTTCTGGCACGTAGCAATGCTCCACCTCTCACCCAGAGTGACACAGCATTTTAGGAGGCAGGAGAGCCCAGAGGCTTTGGACCAGAGGGTTCTGGGAAAAGCAGCCCCTGAGCCTAAAGGCTGTGGCTGATGTCTGCTGGGAGCAGAGTGGACAGCCCGGCACCTCTGGGGTGAAGCCCTTGTGGAGCCAGCAGGACTGCACTGCCAGACCATGTCTGCATCAGTTGCATGACATTGGGGCACTGTTTTAATTTAAAATGGATTAGGCTTTGTTTTCTCTTTAGCACAATAACACTGCACGCATTGTTGGGCGATAAAACCCACAGATAGCTCTGCCAGCGGGGTGTTGGGGTGGACGTGATCGGCAGCACAGTCTGAGCTGAGGCAGCAAAGAAAGTGGGGAAAGTCTACAGAAACATGCTGCTGCCAGGTCCTGGGGAGGCCCTTGCACAACCTCTGAAGAGCTCCTTCCCCAAAGTGGGTGGAGGGGCCAACCTGCTGCCCAGAATTTGGAGGACAGCTGGAGCAGGATACGGGTGCAAGGCAAGAGGGACATGTGTGAGCCTTATGTTAATCCTACTCACAGCCATGTGGCAGTGCTGGCACTGATGACTCCTGAGAGGACACTGGGAAAAAGAGGTGAGGATGTCTCAATTCACCACAGCATTTGTTAGTTAACTGTTGTTTTTCCCAAGCTGGTTCTGCCTCTCTGTGCGTGCTCTTCTGATTTTCCTGGGCTTAAGCTCTGCATTTAGTTTTGGCAACCGACAGGAGCGTTGCCTGAACAAGGTGCACTGGTAAAATCATTTTGTTCCCCAGATTTCTTGGCAGGACCTTGGTGTCACGTGTAGCAGGTTCCTTTGCTACCCTAATCTGTGCCTTTTGGCTGGTAACAGCACAAGGCAGAAGGGATGTTATTTAGCAGTGCTGACCCTGCGATGCAGGAAGCACAAGGGCTTTGAGGTATGTCAGGGCCAAGCAGCTCAGTTTGGGGACACCAACCTATACCCCACCCTAGCGTTAGAGACTGGCTATAATTTTTGCCTCCTGCAGAAAGAGAGGATTTCCTGAAGAAATCCTTCTACAGCCTCAATAGCTCACTAAACCAGTGTTACCAACCAAGCTGGTCCTTGCAGGTCTCCAACCCAATTGTGCCTGAATCTCCTTTTCGGTCACGTTGAGTCCTGGCACATGTGATGCCTGAGGAAGATGATGCAGACAGCAAAATGCAGCAGGAGCGCTCCCAAGATGTTCATGTAGCAGCTGGGGACCTGACCCAAAAGAGCTTTCTGCACAGTATTCTCCCAGTACTTTCCCACCTGAAACTCTTCATAACCTCTCATGGCTTTTTTTAGCATCAGTTTTGCTGCTGACGTGCTCCAGACCAGGCATCCCTTGCCTTGGAAGCTAACAGAAGGCACCAGGCTCCCCCTGGGATTCATTTGTCACTGCTGGAGGGACTGCATCAGATAGGGACAAACTTTTTAGCAGGGCCTGTTGCAATAGGAGAGAGGGGACTGGTTTTAAGCTGAAGAAGAGTTGATTTAGACTGGATATGTGGAAGGAGTTTTTAATAATGAGGGTGGTGAGGCACTGGAACACGTTGCCCAGAAGAGCTGTAGGTGCCACATCCCTGGAGGTGTTCAAAGCCAGGTTGGATGGGGCTTTGAGCAACTTGGTCTAGTGGAAGGTGGCCCTGCCCGTGGCAGGGAAGGATCGACCAGATGACTTTGAAGAGGTCTTTTTCAATTTAAACTATCCTATGATTCCATGTGCTCCTATGGAGGTGTGGGTTGGGCTCACAGCACGCTGCAACTTACTATGGCAAGTGTAACTAATGCTGCTGCCCCAAGCAGGAATGCAAGACAGAGGGAATCAGACAGCATAAGAAAACCCATACCTCAGCATGACATCAGTGTCCATCTGCCCTGACCTGCCAGGAAGGTGGAAAAGCCCAAAACAGCCAGAGCACAGGTCTGTGCAGGCCCTTGTAGCAACGTGCTCCCAGGAGAGAGATGCCTGGGTGGTAACAGCAGGCAGCCACTGCTGGTAGCAACCTGGCTGCCCACTGGAGCAGGAGTAGGGCAGATGCTCTGCACAGTGCAGGTAGGAGCAGCCAGTTCCCACTGTAGCTCAAGGACAAGACAGAGCCACCAGGGCAGGAGACTGTCCCTGGGTGGGCAGGTGGCTCAGGGCACTTGGCATGGGCTGCTGCACCACCAAAGTCCCAGGTGGTCAGCCTGAGAGACAGAAAATGAGGTGGGATAAGCCAACTGTGAGCAGCAGAGCCAACAGCACCCTGAGTCCCCCTGGGAGAAGGCCTTGCATGATGTGAGGACTGCATGAAAGTCTTCCCCTGAGCCATCAGAGACTTCTGGCCAGGTGATCCCATGGTCTCTTAGGGACTTAATACACCATGAACTGAAAAGTTCTTTCCTGGTGGCAATTTAATTAGACCTTCTTGTTACACAGAGACTCTTCTTTAATAGGTATAATTACATCAGGAATGCAGAAAGTACAGTTTTAGTTCCATCAGATGCTGGTAATTTCCTCATCCCACAATCAGTCTTCCAGCATTTTATTCGCCTGACACATCGGATCCCATTTTCTTAGAGGAGGAAAAGAGTCAGCAAAACACTTAGCAATAACTAAGTGTCATTAAGTCAGGCAATCACAGAGCTGTGACTTTATGCCCCAATTTATCTAGCTCGTCCTGCAGAGGAGCTTCTCAGTGCTATATTCACTCTTGCTGCTGACGGACATTATATGTACCCAGAACTCAAGAGCAATGAAGATCCTTTGCATTTGATCTGGACTGACATTGTTCCTTCAAAGAAGAAGCTCCAGCTCCAGACTTTCACCTCCTATGAGGATGACATAGATAGGACTCTGCCAAGTCAAAGTTCATGCTACAAATTCAAGCCTGAAGACAGTCCCTGGCTCCCAAAGAAAAACCCTTTGCAAACTCTGTCCTACTCAAATCCAACTAGATCAACCACCTCCTTCGGCTGCAGCCCCTACAGAAAAGGATGCAGTTTACACAAAGAAGGCAAAAGTAGAGCAACCAACCTGGCTGTTTTGGACTGGGAGAGGCAGGGAGGGACTCATTCAAGTGCAAATTGCTCATGCACCCAAGCATGTGGGAAGATAACCATGAACAAAGATGTTAATTACCAAAACTTTGAAAGAACACAGAACTATGTGACTATTTCAAATATATACATACGTGTGTATACATGAGAAGAGGAAGTAGAAAAGCTCTATAAAACACATCAAGCTGAGATTGGCCAGCCTGGGCAGAAAGCACCAGGTGTTACAGTACAAAACCTGGACAACTGCAAAGTCATCTGCACACACTGCAGGGAAACCTGGGCCATTTATTATTAAACTGCAAACGAGCCTCTTTCTCAAACTGTTATCTTCTACAGATGACAAATATCTGTCTGAGAAAAACTGGAGCTAGCAAACTCCAGCAAAACAACGAGGAACCCCCACTGCAGAGCCTGGAGTCCTGTGTCTCCAGTGAGCTGTCGGTCGGCAGCCTCGGTGTTGCTGTCCTTGCTCTGCTGCTCATCCCAAGGCTAATTCCCGGGGACAGCTGTGGGGCCCACGGAGTGCCCAGCCCTGGGGAGACCTGGCCCCTGCCTCTCGCTTGGCTGCAGCAGAACCACGAGGGGATAACAGGATCAAAAGAGCAGTAACGAGCTCTGGGAACTTGTCAGACAAATGTGTTTTCAACCAAATCCCAAATGAGCCGCTGAAGGGAAGCATTAGGGCTGTCACGTGGAGCACATGATTTTGGAATTCATTAAGCCTTTGATGCAGTGTTAGCACGGCTGTCCCCTGCCCCAGCCGTTAGCCATCTGGCTGAAAAGGGGCCAAGTTTCCTTCACCCCAGAACTGGAGGCATGGCCTGTGTTTGCAGCAGGTCGCAGGAGCTACACAGAGCTAGAGCATATGTGCAGGAGACAGGCTGATTACACTGGCCTTGAGTTAAAATGGCAACTCTTCATGGAGCTCTTAGCGCAAACATGCCACACCCCACATACTATGATGCTTCCTCAGAGAAATCAGATAATTCCAGAGAAGCTTCCTTTCTTCTAAGACAGGTTACAGAGGAATGAAAAATTTGGTTAGGGAGAACTGGAACTAGAGGTGGAAGTCCTGCATTTAGCTACTGAGAGCCATAACAGAAGCACCTCAGTTTGGATGAAACCAGAACAGAACTGCAATTGAAAGCTAAAGGCAAATGTTGCAGAACGTTGTTGGCTGTGGCACGGAGTTGTGTTTTTCAGCACTATCTCAAATACAAAGTCCCCTCCAAAACTCTAACTCTCCCTTGTTTGAAGACAGTTTGTAAATTAACTATGCTGTGGTTGTGAAGACACAGAGGTAGCTCCATCCATAGACAAGATACAGTAAACATATTTATAGTTTGCTTTCCAAGGTAGAAAAAGCTCAGCTGCTTTTTCATAGGAGCTGAAGCAAGTACCTGTGTGACTCCAACTTGTGCAACATGACACCAGTGCAGCTATGTTGGAGGCTGTGTGGTGTCCCATGCTCTTGGCTGATGTGAGCACTGTGGTGCAGAGCTGGCTTGGAGCTGGAGCAGCACCAGTGCTAACAACCCCCCCCCCCAGCTTTGGCACTGAGAGCACAGAGGACACATTAAACCAGCTCTGTGGGACACGGGTTGTGTCAGGCATATTTAGCCACAGATCAGGGATGAGCACGCTGGATCCATGTTGGCTTCTACAGAAACATTTCTGTTTTACACTAGCAAATACTTTCCATTACCTAACCCAATGGGATTGCAATCCATTCCCCCTCAACCTTCATCCAGGACAACAGCAAACTTGTAGACGTACAAATACACAAGTTATCTCCTGCAGCCTTAAAATGGGGTGATAGCTGCCTGTTCCTGACTGGGATCTGCCTGCTGTCGTGGACTCTTCTCCTCCAGGTGAGCCATCATGCTGTCCCTGGACTGTGCAGAGCTCCTGAAGTACCTGTCACTGTCCTGCTGCTCTCCTCCTAGCACAGTGCATGCAGTGTGGTGAGGCTGGCATAATCTCAGCTCAGCAGGCCCTTGCTGTGCTGTTGCTGTCATTCCAGCCAATATTTGGTGAGACCTTGCCTCTGGCAGAGACTGAGCAGCTGAGCTGCTGCCCAACAGACCAGCCACAGCAGGGCTCATTTTGCTGGCAGACACCTCCAAAACACAAAAGCAGCAGGAGAAACCCTTTGAAACCCTCTCCTAGGTCTCCTGACACTGCAAAGTGGGTTTTCTTACTGATTTTCCAACATCCTAATTTGCCAAATGTTTTGGTTTGACTGGAGGCCAAGCACAGCTTTGGGAACAAAATCTGTGATGCACTGGGGGTTCCCATGGCTGTCAACTGCCAGGATCTGTGATGTGAAGACCTGACACCAGACACAATAAGCAAGCTCTTTGCACAGACCAAAACACAAGCTGAAAACCTTCCAACCTGGGCTGCCCTGTCCAGAGCAGCTGTGAGCCTCAGAAACACTGTGCTTCCTCCAGGGACCCTGCTGCAAACACAAAGCATTCCCAAAATGTGAAAAGAGCAGTGACTGTCCAAAGCCTCATGCAAGCCTCCCACAGGAGGGGCTAAAGACTGCCCAACTCTGGTCCATAGTGCTGCCTGGGGTGTTAATTCTATACCTTCTCTGGATGCTTCATAGAATCACAGAATGGTTTGGGTTGGAAGAGATGTTAAAGATGATCTTGTTCCAACCCTCTGCCATGGGCAGGGACATCTTCCTCTAGACCAGGTTGCTCAGAGCCCTATCCAGCCTGGCCTTGAACACTTCCAGGGATGTGGCACCCACGACTTCTCTGGGCAACCTGTTTCAGTGCCTCAGTACCCTCACAGTAAAGAATTCTTCCTAAATTTAATCTAAATGTATACTCTTTCCTCTAAAGGCCATTTCCCCCTGTCCTATCACTACATGTCCTTGTGAAAAGTCCTTCATGTTCCAACCTCCTCCAAAGTGGCTGTAAAAGAGCTCAAGGGGAAACTGCTGAAGTCTGAAGTGGTGTGTAACATCCTGTTTAAAGCTGGCTGCAGGAGGTAGTGAAGTGACTGGTAGGATGTGATTTTCTAATGAGTTTCCAGGAAAATCCAAATTCTGAAAGAGGAAATTAATGTGCAACAGGTTAAATGAGACATAAACAGAAGAGACAACACACCCTTCTGAGAATATCTTAACATCTCCAGTAACTCTCTGAATAAGAGTAATAACCACAACAAACTAAATGAATGATAAGCTGAAAAACTAAAAAAAAAAAAAACCAAAATAAACCACCAAACCACCCCAAAACAAATAAACAAACAAACAAAACATTTTCACCCTGGAAGCTTGCCATAAATAATATAACAGAGGTGTGAAAGACAATTCAGAGAATGTAGAGACACAGCAGAAAACACAATGAGTGATCTGCACCAGCAAGGTACAAAGGGAATTCCCATCCTACAACCTCCTTTTGCAGGGATGGATGGGGCAAACTGCTTCAAGTGAAAGCATTCAGCAAGATAAGTTTAAAAACAAATTTATAACACAAACAGTAAATTATATAAATGGCATTCATCCAAGAGCTCTGGAGGGACCTCAACACCAGATGCTATGGGATGTGCGACCTGTTGCTTAATTCTGCTGGAAACCAGAGGTATGACAGGAGACAAAGAGATGCCAGGGTTGGGCTTCTGTTTATATAAGATATTTGTGTAAATCTGGGGATTTGAGTGAATCTGAGTTCCATACAGGGAATTAGGAATAGTGTCCGTGGGCACATAGAGAAATGGGATTAAAGGGGAAGGAACAACCCCATTCTAGTAGAAAAGAATCATGTCTTACTCCTTGAACGAGTGAGGAATCCAGTTTAATGAATGTGGCTGGACAGATGGATGTACTTGGATGCCCAAAACACTTTCAGTAAGATCCCACACCAAATGTCCTTAATTGTTCTCTTCCACAACATGTTTATTCCCATGGTAATAGCAAGGCAGAAGGTAATGAATGGAAAATGGTCAGGGTTTAAAATGGAGAACACACCACTGTGTACCACCAGGATCTGTGCTAGGGCTTGTGATTTTTGCTGTATCCATAAATGGTCTGGGCACTGACGGGGGCACTGTTGGGGCAGAGTTTGCTGCTGAGGCTGAAGAGTGCAATGCAGAGCACTCACTGCAATGTTCAAGAAAGATCTCAGAATGAAAAGCTGGGTGATAAAATGACAGAAAAAATAGCCATTCGTAGATGTAATTTACATGGAGAAACTCTTCCTGCACAAAGAAAAAGTTCAGACCAGTTATCCTCACTCTGGAGAGCGGCCTCGGAGTCAGCTCCAGGTTTTCTCTCTTCCCTCTCAGAGAAGGCATAATGGAATTAAGAAGATGCAGAAAAAGGGAAAGGGAAAATCAAATGCATAAACCAAGGAAGACTCCAAGGGAGTTTGTCTCCAAGGGAGTTTGTCTCCAAGGGAGACAAACCGATGTACGTAAAACTGTGTGCAGTGACCAAGGTAATTTGGAAATGATTACTTGTTATGTTTTACAGTATAGAAACAAGAGCATATTGATTAAGGAATCACATAGGTTAAAACCCAAGCAAATGTAAGTACTTTTTCACTATGCATTGTGGGGTCTCTCTCACTGGAGGTACTCAAGAACCATCTGGACTCAATCCTGTGCCAGGTGCTCTAGGTTGACCCTGCTTGAGCAGGAAGGTTGGACCAGATGTGGTCCTTTCCAACCTTACCCATTCCGTGTTTCTGTGATTCTCTAAGTCTGGGGAATCAATTAACTAGGATTTCTAGGATACAAAATGGTCCAGAATGGATCAAAAGCAGTCATGTGCTCTTATGAAAGAGCAACCCAACAAGGACTGCTAGACAGTAAGGTACTTTAGTCAGAATAAACCGAGCATTGCTGAGAGCATGTGTCAGAGGAAGCATGGCTTTATGCCTATATGGTTCTTTCATCTGCACTAAGCATCCCCACTGGCCACCTTCACAGCCAGGATCTGGTGCTAGTTTGACCCCCCACATCTCACACAGTAGTTTCCCTGCTCTTGTGCAACACCAGGCGGAGCAAGCTGATACGCAAATCCCTGATCAAGTAGCCTGTCCTAGATGTTGCTGCAAAGCAATGTAACATCATTCAAGCATTTGGCGTGGATTATGAAGTTAACTAGAAGACAGGAAAGGCCGTATCTCAGAAATGCTGTCACAGCACCGCACAGTCACTTGACACAGGCTAGAGTGAGGCAGAGAGTAGCATGGAGAGCCTTGTCTGGGCTGAGGGCCAAATAGGTCCTTAAGATGCATTTGAGGAAGGAAACATGTCAACATACACTACAATATTGCCCAGGAAGAAAGCAAACAACTTGAAGGCTGCCAGTTTTGTGAAAAGAGTTTAAGAGCCATACTAGTCCCTGGGTTACAGGTTCGCGTTCCTAAAACTCAAGTGTACATCAGAGATGGTGGCCAGACTGAGGAGAGGAGAGGAAAAAGCAGCCCTGTGAAAAAGGAGAACAAGCAGGATTGAATGGAAGGAAAGTGAAAATTTCTGTTTCAGCCAGCCTGATGAGGAATTGCTGGCCAGATATCTCAAGGACCAAAGACAAGACAGAGCTTTAGTTTGGACTGAACAAGACTGATCTAGAGTAGATCTTAGTCCAGAGGCGATTAGCTAAAATGTTTGTTGCCAATATCTTTCAGATGTAAAGCACAGAGGGAGATAAGAAAGGGGCACAAAAACCTTTTTGCAAAAGCAAGGAGGCAGGTTAGGGAAGCTCTTTAAAGGATGCTATGAATCACTAGTTGTAGGGATAGAGTGTTGGGGCATGACTTGGAAGGCCCAGATTATGAAATAAAATTCCTCCCAAGCCTTCAGGTCCAAAGGAGCACTTCCAGTTCTCACTCCTGTGGATTGCAAATCCTTCTTGCTGCTCTTCCCACTTTCCTGTGTGCTGGCTGTGCCCAGTTCCCCGTGCCTGTGTTTCTATTCCTAGCCTTCCTCTCAGAGCTCAGCTCAAGTCCCCTGGGGCATTAAATGCACTGCCCAGGGGTTCCATAGGCTGCCTGTCCCTCTTCTGGTTGCTGCCCCTGCTCACACAGCCCAACATAGCCTGGGATTTGCGATTTTTTTGGGAGTACATCCTATCCAGTTCATCATACGCCAGCTGAACTATAACATGATATAACATGAAATGCCTTCCCACTCTGGCTCACACAATTTGTTCTTTGCTTTTTTCTAGGACATAACTTTCAGAGTACCATGAGGTGAGCTGCAGCTCTGGGAAATAAGGTTGGGCTGCTCATTCTTCAGTTGAAAATTGCATCATAGAATCTTTAAAAGACTTGGGTTGGAAGGGACCTTAAATATCGTCTTAAATATCATCTCGTTCCAACTCCCTGCCGTGGGCTGGACACCGTCCACTAGACCAGGTTGCCCATCCAGCCTGGCCTTGAACACTTTCAAGGGCATCCACAGCCTCTCCGGGCAACCTGTTCCTCTACCTCAACCACCCTCACAGTAAATAATTTCTTCCTCATATCTAATCTCAACCTGCCCTCTGTCAGTTTGAAGCCATTTCCCCTTCTCCTGTCACTCCAGGCCCTTGTGAAAAATCCCTCTTCAGCTCTCTTGTGGCCCCTTTAGGTATTGGAAGGTGCCATAAAGTCTCCTCAGACCCTTCTCTTCTCCAGGTTGAACAACCCCAACTCTCTCAGTCTGTCTTCACAGGATAGGTTATCTTCATGGACAAGATGAAAGGAATTCTTAGCTCTCACACAGAGCTGAAGATCCAGTGCTGACTTTGCCCATGAACTGGAAGCATTCAGGCACAGACCATGCTAGAGTTGTCAAATCTGCATTTTATTCTTCAGCAGCCTATTGTATTCCCAGCTCTTCCCTCAGTTTTTCCCAGCTCTGGCACACATTTTTCTTTCTGACAGCCCAGCACTAGCCCCACTGCTCTCTAGAAGCTTGGCTAGACCTTGCATGTAGGCAGGGCATTGACTGTTTGCTAATGACTCTGCAAACCAGTGCCTTGCAGAAAACATGCCAGTGCCTCTAGTGTTGCATAACCTCCTCTGACTAGCAGCTTCTCACCCTCTCTTCCCTTGGTTTCCTCCTGCATTGTCACAGAAAAAGCAGAATAGCATATGTGCAAGAAGCTTGACCTGCCACTGCAGGTGTGCTACCTGTGTCTGTGCCAGGCTCCTGGCTTGCCACGCTGTGATTCTACTTGCCACGCACTGCAACAGGGGAAAAAGACATCTGTGACTGATTTGGTCTGGTTTTGGGAAGCTTGCCAGGAGATGTGCTAAGCTGACCCACCAGGGGATTATCCTCCCCTCCTGTCATTCCCTGCAGTGTCACTTGTAAGCTGTGCCTACAGTAGCATCCAGGAGGTGCTGGTGGCAGCCGCTGGGGAAGAGCTCTTCACCACTCCTGTTTGTTCAGCATTACCACTGCCAGGCTACAGGAGCCAACAGTGTTTTGCAGCTGGATCTTAGCCCTGGACTTACACCGTGTTCTTTGGCACTGGAACTAGGAAAGAGTTACCGAGCGACTTCGTTGCTGACATGCATTTCTCATACATATCTCAGCTCTGTGCATGAGTTCTTAGAAATGTTTTGGCTGCAAAGTGGTTCTGTGTGCTACCCAAGAGGCAGACTTCCCAGCTGCCCAGCGTTGGAGGAAGCCAAGGAGAATACTGGCAGCCAAGGCTGCCCAGCAAAACGCCCCTGGGTTCAGCCAGCAAGACTCTGCCAACAGCAGCCTTTGACTGCCTGGACTGGTTCTGTCCTGAACACCTTCAAAGCAGCTGCCAAAACCCAACATGAGGAAGAGAAAAGGTGTGTTAACACTGCAAGGCAGTGCCAGGGAGAGCCAGGACACTGGACTGGAACAGCCACCACTTCCCTGTCTGGAGCCAGCAGCATGCCTCAAGGTGCAGTGCAGCTCAGCACCAGAGCACAGGGCAGGAGGAGGAACAGCCACTCGCACCGTGTCGCATTTGTAACAGCACCAGCCTGGACTCAGCTGTGCTCGTGCCTCTGAGGGAGGAGGGAAGTGGGGTGGGCAGCATGGCTGTCCTTCAGAGTAGGGGGATCTTCCAGGGAACCAGAGGCAGAGGGAGCTCAGCACAGGCTGCAGAGGGGAGATCTCGCTCATGCTATACAGAGGGAGATGAGGCTGGTGTGGGAGGAGAGCATTACAGGTGGAGTAAGGAGTACTCCAGGAGTAAGTACAGCAAGAGTGACTGTTAGAGCTGGTAGTTGTAGCCAGGTTAGCGGCCCATGAGCCTCCAACTTCTCCACTGAGATACTTAACATGATCCCGTGTCTACCCTCAGAGGTGTTAGCCTTTCATTTGCAATCCATGGCCAAACTGAGTGCAGGTAACAGCAACAAAGAAAACACTGAACTCCTCCTTATAGCATAAAAAGAGATTTACTTAAAAAGGTAGAAAAGACAGTAAAAGTAGTTTGGTCCCTTATATTCCAAACCCTCTACACACAGTGTAAAACAGCATGTTGTCCAGCCCAGATTTGTAGTGATTTCAGCCAGGACGAATGAGTGTTTCACCAATGATTCCCTGACTTGAGCTCTGGTCAAGGACTGGGGAGCAGCATGCTGCTGATGCAAGGGCAGGAATTTCCCTCTGCAAGAAAGATCTTCTTGACCCTTCTCAGCTTCAGCTCAAGTGCTCCTGCACTCAAAAAAAAAGGACAGATCAGTTTTACTTATATCCCCATTAGCTCCCAGAGCTAATATACAGATACACAGGACCAAAACAGAGAGAAGACTTGAGGAGAAAGAGGTAGGCAATCAGTACAAGTACTTGTGACAGAACAGATTGTTGGGAGATATGCAGTTTGTGACTATTCAAAGTGCTAAGTGAGGAGTCTCCAGGAACACTGAAGTATTGACACGCAGACTGTCAGGCACTGTGGGTCCGTGCAGAGTGTGACTGCTACCATCCTCTCCCTCTGCCAGGGTCAGACTGGTCCAGATACTGCAGTTGCAGTCACTGAGACTGGGTGAGTTAATTTCTTCATCAGTCCTGTCTAAAGGCACAGGGCCAGGTGGATGCAGCAAAAAAAAAAAAAAAAAAAAAGAGAGAGAAAGGAAAAAAAAGGAAAAAGGCAGCTCTGTGTCTGTGTACATTAATACATTCACTACTAGGCCAGGACCAGCAGCACTTGAAGAAGATAGGGCTGAGCCACTTGGACTGGCAAGAAAGTCAAGAAACACAGCTCATTGGAGGACATAAAAGGAGAGTTTCATTCAGCTATCCCAGTGCTGGAAGTTGTCTATGCAGTTCCCACATGTTTTGTCTTTCTTCTGCCTAATCTCAGACACAGGGAGCATCCCCTGGGTATATCAATGAATGGTACGTAGAGAAATGAAGCAATTGAGTCAAACACTTCAGGGAAAGGATTTTCTCAGCCATCAAGAGAAAGACAAGACAGGCCCCAGCTAAAAAGCTTTGCTACAGCATGAATTCCAGGTGGGAGTGGAACCATGCAGGAAGCTTGGCAATCCTGGTGCAAGGCTGGAAGCCCTGTGGTGGGTCAGCAGCCAAAAACATAGTCTTCTGATCCTTCTCCACTCCCAGCTGACATATATCCAGAGATTATCCCACTACAGCTTCCACCTGCCTTCAGCAACTGAGTGGGACAGGGATTTACCCACTGGAGAGCTGCACATCCACTAGATGCTTCAGACATCGCAGGGTCTGCCAAAAGGCCCTTCCTGGCCCACTCCGTAGATTCCTATAACCCACCCAGTGGATCACAGTCTCAGTAACCAGCTGTGCTTCCAGCTGCTGAGACCTTGTTTAAAATCCTCTTCACAGCAATAAAAGTCACTGCTTTTTCCAATGTTTTGAGTCTTGCCTTCAGCTCACTGCCCCTGCTGTCCCCCAGCACTTCCCTCCACCACACTAAACCACTGCAGCTGACAACCATGGCATGCAGACAGGCATTCCAATAGTTCTAGTCCTTCCAGCCCCAGGCCTCCGACAAACTGTGAGCTCCCTCCAGCAGCCTTGCCATTGTACTGCAGGTACTCTGTGCACCAGAGCTGCTGGAAACCCAAACCTCAGCTAATTTTTCCCAGTTTTCCTGGTCTCTTTGCAGTCCTGGGATGGAAGCTGGCTGCTGCTCTCTGCTTCTCCTGCTCTATTTCTATGTAGCTTGTGGCCAAGAGATGCTCCAGGTGGAGCATGAAGGGAAGAGCCCCTTTGCTCCTCCATTTCCCAGGGAGCTGCAGTTGCTGTTTGCCCTCGTGCCTCCTCCTTACCGAGTCATTTGGGCTACGCATCCTCAGCGGTGACGGCTTGAGTGCCCCTGTTCAGAGATGTTCATGGAATAGGAATTGAACTGCAGTGAGAAGCAGAGGGACAGCATTAGGGGAGCAGTGCCTGGGATGCTGGTCACATCACAGCCCTTCTGCCTTGGACTTTTCTTTGGGCATCTCAATGAGCCCCTCTCAGGGTCTCCCCCTCCCCCCCCCCGGACGGTACTTCCAAAGAATACAGTCTTGATGCCAAGACCACCAAACCCAAACCCATCACCCAGGAGCTAAGAAACCAAATGCTACTTGTGGAAGCCTCCTGTCTCCCCTGGGCAGGGCAGCTCCACATGTCCCAGAGGGGTCATGGCTTGGCAGAGGATATGCCCCAGCTCACCTGCTGGATTTCCTGCATCGCCAGCTGTATGGAAGAGCGGAGACGAGGGAAGGCTTGTTGTCTGGTCTCTCTAAAGCTTGGATTTGTCCTACTCTTGTCTGGGGTCTGTTGGTTTTGGAAATTCTTGCTCCTTCTGAGACACGGCAGAGTAGGTTTGCTGATGGAAGGCATGAAGGGACAGGACTGCTTCTGTGGAAGGGTCTCTGCTTTGCCTGCTGGTGAACTCAGCATGGGGTACTCCAGATTTTCGTAATCCAAATTCTTACTACTTTTCTGAGGAAAGGAAGAGTGGATTCAGCAGTGGTTTGTAGACCCTCCAAACAAACAGCACAACAAAGAGGAATACACAGCTGTGTCCACTGCTGACATACAGGGGTCAGGGGGGTGTCATCCACCTGACAGTGCCTCTCCCCCACCCCAGCACTCCCCAGCTAATAGCCTTTCCCAGTGCCTGCAGAAGCAGCCAAGCCACTTGGCCAGAATGGGACACTCCTCAACAGGAAAACAAAAGAGACATGATGCTGCTGTCACTCTATCCACTCAAGGCACAGTCCCCCATCCCCTGTTCCCACTGCAGATCCTTGGCATTCACCTGCCCACAGGGAACAGTCAGTATCTCCATGAAGGGCTGGATGCCCACGGTCTGGTGGTACCGAACCAGCGCGGTGAGCGAGGCATGAGCCTGGTGCTCCCCCAGGATGATGTAGCGTGCGTTGGGCTGCGCCTGGATCATGTAGTGTCTGCAGCGGCCTTGGCCCCTGGGGACACGCACAGACAAGAACAGTCATGGCACAGGGCTGCAGCATCTCTCCAGCACCTGGTTCCTGCTTCCTCCACTTGTGGTCTCAAGTGGCCAGACATGACCAGCACCCACAGTAACAAATACCAAACAGGGGCAGGAGACGTGCTGTGCACTAACACGCTGTGCTTGTTGGTGCTGGAGGAGCAACAACCCCAATGCTTCTTTCAACCTGGTTTGTGCACTCAGTCATACAGTACAGGATCTCTACCCTTGGAGCAACAGCACCCCACCCAAAACCAGGTCTATTTTTTGGCAAGAGACAAACTCTGCAGTGCCCTATCTGCTACTACAAACTGTCTGAGGCATCCAAAACAGGAGAGGCTGAGCATCCTTACTGGACTCCTGTGTGGAGCAAGCCATCTCCTCCAGTCAAGCAGAATCACAGAATCACAGAATTCTAGAATTCTATGACTGTAAAATTCTAGGATCATAGAATTTCATTAAGTGCTCAGTTTCACAGAACCACAAAATCATTTAGATTGGAAAAGACCTTTAAGATTCTTGAGTCCAACCACTGACCCAGCACTGCCAAGTCCACCACTAAACCATGTCCCCAAGTGTCACATCTATGTATCTTTTAAATACCTCCAGAGATGATGACTCCACTCTGCCCTTTGCATCCTCTTCTAGTGTTTGACAGCCCTTTTCATGAAGAAATCCCTCCAATGTCCAACCTGAACCTACCCTAGCACAGACTGAGACTATGTCTTCTTGTCCTGTTGCCAGTTGCCTGAGAGGAAAGGCTGATCCCCACCTTGCTAGAGCCTCCTTTCAGGTAGTTGTAGAAAGCAATAAGGTCTTCTCTGAACCTTCTCTGCAAGGCTCATTACCTACCTGTATGTCAAGATGTAGCCTGGCTGGCTCTGGCTAATCCGAACGAGGAAGCAACCCAAAGGCTTGTCATGCAGCAAGTTTTCAGCTTCCCTGGAATCAGGAAAGAGTTTTTCAGTGGAGAGCGAGCAGATGCCTTGTCACACAGCAGGGATTCCCACCCTATCTCATGTGCTACCAGCACAGTGCTCCCACTCCAAGGGAGTAGCCAGCATCTGCCCTGTGAGTTCCTAGCTACAGGTTTCCCGACTCGGGCTTGGTGGTGCAGGAGGCATTAGGGGGCTGAGGAGGCACAATACTCTCAGCAAAAGCTCCTCCAAGCAGGGTTGCTCCAAACCTGCTCCAGCAGTTTTAGTGCAATAGCAACAGCTGCCTTCCAGCACAGAGCATGTGACAAAGCATTGCTGAGATGAGGGGTCTGTGCCTGTGTCCATTTCCTATGCACCAGGGCTGAAGAAGTCAGGATACAATGGGATGGGGGGTAAGCCCAGTGCCCTGGAAAAACACCAACTTGGATTACACCAGTCTGGCTCTCTAACTTCCTGCTGGAAGGAGGTCTTCCCCCTCTCTGCCCAACAGACAAAGCTCTGCTTTGTGCTTGTTTGTGCTTGTCATGTGCCTTGCTCCAGGCTAAAGGTGACAGCAAATCACCAGTGTAATTCGGGATTGCTCTGTCTGCTCCATTTCATGAGGCTGAGTTTACACTGCTGTATGGAGACTTTAATCTCCACTTAAGCATCAGTGTCTTTAGTCCTTCATTGTGAAGTGCTCATAGCTACCCTATATTTGAATTTAGACAGTTTTTGTCTTCCAGGCACAAGTTCCTCTCCTGCATTCTTCCATTTATGGACAAAAGCATTAATGCAGGTTAAGGCATCGATAATTATCTTAAAAAGGGAAAAAAGAAATGCAACTACCAGGAAGTTGTCAGCTATTGTAGTGTCCTTTACTAAGCAAATGTGCTGTGTAATGGTCTGTGAGTAAAGGTTCACACTGATAATCTGACAAAATCCAGGCACCTGTGATCTCATAAGACTGAAATAGAGTTGCAGTATTAACAGATAAAAAGTTAGAAATTGGAACAAGATAACGAGGGTGTTCAAGTGACAGCTTGAATAGCAACACCAACACAGAAATCCCACCAGTTTTGGGATACTGGCAGTTAGCAAGCATGGAGAACCATAGATTAATTTGCACACAGGTGAGACTATACTGCAATTCTGTTCACCGGCATAACCAGTATTTCTGATTATCACAGTGCTTGGAAAGTAGTGCCTGGCTCAGCCAAGAGATTGAAGTGTGAGGCAGACCCAGTAGCAAAGCTTCAAGCATTTAAATAAAGGTTTTTGCAAAAAAGCTTTAGAGTTCACAGTCTTGTAATCAACTCTGTAAGAAAGATGGGCATTGTGGATGTCTCTCCCAGCTTAAAGAGAAGTAAATTCCAACTATGCTGCACCCTTCTTGGATGGGCAGAGGTATCAACAAAAAACCTTCCTTTTCCTCTGTCGGGGGGCTTTGGAGGAATTTTGCCATGGGGTTCTCACTAAAACCCGATTTTAATATTTTTTAAACAATTGTACACTGAATTCTGTATTCTCCTGCTGTAAACTGAGGTTTCCTCCTGACCTAGACTGAGATACAAAAACAGTCATAATGAGTCAGACCAAAAGCCCATCTTCATGTCTCTGCAAATGGTCCACAGCAGGGTATAATGCAAGTATGTATTTCCTTTCCCATTACTTTACAAGCCTCCCTTCCCTGCACAGGATCTGTATTGAGGAACCCAGAATGGACGTATTTCCTATGACTTTCCGCAGTCTTTCCTTGGACCTATGTAAAATGTCAGCATTTGCATCCCGTGACAGGGACTTTCAAGCTTCCTCCTCAGGGTTTGACACTCACAGATTAAAAGGGAAAGGTTATACGGGTCACTCCCATTCCTTAAGGAAGTAAAGCCTGGCAAATCCAACCTATGCAGTCCTTGTAAGGACATGGTGGCTTCTGCCTACCTGTCACAGCCCAAGCTGCAGCCACTGTGTCCAGTGTACTCACCTCCTGCTGATCATCCCATACAGCCAGCTTGGAAAGGCCCCATCATCCTGCACGACCTTCTCAGCCTGTGTCTCTCTGAACCAGCGGAGAGTTGCTCCTCTCCTGATTTTCCTCATTTCTGCTTCTTCTCCAGCGTGTTCCTCTGTTCCCAGAACAGGGTGAGGTACAGAAGGGTCCAAGAAGTTATCAAAAGGAGTGGACTGAAAGTGAGGACAGACAGAAAGTTGGCATGAAAGCAAAGTCAAAGGCAAGGGGTCTTTGAAGGCATCACTTTGGTAGGTGATCCCATTCCTGAGTCCCTTAAGACAAGATCAGTTGCAAACTATCAAATGCTGCTCTCAGTTTCTCAAAGGTCCTGACCATACTTTTTAACTAACAACACTAGGAAAGGACTCACACTTCTCATAACAAAAGTGACAACACTCTCCTGGGACCACATGCAGGACAACATGCACATGCAAAAGGTAGATGGGGCGGGGAACCAGCACATCTGGCTAAGGGGCCCCAAAACTACCTCTTTTAGTTTGCTGCGTGGCCGTGGCACTGGTAGCTGTTGTGACTTATCAGAAGGATGGGGATTAGGCCGAGGGTGCCTCTTCCGTGGCATGGGAACTGGAAAGTGGCTTCTTTCTGCAACAAGAGGAAATAAGTAGGTGAAATCTAGCATCCAAGATCCATCCTCTGTGTCCCCATGACAGGGACAGTCTCTGCTGCACAAAGTATGTGGGAAAGACACAGCCTGGCACTCCTTCCAGCAGAGTCAGGCAAACGACCTTCATGATGCTGCTTCTGCTCCCCACAGACAAAAGCTACACTTTCAAAAAACAGAAATGTCAGCACCTCCCTGCCCATCATCACACTGATGGAGCCCCCAGCCCCAGGAGAGCCGAGGACAGGCCACCATCCCCTGGAGCTTACAGCACTTCAGGGTGATCATCACAACAGTGGCCACACATGGGGGCAGTGGGAGTGGGAGCAACTCACTCTGGGCCTCTGCTTCCAGGGCCAGCTGCCGTCCTTTTTCTTTCTCTGCCAAATTCTGCAGACTCTGTGCTTGAGCTCTCAGCTCAGCCACCAATTTTACGTAACTCTTCTTGCATCTGAATCCCCTATAAACTGTTCAGAGAAAAGCTGTGGTTAGAAAAAAAAAGTGCTGTTCATGCCTTAGTCACTCTCTCGGGGAAGAACATCAGGTAATATTCTTTTATCCAGGGCAAAGCCCTCGACACTTAAATCATTTTAATAAAGATCAATGGAAACTCTGTTGTGAGCAAGCAGTCAAAACCATGTGAGAACTGTCTTCTACTCTCTAAGTTTCCAGATCACAGATTTATAGAAATCCAACTACAGATCTAAGCCCTCATCTCTAATGCCAAGGCACTGAACACCTGAAAAACAGTCTCACAGAAGGGCCTGTTAACCCTCTATCTCCCTGGTACCCTTCAGATACCATGAAGGAGACAGGATTTCCTTGGTGTCAGTCCCCAGGATAACCTTTGCCACAGGCAGCTATCCCAGGGTTCATTATAGACACTGCATGATCCCTCCTACTCTACTAGGTATTAAAGCACATGAACTGAAAGCTGCACTCTCTCAGTTTCTTACTACCCACACATCTTCCCCATGGATGAGAACAATGCACAGCATGTGACAGTCTGACATTTGTCACACTGTATGGTGCACATCTGGAAGCTGCTCAGATGCTTCAGCAGTGCAACAACCCATACAGAAGAGAACTACAACAGAGAAGAGCTAGGCAGGGTGACAGTCTCCTCCTCCTCCTCCTGGTTGCACTTTCTCCATAGACCCTGTGCAAAGGGAAGTACCAAACTGCCCACAGCCACTCTGGAGAAACAGGCTGCCAGAGCAGATGCTACGTGGAAAGGAAAGAAAAAAAAAAAAAATCAAGCCAGACCAGGACTTCATCCTCTTTGAAAGCAGGAATGAGATCTGCTTCACTCATTTCCCTCTGCTCAGTTCAACACAACTCACAAACAACTCATTACTCCAGAGGACAGTCAGCCAGATTTCAGGATGAAGCCAAATCACATGCCTGCCCTGCTCAGCTCTCTTGAGCACATGCTTTCCCTTTCCAAGGCTCACACTGTCTGAGGGCTGTCCCTGACTGAGGATGAGCACTGAGGACGTGAGCATTTGCAATGAGCACTTTGACTTCACAGGGCCTTGATATGGAGATGGCACCTGCCCTACCCTGCTGTCATCTGTAAAGGTGCAGAGGGGGAGTAGGGACTGCAGAAAGGGTTCTCCTTCCCCTGATCTGAGATCAGAGTTGAGGGACTCTCCTCTTCCAGTGCTCACCTTTCTGTATGACAACTGCTGCTCTTTCCAGTCGCTCCACACACTTTGCCAGCTGTTCCTGATGCCAATATTTAAAGAAAAGTCGTGACTTTCTGTGAAGTTGGGAAGAGAAACATGCAGGGAGTAACCCTGTTTATATAAAATGGCATACATCATCCTTTGGACAGGCCTTTCCTACAGCCATAAAGTTCTCCCTGAAGAGAACCAGGTAACAGACTACATGTATGAAGTCTCTGCAGTTTAGGCTCCCCACTCCCAGCAACAATGATCCATACCTACCCACATATCCAGCCTTTCAGCTCGGTACTTTGCAGTATCTCCAAGCAACTGAAAAAGAGAAAAACAGTGAAATAAATAACTTTCCCCCCAAACTGAACACGATATAGCCAGTGTTTTTAGGTGCATAAGGGGGAACAAAAATGCCTCAGCAATTCTCAACAGTCAGTAACTTGTCAGTCTGTCTTCCTTGAGGCACAGCTAGTATCACATTTGAGAACATCAGCAAAGGGGTTCCCAGAAGCAGATTTCCTTCAACTCCCTGGGAGGCAATTCTGCAGAGCCTATTTTATTCTTAGAACTGTTCTTCCTCATTTCGTTTTCAATCCATTTGAAGGACAAAAGTTGCAAGGTCGGCACAGCAAGACTTCCGGGAGAAAGTCTGTTTCCAATTCCAGTTTCATTTTGCAGACTCTAGTGACAAAATGTGGGTCACTCGGAAAGATTCCCTGACACTTGGAACTGAAGGCACTACTGTAATTGCAACACACAGACAGCTTCCTCCCTCAGCCTGCAAACCCAGGCTGTGAAATCATAGTGACACTTTTTGCTAATATCTCACACAGCAAAGCAGAAGTGGTTTTACTTCTATCTCAGCCAACTTCCACAGTGGCACAATCCAAATCCACGGGATTTTTTTTTCTCAAATGCATCCTATGTTTTTTGTCTCTGAAAACACACCACGCTGCCTGTTTACAATCACCTCTCTCCCATCTACGAGATTCTCTTGTGATCTCACTTTGTTTGCAATTATTATTCAGAACTGTCAGGAAGTTCAGAGAAGCACTGTGAAGGCTGGAGGAGCTACTGCCAGGAGAGAACTGTTCCAGGAGATCATTCAAATCCTTTTCTTAAATGACTAGAAAAAAAAATCTCCTTAGCTGGCTGCCTTACGTGTTTCATTCTCACTATCGGTCACAATTGACACTGGCAGGAAGAAGGAACTGGGAAAGTGGAGAAGAGGAGGTGGGGAGCTGCTGCCCTAGATGTAAGGAAGGAGAAAGCTGACAGGATAAGACTCTGTCCCTCTGCTGAGATGGAAAGACATTTACGTGTGTAAGGAACGGTCAGGTTCTGAAAGTGCTGAGGGTATATTTTGCCTGTAGACATACAAAATACTTGGACTAGACACATCCTCTCTACCCTGGGAGACATCCAGTGATGGCTGCTTGTTCAGCATTGTCTTTATTTTCTTCTCCCATGACGCCATTAGGAAAAATCTAGAGAGGCCCTGCCACACTGAATTCAGGGGACAGTCTTGACCACTGTTGTCACTCCCTAAATAAAGTATCTTGGCCACTTTTCATTCCACAAAACAGCAAGGCTTTATGATAATTGAATGGAATTGCTACATAACAATTCAAGAAATATTTCATTGATCATTGTACCAACTGCTTTTTAAATATTAAATGTCCTTGCCTGGGATCTTTGTTCCCCACCACCCACCACCAAAAAAACCCATCCTCTTTTTGTCCCTTTTACTTGGTTTGCTATACTATTCTGAGAGTAGGAGCATCTGAAGAACAAACCAGACTGCACACAACAAAGTAAGTGTACCTACCTTTCTTTTGTGAGGGAAACACCAGGTTTAATTAGAAGAATTGCATATCTGTGGAAAACAAACCCATGCAGACATGTAAGAGCCATATCCCTGATGTGCTGAGCTGACCCATGTCACCCTGACAGCAAACAACAATAAATCACTGTCTTTCTCACTCAGCCTCCCACAGCAAACAATCCCATGATCTCAGACAACATGAACTTTAAAGAGGCTGTTTTACTCCTCGCCCATATCTGGTTATCAAGGTTGATTCCCTAATAATACCTAAGAAGGAACATTTAGAGGTTTTAACAAACCTCTCAGCAAATTCCTCAAAGAAGGGTCTCCAGGAGAAACCATCTCTTCGGATACGGATTGTCTCCAGCAGTCCATTGTACTGGAGCTGAAGAGCACCACAAAGAGGATCCAAGAAACAAAGAGAAACAGGCCATTAGGACATTAGTTTGTTCCTTTGCAGCCAGAAATTACTTCATTCAGCCTTAAACTTCTCCAGTTCAAAATGAAAAAGTTTTTTGCTGAAAATGTTTCCTTGGTTAGAGATTGAATTTACCACATCCTGTAACTCTGATGATTAACCACTCTGAGTTAGAAGTTGGAAACCATAAAAACCAATGACTGAAATAACTTCACCTTCCAGCCATGGGTACTGCTTTGCCTCTGTCCCTTAGAGGATAGCTTTTTATTTCCAAATCTGGGCACAGAAGTACTCTGAGGCATGGATGAACTTCCTCTTAATCCTATCCTTTCTTATATACATTAAACAGGCCACTGAGCTTTCTGAACTCTTCTAATCATTTTCAGTTTTCTTTAAAGCATCTAGACCTCAGGCCTGACACAATATCCAAATACAGTCATATCAGTGCATTTCAACTCCTATCAAAGCAATCCCATCTTGGCTCCTATTCAGAGTTGGCCTGGCTGCTGGGTGAGAACAGTCTCCTCTGGAAAGCATTTTTTCTGGAGTACTGTCTGTATCAGTCACCATCCAGGAGGAGATGCAAAGGTGAATCCTAGCACCTGAAAAGCACAGCTCATTGCGTTTATGGAAAAGAAACGGGAGAGAACTAAGACTGCAAAATCTGGACCTAGCAGTCTGTGTCATAAAAACAACCAAGTACTTAGAACATTCACATGTATATAAAGTGTGGTCACTCTTTCTCTTGCAAGGGGAGACTCAGATGAGTCAGCTTCCACAGCCTTTTGCTGGGGTCTGCCCTCCCACTGAGACACGGCAGAGGTGCCTGTAAAGGACAAAACACTGCTTTTCCTCACCTGCAGCAGCACCATCTGGTTGTCTACCACACCTGGCTCCTTCTGGCTGTTGGGTTTTACGCAGCGCACAAAGTGTGGGTTGGCAGAATACAACCTCTCCATGAGCACCATCAGAGAATGCTGCCAAGGGCACAAGAAGATCAACAGTCCATCAAGCCAAAACACTGCCAGAGCCTGACATGCCATACCCTGCAGCAGGAACCATTTTCTCACCCCACAGCAACCTCCTGGGCTCTGACAACAACCTGGTCAGCCCCACCATGATCAGCCATGCTTGGCACCTGGGAAAACCCCTGTTTACACCATGGATGCTTTAACTATGCACAGCAGTCTGGAAGCTCCCATGAAAACATCACTCATCTCACGGGGCACTGCAGGGCAGCAATGCCGTACCCGGAACTGAGCTCCAACAGATTGTTTCCGCGTGCTGTTGAACTTGTCGTCTGCTCCTGGTATGACCTGAAACCACACCAAAACAAAAGATCAGCCTTGGAAAAAGTGCTTGACTGATGGACAAAGAGCTCTGCTGGAAGGCAGATTGCAAAAAGGAGAGAGAATAGATTTCTGGCGAGGGAAGACAAGTTGAGCAGCAGAAGCAACAAAAAACACAGTAAAAAACAAAGGAGAAATTGCTGCAAGCTGATTGCGGTCTGCTTTTATTTTAAACCCATTTCTGTCTGCTCTTTTTCAGCCAGTTTCTAAACAATATGACTGTGGTAACCATGCCAACATTCATCAATTGCCACATAGACCTGAAGTTCAATACCTTGGCTTTCATATGAGGCATAAGTGTCCCTGTCCTGGAAACAGTGGCTGGAAGAACAGAGACAATAGTTAATTTTGTATCTTGGCTTGCAATCAACCATGTCTAAACATTCAAACCTCACTTCACACACAAGCCTCCTCACAAACACTGAATCACAGACAAGGCATTAGGTTTCACCATGTAAAAATACAAGGAAAGAATTAGAAAAAGGAAGAAGAAAATGCAAATGTATGAAGCCTACAGTGTAAGCAATATTATCTTCTGCCACTGAGAAGACAAGGCAATCAGGTTATTAAACAAACCTAAATGACTTTCAAAAGAAATATCATCAGCAGGCATCTAGCAATGCAGAAAAAAACAGTGCAGATAGCAAATGGGAAGCTTCCTTACAGCAGTCAGGTTATTTAAAGTCAGAGGAAAAATTCAGGGAAGCTGAATTTACTGAGGGACCTGCTAACAGTCTCGCACACCCTTGATGTGATGGTTTCACGTGAATCATAAAATCACAGAACGGTTGAGGTTGGAAGGGTCCTCTGGAGTTCACCTGAGCAGACCCTTTTGTTGAGCAGGGCGACCTAGAGCCATTACCCAGGACTGGACAACTAACCTGAGGTTATTTCTGATGTTTATGAACTTTGAAAGAGTTGGGACTAGGCTAAGTAGCTTCAGTAACAGTGAGAAAGAAGAAAGACAGTCCTGAGCAGAAGAGTTGAAAAACACAGTGGAGAATAGAAATGAAATTATCAGTTTCTCGTAAATCCCAGGAACTGACATGGACTGAAGGGGACAAAAAAAATTATAAAATTTGTGTTTAGCCAGCCAACTTCCAAGGAAGCATCCACCTGACCTTTCTTTAAATTTTTACTTTCATAGAAGCTGTGGAAATCTGAGGGCTTATTGATAACTGGAAAAAGGGAGTGCAGTGGTAGGAAAAAAAATAATGCACTACTTCAGAGTTTTTTAACAATTTGTACCTGAAAAAGAAAAAGTACTGTACTTGAAAGGAATAATCTTTACACTCATTGCCCGGGGTTTTACAAGACTCCGTTTTCAATGTGAACAGGTAGAAGCTATGACCTTAACCAGCTTCATTTCTAGACAAGAACAGAGCAAATGGAAAAGGCCAGTGGCAACAGTCCTGCACTGGCCCTGGAGAAGATAGGAAGGCATCTTAGTAGTGACTAATTAATTCTCTGGAAGAGGATACAACCTGCCCTGCTTTCCATGCAGGCGGAACATACAACTGATAGCTCAGTATATGGCAGCAGCCCACTCCAAGCTGCAGCATTCCTAGAGTCTCCCAGGGGCTGCCAGCTGTGAAACACACTCTCAGAATATGAGCCTGATCCCCACACTTAACTCTTGCCAAGGTGGGCCCTGGTTCATGATGGATGTGCAGAGGGACTTGCCTGTGAACAGCACACTGAGCAAGGGGGTGACACTGCTGATGAAGAGCCCACGAACGTTGGCTGGCAAGGTGTCTCTGTTCTTCTCTAGGAAGCCCCTGGCATCATATTGTACCTGGAGAAAGGGCAGCAAGTCACTAAAGACAGCAGTGAAAGCCACCCCTACAGCTCGCCAGGAGCAAGTGTTCAACTGAATGTACTCTGGCTTCCCCATGAATTCTGTAAACACATATGGACCCCATCCAGATGCCAATCCTGAGGAACAAATCCCTGCAGATGGCAGAGGCATCAGAACCACAGGAGTGCAACATAACATTGAGGCATCCACCTCTGCTTGCTCTCCTTTCCTTGATTATAAAGTTTCATTTACTTCACTCTTCTTGCTCTCCCCCTCTTCCCCTTGAATAGGCTTCCACCCTGTTGTCATGCACTCCCTTGCTTCCATTGCTCCCTTCTTTTCTCATCTCTAGCCTGCCACTCTCCTTTCCATGTTAAATGTTAATTTTTGTAATAATGAACATCACAAACAATAGCTTAGTCAACAGTGGTGAGATTAGATTACTAAACTACATATTGCAATTACCTGAATTGTCATATCTGCTCCGGTTCCAAAAATTATCTCCAATCAATACAACTTACTTGGATCAAAGCTTTCAAAATTGGTGGCAGTAAAGTTACATGCATTAGTACTAAATCTCAAGTTGCTTAGATACCACTGAATGTATAAATAACTGCCTCTACTTTCAAAACATTAATTACCTGGCTGTTTGCACAGTGTTCCTAAGTGTTTGCAATAAAATAGTCACTGCTATGCTGTGAAAACCAGTAGGTAAAGGAACAGCCGTTATCCTGTCCTTTAGGAGTGCACGGTGGACTGTGCATTGATAGAGTACTGTTTTAGGACTAGAGTTCTAACAGAATGATTATTTCTAACACCCTACACTTCCCAGAAGTCACCCCCCTTTCCTCAGGGGTCCTCTCTTCCTGTATGGAAATCCCACAGAAATGTAGGAGGCAAGCCGTGGGAACACATCACTTCTGTTATTATCATTGTCAGACCATACACTCCTTAACATCAAAGCCTTTTTTGTCAGGCAACACTTGCTTCCCCTCCAACATACACTACAACAGCATTCTTCTTGCAAACAGTACATACTTTCCCAGCATAGTGAGTGATGCTGAAGCCCAAAACATGGCCTCGGGCTGGCTGGAAGTGTAAATTGCCTTTGAAGCTGCTATTTAGTTTATCCACAAAGGTCTTATCGGTTGCCTGCAAGAAAGTAAATTTCAGAATCAAAGGATCAGGCTGCAACAGAGACCTGATCAGGCCACAGAGAAACAAAGCAAAGTGTTGGAAGTGTCCTTGGCTGTGCAACAGTGTTCTGTTGTACCTTCTGAATCCTCACAGGGATGCCAATACCATTAGACTGTCCCTGATCTCCATGTCCTGTCTCATCAGTCACACACAAGGACACCTCTGTTCATCTTGCTCTTTAAAGTGCACTCCCCAACTTTAAGCTCTCTCTGCAGCCCAGATATTCATTTCTACATCCCCCACAATATTTTGTCTTCCTCCTGTCTCATGCATACCTGAGGGAATGCACTCTGCTCATCCAGAAGAGACAGTAGCCCAAGTGGCTTGGCCAGGAGCAGATTCTGCAGAAAAGGAGACACATGACACATACCTAAAACCACATACAGAGCATCCACTCTCACCCTCACCACTCTTTGAAGATGTCCTTCCCAGGTGCATCTCCTCCCCATGATAGAAAGTGCAAGACTTCTCTCTTGGCTGGATGGAGCAATTATATTGTCAGTCCTCTCACTCACCAGAATAGGTTCATTATTGTTGAATGTAATAGTCTCCCAAGGCAGCCCTTCTTCCTTATAGGCAGCCTGCTCCATCTGGAAAATGTGCTGAAATAAAGAAAAAAGAGGTTGGAGCACCCATCAGACTTGGCTAGACAACCCTGAACATCTTCCTTCCTGCCCTGAACAGAGCACAGAGGCATGGTGCTCTCACCCACAGCATGAGAGGTCTAAGGTGAAACTGCTCTTCTGTGTGCACCCACTCACTGGTGGTGCTGCATAAAGCAGGAACACTTTCCAGACTGTAAGTGTTACTGCTCTGACGACTTTGATCACTGCTTGATCCTTCTACTTCCTTCCCTGTTCTAGTGGCTCCCCTGCCACAGGGGAGAAGGTTGATAATCTCCATCCTGCTTCACTAATGGCTATTTCTGTCCTGCCACGCAATAGATCTGTTTTCCCCCAAGCTCTCGTTCATGTGCTAGGTAGAGCAGTGCTCTGCTTTCTCTGCCACACAAGGTGAGATCGCCCTCAGCAGACTTACATGGTTGAAGAAGTGTTGCAGCTGCTCATTGGCCAAGTTTATGCAAAGCTGTTCAAAACGGTTCACTGGAAAGTTTTCAAACCCAAAAATATCCAAGATGCCTAAAAGAGGGAAGAATACACAATGGAGCCTGCAGACTGTCCTTGCAGGTTGCTGTGTACACCAACACACAACTAAATCTCCCATCACCCAGCTCTTGTGGGCCAGGGAAAACCCAGCCAAGAGAAACAGTCTTCCATAAGACCCCTTGAAGAGTCAGTTAGGAGGAGACCCACTCCAGCCCTCAGCTTCTCTGCTAAGCCAGAGTGCCCCAGAACTACAGCCTCACAGTTGCTTCAGATCAGCTGCCTGCTCAAAACTTCATGCTGCTGACACACATCTCTCCAGGATCATGGCTTTGATAATGGATCCCTGCATGCAATCTCTGTGAAACCTCATGCTGTGCCCGTCCTTCACTGTGGCTGAGGGAGGCACATTTGAGAACAGAACAGGAGCAAGGCAGGCAGAACTCACCTATCTCCCTCAGCTCCACCTCAGGATCCACGTTCTCAGCCAGCAGCTCGTTGATCTTGCGAACGATCCAGCCAAACACTCGGCCGTACACCATCTTAGCAATGGAGTCCCGGGCATCTGCACAGGGAGAACACAGCAGCTCACTGAAGGGCTCACAGGAGAGCAGGGAAAACAGCACACAAACTGGCTCAGTGCATCCACCTCTAGCAAAAATGTCTAGTAGTTTATGAAGCTATTTTAATAATCAGATAAGCAATAGATATCTGTCTGATTGCCCCCGTTCTCTGTAAGCATAAAAAGAGCTCTTCAATTCCAAAATCTTCACAATCTTTCTACAAGACCAGATGTGGCATATTAGGGCATTTGTGAGATCATCTAAAATGGGAAATTTCCTTTCCAAATGAGTCATTCCACTTTCTAGAATATGCAGATACTTGCTTTCCCCTCTGAAGATCTACTGAGGATGGGTCCCCTCACTGCTAAACCAAAGGAGAAGCTCCAAATTATACTTGGCAAATTGAATGGTTCTCTTCCTTCTAGCGCACAGTTGCCAAACATTTCAACGCTGTGGGCAAGAGAGGGATACAAATGATAAAAAACTTGCTGACATTCTAAGGAGGAGACCAAATCAACATGATCTATTGCATGATGGAGATGTGTATTTTATTGCCTAGAGAAAATTTGGAAAACAGAACTAGCTATTTCCCCATTTTCATTTTTTTCTTTCATCTGTTTTTAGCAATAATCTAGAAGTTCTGTGACTTCATGCCTTTTTACTTAATTTTTAAAATATTTTATTTTATCTTAATGTTTTGGTCTGGATTATCTTGGATTATTTTCTTGCCTTATTAAAGGGGAAAAGAACACCTTGCGCTTGCTTACTTTACCATACTCTGTTTTCTTCTCACTCTGTTTCTGATACTATGATATCTCATTGATTCTCAAGGTTGTTTGTCCATCTATTGCCTAGAGCTCTGCACACTGCCAGCACTCTGCAACAGGAGGCTTCCCCTCTTTTGTACAAATACCTAGAGTTCCTTTCTAGTCTGGACTGAAGAAGAAAGCAAAGCTAATTCCTTAGTTTCTTAATTAATCTCTGCAGCCTCCTGGAGATGAAACAAAAGCAGCATTCATGGTCTTACATGTGAGCAAGAGACTAAACATATAGACATCGATACACTTGCCTCTGTGCGAGAGGAATGAAAGGGCACAGAAGGACATCTTTGTTCCCAACAAGTTGCACATGTGTGGGGATACCCTTCTGTCAAGTACGGGTCAGTCATTCTAGCCAGCACATCTGCAATTCGTTATGTTTCCTACCTTCTGCCTGCTGCTGGGTGTGAAAACGCTGAATCTGCTCCCCTCGGGTCACTGACATCGTACAAACAAGACATTTTAACAGTTCCTCTTCCTGGACTCCAAACTGGCCCTGGGAAAGAGGAAATAGATGAGGAGAGTCAATTGTAAATCCTTTTTGCACTGGTGGGGTTTGTATCTGTCTGTGTGTTGATGGGGTCATGATTCGGGTTCAGGCCTTTGAGCCCCACTGTAAGGTAAGTGTTACTGTTGGCATATCACAGCACCAGGCTCAGATGTGGGCTCTGAGATCCGCATTATCCTTGCAGTGACCAAGCTCAGCCTCACTCTCTTTGAAACACTTTTTGTGTTGCTCTCCCAATGCTGCCACTTTTCACCTTCTTTGGGAGCCATGCCAGTCCCTGCTGAGAGGTTTAATGACTTATTGAACAGCACCACATGCAGGTGACTGTGCAGGTGCTGAAGCATCTGAGCTTCAGCTTAGTCACATGAACCCATGAGAGGCAGGAAACAAAGGGAACTCATACACACCAAACCCCTCAGTGATTTAACAGGAATTCCCCTCCTGTGGGCAAAAAACGAGGAGCAGAATTTCAGAAGTAGGATAAAAAGAAGTTGGCTGCTGAAAAGAGATAGGTGGTTGTTTCAGGTATTGCGTAGGAGGAAAACAGGCAAAGAGATGGGAGTGAAACCAAAGGCCAAGAGTGTTGGGATTTCAAATAGGTCAAAATAAAAAGACATAGAAGTGGGAGAAATATGTTACATTTTACTGTTCTGTGTTGTTAACAAAGCAGGATAATGTATTCATCCCATATAATAAAAATGGGATGGTCCTGGGAAATATATACTTCTTAATCTGTGATAATATGATGTGAAATAGTAGAAAGTTTAATTATGGATAACCAATTAAAAACTATAGCAGTTCATGTGGTATCCTTGGACAAGATCCAGTGAAAACACAGAACTCATGTACAGATACTGCACACCTGAATTTCTCTGAGGCATCACCATACTCAGTAACACATAACATTTAGTTTTAAAAAGCTTGTACTGTATGAAGCCAACAAGGCACATGTTGACTATGTAACATACTGGTTCTAGGCACGCAAGAACCAGAAGCTGGGAAGCATCTCTTTGAGAATGAATAGCAGTGAGCACAAACACAGTGATGGGGTCATACTCTGCACTTCTGGGAAAAAATTCTTTGTTCTTTAGAGAGAGAAACACCCTTGGCCATCTCCGGCAGGAGCAGCTCCTACAGTCAATTGCCAGTGGGAAGCAGCATCACATCCATAAAGTTTCTGTCAGCTCTTCTTGTGACTCACCGCTGCGGCTTTCAGCCATCCCTTGGAAGCTTCGCTGACTTTTACAGGCCCATTGCTCTCCTCAGGATCAAAAGTCACATTGCCCAGAGACAACACACCAGCTAAGATAGTCTGCATGTCCACTTGCTCCTAAAACACAAAAGAAAGGTGACCAAATACCTACCAGCAGATAACATGTACAATGTGGAGGCCCCAGAAGTTGAAGAGGTTAAGGGAGGATGCACAACCTGTGGAAAAAGGCTCTACACAAGGACTGGAAGACTCAGGTGATCTGGAAGTAACATGGAAAATCTAGAGGAAAGAAACAGGACCGAGCTTCAAAAGAGCAGCTAGAAATAAACCCTATGCCTGCAGGAAGCACAGATGGAAATTAAGTAACTCTAGAACTGACCTGTTCTTGGAAGCCCACCATGTCAAGGGCATTGCACACCTCTTGGTATTTGTCCTTCCAGCGCTGAGCTACATTCTGAGTACCAAATTGTCCACTTACGTACCTGAGAAAGTGCATATCCCACACAAAACTGTCACCCAATCAGTACTGTAAGTCAGTCCTACCCCAAGGGAATACAGCACATCAGCAATAGTGGAGACTCGAAGAGAAAAGAAACTTTTCCAAGGTACTATAGCAGAGACCCCAGACCTCCCAGCTTCCACTATGACCCCTAAGATCTCTTCACATAGCTCCATTCAGATCCCACTCCAGCTACCATTCATCCATGGATAAAGCCCCAGGGCAGAGGCACAGTCTCCATCATGCTGTTCTCCCCTTCACTACCCATCATGAAGACTAAACGGGGGTCTGCCTTTGAAATACCTGTAGAGCGAAGGATCCAGTAACCCATACATCTCCTTCTCCTCTGAAGACAGTCCAGCAAACATGTAGTAGAAGATATGGAAATTCCTCTCCCCAGCATCTTGCTGCACCACCCGTGACTTCTCTAACAGGTACTCACTCAGCTTTGCACCTCGCACTGCACACAAAAAGGTGACAGGGTGGTGAACTGGGGGACATGAAGCTGCTTGAGCTGTCCCACATCTCTTCTTTGCTGATAAGAGCACAGCCCTGTCTAAATTAACTTCCTTGTGTCCAAGACCCTCTAGGCTGCCTAGCACACTGGAAACGGATTTCTTCATGCTTCCTGTCGTCTTAGAGATTCTGCTCACCTCCTTTAGCAGCAACAAAGGCTTCCGACACAGTAAGTATTACTGATACTCAGCCTGAACTATCACCCCATTATCCTTCCTGTACTCCCGCTCTGTCCAAACCCAGGCCTTATCCAAGAGGGGTTGCTCTAAGATTTTACTTAATTGCATACCCTTCCCACAGGGAGTCAGGCGCCAAAACTTTACCCTCTACAAGCTTTGGCTACCCAGTCCCCTCCCTCCAGTTCCTAACCACTTCCCAAACTAGTAGCTGCCCTTTACTTCACCTGTATTTTTCTGGAAACGCAGCTGTATGTATTTTCCAAAGCGGCTGCTGTTGTCATTCATCACAGTCTGGGCATTGCCAAAAGCTTCAAGCAATGGATTCACCTAAAACAAGTGAGGAAGCAGAACAAGCATTCTTCAAATTAAGCGATCAAATCTAACTTGCTTGGAAAAGTTTAATTTTAGCATTTGCTATTCAGCATCCAGCTGGAAAAGGATGAATATGGAAGAGCACCTATTTTATCACAGCCTGGCTAAAGGCATTCAAAGGGGCAAATACAACAAAGATTAAGCAGCATGAGATTAACAAAAATAAGCACAATCAAACTGATTGGGTCTTAGTAAGACCACTGAATCATTTGTTAAAAGATAAGGTTGGTATAACAAATTTCCACACAGTATCTGACATGGTAGCACTAGATAATTTGACTGCTACACTATAGCAATAAGCAAGGTCAACGTGGCACTCAGTTAATGTAGGTGTGGCATCTTAGCTACTGGAATTTGTAGATACAAGGACAATGAATTACAAAGAAAATAAGAGACCAACCAGACCAGCTTGCTGAACTGTATGCAAAGAAGGTGAAATGATAATTTTTCTGTATTTGAGGAAAGAATGCCTGTCAGCTGCAAGAATGATGCCTCAGGGTACATGGTGGGCAGCCTGTTGAACGCAGCTTTAAGGCATGACATTGTAATCCCAAAGTCCTTGGATATATCTACAGGAACCAAGTAAGATGCATGTTATTTCTTTACCATCACCTCTAAGCTTTCCAAGGGCAGCTCATCTGGGCTGAAGGGGGTGTTGTTTCCAGCGGAGGAATTGCAGGCTGCCTCCAGGCCCTGTGCTGAGCAAACACAGCTATCCTGCTTCTGGAACCTGCTCAGGTCAGAAGCAGCCTGGCAATGTGGCCCAAGCCAGCTCTAAGCAGAGACAGCAGGTGTAGCAACATCACATTCTCACAACAGAGCACAAGCATTCACCTTGGATCCACCATGGACGATGCCACACTGAAATTAATATGCCACTCTACAGCCCAAAGCATGGCATGAGGTATTGGGTTTATATGTCAATATTTTGGTAGCAGGAGGGGCTAAAGGGTGACTTCTGTGAGATGACGCTAGACACTTTGCCCACATCCAAGAGAGCCAATGCTAGCTGGCTCTAAGACAGACTTGCCACTGGCCAAGGCTCAGCCCACCAGCGATAGTAGCAACACCTCTGAGATAAAAATTGCAGCTGGAAGAGAGGAGTAACAATGTGTGAGAGGAACAGCTCTGCAGGCACCAAGGTCAGTGAAGCAGGAAAGGGAGGATGTGCTCCAGGCACCAGAGCTGAGATTCCCCTGCAGCCCACGGTGCAGAGCATGGTGAGGCAGCTGTGCCCCTGCAGTCCATGGAGGTCCAGGGGGGAGCAGAGATCCACTTGCAGCCCATGGAGGACCCAACACCAGAGTATGTGGATGCCTGAAGGAGACTGTGACCCCATGGGAAGCCCATGATGGAGCAGACTCCTGCCAGAACCTGTGGCCTGTAGAGAGAGGAGCCCACGCTTGAGCAGCTTTGTTGGCAGGACTTGTGACCCTGCAGGGGACTCGTGCTGGAGTAGCCTGTTCCTGAAGGATTGCATCCCATGGAACACACCCACAACTGGAGCAGTCTGTTCCTGAAGGACTGTCTTTTGTAGGAGGAAGCCCACATCAGAGCAGGGGACGAGCATGAGGAGGAAGACAGTAGCACAGATAACGTGCACAGAACAGAGCTCAACCCCCATTCCCCATCTGCCTGTGCTGCTGGAGAAATTCAATTCAGTTCAATTCTTCAGATCAAAGAGACAAATATGTTTCAAAAAGAATTAGCAAGGGTATATGAAAAGAGCAAAGATGGCAGTTAGCCAGTTAGCAGGTATGTTCCTGACAGTATAAGTAGCCAAGGAAAGGTTACTGAAGGCTGTGTGGATTCTCCATGCCTGTGTACCATTAAATCAAAACTTCATTTTTCCATTGAAATTCCTTGTTTTACCTGAAACAGGAAATGATTTGGAAAAATGCCACTAATCCCTTGTAACAGAGAAAACGATAAATTATTGCAATAGTTTTCTATAATTTAAGAAACATCCCCAGCAAACAGAATTACTGACCCTTCCAATTTGTCATCAGCTATTTCACCATTCTTATCTACTATTTTCTTATGTGTCTTATGTATCGTTCCCTGATTTCCAGTGGTGATTCATCAGCAGGCTTCCTAAGCCTCCCTAAATTGTCTTGCAGCAGTGCTGCTTCTCCATGTTCAAGCACCGCCCTGAAATGACCTACCTGAAGGATCTGCTGCTCCAGCTGCGAGTTGCCTTTGCATAGATTCATTATCTGCTGCAACAATAGCTTTGCACTCTCTGTCTTCCCTGCACCACTCTCTCCACTGCCAAGAAAAAGCAGAAGAAATTCCAACAGCTGCTAAGTATAGTTGTTCTGCCCCTTATGGCCTAAGTGCCCTCAGTGCTACAGTGCCTCTATAGCAGAGCGTGCTCTCCACAAGTTTCACAACTTTTTCAGCAAAATTGCAAGTGTTAGTACAACCCACATACCACAGCTTTACACTGGGTGTCCCACAAGATCCTGGTCCCTCCTCCTCAGGGGAATTTTCCCCCATCTGCAAGGGAGTACAGATACACCCCTTGTTGTCACTTCTGGATGGGATACACCAGACACACCATTTGTTCTGCTTCTTAAGAAAGCTGAATCTATCTTCTGGAAAACAAACTCCTTCAAAAGCCATCTGATACATCAACTGCCTCACCTATGCTGGAGTCAACAGCTTCCTGTTTCTGCAAAGGGATTTGCCCTATCCATATCTTATCCACAACCGAATACTAATCTTGAGTGGCAGTCTCAAATCTCAGGTGCTTCACACATCCACGTGCCTCAGCTGGCTGACACCGTGGGCAGACAGGCACAGAGTTGCCTGTACCCCCACAGCGTCAGCACTGCACGTCACCCTGCTGACACACATCCACAGTGCCTCCGCCTCCAAGTCAAACAACCAGCACTTGGAAAGCGCAGTTTGCCTTGTCCTGGCATGGAGAACATATGATCAGTGAGACAACGTGTCCCTGACTGATAACAACGCACCAGCTGAGAACTTCAGCATAAGCGTGGCGAAAAAAAATGAATGCAGGAAATGCTGGAGGTATCCTTGAGGGCAGGTCTCCGTCTCCACAGCCGACCTTTGAGCTTGCGGCATGGTAGCTTTGTAGCTCCCAGTGGCTCTGTGCTTGGGATCAAGTATGTGTCACAGGTAGGCTGAAAACCTCGAATACTAGAGCACATACCTGATTTCAAGTACAGATCAGACCAGCACCACCCAAATAAGCACAAACAAAGCAAGACCAGTTTGCCAGTTGAGAACATGCCATCCAGACAATACCTCTGCTCAGTATGTCAGATTTATTTTTGTTTTCAGTAACTTGCTTCCTCCACAAGAGAACTACCAAGTCAGCACTCCTAAGGTTCAAGCTTGTCCTTAGACCCTCCAACAAGCACAACAGCTTCAGCAGGGCCTGCAAGCACTATCCAGCTGCCAGTGTGTAACTGCTCCAGGCTGTGAAGAAAAGCAAAGTCATCTTCAGGTGACCCAAGTGCTGTACTACAGCATGCCCAGGCTATGACTAATGTCTGTTGGGATTGGGAAGGTAAGAGGAGCCAGTAGAATTCCTAGCTCAGGACAACTCAGTAGCCATGAACACTTGTCATGTGGGGGCAGCTGCTTTGTCTAACATCAACCTCTGAAACATGCCATGCAGCCTCCCAGACTAAGCTGGAGACCCTAAAGAGACTACAAGGAACAGTAGAGCCTGGTGTGTCCTTGTGCTGTTTTGATGAACCGTGGTCTAGGAGGAGTGACCTCCTCCTCCACCTCTACCCCAACTCCTGCTCAGGTCAGGTAATCTCGTTAATGAGTGTTTCACCATTGATAAGAGAGCAAAACCATAAACTTCCTGTGATAGCAATACACAGATCAGTTGATAGGGTTGCAAGACGCACAAGAATACACCAGACTCTCATCTCTGAGACCACAAACTGCTGGCATAAAACAATCAGAGCAATGACCTCTTGGCAAATGCTCACAGGTTCTTGTCTTCCACATCCCAAGGCAAATATGATGATTGTTCTTCATCCCCAAGAGCCTCTTGGAATGGAGGCCCAGTGGAGCCCACTGCCTCTTGCACGTGCTGACTCCACAGCCACCACTTCCTGAGAGCAATTCACATAAAGCAAAGGCACTGATGGCCTGCAGGCTACAGAAATGAATGGGGCTCAAGTGACCCTCAAGGTCAGCTCCCAGTCCCATCAAAACACTCAGCAGTGATTCAGCAATTCAGTTCCACACTATGTAGACTGAAAGTACTGACAAAATTGTCAGAAGCCCCATGTAAAAAAGGGAGTATTAAATCAAACACACAATTAACATTTTAACTACGATGACATTTAAACTGTTCTCTACAACACCCAGAAGAGGCGGTTTGTGCTTTGAGCCTTTCTGTTTGCTGTTTGAGGCTTTCTCTCCTAGTGGATGCTGTTTGAGGCTTTCTCTGCTAGCTGACACTACCTGCTGCCCTGCAGAGTTTCAGTAGAGCAATAGTGACATCATGGAGTGAAATGTTCGTGATACTGAAACACTCTTTGGTTAAAACAACACTTTTTCCCCCCCACTTCCAGCACACAGAACTGGCCATGACAATGGGATTCTCCCCAACAGTCAGGGAGCAAAAAAGCATATTTAATTCCTCCTGCTTCTTTAATCATATATAGGAAGCTCAACTCTGTGAAAACAGGTTCCTTCCACTATGTATAACCTTTATACAGCATTTACTGAGGTAGTTGTGTTGCCAGAGGAGAGTACTTTGCGACTTTCCCCGGAGCTGGTTAAACCTTTCCAGAGGCACGGCCCTCCAAAAGCGAACCTGGCATATTCAGCGTCGTGACCAGCATCGCTGGCCGAGCTGCTCCAGGAAAGCCAGCTTTGTTTGCCACACACCTCTGCCGCGACCTGGAAAGAGGTCGGGACGAGGGATGCGCTGCCAGCGCAGACGGATTTTGACTCGCCAACAGCACCGGAGACGAGCTTCACCTGAACCTTCGGCGGGCAGATCCCAGCGAGAGCCCGGGGGTTGTCACTCGGCCTCCCACCGCTGCCCGCCCCCGGGGACCCCCGGCCGCCCCTCACCTGACGAGGATGCACTGGTTGCGGGGCCCGCCGCCCCGCCGGCCCAGCATGGCGTGGTAGGCGCGGCCGGCCACGGCGAAGATGTGGGGCGGCAGCGAGTCGGTCTGGAGGCGCTGGTACCGCTCGGAGACCTGCGGGGAAGCGGCGGCGGACAGGTGTGAGCGGCCGGGGGCCGGCGGGGCGCGGCGGGGGGCGCGGCGCTCACCTCTCTGCCGTACAGCGGCAGCGGCTGGAAGGGGTTCACGGCGATGAGGATGTCCCCGATGTCGGTCTGTGGGAAGGGGGAGAGCGAGTCAGCCCGGAGCCGCCCGCCGCCCCCCGCCCCGTAGCGCGGCACTCACATAGATGTGCTGGCTGAGGAAGCGCTCCCGCAGCCCGGACAGCAGCGCCGCCTCGTCCAGCTCCGACAGCGCCGCCAGGTCTCCGGCCCTGCCCGACGGGGAGCACCGCTCCCCCAGAGACACCATCGCTACTCCCGGGGCCGCTGGCCCGCCAGCCGCCCACCCCTCTCTTCTCTTCTCTTCCTTTCCCTCCCCGGCCCGCCCCGCCCCGCTGCGCTCCGCCCCGGGACCGCCCGGCGGGGCGGGGCCGCCGTTTGAACGCGGGGCGGCGGGACCGGCAGGTAACGGGCGGCGGGGGCGGCGGGGGCGGCGGGGGCGGCGGGGGCGGCGGGGGCGGCGGGGGCGGCGGGGGCGGCGGGGGCGGCGGGGGCGGCGGGGGCGGCGGGGGCGGCGTCTCCACCTGTGTAAAGGTGTTGGGCAGGATGAGGCCCTCGGGCTCAGCTTGACTTTGGTGATCGCCCCGCCCTGAGCAGAAGGCTCAGTGGGATGACCCTTTCCCCCGCCCCCCAATATCCCTTTGTTTAAAGTGGTCCCTGATCGCAGCCAAGTATTTCTGGAATCCATGTCATCTCCACCCGTGGAAAGGTGTTGGGCAGGATGAGGCCCTGAGCAGCTCAGCCTGACTTTGATGGCAGCCCCGCTCTGAGCACAAGGCTCAATGGGATGACTCCCCCGCTAAAGATCCCTTTCGCTCAATTCGTCACTGACCCCAGCCAAGTATTTCCTGAATCCGTGTCATGCGCAGAGGAAAAAGAAATTGACTTTTAGTAAAAAAAAAAAAAAAATATTAACGTTTGGTTAATGTTTTTCGGCGTGCTCACATTCTTTTTTTTACTGAAAACTTTTGTTTCTCTAAAACGCATTTTATCTGATTAAAAAAAAAACCCAAACAACCCGATAATGAATAAAATGCTTAATTTTTGGTCAACGAAAACATTCTGCACAATCCACAAGTCTTTTGGTGGATCTTTTCTCATCTCCTGCAAAATATAGTACCTTTGGTTTTGACTAATCCAAACCACACTATTAATAACCTACACTGCAGGGAAAGTGAAGGAAGGCTAGTGCATAGTTTGCCTACTATATTTACTCCTGCAATATTTACTGCAACATTTACTGTAATAATTTACTGCAATACTTACTCCTGCTATCTTTACTCCTCAGGGTGACTGAGGGCTGGCTGTGGTCTCTGGCTTTGCACCTTCCTGATAAGAGCAGTCCTAACCCTAAGGCCTATTCCATAGCAGCCACCACCCATGGGATGGGATGTGGGCCTGAGTGGCCCCTGGAGCTGCCCCACCGAGTGGCTACCCTCCTGACACATCAACATTGGCTGGGCAGTGATAAAAATGGGAGATTTTTTGAGGACACTCAGAAAATTTAGAAATGTTGAAGGGAATATTGGTAATGGGGTATCATAAGATGGTTAATGGTAACAGAATGTGTTTAATTAGTGGCGTTTAGTTATTGGTTTCTGAATGTGAGACAGGAGAAGCAAGATGGAGCGGTTCTGTCCCCTGTAGGTGAAGTGTTTTCTAGTGTACCTATGGGATTCCAGGCAGCTCTCCCTACAGACCTGACACAGTTATAGTATAATACATTGTAGAATAATGAGAGTGTTTGAACTGCTTTATGTGAGCAGGAGATGGTCAAACCTGGCGTAACTTTTTTTCTTATTATTACTGTTTGTTAAAAGAAATTGGTCTGCAAAATGAAAACCTTGACTGCAATCTGCCCTGGCTAAAGGTGCTCTGCAAGTGGTAGCATTTTGGTCCGTTGTTGGTGAGTACTTTGCAACTGCACACTGATAGAGTCACAGAATATTTTGGGGTGTAAGGGACCTTAAAGACCATCTCATTCCAACACCCCCCCACTCGACCAGGTTGCTCAGAGCTCCATCCAAGCTGGCCTTGAGCACTTCCAGGGAGGGGTCTAATGCTAAGGTTTGTGTGGTGTTCCCTGCAGTGCTGCCTCTCCATCCACAGTGGTGCCAGGTCTGCCCTGTTTGACCAAGACGCGGCCTTGGCTACACTTGTGATTGTATTGTAAGTGAATATGAGGATAAAGCTGTGAAGAAGCTCCTGCTACTATAAAATACTGCACATGTCCATCAGCTACCTGGACTTTTGCAAACTCGTTAAGTGAGTCACTTATTTGATGTGAAATTCTTGTTTCAGGCATTGATTTACGTATTTGAAATGTCTCTGGAAGATTGTGTTTGACAAATTTCCTTCTCTGTGATGGCACATCTTTCTGTATTAGTGTATCCTGTCAATGTGGGAATAAGAACTTTTGTGGAGGTAGCTCAGCTTCCAGAGAAACTGTATACCTAATGCCAGGACAAGTGTGCACTGCCTTTTCATAAAAAGAGCAATATTTAACTGGTGTTCTGCTAAAACATGACTTTTTCTCTGAGAGAGTGGGCTAGAAGAGGGACTGTTTTGTGTAACAAAACCACACTGCTCTGGCAGAATAGCAGAGCAGGACCAAAGCAGGTTAATGAGTGGGTAGTGTGATTCACAGCACTTGCTCAGCCTCTCTCATCTCTGCAAGCACAAACTACTGTTAGAAAATGGCAGTGCAAACCACTTGCTTCTTGCTAACCTTCATGGGAAAGCAAGCAAGAGTGCTCTCCTTCCCTTCTCCTTCCCCCACAAGACAAGTCTTATGGCTGTTTTCAACTATCCACATTACCTCTTCCGCCCACTTTGGGTTTGGTGAGAATTTTGCACAAAGAATTGGGAGGCAAAGGACAGGAAGCAGTGGTTTGTGAGTGGGATTGTACACTTGAGATTTGCCTACAGATGTGTCCTCATGTGCTGCTCCTGCTTTCACAGCCTGGTCTTTCTAACCTCCGTTCCTCCAGTCAATACAGGGCTCCTGTGGTCGCAGGTGGGAATGGAGAAGGAAACTGTTAATAACCGTTGCTGGCAACCGACTTCCCTTTTTTCTTAGGAAAGCATAGAGTTTGTAGTTCAGAATCCTACCCTGCGACATAGGTTATTCTTTTGTTGTGTGTCCACCTCTCTTGGCTCTTCAGGATCCATTACCTTTCTGTGTATCAACCCTGAGTCTGCCATGAGTGACTCATCCCTGCTGTTTCTTGCTGGAGCAAACACTGTGGAAGACCAGAGGGCTCGCTGGGAGAGAAAGCGCAGCCGGACAGCCAAGGAGCTGCTGGAAACTGAACACAAATACCTCGAGCAGCTGGATTTGGTGGTCACAGTGAGTATTTTTGCCCGTTTTGCTATGTGGGTATCTTCAGACAGCACGTACTTATTTGTGTTGTCATGGGGAAGGGTCAAGAGCAAGACTTTGATATACCCCTAGTGCCTGGGACAGCTGCTGGGGCTGAAAGGTTTTTTTGTTGTTTTTCTTTTACCTCCTCTGTAATATTCAGGAGCTTGTGGGTTTGGCCCTTTGGCTTTGGTCTATACACGGACATTAACCTTTGAATTTTGATTGTATAAGGACTTACCTTAAGATGCCTGAGATGTATGAAATGTAGGGGGCACAAACAAACAAAGACTATAGACAAGACGGTGAAAGACAAATGCATCTAAGGATACTGAAATACACTCTGTTGGTCTGTTTAGTAGTACTATAGTACTGTTCCATGTGTTTAGAGTTATGGTCAAAGTTACAAATCAGGCTAACATCTGACGATGGATTTCTTAGGCAGACATAATATTTGATATCCTTACAAGCCAGAGTGTGCAGGCAGGAACTTCTGGCTTCTGCTGTATGCCCAAATGACCTTTGAGTAACCTCAAAGGTTAATAACCTTTGTAGCTTTCCATTACTTAAAGGGGGCTTATAAAAGAGAGAGAGAGAGTGACTTTTTATACAGGCATATATTGATAGGACAAGGGGGAATGGTTTTAAATTGAAAGAGAGTAGGTTTAGATTACATGTTAGCAAGAAATTCTTTTACTGAGAGAGTGATGAGGTAATGGAATAGGTTGCCTACCCAAGTTTTGGATGTCCCACTCCTGGAAGTGATGGGCCAGGTTGGATGGGGCTTGGAGCAACCTGGTCTAGTGGAAAGTGTCTAGTGGACATTGAATGAGATGGTCTTTAATGTCCTTTCCAACCCAAACCGTTGTGTGATTCTATGATGATCTGTGAATTCTACCTGTTTGAAATTCTCTCTTTTTTATCTACTTAGTACTTTGTGACAATTTTAAAGGCCAAAGGGACATTGAAACCTGCTATGTTGGAAACTATATTTGGACCCCTGGAATCCATATATTCGGCCAGCCAGTAAGTGGATACATTGTTGCAATTCCTGTAATTGTACTGGGAGGACTCTATACTGATGAGAAAGCTTTACTTCCCAAAATCTTACTAACAGCTTGTAAAACAGGCATTCACTTCTAGCACTTCTAGCTTTGGTGACACTTAATGTGTACCCAGGAAACTGCTGATCTGTGTCACATATCTGGATGTTAAGAGGTAGTGGTTTAACCTCAGTAAGTCTGCTCCACGGTGTGTTCTGTGGCTTACTCTGTGACTTCCAAGCACATATTTGGCACAGAAACTGGATGTGAGGTGGAGAACAACAAAGGAAGGTCATCACAGGAATGAAACAGAGAGAGCTGTGAAAATGCCATCAGTAATGTAGCCCTCACAAGCTATTTTGCTCCTTGTACACAGTGTTCTGTCATTTCATCTGGAGAGAGGGAATTTGGGACCAGGACTGGAAAGTTTTTGTCAGAATCTGGATCTTTATGGCCACTATGCTGAGAATTTGGAGCAGGCAAATAAAACCTTGAAGGTAAATAACTACTTTACTCTTCTTATTCTCTGTGTTTTTCTGTTCTGTGAAACAGCTACATCCTTCCCTTTTTCTTCTGTTTCTGGAGTAATCATTTTTCTGACTTCTACTAGGCTGATGATATTCAGTCTTTCTTCCATAATAAAATAGTAAAAACTTCTCTACTTCCTTAGAGCTTCAGATTTTTCATGCTTTTTTTCAGGTGTTTGTGTATGTAAATGCATATGCTGAGAACAGCTTTCTCAAAGAGAGTTCTGTATTTACTCCCACTCCTTCTCGGCTGGCAGGCCTAGAGAGCTTCCAGGCTTTCACTAGGGTACAGTGATCTCTTTCTGGGAATTGTCAGGTCTCCTAGTTTTTCCCACTACCACTAACTGTATCCTTAGCAGTGGGATTTCCTTTTCCTTCACAATTTCTTTTCTCTGGTAGAATTTTATTTTTTTGAGGGAGACGCATGTCTCCAAATACAACATGTTTTCAAGAAATTTCAGAAGGATGTATTTTTATTCCAAAGTTCTGACAGCTATATCTGGAATTTAAACCCCTCCACCCCCGGTTTTTGTCCATGCATGTTCCCAGATGCAGGATGTACTGGGATATTTCCCTTCTCTTGTATTTCCATGCATATATTCACACTTTTGATTGTCCAAGAGAAAAAGGCATTTTGGATACTTGCCTTGAGGTGATGGGAATGTGGAGCTGCATTGCTTTGTCTTGAAATGAGTGGGACAAAGCCACAGGTGCACTCCTTGTTTTCCTAATTGGGTTCAACCTTCCCTTCTTCTTTCTTTCCATTTGCTGCATATACTAGCTTTGTGCTGCTGTGCCTGTATGAAAGAATAATATTACTTCCATTACCCACTGGAACTGATGGTTAGGAGAAAGGGAGTGGCTTGCCTATAACCACAAAAGAAGTTGATGCTTGTGTTTAGGACTGGAGTCTTAAACTCTAAGTTGAAGAGTTCTAAGCTGTGGTTCAGACTAGAGCACATAATTCTTTTTGTAGTCTCAAAGCTGTATCCCTTTTCTGCTGCACACAGGAGCAATTGAAGAAAAATAAGTCATTCCGGCGGTTTAAGAAACTCCAGGAATCTCGACCTCAGTTTCAAGGGAGGGAGCTAGAGGATCTGCTTCCTTTGCCCCTGCAGAGGCTGCACCAGTAAGTAAGAAATTGTGAGTCTTCAAGGGGTTAGCATGAGGAAGGAAAAAAGAACATAACAGTGTCTTGATTGCTTTGGGAGGTAAAGTTGCTTAATGTGTCTCAAAATCAAAAAAGCACATAGACAGCAGTGAAGCAGATCTGAAGATGTGCCTGTAGAGTGGAATCACTGTACGTGGATTGGAGATGATGCAGGGAAGTAGCTGTGTTTAGCCCTGCCTCCTATGCTCTTGGGTAGAATTGGAGGCTTCCTGCCACCTCAGTAAGCTACCAAAGTACAACTCTGAACAAAAACAAGCTGTCTGAAATGCTGCAGAAGTGATGCCCTCTGCCAGAGATGGCCTCGCTCTGCTTTTGTGCAGGTTGCTGCCCTGGGGCATTGTGACTCTTGTAGGTCACTGCTTTTGGAAAGGATGAAATTAATGAACACAGAAGAGCTTTTCTTCCCTCTCTGATTATCAGGGCCATATGCTTTCCTCAGATTCAACGCCTATTGCAGTTGTCTGAGCCTGGACAGATCCACTCTTGATTGCTGCATTCCCTTTTGAGGCACCAAACCTTCCAGATTTCAAGAAATATTCAGACAGCACTTGTGCATGTGTGATTTTTAGAGTTATCCTGTGCAGAGCCAGGAGCTGGACTTGATGGTCCTTTTGGGTCCCTTCCAACTCAAAGTATTCTGCAATAATCCCCCCTCTGAAGAGGCAAACTGACTGCATGGGGAGAGTGCTGCATGCACTCATGGGCAGCCCTTTCTTGGGGAGGGTGTCTGGGTAATACAGAGCACAGGTAGTTTGCTGGGAACTCAGCTGCTGCTGCTGTAGATCAAGTAGCTGCTTTTCAACTATAAACATTAAGCTGACTGGTGTTTTTTTATTATAATGCTTTGGATACTTCCTTTAAATTTGCAAAACAGCAGTATATTTGTTGCTGTCCAACAGGTGGGAAAAGTGTTAGCTTTTTAACAGAAGATCTAATTTTATCATTAATCAGCTCATCATGTTCAATTTTCTTCAAAACACTAATAACAAATACACTAGGTCATACGAGTTCTGCCAGTTTGTGGATCTGTTAAATTCCTTCTGTCATTTCAGACTGAAAACAGTTTGACTTTACTAAGAGAAAGAATTTGCAGAGATCTGATCCTTTCCAGTAAAGACTGGAGAGGAAAAAAAGAAAAAGGAAGATCCTAGTTCTTATAGAAATGCCTTTATTTTCTTGTATGGGCAGGAAACACGGTATGAATGCCACCGTTCAGATACAAAAAAATAGATAGTTCAAAGAGAAATTTGTCTGATATTGAAGGCATTTTTATGTGAATGCTGAGAGTCTCATGAACACAAGTAATTTGTGAGGTTGTTTTTTTTCAGATCCCCAGGAAAAGCCAAAGGCTTGCAGATGTATAAAATACTTGTGTTACTTTAGAGAATAAATTTGATGATAAAATGAATGTGATTGAAGTGTGGCCAAAACTGCTTGGTTAGGCTTAGATGTGTGTACTCCATCTCTTGGTGGAGGGCTCTTCATCATGCTGTCACTTACAGGAGGTGCTGATGTTCCTGGTATCTTGTGAATTAAACCTGCTCTCTCCAACTTAGGTACAAGCATTTCTTCAGAGACCTGCTGGAGAACACCTGCCCAGACAGTGCTGAGCACCTCAAACTTGCAAGTATGATTCCACCTGTAGATGCTGACAGTTTGGTCAGTGATAGCCTCCTTGCTAATAATATTTGGATTCCCACTTCCTGCCTGCTTCCACAGAAGAAAAATCTTCCTCTCTGTGGGGCTCTTGTTGATTACTATTTCCCTTCTCCATTTTGATCAAGATATCGCTGAGAACACATTGGGAATAAAAATGTAGAGTAACTGTCTGTGAAAGTGGCCTAAGGGTTAAATTGGAGAAATGGCAGCTCTATTTCTTTAATTTTTATTTTTAATTCTTTTTTATTCTGATGGTGGTGAGGCACTGGCACATGCTGCCCAGGGAACTTGTTGATGCCCCATCCCACCAAGGGTTCAAGGCAAGGTTGGATGGGGCCCTGAGCAACCTGGTCTACTGGAAGGTGCCCCTGCCCGTGGCAGATGGGTTGGAATGAGATGCTCTTTAAGGTCGATTCCAACCCAAACCATTCTATGACTCTCTTTGTCACATGCCTCAATTTTCTAGGGTAATTCATGTCCTTCATGCCATATCCAATCACTAGTGGTGTTCCCCAGGGCTCAGTACTGGGCCCAGTCCTCTTTAATATCTTATCTATGATCTGGACGAGGGGATCAAGTGCACCCTCAGTCAGTTCACAGATGACACCAAGTTGGGCAGGAGTGTTGTTCTGCTGGAGGGTAGGAAGGTTCTGCAGAGGGATCTGTACAGGCTGGATCGATGGACCGAGGCCCATTGTGTGAGGTTCAACAAGGCCAAGTGCCAGGTCCTGCACTTGGGTCACAACAAACCCCTGCAGTGCTCCAGGCTGGGGGCAGAGTGGCTGGAAAAGGACTTGGGAGTGCTGGTCAACAGTGGCTGAACATGAGCCAGAGCGTGGCCAGGTGGCCAAGAAGACCGATGGCACCTGGCTTGTGTCAGCAATAGTGTGGCCAGCAGGACCACGGCAGTGACTGTCCCCCTATACTCAGCTCTGGTGAGGCTGCAACTCGACTCCTGTGCCCAGTTTTAAGCCCCCCATTGCAGGAGACACATTGAGGTGCTGGAGTATGCCCAGAAAAGGGCAACAATTTGGGGAAAGGTTGCCCACAAATCCTATGAGGAGCAGCTGAGGGAGCTGGGGGTGTTTAACCTGGAGAAGAGGGGGCTCAGGGGGCACCTTATCGCTCTCTACAACCACCTGAAAGGAGATTGTAGCCAGGTGGGGGTCGGCCTCTTCTCCCAGGGAACAAGTGACTGGACAAGAGGAAATGGTCTCAAGCTGTGCCAGGGGAGGTTCAGGCTGGACATCAGGAGGAATTTCTTCATGGAAAAGGTTGTTAAACATCGGAATGGGCTGCCCAGGGAAGTGGTGGAGTCACCATCCCTGTAAGTGTTCAAGAACTGACTGGATGTGGCACTTAGTGCCCTGTTCCAGTTGATAAGGTGGTGTTCACTCAAAGGTGTGACTCAATACTCTGAGCGGTCTTTTCCGACCAAAATGATTCTGTGATATTTACAAGCAGTTAACTGAAGTAACACCACTTGTAGGGCTTTTTCCTTTTCTGCTTCCAAGTTATTCCTCTGTCTAACGTTTCATTGGTAAATGTTTTCTAGAGCTTCAGAACTGTTGATTGGAGAGAGGCCTCTGGAGGTAAACTACTCCAATCTCCTGCTGAAATTCCTGAATAAAACTGTTGTTGATATTTGGTTTAAAACTCTGCTTCTTAATTTCATATTATCTTTTCTTAGCAAATAGCTAAGGTGAAATATATACTCATTTGTGATAACCTCAGAATATGCTGCTGTAATTTCAGAGGCTGTGAAATCTGTATCTGAGATATCTCAGTGGGTCCAGGGCATAACTGAAAAAAGAGAGAACTCATTGCAGCTGCTTCGGGTTCAGAAACTGCTCAAAGGACAGAAGACCCAGGTTTTCACTCCAGGTGGGTCCTACTGACAGCTCTGTTTTTCTTCTGCCATGCTGAGATACATGAAGGTATGCTCTCCTTCACCTCTGACTCAACTCATATTAACCGGTTTTCCCCTTCTGCCCAAATTCCATAGAGAGGTGGTGAAAGAATATGACTGCTAATTCAAGCATTTTTTTTTTTTAAAGTTAAGCATTTTTGAGTAAGGATAAGCAACATCTTAATTGCCTGACATTCAGGTAGGAGGAGCTGATGACATGTAGTTAAAAAGTTATGAACCCAAGGAAGCCAGGATTTTAAGTCCTGGGTGGGAATGAAAGACAGATATTAAATATTTTTTAAAAGACTGTAAATAGTGGCATTGTCTCTACTCCATTGCAGGACCCATAGATTTCTGAGTGTCAAGGGCCCAAGCACTGTGTTATTGTTTATCTTAAGCCATAAGATTCATGGAATTCTGCTCATACCCTTCATATGAAGAATTGTCTTTTATTTATTCTTTTATTTATTTCTTTGCCAGAAATCAGCATATTTGTGTTGATAGCTGAGATATATAAAATCACAGTCACTGGCATGTAAGAACATTTAATAGGATAACTGGTCTCTATGACCTCTTGTGTTACTGGGTGCTCTCCAAGCCCAGACCACGCTCCAAGCTGTGTAAGGAATATTCTGATAAATGCGCCCCGTCTGGGAAATTATGAAATGGTCACCTGGGGGTTCACCCTCTGCTATTGCAGAGGTTATTCAGGCACAGTGCTGCAGCTGGAGAGGAGTGTTAAAGTCACTGTGTGTGAAGGCACAGCTCCAGGTACTAGTGAATGTGGTTGTAATTCATACCTGTGGATCTTTGGGTGAAAGACACATTCCACAGCGGGATGGGGGAGAGATTCAGAAGGGTAAAACTGACAAAGCTCGTGGGCTGAGATGAAGACAGTTTAATAGGTAAAGTAAAAGCTGTTCATGCAAGCAAAACAAAGCAAGGAATTCATCCACCACTTGCCATGGGCAGACAGGCATTCAGCTATTCCCAGGAAGGCTGGGCTCCCTACACACACAGTGGTTACTTGGGAAGACAAATGCCATCACTCCAAACACCCCCCTTCCTCCTTCTTCTCCTAGCTTTATATGCTGACCATGGTGCCACATGGTATGGAATGTCCTTTGGGGAGTTGAGATCAGCTGTCCCAACTGTGTCCCTTCCCAGCTTCACATGCACCCCCAGCTTCCCTATTGGTGGGGTGAGGATCAGGAAAGATCTTGATGCTGAGAAGTGCTTACACAGCAACAAAGAAAAGATCCCTGTGTTGTCAATGCTGTTTTCAGTGCAAATCAAAACCAGCCCCATAGCAGTTACTATGGAAAAAATTAACTCTATACCGGCCAAATCAGCAAGGCTGTTTATCAGAGGTCACTCTCAAAAGTGCTTAATCAATGGGCAGATAAATTCAAAATTCTCTTCCCCGTTCTTACAATTCTTCTAATGATGAAAGGGAGCTCACACAGGTGTGCTCTATTTACAAGGGAGCAGGAGCATGTGGTGGGGGGCCTGGGCACATTGGGGTAGTGCATAAGTAAAAAGGTAAATCAGTTATCCCGAATGCCAGAACTAATAAGATAACCCCTTTTTAAAAAAAAGAACAAAGCAACCACCCAAAACATTACAGCTAGACCAGAGATGGCCATCATTTGAAAGCGTTTGGTCCATAGGTTTTTTGGTCTTTGTAGCAAGGCAAGTGTTGAGGGTCTATAGAGGCCTCTCCATTACCTAGGATAGGGAATTTTTATGGTCATGTTTTCCATTGCCTGGAGTTACACAGGTACTTTTGGATGTGTGAAGCAGAAAACTAGAGGCAACTGGAGCTTGCTAGTTTTGAGTCAGCTTTCCAGAAACAAGCTAGTTTTTTTCAGAACTGTTAAGACTGTGTCCTGCCACCAGGAGGGAAATAAAAACATAATGCTGTAGATTCACAGAAAGGAGGAGCTTTGGAGTTGGGTATCTCACATTTGGCAGTCTCTCAGATGTACTGCTTCCAGTGAAGAGACCCTGCTTTTCTTGCTGCATTCCATATTTAGGGCAACTACCATATTAACCAGAACTGCCTCCTTAATTTAGCACACTGTTCTGTCATCCTGAGCTTCCATAGGGATATTTTCTTGCCCTCCTTTCACAACCATTTCCTAAATCTTGTGCCCCTGGTAATCCATGCATTTAATCCATAATCCAAGATTTCCAGTACAGTCCAGGACAGATTGTATACCTGAGAGTCTGAGCACAGCTTAGCCTGAGAGGAACAGTTTCCCAGTCCAGTCCCATGTTGCTGACACCGTCCTTTTATTTATTTCTTAAACTTTGATTGATTCCTGCACTTGATTCCTTCTCTTTCTCACGTTCTAATTCAGACAAGAGGAGTGGTTCCTGTGGAATAAGCTAAGCAGGAATTCACCTGCCTCTTCGTTTTGTGACTGTAGCATACTAAGTAAGACACAATCCATAATTAAACAAAACAGTGATTTTTTTCTAAAAGGTACTTAATAGCTCGTGCAGAAGCTAAGGCATGAAAAACAGTGGCAGAAATTCCCTGGCAGGTGTTTCCTAGACAAGGCCAGGTGGCAATACCTAATTAGAGCTCTATATTTTTACAAATAATCTCACTGGCAGGTGCCTTCATAATTTCCATGAGTTGATGGCTATCTTGCACAAGAATCCTAGTTAGAAGTCCTGCTTTAATTATTCCATTTTGTAGATACCATTTTTTTAATTGCTGCTTACAGCTGGGTTTATCTAATTTTTTAATTGTTTTTCTGCTGCTTTCTCTTCCTTTACTTTTATTGCAATTCATTTCATGGGTGGATGACACTGGGCTCTGTTCTGTAACAGAGGCTGATAAGGTTGCCTATTCAGACCTTTCTTATTTTATATCCCCTTTGCTTAGAACAGTAATCTGCATCGTGCAATCTCTTAACTACTGGAGGTCTGTATATAATTAGGTGACCTGTGAAACATGGATGGTTTGGTTTTTCTGGCGTTTTTCTTTTTTTTTTAAATTTATTTAATTTACACACACAAGCAAGCAACAAAATACTACATTTCCAAAGCTTAGGCTAACTTGTTTCGCCAGTAATGATAAACAAACGGGCAACACAAAGATTGTTCATGGTGTGTTTTCTGAAGGCTTATTGTAGTTTAAAGGTATGCATACAATTTTAAAACCATGTTTTTGTTCTGATCTTTTTAAACAGGCTTGCATATCATAATATCCTCTTAATTAACAAAGTAGATTTATAACAACTTCAGCCTGCTCCTAAACGTTTTGGGCTGGCTACTGCTTTTGTATGGGTGTTTTCCGTGTTGGTGAGCTGGACCCAGTTGATACTTCAGTGCCTTCTAGTGGCTGGAATTGATGTAGAACCCGGTAACCTACAAGGGTGGCTCACACTGTATTCCTGTTTGTCTCATTACATCCTTCTTTCCCCCCTCCTCAAGTGAAATGACAACTGTCTCTGCCTCCCTTGCATGCCCAGGGCGCTGGTACATCCGGGAAGGCTGGCTTTTGGTGGTGCCTTCAAAGGGAGAGGAACTGAAGCGCAGGATGTTCTTCCTGTTCTCTGATATCCTCATTGCAGCAAAGCCCTGCCACCCCCTGCACCCGCTGAACTCGCACAAGCTGGCGTGCCAGGCTGTGTACCCTCTCCACCAGTGCACCGTGGATAAAGTGTTCGGCCACACGCGGAGCCAGGGAGGGCTCCTCAGTGTAAGTCCCCCCACTTCTGCCTGGCAGGAGTGCCAGTGGAGTCAGACTTGGAAGCAGGTTTCCAGCTGTCTCAGCAGCAGCAGGACTGAGATGATGAGACTAGTGACAAAATGCAATGAGCTAGTCTGAGTCAAGGCAACTCTTCTCTTTTTGAGTGGTGTAGGTCCTTTTCCTTTCATGGTGTAGGCCCTCCTGCACGCTCTGGGGTACAGGTTGCTGCTGGTTGCTTCACTTAGCTCAGGTGAGGAGGGTCCAATAAGACTTTGACATGCCCTCATCAGAGCCACAGGTTTGGGGGGACAGCCCCCTGACATGTGACAATGAATACACTGACTGGGGGCTGAACTTACAGAAAAACAGAGAATGAGGGAGGTGTATTATCACAACAGATATTGCCTGTGCATCAAGCTCCCTGAGGGCTGCAGGGTCCTTGGCAGGGACCAGTGTTGTCAGTAGAGGTTTCAAAGTCAGTTCTTCCAAGGTTGCAGGACCTGGGGCTGTGTTATCTCATTCCTTGTGAGCTGCAGCAAAGAACACTTTGAGCAATCTGTGACCTGGTGGTAGTGGAAGGACCCCGAGGGACAGCTTGGAATAAAGGAGAAAAATGGATGAAGAGCTGCTAAGAACTGCCATTGCTCATCTCCAAACAGCTTATAAAGTCAGAGTGAGCTGTCAACTGTGGCTGGAAAGAATGGTCAAGTCTGGCACTTGCTCTCTACTGTCCAGCCTCTGGCTTCTCCCAGTACTAAAGCTAAATTTTTCAGTCTGGGAAGGAAAATGGTGAAAATCAGCATGCAGAGATGAGTTGAATTCAGTAGTGATGATTCTCCTTTAATCAGAATTGCTGCCTAAGCAAGGAATGCCACAGATTCTGTTTGCCTTTCAGCTTTCCTTTCCACACAAGGCACTGCTGTTGATGTCCAGCGACCAACAAGATATCAATGACTGGTATCGGAGTCTCACAGCTGCAGTCAGGTAGGCATCTCTTTTCCAGAGGTGGAAGGGGCTGAGAGTAAGGGGACAGGACATAAAAATGATCATATAGGCCTGTGTATGGTTATAAAGGTGATAGAGAAGGCCTGACTCTGGCAGCCAGGAACACAAGGAATTGTATGAACAGATTTCACCTATAAAGTGGCCTTTCCATTTGTTTTTCTCTACAGGCAGCTGAAAGCCTGATGCACTTGAGTACAAGACAGACTGGCAAGACAACCACTGTCATGGCAGAAGCCTACACAACCTTAGAAAATGCTCAGGGGCATATAGTAGAACTGCATTTAGAGGGACTACACACTGTGCTTGTGAGATGACGAACGCTTTGTCAGCTGTCCTAATGTTCATACAGACACCGCAAAAAACAAGTATGCACACTAAGCATTTGTGTATAAAAAATAAGTATCAAGAATTGTCCCCAATTTAGCTTAGAAGCTTCTAGCTTTTCTGCACTTTTGTAAACTCAGATTATTAAGGACAAGCAGACGAGAGCCTGATTTGCTTTCCCTCATTAAATGTTTTTATTCAACCGTCTTTCTAAACCAGTGTTTTCACACTCATTTGTCTATGTATGTATCCAGCTGCTCATGCTTCTGGATCCTGTGACCAAAATGTGTGTTTTGGGTAGTGGTAATATGGACATTACACTGTATTTCCTGCCAATGGTGCAGGCCACAGTCATCTTATCAAGCAGCATTCACATTTATAATCTGAATACTAAGAGATTATGCAGCTGAAACAGCTCTTGCCTTTGCCTGCATGGTTTGCAGTGCCTTATTGCTTTGAAATCCTGCAGAGAAAACCTTTGGCAGCACCTCTGCTCCTGATCTCCAGGGAAAATCTCCAGGGGCTACAGTCAGCATCCTGGGTCATCAATCCCTGGTAATGTGCTAGGGTTCAGTTTACTAGGATGCCAGACCACTTAAGGAATAAATACAGAAAACATATTATTCATGAGGATTTTGTTAAAGCCTCAGCATGGACTTTTAACAATGTGGAAGCTCTGCAGCAACAGCACTTTGGTTCATCTCCCTACAAAGAGGGCAAATTCAAGGCTACTGGAGACAAAGATTAAGGTCTGTCTGAACACTGACCTTTCAGCATTTTGACTGGTTTTTTTCTTCTTCCTTAAGCAGTACACGTCTTTAATTTCACACTGGGTTCACTAAAACAGAGAATACGTAACTTTAACTTTTTGTCTTTAACTTGCTCCATGGGATCACTCATTTAAATGTCTTAAGTCTGTAAAACTTGGGAGGGAGGAAGGAATGCAACAGGGGTTTTGGAAGCCACACCAATTCCACCATGTTTTACCAAGACAGGTCAGAGTAGATACCCTTGAGGTCCCTTCCAACCTGGTGTTCTATTCTGTGATACCATGTTTCGGTTGGTTTAGGTGTTTTTTTTTTCACTGCAAAGGTACAGCTAGGACTTTCAAGTACTAGCTGTGCTTGAAATTAAAGACAAAGCTAACAACTAAAGATTCTTAAATAACTGAAAAAGTCCTGCCATTCTCCCTTTTTGTTCTAATTAGGTAACATAGAGACTTCCTGTAATCCTGCACCCGAAGCTGGGATGTCTACCAAGCTCTTCCTAGAGATGGCAACAACTCCTACTTGTGCTGCCACCTTATTATAAGACAAGTTCCTTTGATACTGTCTCTTTATAGGATTTATTTCAGTGTTACCACCCTATTTGCATTCAGTACTTTTTGAAACAGCAAAAGTATCTAATTTTTCACTGAACTTCCTACCCTGAAATGCTGCACACTGGCTTCCAGGAAACAATGTAGCTCTGTCACAGCAATGCTGCCCCAGAGCAGGGCTGTGTGACCAGAACCTGTAACAAAGCCAGGTTTTGCTGGAGTGTTACTAATGCTCATGCACAAGAATTAAGCTGTGCCAGGGGAGGTTTAGGTCAGACATTAGGAAGAATTTCTTCACAGAAAGAGCGATTAGACACTGGAATGGGCTGCCCAGGGAGGTAGTGGGGTCACTGTCCCTGGAGGTGTTTAAGGAAAGACTGTACACTGCACTCATTGCCATGGTCTAGGTGGAATGGTGGTGTTCAGTCACAGGTTGGACTCAACGATCTCAGAGGTCTTTTCCAACCTAACTGTTTCTGTAAACATAATTTAAACAGAAGCAAGCTGAAGTTTCTGAACAAAGTTTATTTACACAGAGAACATCAACCACCAGGGCTCCTAGCTTGATTTCCTCCTCTTGCCGAGTCTCTATTCAAACCACGGGAAGAAGCAAGTAAACTGTGCGCGCCTCCCATGGCAACCTCAGGTTAGCGACCAAGCTCCAGCCCTCCCGACACACACACCTTCCATTCCCGTGCTCCAGGACAGCCCCTCGGGGCACGGGGGGACCCCTAGACAGGGGTGCCCGGCGGGGCCGCCGCCCTTTGCAGGTCCTCCCGGTAGCCCTTGAGCAGCTGGTTGAGCAGCGTCTTCTCGGAGTCGCGGCGCGGGCGGACGAGCGGCGGCAGCGGGTTCCCCTTCAGCTCGATCACCGCCATCTTCGCGCGGTCCAGCGCGTCCCGGTTGGGGATCTGCAGCATGCGCGTGTAGCTCCCGGGGTGCGGCTGGAACCGCGGCGCCAGCACCTTGAACAGCTTGTGGATGAGGTCCTTCTCCTGCGGGGCGGCACGCTCAGCTCCGGCACCGCGGCGGGATGAACGGGAGGGATCCGGGGCTGGGAATGCGGGGGTGGACGGGGGAGGGTACTCACCGTCAGCCAGAAGTTCGCCATGCGCATGGCGCGCTCGTCCGTGTCCCCCCGCTTGGCGTAGTCGATGAGCTGCGGGGAGGAAGGAGGCGGCGGGTCAGGGCCCCTCGGCCGCCCGCCCTCCCGCTACCCCCGCGCTAAACCCCGGCCCGGCCCGGCCCGGCCCCGCCGCTCACCCGCTCGGCGTAGCCGCGCATCTCGTCGGCCCGCGCCCAGGGCGTCTCGATGCGCTCATGGCGCACCAGCGCCGTCACCAGGTTGCGCAGCAGGTCCAGGCGCCCCTTCGGGCCGGACCCGAGCCGCCGGTACACGCGGCCATGCGAGATGGCGGCCGCCACCGACAGCCGCATCCTCGCCGCCCGCCCTTCCCGGCCGCCGCCGCCGCCTCCCGGCCTCCCGCGCGCCGCCCGGGCGCTGCCGGGAGATGTAGTCACAGATGTGGCCTCAGGATCCCGGGGTGGGTCAGGTTGGGAGGAACTGCGCTGGAGTCATCTGGTCCAAGTTCCCTGCTCAAACATAGCACGGATTTGCGTCCAGACGGTTCCTGAAAATCTCCAGTAAGGGAAACTCCACGACCTCTTTGGGAAATCTGTTCCAGTACTTGGTCACCCACACGGTAGAGAAGTTCTCCCTCAGTTTCAGGTGGAACTTCCCGTGCGTCTCGCCCCATTGCTCGGTACCACCGAGCAGAGCCTGACTCTATCCTCTTGACACCGTCCCTTTAGAGACACGTTGATAAGGTCCCCTCTCAGTCGTCCCTTCCTTTGGCTGAAGACGCCCCGTTGCCTCAGCCTTTCAGTATAAAGAGAGATGGTATAGTCCCTTAGTCATCTTTGTACCCCTCACCTGGACCCGCTCTAAGACCTCCACATCTCTCTTGTCCTGAGGCACCCAGAACACAGCGCTCCGGATATGTCCTCGGCAGTGCTGAGTAGAGGGGCAGGATCAGCTCCCACTACCGCTGGCAATGTTGTTCCTAACGTAGTCCGGCCCGCAGCCGCGAACCGGGAGGTCTGACCGGGACAGGGAAACCGGGACAGACCCGGCAGAGAGAGGCAGAGGTGCTGCTGGTGCTAAAGGGCCGCACTGCCCCCGGGTCCAGCTGCCGGTCCCGGCAGTCTTTTGCTACTTCTTTTAAAACTATCGGATGCAAGTTAATTAGCCACTCGGATATTAAAATGTCTAGCTTGATTAAACTGCTGTGTAAGTGATTAAAATCAAAATTAAACTGCATCATCATGTCATATGACTATACCGTCTGGCTTTCCCCAGATGCAGATGCTAAATGACTCTGCTTTTCATGAATTCTTGTCAGTTCTGTTCTGTTATCATCATTCAGTCATGGAAAAATAAAATTCCAAGTACAACTGGGAACTTCTTTGTCTACCTTTTCATTCTTAGATCTGCTAACCATAGATTTTTCTCTTTAACATTTTGCTTCCACTATCTACTTTGTAAAATCTAAGGCAGTTGTTACTATGATTGTTCCAGCCTTTTTTCTTTTCTTTCTTTCTTTCTTCTTATTTATGTTTCAGTATGATTTACAAATGCTTTTCGTTTTACTTTGCGTTACCCAAGTCCTAGGTCCCAGCAGTGGAGCTGGATCCCACCAGGAATGACAATCAGCCCGGTGTACCAGCCCTGCTGCTGTCCCTGTGGCATCGGCAGGCAGGCAGGGTGGGCTCTGAGGGGAGGAAGGAATGCAGCCAGGCTCCCCGCTGCCGCTCGCTACGGCTGTGATGGGGCACAGCCCGCAGGATGCTCCTGGGGCTGCAGGGAGCAGCTGGGCCACGAGGGGCAAGCGAGACCTGACAGAGCCTGTGTCTCATTCCCCTCTTTTCCACAGTGCTGGTGGCAGGATGTCAGAGAGCTTCAGACCCCCGTAGCACACGCCCAGGCTGTGCAGAAACTGTGCATACTGACAGAGTGAGGTAAGGCTGCTGGATCCAGCCTCACACAGCGCAGGAGCCGCCATCCATATAGCAGAGCTGGTGCTGTGCTTTATTCCCACAAAGACTGAAACCCACATTAGTTTGCAGGAGCTGATCCCTCATAGTCAGAGAACTATGGCAGTATGTGTAGCTCAGTTCCAAGAAAAATACCAGAAGGCAGCACAAGGAGGTTTCTCTCCATTTGTTTCTTCCAGCCAACATTGCTGTATTTCAGAGAAAGTGATGTGTAACAAAAGCAGCTTCCAACAGTCTAAGAAAAAATATCTTTGTTATTATGAATACATCATAAAATCACAGTCATCTTATACACATTTTAGTATTTCATATATAAATAAAGTGAACAGTATAGTTATTGGAATGTGTAATAGGAACAAACATACAGATTTTAATGTGAAATTGAGAGACTTGGACTCCACCCCCATCTTTTGTTGCTGCTTTGGGACTTGGCATATTAAGTCTGAAACACTTCTAGGAAGAAGGCTATGTAAGCTGTGATGCCAACAGTAACTCCAGGCATTACCCTAATTCCATTTACAATCAATTTTCCTCTTTTTTTCCTGATTTAGCATGACAATAAAAAAATTCTTCCATGCCAGAATCACAGCTTTGTAAGAAAGACTAAACCTGTATGTACTTGGCACAGCGTTGAAAGAAAACATTTTTCAAGATTCATGATTTTGTTAATCCCGTTAACAATCAATTTTCCCACCACTACACACTCTTGCAAATGTTTCCATTAAATATATTTCTAATATTAATAAAATAACAAATTCTTTATTATCCTTCTGCTTATAACTTGATGTATTAACATCAAAATAATATTTCTTTCTAATAAAATTATACATAATATTTATATGAAACAAAGTTGTCATGTGCATGAGCCTAGTAATGAGACTAGACATGAGTATAGAAGTTTCTACTTTCTTGTTTTGGATTCTTGGGAAAGTTTGTTATTTTTGGAGCCACAGAGTAATAAATAATTTGAAAGGTAATGACTTCTCTGGCTACCCCGTAATGAAACTTAAGATTGGAAATTATTCCTCTGTGCTGGTGTTATAAAATGTTGGGTATGCTGAAGAAAATGACACTTTTCTGAGTGTCTTCATGTGTTTATCCAGAAATCTTAATGAAATGTTGCTGATAAAATATGTTATGAAAGTTATCATACCGTTAATCAGAAACGAGAAAGGTCATAGCTGGACGCAGACCGGAGGCTGACCCTTCCCTGCCAGCTGTGCTCAGAGGGGCTCTCTCTGCTCTAGGAATTCCTGTGCCATGTTGGCTGAACTTATCTTTGCCATAGTGTCCCCCTTGTTGATGGGACTAGAACAGCTTTGGGGCAGTTCTCATTCTGGACTGAGAAGGGTGAAAGACAAGGACAAGCCCAAGGAGCATTTTCTGTCACCTTTTTTTAACGAAGTAAACTCATCTGTTGGAAATCCAGCTCTAGGCTGTGAAAACCAACGATGCTGACTCCAGAAAGGGAAGACACTGAGGTTTCTATTCAGAAAGTCATGTTAACATGTGCTATATTTATAGTCATGAACCTGTAGAACAACTCTCTGTACTTACAGCAAAGCACATGTTTTATCTGCTTTTCTGGTTGTCTCAGAATTTTCCTTCCCTGGATACTTATGCACAGCAGGGCAATTGTCACCTCTCCCTGAATTTGACTGTTAAATTGTGGGAACTTCTCATTTGGTATGTTTCTATATTTGAACAAGCAGAGCTTAGAACTAAAATAAGTGCCTTTTTTAGAACATATCATCTTGTGGGCAGGGGGCAATAGAATCTGTAGATATGTAGGAAGTGGCACATCTAACATAAGTTATGTAATTTTGTAAGTGATGGTCAAAAATCTTAAGCTACTAATTCTCTAGTGGGAACCAACCTGGCCCAGCAGGTGATGAAGTGTACTGGTAAACACATGCAAGATTTAAAAATACAACACAATTTGCAAGATTTAAAAATACAACATTTGACACCGAACCAATTTAATTAAAATTGCATATTCATAAACGATGTAATTTATACTTAGTTGCCCGCCATAAAAGCCTCATATGCTGTCTTTGAGGTTTCTTTCAGCCTGCTGCATATAAGACCATCCCTCTTCTGGCAACAACTTCCTTCCTCAAGTCTCCCTTATGACGTGGTTCACAAGCCTACTTGGATCTGCAGCTGCTGGCAGAGGTCCTCCCAGACTGAGGAGAAGCCCAAGGACCACAGGGTAAGACCATTTTCTTTTTTTTCAGCTATCCCTGTGACTTAGACATTGCTTTGTAAATACTGATAAAGACATAACATGAAGAGGAATACAGAATACTCATGTTCTTAAAAGTTAATGCCCTTGCTTATGGCTTAGTGATAGTGAGAAGCTGGGAAACAGCTACAGGAATGAATACATCCTCTTAAGACTACACACAACAGACATGAAAGGTCTAGGGAGCCAACTGTTTACACTGCATGATCTGTACTGGTGGTGTCGGGATTACACCAACTATCTTTTGGCCTAGAAAATATGGAAGGGAATCCAAACCTTTATGCGTTATCTGAAAAGGCCCTGCTTATATTTTTATCTGTATTTATTCTATTAGAACATGCAAGCCCTGAAAAACACGGCAAAATAACAAGATTTGCTTTGCATTTGTAACATGGACACCACTGAGCACTAGACATACTGTAGAAGTAGCAGCTACACAGATACAACATTGAAATTTTGTGCTTAATATACTCCTTTATATTCCAATCTTGGCAAAGTCCTCAGGAGCTGTGGAAATCCGAAAGAAATAGTAACATACATCACCCATGAGGTATGGTCTAACTTGTGCATCCAATCTTCCAGTGTAAATAAAGGGCACTCCCTTTTATCCCCATTCACAAATACAGGATCCCATGTGCAGTACCTCACTTAGCCATCCTCGTACCTGTTGAAATGTTTTGTCATGTGCACTCCTGCACCTACTCATACTCCTCCATACACCCAGCCAAGTACACTGCCACTCTGTGTTTCAGTTCGGTGAAAGCCGTTTAGGTTGATCTCATGCAGCAGAGGAACAAAACAGATGGAAGCTCTTTGCAAACATGAGGCCTCTCTCCGGTGTCTATTTCACTCAGACTTCAATTTCACCAAGGAAGACATGAACATGCAGGAGGTCAGAATCTGACTCTTTCTGCAAGGCTGGGATTGATTTTGTGCTTGCCAGTAAGCCTGCCTGATTCACTTATGATTGGTTTTCCTGTTTTAAACATCCCCTTTATCTTGCTCATCTTTGTGCAGTGTATTCAACATGAATCTGTTGAGAAAGGTAACTGGCCTTCACACTGAGCAGTGGGACAATGGTAAGGAAAAAGTAGTGTTAGTTTAGGATGAACATCTTTTGACTGTCTTTGAATGATACTCTAGCAACACAAAGCCTAATAATTTCCAGATCAAGCAGTAACACCCTTGTATCACTGCTTCACCATACTTTTTTTGCCTTTTTCTGCCACAATGGGGCATAATAGAAGACAATATCTCACTTACAGCTGGCCTCTGCTGTGAAACAGGGATCCACTTCTCACACTGTCCTAAGCCTGGGGACAGTAGCTGGAAACTTGACTTCAGTGGTATAATATATTTGCATTTATAAAGTAACTGTGGACCAAGGTTTTCATTATTGGCATAATTCAGGGATGATGTTCAGCTACCCCTCTGTCCCTGGCAAGATTTGGGTCATTTGGAAATAGAATGCAAGGTAGGCAGATGGAATGCTGTGGTCTGCATTATTAGCTAGAGCATGCCTTAGCCATACTATTTACTGTGAAGGTTTTCTAGATAGTATAGGTACAATGCACAGTGCAGGCTTGATGGTATGGAATTACTGCAAGGAGGCTACCATGAACCAGGAAAGCTACAGTACAGGCAGCATGGTTCAGAAAAAGCAGAAAGAAAACTGGGAAATAATATATATATATATATTTTACATTGTCAGTGCATCTTTTATATTGAAGAATTCTAAAGGGGCTTTATTTTTCAGTGGGCATAGCTAAGGATGGTCTGCCTTCTGTATCCTGGAGTTTCTGGGTGCTGCCCGCGGTTTGTAGTCTTCTCCAGATCCAAAATCTACTGTATCATGATAGTTTGTAAATTCCTGAGGTAATGGAAATTCCTCTGTTGATGAGTGAGTCCTGTGTCCAAACACTCTCTCTTGCAGCTCAGCGATGTCATTTCTGATGTCTGCCATCATCAGCAATAGGAAATCAAATGAACCTGGTGGGCCCTGCAGTCACAACGCATGGTCATTAATTACAAACCACCTTGCTCTTACAGTTTTCAAACTGCTTGATAGAACTACCCTTGCAGGGGTAGTTCAGTAAAATACTGCTTCGTATCAATTGCCAAAAGTTAGTGGTCTGCTTTTTAACCAACTTACTCAGGAAACAGTTTTCAAAAGAATCAATTTTTTTTTCAGACAGAGCCTACATTTAGAAGATACTCAGCCCTTTTGTCACTTAACAATTCCTTTACTGCATCTGTTTCCTAAGAGTAGCCTGACACCTCATGGGAATAGAGGACATAAATCTTGCTTCCCCGTCTTGTTTAGTATTAAACTGACAGAAATTATATTCTTAGAATGACTAAACAACTCATTTTTTTAAAGACTTCTGTTCTTTGGAAAGTATCTTTTCAATATGGTAATCTCACTGCTGTCCATCACTTACTAAATACATTGATAATTACAATGCAGAGAGTATCTAATTTTAGCTGACTTCACACATTAAATTAAACTGTTTAATACTGAGGATACATTGATGGGCACACTCTTAAAAATCCACTCCACCTATGAGAAAATAGCATAAGAAGTTAATTCATAGAGTTGTAGAAGAACCGTCTAGTTCCAACCTCCCTGCCATGGGCAGGGACCAGGTTGCTCAAAGGCCCATCCCACCTGGCTTTGAACACTTCCAGGGATGAGGCATTCACAGATTCTCTGGGCAACCTGTGCCAGTGCCTCACCACCTCACAGTAAAGAATTCCTTCCCAGTATCCAGTCTAAATCTACTCTCTTTCATTTTGAAGCCGTTCCTCCTTGTCCTGTCACTACAGGCTCTTGTAAGAAGTCCCTCTCCGTTTTTCTGGTAGGCCCCTTCAGGTACTGGAAGGCTGCAATTAGGTCAGCCCAAAGCCTTATTTTCCCAGGCTGAAAAATCCCAATTCTCTCAGCCTTTTCTCATAGCAGAGGGGCTCCATCGCTCTAATCAACTGGGTGGCCTCCTCTGGACTCGCTCCAGCAGGTCGATGTCTTTCCTGTGGTGGGGACCCCAGAGGTTTTTAAACAATTTCACCTGAAAACAGATTGTAAATACTCATCCTTCTGATGACTGACTCAAAGCCTATAGCTTCCCAAATCCCAGAGAGATGAGGGGCAGGATTTTAAAAGGTTCCAAGGATCAAACTCCAAATAGGAGCTGAGGTTGAACTTGTGATAACTAGCACTCTGCATGGGATCTCATGTCTTCTGAGGATGTTCCAGCACTGTTGTAGAGCAGAGGGGTACCTACTGCCTCCAGTCTCATACCCAGAGAGGAAAGAGGTGTGCAGGCAAAAAAGACCTGGATGAAAACAGGTAATTACTTTGTTTCCAATAAAATTTTCTGTGTATGTAAAGCATCTTTGCTCTTGACACAGGAGGGTTTTTTTAAAAAACTTTTGGCTGACCTGTTGTTAATAGTCAGTATCACTCTGTTGTGTAAATTCTTCCTGTGAGAAATACTTACAGGTATCCCTTTTGGTCCTGGTGCACCTCGCTCCCCCTGTAATCAATACCACCATGGTTAGTTTACTGTGACTAAAGAAAACGAAAAAAACCCTACTGTTTGCCTCTGCAGTCTCCCTTATTTACTGTCCCCAGGTCAGGAACCATCAGACATGCTTGTTTGGAAAAAGAAAAGAAAGTGAAGGAGGAAAAAAAGGAAATTGCCACTGATTTTAGAGGGAGCAGAGTGGGTCACTTCTGATGTTTGTCCTGCACAGTAACAAGCAAAGCAGTGAACAGGAGAAATTCACAGAAGAATCATCTAATGAAAAGGGCTAAATCATCAATGCTTCTTCAGGGGAAAGCCTAAAAATCTACAGGGAAAGAAGGCTGCTTGACAGCCTGGAGGGACTATTTGCAAGACTTTAGCAAAGCCAAACACAAAATAGCAGAAGGATGACATGAGGGGACAACAGGACATTTTCATCTTAGCAAAGAAAATGAGATGGTGAAAGGGTTTGTCTACAGGTGTGCAGAGAGACAAGCCTTCACTCTAGCAAGCCTTCACTTCACATGTGCATGTGTCCATCTTACAGAAATTAGTACTGCTCCTCACCTTGCTACCATCTCTTCCTGGGGCTCCAGGTGGGCCCTGCAAGAAGAAAGAAAGTGTTCACAAGGACATGAGAAGTTGTGGAGCTAAGGCCAATTGTGCAGGGCATGACAGGAGATGAGAATACTGACCACGGGGCCCCGCCTGCCCTGCTTAATATGTGATATGTCTGGAGATGGGCCCATAGGTCCCATGGATCCACGAGGGCCTGGCTGTCCAGGAGGTCCAGGTAACCCAGGAACTCCTTGGCTCCCTTTTGGTCCTGGAGCCCCTGCAATCAACAGAAAAGGTTATCTGTCAGGGAAAGCCTTCAGGACGCTTCATCAGTGCAAACAGTGAGGAATGATCATTTTCTGAATGACTCGATTGGTTACTTTAAAACATCCAAATCCATAACAGTACAACAAACACATCTGCATATGCACATCAGCAGCCCTCTGAGACAATACTCTTTGTCACAGTAGCTACAAGAGATGATCAATTAAACAATTCAATACTGTGTATACAAAGAATCCAAGTCTGCCACTGCCAGATGGTTAGGGACACAGACTGGGAACTAAAAGAAGAGCAAAAAGAAGAACAAGTCACATTTGAGGAACATCTGATAAAAAGAAAGCCTCATAAAACTCATGGGAATTCTGTGTTGATGGCATCTACATGACTGGCACAAGCAAGCCCTTTCCAGTGGTGGGCTGCACCTCTCTTTTGCCCAGTACTGTAGCTGAAGTGTTAGGGGCAAAAAGGGCTCTGTTCTTCCATTTTGCTTTATATCCTTTTTAGTTTCCGCTGGTTCAGCAGAGTATGTTAGTTTTTAGGAAGCACACAGGCAACAAATGTATGTTTAGCTCAAGAGAAATTCTGTGAAATGAAAACCGGAAAATCAGACACCCGAAACAACCTTTGCACAAAATAAAGACCATTGTAGTGTCACTAGCTGAAACGCTTTTTGATTAGAGGGAAAAGCACTTTTCTTCAGAGAGGACACATGAAAGACATAGAAAATGAAAGGCAGAGAGTAAAGAGGGTTCAGCAGGACAGAATATGTACAGTTAGGATTTTCAAAAGGAGACAACCCAAGTTTGGTGATGACTCTCTGGGATTCCTCCTGTCTGGGCAGCAGAGGGGGTGATTTTAGGGGGAGCAGAGTTCTACAGTACCTCGGACAGCTCATTCATGGGAAAAACTGGTGGGTGGAAAACCTTGGAGGGTCAGGCCTGTCTTGGGGGGATTGCAAGGCAATTGTACCCTTCAGAGTCTGATGCAAAACCTCTAACCACACTGTCCTTGCACTTGCGATATATTGAAAACTGAAGGTACTCATCCTCCAAGGAAATGAGATAAAGACTCAAAAACCAAAGTGAGACTGCAAAAGGGGATATAAACACAGGGAGGGAAGGAATGAAGGGAGGGGACAGCTTAATAGGGAGTAAAATCCTTGTAAGGAATATTTGCTAGTTCTCTGTAAGAATCTTTCTGAAATCCACCACAATGCTAAAATTCCTTGGATTTATTGCTAACCCAAAATTAGATTTCCAAAACTTTTAGTACTGTTGGCTGTCAGTTGCAAGATGTCTGGCTTAAGTTAGAGCTTTAGGATCCCTCTATTTTTCACATTGTTTCAATCTATACCTTAGCAAAGAAGGTGTGAGTAGAGTTATACATTTCTTTTCAGATTCCTTTGAATCTGAACACAACATAAAACCAAATCCTTGCAAAACCAGATGAGGAAAAATAAAACAGTTGGCACAAACCCCCACAAACTGAAAGCATATTTTCTGCTCTACTACTGACAGTGAACTAAAGCAATTGATATTCCTGAAATAATAGAGAATGTTTTAAGACACAGTTAAAATACAGGAAATGACAACTGAAGCAGGTGAGATATCCCAGTGAGGGGGAGAAATTTAACACATATGGGACAAACACAGCTTGCACGCCAAGAAACACATGGAGACACAGTGGATGATGTTAGACAGTTGGCAGAGGCTGATCATTACAACCAGGAAGTTTTTCTTTTCAAATTTAGCACAAATGCAAATATAATAGTATCAATCAAAATGCGAAAATGCAAATTATAATAGCATCAATCAAAATGTGAAACACATAAAATCCTATCACACTGAAAGACTGAAGCTTATTATTTTTACTCTTAGTAGTATTGAACACTTCTACACCTCTCATCTGTATCTTACCTGGAGGGCCTTGTTGGCCAGGCTGGCCTGGGGGGCCAGGAATATATGCATTAGATGCAAGCACTTTTTCACCAGTGATTTGCTTGCTAAGATCAGCAGCATTATTTGGTAGCAAAGCAACCTGCCAAAACCAAAAATCACTGTAAGACCTTCATTGTTCAGCTGAATAAATTCCATTCTTAGTTAAACTTTCACAAGAAAAAACAGTCTATTTAAATATTTCAGGAAAATATAAAGTGTTTAATCATATCTTTCATTGAAATCATTAGGAAAGAAAAAGTTACTTTGTGAGTCTGTTCACTTTTCAAGTCACTGTGGAAACACTGAAAGCCAATCCAATGGAGAACAGGAGAAATTCAGGAGAGATACAGCAACAAATTCTGAAGCACCTAAGTCTCAAAACTACTTGGATCTTCTCAGGAAGCCTGCTTTTCTTTATTTGAAGTTTCCTCTATTCATTTACTCTTCCTTTCTCAGGGCAACATTTGCTCAGATATTTAAGTTCTCAGTTGCAGCACAAGCCGCTGACTTTCCATTGGTTTCAATGAGAACCCCAAATCTTTAGTGGGTCTGGCCCTGTAACCATACTAGTTAGCCCAACAGATGTCTGGATCTTCCCTGGATAGAGACGCAAGATAAAGTAAGTGAGAATGTAAGAAGAATTGCACATTATAGTTTAAAGTGTCGTTATCCATTACATGTTTAATTATCCATGAAACATTAATCTGTCCAGATTGAACATATTTAATAATTAAACATATTTAGAAAAATACACAAATGTTTAGTCTCTCCAGAGGCAGCTAAAGGGAAATGACAAGCCAGGAGGCTGGTCCACAAGGAGGAAAGAAGTTTATTAGTGATGAGCAGCTGCATGTAGAGTTGGGGATTGTGCTCTGCCAAATGGAACTGAAGAGCTATTTCAGCCACACCAGAACAGACCTATCTCTGGGTGAGCTTTTTTGCTTGAAGGAATTTGGCTCACTCGATGATTTGATGCTGAATTCTGCAATATTTGCCTGGGAGAGCTGCATTAAATAAAATACATGATGACTCCTGCTATCTGACAATGCTTTTCATCAGCTATTTGGAATTCCCTGAACTGGGTTGTTCTCAAGACTCCTACTTGTTTCTGTAATTATTTGATATACGTTCTCCTGTCATTACTGCAAACCTAATGTTTGTAATGCACAAGAAAAAAACCCAGTGCTAAGCACTTTCAGTGCCTACTATGACTGGGCAGATTTCCTTTGGCAAACAAGTTATTACTTACAGAATGCAACTTAAGAGCAGCTAGTGCTGCTTGCAGTTTGGGGTTGGAGGTACAGAACAGTTCTGAAGGAAAAACTCAGGGAAAAAAAAGGAGCTGGAAATCCTGATGAGTCTGGTGGCATTTCTGAAACACCAGTTTGATTATTGAGGCTGGAATTCAAAATGCAATGACAGAAATATTAAGATTTATTAGCCATTTGTTACTTAGGTTTTGGAAAGCACTGCAGTTCCAAAGACATGATGACTGTACTATAGGCAAATTAAGTGTCATGATACAAGTCCTACAAGAATTTGGTAGATTCACTCCACCCCCACAGAAATCAGTGGCTATATAAGGTCAACACTTCCCACAGCGTGTTCCTTAAATGCTCACTCGTATGAATCTGCTCACACAGAAAATGGGGATCCAGCACACCTACGGCTCTGGGGTGAGCTGTCACCTTTGGTTTTCCAGAGAAACACCTCTGCTTTGTTTACCAGTGACCCTGCAGCTTTCTCAACCAACACCCCAGACCTTGCAGCACAGACCAAAGTGAGGGGCTACTGAAGATGAAGGGCTACTCCATGGCTCACAGCGTCCTACACCTGGGACTGAAAAAGAAAACGTGGTAGTTGGGGGCTGACAGAGCCACACTGGCCAGGGACCAGCATAGGAAGCTCCAGTGTCTGGCTCTGGTCAGCAAAGCTTTGTGTACCAGAGGCGTGTCCACTCCGTCAGAGACGGTTCCTGGCTGGGTACAAATGGAAGGGTTGCAAGGACCATCATGCTGCAAAACTTTCACTATGTGACACAAATCATCCAAGGGTTCTGCAGTGCTCAGTGTTGCCATGCCAAAACTGAGACGCAAAGATAAATCCTGTGACCACCTGAGAACATTATATTTTTCAGGTAGTTTTTGTGAGAATATTTTCAGTAAGTGTTTCTCCTTAGGGGTGGCCACTGTTGGGTGATGGTTTAATTGAAGTCCTCTTTGGAGCTTGTTCATATGATTCTCAACAGATCTCATTCTGGGGATCTGTCCCAGCTGATAAATAGATGTCACTTAATACACAGACTCTGCCGTGAATACTCTCCACGTTACATCGCAAATAGGCAAGCTGGAGTAAAAAGGTGCATGTAGTGGTGAAGACTCATCAAGAAGAGGATTTGGAAGCGTATTCTTTTCTGTTGCTTAAATATTGACTTCTTCCTGCCAGCAAGGCTGTTGTAACGACTGAGTACGTAAAAAAACAATCACATAGCTGCTGTGAAAGCATCTACACATGCTTCCCCACTGAGTCAGCTGGACTTGAGGCATACACTAGGAGTGCCAAAATACCCAGGCTCTGGTCTAGCTCACTACTCTTTGATATCTTCTGGACAGAAAATGGTTGTTAAATGCACCGGAGCCAAACCATGTGTTTTTGATGTTGACTCACATCCTCTTAGGGATTGGCTATACTCACTAGCCTAATTTGTTTCACCTTTTAACTGAACTGGGATCCTAGTCCAGGGTGACCTTGGCTTTCTCCATCGACAGCTCCAAATCTGAATGGACCTTGGAAAATAATTTTTTTGTTCCATGTGCATGCAAATATTAGTGAAGGTAAATTTTAAAGAAGGATTGTTCTAGAAACAAGGCTCCCATATGCTGTGTTGCGTGCTGCATCTGGAGTTTTGGGTAGTTTCTAGGGAATCTGTGGTTTAGACAAATTTTGACAGTGCTTGTCAGGAGTGATGTGGAACATGGCTTTCTAATTAGGATGTTTAAACACATCTGTGCAATAGAATCTAGTTTACTTGATTTTTAAAAAAAATTCTTGGCAGTCTGTCAGCGTGTCAGATATCTTTCCCCCAGTTTTTCAGCTTTTCACTCTTCTTCCTTCCATCAGGGTCTGGGATCAATGTAGGATATCCCACAGACCTCTAGCATATCGGGACAGAGCATTACACAGGCTTTTCCACTAACCACAATTTTGAATAAAGTTCATAAAATCTGAAAGCCTTAACCACAAGACTGAAGACTCATTCCATAAACTGTCTTCCTGACAGACAGAAATGAATTTTTCTACACAAAACAGAACAGCTTCAACCACAGATATTGAGAGACGTCTTCCCCAGAAGAACTTGACCATGGTGAGCAGTGGGTGAAACACAAGAGTTGATGTCTCCCTGGGTAGAGAATTAGTAGTGGGCCAGATCTCTCAGCATGGACAAAAGCTCTCCTCTCTGGGCAGTAAAATTGCTGAGGCTACCAGGGACCTTCTCTTCCAGCTCTGTCTGTATGTGGCACAACCCAGTGGGCTCCCTCTGAGGATGCCAAACAGGTCAAGTCTCAGTAGGAAGATACTGGGGGAAAAATTAAGCTGTGTACTGTGACAGGACAGTTATGAAGTAAGAGTGAGCTGCTTAGTTTGGCCACAACTACTGTACCAGTGCCCATAGTGACAGGTATTGATGGCCTGAACACAGGCATCTAACATTTTTAACTCAGGCATCTAAGAGTGGGAGTTAGACACAGAAAACTTTCCATCCATGCCATCAGTCAGTTCTTGCAGCAAACAACATGACCAACAGTGTGGCTCCAGATCCCTCCCTGGAGGTCAGTGCGAGTCTGTTCAGCATCACAGAGAGTGGCTGGAGAAACAGCCATGCAAAAGCACAGATCCTTTTTTAACTTCTGTGCTACCATTTGTTTGAAAAACAGAATTTCTATCACACATAGAATTCTGTCACTTCCACATTTGTCTTCATGCTGATCCAGAAGGAAAACATGACATTTTGAGATTTTTGAGATAAAGATTATCTCTAACCTCAGTGAATTACATTTTTAGTGAAGCAGATTTCTTTCTTCCTATAATTGGAGGAATAACATTAAATGCAACAAGCACACCAAATTGTGTTTTGACACAGTGAAATTAAATTAGTACCCTGGGTGAAATAATTACAGCCTGTCAGCATGAATTGCTGAGAATATTCCTGCAGAACATTTCAGTTTGAAAGAACATGAATGTTCAAAGGAGATGTCACCAGAAAAGGCATTACACGTGCATCCCTGCACTAGGCTCTCCAGATCTGAGGCTGGGTCCTTGGGTTATTTCAATCCTAACTCAAACGCAAAAGGAGGCTACATATAGGAGCAATTAAAGGCCAGGGGAAGTTTCTAAGTTTCTCTACTTGTAAGACGACAAGTGAAAGCAAAAAAGGTTTGGGATTGAGGGTTTTTCTTTTTTAAAAGAAGAGTGATGTTTCAAGCTAGTGATGTTCCTGTTTAGCCCCACACCTCAGAAAGCAAGAATCCTGTTATCAGCACCCCATTAATGCAAAATCATGTTCCTACATCCACAGAATGTCTTGCACTTGCTGACTCTGAAGGTGGATCAAGTCCAAAATCCCGTGCATCCAGAGTGAATGAAAATCTTAGGCCAGCACAGATTGCCAAGAAAGCTGGGCTCAGCCCGGGATGGGTGTTTGCCAGAGTCTATTACCACGAGGTTGGTAACAGACGTACATGAACTTGGGTTGCAATCTGCTTAAAATCCATACAGAAACACAAGGAAGAGATGCCATTCTTACATGATTTTAAAATATATTGCCATCCTCTTTATGGGTACAAGAACGACATGTCAGTGACAGCTCCAAATACTTAAATTTAATCTCAGTTGTTGTAAAACATGCAGATCTGGTAAAGACATGGCTGATCAGTGTTCATACCTTTTGCTTTAGCTGTAAAACCGTCTGCTTTATTTGATGAAATTCCTTACAAGAGGCACAGCATGTCCCCGGTTTCGCCACATTTTCAGATTTCTCTGGAAGTACAGCTGAAAGAAAGCAGCTTTCAATATAAATATAAAGATCCAAAGGAAAGAAGTTCATAAAGTGACTGCAAAAGAAACTTGAAGGCTGTTACATTTCCCCAGACTGTGAAAAGAGAAGAGAATCTTACCATTATTAAATCTTTGACTGTGAATTCCTATGAAAGGCTGAGAAACTTCGCAGGGACAGCTCTAAGCTCATTTTTAAAGCAGCTGTTTTCAGTTAACAGTCCCCAAAGAATTCATTTTTTTAATACCTGGAAAAGTTTACACCCCTTCTTTTATCTTTGTGTTTAGGGTAGACTAAACCCATAGATCTGAACCAATTTACAGTCCCCTGAAGGGCAAATTTTCATATGCTATAAATTACAGTAAAATCCCTCACAATATGGTAATTTTGTCCACTTTTCACAAACTGCTCTCTATCACTGTGGGTTATTTTCCATGCATGGAATCAGCCTGAGCAGAGATGGGGATTGAGATTAATGACAGGGATTTAAATCCACACAAGAGAAAGGGTCACATCTGTTGATACTATGCACGAATGGGATCTTTTCAGGAATCCATTAAATGATTCAAACTGTAAGAGATATTGCAAATGTTATTTTTGTCCTTTTCCCAGTCCCATACACAGTCGAGCACTTCTGCATCGCAAACAAACAAGCATTGTTGTAACAGATGTCTGCTTAAAAAGAAATCTGGTTTCCAAACCACAGGGCGACACATACTGGCAAACTCCAGGTGAACTTTTTCCCTTCCACATACAGCTGCTGAGAAGCATCAAGTGGCTCTGCATAAAATGTGTGGCCCTGTACGATGTTACCTGGGCAGGTTATCAGGCATGTTTGAAGTCTGACCTTTCAGGGCACGTCTGGCAATGGAACAACTCTGCAGGTGCTGCTGGTTAAAGCCAGGAAATCTTCAAAATCTTCCAAAAGGATCAACTGCAGTGTGCTTAGCTATTGTGTTGTAATTCCCACTTGGGCACACACTTACATGGCCTTCATCTTTTCAGAAATGTGCATTGATTCTGAAAACATCTGCATCTTTTTAAATACACCCAGAAGTTTCTAATACTAAAGATATTATGTAATACTTGACTTTAAGTGTTTGCAAGGTCCAATAAGAAAGAATCTGATGGTTATCTATAGACCACCTACACACAATTCTAGGGAATGTTTTTCAGTGTGTTTTGTCCATTGGGTGTAATTACACATCAGGTAAACTTGCTTTTAGAAGAGAAAGATTTGTTTCATCTCGTAATCAGGTAGAAGAGAGCTGTAAGGGCAAGATGCTGGAACAACCAGAAGCCTTAAGACTGATATGAGTACTGAACTGATCAGAAGATTGGGAGGCAAAGGCTTGAAGGTTTTCCCCACTCATCAACTACCTGTTCCCACAGCTGCACTCTGACAGCACTACAATATTACATATATTATTTATCATATTTATGGCAGCAAGCACACCCTGCTGTTTGAGCTTCACAGCCCTTTCTGATAACACAGGCTTGGTACCTGAACAGCTTTCTGTGCAGTGTTCAGGTGGCTCAAAGATTTAAGGCCAGAAGGTACTACTTGGTGTTTTCCAGCGAAGTCTACATAGCGTAGAATAGAATTTCATCAAATCAAGCTACACTGAATCCAAGGCTATTTGGCAAAAAGACCTCTCAGAAGAACCCCAGCATTTGTATGAAGATACCTGAATACACAACATTTGCTGCTTTCCTTCCTCTCTGCTGTATTCATAATGCTAATCGTTTTGCCTTTAACTCCCTCCAAAGCCTCTTTGCCCATAAACCTTTTTCTGGTAGATTAAATAATCTGCACCATGCAGGGCTTTTTTCCTTAACGAGGAATTGATGTGCTTTAATCCAGACGCCTATTGACATTTCTATAAAATAAATTTTCTCTTGACCACAAGGCAGTTTTGTGGGGTTCTTTCTCCCTCCCCAATTTTTCATCTTTTCTTAAAAAAACCCCTGTGTCTTGACATGTCCATTTTTGGACCTGTGTAGGATTTACAGATATACATAAATAGAACTGTTAGGAAAAAAAGCTTTTTTTTTTTTTTTTTTTTTTTCTTTTCAAATGCCAATAAAGTCTGTGTTTGGTACTAGTCTCAACCAAAATTTCTTTTAATAGCTTTCTCACCAAATGAGTTCTGTCATATTCTGTTAAGAAATGTTGCTGAAAGCAACATAGAGTCATAGGGAGAAACTGCCAGAGTCTCTGCTATTTGAAACCTAATGTAATCCCACTAGAAGCAGTGGAATTATGAGCAGATTAGGAAGCGGTGAATTTGGCCTTGTGTTTCATTATGAAAGCCAGTTTATCTTCCAGAAGGATGTGGCACACGGGGCTGACAAGTTCAGATAAAAGAGGGCTGTAACAATCCATGGAGATGAATGCTGGGGGGATCAGCAAATGTTTGGGAAATATCATACCAGTGAGATTTCTGCAAATCCGGTTGGATTGACTTGTCGGAGGAAGAAGTCCAACATCCTCATATAAGCAAGCGTGAGCTACATCCCAGGAGAGAGGTGGAATCCCCCTAACTCATACCAGACAGAGGTGATGATTTGCCCAGGGAAGGAGTCATCCATCAGACATTCACTCTACCCGCATCCAATCCTGTATCAGGACCAGACTACGAGTAGAGCCAGAATAAAGCATGGATAAAGCCAGAAGCCACCCAGGACAGGCCAGAGGGGGCAGGAAGCTGTTAGATGGAGCCACTCACGCATGGTGCAGAAACAGAGATCACCTACCATGGCCAGTTTGACCAGCACTGAGCAAGGCACTTAGAGAGCCTGTTTCCATTGCACAGACCTATACCAGGAAACTAAAGTTATTTTGGAGGAGGCTTAAACCCTCCCCATTTTCATGAAGGCTTTCCAAAGCACAAAGTCTAGTTCACACGTGATGTTGCTGTCCTGACGGGGGTCCTTTATTCTTGGCGAGATGCTGGTGAGGCCAGTGGCACCTATAGTTAAGAGATCCACTCAGGGAAGTTGTGTGTTTTCTTTCCATGTGCTTGGAGGCTCTGCCTTGCTGATGCTGGAAGAGAAGGAGACGCTGGCAGGGGAGAGCTCTGTGGGAGCTCTGCTGCGGGCGGTCTGTGCATGGAGGCTGTGGAGTTGATCATCTGTGTTGTATTATCTGGGTTCAGCCTGCTGAGATGGTTTAATTTGCCTACTTCTGCACTATATTGTCTCCGTCAAATGCAACGTGACTGCAGATGCAGGAAAAATGCTCCCTATTCTTCTGTCCCCAAACCAACACCAAGCTCTCAGTCAAGCCACTTACAGAGCCAAAAAAGTGTCCAAATTGCAGCCTTCAGGCGAGGAACAATGACAACATGAGTATGATCTCTCTGGAAACACGCAACATTGTTAGAGATGGAGAGGAGTACGTGTGCTTTTGTCTCCCACAATATTAAAATAAAATCGGAGTGTTCCGGCTACTATGAAAAGCAAATCATCTGTTCATTTGGAAGTCGCTCAAGCCCAGATGCAGTGCAGGGCTGGGATTTACCACGGGGTGGTGCATCGCTACAGCTGGTTCCTCATGAGACCTTTTCCTTTGGAATGAGTTATGGACGCAAGTCCTGTGAAATAGCGATAGCCAGCTCCTCCCTCATTTTCACAGACGTCTGACAATTAGTAACATTAACGTTGAGTACTGCAGGGTAACTGAGCAGAAAGCATCCTTCTCTGCTTCACACAGATGATTTGGGAACTGTCTCAAGAGGTGGTGGGTGTTCCATTCCAGATTAACTACTGGAACTGATATTTTTATGTGTCATGTGCATTCAGTGTAAAATCGGTGTTTTTCAAATATTAGAATTATTTCCACAGCCTTGTATATTTGAATGGTTGGTTATCCTGAATGCTTTGGACATTACCCTATCAGGAAATTTGAACTACCCAGAGGAAAAATTAAGTAAAAAAAATATTTGTAAGGAGATTATAAAAGTTATATCTCTTTCCTTTATGACCCATGCACACACACTTATGAGGAAAAAAAGAAACATTTGAAAATTACCAGGAACAATTACATTTACTGGAGTGGCTCCGGTTACACATTTTCAGAGGAAAATCAAAATTATAAATTGCTCTGGCCATCCAGTGGGATTTGGAGCACTCTATAATACCACGTTCAGGTATTAACTGGTGAACCTATAGTAAGTCACCATTCATCAAAAGATGTTGGGTCTTTTTTTCAGAGCACAGGGTGTTTGCTTCCTCCTTTCTTTTTAAATTTTCATATCAGTATTTAATCTTCCGTACTCTCAATGTGGTAATTTAATGACTGGGATGAGGTCAAAACCTGTAAAATCATTTATGCACAGCACATGTGTATACTTTGAAACCAACAGTGAAAGGAAAGCCCTCACTTCTGCCTCTCTCCCATTGCATTTTATTTTCTTAAGAAATAAAATGAAAATAAGAAAAAAATCTGACTGCAGTCACGAGACACACCAACTAATTGCAGGTCAGCAGAATTCAGTGTTACTCAATGTAATTTAGAAACTGATTTAAGCAATGCTTGAAATGTGTATTGAACTTCCAGATCCACCTTTTCTGAGCCTCTTAGTGCCAAGGGGCACTAACAATCCAATCCAGGGCCATTTACTAACCTCAAACATAGGTATGTAAATACAAATTAAAGTTACTGAAATTATTTAAATAATGAAGGTTTGTCAGAGTCATCATCGGGCAATTTTTTTCCCTGTGTCTCTTGAGCTCTGGGCCACAAAATAGTTATAATTCAGGTTGATATGGAAGAAAATATGGCTTTTAGCAGCTGGATCCAGCAGAAACGGTCTAGCTGAAGATGTAATGCCAAATTTCACTGTTCAGCCATTCTGCCTCTCCAGGGGAAGATTCTTTCCACATCCCTCAATGCAACTGTGCACTGGAGCAGAGCATGTGGCAGGACTGCTCCACAGGTGCTGCTCAGGTGCCCAGTGAGCAGCTCTGGTTCTCCAGGAGCATCAGCTACATCCCAGCTTTGGACCCTCAGCTCCAAGTGTAGCGTAGGGAGCAGTTCTTCATCAAAGATCAATCTTTTAGATGTCCCTTAAGCCCAGGACATTTAACCTCCAGTGGCCCCTACCTTTATCTCCTTTGGTGCACGTCTTGCCATCCTCCTCCCGGATGTAGCCCTCGTGACACTCGCACCTGTAGCTGCCCAAGGTGTTGACACAGATCTGAGAGCACAGAGTCCCATTGCTCGTGGCACACTCATCGATATCTGGGGAGCAGCAGAAGTTAGAAAATGTCCTACAGCTGGAGATTTCAGACCTCAAATACAATAAAAGGCTTCCTTTAGAGGTATAAAGAGATTTTGTAGTTAAATATAGCTGCACTATTAACACACCTAGCATTTTATCAGTGAACACTGCTGGACCATTTCCTTGCATCAAAAAGCTCGCAAGCAAAGCTCAATCCTGCAAACCTTGGCTCCCTGGAATGGCAAATCACACAGGGCAGGGAAGGGTAGGGCAGAACTAGCCACACAAGGACCACATCTAAATGATCAGTCCTGAATTAGATACTGGCCATCTGGATCAAACCCCAAGGATTAGTTTTCATAATTGGGCCTGATTATAATGCTTCAATATTCCACAAATATAGCTCACAACCTGCAAGAGGAATTAAAGGAAACATTACATCAGCCCAACACTTCAAAGTGTTTGAGTATATGTGTTTCGTTGTAGGTAATACCTTCTAATAATTTCGGGGGAATCTAGATCTCTTAATTCTGCTAAGAAATCCTTAACATGGATAAAATCCACATTTCTTCTGTAACAATCATTATTATGAGAGTGAGAAAGGTTTCAGATTTAAACCGGTTCCTGAAAGACCCAGGGGAGCAGGACACATCATTAACCAGGGATGAGCTCAACACGCACTTCTACCCACCCAGGCAATAAGGCTTCTCTCTGTTCCTGTGCCTCTCGCGATCATAGCGGTACCCAGGATAGCAAGTGCATAACACTCGCCCAAAGTTATCTGTGCATTGCTGTTCACAGGGAGCTTCAGCACAGACGTCATAGTCTAGAGAGAGAAAAACACGATCAGGAAAAGTTCCAGTGGCAGTAGCTGAGTGACGCTTTGACACCTCTCTGCTGATTAATATAAAGTTGAGTCGCACTGTTTATGAGGACTGAAAATATAGATATAAAACATCCATGAGACATAAGCAAAGAATTATATTAAAACTGTAATTGCTTCTCACATCTTTACCGCAGTTAGACTATTTCTTAAAGCTGGATTTTAAGCAAAGGTCACTTTCGCAGTTGGCGAATTCTTTTCACAGAAATATTAAATTACCTAAAACATTTTTTGTTGTTTTTTTCCACAGATTTTCAAGTGCAGATAGCAACATTTTCCTATGCAGAATACTGTAAAAAACCACAAGGCTAATTGCCAAATCCAGGCAGAATGTATATTATAAGGAAAAGTTAATTAAATCACACAGTAATTGTTCAAAGCCAGATATAACCCTTCTAGCAAAGAATGCATTGTTACAAAACCATCATCACTCTTAATAACAGCAATGTACAGATTAGGGTATGGTAAAATCACTGCCTGGCTTTGTCAGTGAAATCCCAAAAGACTGAAGTCCCTGTTTGAAACCTGAAGGAAGGCAAATCTGTTTCTGATTTCACTGCTATGTAGCAGCAGAGCTGAAGTCTGAGGAATGGACAGCAGAGCACAACAGAGTCTGACCCATATCCCTGCCCTGCCAGGGGCTGGGTTTGGCCCCTGGTATTGTGCTGGTGACAGGTTTGGGGGTAGAAGGGCAGTCCCTGGCTGTGCAAGGGCTTTGCAGTGCCATGGGGAACATCTGCCAGGAGAAGCCCGGAGCTGAAGCAGCATCTGGTCTCAAAACCAGGTCAGGCACACCCTGCTGCTGAAGGTCAGGTTTTACACCAAAGCAAGTGGTAGTTTCTGTGGTCATTTCAGAGAACATCATTCTGCACAGAAGATCCATGTGGCTGTGATCCTCCAGTGACTGCGTGCAGCAGAAATACCCTCCTTGTGCTCCAGACCAAACATATCTAAACCAAACCTAAGTGGTTTAGCCGAGTTCTCAGCAACGCAGTGTTTCCATGTACACAATTAAAACGCAAACTCATTATTGACTCACCCTAATGACTAGCAGACATCTCTGGGTACAATGATTGGTCCAAACAATTAAATTGAGCTAATAGGTGGTAAAGCAAACGAAACCATATTTTTTGTATGACATACATAGCACATATGTGTAGCAATGGGGTTAAAAGTGATAGTGTGCCAAGGTACAGAAAAGCACCAGATGAGGTTTAAAAAGCTGCTGTGTTTCACGCCAGAGCCCCACAGACAAAAACAGAGTATTGTAATGGTGCCAAGCATTTCCTCCCTTCTGCTTGTCACCTTTTGAATAGCAGGCATCCTTTCTTTCCTTATTACTTCACAACTGTGTTGACTTTAGCTCTTGAAGTCTGAATTCTTGAGCTCTTGAAGTGCTGTGGTGGTGACTGGCAGTGCCAGGATCCCCAGCAGTAACCAAGGTCAAACAGTGCAGGGCCATGGAAAGAAAACATAGCCCTTGCCTTCAAACTGGCCAGTCTGGGGGGTCTAATTTGGACTTTTTAGGTGATGTTGGGGCTGTAAATTCCTGTTACATTTGGCACTACTAAACAGTCCCAAATATAAAGCACTGCTGGTGTTTTTCCTGGGCACAGCTGTGATTTCCATTTTCCACTGAAATGAAGTCAGATTGAGAACAGGTTAGTGTGCCCAGCACAGAGGTGAACACTCCTGCTCCTTAGCCAGTGTACCTATGCAGATGCTGGATTTGGCCTGTGCCATGTTCAGCTTTTCAGAGCAGAGGTAAAATGAGCTCTGGCCTCTCTGTGTTTCCGTGAATAGATGTGCCCTAACAAAATAATAAAAAACAGTGCTGGAAGAGACCATATCCCACCACAAGCAGGATTAGCTACGTGTAAACTTTTCCTAGTTTCTTTTTTCCCTCAGGGGTAGATACGGTCCACCATGTAGTCTACTCCTAAGATGAAATACCTTTGCAGGCAGAAAGCTTTTTACTCATATCTAATCCAAACTCCCCTTTTAGCCACTTAGGCCCATTATTTTTGTCTTCTTCTCCTTGGCCACAAAGAACAGTTTATTTTCCCCCTTGCAGCAAGTTTTCACATACCTAAAAACTGTTATCACGTCTCCCCTCAGCCTCCTTCTCTCTAGACTAAACAACCCCAGTTCTTTTTATCAGTTTCTCTTTCACCATATTTCATGTAACCAGTCTTTAAATACGGTTTTCATGTCCACCCCAGCACAACTTCATCATGACTGTTGCCTCATTTACCTTCATACAAAGCTGGGGAAGGGTCCAGGGGGTACAAATACCTCTGCTGGTGGTCACACACAGTCAATCTATATCACACAATGACTGTGGGCAGGTCCCATGTCACAGAGCTGTGCGTCCCCAGGGCTTCTGTACCAGGAAGCCTGACTTGTCTAGAAAGAGTCCTCGCAACTGGGATGAAATCAGGCAAAAGCTGCTGCACCACCTCTGTGTGTTCTGCAGAACTGAGGATGCACATGCCCCCCCCATGTTCAAACCCCTTGTCTGCCAGCCCAGCCTAAGAAACGTGGTTTGAGAAGAAATCAAAACCACACAGTGAAGGTCAGGCCGTTCCAGGAAGGAACAATGCAAAACTGAAAGCAGGATAATAAATGTCCCTACATGTATTTCGGTGACCTCAGAAAGGACAATGCAGTCATTTCTGGGAACAGGAAAGTTGTACTAAGGAAATTTTCGAAACACTGTTAGTGACGAAAGAGCAGATCTGATTGCAGCTCACCTATAGTAGAGTATTTTGCTCTGTGCTCCCCCACAGCCAAGAAACTCAGGTAAAGCAGTGGTAGGGAGGATGCTCTCCAAAATAAGCTGTTTCATACCACATTTGTCCCTTCTTCGCTCTATCACACCATGAGACAGCACCTGAGACAGCATTTGGTTGGAGCTATGAGTCTCCAAAGCAAAGAAGAAGGAGATCATACAGGACAAAAAGTGGGTTTTGACCTTTTCTGATCGTATGGAGGAGGAAGAGATGTTAAAAAGAGAATCAGACACACCGAGGAAACTCCACTGGATGTTTTTCCTGAGGATCATTGCTTCCTGCTCCTGCACCCGAAAGCCAGAACAAGAAGGTGAGTATAAAACAAATGAAATGCAGAACATGGAGGCGTGAACTTATACTGGACTACGCTGATTTCTGTTCAAGGGCAGATGAGAAATAATAGGACAGAAACCAATAATGCACATGGACAAAGACACAACCCTTTGGGAATCAGTCTATTTAAATAACAGCTGTCCTAGAAGGAGATTGGTGCTTTTCCACAGCAGCTGTAAACGGGTGGACAAGGGAGGGTCTCTCCCTCTGCTGACCCTCCTCCCTGCAGCCACAGCTAAATCATGGAGAAGACAGGGATGGAAATACTTCTCACAGTTAAGATGTGCCAGTACTGGATTAAAAGGTGAAGATGCGCTCTAATAAACTCACATCTGTAATGCATTTATGTGCCTGTGTCGAGATATGAATTTCATACAGCTACTCTGTCAAGATTATGCCAAAACAATGTGTGAAGAGCCAAGTGATGTCTTGTAACAGAGTAAGTGAAACGAATACTTCAGTGAATCATATTTCTCATCTCTATTCCAATGGCCTGAGATCGTCTCAGATGTTACAGCAACGGCTGTGGCCTCCAAAGTTCAAGGCAAAATACAGATGGAGCTGAAAAAGGGGCAATGAAGAAACAAAGGGAGAGAAGCCACAGCCAGCAGAGAAATTGAATTAGTGGCAGAAACTCTCAGGTTACTGAGATGCAGTTAATAACAGGATTAAGTGAAGTCAGTGGGTACATAATAAAAGCTGCTTTCATAATCACCTAAAATCTCAAGAGATGAAAATCAGAAGCCAAAATAATATATTGCCATGGCTCTCATTTTATTTTTACTCCTATTACTTCTCCTGCTGTATCCATTATATTTAGTGAAAAACCAGTCTATAAAATTGTTAAGTCCATAGGAAAATGGGAGGCCAGACTGTAGAGTCCTGGCTTTTCTCCACTCTGAAAGGATTTCGGACTTCTGCCTCCAAGACACACAACCACCTTCTCCAAGTGTCAGTTTCCCACTGGAGCTGTCACTTCTTGCCACACACAGTGAGACAAAACTCACTGCAAAACCATAGGACAAGGAACTTGGTGTAAGCATTGATTTCACACACACTATATCCAGTTTTTCAGGGCTCAGGCTGGCCCCATAAACTGTTTCTTTGCAGGGAGGCAGCAAATACAGAATTCTTGTTTTGAGAAGATTGGGGGGGAGGGTGCTGTGTTCCTTTTTTTGTTATTTTTTTTGTTTGTTTGCTTGGTTGGTTTAGTTTTTGGTTTTGTTTGGGGTGATTTTATTGTTTGTTTGTTTGCTGGCTTTGGGGGTTTTTTTGCAACGAGTGCTTTAGTGTTTCCACCCATCAGCAAAGAAGACACAAATTTACCAAAAACAAACAAATCAACCAACAAACCAACTAAACCCACCAAAACCACTTCCCCCAAAAAAAACTCAATGGAAAAAACCCCCCAAAAACCAAAACAGCAGGATTAGAGTTTGGACTATAATCCCTGTTGGCTGGAGACTGTAACTCAAAAAACAGACAACTCTCTCCATGTACATTTGTCACTTTCCCCCCCCCCCCCAAAACATTGCCATCCCAAACTGGGAAAATTCTCAGACCAACTCAAGGCTTTTCATATGTCATCAAATAGAAGGGTGTGTTGCCTTAAACTAACTTTTTAACCTGCTTTTTGGAGCAGAAAAGGTTTATTGGTTTGTCATTTCTGGACATTTGCTCCTACCTAGCAGTTCCTCTACTTCTACAACTTCATAGCCAATTTCACCCTAGTCAGTTCCCTTTTTACTACTGCATGAATCACCCTGATTAAATTTACATCTTCCTCAGCCCCTGATGACAAGGAAGCCATGCCCATGACCTGGAGAGGTGGCAAAAGAGAGACACTATTTGTTGATGCTCTCCCCTCTCTTCAGGAAATAGGTAACTAAAGGCAGGACTAACTCAGTGAGTCACCCCCTCCCTGTGCACCAACAAGCCAAATCAACTGTACCAGATCCAAGGGATAAATGGGGAAAACCATTGTCCAGGCAACATGTGCTTCTGGGTGCACAGAGCATTCCTGCCTACATAGCCAAGGGCAGAACATGTCTCCCTGTTTGCAGCAGGTCATGGCACAAGATCTGGACAGCCACGTGTACTTAGGGAAGGATAAAGGCTTGGCATACTAAGCAAAACTTTTGGAAGTTGCTGATCTTTTTATTTTTCCAACAATTTTTTGGAAACAGTTCCCTCCCTACACCGACACATGAGATACAGCTGAGCCTGCAGTTATATCAGGTTGGTCTTCCAAACTGGCAATGTGGAAAACAGGGTAAACGGGGAAAGACAAATGCATGGGGACACAATGGGTAAGAACAGTGAAATCACATACCTTCAGGGATGCACTGTCCAAGAACAAACTTATAACCCTTACAGCATTTTTTCCTGAAAAACAATAAAATAAATAAATGAATAAACAAATGTATTCTCTAAAGGTTGGTGCTGCCTTTAAAAAGGTCATAGGCAGATGATGGATCTGATGAACCAAACAAGATGAGGATCCTGAGCACTGTAGTTGGAGGCATCTCAGCTTTAAAGAACACAGCATGGAAATGCATCACTCAGTCCATGAGGCACTTAAATGGCACCATGTCCAGCCACCTCAGCAGCTGGGTACCCCAACACCAACCTCCCCAACATCCCAAGTGGTTTCCAAAAACCCTGCTCTCTTGTGTTGACAGGATGCAGCACACCTCTGTGCTGTCCATATACACAACACAGGTCATCAGTGAAGAGTGTTTTCAAACATCCATCACCACAATGTAAACTTGCAGAAAGGGGTAAGTCTCAGTGAGGAGTACACAGAGAATAAATGTTATCAGTAATTTCTCATCTTTCAACAAACCTGGAAGTGGTAAGTGAAATATATGGGGTATTTCAACTGGTATCTTATATTGGCTGGGGGACAAAACTGAAGTGTCAGTAGGATCAGAAACTTTTTATGTGCCTATAATATGAAAAAAGTCTGAGGGCTGAGAAATTATCGTTTCTGATACACTGGCCTGTAATGACATTTAGGTATCCAGTTATACCTGCTGGTTTGCTTTCTAGTCAGGAAAACACATTAAGTCACCAGGACTCACAGCAGTGCACTAGAGACTCTATGAACTGGTCTGACCCTTATCACCCTGAGAGTTTCTTGCTGCAGGAACTTGATGACCTTCAAAGGGTCCCATGTTGGTCACCATCATGACTGCTGCAAAAGAAAACTGCTGCTCAGTGCACTATGATATCAAGTACACGTGAGTCCAAGGGGGAAAACCCCCTGTATTTTACAAATTCACAGTTTTTCATGCCTTGTGGACATGCTGAAATATCTGCAAAACTGGGAAACCATCCATTTTGTCTTTTCCTTTAATTCAATAACAGATGCAGAAGAGTGCTAAAGCCATGTCAGTCAATGTCACAACACTCCCCTAGAAAACACGCAGCCATCACAAATCATCATTATGCTGAATTTAAATCAACTATCAGTTGCAACTGACCTCCTAAAGCAAACAATGCATTACTCCAAACTATGTAAAAACAAACTTTAGCTTCATATTTTACCCTCTTCCAAGATTAGCTGGAATATAAATTACGCTTAATGAGGGTTGAACATCTGAAGAGGAAGCCTTGCTTTGTTATGCAAACAGTGGTCCCTCATTAGACTTCTCTCCAAACACTGCTGTGAAGTTTTATCTGCAAGACAAACAAACGCAGAAGGAATGAGTTCAAAGGTGCACTGGGGAGGCTGTTCATATGCTGCAAGCCGTGCTGATGGCTTTCCAAGTGCACATCCATCTCCTCCTGTCTGCAGAAGAAGAGAGGCTGATAAAAGTTTGCCTGTAGCAGCTCTTCAGAGGAAGATACAGACCGACTTGAGAGGGCTGGAAGATTAGAAAGGAGAACATCCCTGGCACGAGATGCTGACCTGTGGGGTTGTGCCAGCCAGAAGTAACCAGAAATAGGGAGCAGCAGCTTCCATCATGTCTACCCTTCTCCATGGAAGATGTTCAGGCTTAGAACCCTTAGGACTCCCACCCTGGGAGTGGCTTGTGGCAGCACATGGCAACTGCAGCCATGCAGCCTGCTCCTCAGTGAGGGCTCACCTGCCGGGAACCTTGCAGGAGCTGCCTCTCTCCTCTCAACTTGGACAGCAGTGGCTTTTGGCTGGGCTTGTTGGCTTTCTTGTGGCTAAACTGAAGCTTTATCCTCCTGAAAGCCAAACCACTTGCCTCGATCACACCTCAATCAAACGGCCACATATCGAGAACCGACCACATGCCAAGTTGCAGCCACTAGACACCACCCTGGTACCCTGATACTGCCCCAAAGCACAAACAGCCTTCCATAGCCTTGTCCAGGATTGATCCACTTAAAGCAACCAGAAAATCATGCTCAACTGGCAGATATCCAAGTCCTTGCTGAAATTCCTCTCTTCAATGGCCTCTTGCAGCAATGAGTTCCACAGGGGGATAAGACGTTTTTGAGAAACCATTTCCTTGTTTTCAGTCTCCCTCTCAATTTTTTGTTGACTTTTCTCAGTTTACTGGCAAGGAGAGTTGAAAATATTTTCCTCTGCAAACTTAAAGATTTTTCTACACCATGGAAATTTTAAATCTCACTGAAGGGAGTGGTTTAGAGGAGGGATGCCCTGCTTTCAGGACCACATTCCAGAAACCAATTTCCCATGTTAATTTGTTCCCAGCTGAAGATTACAGATATCTGCATTAGTACTCAACAGTAAGCTTGAGCCATCAGCACAGTTTTGCCAGGGAAACTGCTACTTTAGGGTTAATGCACAGGAAATACAATACAACAATACCTATTTCTCTGAACATTACATTGCAACCCTGGGATCCCTGCATGCTTTAGCTTTCTAAATTCTTAAAGAGAAATCTGTCAAAATGATGGACATACGAGCATTAGCAAAGGCATTTTAATAGCAACACTCATTTTAAGACATCTAGGTCCAGGTTGACATATCTAATCAATGTTGCACAGCAGCAATCTTGTTGTACATAATGAGAGGTAAGAGGGGGTTCCTGATAATTTTAACTACTGAATAACTTTCAGCAAGGTGGTTGCTATGCAGCTGTACATGTGAGCATGCATGAAACACAAACACAGGGCTGTGCAAGAAGCTCCCTCAATAAAATCTGGATCTATGGGGAAATTAAGTTGATTCATTAACCTCAAATCTGGCTTACAAAAAAAGAAACTTCTGGCAGACTTATCTGTTACAGCTTTTAATGAGGTACTTTGGCAATTAAAAATATAGCAACTCCCGATTCTCATGCAATCTTCACTCAGGAATATGCACAAGCCCAAATTCACAAGGGCTTTGGGCACCACAATTTTGACCCCTGCAATATCTAGCTTTTGTGTTACCTGTATGAAAATCCATAGCAATAGGGACTCTCTCAAAGCAAAGTCACTCTTGGGTTTTTTTCTGACAAAAAAAGCTGCAGGAGACTCAGGGAGATGTTCAGCTACTCCCCTCTGCTCTGAAGGTTGAGATGCTCCTGGATCACTGAATGCCAGAAGATGGGATTTAGGGTCAAACATTTGATACCAACAAACACATGTGCGACTAGATAAGCTGCAGATCTACCTTTGTTGCAGGCTTTTGTGGCCCATCACCTTGCAAACTGAGAGGGGAGCTGAGCTTTACAGGAGGTCCCCCATGTCCCATCACTCGCTGGTCCCCCAGAGTGCCCAACACACAGAGTGCACCAGCACAACACCCCTGCCCCATCCTGCAGAGTGGTAGCCGCTCGATAGCATCGCCTCAGACAGTCAGAGTGAAAGGCAAGATGCAAGGAATGCAGCTTAATTAAGCCACCACTTTATTAAGTTAGCTTATCAGGCAACTATCAGCAGTAACTCATACAGTGCAGACCATGTTTTTTTTCCATAATTGTTTCCACCTGGTGCAGAGCTGCCATCACCCCCGGCCCACCTCCTGCTCTGCACGGGACACCGCAGCTGCCCTGGAGAGACTGACCAGGGAATACTCTGGGTGAGAGGGAAGGGAGTCACTCAGACTCCTACAGCTGCTGAAATGCTTCCGAAATGCAGACAATAAGAGGATAAACATTTTAAAGTGATAATTAACCTTCATCTGTCTGCAGTAACATGACAGTGACTTGGGCTGTAACATCAGCTGCTTGGTGCATTATTAAGGTTTTGGATAACACCAGCAAAGAGGCAATTCTAAAACTCTGTCACAAGTTACTTTGAAAAAGATACATGATGATCTTTCAGTGATTGAAAAGGGGAAGGCAAAGGGGAAATGCAAAGGAGAGAGGAAAGAGAAAAGTTTTAAACCAGTTTCAGACAAAACTTAATATGGTAACAAAACTCTTGGTAAAGATGTCAAAAGTAGAAAGAGAAGAGTCTGCTCTAGGAAATATTTGCCTCCTGAGAGCAAAGGAGACTCAGAAATCTCTACGCTGAGTCAGAAAGTGAGTTCTTAGGATAAAATATTGGTCTTATTTTATCCCTACAATGCTGACAATCAGCCTCCAGGCTGGCTCCTCCCAGACAGCGGTAGTTCAAGCAGAGGCACTTTACCTCCCATTCACTGGGGTTAGGGGTGCACACAAGGACAGTTTCTAGAGCTCAGCTGAGGCCTGAGGTCACTTCACTGGTGCAGCAAATCCGCAGGTGGTCAGGCAAGTCAAATCCCTCCTCTCCGAAATGCTTTTTCTGGCCAATGAATGTCAGATCAGTCAAAGTTTAGAGGGCATAAAAGATGCTTAAGATTTTATGTAAGTTTAAATACGTCAACACTGTTTTCCCAGGTCGGTGCTGGTAGAAAGTAATGATAATATACTCAAGAAAATGTCTCTAATAAAAAAGCAATTTCCTTTTGAGAACATTTTTTTTTATACCAGAGTTCTTCAGCCTATGTCATAACATGAACTCAGAAGAACTCGTGCTGTATTTTGAAGACCTGAGTCAGCAAAGGCCATGGCATGGTGTTTTTAATTGCACAAAGGGGTCTTTGTTAGAGCCCCTCCTTATCATGCCTGCCCAGTGTTTCTTTTTTTGATCACACTGGCTTTAAAAAGTACATAGTGTAGCAAAAATGCAAATATAAAATACAGCAATTAACTTACAAAAAATAATTAGACAGCTATAAATGCAAGCCAATAAGGTACATTAAAAAAGAAACCTAACAAAAAACCAAACCAAACAAACAAACAAAAAAAAAACCCAAAAAACCCCAACCAAAGTCTTATTTTTATCATATCCTATATAAAATTCAATTGAGGTACAGGTTTGTCTGCCAAGGCACGCACAGACAAAGCCCATCTGCAGTGCCAGCGCTTTAAGGAAGCAGCTCAGTAGCTGTGCACAGTTTCACTGTAATTCGCATGGAGAGAAGATTTGTGTCAACATGGTGTAAAACTGAAGCAATGCACTTTATTTTTGTTTGCCTTTCCATGGGACACATACCAAAATCTTGAGTAAGAGGGGATGGCCTCCCTGCAGACACTTGCTCAACATACACTTTGCCATGATTTCCAGACTTAGTCCTTTTTCACAGTTTTGTAAAGAAACGATTTATGTTCACGTTGAGTGCAACACAAGGTCCAAGGCCAGCCCGAGCCTTTCCATCACTGTCCCAGCTGAGAGCAAGTAACTCAAGTATAGTGACATCTTCTTATGGTGCAGCACCTACAAGTGCTGTGTGTATCTGTGTGCTATTTTATTTCTCTCAACTGACTGAATAGAGCAGGATTTGCCTGAAAAACCATAAAGACAAACCAAATGTGGAACCCAGACTTCTGAGAGCAAATTGCATCAACTTATTGGCTGATTTTTGTGGAAGTAAAATTTTTGGGTGATTAACGCGTTGCCTGAATCTAAGCTTTGGTTTTTGTTACCTACTTAAGTCAAGTAGTTTTACCCACATATAATGGTTTTCTTTTTCTTAGGGAAAAAAAAAAGAAAAGCCCTGCTATCTGCTCTTTTGCTCAACTCCGACTACTAAGACAGATACCAGAAATGAAATCACATTCCAGTCATTGCTAATGGGAAGGTTTTGATAAGATTCACAGTTCCTGGGCTCCTCTTCCTTGAACGCAAGCCAGGGACCAGATCCTCTCCTGGCAAAAACCACATACCTCTTTTGACTCCAGGGAACTGTGCCAGCACTCACCCTGGGAGACCCCAACTGATGCTCTTGAAAGCTTTCAGACACGCTTCTTGGCTGCTCCTCACTGCTAACTGACTCCTTCTGTCCTCCAAGTGCTGTTTCATGTCATATTTTTATGGTCAAAAGGGAGTTTTATGGTGCTGGAGCATAAACTGAGGTTCTTTCTTCTCACAAGAGAACTTCCAAACCAATGTGATGGTTTGTAGGTTTGTAGCCCCTGCAGAGCACAGTATTTGTGAATACTTAAAACTCATTATTCTGTAAAAGAGAATAAAAATACTTTGAGAGGTGGAAGAAACCCTCCGCCCTATGTGTGTATCAGTGGGGCTTGGAGGTACTGACCTGCACGAAACCGAAAGATGCACAAGGAGCAAAACTTCACAGGTCTGGCAAATTTAGTGACCAAAAAATAGTCTGTTCTTTTTTGTAGAATGCCAGGCCTCTGTTCTCCTCGGACGCAGCACAGGACATGTCTCCATGATGGGGTTTACGGTTTTGTTTAAGTAAATTAGATGCAGCGTGGTGTTCAGTAGAGGTTTTCAACCATCTGGGCAGGAAGACCGCTCCCCCAACACATCCCCCTGTGTCAGCAGGTCGGCAGTCCCAGGAGACCATTGCTTTTGACTATTTTAGGGCTTTGGGAAGCAGACAGAAGGGTTGGTGTGAAAACTCTGCAGCCACACCAGAAAATTTTCTCATAGCCTCTGCTAACTGCAGAAAGAAGTGGCAACTAAATCTCAGCTTACTGTCTCTCTTTTTGGAAGAGTAAAGACTTCTAGAAACATTTCCTGTCATCCTCCTTTCCAATGTGAAGTGAAATTAAAGGGTCATGTTCGGATTTCCACATGAACCACATGGACTAGGGCTTCACGTTTTCAGGGAGGCCGTGACACTGTGTGGCAGGACCAGCACCAGCACTGGCCCTCGTCAGTCCCTGGTCCACCCAGAGACTCGGGGCTGCAAACACACTGGCTAACCACAGAATAATCAGCATCCTTTTTCTGTAGCACAGACCAACTGGCTGCACTGGTAACCATCAGTGCTTGTATCTCAGTTAGCATACCGAAGTCTAAAAATGACTAAATAAAGATCTGCCAGTGGATATCCTCTAAGCAAAGAAGGAAACTCTCAGAAGGAAAACATTAGACAACTTCAAAAAGGTAATGACCCCTGTTGCTACTGGAAAAGCCGTTTGTTGGATATTTTACAAGCATGTGAACATCATCCTCAAAATCACATATGTGATTCCTTCAGTGTTGGACTGTACTTTCTTCCCATCTTTCTTGGAATTTTATTTCATTGGCTTTTGTTTTGTTTTGTTTTGTTGTATGTTTTTCCTGTTTTGTTTGTTTAGGGTTTTTTATTTTGTTTTGGGGTTTTGGGGGGTTTTTTGGGGTTTTTTTTGTGTGGTTTTTTTTTTTTCTTAACACAAGGGAATGCTCATGTGGTTATCACTAGACAACATGTCAAAAATACCAGAATGATTAAATAAAAGGCTTTTGACTGTTTTCATCTGCTTAGACTCAGCTTTATATACATACTGTCAGCCTTGTCTTGCTATCTTTTCTTATAAATTTCTTTTATTTTCTGGCATTGTACCAAGAAAGTGATTTTGTTTAGTTTCACAGGTGAAGTTGGTATGGATTACACAGAATCAAATCAATGTTTGACAGATGTGAAATTTGAGGGGAAGAAAAAATGAATTTTATACAAAGATAGCACAGTTTGTATTTAATATAAAGTCTAATGAGCTGGCAAAATACAATGCATCCTCATAAATATATTGTCATTTCTAAGAAAAAGTTGTCTTCTAAATCTCAATTTAAATGATCCAAGACTGAGCTTGTGTTTTAAAATAACTCACTGCTTTGAGATTTAAAGTACAAAAAGTGAGCAAAAGTCTTTCTTTCCACCACCTCTGACTTCCAATTAGAGGACTGCAAGCCAAATTTCCTTCTAAGTCTGTAAGTAGTATGTTTTGCTGATGGCACACATTCAATTACATATCGAACCCAAGGTGAGCCAGAGTACAGGACTAATCACAGCACATCTGTCCTGTCTCTTGGATTTTTTTTAAACTTCCATGACTCTTCATTTTGTAGCTCCAATTTCCTACTAAATATCCATGTGAGATAGAGAGTAATAAATTCCATTTCAGGAGGGAAGGCAGAGCCAGAGCGGGGCTGCGAGGAGCTGTGTTCGCGGGCTGGCTGCTGTGCTGGTCCTCGGTCACTGGAGTCAAATAGCAATAATTGCTGGCAAGCTCTCAGACTTACTGAATCCAGTCCAATCCAGCCCTGTTTATAGAGCATCTTTCATCAACAAGATCACAAAGATGCTGCATAAGCAATGTCTAACAAACTCCTTTCATAAACAACAAAAGGCAAGTGCCTTTTGCACAAGCATGCACGGAAAAACACATCACAGAAACTATGCCAGGCAGTCAGATCTCTAAAGCTAGATTTCCAAATAGGACATAAATCCCAATTAACCTTCAGGGAAGCTATTCACTCCATCTTTGTTTACTTACTGGTGAGCTGACGTTAAAGGGCCTGATCCTGGTTCTGCTGCAATCCCTGGCAGCTTTGCCAGGAACATGTGTTAGGTTGGGAACAGGCTCTGACCAAGACTTAAGATGGTGGGTGAGGACATGCTCGGCTCTGAGGATGTGCTACAGTTGGACTTCTTGGAAGAGTCATTCCAGAAAATCACTTCTGACATATACTTAATCAAGTCTGGATGACTTTTATCATTGGGAACTGTTGCAAAACTCTTCCTGGTTTTGATGGATCTGGGATTTGACATGTACCATTGTTCCTGTACTTCCCTCATGGGCACGACATTCATCTCTATCTTAAAGCATCCATCTACATGCCAGACACAGACATAGATATTTAATTCAGAAATTTAACAGATATTTAATTTGTGATGGTTTTTGAAATTCCACTCCAGGAAAAAAGCAAATAAACAAGTCTAGTCAGGTTAACACTTTCAATTTTAATAGTCTAGATGTTGGGAGAACCAAACACAAAGCCATCAGCTTTTAAGGAAGTCATATAGCATGGAAAAATACTTGAAGAAAGATACATCTTTGAGCACCTCAGTCTCTACACTAGGTCCACATGATGTCCAGGTGACACCTTGATTTCCAGCACTGAGTTGGAAACTGACAGCATGAGGTAGATGTCTGCATTTGGATAATCTGCCTCTCTGTGGAAAACTCATGGTGAAAGGACAAGAGGTGCACAGGGCATGGAGGTTTGTGTCAATTGTCCCTGATTACTGGGAAAACGTGACAATCACGATGTTCACACTCTATACCGTCTACAGACAAGGGGTATGTGATGGCTCCTGTCTTCAGAGCACACTTTGTGCAATAAGCATAACAATCTAATTTTATACATTATGAATCACATAAGGGTGCTTAACAGCTACTTATGCCTAAGGACTTTTATCCTTCTAGAACTGGCTTAGAGTCACCGGGGCATGACCCTGTTTCAGCATAGCTGAGCAAATTTTTCAGGGCAAGGTTTCAGCCAAGCAGCAGAAACAAATCTGAGGAAAATAACCCTATATTTTTAGAAAAAACAGACTTGCAGCATAATTTAGGTTGCATGGGACTTTTGGAAAGCCTGTGATCCAAGTGCACCTGACAGCAGTGCTAACTGCTCAGAGATTTGCCCAGAAGAGTGTTGAATGTCTTCAGGGATGGAGATTGCCTCACTTCTCTGGGACCCTCTTCCAAGTGCTTAACCATTTCACTGTTCATTTCCCCCTTTATACCTACTTAAAATGTCCGTGCAGCAACCCCTGGCTCTTGTCTCATGTCATTTCACAGTGCACTTCTGGTGAAGGTCTGGCTTTGTCTTCTCTATAAGCCCCATGTCTTCTCTGTAACTCCCCATTAGGTAGTGGGAGGCACCAATTAAATTTTCCCCTCAGCTCCCTCTTCTCCAGACTGAGCAAGCACAGATCCCTTGGGCTCCAGTTGAATACAATGTACTTCAGCCCCTGAGCATCTCAGCTCCAGTTTTTTTGGTAAGCATACAAAACTGTACATAATGAAATCAAAAAGTAACACCAACTGATATTCTCTAAAAATATTAAAGTAATTGGAAATTAGAAAACAAACAATTTTAAAAAAAGTTATTTGTTAAATTACAGCTTTGGTCCTCTCCCACTGTTTTCTCTCCTCTCCTCTTCATTTTCCCAGTAAAAGTTTAAAAGGAGAAAAACTGAAAAAAAAATAAGTACTAAATCTTGAAAGAAATACAAACATTGTTATTTTTTCATTAAAGTATTTTCAAACAAAAGGGTTGGCCAGCTCTGATCACTATCTAAGCAACAAGACCAAGTTAAAATTGTTCTTTTAATATAATTTCAACATCAATAGCAGCAGTGGAATTAACTTCTTAACGTAAGCCCCTGGAAATCTCTATAAAGACACTAAAAAAGATGATATTTCAAGAGTGTTTCACTGATCCAGATGTTTCTCTCCTTTTCTCCTCTGTTTTATTGTTCCCGGAGAAGACCTTATAAATGCTGAAATTGCTTATTAAGTATACAGACTTAATGAATTGGACAAGGAAAGAAATAATTCTTAACATAACATGCTCACAAGTCAGACTCATGTTTATTGTCCACAGAGATGATAGCAGAATACTCTCTATACACAGGGTAGTTCTTGTTAGAACGGAATTTGTCTCCATGAACCACTTGCAGCATACAGAAAAGATTAATTTCTAAGACAACACAGTACAAAAGTTTGTTGAATTATGTAGTGATGCTATACCACGGCCCCAGTGCCAAGGATTACTTTTAGAGCCCACACATCTGCAGGTTATTTGTTGCAGGGTAGGTGGATGAAGTGAATCTCGAAACAATTCTCTAAGCAGGGAAGCATTACTGGAACGAGTGGTTATTAATATGGTGTCACTGGAAGGCTTGGTATCTGGGATGTGGCAGTTGTGTCTGAGCTGCCCCGGTAGCTGAGGCTACTCCATTCATACTACAGTCAGCAGATGATGGAAAGTTCACGAAGCAGCTTTTTGATGTGGCAATCAGCTCCTCTGTTAAGAATGGCAGTGGCAGGAACACCATCCAACCAATGAATGGGCTGCAGTGATTTAAGCACGGAGTGCACGAGACTGGCAGTGCCCTCTCCACGTCAGTGCATCCTGCTCTTTAATTTATAAGCAAATCGGTGGCACGAGGCCAGTTTTAAAAATAAGGAGCAAAGCTGTTTTCAGAAACTTCCTTCCATTTCCCCACCATGCCGTGAACTACACAGGGCTCAGCTTTCTATCCAGTCAGAGCCGAGACTTGATGTCGATTGTCCATGAGCCAAGTACTAATTGCAGGAGCGACCGCGCCATGCCCTAACAGATCAAACCACAGCCCTAGTCCTATTTCCTGTTGCCTAATTTAATGGAGCTGGCATTGGCGGGTGCTCTTCTCTCTCACCCTGCTGCTGGAATGTGGTCTTAGCTCTGAATAACCTACTGAGGTTGAACAGACGACTTGTATGAGATGTTGAAATGCGATTGAGACAACTCGCACCCCATTTCACGCTGTGTGCTTGATATTTGCAACCACACTCCCGCTGAAAGAAAGGCTCTCCTCCACCTCCAGCCCTCCTCTAACCCACTGCCCCACAACCAGGGATGAAGTCTGCTACCAGGCATGATGCCTGGACTACCTGAGGTAGTACGAAGATGCGCTTTGCTTTGGACAGCTATGAAACACTGAGAGCAAAGAGGTGGACTTGAACCACAGGCAAAGTGGACTTGCTGCGGGGAAAACTCTTGCTGCTGGGACAGAGACCTGAAGGCAAAAAGATTTGGGATGCCCCAGGGAGCTGAGAATAAAGGTCACAAAACCAAACCTGCACTCTACCATCCTCAGGTGGCTGGAGAAGATGTGGTTCTGAGCTGGTGGGGATGGCCTGTGATGAGTGTAGGGGGAACCTCAAGCATGATGACATCTGAGAGAAAGCCTGTTGCTTGCAGTGTTCTGCACTTACCCCTGTATTATTTGTGCTTCACAATTGAAATGGGGTTGTGTTTTCTGATACTAGTCCCAGCTGGCATATGTCAAATTTACATTATTACACTCCTTCCTAAAATCAATGTCAACCAGGGATCACTGCTGGAGCTGGTGCAGCAGTTCCAGTTCCAGGCAGCAATTCAGAGTTGCAAACACTGGAGTGACTCTGGTGTTTGAAGCATCAAAATTGCCTCAAAATTTTTGACTCAGAAGCAAAAAAACCTGTGAGACCAGAGTGAGAAAAGAATCAGGGTTACTTACCAATTTACTCAGGGGGGTGAGTAGAACAGTTAGTGCTGTTGCCTAGAGATAACATCACTCCTTGAAGGCATGCACAGAACATTATTACTTCATACCTGTCCAGACTGCCTTAGAAGGTACTTTGTAAGGTCTCATCTGTACAGGATCAGAATTTTTCCTTGCATTCCTGGTTTTCTCAATTAAGGTCCCTCAGTTTGCCTCATTTCATTAGGCTTCTTCTCCCTGCAGATCATCCTGAACAACTATCCTGTGCAGCAGGCCAGTCGTGGCATTCGATGGTTTTGTCTGTGACTGCAGGGCCTTTTCAACTCACAAACGTTTGTTTTCTTATAGCAATTGGATTTTGCTTTGTCTGCCTTACTTCTGTGACCCAAAATGAGGGCAAGTATCCTGCTGGGTGTCAGTTTTAAGATGTGCTTGCTGCTGGTCATGTATTTGTTTGCTTGTGGGAACCCCTCTCTCCCCATCTCCCTGCCATGGGCTTTTGGCATTTCTCTCATAATGTCCCTTTTTTTTTGGGGTGGTGGTCTGGACAAACCTCCTTTCTGAGCAGCTCAGGCTGCTGTTTCTTGACAACATTCAGTGCCCTGTTTCTGTTTCTTCCTTTACCATTAGCACATTTAAAGTATTATGGCCTAAGTATCTTGCTATCATAAAACCTGTTGATATCCAGGAAATATGTTGAAGGATGGTACTCCTGAGGTGATCTGAACCTGACTGCACAGCCCTCACTGGAATGGCATCACAAACCTGACAAATTTGGTGTTCTTAACAGGAAAGTTAGGCAACTGCTACAACATGCAACTTCATCTCTGCTAGTGCTTTATTCTCTACAGAGTATTTAAACAGCTTCTTCATGTCACAGCAGTTATGGCTGAGAGGACACCGTTTTCCTCCAGGACATCCTCACAGGTAAAAGGAGCATCATCTCATGCTGGGGAAGCATGATGGATCACTTGAAAAGGAAAGAAAGACCTCTTACCTTCAGTGCAAGGGGAAGAGACAACAGGCTGCTGCAGGTACACAGAAAGTGAATATTGAAGGTGCACTGCAGTCTCACTGCCTGACAGTCTCACTTGCCTTGGCCACACCAACTACATCAGCAACATCCTCTGGTCACCTGGTAACCTCTTCCTCTGAGATTAATTAGGGGAGACATGCTAATGGAATGTGATGTATCTTGGGCTCTTAAAATCTAATTTCCAAGTAAAATGAGCGACAGTACTAAGAGCTTTTTGTAGCAGGGAAGTTACAGCTATGGCCTCAGTCAGCAGCAGTCCCACATCACCTGTGGGAAGTGTTGACAAGCAAAGGCAAATGCTACACTGCTACACTGCCCAGGACAAACCACCATCATGGCCACGGGCACGAGTCATCACCTCCATCTTAAGCAATCCCCTGGGGAAAGTTTGGATAATTTCTTCCTGTTAACTTATCCTCCTCTAATACATGTTGTTGCTAAACTTCCAGAAATTGTCAGGTTGATGTTGCCCTTAAATAAGTAAAATATAGAGTAACTGTTAAGGAAGTCTAGAAGATAAGGGAGTAATTTATTTTTTCTGACTAACTTATCATGACTGATGTGGCTGTGGGTGATAGTCACTTGGGTGCTCCAAAAGTTAATTTTAGTTCTCCCTGGAAAGTGCACATTGTCTCCAAAAAGTGGTATTGCATCGTATTCCCAAGGCATCTGTCTGTGTTAGTTTGTAGACAAAATGCTAAATTTAGATCTGAGGCTAAATCAATATCAGCAAAACCAAGATTAGCATTGCAAGATTCATACTTGAGAATATACATTTTGTGTTTCTGTTCCTCTCAGAACATATATTTTGTGTTAATTTGTACTGCTTCTACATTACCCCCAATTCATCTGCCTGTAGTACTTGTGCATTGTCTTTGAGCCCACTCCACAGTTCACACCACAATATTTTATGCAGAATAAAAGAAACTAGTTATTTTCTTTCCTACTCTGTTCACAAGTTTGCTTTTATTCCCAAGACACTCCAACGAAGAAAACCCAACATTTTTACAGCCTGAGATATCAATCTGATTCTGCTAAGTTGTTTGAAAGCACTATATTATAACTGGCGCACTCTAATATATTTGGAATAAAGATTTGGCATGCAGTGTAAAGCAGACTCCCCCAAATGCATGAGTACAAGCAGCAAACTGAAATTAATACTGTGAACATTCCTCAGGAAACTTCATCTCAGTTTGAATTTTTTCTCCAATCTTTTCTACCTAATGAAGTGCTTGTTCATCACTGTTACAACCTGATGGGCACAGTGTGTATTATAATCTCACCATCTGCATCATTTACATTCCCAAATGTAGAATCTCAGCCCAGATGTCTGACTTATCTCCAAGGCCCTGACTTTGGGCATATGGTTTTTATTTAAGAATCACAATACTTACAGAAATCCAGTATCTATTACCTATCACAATTGCAGATAATAACTCAGAATAAATTTATCTTGGGCTTTTTATTGTTGCCCACACAGACACTTTGTGGATGAATCTCTTAAAGTGTAATAATAAAAACAGAATGAAAGGTAAGGCAGGATGTAAAGCAGAGTGCCTCATTACAGATGAAGTCTGTAGAATGTACAGCAAGCAGAAGAAAAATGTGCAGTCCTTAGTAACATGGAAATCCTGAAGCAAGTCATGACTCTGAGAAACAATTCAATGCCATGGCATTAGGTAGCACCAAATCCACAGTTCTGTTAAGTTTTTGTAGAATCCAGCAAAATCCACTGTGCTGGTGCTCAGCAGTAATGATTGACCTAATGTGCAAGGGGGGTCCACAGCCTGAAAATAACATCACACTCTCCTGCTTGAACACAGAGCTCGAAGCTTCTACCAAGAAGTCGTGTGGTGTTTGCTGGCACAAAACCCCCCACTTGAAATAAAAAGTACACCTTCATTTGCAAATGTGTCATGTTACATGTTTTGCTCTGACTTGGATTTCTGGACCTTTACACACTCTTAATTAGTACTGGTAGTGGTAATAATATGTTTTTACTTCCATAATGTTAACCTCCAAAATATGAATGCTGCAAATAGAAACTAAGTTCAACATAAAGAAAACCAATAACTCCCTACTTAAATTTCTTCATCTTCCCACTTTGATAATTCTATGATTCTAAATCCTTGGAGTTACTACCAAATGAACACTACCTTTAGCTTTCACAAAGAAAAGTATTCGTACTTATATTAGACTGACACCAAACCGTGCCTATCATTGACCAGAATTCCAAGTCCTTATGCAAACTCTGGCCAAAACTACAATCCTTGACTGAATACGTTTTCAAGCCACAGCTATGACAGTGTGTAGAACGCAGATACACAAGGACCAGGACAGAGATCTCCACATTAGCACATTGTGAGTGCAGGAAAATCAATGCCATCACATTCCTTATTGTAGCCATACACATTCCTCATTATGACTGTGCACAATTTTCAGTGAAGTAGCTGAATTACAACTCAGACATGTGGCTAAGTACAGGTGTCTCTGTCTTCAACTGGGGGGACAGATGTTTCTGGAGAGCAGCTCAGCCTAGCAATGGCATAGTAAAACTCCTAACTCCAGGGCCTTGAATGAGACATGCAAGTAGAGAAAATCTGGGCCTTAATGCCACAATTTTCAGCAGGGTTATCCAAGTTTTTTTAAACTCTTTCAGAGCTTCACTCCTGTGGGATGTGGTCAAAGGCCATGAAATAGTGAAATTTGCACCAAAACCAAGAGGAGGAGGTTGCCTCCCTGCTCATTCTGCTGAGAGTCTCCAGTCACAGCCCTTCTGGGGTTGGGGGCCCTGCGGAGGTACCTTCTCGAACCCAAACACCCCCACGCACAAATGCATCACCCCATGTGGAAGGCTGGGCGTGTGCCTGTGGTTTGACAGCCAAGCACTGTGAACCCAGAGCTCCTTGAGAGAGGGATCAGTCTTGTGGGAGCTCTTAGGGGAACTCTGTTTGCAGAGCTGGAGACAAGGGCAGCCACCCCCTCAGCTGCGCAGCTCCACTGACCCTCCCTGTGGATTCAGCTGTTTCGTAAGCCAGGGAGAGTGCAATACTAAAACATCATTGCATCTGGACCTCTCAGGAAACCTTTCCAGAAATGGAACTAGAAAAACCCCCAAGACTACAATCATGTAATTAAATACTGAATCACAACAGAGAACCGCAGAAGTCCAGGGAAAATTATGCTGGCATGTGGTTAACGCTGGCTTTTCTTAATTTGTGAGTGCCAAAATCCTTTGCGTGTTCACAAGGTCACTGTTGTGTGCAATGGCAACTTTATTTGATCATTGTTTCCAACACACCAAACTCCCTTCCAGTGCTCCTTGAAGCCATCAGAAATTATGCTCGTTCCCCTGTACTTGTCCAGTTAATGTCCAACTTACTACTTCATCTGCCAGAATATTTTAACAATACAGCCCTACAGAAAACAGGGCTCAGAGCACCACAGTGCAACACCATGGGCTGCCTCAGTGCCAGCCCAGTGACTGTGCATCATCAAGGAATGATGGTGGATGTCTAATGGGGGACAAATGTAAAACACAGGCTGGGGTGAAAAATCATGGGAATGGGCACTCCAGTCTCTATGTCTGGATCTTTTCTAGCCCAGTGAGCAGTGCATAAAGGGGCCATCATTTAACCCCTTTGAGGAATCAGTTGACAGTACCCCACCACTGAGCATGGACTGGCCTGATGGTAGTCACTTTGAGTGTGCCAATGTGGGCCTGGCAGTGGGACAGCTGCCTGTATCCATCACTCTGCCCAGGCATTACTCTGTGTGTAAATTCCCCTGTCCTACGGCTTTGGGAATAAAACAGGGACAATTAGACCTTTATTGCCCACTGGGATGTCACCACAATTGCAGTACTTTGATCAATTCTTGTCAGGGAATGATCTTTGGAGTAAATGCTACCAGGGACTGAAAAAAATGGCTGATGATTTTGCTTGAGGAGCGAGCTCAGCGGCTTTCTCATCACCTGTTTTTAACTGTGCAATGCAAAACCAGCAGGGAGTCCAGCAGAAGCCTCCTGCCCTTGAACACATCTGTACAACTGTCTAGGTGCTACCTGATCCCACCACCACTATCCCTTACAGAAGGAAGGGCAGGACTGTTTTGCCCCTCCACGAGTGATAAAGCAGTTAAGAGAACATCTGAGATCTTATAAAAATGATGAATTAACTTTCCACAGGTAGTCCAATAAGTTTTATGCTGCTACCTACAAAAATGTAAACTGTGGAGTTTCTCAGTGGAATTTAGCTGTTGCATTTTGACAGCGATGGAAAAGAACAGCAAAGTGGTAAAATCTGCTCTTATTAGAGCTGGGCAGTAAATTACATGCTCTGCTCCATCCACAAAGAAATGTTTATCAACTGCTGCCAAAAACCACAGCACCCTGGTGTTTCCTCAGGCTTGCCTTCCATTTCTACAGCCACCGAGGAGGCTACTACCCTTGGGAAGTCTCATTTAGGATAAACAATTCTTTATGTTCATTATCGTGATTCCCAGAGAAAGGGCTGGAGGAGCTAATTAGCAACTAAGCATGACCGATCAGGCAGCCTGGAAGCACCAAGATGGATCTTCAAGCGCATCTTCCAGGCTGAAGAGCTACAGAAAACCTCATGACTCTTCCTCTGGCCCCAAGGACACTCAGGCTTTAAGCTGGGAATTTCTTCTTTTCTGTTGGAGTGACAAACAGTTCACTGGAGGGCAGGGGGGAAATCAAACTACAGTGCTGCTTCAGGAAGTGACTGATTTTAAGAAAAGGCTGAACAGACCAAGTGACCTCAGCTGCTCCTCATACGTCTTCCCCTCTGGGCCCTTCACCATCTTTGTTGCCCTCCTTGGGATGCAACTGCATTCTTGGGGTTTTTTTTGCTGTTCAGCCTTTGAACCTCAGTTTACATTACCCTCACTTTGGTCTCATGGACGGCAGGCCCTGCTGGGCTCAGCGAGCTCGGAGTCCAGGCAGGAGCACCCACAGATGCTCACAGCCTCCTCATGTGCAACTAAGAGCTCCAGAGAAAAATGGCAGCTTGGCTTTGGCTCAGCTGCTGGGGCTGGGGGCTCACACCCACTTTTGCCTGGTTCATTCCTCTCATCCCAGTACACTGGGGATTCTGAACTCAGCAGCTGTAGTTCATCATTCAACCAGTGAGGGGAAAACAGGATTTATAAGCAGCCCTCCTCAGAGTCTGTTTTAAATCCAAGCAAGATGAAGCATTTTGCCAGTTAGAGAGTTAGCCAGAGACTTCCAGAGTGGCATAGTTTTTTTGGTTCAGCTTATTGCCTTCACCACAGATTTAGCTCAACTCCTAGTAATAGGGGTTAATCTCTCCTTGTCAATATGGCTTCTTAAGAGATCACAGTAATCCCTCTATGGGTTCAAAATCGACAAGTTGAAAATATATTAACATACTCAATGCCATGGCAGGTTAAAAGAAACGATACTCATGCTGTGGCCTTTCTGTAAGCTGAAGGCTGGATTTTGTTCTGCTGGTTGTACTACCTAAAAGAGCTGTTTGCTAAGATACAACTTGATTGCTGTCTGATGTTTTCTAACAGGCATAGAGATTGTCTCACTTTCAAAATTTCTAAGATTTCAAAGACCCACAAAGACAGTCTTCCAATTCCCAGTGGCCTGCAGGAAATGCTTGTAACCCATGAGTTTGAATCACTTTTTATCAAATCTTGTTCAAGTTATTTTTTCCATTACCAATTTCTCCCCCCCCAAATCATTATTTACTTATACATTCTTTGCTACTTAGAAACACAGGAGGAGAGAACAAATGCATCAGCCAGTAACGCACTGAGGATCACTTCTGGAAACGCTAATGGTTTCTCACTCAACAAACAGATTTTGATGTAGGCATGTCTAGTTCAGAGAAGGAAGCTGAGAGAATGGCACCATTTCACATGAAAACATAGAGATGGCCAAACCCCTTATACAACACAATGGGATAATCAGCGTGGTTAAAAACAAAACCATCACTGTGGTGCTGGACTGCACTACACACGGTGCCCCAGAGACCTGCCTGTCCTGGATTCAGCAGGACGTACAAATAGTTGGGCTGTTTAAATAGATGAGGAATCACGGCCAGAATTCCACCCCATCTTCAGAGCCTGGGTTAGCCAATGTGCTTTGGACGTGGAGGGAGAGCTTTGCAACTGCACCAAGATGAGTACAGGCTGGATGGCCCTGTCTGCCTTCCCCATCTCAGCCTGCCTGGATTTTCCCCTGCGGTCAGCAGGCAGAAAGGAAAGTAAGGAAATAAGGTCTGACCTGGGGGAAATAATATTAAAAAGAAAAAGACAATATTTAAGTTTCCTACTGCACTGAAAGACAGAGGACATATGCAGTAGGAGCTGAAAAGGCAGGTTTTGATCAGCAGGGGAACTCAGCATCCCCCTGCTGCATGACTGCACAAGGGCCCCAAAAGGCAATAACCTACTTTTTTTGCTTCAGCATTTCCAAAGTACCTAGGAATGTGTGGTGCTTTCTTACGAAAGCAGGACAGCAATGAGGCAATCCTGTGGCTGGAGTGACACCACAGAGCTGCTCCCTTTCCACAGCAACCCATCTCCCTTGCCACCAAGGTGTTTGGAGCTAGCAGTTCTGCTCCCAGCCAACACTGAGGGCCATCATACAAGGACACCCAAGAAGATGGGATGAGCCTGGGTACCCCTTCCTCACCTCCTGGCTGCTGCATGTCCTGCACACAGCATCACATGTTCAAAAGCAAGGAACAGTACTGCAAAGGAAGCTTGTAAATAAGGCAAGAACTTCTCAGTGGGGAAAAAAAAAAAAGGACACTGAAAGAGGGGTGGGACAACAGACTGAAACTCTGGCATGGTGGGGAGAAGGCAGATAAGGAGCATTGCTATGCTGTGTCTTGCTTCATAAAATCCAGAGAGAACCAAAGGAAATGATGAAGCAGCAGAATAAAATAAACCAGATAACAAGTACCTTTTCATGCAACACTAAACTGCAATATTTGGGGTGAGTTGGAGGCTAGAGGATTAGGGGTGTTCACACAGGACTCAGACATATTCACGAGGATGGGATCTAGGTGAGCACCACAGGTAGAATTCTACCTGTCCCCTTGGCACAGACAGGCACAGAGATCCTGCCAGATGCAGAGGGTTGGTAGGCACAGCATTGAGTCTAACTGTTAACCCAGCACTAAACTATATCCCTGAGTGCCACATCCACATGTTTTTTAAATGTATCCAGGGATGGTGATCCCACCATTCTCTGGGCAGCTTATTTAGTGCTTGACAACCCTTTCCATGAAAAAATATTCCATAATATCCAACCTAATCCTCCCTTGATGCAACTCGAGGCCATTTCCTCTGGTCCTAATCTTTGAAGCTCTTGCTGCAAACGGGAATGCCGAGGAAGAGCAGCTTATGGTCAGCCTACTCAGCTACCTGGGCCAGTTTGCAAGCAAGATAAAGCAGCTCCCTGAGTGTTATGACAAGAAGCTTTGCAGCAAAAATGAAGCAGAGAGGCTCTGTTTACAAGAACCACTTGTAAATGGAAACCAAGACCCAAATCTGAAAGGAAAACCACATGGCCGTAATCTCTCTCCCATGAAAGGAGCAGTAATTACAAAGTCACCCAGCAAGCTAAATGGTCTTCTCTAACCAAACGAGGATTACAACTGCATTCCTGGATCATACCTGACCTGGAGAGGGCTCTGAAGTGTGTGTGGGGGGGAAAGGCCTCCTCCCTAGCTGAGTTACATGTCCCTGGCACAGCTAGACAAAAGGTTACAGATTACCTCAGTTAAATTTACAGAACAACCCGAATGATTTTCCTGGAATGAAACCTTGACATGAATGTTTCCAGAGGGAGATGGAAACCAGCCTGCATCCACTGCTTCACTGTCAAGAGGAAACATGTGAAGTATATGATGGGATTGACCATATTTCGTAATGCAGCTTGTAGGTGCAAAGTAAGTGTGGATTTAGGAGGCTGTTGCGGTATTTACTCTACCAGCAGATGTTCCATGCAAAGACTGGACTTTGGTTTGTACTTCACCCCAGTGGAACGATGGGCTAGGTTTGGATTTGTTCTGAATGACTGTGCAAGATGGGGCCCGCAGTGGGCTCGTATTTGCCTACACAAGTGCACTTGGACAGACACAGACGCATAAACCAGCACTTCTACAAGCAACAAGCCCTTATACCAGGGCTCTTAATGCCTTAGATGGACAGCAAGGAGATTCCACCCAGCGGCTTCCGAACCTCCATTCTGACCATTGCAATGCAAAACAGCTCCAGGACTGAGCTCCTCCAAAACCTCATCTTGCCTCTGACATGGCATCCGTAGAAATGTAGGGCTGCCAGAAAGTCTAAACACCAGCCTGGGGTGGCAATGGAGCTGAGAAAAATTACGGAATACTGCCTTTGCAAGCACTGAATAATGCCAACAGGGAATAAGAGAGAGCCTCTAAAGACAAAAACCAAGGTCTTGGTTAGAAGGCCGTTATCATCAGCTCTGAAAAGGAGTGCACTGACACAGGACATTCAGTCAGAGGCATAGATAAATGTATAAGAAAACAATCAAGCCCTTGTTCTCCTTGGGAAACCCAGGAGACAGTCATTCTTGTACTCATACTATTAAGTGTCCTATTGCACAGCCTTGCAACATGATTCTCACGGGTTTTCACGCAGTGGGCATGATGAAAGGGCTTACTGCAAAGCCATCACATCAGCAGAGACCTTCCCTACTCCAGATCAGTGCACACAAAAAAAGTAGGCACTTGCATAAAGTCTCTGCCCTCAAACACAGCCATAGCCTCCTGACACCCACAGTCACTGGTCTCAGTACACAGGGAAACAAAACAGCCCAGCAAGTTGGCAACCACACACTGCTGAGCACTGTGGTGGAGACAGAGGCAGTGGTGCCTGCAATTTACAGCATTCTCCCTGACCAGCATTTTCTGTGGCAAATGCTCACACTAAAGTGCCTGAAAAAACACTGAAATCCATGCTTGCCCAACACCGGATTCTAGTCAGCTCAGATGTCCAAGCTACTACTGTTTTTCCCAAGTAATTTACAACTTTCAGCTTTCACTTGAAAACTCAACATGTTGCAAATTCCAAGAAAATTGCTGAAATTTTTAGCAGCATCACGCTCAGAAACCAAAATCAAGAAACAATCCTTAAAGCATCACCCAAAAGCAAATAATTTAAGGAATTAATGGCTGTACTGACATCCTTTTCTAGCTGAGCACTGGTTATGCCCCAACATATTTCTGCCAACTGAACAGAGGTACATGTCAACCTTTCCCTACATCACAAGTATAACAGTCATTTTTCAAGAGCTGAAATTTCACCAGTGGCCGCTGGTCGCTGCACTAACCATCATAACAGGCTGGCTTGTTGCAAAAGGGAGTTGTTTTCCTTGTCAATTATGCCATTATTTCCAAAAACATGCTTTAAATGACAGGATATAAATCTTGGCAGGCCTCTCCTAAGCACATTCTGCCCCACATAAATATCAGCAGTGAAAAGCCATTTAACAAAAGCATTAGACCCAAAAGACGAGCAGGGCTGGATCGTGGGAGAACGCTGGTGAGAAGCACAGCTCCACGATAGCACGGCAGCCAAAGAAAACAGGGCTGCTCCGAGGCTGTCCCTTGCGCGGACGAAAAAAACAGACAAAAAATGTTAACCCCACAGGTAGCAGCCGTGCCACGACTAGCACGTTTCTAGTTCCAGGTGGTGTTTATTATTTCTCTTCTTTTCAAAGGGTTACAGCATCTTCAGATATCCCAGCAGCTCGCGGGAGACACGGTGCCACGTGTGACGCGATGAACGCTGGAAGTGCCGCGCAGGAGCAGGGGGGCAGGAGTGCAGCCACATTTTGCTCAAAATTGAAAATGTTTTGCAAGATTGTTCCGTCTGCCCTTCGAGATGAAAGTAAAGCTCGGACAGGATCAGGACAAACAAGACAGGACTGATTTGAAGGAGGAAAGAGGGAGGTAGGAGTGCCGCCAGTCATTGCTTGGGTGCTCAGGCTGCCTCACTGCTGCACCTTTGTGACAATAACAGCATCAGAAAGGAGACGGGAAGAACGCCCAAGAAATAACCCTGTCCAGATGAGAAGGACCCCAGGAACAACCAAAAAATGCATTCACTGAGCTTGAACAATTCATTCACTTCTTGAGTTATATGATCTGTGTGATACTTGCAGACTTCTCTGTATCATTTGATTGGAGATCTGCAGGTTTGCTTTTTTGGAAGAGACATTTCACCTTTTGCAATAAATTCTTGACTGATGCGAGCACAAAGAGATGCAAAGGAAACACTGGAAGTGATCTTGCCGAGGGGCTAAGAAAACACTTCAAACCCACATGTCAGCTAAGGACAGATTCATGTGCAGCACGTGCTTATCTGTGCTACAGCATTTTCTGAAAGTATTACTGCTATGGAAGATAAAGAAAATTTACTAGCATGCATACATTTCCAAAAACCATTTTATAGGATTCAGATTGGAGATCAGCAACTGAAGCCAAGAGGAAAGATTATGGGGTTAAAAACCCTATATTAAGCCCAAAAGTCAAAACAACTACTCAATCAGAATCAGGTTTGAAAAGATGAATGCATTGCCCAAGAGCTGTTTTGGACAGGAATTTTATTTTATATAGCAAATTCTATGTAGTGAGCTAGGACACACTCTTCTAGATACACAAAGAAATAAAGAGTTTCTATGAAGTTTGTGAACAGTTTTCTCCTTTCTTTGCTGTATAGGGAGATGAAACAGGGAGATTAGGAAAAAAAAATCACCAGTTACAGTGCAGCAATTTGTGCTTACAAGAGGCTGTTTATTTCAGAGTTTTTGCACCATTCTGTGTTTGTTTGAAGCCTGGTTCACACTGACTCTGGATCTAGTGCTTCCTACTATTAGAAATGTAAACAGAAGTCCCAAGCCAGGCAACACCTGAGAAAAGGGCTTAAAATATTTTCCGCATGAGAAGGGCCTGGAAAGTGAGCTCTAGCCCTCCCCAAGCTTCCCCTTCTGCAGCCCTTGCTTCATTTTTACATGTTGTCTTCCAGTGTTGCCAGAAGCAAAGACATATAGAAAAAATCCTCTTGATCTTCCTGAGAGGAGGGAAGGGGAGGGAGAGAGATGCAGATAAAACAGGATTTCACCTTTCATCTTACCTTCTCCCCAGGACAGACACTCCTTCTTGGGATGCTGACTGGATGCAGAGATGTCCTGGTACAGCCTCATCCACCCACCACTTCCACAAAAGACTTTCCTGTGCAACAATCACATGTGGGGTCTGCAGCACTGGGTACATCCTGGTGCCTTGGAGAGGACATGGGGGTGCCTTTTCTTCCCTCTCTTCCTCACTTGCATGTAGAGGATTGACAGGCATTGCTCCCCATTCCTTTCCTTCATGTTGTTAGGCATAGGGGAAGCATTAACCACAGGACAGGAACTTCTCACATGGGTGGTGTGTACTGCAAGTTAACAGCTACCTGTGTTTTTCTTTTCACTCTAAAACTCAATAAAACAACCACTACTGCAAAGTGAATTTAAATAAGGTCCTGTAGTTGACTCTGTGTTGATTATTTAATTTCATACTTCTGAAATCTTTGGCAAAGTCAGAAAGCCAACTATACTATTAAGTTTCTCCTTAGTTTTCTTTTTAAACACATCACTACAATGCTAAGCAACTCCAGAGATTCTAATGAACTCTGTTTTAAATGCAAAACATGTTTTTCTGCACTTAAAAATCAATCAAATGGCCAGAGATTGCTATAATAGCTAGCATGAATTCCCTGCCATTTTCTACATGCAAAGGTCAAGCCTGGGAGATGAGCAGGCACTCTTGAGTTAGCAGACTGGCTCCATCTGTTACACATAAAGTTTGGGTTTGGCAGTGAAAACATTAGAGGGGGGGAAACCCAGGACTTATTGTCTGTGTTTACTAACTTCAGGGCCTGATCTTGCAGGGACCTGAGTGTCTCACGCCCCTATGAGCTGGACGGGACACACTGGTGCTCACCACCTTTGGTGACCCACACAGAGCTCACCCTCTGCTTGTTTTTATTAAATCACAGAAACCTGCATCTTCTTTGAAGCCTTTACCTCGGCTTTCCCTGTGCCTCTCCCACTGGTTGGGATGCCCATCACTGCTCTGGTGCGGGAGACATGTCTCCACCTGTGGGACCACTCGTGTGGTTCTCCTCTACACCACAAATGTGCAATGGGGGTAGTGAAGGGCTGCAGTTTTTTGAACCTCAGGACGGCTGGTGCTGCTGGCTGCAGCTGTACCCTGTCTGCAGACAGTGATAAAGAGGGAGTCATGTTTTTAATACCAGAATGTGAGAAGACCTTGTATCAGCAAGGACATGAGAGAGCAAACTGCACAAGAACTCCCTCCCCAACATTCCTCCCCAGTGATGATTAGTGAGTGCAGACCGCTGGCCGCACGGCCATAACTGAGGATGACATGGCAGCTAGACCTTGTGTTTGTGCAAGGATGGAGGCAGTCCAAAGCTGCTTTAATGGAAGGGGAACTGTGGGCAGGCAGGAAGGCAGGGGCACTTACCCATCCTTCAGATACTCAGCGTTCTGGCACTGCCAGGTTGCCCACTTCATCTTGGTTCAAATCACTCCCGTCGAAATGTAAGATGAAAGCCATCTTTTTTTGTTTGTTTGTTTGTTTGTTTGTTTTTTCTCTTCATTTCAACCTTCCTTTCTGTACCAAAGGGTTAGGTGTCCCTCTATCACTGGAGGTGTTGTCCTTTATCAGTGAAAGCCTAAATACTGATATACCAGGCTGGCAGCCGAGGGAATGCAATGGACAAAAACATACCTTGCACTGACCTGGCAGGGCTGGAAAGTCACTGCCCCTGTGGGACAAATCTGTGGTTGGGGCATTTGTCCGAGGTGAGTCACAGCATGGACCAGGAGTGCCAGCCTGGGTTACTAGCTAAGCAACAACGAAAAACAACCCAATAAAGAGAACAATGTTATTGCATCTTAGAATTACGCTTGTGGTAAGATGAAAACCTTTGCAAAAACACAAAAGTTTGCTGGAGGAGAGCAGAGGGCAGGAGGAGGAGGAAGGCTATTAAAATGGAAGTCAGAGCTAAGCTTCTTGTCAGGCTGAATTCTTTGCTGTGAATAATAAGCTTTTACCACAAAGAGAAAAGAAAGTTTGTTCATTAGCTGGGGTTTTTCCAGAACCCACACAACATCTAAAATGCTACAGGCTTTCTTATCTCAATGAAAAATAATTACTCTAAAGAATATTCTTCAATGAACCCTTAGGGGACAAATTATGATACTTCGCTGGAAACACTCTGTTCTTTTCCCTTCGCGAAAAAATGTTCTTGTGCTTGTTTCCAGGAGGTAGGCAGGCGAGCACCACAGCCAGCAGTGAGGCTCTTTGGTAATCCATTTAATATCACATGTTCCATGGCAGCTTTATTGCACCATTCATGATGGAGATACTTCAATTTTGTAAAATTCAGCAATGTCAACCAGAAGTCCCACATGGCAGCATCCCCGCGGGAATCCCCAGCAGAGGTACTTTACTGTCCAGGGTCAAGCACCACAGGCACTTAAGAGACGTGCATTTGTCTGCATTTGTCAGTATAAATTTTCCTATAAGCACTGAGGAAAATCTGGCCAGCAAATTCGGTTTTAAGTATCCAGGAAATACAGCTTGTACACAACAAAATAACTATTTTAAACAGGATGCAATAAGCTTTTCATGTAGGATATTTATGCTGCTGTGATGTTTTATAAATAACAGAGGAAAAATAGTAAATAAAAGAAGATTGGACTTCTGGTGATCACACAGGCTGTTTCAATCATGTTGGAGGTTGCCAAAAGTGCTATTTTCTTGTCCCAGTGTAGCTACCAGGCATCCAGAGTTTCATATACACCTCAAAGACTAAGAAGTGTGATACAGGCCAGTGATGCCATGGACGATCTTTGTTGTTAAAGACTGTATGGTGTATTTTTAATACACCTCCCTATCTCATCTGAAAAATTCTTGACACAGGTGTCAGAAACACAGCTGCTTCCAAACATGTATTACCTCTAAAAGAGAGGGAACTCCCCCTCCCCCCACACTTCACACACTGTGGAAGTTCACAGCCCAGCAGGATGTTCAAGGGTTTATTAATGCCTCATTAGCTATGGAATAACTAAAACAGGTATCCTTTGCATAATTAAATTATTATCAGTGGCATTACAGGAGGGGAAGGCTTACTCCTAATACCTTACCAGATTTTTTATTGAAAAGCACTGACTAGAAAAGTGCTGGAATCAGTTCACATAGAGGGAAGAATCCAAACCAGAGTATTTTTAAAGAGTAGCATTCCAGACTGGACATTTTAAAATAGCTACAATAGGAGTTATTTTATTTACTTTTCTTTTCTGTATGTAGAACAATAGTGTGTCCCAGGATCCCAGGAAAATTATTAATAGCACTTCGCTGATGCTGAGATTGTGGCATATGCTGTGTGGGGCAATCAGGGTGCATTCACAGGCTCCTGCCTTGACAGCTTTGCAGTGGTTCAGTGCAACTTGGCTTATTCCAAACTATTCCCTGCCATACCATCTCCCTCACCACCGTGTTATCTCTTACTTGATCTCAACACAGTTATTCCCCACATAATGAATGGTGCATACGCACTCATGTCGTGAAAGGGCTCACAGACAATGACCTAAAGGATGGAGTTGCTTGAACTACTCACTGTACTTCCAAAAGAAGTGGGACTTTATTCTGTGCAATAACATGAAGCAAATTAATTCAGCTCTACTAATTTTCAAAGTAATCTCATTCCAGTGTCACAGAAATAAATTTATATGTGTACATCCACTCACATTGTTAAATGATTAATTGTAAACAACTTATCAGATGAATTTTTCTTTTTCAGCATGTCATGTAAACAACAGGATTTGAAAATTAAATCCCATTTTTTTAACTATTTCTCAGGAGCTCCCTGGTAAGTGGCTTGTCTCTGACTTGAACAGGCCAGGTCAAAAACCCCAGGCAGACTCATTCAGTAAGGAAAAATGCTGATTAACTATAATTCAAATATTTTCCATAACTGTGACAATTTTGATGACATGGTTAATAGAAAAAAACCCCACGAAATTTAAAGAGCATTTCAAATTTTCTTTCACAGAAATATTTCAGGTAATAAAATATTTTAAAATTCTTATTTTAGCCCTTAAATCAGGAGACAGTATGCCCCAAGTATTGTTATTTCCTGCTTTTTGACATATTTGTTTGTGAACTCTTTGATATAATTAGCCTCTGCTCGCGATTTGTGGTGCACAACCAACCCCAAATCCCTTGGGTTTGCTCCTAGTAGGATGAGTGACAAGTCTTGCTCTCCAAAGGCCTGAGAATGTACAGCTGCAGCTGAGCTCATGGTGCTACCCACTAACTCAGGTAACTTTGGTGGCAATGGTTAGGAGATTAGTTTATGCTTGAATGTCAGATCTTTACATATAAAAATGGGTATCTCTCATTTCACTTGCAGGAAATTGAGTAGGTCCAACATTTACTTTCTACAAACAATCCACTTAACTCTGTGATCCTGCTACTCACAGTGCCTGTAATTTACCTGCGAGCTCACCCTGTTTCAGCAGAGAAACCACCTGTGCATTCTCCAGTACTGATCTAGGCAGTTTGTTTGCTATGATTTACTTTTACATACACTGCAAATAACAGTGTCCATGGGTTTCCACGGGCAATTTTTGACCTACCGATGCTTCATTTACACACCACACACCCATTTCTCCCCATGCTCGTACTCCTGGTTTGACTTTCAAACGTGGCAGAACAGCAAGAGTGAATCCCCCCAAAATGCTGCCCGTTAGGAACATCAGCTAGACAAACTGATGACACTGAAATCATGGTTCCAGCCTTCAGTTTAGCTTATGAAAGGACAATTTAATTCTGTAAGTTCGTGTGGCAACAGTCCAGGCCACCCCTGCTTCTGGACATATGCAGACGTGGACAGATATCACATGTGCAGTTTCCGACCTGAAGTTAAGCAGTTTTGTGAACATTTGCATTAAAAAAGCATTAAACAACTCAGTGCCACCAGCTGCTGGTGCAGCCTTGAGACATCCCATCATCCCCGTGCAGCTAACCATGCCCAGCTCCTGCAGCATCACACATCTCCAAACAGAGGGCAGTGACTCACAGTGCAGATAAACCAACAAATCCCTGGGTAAACAGGCTCAGAAACCGAATATTAGAAAGGGAGCTCTGTAGTTTAATAGTGAATAAAGACATCAGGCAAGCCCTGTTGTAATCTTATTACAGCTGCAGTTTAACTCTCCAAGTCATGACAGTCAGTGGTTTGATCTGCCTGCAGATGTGGTGGTTTCTGATGCTGGAGCTGCAGGACTGCACTTGGACACCAGTCTATTAACTCTGTGCAAAGTGTAGGAAGAGAAGATGTCCCCTGTAAGCAGAAGGTTGCTCCTCACAAAATCCTTGCAGGAGGAGAATGCCTTCACACGTAGATAGAGAAGAGACAGTCATATTCTTCTCTAAATACACAGTGCAGACATCACCAGAGGAAATGAATAACAAACACTAAGCTTGAGGAATTGGGTCAGGCAAAGGAAAGAGAAACCATACGTGAGTCACGTCACAGCCTGGAAAATGATCCTTCGAGATCAGCTAAATGGCAGCTGAAGCAGAGCATGAACTTTACAGACTGTGGAAGAGCACACAGCAGTGTGGACATGGCTTGCAACATGCAAATCTTTCATAAGGAACCTGAAAATAGTTGGAGATCATCTTCTCCTGGAGCAATTTCAGGTACCTATGTGAGTGACTTTACTTTCACTTGTAATTTTCAACTAGCAATCAAACAGGGATAAAATAGACATCTGCCCTTGTTCTGCAAGGCAGCAACCAGTGCTTAATCTTTCCACCCAGAGGCTGCAAAGCAGATGGTAAGAGCTATAGAATTTAAGTCATAATTGTGATATAAGGATAAAATTAAAGCTTGTCTTATAGCTGCAGCTGTGGTAGAGCCAAGCATTGGGGCTGTGCTTGTTCATACACTCACGATGCTCAGTCATTAATTTCCAGGGTGGTCCACAATTTCCCCAGCATGTATCTGCATGGTGGGGCAAAAGCCTGGAAAGACCTGGGAATTGATCCACCTGCTAGCTGGCTTCACAGTACAGCATTTGACTGCTGTAGAGGAGCTCCAGAAGGGGTTTTTGGACAGCCCAGGCATTCCCCCAGGCTGTACCTACTGTGCACAGGCCAGCAGATAGACATGATTTGTGTGTTTCAATGTACTCATTAATATCAGGGTAGAGAAGCTGATTGTCTCAGAGACTCCCCGGTGCACTCAAAGCTGAACTCAGAAAAGACGCTCACAAATAAGACAGTAGAAATTGCTCTTGAAGATGTAGAAATGGTCATGAAGGAGAGTCTTTTGCATATTTTTAAGCAAGGAGATGTTTTGTGAGTAGTTTTATGGTAATGGTAGCAATGGATCATGGATGCACTGGAACATGGCCAGCAGGACTGTGTGAACTGAGCAGCACAGTAGACTGGGGAGTTTCACCTTGTCCCACTGCAGGGACCTCTGCAATGGTGCCTCCTGCCACCATTTGGGCAGCAAATGACCTCCTGTTTGAGAGGTTTGATTCCCTGAGCAAGTTTTATGCTATGCCAAGACCCCAATAATTTAGTTTTGTGGATTCTCTTAAGCAAGCATTTTATCTGTAAGTGTTTGTGTGACATGTGGGAAAACAAATTAGAGGAAGAGAAACCCCCACATGTTGTAGTGAACTGGTCAGAAAAGTCAAAAACAAGGAACTCAAAGGGAAAGGAGAACACAAAAAGAATACACAGTAAACACACTGAAAGACTGAAAGCACCAATGTCAGGATACATGCAGCAAAGTTAGATTTCCATCATATGCAGGAGGACCACTGAACACCATGTGAGAGCTAGTGAAATTACTTCCTAGTTGACTGATCTACAGAGATGACAAAAAGGTGTTATATAGGCACTGCATAAATTAGTATCAAATAAGGTGTCGTATAGACACCAGTGGCTCTCACAGGCTCTCACTAGCAGGGAGACCCTGCACAGTCTTGTTTTAAATCCCTCTGTCTTACACTTGGGAAGCATGAGCTGCAGTGTAGTCCCTTGGTTCATTCCTTTGCTGTTGTGGGCACTAAAAGCTTTGAAAGGGCTGGCTGGTGATATGGCACCAACAGTATTGCACTGCCCCAATGTCCTCCATCCTCACATTGCTGCCTGGATCTGGACCCCAAAAGGCAAACGTGTTCCTCCTGCTCTGTGTTGTGCAGTAACTAAAGCAATAGTGTCCTCCTCCAGGGCTGGGAATGCAGGGCTCTGGGATGACACAAATAACAGCAATCCCAACCTCACTTTTTATTTCCTTAGCTTGTGAAAACACAGGTTGAGGAAGGGAGAATAATAATCATCCCCTTACTCAGGGATTTGGACACTTTACATTTCTACTGACCTGTGTGTTCATAAGTAAAAAGTAACAGAGGATCCCTGCACACCAAAAAGTTATTTCCACTGGTTTTTTTTTATTTACAGCATTAGATCAGATTCACAATCAAAGCATTGCTGTGTATAGTCCAGCTGAGGCAGTATTCTTGTAGCAGTTGAGAATTAGACAGGTTTTAGAAGCTGGAACCAATTGCCAGCTACAATGAAAGAGGAACCTCTACATAAATGGCTCAGGATTTCCTGTTATTGCAGTTTGATTTTTGTGATGCAAGGCAAGATTCATTTTTTTCCCCCAATAATTAAACACATGTGAAGTGGCATTCTTTCTAGTCCGCAACAATGACTTTCCTGGAGATTGTTTTGACAGCGCTTTCAACTGAAATATTTTTCATTAATATAAATAAGTTTGTTTCTCATAGTCATGACTGCACAATGATATCACAGCACACCAATCTACTTTTTGAGGAAAGAAAGATGTTATTTTAAGAACGTTCACAACACAGTTCCTTGAAAAAAGACTATCTTAATCCATTCCATTTGCTTGAAATTTTTGGGCTTGCTTGCAAACATGAGGCTGGTGTAAAAAGCTTTAGTGTAAGGAAAAGTACTTTGTAAGATAAGCTTTAAAAATATACATTACTGTTTCATACAAGAAAACTTAAACATGACAGTGACTCAAGCCCACTGATGATTTTTTCCTATATGGCATTCCAAAGGTAAATTTCTCAGCCAGTTTAACTGCAGCTCATCTATAAAATAATTACTTTTGATATAAAAAATGCACAGAGCTTATTCCTGGAAGTGGACTATGGCCCCAGTTCAAAGTTTGTTGATGTTAGTGGGGATTTATACACAGTTTAATATCTTAGTTAGCAGGAAATGCACCGTCAAGAAGCTTACTTTTCCAAATACCATGATCTAACCACTAGAGATAACTCAACAGTTTCAAACAAGAGTTGGAAATACCAGCAAGGAAAGCAAAAATTAGGACCAGTTTGTGTTATTCCTAGTCAAAGGAAACAGAAACTCACTCCACAATTAGTTCTGCTCAGTGCTTTTCACTGTAAAGCCTGTTGTCCCCACAGTCCTGCCAAGCAGCCCTCTTCTACTCAAAGCTGTTTGTGCTCTGCATTTCACCGAGCCCAGCCTCTGCTTCACTCTGCAGCCTCCTTTCTACCTACACACCAAGGTGAAGTACTCCGTGGTTTGCCCTGTCCTCAGTGCACATCCACAACCTTGCCTGCCTTCTCCCTCTGCCACTGCCCCTGCCACTACTGGAAACATGAAAGTGCATCATATCAAGGAGATTTAGCCATAAACCAGCAAATGGGCAAATGGCCACACAGCCCACACTTCAAAGGGCAATACACTTCTTGGGTCTCTGTCCTGGAGAAAGATCTGTGTGCAATAAACATCTGATAACTGAAGCCTGAAATGAGCTCTTTGTATTTTCACTGTTGCTTTTTATTAAATGTCGGATAACATATCTTTTATTACCTCCACTGAAGCAATTCATTTGTACCCACAATGGCTTTGGGGAAAGACCCAACTTCATTTTCACCTTGACTAAGCCCTTCCACCCCTTGGCCCCCCCTATTTACTGCTGCTTTGTGTGCCAAATGAATGAATGCTCACTCAGGCTTCAAAGTACATGGCAGTTTAAAAGGACTTGTTTGTTAAGATCTCCCAGCCGTCTGCTGGGGAATTCCACACAAAAGCAGATCTCCCCTTAGGGATTATTTCGCTACCTTTGAAGACTGTTTGCCAGCATGGCTGCTTTTTATTTGCAGAGGTATTTCAGCCCTGTGAACTGACGGACTGTATTACGCGTTAGGGACCGTTTCGTTAAAACATCCTCACAGGCCAAGTATCTAAAGGTTGACTTGCGGATAAGTAGCTTCCATGAGGCTTTTTTTTTCATCCAGCCCAGTCCTTTCAAAAGCATTTGGACAAATCTTCCCACTGAAGCTGAGACGAATTTAATGATTAAGTGTGCAAGTCCAGCACCAACCCTGATGTTGACAGCCCTGCTGTTTGCCCCCAGGGGAAGGCAGCAGGTTGCTCCTGCCATCACCAAGTCCCCATGCACCCAATACCTGAGTAGAGCCTTCCACAGTCACACAGGGCTCATCACAAGGATCCTTCCACTTTCCCCATTAAAAAAAGTTCCTGCAATGCCTGGAGCACCCAGCCCCAGGAAAGGGCTTCAGGCAGACAGTGTAGCACTGAGCAACATCTTAATACAAAATCTCCACTGACTTGCTCAGGCAGCACCCCCCACCACATGGGCTTTCATGGTGCTCCCTCACGCAGGCCCTTTGTTTTGCCTGGATGTGCCTGGATGTCTGAATTGATGATCTGGAATTCATTAGGTAGCCGAGTGCCCAGGAGTCGGACACTGCAATACCAAAATCCCTCTGGGATTAGCCTACAGCAACAAGCCTAATGACGCCCAGCATCTGTAGTTAACTCTAGAAGGATCCAAGATTGTCAAATGGGATTGAAGGACCCACTCCTGCACCAAATAGGCTCCTTTCTAAAGATGTATGCAGCATTTTCCTGAACGAGACACAGATGCATCTTGTCTTCTCAGCACTGAGCACACACATCTCTTTCTGGCTCCAAACTGGGATTTAGGAGTGCTAAGTTTTGAAAACTGACGTACAAAGTCTGAGTCTGAAAAAGCTCCAAGCTGATGGCTTTAAAGCTCACAATCTGATAACTGGGGGCCGGCATAGTGTAACCAGAGAGATACAAGATGGAGATCTGGGACAGCCCAACGTGCATCCTCTGCATGCAGGCAATTCATGTTTCCCTTGCCAAGTTTGCTTAAAATGTTAGAGTAGATAAATGATCTCCATAACACATATCACACTCTTCTCCAGATAACATGAGGGGAGGGGAAAAAAAAAGACAGAGTAGATATGCAAAAGCTCCCCGCTTTAAAAAGATAAATTTGACTTTAAAAAGATAAATTTGATTGTAAACTGGATGAGCTTATAATTTATTTTTAAATTGGTAAGTTTAAGAATTAGTTCTGAGCATGCACTGCGAAAAAAAAAAAACATGAATGTTTGGAGTTTTTTTTTATTCCATGCTAGAATAATGAGAAAGCTGCACGGAACAGCTATAACTGTACCAGTTATAGCTCATTTGTCTAAACCATTGCCCTACTTGTCTGAACTTCATTTTTTAGAAATTCACCAACTAAACCAAAACGTATTTCTAAGGCCAACTGGAATGAAACAAAGGACTTCTCCCATGAGGTAATCCCATAGCAGAGGACTGCTTAGTCCCATACACAGAGCTATTACCCAAATATTGCCAAGCTGAACTTTCAGCTCAAATTGTTTGCGTATGTTCAACTGGAAAAGTGTATGAGGAATGGCATGGATTAGCTGTACTTGCTGTTACTCATGGAGTAGTGCAGGCATGCCAGGCCTGTCACAGACAGATGCTCATCTTCAGGCACCTTTAAGTAAAGGTTAGAAACCCAAAACTGACCCAGAGAGATAGCCATATACTTATGCCTGCAAAAAAACATAGGCCTTGACATAGCAAATCTGAAAGAGTAAGGACCAGCAAACCACTCCCTCTCTTTATCACACATGTAAAAATTAATGATTAATTGTAATCACTAATATTATGTTACAGGCTGAGAAGTTAAAAAGCAGAGAGAAACATTCCTAAAGAAAATGCTAACATTTTCCAACATCGTGTGAAGTAGCAGGATAATGACCCGCCTTTGCTGTTAATAACGATTACTGTCTGCTAATTATCAGCTGCATAAGGTGGGAAGATACTTGTCTCGCAAAGCATTCTGGAAAGTCTCATTCACACAAATCTGAGAGACACCAGAAAGCCAACAGACACACCAGTGCCCTGGGAAACTTGCTGGGAAGAAACACAGTACATCCCAGAAGGAGCTTCTACACATTCATAAATTCTAACTGAATGTAAAACATCCAGGAAAGAGACCTCAGAGATGTGAGGAATCCAGTGAGAACATCTGCTTGCTGCACAGGAAGATGGGTTACATAGCCAAAAAAATATTACATTGCCTCAAGAAAGATAAACTAGTAGCATTAATATTCTAGCAATAGGCTCAAACCTCTAGAAATAATAAAAGCTAACTCTTGTTTAGGCGAAAACGTGAATCAATCTGATTCTGAACCTCTTAAAAAACCTGGTCTGCAGAGGGAGACTTTTCCTTTGAAACAGCAAGAGAGGATGGCCACATGAGAGACAGACCTCTGATACCTGGGCACTTCGTGAGAATTGCTTTGCAATTCCTGTTGGCACACCAGCCTGCTTCTATGGCATTTGGGATAACAACCCACCAGCAAGGTGAATACTGGGCATTAGCAGAATTTAAGAAATGGTGTCAAGAGCTTAAAAAATATGCAATTTAGACTTATATAGAATTGAGACACTTGCTAGGAGCAGAGCTAGTATAAATCCTAGAAAGGATAAAGAAAAAAAGCCCACAAAGATAGAAGGAATTTTGGTATCCATTGCAGGCATCCTTCATCTTAAAGACACCCAGACTGGTAATGCAGCATCTGTGCTGACAGTGGGAAAATAAGATCACTCCCAGCAGCTGCTGAACTCATTAGCATCCAACCTCTCACAGCCACCCTGAGGACATCCCAAAAAGTACAGAAATGAGCCCTTTTCTCAGCTTCCCGTGTCTCCCACCCAAATGACGCCCACAGCTGACAGATACTCAAGCTAAGTAGTTATCTGAGGAGCCATTTATCCTGAGTTTGGCTAAAAAGCACACAGCTGCTTAGCATGCTTCATGGGCTTTACCTTCGCTTTTCAGGAACAGCTTTTCCATTAGCACTTGGTGAAAACTGTAATTTATATCCTGGCTTGCATGCCACACTGTGCAGAGATAAGCCTTTATTTCACCAGCTCTCCCTTTTCCTACAGTTTATCAGTAAATCCCATGATCCCTGTTCTGTGTAAATAAGTCACCTATGGAAAATTCCTGTGGCAGAGCCCACATCTCTGGAGAGGTCACAGCACTCTCAGACTGACCTCCTCTCTCCAAGCCTCCACGTGCACCTGTCCCAGGGACGGTCACTGCACACGTCAACCCAAAGCTGGTGAGGCACTTTGGAAATCAAGGACAGGTTACAGCCCTTGCAGAGAAACCAGCAGTGTGGCTGGAGGACCAGATGTAGGAAAAAAGTGCATTACCTCAGAGGTGCCAGGTGGCCAGAGTGAGCCTGGAAATCTGCCACAGATCCATAACAATGCCATGGCAGGCAGCTAAGGGGGTTTCAAGGAGCCATAGCAGTGGTCAACCAACCCTGTGCCAGTAGATACAGCCCCCAAGCTTTGTAAGTGCAGATCTGCCCATGCTAAATCTGGCCACAGTTCCTCCCTCCTTCTGCAGAAAACTTCCTGAATGGAAGTGCTTCCCTCAGTAATTTCTTTCTTAACTGACAACAAATGAGAAACATTTTACTTAATGGAAAATATATTTTAAGAGATGTTTGTCCCAGAAGTCAGATTTAAGAAATATGAGGGATTGGAAATAGAGCCTTTATAGGAGGAACTTTTGTGCTGGAATAACTTTTACCAAATAAATGTCCACAAAACATACCAGAGTCCACCAAGCTGAAAAGACTCAAAATGCATGACTGTCCTGCACCATATGATTCTAATCCCTGGCACATTGCAAGAAAGAGGGGGCATCAGATGAAGCTAATAAGAATCAGATGCAAATGAAATAATCATAAGTTTTACCCACACAATTGCTATTTGAACTGTGGAGCTACTAGCCAAGGGATGATAAAATTTTCTTCGGCCAAAGGGAAACTGAATTAAGTCACAGAAAAATAATGCATTATTTTGATTAAATAAAACTAAATGTATAGAAAATGTCTCCTCATCTGGGAGTCCCTGAGTTGAAAATGGTTGAAAACTGAGGGAAAACTACAGCAGAGTCTTGAGAAGAGTGGCTTTGGATACTCATTAAGGTGACATACTGGGACTGGTGGATCAACAGCATCACCCAGCTCAACGATTCTGGTGATTTTAGGCAGTGCTTTAGCTTGTGACATTGCGGCTTGGTTGGAGAGGAGGTGCCACAAGTACTGAGTTAGTAAGCAGCATCATTGCACAGGCATGTGGGGAGCATCTGCATCCTGCTCCCCCCAGCCCCCCGAGCAATCACATCATGTGCGCCCAGGGGTGGAGAGGATCCACCCACAAACAGGCACAGACAATTTCTGTGCATAAGAACCAAACAGTTAAACAAGTGAAGACATCTTTACCCAAGGTCATACTCCCACAGATCCCACAATGGAAGCCAATGTCCACACCAAGCAGTTTTTTCCACTCTCGTTGTTGTCACCTCTGCTGCCCTTATCGAGGTGAAACGCAGAGAGTCTCCGCTGCTGCAGCAGCTTGAACAAGGTTTGGCTTTCTTGTGGTTTATCTCAATGTTCACATACTTTTTGGCAATGGCTCACATTGCAGTTCTGTTTTGTTTCGTCAACTGACTCTTAAAAAGCAAACCATCCTCTAACAGGCATGCCTGGAAAAAGCATGGACATAGGACTAAAATGCTGGCACTGCATGACCATATTACAGGGAGGTCATTAAACAGAGTCCCCAGACTGATCCCAGAGACCAGCTGCAGCTGCAGGTGTAACAGATTTTCAGCTGGCACAATGACAATAGCATTACTGGGGAAAACCCCCAGAAATTGTATTATGTAGAAAAGAAACATGTATAATGAATTGACAGGAGACTCACAGGCAACCAACTGATACCTTTTGCTTTTCTGGACAGATGCTGCCACAGATAACCCATCCCTATTATGTGGTACCAGCAATCATAACCCTGGAGCTATGGGCATTTGGCAAAAACAAGAAGAATGTAGCTAGCTGAAAAAAGGTTAATGGTATACAAACTCACTAAACTACAAAGTACAGCTCTTAGTTGCATAATGTGGGTAAGTTCAATGTTATTTTAATCTTAAAACAACAGAGCATCTAAAGTCTTGCATTTTTTTCAGCACCACAGGGAGCTCAGGGAGGCTGTTCAGACTGTGAGCTAAAATGGAGGGGACAGGTGACAAACGGTTTCCACAAATTCAAGACTAAAAGTTGCCTTCCTTTCCCTTCTCATCAGAACGTGGTATTTTGACAGCTGAATGTGTCTTTCTCTCCCGAGAGATGCAAAGATACAGACTGGGACTTGACATCACCAATTGCATCAACACAAAGCAATAAACAGCTGCACACAATGTCTGCTGCGGCTATTGCAACCAAAGTGCTCCTTCACAGAAAACAGGGAAATTCCTAAAGTATTGGTTAAAATCACAGTTGGAAATGGAGGCTGCAGATTTCAGCCTGTTCAGAGATTCAGTTCCCAATTGCACAGCCTGGGATGTGTGGTCTGCCCTTGGCAGAGTAACCCGGCATCCCTCTCCCTCCTGGGGTATGGCAATTTTTCTATTACCTTTTTTAAAAAAAAATCTTAATATAGGCTTTCTCCCTGCAGGAGCGCTCACCCCTCCAGCAGCCCACAAGCAGAGCTGTGTGCCTTGCCAGTGGCCCCACAAAGACAGCTTTTCTGAGCCTGGAAAAGAAGTTGTGAAGAAATCTACTCCCCTGGAGAAGAGGAGGAATTTAGAGATAACACCAGCAGAGGATATAAACAATGGACACCCAGCGGACTCGCGCACACGGAGCAAAATGCCCTTACACAATAGAAAAATGTATAAGGCACATTAAAATGCCCACCCAGGTTTGACAACACTGCAGACAGTCTCCTATTCTTTATCCTCCAGAGTCAAATACAAAACAAAGGCCTATTTTTTTAAGATTAAGACCAGATACAGTGGGATTATATGAAAGATATGACAAAGGGTATAATGGACAGACTCAGCATGTAAACGGGTTTGGGTGAGTGCCAAAGGCTCAGGTCACATAAACTACATTGTTTCTTCTTCCCCCCCTCCCCCCTTTAAAGTCCTTATAAATAAAGACTTAGCTTCGTCGGACACAAGCTATTTTTCTTCTTTTTTTCTAAACATTAAAATGATTTCTTAAGCATGGCAAGTATTTCAGATCCAACTTTTGCACAATGATCAGAAATTTGAAGTTAAATTTGCTTCTGATCATAAAAACAAATTAATCAAATACACACTTTGCTATTTGGGCTTAAAGGAGAATACTTCTTTGTATTAAGTTTAGTGACACGAAGAGCAGCAAGTTCATTCAGCTTCCAAAAAACCTTCTGGCATTAGCATACAACGTGCTAAACATACACACACAGAGAGAACACACGTAGCTCCTACAAGGTAACATCCACCTTTATGTTAATAATTGGAATTAACTTAGTTGTCTCACACTGTTCACACCAGGACTGGGATATGAAGGGTGGAATCGGACACGCATCATTTAGGAAAAAATTCACAAAGCTTCAGGACTCCGTTGCAACCAGTGAATTTTTGGTGTGCTCCCTGCAACACTCTGGTTGCTCACAAGCAAAAAACACAGCACTTGCTGTGAGAGTGTTTGTGAACACTCTCGGTGTCAGCCTGAATCTGCCATGCAGCCAGAGCAGCGCAGGGACAAGCACCAGCAAAGTACTCTGCACCATGGAACTGCAGAGGAAACTCTGCTTGAAAGCACCAGTCTGTACAAGCAGAACAACAAACACAGCGTTTCCAATGGGACACTGGATGATGCCATCAACATTTCTTCTAGCAACAAGTAAGGCCACTCTGTAAGTGACATCAAGAAGGTCCAGTAAGAGCTATAGAGAGGGAAGTGATCTTCAACCACAGCTGTTCACTTGATGCTTTTGGCTTTTGCGTTTACCTTCTTGAGTCCCCCTACAGACAACAGCTTAAAAGTAGTCAACAACAACAACAACAAGAAGAAATCCATCCCTTCCCTGCCAAGCAGAGCTTTTTCTCAGGACAGTCAGGAATCAGCAGTTCAGGTGTTAAGCAAAACCTGGACACAAGATTCCCAATGAAACTGAGAGGTTGCACAATTCTGCCACAGCAGCCAAGAGTTCCTGTTGATAACTGCACAGGTTCAGAGTACTGTGCTGGCCTTTCCCTACCCAGCAAACCTGCCAGTTGTTTGATTCAAAGCTTCCCTCATCCTCCAGGAATTCAGATGAAGCTTTTGGCATTATCCCAGCTCAAATTATTTTTAAAACCCCTCTGTGCACTTAAAATGACACTAAAATTAAGATTAGAAAACAACAATCAATCCAGAATTTGATAACACCACTGAAGGCCTAAGAATGAACAATAAAATTGGTTTTAGTTGTGCAACCCATCTGTAGGATGAATTTGTTAAAGACAATCTGGATAGGAATCTTTCTAGTAAGCCAAGAAGTTTAGGAGGGATAAAAGGAATGTATTAGTGCATCCAAACTGTTAAAACAAATTTCAGAGTGTTTTGCCATTTTTAAATGTAGCATTTTGGCTCTTCAAATCTTTCATGGTTTTTTTAAGAGACATATTTCATTTTCAAGTTATTGAGAAACTAAATCAGCCCGTCACTTCTTTAAGTACATGCATGTGTTCTCCAAATGCCCAGAAAGATGAAACACTGTAAAACAACACTACTTTGGAAATTAATAGACACAAGAGCAGCATAAATAACCAGTGATGATAACCCCGGAAAACTGCCATAGGTAGGTCAGAACAAAAGTCTATCTATCCCAGCCTTGTCTTAAGCAAAAGCTTAGAGAAAGAGTATTAAAAATAGCCAAGCACTGCAGGGTTTTCCTGCTACATCCCTTTCCCAGAAATAAGCAGATGGCATCTCAAGGAGGTGGCACACACAATGTGGAGCCTGAGAGCTACCACTGGAGCTGGTTTTTGATTTGTAGGTGTTCTAATATGGCAGAACACATAGAGTTGCAGTAGGCTCTGCTCCAGACCGTTGTGCAGCCCTGGCATACTGTGCTCAGGGCCAGTGTTGCTCCCTAGGGAACTGCATCCCTGTCTGCCTAAAGAAGCCCAAACTGCCCTGATGGTCGATGGAAAGTCAACACACACAGCCACCAATAAACCCATCATCTATGCCCAATCAGGCAGGAAAATTGAGCTTTGGAGTGTTCAGCACCTGGCCAGCCCTTCACCTGCTCAGGTAAAGAGTTTGGCTGGGGAACTGAGAAATCCTTGTGTCCTGGCTCCACTGGTTTTGGTTTCAAAATATTCCCCAGTCCATTCCAGAAGAGCCAGACTCCTGACCCAAAAAAACAAGTAAACAGACTTAATTTGGCTTTGAAAATCTTGGCTTCACTAAAGCCTTTTACCCCCATAAACAACTTGAAACATCCCATAGCTTTTTCTGGCACAGGATTTATTCAATATTTGAATGCACCAGGATAATTCAGACAGTGTCTTTTTAAAAGCTCTCAATTATGTAAACACCTCAGCTATTTTTGGTAAATGACTGCTGGTATAAAAACTGCGAAAAAGAAATCACATAGCAATTATTATTATTATCATAACTATTCACAAAATAATGACATTATTATTTTTTGATTAAGCAATGTTGCACTCAAGAGGCTACAGGAAAAGGTCAAACAAAGACTTTGGTGCATTTACAAAGCCACCCTGAAGTTTTGGAAAGGCCTCAAGTCTCCTAACAGTTTCACCCACAGTTTGGGACTAAACCGCAGCAGCAAAGGTACACTGTGTCAGGGAGCAAGGTGTCTCTCAAGAGGATGCCTCTACAGAGCTGGGAATTTGTATTTTCTGCTACCAATTCTCCTGTCTCTAAGGGTCCATGCTGTCCCCCTTCCTCACACGATATCTCTATTCCTCTCCATCCTTCTTTGTAAGATTGACAGAACTGGATGATCCCGTCACGCATATAATAGCGGCATCTTGGCAGGGGTGAGGGGGACACACTTGACTCGGAGTGGATTAATTCAGGCTGGATTAGAGAATTCTCATTTCTGGGGACTACAGACAGCTCAGTGTGCAGGGGAAGAAAGGAGATGGTCCACAGAGCCAGAGTGACAGGGACCAGTAGGAGCAATACAGTGTCCCAATCCGCAGGACTGATGAGTATCCATAGCAATGGCATTGCCTCTCATCTGTGCCAAGGGAAGTGGACCTGGCACAAGAGGTGTGCTCTGCAGTAATGTGGCTTTTTATAAACACAGAATGTTTCCTTGGGCAACTTTTTTCTTTCTCTTTTTTTTTTTTTTAACCCCTTTGAAAAATCAAATTGTGTTCTAAATTTTCATTTAGATGCTTAAAGCTGATGTTGGAAAAGCCTATAAAAGTTATTCTCAGATAAATTAGCCAGCCTTACTTATTTCTCAGTGATACATCTCATCTTCAGTTCTGGTCATAGAATTTGTTGTTTTCAGACCCGGCTCCACAGGATACCCACAGGATAACAAGGAGAGCCTGACTAAGGGAACAAAAGTTCACGTGCCATTGACTGCTTTAGGTTAAGAACTCAGACTTTCTTATTTCTAAATTATTATGTTTTTTAAAATTTATAAGTGATTTCATAGAAAAATGTGATTTCACAGAAAAACATTCCAGCTGCAGAAATGTAGCAAAATAATTTCCCTCTCCTATGGATTGCAATTTAAGAAATATCTCAGTGTAACCCTCTGTTTTGAAGGGTGAAAGCGGGAAGATGCTAGAAGCAGAACATCTGACATCTGCTATGACCTCTTGGGAAATCTCTCTATGCAAAAGCCCGAGAGCACAGATTTTAAGGAATCTTTCGAGTGCTAGATGATTTGGTGCATACTGAATGAGACTCTTTCTGGCAGAGTTTATGTCACTTGGAAGAGACTGGGATAGAAAGATCAGGAGTTTATACTCTGAAAAACGACCAAAGCAGATCACAGGCCATGCACATGGCAGCTCTGAATTGCCAAGGCACTGCTTCCAGAAGGTGATTCTGCCCCAGGCTTTGCTAAAAAGCTCTACCTTCCTTGGTCCTCATCATGGTGATCCGCCATCTCACAGGGATTGCTGTTTACCCTCAGAGATTTGTACACAGCTGCAGTCAGGCCAGAGACCCCTTGCCTGAATCAGCACCAGCTCTGGCAATGTAACACACCCCAAATGGGTTACTGGCCACAGATGTCTCTCAATCTCTGGTGCAGACACCATGGAATCTCAACCAAAAGCATACTGCCTCTCTTAAAGCATGGCTCATTAATTCCCTTCTGAGCCCACACATCAGCCCAGAGGGGAAGGCTGCACCACTGTGCAAGCCTGGGTGGGACTGCACACCTCGCCTGGGCTTTTGCTTGGCTCAATAAGTAATTTTATGAAACAAAATAGAAAAAAAGTCGCTCCAATATTAGCCCAGGAAGTCAATTCCTTCCCTGTTTAGGTCTCCCCCTCCTAGCAGAAGAGTTTAGGTTGATTTTCTTGACATCTACATTTTTTGCTTTCTGCAAAACAGAATAAAAAAGTAAACAAAATAGTGTTAAAAATCGGTGCAGCATGATTGATCTGTGGAATTGAGGTGTATTTGCAAAGCATTGCTCTGATACCTGTGTCAGGGTTTACACACCTGAGGTCAGTTCCAGGGAGTCCGATCACTTAGCTTAAAGTCAGGTGATAAACAGATGCAGATGGGCAGGTTTAAGCCTACTTTTAGGTAATTTAGCCATAGAAAATATGGCAGTGTTACACCATTCTCCAGAGATCTGGCCTCCAGCTCCAAACCAGGTCTTGATGCAGAGGAAACAGCGTTTGCACAGCCACCCATTAAAGATTTGAGGAAAAACATGCAAGTGATTAGTATGCATGAGAGCTCCCTCATTTCTTTGTTATTGTTCAACAGAAAGCAGTTCGGAAATTCTGCAACTAAGTTTTAAAGGGGGGAAAAACAAGGGATAACTGTAGCCAAATGAACCTTGACAAATGTTGTTCCCTGGCACAACAGATGCGAACAGATTACATATCTGCTTACGGGAACATGCACGTTTGCTATTACACTTCAGAAGGCATCTTCATTAATAATTTCAAGTATTCAGGAAAAGTTCATGCACTCAGAGGAATTTTCGATTAGGTAAAAGATTTGGGTTTTTTTCCGAGCCAAGTATGTACATTGGCAGAGTGACACACGCACAGTATGACACCGAAACTTTATTAACCTTGGGGCAATACACCTCAAGTGTTTCCTGCAAGAAACCCCACTTGAAGAAAGGACATGAACACTGAAGAGAAAAGGTACTGTTTAAAGTGAAGAAAATAAAAGTTTCCGTGAAGAGGATAAAGAGTGTGTCTGTCCTGGTAAAGGAGGTCATAGGTGGAATGAAAGCCTCCAGCAAAAATCTCTTCAGAGGTTTCTTCAGACAGGTTTAAATCACGCTGTTCTCTATCACACTGGCCTTTGACTCCTGCTATCATCTGCCCCGGGGCACTTGGCCACACAAGCTTTCTGAGGCTGGGTTATGAGACATCTAAAGCATCTTGGTGAGTGGGGAGGGAGTACAGCAGCCAGGCTTCACGGCAGGGGAGGGATGATTAACTGGATGGATGAAAAGCCTGATTAGCAAAACATGCATTAAAAAGGCAACACAGATCGACCAATGCCAGAAGAGTCTTGTAGAAGAAATATGTTTTAAATAAGGAAAAGAGCTAATTAAGCTTTTGGAGAATTATTGTGGATCATATGACTTACTGAAGAGCGAAATGCTTGTCAAATGTAGCTGGGATTTATTTAATCTTTTGTGATTAAATCCCCTTTATAGCTCTAAGCTTTGGAATACCTCCCTCAGCACCAAAGCACAAATCAAATACTCTAAATGGAGTTTAATTACACTCTGATGGCTATCCCTAGTGCCACTAAAGGCTGACAAAAGTCTATGGTGTAAATACCACTACTAAAATATAACCAAAGTGAAGTTTCTACTTTATAGCTATTGTTGATTTACTGTTCTTCTGATGACTTTTTTTTTCATTTACTATAAAATGGCAGTGATGATGCTGCACCCGCATCTCTCTTCTGAAGGCAGACTGCAAACTCCACTCTGACACCACTAAATATGCAGCCCTATGACAGGCAAAAGAGACTAAAACATTGCTGAGGTCAAAGACTCTGTGCTGTTCCACCAAGCAAGTCGAAGTTCTGGTTTGAACTTCATAACAAGCCTTTCTCTCAGCATCACAAAAAGCCTTGAGGAACTAGTTAAATTTGGAGGTGCACTTGCCATCACTGAGAAACACCAAATGATCACAGCACGGGTGATAGCTGAGGTCTCTCTCTTAGAGCTTTGAACTCCCAGGAGGTCAGTAATCAAGGCACAACCTCATCCTCAATTATAGAGGGAAAAAATTCCACTGTTGTTCCTGATAAGCCAACCATTAGTACTGCTGCCTAATTGCAAGAGTGCTGAAAACATATGAATTTATTTTTTATTTATGTGCTCAACCACTTTCCTAACTGAATTGCCAAAGCTTATGATAATTATCTCAAAAAATACTGGATCAATTAACTCATAGACGAAAGACAGGCCACAAGCAAGAGAAGTATGTAAGAAAATGGCTTGTAGGCATCTCTGCAGGCTTAGGGGAGGCACTGAATGGGCTGTATTCCTCTCTGCAGCATCATTTTACCAAGCATCATCAGCATTAGAGGCTAAAAATGTCTTTAAATATGTAATCTGAATTTACCAGAGAAATAGCACCCAAGAGATCACTGGTTTGTAAGGATTTGCCTCCTGTAGGAAAAGTATTAATAGACTGTGTAATGAACATAATCTTGTCCAAAAATGGAAAGGCTAACATGATTCACATTTTAAAACTGCACTTCTGTCAGGAAGAGGATTATGGATCTATTTGTAGTCTCAATTAATTATGTGGTAATAGAAAGCCCTTTGAGAAACAATACAGCAGCTGAAAGTTGATGTTGCAGCACCCAGTGTGATCAAAGACTGCACAAAACAGGTTTTTTACAGAGTATTTTCTAACATTTTCAGCACATGGACCCCTCTTTGCTTTCCAGTTTTCAAACTCACTTACTCTAAATTCATTAGCAACTGCTTCATTTCCTGTGGTTATATTTAAAATCACAAACTAATTGCACATAAAAAAATCCCCCACTCAAGAACTTAACTTCGTATTAATTCAGCATAACAAGGAAAAGACCAGACTCCTGGTTATGCCCAAGGAGAGGATGTCCTGTCTTGTCTGGAACATGACTGTATTTCCTATCACACATGTCTGTCACACACTCATTTATCACTATGAAACCAAAAACAGGTGTTACAAAACACCCGCTGTGATTAAGCCAGAAATAAATAATCAAATTACACCCCCTTTACACACTCATATTCAAAGTACCATGTAGACTGTAAAAATACTAGGCCCCCACCTTAAAAAAATGCACAATCCCATAGAACATCTCACATATAGCAAGGCGTATTTTTAATCTGGAGAAAATTTTATTAGCACTTGAAACACACTCAGTACATTAGACCTGTACTAGCTCTCAGTCTCTCTTTAATTACAGACCAGGACAGGGCTTGGCTGGCTGGGAAAGTCCTGTGGCTGTGCATGGTGCAAACAGACAGATTTTCCTCACTGTTTCGGGACATGACACCCTATGGACATAGGAAATTACTCTAAACATTTCTTCATTTGAAAATACTTGGAAATTACATAACATCAGATCATGATTTTAGAGGTAAGGAGCCTATGCTTTCTTATCGATCAAACAAGTTTTTTCACCCTTAGTGAGTTTAATTACCTTAATTTAGTTAACTAACGTTTTTGCAACATTACTGAAAAGAGATTACATAATATACATGGTTTAATACTAGATATTATATCAGCTTTATAAACAATCAACTAGAAAGAACTCTTAAGATTGATAAAATACAGACTTCAGACCGGTGACTGCAGAAGGACCTATTCACATCTCCCTGTAAATATGAGGATAAAAGTCACTTGTAATTTCTGTGACCTGTTTGATGCTGTATTCTATCAAATTTGATATCCCAGGGTTTTTCACAATGCACATGTAAATTAACATGAACTTTTAATAGAACTTTTACGTTCCCTGACGCAGCTACAGGACCAAGCTCCTCTCTCTCCGATGGCTGCATCAAATCCAGACATGGAGGGTTTGAAAATGGAAAAATATGTTCTATGTTTGTGTCCTAGGAGAAGGGGAGAGCAGTCAGATCCGAGAAATTTTAATTCAATGAATTGTGACTTTGACAAAACACATTCCTGTAGTTTTGTGTTGTTTGGAGCAGAATTTTCCTTTAGTCAGATTTTAAGTGGTTGCCTGCACGTTCATTTAATATCTTGTTTGTTCTTGATAAAACTTTGTAGTTTGGGAAATCTCTTCCCAAGCATGAAACTTTGGAACAATTTATTCTCTGCTGGCCAGTTATTTTAAGTCACTTAAAAAGAAGCCAGGCACTCTTGAAAGGTAATTATCTCCTGCTGGGTATCTGCCAGGAGCATGGAAACTACAAACCAGCCTCTCAACATTATCTGGAGGTTCATACGGAAACAAACAAACAAAAATGTAATATATTCCTTCTCTCTATTGTTTAAAATATGTTTTAACAATATGAAGTTGAAATATTGGTATTTGTTTTAACTTCTTTTTTTACAATCTGTTACACATAACCATGCCTTTCCTATGGAGAGGATCTCAGGAGTAGTGGGACATGATGGCTGTAGAAAAAAACTAATATGGTTATCACCCATCTGCGGGCCAAGCTGGTTTCCCAGGGGATGTGGAAATCTCATTAAGCTGTGTAACGAAAGACAGTGTACATGGGTATTTGTGACTTCCCCAAGTGTGGGGTAATTCACACTGAGTCACAGATGCACAGCCAGACTGCGGGTATGGAAAACAGCTTAATGCCATCAGCACCCGGGATGGTTTAACGCTTTAGGATACGTATTGTTTGAAGACCATGACACTGTTAAATGCAATCAGAGCCATGAAACTAGCTGTAGCTCACAGCTTATCTCACATTTACTCGATTAAATGGTCATTAGGATTTCAAAAGCCACAGCAGATGAGCCAAGCCACTCTCACGAGGCTACGGGCCATTTACAAGAAATGCACGTTAGGGCCATTTTGAGAAATAAATCATAAACTAAACAGAGAAAATGTTAGTCATGGATTTTTCTGAGAAAACCACCACTTTTGTAGACAGCAGTTGAGACACCTGGCTGGTAGGAGAAGAGGATGTCTTTAAGACAGCCCACACAAACTCAAGCCACCACAACCAGGGAAGTTAGACATGCCGTGCACGCATGAGACGTCTGACTCCCCACCACCCAAAGTCATCCAAAACATAAGAGATGACAATGGGCAGATCTGATGCCTTGTAGAAAGTAGCAGACGGAAAAGATCCCCTTGGTCTGCCAGTGTTTATTTCTCCAAAATCAATGCATGACTGTTCTTGGATTATGGTCATGTGACAGACAGTGGTTTTAAAAAATGTCAATAATACACAGGTGTAAAAGCTGTTAAAAAATGCATCCCTAAACATTTTTTTTTTTAAATGCATGATCTGTTATTTAGTAAGCGTTTACTGAAACTGCTGATGTGAATTAAGTGCAAGGTCCCAACCACAGCACACTCCTGGGGCTGACTGAAAAAAGACGGGCAAAGTCAGCCAAAGAAAAAGCAGAACAAAACCAATAAAAACAGTGTTCCCAACCTCTCAGCAAACTCCATCTGCACGCAAACAGAACGCTACATAAATCTGTTTTGAAACTGTCCCCTCGACAAGCACCTTCCAGACTGGGTTTCCAGTAAAGGCCTTGTAGACATCTCTGCAGTTTCTGGATCAGCAGAATTTACGTTCATAAGTGAACAAAGATATAAAAGGCATTACTTGTGAAATATTGTCCTAGCTACATGGATAATATTTTTGGCGGTAGTTACCACCAATAATTCAACTTGCAAAGTATTCTTTTTCAGATGAATGTTTTGAAAAAAGAAAGTCCCTATTTATCTTATTATTAAGAAAAGAGATTTTTTTTTTTAAAATAACATATAAACAAGAAGAGATAAAACAGCACAAAGTGAAACTTGTGATGAAGTCAATGAAACTTGTGTGCAATTTTCAGTTTTTGTACTTTCAGTAACAATACATTTGAACTTTCAGTAATTGTACTTTTAGTTTCTCCCCTCTTTTCCCAGATTCCCTCTTCAGGATGCAGGCATACTGAAATGGAGTAAGCTGGGAAAAATCCTTAACTTCAATCTTAGCCAAGGCCTAAAAATAATAAATCTTTTTTAAAGGAAGCTCAACAAAAATAAAAATAATTTTGTGTTCTTTCTAGAGCCAAAGAAGATGTAAAAATAAGATACAACTAGAATGCAGAAATCATTGTGCTTCATCTACAGCAAAACAGGTCTTCCAGATTTCACAGACTAGAAATAAATATTTGACCTTCTGTCATCTAAGACAAAACAATTTCAACTACATACACTAAAATCTGAATTAAAAATCAATTTTTAAAATGCTGCAGACTTCAAACTGTAATCTCACCTAAAAAAACCTTTGCTACACTTACACAAATACAATGCTATGAAATAATGCCTTAAGGAATGATAAAGAGATTTTAGTTATATATATATAAATAATATATATACAAACCCATAAATATTTAAGATTATATATATTACATAAAGTTTATTATAGACATTATAAAGATTATGCTACATACTTTAGCGTATTTTGATATATTTATGCTAAAAGTAAAGCTTGTCTCAGAAGCATTTTGCTAAAACCAAACCTTCTCAGGAGTAATTCATAATGCAAGCTTTCATATCTGCATGTGCAAAATCCCGCCAAGTACAGTGATTCTATCAATATTCCTATCGTTTTCCAAGTAAACTCTATTTGCCCAGACATTTATGGGGACCAGCAATGTTGAAAAGCCCATTAAAACACCCTTTGATCATTCTCTCTGAACAGGGGTTAAAATCATACCTTCACCTACGTTTTCAACTGTATCTGACATTTTTAAAATGTTCTTTTCCTTGATGAACTTCATCAACCATTTGGATTTGTTCAGCTGTTTATACTCCACAAGCATGCTAATCACACAAGTGATAAATGCAGTCACTTGGGAACTTTGCATTTTCAATTGACTCTCAATAACTCTTACAATTATAAACATTAGGTCATAGTCTCACAACCAGTCTTTAAGGAGGCGATATATCCTGGAACACCATTTTGCTTGTGTGGTCTGAGCTCTGAAACACCACTGGCAAAATGTCAGTGAAAATGCAAGCAATTTAGGTTTCTATCCCACAGCCAGTATCATGTTGCTCCTGAAAACAGATCACTGTTAAGGCTTCGTGGGCGCTTCACGTAACCTCCTACCCACTCAGTTTTAATGCCAGCTGGTGGCAGATGCTGATATTAGAAGGAGCTGGCTCCCTTTATTAGGCATATATATGTTCTGGACTTGTTTCTTGAGAAATAGCATCCTCAGTGAGATGCATCTCATCCCCACTGTGCACCCTCATGGACAGCCCACAGCTCCTTCCCTCGGGAAGTGTGCAGAAGGATGCAGGAAGATGTGGGCTCTGCACAACTAGATCAGAGGTTGTATTTAGGGAGGCTCAGGACAATTTTCCTCAGACTACAAGTTACTGGCTCACAAGTGCCCTTCTTAGAGGATTTACAGCTTCCACAGCTTCCCTGGAATACGGAACACCAGTTGTAACCTCAGGGCCCCTGTAGTGCTTCATTTATTTCATCAGTGCTATGTAACAGAAATTGAAATACCTGCCTAGACTGGGGAAAAAAATCCCAAACAACAAACCAACCCAACAAATGAATAAATGCCATATGAGTGTCTAAAAATCTTCTCCATGGACTAGACTGTGAGATGGTAAAAACTAATCTCTATTGGAGGAAAAAGCAATTTTTATACAAGTCAGCAACAGTCATTTCTTCCCCCTCTTCCCCTCACCCCCAAATAATGTGTGGTTTGGGGTTATTAGAAAATGTACCTAGTTTCTATTTAAAGCACAGAGTCTCCTGTGCTGATTTCACTCTGCAGCATTCATTGAGATTGCATTCAAGACAAGTGGAACAGAGAACCTAAACCATACCAAAATTATGGCTCTTTCCTCACTTTGCCTGTTCTTAAAAATTATAGCAGGCTTACAGCTGCCACAGCTTAAAATACTGTTTCACATTTCCCTGTAACCCAGATATAAATTATGGATATCAGAGATTGTCAGAGCCTACAAAGTGCTTCCCAACTCTGATTTTACCTTTGGATTTTAGTTTCAGTTGATAGATACAAGAGATCATATATTGCCTGAGAAAGCTTTACTTCTGCTACCTCTCCAGAGATTAGAGATAATTTGTGTTCTTCAAATCTCTCCCATAATATTTATTTTCCAAGAAAGTTAATGTTTCTTGAGGTCTCCACCCATTTTTGCTAAACTGTACCCCCTCTGGAGATCCCTGCCAAAACAACAGCATGAGATACAGTTACTGGCTTTAGAACTGGAACTATATTTTCAAATCCTGAACTAGACACAGTAACTGCTCTCAGCCTGTAACAAGTAATTACAACAAAAATATTTGGCTTATGTCTAGCTTGCTTTGGTAGGTGCCACTGGGGGAAAAAAAAAACACAACAACAAAAAACAAAAAATCAAACCAAACCAAAACCAAAAACAACAACAAAAAAATCATATTTCTCTCCGTGATGGGGAAAAAAACCTGAAAAAAAACCCCAACAAACACAACAAACAGAACCCCCCCCCAAAAAAAATTCAAAACAAACAAAAAACCAACAAAACAAAAAAACCCGCACCAAATACACACATAAAAAAACATGTCCCCTCCCCTCCTCCTCCTCCTCCCCCCCCCCCCAAAGAAAACCCACCAGTAAAATTGGAGAAGGAGATAGGATACAATTGTGGGAAGTGTTTCCAGTCACCTGATCCATCTGAAAAGGTGACTTGGCTCCTCAGTGGCACTGAAGTGTCAGCTGCTGCCTGCTGGTATCAAAAGTCAGGTGTAGGATTTGGTTTATTCCACGTTGCATTTTGGAACACATTGGCCTACAGCAAGTAACTTCATCATGTGAGCATCCTCATTTTTTTTGAAAAAGAAACATGAGAACAAACAGACAAAAAACAACGTGTTGAAGTTGACTACCTTACTTTTCTGTAAAATGTTTCATTTAGTTCATTTTACCTCCTGGTCTCAAACTTGTCAGGTTGTTAAATTGACACAGAGTATTACACTTCACTTTACTATTTCTTCAGGATCTGGAAAAAGTCATCAGTATTGTTTATTTACTTGTACTTTTTCCATTCTGTTTGCTTGATATATGAAGTTACAGGACTATCACCATGTAGAATGTGCCAAAACCAAGTACCTGTGAGACTGCATTACTCTTTCAGTACTTTCCAGTACCCTGAGCCCTCCTTGCAATTAGTTATCAGCTCATGTGGTGGCTTTTTCTAAAAAATTGATCATGTGTGTGCCTAGAACTAAATGTGTCAGTAACTTGCAAATATTTGGCAAGCTTGGGCTTCTTTGTGTTAAATTATCATAATGCCTTTGGTGATGGTTTGTCACTGTAACTCATGATTGAGATGTCCTTCATTCATGTCCCAAGGACCTAAAAGGTAATAAAAAGGGCAGAATCTGCCCCCAAATCTCTGGTATTTGTGGTAATGACTGTTACATACAGAAGGTCAGCAGAAAACAGCTCTAAATGTTGGGTTGGAAGTTAAGTGGAAAGCTGAGACATGTTTGCATTGACTTCATCCTGTAATTCCTCATTCCATAGTAAGATCCTACTCATGGTAAAAATCATCTAGATGGAGCAATTTCTACAAATAGCAGAAAATAGAGCCTTAGCCTCACTCTTTCTGGCGATTGAGTCATTTCAGATGGGTAGAAACTATTTTTTCAAAGACTCTTTTGTCCTTCTTGGCTGAGAAGTACACGGAGAAGTTCCACAAGGCAGAGAGCTCATTCTAATAATGTTAATGATCCTGTTTCAGATCCCAGTTTACAGTAGTATAGAAAGGATATATTTTGTCTCCATGTGGCCTTAAGCAAACCCGGGGTCTGACCTTGCAGCCTCTGAAACATAGTCACGACTGTTGGGGAGATAGTATCGCTCATGTCGCTCCTGTATCAGCTTTCTGCTGGCATTGGTTCAGTTCTTCTTACAGCAACAATCTCCCTTTTCTTAGCCCGCAGCTAATTTTCAGCTTTTATTGGTGCAACTGCTGCTTTCTCAGTTATTCCAACTTCAAGGGTCACTGGAGAGTCAACCTTCAGATTAAGTCTTTGCTCTCTTACTATCTGGTAACAAGCAGCTCTGAAAATCACCTAAACAAGACAACCCACCTCTTCACTCTCCCAATGAAATGAAGTAAAGCAAAGCCAAACTATCCCAACCCGTGTACCTGCAGCCTCCAGACTGGATTTGGGCAGGCATACAAAAAAGATCTCTTTTTACATGTGTCTTGAGATATTTAATCCCAAAACTGCCACTTGTAACAACTTCATAAAGAGCAAAAGTTCTGTTCTTTGAATGACATTGTGGCTATTACCCAAAACTGTCTCTGGAGACAATGTGTGACTGATGTTTAGGTCTGTGGACCAAGTACTGAGAAAAGCATAATCAAACATTTCTCCCCACCCTCAAAAATTAGTGCAATATCACACTGTTAACTACTTAAAAATCTAATTTTTCAGTAATTCAGGTACTTTCATGACATTAAGGCTCTAACTCCATTTCAGGTTTTAAATAATTTTGTACAGGAGACTTGTCATGATTTAGCTTCATGAAAGAGACTCTGACATTTAAAATACCCCATGTTATCCTGCTAAGATTCAAAAGGAAAAGTCAACATTCAGGGCTAGACAAAGCATGCTCTGCTTTAAATGTGTATTGATAAGCTCCCTGGGAAAACCTTCAGTTTAAACACAATTCTGTTTTATAGCAAATATTTTCTATATTTCCTTGTTTTGTTTATTTCCAGGGATATTTGTTCCACGCTAACAATGACAAGGGAGATGTTCATAAAGAGACAACACCATCACAGGATGTTGAACACAGTCATGGAAGTCATTCAGACAAGAGATAAGATTTCCCACATTCACCACTTTCAATAACAAAGCTAAAAGCCCTGCCAAAAAAAGGCCAAAAAGGAAGGAGCGCCCGATTTTAAGGCACCAGGCCACGATGTATGAGTCTGAGGATTTCCATCCTGCTGAAGTCACCAGTGGTAGAACCATGGGCACCAGTGCAAGTGTGAGGGGTAGAGCTGGTGTTGTCCCCAACACCCTTCTGGTACTGACAGAAACTCCAGGCTGCAGGAAACATGACCACAGCCTGGGGGCTGATGGTGTCTTAGATGTGAGGGTGGCACTGGCACTTCCCATGTGAGCTGGGAATACACTGGCTCAGCTTGGCCACTAGACAGTCAGTTACATGACACATATAAGGAAGAAAACCACTCCGTACACAGTTTTGCAGGCTAGTGAAAGCATGTGAGCTGTGCAGCACAGGGAAGAACAGTCCAGGTCAGGTGCTTGCATATAGATGCCTACAAGGTGCCATCACCATGTCCAGAATTCACAGTGTAAACTAGCTGCAAATCCAGAAGCTGATTTTCACAAGAATATGGCACTACATCTAACCCATTAAGACCCATATCTTAAAGCTTGGTACTGATCATTAGTCAAATAGCTATATAACTTTTTAACTAGGACTGGCTTGTACTTTTCCAAGAGTGATGTTTCTTCTTTCCATCTCTAAACCACTTCCTTCTTCCCATCACATGGGCTGTCCCTGTTTCTGAAATCCTTGTACGGGGTATGTCTCCTCATCCTTGCAAGTTAACAACCAAGATTGCTCAGGCTATTCCAGCTGACGTCTTACCAAGGGTTTGCACAGTAGTATGAAAAATTTCTCACCACTACTGAAAATACTTCACCACGTGCACTGTGGCACCACACTTTTCCGGTTCCTGGTTGTCTAGTAACCAGACCTTCCCTCCTGTGCCTTGGCCAGCTGATGAGCCTCTCATTTGCAGCACCATCTCCTGATAAAGACAATTGCCACAATACTCCCGCTAGGCCAGATAAATTTGTTTTACCTACAACGAGCTGCCTCTTTAAAGGGTACATGGAACAGCAAAGGTTTTAGGTAATCCCTGTTGGGATCAATTCCTGCCAAGTTTAGACCATTATTTATTTTCTCTCATTCCCAGACATGTAAGTAGCGGAGGCAATGATCCACCAAGCAAGAGTGTTAGAAAAGCACAAACATTCCAGTAATTGCATATATTCCTCTAGGAAAACTGGAGAAAGTCTGACCAGAGTGATATCTTTAAAGCAGACATAAAATGCAGTTTTCTCCCCTGAGATGCACACCCTTTGGCTCTTCTCAGATGACATAACAAGGGGCACTGCAGAGCACTTCCTCACAGTTCTGGCTGCCCTAGAGGAAAGGCTGCCTCTATTGCTTTCTGAATTCTAGCACAGATTTTGAACAGAGAATTCATCCGTGATCATTTTTATTTTGGGCCGTGGAGAGTTGGAAATGCAGAGATGCAGGATGAGTGTCTCTTTGGGCATCAAAGGGCTCAGGATAAACTTATGCTGATTTTGATGGGACAGGGCTAAAAATACAGTGTCTTATTGTCTTTAGGTAAGATACATCAGTCCATTGAAGATTTCCAACTTTTTTAAAAAATTGCACATCATTTATTTATTTATAAGCAGTCCAGAACTGCTGACTAGCCAAACAAATTATGCAAGAAAGCTAGGTTTTGTTGGGCTTTTGTTGGGGCTTTTTTTGTTGCTGTTTCGGGTTTTGTTTTGTTTTGTTTTGTTTTTTAATCCTGGATAACCCACAATCAAAAGTAAATTTAAAAATCTATGGTGAGGCAGAAGAGTGCTAAAAAAACCAAAATTGTTCATACACAACAACTGCTGAGTCAGATGATTCCTTGTAAAATACAATCAAATTATTTCATCCTGATGGGAACTGGGAGACATTTCACAAAAGCCAAGTTCCAGGAGCTAAACCTTATTTTCACAATAATTATAAGCAGCATAAATCTAGGGAAGCTCAATCAAAGCCAACGGAGCTACATTCAATTTACAATGGTGGTGCAAAAGAGGTTTTGATTCTAGCTAATTTTTTTGTTCACAGGGACTAAAAAAGAAGCACAACGTATTCTTGCTGTCTTGGATCAGACAGCAATTTGTGTAGCATTTTTAGGTGTATATGCTGTCATATCTCAACCTAATTTTCTTCCAAGAGAATCCATGTTCTGCCATTACAGACAGCTGAAGAGATTGCCAGAACCTTTCTAACTTCAACAGCTGAGATGGTAAGTTTATAAATAATTTCCTTTTGTTATGATTTTCAGCTATATGCTGTAAAAGGAAAAACTATGGGCTCCATGGCTAATCTTCTGTCTAAACATTGACTTTACAAAGGGAGTGACTGACCATCCAACTGCAGTCCATCAACCACCTCAGAGCAGTTAACAGAAAAGTACATTGTGGAAAATTTACTTTTAAGAAGGAAATTTAAAATTAAAAAAAAGTTGTATCAAAAAAATCAGCATGGAAAAATTCAAACAAAAAGCAGCGGGTGTTTGTGTCTCTCAAAGTCTTTCAAAGATTTGCATTTAGTCAGAGTAAAGCAGGCAAATAAGCTGTCATGCTCCACATCTGCTACCAAATAATAAGAAACATCTTGCATTTACTTGCAAAACTCATATTTTAGTAAGAAGGGCTGCAAAAACCAAAATATATTCTGTCCAATAAGCTAAGTTACATTCCATAAAAGTATCAGGAAAGCTTTCAGGGAAGTCTTTCAAATGCAGAATGTTTTCTTTCTATAGGGTAAAAGATGAAAAATTATCTTCAAAGACAAACAATTTTCTCTCAAGGAATAAGGAAAAGCTTGAAATCATTTAAAGACTGCAATTTAGCCATTTTAAAAACAAAAACTATTTCTAATAGAACCTAGCATCTACTTCTGTATTTATCAAGAACCTGCTTCTTTAAAGAAACATTCCTTGTATAAAATGCGCTTAGGGACTGCAGTTTTCCTACAAAAAAAAAATCAGTGGTAAAGTAGCTTTTCAGTCAGATATTGATATCCAGTTGCAGAACACCAATTTTACACTTGACTTCCAAGCCCATGTTTGACTTCTCTCTGCCATTATCACAGGGCATTTGGGACGATATAAGGATACAATGGTCTAGGTCTTCCCCATAGCAACCCTGCTTAGCTGACAGGGCAATCAGGGATGGTTGTATTTAGTCAGGACCACTTCTGAAACTTGTGTGCTCAAGCATTTCCCATAAGTACCAACCACATGCCTGCAGATCAAGACATTACACAGCCTCTTCCAGTTCTCCGCGCCTTTGCAGCTCTCTTCCAGATGCATCCCATTGCAGCAGACAGGATATTGAATCTTTTGAAACAGTTAATCTTCTCACAACTGAGCCTGGATTTCAGTAATAAACACTTGCTCTAATTTTTCATCCTCTGGGCCATTATATTTCCAAGAAGCAAGGTCAAGATGGCATTTAATAAAAGGGTTGCTAGATTTGTTTGGTTCTTTCTTCTAAAAGAGAAGCCCTACAGAGCAAGGCAACAAATGGGACAATATGGAATACAGCCAGAGTTTTAAGACCTAATACACAATTAAGAAGAATCTGAACACAGGAACGTTTCCCCTCTATTTCCATCCTGAAGATACATTTTGTCCTGCATTCAATCTTTGTCAAGTCCTTAAAGAAAATTTCTTGGAAGAGTTTTCTTTTCATTGGAACTACTTATAACTGTAATGGCTGTAAGGTCAATGAAAATGTTTGAAGCCTACTTTTCCTGATGCTTAAAAATATCCAGCAGTCTATATTGCAAACAAAGTTGTGTAAATAAATATATGTGCACATTAGCCGGTCTTGCTCCTGACTACTTGTTTTCTACTACTCTTTTCACTCTGCCACAGTTATTTTCACTGGAGATGTTCCAGTGATGTACCATAAGCTTACTCCCACTGTGGAAATACTCTGGATACTTTAGAAACATAAGAAAACATCACAAAAATCTAATTTGTCTCTTGGTGGATATGAAAAAATTTACTTTTAAAAATGAGCATTTTTTTCCTTCTTATCTCAAACAGTAGTATTTTGTTGAACTGGAATGACAGCAAATCACCAAAGTAAACAAAGTCCAGCAAGTTGTTGGAACACTTGATTTACAGCAATCTTCTTTCCTATAATAGGAACGCTACATCTTCAGTGTAAGCTACCAAGTTCTTTGTTTTTCCCTGAGAGGCATAAATTAGGCTTTTCCCTCCATTTTATAGCTGGAGAAGTGGCTAATAGTGACATACTACAGAAAATCTTAGAAGGTAACTGAAAGTAGAATTTGGCACGATACAGCTCCTCGAGGAGCACAGAAATTCACCCCTGGATCTAGAACTAAAACTGGACTGCTGGCAAGTCCATCCTAAGGTTAAACCTCATCTCCTCCCTGGATCGCAGTGCTCCCACTGATGTAAATCTGGAGGGGCACCATCCAGGACCCTTCCAAGCACAGTCAGTAAAACTACAGCTCAAGTGTGGGTCACTGTGAGGACAACAAACAGCACAAACAAGACTCTGGCCAAGAATCTCAGTTTGGAAAACCAGGCAGAGAACTTGCTTCATCGGTAGGATGCCTTCAATCTGCTTTAATATCTTTTTACATTCTTTTTTTTTTCATGGAATGCTAAGAATAATTATGGAGAAGTCCCAAACTGACGCACTTTGGTGTAGGTCCAGGGAAGTCAGCAGAGCTACGGAAATGCAAACCTCTGCAAATCTTTTCATACAGCCTCTTCAGTGCCCATGCAGGGACCAAGAGAGCCCTCCTTTAACAGAGGTGAGCTTCTAACAGAAATCAAAAGGGACCAGTCCTGCAGACACATTCATGCCAGCAGTTTCCTGTGCCACACAGAGAAATTTATGGAGGAAAAAGACCTAATTTAATATGAAATACAAGGAGAAAGTTTGACCGCCCTTTGAATCTACTTCAAGCCCAGAGAAGATTCCAGGAATGCAAGTCTGTCTTTATGAAACTTTTGTGGGTAAAGTTCTTTATTGAAGTCATATCACAGCAAAATTTCCGTTTCTCTTTAAGAAGTTTTAAAACTAAGAGGAAATAGCAAGTGTTAGCTTGCTCTGAAGGGTAACTCTTTCCCATTTTCCTCATTAACCACAGAGAGAGGAATCTGAGCCTGGACTCCTGAAGCCCACTCTTAAAAGAAATGTTGAAAACTGGGAAGTGTCAGGTTGTCCCTGTGTTTCCCTCTGTCATCCCTAATTTTCTGCATTTTGTTTGGAGGATATAAATGTGGTGAACTGAAGTGTGACACTGAGCAGGGAAACACCCTCAGAAGTAACATTTAGTACCTTCTGTTCAGTTATCAGGCAAACTAGAAGGCAAGCAAGATAAGGTAGAATAAAAATGCATCCCACGTTCTCCATTTCTAAGCACATTCCATTTTCTGCTTCTTCATTCTAAAAGTAGAAAAGCCTGAAATGAGAATTTTTCCATGAAAACCCGAAAAAGAAAAAAATAAATAAATAAAAGAAAACAGCTACAGGCTATAGGCTTCTCATCTCTGCAGGTCCCAAGGGAGTAGGAAGCACAGTGGAATAGACATACACTTTCTTCAGAAGAAAACAAACAAACAAACAAAAGAAACAAATAAAAAAAGCCTAATAAGCTTTTAAAATCCAAATATATATCAAAACAACTTTTATACATCTGCCTAAGCAAACATACTGTTTTCCATACAAGCAGTACATTAAGTAACATATCAAGGAGACAACAAACAAGGCACCACGAGAGTCACAGTCTGAGGCAACACTTACCCATAGACTGTGTGGGCCATCGTGCAGAACAAGCCCGACCACAGCTGGGTTCATCATGCAGCAGATTTCCAAGCAGAGGCCAGAAATCAGCCCAATCTGCCAGCATTTCTGCCTGCCACTGCTCCCTGCTCCTGCCCTAGGAGTCTGCAGTTAAAAGCACATATTCCCAATAGGATTAAGCATTTACCAAACAGTAGCTCTACTGACCCCTGGTCCCTCAAGTCTCTTTCTCACTCTCCCCTTCTCAACCACTTAGATCTACCAAAGACTCTCAATCTCATTTTCACCTGTTTTTTTCTCTTCCCACAGATACTATTTTAAAGATTAAATAATTTTCCCTTTGGCTATTTTTGTTTAAATTAGAACTCATTTCAACTCTCAAAGGCAATAATCCCTAAACTAAGGGGTTTTCTCAGAATTCCAGAGGGCAATGTTTAGGAAACAACATCACTGTTTTGGTGCAGCTATGACAATAAACTCTATAATGAAAATTGAGTATGATAATAACATCTTGTTGAATAGGCAAGATGTCAGATTTAAAACATACGTTAAATGTGCTGAATGTGATCATAGGGTTCTTAACATAGCACTGGGATGTTGGAGCTTCCTGGCAGGAAGCTATTTACAGTGAAAAAAAAATGCATCCAAAGAAGTTATTTGCTCTCTCTTATAAATAGAATTCTGATACGCTTTTTTGGGGTATTTTCACAAATTTCTATATTTTCAGCATATACACCTTTCTCATGAAATATTATTATAATATTTGATGTATTTCTTCATCCATTTTGCAGACTGCACCATCTGAATTCTTGTACTTACATGTCTTGTCATGGAGAATTAGGTGGTTGACCTTCTCCCTCGAGGGATGATAATGACACGATGAAGCCAACATGAACACTGCTGTTTTACACTGGAAGCTATGCACGAGTAATTTCTCCATAGAAAGACTATTGTCTGTAATACACTTGCTTGCCCAGATGAATACTGTCCTATATTTCTCAAAACTCTCACTGCAGCATAACTTGCCTTTGACCTATAATAAGCTTATTCATTTTTCAAGAACAATCCCTTTAAAACTCAGATTATAGCTTTGATTTTGCCTCTCTTTCCCACATACATACTCTGTATGCACCACTTTATCTCCCAACCCATTTGAAAAGGATGCAGAAAAATTCTGTTTGATGTGTGTTCACTGCTGAGTGACTACTAAAATTAATACAATGAATACAATCACTGTGTATTATTTCACCTTGTTCAAATTCCAATACAGATCAACAATTAAAATGAATGTAGTTAGAACTTAAATTTAACAAAAAACTCAGAAGAACATATTTTTAATAGCTGTATATATACTAAATGCTTGACTGTCTTGTACTTCATTTTTTGAACCAGGATCAACAATGAAATCAACACAACATCGTGGAAAACACTCTTTAAGCGAGAAGGATTTTCCAAACACAACTAAGCTCTGAGATTATTGTCTAAAACTGAAATTGTTTTTCTCTTCAACTGTTAAACAGAGTTACCCTTGAGGAGATGCAAACAAATTGCTTTCTTTCACTAGGCCAAGAAGAAATCAAGTCAACATTGCATGGATTCTGCTTTCCATTGTTTCTGCTTACAATTGGAACCACACAGAAGAAATGACAAAGTAGAGCAGCAGAGTGACATTTGCTACTGTTAGTTTACAAAAGAAGCCACTATTAGTTTGAAAACTGAAACCAAGCAAACAGAAAATAGGCAACACAGAGAATAAAATTCTGAGCAGATTTTGGGGAAAGGTTTGAGGGGTTTTTTACAGTTAATCAAAGTCAGCTTTGCTTGTTTTGATGGTAGGCACAATTAAAAAGAGGAATCCTGGAGTGGCCCATATGGTTCTGTAGGAGACAAGAGCAACACAAGCAAAGGTCTCCAGAGCAGATCTTCTCTCTGTCACTGACTCACTACAAAGCCCTGTGCCATCCCGACAGCTCCAGCTGCAGGGACACAAGTATCAAACACTCAGCAGTGACTGAGGGACAAGTCATCTCAGGACTTGGGGCACTACAGTGGAGGCAAAACCAGGAGATTATACTCAAGAATGTGAGAATTCAGCACAGTCTCGATGACACCCAAAATCACAGGTGCCCCAAATGACCAGCGCTGCACAAGAGCAAGTGCAATCTGAAATGAGATACATCCCAGGTGCAGTGTTACTGCACATCTGTACATCAGTGGTACAGGCCACACCAGGCATCTCGCACATACCTGCTTTGTGTGATCCTGTACTGCACACACAGCAAGTTCTCTCCCAAACATGCAGTGACAGAAAAACAGATCAGCACAGCAGAGTTCTCAGAAAACCTGTTGCCTACGTGGTCTTTGTACAGGGCAATGGCTTTCACAGCAGGATATGGGCAATCTCATCTAACCTGTGATGTTTAGCAAGCTTGATCTACTTTTCCAAGAGTTGTTTAAATATTTCATGCTCAGCTACTTCCCAATAAGTCTATGACAAGGAGTGTAGGCAATCCAAACTGAGCAAAGACTGAATGGGCAATTTAAATATCTGCCTGTAAGTTGTCCCTCCTGCCCTTGCACAAACCCAAAGTTTACAGAGAGGGACAGAGAGGGGGAGAGATTTTCCAGACTGAGGAAGGAAGGAAGGGAGAGGCTGTCAAGGGAAGATGCATCAGCGTCTGTAGCTTAGCTCCAAATCTCCAAGTTGGGAGAACAGGAATCCTCCCTGGGGTGTGTGTGTATGGGTTTTTGTCTGATTTTGGCTGATGTTTTGTTTTCCTGGGTTCTGCTTAAATAGAAGCCTGGAAGCATTTTCATTATACTTTTCTGGGGAGTGATTACCTCCTTTCTGTCACACACGTATCTGTCACACAAACCACCAAGAAGATGGATTTTTTCTCTTTTTATGGCTGTATTAATTCTTTTTTCTGCCTACTCCATACTCCTGGGTTTTTTTGTTCTCTCTTCTTTGTTGCTCCATATTTTTATCCTTCCATTCCTGCCTTTTCTGTCTTGCCTATTTTGACTGCCATCACTACAGAACAACCCTGCTCAATGTGTCTCTATCACAATGGGAGCAGTAATAAAAGTATTAATAACATCCTCCTGTTACCAAGAGAGACCCCAATCACTTTTTTAAGGACAAAACAGCCTGACCTTAGGGAGCACATACAATACTTTGGATAATTACAAAAGTCATGTTCCCTTTGGCGGCCTATTTTTATTACATATTTTGTACCAGCCATGTGAGGCCCTGGGGCTACTATTTTGTTTGTCTGGAATCTCTGAGCTAGACGACATGACCAGGAAAGTCAGTTCATATTTAACCCTATATTTTGTAGATGAAAACTATAATGCAATGCACCTGGATTTCATTATCAATCAAACCACCAGGGAGGGCACTTATCATAAAGCTCTTGGCTTGCCAGTTTTAAAATTCTCCAAACTGCTTTGATGTGAACATCAAAAACTTCTGGACTACGTGAACGACCACTTGCCTGACCTCATCCTTTAATTAACACATCCTACCTGAAAGCACCACTCACAGGAATTATGCAACGTTCTTAAAGACCATTAATTACATCGTTTCATTTTGGAGTGCCTTAGCACCTGAGACAGAGAAGAGACCCAGAAAGTTACGGCCCCCCAAATGTGGTACAGAAACCTACAGATACCTGTGTGGCATTGGTGTTACTCTTAACCAGTAGTTATTCACAACGTGTTTCAGTAGCTGTGAGCAATCTGTTCCTTTGGCAATCAGAGCAAAAGAAAACAAACAAACCTAAGGACTGACTGTAGTCAGAAGTATGAAACTGAAAGTGCTAATTCCAAAGCAATAGTGATAAAAAAAAACCCAAACCAAACCAAAACAAAAACAACTAGGAAAGCTAGGAAAAACTGTCTTGGCATCATTGTAGCACACACTTTTTTAAAAAAAGTCGTGCACTGAAGTAAAATTTTCTTTATTGATAGATAAAAAATTTTACCTGTGATGACAATTTCCTGGAATATTTAAAAAAAAAATATGTAAAAGACAAGAGAAACTTTTTAACTTGGGGAACACTTACATTTACTGCATTTCTCCATAAACACCACACTAGCGAATGACTTAGTATAATTAGTGAGACTTGGACAGCAAGTCCAAGTGAGACTTGGAGAGCACTCCTTCCACAGATGTGCCACATCACAGAGCTGCTGAACACATGGCTTTCATGGTGATGGTTTGATACAGAGCTAAAAAGGCCTAATACTATAAACATATTGACAGGCGCCTTCACAGGATGAATAATTTCTTAAGTTCTGACAATCTTCGTTTTCAATCTGATCACCAAGTGCCTGCAGCCCTTTCCAGTAGTGCTCACAGTCTACAAGGGCCTGTTTCAGATGATGGGGCTGCCCTGAGTGATGCACCGCTCATTTGTTGAAACGTAAAGAAACTCCTGGCAGATGTGGAATTACAGCTGTGGTATAACGTTTAGTTTTCTAAAACCAAAACAAAATTTGAAATCGTATTCTCTCTTAAATTTTCAGATAACTGGAGGTAAAGCAGTACTTAGCTCTAATCAGGTAGGTTTCCTGTTTAACTGCTGTATTGTAGTGTATCAGCTGGGGCTCTTTCAGTGCTACTAAGACTGGAAGGATCAGCAGAACTTCAGAGAGGAAATGCAATGGCAACTATAAAAGAAAAATTTATTAAAAGTCGCAAGATAAGACAACCAAATGTTATCCTTGCTCACTCCAGCTGAAAGCTCAAAAATTGTATACAGCAACTTTTTCTCATGTTGGAAAGCTCTGCAACATGCTTGTTGAGTATCCGGGAACCAGGAATTGCATATGGTCCCCAAGGGCATATTAGTGAAAGTGCTGCTCTTTGTGAAACAGCTACAATTCAACTTACTTGCAACTCCTTTTATCTTTTAAGAATGTGCAAAATGATACAGTCTATAAAAATAGTAGGTTTCACTAGCAGTATCAGCATTCAAGAGGGTAAAACAAAATGCTTTTTGAGGCATGCAATCTCTAGTTAGCATCAGAACTAAGTAGGGTATAAGTATACATGCATTCTCTTCCGCAGTACATTTGAATTGTCTTTTTTGTTATGAAGTGCAGAATAAATCTTTACAGCAGAATTCAAAACCTGAAATGCAGGGAAGGCCTCTGCAAAATACATGTAGCTGCTAATTATCAGATGAAGAAGCTAATCTACATTGAAATGTAGGTCCTATTTAAAAGACCTTTTGTTTGCAAAATACTACCAAAAAAAAAATTACTGATTAGGTTCTAAGCCAAGATTTAAGTCCCACAACATGGAGCTTATTTGCAGATGTGATATGTAAAGATTTACCTTATCTTTACAGAGATTTTACAATCATTAGCTAGGATTGTTCTGCCAAGTACCCCAATTCTTAACCTCCTACTTCCTGCTGGTCCCGCAGAAGGAAGGACCAGGAGCAGTTCTCCATTACTACACGCACAGAATTAGTGTATGACAAGTTCCTTGCACACTTAATTTTCAGCAAAAAATGCAGGAAGGAGGGAGTGCTTGTGGTGATGTCAAAGAAAGATGGATAATTTTTCTCACCATGTAAGAGTCAACTTGGTTTTGTCAACTAATTTAAGCTGACTAGTAATTTCTTCTAAATAAAAGAAAAATCCCAAACCTTCCCTTTGCCCACAAAGGCAAAGGCTAAAGTGTTCTTCCAGGCTATGCATATCCAGGTTCAAATTTTCATTTGCCTGATTCATGCATGGTTTGCTTAATTCAACACTTTATTTTTATAAAAATCTTCTGAAAAAGAGCAAAAATAATTCTTTCAAGACAACTTGCAACAATATTTAAATGTCTAGTAGATAAAGAGATCTGCACAGTGAGGGGATAAATATATTCACATTTTCCCATCTGTTTCAAACTTGAATCTTCTTAAAAATGGTGATGGGCAAACAGCTTCCCACTAGCAAATGTTTCTGTTAAGTCTGTATATTGCCTTTCTGAATAATTTTCAGTACACTCTCTGAATTCTAACTGAATATGACATTTAGCTCTCCTAAGCTGTTTTTTAAAAAGGAGCAACTCCAGTAAATAAATTGTACTGGATTAGGTGTTGATCCTCCTGAACCTGGAAGCAACATAACCACTACCATTCCTACCATTCCCTTACCCGAACTCAGCTACACAATCAGGACAAAGAAAGGGGATGACAGTTCCAGATGCTGCTTTTCCTTCTGGACCAGAGCAACAATGTACAGTAGCACTGTTTAAAATGAAAATGAAGGAAGGACCGTAATGAAAAGGACTGCTGCCAGGATGTACAAACTGAATTGTCACAGGCAAGTGATAACACAAGAAGCAGTGGAGAGAACTACAACATTCATGTAATCTATTACGCCAACAAATTGTTAGAAGTCTGTCTGAGAGTGAAACAGGCTAACATCACATCCAAATAGCTGGAGAAGACAGTAACAAGGGACTGGGCCCTCATATTCTCATGCTGCCCAAATTTCATCAAATTTTTGCATTGTACAGTGTGAAACAAAGTCTACTGGACCATTCCATTATCAACAAATCTGCATAAATTCTTCTCTGTACCTACCTGATGGGGACATGTATATTGGGTACTTAATGCAGTTACATACAAAAGTTTAAATGAGATTTTCACTGAAAAGATTTTGTATAAGCTCCCACTGCTTTTTACATCTGTTTCTCCGTATTCTTACGAAAATAAATACAAAGGATATGTAAAAAAGACAACTCAAACTAAACCAAGGGCCAGACAGCACACATTCAAAAAAAAAAACCAACAAAAAACCAAAAAACCATCTGATTGTGTACAAGGTTGCTATGACTGCAGGGAAAGATGCCAACATATTCTCAGTGTTTGGCCCCACTTTTGGCTTGGCCCTCCATTTGGCTCATCTTTATTCATAAGTAAAATCTAGTAAAAAAAAATAATCAAGAAATGTTTTTTGTGATGAAAAGATGCTATTTTTATTGAAGTGCTCTGAAAACATGCTGATTTTCATGACAAATCCCAGTAGAAGGAATAAAAGGGTGAAATTGCTTTCTATCAAGAATTTTGCTCAGGAATTCTGACATCTGACTTCATATGGGGTTGGGTTTTTTTTCATTGAACTAATTGCATAGCAAATCATCAGAAGTGGTGCATGTTGCCTTACGCCTGACATGTTATGACATGAGATAAATTTTGTGTAAGTTTGTTTAATTTCTACACAAAAGGTACTTTGACCTAGAGTGTATGCTAATAGTAAAGAGAAGCTGACATTAACTACCCTTTTATCTACCTCTAACAATGTATATAAATTACCTGACTATTGTAATTGTGAAATACTGTGAAAAAAGCTGTCTAAGAAGACAAAAAATGTAATGTTGGAAGAATAAATACTAGAACATCAAAATCAAGCTTATATGAATCCTGGAGCAAAAGCTCCTTAAAGCCACAGTTGAGTTTCTGTTGAGCTGAAGTTCTTTAAGTGTAAATTGTCATTCCAGAGATGAAAACTGAATCCTAAAGTTCCTAAATGTCTTACGAAACAAAATCTGCCTTGAGGCATCACAGGATTAGTCAACACTTGCAAGTTTCCTGTCATCTTGTTAACAGCCTCAACCTCAAAATATTAATGAATCTTACATTAAAATGTGTTCTGCCAAGAGTAATCCCACGTGTCTGCTGGAGGCACACCTTGCTACCAGGAGCAGTGGGGATGCTGCTCTTCCCTAAGGTTCACTGTCATGGATGGGTGACACTGCTGGTCCATGTCAGAGCATGGTACCAAGTCTGAGGGGCAGGACTGGCAACACGTGGCAGCACAGGTACGTGCTCCATGCAGGTATGTGCTCTGTGCAGAGCTGCTCTGTTGAGCCACAGGCCTCTGTTTCAGAGATGCTACCCTGAGCTTTTGCATATGGACATCATGAAGGAGAGCTCACAGGGTGGGGAGTGAAGCCCTCACCTGACTCGGAAGGTTAGACCTTGAAAACATGTGATTATATGGAAATTGAATTTTTTTGTTTTTTAAAGCAAGGCAAACTTAGAAATCACAGGTACAAAAAAAGGGTTTGAAAACATGAACTAAAACAATCGAGAGTTCAGTGCAGAAATTTGAAAGTGCTCATTCATGAACTGCACTGATTTTAGATGGTGAATACCACTCGGGATTGTGCAGAGGGAGAGCTGAGGAGGGAGGGAGGGCTCGGCACAACTAGAGCCCAAAGGTCAGAAATACCTCAGCAAAGACGAAAGAAAGTACAAGGGGGACTTAGCAGCTGGGCAGTCCTGCTTTCTTTGCATGGTGGTCTGCAGCACTCGGTGGAGCCTCCTCATCCATCACACACAAAGCAGAATACTTTCCTCAGCTGGGTTTTGGGATATACAGTAAGGGGCAGGATGGTCATGTGTGTACTGCTTTATGCAGCTCCTACTCTGTCTTTTTCATTCACTAACTCCCCACTCAGCACAACGTCATCCACACCATGCTCTGCTCCCAAACCAAAGAAACGCTGCAGGTTCAACTGAGTACTCTCCTTCCCTGCAAATCTGACACACTGTCCCTCTCCAAAAGGTGTTGTGTGCTGCTGGGTGCTATAGAGCTGCTTATAAGTGGGCTCTGCCTCACCTTCCCAGGGAGAAGAGAGAGATGATAAGGGAAACATGGAAGCGTGGTGTTCATTCTCTGCAGAGCCCTTCCCAGGGGCTGTGAGGAAGCTAATGCTGCTAAGAAATGGGCAGTGGCAGGACACCATTCCAGGTAGCTGTGGCTGCTGGAGGGCATGAACCAGCCCTGAGAGCATAAGAGAGGGACAAACAACATTGTTGCACTGTGTGTCTGCAGCTCCTTGGAGTTTATGCCAAACAGAAAACATATTGGGAAGAAATGGACAATCTCTGTAACACTTTTCACATGCGTTAATGTGCCTTGTCATATTTTGGTATACGTAAGTAGCTCCCTGCCACGTACAAGTATATACACACAGGCAGAGCACAGTTTCCTCCATAAAGCAACCTCTCACAGAAAGCAGCTTTCATGCATGACACATCTCATCTGTGGGGACGGGACTAACAAGACGGCATCAGTAAAGCGATACCTGTGTGCTCATATTTTGTATACATTTCTTCAAAAGCACATATACTGTCAGCTGTTCTGGACAGCTGTCATTTTTGAATCAGATGATGTTCCTCAAACACACAGCAGAAAAATGAAAACTCAGAATTAAGATTTATCGCACTTAATTCGAGAGGCCTCTGCTGAATTCCTCCCCCAGAGCTGGTTGCTGAAGAAGTTGCTCATTCTGAGGGTATGATTCACCTATCTTAACTGAAAATGTCTTCTGTGTGGCACGAATCCAGTTGATCTCACTGATTATCTTGCAACTGATGCGGCTGTAGGTCCAACGTGCTCCTGGAAACCCGAGTCAGAGGAAGTACCTCAGCGCATCAAAGACTGTCGGTGCCCGGGACATGGCAACCAGAACCACACGCGCCCTCTCCAGCGATGTCTTGGAGGTGACGTTTGCAGCGAGTTACTAAAACCTTTCACTGGGACAACCGTAGGACTCGCCAAGGGAGATGCCGAACGCGAGAGGGATGTGACGACGTTACCTGCTCCCTGGTGCGCGGGGTGGTCGGAGCGCAGGGATGGGCTAGCACAGAGCCGGGGGGAGGCAAACAGCTGCCACCGCTGCTGCCCCTGCCCTGGCACCAACACGCGAGTGTCCCCTGCTGCCTTCCCCGAGGGCAGCGAGACCCCAGCCGCGGACACGCGTGTGCCCCGCGTCCCCTTTCCCCGCCGCCCCCCGCGGCCGCGGCGCTCACCTGAAGCAGGTGGTGAGCTCGCCCGTGGGCTTCAGGCAGGGGTAGCGGGTGGTGGCGATTTTGTTCTCGGAGCAAACCTCCCTGAAAGGCATAAAGTCGTAGTATTAGGGGGAAAAGAAATTGGAAGGAAAAAGAGAAAAAGTAAAAGAAAAAGAAGGTGGTGGATGGGAAGGGAATGCACAGAAGCAGCCGCGCTGTCGCGACACCCACCTGTCGCCGTCCTGCGGCTCCTCCCGGTAGGTCCAGGCGTGCCCCAGCGCCAGGAGCAGCAGCAGCCGGAGCGGGGCCAGGCTGCCGGCCGGCCGCCCCATCGGGCCGCCGCTCCCCTCCGCGCCGCGCCGGCTCTGCCCGCCCCGGCCGGCGGCGGGGCTGCGCCGACCCGCCGCTCCTCCCGCCCCGCCGCGGGGCCGCCCCCCGCCGCCGCCAGATGTGCCCGCGGGGAGGGGCCGCGCCCGCCCAGATGTGCCGGCAGATGCTGCCCCGCGGCGGGGCGGCGGCCAGATGTGGCAGTGGCGCGGCAGATGTGCGGTGGGAGTGAGGGGGCATCACCATTTCCCCCCGCACACCCCGGTCCCCTGCCGGCCGCCCCGGCTGCAGGGAGCACGGGGAAAGCAAGATAGGAGGGTGCGGAAAGTGGTGGAAAGATCCGAAGCGGTGGGGGTGATCAGCGGCTCTCGGTGCACCATCACTGATGCTTTCCAGATTCGGCTTTATCTCAAATCTCTTCCACAAAGGAACAGAACAGTTCAAAGCATCTCTGCTGTGACGGCTGTTTATCCTTGTGTACGGCTGCCACTTCCCCACCATTCATAAAGGAGGAGATTAACGACAACAGACTGTGATAAAGTAGGGCATCAGGTCTGGCCCGTTGTACCATATCCTGTTTTCACGGTTAAACTGCCTGGGACTAGGGGAGCAAACCTGCAAAACGACCGTGCCTTTGCAAAGTGCTTGGCCGATGCACTGGCTTTGATCACCAGTAACTTCCTATGAGTACAAAATGCTCCAGGGAAATGAGGGTGTGCAAATCAGCCTTTACTACCACTTTCACCTGCAGTACAAATGACCTCATTTTGCAGTCAGAAAAATCAGGGAAGTGTGAGCAACAAATTTTACTCATTTATTAATACAGTCAGAAAAGTCAGGGATATACAAGTAAAAAACTGTAACTTCTCTGTTGAGCCAGCACAGAAGTAATAAAGGGGTGTGAGAAGACTTGAGCAATACACTTTTATTTCTTGCCTCACCACAGGCAGCATTTAATCAAGTCACTCGACCATTCTGTGCCTCAGTTTCCCACGTCTCTCACAGGAAGACCCTAATAGCAAAATAAATAAATAGACAACGCAGATCCCCATATATGAATCAGCTATGATTAAGCTGTTAATCCCTTTGGTATGTTGTCCAGTACCCAGAAGAAGGCTAATGATAGATAGACTCTTGGAAAACCCTGGGACTTGTCAGAAATTTTCCCTGAGTTGCACAGCATCTGCTGTGAACTGCCAGCTTCAAGGTATTTCTGTCCTCCAGGTAATCCTGTATTTTGTCTTTATTCTCATGTTCAGTTAAGGAAAGGAGTTCTGCATGGCAAAAGTTTTTCCTCCCTCCTTTTGGCATTTGCTCTTGAGAGGATGTTTCAGGTGTTTATTCTGTCATAATTACTTCTCTTTTACTTTATACAAATAATGAGTAAGCAAAGACAGGACTTGCCATCTTGAAGCCAGAAAAACTGTAGGTTTTTCTCGCAGGGCTAAGCCCTCATCTCTCCCAGACAGCCTTTCCTGATCTGGAGATAACAGGAACAAAAGCAGGACCTGAGTGCTTGGACCCAAGAGCTCAGGAGACACCTGTCTCCACATCATGTTCCTTACCCTCCTGCTCCAAGCAGAAAGTATCCAGTGACAAGGACTGAAATGAAGAGAGGTTTGCACTGCTGTAACCCCTCTGATGTCTGTCTATAGATAACAAAGGATTTAATTTACCACATTCCAGAAGTGGTCACAGACCCTCCCCAAAAGCTCCACTTTTTAAAGAAATTGGATCGTACTCGAGCACAGGGCCGAAATCCTTTGGATGATTTCCAGCCCAGACCCAAGTGTCATGACTTCAGAAGGACTTTGGTTTTAAAAGGATCCCTATATAGGCCTGGCATAAGTATGCTTCCAAGATAGTGGGGTTTTTTTCCAGAACTTTTGCCACTCAGTACAGATTTGATTTGCCACCTGAATTGCTTAACTCATCTCCCTGTCTTTGCTTCAATGCCTGCCACCCACACAGTACTGCATCAACACACTGCTATCTTTTTAATTAAAAATATTATACCAGCTTACATAAGTATTTATTTAACCCATGCAAACAGCCTCCTTAATTTAAAAAATGTAACCTGCAAGTGAAGCTAATCCTGTACTCAACTCTTTGCCAAAGCAGGGCCCAAAGTTTTATATACAAAAGGATTTCAGTGTGACCCATAATTGGCAGAAAAAAGAGATTAAACAACACCATACTTTTCAGTTGGTAACTCTATTGCAGCTGAATACATTAAAGTTGAGGGTTTGGTCATTTTGCTTCATCAGCTTCATCTCAGCTTTAATGACCATGCAGCCAGGGTCACCCTGAGAACAAGGCTTGCATCCTGGAAAGTGTTGAAGGGTGACGGTGGTTAAGGAAACATGGAAATGTTCCTGTTGCCTCGGGGAAGGAATGGTTGGGACTGTTCTCATATATAGTAAATAAGCAGAATGTGATTTCTCGTGCGAGGGATGCTTCTCTTTGTGCAGGGTCGTGTTAGTTTTGACTTGCCCAGCTCAAGCATGTATGAAGTTGATTAAGCTGCACACTACATTTTGGAATGCTCTCAAAGAAAAGAATGAGGAATTCCATGTAGTAAAGTGCTTATCAGAAGTTTTATTTATACTGTTTATACAGGAAGAAAATGTATTGTTTCCTGTAGTTCATTCATAATGATGTTGTTAAATTAATACTAAAAATTCAAGTTTCTTTTCTGGATATTGGTGGTAGCTGGAATAGCCTAGATGCAGATTTTGATCACTGCCCAGATCTGAAGATGCTCTTTCCATAGTGGAAAGGCAACAAGCTCAGCACACTGCAGAGCAGAAAAAGGAAGTACAGGGCTCCCCCGAGTCTTTAGAAATACACTGAGGTTGTTTGCATCCATTAAGATCTTGAACAGTTATTAATTATCCTACTATTCACTGACCTCCATCAGAGATGTTGTATTAGGGTCAGTACAAATGCATACAGAGGTTTGAAAGTTTAATAATGATCCTGAACATAGAAGATTATTTTTCTCTACTTCTTATTCTCACCTTTAAAACAACTCTGACCATGAGGTCTGGGGAGAAAGGGGGGGGTGGGCGTGCTGGGATGGGGGTTTTTTTTGTTGGTTGTTTTTCTTAGATGTTTCAATGCAGTCTTCAGAAGTATGTTCTGTGACTATTCTTAATCTGTTTATAAATGACATTTTTATCAATGCATTTTCCATCTGCTTCAAATATAAAGCAAGTAACCAGTTACTGTAAATAATCTTAATTCCACTGCAGCATTGTGTTTACATCAAGTAACAGGTCTCCAGCTGTCAGCGTTGACATGTTCAGGGAGATCAGAGCAGGACTGAAGGTGTAAATAAACAGAAAACAGAGGTTTTCAAGAACATCTTGGGCCTAGGATGCTTTACAGATTTGAAAGGCCTCATGATGGTCATTCATGGGCTAGATTCTCTTCCAGGTGAATGCCTAAGCTGAACCTGTCTAGATGCAGACTTCTACTTTCAAGGGATATTGCACAGTTCAAGCCTAGCTGCTAAACACTCACTCAGGCTTGGGCAGGATAAAGACTTCCCAAGCCATTGTAACTCCAGAAGGCATCTAGGGCAGTGTCCCATCTCAGAAAAAAAGCCAGAACCAGACAGTAGAGAGACAAAAAAAGTCTTAAATAATTATGTATAGTTCCCTAGAGAGAGGTGGAATTTCTTTCCAACCTCTCCATAATCAACAGAGTTACCTGGTCTATAAAAAGACTGCATGAAGCATGGAATAAATAGACAGAGCACAAGCTAGGAGCAAATGCAAAAACTCTCGAAACAATCCACTAGCAGCAACTGTGGGACAGGAAGGAAGAGAAAAAAAGTGCAGAAAAAAATAATGAGGGAAACCTGGGAAGATAAAGGAGCTGAAGAAATGCCAGGGAACCATAATGTATGCCCAGGTCTAAACAGGTATTACATCCTGAAAGAGGATGGTAGAGCAAAGCAACTCTCAGTGCGGGGAAAAGGTAGAGAGGGGTGCTGAGAACACAATGGCACCAAGTTATATCTCACAGAATCACAGAATATTTTGTGCTGGAAGGGACCCAGAAGGATCATCAAGTCCAACTCTTAAATGAATCAAACCCACAGCCTTGGTGTTATTAGCATCATGCTCTATTTGGATGATTAAGAGCAGAGGACGATGTGAAGAAGGGTTAAAAACTGAGAGAAGGGGGTTATCTCTTACCTCTTTGTCCCTGCCATCCTTCTGTAACTTGAAAAGATAGGAAATTGTGAAAGTGAAATATTTTATTTATTTTATTTTTTTTGCCTATGAAGTACCAGGAGGCCAGCATCTGGAGCCCAACATGTGAAACACCCAAAAAACCCACATTAAATAAAAATATTGGGGCAGAGAAAAGATACTTCTCACCACAAACACTAGAATGGCACTTAATCCAACTAGGAGACAAAAAGTCTCTGCTTTCTGACAGAGATATCTTTGGTAAAACATGTTAATGAAGGACCAAGGAAGTTGAAATGTGATGCAACTGTTTGCAAAATAAAGCCATGGAAAAAGACACATCAGAAAACATGAAATGGTGAGCATGAGGCACTGCCTCCAGAGAGCATCAGAGCTACGGAAAGGAATTGCCCCAGACTCTTTCTTCCATTTCACAGATAATTACAGGGCTCATCCTAGATTAGTAGCAAAAATAAACACCTTTTGAAAGTATCAGCTAAAACAATAGCACTGCTGACCAAGAATTAAATACGTAAAAGAGAGCACTAATCCAGCAAAAACAAATCCTGATGGATACACGGGACATGGCATGACATTAACCAGGGCTGACTTATTTCTTCTAGGGTTAGGTTTGAATTCCATTTTGTTATAAGAGATTAGAGCTGAAGAATGCAAAATCTTCCATGGCATCCCAGATATCAAACACATCGACCTCTGTGGCGTGTATGTGCTCCCTGTCAGTCCGGGCTCCTTCGACAAGGCTCAGGACATTGCTCTAAATGCACAGACAGCAACATAAACAGATTCCTTCTATCCGGCCTTTGTAACACTCGGAACAAAGGCCCTGTGCTTCCGAAGTTTACAAGGTTATCCACCTAAATTGCTCCTGTGATGAGCATCCCATAGCAGTGTCATGTTCTAGAAGCTCTGGGTGGTGAGGAGGAAGGCCACTGACTGAGAAATCACTTTTTAACAACAGGCAGTTCCCACATGGGCGTAGAAGAAACTGAATAGGTGGGAAAACAGATCTGATGATACGAATTGAACTAAAATTTGAGCACTTGTTCTTTTGTCTGCAAATGCACACCATGGTGGCAGCAGAGGGGAAGATGCTCCTAAGAAGTATTCCTTCTTTTCCCCAAACCAGCTTGGTGCCCTTTGATTAAAAAACCTGTGGGACTCCTGTTTTAGCATGTAAGTTGCTGCCAAAGGAAATGCAATACTCCAGACTGTTGCACGCCCATGCCACAAAAGCTGCTTGTAAATGGCCAGATACTGACACTCACAAGCCATTTTTGATCGTGATGGATCCCCAGAAAGCTAGCGGTGTCGATTTTGTGAACTGCAACCTGAATAGTGCAGAGACTAGACACTGAGGTATGAGCAAGAGGAGACCTTAGAGAAAGATCCATGCTTACTTAAAATTTGCAACTGAAGGGAGGGGGGTTGTTTGTTTGTTTGTTTGAATTACATTTGGTAAATTCACAAGCCTTTGTTTTGGAATATGAAGTATTACTTGCAGAAGAAAAAGAAAAAGAAAAAGATGTTCCAATGACTAAGGCATCAAGCCACATATATGGAAGACATCAGAAGAGAAAGGATGATGCAACCATCCCAAAATATGCTTTTCAACATGCTTACACACACATGTAATTCCCATACACACAAACAATCATAACAGTGGAGAAAATGCTTTCAGCTACTTGCTTTCCCTCACATTGCTTGCATGACCTTGGCTAAATGACGTAGGCCCAGACCTTCCACAGCCTAAATACCTCTGAGCATGTGGATCCAAATATCTGAAGCTCAGCATGCTGTTTACAACATGATCTAATCTCTTCTTTTCCACCTTCAGCCAGGTTTGCTTATGTAAAGTTCAAGGTATTTATCTGAGGGGCAAAATTTGATCCTGATGACGGTATCAAATTAATAAAATACACATTTTAAAAGTGTAAAATACACTGGTTATTTATAGAAATTATATTTTACACTACAGAATATGTTACTATAGTTTCCTACATGTTCTCAGTGTAGATTTCCTCAAGGAGTGTTGCACACTATTCTTTCAGAGCTGCTAAACCAAAATTTCTCCATTATAGACCCATCCACAGCAAGTTGCAGAAATCTCAGGTATCTGCCATGGTGCAGTCCCTGCACACAGAGCCTCCTGCAGAGCAGGAAAGATTATCCCATGGGCTGTGCACCTGTTTTGCAGCTATGGCCTGACACAGCTCAAGGCAGCTCAAGTAGCTGTAGTTACACCTGTGAAAAACCTGCTTCTCCATAGCTCACCTTAGCATTTCTCCAAAGTACTCCCGTACTCGGAGCTAGAGAGTGAAGCTGAGGAAGATCTGTGACACGGCAGAAAGCAAAGCAGCCCTCACGCTGCTCTGCTCATGGCAATCCTTGGAGCCTGTGCCAAAGCAAATGCAGCCTGGAGACTTTACACGTGTCCCTGCTGTGGCATCCCCCCCCAGCTGTGTTTTCTTTGGCTCAAGCTCGTGCGGAGCTATGGGCACTCTCCAGTGGCAGATGCACTTACACAGGCACAAGTGGATAGAAACTCCAAAGTTTTTGAGCCCTCTTGGGGAGCACAGATTCCTTGTTCATATAGCTATGGATTCCTCGTTCTTGTAGTTATGGGCAAATCCAGGTGCAGGGAGGCTTGAGAGATGCATTGGTATGCCACAGACTTTGAAATCTGCCTCTCCTGGGGTGCTGGTTGCACCTGCCCTCCTTGGAAAAGCCAGATCACACATGCATGCAAGCACAACCCTCCGACCCCTTTACCTCTAAATCTACTGAGGAAGGAATGTTTTAACTTTCATGTAATTTATAAGTGGGAAAATGAAGTTTACCCAAACATAAAACCCCCACACTCATAGACTCGGTCAGGTTATTTAAACTGAAAATCAACCTGGCATGACAGCAGAAGCAACAGCTTTGCAGTGACAGCGCAATTTTCCCTGACATGAAAATGATAGTATGTTCCATATTTTTCATCTCCTGCATGTTGGTTTTGTTGCCTTATTAGTACTGATACATTTTTTCCCCTCTAGTTTCCTTCTAAATGAGGCAGCTTTTACTGGAGTTTCACTCTACCCTTTGGAGCAACACATGTAACCCATCACAGGAGTGGGCTCGATTCAGACCAGTCACCCACCTCATTGAAGTTAATCTGGCAAAATACAAGCAAAAAAAAAAAGAAGAATATGACCTTCACTCCACAGCTTGTGACAGCTCACTCACTGCTTATTTATTCTGCACTCCTTGCAAAAACACTCCACACATTCAATCACATCTCAAAGAAAGGGGTCAAAAGGCAAGTGTTTTTAAACTGTCTCAGTTAAAGAGTCCCTTCCCATTAAAGCCATGCTGGTTGTGTCAGAGATAAAAGACTGTTTTCTATGAGGACTGACCACTTTGACAAATCAACAATAAATTACTCAGAAATAGGCTCTGGCACATTCATTGCAGGAAAATGAATCTCCTGGCATCTTCCATGATAAGCAGCAAACACTTTGCAATTCTGCGCATGGCTGCGTGAAAAGTGCATGAAATTACTTAAAACTTTGAGTGTTTATTTCATGAGCAATGATACTGCTTCTGACCTTGTCTCTGCAGTGGATGACCAAAGACAAAGAAGAGCAAGGCAGTGGTATGGGACACTCGTGGGGAAGAAAATCAGTGATGGAAAAAAATTTTAAAAATCTATTATTTTGAGCTTATAAAATGATGATTTTCACTTTTTACTGATGCATGTGGGAGATTTCAAAGTCTGTCAAGCTCAGGCAGGAAGCAAACTGAACAGGTTGGGAAAGATAATTTTCCTGCCAGAAAAGGGGAAAATCCACATTCAGATGTCCATTTACTGAGGTGTTAATTGTTAGGATAAATACGGAATTTTGCCTTGAGAAGCACCTTTCTCTCCAAAACAAGCAATTTACATCTGGTTTGACTTCAGGCTAAAAGTGTCCTAATCCTCGTCTGTCACTAGAAGGCTGATTGGCCTCAATGAGAAATTGTGTGTGCTTTACGCCAATTAATCTGAGATACATTCTTTCACTTTTACTCCTTCGCAGGTCCTTTAATTCCACAAGCAGTCAGGCCTTGATCCCCTACATCGGGCAAGAAGATCTTTCAAAACTCACTACCCTAACTCTTGTATACTCAAGATTGTACCCAAGCCCCAACCCTGCCTTTTGTCATCTGGCTTCTGCTCCTCCTGTTGCCTGCACCAATTGCACAACCTTACAGTAACCAATGGATTAAATGGAGGAGAAGAATTTCTTCTTCACAGCTGGTGGGTGAGACACTGGGGTGCACATCCCCAAAGGCACAGAGGCTCTGCGTTGCCAGGGAACACAGCAGGCATTAGACATGCCAAGGCTTTCTAGGACTTGGGCCTAAGTCCCTTCATGCCCCCCTGTATCAGATTCCACGGGATTCTGACAGTGCCCAGTGATTCATGATGTACAGTTCCCAGGTGTCTTCAAGGAAATATGCAGCAAGGTCTCTGAGGCCTCAGGACACTGTGATAACATGGATCCAAGTTCTTGCGAAAGACAAAATAAGTCAATCAGCTCTATTAAAGTGCTTAACAATGTTCAGCATCTCCAGCAGAGCTCTGGAAGGACCAAAACACTGGAGAATTAAGTTACTTTGTTCTTGTAATTCCACACGGTCTTTTGCAGCCAGAAAACTGTACTTCTCTATTTTGTTATGTATCAAGTAATAGCTTTTCCAGGTCTGTTGTTCAGGGGAAAAAGAAAAGAAAAAAAAAAGGCCAGACATGCAGAGCAAACAAGTATCTGTGGTATTATATTTAGTTTATATTGAGTTTGTTTTCTCATCAGGTGAGAGGATTTCAATACTCCATAAAATGAGATGTTTTTATATTACGCTTCTGCAGGTATTACTTTCCTAAGTTAGGTCAGCTATTTTTCTGTCTAAAAAGTATAATGACCAGAAAAAAAAGAGCAAACAAAGGAATAATCACAATAGTAACTCATTACCATTGAACAACAGGGGAAATTAGCAATGCATATCTTGGCACTTAGCTGAACCAATCTGCTTTTCCTTACTGATTCTTCCTTTAGGTATCATGTCCAAATATTTCCTTGGAATACGTTCCTAGTGTGTGCAGGAGCTATTTATAATCTTCGACACTTATTTTTGGATTAAGTACATGTAGGTGGCTAGTTGCCATGAGAGCAAAGGGGATTCAATGAACTACAGGAATGTGTATGAAATATTACACTTGGGATAATGCCTTTCCAAGCTGAGCAGCCTGTACAAGCAATCGGGTTGTCAGAAGTGGTGTCAGAGCAGGCCCAGCACAGAAACTGGCTGAGTGGTGCATCAGCATGGCCTCACTCCACTTGTGTCTTCTGCCTGTTTTGGTGAGGCACCCCTCCAGATCCTGTTCCAGGTTTCAGGCCAGTACTAAGGAGCAGCCAAGGAGCAGCTCAGAAGGGCTCCTGTTTATTCAGTACCTGCCCTGATTTTAGACAGTGTGTCCTTTGGCTGAAGTCCGTCCCATCACCAGCCAACTGCCCCTGCAGAGGATAAGAAATGTTTGAGGATTGTCCTTCCAACACCTCTGTCAGGTGCTGAAATCTCCCAACTTCTCTTACATGTTTGGTTCATAGAAGATAACTCTGGCCTCTATGCCATTTGTTGCAGGTTTGCTGCCTTCTCCTCCAGATATTTTTCCTCTCTGTCTTTCCATCCACCCACACATCTCAGAATTCCTACCCTCTTCCTGAGTTAGCATCAGTGCCTCCTTGCCCCCAGTAGCATTGGCCTGAAGCTGGGGTGACAATCATCCAGCACAGCATTGGAGCTCTGACGTGGGCAGAACCTCCCAGGGATTGACAGCATCAGCCACTCGACTGCCTACAGGATTAGTATACAACTACAACAGCACCTTCCCCCACTAGCAATTCAGACTGAACAGAAGGGAAAACATTCGTTAGCTAATGGTTAGATGCACCAGCTGTGCTACTTACGCTGCTCTGTAGCGGAAGATGGGTAATCATTAATAGCACAACGCTCTGGTAAACTAGTTCATACATAGTTATTCTTCAGTCAATCCTGACTTACTGCAGTCAGTAAACCTCAGTAACATAACTTGGACATTCAGCATGTGCCAGGCAACCCTAGCTTGTGCTGAGAAAGCCTGTGGCATATGTAACATCCAGATGTTACAAAACCCTGGTGAGCCCTTCCCAACTGAAACAGAAAGTGGCAAGATTGCCTTTCCTGATAGCAAATCCTTTCGCTTCCTAAACTTGACACTGGTGATGAGTTAGATATATATATTGCTATGTATTCTCCTGGTCCATTTATAATCACTGCTCTGAACATTCCAGGTTGTTCCAATATGGAGTTTTCACGAGAATTAGGTCTCTTTCTGTTCTACAGTTACCTGCAAGCTGGCACTTAGTGGAAGGTTTGGGCCAACCTTAGGACCAAAAGGTAGTTGGTTGTGTGGATGTCACAGAAATATACTGTATCTCATACAAAACAGTCACCGTTATTGCAACAAGATAGCAATAATTCCTAAGTATGAATAAGGTAGACCTGGTTCAATATCACTTTTCTGCCTCTGTATTTATATGTTCAAAGAAAATAATTTTCTTGATGGGGCAACATCACACCAGTGACAGCCTAAACCTCTGGCTGGTCACAACGAAGCCAAGAAGGCTGAAGGGAGGGGTAAGACAAAAGGAGGACTTCCCAGCTACAGGTTCAACTATATAATAAAGTAAAGTACGACAACCTATCCTTGTGGGAGGGTTGCTTTGCAAGAACAACCAGATTGACACTGCAACAATGTTTTATAGCATTAATTTGTGAGCAAATTAAAAGAACATATAACCCAAAGCTTTCTTATTCAAAATATTTGTATCCAAGCAAATACCTAGGATGTATGTATCTGACTGAGCTGCAGAGAGCACAACCAGAGCAGAGGAGAGAAAGTGAGATACTAGAAATGAGTGTATGACAAAATTTCTGCATAAGGATGAAACATTCACACTTAAATGGTCACAATAGCAGTGGAAAACTGCTCATCGTATTCCAGCATCTGTGAGGACAACTAACAATGTAAGCTGAAGAAAATATACTTGTTTTCAAAGTCTCTTCTGTCATCCCAACAAAAAAAAACCCCTGGAATCTGAATCAAAAGCAATAAATTAGGACTGAATACAATATGGATGATTTTATTCCCCCTCCACAGTTCTATGAAAATGTCAGTTTAACAACTGTAAATTCTTGAGGTACATCCTACCAGCATTCTGCCCACTTCTGTGGGACTACAAGCATGAAAATCTCTGTGGCAATTTCACCCCTTCTTTTACCCCTTCAGCCATGGGGTGGGTATTGCCAATAACCTGCTTGTGGCATCTGCCCTCATGTGCAAGTGGAGCCCCAGGGGAAGGGAGCATCTGCTCAGACCTGTAAGAGATGCTGTGCAGCCCCACAGCAAAGAAACCACCAGATGGAAAACAATCTCCTCTAGAGCATCTCCTCCCCTGCTCCAAAGCAGTTGCTTGTAGCTGGGAAAAAGAAATGGGAATAACCTCCTACTCCCCATAACTCATTCCATACCAGTGTACCCCAACAGCTCAGCTTTCTACCCAAGCCCCTTTTCACTCCCTAACCCATCCTGATAAACACTGCAATCCTCAAACTGCAGTGGAGGGAAGGAGAGCTCCGCTTTCAGCAGTGTTCACAGCCCATCAGCTTCAGACAAAGACCAAAACTGAACCAAAAGTTCTGCCAACTTTCTGACCCAGCTTGCTTTCTGGCTGTGAGATGTGGCTGGCTCTGCTTCAGAAAGGCTCCAGTGACAAAAATCACAAGGTCTTTCCCACAGTGCCTCTCTTACACCCAGAAGCATCCCAGGTTTCACAGAAGTTCTCCTCGTCTTTTCCTCACACTCATAGTCTTTTACTGACCTGCCCCACTAGTGCACTGCTGTTCAGGACCAGCTGCCAGAAACAAACAGCTGAGAAAAAGTCGATGATTTAATTTCGTCACACGTGAATTTTAATAGCATTCCTGTCTGTAAATGCAATGGAAAGCGATGATATGGAAAGGAGAGATGAAGACCCTCTTACAGAGACTCCAGCCAGAAGTCACCATGCACAAGTAGCTCAGATAATGTGAAGAACATGGTCAAAATAAGGTGAAAAGCAGATGGGCTGTACGAATAAATTTCTTTCCAAAAGGGACACAGAGGTTAAAATGATGTGAGCTTAGCTTTCACCTAGCTGCCTAAAGAAGATCACTTTCCATGCCAAGAACAGCCAAGGGCTATGCTTGGGACACCAACCTAGTGAAACAGCCCCTTTTACAGCTCATTCATCAGCTCAGAGAACCAGTACTGTAAGATTTAGCAAGTGCCAATGCTATTGCTGACATTTCTGTGTGGGTGTGGGTGAGAACCAAGCACACAGGACGCGGTAAGAGCCAGCGGCTGCGTGTGACTCCAGAAGTGGCTGTTGAGAACTGATCGTTTCAGGTGGTAAGCAAAGGTTTTGATGACTTTTGCTGAATGGAGATTTTCCTGTGCATTTTTAATGTTGCCTTTCTTCAGGCAACATTCAGTCTGCAGCGACTCTCATACGTCACACATCTGTTGAGTGAGAAAGTGGATTTATGTGTGAGAGGCAGTACTACGTCTGATCTCAGGAGAGGTTTTTGCATCTCCCCAGGAAAGGTACAGTTGTGTAGGAAGAGCAAATACACCAAGGGAACAACAACACTCACAGGTAGGAAAATAAAGAGTTTCTAACCCCATTGCATTAAATTAGGATTGGGCTCAAATCCATCAATCCAAAACTAGCTACACATGAGCTGCTAAACTGTGAAAAGGGGCAGATTTTATCAGACAGCATTGTGTTTTGTGTATTTGAGATGAAGATTTCCAAAATAATTCCCACTGCCCTATCTCTGCAATGGAAACAGAAAAGCTGTTTCTCTGGTCTTTCGTTGTCTCTTCCATACTTTCATGTACTTGCACAAAACATTGCTCTTCCTCCTGAGCTACCTTACTGTCTCACTAACTGCTCTTGTGCTGTACAAACCCTTTGGGGCAGACTTAAATGAAATAATTACTAAAACAGCTACCACATTTGAACAGCAACATTGTGCTTGCTGAAATCAGCTCAGAGGAAGACAAACCTAAAAGCAATCTAAGATCCTGTTTTAAAGTTCATCTTGGGCCAAATGCATTAAACCCTAACTGATAGCTTCCTTTACAATCAGTTTAAATTACTTCCTTTGACCTCCTGTTGGCAACTGACATTTCATTCGAAATGATCAAAGTTATGTGAGATTTAACAGAACTTCGTCCCCAGTGGAATTTCGGCGCCCAAGTGAAAAATTGAATTTCTCAGTTGTGCACACACCATCTGACACTGGGACAGAGAGCTTGTTTGGGAGTAGGGGGATAAATCACTCTTAAAACAACACTGTGACCACTGGGTATGCAGGGCCTAAGCCAAAGCGACCTTGGGTGCAAATCAGTTAGGACCAGGGGTGATTCTAGGCCAGGATTACCCAACTGCAAGCTTGAAGAAGCTGGAAAGAAGCATGTATGTGCAATATGCCAGAAACCTCTTGTCCTGAGGTTCAGTGTATGGTCTAGGCACGTAGGCTGGTAGGAGGAGGTCATGCCTGAGTTTGAGCTCACTCTTTGTTGGAAACTTTGCACATACTGACAAACTCCAGTCTGTGCTTCTTGCTCACTGGTCCTGTTACTGTAGAGAAGAAAAACTTTCCTTTTGAACCATAACCATTCTGTGTGTGTCTTCCCTAGGGCAGAGAATAGTTTTCTTTACTATATATAACTTCCTTGTGTATATTTCCAGAGTGAATTTTTTACTGCCAGCAGTTATTTCTTTGAAGGCTGTGCAGGATTTCCTTCCCCCAGAGGAATAAGGCCATAGGTCTGATCAGTCCTGGGTCTACAGCATCGAGCAGGGATTCACTCTATTGAACACTGACAGAATGATCTTTGTATGTTCACCAGAGTTTCCATCATTTCATTAGACTCATGTGCACTCACAGAGGCCATCCTCATGCATTGTTTACTTTAGCACAACGTTGTGGGTTTTCTTTAAAGAAAAAGATTTGAATAAATGGATGGACTTTTTATATCAGAGAATGTGAATTTTAATGTGAATTTAACTTTTCAAGATCTTAAGGGAATTAAGCAATTTAATCTCATAGCTAGACCATTTACCCAGTTGGGCTGCTTCAAACATGCCTATTTCTGTAACTATTGCATTTTTATGCAGTCATACCCTTCCCACACCCACTCCCCCTTAACTTAAGTTTGAGATGTGAACCTTAATAGATGAGTTACACATGTATTTTAAAAAGAATCTTCAATTTATGTGTTCTGGATATCAGATATGTACATAGGATTGCAACTGCCAATGCAGCAGGAAAGGGAAGCTACCATTCCCCACTCCTCCTGGGGCCATCAAGGGGAGGACAACATGGTTAAGAAGCTGCAAACTGACTGGACAACTGCACTGTGCCATGCGTGTCCTACTCCACAGGGCTGCTGAGTGGTGCTTCAAGGAGATGGATTAGCAAATGACCATCATTTTAAATTGATCATGGAACAATTCAAAAAGTGGAGCCATTCTCTGAGTGGTGCAAAGTTGATGAAAAAACCCTCTGGAGCACCACTTCAGCAGCAGGGCTTCTTCCACCCTAAGATCTCACTTTGTTCACAGCCAACCAACACAGTTGACAGTCCCTGTGTCCCTTGGATGCTCCCGGGGTGGTGCAGCACCATCAAGCTGCATCCAGATCATGGCTCGGGTCAGGCACACATGGACAAGCACTGAGCAGAAAGAGGTCAGGGAACCAAATACGGGTCCAGTGAGAGAAACAGGGTATGCGTGTATGTTCAGGGGAGCTTCACAAAGTGCTGGCTGGTGTAGGAATACAGCCACTGCTGGGGTTGCAGTGGCAAGGAAGACACTTCACACCATTAATCATTGACCATTTTTCCTGATCATCTACAGAAGCAACAATCCCCCTCGTCTACAAAGCTCAGGTAGAATCATGGTGTCCTTTCTGTGGGATTCCCCATGCAGGGTCCCAGAGGATTTCCCTCAGCTCCAGCTGTTTTGCTGACCCTGGCCAGCAACTTGTGGCTGTTCAGGCTCAGACTTGAACATGACTAAATCATTGGCAGCAAAAAGAAATTTACTTGCTCAGTAGAAGTATTGAAAGACTTGCTGGGAGTGGGTATTGCTTCCTCACTTAGAAGAAATCATGGCAAAACGCATCAGGAAGGGTGTCTAGGAGGGGGTTCTCAGCAGAGGAGGTGAGAGATCACTCTGACAAACTCCTCCTCTTTTTCAGAGTGCAACAGGCTGTGTTCATTTATTCACTTTTACCGCTAGAAGTGGTCAAGCTACAGTCAGAGAAAGACCTCTTTAAAACGGGAATGTAAAAGTCTTGAACTTCTGTTTTAAGAAGCACCATGAAGTTTAATGACACAGACTCAAGAATGCTTTGAGTTATATGTCAGTAAAATACAAATGTATCCTGTTATTTACTTAATGACTCCTATGTCAGACTGGAGCAGGGATATGAAAGACTGCAGCACCTCAAATAGTCAAAAAAGAGCCAATCTGCACACATTCTCTTCAGCAATGTACTTTAAATACACTTTGTGACATTGCAACTGAAAAGCTTTTAACTTCATCCTGAATGTAATGGGAGTCAAGCTTACTCTTACTTTTCCTTTACTGTCAACAAAGCCATTAGATGGCAGTACATCCCAAATTATTCTTAGCAATGCCACGGTATTCTAGTGGTGCAACAAATAAATATATGTCACCACGTGTTGACAGTGTAATTATGAATATCATAAAGATTTAGCGTGAAACATATGTTCCATCTGTCCAGATAACTGAAAATGGAATGTGAATGAGAAAAAAACCCTGACAAATGAAACAAAAATAACCAGCAAAACGCACAAAGAAAGGAGAGAGAGAACACCAAGTATTTGGCCAACACAGAACAGCCCCGATGTCAGAGATGTTTATTCCTATTGACATAGAGTCTTTGAGAACCAGTTACATATTAGGATACTCGTTGAATAAAGGGATTTTCTAGGAGGTAGGCAAGCAGGAGTAGGTCCTGCCCCACAGCCAGAGTCAGAGCCAGTCTGCATGCAGGCGGCACCTCAGCACCGCTCCCACGGACTCTGATGGGATCACTGCATTGTACATATCTGTGCTTCAGGCACATTTCACCACCAGCTATTTCATTGCAGATTACAAAGATGTTTATTGCATTGTGGGAAGGAAGTATTTGACCAGCAGATTAATACCACAGAGGGCTATGCTATCATAATTCTGTGGGAGGTCACCACAAGTTAAGCAGTCTGCCTTCTTAACCTATCCTTACAAAATGTACAGTGGCATTCATCACGTTTTATGTCCACAAAAATCCCCCAAGGAGAAACTAATCATGGTAAAAATGTTCCCGTCCTGCCAGGCTATGAAAAATCATCACTAAATGTAGATTTCAGAGGGTTTAGGATGCCCAGAATCCATTAAAAAAAAAAAAAAAAAAAAAAGAGTGTGTTTCTGGTGCCGTTGACTCTGGGGTCAGTTGCAAAACTATTAATGTCAGAGAGGGAAAGGACATGGGAGAGAGGATTGGGTCTTTCTGCAACTTTCCAACAGGATACACACAGGTATTTCCTTGATGAGCTGTTTTGTCACTCAAAATTGTAGTTTTAATCCATCTGAAATGATTCCTAAGTTTAAGCTGAATTTGCCAAACACTTCATATGTGTTCATATAAAAAAAGAAAAAAATAATAATACTTTAGGCATCAATATTGAAAACACGACCTACTGAAATTAACCAAACTAAAGAAAGAATACTTCTCAGTGGGAGATTGGAGTCCTCATTTCATAAACTTCATCCCTGCTTTTATTAAAAATGCCCTCCTTGTCCCATATCCCAGCTTCAGACTAAGCAGCTATTCACTTCTAAAACCTACTTATAGAGTACCAATTGTTTATCATATCTCTACTTATATTAAACCAAAGGGAGACTGGAAAACTATCTTGTGCCAGCTGACACACCAGTGTCTTATCAACAGACCAGCCACCAGTGAGAGGACGTGACCCAAGGCTTTTACTGTCACTGTGTGATAGCAAAATTTTCAGTACAAGTTGTCCCTTTCAGTTCTTCCCTAGGTGCACAGCAGATAGGCCATGCTCTCACACACACACAAGAATACATCAGTGTGAATATTGCTTAGACATGTTAAATCACAAGGTCTGTACAGTTTGTTATTGTTTTATCATTGCTTTAATTGCTATAAGAATGTAGGAATGCATTTCAGACATCTAACAACACACTAGCAAACAATGTGTCATATGTACTAGAATCTCTATTATTATAAAGGTATTGGTCATATAAAATACAGTAAGTATTTAATAATGTTCTCCCTTGCTATTATTTCATCAAGACTTTGGAAAGCCCCTCTACTCAGTGTCATTCCATAACCCTTACATACAGAGCTACATTCATCCATATCAGTTGGGACCTTTATCACCATGTCCTTTTATTCAGCCTTTCCTTGCCATTTTTAAGTAACAAATCTGTTTCAAGGATCTCTGAGCAAAAACTATGTGACAAGCATCTTGAGATGAAATGTAGAAGCCAGGAAAGTCTCCATATTGAACTGGCTTCTTGGGGTAGATGCACTGAAAGCCAGATTCCACAGAGACAAAGCAAAGCGTCTGCTTACACTTTGATCCTTTCATACTTGGAACTGTGCCCTGTTTTAAACTTAACCTCATTAATTAACCTTTGAAGGGGTGAAAACTCTCAGGGACTAAGAAAGAACGCAGGGATTCAGGCACAGAGACTGTGCCAGAGATGCAAGACAAGACCTATGCATGAAACAGACTTTTAAAATAGATAAATAGATTTAAAAAAAAATAAAATTAAAAGAATGATGGTTGGAAGGAACAGCTGATGAGAAGAAGGTTTCTGAATCTTGTGAAACCTCTGAAGTTCAATGTAATTTTTGTGGTGTTGTTTCTGGGCTGTAGAAAGCAGAGAGCTCTCCTTTGAGCTCTTGTGAAGAGAACTGCAGTGACTAATGCCTTACAGGAGGGGAACAGACCTCACTGCAAGAGGCCCCCCCAAGAGATGCTCTCAGCATCCCACCCGGCAGTTCCAAACTGAGCTCCATCCTGCAGAAGGATTAGCACCAAAGGATGTTGGAAGGTTTCCCCCCAACACCTGACCTTATGTTACACCCCCACACGGCCAGGACAAAGAAGGATTGTATGCCTGGCTGCTGCTGAATCACAGGGTTGAAATCCAGTCTTGTTTGTTGTCCCATGGGTTCTGTATGCCAGGCATAACCTGGAACTCCACAGTAGCAGGCCAGAATGTAAAAAATTTGGTAAAGCAAACACTGCAAGATCAGACTTATTTTTATGTCTTAAGCCATCTCCAAACAAACAGCAATAGCAGGAAGCCGGAGGGATTTGCATTTCCCATGCTAGATTCCCTCCTCTTCTTCCAGCACAGCATTTTACATGTGAGGATGACAGACCTTAACCCCTGTGCCAGTCCTGGGTGGAGCAGCAACAAGAGCACACATTTTCCCAGCAGACTCCTGAAACATCCACATCAACTGAAATGTTACTGGCTAAAAATCTGGGAGCCCAGTGCACAGAAAGGAAGAACCACCATTTGTTTTTTACCCAAACAGGAATACATTTAACTCTGAGATTGAAAGTAATCTGGATGGGCAGTTTGTCACTGCTCTGCCTGCAGCCCATATAGCCTTAAGCCATTATGGTATCAATGATGAACTCATCCTGTCAACACAGTCTTCTTGTAGCAACACCACCAAGAGCCATATTCATGTTTGGGTTTGTGACAACAGCTGCTCAAACAGCACAAGTGGTAAAACTGCTCGTTGGAGAAATAATTGGTTTTCCTTTACTGTTCACCATACAAGGTAGACAACCCTGCCTGCCCTCCTTCTGTTTGTTACCCTACACAAATGCACACAGGATGGATAACAAACAGGAGGACCTGGAGGCCACTGTACAACAGGAAAGCCATGATGTTGTCAGAGAAATGTGATGGGATGACTTGGAGTGCTGGGATGGATGGTTACAAGCTCTCCAGAAGGAACGAGTGAGGAAGAAGAGGTAGTGAGGTGACTCTGTACACTGGGGATTGTTTTCACTGTATACAGCTCAAGGATAGTGAAGATAAGGTTGAGTGCCCATGGGTAGGAATTAGGGGAAGGTAGATATCCTGGTGAGAGTTTATTATGGACCACCCAACCAGGATGAAGAGCCAGATCAAGTATTCTTTAAGCAACTGGCAGATGTTTCACTATTGCTAGCCCTTTTTCTTGTGGGAGACCTTAACTTGCTGGATGTCTCCTGGAAACTCAACACAACAGAGAGGAAGAAGTCTAGGAGTTTACTGGAGTGCATGGAAGAGAATTTCCTATCACAGCTGAAAAGTGAGCCTGCCGGGGAGGGTACCATTCTGGACCTGCTGTTTACAAACAGAGAAGGGCTGATGGGTGATGTGGTGGTAAAAGTTATTGTGAGCACAGAGACCATGAAATGACAATTTTTGATTCTTGCTGAAGTATGAAGGGGATCTGCAAAACCTCTACCTTGGACTTCCAGAGCGTTGACTTGGGCCTGTTCAGGACACCGATTTGGAGAGTTTTATGGGAAACAGTCTCTAATAACAAAGGGGTTCAGGAAGGCTGGACATCCTTAAAGAAAGAACTCCTAAAGTTGCAGGAGCAGGCTGTCCCTATGTGCTGAAAGATGAGCCATCAGGGAAGAAGACCGGCCTGGCTGGGCAGGGAGATTTTGCAGAAACTCAGGGAAAAAAAGAAGGTTTATGAACTTTGGAAAAAGGGACAGGCAACTCAGGAAGAGTACAACGCTGTCATTAGGTCATATAGGAAGAAAATTAGTCAAAAGCTCAACTAGAACTCAATCTGGCATCTGCTGTATAAGATTACATTACCAACAAAAGGAGGGCCAAGGAAAATCTCCATTTTTTTTGGACATGGAGGGACAACATTGTGATTAAGGATGAGGAAAAGGTTGAGGTACTTAATGCTTTCTTTGTATCAGTCTTTAATAGAAAGACTAGCTATCCTCAGGGCAATCAGTCTTTTGAGCTGGTAGACAGAGACGTGTAATCCAGAAGGAAGTAGTCAGCAACCTTCCTTGCCACTTAGGCAATCACAAGCCTATGGGACTGGGTGGGATTCATCCAAGGGTATGAGAGCAGTTGGTGCAACTAATGCCAGGACAAGAGGACACAGACTTTAGCTGTGCCAAAGGAGATTCAGGTTGGACATCAGGAGGAATTTTTTCTCAGAAAGGATTGTTAAACATTGGAATGGACTGTGCAGGCAGGTGGTGGAGTTGCCATCCTTGGAGGTGTTCGAGAAAGGACTAGACGTGGCACTTAGTGCCGTGGTCTATTTGACACGGTGGTGTTCAGGCAAAGGTTGGACTTGATGGTCTCAGAGGTCTTTTCCAAACTAATTGATACTGTGATTCTGTAAACTGCCTTCTCCTCAGTCCTGCCCTCCAGGAATTGTGTGTTTCCAAAACAATCCCAGGATGTCGTTCCCACTTCACAACCCTGTGCACGAGACGTAGCCAGTTGGTTCATTTTCTGATCTACTGATATCCACTGCAGAGCAGGAGGGAAGTCAGAGCTTATGCTGCAAAAGTAGGAACATGTTTCATACTCTTCCTAGCTACAGCTTTGCCCCATGACTCCTCTCGAATCAGGCAACAGGGTCCAGCTCTCTTTCAGAAAAAAGGCAGTGCTGAGACCTGCCACAGAGCCTTGACATCTTGAAAATGCTGATACTGGTAGAGAGGCCAAGGATGCTTGATTTTGGCACCTTCCCTGATCAAGTACTGCCAAGAATGCTTCTAAGGACTTTCTGCTGGCAATTAAAGCTGTTAATTCACACTGAGGAACTACCTGTGGAAATATGGTATAAAACCCATCTTTTCCTGAAAGTAAATCTCCAGTCTAGCAAGGGTCTTCTTGGCAAAAGCAGATACTGTTGACATATAGGGAATGAAGCCAGGCTTGGAATGAAGCACTTTTTTTAATTATTATTAAGTAATAATAGTAGCATTTCAAGTATTTTCATTCACTCAAAAAGTTTTAAGCTTAACACACACTGCTCAGGTTTCTGAGATATCTATGTGTGGCCACTCAGGACAAAGTCAGACCTTATGAACAGTGTTGACATGGATCCCTGTAATACCATGTGCCAGGTGACAGTTTACAGTACCAAGACAAAGGGCATGAGTTGTTTTAGTTGTTAGTGAGCTTGTTCCTGACCTTGCCTAATATTTTTGAAACAAGATGAAACTCACTTTTTCCCTTGCATTGAAGGCAACAGCGATTATATGTTCCCTTATTTGTTGCCAGGAAGTATCTGAATAACAAGTATGTAGAAACTATGCGTGAAAAAGCAAATACAGCATTAATAGCTATCAGCTTATTACTTGAGAATGGACAATAGGATATCCAGTCGCAATACCTTCCAATAATAACATAAACCTGAGGTCAAGATTTTTGGATCTCAGCTATATTGGCATTTGTTCCTACAAGGGAGAGGGGAAAAAAAAAGTTAAGTGAGGTTCCCACAGACCTTAAAAAGCAGAAACATCTGTTGCTGTTATGAACAGTTCGGATGCTGAGTTCAGCAAGAGAAAGTCCAGCAGCTAGGCTAGGTCTCTGCTTACCACCACATGCCTCTGTGCTCAATGGGAAATGATCAGAGACAGTTTCAAGGGACATATCAATAATTCAAAACAGCCAAAACTAGCATAAACAAGTAAGAATTAGCGCTCTCTTCTTTCTTCTGCCAGCAAGACTGGAAGATGTTACTGATGCCTTAAATGTGCAGTCTCAAGCATTGTTGTCGGAGTTGTTCCCAGCTGATGAGTTGCTCCACATTGTGCATTTGTTTCATTTTGTTAACAAACAAGTTTGAGCTGAAACACTGAGCAGAAATTCCGAAGAAGTGAGTCTTATTCTCAGCAACACAATCTTCTGTGGTGTTGGGGGAAATGGCAAGTTCTCATGGATTCAGTTGTTCTCTTTGAGAAATTAATCCCCATTTCAGTGATCCATTGTTCGCTCCTTTCCCAGTAGTTCTTCATGCTTTGGGTTTGTGATTTTTTAGCTTATATATTAAACATATTTTCTAACATTAGCTGACACGCAGATGTCAGACGTTGTTTTGTCAGTGTATTGATTTAAACTGTGCTCCATAATACTCCTTCTATCGTAACCTATTTTCTAAGCAAAACCTTTTGGCAAAACAGCTCTCAGCAATTGCCCAGCAAGTAGCATGGATAAATATTCCCGAAGAAATTCCTGCTTCTACTTGGAAAACATCAAACTGCATCCAGGCTGTAGCAATCATGAGTGCAGAAGGAAAATGTTGATGACTTGGCATTTTGTACTGCCTAATCTCCTAAATATTGCATGTGGAAACCTCACAGAAGTAAAGTCCTGTCAAAGGAAAGAACCTCTGTATGCCAGATTTGCATCTAAAAACAGATTTCCAAATACAGCGCCTTATTTTGCTTTACATTCTTGTACGAAAAAACCTTCCAGTGCTATGCAGAGCTCAAAAGCAAAGGGAAATGAAACAAGACCTCTGGACTTGAAGGAGTGAATCTTGGCCCTGCTTTCTCCTCAGTCATGTGCTGGCATCATCTTGGAGTTCTGCCTCCTTGCAACTAGCAGCTCAAGGACACCCTAGCCCAATTTTCAGGAAGAAGGAACCAAGGAGTCTGGAAAAGGCAGGGATTAAAGAAGCACAGTCTTTGGAGTGTGGATTTGTTCCTTAAAAATATACTGGGCTGTAAGCAGACAGATTTTTTGTTTTATTAACACATTGAATAAATGGACTTAAAGATAAGAATACAATGACCTGCAGTTTAGACTCATGCAATAGTATTTATGAAGACATGGGGTTAAAGACAAATATGACAAGAAATAGCACTACCAGATGTGCAGTTTGACACATATTTCTTTTGGCAGAAATGACATTGTAAGAAACACCCCCTTCTTCCCTCACCCCTCTTTTTATTTCCTAACTCTAGCTCACACACATCACAACATGCAGCAGCTGGTGTGGTATAACACAGGACAAGTATATCTAAGGGCATCAGAGATCAGAAACAAGGAAGCAACAGAAGGCAAGGGCTGGCTCAGGCACTGCTGCTGAAAATCCAAGTTCATAAAAATTGGATGGGGCTTCACTTTTAGGTCTTCTTCAGAAAGAAACTTCCGTGTTATACTGACTCTGAGGCAATTTAAAGAAAACATGTCCTGTTCCTGCCTGCAGACATCATCCCCTAAGAGCATCATCTCTTGCAGGACCCTCCACCTCTGCCTCATCCAAACCTGAGGAACAGAGGGTATGTTCACTTTTGCAGAACAGCTGCAAAGAGAGCAACTCCAAGAGAGCCCACCTACGCTCCTGTGCTCAGCACTGTTTGACAACTCTGTCTTTGCACAGCTTCGAAAGCAAGTGAAGACTTACAGTCTCTGCCAAGTGGTCTGGAGGCACTTATGTTCACACAGCTTGAGGCTAGCCGTCTCCGAAGCAGATTGGCATGTTGATTTCAGAACAGTTGCTCTCCTTTGGGAAACATACGGTGTTCCCCTTGCCCTCTACCAACTGGTTGCAGTAGTTGGAGTGGGAAGAGGAAGAGGGATAGAAAGGAGGATCACTTAAGCCCCTGAATTGATGTCGGAGGTGTGTTGTAGCCCACCAGTGTGATGTTTGTACTGTAAGGTTACATATTATTACATATTACTAGGGTTATTAGGGTTACACATTGCATGCATGTCCATCAGTATTGAGTCAGCAATGTGTCCTGGCAGCCAAGGGGGGCAACCATGTCCAGGGGGGCATCAGGCACAGTATCACTGGCTGGTTGAGGAAAGGGATTGCCCTGCTCTGCTTTGCACTGGTATGGCCTTACCTCAAGTCCAGTGTGCACTTTTGGACATCACAATATAAAAAAGATATAAAGTTATTAAGAGAACATCTAAAGGAGGACTACAAGGATGATGAGGGACCTGGATGGGAAGCTGTGTGAGGAGTGGCTGAGGCCACATGATTTCTTCATCCTGGAGAAGAGGAGGCTGAGGGGAGACCTCATTGCAGTCTACAACCTCCTTGTGAGGGGAAGAGGAGGGGCAGGCACTGATCTCTCTGGTGAATGGTGACAGAACCTGAGGGAATGGCATGAAGCTGTGTCAGGGGAGGTTTAGGCTGGATGTTAGGAAAGGTTCTTCTCCCAGAGGGAGGCTGGGCACTGGAACAGACTCCCCAGGTAAGCGATCACAGCACCAAGACTGACAGAGTTCAAGAAGCGTTTGGACAATGGTCTCAGGCACATGGTTCTTGGGGAATCCTGTGCAAGGCCAGGACAGCCCCATAATAATCAACCTAAACTTCCTCTGACACAGCTTCATGTTCTGAATGTAACATTTTCTTTACACATATGTACCAATCCTGGAACAGAGTCGACTGAGAAATGAGAGGCCACTGCTTGGAGATTTCAGCCCAATATCAACACAAAGTTGCCAGGAAACAGGTCTATTCTAGGATAAAACTTCAACTGGAGACCAAAGTGGAAAGCAAAGCTCTCCTGCCCTTTCCCCAACTCCCATTGCACCAAGGAGCCATGCCTTGTCCAAAATTAGCAACACATAGAGTCAGAAATCCTGGGTAAGTTAGGAGTCTTTACTTGATGTGATATAGATATACTGACAGTGGTCTGTTTTGAGGTGGTCTCTGCAGTCTGATCAATACAGTGTCTTCTATCCTTTCCCTTTCAGTGGGGAACGGAGACATGGAGGTGTAGGGTACTTCCACCTCGTTGTTCCTTAATACATGGACAACTGTCACATTTGCAGGCTACTATAGCCTCCTTATGGGTACAAGTGAACAGGGAGAACTTTGTCAAACAAGAGGAGGAAAAAAAAAGGAACAAAATAAAAAAGGAAAGAAAACAGAAGAAGCAAAAGCAAACAAACACAACGGAAGTGGCATCTTAACTGTTTGTGAGTTGGTCATATGAGAATCATTGCAGTCCAGCTGTTAAAACGAAGGCTGCAGATTAACCAGCTGTAGATCTAAGAGATGGAACTTAAGGAGCTTCTCAGTACTGCATCACTCAGTGCTGCCAACTTTCATATTTTCTTGCCAGGCTTACCAATTTAGTGTTTCTCAAAGTCCCACCTCCTGAAGGCAAGCAATTTGAAATGAGAAGGATGAATCGCCCTAAAATATTCCATCTGTTTTAGTTTCAGAGAGATATTGTGATCTGAGCTCTACCACATGGGACCTCTCTTAAAAAAGTATTTTTTTTTTTTTCTTTGGGAAATGCTGACTTGTTAAAATTTAAACCCATCACAGAACTCTAACAGTTTTGACCAAAGTTCTCAGATCCAGACTAGAATCATTTGTCATCAGATAAAAGGGATTCCGAAAGAAGGTAACTTGGAAAAATTGCTTTGAGGTATGCATCTATGGGTACATGTTTACACAACCAATAAGGCCAAGATCTACCAGGATATGTTGTTTACTTGAGTTCATCAGAAAAGGCAAAGGAAGAACTCTAACCTGTTCATCTTTCTGGGCTGAGGTTATTTTTCTATCTCAGGCTTTGTGGAAGTCTGAAGCTAGCAGATATTATTTACTAAGAGTTGGACTTGATGATTTTTGTGGGTCCCTTCCAACTCAGCATATTCTATGTTTTCTGTGATTCTGTGATTTTTGAACAGAGCATAACACACTGGGGCTGTGGTTGGAACTCAACAGGAGAGAAATAAAGTTATCATGGGCACCTTTACATAACTAGTTTCAGTTTAAAAACCACTTCTATAATTTCCCTCCTTGACTTCCTCTAAAGTTCTGCCAAAATTTGTTGTTTCTGGGAAGTGCCAAAGCATTTTACAGGCAAACTTCCTGACATACGAATTGCACTCCGTTTTTGATTCCTCTCATTTCAATATAGATGATTCCCACTTGATCTAGATGTCTTTCTTTAGCTAATTTTTTCCTGTACGAAAATGCATATCTTGGCTTTCTCTGTCAGAACAAAGGTCACTGGAAAAGAGGTGGAAAAATTGAAAAAAAAAAAAAAAAAGAAAAAAGTCTTCACAGAAATTGTTCACCTTCCATCATTTAACACACACAGCCTTGCCAAGCCAGAAAATGACCAAAGATTAGAAGATGGGCAGAAGATGGAAAAGGGATATTCATTCCTCATTTTGGGCTATATTTTCTAACACCAGTATGATTCAGTAGTCTAATCCTTGCTGGTTAGCAGAATCACTCAGAGCAGTAGTGTTGCAGGAATGTGTTGAAACATCATTCTTTAAAGTCTTATAATTTGTCAAATAATGGAGAGAGAGATGTTTCTGTAGTAGAAATTAGTATTGGGCATCCCATTCTTGAACAGACTGTAATTAATGTTTGTGTGGTGGTTGGGATCTCAGATATAGAAGTGGTCATTTTGGTGGAAAAAATTCCCTGATAAGTCCCAGCTTGCCAAAAAAGTTCTCGACCAAAACCGAGACTACCTGTGAACACCACTGGGAGAGCACACACTCCCACACAGCAGTTGTGAGCAGCAGTCAGCACTTTTATAGCACTGGTCTCCAGACCACTTATAGGACACAAGTACTCTAGCATCGACTTGAATAGCATCAGCATTATTCTGCCATCGAGTATTGCTTAGAAAACCCATATAAAAACCATGATGTAATGACTGGAATATAAACTGACATTTGAAATTTTTGTGAGCAGTTAAAGTGGAATGAAAGAAAATAAGAATTGCCTTGGGTTTGTTTTTTTTTTATTTGCTGAAAGGATTCGGACAAAAAAGGTGGCTCTCACAAGTTCAGCATCTATTTAGTGTAGAGTCATGCCTTTTTGGCCAACTGAAACAATAATGCTGTATTTGTGCTGAACAGCCATGAGAAAGCCTCAGAGAATGGAAAGTGCTGGTACAAAGGAATTGGGCAGACACAGCAAGGAATACTTGGCTACAGAAAGTCTAAGGAGTTTTTATGGATGTGGAAAGAAAGGAGCCAAAAATAAAGTAGACATGCACTCACAATTTTATAGAATCAGTACAGAAAATGCTCATCTCCCACCGCCCCAAAAAAGGGAACTTTTCTGGGGACTGGCATGAAGATCTCCAGAAGATCTTTATTCACTGAACGAACTTCAAGCATACAACACACATATAGTTGCAACTCCACAGTCAGTCATACAAGTCCTTTAAATCTACAGCACCTAAAATAAACCAGTCTACTTAAAAATAAGCCATTATACCCCTGAGACACTGCCAAAGTCATACAGCTGCCATGGGAGTGCTCTTGCCTTGCAAGCAAAACAGATCTCATTTCATTTTCGTGCATTTGATTTTTACATGAAAATAGCTTCTACACATACACATGCAGAACTCTGAACAGTTTTGTATTGATTTCTTGTCTTAAACAAATTTGTTCTGTACTCACACAGCAGAATGGCTACTGTACTTTTCCCAGTTATTATGAAAGCTTTCAACATCAGCTATGTTCATCCATAACATACGCTATGCAGGCTGTCACTGATAAATCAGACATTAGAATCAAACATTTTACCCACATAAATGTGGCAATTACTGCCATGGAGATGGCATATATAGTGAAGGAGACAGATACCACTCATTACACACACTTCTTTTCACAGCACTTCATTATTGTTTTGTATGCTGCAGAGAAGTTTGGCAACATTTCCCAGTCAATGTGGTTTGCCCATGCCCAAAAACTGGGAGAAATTTGTTATTGCAGATTATCTCATTATGTAGATCTGTAACCTCAGAACAAAAATAACTCTTAGGCTAGAACTGCTACTTCATATGGGAAAGATTTCTCAATACAAATCCATTACGATTTTCCCTTCTTGCTCCCCGGGCTTCGTTCTTATCTCAGGCACTAAAGCTTGCTCCATGCCCAAACTACAGAGCAGTTCCAAAAGATGGAATCAAAACCGACTCACTCCTGACTGCAAGTCAATCTTTGACTCTGTCTCCCAACACAAACGGGTGCAGACATCATTTAAGAAGTTATACTATGAACAACCACCTTAACCTTGACAGGCTCTTCCCTTTTATGGCTGGATCAAATCACTCCAAGAACTTTCCTTCTGCAATTGGTTGTGCTTGTAATGGCCATCAAATCAACTTCAAAGTGCTCAACAGTGACTACAAGTCAATCTTTGATGCTATCTCCCAAAACAAATTAATAATAATATTGAAAAAAGCCCAACAACTATTGGAGGGGGAATAGCAAAGTCTGGCTTTTGGTAGTGTAGAATCCAACTGCCTGACTCCTACAGCTACATATATATAATTTATCATTACAATCACTTGATGAAGCAATGAATTATTGGTGTTTTTCTTTGGAGGTGTAAATTAGAAAAAATGATTACATGATGCCATACAAAGATGCTTTGGCAAAGACAGGTATTGAATATACTTAAAGCCCTTATGCAGGATCATAAAATTATTTCTGAAGAAGGAAAAACCTTGTGAAGACTCAACACATCCCACTGAGTTTTTGAGAACTTCTTGGATTTCAAAGCATCAAGAAAAATTCTTAAGAATCCAGATTATGGTACACAGGAGAGTTGCTTTGTATTTGAATACACTTAAGATCTAAGATACTACTTTCGGAGGAGGTATTGAAGAGTAGAGGTATTTAACACAAAGGGAGTTGTCCATAGGCAGGGGAGAGAAGAAAAGTTACACCTTTTCATGGAGAAGCCACATTGCAAAGGGCTGAAAATTTTACATCATATAAAGGAAAGGCACTTCGCTTCCCCCATCAGTTTTGCAGGTTTCTTCTTTTTTCTTGTATGCTTTTCATGGTAATTCAGGTTTAAATCAGACATCAGGCTTTTTGTTTGCTTCTTAATTGAAAAACAAAACTATCAGAATAGTACTCTCATGCTTTTTTAATTACAAAGTGGTGAAAGATCTTGTGAAAAACAAAGTGGGAACTTTATGTCTCTGGAAGCTCCTGTTCTGCCATTCAAGGTGCTCATATCTTAAGTTCAGGTTCCCCACTGAGTGAACAAGAGTACAGGACGGCGTGGTCAGGGAGCACCCCTGATATCTTGAAGGCAAAGGTTCACTTTCAGTCAAGCCTATCTGAAAAAGAGCAAACACCCCTTTGCACATTGTGCATAGTAAGCCACAGGCATCAGTGGCTGGAGATGCTTCAAATCCATGACACAGCCCACGGAAAGGCCTCCGACAGCAACCCTCACAGTCATTCATATGGATATTCAGAGTATCCTTCAGGTGGATGAGAAAACTACCAGTGTCCAGCTCTTAGTGAGAAAGTTTGCAGTGAAATACTCCCTGTCCTTCCGAAGCACTGTACAGGCTGGATGATTTGTCACCACATCCTGACACACAGGAAGCAGCTCGCATGAAAATGACAGTTTCCACAGCTCTCTCTTTCACTCATGAACAGACACATCTGTACACTGCTGGTTAACTCGAGGTCGATGCCTCTATGTTCCAGATGTGCATTTAGAAACACAGCCCGACCTGCCAGCCCTGGCTCTATAAGTGTTTGATACAGAGTCTTTTGGAAGCTGTTTATTGTGCTTGTGAAAGCATGAGAAGACAGTGTGGGAACTACTCAGAAACTCAGATTTATTACAGCTTGATATCCCCCAGTCAGAGAGTATCCTCTAGTAAACACACATGTTCCTCTCTTACGTTCACCAAGGCCTCCTACACAAGCAGAAATAAAGGCAGAACATCCCAATCTGCTTTCTACTGAAGCCACAATATGTGTTACCACAAATAAAACCTCTAGTTGAATTCTCTGTCACGATTTCCTCAAAAGAATTACAGCAACACCATGAAAAAAGCATGGATCATTAAATTCCACACATTTATGCACAACCTACAAGACCATCTCCCTCCCTTTCTGGGAGACAAGCTCTGATGAAGGCTAATATTATCCTCCAGAAACCACATTCTTTTTCATCCTCATCAACTACACTCTACAGAAACAGAACACACGTTTAAAAAAAAAAAAGAAATAAAGAAAGAAAAGAAGACCATCACAGTCACTCATACCATCCATCTACTAGTTCAACGAATGACCCAAGATCAACCTCCTGAAAGAGCCACACAAATGCACACAAAATGCTCCCCCGGCAAAAATGTGCTTGAAATGAAAACATGTGGTGGAAGAGTCATTAAACCTGAATAAACTGACCCAGAGTTCAATAAACAAGCTTTAAGACATTGATGATAAGAAGTGAAAACATCCAGTACAAACATGAATATCACTGCACAGCAAGAACCCTGAGCTACATGCACTCAACTCCCCAGCACACAGAAACAGAGCAACTGTTCTTCAAAATATTTGCTGTTTATTCCCACTTATCTCTTGTTCAGGTACAACACACTTATGTCATAGAGATAGTCTGACACATTCATTTAGTGTTTGGCATGTTTCTGATTGCAAAGATTTTGATTACAGACCTACACTGCTGCTCTCCAATCTAGGCCTCTGATTAACTCATGTTGGTATTAATCAGAACTGTAGATCCTTAAGTAGAGACCAAATATAGTTCATTTCCAATTCTTATCTCCTGAGGAAACACAAACTTTTATAGCATCTGCTTCCTAGGTCTAACAGTTGTGATCATGTTGAGATTCAGGCTCTTAATGCCAGGAGAGGCAACAGGACACAAGACCACCAAACCACAACTAGTGGCAGAGCTAAGGCAGAGCATTTCCAGGGAAACCTGGGTGCTGGGAGTCCCCATTCAGGCTCCTGGTGGTACGTTTATAACCATTCACCCTTCTGCTTGTCCTTTGTCATACATTGCTCCTCACACACTTATTTTTCTTTATCTTTGGGAGGGAAAGAGGTTCTGAAGGGTGAGCTGCGAGAATCAGCAATGTTTCTGCTCAAAAGCACGAGCCCGAGTTGAACAACATAGCAGGCATTTACACCTGCTGCCATTAATCTGCAACTACAAAAATTAGGTGTGGGTGGTGTCTTGCACAGTTTAGCTCATTCCTGAGCAATGTTTCCAATTCATTTAACAAATTGCCTGTTGCAGTCGTTCAGTAAGGCTTGTAGTCACAGGGAGAGCGGAGAAACATCAGTTCAGACTCCGCTTTGTGGGTTTTCACAGTGGGGCTGTACCTGTGACCTAGAAGAGTGAGAGGGAGGAGGATAGAGAATACCATGCCCGATTGGGCATGGGTCAGTGCAGCATCTCATGGCCAGACAGTAATGCTGGTAGAGTTTGGCTGTCTTGATGTTTCCTCAAGTGACTTGATACAGTAACTTCCCTAAAGCCAAGGCTGTGTACTGAACTTCCAACTGAACTCTCACTGCTTTCGTACTTACTTTTGAGGACCTTTAATGCTTCCATTTCCTTATTTACATTTAGATCAGGTAAGCAGCTCTGTGTCTGACTCCTCACAGAGCGCGTGATGGGCTGTATGCCCTGCAGAGCCCAGCCCAGCATCAGCTGCCACCTCTCTCCAATCTCACTTTCTGTCTTACGCCTCGTAAGGAAATCCAGTGATTTCCTTCCTCTTTTTCTTCCTTCTCCTCCCTCCAGGTGCATATTTTTGTGTCGTGTTTTATCTCTTTCCTGGACTCTACCCATCAGCACCAGTTGTCCTGTAAATTGAGATAGCCCTGTAGCATCGCACTACCTGGAAAAAGCAGGGAGGGCCCTAAGATCTCACCTTGCTCCCTAGCTGATTCACATCACTGAAGAGACTGAGATCCACTTTTTTTCTCCTCTTTCTTGTAGTAACAGCACCACCTTTTGGCTCCCGGCACAATGCTGTGATTTCACATCGGCAGCTGAGCGATGTCTCTGCAGAGCTTTGACATATTCCCAAACAAGACCTTCTGTGCCTTAACTGTGCTCATGTTTCATTTGCAGTACTGTTGCCTGGAGAGAAGAGGATCCCACAAGCCACTGAATTGAGAAGTCATCCCCTCACCCAACCACACATCACCTGAGTATTTCTTCTCCTAACTCAATGGCTTTTCAGATAAGATAAAGGTTAGCAGAGAATTCCATCTCCACCCAGCTCTGCACTCAGCATTCAGCAAAGCAGGCAGTAGCATAGCTCACAACACACAGTCATTTTCAGCTCTGAACGTGCATAAACATACCAACCCTTTGACCCTTCCCTAATTGGCCTCCAAACATGAAGTAATCAAACGCAAAGCAACGGTGCTCATAAACCCAGCTCTTGGAAGCAATCAAGACCCAGTCATTTGTCTGGGGCTGGTGGTGCAGCTAGGAGAAAAACAGAAACTGGGGAGTTTTTTCGGGCAAGGCAGTATGAATCTAACACATGAGAAGAGAAATGACAACACATAAATATTTAAAAGCTCTATCTCAATGTTCAGTCATGCTTGAAAAAGGCCTGAAACCTTGGGTGTTCACCTCCTTTATTGGTGACATCAGTCCTACAGCTACAACACAAAAATAGACATGGTTTAGAGCAACTACTGTAACACAGACTTCATTAATCCACAATATTTGCCTTTCCCTTCCAGCTCTGATAAATCAATCTGACTTTATTGATATGATTCCCACCAGCTTGGCTCTGATACTTCTGCCTGCCTCTGGGGTTAGCAACAGCAGCAGAGGTGAGGCTCTACAAATCAGGGACAAAGCAGAACAAATGCATCTCTTTATTGGTGCAAACTCAATCCAGTTCTGGAAAGAAAAGTGTTTTGTTCAGAATTCAGCAGAATTTGATTTTTTGGGAGGGATTAACCTTTCTTTTACCATCCCTGGTAAATCCCCTTTGAGAATGTCTGTAACACCAGAACTAAACCACTTCTTAAAGGTCAGTAAATAAATGAACCTGCAGATGTCTGAAGATGCAGAGCAGATTACTACTGTCCCTGAAGTCTGAGGTTAAAAACAATTACAGGTTGACTCATATTTCCTTGAAATATGACTGTATGTCTTGACCTCTACAGCAGTAGAAAAAGGACTAGTCAGGTATACTCAAAGATGCATCCACAAGTGGCTACATTCTAATTAACAAGGTGTTCCAGTAATTTTGAAATTATATCTAGCATTTTAAATCAAATTAACAGTCATTTGCAACACCTTTCAAAATCTAAGCATAACTAGGCAACAGCTTTCTTTAACTACTTCTCATTCACCTGTAAATGACCTTAATATCCATTATTGTGTGTTACTTTTTACTTACAAAGGCCAGAAACCTAGCTCTACTGGAGTTACACTAAGGATGAAACACCAGGGGACGCAGACACCATCACAAATTGATGTCTCCCTTGCCTTCCCTGCCCTCCTTGACTCAGATGCTGTCAATATCAAAAAAACTGGTTTAAAAGTAGGGAAAATGTCTCATACAGTTTTATCTTTCTCAGTTCAGTCCTTCAGGGTTTTTTTAGGGTCACAGTTGGGCTAATCAGCAGACATCTCTGGAATGAAAACTTGGCTGAAATGAGCATATTAGCCTTGCTGTCACTGTATCTAATCTGCATCCGAATGAAAAACAAATATCCAAAGTCTGGAACAATGTTTATCTGTTAAAACAGTCTAGATGAGCACAACGTGGGAAGGAAATAGCGAAGAGTTCAGGTATACACAACAAAGTTGAACACAGGTTTTGAGACAGTTTTTTACAGTCTCTCCTGCCCACACATAGTTGTACCTAGACAGGACATCTCAAAATATCCAGCATTGCTCAACAGCTGCTTCTGAAGAAATGAACAGAGTTTTTGCAAACGCCATTGCTAACTGCAGTCAAAGTTTTCCTTTTACTTCATTTACAGCCCGAACCCAAACTCATCAAGTTCACAGAAAGAGTCTCATTGACTGCTTTAGGTTTTCATATGGATGCAAGCCCTAGTTTTCAAATGGCTAAGAAAAGAGGAGTAAAGCAACTTGTCCTTCATTTAGGCACCTGATTACGTGTTTGAGTCTTGATTATAGAATCACAGAATGGTTTGGGTTGGAAGAGACCCTAAAGATCATCTCGTTCCAACCTCCCTGACATGGGCAGGGACACCTTCCACTAGACCAGGTTGATCACAGCCCCATCCAACCTGACCTTGAACACTTCCAGGGACGGGGCATTCACAGCTTCTTGACAAACAGCCTCATCGAGGTTTGTCTTGACAAACACAAGCTTTGTTGGACTTCAGACCACATGGCTTTTCCTGGTGCACGTGTAATGCACTTGATAATCTCTTGTGCTGACTGACCTCTCAGTTGGTGCAGCTGGAGCTTGCAGAGACCATCCAGCCCCAAAGTTGTTTAACATATATTATCCTCTTAATTTATTGAACAGAGTTCACTTAAAGCAGCCCTAAAATACTGATTGTTCTAATTCACCCACAGTAGGTGTGAGGCTAACGAAACAACCCACTTCAAATGCCCTGGAGGTACCTTTGATAAGACATCTGCCAGCACACAGTCATCAGTAGTTTATACTCAACCTAGTGCAGTGAGAAGTGCAACGTGACTATGAGAAAGGAAAGAGATCACTAAACGGAAACTGAAAACCACCAAGGATAATAAGGAAACCGGCATGAAAATACTCATATGTAGACTAATGATCCACTAGGAGCAGAGAACTCCCTTAGCAATAAGTAGTGTAAATTTACATTCTTCTTTAATTTTATATTAAGCTGTTGTTTTAGCAGTAGAGAAAGAAAAAAAAAGATCTTCCCATATGACACTGGAAGTGTGAGTCTCCTAATAAACAAATTGGGTTATGAATGTTGACAGTGATCTTCCTGGCCCCTACCCCAGCACTGCTAGCTCTGGTGAAGCTGCTGAGGGGTTGGACACCACCAGGAGAAATACAGCGAGTGAGTAATAGCTTGGCACATTTTGACACAGCATTTCCTCTAATTTTTTTTCTTAAAACCAGTCCTTTGATTTCCCTTGAAAGCCCATCCAAGTCCTCCTGTCACAGACCAGCTCACACACACAGCAGAGGGAGCCAAGCCACCAGAAAACTGAGAAATTGGGTATAACACAGTCAATTCACAGCCCTAAATCTCTTATTATTCACTACTGAAGTTCAACTCAGTAGGTGAGGTCCTCTCTTCCATCCCAAACACCTCCTGAATACACAGCTGATGATCAGCAGCGCATATGCGGTGCTTCTGACTGCATCTCTCTGACTTTCATTTTTCAGAGATCTTTTTCTAAAGGATTTTTTTCCCTACAATTTCCCTTTTACTGGCATGTTTTGTTCTATGTGTCAAATATAAATCCTGGTATTTTAAGGCACTGCAGAAACATTCAAAACTTTTCCTTTCTGTGTTCGCTCTAATCCAGCTCCAAATTCCCATTACCTACCAGCAAGCTGTGGAACTCTCTTGTGAACCTGTCCTCACTTGGTGCTGACACTGACCCTATCCTAGCCTTGGCCAAACCAATCAGAGAAGAGAATTTCACACCAGAAACCCACAATTACTTCTCACAGTAACTACATTGCTTCCACCTATGAGGCACTAGTACTCATGGGGCCGATTTGTAGATGATTTGTAGATGATTTATAGAACAGTCTTACTACTGCTGCACTGAGTTGCAGAATAATCTTGCAGCAGAGAAAAACTGGACAATGAATTAGTGTTTAATTAAAGACAGGTAACTATGAAGCAGTAGACATGGTGGGGAAAAAATCCCATGAGAAAAAATTCTGCCTCAGATGGCCAAGCTTATTCCCTAGCTGAATATCCTGTATGAGAATTGCCAGTCCAAAGGCCACCCTACAGCAGGACTCACACCTTTGTGACTTGCTACTTTGGGGCCTCAGAATCAACATTTTTCAGCATAAAGAAATAACATTTATTCACTCTATGTCAAATCAAATTGATTTTGTATCAGAATAGTTCCGGATGATGAACTTTTTTTTTGCTAGTATGAGAAAAGACATCCTGCCTTTTGCACTTCCATCTCTTAAATTTGAGTCCACAGAGAATCATAGAATTACAGTATCATAGAAAAGTTTAGGTTGAAAGGAACATTTAAAGGTCATGATCAGGGCCATTTCCAACTCCATTGTATCGAACAGAGCCCCATCCATTATGACCTTCATGGGGCATCTACCACCTCTGAGCAACCTGTTCCATTTGGTGTTTCACCACCCTCATAGTAAAAAATTTCTTCCTTATAATAATCTGAATCTACCCTCTTTTAGTTTAAAACCATCATACCTTGTCCTATCACAACAGACCCTGTTAAAAAATCTGTTCCTGTGTTTCTTATTAAATATTAATAATTGAAAGGTCACAATAAGTTCTTCCTAGAGCCTTCTCTTCTCCAGGCTGAACAATCCCAAATCACTCAGCCTATTCTCAGAAGAGAGGTGCTCCAGCCCCCTAATCATCTTTGTGGCCTCTGCTGGACTTGCTCTAACAGGTATGGACCTTCCTGTGCTGGGGATCCCAGAGCTGGATGCAGTGCTCCGGGAGTCTCTCCAGAGCAGAGCAGAGGGGCAGAATCCCCTCCCTCACCTGCTGCCCACCCTGCTTTGGATGCAGCCCAGGACAGGATTGGTTTCTGGGCTGTGAATGCACATGGTTGGGTCATGTCCAGCCTCTCACCCACCAGCACCCCAAGTCCTTCTCAGCAGGGCTGCTCTTGATCTGTTCATCCCCCAGCCTATGTTGGTACCGGGGGTTGGCCTGACCCAGGTGGAGCACCTTACCCTTTTCCTTGCTGAACCTTATGATTTTCCCATGGGTCCACTCCTTCGGCTTGTCCAGGTCCCTCTGGATGGCATCCTGTCCTTCAGATGTGTCAACAGCATCTCTCAGCTTGGTGTCATTTGCAAACTTTTCTGAGGGTGCACTCGATCCCACTGTCTTTGTCACTGATGAATAGTCCTGGTCTCAGTACAGACCCCTAAGGGATACCACTCATCACTGATCTCTATCCGGACATTTAGCCATTGACCATTACCCTCTGGATGCAATCAACCAGACAATTTCTTATCCACCAAATAGCTCATCCATCAAATCCTTCTCTCTCGAATTTGGAGAGAAGGATATTGTCAGGGTGCACATCAGAGGCTTTACAGAAGTCCAGATAAATGACATCTGTAACCCTTCCCTTGTCCACTGATGCAGTCACCTCATCACAGAAGGCCACTGGGTTGGTCTGGCAGAACTTGCCCCTGGTGAAGCCATGCTAGTTGTCTCAAATCACCTCCCAGTTCTCCATGTACCTTAGCAGATCTTCTAGGGGACCTGTACTGTGATCTTCCAGGCACAGAGGAGAGGCTGGCATGATGGTAGCTCCCAAGCTATCCCTTTCTATCCTTCTTAAAATGCTTGCCATAAGCATGAAATACGGAGTTTTAAACAATAAGGAGTTTTAGTCATTCTTCAGCTCTAAAATACAATTCAGGGAGTAAACAATGTGGTCTTGATGTAGCAGGGAAGAAACAACAGGACTTCCACAATTTATGGGCAAGGGAACTGAATCACAGAAACAGTGCAATATTTTCCTGATAAACGTTAGTGTTGCCCTTAGATGTCCTGAATTTGAACTCACTTTGCTATAAATATAACAACAATGCCCAACAATCCTATTAGAGGACAGAAGTACTTAGACTCTCAAGTCCCCAAAATAGCCCAGTAATTGTAGCCATCTGCTTTAAAAGACCAATATTTTTAGATTTAGACAGCTCTCGGAGATCGTACCCAAATGTGTCCAGTAGGTGTTATATTTGCCCACCCTTACTTTCTTTACTACAGGTTAATGAGAATAGCAAGAAGGCATTTTCCTTGGAAAGTCAGAGATATCACTGCTTTCCTGTTTTGGAGAGGAAACTATGGCATGTGCAGAAATAATGTGTTTGACCAGCAATCCCTCTAGGCTGAACAGGAATGCTCAGAATTAATTTCATCCCTTATTATTTCTGGATTGGACCAAAGACCTGGACAGGCAGGTCCAGATTTTGCTTTAAGTCCAGTTCTGCAGGGTTTGGCACTCTGAAATAAGGGCTGTCCTCTATGACCTTGTCCTTTCCATTTCTACATATCCTCAGCCACATTAAGTCTCAGCAAACCCTCTTGGTACCTTCTCCTGTACTGCTGAGATATGAGACATACAGACCACCCATGGACACTTCTGGTGAAAAATTTCTTACCTCATTCCCTTGCTACACAGCAAACCAGAAAGTACTGAAAAACAAACTTCTGCAGAGGGAAGTTAGCAGCCATGGCTGCTGGCATTGGAGTGAAACCAGCCAAAGATGGTTTCCTGTCTGGCAAGTATGCCATTTCTGCATTGCACAAACCTCTGGAGCAGGACTTCAAGCACCTACCTCCAGCCCCAGCCAACATAAAATCAACATTATGTCTTACTGTGGGAAAGTGTAAGACATTTTATTGATTTTCTGATTCTTTTATATTAATAAAATTAATAAAAATTGTCCCCTTTGTCCCAGTACAGGGAACTTCCACTTGACAGGAGAGCAAGTTTAAGGAAACACATACTTCTCCAGGTGCAGTTTAGAGCCAAATCTGGCATTAGCCCTCAAAAAGTTTCTACACTGGGAGACTGCACATTGGCTGGAGGTGCCGGAGCTCCAGCCAGACATGAGCCTACCTTTGCCAGTTTGGCAGATGTGATTGTAAGCTTGCTGCTCCCTGATCGCAAGGGAGAAGACAAGTGGACATGCTAATGAACACCCACACGCAGAAGAACTTCTCACAGGTTTTCCACGAGGCTTGCAGGTGGCACGAAGCCCAGATACAAAATTAAATTGGTACCAGCCTCAGAGCTGCAGCTGCCTGTGCAATGCCAGGGGAGCTGAACCCATCTGCTTCTCGTGGGCGGCTGGGGCCAGAGCTGTGGGCTTGGCTGCCACGTGGACTGTGCCTATGCACAGGTGCCACAGATGTTCCTCCTCTCAGTCCCTGGCCTGCTTTGAACAGCTATGGAAACTTCACCTAGATGCTGTGAATGGCGCAAATGAGGCCAAGTGACCCTAAAAAGGGCATTTTACCTCTACCATCCTTTCTGTTGAAGGCAGAAAAGTCATCCTTGACCGAGTGAGCTGCAAACTACAACCACACATCTAAAATTTCCACTCACGCACCTTCATGACATTGAAGCAGAACTAGCAGCAGTGTTGCTTTCATGTGAAACAAAACCAGCTGTCTCCAGCTCCCCACAGCTGTCCCCAGCTTCTCTACAAAGATATGGCATCAGAAGCAAAAATTTCATTTGGCATTCCCCAAAACCTGAAATTATTTTTGTTGTTAAAGACTACTTGACTAAAATTAACTCCCTCTTCCGTGAACCCACACTAGCCACAAGCAATCAGTGAAGGCTAATCAGCAAATATAATTTTGACAGATTTAGGTAGTTTCTCTGGTCAAGAACTATCCCTAAACACAATGTTCTATTCCCAAAACAATTTTTCAACTTCAAATAATTAGAGCCTGTTGTTACTCCTTTCTTCTCGTGCAGAGACAACTTGCAGCTGTTTGCAAACAGCTGATAAGAATTTTTGGTCGCCTGTCTAATAGCACAGTATTGAGCCTGCCTCCAAACTGAAGGAATTTATGCTACAGTGTGAATGTCAAAAATGCAATATCAAATTATCTATCGGGAAATACTTCTGTGAAGGGGTGAGCCGTGTCTGAAGGCCTCACACAGTCACACTGGAACTCAGTTTCCCAGGGTGGGATGCAGCCCCCCGAGTCCTGTTGCCCAGACTCCAAGAAACATCCTCAGTTTCTGAATGAACCTACTTTCTCATAAGCAGCCCTTTCTTTCAGAGCGCTTTTTCTCTCAGTAACAGCCATTAAGTGAAAGCATGGGCCCTGAGTCAGGAAAATGGGATCATCTCACTTTCAGATGATCATTGCCTTTTCAACCCGCCAGCAACAACAAAGCAAGATAAGAGGCACTTGAAGAAGTCCAGGTAAACTACAGTGCTTCATTTCAGCACCTCATTCAGCCAGATAAACTCCTGACAGCTGCACAGATGAAGGTCTTAATCAGACAACACTGATCTTTGATTACACCACACAGTAACAGTGGAAAGGAACTGCTCAGCCCACTGTGCCCAAAGGGATCTGTTACTGTAGCTGGTCAGAGAAAATAGCTTTATCGTCAGTCAGACAGGGCTGAACTACAAGGTGAAGAAAAGCTCAAGCATCAACAATCACATTTAAATCAAAACCATACATACTCTGAGAAGACTTCGAGGTGAGGTCTGAGGTTTTTCACAAAGTTATAAATAGAAAAGATTAATGCACTGGGCTTTGGGGACCTTTCAATATATATATTTACAGAAGCAGGACAAAACCAGGGTGACTGATTTCATTGTGCTTCAAAGCAGGGACTTTTTCAGGATTAAGCTTTTCAACAAGCAAGTAATGTCTGAAAGGCTTGTCACAGAGTCCAAGAATTTCAATATTTATTTTCTCCCAGACTTGAAAGGGTGATTTTTTGTGGTTTTTGAAACAGTAACTTGAGGTTTGACTGCATACACAACTCCAGCAAAGCTGGAAAATGGATGGGAACTTTACTGGTTTGAGGGCTGCCTCAGGGGATGACTCACAGCTCTGCTGGGTGACTTCTGGCCGGAGGTGATGTGCCCAGTCATGAGGAATAATAAATTAACCCTCTGTTGAAATTATGCAATACCTGTATTCTAGGAGGCTTCACAGTCTCCCTCTGAATTATCTCCTGCAAAACCTCAATTTTAAAACAATTTTCTGAGTGCTCAGGCCTTTGTTTCCTTTTCCTCTCTGCAGAACAGCTCTATGTTTCCACTGAAAAAGCACAAAACAGCCCTTTCCTGAGAATTAGCCTGGGAAAATCTTTGGTAACAGCTTCCTGCACTGAGGTCCATGCATCTCCTATAGGTTTTGCTTTATCAGCTTTAAAACAGTGAGATACTACTCAGGTTTTCAGGTTTTTGTTACTGCTTCCATGGCCACTTGACCTCAGCACATGTAAACATCACACTTTTACCCTTTATCATCTCCTGAACTCTTCCTTTAACTCCTTGTCCTTTCCTCCTTCATCCCAAAACAGCTAAAAGGCTCTGGAGACTTCAAAACTTCCCCCACCTCACCCTTCCCTTCTTCCATGGCATCTTTCACATCTGAGTCCCCAGCACATCTAGATGGGCAGCATAGCAATGGAGATACCACATGGCAAAGCCACGGGTTTCTCAGGACTGAACTGAAGAACACCTTCAGTGAGCACCCAATCTCCATCTCTTTTGAAAGCTGGAAAGGTGTTTTGGAGGCTTATGCTTCAAAAAAAAAGGAACCTCTTGTCTCCCTTCTTCCGTTTACAGACTATATGAAGGTGTCACAAACATAAAGGCTGAGTCTGGAAACTTGTTGCACAGCCACTATATCTGTCTGTGCCAAGTCTGGGCATCTTACCATGAAAATCAAGCTGTTTTCTGTATCTTGTTCATTACCCTTTTTTAAAAATAAACCCTTTTATGTAAGCGTGACTGATCATTATTATGACCTGGCTAATACAAGGAAGGAAATTGGTTAAATTAATTTTACCATGCAGAGGAAAAAACAGAGTCTTTTAAAGCAGTTTTCAAAGTGCTTTTTACTCTGACAGCGCCTTTGCTGCTACGGATCAAACTGTTGAACAGGGTGTTCACAGTCATGAGGTCATCTTCTTCAAACATGGGGTCAAATATGGACTGTGTGTAATTTCAGGTCCTCTTTGAGGAAACCTGAATATCAGGCTTTTCAGGCCACCCCAGTGAGCAAACACATGAAATCCTGCCAAAAGCTGTCATCTGCAGTTCCCCCATCCTGGGGCACAATAGAGATTTTTTTTTTTTTTTTTTTTTTTGCAGATATCTGAGCAATCCTGCAATGCAAAATGCTGAGTTTTAAAAAGGTAGGAGGTAGTACACAAACATGTTGTCTCCCAAAACAGGAGAAAAATAGAGAAAGTGAAAAAAAAGTAAATAAAAAGAGAGAATGAGAAAAGGGAGGAAGGAAGGAAGGAAGAAAAGGGGGGGGGAAGAAAAGAAGAAATCAAACAGTCTCTCTAGTGAAGTCTTGACTGGGAGCTCATGAAACTGCAATGCAGACAGTAAGACACCACTGAGAGTTCCTGTGATTATTTTGCTTTCCTGTGGGCCAGAAACTTACACTGACACACAGTGGGTGGCAAAAGCCACAGCAGAGGGGGAATCCACTTCTCTGAGCAAGTGGCAGTGATTGGCACCACCCCTCTGGGCAGAAGAGGGGTGGCATCTTTTAGTGCATCTTCAATCCAATGCCCATTATCTCAGAAATCAGGATGGGGATTTGAGGGCTCTGCAAGCCAAGCTAACAGCAGAGGAGGAGGAGATGTTGCAAGAGGGGTACATTTCTATCTGTGCTGCTGTGGTCATTTGGGTGACCCACTGGAGCAGCTTTTTGAGGATATGCAGTAATGTTTTAAGTCAAGGGGAAAGGATAGCATTGAATTGATCAACGTGTTAAATTGAGTAATTGGGTTTGTTACACTGAGATAACAAATGAGAAGATGGTGTATCCCACCCCCTGCTCATGCACACTTGCTGCAATGCCATGAGCCTGGCTCAGTTCCCAGCTCTATGGGCCAGAGATAAGAACTTAGGGAAGGGGTACAAGTATTTATCTAAAGATTATGTCCTTCCCTGGGTGGCCTCTCCTTCAATCTTTGTCCTCTGCTGCAGTGGTTTGAAAAAAAGGAGTAACTTCCATGTAGCTTTTGTACGATAAATATCAAAGGAATAAAGGAAAAAGAAAATATTACCTATTGGGGATTTCCACTGAGAAGCTGTGGTTAGGCTAAAACTCCATGACACAGTGGAGACTAGAAAGGATCAACATTAAGTAAAGACTGAGCATTCAGCACACTATTTAGCAATTTAATCATGAGCAGAGTTTCTGACCCCACAACAAGAAGTGGCTACTTCTCTAATCTCTGTAGGAGGGAGAGAGGCAAATATATTGATTCCCATAAGGAGTCCTTGGAGTTTTTTGGTTTTCTTTTTCCTTCATTTTCCCAGGTGTCGCATTTTCAGACTCTTAGAGAACAGAGTTTACTGGTCTTAACTGAGCCCAGCTTTCCCCACAGTCCTGTTCATACATATGCTTCATTAGCTGGAAGTACATAAAGATTGTCAACAATCTAAGACTTCTAAACATTATCCTTTTAAAAGGACACCTATTCCCCATCACTAACATTATTCTACACTCATCTCTTTATGTAGAGGCAAGAATTCCTCATAATTCAGTGTTAAACAATCAGAGAAGCATTGTAAAAATGGATTGTAGAGAGGTCTCCTGTTCTCCTTTCTCTACCAGAGATTACCGTGTTGTGGAAACATCAATTAAGGCCAAAGCAAAGAGACATGAAGATAGATTTTAATGGTGCTGGGTATTGGCTGAAGCATATTTTAAACATGTAGCTTACAGTTGTTCCATTTCCTCTGTTTCAGTAAATACAAGAATCTGTATAGCCCATAATTACATAGACAAGTTTTGATGACTGCTTCCTCCTTTGCAAAAAGTTTGCCTCAGTTTTGTTTTTGAAGAGACTCTCTCATCAGCTGATTTTCTGTACCAACATGCATTAAATAGACTAACCAGACATCCTCAGAGACAGAACAGGCTTGGCCTAGGTTTATTTTTGTGAACATGTGTCATCATTTCTGGATTTCTGAAGTTTACTACAGTTACCCGTTCAAGTGTCTTGCAAATTATGCAAATTAGGAATGAGTCATACTGACAGAGCTAGCACAAAAACAATTAGGTGACAATTCAGAGCTACGATAACTAGTCTGCATGTTGGTACCTCCCATGTGGAATTTAGCCACACTGCCAAACAGTAGTGTCCCTGTCAAAAGTGAAATGGGTTCAGAAGAAAACCTATTCTTGTAGGATTTAATGTAGTTATTTGTATTTAATGGATAGTTCTTAAATATGTCATCTGAATCAAGGAGTCCTTGATTTACAGCCACAGGAAAATGTGCTGATCCAGCTATCCCAGAGAACACAGTGACTTTGATCCTCCATTCCAGTAACATTTCTGTCAAATACTCCTCGACTCACACTGAGAATTTTCTTCTGTCACTGTCACAGAATCACAGAATGGGTCAGGTTGGAAAGGACCACAGTGGGTGGATCTGGTGCAACCTCTCTGCTCAAGCTGGGTCATCCTAGAACACATTGCACAGGATTGCATCCAGACGGTTCTTGAATATCTCCAGTGAGGGAGACCCCACAACCCCTCTGGACAATCTATTCCAGTGCAGAGTCACCCACACAGAAAAGAAGCTCCTCCTCACTTTCAGGTGGAACTTGCTGTGCATCAGTTTCTGCCCGTTGCCTCTTGTCCTATTGCTCAGCATCACTGAGCAGAGCCTGGGTTTGTCCTCCCTTCAAATACTTACAGACATGGATGAGGTTCCCTCTCAGTCATCTCTTCTCAAGGCTCAACAGGCCCAGCTCCCTCAGCCTTTCCTCATAAGAGAGGTTCTCCAGTCCCTTGATGACCTTTGCAGCCCTTCACTGGACCCACTACAGGAGCTCCATGTCTCTCTTGTACTGAGGAGCCCAGAACTGGACACAGCACTTCAGATGTGGCCTCTCCAGGGCTGAGCACAGGGGCAAGATCAACTCCCTCGACCTGCTGGTAATGCTCTTTCTAATGTACCCCACAATTCCATTGGCCCTCTTGGCCACAACAGCATGCTGCTGGCTCAGGGACAACTTGTTTTCTACCAGGACCCCCAGGTCCTTCTCTGCAGAGCTGCTTTCCAGCAGATCAGCCCCCAGCCTGTACTGGTTCTTGGGGTTATTCTTCCCTACATGCAGGATCCTGCACTTGCCTTTGTTGAACTTCAGACAATTCTTTTCTACCCAAGAAGAAGAACCATCTCTCCAGCCTCTCAAGGTCCTTCCAAAGGGCTGCACAGCCCTCTGGAGTATTGGCCACTCCTCCCAGTTTTGTGTCATCAGTGAAATTGCTGAGGGGGCATCTGCTCCTTCATCCTAGTCGCTAAGCAGTAAGCTAAACAATACTGGGCCCAGTATTGAACTTTGAGGAACACCACTAGTGACAGGCCTAGAACTAGACCCTGTGCCACCGACTATGACCCTCTGATATCCGCACTCAGACCTGGAATGACCTTAGTATATTGAGAACAAGCCAAGAAAAGTTGTTGGTAGGCATGGAAGAGCATCCATGCATCCATGACCTGGAATGACCTTAGCTATTAAGAGAACAAGCACAAGAAAAGTGCTGGCCGAGCGCACAGCATTTCTTCAGCAGCAGGCTGCCTTGAGCACTCCCACCAAAGAGGTCTGCTCTTCAATATGCCTTAGCAACAAACCCCTGGTGTGCATAGGAGAGGGAAATGGTGAAAAACTAATAACAGGTAAAACCCACCGTTTTATGCCACAACTGCAATGCCTCTAAGTTCTGCTTTTATGAAAACTGCCCTTTTCCTCACTCCACGAACAATACTCCATGTTACACTCTTGAGAGAAGTCTGTAACCACCAGCGTCTCTGTATCATTGGAGGTCACTGAACAGGCTCCATTTCCTGGTTGCCAACAGCTTGCTTTCTTAGCTTGCAATTTTTTTTCCCCATTCACACAGAAACCAGGTTTACAGCTTGTTGGATTTGTAGGATCCTGTTCTGTTGAGTCGATACAAAAAAATAACTGAAAAAAAATGAAATAGAATCATAGCATGGTTTGGGTTGGAAGGGACCTTAAAGGTCATCTTGTTCTAAATCTCTTGCCTTGGGTAGGGACAACTTTCACTCAGCCAGGTCACTCAAAGCCCCATCCAACCTGGCCTTGAAAGTTCCGGGGATAGGGCACCCACAGCTTCTCTGGGCAACCTGTTCCAGAGCCTCACCACATTCAGAGTAAAGAATTTGTTCCTAAAACCTAATCTAATCTGACTTCTTCTCTGTCAGTTTAAAGCAATCCCCTCTTGTCGTGTCACTACATGCTTTTGTAAAAAGTCCTTCTCCAGGTTTCTTGTAGCCCCCTTAGGTATCAGAAGGAGCTATAAGGTCTCCCCAGAGCCTTCTCTTCTCCAGGCAGAAGAAACCCCACTCTCTCAGTCTGTCCTCATAGGAGAGGTGTTGCAGCCCTGTGATTGTTTTGTGACTTCTTCTGTGCTTGTTCCAACAGGTCCATATCCTTATTATGATTGGGGCCCCAGAACTGGATGCAGCACTCCGGGTGGGGTCACAATAGATTTAATATCAGGGTTAAGGATATTTACAGTCTTTCTCTAGTAATGAACCCTGCAAACATACTAATAAAAGAGATGTAATACTGTGGCTTCAGTGCTAGAGGGGAAGCTGTGACAGGTTTTCAGTTTACAGTACACTTTGCCTATGCATCTGTGAAAGAATGGGATCTTCCTTTAAACTCTCATAAGCATCAAATGAAATGCATAATTTTGGTGTTTGCTGTAATCCTGTCTCTCTCACAATTCCAACCATTCTATAAGTTATCTGTAAATTAATAGTGTAATTTGATCACACATTAATGAAGTCAATAACACTGTCAATTCGGTATCATGCACCAATAACCCTCACCTCAAATATCTTACAACCTAGGATAACTAGATCGAAAAATAGCTAAAAAAATAATAATAATAAAAAAAAGAAGAACAGTATGGTTACTGTTTACCAAGTCTGCTTCAATGTTATTTTTTTCTTTAATTTAGGGATGTGGTCGGTTGGTAGGACATCATTTAGAAGGAAGGGACAAACTCGTTTCAAACCCAGAAGCATTACAACTTTAAAAAAAAAGGAAACAAGGGAAAACTGGGGACAGGAAGAAGATCAGAAACAGGCATTACAAAGAATAGCATGGATAGAGTTGCCAGTACAAGATTCTGTACATTGCTTATTGTACATAATTTGTTATTTGGGGCATAAATTCATAAAGATTCTCCCTCATCCACTGCAACCATACCCAGAACTGCAATGAGTCATTGACCGATAGCTCTCATGACTCTGATTTCACACGTATGATACAAAGAGTTTTCTAACTGAGGCTTTAAAAAGCCTGACAAGGTATTTTACTTGTTGCTTTTGCAGATGATGTAATTTTCTGAGTTTGGCAATTGCTGAGATACCACAAAGAAAGGTGGTTTTCATAGTGGTTCAGCCCTGAGCCAAAACTGAAAGATGACGTTATTTTCTTTGACTAAGCATCCAAACTTCTGTGAGTTTCTCTGGTCTAGAGCCTTCCGGGGTTTTAGACTTGACACAATCACTGCCAAATTTATTGGTCAAATGTGCAGTTCTGTGAGACTGTGAATTCCTGGGCTGGAGACCCAGATGCCACCACTGCTGGATATACCATGACTTCTGCCTGATGTGGCTGTGGTCTCTGCTGGACAGTGGGAACCTGAAGCTCAGGGTGCAATGATTGCACTGACAGTCCTGAGGCCAGCTGGTCCCAAAATCTGTGCCCCTGCATGACTTCCCAGGTCACATACCATAATAGAAAGCACATAGTCACCACATGAGGAACACACGCCATGGAGTCAGCAAGGACACCTCAGCAACCACAGGGTAAACAAGGATGCCTGGGGTAGCAGAACCAGACAGCCACTCTACCCCCAGCAAGAGGGCAACCCCACCGGTGAGGTGCAAAACACTGGCTCCTGAGGTGTCCTTTCAGGGTGTGAAGGGGGTGTTTTCTGGGGTACCCTGCTCCCAGTGTCCCACAGAGGGGGCCGATAGCTTTCTCGTCCTCTGTGCCATGCTCAGTGGGACCCTATAACACTATTGGCATGGGACATCATACCCTGCATCTGCTCCCTGGTGCACATCCTGGGTCACCGGTTCCTCTGGGCACTCTGATATTCTGGTGAGCACTTCAGAGCACCTTCATCTGACACCCCAGCCAGCAGCACTGCGGTTCAGACAGGAAAAGTACCCATAGCACATTACAAGCTTATCACCGCACAGGATCTTGACTAATTTCTCAGGGTTCTGTGGCCTCCATGTTGCAAAACTGTCCCCAGCCTCCCCTAGAGCTGCAAGGAAGTGGTCAGCAGCTGATGACTGTCCAGGTAGGCTTCTCCACCTCTCATCCTTTCCCCAATCCTGTTGGAGGTCATCTGTCACCTCCTCAGCACAGCATTGCCCTCCCCTCTCCCTGCCCACCACCATGCTCTGCCATAACTGCAGACACAGCCTGGTCAGTCCAGCCATCCCCTGCCAGACTCCTGACAGCACCTGACAATTAGTTTGCCTTATGTTAAAACAAAAATAAAAGACAAAATGAAGAAACAAATGAAAAAAACCCAAGAAAATCCCTAAAAAACCCAAACAAGCAAACAAAAAACAACAGAAACAAAAAACATCAACCCTGACTTCCTGTGTCTTTGCAGATTGAGAGTTTCTTCTAGATTCTAGCAGCCTGTGTGCACCTTCCCCCAGTTCCACGTCGTTGCCCACCACAGGATGATGAAACAGGCAGGAAGGATGGCATCATGACCACAAAATATGGTGCAAATCAAGATGCTGTCACGTGAAGTCAGCTCCTACACCTGTGCCTGTGGGATACAACCCCCACCCTTCCTCACCATGACCCAATCTCTTTCCTCCCTCTGGGTATCTGTGCTCCTCCACTTCTCTCCTGCACAAGTGGAGCAGGTAGGGATGGTGACAGCCTTGCTGAGGGGCACAGGACACACACACACACCAGACTGACAAGGGAGGCATGGAGCAGCTGACACTCGGACTTTCCCACAGCACGTAGAGTCCAGAGTACAGAAATAGGTTGTAAAGTGCCGAAAACACTTTGTTGTTAAGTGCAACCCCCTTTTTCTTGTTTCCCTTATTTACTTCTCTTTTATACTCCTTGGAGTCAACCAGTGCATCTGCAGAAAGGTCACTGGTGAGGAAGAACAAGGTGTCCTCATCCTTGAAAGAAGACTTCTTATTTTTCACTTTTTTGTTTGAGCTCTTAATGCCAAAGGTCACTGCCAGAGCTTTCCCTCACACATCAGGAACCAACACCCCCAGCAGCACACCCACAGCCAAAAGTGTGGGTGCTGGGGGCAAAGAGACACACACCCCTCAACACATAATAATGGATGCATGGGAGAAGCTTGCCAGCATGGACACCAAATACCTGCTCTGTGCTGGTTCGGCATTCCCTGAAGTTACCTGGAAACAAACAAAGCAAGATCTCAAATGAGAGGTTCACTTAGCAAAGGAGGGGTTATGAGCTGCAGCTGGTGGTGACACTACATGGAGCTGCTCCCCATAGTAGGGACCTCCTGAAGTCAAGAAGTGGATAGATCCAGCTGTCAGGTCAGCAGGGTAATAGAGAGGCACTCAGGGAGGACAGCACTCCTGTCTGTATCTGACCTTCCTTTTCAACCACTTTCATCATCCCCTCCTCTTCTCTAAGAGCTGCTTACATTCATGGAGAAAAGACCCCAAAGACAGTCCTTTTGGGCAAGAAGGGACAAGCTTCCTTCCATTTCTGTGCAAAGTCATTGCCACCAACACATTTTTTCTTGTAGTCCTTCATGCCTGAAGCTCCTGCAGCTTATTTGCAGAGCAGCTGTGGGGGACTTTCCATTTCCAGGGAGGCTTTTGTCTCCCATTTAGAAAAAGCAGTAAAAGTCACACCCTCCTCCCTCTCTGTATGTTTCTGCAACTGAAAAATAAAACAAAAAAGGAAATTAGCTCATTTCAGTGCAATCAGATGCAAAGACTTAAAGTGAAACTACCTCAAAACATGGGATGTTGTCAGCACTCTGATACTAAATCTGTTGTCAAACAAGTGATGACTCAAGTGGTCCCTCTGCCTTCACAGTCCATACCACCCTGACAGCTTTCACTCAGACACAATTTCAGCTTGTCCTACTTCTCAGCCAGTAAAGCCCACACGGGGACCTTTTGCGTAGAGAGGAAGGGCATATTGCAGGTTTCACACTGCCATGATGCAGCATGCAGATCCTGAAATGGAAATGGCCCAGCCTCCCCCAGCAATGTTCTGGTGGTTCAAGTCTGCTGGAACTCACCAGATCCTAAATTGGAAGTGTGTGTGTGTATACACATCCTGCTCCCATACTCCTGCCAGCTTCTGAGTTCTGGACTGTGATGATCTACTCACAGTATAGTCTGATACTTTTGTGCCCCTTTTTTCCTAAGCAGACATTTTGAATTGAAACCTAAATCATATTCTCATTTCTATTTATAGCAAAGACATGGCTAGAAGATCCCTAATCAAACACATCTAATTGCTCATTCATACAAATCACTGGCAATTCAAATTGTAGAGGAGATCCTATACTTGTAATATTGAACATACTACCGGCCTTTTTCAAATATATAGTTCTAATATTTACAGTGAATAAAACACTAAACCACTTTTTTAAACCCTAAAAATTTCAAGGAAGAAGGTTTCACAGAAGATACTGCATTCCACCTTGTTTCAGTCCCTGTTTTCTCTTATTAAATCTGTCTACCTTTCGCCCTAAGTTCGTAGAATCATGAAATCATAGAATCATAGAATGGTTTGGGTTGGAAGGGACCTTAAAGATCATATTGTTCCAATCCCCCTGCCATGGACAGGGACCTTCCACTAGACCAGGTTGCTCAGTACCCCATCCAGCCCGGCCTTGAACATCTCCAGGGATGGGGCATCCACGGCTTCCCCAGGCAACCTGTGCCACACCAACCTCACAATAAAGATTTTTTTCCCCTAATATCTAATCTAAACCTTCTTTCTTTCAGTTTGAAGCCATTAACCCTTGCCTGTCACTACTAAATATTCTCTCTCCATATATTTTGTAGGCTCCCTTCAGGTACTGGAAGGCTGCAATTAGGTCACCCTTAAGCCTTCTCTTTTCCAGACTGAACAGTCCCTCAGCCTTTCCTCATAGGAGAGGTGTTCCATTTAAAATGTTTTAGTCTTTAACTCTGTTTTGTGGGATTTAGGAGCACTAAATTCTTCATCCAAACAGAGGTTGTTCAAACAAGGCACTTCCAAAACTGAACTCAGAGAAATTATTATTCACAATAGTCTGAAAATCCTCTTCCCATGCAAAATAGTTCCTGTCACAACTGGAGAGCATTGGGAAGGTACAGGAGAGACACTGCAGCACTGAGTCACTGGCTTAGTGCTAGATTAGGAATTCCAGGTCACCATGCCAGCATCCAGAAAAGTTTGATTGGATTCTCTAATTCTCCTGGTAGACTTCAGTGATTCACAGCAAGTCACCGATAATGAGCCCTGTATGGGTTACCAGGTTGCTGGCTCAGCTGCAAGGCAGCGGCGTGCCAGGAAAGCAGCAACTGTCTCATACATGGGATTTCCCGTTTGTTTTTTTCAATCCCACACCTGCTGCATTGACTATACACAAAAATTATGACAAAGTGCAGAGGAGGTGCAGGAAACAAGGGAACCAGGAAACAAGAGAGCCAGAACTAGAAAAAGATCTGGCAGACCAGCAAGCAATGAAGAATTCCAGAAATGGAGCACATTCACATTCTGAACGAAGATAGCAAGACGAAAATAACCATAGTCACCATTCAAGGGAGGACCTCTGCAAGAACCTTGCAGTAATGGTGCAGCTGTGCTAACACTATGCTTGGCGTTTGCAAAGACACCTACGCACATGCATAAGAGCTCTTCAGCAAATACCAGCCTGATAAACAGCAACCAACGCCAATATTTACTTTATGAATACCTTTGCAGTTGCAAAGACTGGCCTTTACAAGGATGTCATCACCTTCACAGCTGCCAAAACCTTCTTAGCAAACTACCTAGTACATCTTTCCATCTCTTACAACCTCTTTATCTCTCTGGGAAGTTTTCGGTGACTATCAAGGGGCCGAATTGGGAATGATCTGCAGGGTCTCTGCTTTCTGCTTTCACAGAAAATTCAGCTCACCCCAGCCAATTTTGAATTGACCATATAAAAAACCTAAGACCAGGAAAATCCTGTCAATTAAGGTTCCTCACAATTAATCCTTGATTGAAGTGCACACAGTCAATATAAACTCTGTTACACTCTAACTATATCAAAGAGGGGTTCTGCCACTCAATCCCATCCTCAGACAAATGTTCTTGCTCTTGGCAGGAAAATTGCTTGGCACAAACTGGTACTGGTGGGTAACAAATCAGACTCCCGTGAGTCATCTTTCAGTACCATTTTGCAGGTAATGAGTTAGTGCTGCCTGCTGCTGCCTGCTGCTGCCTGCAAAGGTGGTTGCAGAGGAAAAAGTGGGGGTTAATCCCTTTGCCAGTGACAGAGTATGTAATATATAAGCAACCATGCAGTTTACCTTTTGCTAAGAAAATTATTTGTTTAAGCTTTCAAGGAAAGCAGGCAAGAGAAAATAGAACAGGAGGAAGAGTCTAAGAATTAATGATAGGCATTAGGTAATATTTAAACAGCAGATGAGATCTGTACAAGTGTGGTTACATCCCAGCAGTGGACAGGAAGCTCTGCTTAGTTTCTTTTCCTGAGTAGTGCTGAATCGAATCATATAATCAAATCGAAGTCAAATTAGCTGGCATATTTCACTTATCTGCTTAAAGCTGCATGAATCTTTACCCTTGCCATAGTGGAGTGTCAGCAGTACAGCAGTAGCTGCTGGAAGTTGAAGTTTTACTGCAGTTGCCACCAGAATATTGCTAATAGAGAACAAAGTCATTTCCTTCAAAAGTAAGGTTGAGATTAATGCTTCAGGCTGGAGGATTAAGGAAGCTTTACTTGTAACAGTGAGAGAGATCCCTGGAGGGAAGCTGACAGAGAAGAGAAAACCAGAAAATTAGAGTGCCTTAAGAAAAATAATGATAATCAATAAAATAAAATAAAACCTAACAAAACACAACCAACCAAACAGAAAACCCCAGCCAAACAAAGAAAACCTATCCAAGGCTATCATCACACTCTCTCGGCGTGGCTGCACCCTGCTGCACTTTCCTGAAATGACCTTGCTTTTTGGTCCTGACAATAGAGTCAAGTTTCCTGCTCGGATGCGCAGACCTGCAAGGATCAACAAGAACTGCCGACTCTGTGGTCTGCAGAAACAGGAAAAGAGAGGGAGAAAAACAAACAGCTTCTGAGTTAACATAAGAGCTGTCAACACCAGGCAGCCTTGGGAAGATGAGAAGATAAACTCCTGTGATGAAACAGTACCAGAGATTTATTTAAGATCTTACAGGGAGGCACAGAAACAGCTTGAAAATGATTCAGCACAAATAACTGAGTTCAGAGAAAAAACAGCTAGTTTCCTTTTTCTCCCACTCTTGATTTCATTTCTTCAGATTTTGATTTCCTTTCAACAAGCCTGCCTGCTAGTGTTATGTGTACTGAGAATATGTCACATGTCGGCTTTCAATGACATGTTCCTGGTAAAACCACATCACCCAACCACATCACCCAGACACCGGTGAAGCTTGGGCACATTATCTCAACATGGTTCTCTCTTCTCAGATGTTCAATTGCAATAACTGTGAATGGTGTTAAACAGAAAAAACCTGGAAGGCTGCTCCAGGTGGGTGGTGCTCCTTGGGCTGCTGCTCTGCTCCCTGCCATGGCTGTGCCCACCTGGGGACCTGTGGTCCTGCTCAGTGCAGCCATGGCAAGAAAGAAAGTTTCGTGGCTGCTCTGGCAGAGCACCTTCCCAGGGGGCTATGCTTCCCACAGACACACCACTTTATTTAGGGGAATCGAAACAAGAAAACGACAGAGCTCACTGGTGGCTTGAAACCGCAGTGGACTTATTTTCGCTTTACCCCTATTGCGCAATCCTGTAATTGGCAGCAGCCCCGTGGTGTGTTGCTCCCGCCATAACGGGCTGTAATTACATACCAGTAAGTCACTCACACACCGGTAAAACCCTGCAGGGATGTGGGCCAGATGTGGAGATGGAGTAAGTTCCCCTCTCAACAGCGGTGGGTCTCCCCGCATTGCACCAGTGCACTCAGACACATGGCTCTGCCTGCAGCAACCCAGGAGCTGAGTACTTCGGATACTCTGGCTCACAGGCAGATCTATTAACCCATTTTGTACACTAAAGTTTCATCTCTCCCTTTGTCCCCACACCCTTTCTCCCACTTCCTTTCCCCCCTCCCCTTCTTCCCCTTAAGGGCTGTTATTACCCTTAGCACTGTTTTAAAATAAAACAAAGAGAATAATTGATGCTTGTGAGTTCACTAACCCATCAGCTGCCCTGACAGGAAAGAATCTCCTCTCCCACATATGCCCAAAAGAAGGGTCCATCTCTTTGTGTGACTGCAGGAATACAGAGAGAAGTTGCCTCTAAAACTCATCTGCCTTCAGGGTGAGGAAGTGTTCCTGAGCAGCACAGGATCGAGGTTAATTTAGTTTTGGCTTCACTGGAGGAAGAGTCATTTAAATAATTTGCCCAAATATTTGATCTGTCTCCAAATTCACAAGGAAGAAAAAGCTGCAGGTCATACCTGGCTCTGTCTAAACAAGCAAAACGGATGAGCAAAGTAACACAGCTGCCAGAAGTGCAAAGGACCAGTGTATCCCCATGGCTTGACTTTGTGGCACCTTCCATGCATTGGGGACTTCCGAGCACTGAGAGAAGAAGGGGCACGTGGGGTCTTGGTAAGGGCCCTGGCCCCATGTGCTGACATTCTAGAGGGGCTGCTGTGATTTGTGGAGCAGCCGTCAGGCTGTGGCTGTGAGATGCAGCCCTGAGCATCATGTGCTGCAGACACACACTTCTACCACAAGGGACGACACGTCATGCAGACGTGCTCCTGAACTGTATACCTGCCTTCCCATCATTTAAAACCCAACAAATATTTTTGGAAGAAACAATTTCTTATGTAACAGGAATGACGTGGCTCTGCCTGAATGAGGCTGGGTTACTAACAGGGGTGTTCATGCAGCTGAAAAGAGACCCTGAACACATTAAGTCAAGCCAATATGCCTACATGACATTTAGGTTGAATACCAGATGAGAAGTGAAGGCAATACATTCTCAAAAACATCAGAAATTCCTCCGTGGCCAACCTAAGATGCCCTGACACCAGACAGAGTGCATTGCGTGATGCTGACAGTGCCCAGCTACTGTCTTGGGAGTGCCCTTGCAAAAGCCTCATCCAGCTGTATCCTTCTTTTAGACATCTCACCCTGCCCTGTGAGTTGGTATCACTGCCTCTTCCACATGCCAGCCATGCAGCTGCCTTCTGCCAGGTACCAACAGGGCTGAGGTTTCCTACACAGGGAGAGAAATCAGTCATGTTTCAGATGTACCATCATTTCTGGGAAATAGTCAGGGAAAAGGGTATCTGAACAGAGCTGGTGAATGATTCCCCTTCTAATGGACTTCAAAGTCATCAGTATTTCTAGACACTTAACTTGAGAGGCTCCTGTCCCATAGAAAGGAGATTCTCGACATCCCCTTGTAGGTCTGTATTACACTGTGCCATTTTTTCCTTTGTGAAGTTGTACTTTGATGGGAGAGGTAAGAGTTTACTGACTTTCAGCCTCAAATCAGTCCTTTGTTATGTCTGACATCTGTGCTTTCTTTATCTCAAGGTATTTTCATTTCCCCCTAAAAACAGAAGTCCATCCTGTAAGTCAGTGGACCAGATATCAACTCTCCTGGAGACAGGAGGCCGATGAGTGATCCATATATCACTGGCAGCTCTCCCAACATTGTGCAACAATCACAAAGACACGAGGGTGACTTTGTTTCAGCTCTTGTTTCTTGCAAAAAGCACCATCTAAAATTATAGCAAGCACAGGCAAGTGTGCCCTGGCATGTGTCAGCCAGCACCATGCAGGGTAGACTAGTGGTAGGGTGGCCCTTAATTGCAAGTAGCAGAGAAATATGGGCTACCTTGTTTCTTTATGTTTAGTTTGAGGGCAAGGTCACCATCACCAAAGTTTAGACGAGGGGAATTGCTCAGCCTGGAGAAAAGAAGGCTCTGAGGAGACTTTATTGCAGCCTTTCAGCACTTGGAGGGGGCTTAGAAGAAAGACAGGCATTTTGCAGTAGAACAAAGGTTTTAAAATGGGTTTTAAACTGAAGGACCGTTTAGTTTAGATTAGCTATAAGGAAGAAGTTTTTTACAATGAGTGCAGTAAAACACTGCCACTGATTGCCAAGAGAGGTGATCGAAGTCCCATCCCTGGAAACATCCAAGGTCAGGTCTGATGGGGCTCGGAGTAACCTGACCTAGTTGAGATCTTCCTGTCCTTGGAAGGGAGGTTGGACTAGCTGACTTTTAGAAGGTCCCTTCCAACTCAAACTATTCTATGATTCTATGATAATAACAGACCACATCTCTTGCTTCTACTTGTCAAAGCACACTCCATCCCTCCACCTTTTTCCTCATAATGGTCACAACCCTGTCCAGCTCTCCTGGACCACCACCACAAGCACAGCCCACCCTCCCATCTCTCTTTCCCTAGCACAAGCCTACCCCACCCCTCTGCCTCTTCTTGCCGGATGATGCAAACCCCACCACTCCACCTCCCTTGGCCACCCACGCCTCCATCCCCTCTTCACTAAGCACACTCCATCCCTCCATCCTGTCTCCCCCACGCACGCCCCATCCTCCCATCTCCTTCCGTCCGGCACACCGCATCCCGCCGGGCTTTTTGTGACCGGCAGCGGAGGCGTTGTCCCTGCCCGGTCCCGCTCCGCCCGGGCACGCCGCCTCCTGCCCGCCCGGCGCGGGAGGGGCGGGATTCCCGCGCGTTTTCCACACGTCAGGACTCGGGGAAACCCCCGGCGAGCCGCGCTGTAAGCACCGCGCTCCGCCCCTGTGCCCGCAGTCCGCTGCCGCCGTCGAGCCGTGAGGACCTGGGACATAACTGCTCCGCACCGAGCCCAGCCGAGCCGAACTTGGGCGGTCAGTGTCCTGCCGAGCCGAGCCCGGACAGTCCGTGCCGAGCCGAGCCTGAAGAGCCCGTGCCCCGCCGAGCCGAGCCCGGACGGTCCGAGCCCCGCCGCCGCGATGCTGCCTGGCAAGACCCTGCGCAAAGCCACGCCACCAGCCTCTCCTGCAGGTACCGGAGTGTGAAGCGAGAGGGTGGGGGTAACAGGATGGGACTGGACAGGACGGGAACACACGGTTCTGCTGCTCGCCCGACTCCTGCACCGGGAGCGGGGGCAGAGCCCGGAGCGACTGCGGTCGCTCGTGTGGAGGCGAGGGCGGTACAGCCACTGCTCTCAGTGTGTGTGTGTGGGAGGGGAGGGGAGATGTGTTTCATATTGAGAAAAGAAGTAAAAAATTGAACAAACTTGTGGGGATTTCTTTAAAACGGAAACCACGCTTGGTGTCTGACGGCCGCGTGTGTCCGCAGGGCGGGAGGCGGCGGCGGCCGAGTGCGCCCGGGAGCTGATCCGCATCGGCGACAGGTGGGACCTGCGGCAGAGGATCCTGAACCTGCTCAGCAAGCTGTTCTGCCCGGAGATTTGGGCTGCCCGCGAACACGGCGCGCAGAACGGCAGGGGATGATGACCTTGGCTTTATGGTTTGGAACAAGAGACTTCACAGACACCGGGAGATGAAGAAACCTTGGAAATTTAGTTGCATTGTGTTTAGCTGCCTGTAGCCGTCTAAGGATGGCTATCACATGATTTCTCTGAAGAATGTTACAGCAATATTTGCGTGTGAATGCCAGGTGGGAAAAAAAAAATAGTGATGGGCAGAGCCCCTCACCTTGCAGTGGTGAACTGGGGGGAGATGGTGACATGGGGAGACTTGGGGCAAGACTGAACTTGCCTTTCACCGTGGTCTGAGGAGCCTTCCAGGAACCCAGTTTCCCCAGTCGCCCTCTGGTCCTCATGTCCCACAGCCATGTTTCACCAAGGAGCTCGGACCACCTCAGGATGAAACCAAAAAAAGTGGCAGTGTCTTGGAACTTGGGATCATGAATTCCACAGCAAAAGCCAGTTGCTGAGTTTTTGACTGCTGTCCTTTTCTAAAGCCTGGATCCTGCTGGACAGGGATCTGGTGATGGGATTATATAATTCATTCAAGAAAACCACTGTCTTTGTTGAATAGTTTTTTGTCACAGGATTTTGCTTTGCAGACTAAGAGTTAAAGTTCTATGAATTAACACAATGTTGCATAGTTCTAGCCTATATTATAAATATATAGTATGTATATGTAAAATACAAATATCTGCACCACAAGTGTATGAAACAGGTATTTCACGGAGCTATTAATTGAATGGTGTCTGGGCTCAAACATAGTTTGAAAAAATGTTCAATACGTGGTTTAAAAAATTGGTATAAAAATACATTACATAAACTAAAAAGAAGTTTGACAATTAAGGAAATAAATCACATTAGCATCATATAAGATATATCTGAATATATATTACAAAAATACAGGTATTGAGGTAATTGTGGTGGAAGAATTCTTTCAATATTACAAAGAATTTCTTGACAACAGTACAATTCTGCTGTGTCTTTATAAGTAATGAAACAACTTCAATAGAAGTAGATCTTAAAGTCTAATCTCAGGTTTTCTTGAGAATGTTATTTATTCAAAGAAAGTAACTACCTCTCTTTGAAGAAATAATATCAATATAATTGAATGTTACAGACAGCACAGTAACCTTAGATTTTTGAATGTTTAATTACATATACTTATAAGCGAAAGTTCTTCCTGTGTACTTTATTTCCATTTCATCTCATGGCAACCTCATTTCAGTTCCAGAATGGAACATCCAGTGGATAGTGATGCACTGTGCCTATCTCACTGAGGTGTTACTACCCTTGGCTGGCTTCAGAGGAGCTGAATTAAACCTGCTGATCGCTGTCAAGGCAAACAATAACTGTGCCAGTCCATTCTTGTCAAACTCAATCCTAACCAGTACTTTTTTCATGGGTTTTCATGGCTGAAGTGATCCTGTTTCATAGCCACCTCTAAGGTCAATGGTCAGAGTTCCTTCCCTTAACTAACCTTGTATGTGAGTACATATGCATTTTATTAGGCTGTATAATTGCACTTTCTGATATTTGTGTCTATTCGAAGTATTTTCCTGCCTTGTAGTGAATTTTTGTTTGTATTTATAATTTATTCCTCGGTTAGCTCTTCTGAATCTGCCTTTCCAAAACTGTCATTACATATCTCTGGTCACTCTCACAAAAAACCCTGTGTGCTATGTATTGACACTGATTTCTGTCACTGAGCAGAAGCTGACTGACTTTGACTACTTTCCACATGGAAAATTTAACCCCGTCCCAGTGGTGTTACCGGGAGCCTTGCTGTTGGCTTGAGCCACACGCATGGTTCCCTCCTCCTCTAAGCTAGCTAACACCTTTTGAGTGAGAACAGAATGTTTCAGGAATAGTTGTTATTTATCTTAGTACTGCAAAGTAGTGTGTTTTGCGTACACATACCCAGGTCAGTTTTTCAGGTACTAAAAAGAAAATGCAAAGAGTTTCAGTTCAGCTGAACACCAGCTCCCAGGCTAGCACTGCACGCAGCTTGGCAAACTGTTCATCAAAGGCAGCTCCAACTCCAAGAAATATGGTTGCTGTTGTATGTCTTACACTTGGTGGAGTCTTGGACTCTTCATCAAGGACACTAAACTATGACCATGCCTGCCTGGAACTCTCAGGAAAATTCAGCATTAGCATTTGTATTACTAGCTAAAATGTACTTGAATAAAAGTGTTCTCAATGTATGCTGCTTTGAAATTCAATAGGAAATGAGGTGTGGGTTTTATACAGCCAACCCATTCCTTCAGGCTCTAGCCTGAAAACTGTGAAATACTATGGAAAAAAATATACTCATAAATGCATTGTCATGGGGATATCCAATTTAAGTATTGGCACATTATTTTTCTGTCTAGATATGCAAAGACTATTTGCTTTTTTTTTGAAACTTTTTATATTTTTCTGAGTATGGTTAAGACTGCTATCATTCACCAGGAACTCAAGAAGGAGATCTAGATCCAAGAGACCAGTGCCAGCATGTGACCAAGCACTTGTTGATGTCTGTCCTAGGTTCTTTTTGTTACTTCTGCAAAGGATCTGCTTTATGACTTTTATCAATATGAGTTTGTTTTTCTTAAAGCCTATTCTGGATGCGGGCCAGATGTGTTGCTGTATGCCTCATGCACGTATGTCTTGAATCCATGCTAAGATAATAAATACGAAGTGTTTACGAGAAAAATGAGTCACTGTTGTTACAACTCCGGTTTTCTTTTGTGTGTTTTGAATGCATGATTGTATTATGCAAATTCCTTCCATACTTCCACGTCAGCAGGCACACACTGGGGCAAAAGCAGAGTACCAGCAGGTATGCTTCAGGAAATTAGGCTTTGACTTCTGCCTTCAAGAGGAAAAAGGTGTACCCATAACCTTGAACTTCAAAGAGACACTTATTCTAATATTTTCTAGTAACTACTGCCTGCAGAATAGTTGGGTGGTGTCAGGGAGTCCATTACTTCTACCAGAGGTGTGCTGCAGCTTTGAAAAAGAGTGTCCCTGAGGATCAGTGAAGGATAGACATCCAAGTTAAGGGTTTTGTCTCAGATCCAGGCAGAAAGGCATTTTGTCAAAGTCAGATTTTTACTTTCTCCAAAGTTTGAAGCTGGAGCTTTGGAAGAAGAGGAAATAACACTGTTTACCACAAAGGAATAGCAAAGGGATAGTGCAGAGAAAATTCTTCGCTAAAGCTGGGACCCAAAGATCTGCCTGTGGACAGGAGAGCCTTAGATCCTCACCTGCTATGCCATGCACTGACTCACCGTGCTGCTGCCCCCCAGCTTCACAGGCAGGGAGCTTCATGCCTGTGGCATGTATTTCCAGTGCAAGTAGGACTGAGAGCTTCCAGGCCAAAGGTTCTGTTTTCTAATAAGCAGAAAAAAAAAATAAAGAGAAGCAATTCCCTGTCCTTTCCCAGTTAGTCACCAGCAGAGGCCTGGAAATGCTTTACTTTGGGGGACATCAGTGAAGTGCTCTTGAGAAGGACCACTTGGTGAAAAGTGCTACCATGGGTACTGCACAGAGGTCTGGTTTTGCAAAGCTTCACCAGCAAATTAGACTCATATGACTCATTAGACTTGTGAAAATATCCAGACACCTTCACCTGCTGCCTGCTAGAGCCTGGGCCCTCTCCAGCCAAGTCACCTTCAGAGCACTGCTCCTCCCTAAAAGGCAGGGGGAAAAAATCCTATCATTGGGGCATGACATTGCCTTCTAAATGCACTTGACTCACCCATAAGCACCTGATATCAAAAAACCAAAACAAACCCACCTGTCCAAGCAAACTGATAGAATTGCCACCCTGTAATGCTTTTCATTAACTGGGCACAGCACTTGCCCAGGCAACAAGTGCAGCCCCACACTTGCACTGTGCTTCCCTGGGTGAAAACCATCCTAGTGCCCTTGGCCAGCTCATGCCTTCACACCTGAGACTGAACGCACAAGTGGTATTTCCTAAACAAATTGCTAGACAAGGAGACACCTCCTCCTTCCCCTCATGGGATGTTTTTATAAATCAACTGAAAAACAATGTCTCATGTGCTGCTCATTATTTTTAGCACACGCTGCTGGATGGGACTATATTTTATCACTTTCCTCCCGTTGACACGAGAGGGTGTGCATCCATAGAGGCGTAAGGAGGCTGGACAGGAAGGGTTGGGGATGTGATGTGCTGACGTTCAGTCTGGCAGGGTTTTCCACGAAGCAGGTGACTGTCTGATGCTGGGGCTGTCAGTGAGCAATAGTTTCAAAAGCTGTTACAGCTGTAAACAAGGGTCCTCACCCAAGTGCGTCAGGACATTGTCTGGCCTGTGTAAGAAACGGGCCACACCAAGGCTGCCCTGCCTTCTCACGCATGGTCTCTTTGCAATGCAATTCTCACCACTCCGCAAACCCTCTCAAAGCGTGGAGGCTGGTGTCACTCCTTCAGCAAGAGGAGATATCCCACGAAATGACAGGAACCACAAATAAAACTGCTTCAGCCATTTAACCTTACAGGGGCTTTGGTGTCATTCCCTCATCCCCATGAAGGGATGGTAGGAGCACCACCAGGCTCGGTTCCTCTGTGCCACTGTCACTGCTTGAAGGGACAAGTCACTTTCTGGAGTGGACAGGCCAGCTTTCAAATCTCAAGAAAAGCATTTACTTTCAGCAGCACTGAATAAGGCCAATAATAAGATGCCAAGACCTTCTCCCTCAGCTCCTGGATCCTAGCTGGGATCACAGTCCCCTACTACATGGGGGCAACTAAGGGCAGAATTCTGCTTGCAGCTTCCGCTTCATGCTCCTGAGAGCGATGTGACAAAAGCCGTGACAAAGGCAGGAGGTCACATCCATGTCCACCCTGCCCCAGATCAGTAATCAGGGAGGCAATTTTTGACAAAAGCAGCTGGACTTTCCCCAGCACCACCACAGTGTTGATAGCAAATGGCTTTGATAGGTAGGGGAAAACGCAAGGAACTACAGCATCAGGTAACTTGTTTGCTCAGTGCAACAGTATCAGACTGATTCAGCTGCACAGCGAGGTGAGGTCAGCACATATGGGACTATTAGCAGAAAGTTCTAGTTTTAGTATTGACTAACTTCAGAAAATACCCTGGCTGCCAGAAAATATCCTTCTAGTCACAGCTTTACACACCATGGGATTGGAAAGGTAATTCCTTGTTTTAGGGAAGGATGTTTATTTGCATCATGTTCTCTTTTTTTGATAATTTAAACAGAAGGATTTCTTTAGAAGGAAAAAAAGTTTATTATTTGTGCATTAATTTGTGAAGTCTTTTAGCCAAGCCAAGTGCTTTATAAACACAACTACATGGCAAGGCCAAGTCATGGCTGGCTTTTCCTATAAACGGAGAGTCCGACACAGGCTTTTACTAAGGGTTGCTGGAGATGGTCCAGTTTCAGCCATGGTCATGATGAGGAGAAACACTTTAACCTTCCTTGCAGGGAGGACCAGCCCTAGATAACCTGCAAGTAGATCACCTGCTCCCCAGGCATCTATTGACATGAGGCTGCTGAACACAGGGAGCAGGTGCTGCAAAAGTGTTTATGCAACATAGTATTGCATAGAAAAGAAAAAAAGCAGCACCAAACTGCTGGACCAAAAATCTCCCAGTGCAGGCCAAGGCAAGGGCATGGGTTTGGCTTTGCAGAGCCAGTAGGGTGGACATGCCCCCCTGCAGTGATGCCTGGCTCTGGGGCTGATCCTGTATGGCCATGGTCACCAGAAAGTGTAGGTCAGGGCTGTGGCCTGGGAAGGTTTTGCTTCCCCCTGTCATCACGGTCACATGTTGCCCTGTGGCATCACTTCCCTGCATTCATGGGCATCATGCCCAGCCACCACCTGCTCTGCTCCTGCCCAGCCACTGACTCTGGGGTGGGCTGTGGTAACCTCCTCCCCAGGGTCTCTCCTTCACACCACCCCTGCATGGTGACAGTGACCATTAGCTTCTGTTAAATGTGGTAAAGTGGCAGTTTTGATCCTGGAAATAGAGAGGAAGGAACAGCCACTCCAGACACACGGATGCTATTCAGTTATAAGTAGCATCCAGTGATGTTTACAGGGAACAGAAGAACAGCAAAGCTGTAAAAAAATGAGAAATAAACTGGAACTTTTCAGGTAGAATGACCATAGAATCACTTTTCAAATTCTGCATTTGCTCATACCCCAAGGACTTCACAACTGAGAGAGGTAAAAATTTTCTGCTGCTTCACATGTCTCAGGGGAGAAATGAAGTCACATATACTAATCCACTTACAGCTTAAGTCCATTGTATCTTCTTGCTTTTGTATTCCTCTTTAATTAGCCACTGACTGGGGCAATTAAGATTTCAGTTAAAGACATTCAAGACTGATCTTGCAAGAGCCAAGCTGCTCTGAGGCTTGAGCCCTGTTGAGCCCAGCTCACACCATGTGTTAAGAGAAATCAGGACAAACAGGAGGATGGGTACAGGGGAGTCAGTGAAAGAGGGAGAGGAGCTGGGCTGGCCCAGAACTGGTGACAGCAGGGCAGAGGAAAAGGCAGAGGAAATATTTAAGACTCACAATAGTTTCTTCCTTTTTCCCATGCAGCCCTGGGGGAGAAGCCAGGCTCCAGCTGGGGACAGACATGTCGAACCAAGCTCAAGGGGCTGCATGCACTGTCCCACACCTCCCCTTCCCACATGAACAATTTTATGCTTTGCACAGTCACAGCTGCACAACAGCATAGGCTCTGCAGCATCCCTCATCATGGCTGTTTGCAAGGGAGAAAGATGGGGGGGAAAAGGGGTCCCCATGCAGATGGAAGACAAGGACACCATAGAACTCTTCCTTTTCCCCTCCAGGGGGAAAAGTGTCCCCATGCCCATGGAGCAGTCTGGGAACCCAGTGCACTGGCCTTTCCCACAGGATGAGTCAGCAGAAATGCTGGGCTTATCCTTCCTCATGTGGCTCTTGCTTGCACCCTCGCAGCGCAGCACCCAGAGAGGGAAACTGAAAGCAAACACAGCTTTTGGGGCACAAGCCTGGGGATGACTGAAATGCCCTCTGCACCACTGGCACAAGAAAGCAAATCCTTCTCCTCACACAAAACCCCACCTGGCCCACCAAGCCAGCACTGTGCACAAGAGGAAACAGTGAGGTTTGCCAGGCACGGCACAAGTGACACGGGTATATCAAGGAAAGGTCAGGACTGTGCCGTGCCATGCGCCGGATGGAAATTACAAACTGTGCTGCTGGCTCAAGTGCCCAACCCAGCATTCAAACACAGAGCAATGCACAAAGGCCTGCAATGTAGATATAAACACAACCTCACAAACTCCTTCCTGCAGCTCAGCCTTCCCCACAGTGACTAGCTGACGTGTCTGTGCTGCCAGGCAGCATGGGATTTTGAGCACCTCTGGCATTCCCCACGTCCGCAGCTGAGCCTTCTGGGCTGACTCACGTTCCTGTAAGGAAGGCTTGTTTCGAGCTGCTGTGCAGTTACTGTGAAATCACCTGTATCTTTAAAAGAGTGGCCCACTTGATGCAAACCTTTGGAGGTTGTGGCATACACTCTCCACTACAAGCTCCACTTCAGCTCCACTCCATCCCCAGAGTGCTTCCCAACCAGCCCATTTCACTGTGGTTTTGACAGGAAGCTTATCCCTAGGGTAGGTGGAAGAGGAGAACATATACCAGGCTAGGACCGGTTGCATAAAATATTATCTACACACACAGCTCCATTCCCTTACAGCCCAGGGTCTGGGCAGGAGGTACACTTCATAGGTGATGTGCTCCAGGGACTGCTGCTGCTGCTGAAAACTCCACATTTCAGCTTCAAACTCCACATCTTCCTTGAACAGGGGCAGAAAAAAAAAAAAAGCATGGCTTCCAAGATATTGAAGCAGGTTCTATAAAACATCTTCTATCACTTCTTAAAAGCTTTAGTACTCTTCACACTGAACGGCGGTTCTTAAGAGGGTACTATTTTACTTCTAGCTTAGATGTACATCTGGGCAGTGTTAACACTTAAGTCTTTGACTATGCTCTCCCTGACATCTTTGTCCCTGGAATGCCAGTTTCAACTCCGGACCAGACAAACTGTGGCATAACAGAATTAAATATCTAGCGGAGTACTAAGGATACCATTTATTTTCAAAATCACTAAAAAACCCAAGCAAAACAGTTTATGGCGATACAGATTTACATAAAAGAGACAGCATATCGAAAAATGTACAATCTATTTCATGTTATTGCACTCACTTTTTTATAATATACAAGGCATATTAAACAGTTTTCATTAAAAGAAGTTTTATTTATATAAATAAAAGTGTAAATATACAATATCATACAATAAGTGTATCAGACTAACACACAAAATCTACCTACAGTGGGATCCCCATTTCTCTCATGAGCTAGTCTACTCTTCATCAATATTTTCACTTGTACATTTACATAACCTAAACATAGAAACAGGTAAACATTCCCATCTGGGAACACTTCCTTCAGAATTTGACAAGAACCACTGCAGAACATTAACCAGGGTTAATTTTAAGTGAGGGTCATTAGGAAATATCAATCCACTTAACAGTTTCTTAATACTTATCTGTCCTCATAATATTTTTTTAGTGAGAAAATGATCAAATGTTCCTCCCTCCCCCCAGTTTAGGCCTAATCTCAGAGTTTTTAAATGCAGATGCAGTCCCTACAGAAGCTGGAAAGAACTTCAAGGTACAAAAGGCTGCAGAATATGCAACGGCAGTATCGCACCGCTCTCATATCCGGGATGTGTACCCTCAGCTACCCCAGGCCTGGATGCAGCAAAGCCCTCTACCAGACCTTCTCTATCTAGGAGCAAATTTGCCTTGTCTGGAATGCCTTCAGCTCCCTGGTGAAGAAGTGGTGCATAATTTAATCTCTATTTTTTTGGTCTTCCAAGATGCAGCTGTAAGTCTCTGGAAAGTCGCTGCTCTCTATTTTTTTGGTCTTCCAAGATGCAGCTGCAAGTCTCTCTCCTGGAGTTTGGCCAACACTCTGGTAGGGCAAAGAATCACCATGGAGACTGATATGCAAACAGCAAGGTTGAAAATAGTTGTGAACCTACTGAATACTGATGAACTAATGCAATGTCCTTTGTCATTTTACTGCAACCAGGCTCTCAGAAAAATACCATTTACTTTGCCAGGTGCGTAACCAAAGGTTTACTACATCTGCTTGGTCTAGCCATCTTGTCTGCAACAAAGCAGACACCCATAGTGCATAAATCCTGGGGCCTTTTTGGGGAATGTCACTCCATATGAGATGTCAGGAAATGCTACTGTAATCATATGAACACTGATAGCCTCTGTAAAGATGCTTCTTGTTCTTTAATCAAAAAAAAAAAAGGTATTTTCAGGAACAGAAACAATCAAGGTTAAATACTATTCTTTTTCTTGCTCTAATGTTAGTAGAGAAGTGTTATCATTCTACCCATAGTAACTATTGTCAGATTTAAAACATTAAACCTATCTTTTAAATTATAGCCACTACCGAATCACACACAAAAAATCCCCATTTCTGTTTGCTGTTACTCAGCCAACACTTATCTACGTGCATGTAAAATAAAATACTGAATAGTATCTGCTTACTGAAAAATGAAAGTCTTCTAAATCACTCACAATGAACGGTACCTGCAAATAAGCATCTGGAAATATTCACCACGTATCATCTTAAGACACCTCAAATTAACTTCAATTTACAAAATGAAGACTTTACCTTTGAGCTCACACTGGCTTAGGAGTGAGGGAAACAGATGCCTCCCTGCGATGGAATCTCCAAAATTTTAGACTGCGGACTGAAAAAAAAAAGCCACTTCCTAAAACACAATTGTGATTTACCACATTAAAGTAGCAAAAAGTCAGTACTGCACTTGCACGTATTATACGTATACAGGTATGCATTCACTACGCTGCATTAAATTCCACATGCATTTTATGTATCTATTATACACGCTATTACAGTCGGATTTTGGTCATTCCTGAACAAGGCCTCACCATTCAACTGTCATTGCCAAATGTCTTCTCCCTGTTTTTCAGCAAATACGGAATATTGCAGGGGTAACGTCTTTTATGCCATCACAGGCCTAGAACATCAGTGTGGTCCTCCAGCCCCATGTCTGCATCCTCCTGAAGCCCCTCCCACCACGGAGGTGACTGGAGGCCAGGATCAGTCCTGACAGAGCGGCTGAGCTGTGGGTTCACAGGGGACCCAACTCCACAGTCATCTCATAGCACTGAACCTGAATTAATTTCAACAGAAATCCTGCAGGCAATGGAGCTGTAGGACTATGTACAGTATTGCCTTTCCAGTAACCAAAAGCTGCATCTCTCTCTGGATTCACATGCTAATATGTCACTGAAAAAGAGTTAAATCTATTCATTTTTAGGCAAACGTTGCACAGCTTTTCTGTTCATCTGGTCTCAGGTTGCCTCACAGAACTGAATTTTCCTCTGTGCATCACAAGTTGCAGTCTCATGAAGCTGTCACAGAAATGAACCCAAGCGAGTGCTCCACTAATCTGGAAGGAATTGCTCCAAGCACTGTTGAATAAATATAAATAAACTGAACTATAGTATGATCTTGGGGTATGGCCAAATGACAAGCCCAGACCTTTTTGTAACAGCTACCCAATGTGTTGGCTCACTATAAAAGTAGGCAGCACTTCAGATTTGGACTGGTTCCAGACTGAGAGCTCTTCACCCTGGGCATGTTGGCTGCAAGGAGTCTCCAGCCCAGTGTGATGAACAACCTGAGCACTGTGGAACAAACAACTTGTTCTCAGCTGATAAGGACACTGGCCCATTTCCTCCTGTATGTATTTTATGCTGTTTAGCTATCCCAGATGTAGGAAGAGAAATAACAGAGTCTAATCTTTTGCACCCATACATTCTCCTCCCAACACAGCAGACTATAAGTAACACTCAGCAGCATGGCCTGCTACTGATACCTCCACTGTGAGTAGAGGTGAGAAAGTCCAAAGTAAGCGCCCAGGGCACTGCAACCCTTTCTCTTTTGCTGTATCCAACACCACGGTTTCTCCCATCTACACAAACAGTGTTTGGTTTTGCCACCCAGAACCCTCAATATCAGCCCAGTCCTAACGCAGTCGGGCGCACCTGTGTCATCCACACACATCCTCACCCACTCTCACACAAGGAAAAATAAATACTGGACAGGAGAAAACAAAGAAGACCAGTTAAAAGCCACCACAAATACGGCCAGCTCAGATTTAATCTGTTATAATCCCCATTTTTAGATCACCACTTTTCAGCTTCAGTCTTTCAAGTTGGGCAGCCTTAGACCTCTTGTAGACAAATAAAAGCAGCCCAGCTTTCAGACGTACTTAGCGATCGCTGAAGTCTGTGGGATCTGTAAGTGCTCAGCACTTGAAATTATCCCCCTTTTAAAAATATATATATTTTAAAGGTGCCTAACATTAGAAGCCTAAATTTGAAAATTCAGACCCCAATTTTTATCGCCCCCATTTTAATCACAACTAACACTTTGGTGGACAATCACCTATTATTTGGACATGATTTTCTTACAGATTTCTGCTGCATTAATGTCAATTGCTTTCAGATACAAGTTGCATCTAAAAGCAGATTTAGTTGTGGTGGATGCTGTGTTAGTTCATCAATTTTAAGAGGAATTTTCAGCTTTGCAATAAAATGCTCATGTTTTAGGCATAAAAGTTGTGCAAAATTATACTCTTTTTGTCATGCATTTTTAGCAAAACCGCACTTACAAGAATAAAGTGAGATTGTTCCAGACATTCTCTTATTACAACAACAAAAAAGGACCAGACCCTAAGTAAGTGTCCTGAAGTCTTATTACAGCTAAGTGATATAGTACAGTCTAAAACCCATCCTTGTCAATAGGATGGCAACCAACAAGTTCTACTACCAACACTCTGCAGATACTAAAAATATCAGGGACAGGCACAGTGTTATTTATTTCAATCAAAATACTTTAAATCAAGCCCAGGAGAGGTCTTGAAGTTCCAATAAAACTGCCACATAATACAAAATTGTCTCTAACATTTGGCTTCCTTCATCCCCAATAATTAGGTGAGATTTTATGAAGCTCATCACATGCTTGCTCAGTGGTTCTCCAAGGCTCTTAGCACCTCTCTGTAGAGCATTAAGACACTTCTGTGTGACTTTAGAAACAAAGACAGCTTTTAGACAGTTCTAAATGGTTTGTCTTAGCAAGTGTGATTAGATGTAGTGCTTCCATCATACTGCAGTTCTGTGTTTTCTGATTAGTAACTGAACAGGGCCCTCAGGCACAGATTTAATAATGTTCCAGGCATCGTAATGCATGAGGCCAAGTAATGACTTTCCACTAACAGCAAGAATTTCATCTCCAGTTTCTATGTTTCCAGATTGCTCCGCAGCACCACCTAGAAGCAAAGGGGGAAAAAGTCAGCGTTAGGAAAAAAAAAGTGAACCCACCAAAAATGTGCTTTCCACTGTGTTGAACAACAAATAAACCGCTTTTCCAACCATAACAATTTCACTACAAATCACTTACATTCAGCTCAGCTCTAGCAACCTACTCCATGCTGCACCTCACAGAAAAGGTTATTTTAACCATGATAAATCCTTGTTCTTAGAAAAGCTGTCTGTTTTTGAAGGAAACAACATAAGTACATGAAATATGCTGGATGTCATCTCTATAGCTTTAAGAAAACCTGGTTAATAAAATAATCATGAAGGTTGTTATGTGTCACGGATGTATTTTCTCAAGTGAAATTTTGACAGGGTAATAGGCAGATCGTGCAACAGATTGTAAAACCCGGGATGAACAAACCAAACACAAGTACCAAACTTAGGAAAAACACACCAGACACAGAAAGCTCCTAGACAGAGACACGCCCTTCACTGCTGATGAAAGTATGTTTTCTGTAATGATAATTAAACTAACATCAGCCATCACAGGGAGGGGAAAAGGGCTGTATGTAAGGATGTAAATGAATGAGCTCAAAAATTAAACATGCCCTTTACCCTAAGAATCACTTTCTAAAGAGGGGAAAACAAACACACACACACACAAAACCAGATAAGCAGTTCAGGAAACACCTGCTTGATTTTTTTCACTGGTGGGAGAACAAATCACTGAAGAGCAATCCTGTAAAAATGCCGTCCACAAACAGTTTCATTGAGAGTTTCAGTTTCCTTCAGAAAGTGCTTTATTTTTTGCTAAATATGACTTATAAAAGTCACAGCATAGTTCTGGGATTGGTTTCCTTTCTATGTATGGTTCATATAAGTTTAACTACATGCTAACAAAGCATCCAGGATTAGCAGTTTCTGAATACAAACACCACATATTCTTAGCACAAGCTAGTAGTAATATATATATATATATAAAAAAAGACAGAAATGGTAAAATTAATAATTGGGCATAAGGGTTGGACTTGATGATCTCCAAGGTCTTTTCCAACCCAGCTGATTCTATGATTCTATAATGCAGGGTGGTGCTTCAGAACCACACTGATTATCTGCACTGTGTGTTTCTTACAAAAAAGAACTAGATAAGGCGTGAATGTCTCAGGCCATTATATAGATTATTGGCCATTATATAGATTATTGCTGCTGTAATCTAATGTCTAAAATAGTGGACAAGCCCAGAAATGAAATGTATCATATTCAGAAAAGCAGATTGCTCCACAAACATTTACTAGCAGATGCAATCCCTAGCCATTCCCAGAAGTGGGTTTTTTTTCTAAAAAAAAGTGGCAAGAAAGGAGGGCCACAAGAAACACCATTGCTTCAAAAACCACTGAATGCAATAATTAAAATGTTTGTACAATGCACAAAAGGAAAACTCGGATAACATCCACTGTATGCTTGTAGTACCTTTAAATATCCTTTTTACAAGCAAGGGCCTATCTCCAGCAATGGAAGCTTTTCCACCGTCAAGACTGAATCCCAAGCCAGCAGAGGTTTTCAATAATTCAACGCAGATTACATCATTCATATCCAGGTTTGGATCTGTGATAGAACACACACAGCATTTTGTTATGCAGACAACAGTAAACTGCAACTTGTGTTTGGTTGGTTTTAGTTTTGCTGCAGTGACCAGGCAATTAAGCATTCAGTTCCTACTCAGACTAGGACATGTCACCTTGTTTCTTAGAAGTGAATGTATATTATTGTAGCCGTGAATGGGAGACAGTACAAAGTGCACAGTGACATTTTCATTTTACGTGTTCAACAAAAACCTGCCAAGGCAACTTATTTTGGCAAAAATTACAGCTAGCAAATTTAGCAAATACTCTGAATGCCAACAAAATAACTGAAAAAGTACAGAAGTAGTGAGTGGAGAGCATCTTTTTCTTTCATTTGTTCCCAACTGCTTATTCAATGAGCCATTTCTTTTTAAATAAGAGTAATGAATGAAATGTTACATTAAGCAAACATGTTCCATCCTCATATGGAAAAATCTGTAATCACTCACTAGGGTGAATAAGTGTTTCTGGTCTCATATCTATAGATATAGTCATCATTTACTGTAGTTTCACCCTGCCTCCTACATAGCAGATATTTTTGAAACACAATAATGCTGTAGCTGACATAAAATACGACTTTGCTTAGGACGAAATAAATCTGCAGTTCTGGAAAACAGGACCCTCTTTGCCCTGTGTGAATGTAAAAATTATGCTGTCTGCATTATCGCAAATTACTGCTACCGTTATCTCAGACAACTTTAAATCTTATCTAAAACATCTGGAGATGTGCTTTGCCTTAAAGGATGGAAATATGTTCTGAATAAGCCAACACTATGTTGTTTATGAGATAACGTTGCCCCCTAGTGCCCGGAGACAGCAGATATTCTGCATTTGTCAGGGTGCAGAACAGAGGGAGTTTAGGGTAGAAAGTGATTCTGAAGTAATTACATATATTATATCCATGGGAGCAATTCCAGAAAGGCTGATCCATTCATTTACAAAGTGCTTTCTATTTTTTTTTAAGCTCTGTCACAAAGTTGCAATCATAAAACTCTGTGTAAGCATAAAACAATAGAAACTGCTACAGAAAAAAAGAACCCTCCAAACAGTAATGATTACAGCCAACAGACTAAAAATGGGGGACTGGCAGCTCCATGTCCCGCTTTTGGAGTGGTCTGAGTTGAGCTGCCCTTGAAGGCAGGGGAAGCCACCTCCCAGGGACACTGCAACAGTGCAGGACTGAAACAGGTCATCCCCTGCTCCGAAGGAGCAGAATACAGACAGGTACTGAAGGGTTTTGGGTCTTAAATCTACAAAAAAATTCAGAGATCTGTTTGTAACACCCTAGGTACTGCTTTCACACTAAAATGCTGTCTTGTTCCTGAGCATTTATCTACTATTCCACTGACACATTTCTGCTTAAACCATTTATCCTTAGTTTCCTGTGGGATGTCTGACTTCAATATGGCTAACTTCCATTTACTGTAATATCAAAATAATTTTTCTATGTTTTTAGCGGAAACAGTATGAAATCTGCTATTACAAAAACAAGTTCAGCCCCTACGCATAATAAACTGCAGAGCATGAGGTTTTCTTTGAGCCTTTTTATTTTTTAAATTATTTTTGGTTGTGTGCTTTCTTGCATTTATCCTGTACTGGAAGAATATGTGGAATCACTTACTTCAGTAGAAATTGGATTAGGCCCTAAATTAGGTCTTCTAAGTTTGTGCCTAGTTATGATAATTAAAAAACCCCCAAAACCCAAACTGAATTTGGGCTCCAAAGAGAACAAATAAAATTTAAAGGTAATTTCATTTGCTCCCTTCAATCACATAACGCACAGACACTTTTAATTTAAAACACACGGACATTTTTCCCTTCAGTCTGTTCTGCAAGGGAATCCTTCCAACTGTTCTTGGACAAAGATCATACCTGTTCCTATTTCCATGGAAACATCCTTTCCAGACCCTACAGATTTTCTGCCAGTAGCTGATGTCTCAAGTCTGGAGGAATTGTTTGCTTTGTCTTTTTCCTTCTGGATGACAATGACTGCATATTTGTACAGTCTTGCGTGATGAAGAGTATTCAGGACATCCCCATGGACTGAGTTTGCAAGAGATTTGCCATTGACTGACAGAACAAGATCTCCTCGATGAATAGTCCCTTCTTGAGATGCCACTCCCTTTGAAAACACTCTGTGAACCTACAAGAAAGATTTTAACAAGTACGTTTTAACCTCGTGACCCACACAGCATTCTACAGGCCAAGGTGAACACAGACACCCTACCAAAGTTTGCAGTCAGTGGATATCAAATGCACAACATTTGCTCCAGTGAACATCCTTTAAATGTCAAGGACTAAGTGACTGGACAGAACTGCAATTAGGGATGGGGCAATTCAGAGGAAAAGATGCTATTATTGCATCATCATTTCTAAGCCAAAAATAACCAAACCCAGCAAGGGAATATGTAATATCACAAATTACTTACGCTTTCACTGAACTCCTCAAAGGCCTTCAACTAACATATTTCAAGTGACACACAGGTTAAATCCACATTCATGCTACAGCAACCACTAACACTGTGGTGTGTGACACCCAATCCCCCCCAATTCCCACTGACTAGGACAAGCATCCTGTGGTGTTTTCAAACACACACTTCCAAACATCTGTGCGCAGAAAGGCTCTGACTTACTGCAGCTGTACAATTGTTCACCTCAATTTGGCTGATCAAATACCATGCAAACAGATGGAGAGGGATGATTTAGTGGCATGAAATGCATTCTTCTAGAGGAAAAAACACTCTATTCAGAGTGGATTAAACTTTGAGTAAAACTCTAGCAAGTTTAGATGTGTGTCATTTACAAAAAGGAACTGACTAAAAGACTCAAGACTCGGTATTTAAGGACTTGCCTACTAGGCACTGTAATTTTAGCAGTCAGAATATGGTTTCCCATGGAGACGGTTCTACATCTTCCAGGCAAAGGTTTGAGGCACAAATCTGTGGTCACAATCCTGCATTTTCCTCTAGGAATTTATCCTACTACCTCGATGAACAGTGAAGTATCAGAAGCCTTTTGGCTCCTGTTCCCTCTCATTGCAGGGCCATGTTGAGAGGGGCACCTGCCACAACCCTACAGATCCAAGAAGATAAATTTTCAGCCAATCTAAGCAGGCATTCAAAGCTGGTATAATAGCTTCAGTAACAGATGTAGACATGCAAATGCAAACAGTGGAATACAGGAGTTACGTACAAAACATCTGCTGCTTTCCCTCATGTTATCCTCAGTACCTTGAAGCTCACCCAAGTGTGGGCACAACAGCCCATCTAAGAAGCTCAGAACCCAGTGGCAACCCTAAATCAATCTGGGATCCAGAATCCCAGTAGATCAAGAACATTAAAATGTTCCCCTTCTGAGGAGCATACTTTACACACGCTGAACAAAGAAGATCTGTGAAGAGTAGGAGCTGATGTTTCCTTAGTCTCACAGCTAACAGAATTCAGGAAAAAGACTTCATCAGTTACTCCACCTGAGAGACTTCAAGATCTTATTTTTTAAGTGGAGTCCCAGTCTCCAGGTGAAGAACTCTGTGGGGTGCTACAGTGTTGAGCCCTCCTCTTGCTCACAGCTGCCACTGCAACTGTTTGGGCCAGAGACATAGAACAACTGTATGAGAGAAGTAGATTCCATTCTCTAGACTGTGATCATGTTCTAACTTAATGACAGCTTAATATAAAATACATTTACTTACACTGGTCTTGTCTAAAAGCAAAAACCAGAAGATTCCTACAAGGGCTGCTGCAGGCCCCAAAACTGAGGGCATATCCTGCTTCTAATCTCAGCATTTAATGGATCTCTCTCTTTCAGGGCAGAATTTAAATGCATATCTTGAGTTAAGAAACTGTCACATGGGAGGACACCAGTTTTCTTGGATTTTTCTGTCTCACTGATCTGTTTTTGAAGAGTATCTATGTCACTTTTTATACACCAACATCACGTAATGGGACACACAGTATCTGGTTCAGAATGCTGTATAAGACTTTAAAAAACCCCTAAGAAACACAACCCTCCTTTTTGGCCCACCTACAGGCCTTAATAACACAAAACAAATGTGTGATGTGAATTGCTGAGGTCTCAAAAGATCAGTCTCAGGATTTAAAAAATCGTTGAAAAACTCTGTTGCACAGCGTTTACTTTCAAGGGCTGGGAATGAAAGTCTCCCCTAAAAGACTGCATGCTCTGTTCCTGCATGAAATGCAGAATTTTATTTACATGCATAAGGTTTAGATTGAGCCCATCCCATTCAGTAACAGACTTTTAAAGATTGTAAACATAATTGGTTTCCATCCCCAATAATAAAAATTACACTTCCCAGACACTAATTTCAGTGGCAGATGGTATGCTGCCGCCTCTGAGAGACACTGTTTTATGACTGTGAATGACTTGCAGTGAGACTTGACAAATGAGCATTTGATCTAATCACCAGCCTGCTTTAAAGTGAGCTTTGTAAAAAGATGACTTGCAGCCATCACTTACCGTGACTGATTTCTGTTCCAAATCTATTCCTCCAGCAACACTAAATCCCAGACCAGCTCCTTCTTCTTTGTGCAAGACTACAAAGTATGTGTCTTCTTTGCTCTAGCAGAAAAATGGAGGTGCACGGGAAAGGAAAGAAGAAACACAAAACCAAGATCAAGACCAAGTTCTTACACAAATGACAAATTACCAGTATCCACAGATTATGGCAGGTAAAAAAAACAACTCAAGGTATTGAAACAGAGATATTAAATGTATTTCTCTTCATGCTACAGATGAGTTATCAGTCATCTAGGAGAACTCAGGTGACAGCAAAGGTTCCTTCAGTCAGTGCAAGGCTAGAAGGCAAAGTCAAAATTAGGGTAGTGAAATGGCATTAAACCTTGGACAGCCTAATTTTCACAGGCTGTAATCAATTTTGCACTGCTCAATATTTTGCAGTCAAAAGATAATACTTCCCATACACCTTTCTGGACCTTTCTCTTCAGGGAATTACTAATACTTTTGTTGTCCCAATTCTCCTTCCTCTGGAAAGGCAGTTACATAGATGTAATGCAGGGCAGTTGCATTAACCTCTTCTCAGCAGAGCTGGACAATCTTGCAAGGGGCAGTGGCTACATATCAAAAGCTTGAGAGGGTCAGATAGGACAGCAGAAAAAACTGTTTCACTTGGGAACTAAAAATAAGGAGCCTATTAGTGATCTAGACAGGACTAAGATGTGCTGTTGTAAAAATGGGAGCATCCAGCACAAAAAGGATTGGTGCAGGATTACACCAGGGTTGAACTTGGTTCTGGACCAGAACAAAGGTATAAAGCTGATTTCTTCAAAGTGATGGCCTGCTGCCAAAATACAGAACTGTAGAATCACTGAATACCCTGAGTTGGAAGGGGCCCACAAGGATCCTCAAAGTCCAACTCCTGGCTCTGCTCAGGACTACCCCAAGAATTCCACCATGTGCCTGAGAGTGTTGTCCAAGTACTTCTTGAACTCTGTCAGGCTTAGTGCTGTGACCACTGCCCTGGGGAGCCTCTTCCAGTGCCCAACCACCCTTTGGGTGAAGAATCTTTTTTCTAATACCCAACCTAAAACCTCACCTAGCACAACTTCAGGCCACGCCCTTGGGTTCTGTCTCTGGCCACCACAGAGAAGAGATCAGTGCCTGCCCCTCCTTTTCCCCTCCAGAGGAAGTTGTAACTGCAATGAGGTCTTCCCTCAGTCTCCTCTTCTCCAGGCTGAACAGATCAAGGGACCTCAGCCGCTCCTCATACGGCTTCCCCTCAAGGCCCTTCACCATCTTCGTTGCCCTCCTTTGGATGCTCTCTAATAGCTTTATATCCCTCCTATACTGTGGTTACCAAAACTGCCACAATATTCCAGGTGAGGCTGTCCCAGTGCAGAGCAGAGCAGGACAATCCCCTCCCTGGACCAGCTGGTGATGCTGGGCCTGATGCCCCCCAGGACACGGTTGGTCCTCTTGGCTGCCAGGGCACTGCTGGCTGATATTCAGCATTGAACTGATGACATCGCCACCGACCAGGACCCCCAGGTCCCTTTCCGCAGCACTGCTTTCCAGCATCTCATTCCCCAGTCTGTCTGTACACCCAGTGTTGCCCCATCCCAGGTGTAGAATCTGGCACCTGTCTTTGTTAAAACTCATATAGTTGGTGACTGCCCAGCCCTCTAATTTGTCAGGGTCTCTCTGCCTTTTATAGAGTGAACAGCACCTGAATTTGCCATGAGAGAAAAGCAGTCCCATCCAGCAAGTCTGGCACTGTGTCACAGAGACCATATTTTGTGGTGTGGGGGGAACTATAAGAAGGAATTTGGGAGCAAAAGGATAGTAACCACCTGTGCACAGAGCATCAGACACAGGGAGCAGAGAGCAGGTTTCTCAGTTTTTCCCCAGGATCCCATCCAACATTAGTAATTTCCAGAAACTGCCAACACTAAAATTAATGGCAAATCATTAGAAACCAACCTCTTAATCTATTTAGCATTAAATGCCATATTTAGACCACTAAACTGAACACACTGACTCAGCATTTGCCTTTTAATTTTGTTTCAAAAGGCACAGGGAACCACAGATTATGAGGAAGTCAAATTCTTGCTCTAACTGCATGTTTTTTGTCAAATAGTGTCTGCAGATTTCCTCCAGTAGAGGCATCTCTGCAATACATAGAGTTAATGTCAGAAACTGATGCCACCCTGCTCCACATCACTGATCCATCAGCACTTGGGAAGAGAAGAGTAGTCAGGGCTGAACATCTTTGTCCACGGTGTTTTGTATATGCTAAGACCCTTCTCACCTATGCTCAAGTGAGAACACCTTTATGTCAGGCTAGAAATACTAAAATCAGTTAAGTATCTAGGCTAGCCCCTTTCCAAGTGCAGTGAGGGCAATGGAAACATACACGTATCTTTGACTCTTAAGTACTTTAGCAACCCTTTTTATTCTAGAGGTAAGGTTCTTTCCAAACCTTGATACCTCAATTTAATTTGCTTACACTTGGGGAAGGAAAACAAAAGAAAGTCAGAGATTCAGATGTTAAAGGAGTTATCCACGTTATCCATAGACCATATGTCCTGGACCAGTCAACAAGACAGTCTGGATGCTGGGTTCCCATTGCCGAAGTTATGCGTTCCCTCCCTCCCTCCCCAGCACTCAAAGCTGCCCCTTGCCAGCACACATACAATTGGGCACAGAGACCTGGCTATGGATGCTCACTTCTTTACTTGGACACACAATGGGCAAATCAGGCCTCCAGGGTTCACCTCTGTTTAGAATGTTAGCCAAAGATACCAGTCATAGAGACCTAAATAAAATGTCTTTTTTTTTGTATAAGTAGCACTTATTAAATGTTAACAATAAATTCAGCACTGTTCAGAGCAAAAGATGATGACAAACTCTTCCCGAGGAAGCTCTCAGTCCAAATCAGGCAGTCTATCTCATTTTTCAGCAACTGCATAACTATGAAGAACTGTTCTATTGTACATTCAAAATCCACGATTTGAATAGCATAAAATTTTCCAGCCTATGTGCCATACTAGTCTTAAATATGGATAAGAAACTAGGCAGACAAGGAGTGCATTCCAAAAAGCATTCAGCTTTATAAATATTTGAGTTCTCGGGCTTTGAAAAGTGGTATAAATAAATAATCTCTCCAAGACTCCATGCAAAATACTTTAAAGAACACTTAATTACCTTCAGCCAGTTGTACAACCCAATCCTAATTTTATCAGTAAACCTAGAAAACCCTCTTGGTTCACCAAGCTTTGGAGACTTGCATGCTTTAGGTATGCTGTCCTCTGGAAGGAGATAAAGCTGGATATTTTAGGGAGGTCCTTTTCCTCCAAGCCTGTTCTACGTTTGAAATAGCAGTCTTTGAGAACAAAGCTCAAGAACGCTCTAGATGCAGCTCACCCAGCAGTTATGCAGACCAGTTTCCCTCCCAGTGCTGTCATTATTTTATCAACTTCTGTTCTGATTTAAAAAGGATGTGCTTGTATCCCACAAACAGAAACACTGAAAACAGGGAAGCAATGTTCTGGCAGTCATTTCACTTTGGAGGCCTTCTTTAAAAACCTAGATAATGAAGCAGGTTATCTTGATGCAATAGCTAGTTTCCACAAAAGAGAAGAAGAACGTCACAGGTATCTCTTAAAAAACCCACTAGCAACTACTTTCTAGTGTTCCAAGTCACCAATTCAGCATTAAACAAAATAAATTCAATTTCTGTGATTGCAGCATCTAAAAAAAGGCTGGTGCTTCCAGGCACAGAGAGGAGCAGACCTTCCCTTGCACAGTGGGGGAACTGAGTTTGACCCAGATGGCTGGTGGAAAGTTAAATTCTGATGTGCAATTACTGACAGACCCAGATGGAGGCATACTTCTCCACTTAAAGTAGGTCTATTTATTGTGATTCAAAACTGCCTTTGAACTTTCATATAAAAAAAGCCATTCAAAATTATTATAGGTTTATAGTAGGCATTCAACAAACCAGCATTAGTAAAGCTAACATCAGCTGCAGTTGATAGTAGTAAGCTATCACAGGACTACTGGAGGAGCTTGGAAACTGTTTGGAAAAGATTTTATCTGCCATAAAGAAAACCCTTAAATATCTGCCAATAACCTAGTTTTATCTTCTCATTTTTACCTTTACTTGTGCTTTGACTTCTTGGAGCACAGCAGCAACATCACATTTTGGTACTACTGCCGACAAAACAGATTGCAGTTTTTGCTGGTCCAGGCTTGAGACAAGTAGCTGATCCAAGCTAAAATTAACATAAAAAGATAAAAGAGCTTTATATTTCTCAACTGTACAGAGATACATTTCAGGTATACAGTGTAGGTTGCATGAGGATAAATGATAAAGCAGAAATCTTGAAACCTAGTAAGAAATGGGATAACTGGGAGAATGCAAAGGGGCAGAGAAGACTATTTAAGAAAAACTCTGAAAATCAGTCCCTGTTTTGTTCCCCTCATCCTTCTCCAATGGTTTCAGCAATAGACATTAAAAAAAGAGAACGCTTCTGGCAGGACGACAACCCTATTTGTAACCGCAGGCTGTGCTGGCAGCCAGTGCTGTGCAGCCTCCCCTCCACCACTGCTGCTGTTCTGTAATGGGGCCAAAAACCAACCAACACCAGCTAGAGGGGATAAGGAAAAGGAGCACATCTAAGCCAGGATAAAATGTTTCATCATGTACTGGAACACAGTTGCTAACAGACAGCAGCATGGCAGCTCCAAGGCATCAAGAGCATGAATGACACCCTGAACTGTGAGGGGACAGAGGGCTGGGGCCACAGCTGAAATGTGCTTTGGGCCAGACTTGGGGCAAAGTGGAAGTTCTGCCTTGGGAAGGGCTTGTGGGGATGAAAATGAAACACTGGTAGGAAAGCTGACACCAACCTGATGGACCAGTTGTTTTCCCCATCCAGAGAGCTGCCATGGGGCACGTCATCATCCGAGGCAGAACCCGGCGTTCCCGACCCACTGTCCCGGGGGCTGCAGGCACCCATTCCCAGCCCGGCTGCCTCTGCAGGGCCGCAGCGGGCTGGCAGAGCTGCCCCGTTCTGGCCAGGTGTGCCAAAGGCTCTGCGGGGTGTGATTTCCAGCTCCGTCTTGAAGCAGGCAGGCTGTGGCGGGCCCGAGAAGCCCTCTCCACACAGCTTGTCCAGGTCGGGCATACTGAGGGCTCTCAGCTCCCGCAGCCTGGAGCGGGACAGCAGTGGCCGCCCCAGGCCCCGGCTGCGGCGCACCTGCGAGGCCGAGGTGGGGAAGGCGGCCACGTCTGGCCCAGCGCCGCCCTCTTCGCTCCTCTGGGGCTTTCTGTGCCCTTTGCCACCCTCAGCCACACGCACGGGCTCTGTGCTGGGGGGAGACTTGGCCGTGGCACTGGCGGGGTTGGGGCTGCTGCCATAGGAACTCAAGCTGCGCCGCAGCGCCCACGGAGTCTCAGCAGTGCTGGATGGGGCGGCCAACCCACCACACGACCTCCTGGTGAGGGGTAACCTTGCAGACGAGCATATATCAATGGCCTTCACAAAGGGCCGGTCAAAATTTGCCAGGTTTTCAAAGGATTTGATCCTCTGTTTGACAGAGAAGGATGAAATAGGGTCATGCGGCCAGTTCAGCTCATAGTAGTAGTAATTCCTCCTGAAGCTCCTAAGCTTATCGGCAGTGGGGTAGCTGATGTCACTCACTGAGGGGGACATGTCATGAACCTTCTGGGCACTTTTGGAGGTGTACGCCTGCTCCTTTCCACTCTGGCTGTTCGGCAGATTCAAGTGAACTACTTTTAACATCCCCTGGGGGTGTTTCTCCCCCGTAGTGTGGCCCTGGGGGCCTTGCACAGGATGACCCTCTGTAACATGGCAGTCCTCCTTCAAGTGACCTGATAACTGGGCTGGCATTGAGTATGTCCTTGTCACAGGTTTTGACAAGCCACAGAGATGTCTGTCTCCAGCAGCATCTGCTTTTGAGAAATACTGCATGGTCCCCATCTCCTCAGTGAGCTGAGCTACTTCTGCATTCACCTCTTCCGTTTTCTCTAGCAATGGCAGCTGCAAAAATGATGCTGGTGAGGAAGAGGCAGAGGAGGAGGAAGAAGGAGATGATGAGGAGGAAAGCTTCACCTCAATGAAAGTGCGCTGGATCTCCTGCCCTTCCAGCTGTTCCTGGTGAACTGAGGGGGACCTCAGTGAAGAAGAACAGCCTCCAGCAGATGGTACTACATTTTGCAGATCTAATTGCCTAAGGTCATCTGCACTATAAATGATCTTGATTGGGTTCAGGCCTGTTTCAGGGTTATCAGTCCTCCCTTTCACATATTCAACTTTTGGTATCCCCTGAGGAGGTGAAGTGACTTTGGATTGACTGTCCCTGGCTCCTAAATCATCTACCTTAGCACTCTTACCCTGACATCCCACAGTAGAAACCTGCTTTTCTTTTGGCTTTCCCCATGTTAGCTCCCCACAGCCACATTTCATTTCACCGCTTGCTGTTGGGCTGCCAGTGCCATTCAGGAGAGGCAAAAGTGAATCTTCAGAAATGACCAGAGATGGTTTATTTTCTAGCTCTGATTTCAGAGTCCTTGAGGCTGCAGAAATGCTCCTGCCAGGATCTGGATTTGTAGGTGAATTACGGGACAATGGTGTTTTCTTTCCCAGGAGTTTGGGAGACAGCTGTGGAGAAATAGAAGCCCTTTTCTGATCAGCCCCATTCACTTTGGTAGGATTAATACCAGAAGAATCTGAATTTGTCTTTGTTTTACTTTTGATGGTGAACCCTTTTAGCTTTGGTCCTGCTTTGGTCTTCTGATTATTTAAAAGGGTGTCCATTATACTTTTTTGTGCCATTCCCTTAGACTCCTGACAAGATTTTTTCTGTGAGGATGGGCTGTGCGGTACTGCAGCTCCTTTGAAATTATTTGTGCCTGAGTTTTGGACTTTCCCATTTGAAGTCCTTCCTGAAGTCACAGAGTTAATTTTCTCAATTTTCCCTGGCAAGTCATGAGTTGCATTAGCCTTTGGATCTTTAGATCTAGTGGGAAAGGGTGACCTGAGTGATATTCCTCTTGTTGATGATGCATTTATATGATTGCTGTCTGTTTTAGACAAGTTGGACAAACTGCTGGTTTCTTTCTTCACCAAGCAATAACTAACAGCATGATTACAGTCATCAACCACTTCTTCGCTTTCAGATTTGGATCTCTGCTCATCATGATATCCTTCTTTCTCAAGCAAGCTGTTCTCCAAGACACTGACATTTCTAGCAGAGCAAAAGCTTATCTTTTTGCAGTGCAGAGACCCTTCCTCTTCAGTGGATTCACAGCATTTCATATGTCCCTTACTCTTCCCCAAATCCATCTGTTCTTCTGTACGTAAGGCACCATTGTTACAGAAAGAGTAAACTTCAGGGATATTGGCTGAATTCTTTAGGATGTCTTTTTCTGTCAGGAAAACCAAGGAAGGAGAACACAAGGATGCAGAGGACACATCTGAACACTGTGAGGGGCATGGAGTGGGACCACTATGATCTTCCAAACCTAGTTTGTTGATGCTTGTCTCCAGTGACCCACACATTGCACAGCCCTCAGTTTGCAAAACTTTGCTGCCGTAAGGGTGCGGTGGGGACAGTGAGGACGAGCTTGTTCCAGGTGTGAGATGCTGCTCCTGCACAGGCTTTTGCAGCTCATCGTTCGTGCAGCAAATCTCAATTTGCTCCTCATCTGACTCCACTACAGTGCAGGCTGCAGGGACACTAGCAGCAGCACACTGCCCAAGCAACACCTCACTAGCACCATCAAAGGTTTCTGTGACAGACTCTGCGTCCGAGTGAGAATCCTCCGCAGCTCCATACATAGACTTTGGAAACGGGTCACTCCTCTTACCTTCCAGAGAGTTTGCTGCAGGCAACTCGTCCTCATTTAAACTGCTAAAATTCCTAGAATAGTTATTTAAAGAGTTTTTATTCACAGTAAAAAGTTTGCCTGTGTTAATGGAGTCCAACACAGACAGCCCCAAAGCTCCTTGTGCATTCGTTCCGCAATTCACAGTTTTTGCCAGCGGCTCCTCCTTGGCTGCTCGTGGCTCGGAGCCGGGGCAGCCTTCGTCGGTGCCGCAGCAGCACATCGTGGTGTACTCATCTCGGAGGGGGCTTTCTGCCCGCGACGGGGTGCGCGAGGCCCTGCTCTCGGGGGCGCCCATCTGGCTGAGTAAGTCGTCGATGTCGGTGACAGGGATGGCAGCGCAGTCCTCCTCGCGGCTGCCTTTCGTGGTACCTCTGTGCACGTCTTTGCTCGCGGCATCAGGCGGCAGTGTTGCTCTCTCCGCCGCGCAGCAGCCGCCAGCGTTTTGCAAACCTGCTCTTTCTCGCTTCCCAGCACTCGGCTCTTCCTCACTTGCGAGGACGCTGTTGACATTGCCCTGATTTTGACTGTCTACCCCTGGAGACAGGATGAGGTTTGTAAATCTGCTGACAGCTGTATCATGATAAAAATAAAAAAGAATAATAAAAAAAAAAGAAGCAGCAAAATCCTGTCAGATATAAGAAGTGATACAGAAAACACCAGGTTTTATTACAAAAACAGACACCCACGTAGTCAGGCTACATGTTTTCCTTTTGCTCTGCAATCCTCCCCTTCTCTAATGGTGTTTACAACAACTCAAATTAATCATAACCCTGTCTATTTGAGAAGCACACAGAAGGGAGCAATCCACTTATCCAAGGTGAGTAGTCATGATCTGTTTAATTCTCATCTTTGAAACTGCAACAGTCAAACAGCCAACTACCAAAGCGTCAGCGTGCAATAAGTCACGCTGAGCAGCACTGCTTCTCATCACTTGTTTGATCAAAGAAGTCTCCAACAGAGACTCCAGAGAGTACAAAAAGCCCTGACATAGCAAAAGTGAACAGATAACACAGTGACGATCTGTGCATAGAGAAGTTGACTCTGACCCTCTTGGCACTTCCGCAGGTGTTTAATGTGACACGCATGAGTGATGTCATACACACATCAAGCATGTGGGCTTTAAAGCATTTCTGGCACAGACCCTTCCTTGCTTCCAGTACATATTTAACCCACTCTGGGGCAACGCATCAAGCTCTCTATCACTGCTGCACTTTGACACATTCCTGCTCACTCATTTCTCCTATCTTCAATTTTCAGCACTTCAAGCTAAGCACCAGATTCCACCTCTCTCCATTGCTTCTGAGACATGCATTCCCATTCAAGCTGCCTTCCAGAGGTCAGTTATTATGACACGAGGCCCAGAAAGTGCATGGAGAAGGAGAGGTTATTCACAGTGTCAGTATCCTTTCCTGCTCATTCAAATGTGCCTGCACATCTCTGTACTTCTTGCACAAACCTGCAGGATTATCCACATCACTGTACTTAAGTATCCACATTAAGAAGTGCTGATTCTCCCTGGAGTCAACAAAGTGAAAGACACCTCAGTAGAGCAATTTGAAGCAGCTGTGTTAGGATTTCAAGTACTGCCCTGCTTCAGCATGCTGGATCACACACTGAAGAGACTCTCTTTTCTGCCAGTAGGGTATGGCAAGGGGAAGGGTAAAACAGAAGAGATGCCTGATAAAGGAGTGCCAATGTGTCCTTACTCCAATGCTAGTGGTTTGCAAAAGCCACAGCAATCTAAAAAAACAAGAACAAGACTCTGCCAAGCTTGGAATTCCTTAAAAAAACGTCTGGAAGTCATGCATCTGGAAGCACTTTAGGTTCCCAGGTATTAACAGGTACACAAAGAAGATCATAAGCTAGAACAAAGCAAAATATTATATTCTTCCTGAATTTGAAAAGTATGCTTTTCTTTTTCAAACACTCATTTCCACACCACATAATTTGTACAGTCTGTGGGGATTCATATACTGCTGTAGCAGCATAAATCAGCCCTGAGCAGAAAGTAAGGAGGTATCAAATATTTCAATTCACACTAGAATCCTTTTTGTAAGAAAACATGCAAATAAACATTTTTATAAGAACTTAGTTTTCTTGGGTTTTCTGTTTCATCTTCCTGCACTTTAGAGAATTCTGCTACATGAAAGGGAAAGGAAGAAAGAAATAAAGAAATAAATAGAGAAAAGAGGCTTTTAGTATCTTATTATTCATTCATAAAAATGTTACTTAAACTTCAGATTTAAGAGAGAGAGCCAGATTTGATTACAAAGGGTTTGATGAACAGGCACAGCAATAAAACAGGTTGTCAGGACAAGGGTCACTGCTGTTTCAGCTCCCAGTCTGCATGAAACGACTCAGACCTCTGCACATGCTGGCAGGAAGGACATACTCTGCGTGAGAGCTTTGAATGCTTTGCCCAGGAGTAGGCTTGCTCCCCTCATCATTGTGCTAGGGAGGCCCCTTGAAGCCTAGTTTGGTGATGAAATGCTTTGCTTGGCTCACCAGTGCAGACACAATGTCCCCTGCCTTTTTCACTGAATCCATGTGGGAAGCTGTGGCAGCAGAAGGTCAGACCCAGATGATCTAAGGGCATTTTCGTCACTGGTACCCAGAACAAATGGTTCAAAAGCAAAACTACTTTCTCACCTGATGCTGCTTTCTGGATCTCCAGGGTTACGGATGTGGGAAGACACTGCATAAGCAAGCAGATTTCCTCGTACGTCATCTTACTGACGGGGATACTGTTGATGGTGGTAATCTCATCTCCTACAGCCATCTTCCCCATCGATCCCTGACGCAATGAGAGATTCAAGGAAATTATAAATACACACCAGAAGCCCTGCCACAGGGGCTAAGATTTCAGGGAAGTAATTAACAGCCTGTGAGTAACATCCCCTGTTTTCACATCACCGCAGAGCACAGGTACCACTGCTGTCAGATTGCCAACACATAAATAAAGAGCAGACTGTGCTTCTGCCAGAAGGAGAATTAAAGATCAATCTAAAACAGGAAGGTCAAAAGAGCTGCTGGTTTCTCTGAGACATCAGTATCAGGATGGAGCATATAGCCCTCTTCAGTTAAATTAATTGGGATGAATCAACCCTGGCTTCTTCAGGACTAGTACACTGTGTATCATTTTTGAATGCCATGTATGAACTATATTCCTGGTGGAACTCTCCTAAACAACTAAACCGGACAGGGACTGAAGTCTTGAGGAAAAAGTATGAGTATGTTTCTACACACTGCACAATAAGTCAGAGAAAAAGGCAGGAACAAAACCCAAATCCCCAGATCTCACAGTCCCATTCTAACTATGCCATATCCCCTCTTACTCTAGTGGCCACTAACAAGATTGAAAATGGTACATCCAGGTTTGTACACCAAAGTTTTCTCCTTCTTCTTTCTCCACTTCTGCACCTAGGTCAGCAATTCTATATCCAGCATGAAGAAAGTATCCATATGGACATGTATGAGATGCAGAAGAGCAATGTGTTAGTAGTACTACTATGGCTCTTGGTAAACCTGGCCAGTACTTAAAGCCTCAGTTCCAGACCTGTGTAATACAGGATAACATGCATATAAGATAATAGAGCATAATGAACGCTTTTGTCACCAGGATATACTTATTTTGTCTTTTTCCCTGGTAAAACAAATACAAAAACTGCATTCCCTCAAAACCACAACTGCAAGCAGGGATAAGTCCATCTCAATGGATCTGCATCCCGCCTCTCTTAGTTTTGATCAGCCTGGATGCACTTCTGAATCAGAAACATCTCATTTAGCACCAGCTTCAGAACAGTATGGGGTGAGACACTTTGCCCAGCAAAGATAAAAACCTCACTTGCACTTACTCTCAACAGATCACTTGCTTAATAATCATCGTCATCATCCCTGGAACGGGAAAGCAAATCACAACAAGGCAACTCAAGTTTAAAAATTACCATTTCTGCTGCTCCACCTGGCCGCATCCCTGTGACAACAACCTTTAAAGGCATGGCTTGGATTTCCAAATCCAGGCCGAACGACTCGTGCTCATTGCGAACCAGAGTGACAACTTCAACCTGGCTCTGCCCGGCCCCGTCGGGTGCTTCACACTTCTTGCTGTGAGGGAGCATCCTCGCAACAGGCTTGTTGTATGAGCTGTGCTCCTCTGCCCTGTGTCTCTGCAGGCTTCGGCATTCTGTGCTCATCATGCTTTTCACTCTTGTGACTGCTCTGTGCTCAAGTTTTGGTGACCTCTTAGATTCAAGTTGTGCTTCCCGAAGCTCCCTCAAACTCAGGCTGCCAAGACGAACTTCAGGCACACTTGAGTAATCGAATGCTATGATGGGGAAGAAAGGAGATTCAATCTGCTCCAGCATGCTGTCTGCAGACTCCACTGAGTTGCTGAAGGCAGGGGAAGATGTCTCCATGCCACTGTATCTGGATGACTCACTGTCCTGGCTCTCCTCATCGATTTCTGCAGATGAGGTTGTAATGACAATGCCAGTATCCTCCTGGCTCTTGGCCCTCTGGCTTCTGTGCAAGTGGGAACTTTCGTCGTCATCGCTGCCATCCCCATCATAGAAAACAACCCTCCTCTGTCGGTGAAAGGGGCTGCGGGCAGATTTGGGGCTGTCACTGAGGATGCCGGGTCGGACAGATTCCACGTGCTTGTTGTGATGGCCAGACAGTCTTCCACTAGCTGGAGGAGCCACACCATTTGCTTTTGCCACTCCCCCATCTCTAGCAGCTAGGGAAAAGAGAAGTTATACTTTAATTGTACTTACTCTCTGATTTGTAATACCATGCCTCTGACCACAGCAGAATACATGTAGCTCTGTTTTCAGAGGAAGCTTAACTTCTCTTCACAAAGCAAAAAGCAGGTTTTTCATGTCCTCCTCATGCTAAGTACAGGACTGGTTGTAGATAGCACTACAATTTACAGGTAACTCTTGAAATCAGTTCATGGCACATCTGGTTCTATTTTCAGTTTATTTCTAAATTATGACTACAGCTCAAACAAGAAAGGCATGCAAATCCAAATGTGTATTTTAGTTTAAACAATAGATTTGCTTTCATATTTTGCTTAAATCTAAGCTCAGGACTGCCTGCATTAACTTACAGAGAGTGAAAATTGCTCTTCTGAACAAAGACTGAAGCGCACAACAATCAGTTTCAAACTAAAGACTAACAAACCCAAGAACTCTTTCCACATACTTCGTAGAAAGAACTGCATCTTATTTCGTAGAAAGTTATTTTGTTTTGCTTTGTTTGGTGGCTACTAAGAAACGCAAAAATGCTTTTAAACATTAAATATTTTCCAGAGAAAAATAAGCTCTAGACAAAGAAATCACTTGAGAAGCACATGAAAGGGAGAACAAATGCAATATCCTTTGAATCTTAGTTCAGGTGCTTGTCGATAAGGACACGTAAGAATCTTGAAGTCAATTACTATGGGGAGAAAGACACACACGCAAAATATTTGATGCCAAACTGCACATTTGTTTTTACACTGCTATGTGACATTTCAAAATTGTGTTTTTGAGAGAGCTATGAACACTTTCATTTAAACATAATAAATCAGATGATCATCGGCCACTTAAAAAAAATACCAAACCTGCAGTGCTGTCAATCTAGTTTCAGCCAAACCAATAAAATAAAGTCATTTTCACATAATCAGAGCAGCAATTTGAACAAAATGCCATGCAAACGAGCACTTATGTGTATTGTTGTAAAGCCCTTCAATTTCCCAGAATTTTGTATGATAAGCACTGGCCTGCACTACAGTGCCCAGCAATTCATACCACCACAAGGATCACCACTGCTCTCCTGTAAAGCACCCAGTGCTGAGTGACTCTCCCCTCATTAGCCAAATGATCAGACATGTTTCCAGCACTTACTCAGGTTGCCATCATCCAACAAACTGTTTCTGTTCTTCTGACGGAGCTGCTCTTCATCGCAGGGGCCGGTTACTGCATCAGAAATTGGGAGATGGCTCGTACTGTCGTGCGAGAAGTACTGGGAGAGCTCTGCCTCGGAGCTGACAGATCCCTGCTGGAAAGAAGGGAGCCTGGTGACCAGCCATCATCAATGCCTAAAGCCCCCACTTGCACGTGAGCACCACAAACTCCACTATCATTGCTGTGTCAATAAAGGAAACTTGAAGCCAATTTTTAAAACAGAAGACTTGTCAGTATATTGAGAGTCAAACTGTCAAAGCTGGATGGCGGAAATGCTGCACATCATTTTTAGACAGTATAATAAGTAAAAAAGGATTCAAAATCCCACTACTTTGCAGGTGTGGTTCAATGCAGAAACAAGGGATGAAACCATTCACTTTTGTTGTTCCCTTTAAGCACCTTCTACACTGAGAGAAGGGAAGGGTTTGTTCCTCTGGACACAGTGTCTGTGGCTTCCTTGGCCTTCCCAGGAAAAACAGACTTTTCCACTGCAATGGCTATGTAGACACACTAAGTTCTCAGCCTTCTCCCCACAGGGTCAGGTCTCTCCTGCTAACTTCATCTCTGTGTCCCACAGAGCAGGGGTGCCTTTGGGGTGGCAGGAGGTGGGAGTCCACAGCCTTATCTGCCGTGCTCTGCGTATCACCCCCAAAGGCTACAGTCACACAGACAAAGAGCAGCTTGCTGCTGTCCCAGTCTGAATGTGTCATGCAAGAAACAAACACTCTTATGTGACAGGGAAGTAGCATACAGGTTTGAGTTTGAACTCCTTGACCAAGTAAGAGCTTCAGTAAAAGATGAATTTGAGGCAGACACTGTTTTTATTGCACCTAATCCTTTTACCCGGCTTGCTGGCTCCAGGAAGCGTTTCATAGTCCAGCTGAGGGGAGACGACGTCTCTCCTTGCTTGGCCTTCACACTAGGAGACGGACTCTTTTGTACAGCTCCTGTTAAACACAGATTAGTTAGATGCCAAAAATTAAAGTTGTGGTCCATATATCCAAAAAAGTTTCTCATTCACCCTCTGAGTTGTGTTTAATCCCACTTACTTATTATGTGAATTGCTTTCCTAAAGTGAGATTTATTAACCCTTTCACATCCTCTCCCTCAGATCAGATGGAATGTTATCACAGAGACACGTTACACCAGCCAGGCCCAGTACAGTGCCATGAAAAAAGAGATGAGTGGGAGATGGTCTTCCTCATCTGTTGGGGTATCTCCTGAGGGGCAACCTCAAAAGACAAATTAGCAGCCACTGCCAAGGTCAACTTCAAAATAGGTCTTAGCTGACACACATATAAAGGGGATAATTACAAATCTAACATTTCTGTCTGAACATCACCTTCACTGGCCACTCTGCCATTGCCAAGACTTTGCTTTGATCTGTAAGATTTTAGCAAGTGCTAAGTTCGGAGTTCAAACACATCACAGAGATGCCAGAGCACACACATGGACATGACTTTAAAGATTTAAATGGAGTTAAAACATACAGTCCAGTAGGCAACACCTGGACTTTTTCAAATGGTCACAACAATACTTTGGGGGGGGGGTGCCATTGACATGGGCAGGTGTACACAGATGGAGTAGATTCCTCCTGTCCTTTCCCTACTGGGATGTTGTGCTTCCCATTCATTTTGAAAAAAAGACAGAGCAACCACCTCTTGGCAACCCTACTTTCAGATCCTGGTAGTCTAGTGAAACAAAGGCAGTAACATGAGCTACCTGAACTGGATGTTTGAGCTAAAATTTCTGCAACGGACAGAGTGATGACACTCCCTACACTGTTTTGCTGCTTTGAGGGCTCTCAAAATATTGATGTTGGGCAACTTCAGCACAGGTTCTTAAATGTTCCCGCACCTGGAAAAGGACACACACTAGAAGAGAACGTGTTGCTACCTGTGACGTGAGAGGAGCAGGCGTCCTTGCTCTCTCGGTGGGTAGTACGTGCAATTGCTTCATCCATCTCCTGCTCTGAAACCTGAAGTTAAGTGGAAGACAAAGCTCAAACTGAGTATGTAAAAAGATGAAAGTCTTACCACTTAGTACAAGTACATGATTCACTTGATATATGCCACCACTTTCAAAGATGCAATGAAGAAGCCCGAGTTGAGAGCTCCTAAGCCCTCATCCCCCGACTCAGACTCACTCCATGCCACTTTCCTCCAGAAACAAGGAGGCAGAAGCCTGCCAGCTACATGAAGACTGCATCCAAGTGCCACACCATATAAACAAATAAAACAGCACCAGACTTAAAGAAATCAAATGAAGTCATTACAGCAAAATTTTAACTCAATTAAGTGCTGTACATTGATTTATTGAGAAAATATTAGTTTAAAATAGACAAAGACTGCTTTGCACAAGCATACATCAGAAACTTAAGCTATTCTACATTTAACCTACAGGAAGAATACCAGACTTCCCATAATATCATCTGTCTTTTTAATTTTCATTTTTCCTTGCTTCTAAATAAAACCCTAAATCAGTAATTGGTAAATAATGTTTCTCTGGTTTAGGAATAAATACTGGTTTACCATATTTGCTAATCTAGGCCTTAATTACTGGCATACACTTAATTCTTATTACTGGAAAACATATAATTTTATAACAGGAACAACCACTCTGCAGGAATATATACTTAAGAACAGAAAGCAAATTAATTCTGTCAAAAATAATTTCTATGCACATTGTTTTACATGAATTAAAATTCAGCATAAATAGAGACTAGAAACTTGAATCTTCCTAAACCATGAAGATCTGAAAGATTCTGAAGCAAACTCAGCAGTTTAAACATAGTGTAAATGCCATATTCACTCAGAAAAACAAGAAGAAAGAAAATTTTGTGGTATTTCTCTTGGAAGTACATGAAAACAATGCAGTGAAACATATTCAGCAACAAAATGTACTGTGGACCTTTTGTGTTATAAAATAAGACATTAAGTATAAAAATGTCCGAGAAAAACATGAACATTTGTAAAAACACATCTCTGTTTCCAACCCATGGTATGACCTTACAGCAAACCAAAAGCCCCTGGGCTCCTGGGGCACAGGAAGTTCCTACAGGACACGGACCAAGTCCTGAGACTATGATCCAGGACCTTGACACAAACCTTTTGGTACAACATGTCCCAGGAGTAAAACCAGGTCCTGAGTACACTGCAATATTTGTTGAAAGTTAACCAAAAATCCATGCTTCTGCAAGCTCTGCCAGTCATGATTTTTAGCATCCTGTATCTCAGGCAGTTGAAACTGGAAAGGAACAAGCTAATTTCTAATTCTAATCTGCAGGCTGAGGTATTATTAAGAGCTGTTAAAATAAAATAAAATTTAATAAAATACTTGACATATCTATAGATACCCCAGTGCTTTCAGAAAATAGGTGACAGTAACACAAAAATAAATATGGGTCCTCATATGGACACTCATTCAGAGATCCAGCTATGAGGGATTATGGATTCAATACTGCCTGGAGGAAAAAATGCTCCAGCTCCAGCTCAACTTTTCATAGCATTTCTTGGCAAAGGATTTGTTGTCATCTTAAATATCACTTATGGAAAACTGTAATAGGAGCCATTTAATAGTTTCCCTCTGTTACTGAGTAATAGCAGGCAATTAGCTTAACTCAGTTCATCCTTTCAGCAGATACCAGGTTAGGTCCCTCATCAGCTTTCAAGACCCCACCACAGCAAGATGAAGGATGGAGGAGAAAGGGCAGGCTCTGCTCAGTGGAGTTTTTATTTCATGCTACTTAGAGACTCTCCACAAATTCTATATGCCTGAATAATGCAATGACATTGAACCATCGTGTTTGGTTTAGCACAGCACACGGACTCCCTTGAAATACTGTTATCTTGGGCTATAAGCCCAATTCTTACCCATTCCGTGCTTACCTTTCACTAACAGAACCACAGCCTCTTTCTTTTGAGCAGCACAAGGCCTTGCAGCAATGATAACAAACTCTGGGCAACAGACCCCTATTTGTTGATTGTTCATATATATGATTAAGCAGAAAACACACAATTAATTATAAAATAAGAAACCTGAGTTCTCCTAGATATGGCTTTATTAAGGCCTCCATTTACACTTATGAGTTCAAAAGTCAGAGCTCTCTGGACCCACTAATGCAAATATTTTTACAGCTTCATTCCTGTTTAAACAGGAAGGTTTCATAGACTCATGAAATTCTTTGAAATACTGAAATAAAAGAAGCTGTTATTCCCTATAGCTTGGCTAAAAGGCTTTCATCTTCTATCATCAATTTTTAAAAAATGCTTGAAAACACTTACTTTGTAAACACAGCCTTATTTCCAAATTGACCTTGCACAGATTCCACAGTAGCAGTACACTCCAAATTCTCACGTTTTAATTCCTGAAGGAAAGCTTTGATCTTTGGACAGATTTTACTTGATCAATTCACTCTGTTGATATTTATATTCCTGGCCCTAAACAATATTCTACTCAAAGACAAACTAACTGCAAACTAACTTTTAGGAGGAAGAGGTCTTGTGCCATATTCGCATTGCTACTTGATCCAAGTACCGAGAAAGATGGGAACACTTCACTCAAGCAGTTCCAGGAAAATTGCATTTGATCACTGAGTGACTAAGTAAAAAGCAGCAGGAACAGTCCAGCATTGCTACAACTTACAAAACTGGGAAGCATCATTAAAATCCTGACACCTTGCACAACACATGTCTTAGAGAGAAAAATCCAATATTCTTCATTTGCTGCTTTCCCGACAGCAGGACTCAGATTACAGCTTCAAATGAAAGCAACCCAGATACACTAATTCCTTTTCTCCTCACCTTTGGGTTAGGATGACGACTAATGATTAGGCTGACCGGACCTGGTCCACATTCACTCAGGATTGCGTAGGCTTCGCTTAACGCGGCGTGACGCAGACTCACAGAATCTGCCTCCAGGATCTGGTCACCCCGACTGCAGAGAGACACGGAGCCGGTTAATCACAACCACCTTTCACGCAAGAACTTGTACTTTCAACTCATGGCCAAGCTTTCTCAAAGATACGAGTGTCTGGAAAAGATGTGACTTGCAAAGAAGCCAGTCTTGCTCCTGCTCCCAGTGGTGTGAATGCTTTAAGTCCTATTGACTTCATGAGGGAGGCTCCCTTCTGCACTTACCATCAGTGCTAAAAACTCTTATTAAATCAACTGAGAAAACTGTCTGCATTTGGACCAGGGTGAAACTTCAGTTCCACTTCTGCATTCAGATACTTGTTGAACACAGAAGAGGAAATATGAGATTCAGATGGGCTGTTTCTTTGCATCCTAGTGAATTATTTAGCACAAACACTGATAAGAAATTCATGATTTAGATATGAGATTATTAAAAGACTTCAGGAAAAAATTGAGCTTGATAAGCCTGTATCTGCTAAAAATTAACATATAGAACCCATTGAAAAGAAAGGAAAAAAAAAAAGCACAAAAATCTCCTGAAGGAAAGCACAATATGTGATTTTACAAGGGCAAGTAGTGATAGGACAAGGGGGAATGGCTTTAAACTGAAAGGGGGCAGGATTAGATGAGACATTAGGAAGAAATTCTTTACTGTGAGAGTGGCGAGGCACTGGAACAGGTTGCCCAGAGAAGCTGTGGATGCCCCATCCCTGAAAGTGTTCAAGCCAGGTTGGATGGAGCTTTGAGAAACCTGGTCTAGTGGAAAATTCCCTGCCCATGGCAGGAGGTTTGCAACGAGATGATCTTTAAGATCTCTTCCAACCCAAACCACTTCATGATTCTGTGATTGTTTAGTTTTGTTTTCCCAGTTTCTTAACTTTTGCTTATGGTGCTCAGACATCTGGAGCTATTCAAAAGAAAATATCATCAACTAGGGATATCATTAAAGCAATCTCCACAATTGCTAAAGCATTTGCTTTGAACAGACACTCTCAAACAATCTACTTCTGCTGATTTATGATGGGCTACTTGTGACAATGAAATTGTGCTTGCACTGTGAATACACACACTAAAGGCAAAATGGCAACTGCACACGGCAGCCTTTGGTAACCTGCACTTCTGGTACAGGCTCAGGAAAGCAAAGGGTGACCTATCAGTTCTGCAGTTGCGCTGCTGCTCTGCCCACCCTTCAGACTTACACAGCTATTAGAAAGTACACAAATGGAGTCACTTACACAACCACATGACTGAGGGGGGGAGCTCAGATATAGAGGAGCCGGATTCAAACCTCTCCTGGCATTGCCAAGCCAGTATTTGATTAACAAAGCTTTCCAAAAATCAAAACCATCCTGTAAGTTTTGGCTTGTGGAGCCATAAATCGCTGATGGGATAACAGAAGCAACGTCTCAGAGAAGCAAGCCAGAAATCTGGGAAGGACGCCTGGATATAATCAATCACGTAAACCTAATAAACAATACAGCTGTTACATACAGACGTAACCAGCACTGCAATCTTTTCCAAAGAGGCTTACAAGTAAGCAAGTTACTATTAAATACTGTTTCCTATAGACATTTCTATACAGTAGAAACTTTCAAGGGTTTTGGCAGCAATGCCACCATAAAATTATCTTCTTCCCTTTCTCCAAGAAATTGAATTGCTCTATCACAGTTTTCCTGATGAGCAAGGAAACAGAAAACACTCTCTAGTCATGTGAAAGCAAGGGATTTGCTCAGTCTCCCTGTACCAGTGCTCATACCACACATTCAGTGTGGATCACACAGTCCCAGCGTGTCTTCAGCACAACCTCCCCTCTGGAGCGATGCTCTCAGTACCCAACAGCATTTATGCAGGAACACAGAAAGGTGGAAGATTTCCTCCAATGGTTTTCAAAAATAAAGCCTTCAGGAGAGGAACAGCAAATAAGGCTCCATCACTTAATCCAATGTAAAGCACAAGGGAACCCTAGGAATGATTGCTTCTCTTTTATGGTTCCTTAAAGACATCCAAACTCCAGGACAGAGTAAAGCAGTGGGGCAGGTCAGCCTGCAGCAATCCTGCCAGACCGACAGTAAGGGCAGAAAAGTGCTGCTGTAGCCATGGGCACAGGCAGCTGCAAGAACATCTCCCCCACCTCTTTTTAAGTGAGTTTCAGGTGACTGAGCTTTTAGCAAAGCTCTGCAAATTTCCTCCCAGTCTGGGGTCTCTAGCTGCAACTCTCAGAAAAAGACATGAGGCTGCACTTCTTGCTGCCCCCCTTTCTCAAAGGGTGCTATTAGGCTCAGCTTTCTGTATAGAGAATTTATAAAAAAAAACAAACAACAAACCAAACCCAAACCTTAATAATCAAACTGCTTCCAGCACACAGAATAATGTTTCCTGGGTATTTAATATCACTTTGGAATGCCTTTATTCAAATGTTTTCTTTTTGGTGAACTCTTAAGTATAAATTTCCTCCCTGCTACATCAACCAATTGGTGAAAACAAAGTCTCAATCGATTTTATTGTAAAATCACTCTAGCATGTTTCTGCTTTAACTAACCTTAATCTGCCATCCATTTTAGCCACTGATCCTGGGGCCAGACTGTGAATGTATATTCCGGGAGAACTGTTTTCCAGTGTGAGGCAACAGGCACCAATGCCAAGCCCAACCCCTGGCTCTGTGAAAAAGAAGTACAAAGAAATGTGGCAGATTGCAATCACACAGGACACACAAGTGTTTGTGTTCCCACATCCCATCTGAGATCAGGACTCATGTATTGTTTCAGGGCTGGCCTTAGGTGCAGTCAGTCAGGAAGCCAAGACCGATAAGTGGAAATCAGGATTGAAAATAGCTGATCCTGACTGTTTTCTAAGATCCATCACTCTCAGAAAATACTTTGTGTGCCGTGGGAACCTCCTGGAAATGTCGCACAAGGTCTGATCTGGTCCAAGGCACAAAGGAGTAGGGGTAGCAATCCAATAAAGATGTCACTTAAAATTATTGCAGAAAACACGAGCACAGAAGACACTGCCAAATGTATTGCTCTCTTTTGTTAAATATCTGCATGGTATTCCTCAGCAAACAGGCACAAAGGAAAGTGAGGCATTATCTCTGGTTCAGTGATCACCTCTGTCCACTTTCACCTTTGCTTTCTTTCAGGTAACAACATCCTGAAAGTAGGAACTGCTGTACATATTACATTCTCTCTCCAAATTTTGAATTCAACTCTTAAAATCACCATATTTTAAGTCTTAAAAATAAGTATGTTTGTTCCAGCACATCTAGCACGTGCTTTGAGTTTATCGTGAGCAATTAGTGATAATGAGAGCAACCCTCGATGAGAAGTTCAAACAGGTCACCTGGGAACTTTTCAACACTGTGCAGCTTTGTCTTCCCTGGAGCTGCCCTTTAGCAAAAGGGCACAGCCACTTGGGATGATGGTCATCTGAGATGATTCACATTTGTCTGGTATCTCACAGCCTCCCCGTTTCAGCAGCATGGACACTGACTGCTACCTGTAAGAGCCTGCTGGCTCTGGAGCAGCAAAATGTGGAAAGGGGAACTCTCCCCCGTTCAACACAGGCAGGTGATCTGGATATAAGAGTCTCTAGTCTACACCCAAAAACTCCCCTAACAAGCAGGGATTTGTTCTCGAAGACCATTTCAATGGACCCTGACCTTTATTGAGTGTCACATCCATGACGATCCTGTCCTTTGGGCCAGGTCCTTTGCGGCTGGAGGAGGAACCGTCCGCCTCATCGAGGCCAGGGACTGGGATGCCCCCGCTGGCACTGGAGCTGGGGGAGCTGGAGCGGCTCAGCAAGGTGGGAGTCACGCAGGGTGTGAGGCTTGGGCTGCGCAGCCGCGTGCGCACCGTCAGGGTCACCACACCTTTCTTGAGTTGCTGCAGAGACAGCAGAGAACCCCAGTAAAGTGACACAATACACCAGTTTAGGCCTACAGTAATTTGTGGCAGCAAAAGAATATAAAGCTGAGGGCGCGAGATGCCAATGAATGAAGAGGAGCACGGATCTCTCCTGCACTACATCCATGTTACCTTAAACCTCTGAATGGCCTCCTGATGGGTCAGTCCTTGTAGAGACTCTCCATTAACTTCTAGGATTTCATCCCCTGGTAATTAGATACAAAAAATGAAGTCATCAATATAAGACTATAAAGATTTAAAACATCTTTCCTGTACATTAAGTGATCCACTACAATGAGGATTCCAACTAACTGCTCCGTAAAAAGCCTTTTACTGCTCTCAGTTTATTTGCACTTGTACTAATGCCTCTACAAGTTAATAGTGATGAATTAGCAGAGTAAAGACTGTTCTCCAGCAGAGATCCTTAAATTGGTGTTCTCATACCAACAAACAAGCTGAAAAAACACTATGGATTTTAACTAAAGTCTGAAAATAGATTATTATGACATGAAGTCCAATGGGACTATAAAACTGCCTTTCTTTTGTAAGCAATAACAGAAGAAATGAGAAACTAAGTGAAACGCTACAGTACATCACTTCAAAGCCTGGTCAGAGAAAACTAACCTTGCATCCACATGCAGAAAGCAAATGTGTTCTCTTACTAACTGCCTGCAAACAGAGAAGCATGTAGTGCACCACTGTGATAGCACATGTCCTTCTCACCCCAAGGAACACATCCTGTCAGACCTCTACCAGCTTCCAGGCTCTGGGTCTTACTACTTATACCTACCTGTGCTGATCTACCTTCATTTTATTAAAAGAAGGGTCAACATGATCCATACCCACTTTCTGCAATTTTACTTGCATCTGTGCAGAATTAGATGGGGCGATATCATCAGATAAGTCTACCCCTCCTCTCCTTCCATAGTCTCAGTAAAAAAAAAAAAAAGAATAAAGGAGAGTATGCAAGCTATGAATAGCCTGCAAAGGCTTGCTGGGTTTATGGGACAGCTGCTACTTATTGGCTTCCCACAGCAAGTGCACAACCTATGATGCAGTGATGCGAGCTTCCCTCTGGCAGCAAGTGTGAGAGTTAGCACCAAAAGCAGCCTCAAATACAACAAGTGTGATAAGATGTAAAGAGCGGAATGATGATATGAGAAGTAACACAGGAGCAGCTTGAGAGAAGCAAAGTAACACAACCCCTGCAGAAGAGTTGTAAATCACTGCTCTGAACTCATGGTCACTTTGTATTTTCAACAGTGTGTAAGAGTCTGTCTGCCACAGCACTCAGACCAGGGTGTAACACACACAGAGCAGGCTACACATCCAGCTCAGAGACCAAGACTGGAAAAGCACTGATAAAATCAGGATATATCTGCTTCTCTAACCAGCTGGGTGATCTTACTACCAATCCCATCCTTTCTCTTCTCTTTCTCTGGTTAGAACTCTTACTTGTCGATTCTTGTCAAAATCATACCAAGAGGCCCAGAGAGCATAAGGGCCCAAAAGAGCCTCTCCCAAACATGTCTCTCAATATAACCCCTTCTCAGACCAGCATCTTTAAGCCAGATGTTGGTTAGCTATCTATATATGTTTTCCTGTCAATAACCCTTTCCAACTGAAAAATTGCAGCTTATGGTTTGGACAAATAAAGTTCATGGAAGAGGAAGGGGAAAAAACCAACCACCACTATGCTGTAGTTTCCCCTTCTCAATATGCAATATAATCAAGTTAGTTGCTATTAATGATCTTCCACAGGATGAACAAGCAGGGTGTGTTACATCCTCCACAGCCTCTTGCTGATGGCAAGGTGCCTAAATAAAGCCGTACTTGAATTTTCCTGCTGGACGGAAGTAATATCCCACTGTGGTCCTTGCTGTGTGGTTGGATTCTCTCTGCCATACCTTCTTTAAGCCTTCCATCAGCTGCCGCTGCTCCACTTGGGAATATAGTCTTCACAAAAATTCCCATGCGTCCACGAGCAGAATCCTGACCTCCCACAATGCTGAATCCAAGACCCTACAGAAAAGGCAGGAGAAGACGCACAGCTGGCGCATTATTCTATTATTCTATTCTTACCTGTGTAAGAAAGACTGTTGGTAACATACAAGACAAATGAAAGATGAAAATCCAAAATCATCTGATGAATTGCAATGCCATCTGACTCTCTCCTTGCATTTCCTAATTTCTTTCACTCTAATATCAACACACTTATCAGCCCAAAATGTAGCAGCAGGCACCTTAAGCCTGCATTTCACCCTAAGCTGAAATCGCAAAAATTGTACTTCGAGATTACTCTGGGTTTTTTAAAAACACTAGGCCAATGGCTTTATGTTAATTCCATTCTCATTTTATAAACAGTAACACACTGCTTTTAAACTGACAGACAGTAGATTCGCACTCCTGAGATCTATATCCAGGATTAACTGTAGATTTCTCTTATGTCACAGATCCTACATTTCCTCAGGAAGAAGAAGAGCTTAAGAACACAACATAAGGTCAGTGCTACAACGTCAGGAATGTAGCTGAAAGGGGAATGGCAAGTGGGGGTTGCCATTCACATGTACATTTGTAATTATTCTGGAGACATGTATCGTGTTGTATTTAAATAAATCTAGATCAATAGATTCCCCAGGGCTCCATCCATTAGATCTTACCCCTGCACTGCCCCTGTTGGTATGGGACTATCTTCAAAGCTGATCAGGGAACAGACGAGCACAGCAGAATGAACCCTTCTGCTGAGTTATTTCACAGACAAATCACTTCCTTGATTTACTCCCCCTCCCCATACTTCCCCTCTTGTCCCTGCTGTACATGCATTTTTAAGAATAAAGGGAGAAGTCACTGACTGGGTGGACAAGGGAAGTGGAAAACTGTTTTTCTTTAGTAATATGAAGCTATGGACATTATTAGTGCCTTGGGCAGTGCTCTCCAGCTGATAGATGCTGCCAGGGCAAGCACTGTGTTGACAACCCAATACAACCACCAGCTCTTTTGTTTTATTCCGTGAATATAAAGCAGACCACGACAGTTTGTAAGTTAGTAATTTGGTAAGACCTTACTGATTTCTAGAAAGGAAGCACCTTAGGTGTGCAGCAAAAACAACTAACTGTTCCCTGTGCAATTATCAACTACAAAGCAACCTACAGAAAGCAGGAGGCTTCTGCCACTCCCCCACCCAGACAGAGTAGTTCTCCCCACAGTTCTGTGGGATGGGTTGGGAGAAATATGTCTGCAAAGTACAGCGGCTCCTGTATTTGCCCACCTTCCCAGAGAGGCGCTGCCACTGCATAGCAGAGAATCACCCCTTGCAGATCTACCTACAGATGAAGAACTGGAGGCAAACATGTGGCTCCCAGCCACCGACACCGCAACTCTGCGGAAAAACTTTTCAAGTCCCAAATCTGCACAGAGATAATAAATCAATGCTACTGCACAAACTGTACACAGTGCAATCCCTAAATAACAGAGGTGATCACCCAAAAGGTGGGTGGAAGGCACCCACAATGGCAGCTGTTTTACATGGTTCATGATCACTAGAGTCTGCATGCTTCCAGCTGCTTCTAAAACCTTGGAGCTAACTGCAGAAAGATAGGAGAGGGTGGCTTACCCCAAAGGAAGTAATAATCTCATTTGATGAGAAAAACAGAGTCAAAAAATAGGTACATGAAAACTTAAGAAATATTTGCTTGGAAATGTTATAAAAGAGTTGAAGCTCCTAAACCAAGGGAAGTTAAAACAACTGCCAGTCTACCCAGAGAAATCACTGTTTCTAACTCTTTGCTCAACGTAGAGCACAACAAGAAATTTGTTTTGCATTTGAGCTTGAAAGTCAAAACAAGTCTTCTGTAGTCCAAAACATATCCATCTGATGACTTTAAAGAGTATTTAATGAAAAGACATGCATATTTTTAGCATATTTATATGACAGCTACAATACTAGTGTGGATTGCATTAGGGAAAACAATATACACCTAGGTTAATGTTTGTCTATTTTTCCTTAGCATTCAGCCAGCTGGTATCTAGCAAGTGTGTAAACACATTACTGAGGGGAGAGAAGAGGACTTTTTGACCCAGGGAATTCAGTGCTCTCAGATAAGCAATAAACCAGGAACCTGTCTTTGGGTTTAACCCTTAATTTGCATCCAGATTCCACAGAAAGAAAATATGCTTGTTCATAAATATGCCTGTGAATAGGTACTCTTCTGTAGCTGCATCAACTTTGCACAAACATATGTATTTAAAGATCCACAATTAATATTCTGTATGTCAGTAGTGACAAGATGCACCATCTCAGAATGAAAGTCACCCTGTGTCAAGTGTGTGACACGAGCATCGCCTCCCCTGTATTTTGCAGGTGTAACTTTGGCACTTATGTTTGAACACAGGATTTGTTCACCATTAGTATTATTACTGGCTACTTTGAGAGCAGCTGGAAGTCCTGGGTATGGGAAGACACCTCTCAAATGCCAGCTCTTGCTACACGTGAGAAACCAGCCACATGCAGAAATCCTCACCTTGCCTTGCCCTTTCATCAGGACAATGTTGGAAATGATGGACGGCTGGGTTAGTCTCCATGGAGATTCCACTTGGGCAGCACTGAAGGAACGGGTAGATTTCTTCACGATATGGTAGTCCTAACAAACATCAGCAAACAAGGGAAGTTGCTCTGATTGCTTGGCACAGATACTGGGGACGTCATACCGGGAAAATTGCATGTGTGGGGGAAGAGAGATGGAGTATCTTACAGATATATTCAGAAAAAAAAAAGTTCAAGGGATGAAACTCCAGCTCACTTCAGTCAAAGTGAAACTTGCCACAGTAATTTCCCCACATTTTGCACAGTAGAATAATTTTGTAATGTACCAGTCACAGTTTCAATTAAAAAGATTAAAGGTAACCTCATGATATACTCAAGTGCTTATCCAGGAAAGGGAAAAGAGAACAGAAAAGAAAAAAAGAAGAAGATAAGGAGGGAAAGGGGAAAGGTGAAGAAAGAAGAAGAGAGAAGAGAGAGAAGAGAGAGAAGAGAGAGAAGAGAGAGAAGAGAGAGAAGAGAGAGAAGAGAGAGAAGAGAGAGAAGAGAGAGAAGAGAGAGAAGAGAGAGAAGAGAGAGAAGAGAGAGAAGAGAGAGAAGAGAGAGAAGAGAGAGAAGAGAGAGAAGAGAGAGAAGAGAGAGAAGAGAGAGAAGAGAGAGAAGAGAGAGAAGAGAGAGAAGAGAGAGAAGAGAGAGAAGAGAGAGAAGAGAGAGAAGAGAGAGAAGAGAGAGAAGAGAGAGAAGAGAGAGAAGAGAGAGAAGAGAGAGAAGAGAGAGAAGAGAGAGAAGAGAGAGAAGAGAGAGAAGAGAGAGAAGAGAGAGAAGAGAGAGAAGAGAGAGAAGAGAGAGAAGAGAGAGAAGAGAGAGAAGAGAGAGAAGAGAGAGAAGAGAGAGAAGAGAGAGAAGAGAGAGAAGCCTACATTATCAAATCATTATTTTAAAGAGAAAAAGGGGTTTTTTTAAGTGAGCAGCCTTAGGACCTTGTGGCCACAGCAAGCAGTATTTGCCTTCACGATCCCCAGAGTAGTTCTCCATAGGTGCTCAGGCCTGGTTTCAGTCCCTGTGACGTACCTACATGGTCTTATTTCATGACCCTCACTCCTTTCTATGAGCTCCAGACAGATGTCAAAGGACCGAGCACAGCGAGGTGCTCACAGCCAGCCTCGCCTTTCCACCCACCTGTCTGGCTCCTGCTGACTCCAGCTGCTGGGGCAGAGAGTGCTTTCTTCCACCTCGGGAATATTTCACTGCTATTTCATAATTAGATTCACCATTTTCCACTGTCAGCTCATCGTCTTCTCCCACAGACTCCAAGCGGGATCCGGCACCTAGGGAAAACGACAGAAACACATCCTGTAAACATCTCAGAGCTGCTTTAACCTCTCACCAGCAAGCAATAATCACCTCCTGCAAATCTTAACTTAAACAGTGCCTTAAAACAATGCCATGCAGTTCCCAATTGGGTAGTTAGAAACCAGTTTTGATCACACTCACCCAAAAACTTTTCCTGCTATCACAGGTTTTCTACAACCTTTCAGTGATGCTGAACTTCTCAGCAGTGTCACTTGTGATAGTAAGGAAAAGAAGAAGATAATTGAGCCGTAGCTCAGGGACAGAAAAGAAATTCAGCTGTTCATACCCAATGGCATTTGCCAGTGCACTAAGCTCTCAAGCTTCATTTATTTAAAATTAGAAGACCTCACACTGTAGCAGTATTCATTTCTGAAAGTGTCATGTCACTTTGAGCATTTTTACTGGAATGGAAAAAGGAGAAATGTGCCAAATAAACTCTATTTTCTTTTCTTCCGGCCACAATCCTAGTTGTCTTGAGGAGAAGAATGCAGAGTTCACATAAGAAACAGAATTATTAGTCTTGAAGGACATCCTGTAATTAGCCAGAGTATCCCACTCTTCACACCAAGGCTCCTCCAATTCTCATTTTCTCTAAGGTCCCCGCAGGATTCTCAGTCACAGAAGTTCCTGCAGATTTATCCCTGTCATTTCCCCACCACACAGGGAAGGGCCATTAACCCCTATTTTACAGATGAAAACCCAAGACATCCGCCAAATTCGCACAATCTGGATTTCATGACAAGATTTTAAGATTGGTTTAAAGTAATGTGAATCTGGAGCTGACATGGAAAGCAGAAGCTCTGATTTCCTTTCATCCTCACTGCCCTGTCTGTGCCCTGGGAACAGGGCTCACGCGTCATGGGCTGAGGCAGAAACACTGCAAATTTGCCCAGGAGAGCCCCAAACACGTTTTTTGCCACCTCCTCCTTGCCTGGAGGCTGCACAAGCATCACTGCCAGTGCCGGGGAGGCACGGAGCATGGAGCTGGGGCAGCCGCTTGTTTTCCCTCAGCATGAAATCAATCCTGCTGACGCATCCACAGGCAGAATTCACACCCACTGCCCAGAGCGCAATTTAAATCCAATCCTTGGTTCGGGGTGTAAAATTATCTCTGCTTTTAAACTCCTCTTCCCCCAGCACACAGGTTGCTGCTGCTGCACACAGACAGGGTAGCTATCTCGGCAGGACCCGGCACTCTGGCACTTCTTTCGCTGCCAAGCCCTCCTGGCACCTACAAGCTAATGGTTTCCCATCACCTCTCCCTCACTTCTTCTAGGATAACAGTTATATTTCTGTGTTTACTGCCCATCTCTCAATGCAGCTTCCCTTCCCACGCTGCAGCCCAAGCTGCTGGATGCTCCAGGCTCACCCACAGCCCAAGGGCATCAGCACCCAAGGGAACTGGGGCTGGATCCCCAGTGATCCATCAACTTAGAGCCACAGGGGATACTGGCAGAGGAGCTCCCTGGAGGATGCTAAAAATATATGAGAAATTGGAAATAGAGGTGAACACAGGAGGCAGAGAGCCTCAGAAAGCATCAGGAATGAGAACATGATCAAGCTCTGCACACAGGTTACTGTTAAGACTTGGGGACAAAGCAACAGAAAGTTTGGGGACTATTTGTCATAATGGGCATTTTGGTGATGGCATGTTGAAATATGTCCCTCCATCTCAGTAACACAGCACACTGAAATATACAGCAAATGTAAATGTTCAAAAGAAAAAAAGGAACAAGAAAAAAAAAAAAAGAAAGAAGCTTCCAAAGTTTTGCATAATATTTCTGTCCCTACAATAGTTCAACTCATGAGGCTGAATGCAAACATCTTACAGATGGGTTTTTCCTTCCAAAATAAACTAATGTGGTCTTCAAAGGAAAGAAATGCTATCTCACTTCTAGAGAGCTAAAATAAATACACAACAGAAAAATTCTACTACTGCTATCTTTTATCAACCCAGCTTTACCTTGGGATCGACTTCTGTATTTCAGTATGCCACTTCCCAGAGTTGGACTCTGGTTGTTTCCTTTGGACACTTCTGCACAGGCTGGATCTTGAGACTTCTCAGTTTCCATCACCTAAAAAAAAGAAAAAAAAAAAATTGAGCAGTTGATGCAATTCCTCTCATTTTTACTAAGGGACAGAAAATTCCATTGCATATCATCTTTGCTTCCAAAACACATCATTGTATTAAGCCAGCACACATTTCTGTAAGCAATTTTTAGCAATGCCTTTGGACACTGTTGCACATCTTACCAACAGGCAAAGGTACAGCTCTGTATGGCCAGGCATCCTCTGCAGGGCACCACACTAATGTCCCCATAATGACTCCACCACCCATGGTACCTCATTCAGGTGCTTCTGCATGCATTTTATCAAAATTCTTATGTAGTTTTTTATTGCAAGCTTCCAGAGACATCACATATTTATAGAGGAAACCACTTTTAAAAGTGTTATTTTATTGTTACTGTCTGTGACTGAATGCTAATGCAATGGATGAAAAGCTTATTTAACAGAAAGTTAAGAAGATTATACCGCTAAGCACTTAAAAGCCTAGAAATGCGTAATTTAAATTTACATGAGGAATCATAACACCGTCACCCTGAGTAAAGGCACTAGGACAGGAGTCCTCTGTTTACCAGCTGTGTTTGCCCAGATGCAGGTGACAAGGTCACATATCCCCTGCCTCCTGCTCCTGTGTGGTCAGGGATGAGCAGAGCTGCCCATGGGCAAAGACTCTCCCCAGTCCATGCGTTTTGGAAGACGCTGGTGAACTCCTTCTCCACTCTCTGCTCCCTTTACCAAGCTACAACAGTCACGTTTTCCAGGATGTGCCATCTCACCGTGATCCTCAATACATTCCCCCATGCACACACCAATTCTTCTACACTCTCACTCCATTACCCACTATGCATCCTCTACATGATTATTCACACGGTTCATGGCAAGGATGACAAAACTGCCAATACAACCTCTACTAGTAGCATTAAACCTTTAATGTACTATTTAAATTGTTGGAAGTCAGTTTCAAAAAAAATCCCACCCAAGTGATGAAACACTTCACTGTAAAAATACTTTCTACTTCTACTAGTCAATCTTAAAAATGTCAGTCTTTCCCAGAACCTGCTTCCTATTCCCCAGTCCTTCTTATCCTCAAGGTAAGAAACTCAAAGTTTATCTTTTGTACAGTCTAGACTTCATGATTTCAGTTCGAAGGGTAGAAACGTCAGGAAAACACAAAACTGGCAGAAAACAGGAAGCTGGAAAACTGCTCTTTTTTTCTCCCCCTTCAAGATGAACATCTATAAGTAGTTTACACAGAGTTTGGACACCCTAGCTAGTTCTTTTTGATTTTTCAAGGCATTGCAGCAACTACTTCAGAGTCCACTTCTAGTATCAAATGCTTTGCAGCTCACAGCTGCATGTACAATCAGATCCATCTGATTCATTCATCAGTCTGAAAAAAATCAGCACTTATTATGTGGTCATCCTAATGAGGGACTCATTCCAGAAAAGATGTAAAACATCAGATTCAAAACCCCACCCATCAGCAATCAGGCCACAGTCAAAGTATCACAAACTCTCCCTACAGGAGACTTCTGGGATACCCATAAGACAGCATAAGCATCTGAAAATGAGGTGGGACCTCATGGATCTCACAAAGTTACAATGAAATTTACCACACTAGTAAAAACACTCTTTATGAAGTGAGAATGCCTCCCATGCAGAAAGGTAGAAATCATTTGCACAAACACAAAAATCATGTAAGCTGGAGGTTTAACAGGTGTACAAAACAATCGGTGCAGAAGGGTAATGTTAACTCTGTGGTGGAGAAATATATGAAGCACAGGGATGAAGAAAAACGAGAGGGATGCCTCACCAAAGCAGACAATTTTGCCAGCATGCGTTCAACTATCCTAACAGACACAGACGAGTCTAACCTGATTTTTCTGGAGCTGAGCATAACCCAGCTCAAGTCTGGAGCTGTAGAGCTGTTTGGTTTCTGCCATGTGCATGGACATGGGCAGTTACACTTGGTAAGACCACACAACTCCCAGCCCAAAGCTGGACTACTTCCTCCAGCTCAGAGGATGGTGGAAAAAATGACTTAGTTTGTAAAGTGTACAAAGAGATGGTGAAATCATTTTTGCCAGGGCCAATTTCCACTCAGAGCCCAGGTTAAAGGGTGACCTGTTTGGTACATCTTGTGTTTCTACTACATGGACTTTTGAGTTTGATTTGTTGCTTAAATGATGGGTTTTTTGCTTACATGTATTTTGACTGTGCCACAGAAGCAAAGTACAGATGCACTCTGCAGCTACACAGATTTCCATCTGGTGGGATGGGAGGAAAAACAGGAGACAATTGCCACTTGCATTAAAACTGTGCACCCCCTGCTCCTTCCCCTCATCGCTGCACAATCCAGGAGGCTGTGAGCCTATAGACATCAAAACCCCAAACCCCACATATGATCCCCAGAAGGGCATGTGTGTGTAAACATGGATGCTAGGCAAAGCCTCAAGACATTCTCAGTAGCTTCCTGAAATTATATTTTATCTAACTTGGCTTCAGACTACAATAAGGAGTTAAAAAAATTAAATTACCTACGTCTGTGTTTCTTTCTTGTTTTAGCAAAAGTATTTTTCTGACATTAATTATAAACATGTAGGGAAAGACAGTCTAGCATTTGCAATGAAGCAGATATTCTTTTTAAGTTGCTGAGCTTGCCTAGTAAACCACCAGGAGTTCTATCCTATTCAAAAAACACTTAGAAATCCGATCTACAAAGCTTGCAAGAACTCCCCAAAGGCATGTGTCTGTCGTATTTGGCTCTCCTATAACTTAGACAAGAAGAAAAACCCAGCTCCACCTTATCCTTCTGGCCGTGAACGTATCCCTTTACTGTCTCGAGGCGGCTGCCCAGGTTTAACCATGCCATTTTAATTTTCCTCACTTTCAAGGAAATGAAGCTTATTATTCCAGTTCTGTAGGTCTCGTATTAAACTAAACCAATAAATCCTACCCAATGCCGTCCCGGCTTTAAGGACAAGGGGAGCTTTAACACACACAGTAGTTTGAAGTGAGATCTAAAAATAGAGCCCATTTTGCCAGTTCATTAAGTAGCTCCGGGATCAAGTGATGGTGACATCTCAATTGATTTCAAAGGAAACTGCGCTATCAGGGACACACGGTCCTGGCACTGCACCAGGACGAACAACTGCCCTCGGAGTCCTCGCCCGGGCAAAGCTCCAGTGTGACCAGGTTCTTAATGAGGCGAGATGAGGAGCAGGATTATGACAGTCTGCATTGTTTAACTGCAAACAGCTTGGCAATTGCTGCCGATCTACAAAAACGAGACGGCACACAGGGGATGATACAATTTAATAAGCAAACTGCTTTACTGCTGCCCTTGCAGAGCTCCTCAGCTGCTGCCTTCCCCATCTGCAAGCCCACCTGACTCCCCACGCCACAGCCTGGCTTGCTCTGCAGAACACGAGCACCACACAGACAGTTTAACCTGGTAGTTTGGGAGTGAAACAGCGAGGATCAGACTGAGAACTCTGCAGCATGCCAAATTCAGCTCCACCTGCACTGGCACAGCAAGTCCACGAGCAAGACCACTGCCTTTCCTCAGAGCAGCAATGTGGAAGAGGAATGGCTGTGCCCCTGCACAAGCTCCATGGGGTAATTCCTCATCTTCTTTGGTCCTGACAGTTTTTCCTTAAGCAATACTATTCCAAACATTTAAACGTGAAACATCCCAACACTGCGGTATGTGGGGTAACCATCAGGATGGACCCAATGGGTCTACATGAGGTGCCAGCACAGACCCTCCAGAGAAACACACAAAACACCCAATGCAAACCTGGCTTCACCTGCTTCCTGCACAAAGTCTTTCTTCCTAGCCTCTTGAGACCGGCTGATGCCTTAGACCCTTAACCTTTCCAAAAGTTTTTGAGATTTTCTTCCAAGATCTGTTATAATTCTAGCTGTTCTAGTTATTTGTGCAATTATTTATTGCTTTATGGGGCACAGCATGCTTTAAGCCTTAAATGTATCTCCTAGGCAGGGAACTCCACATGCCCCTTTGCCTTGCACGGAAAGTAAAATACCTTCACTTTTAAATTAGCTCTTTTTCAATTTAATTGAATCCATCTCCCAGATAAATTACAAACTGCAGCACTATAATTTACGAGAATTAACATTGCAAGTGATGCAGAGGACACGGATTTTCTAATCTTGGATGGCACCAACTTTTTCATGCCTTACTGTTCTGTTTTAGGACATGCACAAAGACGCCCAGACCCTGGAAGGAGACTGATGAGCTGGGACACACTGCATCAGGGGCTGCAGCACCCAGGGGCATTTTTCCAAAACACAGCACCTCCCACTGTCCAGGGAGCTCCATCAATTCAGCCATGGGGCATACAAGAAGTCCACAGATTTAGTAATTTTTGGTGCAAACTAGAGGACTCCCCTCTTTCAAAGGGCACTGCAACGCTGCTCCCCACCGTCATGAGGGGAGAAAACCCCTCAAGTGCAGAGAACCACGTTGAGTCATGGACAGAGGAAAAGAGAAGGAACATCACCTCCATGTCAGCTAATTCAGTGCCTTAACTGGCACCTGAGAAAAACCCTGTGCCCTGGTTTCTCCCACCAGGGCAAGGTTGATAGGGTGGAGAGCAGTTCTGCATGTTGCCCGAGGCAGGCTCCACCAGCAAGGCTCCAAGAGGGCTCAGGTTTGGACTCTATTCAGCACTGCTGGTGAAACAAAGCACTAGCAGCTCCCCTGGGAATTACACTTGCTGGTATCACCAGGTGTAGCCTGTACTTCCTCCTACCTAGCCAAAGGGGATGGGAACCCAAGGCCTGCATTACTGAATTTTAAAGGAAGTGTTGGAGAACTCTTGGTCCATGTGTAGCAGGAGGTCAAGGAATTTGATAAACAGTCAAGAACTGGAGCTGCCCTAATTTCTGAATAGGTGGAAATGCCAAATAAACAAAACAAAAGCCTTTAAAGTGGTCTCTAAGAATGTCTAGTCTGCCACTTTACCAAATGCCTGCATTCAAGAGCCACCCTAAGCCTTCAGTGTAAAGCAGCAGTTGCTAGAAGGGGCATTACCATTCGCTTCAGGAAGCATAAACCCTCAACAGCTATTTTTATGGCTCTTTACAAAGCCCACAGAGTAGCCCCACACAAACCTGCACATGAAACATAACCTGGCATTCACCAGAACAAAGCCAGCAGCGATACTTGCCCATGTAGCCTCAGCAAACAGACTGGAAACTATGTCAGAGCTAAGCTACTCTCATCTTCCAGAACACTCTATTTATTTGGCACAAGACACTCCAAAACCTCCTTCGATGTGTTTGATACCAAGAGCCTCAGCGTGTTGATCATTGTCCAGAGGATACTTGCAGGTTCTTGATGTAGCAGGATCCCAGCTGTGCTGGCTCCAATGACTCGCTGGTCAGGGCTGCAGTTATGGGAAGCAGATTTCACTTTCAGGTTTCCAAACAGTTGCTAAAATTATTAATAATGTTTTGAAGAAAAAAAACTTTTAAAATATCATTTTAAATAGGAAGAAATGCAGGAAATGGCTAACGCAGCTAAGTTCTCCAAGAAACACATAGCACAGACAGCATATGCCTTGGAAACAGTAAGATGCTCCCAGCTAAACAGTTCCCAATCCTTTTAAAGGAAATAAAATGCGCACAAACAGATCCCTGCTGTTCTCTTTTTCATGCTTTATCCTTTTTTCCCCTCAAACATCAAAAAGTAGGACACATCTCCATGCAATTTAGTCACTGTCCACGAGATGTCTCCATGCACTGCAGAGGTCCCAGAAGACTGGTCCTGGTAAACAGTGAAAACCTAAAGGATTCCTTGATTCTGACACCCATGGAACTCAAGTCATGTGAAAGTTCATTCAGCTCCTCTGTTATTTTCTTTAATAAACACTCAGTTCGTGGCTTAGCACAAATCTGGAGCCTTTGCATCACGACAAACAATAAATTGCTTCTCTTTTTTTTTTTTCTTTTTTTCCTAAATGACAACCTTTCTACTCACAGTGAGGGACAAAGCAAGCAATAATCAGTCCTCCAAATAAACAACTCTCCTGAGAATAAAGAAAGACCTTCCTAACAACATCAACCCACAGCTGCAGAGTGTGTTCCCATGACATAGCTCATGGGAGTTTGCATTTCAGCTCCAAATCCGCATTTTATACCACCCTAAGTACAAAGGATATAAAATATGCAACCACTAAGTGTCTTTCATACCTGTACCAAAGATCTGAAGCCTCATGCATTATACAGGCTGCATGTATTCAAGCACAGCACATCTCAAAGGAGTTTTACTGGAGCCCAACCAAGACTGGACCATGTATACACTCAAGAATTTGCAGATGTGATGATGCGACATTCACACTAAGTCTCAAAACCTAAAGCCTTTATCATCCTTCTGTTAATGTATGTGAACTGCATGGCTGTGACAGCATCTCTCTTGTTCCAGTGCCATGAGGGTGTTATTTTTAGCTTGTTAAAGGCAGTTCATCTCCTTCAAAACTGGGCAGTTATCCAAACAGCCAAAGGAGAGACAGGCTGTACTGTATCTGTTGCTTTATGGGAAAAACCCTCATTCACAAAAACAAAGACCATGCAGAACCTGTATTGTAGATAAACTTGTGTTTCTATTGCTCTGCTGACTCAGCTTTCAAACATATCACACGGGAAGAGCAAAAATTATAACTGGGCATTGTCTACGTTGATATTTATGGACAAGTTAAAAAGGTTATCTTCCACCAGCCCAAGCAACAAGAGATATTTCACATTTTGTAGACTGCATCATGTCTACAGAGAAACCTACAGAGTAATAGTCCCTGGATGAAAGAGTTTTCTCTGGTCTTGCCATTAAGATGGAGGCAGTAGAAAGTGGTCCTAAAAGGCTGGGAACCAGGTTCAGGGAAGGATGTGAGTGCTCTGAGGACCTCCCTCCTAACATGAAGAACACATTCATGTTAATGTCTCCTTGACAGGTGAATTTCAGGATGTGTGAAAAGCAGTAATTCAGTGACATTGTGCCCCTGGGGGCCTTTCAGCACCCATCCTCCTCCCCAAACTCATGCAATGTGTGCCAGCACCTTCCCCCAGCCCTGACCAGTGTCACACCATCACTGAACAACTCCTCCTCAACAAGACAAATTGCAATTGCTATTTTAATACGATAGGGCTTCTGGAAACAACACGCACCCTGTGAACCAGATTTGGTCTCCAAATATTTTATCATTTCCCCTTGCCCAAATTCCTAACTATACTTACTTTGAAAACTCACATCTGGAGTCACTGTAGGACCCAGCATGTCTATGCAGCTACAGCATGAGGGAAGGGCAACAGCTCTGAGCCATGCCAAGGTGCAGCTGGACCCTGCCCCTTCCAAGAGCGACACGGCACATTCCAGGATCTGGAAACCACATCACCAGCCCTCACCACTGAAGAGGAAGAGGGTTACTGAACCCTTCCCCAGGACAAGGGCTGGCTACAGCTGAGCCCCACACCAGGTTCTTCAATTTCTCTCCCTCTCCCCTACCCCAAGCAGAGCATTTCATTGCAAAGCAAATTTCTTTCTTGAAAGAGTAAAAGCCCTTTTTTGCTTTTTTCCCAGCCATGCAGCGCTTTTTGAGGAGTGAGCTGTATTTCTGCAGGCTCTGTTGAGACTGCAGTGCCCTAATGGGAACAAACACTCCAGTCCTCCAAGTAACAAGGGCCCCTCCCCACGCTCTGCACACATTTAATTGTTGAGTTATGCTTCCTGTTCCTTCTCAATGCTAATGCTTTCTCTGAAATTCTCTCCAAGTGTTTCCAGAAGAACTTTTGACCTCAAGACTGTTTTTAAACTTATGGCATTGTTATCCTTGTCTTTATTATGCTTGCATGGCTACAGGTAATTATGTATGGATTCCCTGGTAGGACAGAAAGGCTCATGGCAGAAAATAACTGGTCAGTTCCACAGCTCAGAAAAAAAAATATTAACGGGGAGGGAGGGGAGTTAAACAAACGCATTTCTTCCTATTCAACAAACAGGTTTACTTATATGCTTTCAGCTACATGCCTAGCCAAAAAAAAAAAAAAAAAAGAGTTTCGGTAGGGATCAGGTAATGCAGATCATGCAAGAAACCTTAACAGGAGACATCCTGTTTCTGTTACTGGTAGGAGGATGACAACCTTGCTGGGTCACAGCCATCTCTGCATGCAACGTGCTGACAGCTGATGTGAAGGCAACACATCACACACTTCAGGTCAACTCAAAATGATTAAACATCAGTAAAAAGGGCCTGACACCCCACAGCAGAGGATCACGCAGCTGAGGGTGCTGCCAGAGGCTGTGTCCCCAGCCTTCCCTGCACAGCCAGCTTGGGCATGGGGAAGCACACAGTGTCCCTTCCCAGCTCCCCCTCAACAGGTAGGGATAATAATGAACTCCTTTCCCAAACAGGAAATTTCTCTTTTGTACAATTCTATTCTGCATGGAATAGACTCAGCTCAGGGTCTATGCCTCCAGCATCACAAATGGCAAATACCAAGGGAAGAGCACATGATTTAAGTACAGATGAACAGTCCCCAGCCTTCCATCCCTGCCTCCAGCAACCACGGATCCAAACCTCCCAAGGCAGATGCCCTCTTCTTATATTTAGTAGCTTTCAGGGATTTCAAGTCGTTAATGTGAAGCTGATCACTGAAGCTGGACATTTAAAAAATACTCAGACCATCATATATTGAACAACACAGCACTACGAGAAAGAGAGGTAAATAACTTTTGGAGCAACTAAGAACAGCACGTGCTTCTGTTCAGGGACCAAAAATGCTCCAAATTCACCAGACACTTTGCAAATTCTTAGCAGATGAGCTTTCTCTTTAGAGTTCATTTCCCAGGTTGCTCAATCAGCCAGCAATAAAGTGACAGATTCAATTTCAAGAACAGAAATACTAGTAAAAGTGAATTAGAATTAAAAATAAATCATCCAAGGCAAATACTATCATATTATCCTATTTCACTTGGACATAAATAATGATATTTTAAAATAGCAATGTCAACTGCACACAGCAAAATATGGATTGGGGTGGAGGAGTTTAAAATCCCCCAAGTGCCTCAGTACCATTTAGGACAACGTGACTCTCTGGCCCAGTATTTTGTGTCTGAAGTTAAGGAATATTTTGGCCCAACCAGCTCTGAAAAAATGCACTTAAAGGATATTAATGTAACCTTTTTCTGCCTGGCAACACAATTTTTATTAAAGTTAGAACTTTAAGGGTCATTTCATGTTAAACAGGGCTTTACATAAGGAGACTGTAAAAACAGAGCTTCAATTAAATTGTATTATGAAATTTTTATTAATGAAACTTAACAAGTGGACTTTCAAGTAAGACTGAAAGTGATATTTCTCCTAAATTACAGTTTTCAAGTGTCACTAGACCCTTCTGCTGTGTCCTGGGGAAGCTTACTAGCTCAGACTCCATTTCCCTTCTGGAAACACTGGAGCAGAACTTCAAGACTTTTAAAAAACTTGCTCACAGGGAAATTTTCAACCTTTAGCCACTAGAAAAGATAATTTTAATATTTTTTATTGGTTTTTTTTTTTCATAGAATTGTAGGGTAAGCCAGGTTTGGAAGGGACCTTTGGGGCATCCCTGGTCCAGGCTCCATCTCAAAACAGATTCAACTTAGATCAGGTTCCTCAGAGCCTGGTCCAGCTGAGTTTTAAGTAACTACAAGTATGAAGATTTGAATACATACCTTCATTCCAAGTGATTGTTTTTTTCTGCCTGGTTCAGCCTTTAAGCAACCAGGTGCTAAAGCATTAACAGCAAGACTATACAGTCCATCAGGTCTATAAATCATGGCTCTGCATACTCAGCAATGAATTATATTCACAGAGAAGTTAACGACAGAATATCTTGGAGAACCCTAAGAGCTCCTGCAAGTTTTGAAGTATCTTCTTTACTTGCTTAAGAATTAGATGTATACTGTTTGGGTCAGAAAAGGGACAGTGAAGCCTCAGCTGACAATAAATCACTCTGAATTACTCACTGTTACATAACCACCCAGCACCTGACAGCATCCCTTTGGAGTCCTTACAAAGCCCCACAGAGTAAACAAGAAAATCCATTAATCTCCTGTCAGAGGTGAGGAAGACAACTCCTGGCCAGAGCTGGGTGGAGAATCAGCTTCAAATCTAAGACATCTGACTCTTAAAACTCAGACTACAGTCTCAGTTACCTGGTCTAGTCCTTCAGTACCACCCACCCTGGAAGTCTAATACAATTACATTTGCAGTGATCAAAAATAGTCCAGCTTAATTCCTTCTTTAATCATCAGTCACGCTGTCATCCCTTATCTACAGTATAAATATAATTAAATATATATGAGAGAAAGAGAAGACATGTGAATATCATCAGGAGCGTGGGAGCAGCAAAGAACAGTGATTTCCAAAGCAATTTTGCAATAATCTATGTGACTATACATATATTTTAAAATATAAAATCATGTGACGCTTTGAGTTCATATTGGCCTTGAAATCAGCTTCTAAGCTTTGCTACGAAAAATCCCCACCATTTTGCCATGTGAAAAAAAGTCTTGTGAATTTTATCTTTTCCATACATTCACCTTCCTCTGTCCTGCCTGGTGGTACACAGGATTTGCACAGCCCGGCTCAGCTCAGGCTGTGATCTGATGAGGATGGATCAGGACGAGGGTAGAGCTGGGAGGTCTACACTGTACAGAGTGCCCAGCCCAGGCTGCAGAGAGCCCCTCTGCACTCTGAGGCTGAGACAGCAATTACAAGGGGAATGCAAAGACACCCTGTGCTTCAGATCAGAAAAGTAATGATTTCATCTGCAGATCAAGGAAAAACAGAAGAGGTCCCGAGAGTCACCAATAACTTGTTACATCTCTCTAAATTACACCCTTTCATTAAAAAAAAAATTAATAATAGAAATAGAGGAAAGAAAAAGAAAAAAAATCTTGCTGCTACTCTCCTAATGTGTTTATGGTACCCAGATTTCTGTGATTTCTCCTCCATATCCCAGTGGTTTATTACGAAAGCACACAGCTATTGCCATCAGGCATGAGAGTGCCAGATAGGCAGGCAAATCCAGCTGGCTCTGAATTAGGACACCACCACAGCCAGCTGCAGTGGCACTGGGATGGACATTGGGGAAGGCTCCAAACTCAGGTCGGTGCTGAAGGGCTCTGGGATGCTCATATAGCTGTGTCTTCACAGTCATGTGCACCCCAGCTACCTTGAGCTTCCCTGAGCATTATGTTAATCTGGAAAGGAAACACTAAAAAAAGCTGTCACTGTCCACCAGGCAGAGCCTTGCTGAAAAGACAGGAGCAAACCAAGTGACAAATAATTCCTAGCATGTGCCGAAAGAGTCGCTGGAACGCCTGCATCAGGGAGCTGCATCCTGAAGCCACACATAATTAGGTTTTGACAAAACTGATTTTTATTTTGAAGTGTTGCTGAGCCACAGCCTTATGAAAAAATTATTAGAATTTGAACCATGGTTTGTAGAAGAATTTGAAGTATTTTGATAGTCAAAAGAATGTTTAGGTGCCCACTCAAGTTAGCACACAAACACTACACCATCATCACTGCTAAGCATCCCCTGATTATGTGTTTTTCCCTTCCTCCCCCCAAAAAGGTACCCTGACACATAGATGAGAAGACAGTGTAGAAGTAACAAAACTTGCCAGAGTAAAGAGATGTGTGAGAGTGAGAACTGTTATAAACATTGACTCAAAGTATGCCAGAGATGACAGGCAGGTAGGAAGTGAACACCAGCATCAGTTTGACTACAGTGCAAGACTCATCCTGGGGAGCAGCCTTTTGCTCAGAAACAGGCAAGTGTAAGACTATAAAATCAAAACAAATCACCAAACCAGTATCATATCTGAGCCATCCAAAGGTTTAGGATATTTATTACAACTGAAGTAGAAGAAAGAAGGGGGAAAAAAAGACAAGAAGAGAAAATTATAAATAGATACAAGCTTCAAGTGAATCCACCTGCTTTGCTGGAAAATCAGTCTGCAAGTTCTTTAGATTAGAAACATCACTTTATTCTTTGTCTGTACAACACAAGAGAGGCCTAGAAGACCAATGAAGTTTCAGAGAGCTGTTACATTACAAATAAATAACAATAACCCACTTAATCTCTTCTTAATACAGCCCTGAAGGGAATCCAAGTGAGATTATCAACTGGCAGCATTTATTCAGCAGAACTTCAGTTACGGTTCACAGCCAGGACTTCCTATCCCTCCACTGAAAACTGTCTGTTGGCTTCAACAAAGCAAATACAAACTTCAAGAGCTGGATCATAAACTGTTAAAGAGCTTTAGTTACAAAAGAAGGGGAAAGAAGAGCGTGTAAGTGCGTAAGCACTGAGAGAGACTTTGCATCAGATCCAACAAAAGCAGTGGAAGTGGGTGGAAAACAATCCAAGGGCAGAGAGAAAAACAAAACCGTGATTGCGACATAGGCTGGAGGACACTGGAGCTCCTGCTCCCTGTGCCACTGCCCTGCTTCAGAGATGGCAGGTGCTGTGGCAGTTGCCATCCTCACTGCAGCTTCTCACCCACATCCCATGCAAAGAAGGGCTGGGTGGCATGGCCCCGTCCCCAGGACCTGCTCCGTGTCAGGCTGTAGAAGAATGTGACAGATGCAAACAGGCATCAGAGGAGAGAGTGAAAACTTCACACCAAAACCACACTTACAGCGACTGGTTTTTCAGAAGACACATTCACTCCTTTCACATGTTCTTCTTCTGGCTCTTCGTTTTCCTTATTGTCAGTGCAAGAGACAGAGTCTTGGACTGAGCAAGTGCTAAGCAAGTCTGGCAAACTGGTAGATGGACACTTCAGAAAATCCCCTTCAGAAGATTCCTACCCGAGAGACAACAAAATACGTTACATCACGTGCAGAAAAAACACCAGTGTCACAGTAAACCCATTTCACCTGCCCAGTGTGAGCTCTCTGGTAATCCTCCCCTTGTTACACACTTTCATGTGCTCAGACTTTAAAGGCCCGGTTGTAAAAAGCAGTCCTGGTTTTAAAGGGCATATATAATAAACATGGGCCAGTTTAAAAAATGTTTAAAAAAAATTAGATTTCATAAAGGAGAATTGAAAATAAATACTTCTCCAGCAGCCTGCTCCTCCTCACTTTGGGTTTACTAAACATTACTGCGAGGAGACTGAGAGTTTACAGACCTCATTACTCATTTCATTGCCTCCCAAATCACACCCTGCGCTCCTGCTCCCTCCCTGTGGATGTTCCCTTCACACATTTATTTACCTACACACATAAGAATAATACACTGACAACACTGCTCAGGAGAACAAAATGAAAACTAAACCACCAATCCTCTACCAACTCAGTCCTGATTCTTCAGGATCTGTTTCCAGTCTTTGGTATATTTTCTGGCAGGCAAACACATGCACTAGCTGAAAGCAGTGGCCAGACAGACTCTCATTTTATTGCTTTCAGAACAAATTCTATGTTCCTGAGCACTCACCAGGCCAAAAGGCAAGGCTGCATTCCTATACCAACAAATAAGGCCCCAAAGGAGATGCCAGGGAACACTTCACCCATTTACACCTTTTCTGAGGCTGCCTGAGACATGGTACAGGGTGGATTCCCCACTGCTTGCCTTTCCAAGTCCTTCTTCCAGGGACATGAAAACTGCCCAAGTGCACAGAGCACAGGACAAACAGATTCACAGCCTGAGCAAGAACATGAAGTTTTATGCCATGAGCTTATTCATGATGAGGTCATCATGTGAACAAGCTTTTAAGCTTAAGGAGAAATCTATGCAGTCTACTGCCTTGTGTTTTGACAGAGTCCAATCATCTAAAAGAAACAAAAAATGTAGCTACTTCATGTCAAAGTGTGTTGTTTCCAGAACAAACACTGGTAGGGTTAATACCAAGCTGTGATCCTACAGAAGATATTCAATGAACTTGACTGTCTTCAATGAACTGAAATATTAGAGAAGTTACAGGCTCTTCATTTTCAATATGGTAGAATAGAGCCTCTTCTTGAAAAATATGAGCATAAAGCATCCCAGGAAGCCAATGAGCATCCAGACACTAAAGCCACAGAAAACGGGCACTGGGATGGCTGAGGAAACTGAAAGGTGAAGCTAAGAAAAAATATAAAAATACTGACACAGTGGCTTGCTGACACCCTGGAAATGTAGGTAAAGGAGTGGTCCGTCTGGACCAAGATGTTCCTGCCACCCCCTCAAAGGCCCTGACGAACCCACCCTGCAGGTAGGTCCTTATTTGAGGCCCCTGGGTGCTTTCAGGAGCCCAGTGGCCACCCACCAAACACCTGCAGCAACCCAAGTGGGGGGGGCAGCAGGATGTGATCCACAGAGAAGAGCAAACAAGGGTTGGCAGGATTTTCTTAAACAAAGGACAAAATACTATTTAATATCCCCTCAACCTCTTCTGCGATCAAAGCAGAACGAAGAGCCTAACTGATAAATGAGTCCTACTCTCATTTCCCTGAAATTTCATGCTCCTTTATCTGTAAGAGCTCCACTCCACATTATTAACAAGGACAAAATAAGGAACTCGAGCCAAGAGATCATCATCAAGAGACCTCAGGCACACACGCAGGACGGAGATGAGAGGTACAGAGGCTACGCAGAAGAGGCTCAGAACAGCCTGCTTTATTTAGCATGTACTTTAAGAAAATGGTTTTGGTCAAAACTTAGGTAACATCTTGCTGTACATTACATTTAGCAGAGCAAACGTGCACATGTGATTGCCTATCAAAAATATGCCCTTTTCACGAAGCACTGGCACAAACATTTGCAGATGCACATTTGTGAGAGCACCTGGGAGAGGTCTGTACCTTGCTAGAGACCACGAGCTGCACCAGGCCAGCGGCCGAGCGGAGGAGAGCCACAGCCTCCTGGTGGGACAGCCCCACCAGCGACTGCCCGTTGATCATGAGGAGCTCATCACCAGCCATCAGCCTGCCATCCCTGCAGAAACAGAGCGGGAACATGGAGCTGCAGGGTGGTCCTCCCCCAGTGCCGGCGCCGGTGGCACATGGTGGGATGTGGAGGCATGGACAACACGTGATCTCACTGACACTAAGCCATCATTGTGTGTTGTTCTCCAAATAAAGGGGCTCAGAAAGGTAACCCCAGGAAATCACTGTTACAGCCAGAGCCATCTCACCCTCTTGGCAGAGCTGAGATCCCCCAAGTCTTCTCCGTGACCCAATGGAGTTGGTCAGGGAGCAGTAGCTCCATCTGCACTCCATCAGGGAACAGGGCCAGGATTGGAAGTGAGCACAACCTGAGATGCATAACCCATGCTCTCACACATGCCAATTCCATGGGAAAGACCCATCTTCCAAAAAGGGACTTGGGAAAAAAGCCCTACAAGCCATCAGGCTCCTTGGTTTTCACTCAATCACTAAGGAATTGTTTGATCTGTCTACAGTTTGGACTAAACATGCTAGAAGAAGCTTCAGTGATCAAACACAAAAATAATTTTTTATGCTAAAAATACCATGTTCTCACCCTCACTCACGGGGAGGGCAAAATGCCCACACTTGCCTCATGAACCTGGCTAACATGGATAGTCCATGGCTACTCCATCACACCCACTCCCATGAAGGTACCACCATCACCTCACCTGTGTGCGGAGCCGCCTTCCTCCACGTGGGTGACGATGATGCTGTGAGGGGACCTCTTTGACCCTCTGCCTCCCGTTATCTGGATTCCCAGCCCGTCCGTCCCCTTCAGGATGTGCATCTTCCATATGCGGCAACCTTCTCGCTGAGAGAAAATGTGCAGAGAGTCCTTGAATTTGGATTTGGACACCAAGAGAGGGCTGGGAGGCTACAGGAGGGAGCTATTTAGCACCGTGCTGCCCATCACCGCACACCTGTATAGCTCAAGTTATACGGGTGTTTTTGCTGAGCTTTGCTACATTAGCTGCAATCCAAGAGAAGGAGGGTGAAAAGAGGAGGTAGCACAGAGCAGGGTCAACACGTAGAGGTTTCCTTGCAGGGATGTTTGCAGCTTTTCTGAGCCACACAGAGGTGATGCTCTCAATGCCCTGGTCCTTCCCGAAGCAACCAGAGGCCTCAAATCCCTTCGCCAAAACTCAAGGATGAGCCGTGCAGGGCTGCAGAGGAGCAAGACGTGGTCCAAGGGGGACCTTGAACACCAGGTAGCACAGCTACTGTTGCAGCAGGGACCAGACCAGCATCACATAGCAGTATTTCCCTCTCTGGAGGGGTTTGCAGGATTTGAGACACAGGAAAGAAAACAGCGGCTTCAAATTATCAGCTGCCAATCAAATATTTCTTACTGGGTAGCTGTTGTACAGATTGTAAATAATAAATTTACCCACTGCAGAGAATAATTTTCAGTATAACCAAGGTAATAAGCAATGGTCAGGACACCTTTATTAGTTTTGGTTATTTTTAATTATTATAAATATGTATCCAAAAAGCGGTTTACAAACTCCAGAGCAATACAAAATGCAAAACACAAACTAGTTCCTACTGGCAGGAGCGGGCACAAGGAAACACAAGTGTGATGGATAGCAGAAGAGCAAAAAAAGGAAAGAGAAAAACAAGCAAGCAAGACACGTAAGGCAATTGGCAAGACTCTCCCAGAGAGAGGAAGAACCAGGATTACAGAATTATGAAAAACCCTTGGAAGTTTTCAAGCTTGCAAGACAGCAAAATGCACAATTTGGAGGGGATTTTTAAGCCATGTGTTGTAGTCACCAGGCACCAGGTCAGCTATTTCTGACTGGGTGTGTTATGCACACAAGTAACGTTCTCGCAGTATGCAAACGCCCAAGTAGCAAAGATGATTAAAATTTCATGGCAAACTGTGAAGAGTATGCACAAATTGCTGCTTGTTTCTGAGAAGGAGAACTGCTAAATATAACAGCAAACCCAAGGGTTGTGGCAGCAACCTGCAAATTTTAGGCCAATGTTGTTTATCAGAGCCTTTATTGAATGAGGAAAATGTGGGGTTTTTGGTTTTGTTTTTTTTTTTTTCACCTAATCACCGAAACTTTTAAATGCAGTATGAGTGTTTCAGATATTGGAAAAAAGTGAAAATTAACAAGAATAATTAATAATTATCAATATTAACATCACTAAATGGAATGTTAACATGAATATTAATATTAATCTATCATAGCCCTTGAACCACAGGTAGGAGAAACATAAAAAACAAACCAGGTTTCTTAAGAGGTTACCCAAAAGTTTGAGCCTGAAAACACATACACACCTGTGGGTAATTTGTTAACTTGAAAGCCTTGAACATGGGCAATATCCTAACAAGGTTTAACTGGGGTCTTCAATGCCTGACTAAAGGCCAGTCTCCTGCTGAATAACAGGACATGTCAGGACAGAGGATACTTTAAAATAAATTAGAGTGATACATGAGACACCGTGTTAAATGCAGGGCCAAGAGTCAACTATATTTATCCGCTTTAAAAACAGAACAGAGCTACAGCATGAAAATGCTCCAGAGATATTTTATTGCTATGAAGTACCTTGCACCAATAATGAAGACAGTATAACAGAGAAATACAATCCCTCTGCCTCCCCCAGCCAAGCCCAGCCTGAAACGATGACCATCTATTCTCCTCACAAGATGCCACTTTGGATGTCCTGTTGTTAAACCCAGTTTGGAAGCAGACCTTTCAATAAAGTTTAACAATGCAGTCATAAAATTGCCTTTAATGATCTGCAAAAGCTTTTTGGAATGCGAGTTACAGCAAGGCCCACTATGTGCAGCGCCTGGCTTGCACTCCTCAGCACTCTTCACTGTCACACATTTTATTACACAAAAAAAAAAAAATCCCAAATTTACCCTTAACTGGCCCACTCTTGAATATTCATTTACATAGCACTTAATAACAGCAAATGGCAAGACTTTGCTGCTCTTGTGCAAGCACCACCTTATTCCCCTTGAACGCCCACTAAAGTCAAAAGCACTTGAAAGTAAAACACTACTCAGTCTGAACATGGACAGAAGAACACATCCACAATAAAAACACCTGGCATGTACCCAAACATGTATTTTTTTCACTCATTTTCGTATGCCGCTGTCACCTGCTCCTGTGAAAGAAAAGGTTGTCCCTTGAGTCCCCGCTGGTCAGCTGCAGGCATTTCACTGGGAATAAACAACTCGGCATCGACTGGAAATCAGAAACCCTCACTGTTCTTTCCCTTTTCCTCATAAAACATTCATAGCTCTTCATTTAACCACACGCTGCAAAGCAAACACCCCCCACCAATACACATGCACCTCTAAGGGACGTCACTCCAGGATTTTGAAAGCTAAGTATTAAAGAGCAGATTGCCAGCCTTTGCTTGAGGCCTCTGGAGAAAGGGGGTGTCCATCAGAACCCCCTTTCCCTCCCCAGGAAGCTGCACAGAGGAGCACAGGATACTTCACAGCTCAATAAAAATGCTGCTGCTTTGAATGTGCATCTTCTATTAGTTCATCACAGGAAAGCCTTAATAGTAAAGCTCTGTGCCAATTCCAAGGACTTGTAAATGCATTTAAATTATACTTAAAACCAGTTTTGTTAAGTTACTGGAGATTCCCAGGTTCAACAACACAAGGCCTAAATGCTTTAAAAAAGAAGAAAAGGAAAAAAAAAAGTAGTGATGCATGTGTTTAAATTTGAAATTTTTTTTGAATTATCATATTTTCAAACTTTCCTTCATAAACAAAAAGACTACAAGCTCACTTAGTCTTTAAATGAAAACTAGGATTTCGGTGCATTCACTCCACTCCAGAGACTTACAATACCCAAAGGAAACACCAAGTGTAGTTAGATTTGGCAGTTTGCAGGTATGATGTCACTGCCCTTGGAGCCTGCATAATCCCTGCCCAGAGGACGAGTTTAACTGCTGACCAGTCTCCTTTGATCAGCTGCACAATTCTGGTTGCTGCTTGGCTGCTGTAAATTCCATATTTCTATTAACATTTGAATTTTCCCATCCTCTCAGAATAATTCTCACAGCTTCAATGACTCAGAATAACATTCCCCCCCAGCTTTGTTCACCAGTGACACAAAAAATATGCACACGTGCACCCACAGCCTTTGGTGCAAAAACACTACATGCACAAAGCACAGATGTGCCGATGCCAGTCCAGCCAGGTATCTCAAACTCCAGACATCCTCACCAAGGTCAGGGAGCGAGGCACTACCAGCTTCTGCTACAGCCAGGGAACAGGCAATATCCAGGTCACTCTTAAGGAGACTTAAATTATATCCCTCTAAGCAAAGGCAGGTCATAAGCACAGCAGCATTTGAGAAAGAGCTCACCACATATCATGGAATGAATACCTGTATATAACAATCCAGAAAATTTCATTCACCTGAGATTTGGCCAAGATGGACACTCAGAAAGACACCCATGTGTGCCGTAAGTGTGTCAAAGGAATCGGAAGCGAGAATGCCCCTTTAGAGTTCCCCACCTCCTGAGAGTAAATGTTAATTCTGCTCAGATTCACCCCACTGACTTTGCTTGTAATCCCAGAGCAGTAGCAGACCTGCCTACATGGAGGGACTGTGGATTCCTCCCAACTAAGGATTTCACGGGCACGATGAACCCACATATGTAAAAGTCGGCCTCAGAGCAGGAGATGAGATTTGGTCATCCCTTGAAATCCCTTCTAGACCTGCATTTTTTGACTTCCTCCACACAGCAAGGAGAAACACAAATGGTCAAGTCAGGTTGCAGCTGGGCTAATACCTAATTTTTGTTCTCTGCAGTTACATCACTTTTAGGTGACTCAACTTTCCTCCCAACTTGGCTCTTTCAAGCAGGCAGCCCTTTGGACCAGATTTTTCCACTTGAAACTGATCAACTTCAAAGTGCCTAAGTTACAAATAATTAAAACTTTTTTTTTTTAAAGACAGTATAAATATTCTATTTGGACTAATTGCAGGGGGGGGGGGGGCGGAAACAACCAAAAACAAAGGGTCATCTTATGTAACTGACTGCAAGCGAGAATAGAGAATACAGCTGGCAGCTTCTAGTGGGTCCCTGCAGGCCATTTCTCTCCACGGTGAAGCCATTGTACATCAGGCAGCCTCTGTTCAGAGCGAGCCTACATCTGGAATAAACTAGCGTGCTGCAGATCAGAAAGCGAGCGCACTGCCAGTGCGACGTGGGGAAGCTCGCCTTCTGCCTGCTCCGGGTGCATACCATCAAACGCTCCATTTCATAAGCACATCATTAATAAAACAAAAAGGAACGTTTTTCCTCCGAGTTGTTGAGGAAAATAAATAAATAAGTGAATGAAAGACGTCGGAGCCGTTCTCCCCCAACACTGCTCCTTCTCTAGCTAATTGCAGGGGAGTTTAAAGGGGGTTGACTGATTTTGACTGTGCCGTGTTCAAGAAGCTGCAAATCTATATATACAAAAGAAAAAATTGCTTTGAAATCTTTTATTAAAGACAAGCTTGGCAGGAGCAAGGTGTAAACAAATGGAAAACAGAAACGCGGTAAGTAGTTAAAAAGCCAGACAGTAAAATGGAAAATGTAAAATAGTTGTCTATGAAAAAGCACTTTCTGTCACAGCAGCAATTCAGACGAACCTGATGTAAACATGTAACAATTTTAAAATAAAAACAGAGATAAGCCCTGATCAGAATAGCAATAACCATGTACTGAGTCTGTATTCACACACCGACTGACTGCCACAGACCGAAATGCAGCCCGCAGGATGTCTCCCTCCCTCCACATTTCAACGTGAATTTTTACTGTCTGTCTGCAGGGACCAGTTCCCTCTTTCAGACTTCACAGGGTTTCTCATTAGGAGCAGCAGAAGTAAACAGTGAGATCTTACTCACAAGCCACGAAGCTGCTTTGGAAACGTGACACTTAAGAGAAAGTCCTAAGTTCCATGCATTACAAAAAATTACTTCAATAGGCTTCACAGCAGCTGGCAGCCAACGTGCTGATCACACACACAGCTGAAAACCAGCACAAAATCCCCCAAACAGAAACACACAACATTACCAGTAGCACAGCATCCTTCTCTCCATGAAGAGGGAGAACACTGGGATGGCCATACTAGCACATACCACTCGCCAGCATCCTTCACTGATGTGGGATAAATTAAAAGCACTACTCCCAGCTGCCTGCCCCATCTCGGGCCACATCATGCCTCCTCCACTATCCCTACTCCCCAGCAGGCAGGTGGGAAAGACAGATCGGTAGCTGGGGAATTAACTTGCATGATCACATACCAGGTGAGCAGCTTGAATGCGTCAGTCTCAAGATACAGTCAAAAGCCATCACCCTTCACATCATAGGTATTAATGTGAATGACTCAGTACCAAAAAATCATGCCAAAATCTGATTTTTGCAGATTCTTAACAGGGCAATTATTTAATTAGTGGATAATGAGTATATTTTTCGTCTGAACTTAGCCAGGTTATTTTTAAGGCTGATCTGACAGCAGGACTCCTGCTTTCATCTACTACCCTGGGTTTTTTCATTGTTGCACAAGCAAGCTAAACTCCAAGATAAATCAAAAGTAGGGTGGGGGCAGGGGAAGGAAGAATCTAAATTCCTTTATCAATAAATTATTCATATTGGCCTCATAAGCCACCAGCGTGCCTGTAACAAACATGGATAGAGCCTTCCTAAATCTTCGTTCGCGAAGCCTAGCCATGATTCCAAGACAGGAGTTTTTTGTCCATCCCTACTGCTTATGAAAGTTTCTTAGCACTGAACCACTGAAGCCTTTGGCTTCTGCCTCTGGATGATGCAAGCCATACAGTGGGTGTCTCCTACACCACTTAAAATATGGGGGAAAACCCCAAACCAAAGCAGCCCTTAATATGAATTACACTTCATTGAGGATATGAACTTTCCATGTCTTCAAACTAAGTAGGAGCCAGGAGCACAGACACAACTGTGATTGCTTTCAAGTGTCCACTCCTGATCTCACAAGTCCCCTCGTTTGGACAAACAGCCGCCAGACACTTGGCATCCTTTCACTGAAATGTGAGTACTTTCCCCATGAAAAGAGAAGTGTCCTAGGGGATGAAGCCTGGGGAACAGTCAAAAGCAAAAACATACCCTCCCCCAAACACAAACACGTAATTAAAATACACAAAACAGCCATCGAAACAGAGTGGATGAAAATTCCGTGACTTAAAGCAGACTGTCCCCCAGGGATCCATCTCCCGAGACAGGCTGTATGTTGACATCATTTCCTTGGCAAGGGCTTTTAAACATTTTATCAACCAATGCAAGCACCTGAACTATACCATCACTCCTTACAAAAATCTGCTGGAGTCATTTGTCATCCTGAGCCATCACCATCTGGATTGCACCTCTCTGAGCTGCTCCACTCCTGCCTTCAACTGAACCCTTATTGAGAGATCAGACGAATGGTTTCTCAGCTGTCTCCAACCCTGGAGGGTTTCAGTCTGGCAACTGCCCCTGGGAAGCTTAGGCTTTTAAGGGTTACAAGTGTTTGCACTCCCTCAAGTACCTTACTCAGTCTCATTCTCTTGCTGGGCTATTGGGAATGGCTGGTTGGTTAGTCTGAAGTTTCTCAGAAAACACTCTTGCAGCTTGCAGTAGATTAAAGCCCAGCCTAGAGTAGGTCACGACACTCCAGTGCCAGCTAAAGAGGTGTCACTTGTGGGGACTGGTATTACATCTGTCAGCAACAGGAATCTTTTGGGTTTGCTCAGTGCTTTCAGCACCCTGCCTCAAAAATTAAGTGTATGTAGCTTTATAATTCCAACTAAAAGCCTGAAACATTACAGCACCTAAGCAAACAGCATGCTCTATTTTTAGGCACGTCCACTTGGTTTCAAGCATTCACACTTAATGATTAAAACATAAAATGGTGCGAACTTACATTTCAGCCAAAGCTAGCCATTTGCATTCCAGTTGTGGGTTTGCTGTATCTTTAATACAATACACAAAATAAATAAAAAAAAAACCTGACCCACTTTCTGTGTAGGTGGGAAGCGCCTTCCCTACTGGTGCTCTCACCTATGGTTGGTGACAGCTGAGCATGGCTGAGAACTCCTGCAACACAACCTGTGCTGCCTTTGGCAATAGCTCATTTCCAAGAGTGAGGACCTCTCTTAAAGGCAACACATTAACACATTACAACCTACCCCTCACCAAACTATCTCTACATCCAACCCTCCATCACACCCTCAGAAAATTCACTACAAAAACAGGATAAAAGGACAGATTGCTACTCAAAATTAAAACATACAGCTACCACAGCTGTAGCTATCACTTAAATCACAGTAAAGGCAGGCAGAACCTTAAGTCAGTAGAAAAAAATTGGCAGCAGGTAACTTAACCCCAGAAAGTTGTGATGATTGTTGTTATGGCAAGGTGGAACATAACTGGCAGCAAAAAAATATCAACTGTAATTTCACTACAACCTACATCAAAGCACTTCCTAAAACCCCAAGCGAAAGCAAGGCCAAGTTTTGTCAGTGCTGTACAGCTACAATTAAAAGACAGTCCTTGTCCCTAAGAGAGTTTACAACCCAAAACAGGCAAAGAAGAGGGAAGGCATGCTTATCACAGTGCACATTAAAACTTCAAGACAGTAGATAGCCCTAGGATTCATGTTAATGAAAGCTGAAAGAAAACACAAAATAAAAAGATGTTAAGAACAGAATCAGATTCTGAGGATGGCCTTTGCGTGACTAAAAGTGTCTACATTAACACCTCAAACCAGTGTTATTTATGTCTAAAAAATGCATAATATAAGAGTCCAGTAAAAGCCTTGATGAAACAGTAATTACTGCTTAGGTTGCCAAAAAAAAAAAATTGATGTAAAGCAACTTAGCTTCAGCAGCTTCACTGGAGTACCTTGCTTACAGCAAGTTTTTCATTTTGGTACAGCAAAAGGACGAGAATTTTTTTTCCCATCAAGTTTAACAAAATAGTAAAATGCTTAAAGCCATTGAATTATTTCAAGCCTCATGTTTTGATTCCTGTAATGTCCTATTAGCCTTCCTCTTCTGCTTGGCAAGATAAGGAGCATTTTCCATTAACCAAAACTCAAGGTAAGGCTGGCATTTACCAACACTAATTGGCAAGTACTGCTACAGAAAGGCTGTCAGCCTTTCCTAGCTGCAAAGTAAAATGCAATTCAAAAGCATTCATCCGCTTGCAAGACAAGCCATCTCAATAAGGAAGCAATAATGGGCTTGAGGAATGAAGAGAGCTGCTGATGAAAAGAGAGCAAGTACCGTGCAGTTGGAGCAATACAAAAGCAAGTGCTGGCTGGCAAAGACCTGGGTGGACTCCTGCTCACATGCACGTCTATGTGCACCTGTGTACACACTGATGAGTCTGGAGAGCGCTGTGGTCTATGCAAACTGGGCTCAGCTGGGCTATAAGAGCAAAGCTGGCTTGGCAAACTGTGCTAGTGGCTGCAACACACTGCAGAGTAATGAGGTTAACAACAGGGAGGCAAGACCTTGAAGCACTCCTCTAGCCTAGACCTCCCCAAAAACCTCTAGGAGGGCAAGGCATTAATAATATTCCCTTGCCCTTCCCCCTCCCTCCTTTTGTTAATGGACAGTGATTTCAGAAAAGCATCAGACACAGCTTGGAGGAACACCAGATGCTGACTTGTTTCCATCTTGGAAAGGCATCCCACCCTAGCCCCACACCATGGTGCTACCAGCAGCCAGGACACCTGGCGCACACCCTGAACTTCTCCCATGCCCCATATTCCTGACAATGGAGAAACACTCAAATGCAGAGTCCCAGCCCCTCTCAACTGCCTCCCTTCACGATTAAAGCACTTTTGCCCTGCCCAATCTCCTTTACACTGGTCACTGATAAATCTGGATCTGGATTTCAAGCCCTTACTAATTTGGATGCCTATAAAGAAGCAAGAGGATTCAAGGGCATTCTGGGAGTGTCTTGTTTTTGCTTTTAACAGTTGGTGTTTCAAGAACTTTCAGAGCATCCTGCAGTGGCTGGAGGAAGCAAAGGGGGCCAATCTGCTCTGGAACATCTCATCTTCAGCCAAGCTGTTTCTGGCTTCATCAATGAAAGCCCCTCATAGTGCCAGCCAGACCTGGATCAGTTCGAGTCCCCTTTGACAACGAGACTCCTGCCCTTCACACTCCTAAGTCTGGTCCTTGCAAACCTCAGTCCTACTTCTGATCCCTGTCCATACCAGCTGTATCTGGCCACCTCCGGGCTGAACAGCAACAGAAACAGTCCACAGATCTTCCAAAAGCACGTGACAGAGAAATTGAGAACAAAACTGAGGGATTCTGTCCTACCAGTAAACACAGTGAAACCACGAGATTGCTCTATTGTGAGGAAAACTCACAGTTTCCTTTTATTTATCATTTTTTAGTTGACTCCAGCAGTCTCTTCCCATACTCCTCTTCCATATGTGCCTATATAATTATCAGCCTGCAAAACTACGACCTGTCTCAGGCCACTGAATAAAAGAAGTAAACTTTGATTTCCGTGTTTAAGCTCCCCAGTCTTCCCAGAATGTGAGGGATCATTACTCCAGCTCAGAGGCTGCCTGATCTTAAATCACTGCCCCTGACTGCTCACTGCTGCCAGCCTGGGTCCTCTCCAAAGTCTGGTTTCCAGACTTCAGAGATCTTCCTGCCAGGCAGATACAGCTTTGCTGCTTTGAATCCCCACATTTTTGAAAGGCATTTAGGTTCATTCTAAAAATATTTCAGCATAAGTAAACCAACTATAAACATTAAATGCTGCCTGCTAATTGACAGGTACAGTATTTACTGAAGGTTACATACCAGCAAACAGCCTGGCAGATTTGTTTATACACAGTGATAGCAAATGCCAAGTGCACAGGAGAGACAGATCAAGATCTGAGAGATGAAAGCAAGCCTGAAGAAGGGGACTGGCACATGCACACAAACCAGTAACACAGGAATCTCCTGGCAGGCTCACTTGACAAACAGTATTCATCTTGCCTGTCATTTCACAATCCAGCATTGCTGTTGTGAGCAGCATGTATGGAGAAAATGGGAGAACAACCCCACACTTGTGGGAGAGGTACCCTGAAAGTGAAGGGCACTGAAATGACATATGGATGCCCCAAAAGCACTCCCAGCACGACATCCCCTAGGCACTGGCCATGAGCTACCTGCTGGGATCAGCACAGCAGTGGCTGAAGACATGCAGATTCAACCCAACCTCTTCACCCCTGTTTTGGTTACAACAACTTCATAATAACTTTCTACAGGGAGAAAAAAAGGTATTTTCCTGGACTCCATATTCCGGTTTCAGCAATGCTCCCATCTGCCTCCGGAGGTGGGAAAGGGGAAATGAGCAGTGGGAAGGACCAGCCAGGTCCTCCCACATCCATACTGGTCACTGAGCAGCTTCTTGAAACCTTTCCTCCCACCTGCAGCAGACCTCCCGTCTGCCACAGGCTGTCTCTCCTCCCCTCAAAGTGGATATAGTGCTCCCCAAAGGCACAGGGCTGACAGCCCTGGATATTCAATTAGTCAATGTGTGGAGGAGATGGGGAGTGTGGGGCAGGCAGTGGGGACAGAGCTGCTTTCCCCGTGGAGAGGGTGCCCTGCCAATCCACCCTGTCCCTGCACGGGAGGAGATAACTCATCCTGCGGCTATGAGAGCTTTGGCTCACGCTTTGAAGCCTGGAAGGAGGCTGCAACTTCTGACATGACATCCTGGATGCCTTTTTCAAAAGGCTCCTGACATGACTGGATCTCACGTGCCTGAGTGCCAGGTCATGCTTTGAAAATAGAGCTGGAAGTGAGATTTGAGGCTCCCAAGTGTCTTTATTCCCTGCCTTTTTTTAAACAGGACACAAATAATTTTGAAAATTTTATTCACTGTCTCTATTGAACCCTTATTAAGAAACTGATTTAAGCCACTCATTACTCTCATAGCAGTAACCCCACAGATACTAAAGTGATAGGATTCTATAAGGCCCTGTGGTCTTTAAAAAGCAAAGGATGATCAAGGCATGCTATTCAGGCTCCAGCTATTCACATTTCTCCTCATTCAGATGTCAGGAAAATGTAATTAGTACTGACACAGACAGAGGTCATATTTCTAAGCAAAATATTAAAGGGGGGGGAGAGGGAATTAAAAAAAAGACAGAAGCAATTTTACTAAATGACTGCGCCTCCCAACAGGCTCCATAAGCAATACACCACAGCTGAATAGATTATAGCTTTTAAATTTTTCCAGTGCCTCAACTATGTTTTTACATTTTACAAAGCCCTCTTGTATATGTTTTGCATTAAAAATGTATTTATTGCTCACATTGATACATATATGTTCTGAATTTAACAATTTACTTCTCAGACCAAAATGACTCAAAACGTCAAGGTAACACTAGCATGAGATGGCTCTGGATCAAGAGGGTTTTTTTTACATATATATATTTTTGGCTTTCCACTTCAAAAAAAAGTCTGATCATCTTCATTTATAACATGTGTCTAATTAGACATCTTCAGAACAGATTCAAGAAGTTTTTATATGGACCAGAGCTTTCAAAATACTAAATGATTCATTTATTTATTTTTAAGCTTTTAATGTTTTCTTTTAGAAAGACTACAATTACAAAGCTTGTTAGAACAGTACACAAACACCCTACCCTTTCTGTTGCACCATAAAATTCAAAGTGTCTCACTGATGCGAAGAGCAACTTTTTGCAATTATGGTTCTTTAAAACCAGAGGTTTTTTAAATTGCTTTTAGCTCCTACAACGTACTTCAAATTAAATTACTCTGAGTTCACAACCACCATCACCACCACCCTGCAGTAGTGCTGAGGAGCACTAATTCAGAGAACACGTTTAAACCCATGCTTTTCTCAACAGAATTTAGTGATGAGATGTCCACTCATACTGCTTTGTTACCAGCTTTGAAGTCTTAAAACCAAAACCAGCTGCTGCAGCCAGCCCCAAGCCCAACAAAGCAACGTTCATCTGTTTATACTATCAGTGCCTCTGGAAAGACTGGCAGACGGTGCTTCTGGTGATAGATGCATACTGAAACCCGATCAAGGCTTGGGTTATTTTTCTTTATCCAGCAACGCTGCAATTCTAGGCAGGCAACAAACCCTAGGATCTCCATTAGGACAAAGAGAGAAGCAATGAAAGCCCCAATCCCACTGTTGTCCCAAACATTAACAAATCATCTATCTCATCAACTCTGAGAAAAATCCACAATTACTTCCACGTGGTTCCCAAACACTGGCCAAACAAGTTTCGTAGCATAAATACGTGCAATGTGGTCTGGTGCATCAAAAAGGGAAGCTTCAATTCCAGTGTTAACATGAGCTATAAGGTGACATCAAGTCCAGGCAGAGCTAAACATGAAGCCCCAAAGGACAAAATTACCATCTTCCACTGACATCTCCTGCCCCAGTGTCATAGGGTCACCAGTTGTCTCAACAAAAGAAATCCTGAGACCAACCCTGAGAGGTCAGAGATATAAGGACCTTCCCCTCCATCACAGATGGAGTATGACAGAGGTTCCTACAATTATTATTTAACTCTTCAATCCTCCTGCCCTCCTGCTTTGGACCACGTCCCAAAACTTAGTGCCATGACAGCTTGTCTTGTCCCCTGGAGGCTCAGCCCAAGGACAGAGCACTGAAACTACGGAAATTGCCTGGGAAATCCACTTAATTCACTTGCATGCCTGCTGCTCTTCCTTCTCTAGAAAAACCAATGCAAACATACCTGGGTAGACTGGTCTCCAATGTCTGGCATGCCACCATCCGACAGCCGGCACCGGTAGGGTGCCCCAGTGCCTTGGTGCTGCTCTTCCCCGTTGCTTTCTGCTTCAGAGGTCTCTGGCTGAGCAATCTCCACCTCCATCGGGGTGCAGTGCCCGTTCCCGTGCTCCGAGCCCAGCTTCTCCTTGCTCTCCTTGCTGCCCGGCGTTCTGGTGATGACCCCAAACTTCCTGGTCCTTTTCCCATTCTGAGCAGCTCTGTCGCCAGGCTCGGGGCTGGGCTTGGCTTTGGGGTCACAGCTGTTGCTGTTGTTGCCGTTGGAGGGAGGAAGAGGGGCCTTGCGCTTGATGCGGCGCAACATGATCAGGTAGACGAAGCCGCCATTCCAGCACTGCTCAGCCAGGTAACTGCAAGGAAAGGGATGTGCAAGGATTACTAACTACTCGCCCCACAGTGCCCACATCCCGAGCTGCCACCCCAACATTCCGTACCCTGTGATGTTCAGGCAGCTGACTGCCTGATGTGTGGATGTCATACCCTGAAACATTGGCAAATGCTCTCTTTCTTCAGTATTGGAGGAGAACTCCTGGAATACTATCAGGAATAATAACAGCCCTACCAGCCACCTGGGCTGATCCCACTGTGGCATAACAGCTGGTAAATGCCACCAAACATGCTCCTACCATCTTGACCTCCATACCTGCACCACAGCAACATGAAAAGACGAAGCAAGCAAAACTGAAAGGGTTTACAGTGAAGTATTAAAATAAATAAATATTTTTAAAAAACTGAAAAGCAGGCAGGCTTCATCTGTGCAGCAGCTCATCGAGCATTTGCATCTGAAATAAACCTCCTTAGTGAAACTAATCTGCTTCAGCATACATAAATGCTTGAAGGCCTCAGAGAAAATGAAAAATCAGCCACTGGGGTAAGCAGGCATAGCACCAATGGCCCCAGTACAGCAAAACATGGTAACAAGGCATCACAGTTGCTGAAAAGGAAATCAGGTGAGTTTCCTTCATAGCAAGCATATTCCAGCCAAAGTAAGGGCCAAATCATCTCAGCTGTTCAAGGAGCAGCCCCCAGGCACCAGAGCAAAGCATCATCTCCCCTCCTGAAGTTTCTGGATGTGCCCTGAAGGAATTAACATTTCTGCTTCAAGCAAACCCTTTGTGACCTTGCAGAAACTGCACCCATTGATGCAAAAAGGGAATCTAACTTCATGCCTCTTTTGGGAAAGGATATACCTCAACCCAAATTCTTGAAATATTTGGATTCTGAGCCAAGGGTGTAACCAACTGAGAGTACAAACAAGCTGGAATTTGTACTTAGCAGGTTTGTATGTGCCCTTTCACACTAATTTAGGCCTCCAAAATATATTGCCTTTCTTACTAGTGAAGGCAGCAGGAATTTCCCAGTGCATCAAATAAGCCTCTGCATCAAATAAGCTGCAGTTGCAATGAACTCTCCACTGATACAGAGCAGTTGCTGAACCTACAGATTTTAGAGATGAGAAATTAGGTGTGGAATTGCACCACAGAAGATTCTAAGAGAAAATAACACAGCACTTGTGCTTGAGAGAGGAGGAACAACTCAGAAGTATGCCACCAATATTTTCCCCTCCCTGCTGCTTGTAGACTAATCTTCCTCTTCCCTTTCTTAAAAGTTGTTTGGCCTCAAATAAAGCCCTTCAAACTTAATCCTGCACAGAGGTGACTTAATGGCAAAACAGGAAAAGCAGCTATGATAACCCCTGAAGCAAACTCTTGCACGGAGGAGCAAAGAAAGCACTCTCAACTGCTAAAGTAATCCAGACCAGCCTGGCAGTGGCTGGAAATAAAACGATGGGTGTGTGTTCTGTCCAGGGACAAGAGTTGATATTTTCACTCCACTTCTTCCCTAAGCTTCCACGTCCCCCACAGACAACATCAGCACTCAAATCACTTACATTTAATTAAGCAGACCGATGTCCAAATGAACACTGCAACTAAATAATCTTAAAAGCAGCCCTGGAGCAACAGAAGGGAAGGACAAGTATGTGCTGAAGTTCCCCAATGAATATAAACCGAACTCCAGCTCCCTGGACAGTCCATTCAGTTTTCACCAGGCAATTCTTTTTTTAATATTTTTTTTTACCAGACATTAAGACTATTTAAGTAAAGCCCTAAAACCACCTTTTTCAAAATGGCTAAAAGCAGACAGCCAAAAAGCCCCTCCAGTTGAGAAGTCTTGGCAGCCAAGGTCAGTTGTCTGGGTGGCCATGAGGTGACACTTGGCTCCAGGAGACACATGAGGCTGGCAGGATCTAAAGGGTTAGCCAAAAAAAAAAAATCCAGAACTAAGATGGAAGTATTTTTGATTATCAAGTTAAAAGAAATATTCTTTTAATCACTAGAAAAGGGGCAGTTTTGTTCCAGAAACAATATGAGCTGCCTGTTTTTCACATTTATCTTTCAACTCAAATTTCAAGGCAGCCAGTAAAGTTGATTAAAATTCATGACTTTTGCTTGCAGCAATACCACTGCACTCTGATCCATCACACATAAGCCTGATAGCACTGCTTCTCCTGGCACATGGAAACAGGAAAGCAGCTCCTCTTCTCCAGTCCTGTGGCTTACATGGGTGCTGCCCACCCTGTCTTTATGCACAGTCAGGTCTGCCTGACTCGTTTCTGTGCAGGTGCATGTGTATGTGGGGTTTTTGAAACACCAATCTCTGAACTAACCACTGACGTATTTTTTACTGCCAGTAACCAAGTGCATGCATTAATCAACTACTTGATTTCGGAAGCAAAGGGAACAAGAGGCAACTTAGCGTATGTCCAAATAAAGTACTCCTAGAGAGGTAAAAATAATTTACTGTATCACCTCCACTTGTGGTACATTTATTCCGATCATAAAGTGTAAAGCTATGAAAAGGGAAGAGAAAAGGACGGTTTTTTTCCTATCCACTCTTCACACACAACTATCCCTCCAGTCTGGAGCAGGGTTACAGCGAGCAGAAAGAGATGCAGCTGCGCTGAAGTCAGCGGAGCCGTGCTGATTTACTCCATATGTTGAGATGGCCTGCATGTTCCAGGCATGCAGTCTGTAGTAACTCATGGGTTTATGTCTTCTTGAGTATTTTTCAGCAGTTCAAAGCACACAATAAGTTTCCAGGGGGAAAAAAAAAAAAAAGTCCTCTCTGGGTCAGTGAGCGATTACCTTTGCATGGCAGCAAGTCATTGCATACACCAGATCATGTCAGGTATTTCTGGACAGGGTAAGTCCTGCTGGGACCAATGATGCAGTAAGTGGCATCATTATCTCAAGACTCTGTTTTGAACCAAAGACCAGGAAAACCAGCACTGATACAACACTAAAGTCATATGACGAGATAGGAGACAAGATAGGAAAATAATATACCAAGAATCTGTGGTCATTTATTGTATTGCCCTCCCAAGATAGGACTGATAACCAAGGAGCCTGAGCCAGCTAAGTACATGTCACCTACTTAGCTGGCTTAATTTTTCTTTGCCATTTCTTTCCTGTTTAAGTAAGAAGACAAAAAAACCCAGGGAAGCACAGCAAGCTCTCAACACTGGACAAAAGACAGGTAAGGTTGTATTAAATGAGTGAGAACCTTCAGGTTTTTTATTGCTTTCTATTAGTCCGGGAGTATCCCATGCCAGAAAGGAACAGCAGGATGGATTCGATAAAATGTAATTATACAGTCTCTGGACTGCAGAAAACTGCAAAAAGATAGACAAGACCCCAAATCCCCCTTCTCAAGGGGTTTATGTGTGTAATGCAGACAAGTCTTTTTTTAGATTCGGTCCCTGTAGAGCACTCACAGAGATTTTTGCAATCAATACACCAACAGTGTCTCAGGCAGGGCAGGATCAGAGCTGATGAGCACACACGGCAGCTCTCAGCACAGATGTGGGGAATCAGCTCCAACCTCCAAGCTGCCTTTTAGTTTGAATGTGGACTTCAGCTTGGACAGAGAAGGTGCCTGGAACAAATATAACCCTAATTCAGCTTTGACTGATCCAAATTTATTGAAAACTAAGACTCTAAAACACATTATTTCCCGCTTTGGTTTGCAGGGTATGGAGTAGGGTTTGGTGAAAGCCTTGGATCTCACACACCAGCTAAGAAATCTTGGGTAGCTACTCCAACTGCCACCAAATCACAACACATAACAAATCCTATTATCACCGATTTTAAGAACGCACGAGATTTTATTAGCTCATCATACACCTATTAGTATCGGTTAACAAAGCAAAAGATTTTACCAGCAAAACACTCATCCACACTTTCTGTATTTGCCAGAAAGTGTAAGGTAATGTCAAGTCTCCCTGGCACAGCTAGGAGTCCCTTCAGACACTACGGCATCATCTCCCCAATCGGGGTCTAAAAAAAAAAAAAAAAAAAATCACTGAAATACTGGCTTGGAAACACCTCCCACTGGTGTGCTCAGAAGGAAAGACCACCCGGCTGCTCCTACTACTTTGATCTCACCCTGGCACCAGTGCTGGTAAAACCCCAGCCCATATAAAATGTAACCCCTAAGCAGTGGGGAAGACTTGTTCTTCTCTGTAGGAGAGAAACCATGAAAATGTTAATAATCCTTAAAACCAGGGGGAAATTGTTTTATACGTGAAACAGAGACGTAAAGTTACCTCTTGCAAAGCTCAACCACAGGTTGAAAAATGCAACTGGTGGCTGATATCAAGGGGTGTTTAATACCCTCTTTGTATCAGAGCTATAAAGAGAGGGACACGTTCACTTCCTTCGGAGACTATTTTGAGTTATTCATCCAAATCCCATTTCTCCCCTACACAGCTGAACTGACTGCTGTGATCATAAAAGCTGATAAACTCACTGAGTTTATTCCAAGTTCCTTGGCAAGTGTGTGAAGTGTCAGACTCAGAAATGGTGTCTTAGACTAAGACAGTAATTTTTTCATTCTTATACAGATATATATATATTTGAGTGTATGCATGTGTAAAGGTAAAGGTTTACAGACTTGACAAGAGCATGCTGTGACAAGCTCTCTGTCATATCCTATCTCAGTTGAACAAATGCAGACAGCCACACTGAGCCATGGAAAAACCAAAGCAGACCCAGCAGCCATAAGAAAGCATCTGGATCCACTTAGGGTCAGAAATATCGAAGTATGTTTATTTTACACTAATAACACTATTTAGCATTTCTCCAGAACCCTTCATCCTGATAGATCAGAAAGTGCTTTGGATGATACACACAGAGCATCACTGACATCTTGCCAGCCAGCCAAGTGGTGCAGCTCACCAAGGCACGGAACAGAAACCTCAGTCGAGACGACCACTTTCAGAGCCCCCGCCTACCTCCCCCCAGGGACCTGTAATGTCCTTCACAGGACAGACAGACCACTAATTTTCATGCTCTTCTCTGAATGACTTTGGCATGGTAAAATGTCTTGAAACTCAATCTTCCTTAGGCTGGAAAGATGAAGGGCAGTGCTGATCCTTGCAGAGCTGAAACCTCCAGCCTCAAGGGGGATTTTAAAAGCTAAACTTAACAAACCATTTCTCCATGACACTGGCAAACGAGCTAACTTGCTTTTCAGGTAAGGCAGGGCAAATTAATGACTAAGAGATAGTGACTGATCGAATGATCCTCGTGAAACCCTCACCTCACTGCCGTCACTGTACAAGAACACCCACCCCACTGAGCACAGATTTTGGCAAGCACCAAGGGATACTTTCCACAGATTGCCATGTCTTCAGGCAGGAGTCAAGTCTGCCTCAATGCAGGCAAAGGAAAACACTGAGCTGGGGAGCTGCAACCGAGCTTGCAAGAGGTTCCACTTCCTCAGGGCTGCAGGGACACCCATGACCAGCTCTCTCATCCACCTCCTCTAGGATGAAGACTCTCATCCTAGTCCTCCAAGAAGACTAAACTCTCCAGCCAAAATTTATCTTAGCAGAAAGCAATGGTGTCAGTAAATCTGGCTGCTACTTCAACATACTCTGTGGGCACAGAGCTGCAGCACACCATGAATGAGCCTGATCCAATATCTCATCACCAACAAGGCCTTTTCCTGCCCCAGGCTCTGCAGGCAATGGCATACACAAGGAACACAGTGTCCTCTGACTCCCTTAATACACAAGAGGAAAGGCAGAAAGGGCAAAGGAAAAGTCAGTCACAATGTTGAGAGGGTAATAACATCCAGGGAGTGCGTTCAATCAGCCCAGGGTACACAAGAGGTGCTCCCATCTGCCTTTCGAGGATGAGACACCGTCAGCCTTCAGCTCATAGCCAAGGTTAAGCAGCAACTCCACAAGTCTCACAGGGGCTGTGGCTCTCTATGCCATACCAGGTTTTTCTTGGGATAGCCAAACTGGTGGATTTCTGGAAAAGAAAACTCTGAATTCAGTATTTTTGACCACGGCATATTTTTCACTATTAAATTTATAGCAAGGAATGCAACCAGACTTACTGAAATTCTGAAGGAAAAACAACTCCGAAAGTTGAATTTCAAGGTATATTTAGTAAGCCTGGCAGGAGGCCTTGGGCAAGACCTCTTTGCCGACTGTGAAATCCTGAACTCTTAGGAGTGGCAAAAAGGGAGGAGAGGAAGGATTACTGCTGTGCTTTCATGGACTCCTGGCCTGCCTGCAGCTTTTGCTCTAAGATGGCATTCAGCTTAGCCTTTCAACACAGGACCATGACAAAGCCTGGTGAGACACCTCACTCTACCTGGCATCAATGCAATGATGTGGCTTTGAATTTGGGGAGACTGAATTCCTTTCCCCTTCCTGTGCTACAAATCCCTGATAGCACCCCAGGCAAGTCTTTCCATTAAAAAAATAGGGCCAACAACATGGCATCCCAAAAAGTTGCTGCAAGGTCTGAGGTGGTGAAGCCACTGGTTTTAAGTATTGGAGTTTCACAATTACCTTACACCTGGGATCAGCCTACACCAAACATCACCACAGCTTTCCTCCCACCCCATGTCCTGCCTGCTCAGGTGCTGGCACAGTCATAGGGACAACAGTACAAACGAACCCAATTAGGGAACTGATCCAGCTTTAAACTAACCCAGCCACAGCAAACTTTCAACAACTCAGACCTCAAGGTGGGTATTTTAAACACAGCCCAGTGCTCTGATCTGGTCACAGTAGTGCAGAGGCAGGGACAGGAGAAGACTGATGGCAGGCAAGGCACCACGTTTCCGCTCCCACCAAGAGTCCCCACCTATGCAGGGCTGAGAGACATGTGTGGCTACAGCCTCAGGGAAGGGAGTTGCACACATGGCGCAGACAGAAGTACTGTCTGGCTTTGGCTGAATGGCATTCGTATCTCCTCTTTCTAAAACCCAAAGGATAGGCACCCTTTCAGCAGACAACGAAGCCCAGCTGAATCACATCTCCATCACAGGTGTGGAAAGAAGACAGGTTGGATCATTTCCATTATGCTGCCACAGCACAAACTCCATACATTTCTGCCCTGCATATTGTTGAGATGCTTCAGAAACATGTCCAGGGCTTTGGCAGAGCAACCAGCAGAGCAGGGACCTCCAAAACACACTGCACATGGATGAAGGATATGAGTGGCCACACTGATTCCTCTCTCCTCCCAGAACAAACATCTGAAGATGATGACTTGAGGAGCTGCACAGCTTCTCCACACCTAAGGAACCCCTCAAACTCTGACAGACATCCTAAACCCAACAGGTTTTGCAACTGCAATCATAAAATCCTTTGAGATTTGCTGATGTATTGGTTGTGCTAGGAGGACAGAGCAGTAACGTTGCATTTCGACTGCAGAGATCAACGGACTTGATCTTACTAAACATGCAACTCCCACAACTGCATCTGCAAGTCCCAGTAGGCAGAGGCACACGGTACTTTCTGCATTTGGGACCTAGAGACAGATAGGTGTTAAGGAGACAAATTCTATTCATTCCTTGGTTAGCAGTAGAGTGCACAAACAGAAGTGGTCTAATCCAGTCAAACCATCCCAGCATTGAATATTACAATTTGTTAGTTCATAGCTCTGCCGCAAATGGACATTCAGCTGGCAACACAAATATCATATCCAGTTATAAGAAAACTAAACAATCTCAAATTACTAGTTATCAGTTTCAAAATTATATACACTTTCTATTTTTACTGCAACAGGCCAAAATGATATCAAGTCACACCTGGGCATCAGCACCTGCAGCTATCCCTTGACCCATGCTGTGTTCCTGCTGTTCAGATGCAGTTTCTCCCACCACAATGACCTCTTGCTCTTCAGAAGACACTCATGCTCCTGAAGCTCCAAGTGATACAAGCAGAAGCTTTTTTGTTTGCTGCTCTATGCAACTGCTCCTCATTCCCAATTGCTGTCTTACTTAGGACTTTGAGGCGTGTTGAGTTTTACACTTCTTCTAAGTTTTTTCAAAAGAAGGTGTCGATTTCTCTTCCTCGTGAAGCCCAGAGGTGGACAAGCCTTTTCTCGGACGACTCAGTTGCTGATGCCTCACAGTAATTCAGCTGCCACATAGGGGCAAATGAGTAACACACATCCATCTCTGAACCCCACCACGGTCAACAACAGAGCAGCTTTCCCGTTACTGCATTTTTAGCAAATATATTTTGAAAAATATCTTGAATTGGGTTTGCCTGCCCTCCTCAAGCAAGGCTGTACTGGACTCTGATGCAGCATGGAGCAGTTATCTTACAGCCTTGTTACTGAAGGATGGACAGAGGGGCAAAAATGCCCAAGAACTGCAGACGAAGAGGAATGTTCAATCTCCAGGGAGCGTGCTAGACACTATCCCTCCCAACACCCCCATGATGAAGGGCTGCCATCAACAGGATCTAGGTCACCACTGTAACACAAATCAAGAGCACAGCTCTGAAACACATTTCATTTTCCCTATTATGGTGTTTTGGTTTGCACGCTTGAGCAGTCTCCAAGCTCCCACTGGGTTCTTCTTAATGACAATCAAATGGCAGGTGTGTGCCAGGAGCACACACAGTGCACTCTGGTTGCTGTGCCATATGCTCCAGCTGAATGTCCATCAGATTTGGTCCCTGGAAATGCACTAGAGATAATCCATAACCCCCAAAATAACCAGTGTGGAGGTCAAGTCTCGCCTCAACAGTTTCATCCTCCCCTTTGCATGTCTTCCTAATGCAGACAGGGGGTAACTGCCCCATGCCCTTAATAAGAGTGTTTGCCAGTGTACTGATATGAAGCAAGTTTGCAAAGACCAGTGCTATCATCTGTTTCATCCACACATGATTTTCTGCCAGACAAGATTTGCTTGTGGGCACACCCAGCACACACAGAGGAATACAAATAAATTCCTGATTACTTTTTGCAGTAGTTGCTGTAAGTTACAGAGCAGTGCTCAAAGTGTTTTCACTGCTGCTGGTAATTGCAGAGATCCAGCTTGTTACCATTAGTTCAGATGTTTGGCTTTTTTTAAAATGGCCCTTCAGGATTGGGCAACAAATCTCAAATGTGAACAAAGAGGGGCTGGAGCTTTGACTTTCAAACTGAGAGAATATATCAAAATAAAGGGTTTAGTTTATTACCGATTTGCATTGAGTGCTGTCTTTCTGAAGTCTCCAGATTTGCATGGTAGCAACTTTTTTTCTCCACAGCGTTCCTCCCAAGTACCAGACTCACTCCATACTGGGAAGCTCCAACGAGTTCACATTTGCAAAGCATGAAATAGAACCATGGAACATCCTGAGCTGCAAGGAACTCACAAGAATCCTTGAGGGCAACTCCTGCCCCTGCAGAGACAACCCCAAGAATCTCACCACATGCCTGAGAGCTTTGTCCAAAATATGTCACCCAACTGGAAAGCACATGTGCCTTGCACGAAGGAAGAAGGTCCTATGTACAAGTGACCTATGTACAAAGTACATTCAATGTGTAATGCTGCTGCCACTTTGCCCTGAGTACTCAAATCTCATCACCATGTTTCACACTTCACCACCCTATTTCCAGGGCTCTCTGCCTTTCCTCTGGGCTATTTTAGGATCACCCCTTTAAAACAACTTTTTTCTAAGCATCCAGCTCACATCCTTTCCTCTTCCTCCCTGCAAATCTTTTATCTAATTCGGCCCCTGGTTTCATATCACACCAGGCAGCAGTGACAGCCAGGAGTAGATTTAACCGGAGAGAAATGGTTTGTACTCAAAATTGAACGAGAAGTTCAGCATGGGAGATATTCTTTACCATAATCCAGGATTTTTCACTGACAGACACAGCAGCGATGGAAGGTACCACAAAAAATTGCCCTTGTAAATGTGATGACCCCCTGATGTCAAGCTTAATGGTAGGAGGGCTGCAAGCCCTCAGGGGCTGGATCTGCCCCTAGACAGTGCTGGTACAGCAGCACAGGGTAGTGCTAGTGGTAGGTACAGGCTGTTCCTGGGCAGCAAGATCATCCCTTTGGGTGATAAAACTGCTTATTTTTCCCTATGCAGAAATTATCACAAATGCCCAAACGGGAGGAGAACGAACACCTCTCAAATAGCTCTTACTCCAGCAGCAAAGTTTTAGAATTTATTGTATTTTAAATGGGGGGGAAATAAAAAAAAAAAAACACTAAACAAAACAAAATAATAATCTCTTCAACATTGTTTTGGCAAATCACATTCTTTACGTTTTAACATTAGTTGCAATTCCCAATATACCTCTTTCCACTGAGAAGTGAAGGTTTGGATGTCTGCAAGCGATGAAAATGAGAGCCAGAAAATTTAATCAAGTCTATTTTACAGCAGGAAGCAGTATGCTGGGTTAGAAGAGACTTATTTCCAGTGCTTTTGCAGGCTTACTTGAGCTCCTGAGAGGAGCCCTATTAACAGAGAGAGGCCAGGCTTCAAATAACTCTGAAACTGCTGGGGGGCAGATAGGGAAAGAACAAATTCATGGCTCTCAGATTTATTTGAGAGGGCCAATTCCAGCAGCAAGGGCTACTTGCCTTCAGAAGACCGCTCGGTTTTGAGCATTTTCCAGGATTCTTCCTAATACTGAATACGGCAGCTACTTCCACCAGCTGCTTCTTCCTTTCTGGGGGGAGTAATGCTTATTACTCAGCATCCAGGGATCTTGTGATTTGACCATGAAGCTCAATAGACCAGAAACATGTATTTGAGATGAGAAATTTACCTCTCAACTAACAGCAGAATAGAAAACCTAACCTTCTGTCGGAGCAGGAGAAAAGTCTGAAAGTATGATCTGACAACACTGCAAAAACCCTTAAATATGGGGGGGGGAAAGAGCCTGAATTTCTACAAATGCATCCCCACATTACTTTCTGTGACTTCAGGATGGATTCCAGGCTGTAGAAAGCCTGAGGAAGAAGGAAAAAGGAGTGAATTTTCCACAAGTGGTGAGACCCTCAACAGGCCCAGGCAACACCGTCACCCAAAACTCTGCTCACAGGCTGCCCCAGACTCAGCCCTCCCTGTGAGGCCATCAGCGTCTCGTTTCACTTGCACCCACTCTCGCAAAGGATAATTTTGCCTTTTGAAGGCCATGGCCCGCGGGGACAGGAGGTTTATTGAGCTATTTAACATCACTGTTTTGTTCTCTGCGGTGAGGACGGTGAGGACGGGCTGCTCATACAGTAAATCCCGGGGATGAACTGCTTTCGGCTCTGACTATGGGCTTGCTGAACCATGCTTCCCCTGCATGCTGCGACAGGTTTCTAACCATAATAATCCTGCACAAAGCACCACCTCTTGCTCAACACTTTCCGTCAGTCACACCAAACCCTTCCTCTCTCCCAGTGTCTAAATACATCTTTGATATTCGTGTCATTTTGGCCAGAACAAAGGACTCATCCTCTCTAAAACAAGCAAACCCTGCCGGTGCTCATTCAGTTTTACAATTCTCAATGAGAACAAACATTTCCCATCTGAGCTCACCGGTGATGGGCTGAAGTTACTTTTCCCCAGGCAAGTGCACAGCCTTGAATTCAGGCACTTCCCTGATGGATGCTCAGGATTCTCAGGAGGAAGCAGATCGCCAGCAAAACAAGGGCAACTTGCTGAGGCCATCACCAACCCAGGTGGAGATAATCATTGCTGCTTGGGTGACAACTGCCCCCAGGATGACACCTCTACTGATACTGTACACCCTCAGAACCCAACGCTCAAGTAATTTCAGGAACTACAGCCAGGACTCTGCAACAAAACAGCCTGCAAAGGCAGGAATTGGGCAATGCCAGATATACATGTGCCTGTCTGTCTGTTGTGAGTTTGCCTCTTTCCTTGGATGCTCACATTATAAACCAGCTTCTAATTACAACCTCACTTTCTGTTTTTACCACAGTAAGTTTGAATAAGGCCAAAAGGGAGAAGAATTAAGGAACACACATGGTAGCAGTCATAAACATTTCCTAACTTTCACTTGGTTTTGCAACACAAACAAGACAGACATGTCCTCCTCGGAGGACCCATGGATTAAAGCTTGCAGATGATTTCAACTTCCCAACAAACGCTTTGCACACAGTGAAGATTCTGGATTTCATACAGATTTTGCAGACTGTTGTAACCACTCTGCCAGCCACAAAACACACAAACACCCCTCTGACAGACCACGATGGGGACTGCAATCCCAGAAACTGCCTTGGGACAGTTCCAAATAGCATCCCTGAAAGCAAACATTATTTTAACCGTCAGGAGAACAGACAGGATTCTGCCTTCTGCTTCTATTCACATAACTGGCTTTTCCCAGCACCAAATCATCCTCTCCCAGCTGCTGCTGCAGCCAAAATTCATCAGTATTTGCCCCAAGTTATAGTTTCATTAGATGTTGCCAAACATAACACAGGTGCAATCCAACTTGGGACACAACAGCAGAGTTAAATATATACTTTTCTTTTAAATTTAAGAAAAAAAAAATGGAGATCACAATCTCTCACCCTCCATCCCACATCAGGATATCATCACACAACTTTTCTGCCTAACTTTTTTCAGCCTCACACCTCCATCACACCATGACAACAGAGAGGGTCATTCATCGATTTCTGCTCCTTGTGGACTCAGGAAGGAGCTGATTGCAGCCCTGATCCTGCCTCTGAGCCAGGACTGATGCTGCCACCCAAAAGGTGATGCAGGTACTTCAGCCCAGTGACCAATTAGGACCAAATCTACTACCACAGAAGCAGGTAAGGGCAGACATCACTGCACACCACCCTGTTTGAGAGGAGTCCCTGGCACAAACACTGGGACACCCTCCTGCTTAAGCAGGGGACTGTCCTATAGGAGAGGCATCACCCAGAACTGCAGAGCCCATGGGAGTTACTGCCTGGTGGCTCCTGGTTTGCAGGAATTGTTTGGTGCTGTTGTACCAGAAGCATTGGAGATGAAAACAACCCTAGGAGCCAAATGAAGAGCTGCGCCAGACGGTGAGGAGGTGCAGCACTGGCCCTGCTCACCTGGCACAGTGCAGAAGAAATGATGGCCATGGGCATCCCTTCCCCTCCAGCTGCCAGAGCCTGGTGCTATGAAGAGTCTGTTTGCTGTCAGGGCACTGCCAGCACATGAGAAAGCCAGAGCCAGGGGAATTAAGCATACATCACTCTGCACTGTGACTGTAGTTCCCAATACATCACACCATCAGCTTGATTTCCCAGAGTGATGCAAAACAGGGAACGATTGTCCTCCTTTTTTTTTTTCTTTTTTAAATTTTAGAATCCACACAGAAATCTCCAGCCCTGGCATGAGACAGACCAGCAACACGTCACAAGAAATCCCCTGTAAGCCTTTTGATGACTTTCATCTATTATTCACTTACCACAAATCCTTGCCATTAACAAACTGCACTAAGGGAATCCGAACTTTCAAAGCCACAAATCTCCTAATAACTATGGCCGCTTTATACATGCTTTAGGATTAGCCATGTCATCTGGTTAGAAACTCAAAGCTGCTCTTCATTATTGGATTCAACCAGAGAGGAGATGCAAACAGAGAGGAGACTGGTAATGCTGCCACTGATTTCAATGCTGCACAGGCATTCATTACATGACACCCTCCTCCTGGACACGTCAAGCCCAGTGGCACAAATTTATGCTGCACTACTGTGCCAAAGACCCAGAAACCTCCCTTAAGCACACTAAGACCAACCCTGGCAGACGGCATTGGAGTGAACTTGACTCCAAGCACACTCACACTGGCTCCTAGTATGCAAACTGAAGGCAGTTTTACAACTATCTGCTCTGTAAATTAAGAGTCCCTTTAGTTGCTTTGAAAAATAAGAGCTTATTTAGTCAATACATCGGCTTCTTCAAAGAGCCTTCAAACTAATTAGCCATACAGAGTTACCATTAAAATATAGAGCTTACACTCAATACTCTTGATGATAACAGAGCTGGTGCTTTGGTACTGAAGCTATAGAATTAGCACAAACTTCATCAGATGCATTTTCCTATAGGCTCCAAATTATATTTCAAACTGAATATTTTCCTTTCCTGCGGTGGATGTGGGAATTCACTTAATTCATTTGTAAGTTCAAAGCAATAATGATTTTTAGCCCATGTGCAGATCAAGACTTTGAATATTCAACAGTAACAGATAGCACAAGAGGATGGAAGATAGACACAAGAAAAGATGCTAAAAACAAAAACAAAAGCTGCAATAAAAAAATAAAGAAGGTAAAAAAAATAGTTGCTGTACTACAGACAAGCCATAGAGCTGTTCCAGTTCAACTTTTACAGGACAGAGGAGTGGAGATTACTCAATTTAATGCAAAGAGCACACTAGCCAGAGGCAAACCCTTCCTCATAGATGCAGACAGGCTGTCAAGCAAAACAAAGTTTACAAAACCCCACAAGATATGCAAAGCCTGGAGAAGCAGACTGCAAGACTCAAATTTTAATTCCAAGAGTTCCTGCCCATCCCTGCTTCTTACAGAGCGGGTTTATTTGGCAGATAAGCCTTTGCTACTTAAAAGAGAAAAAAAAAGTCAAAGTCAACAGCATCACAGGAAAAGAAATTTCCTTTCCCCTTTTGACTTCCATTTATCTGCTTTACATGCAAGTTTACTTACAGCAGAGACCAGCAGGTATGCATCCGAGGATTCACCACCGCCACCACTCCCTACAACTCCAGTCCCCCTTCCTCTCCTCCTCCTCCACCACCTGCCCCACCCACAGCACTCAGCTCTTCCACCAGCTCTTCCAGCTCACTTCCCTCCCCAAGGGAATCGCCACCCTTTGCTCCAAAGGTGTTACAAATCATAATTCTGACTTTCAGGGCAGAACCTGGCAGCAGCTATGGGAGGGAGGGGGGGGGGGGGGGGAAGGCAAGCAAGTCCTGACAGGAGGACAGGGGGAACTAAAAATTACCATTACAAATCATTACAACTACTTCGTTATTAGCTTATAACGTCATATAGCTGATTTCCTTCCCCTCCTTTTGCTACACTTTCTTGCTGACTGTATTGATTGGACTTGTCAGCATGTTCTCACATAAGACTGAATTCAACTAAATGAAACACAACCAACAAGACAGCAGGTATTCGATGTTTGCTTAAAAATATCAAGTAGCAACATGCGCAGGCCATCAGTGTAATCTAAAAGGAGGATGACCCATAATGTATTTACTATCTGCACAGAAAAAGCCAGAAGCAGACTTTAACCAGCAACTCTCTGCAAGTGTCAGGACAGCAGCAGAGCACGACCAACTACTGAACCTCATTTCACACACTCGATCAGAGTTTAATCTGAGCAGCAGCCACATAAATCCAGAGGGGCTCTATTAAAAACTAGTGCAGTGACTCATTCCATGGAGAGAAGCATAAATTCAGACTCTCAGCATCTATATATTTCTTAAGAAAGCCTCTTGTTTAGCAACAAGAATTTCTTTGTTGGACAAGCAGGGGGCTGGATCACATCCCTGTGGCAGGACATTTCTGCTCCTTTAGCAAGACAGAAGGGCATTAAGACAGCCCACATGCAAAGCTGAGACTGTACATGTGTATGCCAAGCAACTCTGCCATGGGCACTTTAATGCAGTGCTATTTTCAATCCTCCCAAAACAGCCCCTGCAACCCTACAGCAGCCCTAAGGCTGTCCTCATCCACCCCCATCTCTAGCAGTAAATCACTGACAAACCCTCCGCAAAAGTCAATGGGCATTTTGCTGCCTGCCCTGAGACTGGGATTTCCTTCCCAAAGCACAGTGATGGCTCAGAGCCACATCTGCTCCTTCAGAGCCCTTCGAAAAGCTTTGCCAAGAAGTGCACAGAGTCTTTTTTTCAGAGACATTTCACTAGGAGACACAAGATTCTCCTCCCCACCAGCCAGGACAGGATCCCCCAGCCCTGACACCCAGCACAGGAACAACTGCCCCAGGGACTTCCAGCTTCCATTTACTTCTCACCGAATACCAAGCTACTGCAGCAAGGAGGTTTTGGGTCCACCACCACAGAACTGGCCCCCTCCTCCCAACCCCAGCCAAAATTAGAGCAATTCAGCATAACATCAGCTTCTCTGAAGACAAAAATATCCAACATCACCACCACCCCACCCCCCCCCCCCCCGAGGCCCTTGTGTTCAATGATAAAGTCAATTTGTGGATGCTATTCGCTGACATTTACTCAGATGAGAAACACCAAAACACACGGTCTTCACTTGCTGTGCTCGTGGAAGTCACACACAGCAGAGAATCTCAGCAAACTGCACAAGAAGAGACACTTCAGCAACTACATGCACCCCAGAAACAAAAGACCCAAATCCATCTTAATCACCATCATGCTCTGTTTCCATGACAATGATGACACCACCCTCATTATGCATTAGGGCTGACGTATTAAAACCAAAACCAGATAAATACCAAAACCACAGGATGGGCACCTGTTGATTATCTTCTTTTTTCTTTGGTGCTATCTTGATGCCAAGGCACTATTAACAGCTGCATCTTTTACATGCAAAATCTTAAAATTAGCCTGCTACAGCCTCTACTCTAAAATATTGTAGCACTTGCTCTCCCATGAAACATTTGTCTTCGGCTGGGATATTTGCTCTCACACTGATAGAACACAGAAACACACACATACAAAAATTCTGCCTTATGCTGGGCAACTAGTTTTGGTTAGCTATCAGTTTGGGTGCCAGGCTGAAGTCTGGAGTCTGGTTGCTAAACAAAATACTTGTTAAATCTATAAATACTAGAGGACTTGGCATTTAATGCAGAATAACAATATATGTATTAATAGAAGTTATAGGATACTTAAAAACCCAATAAAATTGTTATCCAAACCATTATAGTTATCAAAATGGTTATCAGACTCCACAAGTTTGCTTAAATCTGTTTTATCCTATTGGATTTTGCACCTATCTTGAACATACATAAAACGCATATACTCCATGCAGTAGAACACAAAGCCCTTTACTATCTTGGTGGGACTGGATCTGCCATCTCATCATGCTGTTTGCAAACTTGTGTTTCGTTTGACCAAGCAGAATCACCCTGCTACTGCTGTGACTGCATTTTTCGTGCAAGACACCACATGTTCCTGACAACAGAGCTGGCCTAAGCTGCCTGTGACACCAGAAAGCAAGAGGGGACAAGGGACAGCACTGTACTCACAAAGCCCTTCTTGTAGTGACTATGACTGAAGTCCCTCACTTTGAGGACATTTTTGGCAAGGACCCTATAAGAAATATGCTGGCAAACAGCAGAGGAAGATGCTGTCAGCTCTCCAGATGTTCCTGGCCCTTGAAAATCCTAATCTACCTCCCAGTTTAGAGGTCAGCCCTCCTCTCCAGATGTTTTTCTCCTCAATCCCCCCAACATTTTCACTTTTTTTGCAAGAGAAGAGAGGCACAAGTTCTTCTTTCCCTCTCTAATTCTAAATACATCAGCAGATGTCGGGGTTCAAGGCAGCTCCTTGTTCAAGTAAGAAGAACACAAAGCCAAAGCATGAAGGCAACTATTTGATCAATACTGTTTGATTTAATGAGCTTTGGACCATGCTCAAAGCTGATGCCTTAGAGGAGTTGCCACAGGCAAAATTCAGTTTGCAAGAGGGATTACTTTCACCATCTGAGAAATAAAAAAAGAAGACATAAACCCTGGAGTGACTGAGGACAATTTACCACCTAGAGAGATTTGCCTTCAGCAAAGCAACAGTCGTCTGACTTACCTAATAGCTGAACTCCTACAGAGAAAACAGCTATCACACCAAATTTATTTATATATTTTGTGCCATTTCACTTTCATGTTTCAACTTAGTTAATACATTTTTCTTATCTTCCTTCTGTACCTTCCTAAGTCAGTTCTTTGGATAAGAAGGCAGTACTGCCCAGCATAAACTTCCAGCTCTCTCCAAAATGGGTCACAAAAGCCCTTTGCTGCACATAAAAGCTTGTCACTTCCACCAGTTTATTAAATTTTATCTAAAAGTCAAGACCTCCGTGCATATATATGAAATAGAGCTGTTAAGAGAGCACACCAATATCTTACTAATATCTACCATATTTTAAGGTCTATTTACCCTTGCCAATATACATATATTAATCCTAATGTATTGGATCTGGACCAGAAGCTAAAAGCCAGGACATGAGGCTTGAAGTAGCAGTCTGGATACAAGTCCAGACTTGGCAGTTTAAACTCATATATAATCATCATTAGTCAAACTCAATGAAAGGAGGGCAGACCCTAAATCCCTACTAGATTTACTGACTTTATGATATACTCAAGTTTATTACTTTATTTTGTACCTTTACTGATGCTGTCACAAAAGATTCAAAAATGAGGTCCTTAACCTAAGGAAATTATTACTGCAGTTGAACACTTGCTCTATATCATTAATGACACCTCCAAGAAGGGTCAACCACCCCTGCAGACTCATGTGCCAAGGAAACTCTGCATTTCATCCCCAAATAAGCAGTGAAGCCTGCAGTGGAAACCGAGTGTAGAGTCAGGAGCTGGCAAGTGTCTCCTCACTCATCCCGCCGTACCCTTTTACACACTACTCAACATCTGCTAACACATCCTTGGCACCCACATTGCAGAGTTTGCTCACTACTGGTCAAAAACATGCATGACAGAGCACTTAATGAGTTCAATGTGAAATAAATCCTGACTTCACAGGATCAATAGTGTATTAATCTCTTACACCAAAGCAGCGCAAGTATACAGCTGGAAAACCAGAGCCTCTCCAGGCACTTGCTGTAAATGCCCCCCTACAGACACTGAAGGTAAGCCCAGCTTCTGGATGAGCCCCACTCTGCAGCAGCCAAGATCATGTACAATCTGCACCCCTGAAATTCAGCTCCATCTTCCATCTTCAACACCATCTGAGGAGCACCTGGAGCAGAATGTGCAGCTCCCAGCACCCAAGGCTGACCTTTAACCCCCTCACAGGGGGGCAAGCAAGGTCTGAGTATGGCACTTTGAAGAGCTCTGGTCTCAAAGATGTGCAGAGATGGACAGATGCAAAGATGTGACACAAAAAATGTAGGAACATCTGCATTTCTGCCAGGGTCCTGACCACCAGCTCTGCTCCCAAGTGATCACCGGGAAAACCCCCAGATCCCACATGTTACATGAGGTGTTGTTACTGGAGCATCTGCCAGTTTTACTCAGATCAAAGTTCCCAGTGTTTGGAAAACGAGAAGCTCTTAAGCATCTCCAGATCCTCTGAGCAGGGCTACAGAAGGTAGGCTGTGGGTCAACCGGGCTCTGACCTCCCCAGATCCAATGGCAGGAGAGCTCTGCAAAGCAGCAAACTCAGACTGCAGGCAGGAGACCCACCATGCCCACAGCTGCCTAAAACCTGCCTGTACAAGAGCAGACTAGGAAAGAATCAATCTCCTTTTATTTTCAGGCTCACACATCATCTTTACTGCCAAGCAGGTGGTAAGGTCAAACTACAACTAGGCAAAACACAGTTAAAGGAAAGGAAAAAAAAAAAAAAGAGACTCTCCCTGGTAAGCAAATGAAGGTAATAGAAACAATACCTGATTCATAAAGTAAGAAATGTGACCATGGGGGGAAAGAAGAGGGGGATCACAGCCAACCTCTACAGTCCAGAGAACGTGGGAAAACCCAACTATTTCAAACTTGCCTAGCACATAAGAATTGCTTTTGTCTGCATTAAAAGCTGCATTGCTTTCACCACCAACGTGACCAGCAGTTACAAAAGGAGAAATCCCAACAACAAAATGCTGAACTATGCCATGCCAAAAGGCTGCTGTCCCACGCCAGCGATATTCAGAGCCGGCCCGTGCTGCCCGCTCACAGCCACAGCCTCTGCCCACAGGACAGAACAAAAGCCGTGTCCCTACCGTGTATGCAGAAAAAAGAGACAATAGCTCTCATAAAAAGCTGTGAAAAGCTTTTTAGTGAGATTTCTGGTCTGGGATCTGATCTGATCCACCCCCTAAAGCTTTAATCAGCTGTGCAGTTTGTTGGCATATCACCATTCTAATATTAACCCTTTAAATTATCCATCTGAGCACTCTTGCTGCATCCTCCTCTTCCCCCAAGAAGGGGGGGGCACTGACCCCACGCTATCCCCTATCTGTACAGAACATAAAAACATTTTGGTATGAGGTATCATGCCTGTATGGGCATCAGCCAAAACTCCCCTCATCTCATCTGTTGGGACTCTTCTGTATGCCTGTTTCTACTTGGCCTCCTCACAGCCTTGCTTGCAGCCAAGAAAAGCTGCTTGACCACAGCAGCTGGGCAGGATGAGTCAGGGCACATGAATGTCTGTTAACCCCTTTCCACCTGTGCCCTCAGAGTATTGGCTGCTCAGCTGAACACAGCTGGGGTTAGCTCTCTCCCATGAAGGAAAACTCAGGGATTCCCAGCAAGATTAAACCTTCCCAATTCTCCACACCTTTCAGCAAGGTTTAAAAAAAAAAAAAAAAAAAAAAAAAAAAAAAGACAGACAAGCCTCAAACACAAAGTAGACTTTCCAAATGACTGACAAAGAAATGCAGCCATCAGAGTACAAAACATGTTGTGATAGCACAGCACATAATACAATATAAATCGAGCACACACCAGAGCCTTAGCCAGCTTTATGCTTTGCAGAGCCCACAACTTTTGAATTCATTGAAATAATAAGCACCCTGACCTTAATGCAGTCATCAACGCTAAATAAAGCCAAGCACAGTTGTGCTCCTTTGATCAGTCTTTTCATAAAGGCAGTATAAATAGTATTGCTCCTTTTCCATATCTTAAGAGGCTTTTACATTTGGAAAGTGTTACAGAGGCACACCAAGAAAATAAACAGTGTTTTGTTTCTTTCTCCTTTTGGGCTTTTTTTGTTGTTGTTGTTCAAACTGCAGAGAGAAAAGTTAAACAATCGACTCCCAGTGATCCAAACAATGTGTTTACATAAGGGTTTACAAAATGAAAAAGCAAGTTACTCCACATTCAGATATTCTGTGCTCCTGCCAAGTATCTCAACACTAGGAGACTAATGTCCTCCGAGACACAGACTTGTGCTATAACGTTTCTGGCCAAAGCATTTGAATTTTAAAAGCCAAATACAAAGGAAAAGAACCACAGGCAACTGCGCAGCAGTGATCCCTGGTCAGAAGCAAACCGCAGCGTTCGGGTTTGCTTGGGTCAGTGTTGCTGCTTCCTTGCCAGCACCATGAAGGGAGGTATCGGCTGAACCATTCCTGTAGCCTCAAGGATTCTAGCAGCCTGCACAATTACCTGGCCCACATGAGCTCAAAGAGCATCCTGCAGGTCCCTGTGGCTGTCAGGTGGGCAGGACTCCCACGATGACCTGGTCCCCCAGCCACATTCAGCACAGCCTCTGCAAACTTCTGGCAACTCCAGCTTTTTCAAGGAATACCAACACCCAACCATGCCAGTCAGCTTTGGCCCTTGAGCCACGCTGCCTTCTTTCCACATAGTCTTTCCATAGGTTTTCACAATGCCTCAGTAATTCAATCAGCATTGGGGAAAAAAAAAAAAATCAGCACAGCATTCAACTTCTAGTTTTGCATCTCAAAACCAAATGTGCATGTGTGTGTGTTTTATGCCAAGGGTTATAGCTTGGCCTTGCATGTGCTATGCAGTAGTGTGACCCAGCTTTACCTCATTTAACCCATTTCTGCTAATTAGTGAAAAAACATTTCCTTCTGTAACAATTAATACTTACAGTCATTACCCTTCCAGTTGAGGCACACATGCTCCTGAAAGATGTTTTCATGAAGGTGGTATTTTAAAATATTACCATGTACAGAAATCAAATTTAATCACAAAATGGAGATGTTTTACAATTACCGTGACTAAATACATCAGTGATATTATCAATCAGTATTGAAGTCTGTGACACTGCTCCATGTTTTGATCCAAGTCAAACACAGGCTACTCAGCACAGAGACCCAAGGGAGGAAACAGTGAAAAATCTTCAGACACTGCAGTACCATTGATCTTTTGAAAACTGGGCTCCAAATAATCCTGGGTAAATCACACAAAAAGAGCAAGGAAAGAAATCTGGTTTTCCACATCTCACACTTACCTGAGTGCCCTGGCTACTTGGGCTAACTTTACAGCATATGAAAGGTCTGAAATGAACATTTGAGTTCCTTCCTGACCCAATGGATTAAGGCAGCATCAAGAGAATACGGAAAGAAGGAAGTTATTTCCCCTCATTCTTCAAATGCCTCTGAATTTCCATATTCTTCATCTCATTTTCTCACTTCTCCATCCCAGTCAAGTCCCCTGTCCCAAGCACACATCCAGAGGCAGCCTGACCTCCCCTCCATCTGCAAAAAATACCTGCAAGCCTTGACAAGGTTAGAAGGAGAGACCTTTTTACTTGAAATGTGGGGGTCCAAAACACAAGTAATGACAAAACAAACAACCCATAAAGTGTATGAAGTCCCCAGTCCCAGACTCAGACCAGAGGCTCTACACCGCTGAAAGCAGCCCCACACCACAGCAACTCAGCCACCAGTTAACCAGAGAGGTTAAGAGAAAACCTCTCCAAGGAGCAAAATTACAGAGATGCACAGCCTGGAGAGCTGTCTGCCATGCCTTTTGGGAGCTCACTTCACCCCCTACTTGTGGGGAACCATTCTTTCAGAATGCAAGTCCCAAGAGCTTTTTTTCCCTGAGAGTGATTTTTCCATTGTCAGTCCTCTAACAATAGGGTTTTTTTCTTTTTTTTTTTACAAAAGCTTTATAATCCTCTGCTTTTTCATCTGAGTGGAAACTACTATATGACAGCTTTAAACTTTTCTTTCTTTAAACCCAGCACTCCCTCCTCAGCTATAATCCTGCTATTGGAAAGATCAGTTTGCAAGTCCTTGCCTCCAGGCAGCAACATCACAGCAGTGATTACAGACCCCAAAATCCAATCAAAACCCCTCATCTTGTAGCTCAATGGCCATAACTTTAATTGCATGACAATAACAACAAGAAAATTAAGTGACAATTTGCAGTTATAAACTGCTCCCAACCCACACCACTCATCTGTGGCTCCAGGGTCTTCTGAACTCTGGGGATGGCACATCTGAAAGCACCAAAGTGTCTTGACATCAGTGTCCCATTTTTAAACCCTCCCAGGCACACTGGCTTCTGAGACCTTTTGGAGTTTTGATCATCCTCTGGCTCAGCCAGGCTTTTCCTCCTCCCTCCAATTTTATCCACAATGGCAAACGTTTAGTAACTCCAGCCGCACACTCAAATTCTTGCATTTTCTTTGTAGCATGATATGAATGGTGCCTGTATAACTAAAATGGTAGAACTTTAGCTCTAAAATTAGAACTAAATTTTACCTCTAATTCTGTGAAATCAGAACTCAAGGATTTTTTGTGGGGGAATAAAAGGAGAGGAAGTTAGCAGTGCCTGAATAAAGTTGGATTAGTCTTCTCCTCAGCAAAAATCAGGGATACGTATTATTTTTAATTCAGTGACAATGCAGTTAACACAATTTTGCAGTGGATGAAAAACACAAACCTCCTCCTTTTTTTAAAACTGCAGTGAATTCAGAAGAATTGCCACCATCCAGAACAAATCAATGACACACCCTGAAATCAGGCAGCTCTGAGAGCAGAGCTTCGGTCAGTCTGCTGAGATCACAGGGGAAAGCTGCAAAGTTCAGCTCAGGATCCCATTAGTCGCAGCTATGCTTCAGGTCTGCTTTTTTCTTGCAGAAAACACAGGGTAGAAAAAAGCCCCCATGGAGTTCCCTGTCTACTCCCTCCTTCACGGTACATTCTAGCCCCAGAAATTTTCACTTCTGTAACCCAAATAATCCCCCGTTGGTGCAGTGTCATTTCTAGACAGCACCTGGTACAGCTGTGCTGCACAACTGCAGCAGTACACATACAGACAAGATTCTCCCAGACACATTCTTCCCTGCGTCCCTGAATAACCAGGCATCACCCTAACCCTGACTGCAGGACCATGATACTTCCAACCTCTACCCCCAGCCTGCAAAAGCCCTGAAATCACCTTAGGTGGGAAGCAAAAACTAATCCCCAGCATCCAAACCCTTAAAATTACAGTTTGGCAAAGATTTTTTTTTTTGAGCTACTGATTTGCACTGAGGTTTTTCCTCACAGAAAACAGTTAATAAGCAGAGAGGGAAAAGAAAGCATTCCTTTGAAAAAAAAAATAAGATTCTGGAAAGGAACAGCATGAGATACTGAGGCAGTTGTTTGAAAGCTCTCTCCCAATACACATAACATGGGAGCCAAATCTTACTTTAACAGCACTGCCCATTTGGAACAACAACCCAAAAACTGGGGTATTTTTCTGCTTTATTTGTACTTCTTGTTCTAAACGCTGAATTTTTTCCTTTGCTAGACAGGGAGTCTCTCTCTGCACCGCTGATCCGACCTCATTCTTAACTACATGGCAGACAGCTGCATGCCCTGTTGGCTCTCCTCCAGACGTCAGAAGAGACAGCACCAGCACCACTCCCTACACACACCCTTTCTCCAGCAATTTGCTGTGCTAATTAATAATCTGTCTTCAGAAGAGACAGTAATCAATGAGACCTAACAGACTTACACAAACCCTGTACATCACAGCCATTGTCATACTGATGTGGCAAAAAGGCTCCCAAACGAGAGCTGGGAACATTATGATACAGAGATCTTGGATGCACACGTGTTGCAGGCTGAAGTGTCCAAGCTGGCTTTGTACACTCCAAACACAAGTGTGTGGATTTGGCCACAGCATAACTTACTCTGTTTAGCAAGAAAGACCATGATTTAGTAAGAAAGGAAATCTAGTCTTAGGTCCCATAAAATGGGCATAAAACTGTGCCAAACACACTATGCAAAGGGCCAAGTTATTGCAGCTCCTCCCAGGTTAATATCCTGCTCTCTAAGAAAAACCACAAAACCTGAAGGGTTAGCTATAGGCTGGTAGTCATATGGTCATGATGTCAGGTATCATCTGTCCTTCTGCACAAGGTATGAATCCAGTGCAAATCAAGTACACTGGCTGGCCTAACAGATGTCCGTGCCTGATCTGCATCAAATGAAGTGCAAGGTGATCAAGGCATGCACAGATCCAGCATCACTGACCAGCAATACTCGCCCACAGACAGGTCCCCCTGTGTGAGGGAGAATTCTGTGAGGATTCATATATCTACCACAGACTCTTCCCAACACAGGTAATAACAGCTCCAGATGAGGTCTCTAAATGCTCTGGGAACAACACAAATGCCTGAGGTTACACCTAACAATGCAACGCAAGACAAAGAATCACTGCTGCTCGAAACACATGCTCTCCTGACAGCACTGTCATACATACAGACATGGAAAAATCCTACCAACATGGCCTCAATTTGACCTGAGAGGAAATTACAGAATCTGAGTCTTCATTTTCAAGTGTCAGAAAGCAATTCAAATATCGCACTGAGAGTTGTTTTGCACATCTCCATTTAACTAGTCCCTTGTGTACATCTTTGCCCCTCTCACAGAGCAAAATCAGGTGACAATTAAACCAGTAAACAACTATTAGAATGTAGTTCCAAAAGCAGCTTCCATAAGGAAATACTACAGGTACAGTGAAAGAAAAATTCATAAGGTCTCACTCTTCCCCATTTTTGTATCAGAGTTCAAGGCCAACGTTCCAATGGGAAGAGATGTCTCTTCACAGGAAAAGAGATTTCTTTTCCTGTGAAGTGAAGCATTATTTGTAGTGCCTTCAAATTTTGTTTGGTATATCAAAGTCATTAAGTATCACCGTGTAAAGCCCCAGAGGACTTAAAGTTCTTTAACTTGGCTCCTTGTCACGTCATCTCCTACACCTACACTTAGCAACTGCAAAGCGTCCTTCAGGTAAAGATGCAATGGCTGATTTAAAAGCTTCCACCATCAAACAGAGGACACACAATGAATACAGAAGTGAGGAAGCAATTAGTATTGCTGAGGAGATGGTGCTGAAACCTCCAGCTTTTTATTTGATTGTCAAATTGGGTCTAGGCAGCTTCAGTCAAAACATCGTTGTGCTTGTACTCTAAATATCAAGTACATGTAACTAAATCTAACAGTTAAAAAAAACCTCCCTATACTTTGAGCTAAGAGTATAATCACAGTGCATCTGGCATTTAAATAAAATAACCATTAGCACAGGAAACACACAGCATAAAAGTACCAGGTCAAGAAAAGACAGATGAATACAGGGAAGCAGCATGGGATTGGATTTAATGCCATGTTTACTAGGGATCTGCTGCGTTGAGAAATGAAGAGGACTTCCTCTGGCAGACTAAGCTCAGTTACAGGATTAGAAAGGCAGGCTATGACTAAAAAAGGGAGATTTAATTATCTGGCTTAATTGGACAAGGAGGAAAACCAGCTCCAGCTTTAAGAAAGCAGCAGACTAGCAGCACATAGGACACCTACAGAGCTCTTAAGGCTTGAAGGGGGTTTTGTATTTCCCATTAAAACACATGGGTATCTATTCGTTAAATAAAGCAATGGGAAGAAGCACTGGAATTTAAAAGGAGAAACATGTTACTCGAGATGAATTGAATTAAACCACACCAAGACTACAGATTAGCATGAATTAGCCTCTACTGTCAGCAAGTCCTGGCAACGCTCCGACCCATCATCGCAGAAAAACTCTGTAAGATTTCAAGTCACATTTACAATTATTAACCAAATCACATACAGAACTGGCATCACAAACCAATCACGGAAAAACTATCATCCTCAAAGCAGACACCATGCCCAACCCCTACCACTGACTCATGAAATGCCCTGCAGCAGGTCATTTGTGCCTCAATAAAATATGAATACTACTTTTATGCCTTCATACTAATTGCCACTTTAGATCTATAGATGAAATACACTATGGAAGTGATTACTAATAAATCACATCATGATATTCACAGCCCAAAATTCTCTTTGCTCATCACTCAGCAGTGAATAAGAGTACCTTCCTCTTAAGTGTAATCCAATTTGTTGTGTCTATTTTCACAATGGCCACACTTACTTTCACAGTCATGTAGGGTTTCTATGATGTTCCTCTCATCAGCAGATACCATTCAAACAATCCCATGCCTCGGGTTCCCTATAGGGATGTAACTGACAGCTCAGGCTGCTCCAGGTTTCATCGGTTCCTGCACTGGGAAGGGACATGAGTGTACACCCCATACAGATGTGGGCTCCTCCACGGACCCAGAGTGATGAGGAGATAGAAACAAACATTTCACCAACAAACTGGGCTTGGCTCTCAGCCCTTACTAGTCCATATGCTAAAGTGGATTACCTAAAGCTGGATGCATCCCTGTGCTCCACACAGGTCACTAGCATTAGCCCTGTTGTGCCATGGAGAAACCTGTGATGGGATTACAGTGACTGCCTGAGGCCACACGGCAAATCCGTGGCAGAGCTGAGAGCAGAAGTGAGATTAGGACAACCTGAATCAATGCTTTTGCACTCCTATCCACACACCATGACCAGGGCACACATAGCTGCTCCATCAGCAAACCAGGAACATAATGCAATTAAAAACTGCAGCCTCCACTGGGATACGGGAGAGTCCATATTGCTAGAGGTTTTCAACATGTGAACATGGCAGGGTTCTTGATAAGCTCACCTAGACTCCTATACCCATGAAAGGCTGGACCAGATGACCTCTCCAAAGTCCCTTCCAGTCTGGGCTATTGTATGAAAAACCAATATGGGAGTGTAGCATGAAGGGTTTGTTTTCAATGGCACTGCTCCCTTGACCTGTTTGGCCTTACGCCCACACCAACACTGGCATCAGCACAAGGGCAGGGTGAGAAAGCATGGCCACAACCAAGGGAAAGGGAGGAGAAACACGACATTCCTGTTTCCCTCTGAAAGGGTTCTCTGGAGGCTTCAGGAAAAAAAACACCATGTGCTAATCCGTTCCCAAGTTTCTACAGGAAAATAGTAAGTGTGCTAAGAGGCCTGAACACTGCTTTTGCCAAACAACTGCTCTCCCACTTGTTGTGCTGCTTGCAGAGATGAATCACTGCCTCCTGAAAGCTGTAATTTACTGGGAGGACATCAACCGGCTCTTCGTGGTAGGCAGGTGAAACTGATGCCTCCCCACTTAATTGCCTGTTTTTCTTCAAACTCAAAACTGGTTGACTAGTAGGATCTCACAAGGATTACCAAACCCAAAATACAGATTTAGTAACACGTTACTTTGCTAAGACATTGCCCAGTGAAAAACAAGACACCTCTGGATGAGTTCCTTAAATTCAAAAGCTCCCTTCTCTAACTGATCGCAGTGACCCGATTCCCAAGAAATAAGATCTTGTCTTTGCAAAGATCTCAAATGTTGGTTGACAAGGCATGATGCAACAAAAACACCAAGAGCTAATTAATAGGATGCAACTAGCTTTCCTCTCATTAAAAAAAAAAAAAAAAAAATCAAAATCTACACTATGAAAGAGAAAACATTTGGATTAAGGCTTTAACAATGTCCTCCCATTTAATTGTCCATGAGCAAGTGCCCCAATCCCAGAGCCCCAACCCCAACAAAGTAAGCCAGGTGTGACCTCCTCTAACAATTTCTTTTCTTTTTTTTTTTTTTTATAATTAAAGAGTGGCCACAAGAGCTCACCTGCACACAGCCCCTGTTGTGCATACATGCATGACTGCTCGGCACACCCAGAGATCACCTCACTGATCAGACCTGCAGGGAATTAGGGCTAAGAACATGCAGTTCATTAATTACTACAGCATGTCCAGGCATGAGATCAGCACCAAGCTTCCTGACCCAGCCATGGGGGCACTGGCATCAAGCACGTGCTGCTGCAAAGTGGCTGAGAAGCCCTGGAAAGCACAGACTGAATCCAGGCCATATGGGCAAGTCACAATGTAGGGCGTGCCTGGTGCTAGGACAGGACAGAGCTCTGCTGGGGGAGCACATCAGCACTTTTTAGCGCTTACACATGTTTTAATGTGACTCTTGCTCAAACTAAGCAGTTCCCAGGGGAAGGGGAGCAGGGGACACCATGCCTCATTTCCTAGATTGTAAAGGAGATCAAAAGCATTTCCTTGGTCTAATTTCTGCAGCTTGTTAATCCGCCATGAACAATTCGGTACTGCAGTGCTGATGGATATCTGAGCTGCTTATGGAATTTGAACTAAGGGAGAGAAATATCCCACCCCAGAGCTTGGACTAAGTGATTACAATATTTCAAACATCACTCAAGAAAGTCTACAGCTACTTTTTATACACAAGGTCAGGCTAAATGGAAACAACCGCCCTTCAGACCTGACAATCTCTCTTTTTGCATACCCTGTAATTTCTATCCCTTTCTCCTTACAATTTTCCACTGCTTCCACTACTGGTTCAGACATCAGAAATAATCAGGATATTTAAGACAATTCAGCTTAGATCAGCTAATTCATTGTATCCTCTGGGCTAGAGGAATCACTAAAGACTAGAAAATTCAGAGATGTCATTTGTCAAAGGCACTTTGAGTGAATTTATTGTATTGATACAATGAGCTTATCAAGTGTTTCCCTATGGAGAGGCTATGAGTGGAGATCCATTTTCCCATTACAATACAATGTCATTTAATGTAAGTATATAAACTGTCTGTGTCCCATCATCACACATTTAGCAAAGGAAATTAAGGACACAAAGGAGAGAGGAGTAATGAATTCTCCAAACGCAATACTGTCCAGACAGTAGGAAACATTGAAAATACTGTCTCGTGCATTTGGAGCTGAGCCTTCCTGAATAAATTAGCATTCAGCCAGTGAGGACACATGGAAGGAAACTTTGCAAAGTGCCAAAAACGACTTGTCTGAAAAGAATTCAGTAAATAGATTCCAGTGTCTGACAAGTGTAAGCTGCACCGAGTATTATCAGAGAGCAATACCTCTTAACCACGTGGACTGCCTTGATAAATGGCAGCTCCTACCAGCTGAAGTCCAAGAAAGATAATCTGAAGGGTCCCAACAAGGCAAGGCGGGAACGAGCACAGTGACAGATGCTGCCCAAGCAGTGTACTCAGAAGTCAATGCATGAACCATATCAATGTGTTATTTATTTTCACAGACTCGTTCCAGATTGTGTTTCTGGCACACTGGGGTAAGATCAAGAGCATTTCTCCCAAGAAACTAAGCTAATGAGGATAATTAACGCAGCTCCTAAATATATAAACCGTGCAGATAACGAGCTTCATTTTAATTTTGCTTTTCTAGCAAAAGCAGATGGATTGATCTGACCTGTTTCATGAGACTTTTGCCTTGCCAAAAAAAGACAAACACTCTCCCTTTAGCTATGGAGCCATAACCAGGCCAACAGTCCTCTTCAGTGCTTTGAGGGCGATTTAGGCTCCACTTTAGCTTACTCCCTGACTTCAGCTTCTTCTGCCAAGCAGCTGGCAGCTGGGGGACGAGGGGATCCCCCATCGCTTTTGCTGGCAGCAGCATCCACACTGTGTGCTCAGCCCAGGTTTCACAGAAACACAGGTTCCATCCCTCAAACAAGTGAGCAACATAATGGGACTTTGATTCAAAATTATGGATTAAGGCCAAGTTAGCACTTCAGCCGTGAGGTCTTTCAGAGTGCAGGACTTCAAAAGATCAGCAGATACCAGACAGCCATGTAATGCAGGGAAAATATGAATAATGCAGTATTCCATTTCTCTGAATGGATGAAAAAAAGATCTAGGATAATAATGTAGTACTTATGATTAATAATGGCTGGACTTCAATCAATTTTGGTACAGGCCAAGAACCAAATATTATGGGGATAACGTTCCTCTCATGGTGCCAATATAGAATCAATTAAGTTGAAAAAGACCTCTAAGATCACAGAGTCCAACCATTAACCCTGCTGCCAAGCCCAACACTACACCATATCCCCAAGTGCCACATCTACACGTCTATTAAATACCTCCAGGATGGTGAGTTCACCACATCCATGGGCAGTCTGTTCCAACACTTGACAACCCTTTCAGAGAAGAATTGTTTTCCTAATACCCACTCTATACCTTCTCTGGCACAGCTCGAGGCTGTGTCTTCTTGTCCTATCACCTATTACTTGAGAGAAGAGACCAGTCCCCACCTGGCTACAACCTCCTTTCAGGTGGTTGTAAGGAGAGATAAGGTCCCCTCAGAGCCTCCTTTTATCCCAGGCTAAACACCCCTATCTCCCTCAGCTGCTCCTCACAGGACTTGTGCAGCAGACCCTTCACGAGCTCCACTGCCCTTCTTCGGACATGCTGCTGCACGAGAAGAGAGCAGCCAAAATGTTACAGCACAGACCAAATGATTTTTGATCCCAATGATTCACCTCAATCAGCAACTGCTAAGCAGACCTCACAGACCACCCTCAGGAGCTGTTTATGTAAACCTTGACCACCTGTGCGTGCGTGCACACACACCCAGTTTTTGAGTGCTTTCTAATTAGTATTTGCCAAGTGGCCCAACATCCTTGCTCTTGTGTTGCCTAAAAATTTTCCTCTGGCCATCACCCACCGAGCTCTCACCAGCCTCCTGTCATGGTCACAGAGCTCACAGACACCCAATCCTGGCCATCCCTGCAAGTCACACCCAGCATGCAGGTCTTCCAAGAGCAGAAAGCAGTGAGGGGCATGCCTGTGTTACCACTCATCTCTCCCAGTTAAAGTGATCCACCCCCCTGCAAATGTAAAGGATTTACAGCACCCAGAGGAATATCACAGCCTGCACCAAAACTGCTCTGAACCCCCTGACAGACAAGAAAATATCCAAAAGCCTCATCTGCTAGCAAATTTTTGGCATCTGATGGGAGGCAGCAAATGGCATGCTCCCAAAGTCTCCTCTCTCTGTTCTCAGTGCTTTTTTAAAAGGCATCCACACAGTGAAATTAATATGGATTATATTTAAACGGTTTTTAAAATGCTTTCAATGCACACAGAAAAAAGAATCTATCATATGGAATCCCTGAAGATATATTAAACAGAACAACATAGACTGTAATGGTCTTTATTGTTCAGACAACAATTCCATCCAGAGGTTCCAGTGAGGCAAGTGATCCCTGTCAGGTTCACACCTGGTCACGCACATGGATCTGATCTTTGCCCACACATCTGTGACTGCATCTTCAGAGCTGGTATGTATCCACATATACCTGTAACAGCACATGCTGTCAAGAGACAGAAGGCATGCTGCAGCAAATGCACTGCTTGTACTCAGCTGCTGTCACAGCAGACCTTTAATCACTTAGAAGAGGTCATGCATTTTCCTCAGTTTACATGCTTAATATTAAAATGGATTAAGATGTAACTGCTTTGAATGGGGATTTCCTAGAGTTGGTTGCCACAGCCTAGGTTTGAGGCCATAACCTCAGATGCTCAGACTCAAAATAGATAAAAAACATAGTCGCTAACCCCCTTCCACTCCCAGGGCACACAGTCAGCCCTTCCATCTTTTCCCATTACTAACAGATAAGAGGACAGTTGTACCTGCATGATCTGTACTCACTCCTGCAGGACTCGTGTTGAATGGAGGAGCAGATCAAAGCTCAGCATCATCACCAGCCTGGCTACCAGACACCACAGGACCACAGACACCTTCTTAGGCAAAACTCTCACTCAGCAGCCTCGTCCTGAAAGCCCAGATTGAGCCAACCCTATTTAAGGTTCAAGCAGCTTTTTTTTCATTTTTCTCCCACCCGTCAGGAGCAACTGGCCCAGTCCTGTGATCTTTTTCCATTCCCCTCTTCTCTCAATGTATAAAAAGCTTTTCTTCACTTTTCCTTCTATGCATTATTTCACCCATTCAAAGTCCTCCTCTCCACTCATTTCTTGCATGATGCCCAAAAGTTATAAATCTCCAGTGCTTTCTCACAGATGACATTTTCACAAACAATGACATCCTAGCCATTTCCTCTCTGGAGTTCTCTGGCACATCCTGTTTATTCTATATCTATCTTGTTTGCATTGCAAACTCTTCAGAATAAGGACTTTCCACATTTTGCATCCTATACTGGCTGGAAACATGACTGGTGCTACTCAATTCAAGGTTTTAAGGCCAGAAGAGATCACTGCAATTATCTAGCCTGACCTTTTGCCTACTGCACAACAAATTTCATCGAGTGACTTCCGCTTTAGGCCCCTGACAGTCCTCATAGAGGTATGCTACTAATGGATGATGGTCACCATATCATTTTTTATTTTGCACTTTCCCCAATTTTTCTGCATACTCAATATTTCTCTCCTTCATATTTAAATCCTTCCAATACTTTCAGCTGTTAGCCCATGTTCAAATTCTAAGAGACATTCTAAAATACACACATACCTTATTTCTATGATGTCTTCACTAAAACAGTTGACATTAATTGCTTATTATACTTTGTGTTTTCACAATGTGCTTTTGCTGAGATATGTTCAAGAAAATAGAACTGTATTACAAATAATAGATTTACAATCCTGCTTGTAAGAAGGTACATCTGTAAAAGATTAAAGAACTGAAGTGATCTGAGAACAAAGTAAGGGGAGAGAACGAGCTGATGGCATTGCTGGCATGCAAAGTATTTTTTTGTTAAAAATGTATATACAAAAAACCATTCATACTTTTTGAATACCTGTATTAACTTTATTGTTCAACATGCTATAAAATGATCATCTTCTGAAGGAAAAAAAAAATTAAATTCCTTTGAGCCAAGTATTAAAAGCATTCTTAAAGCAAACAGACACAAGAAGAATGCTCAAAAAAATCTGGTTTTCATCTGTTGAAAATATGTACTGGCTTCAGCTAAAAGCCAATCAATCAATACCCAAAGAATGAAAAAAAAAATTCTAGCCAGTCATAAATATTTTTTTAACTACAATCACCTGGCAGTGGAGCACCACTGACCTAACTTCATGAGCATCTGTCAGCTGGTGATGGCCACGGTGCTGTCAGGAGAAGAAAACAGCAACCCTTTGCTCATTTTACTGAGCAGACTAAAAGTGACCCACCACAAATCACAGTGAGTGGCACAGTCTGGAGTGGAAAAATACCCAAAACAAATGCACAAGGAAACCTCTGAGCCTGCCGTGCCCGGTGCACCCAGAGCTCTGGGAGGCTGCAAGGTACCAAAAGGGTCCAAGTATGAGGTGCAACAACTGCACTTCATCACCACTAGGTGGTTATCCACTGAACTCTAATTTCATTGTTTCTTCTAAAAAAAATTATATTATCTCACCTATAGTTGAAGTTTCTATGAACATGGCATCGTGCAAGAACAATAAAAGTGCTTCTCCAGTTTTCTTTTAATTGCTATGGCAACTCTGTTTATTTGGATTTAAACATCATCCTGGGATGTTTACAATGCCAACAGCACATCACAGTCAGGCAGAACAGGAAAGGGAGAGCCAGTGAGACTCTCATTGTGGCTAACCCTGGTCCAAATCAAGTAATGCAAAACCCCACAGTCAACAGCTGTAGTGAAAAACACAGATTAAGAACTGAACAGAAATAAATATTTCTTGTCACTTGCATTTTTTAACAGAGTGCTCTCTCAACTCCAGCAGCCTGGAAAACTGGGAGAGCTCTACCAACTCCCCCAGGTGCCCTTCTGCATCTTCACCAGTCTGCAAAAGTGGGATTTTAACTTGTGGCATCATGTAACCTGCTTTCCACATGGGCTTTCAGGATCATGGAAGGCACACCAGATAACTGAAGATCCATTGCACCCACCCTAACAATTATGTTTCTTACTGTGCTCATACACAGGAATGACTGAACAGCTTCGCAGGACACCAGCAGTACTTCCAGCATAATTAAACCACTCACTTCCATGCAAGTTTAGGCTAAAACCATCTAAGCGACACTCAAGACCACTGTGAAACTCATGCAGCAGCACTTAACTGCTCCTCCCTGAAACAATTTGAGCTCAGGATGCTGTACTTGTGGGTTGTGTTAAATGCTGCACAGACAGGCAGTCCCCAGCAACGCTACCCTGTAATTAATTTCACAAGATATCTACAAGTACGTGCAAACTCCAAGAAGCACAAGTTAAAGTGCACGAAGAATCGCAGAACACCTCAAGCTGGAAGGGAGCTGTACGGATCATCGAGTCCTGCTCCTCACAGAACTTCTTTAGTTTTAACGAAATCATATGACTAAGAGCATTGCCCAGTTGCCCCTTGAACTCTGAGAGGCATGGCACCATGACCACTTCCCCTGGGGAGCCTGTTGCAGAGATCAACCACAGAAGAGGCAGAATTGCCAACTTCCACCAGATTTAAGATTCAGCAATGCAGGAGAAAACAAAAACAACTCCCCCCCCGCAAAAAAAAACCAAACACAAAAACAAAACAAAAAACCAAACAAACAGAAAACAAACAAGTAACCTAATTTACAGTTCTGCCATGGTTAAAATGAAGAACTGAGCAATTGTTTTCAGCAACAATAGGCAATTGTTGAAAGAAATCAAGAAAAGATCATCCTGCAATCCATCTCTGAGGCCATCCAACAACTTGGAAAATGGTCTGTCACTTCATCCATCAGGAATTTCTACCACCCAACTGGCTATAATGTGATCCTGGCTGGCAGGGAGCAGGACTGATGTCTCTAGGACTCTGGAAATTGAACAGTTTTACTCCTCTAAACAGAGAACAATTTACCTGCACATTTTCCAAAATTACCATTACAAGGAGACTGCTTTCAATCAAACACTCTGCAGGCAAAGAGAGTTTTGCTCTGTTTTGTTTTGTCCAGAGTAGTGCAGAGAATTAGCAGAGGAAAGATCAGGTAATTGCCCCAGGCACACTGCTTCCTCCTGCACCAGAGGCTGGCTATCACCCTAGCTTCAACTTCTAGAGCTTCAGCTTCAACATCAAGCTTTTGATGGAGGAAAGATGTTTGTCCCACCCACACTGGTGATTTTTATTACCTTGGAAGAGCTGAAGAAATATTTTGTACACACCCATGGATCTCACACATCGGATGGGGAACAGGGTAGAAGTAGTGTAAGGTCCAGCCTGCAGCAAGCACTCTCTCATACAGCCTCTGCACTAGGAGTAAGACATGCAGAGTTGAGATGCCTCCATGTAAACCACACAGGTTCTATCCCCACACAGGCACAAAAGAAAGAAGAGTCTTTCAAGTGACCCTTAGACCCTTGGTGCAGCAGAAAAGATTCTGGACAGTCTCCAAGCAAGGCAACAAACATGGGAAGCCCCAAACCTGCAATTACAGCAGCCCATGGGGACAAGAGAATCACCATTATTCCAGGAAGATCAAGAACCACAGAAGAGTTCCAGCACAGCCTCCCAGTGTACCCAGGGGCACAAAATCCATCGCCACAACTGCTATGCCTTGCTTGCTTAACTACCCACACAGAACCAGTTCTGTTAGAACTTCATGGAGAGACGAGTCAAACAGGACAAAGGCAAATGTTTAAAAACAGCAGCAGGGTGGGGATTATTTTTATTTTGGAACTGAAGTGCTGCAACAGCCTTTTTGACACAGAAAAAAAAAGTTTACCTCAGAAAGCAAAATGCTCAAAAGGGTCTCTGCACAAATAACACAAAACAGCCAGAGGTGTATAAAAAACTCCATTAGCTTCCAAAGTGACGTTTTTGTGACTGGTCAGGCTTGAACTTAGCAGCAAATTGCAGCAGTCCTTTCTGAAGAAAGCACCTCTAGCTTCATCTGTGAAACAAACGTGTAGAGGTTAGAACTGCATGGAAAACTACTTCTGCAGAGAACCACCCCCAAAGTTTTGAATGGTGTATTTCATTTCAGTACCATCTCTGCAGAGCACGGTTAGTTAATCTCACATTTAACCCTCTGTGCCAACATTTGTATAGTTTCTGTTGCCGCGCCGGAACCCGCACATAATGGGATCTGGCTCAGCGCTCGTGGTGCTCCAGGGATCAATTACCATTTTATACATCAGTGTTTCATTACTGAGCCATGAATGTCCTCCAGCCAATCATACCCTCAGCTCCGCGCTCCAAGACTCTAATCTTTGAAAATTAGGTATTTGGCAAGATATACTGTAAGAAAGGAAAACTGCCGGACTCATGCTGTTTTGAATGCCTCCAGCTTCCATTCACAAATACCGCCATGGTGGTGGCCACTAGATGTTTGCAGTTATGTGATTAAAAAGAAAACGATGATAACTGTGGAGTGGAAATGCACTCTCATCTGTCACTTCTCCTGGAAAATAATGAGCTCTCTTCCTTGTTATGTTCACTGCAATATATCTTTGGAAAAGCCTTATAGAGATTAATGCTCAATTGCTGTAAATGAGCTTAGCTTTATTTATTCTAGGAGAGGATCTGGCCCCAAAGTCCCAATAAGCCATTGCTTCACTATGCTTATTAAAGGAAAATCCTATATGGTAGCTAAGACAGGACTTTGGCCTTGTGTCTCGCCTGTAGATTCAGCAATGGAGATTTGGCATGCTTTATATCAACAAGCCGTGCCTAAGTGCACACTTTAAATGAGTCTAAGATACAAGACAGCAAACACTATAAATCTTTGCACAATAAGACAAACTCAACGTTTTTGCTGCTCATCTTCAGCTTTGCTGTCTCCTCCCCATGTGCTGCAACAGGATCGGGAACCTCACTGAGCTCTGACTGATGACACGGGAAAATCATCTGCAGCACTGTAAATATTTGAAATAGTTGATTCTTGAGCAGCAGCTCTGTAACAGAGACTCTGGGGAACAGAGGCACTGCATGCCCAGACAGGTTGGCTGAGTCCCCACTGGACTGGAGGTACCAAGAAGGGAACCATGTCACCGGGAGGAAGACCTCAGGGAGAAAGCAAGTGTGCTCTTAAAAACCACTGTGATTTCAGTCATCTGTTTTGAAATTGCAAGTGCTGTAAAGTGACAACACACAAGTCACAACCACATGTTAGAGAGTTTGTTTTAAATCATGAGGTGACAATAAGAATCCATTATAACTCCGTTTAACATTCCCGGGCTGGTATGCAACTATGCAACCCACGCAACACCACAGCTGTGGTAGCGAGGTCTCGAAAATCTGCTCCAAGAGACTGGAGAAAGCACCAGAACCAAATGTGAGGACAGTGCCAGAAGTCTCACACGGATGGCTGCATTCACCCCCACCCAGCCTTTCCTCTTCCCATTGCCACTTACACTCCAGCTGCATCCAGGTGGCAGAACAAAAACTGGCTGACTCTTTGGGAAGGATTTTTAGCACACGTTTCATGGTTCAGCAGATCTAAGGCTGTGGCTCAAAGCCTCTTACACTGGCCACTCAAAGTACAAACATTCCCTTAAATAACCCTTGTTGAGAACTGGGGCTTTCCACACCTTTTTGGAAAAGAATTGCACTTCAAGTAGAATTTTTTTTTAACTAAGTGATAGAAACCCTCTGCCATGCGACTTAAAGGGATCAGCCTCTATGGCTTCAAGAGCCACCCCCCTCCCCCCCAAAAAAAAAAGAAAACCATATACTGAACAACTGATACACAAATGACTAAATACTAATGACATAATCATATGGCTTTTCCATGACTTTAACAAAGATTCTGTGAACCCAGCACTGGCATTCTGATGAGCAAATATGTGCACAACAGCAGCAGATGTCAGGTATTGAAAAAAAAAATAGAAATCCTACCTTTAGATGATTCTTTTAACAGAAAAAGATGAATTGACTACAGACTCTTCCTTCAGATATTAATACAAGGACAAAACTCTAAATTGTCTCTTCAAGTACAAACATAAAAAGCAACTTGTCACACATGGATTTTTGTGACTGGACAGCAAATGCTATTTATTTTCAAACTAGCATAATCCAGACTCAGCTGAACATCTCACAGATGCCCCAGAGTTTCAGATCTCTCTCCAAGCTACCACGAATGGCTTGTTTGCTCCTTCTACCTGCTAGAATTCTCCAGGTGAGCTTTAAAACTACTGAACTGCTGTTACAGCAGTTAACAGTGGAATTGTAGTACTTTACCTTCCACAAATACTGATTTTACTGAATGTTGTGCCAGTACAGCCTTCTCTATCTGATACGCATTTATGAAACGTATTAAGCTAACACCCTAGCTCTGTCGTGTTCTTCATTAATAATTAAGATTACTGGCCGTCTTAGGTATATACAATGTATGTTTCAAAATCTAGCCCTTTTTTTCTTTCATAATGACCCACTTGGTGTGTTTGCTGTTTTTAGAAAAGGCTGTGCTACTCGCTCAAAGCTCTGGGAGACCACAGTAATCCTCTCTCAACTGGATCTGGGCTTGGATGATGATCTATTCTGGTCTTTTGGCACTAGCCATAAAAGAAGACACAGATTAAGGTTTTCAAGATGATTTCTGCCAGATAACACACTCAAATAAGCAAGTTATATAGTGACAATACTATTTCAGTAATGCTCAGAGCTGACACAATTGGTATTTTCAGCTCTGGTCATTCCCACAGTTAATAAGAGTATAAATTAAAAATGCCATCCCCACTATACATTCAAATCATTAGTTTCATGTATTTATTATTTTTCCTGTAATTTTATTTTTTCAGATGAAAAAAACCTTATCCAGGAACTGTTGAGTGTTGATAATAACAGACCAGAACACAAAGCCATTTTTCACTGTCCAAGAGGAAACATTTAACATCATGGCTCTGACACAAGCATGCCTGTCACCCTGCATATGCAATGCCTGCCTGCATGTGGATCTCCCACCAGCCCAGCTCCACAAGCCATCCTGTTTACTATTTAGGGCCGCCGTTAAAGCCAAACCAAGCTCCACCCCGCAAAACCCAGAAGAAGAGCAGCTTGTGCAGATGTTGAAATTCTGGTGAGAAAGACAAACTATAAACAGATTTCCTAAAGGAGCCGCCTTGGGACATTCTTATCCAGCAATTCCACTAATTCCCTTGATAGAGAAAATAGGGGACTGTGAATGAAATCTGTAGACAACAGATAGCTGGGAAAAGTCTCTCAACTCAGAGGATGGGCAGAAGCGTACTCAGAACATTCAGGGACTAAAACTGAGAGGAGGCTCAGCTTGCAATAAAGCCAAGTGCAGTCATGCACCTTGGGATTAAAGAAATATGTTCTGCAGCTTGGTAGCTCAACAGTTGGAAGTGATACAGAAAGAGAAAGCCATTGGTGGTTTAGTGGCTCATGGCAAGAGGGTAAAAAAGCTTGATGTTGCCCAAGGTCTCAGTGAGGAATGGGAAAATATGCAAGACAATAGTAAGGTCTCAGCTGGAACAACATGCAATTTCAGGTTACCGAGTTCAAGAAGGTTAAGTGACACTGGAATAGTGCAAGAAAAGGTCAGCAGGATGACCTCTCCCATGAGACAAAGAGACATTGACTTTGCTACTGGAGCAAAACGAAGGCTCTCTTTGGAGAGAAAAAGGAAAGACAGAGAAGTACAAACCATCTATAAAGAGATTTAGGCTGGAACTTGAAAGGAGACTTATATCCACCAACATAATACTGTTTGAGCAAAGCTTCAAAAAAAAAAAATTAGGCAGGAGGCCAACTGTTCAGTACATGAAAATCTACAGCATAGTTGTCTGAGACAGCCAAAAACATGACCAACCATGCAGGATGTCCAAAGTTGGTCCTGATAACATACCTCCTCATCATATACAGCCCAATGAGCCTGCCAGCCAAGGTGTAGGAGCTTCACTGCTACCCCAGAACCCGACACTTTCCCTCACCTGCCACCAGGTCTTCTGCTGTCACCTGAAGGCCATGGTGCTTTAGTGCATGGAGAGTTCAGATTCATGTTACCGACACAGTAAAAGCTACTTTGGCTTCTTAAATCACTACACAGTGAAAAGGGGGTGACTTTTTCCACAAAATTTAAGGTTATGCCCAAATCAAGTCAAAGGAAGACAATGAAAGGAGGCTGGTGAAAAGCATGGCAGGTCACACAAAATGACTGGGGTTAGAAGAGAAACAGTTTTAAAGGAAAGGAGAAGGTTTGTGGTTGAAGGCTTTAGAAACCATCGCTATGATAGCAAGCAATTCACTATCATGGCTGAACTCCCCCACTACTCCCCAACGCTGCCCAACAAAATTAACAGTGCAGGCAGGTTCAAACGAGGGCAGTTGACAATCTTGCTAGTCCAAATTAATCTCTGTTTCAAATGAAAAACATGAAGTTAAAAAGGGGACGAGGGTGAAGGAAGGAAAACATAGAGGCTAATTAATGTCAATCACTATAAAAACCCATGACTGATGTTTTTGACATGACCCTTCCAGACAGTGTTTCTGCAGACAGTTGTGTGAGCGTGAGGGGAGTGCCAGAGCGCCGCATAAGAAGCAGGATTAGGCGGGAGGTGCCTTGAAATCCACACAACACAAAAACATCTTGCTCAAATATTTATATACAAATACCATGTCCAGATGTTGCAGCAGAGACCTGTGGATGTTTATGCCTTCTGTACCATCTCAACGGCAAAGGCTTAAAATGTCTGTGCAGCAGGATAGGTAGAAACTAGACTCCAAATTAAGCACCACAAACTACTGCTACTGCCACAGGAGGTATGCAAAGAAGGAGAATTACCCCCATGAGCTTTTCTTCTGTGAATTTACCATCCCACTGTCACCTTACACCTAGAAAAGCCACAAACAGAATTACGAGCTCATTTCAGGCTTCTTTTCTTAAGTCCAACCAAGTATTTTGCCCACAGAGGGGCTTCATTTGTACATTTTTTGTGGTTGTTACACTCTACTCAATCTTCAAACCTTACAACAAAACATACAGTATTTCTAGGTCCCCAGGTAACATTTAAACTCTATATCCACGAGAAGAAAATGAGTCCTTAGTCAATGACATAGTTTATAGAAACAGAAATTACCAATTTCCCTCTAATCCTTGGACACAATCTGTTGCTTTCACTGTGCTGCAACTTTGGGACTGGTACATCAGACATTGCCTTCATTAGGTTGCATTTGGAAAGTTGTCATTGCAATACCAAAGACAAGAATTTCCTACTCTTAACTGAGCACTATCAGGAGGCTTTGCTAAGCAACAGGATTGCAGAGTAGAAACTACTCTAATATTGAAGTTTTTGAGATCCAAATTAAATTATAAGCAGTTCTACAAAGTCTCCTTAAAACTCTCAGTGTGTGTTCCCACGTCCCCCAAGTGCTCTTTTGCAATTCACCTGCAACACAAATAACTGTCTTTGGCCAACTTTGTGTTGTTTTTAAAGGGTAGCTGAGCTTATGGAAGACAATATAAAATTATTTTTCCCTGTTCCTCCAGAAGGGCCCTGGCTGCTCAAGGCAGCTGCTGTACTTTGCAGGCAGATGGACTCTCTTAAATGTTAGTTTTAATGGCAAAACTAACTTTTCAGCCATAAAAAGTTCAGCTTTCTGCATTCCCAACAGCTGTTTCTAGAAGGCTGCTCAAGCACCATGGCTGAGTGGCGGCTTCTTTAGAAGTTTCTTCCCTGGAGGGTAACTTCAGAAACCATCTTGGCCGGTCTAAACTCCTGCTTTAAAAGCTGCAGTGGAAGGCGCTTCATGCTTTTTAAATGAAAGCAACACTTTAAAAGGATTGTAGCAGCTGGACATGAGGAGAAATGAGACACTGTCTATCCAAAGTTTAAAACTGAGCCCACAGCTAGGAGAGAGCAGCCACATTCTTACAGACTGGTGTAAACCACAAACAATTTCATTTAAGTCCAGCTGGAGAGTAAGGACCCTGAAAGGAGGTTTCCCTTTGAAGCCCCATAACTTCTGAGCTCCCTTGGAAGAGCCCAGCAATACCTGAAGCAGGCAGAAGATGCTGCTGCACAGACATACACGTGCTTTGTCTGCAAGACACAACCTACATACCTCAGCTTACTTCCACTGCTAGCCGACACTTTTCAGAGTTTTTCCTTTGATTCCTCTCACAAATGTGCCCACCATCCTAGAGAAGTATCCCATCCACAAGCCCTTTCTCACTCTTTACTCCCTACTCTGCTATTCTGGTGCCAGTATGGGGAATTCAGCAGGGCAGCACAGTTTTAAGTCTTGCATCACTTTTGGGTCTTGTTAGGCAGGCGGTGCCTATCAAAAGCATTTAACGTTTTTCACCTTTATTTCATCAACAACATGGAAGAGCTGAGGTGACTTCATGCAGAAAGCATTTCTACATCCTCCACAGCCCTCTTCCCAGGAGATACACAGGAAGTAACTTCCCTTTGCTGAAGAAAGCAACTTTCCCCAATTTCTTATCAGCTGGCTCATCATCAACCAAGCAATGGAGAATTTACACCGGAGATGCCAGTTAGTCTACAAACAAATCTCTTTTGTACTCAATCCGAAGAAGGCCTGAGTATCAGCTCAGCACGTCACGCTTACCCTGAGGTCACTGGTCAAGACCCACGGAATCAAGACATCACTCTCAATAAATATTTTCACATTAAAACATCTGGAAAAGAGCCAGGAACTTCAGCCAATCAGATGAATATACAGTACAAGCCAAGCAGTCCCCTATGGTTATCCTGTCTCTGGAAGTTGGCTTCTTAGCAAGTAATTTACATCTCACGCTCATTCATATTTTAAACAGGTCTTTTAAAACCTGTTTCCTACATGTCAGTGTGTTTAAGGATCTCAATAACTTTTTGCTTTGGTGGCTGCATCCTCCTTCCCTCTGCTCTTTCAGTTTTGACCTAGAAGAGCACCACAGCTATAACTGGGTCAACCCACATCGCAAAATATCCTGCCCCAAAAGAGGAAGGTCAGTGTTCAAAGACACAGGACAAAGGTCTTTTGCCTGGTATTGTTAGCTGGACTGCAAGATGACCTGTGAACAAGCAGCACAGAAGTCTGACCCCACCGAGGCATTCTTGACCATCCTGGATTACGGGCAAGAACTTGAAAATTAGCTTCCTTCCTGTTCAGTAGGGTGAGATTCCTGCTCCTTTCTGCATCTCCTGTGTCAAAAACATCAACAGTGCCCTTGCTGCTCTCCCAGCTCACCAGCAACTGCAGGATTTGCAAATACATTCCCTGACTATTTTGTACATACTCACAGTAGTACTTGGAAGCCACACCCGTTTCTTGAGACAAAAGGTCAAATTCTGCAAATTACTGCAAATCTTAAGCTTTGGCAGAATTCATCTGGAGCCAAGAGCTTCTCAATGCTGTAGAAAGTGCTAGAGATGCCGTGGGACAAACCAAGTGAACTATGCCAATGTGAATCTAAACCTCCAGAAAGCAACGATGGCAGCTACACCAACAGCCTTCCCGTTGCAGTGTTCAACTTGTGTTTCAGATTTACATTAGATTTACATAACATTAGATTTAGTCCATCACCCACTGTCAAGAGGAGAGCTGTATATGAAATAACGAAACATGACATGGGTATGACACGCCCCAAAACCAACACACCTGGGCCAGGTCACTCCAGCACAGGGCTAAGCAAACACAGCCATGCTGCATCCCCTGCAGGTCTAGAAGAAGCAGAGCCATGTTATCCTAATGCTTTAGGGATCTACTTGACCTGAGCTGGCCCTGCACTGAGACAACACAGAGTGCTGCAACCACCTTCCCAACAACCACAAGTCCTGGAGATGGACCTCTGAGACATCAGGTGGGCTGAGGTTCTGTCCTCAAATCAAAGTATTTCTACACACCCTAGCTCCTGAGAACTCTGGAAAATGGGCCAGGACCTGTGCTAGGTTTTGGCTCATGTGATTTCAACCACTGATCACTATCAACACTCACAGAGCACTCTGCAGAAAAGGCAACATATTCCCTGAATCCTGGACTAAGCTCTCACTCATTTACTACATTTTGGCCTACAACAACAGAATTCCACTGTGTATTTTAGCTGAATGTATTATTCCTCATTAGCAGTCTCAGTCTGTTACAAATGTTTAGCCTAGCAAAACAGAGTGCAACTACTCCACGAGTGACAGCACTCCTATGCCAAGCAAAACATTTCTCGTTTATCAGGTAGAGCAGAGGTACCAAATCCTGCTTCACAAGTTGTGTACCATCTCACAGGCAGTGCAGGCTCTGCTGCAAACCCAACCTCTCCACCGGAGCTACAGCTACCACAGGGCAAGGACTGGAGGAGGAGAAGGAGGAACACGGAAGAAGAAAAGTGACAAACCTGAAGAAAGGGGTGTCAGCCTACAGGGAATGAAAGCGCACGTGTCTGAGTCTGTGTGTAAAGTCAGGGCGTATTCAGGTAACTCAAACTGCACTAGGGTCCCTGTAGCCCGTATTTTCATGAAGCTGGCTGTAGGCAGCTCCCCCTTGAAGAATTCCTCAGGGGCTGCTGCCTTTCTTTAGTTCTTCAGGAAACACAGTACCCACAACAGCATCCATTTCTACCCACACGTTTCAAACAGGCTACCACCTCAAGTTCCCTGCAGTCACAGCTCTATCAGGTCTGTGGACCTTAAAATTAACTTACAAAACCAGCCAGAGAGAAGGCAACTTGACTGTTGTATACCAGGGCTGGAAGAAGGGAGGGGGAAAATCCCAACGCCCAAGCCAGCCAACAATTCTTCATGCCAAACAAGCAATTTTATTAAGGAAATAACATCTGAACAAGACACTCTGCACACACGTTCTGCAGCTGGAATCTCTTGAGCTGATGTGTCTCTTGGTGATACACAATTCAGAAAATAATTCAGCTCAGCCTCGGAGGCTGGTGGTGGTGGCTCTGTAGTCCTATCAGGCACAAAGCATGGTAAAAAGCTAGGCACAGACTTTAAAAGATATACAGAGCAAATCTGAGAAACATCTTTTTTCTCCCCTTGCAGTGGACTTGGTGGACAAAACATACTTTCAGAGTGTTGCCAATGTTCAGCCTCAAGGGAGGGGTTCTGGACAACCAGAGAGAAGCCCTGAGCCACCACAGCCCACCAGTCCCCTTCTCTGATCCCCTCTGCTGCCTCCCAGACTGCATGTGATAGGAAGAATGCCCCTGCATACAAACAGAGGCATGCACCAGGGCAGAAGAAAACAGCGTCCATAAGTAGAGTTATATACACTTTGAGAGTGCCACACAAACAAAAAAACATAGGTAGCACCCACACCACACCATGCTATCTTTGTCAGTCCTTATCCCAAGACCACATAATTTATCATACTTTAAGCAATTAACAGTGAAGGACTAAATGGCACTGATATATGTAGGCACGTAGTGACATACTGTCTGGCACTTGCTGGAATACACAGGACATCCATACAGAAACAAAACAGATCTTCACAATTTCAGAGTTGTACCTTATTGCTTTGCTACCCCCACCGACCCCTCAGGGACCAAACATCAGTGACAGAACAGCCTGTCACCTTCCCCTTTCAGTTTGGGGTACAGTAAGTAGACACAGAAGTCTGGCCATGACAGGTAGGACATGTACCCTGATTCTACAGTCTGGTTAAGGCTCTTTTCCTCCTGTCCTTGACACTTAAAGAAAGTTGTTCTCCAGTAAAGACAGGGCACGCAAAAGATCCTCCACAAAGGAAAGATCCTGCCATCCCACTGTACTTGCAGACTATGATTCCCTCTGCTCACATCCAAAGTCCATGCATAGTCATACATCTGCTAAATCACAGCAAGATCCTTCCACAGTGCCACAGGTTTTCTATTTCAAGTGGATTCATAATTTGCAGGTAACACACTTTCCTGACCATGCAGAAAAATCATGACATAAAGGATATATCATTAACACATTTTCACCAAAAGATCACATACAGAGATGTATCAGGCGAGATGACTAACCCTTCCAGCAGATCCATGCGAGGGATGAAATACTAAATTATTATTGTCTAAATACCACAATAATATTTAGTCACTAAGTCAAAAATCCTTCCAAGATATAAGAAGTAATAACATAAGAGACCTGCTTTCTTCACATGAAATAAAAGTGGGAACCTAATTCCCAACTTCCAACTAGAGTAGGGCTACCCTGGTGTAACGGATCCCAAGATCACACAGTTCAAGATGAAGAAAAAGCCTTCATTACCCTTTCCACCCACTTTTTACCAATACCATCCAGAGGCTTCCCATCTCTCCATACCTTCTCAATTAAGGGGGATCCTCTTTTTGAGCCAGGAGATGGAGCCAAAGGGACACTCCCTACTGTGAAGAAAAGGTGAGATGCACGGATAGACAACCTCACTTTCTGTTGTCAAGGGTGTTACTATCAGACTATTACTATCAGTCAATATGAAAACAGCAATCCACAGTGATGCTGTAGGATGCAGAGGAGAGCTGCATAACTCACAAAACAGCTCTAGAAAAGTTGACACACCACCCACCTGAGCCAGCAAATACCAGTTACTCTTCTTATTCAACAATTTAATATCTTGAAATTAAAAACTTAGGACACATCCACACTTCTAAGAAATGTGCTGACCAGAGGTGTCAGGCATCAAAAGTACTGTCAGGAGATAGATGAATTAACCTTTATCATCAGAACTGCTGTTGTTCCAGACATTAATGCATGATATTTCTGAGCAGCACAGGGTCCAGCTCAGATTGTGAATGCATTCAAAAAACCCAAAGTTTTGTGAGCCGAATGGCATACACAGAGAGTGCACTGTTGTGCAACACAATACTTAAGAGGCTTTCCATCTGCGCTCCATTTCAAAGCATATTTTACTTGTTAGCTTCATTCAGAAGGTCCCCCAGTTCCGTTTCAAGAGAAGACCCTGCCAAAATGCTGGGCTGAGCAGAAGCAATGAATCTGTACCAACATGAAGTAACTATGAATTAAGAATGAAGTACAGCTATGCCCTACATGCACGACTTTTGTTTGCTTGGGGATTAGGAGATATTTAGGGAACATGATGGCTGCGGCACTATGGCCCCCGAAAGCTCTCCTAACTGAAAGCCAGGAATCATGATAGATTTAGGAAGTAATAATTCAGCTCTATTTTTTGCATCCAATTGGAAGACAGTATATTTTCCTTATTAAAAGCGTACGCAGGCTTGCCAAGCGAAGCTCCTCTTGCAAGGCTTTCGGCAGCGCTTTCATTTTAAAAATCTGGTGCTCGTGTGTCCTACAGGAAAGCATTTTGTGCCTGGAGTTGTAAAGGTTTCCCCCAAACGAAGTGTTCAGTGGTTTCGAACCGAGCCTCGTCCCCACGGGAACGCGCACCCTCCTGCCAGACCCCGGCTGAAGTTTCTGCCCAGCCGCGAGCCCGGAGCCCCCAGCCCCGGGGCTGGGGGACGTCCCGCACCGGGCGAGCGCGGATCCCGCGGGGCTCCCGCCGCCCGCCCGGTGCCCCCACACCCGAATCAACTTGCGGCTCCGCGCACCTCTCCGCCTCGTCTCCCGCCGGATCAGCCTCCCCGCAGCAGCCGGCTGATCCCTGCCGCCCGCCCCCCGCTTCCCGCTCCCCGCTCATCCGCTCCATCACCTGCCGGCGCCGTGCCGCGGAGCCGCTGCGCGCCGGCGGCGGTGGCTGTGGCGGCGGCCGTGCCTGTGCCTGTGCCGGTGGCTGTGGTGGTGGCTGTAGCGGTGGCTGTAGCTGCTGCTGCTGCCGCTGCTGCCGCCGCCGCTCCCGCTGCCGCTGCTGCCGGCGGGGAGGCACCTTCGCCGGCGGCGCCGCCGCCTCCCGGGCGCGGGGCGCGGCTGCAGCGGCCACGCAGGGCCCGAACGCCGCCCCGCCCCGGCCCGCCCCGCCGCGCAGGTGGGAGCGCTGACCCCGCCGCGCTCCGCCGGGCGTGGGGGGGATACAGGGATGCCCCTCCCGCCCGCTGCCGGGTGCCAGACCGGCCCCGCGTCCCCGGCTCCCACCCCTCCTGGAGCCGTCCCTACCGGGGGGATGCGCTGGGCAGCCTTTGCGCTGCCTTCGGGCACCTTCACAGGTCGCTTCCCAGAGGGACCCGGTCCGGACACGGTGCTTTTCCCTTCGGCACACTTGCTCCACCCAAACCAGGCTCTTGTTGAGAGCCGTCCTCCTTATGCGCCCCCCCCCCCCCCCCCACCACACACACACACGTGAAAATGTTTCCCACTCGGGGCATCCAAATTGAAATCCCCAACTGCTGCCTCCGAACAAGTCCCAGGAGCTTGTTCCCTTTTTCCCTTTTCCGGAGCCTGGCCTGATGTGCCAAAACCAAGTGTCTGTATCTCAGGCTGTCATTTAACATCCCACGGCCATTTTCCAGGTGTGTGGCAGCCGGTTCCCGGCAGACCTAACAGCAGCCAGGTTATATCCAACATTGCATTCTGCCATCTAAACTATACAGCTGCGGTCACAGCCATCTTCTGGCGACAGAAGTTTTGGCCATATACAGGGAGAAAACCCACTGCTGGAACTATTAAAAAAAAAAACAAAAAAAAAAAAAAAAAGAGAGAGAGAACTATATTTGCCCAAGGAGTGAGCAGATCAGGCTGTAATCAAGATGGACAGGGATTAAATTCCTCCGCTGAGTCCCATGCTGTATTCAAGCCATCTTTTTAACAGCTTAGGTTTGCTCACAGCAGTCCTGGCTCCCACATGTAGTACGATCCTGCACAGAAAGAACTGTCCCTCCTGTTTTTCAGGACTTTCAACGTGATTTTCAGCCTTCCACGAGTTCAGAAGGAGACAGAAGAGTCTCTGAACTTTGTTCCTTAGAGCAAAACGCATAGCCTGATGTCAGTGCCTTAGCTCCCAGGGAGCACAGGCAGTTAATTAGGTGCCAAAATGGAACACACCAATAGTTAACATACCTAGAGCTAACCCAAAGGGAAGCTTTCAATCCTTGGGATGTGCCTCTTTCTGGGGCTCAACACTGCTAACCAGGAAATGCCTCCCTTCCCACCATGATTCATGGCCTGACATCTCCTGAGAAAAAAAACTCATAAGCCCCTTCATTTAAAAAGCAGAGATCAGATTTTGAGCACAGTGAGAGGAGGGTGTGATGGCTGCATCCATCCTCTGAGCAGCAGAGGGGCTGGGAAGTTCATCCAGCATACAAACAGCAAATTCCACAGCTTCTGCTCAAGAGGAGGGAAATGTGCACCAGCATTATTTTCCTAGGAAAATAAGGAGCTTCCAGACGACTCCTGCCTCAACCCTCAGCCCTCTCCAACACCTCTTCTTTAAATGTATTCCTCTGTGCAAATCAGAATCCAAACTTCAGGATACTCATGTGGGAGGAGAGGTTTTCCTGAGTCCCCACCCTAAAACTGTTTTGTTTTGCCCACAACCTGGTTATTATAATAATACAAAAGAGTTTTGGATCAGGAATCACACCCTGGGATGCCTCTTTTGGTCTCCCTAACTATTTAGACTACATTTATAAACAGAAAAGAGACCACAGCAGTTATTCTGCACAGTCTCCTATCATAAAGTCCAGAAGGATCCAGGAAATGTTTATCCTATAGACCACAAAATATGACCCAATTTCCTATCCAAATGCAAAGTAAAATGCAAAATCCTGCCTGGTAAAATCTTGGCAGATTAGGGAGTGAGAAGAGGGTTTCTCCTCCCAGGTGGCCTGAGGAGGCACAGCAGAGAGGGAAATGGCATGCAGAGTCCCCGTGGGACAAGGAGACAGATGAGCTGCTCTGGCTTGGGCAAGACCAAAGTGTCCTGGATGAGAGCACAGAAACAGGCTCTTGGGCATCTGTGAAGTCCAAAACTGTTAAGTACCTCCCAGCTTGGTGACAGTTCTGCAGGGCTTTTCTAGGTCTGCTTTGGAGCCAACATCCCACTGAAATTTTGAGGGATTGGGCCCCAAATCTTTTTAGCTTTTATTTTAAAAAATATTGGTAGCATTTACATATTTTACGCACATACATGCAGCTGTGCATTTCAAAGTAATCTGTTGTGCTATAAGCCAAAACAGGATTTGAGTCATACAGGGTTTTAAAGATAAAGCATTGATTTATCTAAAGAAATCTGTCTAAAGAAAATTGGCTTCATACATATGCAAGGAGAACTGCTTAGCACAGATCATCCTCTTCTGCCCCACAGAGTTGGGCATCAGGTTCCTTTCTAGCTTGAATTTCAGGAGTACAAAATGAAAAATTAGGAAAATTAGAATGTCAAAAGAAGGATGCATAAAAAGCCAGTTCAGTGCTTAGCTAACGAAGGTTGCTGTTGGATCCCATGCCATGACACAGGGACAATGCTACATGGCATTTTTAGGACTGCCATTATTTTTGGTTCTTTCCTTATCATTGTCTTGCACAAACAAGTTCTTGATTCACACTCAGAAAAACAACTAATACAAATCATCTCAGAGCCACATTCATACAAACTAAATGTCACTGAAATCAGTTTCACTAATGTGTGAGTATTAGAAGTTAACACTTTGAGGAAGCAACTGAGGAAGTGTTAGGTCTATTCCTAAGTACCTTAAACTGCACCATATTTAAGCCTTATCTCAAGCACTGCCTTCAGAAGCTGGAAGCACCAGAAACATTTGTTCTTTACAACAGACACAGACATTTACATTCTCCCAACACTGCTGTGTCCCAGGCACTGGATGCCTGACATCCCTGACACACAAAACACACAGATAAAGTCAATTATATGGTACATGTTCCCAAGACCCAAGGCTTTTGTGGATCTGGTGGGCAGCAAAATGAATATGCACATTTAAATGAAATTCCTCTAAAAACACAATAAGCATCCAGGACCACATATAACCCAGGATGACAATACGATGTTCCATTTTTATTTCCTAAAAGAAAACAGCAAAGTTCAGAACTCAGCTAGAAACCACAAAAATGACACAAAAGAGGGTTAACACTGCATAGGAGTCCAGAGTGCCAAGGCGGAGCCAAGGACTGCAAAGGCCACACTCTGCTCCCAGCCGTGCCAGTGTAAAATACAAAGATCCCTTCCCTGACCTCCGCGTGGATCTCACAGTTCACTCGGATGATTCGGTGCATTCAGGCCACTGAGTTCCCCAAGTCCCCACAATCACCTCCTCCAGAAAGCCCCATTTCTGCACCACATGCTCTTACACTATGAGATGGCCGCAGCAGGGAAAACCTTCCCCTTACCATTTCTTCTGCACACAAGCAAAACAAATGTAGGGGTTCTGTTTAAAAAAAATGTCAGTTAATAGCTCCAACACACAGCAACCATAAAAAGCCCTGGAGAGCTGAATACCACAGCCCACATCCAGCATGCCCCCAGAGCCACCCAGGGCTCAGCTGGGAGTTACACCCTCATCCTTTCCTGCTGGCTGCAAGTTCATGGGGTGTACAGAAAAATTCCAGTGACCAAAAAAATTCCAAGCAGCTCCAAGTTTGGCTGAAAACACCCCAGTCCTTCATCTTTAGTGGAGTTTTATATGCAAATTGCAGGCAGACAGGCCTTTACAAGACCTCTACTAGAATTATTTGTAAACACTCACTTACTCCTCTTACCATACAAATAGTGGGAAATGAGATGTTTTTTCAGTGATTTTTGGGAGGTATTATGATGTCTTGTCTCTGTGTGTCAGCAAGCTTTTCATCTGTGCTCCTTACAGTCAGAGATGTTTTCTACTACAGAAGGCAGGATTTCATAGATAAAATAGGAAAAGCAATCCATGGAAGACTGTATTGAGAGAGCTGTTGGGAAATTGAATCTCTCAATGTTATTATTCTGTTCCCTTATTGATAATTATTATTTAAATAGCACTCAAAATACAGTCAGTAGTTTCTAATGAAAACAGGGACATAGGGTCTTTGTCCCAGAGAACTGACACTGCGACTTCTACATTAAGACCAATTGTTATTTAAAATGTGTAAGATCACTAGTCTCCAGTAGACTGTTTTTCTTCTCCTTCTGCTTGGGGGTTTCCTTTCAGAGGGGTGAAGTAAGACTGATTGTATTGATAACTCTCTCCCACAAGCCCTTTTCTGGAATACTATCTTCCAAATATGCCCATTAGCCAGAGGTTGAGCTCTTTGGGCAGAGAGCTGTTTGTGAAATATTTATATTTAGTAAGCAATCATATTAGAGCTGATTTTATGCATTACAGTTTATTTATAAGCTGATAATTTTAAAAGTCAATTATATACGTGAGAAAAACCTCACTTTCAGAGAATATTCCATGAAACTCCAAACTATGATGCAATGTATCTACATTATATAGCTTTGACTTCACTTTTTAATTATTTTCTTTATGTCCTCATAGAATTTATTTAGAGGTTACTACAAATCTATAGGGGATAAAGCCTTCTCACCCAGCAGTTCTCTAATTCAGGTTAAGTGTGTAGTACCAGAATAATATGATATCATATAGTACCCAACAGCAGAGATTTACATGGCATTAAGTATATTGTATTTAACTTCAAAATACAAAGCAGTATCTCCAGACTGAAGAGCAGAAAACAGGTATAAGGAAATGTACTAGTATTGCTGAAATAAAACAGAGAGTAATAAGCCAGAAATCACACAGCCTTAAAGCAATTTGCCTTATCTGATACATTTAACTCTGGCTACAGTTATTAAAATGAAAAAATCATCAAGCCATCTTTCACAACTCACTCCCTATTTATTGTATGCATTTCTCTCAGTAATGCCCTCTGTTAATTTAAATTTCTGTTCACTTAATACATTCACTTATTTACAGTGTATGACCCAGGTCTGAGACTCCACACAGGAACGTGCATTTGCTCAAAGCAATCCTTTATCACTGAGGGTGTTTTTTTCCTAGGGTGGAAACACTTATCTAAGCTTGTTTTTAGAAATTATAACTTGGGAGCCAAATTTAGAATTTTAATTACCCTTTCAAATCAAATTAAAAGTGAAAGGCCAGGTTTTACCCTTCCTTGAATTCAAAGACTCCCAGCAAGACCTTCATGCACTACTCTGAGTCAGACATTTTCTCCCAGATAAAATTTCAAGCACTGAAGGAAAAAATACTTAAAAAAGATATAATATCTTACATTATGTACTCACTCTTAGATCTCTGTTTAAATTCCATTCTTTCCCTCCCCTAGGTGATGCCAGTTTTCTCTGCTCTTAACCTTTCTCCCATATTGCACAATTAAGATGAACTTTTTTTTTTTTTTTTGTGGCGTTAAAAACCATGTTCTGATTTTTCCTTACCCCGGTTGGTCCAAAGGTTACCATTTCACGAAGTATCCTAAGGACGTTTTAACTACCAAGAAATATTTTGACAACAAGAACTATTTTTAACTCTGCTAAGCTCTGCTGAGTGTAAAATGTTGCACGGGGTGCTCAGCAGCCTAGGGGAATGCAGCTGACAGCGGGGCTTGTTTTCTTTGCGCGAGAACAGCAGTCTGAGTCTTCCAGCAACAAGACTCTCTACACACAGCACGCGATGTACATCTCATTACAAACCCAAGGGGTCAAAAGATAGGGGAAAAATCTACATCAGACCTGCCAACCCCAAGCTGGAGGCAGCAAGGCACTGCTGCAGGTTGGGAGGGTTCTGCACACCTGCAGTTGTCCAGGTCTCATGCTGGGATATCCAAAACTACCAGAGAAAATTAATTTGGACAAGAGATCAGCAAACCCATCAAGATGCTGCTATCAATCTACTCCAGGATGGTGCCTCCAGGTGCTCCCCCTACCTTCCCCCACTTGCAGTATTTGGAAGTGATTTAGCCATGACGCAAAATGGAACGTGACCACACATCCCAGAAAAAGCACAAGGGAGATTAAGCATAAGGTAAAGATGAGAGATGGAAGGGCCAGGCAGAGGAAGGCTGGTGCCAGTTCGTAGCCCCAGCCATGACCTCAACTGCACAATGATGCTGGCAAGGCCCACCCCTCTGGCTGAGGAAGGCTGCCGGGAGCACACCAACACTCAAACACACCTCCCCCCGGGAGTAACGCGAGCTCTGGCATGGTGCATTTTCAGAGCAGCCAAAGGAACAGAGTGTTTTACCCCTCTGCAAACACCCAGTGGGATGCTTAGGCACCACTTGCACTGGCAGCTAGTGGGACTTGTATAGCACATAGGGCTACACAAGCTTTCAGTTCAGAGGTTAACTCCCCCTTGGGAAATTCACTGCCCATATGTGCCTGCTCACTAGGATTTCCTACCAAAGCAACATTTTTCCCTTCTCTTTAACTACAAAATAATGTAGGTTACAACAGTGGCTGCTCCCTCCAGCAACCTGTGCTCCACCCTGGAGTCATTTTATATTACTCTCCCCAGTGTCCTAAACCAGAGCTGCAGAGATTGTTCCAAATGTGGCTTTCATTCCATGCTAGAATAGCCTCCATTAATGTAATATGCTGTGATCCTTATGATATTCAAAGTGGAAGCCCATATCTTGTTTGCTTTTTAAACGTTGCAAACCATCCTGCATTTCATCTGTGCATACTTCCCAGCACATGTCAGAATGTGCCATCCACTCGCCACTCATTAATGTTTCAAGAGTCTTCCTTAAAACATACATGAAATTTAGGCAGGATTTTGTTCCAGGAGTCTTCTGACTGTTTTGTGCAGTCAGAGAGAGTAGTTTCATTTCACAGACTGGATTTAATATACAGAAACTTACTGCATCTGTTTCCAAATATTTTCTTTCTAAAACCGTTATGAAAAAGTGGTGCCAAAATGTGCTCGTTCCTCTTTAAGGAGGAAACCTAATTTGGATTTCTTGATCCAGATCATCTTAACACCCAGGCTCAATTTTGCTTGCTAAAGCAATCTACAGGCTCCAACTAATACAAATTTAATCTGCAAGGCTTCCTGCTTGGGCTGAATGGGTCCAGCATGTCTTTGTTACAGGCTCCACACCGCATCAGTAGCATCTGGTACTGATTGCAGATCTCAGACACTGTGCCTATGAGCTCCATGGGCAGAATCTTTCTTGAATTTCTGATCTGGTTTGAATTTTTTCCCTAGGCTATTTCTTTATCATGTTGGATTGAAGATTTATGATTTTTCCTTAGCTTAGTGTTAATTTCTTTGAGGTTTAATGTTTTCTTTTGGACCAGTCTGTGGTAGCTGATCATATCTGAGCATCCTGCAGGCCCATTTTTCCTTTTACATAAACCAAGAGTCACCTTTTTAGTTAATCAATTTTCCCTGCCATACTGCTTACCCTTATGAAAATGAGGAACTGCTCCTCTATCTCCTAACATTTGGGAGACACCTCCTTCCCTTTCAATGATTATTTATCCATTTAACAAGGGATGAAAAATAATTTGCCTTTAGATTGTACTTAAAGAGGAGTATGTTGTGTGAGCAACAAATGCTCTCCCGTGGTTTCAGGCTTTCATTTGGTAAGGTCTCAAGCCTTCCTCACAAGTCAGGAGCAGATTTTGCTATCATTTGAAAGGGAAAAAAAAAAATCAAACTTTAATAACCACACAGGAACATTTGATCAGTTGGCACAATCTAAAGGTTAAAAGTTCTAATATGCAGGTGACTTGGGGGAAAATAAGAGCAATGCTAAGTTTAAAACTTAAATATTCAATCAAGTTATTTCTCCAGGACACAATTTTCAGGCGACTTTGGTGAATGCCACTGAAAGAGCAGGTAGCAAAATGTGACCAAGATGGAAACTCTCAGCCTGACCTCATGTTCACTTTTTGGTCCCATTCCCTGCACCGAGTTAGTCCTCAGAAAAGGAGCCTCGGGAACTGAGCTGCAGAAACAGAATGCCCTGGACAACATGAACAGCAGCACAAACCTCCTCTCTCTGTGTGCACCTGGAACTGCTACACCACTCCTGCACATTGCCCCTGGGATCCATGACTGGCAAACTGGGGACCATAGGATAAGGACATGTGTGAAGTGAGCATGAGAGAGGGTAATGTTTGGGGGCTGGGGTAGGGGGATGCCCCCAGCATTACCAGACTGTTCCCAGTATGTGTCCAGGCAGCCATGAAATGAATTATATGGTTATATTTCATCCTGTTTTTCTTTTTCTCACATGCTTATATCTTTGATACTGATTCCTCCTCAGTTTCCCAATAAGTCTATTTGTACTTGCAAGGAAGTTGTCACCAAATAAGAGTTGTGTTGAATAGGAAGCCATTTCATCACATTTTCCCCAATAAAGCCCCATTTTCCCCAATAAATACACATTCCCTTGTCCAAAGCTGCCCTGCTAGACTTTTGCATTCTTTCAGCTCTAAAAGACAACACAGTGAGGGTATAATATGCAAAGCTTTATAAACTTGAGCAAGCACTCCGACCAGAAAACTGGCAGCTCCAGCAGGCTTGGCTTTGGACCTTCTCACTTCACAACAAATCTCAAATACCGTATCTGGAAATCAGACATCAGACTTCAGCTGTGTGTTGGCTAGAGCACCATGACAAAAACAAGGCTGTATTTTATTTTTTTTTTTTTCCACAAAGCTAGCACTAGGCGCAGAAAAGGACAGGCTTTTGGCTTCAAGGGCTCAGAAAAACAGAATTCAATCTTTCCATTCTGTCATTATTCCAGGAAAACTCCACAGGTAAAGTCTCACTTGTGTACACTGACGCCTCTTGGAGACACTTAGGAAGACTGGATAATAGCTAAATTCATAACCAAGCAGGTATCTCCTAAGCTAGGGCTTATTTGTATTGCTCAAATGTACTTCTGCAGAAACAGGTATTTCAAAGAACTTTAGCCCTTATGAAGCTGCTCTGTCTTTATAACCCTCCAACAGACAGGCAAGTACCTGGAAAGAAATACTCCACTGTAAAACACAGCATTTAATAAAGTGCTTTTCCCCCCGAGATCTCAAGCACCTGCAGAAATGAGAGCTGCTGTCATCACCTCCCTGTCACTGGGGCCATGACTTGTTCACAGTGTGGGGAAAAGGCTTGACCAGGACCCAACACTTTTTAAGTCCACACGTGCTATCCATTAGGCTGTAAGACCCTGATGGGAGGCAGACACATAGCTCTAAGTCATACACAGTTTATGCAAAAATAACTTACACATCAATGATTTAAAGTAGAAGCATGCAGAAGAGAAATGGAAGGTAAAGACGGAACCAGCATGGGCTTGCTGCAGAGAACAGCATGAGCTACAAGGAAGTAGTAAATGCCACTAAAATGTGAGGGAGTCAAAACTTTACATGGAATTTAAACTAGTTCTTTACATTGGGCTCATGCTAGATTCTTGCAGCAGCTTATGGTTTGGTATATAGCATGGTATCTGACATTTTTTAATCTAGAGATCTTGGCTTTGCCAAGTCACACATGACTCCTTTAATGTAGGACATGGGCAGCAGGTCCCAGGTGTGCTGCTGTACATGTTGAAGATTATATAAAAGAGGAGAACATGCCTTCCCCTATTCTTTAATACTATTATTGATACTATCATTAAATGAGAGAATATCCCCAAGGTCAGGAAAACCTTAGGGAGTGTGGGAGCTAACACCTGGACTCAGGATTGGTTTCCTTGGTTATTAGAGCAGGCTGAACAGTTTTAACAGATAATATCTAATTTAATTACATATTAGACAAAACACTTATGATTATTATTCAGCAAGCCAGAATTAATGAATTTCTAAGTCCTTCTTCCATCCTAAATTTTTTCTACCCTCTTGTTGTTTACCTCTTGTTTTGAAGCTCTTATATCTACCTCTCTCAAGACAGATGTTTACTTCTCTACTAACTTGAATGACTTTTTTTTTTTTTAATGATGATGCCCCTTAAATTAATTTCCATGGTTTCTAATTTGAATCGCAGGTCATCGGAGAAAACATTTGAGTCACAAAATGATTCTCATAAAGCACTAAGATTCTGCCTTCCTCATCCACTATTGAGAGTCCATTTATATATTTAAAGCAGAGCCTTGTAGTAAATCGTTGTTGATTTTGAATTCTACACACCAGCCATTAAGTTCTAATCCATTTGGCATCTGTACACTTTTTTAAACTATTATTTCTTTCTCCACAGCATAACTGCTGAATTCTTGAAATCCGATTTATTTTAACCACACAGTTCATCCTGATGAAACTGGCTAGATTACTAAATAATTTTCTGCTCTGCTGTATATACTGCTTACTTTTCAAATGCAGGCCATGATAGAAAAGCAGATCAGAGAGGAGACTATTTTGTGTATTGCTGGGACAGATATGGAGTGGCAGGAGGAAATTTGGAAGGCAAATTGCAGGGAAGTGGGAAGCAATTCCACCGAAACCCACAGTGTTATGGAGTTGTCAGAGGCCTTGGGCATAGCAGCAAGAAAGCTGCACTGCAGACCACTCACCAGCAAGGAAGGAAGAAAGAGTGAGCAGGAGGAGACAAAATTGTGAACCTTGGTGGTTCCTTCAGGACCTGCAGCCAGGCAAGCGTGAGATTCCCTGGGCTACCAATGTACAGAGATCCCGGATCAGGGCGAATCAACCTCCCCACACACCTACAGCCCCAAACATAGCTCCTTCCAGCCAAAGGCAAAGAATAATCCCCATGATTAAGCATTAAGCTGATAGCTAATTTAGAAACAGTGAGATCTAAACACAATCCCTAAACCAAGGTGGTGATGAATATATGGCTCAAGCACGAAGCTTCTGATGCAGCATGAGAAATGAAACTATGAATAATTAGTTTCCACTAGTTTCTCTAAAAATTTTTCTCAGGAATTTAAGATGTACCAACTGCTTATCATATTTCTGTTAAGACATAGTTTAGGAAAAAGTCCTTCCTGGCCAGCAGCAGTAATTAAAAAGCAATTATCACCTATTTAAGCTTGTAAAAGCTGCAGAAAAGCTGTGTCCTCAGATTTTTCTTAGAGATGCTGTTACTCAAAAGAAGAGGGCAAATCTTGCTTTGCTGCCTAATGTCTGCTGTCTTTGAAGCCAATGCAACTATTGCCTTTTTTATTCACAGGCCATTGTTTTCAAATAGAGCACTTTTGGGAATAAGTGTTTTACTTAAAATAATTGCTTTTCCTGTTTGGGGAAAAACAAACAAACAGGTTTATTCATTTAGAGACCCTGGCAACTGCAGATTGCCCACTATTTCTTTGGAAAAAATATTTTACAAAGAATTATAACCCACAAATTTAGTAAATGTATGAGATTTGGAAGTTAATCCAATAAGGCCATTATAATGATTCTCCAAAGAACTAGTGACCATCAGGAGGGGAAAGGAGACTAAATTCTAAAAGGATTTTCCTAAAGCCGTTTTCATGTTGGAATGTCAAGAGCAAATTTCCCTTTTAGTAATGTCAGCTTGGGAGAAGGGAGGAAGGTAATGATACAGGCAAAAACCAAAGAATTTTATACCCATGGAAATGTGTTTCAAATTACACACCTGAGCTTTAAGGAAAATAAAACAGCCTTTGTCTATATTTGCCATTTCTATACTACAGTATAGAAATATATATATATATATATATATATACTATAGTATATATAAAATATCCTTTAAGTTAAATTAAGGTCCAGAGTGGCCACCTTTGATTCATACCAATTTTAGCAGCTGTTTATGTGGACAATTAATTTGAAAATTGCATTGTTACTAACAGCCATCAAACAAGCAATATGGTTAACAAACTTGGGAACACATAAATTTTTAGGGAAATAAATAGTAACACATACGCTTCTGTTTCCTAGGTCCTATGAACCACTCAGACTTGGTATTTAGAGTTATCCTCTGCTCTGAAGTTCCAGGTACCAACATAAACTATAGCAGATGGTAACTTCATTCTTAGAGGACTGGATTATATCTTTTTTACAACTGTTACATAAGGAGTAGCCACTGGAAGTCCTTGAAGTTGCACAGGTAGAGAAGGGAGTCAGGTCTTCAGCAGCAGTTTCCTCTCTGCATGCCAGCATAGGCAAATCTGCCCAAAGTGCATTTCTGTGCTCCTTAAAGGGATTAGATACTGCTCTGAACAAGCCTAAGAAACAGAGTATATTATGTATGTACACATTCTAAAAGCACGTAAAGAAACACTTTTCACTACTGTATTAAAAATTCTTAGATGAGACAGGCTAAATTCCCAGTTGACAGAACCCCAAAATTGCTTAAAATATTTATATGACATTGCCCTCTAGAGGAAACCGAGAAAAAAATCTGTTTTAGTGCAACCCTACTACAGATGAAAACATGGAATGTTGTTTTCAGCAGAACAATTAGTGTTTGTTAGAAACGATTTTCAGTGAGAACATCACGCACTGGTTTGGGTCCATTTGTCATCCACGAGTTTTCAAGAAGGAACTCCTCAACCTCCAGTCTATTTTCCTCATCTGGGCTCTGTATTCATATATATGGTAACACGAAGTTTACTGGTTACCATGTCTATGTTTTCCTCTTCACTACTGGAATAAAAATAACCCAGGCTATGAAAAATTGTCAAACACTTAGTAATTCTTCAATTATAGCAGCACAAAGAGACACTGATCTTCACTGACTTTTGTTACATCAAATAGTTACTCTGCTAGCCTGAACCCATTCTAGTGATCATGTAATGGACTAGGAAACACAGTCAAAGTTATTGCATTATTAATCAATTATTTGTTTTGCCCGTTGTTGGTGTTTTTTTAGAAGATCATCTCGTTATCTATAATACTTGCTATGGAGAAGGGGAAAAAACAGACCTTGACACCTTTTTAAACAATAGAAAAGAGTCTTAGGCATCAACAGAAACAATAATCTCCTTCAGTCACATTCCAACTATTTGGTTTTATTTTGAAAAAGCCTGAATCCATTTTCCACCTCCAGTTTCTCACAGTCTTGTTAAAGAGGCTTCAGTGTGGCTGGGCTTCCTGAAACTTGGATGCTCTAGAGTGAAGTCTGCTGGTAATAATCACATTTGCCCTACTCTTGTCCTGCCTTGGCAGGTAGCAAGTCTTCCTGAACAGCCCCAAATTTTGTGGCAATGCCTGACAACTTATCTTTTCACTGGTACTGGTCTGTTAAAAGTGTTTCCCATTTGAGGCCCAGTTGATCTTGCTGAGCATCATAAACTTTACCCAGAGAAAGCAGCAAGTACAGTGAGTGATGCTGCAGAGTCTGCAATTGATACATACACCCTTCCCCTCTTAGCCCACATCTGATAAAAAGGAGACAGAAAAATAAGTTTCAAGGAGCATGTGATACTGCTTAGAGCTGGAGGCAAGTGTCACATCACCTAAAATAAGCAATGAGTTTTCCACGTTAAAAAAAAACCCATCCCCAAAGCCATCCACTGCAGCAGCTGTCTCTGCTGCTCTCTCAGTTACACACCTGCCTCTTTTCTGGTCATACCTACATTTCTTATATTTATCCTGTCACTTATGTCCGTAGATGGCAGGTTCATGCTGACAAATCATCTCTCTGAGGTTGTTGTTGAGCCTCTACCTGTGGAACTGTCTCCTGTTCATCGTCTTTCAAGCCTCCCTGCTCCTGTCCTTCCCAATCCAGGCCTGATTCCCAGTAACAGAGGATAATTGGGTTTTAAGCTGCCATCACTGTTAATGCTTTTAGCTTTGGAGGGTCACAGTTCAGTTCTAGTACATGTCCAGGACAGCAACCATCACACCCAAAGGTACATGAGGTGGCAAGAAGATATGATCAAGATCTGCTTGCGGAGCAGCCCCAAAACCCATTGGAGAAGGGAAATGCTGCTTGCTTAGCCCAATCCTATGAGAAAAAAAAAATTTCAATAAGGACTGAAGAAGCTGTGCCTTTCTGAAACTCATAGCACATCAGTCAGTACAGGCTGGAAATTACAACCTCTCAGTAACCTGGCTCCAGTTGCCTCCTCCTCTTGCATCGCTCAGAGCTTCTGTCTCACGGAAATCAGTCTTTAGCCCACAGCTTTCTTTGTGCAAAACTTTGGACTCCCAGAATATAAAGAGAAATTTACATTTACAGATTAGAAGAGATGCTGTGAATGACTGCACACTGCAAATTGGTGTGTAAGGGCACAAGCATTATAGAAGGAGTAAGAATAAGGGGCATGAAATGTTCCTTGCTTGTGTTTTTGAACATCTGTATTTATAATTATTGATGGCTAAAACACTGTTCTGTGCTAGTAAATGCAATGTTGGAGAGGTGGTGAAAATTGCTGCTGTAGCTGAAGGTCTCACCTGTTTGTTGGCTGGGCAGTAGGAAAAAGTGAATCTATTCTGCATATTCCAGCAGTTTGCCAATTAGCCATGTTCTGCTGCATCCTGACTGTGCTTCTAGATGACCTGAGAGTATAGGATGCTTGCTGTGTGTGAGGCTGAAAATCCCACTCAGGATGGAAAAGGGATCTTGCTGGCACTTTGGTATCAGGGTAAATGACAAGTCACAAGGCTAATTCACCAAAACAAGATGTTCCCACAGTGGATGAGTGGAGAGGGCAGAGCTCCCTCCCAAACACCGGGCTGGTTCTCTTGTAATTACAGTGTGGTCAGAACAGCAAATTAAATGTAGATGCACAGCCACACATTTGGCAGCAAGGTACAGCCTTCTAATCAGAGCGCTCACAGCTCGATAGAACAAAACCAAAGCACGAAAAAAAAAAGCATAGGACAACTCTCTTATACCCTCTGGAAATTTTACATCTCCTAAGGCAACACCACCAACCTCTCTGCCCAAGCCTGATGCAATCCCTCTGAAAAGCAAGCGTGCAGAGACAGGACTGGGAGCAATTTCAGCAGATGACCCTGGGGATGTTGCCTACTTACACATGTATGCTCCTGGGGATCACGTTTCCTACCAAGAGAGGACAGCTCTGTTGTTCAGTGGCAGTAGTGCATAGAAGGCAATGGCAAGCATATTATTCCCAAAATTTTGGCACAAACACACAAACACATATGGGACATGAGCTGTTTAAATCAATGGAAGTCTTTCCATCATTTTTCATAGGTGTTAGATAAAACTGCGCTAAGCAAGAACGTAAATGAGATGCAAATCTGAGGAGGATGAGGGGTCTGGGGAGTCTGTTGAGGAGGCAGCTGTAGTGATGGAATGCTGCAAATGACTATGGCTACAAGTTTTGCTTCTGCAGGTGCTGGGCTTGGCATGGAGAGATGGAGAGGAACGGCAGGAACAGGAGGGTGAGGAGGGGAAACTGAGCGAACACACACTCAGATTAGCAAAGCAAAGAGGACAAACAAGCTAAATGATCTCTGCTGAGTCTGGGGATTAGTGACCTTCTGCTTAAGACTTTGGCTCTTAAGAGAGGATTTGGAATAAAGCTCATTTCTTCAGAGCAATTTATTTCTCAACACGTGTGGCTAAGTCTGCTCATACCTTTCTGGGAGACATAAAAGAAGGGAAGAAAAACAACTTCTTAGTTTCTTAGTCCTGCAATATTTTAAGGGTGGGGAAGGGGGAAAAGCAGAGGAATTTATATCCAAAATCAAGGAGGAGTATTTATATCCATTATCAGTGTAAAATACAGCAGCCAGACTTCAGGAGCACAGAAAGACTTGGGCTGTGCCTGGGAAACATTAGACATCCATAGGCTTTCTCTCATTTTGCACAAGTTGAGCACTCATTTGCTGTATCCCAGCTCACAGCAGCTCAACTGGAGGAGAAAACCCTCTGCCAAAATCCCTGCATGCTGCTTGTTTTCCATCCTCAGGACTCACGCACCAGGCAGCTCGGAGGGCATGTCAGCATCGGCTTCTCATCCTTGTCCGTGATAACAAGCCCCAGGTCTCAGCCTCTGTGCCCTGATCCATCACTTAGCAGCATGAAGATTGGTAATATGATATAAAAAAGGAAATTAATTCAATACCACAACAGGTTGGGGGCATTTTTTAGGTCAGTTATGAGAAATCTATTCCCTGAGCTTGTGTTTGGAGGCTACAGTCTCCAGGATCACTGTATTTGTTTTTCTCTGTGTAGTCAGTGCTGTTAATATTTTAACAAGGAGCTCCCACAGACAAGTTTGCCCCTTGGCCAAGGGCAAAGGGACAGGATAAATTTCCATTTGTTTTCCTAATAAAACAAAAATATTTTCTTATGAACATAATCAAGGCCCTACTAACACCAGGCAAGGCAGCTGCTTACACTGAGCAGCACTTTGTGTTGGCAGCACATTTGCTAAATTTAGGAAGGAGGTGAGGAAACAGTAAAACAGACCAATCAATCCATGCAACCTGACATGCCTGGGAGGTGGAGTGCAGTGAGACAAAGCTTTCTGCAATGACCACAGATAGTTTTCTTGGGGTGATTTTTCCATAATAAAAATTATGTATAAAGGAGATTGAACTGCCAAGCAGAAATTAAATCCCCCAAAATTTCAAGAGAAACACAATCCCATCAGAGGCACAGAAACCTGAAATCCTCCCCTTCCACCATAACACACCTTAAGACCTGACCCTACTAAAAAATGGGTTTGTTACCCAAAACTTAACCTGAGGGCCCCCACTGATTCACTGATCCTTGTTCCCATACATATTATCTCCACAAGCCATTCAGGGCACATGGAAGCATTTTGAACACACTGCTGAATAACAGGATGCAACAAAATCTTGTCGATGCTCCAGAGACAAGCACGGCTGCCAGTGCAGGAACAAAGTAGCCATGGCGAGGACATCCAGCCTCCTGAGGCAGTGACAGTGTCTCACCACAGCAGGGCAGGAAGCAGCGCCCCATGGAAAATGCAAAACCGGAGCACTGCACTTGAATATCAAATAGTGACAACATCTGGAGAGGAAGAACGTTCTTCCCAACAAGAAAATACTTCTATTGGAGGAGCAAAGCAATCTATTTTAAAAAATCCTGCCATTCAAACTTCTGAGTAAGGGGGATCTCGATAAAAAAGTGCCTTGAAAGGAGTGCTCTGCTGAAACAAGTTTTCCAACCACACTGTCAGATTTTTGAGCAGCGTTTCTCAGACACAGGAAAAGTCCCTGTACCCTGCTCCCACTGTCACAGCAGTTGTACTGCTCTGCAGGCACAGATCTGCTCCTTGTGTGCAGGGCTCCCAAGGGGATAAAGAAGAAGATCACCCTCCTGAAGACTGCTGTTCACAGCAGAATTTGTCTCTAATTACAGCCAGGGACAGTATGTTGTGTTTCCAGCACCAGCAAGAACTTTTTTGACAAAGAACCTCAAGATTTCATCTAGCAAAGCCCAGGACTGTTATTGACTGCCACAGAAAGCAGCACAAAGTGCTATGCACACTTTGACACCTGTGATTTTGTTAGACATTCTGAACTGTGCTCTGTAATCAGCTGTGAGCACATACAGAGAAGCAGTACTGTGTTTAGAATGTCCACATACCACACAACTACTAATACCACTGACCTGTTAGGGGGAACAGAACATTACCATCATAGTTTCAGCTATCCTGGAGCATGTACATGTAATATGCAGTAGCAGGAAACATTCAGGAAAGACCTTGGCTCTGCTGAAAACCATCAACTTCAGGTAAAGTAAAAGCTTCACCTTTAGCAGTGTCAGTTGAAACTCCCTCTCCATTGCAGACCTGATTCCTGAAGGACTTTCGCAGTATCTTTGAGAATAAACTGGTTTTCCTGACATTTGGCATGCCACATCTTGTGCTCAGGAGTCCTAGCAACTCTGCCCAGGACACTGGCTGAAGAGGAGAGACTAAGAAACACTGTGCAAAGGTATGGCTGCCAAAACATTCCTCGGTTCATTTTTGGGAAGAAGCTCCAGTTTGTGGGTTAAAAAGAAGTCCTCCTGTTCTCTGACTGTATTCCCACACATGGCAATGTTTGGTCATTTTTGGCAATGAGAAACATGGTATTTTAAAGCAGTGGTTGGGTTTTCTCAATGACTAAATTATAATCATATCTCATGTTTCTACCACACTGTCAACACTGGTAATGTATCTTACTCTGCTTTCTTTAAAAATAGTTTGACTTTGGAAACGTATTTAGCGCTGACTTTTAAGATTAGATGTATATGGTAGCTGTGTCCAAGCACTGCAGCTATGCTTGATGAAATTCATAACGAAATATTTCAAACTGAATGATATTCATGACAAAATAATTCTTTTGCAATTCTCCCAGGACTTGCTCAATGAAGCCCCATTCAGTTATGCTCAAGAAATGAAGGATTCATCTGTCATCTGCAGAAATACTAAGAGCCTCCCTCCAGTAAATGAGTAAGAGCCAAAAAGAGTAGAGTAGTTCCAATATACATAGGAAGTTGTTGTCTCGGGGAACATAACCCATGTGGTTTAGAGATACAGTTGTATAGACAGAAGATAAATAAATAGACAGAGTTTTGACTAACCTTTATTCCATACTCCAATACAGCTCATTTCCCTGTAATTGTGTTTGATAGACACACACAATTTTCTGAGTCTAAAGAGAGCAGTAATTTTCCCTAAATCACTAACATCACCAAAAATGACACCACCTACATTATTCCTCTCTAATGTAATAATACGCTGTTAAGCAAAGAGCTTTGATGATTTTATTACCACATAATGTTTCTCTAAATCAAAAGAAAGAAAAAAAAAAAGAAATAAGTTCAGCAATAATCAACCTGTTTCTGCTGTTTACATGGAAATCAGGTGGAATTTAAATAAATAACTTGTCTTAAAAGAAGTCAGATTCAGCTTTCCAAGCAAGGAGAGGTAGATGAGTGATACCCACAACCAGCTCCTCCACGTGTTGTGCTGCTCTTATGCACTGTATTGGATTCCTTGGATTTAGGAACAGTGACATTTGGCAAAGGGGAAACAGCAAACTAACTGCTTTCTGCCACAAACCCTCTTGAATTTAGAGGCACCCACTGACTGATACCGCCCCAGTAGCAATATTTATACATTCATTGATGACAGGTCAGGAATTACGGAGGGTTTTTTCACACCTATAAAACCACAGATGGGTTGAGCTGCCCAGTGCCCACAGATTGAGGACTCACTGCTTTCATTCAGTCACATGGCAGAACTGGGAGTGATAGTTACCCCTAACTCCTGCCACATCCACTGCCTGTTGGGAGCACTCCACTAGCACTTGGTTTCCAAAACTGTCCATTCCCAAGATAAACCCACTTTGGCAAGAGGGGGAAGATTTCATGCTCTCAGGTACATTGCAACCTCAGGTATGAATGAACATTTGCATCCACATCATTAGCAGAGAAAGGTTTTTGCCTTTGCAAAGAGAAATGTGAGAAAGTCTGCCAGCCCACAAAGAGCAAGACTGGGACAATAACAAATTTACAGCATGGAGTAGCTGAATTGCAAAAACACCACAAAAATAATCTATATCATTGCAAAAACCTTCATGTCTGATTTGAAGTCTTAAAGGTTTCAAGTTTTCTGGGACAGGAAACAGAAGAGAGCAAATGCATTAAAATCAAAGGGAATTTATTAAAATTAAGTTGTTCCAATGTGGAAAACACAAAAATGTCTTGCTTTGAAAAAGTCTCAGACAACATTTAGCTGTCAAAAAAGCTTCCCTCAACTCAAATGTTTCAAACAAAAATAAGAAGCACCTGTAAAAATATCTTTCAGAGCTGCTGCATCTGTGTTCATTTTTACTTAAGGAAACAGTTTTATACAAACTCAGGAAGACTCCTGTTTTAGTGGAGCCCCTCTGATGCTTACGACATACTATTTTTTGACACAATGACCTCTGAAAATTTTCCAGTGGAAGTGTGAGTAGCACATGTAAGGTAATTATCGATTTGCTCTCGTTACTTATTTTCTGCAGACCTTAAGAATGAACTCAGAGCTCTCTCAGGGGCTGGAAAGCAGAGGCCAAAACATCTGCTCCTGGACTTTCATCAGCACCAGCTGATGACTTGCAGCATGTGCCACAAGAGACAGCTGCTGGTGGCTGCTTTTCCCCTCTTACCTTGCTCCCGTGACATCCACGCCGACCATCAGCTGGCCGTTCAGAGAGAGGATCTCGTCTTTCAGGCGCACTCTCCCACACTTCCCGGCCGGGCTGTTTTTCTTCAAGTCCGTCACCCAGATGCACCCAACGTCAAGCACAGGCCCCTTATGCCCCTTCCTCTTCTTTCCTACCCGACGCTTCTCCCCATAGTCCCCCAGGGCAGGGATATTCCCAAAGCTCAAACCTAGAACCTCGTTTTTTCGCATCTCCTGGGCCAGGTACATGGTGCAGATCTCTGTATCCAGAGTCCCACAGCTCCCTGGCTGCAGTGTGCTCTCATCCACAGAGAAGTTGAGCTGGATGTACTCACTCAGTTTCTGGACGGCCGAGCGGCAGAGCTGCTGCTCGGCTCCCTCGGCCCCCTCCCGACGGCTGTTCTGCAGCCACTGGCACAGGAGGGGGAGGAAGACCCCTGCGTTGTCCTGTGTGATGGGCATCGCTGTCCCCGTGCATCCCCTCACGGCATCAGCTCCGGCCCCAGTCGGCTCCCTGGTCGTCTGCCGTGGTCCCCTGCAGCCCCTGTGGACATGCTGGAGTGGGGCTGCAGATTCAAAGCAAACTCCATTTAATCTTAGGGAGATTTTTTTTGGGGGGTGGGGGGGGTTGGGTTCTGGCTGACCAAAAGCACAGTCAAGGTAGGATGTTTGGTGTACACAGCACAGCCTGTTAGTGGCTGAAGCAATGGGGAGTGTCTCTGGCTGTCCAGGTATGCCTGCCGTCGGGGTCCCCACTCCGCTGGGAACAAAGTGTCCTTCCTGCCACGATCACCACACCGTCTTGTCCTGCAAGGGGTAAACAGCATGGTTAGAAGTGCCAAAACCACTGCAGGCGTTCAACAGCCCCAGCCCAGCACCCCAACGCCGGCTCTCAGGCCGGGCCGCTCTCCTTCTGCGATTTGCCACTTGAGGGCACCAGCTGCTCTCCTCAGCAAGGGAATAAAAGGTCACCATTAGCTCCTGACCTTCCCGGTAAAATGGGAATTGGAGAGCCGAGCGGATGCTCCTGCCACAACTCCAGGGCTCTTAGCGAAGCAGAGGAGACACTCCAGCCAAACCCATTCCAAGGACTGCTGAAAGGGCAAAGCGCAATACTTCAGTCTCACCAGTGACTGAACGTGGCTGATGCCCCTGCTGGAGGCAGCTCTGCCTCCTCCATGCCAGTGATTTTGGGCTGAGATAGTCTTAAACTGGTCACGTCTCTGACTTACCTCCCCACCAAGCTGCACGAGGGATGGGCAGCAGCATACATGAAGGGTGAGGACATCAATGGGCTCCCTCCTCTTACTGGCAGCAGTGGCTTACAGCAGACTGAATCAACCCCATAAAGCATCTAAGGGAGGCGACTACCCGGTCTCCTGGGACAAGAGTTGGGCAGGTGAATTCCCCAATTTCCTGCACTTCTGAGAGTGAGGCACACAAACAACCAGGAAGCAGTGAGAGCTGGGGGTTAGCAAGCAAGAGGGTGAGAAAGGGGTTTTTTTCATGATCATTAGGATCTGTGAAACAAGAAAAAACCCTGACGCGAGTCAAGTCTGGTTGACTGGATTCTTTCAGGAATTTATTTTCTAGCAGCGGATGCTGCTCAGTGAGCTGTGCACCAGGAAGGCAGGAGAAAGCAGCAGCTTTGAGCTTGCAGCCTTCAGGCCTGCTCTTGCAGATGTGTACGCAAGGCTTGGCTCTGGCAGAAGAGCTGTAGAAGGACCTTGTAACGCCAAGAGTATGAGTGTAAAGGGAGGCTCTTGCAAAATGTTGCTGCCCAGAAACTGTATCCAAATTTCTGCCACCTCCCTGGCTGCATGGCACTACTTAGACGGACAGGAGTAACCCCAAGAAAGCTCAGGGAAGGACAACAGATCGGGACCACATGTGGTCCTCCTAGGACACCATCATCTTCACCAGCAGGGTGATGCTACACCAACAGCTCAAAAAGGATGGGCATCAGCTTGGGGATGGAGGAAATGGCCCACTGCCTAGTGAGAGGCACTTCTGAGTTAGCACAGGTCTAAAAAGAAGAGGTGGTAATAGAGACACAGATTGACCATGAAATAGCCTTAAATCCTCCGCGCCTCTTAGATATTTAATGCAACACTGGTGAATATATTTTTTAACACAGAACTTAGGTCTTATTTAAGATCTCAGATTTAATTTAAGACAAAAGTGATGATTTAAGTGACATAACTGGAACTTGCTGTAGTAAGACCTCGATCTGGAATACCAATCTAAAGATGCATGGCTTATATATGAACCAAAAAAGAAAACGCAGAGGCACTCTTGACATACTGAGGATGATCTATATACTTGCTCTGAGGTCCAGAACACAGAGGGAGGAAGAACTGCTAAATTATCTGGTTAATAATAAAAGTGAAAAAACCACAAACAAAACAAACCCTAAACAAAGAACCTGATACAACTGACTCAATGGCAACAGGAGAGTACAATCATGAGATATCTGCTAGGAAAGGAGAGCAGTATGAGACAGAGGCTCCTGGTGCCTTCAGAACAACATTCTCACATAACAGATAGGTCAAGGAAGGAAGTGCCTCCAGAGAGGGATACATTGGGGGCAAGAAGGTGGAAAGAAACTCATGTAAGAATGCCTGTAAAATCAAGAGATAGGGGACAGCAAAACAGAAATTATTGGCTTCAGTACATTAAAAAACCCTACTAGGTAAGAATTCATGCAGAAGAGTTTAAAGGAAAAAGAAATCAAGGTGAGCTGTAGTTCCTCGAAGAAACAATATTTTGTGCTTAAAAGGCACAGGCACAATAGCATCTCAATGCAGAAGGATCAGAAGACTTGGCAGCATCACGAGCTTTTCATTTTCCTCAAAGACAAGAAGAAAGAACACTAAAAGGTTACCGAGCAGGAGTTAAAAAACATAGTGTGAACACATAGGCAAAAATAATAGAAACATCAGGGCATAAAAATGAAATAAAACTTGGAGAAGATGAAAAATAAGAAAAAAAATTACTCTTTATATGCATATTAATACCACAAAGACAGTCTGAAAAAGTGTTGCTCAGAGAGAAAGTTATTGAAAAATGACACTGAAAAAGGCAACACTGGTTTGCTTTTTGCTTTAGTCCTTGTTAAAATTGCCACCTATGTACAGAGGATTAGTATACAATGCGACACAATATCAGTACAGACGTACACTATCCTCTTCTCGGCCTGTTCCAGGGTGAGATCCGTCCTCTGTCCAAGTCAAGTATTTTGTCCAGCAGAGTAGGACAAACCACCTTTTAAATTCCCTACAAAATCAGCCGAAACCGTCTCAGATACCTCCCTGCTGGTCACTTGTGAGAACTCAGGCAGGTAAGGTGCCAGAAGGAAGGACAACGGCAAGTGCAGTGTCTGTCTTTAAGGGTAGAAAGAGAAGCAGCAGAAGAATGCTACATCACTCAGTAGTCTATGTTCAATCATTTTAAAAACTCTAAGTCAAACAAAGAAGCAGTCTGCATGTATGTGGAAGAGAACAAAAATATAAGAAGTAGATACAGGAGAGACAAGAAAAAAGTAATATAAAATCAAATTAATTTCATAATGGAGAAGTTGTTGGATGTCATTTATCTGGGCTTTATTATAGCTTTTGTCACTGTCTCAAACAACTTTCTCATAAACAAACTAAGGAAACATGATTAAATGAGACTACCATAAATCCATACCCAGGGAGTAGTTATTAATGACATTCTGTGAAAACAGAAGGACACTGTGAGTGGAACTCTGCTGGATCTAGTTCTGCTCAGCACATTCATTAGTGACCTGGACAAGGAAAGAGAGTACACATATTAAATCTGCAGATTACACAAAGCTGGGAGTGTCTGCAGACACACTGGAGAACGGGATTAGCATCTAAAATATCTTGGGAAAAATCAGAAAAACATTCTCTAAAAATTAGGATGAAGTTCAGCAAGGATAAAAGCAGAGTACTACAAGAGGAAAACCACACTTAGATAGGTTGGCTTAGATAGGTGGCAAGTCTCTGGGAAAAGATGTGGAGTTTCACAGAACTATAGAATCACAGAATGGCTCGGGTTAGAAGGAAATCCAGTTCCAACCACACTGCCATGGGCAGGGAAACCTTTCACTAGACCAGGTTGCTTGGAGTCCCATCCAGCCTGGCCTTGAACACTTCCAGAGTTTCTAGGGAATCATTCCCATCAATAAAGTCTTGCTGTTGGGGAAGTAAAAGGGTCATTGTCCAAGGATGTGTCAACAGGGACAAAGCCTACGAGGCATGTGAAATATCTCTGTAGCTTCATGCAGGGCTGGGAAGGTCTCAGCAGCAAAACTGCCCAGTTGGAGCAGAGCTCTGCCAGTCTTGAAAGTGTGACTTACTAGGAAATACTCAAGAAATTAGGACCTGCTAGTCCAAAACAGAGAAGGCATTGCAGGTGGGGGGTGAGAGCACAAGTTACAGGTCCTCGTGTACTTTAAAATGCCCTAGAGTGACCAGGAGGAGAAAAACAGTCTATTCTGCTTGCCCATGGTGGAGTAATGGGTGCAAACCATATCAAGATAGGTTTAGGTTAATGGTTAGGTAACATAAGGATAAAGAATATCAAAGCACTGCAGAACACTGTCTAGAGTGGCTGGAGTCTCCATCACTCATGGTAGCTGCAGAGGGCTGGACAAATATCTGCCATGACCAATGACTAGAGCCAATCTCTCTTGGGCTGTGGGAGAGAGTAGATCTCTCCATTTCAATCTCTCTTACTTTTTTCCTTCAACATCATCTTAGCAAGAGCACAGTGAGTGGTCATTTAATGGGTAACATCCACTAAGTTATGACAATGACATCCTTATCGTTACTTCATCAGCAAACATCAGTATAGTTCTCAGTAACCACACAAGGTTCAAAACCATTTAAGCTCCAGAGAAGATCAGACCAGATCATCCTTTGAGGCCTTTTTTGACCTAATAACTTAAGGAGTTTTGCTCTCAGCTGGTTACCAATTTTGACATTGGGTGGACATGTTACAGGCTGTCCTTTTCAAACTATCCCCAGACCAAAAGCACTGCCCCAGTCTCCAGCCTGGAGAACTTGGGGCTCCTTGAAAGCAGCTGAAAGTTCTAACTCCAGTCTCCAAATCTCCTCTCAACATTGGCCAAGGGCACAACCTGATGTTGACTTCAGCTTCAATCCTGCAGTTGGCTGGTTGAAGCGTTCAAAGGCATCTGCATTCCATGCAAACTCATCCATCATTCATTTAGCCACATTGCTGGAGGGCTCTTCCCCTCCATGCACACATATCCCTCTGGAGATAGTGGATGACAGCCCCCTCCATGCTGCCGGGGGCAGGCAGCCTTCAAAACCCCATTCCTGCTCCCCACAGGAAAAACTGCAGGCGTTGATACGCCGCGGGTTGCCTGTCTACGCCCCCGAGCTCACTGCAGAGCCATGGCAGACACTTAAATTAATCATGTAGATAATTATACAGTACTTTCAAGGGATTTGATTTTCTCAAACAAAACCTTCTGGCTTTGGAAAAATGACTCCAGACAAGCATAAGTAGGAAATACTCCTCCCAGAAGAAACAGACAGCGCAGCACTGAGCTGAACACCTCTGCACTGGTGAGAAGAGCAGCTCAGGTGTCCAGTGCCAACAGAAGCAGAAAATAGAAAGGTGACAAGCTGTTCATCAGGGGAAAAAATAGATCTGCCTGATAAAAATGGAAAACTCTAAGAAGAAATTTATTTTTACCCTTGATTTCCACCAAAATAGATTCAAGACACAGGTGAGAAAATTTTAACGAAGTCATCACCACCTTGCTACTTTCTGTAGGTGACAGACCTGCCAAACCACCTCACTACCTTGCATCAAGTACAAGATCTATGTACAAAATACTCTAACTTTATGCCCACCCTGGCATTGCCTAGAATTGCCTGCAGTAAACCAAGGCAGAACTGGGAATAGGTAGCCCAGTAGGCCCAAAGTCCCTTGTCCTGGTAACAGGAGTCCCTGTTCCTGGTGACAACTTTCCTCCAAAGAGATTTTGTCCTGGTTGCTCTGAATCCTTCTGAGACTGCCAATTCACACTATCTGGTGATTATATCTGCCATATTACCTATATCTCAGTAAGTGTGGTCCACTGAGATTTTTTTTTCAAGGATAAAGTAAGTGAACTAAGATTTTGTGGATAGGATGTTTACAGGTATAGAACATCTCATCTGGGAAGATTCTGGGGTGGGAAATCTCAATTAATATACTGAGTGCAATATAGAAAGTATTAGTCCTGTTCAAGTAGTAGGGTCATGATGGTGCAGAGACAGAGTGGCCACTCAGTTTGAGGAGGACCCACAAAGGGGATCACCCTTCATGGGATATCACTTTAGAAAGACTCTCACAGTGCTGAGTATTGGTTTAAGGGCTCAGGCTTACCCTCCACTGCTGCAGGAGCCCCTGGATTGTACCCAAAGCCAACTCACGGCACAAGACAGGCACCGTCCTTTGCACAAAGTGAAGCTTTTGGGCCAGATGCTCTCAGAGGGTCAAAAAGAAGCTGATGCAAAAACCTTTAAAAAAAAATTAGGTCCCCTCTTACCCATCCATACCAACAGCCAATTACCACTCCTTTCTGTCCAACCACAAACCAACAAGCCACTTTGCTCGGCTGCAGCCTGCCCAGCCCAGGTGCCTGCCTCCGTCCAAAGATGTGCCACCACCACCCAGTGAGCAGAGCAGCTGCTACCAGCCAAAGATCCTGCTGGGCACCATCAAAGCTGGACCCCAGATACCACAGCAACTTTTTCACTCTCTACTCAATAAAACTCATCAAATTTTAACTAGAAATAAGGAAGATTTACATCTCTGTTACTCTGTTGGAAAGCTGTCCCAGCACACCACATAGTTGGAAATGGTCTGTGTTACAGCTTAAATGTATTCCTGAAATTTTATACCCACAGACATGTAACTGCTGCAGCTCTCTGCTCTTCTTGGTGGTTATCAGCTCTTCTTACCTTCATCCCTGGAGTATTTACAGCCAGAAAAATCAGCTTTTACCTTGCCCTTTTTCCACCCAGCACGCTCACATAAGATGTGCTCTCAAAGACTGAAATATCACCCACATAAATAAACTGGTTATCTTCTTCTCCCTTCCTCAGCGAAAGTTTTTAGTTTTGGCTCAGAAAGTAACGCATTTACTTTCTTCATCTCCAGCCTTTCAGTTCAAAATACCAAGTTAAACATAGGTGCTGTAGGTGAAGAGAGGCTGCTTCTTTTAGGTTTTCTTAAGGAAGCAAAAAAGCTGTCTTAAATGATTGCTTATCACAGAATCACAGAATATGCTGAGTTGGAAGGGATCCACAAGAATCATCGAGTCCAACTCCTGGCTCTGCGCAGGACCACCTCCAAGAGTCACACCATGTGCCTGAGAGTATCATCCAAACTCCTCTTGAACTCTGTCAGGCTTGGTGCTGTGACCACTTCCCTGGGGAGCCTCTTCTAGTGCCCAACCACCCTCTGGGGGAAGAACCTTTTTCTAATCTAATATCCAACCTAAACCTCCCCTGACACAACTTCAGGCCATTCCCTTGGGTTCTGCCAGTGGTCACCACAGAGAAAAGACCAGTGTCTGCTTCTCTTCTCCCCCTCACAAGGAAGTTGTAACTGTAATGAGGTCTCCCCTCAGCCTCCTCTTCTGCAGGCTGGAGAGACCAAGAGACCTCAGCCACTCCTCATACAGCTATCCCTTTAAGGAAGAATAAGAGTATTTTCTTTAAATAAGTTAAGCTGGAACTGTCAAAAAGCATATCTGGATATTCATTGCATAAGCAATAAACTTTTTTCTTTTTTTCTGACAAGCTGAGCTTTTTCTTCCTATATTGTCCTCAAAGGGATGATGTAAAGAGCTTCAATAATACTTTCTCATAGGGGGAAAAGGAAATAGAGAGGGTCATTAAAATGTCCCATTACCGATTTTTAAAAGGTGATTTGTGCAAACAGCCAAGACAAAATCCTCCAGGATAAAGCCTTTGGCATTTTCAGCCTAAACCTCCAGAAAAACACATACTGTTATTTCAAAAATTCTTTTCATCCCCTGAGTGAGATCACTTTATAATTGCTTTAAAGGTTATGTTTGACATATACAGTTAATCTTTTTATATATAGATGTAGGCATCGTACTTGTTTTCCTAACGTCATCTGGGCATTTCATCACCAGAGAAATAAATGCACTACCAGAAAAAGACATTCATTTACTAATTGCTATTCAAGTGCAGCTTTCATTTTTCCTACTTCTTAGTCAGAAACTAATAACAAAAAAAGTAACAATGGGAAAAAAACACCTTGGAACTGAATTGCAGTTTTTCATTAAAGGACACGCTATTGCTGAAAGATGGTTTTGCTGTAATGCTCTGAGGTCCGAAATCCTTCAGGAAAGTAGGAAACACGTTTTATTCTGGATTACCCAGTGGTACAAATCAGATCTGGGCACAGAGTTATGCTTCTGCTGAATTAGCCAGAGTGCACATTTACAGGTCAGCTTTATGCCAGCCATAGGAAGACTGCTGATACTTGACCTGGCAATAAAAATTTAAATCTGGCGCTGGGAGGCTTTGGAAGATTTTGAACAAATTTGAATTGACAGTGAGTTTTATAGCAGTCAGCATTTTACATTTCATGGCCTCAGTGCTTTTCATCCAGCCGTAGGAGCCCTAAAGCTGGATTTACTGCACAGTGAAACTACAGCCTCAGGTTTGACCTCCACATAAGTAACCAACAAGAATACAGGGACATGAAAACTGAGATTTCTGTTACTTAACATCAGCTGAATCCTCATCATGAGGATCCTGACCTTGTCACCATGGGCTCCATTTCTGGCCAAAGGAGAAGAATAGGTACTCTTAGGAGGAAATGGTTATCTGACCTACCATAGATCTTTATTTTCAGACTAGATGCATGACATCTTTCAAGTCCACTTTCTGCTCCATTGCCTGAAAAATATGTGGCTATGTAGAACAGAGGTATCTGAATTTGATCAGATAGAAACTGATTTAAACCAGTTAACCAGGCAAACTGGGCACAGAAAAACTCTATATCAAGTCTTGCAGAAAGGTTCCCTGGAATGCTTTCTTAACTGCTTTGATTTTGAAGTATTTATGTCGACTATATTAAGGATCAAAAGACCTGCGGAAACATCTAGACTTCCTAAATCAAACCTAGTAACTGCCAGGACATTTGCAATATCAGGCCAACAAGTCCTGAGAACAAAGAACAGTTCACCAAGAGGACACTCAAACAGCCAAATGTAGAAATGCAGAATTTTTGCAGGAAACATTACACTATAAAAGGGGGCAGAACAGTTAGATAAAAACCTAGCCATATACTTGGATTTGCTTTGAAAACCTTACCACCAAATGACTCTCTACAGGAGTTATTTATTTCCAGCTGCTCTAATAGTATCCAAAATGCTGGTAATTAGCAAAATTTTGCATTAAGGAAATGGGATTGTGCCCATTTTTATACAGAGGGAATGGAGCTACCAAAAGGTATGCATCCCATACAGCCTCATGTGAAGCTTTCCTGTAGCCACAGGACCACTGGAAAATTTTTTAAGCACCATACATGCCCCCCTTATCAGGCACCACATGGGGATCCACGTCCCAACCAAGGATGGGAAGAGAGCAAGGCTCCCCTAATTCCTTCTACCCTTGATCGAGATCGTCTGAGCACAAGGTGACAGAACTGCAACACCAGATTGCTGTCAGTCCAGACCCAGTGGCTTTGACACCACTGTAAAGTCTACAGGGGCTTCCAGCACCAGTATTACCTCCAAGGCCATGGGGTGTGTCCTTGTTAGCAGCACTGGTTGCAAGAAGCTGCCTCAGTTCTCACAAAAACCACCAGTGCCCCTGGTAGAAGCTGCTTATTACTCCTAGAGCCCTGAAGCCATCTGCGTCCTCCTTCCTCTTTATTTCTATGTCCATACAACATAAGCAAGGTCGTATAAAGAGACACATTTCCAAAATGTATTTTGTGAAATTATACCAGAAATCAAGGATTGTGATATCCAAGAAAGTAGTTACACTGGACAGGAACATGGTGGGGTTTTAATGATATTACTAAAATAAGATAAATGGGTGAAAGTTGGAAAAACATTTTGCTATATGTCAGCAGGTAACAGTAAAACTCCAAAACGTTGTGTTGACCAAAGGCTCCAGCTACCACGCCCAGGTCAGGCAGCACAAGCCCTTCCCTCACTGCATGTCACTGCAGTGTGTGGTGTCCAGAGGCTGGTATCCTCTGGGGACAGCAATTGTGATGTAGTTTTGGGATGGCAAGCAATCATACAGGCAGCCCTGGTCTGAAAGCAGGGAAAGCCAAAGCCAGTTGTGTTGCAGATGGCAATAAAATTCCAAGCCGGGCTGAGATGATGCGACTTTGTGGGTTTGGGTCTTCTGTGCACTAAACAACAGTTAGGTTGTTTGACCTGCTGAGCTTGGTAAGGAAACCTCCCAAGTGCACTTTTCAACCTGCCAAAACGGCTGTGCTGCAAGAGGAGATTCGGGGACAGACACAGTGAGCTTTTAAACTGGAGAGACAGCCTGGCTCAAACGGCTGGGCTGTATTTTCCACCATCATTCAGATGAATTAAAGAGAGACAGCAGGGGAGGAAGCATCCGTCTGGCCATCCATTATTAATGAGAGGATCAAATCTAAAACTCTTTCTGATACTGATACAGAAGCCCTTTAGTATGATCAAATTATTCTCTTTCGTCGTCACCCTCTTTTTACACAAACTCTCTCCAGCAGCCAGCCTCTTCTCCAAGTCCAGGTCAGGTGGGAAAATGGGAAGGCTTTGTAATTTCTAAATTAATTTTTAAATCTTTCCTATATTCTCTTGTGCTGAATGTACTTTAAATATTGAAGGAAGTTAGCCTTGCCCTTTTGCATTCATTTAAACCAGAATGAAGCAACTTATTTCAGACAAGACTTAAAATCACCCGATTCTCACATGATCTAGTGTCCCAGACTGTACAAAAGCAAAGTTCTATAGCTGTCAGATAGTCAAAAATACGTATCTACCTATAAGCCCTTCAAGACTATTTAATTTAATAGCAGAGCAGAAAATGCTTGCTTAAGGAACTGAGTTATTGCAAGCTTGTTCAACAATGGAAGAACTGTATTTAAAGAGTTTCTTGAAGAATGGTGCCTGTCCAATTCTGCAGTTATTCAGCATCCTCTGTACACCACCATGCCTAATCATTCTTTGGATCTCTTCCACTTGCTGAACAGTTCAGAGCCGGTGCTGGGAAGCACCACTGTGAATTTTCAGAGTATTCAGAATTTATTTCTGGCATAATTTATGGGAGCAAAAATCTGGAGTAACATAATTAAAGTCAGTAATGCTTTTCTGGATTTACTTTACAGTTGTGTAACCACAACGGAAATCTAATTTTAAGTATGCAGATTCCAATAAACATCCCTTTTCCATGTTTGAAAATAGCACAGCTCTCTCTCACACACATATGCACACAGAAAACTAGTCAAAACTACAGACATATAAGTGAGTTCAAACTTACATTTAGGCACCTGAAAAGTAATCCAGTCCTCACTAATGTCACCTACTCCTGTATGACCTTGAAATAAGCACTCATTTATCTAGACCTTTGTAGCCACAACCCCAAATTTCTTGATTGCAAGGCTTCCTGAAGGAATGAGTTTTCATGTAACATTTTGAATACTCCTATAGAAAATGACTCCGCACTCCAGTTCTTTCTGGAAACAACTTATATAAAATTAGGGACAAAAAAAGGCTTTGTAGATCTGCAGTTATTTTTAAATGCTCCCACTCTTCTCAAGATCTTCCTGTGGGAAAGATCTCTGCAATAATTATTCATAAACCAAGAAAATGTAAATAACATGTTAAATTTGGACTGCATTGTCTGCAGGAGTCATGAATCTAGTATTACAAGCAAACCACAAACATCTGATGTTCTAATGCTGTGACTCTATATTAAACAAACAAATGCCCCTAACCAATTGTTTAAATTAAGTTTTGATAAGCACCAAGAAAACATACAGCTTAAAACCCTAGAACAGAATAAACTTGGAAGGTGGACTGATGTGACTTCATTGTGTTACTGGAAAGGCCAAAATAAAATAAAATTTAAAAAAAAAGAACTGTTTTCTATTTTCTCTTAAGTTTGAATTGAGACCACCAAAATTATTACTATTATTACCAGATTTAACAAAACATATTTCCATATCACTATTCCCAAAATCCATTAATCATCTCCAATCTGATCTGAACATTGGAAATAATTAACAGCCTACTCTTAGTGCTCCCAAGCAACTGTGCCAAGTAGAGCTTAGGAAGGGACTTTCAAGGAAGATCCTTCCTGTCTCAGCTTTGCCAGATCCCGTAACTCTGCTCACTGACTCATTATCACCAATGTTCTCTTTCACCTCCCAGTGAGCTGGGAGGAGAAAAACTTAAGGATGCTCAGACAACAGTTTACATCTCTACCACCAATATCTACCTGGAGGCCATAACTGCGTTTGCCTTCGATACTGCATAGTTACACCTCACTCTTTCTCCAGGAAGGGTCAGTCCACCCGTGTGAAGCACTTGGACACATCAGCAGAGCTCAGCTCTCCTACACACAGCCCTGATAGGCAAGAGTACACATGAAGCCAACTCTCATCGCCTCCTTAGGGAGTGCATCTCCGAAATCAGGACATCGCTTCAACTGCAGCCAACAGCGGGATTTCCACAGATGGAGGGTCAGTCTCTGCACTCTGCGGTTTTAGTTTAGTTCCTATTCCTGCTCTCAAGTCAATGCAAAGGTTTTTGTGGCAAAAAGGGCTCATCTGTGACCTCTGAAGGACACAAACCACTGAACCATAACCCTGTCATTGCTGCCTCTGTCCTCTTAACCTCCAGCTGAACTACTGCAGCCTTCCAAAGCACACATGCCAGACTGAATTTTTCTCTCCCAAATTGAAGGTTAACCCTGCTGGTAGAAACTCGCTGGAAGCAATGAGCTGTCACCTCTCAGAGACAAGATGCTGCTGATGCTGACCACAGCATCCATTTCTTTTATAGAATCATAGAATCACAGAATCATTTAGGTTGGAAAAGATCTCCAAGGTCATGAGTCCAGCCTTCAACCGAACACCACCATGTCAACTAAACCATAGCACCAAATGCCACATCCAGTTATTTGTTAAACACTTCCAGGGATGGTGACTCCACCACCTCCCTGAGCAGCCTATTCCAATGTTTAACCACCTCTTCAGTGAAGAATTCTTCTTGATGACCAGCCTGACCTCCCCCGGCATACACTGACGCTATTTCCTCTTGTCCTGTCGCTTGTTACCTCAGAGAAGAGGCCACCCCCTAACTGACTACAACCTTCTTTCAGGGTTTATAGAGTGATAAGGTCCCCCATGACCTTCTCTTCTCAAGGCTAAACAATACCAGCTCTAACAGCTGCTCCTCATATGTCTTGCTCTCCAGACCATTTCCCACCTCCTTTGTCCTTCTCTGGACTTATTCCAGCACCTCAATGTCCTTGTGAGGGGGCCAGAACTGCACACAAGACTCGAGGTGCAGCCTCACCATTGCCTGGTACAGGGAGATGGTCACTGCCCTGGTTCTGCTGGCCACACCATTGCTGATACAAGCCAGGATGCCATTGGCCTTATTGGCCACCTGGGCACATTCTGGCTCATGTTCAGCCACTGTTGACCAGAGCCCTCAGGTCCTTTTCCACTGAGCAGCTTTCCAGCCACTCTGCCCCAGGCCTAGAGTGCTGCAGGTTGTTGTGACCCAAGTGCAGGACCCAGAACTTCACATTGTTGAACATGACAGAGTTGGCCTCAGTCCATCGATCCAGCCTGTCCAGATCCCTCTGCAGAACCTTCCTACCCTCCAGCAGATCAATACTCCCACCCAGCTGGGTGTCATCTGTGAACTTACTGAGGGTGCACTCGATCCCCTTGTCCAGATCATTAATAAAGATATTAAACACGACTGGCCCTAATACTGACCACAGGAACAATTTCTTTCTGCAGCCAGACCTTTCAGAGCATGGATTTGGAAGCCTCCCAGGTTTCTTCTGAACTTTCTCAGGCAACGTGTGACCGTGCTTTTGGAGGCAGCTGAATTTTACAGCTGTTTCTGAGGTTTCACACAACCAAGACCAGGATGGTCCTCTGGTTCCAGAAATAACTGGACACTGTGTTCTTTAGTCCAGTTCCTCTCAAAAAGTATTTTTTGGCTGACTGAAAATTATCTGTTAAGAAAAAGGAGGAGAGAGTACAGCTAGAGATAGAGCAAATTCAACTTCTCAGAATGTAAGGGGGTTTTCCATGTTTTTGGCCACCCTTGTTGCCCACACAGCAGCAGCCCTGCAGCGTTTAACATCCTGCTTTGCAGATGCTGCGGAGCTCTTTGGGCTGGAAGTCAGCTTAAAGAAGACAGAGGTCCTCCATCAACCTGCACCTCAGGAAATCCCCCATCATCCCCACATCACCATTGGCCAATCAGAGCTCAAATCAGTCCAGCAGTTTAATTACCTTGGTAGCCTCATCTCCTCAGATGGTAAGATTTGACGGAGAGATAGACAACAGGTTAGCAAAGGCATACAGTGCTTTTGGAAAACTCCACAAAAGAGTGTGGCGTAATAAACACTTGAAGAAAAGTACAAAGATCAGTGTTTACAGAGCCATGGTGCTGTCTACTCTCTTGTATGGTTCCAAATCATGGGTCATCTACCGCCACCCCCTGTGTCTCCTAGAACGCTTCCATCAACGCTGCCTCCGAACAATCTTAAACATCCACTGGTCAGATTATGTGACCAATACATCTGTTCTTGAGCAAGCAGCTGTCACAAGTATTGAGGCCATGTTGCTGAGAACACAGCTGTGCTGGGCAGGACACGTCTCCAGGATGAAGGACCACCGCCTCCCTAAGATCCTGCTTTATGGTGAACTTGCCACCGGCTGCCGCAAGAGAGGAGCCCTGAAGAAAAGATACGAGGACTCCCTGAAACAACATCTCAGCCTTGGCCATATTGATCACCATAACTGGTCTACTCTGGCCTCCAGTTGGGAGGTCTGGAGACACACCATCGATAATGCAGCTGCTTCCTTTAAGAACACACGCAGGATCACTCTCGAGGAGAAAAGACAACGCAGAAAGAACCGTGTCTTGCAAAATATACCACCTAAGGAGTCTTTCTGCTGTGCCTTTTGCAGTCAGATATGTCTGTCTCATATTGGCCTCATAAGCCACCAGCGTGCCTGTAACAAATGTGGATAGAGCCTTCCCAAATCTTTGTTCGCAAAGCCTAGCCATGATGATGACAGGTAATTATGAAGTATTTTCTGCCAGAACTGTAGGACCTACATCCAACCAGTAGAGCCTGTGCCCTCAGGGGAACTTCAGGAGATGCCTGCCTTCCTGGAAGTCTCCACACAAGCTTTAGCAGAATCCAGATACAGCAACAGATACACACAGTGCAGACATCGACTTCCCTCTTCAGGGACCCTGTTACCACTGTGTATTGGTCAGGAGACTCATTTTCTACTCTCTCACACTACATACAATCTCACTAAAATTTCATACACCCTGGGGAAAAGGTTTGAAGCACAGAGGTTGCTGTCATGGTCATTCTTGCATATCTCTCTTGTGCTTTAAAAGACTTCAGTGTTGAATTGAGCCCCTATTAAAAATACATAAATAAATGTTATGGTCTATAAATAATGACTTGATGCTTTACCTAATCATTTGCTTTTATGCAGTTATCGTCTCTGCAAAGACAAGGAGCAAAGCCTGGAAAGCAAAGTCTTGCCTTCAGGCATTTTAAATATTCAGGTTTCTCAGTCAATGTTCTTACTGGGCTAGAAGAACAAAGAGCAAGTCCATTCAGAGCAAACTCACATAATAATCTTTACCATTCCATGCAATATTGGTATATTAACCCCACACTGGACTTGGAGAAACATCATATGCACTTTCCTGTATTATGTTGTTCAGATGTGTGCAACTGCAGATCGTATTTAAAAGAAACCAGGCAGGCTTTCACAGACGTGCCAGAGATTTAAGAACATGCAACAAGCCGACTCTCCCACATAAGCTCTCATCATAATCACTCTCAACAGGTTATAATTACTAAAAGAAAAAGACACAAAACAGAACAACCACACACCCCTGTTTTTCCCCCTAATCTTCAACCATGAAGCTCGAGTTTCAAAATCAGCCTCATTTAAACCAAACAGACTTTTTAAAACTAAATATAGTGCTACTGCAATGTTGGACTCAAATATTATAAATTAAATATGCTTTTTTTGGTTTTGTTTTTTTTTTTTTTAAGAAAAAACCAAGTGCAGCATAGGCAAAAATCCAAATATTGAAAACTAAAATACTAATCCTTCAAACACTTAAGCAATTATGTAATATTGCTCGCATCAACAGACTTACGATGCATCTGTTTTATCATGTGCTTAGAAGCATTCTAGGGATCAGGAGCTGAAATATGTGCACGTTGTCACCAGAATATTCCCAAAGACCAATATTCAACATGTATTTCAGCACTAGAAAATTCAACCCACCTCTTAGTATTTGAAAACCCTTTTCTTAAACACTTTCAGCTTCAAAGTCACCACAGCATCCCAAGCAAGATTCTAAGATGCTGCCAAAGAGGGGGATCTGATAGCCATATCACTGCTCTATGTATATAAGCAAAAAAAAATGGTTTTAGTGATGACTAGTCTTTTACTGTGAGCAACCCACAGGTAGGGAAGACCCAGAGCCAACAAGAAAAACAACAGAGAGAAGGAAACACTCTGAAATTGCAGTAAGAACCGCTCTTCACAAGCAGGAAAGCTCAAGAGGAGTTGCCAGTAAGCATTGACAACCCAGAAAAGCCAGAGCATGACAAAGTGTTGTTCTTTCCACCCAGCGCCAGACAGAGCAGGTCCACCCCTCTCTGCTTTGCCTGCTTGCCACATTCCCCTGTTCTGCAACAAGCAAGCATGCACCTGATTAAATAGCATCTCTTTTGCAATAGCTGCTAGCGTGGTCCACTGTGGGCAGGGTGGGTAGAGGAGGAACAGGGTGTCACACACAACATTAAAAAGACCCCATAAACCCTAAGCCATCCTCTCCACCAAAATTAAAAGGACAGGTGACAAACTCAAAAACAATTACACTGATGGCAGTGGGTGGCAGAAGAGGATTTGCTCCACTAGACCTGATCCACCCTCAGAGGTACCAATGGAAAGTAGCACCTTCTGACCCTCACTGGATTATTCGATCATCTTCGATGATCTTCCTAAACTGGCTCAAATCCCAGTGGTGAATGGAGATATTTCCCCAAAGGGGAGAGGCGAGAGCACCCCGAAGACCCTCCACCGTCCCTGCTCTCCCAGGTGCCTCAAGCAAACCTGCAGCTGTCAGAGATCAGCCTATCTCAGAGCTCCACCCAGGCACTAAATCAGGACTGAGACACCCTAAACTCAAACTAATGACGTGGCAGCACCACAAAACCATGTGGCAACAGCAGCTTTATCAGCAGTCTCAAAATGGGTTGGGCTGACCTGTACAACACCGACCTCAGGAGGGCAAGGTTCTCTTCTGTCTGTCTTCACCCACTTTTCTTCCATTAATTCTACTACAACATTCAAGGCTCCCTTCAGATTGCTGTGTTACTTCATATTTTGGCTGACAGCTTAGAGGATACCCAGGGCAGGAGCCATCCTACAGCTGTGCTGCACAGAGAGAGGCAGAGACACGCCACAGTCCAAACTTAGTCCCTGAAACAACTTCACAGGAAAATGTGCTGAATGAGACTAAAAAAGACAAATCAGAAATTATAATTACAAATTACAATTAGAAGAGTGATCTTATTGCCTGGAGAAGGGAATTATACTTTTTTACTGGAGCCACCAGAGCCCTTGTATGAACTTCTTTTGTTGAAAAGCATGGAAACTCATTCAATTATCACATCATCTGAAAAACACCACCACAACAGTCTTGTAACTCTGGGCTTTGTCAGGTGAACCGATTTGGTTTCATAGCATTTATTTCATATATTATAGCACAATAGTTTGTAACTTTGGTTTCACTTTCTTTGTTCTGTCCCATGATGAAACACTGGGTAAGCACGTATATGTCAGCATGGCACTTTGTTTCTAAAAGCTGATTAAAAATACATTCTTTAAAAAGGAAATACATGGAAGTGACTTTGGAGGCCTAGATTTTAAGCTTCTTTCTTTTTTTTTTTACTTCTGTTTGCTGAGCGCATATAATTTCTCCCTTGAATTATTTAAATGTCCCAGTGCTTTTTTCATGAAAGGAAAACTGAAGCCAGATGCCCAGCCTCAAAATGGAAAACCTTGAAAATACAATAAAGTGGAGTTGATAAAAAATTTGAATTCTCATCCACTGGGAAAACCCAGTATTTTAAAGAGATATATTCACTGGAAAACCATGTTTAAACCCCTGTAGAGCTCTGAAAGTTCCAGAGAACTTTTCTACGAAAACTCCAAATATTTTCTTTTCTTTTGCTTTTTTTCCTGCCTTCAGCCTTAAAAAGCCTAAGAGTCTGGATGTCTGACACTATGCTTGAAGAAGAGGCTGGTGACCACACATCCTCATCCTGCCAGTCCTTGCTCCAGTGGAAAAAGCTCAACCTGCATTGCAGAAGCCAGGACAGAACAGGAGATGTTGCCTCTTGTGAGGAGCAATATCCCACAGGAATTGCCACTGCAGGCTTTCCCGCATGGAATATCTAATTTATAGACTCTCTATCCTCCACTGACAAAACACACAGATGGAAATTTTACCCCGCTTCTACAGAAAACCTGCAAGTGCAAACTGTAACAGGAATACATTAAGGAAAGTAGCAGAAATAAGATGGGATTTCTTAAAATCACAATCTGCCAAGATTACTTTATTTTGAATAGGCTTGATACACTAGGTAACAATAGTTTTTAAAGAAAATAATTAAGCGCTTGTTTAACCCACCTCAGCTACTGATCCCTGGGGTTTCCAACCTTGCAGATCTCCTGGGATAGGCAAGTTGCTCATAACTTCTCCCCCTGCATTCGAACACCATATTTTTGCATTTACGTCTTGAAACTGCTAATATTTAGTTAAAAATTAATTTGATTTAAAAAGAAAAAAAAAAAAAAAGAGGATGCAAGCAAGATTTCTGGACTGTCATATGAGATGAAAATAAAGCAGAGCAGTTTCCAAAACAGTAATACAACACTTGGAGAAGCATAGGGATTAAAATGCTGAAAAAAATGCTTAAAAAAATGCTCAGATAAATTATGTTGCAGTTCATATTTTTAAGATGAAAGGAGATGTGCAAGATTTAGTATTTGCCTCATTATCCATGTGGTCGCAGCTCATTAGGACTCCACTCACTCCTTTAGGCCCTTAAGCAGCCCCTCAGGGCAGCACTGAGTTACAGGAGTGCAAACTCCTTCCCTCAATCCTCAACTCGGGTGCTCAGGACAACAAACAAGAGATTACAAAGCAGCTTCAGTATGTTCAGGCAAAATCACTGAAATGCACCTTAATGAAGATCAAGCGATTGGTCACCAGTCTGCCTCTGCCTCAGACACCTTGGGAGTGTGAGCTGTAATTATAATCTTTACATTCAGGGTAGTAAAGGCTTTTACAGAGCAAAGATTCATTTAAGAGAGCAGACAGAAATCCAGCCAGTCTGTCCTTTTCAGCTGGCATGCAGTGAATCAAGAGCAGGACCATGCGCACAGAGATGTGTTTTGCTTTCTTCCTCCAGCCTGCCCAACACACTAACCAGATATCTTCCCCCACCCCTCCTCTCTTCCACCCTTTCTTCCTACCACCATTACTTTGGGAGGCTGCAATCAAAACCCATCCTGCTCCACTTTCCATGCCTGAAGAGCTCCACAAGTCTGAGCCGCAGCAGCAGTTCCGGAGGCTGAAGGCAGGATTTTCAACCCCCTCAAAGGGCATTTAGAAGCCAAACCCCTCATGTTAAAAGCAATGGTTTCTAAAAACCATAGGCAGCCTCAGCAAACTTCAGACTTACTTTGCAAGTCATTAGAGTAGAAGCAAATCTCATCTGGCACTGAGAAGCAATTTTTTTTTCTTGGAAGCTACACAAAACATTTATTGTCATGAGAATGGTGAGAAAGTAGAAATTCAAAATCTGACAATCTAGCTACAAAAAAAATTCAGAGCCCAAGAAGGTCATCACGGCTGAGCAAGCTCCCTGCTTCATCTTTGGGAATGCATGGTGTCCTCACATGCTCTCTCATCCCAAGGATGTAGTCAGTAACTGATCTGTGGTGGGACCCTTTCCACTGATCCAAGGGATGGAGGGCTGGTGGGTGCACACAGCCAGGCTGGAGAGCCGGCCATGAAAGCATTACTGCTTGAGAAAGGGAAGGCACAGGACTATTCCCTGGCAGTGAGCAGGACAGGAGCCCTTCAATAGCCTGGTCTTGACCCCTCGCTGGTTGTCAAAGGTAATCACTGAGCTCCAGCTATCACAGCTCTCCTGACCTCTATGAACTGTTACCCAGTACAAACTCCACTGTGTGCCTGAGCCTGAATTTCCCCTCCAAACATAATATAATGGCTTGCTCTCCAGTCACCTCTAATTTTTATTGCCTGCAACAAACCAGGTTTCAAGCAGTGCTGTGAACTGTCTGTTGGGGATATTAGGTTTCAAGGTCTCACTAATCAGCTTTCCATTGAATAATGAGTAAAAAAAAAATCAAATCTTCTTTAGTTTTACTTACATTTATACCACTTGTTGAATGAGAGCAACTGAACAGTGCAAGGAAATCTCTCATTTTCATTTCTGTGCAAACATGCACAACCAGGTGCTGAAGAGCATAAGTATTCAAAAGTCATCTCTGTTTTGGAGATGAGAGATATCTTGGGAAATAATAAAGAGAAAAATCTTCCTGAAGTACCAAATAGGGAGCTTTTGTCCACATGCTAGTGAACTATAAAGTCTTACAAACCTGAAGAATAAATGCTATTTTAACATCATGGAAAACAGTTACTTTTTGAGGCTTATGACCTGTTCAGGGTCAGGGAGTTCCAGTACAGCTGTAAATGTGTTATCATGATTACTACATGTCTTCTTGGACTTACATTCAGCAGAAAAATATAAAACAAATCTCAAGACCTGCCAACTTTAGACTACCCATTCTCTGAAGAGCCCTTAGGCAGAGAACTTCCTGCTAAGAAACCCAAAGGTCTGGAAAAAAATCAAAGCGACTTTTTGCAGCCATGGGGATCTGGACCTTATTCTGCTCTGGTTGTACATAATTTTTTAATGTCAAATATTCTTTGCATTAACATGCTTTTCTGTCTTGGGCGAGGACAAAGGAAGGTAAAACTTCTGCTTTCTTGATTTTAACCTAGTATGACCATCTTCAAAGGCTGACTGCCCTTTTTCTGTCACAGAAAGCATACTAACCTAGTTTGGAAGGTACCTCAATGGGCTTCTGCTCAATCTCCCTGCTTGAAATAGAGTTGAACAGAGATGGCACATCCCTGCAGATTCCTGCACGACAGTCTCTACTGGTGTGGATTCTCCAGCCTCTAGGTCACCTCACCCAGTGACTCCAGAATTTTCTTCTCTAGTGTCTGAATTATCCCTCCTTTGCTACAAGCCTGTGTCCATGGGCCATTTTGCATTTGGCATTAGAAGGGAAGGGAACAGGATCTTTCTCCTCTTCCAGATTCTTGGAAAATCACAGGCACAGAGCAAAGGAGAGAGAGGACCAAAAGATACAGAATGAGCAGAATTTCTGTGTTAGTTTTATTCTCACATTAGACAAATTTGTCATTTTTATTTTATTCTAAATGCTAATGTGTGGCAACACCAGCTGCCAATTTAGAGAGGCATACTTGGCACGCCAAGATTTATGTCACTAAGCTTTGCATCCCTTACTTAATTCTCCTGATAGTCACCAACCCTTCCAGAAAAGCAGATTTACTTGGCACTCTTCAAAAAACACTTACTCGATGAATGATGCTACCTCAAATTACGAGCCTCCCAAACTCAAAGCTCTTTGTCTAATGAAAACTATTACTGCTTTTTAATAAGTTCTTCAGCATTTAAAAATAGCACTCCTAATTTCCTGCTCCACCGAGCACCACCTTGACTTCAAGTCAAATTATTCACAACCTCTTCTCCACCAGCCCTGGGGGATACAAGTCTTGCATTTTGGGGCTAAGTACTTCTCTCAACAGCTGTGAGAAGCTCTCTGAAGCAGGAAAGAGCAACTCACTCCTAACAGTATCAGACAACAAAGCTAAGCCACCCTTTTTTTCCTGCTATTTTAACCCAAATGTCATAGGGTAACAAGCAGCAACACCAGCAGGATTTCTTTGAGGCAACTTATATTCAAATAATTATATTGTGGGAGAGCAATAGTATTAATTCAAGAGTCCATGAAAGACATTAACATTACCGTGCAGGCAAGATTTAGCAGTTTTAGCTTGCTCTACTTCTCACCAGGCATATGTCTCTCAGGAAAACACCAGAGGCAAAATACAGCACAAAACCAAACAGAAGTGTGTTACTGTGCCACAGTGTCACAAGTCTTAGCACTGACATTTAAAGCAGCTGTTTCGTCCACAAAACCAGTACGTGGGTCCTGCACAAAGGCTGGCAGAGAACATCAGATCTCCTTGCACAGGTGTCATACCAAGGTCCAGGCATGCAAAGCTCCAAGAACTCACAGAGCCTTCACATGGGTTGAAACTTCACCCTTCACCCCAGCACAAGCGCGATCAGGACTCTTGGCACCTAGAGGGCACAAACATCCCCAAGACTAATGATTTTTATATCCTGTTGTCTTACCCTTTTTTGGAAGTTGTCACTAAACACTTCTTCCACTGCTTCCTGAATTTTGTCAGACCTCAAAAGCCACTAAATTTCTTTACACATTTTGGTAAACTACTTTTTGGGTTTCTTTTTTCCTTCACTTCAAGATTTTCGAATATTCTTACAGTTAACTGAATCTCTTAAAAGTCTAGTCCTTCCCAAAACTGCCTGTTTTCCTGGAAGCCTGACATTCATAAAATACTTTTACAAATCTCCCTGTTAATTACTTTATTAGAACATACTTCTGTGATCACGTTTTTGTCTGTTAGACACAAAAAGAAACAGTGCACCCTAGTGTGACCTACTTTTGTGTAAAACTAGAAAAAATGTTTTTAACAAACATGGGAGAAAAATTCTCCACACTATCTGCCTTTTTAAGTTCAAAAAGAATTTTTCTAAGAACTTGAAGGAAAACACTGCTTTTTTGACAAAATGCTATAACTGAGGGCTTAGTCAAATGGTCAATAAGAGCTTCCCAGCTTTTTCCTAATGCTCATCTTATTTTTGATTGTGCAACCTATGCAATAGGAGAAAAACTCTCAAGTACAAGCTGTCTGCATTTTAAGATTCAGTTATCCAACATCTCTGATAAGACTTCATGCCTCAAAGCTGCTCATCTACAAAATAAATACCAGCAAGTTCTTTCTCTGCAAAATTTTTGTTTGGGCTATTTACCCATGGAGTTCATGCAAACTGCTTTTTCCTGAGCACTAAAATTGTGCATCCTCAGGAAAAAAAAGTAAAATCCAAAGCCAACTCCTGTTTTTCCATGTGGATAAAAATCAAGCTGAAGGGAACTACTTGTAAAGGTTGTAGCTGCAAAGGTAAAACAACATTAGAAGGACTCTGCAGGAAGAGGGCACATGAACACAGTGGGAACACATACTCATAAAACATGAGAAGGTCCATTTGCAGTATTTAATGCTGACCTTCAAAATACCTTAAAAAGTCCATTAGAAGCTTTTATTCCAAAAGCTTAAAAAAAATTACTCCGTTACGTTGAACAGTAGTGTTTATCCAAAGCTTCCAGCAAACTCAATAGCAGCTTCTCCTTAATTTTCTCATTTGCAAGTAGAGACAACCTTCACTCCACCTGTGCACATGACTTTCCTGTGCTAAGAACACAAGTTTTACATAAACTCATTTCAAACATGAAATGAGTTTCTAACAGGCCACAAGGATGCCATGCCTAGCACATGGCAGCTCCTGCCTTCATTCTCCTCTCTTACAAACCTTCCCTGAGGACTGTTTTTCCTTTTTGCTATGAATGGTCTTGCTGGACACAGACTGCTGAAAAAAAAGCCAAAACCCAGACTGCTGACATTTTCCTTCAGATTTTTCTTCAGAACATCTTTCTTTCAGTATATAGATGGATTTTGGGGATGGGAAAATTTTAGTCTATATTCTAAAAGTAGTATGAAAAAACAGCCTCAGGCAGCTAATTAAAAAACAAACTTTTGACACTGTGTCTAAGCATGTACATATACATATATATGTATATATACATACATACATATGTGTGTGTGTATATATATATATATATATATATATATACATACAGGACAACCTATTCTCCTGTACAAAAGCTATAAAAAAAGCCAATGATTCTAAAATAAGGCTAAGTGAGTGTAGGACAATTTTTTTTTAATAGCACTGCTTGGGAAAGGACTTGTGATAATAATTACAGGTATATGAATTCCTTAAGTAAACACCATGTTCCCTGTCTTTTTGTGCTAACACTGCCTTGGCCTTATTATACATGCAGAAGAATCTGGACTTTGGCCACAGAGCATTTTTGTACTGCCTTTAACCAGAACTTCCTGAAATCAATAGCATCCATACGCTCCAGTGCATCCAGCTTGTTTCTCCAGGGTCAGGGAAGAGGCCCAGTTTAATACACACTTAATTCAATTAAGAGCTACACAGCAACAGCCTTTAGTACATTTTAACCTCCTCTCCACGCATCGTTTACTAACCCACCATTAATTAAATACAGTTATTAAAGTAGTGTGTTTATAATGACTGTATTTTCAATGAATGAACAAAAGCTATTTATGGGATCCAACCAAACGGTGCTTGTTCATTCACGGCGTGGGACTGAGCGCGGGTGCCCGGAGCCAGCTGGCATTTCAACAGCACAAACAGCACTCAATAGATGCACAGAGGCAGGTCGGTACAAATATCTTCTGCCCAGAAGGAAGCACCATGCTGGAATGTTTTAAATTCCTGCTTTGAACATTCGCTGCTGAAAAAGGCACCGCTGCCAGGTGCCTGCATGCCCGGAGGACCCAGTGCATTGCATTAATAACCCCCACTCGCTACTGTAACCCTTCTGCAGATCTAACAGGTTGCAATCCGTTCTATTTGTGAGTGCGTCTGAAACAGCTTGGCACAAAGTGCCATTAGATACTGGGAAATATTAAATACTAGTGTTACCACCATCTTCAAACATGTGTCCTTCTTCAAACAAACCTCTGGAAAGAATCTGCTTTGGGTGCTGAGCGATGGAAAGATGTGGTCACAGATGGTTGACTGACAACTCCTTTGCATAACCAGTGGCACATGATGTTATGAAACACACAAACCTGCATAAGTGGACAGGGATACAGGACATGCAGCCCAGATCTTCCCACTAAATCACGTTCAGCACCTTCAAGTAAAAAGATTAAGATTCTTCAGATGACACAGCAAATTGCTCGGAATGTAGGTTTGACACTGTATGTGGTCTAAGGCAGCTGAAACACCCAGATTAGCCACAGGTTTATCATCATGCATTATCAAATTTAAACAAACTAGTCAAGTGACAGCAAAGGTAGAGAAACAAAGTATTTTTCACTTACACCACTAACCCAGAAATGTGTAACAAACACATGAAAACTCAAGCACAGATTTGAATTTTAAAAAAAAATAAGGAGTTTTGTCTGTCTTTGCTAAAGTAAAATGCTAAAAATGTTTGTGCATGTGTTTTTTTCATTCATATGTAAATATATGACCCAACCACCTCACATTGTTCTATCTCGAATGCTTTTAGTGTAAGCTGATCAACAGGAAACTTAGTTTAGACTTAGTTAATGAAGTCAGCAAGAAAATTGCCCATGTTTCTCCTAGAAACATAGTTAATAGGGCATATCAGGAGGCAATATGACATATTCCCTACACTAACTCCAAAGCCCTCACAGGGAGGGGGATTACACCCTGGCCACCTGCCTTTTGGATGGTTCCCATTAACAACTTCTGCTTCATATCAGACACTTCTGATGTTTGGAATGGATGGCTCTGCAAGGCAGCTGAGGGCAAAACCTGGGCTCCAGGCCCCTGCTGCACCAAACACTGAGGCAGAGTATAAAAGAGAACCTTCAACACTGAAAGAACCATCATAATTCTGTCCACTTGGGTGATCGTGTCCTCAAAGCGGGAGAGGCCTTACCTGGAAAGGAGGGTGAACAGTCTTATCATGTTGTCAGTGGCCAGAAAGTGCTGATACTGACTGATGATGTGCCTGCAGGTCCTCCACTCTGGATGCAGAAGGGTGGTTTAGCAAACTGAGGGGCAGCTCTTGCCACAGAGTCACATCTTGCAATGGATAAACAGCTCAATGTCGAAATGGAGATCAGTGATGAGTAGAGTCCTTCAGGGGTCTGTTCTGGGACCAGCACTGTTTAATAGCTTCATCAACAACAGGGACAGTGGGATCAAGTGCCCCCTCAGCATGTTTACAGGTGACACCAAGCTGAGGGATGGGATGCCATCCAGAGGAACCTGGACAAGCTCAAGAAGTGGGCCCTTGGGATCATCATGAGGTTTAACAAGATGAAGTACAGAGGCAAGCTCCAGTACCAACACAGGCTGGGGTATGAACAAATTGAGAGCAGCCCTGCTGAGAAGGGGGTGCTGGTGGACAAAAAATTGGATAGGACTTGGCAATGTGCACTCACAGCCCAGAAAGCCAACAGCATCCTAGGCTGCATCCAAAGCAGCATGGCCAGAAAGCCCAGGGAGGTAATTCTGCCCCTCCAGCTGGAGCACTGCATCCACCTCTGGAGTCCTCCAACATAGGAAAGACATGGAGCTGTTGGAGTGAATCCAGAGGAGGACAAGGAAGATGATGAGAGGGATGGAGCACCTCTCCTGTGAGGACAGGCTGAGAGAGTTGGGATTGTTCAGCCTGAAGAAGAGGACTCCAGGGAGAACTAATTGTGGCCTTTCAGTAAAGGGGGACTAGTAGGAAAGATGGGGGCAGACTTTTTAGTAGGGCCTGTTGTGATAGGATGAGTGGCAGAGATTTTAAACTAAAAGTGTGTAGATACAGACCAGATATAAGAAATATATTTTTTATGATGAGGGTGGTGAAACACTGGCACAGGTTGTCCAGGGAAGTGGTAGATGCCCCATCCCTGGAAACATTCAAGGTCAGATGAGCAACCTTATCTAGTTGAATATGTCCCTGCCCATGGCAGGGAGGTTGGAACTAGATGACCTTTAAAGATCTCTTCGAACCCAAACTATTCTACAATTATATGATTTGCCAAAGAACGGGAGAAAGGTAGCTACATAGAAGAAGACCAAGATACCTGTAGACCACATCCTTGGGTCTCTGGTTTAACAAAGGGAAATGGTTCAGAAGAATATAGGCTAGATAAGAGGGAAAAAAAGCTTTATTCTTACTCCTTACTTTAAAATTATTATGAAATCTTTCTCTTGTTTTACTTCATGGTCAGAAAGAAGCACCATTCTGCTTTGCCAGCAGCATTAAAAAGCTTTCACACATGTTCCCAACAGCGTTGCTACACAGCCCCTATTCACTGAACACATTTGCAACTCAGGAGCAATTACTTGTGGAGCATATTGCCTTTTGGCCTGCTCGTTTGTCTTCTAACAATTATTCTGCTTTTTAAAGAACAAACTCCTCCCCTCGCATGAGCAGATGGGGAAATGTCATCTCTCGTTCTTAGAGAAGCTTTGACCAATATTCTGACTTGGGTATTAAATAGAGCAGAAGTCCGCAGAGCTACCTATGCTTTATGGCATAATTTTCTTTATGCATGAGCTCTGCTGTCAGCAATGTCAGCAGGAATATGCATGATGTTACACGCAGTGTTTGTCAGCTGGTCGCTTACTATGCAACAAGGGCCCGGGAGCAGCCGAGAGTAGAAAATCAGAGCCCTCTTCATTTAAATTTATAATCTGCAAAATCAGGACAACTAAGGAAAACAGCAGAAATTGGCCCAAGTAGCACGATTTAGACTAAGATTCAAGATGCTGAAGGTGCAGGAGTGCTCAGGAGCAGTGGTGATGACTCAGCCTGTGAAAAAATGTGAGAGGCATGAAACTCAAACAGCTGGAGGCACACACACAACACTGACCAGCAGAGGACAAAAGCAGCTGACTGACAAGGAGCACAGTGAAAGGGGCAGCCTGTGAGGCATCTCTGCTCAACCAGGGCCACAGGAAGATGAGTGACAGTGATGGGGACTTGCCTCTGGAGACAGTCGGAAGGGGTGTCCCCCCACTCCGAGGCAGGGTGTGAGGGGATGCACTTGGCACCATCACTGGAGATGACGGTGACAACGAGGAGACACAATGGCACTTTATTGTGACCAACAGCTGGCAATGGCTGTTACACTCAAAGGTTGAAAATCAGCTTGCATTATAACCTCCCGGGTTTGCATGCTCGAAACATACAATTTTGGTCTCCAGAGAAAGACCTGCCACTTTTTTTTTTTTTTTTTTTGAGGAGGAGGAGGAGAAAGAAATAGTTTTCATAAAAAACTCCTGACTTCTGTACTGCAGGTGAAGATGAGTGGAAAGATAAATAGCTGCCAAAATAAAGAAGAAATATAGTTGCATTTCACTGAACAAATTTCCCTTGAAACTTGAGATGGGGGTTATCCTCTGCAAGGAAGGGAGTCAGTGACACTGGGAAGGAGGATGCAAGCAGCTGTGGGAGAGGTGAGCTTACTCCCAGTTGAAGAACACATCTGAACATAGCATGAATAACTCTGCAATAATCTGTAAAAACAAGCATAAGAAGAGTTTATTCTTAATCACATGATTCTCTAAGCTCACCATCAGGATTTACCCAACACTTTCAGTATTCAGCTGCTCTTTATAACCAACCTTAACTGCTTAATACTAAGTCTGACAGTAGCTGGTGAGACAGTGAAGCAGCCAGATTTAGCTCCAATACACTGCCTATCTGCAATTTTTCCTCTTCCTAACTATTTGCTAAAGATGTATGTCATAAACTCAGTACATCAGAAGGCAAACTGTTTTAAGCAGGCCACTATTGTTACGAACTTTGCTATCTCATTTACAGGTTGGATGGGTTTACTTGGTTTTTACATCAAGCATCAGGCAAGGGGGGTAAAACAAACAGCACAAAGCAGTTAGTCAGCCAAGTTTCAGTGCCTCTGGTGGGACCCAAGCTGACATCTCAATGATGTGCTTTGGCTCTCAAACCAGACTACTGGGAGTACAACAGAATTGATAAAACACTGAGTAATTATGCATAACAATGGTTGAAGCATGCAGTTGCAGATGCAGCTGCTAACATATCTTTTAACTATTGTCTTGTTGACAAAATGAATGCTCAGAAAAAGTAAAAATTATTGCAAATGCCAGGAAGCTTGTGCTGCACACCCTTTCTTGCCTCCACGAGGGTACAAAGCCCTGTGTTGGTAGGGTTCAAGTCTCTTCTTGGGTATATTTTTGTTTTTCTTTTGAGTCGTTCTTGTACCATAAGTGCTCTCCTTTGCACACCCTAAGGGTCAATGTGAGGTTATGCTCCACCTTTTTGGAAGAGATATCAGAATCCTGGTTGGAAACTTGCCCTTTAGCTGACCTGTTCTGAACTGGAAGGGTTTACACATGCAACTGTTTCTCCCCTTGTTTCCAGCCCTTCATTCAGGGCTCTGCTTAGACTTCCTGTCTTGATCATATATTTTAAAACCATTTGCATTGCCCATAATGCCTGTACTATATCTGGGTGTCCAAAATCCCATGTTTTCCTGGATTTGGGCACTATGAGATTTTCCTTTAGAGAAATGAAAAGCCCAAAAAAGGTGAATTTAATAATGTCAGCATCCTCACTCATCCATCACAAAATCTGGGTTGCTCTGCACCCCTTCCAGCAGCATCCCACCAATCCTGGGCACTGGATTGCACTCCTGATAGCAGGAGTTTAGAAGGCGGCACGAGAACAAGGCTGAATTTGCCTCCTGAACCTTACGTCTCTGTTCCTCCTTCTTAGCCTGCCTGACAGCATCACCCTCCATCTCACAGCCCATGTCTGCAGGGCAGAGAGGCTTCAGCTGAGTGAAGAGCATGGCTGGGGAATACACCTCCACCTGTCCAGCAGGCAAACCACCTCCCAGACAGTAGTGCTGCCTGCCCAGCCCCAGGGCAAGCTGCACAGGGCAGAAACTCAGACCTCCAAAGCCAGAAAAGCTTTTTGGCTGTTTTCAGTAGCATACTGAGTATGCATACTGTCTGCTCCTGGTGCAAAGGAGCAGACAGATCTGCCCAGCCTGGGGAGGACACGAATGTGCCAGCAGCCACCGCAGGGCTGGGCTGCATTGTGAGACTCCACCTGAAATGCCAACAGGACCCAGGCTCTCGCAGCACACAGACCAAGAATCTGTTCAGAGAGGTTATAACCACTCTCACCCCCAAAGAGTCTGCAGTGCAAAAGATATTCCTGAATCAGACAAGAGTAGGAGACTCTGTAGGGAGGTTAGTGAGACAGACACAGACTTAATTTGAGAAGTTAAGCCATTTTATTCATGTAGCTGCTCTGCAGCACTTGGAGTATTGACATGAGCAGACAGTAATTGCCAGGATTGTTTTCTGCTGAGCTCTCACTTTCCAAAAAGTCATTACCCAATCAGTATGGAAAGTCATTAGCTAATCCCCTTAGGATCACACTGTTAACAGAATTTGGTGAGCTGCCTGGACACTGGCCGAAAATACTATATATCAACACACAAATGAAGGAAACATCTTGAGGATTACTCAGCTGCACTGGGCAAAGCCCCTGTCAAGTACTTTTCTGTGCCAAGTTCAATCCAACTTCCCAGCAAAATTTTAGGAGAATTTCTGAACTGTCCCAAATTGCACCATTCTGTAATTCCCCATAGTCACTGCTGCATTTCTAACAGCATGTCCCCTGTGCCAACAAGAAGAGCTGCAGAGGTGGCTCTGCACTAGTGGTGAAAGTGACCATCAGTGGGCAACCCAGAGCACTCTGGGTGCCAGAGAGGAGCACACAAGAGCTATCCTCTCTCAGACTGCCAGAGAACAACTTACAGAGCATCTGTGCTCATTCGGCAGAAGCAACAATATGCTCACTCTAGATCCAAATTAAAATTGTGTTGCAAGATAAACCAGGCATGTGCAAAACACAGATTAACTAATGCAAAACCACAGGCTAAAGAAAAAAACCTCAGGATTAAAGATTAGAGCGTAGGGACTTGGCTGAGGCACAGGGAAGATATAACAGGCAAGGGATATCAAGGATACCTGGATTTAGCAAAATCAGAGAAACTAGGGGAAGAGAAAATTGCAATTTGAGATGAGGATTTGCAAGGATTACTTCTTAAGAAAACAAATTCCAGACAGAGTCCTGTGGTTTGGTGGGAGACTATTGGTGGCCAGGGTAAAGGCAGCTGGATGCCAGCTTGACTAAACAACTTTTCTAGAAGTAATGATTTAGTTAAGGCACATCTTGTCTCTAATGCACAGCAGCTCTGGGGTTTTTTACCAGTTATTTCTCCATAAAAAAATGTGTCTTCTTATGAAAGTCAGTCATTTGCGCCAAGCAAAAACTGGTGGTTACCATGGGAGAGAAAATAAAATTCAATTCCCAGTAGGTCTGCAAACTCCAAGTACATCTCTAAATGAGCTGCACGCATATGAAACATCCTCCTTGGGGTCTTGACACACAGGAAGGTGCACTGTTGCACAGAAAGGAATGTGATGGTGGTTTGATGACCATCTGCACCTGGTGGCATCCCTAATATGATGGTAATGCTAACAGGTAGAGATAAAAAGGAAAAAAAAGACCAAACAAAACCCTGATTTTAAACTACAATTTCACATTTCTAAAGAGGGGGGAATGCCAAGCCAAGCAGATGCACTAAGTGCCCCTTGGTAGATATTGAGGGTTTTCTGGTTTTATTATCCAGACTTCAGCCCTTATATTTAACAGACGCTTTCTGTGAGCACTCCAGCTGTTATGAAGCTTTCTCTCAGCATCTCTGCGCAGCAGAAATCCTAATATACAAAGCACTGAAATCTTAATATACAAAGCACTTTGTCTCGGATGCAGATATGTTATTGTCTGCATATAAGCTATTATACCAACTGTGTTGCTCTCCCAGGCACTTGTGTCAAGACTAGGCAGTACCAAGCCCAGGCAGTGCCTATTAGCCTTTCATCAACAATCTATTTATTGTCTGCAACAAAGCACTTAAAAATATTTTGCAGAAAAGTGATTGGAAAATAAAATTAAAAAAAATTTCCTGCCTTCTGCAGATGCACATCCTTAGGTTAGGCTTCGCTTTGCTATACTCAAAACACTTAGATCTGTCTTGACTGGAGGAGAAGATCCAGGCTGTACCCTTCTGTGATGTCCAGGCACCCACGAGAGACTGGAACATCCTTCCACACCAGTGCCCAGGCTCCCTCCATGGGAAGCAAGAACAGCAGCCCAGGCAGGCAGATGCCCATCCCATGTTTTATACACCAGCAGCCCAAACTTTGGAGAGTGTAGCATGGGAAGCTGATCAAAAGGCTAGGCCAGGCAGCCACCAAGTTGGCATCACACTTGCAATTAACTTTGACTGTCTATAATCTGAAGAGAGGACGTGCCACACCACATCACACAGCACAAAAATCCCTCCATGTGGCACCGACTGCGCTTTTTATAAACTAAGAAACTAAGGCAGAGTGCAAAATAATGCCTAGAACATGCTGAATTTGTACATATGGAGAATGGGGACAGCTACATCATAATATTTTGCTGAAGTGAAGTATTAATTGCAGGTCTGCGGCACTACCTCCTTTCTTTGTGGGAAATATTAGTGATATAATCTGTATGCATGGTATGGAAGCTGTGATCTGTTGAATAAATTTGGAACAGTAATTTACTTTGTGTTTTCTTCCCCACTGTTTTTTCGTTGCTTTTCGGAGAGAGTAACTAGAAAACCCTCCTACACAGTCAAATATTCAGCTGCAAGGAAATAGTCTGGAGTCATTCAAATCCACAGAGCAACTCCAGCTCTGGTTGCCCCCACATTTACAAAGTTGCCCTGTGGTATTCTGGAAGATACACTATTTTTACAGTAGGTTTTTAATGTAAGAAGGGAGAAAAAATGTCCATGATTCTCTGAATATTTCCATTTTATATTTTGACAGGAAGAAAGAAGTTCTTAAATTGCTACTGTATGGAAAGGATCTTCAGTAATGTTTTGTCTCAGAGAAGACATTTTTTTTTTGCTTACATGTGTACTCATATCTGGTAAAGTCATCTCTGTAAAGAGGTTCAGAAAGAAATTTCTTAGAAATAAAGATAGCCATCACAGATTATAACCAGTATTTTTCCATGAATCACCTCCACTGTATACAGTAAGAAAGCTTCCCAGACAACTTACTAGGCGATTCCAGACTTTGGATATTTTACTGCAAGGGTGGGTGTCCCTCTGAGGAAAGACTCAAATAAAAATATTCTCAGAAAGAGAGGTCTGAACGCAGTAACGCTCTTCAAAGCCATGTAAGGTTATAAAAAGGACAGCAGTCAATTGTACTACATGTCCACTGAGAGTAACCCAAAAATTAATCAGCTTAATTGCCAGCAAGGAATATTTAGGCTACACATTAGAAAAAAGCTGCAAGGACAGGACAGTGGAACAAGCTAGCAAAAGATGTTCTCACCTCAGATTTTGGAAAGAACAGGCTAAGTAAGCTAGGATGCATCCATCAGGGATGGCCTAAATATCCAGGATGGACAGTTGGATTTCACAACTCCCAGTATCCCTCTGGACCAACATTTTGTTGACTTTTTGGTCCACACATCTCTGTGGAGCAAAAACAGATATCCAGCAGAAAACACACACAAATCCCCACAATGGCTGAGAGTGCTCCTATGGAATGCTGTGTCCTCATTAAGAACACAGACATATTTTTTTTCTATACTGACCTCTAAGCACAGTGCAGGAAAACAGATATTCATGGAGTTCCACTCAATACCCATCTATACTATGCTAGGCATGGGTAAAACAAACATCAGTGGAAGAAAAGTTTGTGCTCTGACTTCAAGAGCAAAGCAGACACTTCCAATCACCAAGCAAACAGGGATCGTATCTTTCATCCAGAGACAACCATTCCCATAATGCCATCAGAGGCAAAAAAATCCCTGAGTGAAACATGACAGCCAGCCCCACCAGTGACCACAAGTGCGATTACCCTGGTTACAGACCCACATCAAATTCAAATAACTTGCAGTATCGATACACTGGAGATGATGACTCAGAGACTCAGCTGGATCTCCAAATAAAGACAGATCTTCTGGCTTCCTACTGAGCTCCTGATGTACAAGAGCACTGGCTCTGTCCACAGGCAGCATGTATGTTTGGGATCCATTAAAGTTTCTGCAGATTGTACAGCAGCAGATCACAACAAAACATTGAGTATTTTCTAAGATATTCCCTAAGGCAGACGAAAACATCTGGTACCCCCCCCTACAAAGTGTTCCCTACCACCCACACAAGGGCTGGACACCACATTGTGCTGTCAAAAACCTCAATCTGTTTTTAACAACTAAGGAAAAACACTTCCGGCAAAACAAAACTTAACCTAAATGTTCCTTTGCCAAGTGATGCCGCCTCCTTTCTGGTTACATTTATGGGGGGAGGAAACTCCTGAGTTAGAAAAACAAATGGTCACTCTCAAAAAACCCAAAAAGACTCTCAAATGAACCTGAGTTCTACTTTGTCTTGGTTTCTAATTGATCTGAAACTTGCAAACCTCCCATGTGAAATGCCAGCAAGGTGAAGCACAAAGCAGGAACCGAATGCTACCCACCCATGGGATGCACACAGACTCAAGGCAATGGCAGCAGTGGATTTTCAGCCAAACCCCAGGGAAACCAGCTGTGAGAGTGAGCAGTTCTCCCCCAGAGAACTGCAGAGCAGAAGCCAACAAGTCCCAGTCGCAGACAGATTTTAATTTTCAGGGCTGAGCCCAGTAAGCTGGTGTTTAAAACAGAGACCTATTCTTTTCTTGCTTCTGGGGAAAGTCAACTAATTCACAAAGAGGAAAGGAAAGCTGAAGTGCCTTTGAGGAGGCGATGTTTCTGGTGCACTGGCCAACTAACAAGGTTTGTCAGGGCTCAGCACTATTTGCTCTTTACAGTCTTTTATTGCATCCCCATCCTGTAATGCCTAAATGCTGCATCTAACATCATATATCCAGTGCACTGTTACATATTCCTGGGGTGGGTTGCTGGATGGGGTTATTTGCCACTTGCTGCAGCTCCTCTGTGCCCCTTCCTCTTGTTGCATATTTCCAAAGTTTGAGGATGCGGAGCCGAACCATTTTACCCATCAAGTCCTACGCCCAACACCAACACTCTTGCTGGCCCCAGTGCCTCTCCATTAAGTCTCTTCTTTCAATTTTACAATTGGCACAAACTTCCCTGTAATACATTTTAAAAAAATGAAGATAAGCAGTACACAAGGCAGCCTTGATACTACAGTACACTCCTTTCCAAAACAAAGACGCAGGATTGTAGCATTCAAAGTCATAATGGCATCTTAATCCCAATCAAGGGTTCCCAGTACCTACCCCGGATGTGGGAAATGAGGCTGGTGGTTTGGAGGGTTACCTGACACCCTACCTTCCTGTCCTACTTTTTCTGGCTATCTGAAAAGGATTTAATTAAGTCCTTCAAAAGGATATAAGAGGCACAGACTTACATAAGAAGCTCACAAATGAACATTCAAATTACTGGATTTTTTCTTCTTATTACTTAGATTGCAGTTGAAAACACATGGACAAGCATGAAAAGGAAGGTCAGTGCAAAAGTCTGCTGTCCATACAGACATGTTAACACCAGGCACACAGTACCACTGAGTGTTAACCACCCCATCAAACAACAGGACGAAAGCATGTTCATATGTAACATCACCAATAGACAACCTTGTCATTCCCTAAAAATTCATGATTTTATGTACCTCAGACAGGGATCTCTGCATATCTGACTTCACAGATACGACCTGATATTGCAGATCTTCATTGCATTAATTCCCTCTTATTGAGAGGATCCGATGTTAATTTTTACATTCGTTCAATTTCATAGGCATTTGCTAATACTTCTAAGACAAAATAATTAAAAAATCACTACAGTTAAATCCTTTGTGATGGCTTCCAGTTAAAAAGTAATAGTCAATGCCATGAAAGAGAGGCAGACTTTAATTAATAAACACACTCACAAAGCAAGCTCTAAACCTCTAACAAGACTTTGTCAGAAATACTCAATAGCCATAAGTTTCTGATGAAAGCCACATTAAGTCAGCTTGTAAATGAATTCCAGCTTTTCCTCTGTAACTTGGATGCTTCCAGAAATTACAGAATTTGTAGAGGAGGAAGGGCAGACTGATGCCACAAGGCAGAGGAGTCTCACACCAGATTTCCTTGGAGCTATTACAGTGTCCATCATCATTTAGCTTAAAACCCTTCACAGTATAGGCCACCTCAACAACAATCATCGTCATCATCAGTCCTTTTGTAGAAAAGGTGCTTGTCAAAGCAAAAGTAAAGGGGCAGTAGTTTCCTCGTGGCTAGAAACAAGCCTTTTCAGTCTAACAAGGGTCAAACTAGGACCTCTATATGAGCTGCTGTTTTCCTGTCTGGTTTTCTGTTGGGCCTGATCAGCTGGTGGTGGCTTCCCCCGACGAGTATTTTTGTTAGGTAAATTGAACATCACACTTTAGGACACACCATTTCAGCCATCAGGTCCCCAGTGAGTCCCCCTCCAGGGGCTGAGTGATGGAGCTGAGGACTGGAGCGAAGCCCAGCCGCCACCAGCAGCCCCCAGACCCAAGTGTGCAGCAGTGGGGCAAGTAATGGCCCCACCCTGACACCACTCCAGTGCTGGCAAACACCGAGTAGACACATAGAGACTTCAAAGTAAGGAGAAAAGGGAGTATTTCACAAGAGGTATTTTAAGTGAGACAGAAAAGAAGTTTCTCTTTTACGTACATTAAAGCGAAAATTTAGTTCACTATCCATTTCACTTTCCCTTTTTTGTTAGCAAATTTAAAACAACATACTTAATTGTCCTGTTGCATGCTCAGCTTTTAAAGCAAGCATTTCATTGTATCAAGGCAGAAAATACAGTTTTATAACCACAGTTAAATAAATTACTTAAGAAATCATCCAGCTTAAATGGGTTTTCCACAACTATGATAAATTATAGCTGCACGTGTAGCGGTGTGCTGGCCAAAACATTCCAAGATCAAAGGAGAAGCTGAAAATGAACAAGACTATTTATTATCTTGATGAACACCACATTCAAGAAGTCATCGTCACAGCTGTGGGCTGTACAAGTACAGAATAAAATGATACTATCCTAAAAAACTCCGTGCTGAAGCAGAAACCATCAAACAGACCCAGGTACAAGGCAGGGATGAATAAATGCATCAGCACTTCACTTTTTAATTTCACTGTATTAAAAAGTGTACTTAAATCTCTATCATTTCATCATGCTGCCTCTGTCATCGTGTAACAATTATGTAAGGCAGTGTAATTAAAAATAAACTTCTCACTCCTCAGCAGCAGTTATGCAATAGCTTTGATTAACTGAGATCCTTCATGCTTAAGAGAACATTTAAGGAGTTAAAGTTATAACTCAATGTCCTTCCCCATAGCTTCACATTCAAATCCTCCAACAGAAACTATCCACATTTTTCTTCTCATCTCTCCGGTACAAAGACGGTTTGTCAGGTTTTATTTGGTTTTATCTGCTTGCAAGATGCTGTCTTGAGGTCCTAAAAATGCAGGGACATATTTTGTGCAATCTGTCAGCAACTGTCTTCAGATGCAAGGCTACAGGGAGTTGATGAGCTCTTTTCTTATCAGAATGAGTCACAAAAATGGATTATCCACTCTTAATCCTCCTTACACTGGTGAATTTCCTTATTTTTTTTTTGTTCAATAAAAATAAAATAAAATGAAAATTGGCCTGGTGAAACCTTGTAATAACAGTTCCCCCCGGGACGCTCTGGCAGAAGAAAACATCACTCTGTCATTTCAAAAACTACTGATCTTCCAGCACCCATTCCATTCTTCCACAAAAGCAAGCATTTCACTACTTATGGTACCCATTCCAGCACTGTGGATGGTTTACCCCATATCTTTTTTTTTGTCACATCATGTTCCCCCACATGATGTTCAGTAGTTGTGTTTTGGGGGTTCTTTTGATTTTTTTTGAAAAGTCCTCCTCTCTCCACAAACTAAATGAGAAATCATTTAACCTGTTTTCCTCACAAAACCATAACAGTCTTTTTCACCATAAAAGTCTTACTAATCTACATTCGCTTGAAATGCAAATGTTTTTCACAAAATCGTTCTGCTAATTTTCATGAAAGCCAGCACCTTACAGGATCACAACCCCCACACTGAAACTCTCTTTCAGTTAAATCCCAAAAGAACAAAACCTGAGCTTGGGTAACCTCCCTTCTGTTTTGAATGGGGATTTAGGAAGAGAAGTGTGAGTTTTGCTGCTGTTTGCTAATCCCAACAGAGAGAAAAAGGAATCCAAACTGCCTGAAAGCTCATCCCTGAAAATAACGTGATTTTCCTATAAGATTAAAAAAAAAAATGCATCTATTCATAGATTTGAGCTTAAAGGGGAAAAAAAGAGGCCTTCGTACTTCTAACATAGTCCACCGCCAACTTTTAGTCCAAAGCTGTCCCATCAGGCAGTGAGCTGATGGGCAGAATGGAAACCAGGGCTTCATCTTTATGGTTATTTCTTTGCTTATTGGATTTGGATTTTTAGCTTCACTCTGAAACGCTGCCATGCTACATTTAGTACATAGTAGCTGGCATCACTTTAAAGGTCCCTGCAGATCCCAGTCAGCAAGCCAGATTAGTTACACCACACAGGAAGGAGAGGGCTTGTGTGTTTTGGGGAGCCATGGGGAAGCAGGAAGACATTCCACTGCGGTGGTGCAAGCGGCAATGGTGGAGGGAAAGGGAAGGGAGGAAAACAAGCCTGTTCTTGGACTTGATTTTCATCTCAGACAGCGTGCTCTACTTAACTGCACAAGGCCATTACACACGGATACGACTCAAATGTCCTGGGAGACTCCAGCAGACTGCTCTGCACATGAACAGTCCCACTGCCATAGCAGAACTTGGTGTCTTGTCATGCCACATCAGATTCCAGGTTAATGCATGCTGTCAAAGCTGTGGAACAGTGCAATCAGTGTCTGCATCAGCGCAGCCAGCGTCCTCCGGGTGACACGCAAAGGCAGAGGTGGGTGAGCACCCTGAGAGAATCCAGCAGGGCAGCAGCACCTCTGGCTAACATCCCTCCTTCTCCAGAAAACATCCTGCCTTTCAGGGTTTCATCTTCCACCCATATGAAGGAGACTGCCGTAGGACCCAGTTCCACGTGCCTGTGTCTATCTAATTTGCCAGTCACTTCGAAGAGGGTTTGGGGCCAAGTGCTGCCTGTAAATTACTCCTTTCTCTGCAAAACCCACTTAATGGAATTAAGTGAAGGATCTATTTGGCCCATGGAGTATGTGAAGTGCAGAATTAGATTTGATCTCGTTCCATTACAGAAGGTTCCAAAATGGAGACAACTTTTCAGTCATAGGCTGAGAAAAGTTATTACAAAAATACAATGCAAGAATGTGAAAGGCTTTTTTTCCTTTTACAAATCATTTCAAAATATATGGTTCATTTAAAGCATGTACATCATTAAAGATTTATAAATGACAGCTACAGAGGAAGTAAATAAGAAGAAAACTTTAATTTTTTTAAAATTTTCTTTCCCAGTTTTTCAGATAGACAAGAAAAATCACTAAAGCAGAATCATAAGGATTACTCTGCAAGAAGAAAAAAAAAAGCCCCTCACATGCAACTTAGACACGGAATGAAGTTAAACACGTATTTGACAGTCTTCTAATCATTAAAATATACATTTGGCTAATTCCCTTAAGCTTAAAAATTTCCCAAATGTAGCTGAACGCATCCTGGACTGCATCCAAAGCAGGGTCAGCAGCAGGTCAAGGGAGGGGATTCTGCCCCTCTACTCTGCTCTGGTAAGACCCCACCTGTAGCACTGTACCCAGCTCTGGGGTCATCAGCACAGGAAGGACATGGACCCATTGGAGTGAGTCCAGAAGAAGCCACCAAATTGATTAGAGGGATAGAGCACCTCTCCTACAAGGAAAGTCTAAGACAATTGAGATTGTTCGGCCTGGAGAAGAGAAGCTTTGGGGTGACTAATTGAGGCCTTTCAGTACCTGAAGGGAGCCTACAAGAAAGATTGAAAGATCAGATTTTTCAAGGGCATGGAGTGACAGGACAAGGGGGAACAGCTTCAAACTGAAAGAGAGTGGGTTTAGATTAGATAATAGGGAAAAATTCTTTACTGTGAGGGTGCTGTGTCACTGGTACAGGGTGCCCAAAGAAGTTGTGGATGCCCCATCCCTGGAAGCATTCAAGGCTAGGTTGGATAAGGCTCTGAGAAACCTGGTCTAGGAAAAGGTGTCCCTGCCCATGGGTTGGAATAAGATGATCTTTAAGATCTCTTACAACCCAATCTATGATTCTATGATCTGTAACATAATATTAAGGTACCATCTTTACTATTCTATCCTGTCACTTTTGTTTTGAGTATTTCTGCTTTTTTTTCCACTAACACAGGAAGAAGAAGTTATTTTATTATTTTGGACCTACCCTTTGGAAACGCTGCTTCCTCAGCAGTCAGATTTTGCTTAGGGTGCAACTCCCTTCCCTGTCAAAGGAGGATACCCTGCATGTGAGGAGATAAAGGAATAGCAAAACAATTATGTGACATATTATGACTATCTGGCAATTATACCACCTTATCAATACAGAAAAAGCATGTAAAAGGATAAAAACATATCAGGTCGTGTTTTGGTTACCAATCATTTCAGCAATGAGCCTCCTGCCTGTGTCACCTCTGATGTCACCTGATGCCCTCACAGATCATCACTCAAAGGCAGTGTGACAGTACTTGCTGCACACCTGTCAGACTTACAGCTTCTCTACCTCCCCACAAGGAGAAGTATGCAGTGTTTAGGTACTAAAGACGATCCTTTGGAACCATACTATTATTTTAGCATGACATGCACGCAGAGTGCCATCTTGGGGCAACCTGGTACCAAGTAATCCAGATATTCTGTCACTGTAGGAACTGCAGACTGGATTAATTTCAGTTCTGGTGCCTATATTAAATATATGAATGCATGTTTGAGCCACTAGAGAAAAAGATGCCTTTTTCAAGGAACAATTGATCAGATTTTTCTAGACATAAACTTGAAGGCTACCTGAACTGCCCAAAACACTGCCAGGTTTTATGACTGAATGCAAGAGCAAAAGCTCTGACAGTATTTATTTTTGGTCAGATGATCCCAAGCCTATACACTTGTATACTGATTAAATTAATCAAACCACAGAAAACACACCCTGCAAGAAATCTAGCGCCTGCCTCCAAGAAGTCAGCTATTGCACAGGGAAAAAAAAATATACACAGCTAATTCCTGGAGAAATTACTGAAGATTAAAGCACTATATTACTGGTGTAAGTGCTGAGCTGCTCCTACTATTTTCTTCCTGCTGTGGAGGCAGTGCAAAGCACCTAGTCTCAGGGCTTGGCTCTGCTGGAGTCCAACCAGGATCAGTCCAAAAGCAATGTATGTTCAGCTTAGCCCCACACGACTCTCAAACCGGTGCCTGAGAAAGACACAAAGCCCACTTACAATCCCTTGAGTGGAGCAGCATGATGATGCAGAGGGGTTTCCAAGACCTGTGCCTAGCCCACAGGAATACGATGATCCAAAACTGAACATCCAACACCAGCATCACACAGAGTTATTAGACAGCAGAGAAGAAATGCTCTGTGGAGACGAAGAACTGCATTTTAGTAACACTTCTATCCTTTTTACAATAATTTAATACCAACAGGAAAAAATACCAGCCCTTTCTATAAATATATATAAAGTATTACTACCATGTGTGTGGGAGAAGGGTTTTTACACTTTCTTTCATTGCAGAGTTTAAATCCTGGCATGATCTCAAGAGAAAGATGAAGCCAGGGGTCTGCTGCAGAGCCTGTGTGTGCCTCACAAACCACCAGGCGCCCTAGCACAGCCCAGCCCCATCAGCAGCTCTGCTCCAAAGAGCCAGGACCAAAATAACCCTGTGGGAAAACTTCCAGAGCCATTACCTACTTTCACTCTAAATACAATTAACACTAATCTTCAGAAGTTCCCTGTTTTGTTTAGTAAATAACAAATATACATGAGGAAACCAGCAATGGGATTTAGAAGAAAGAGGTTCAGTGCTAAGAATACACTCCCATGAAGAAGTATGAGGAGACAAGGGATAGGCAACAAGAGAGGCTATTTATGACATAAAAATTATATCATCTGTAGAACAGATACTGAAGCACTTTTTGCTTTAATACACAGGGATGGCATCTCCTACACAGCAGAACCTGCATGCAGATGTCCATACACAGAGCCTGAACAGCAAAGCACATATATGGGAAATGCCCCAGGTTGGAACGAGCTGGTTTCTACCTGCCAGCCATCAGGCAGATCCATAATTCCATCTTTCTGTGCCCTTCCTTACAGGGTTGAGTGCTAGGAGAAGGGGGGATGGGCTTTGAACAGTCTCTGCATCATGACCAGAAATCAAGCAACAGCATCAGAAGGCTAAGACCACGAGTGCTATCAGAAGGGCAGCTGCAACGAGTCCCCATATGGGCGACCTCCTGCCCACATGATTGAATTTACCAACCATACAAAAGTCATAAGTATGGCCATGAAACATAAGCTGCTGTCTCCTGTGCTGAAGGGTTAGCAAGGGTCAGTCAAAGGCAGCTTTGCTGCCGCAGCAGCAGACCAGCTTTATACAGAAGCAGATCCTCTGACACGCCAAAGCATGTCTACAGAGGAAGATTCATCCAGGTTAAAGTAAATTTGAATGTAAACTGAAATTACTCTTCCTGGTCATTGGGACACAGAGGGAAATGAAATCAATTTGTAATAAAAGTTCCCCAAGGCCAGTTGTCAAGGAATTCACCATGAACAGCATCACATGAGGACAGGTCCTTAGTTTCCTCCTACATTACCTGAGATCCTTCAGCCAGGCAGGAAACCACCAAATACCAACAAAAACAGTGAAAACAAGTGGTCTCATGCTTTTTCTGGAGACCTTTGCAGTGAGAAGTGGGGCCAGTGCCAAGCAGAGAGAATGGAGACTGGCACCCAGTGGTAAATCATTCCCTGACCTAGCCTTTTGGAGACAAGTTTCTGCAGCCTGCAAAGAGAAAGTCAGGCCCCAGACTTGTGTCATCCCACCCCTGAGTCATCTCACCATGCAGATCCTCTCCCCTACCATCACTCCTCAGCCAGGCTCACATAATTATTACTGCAGAGCTGTAATCATTCCTATGCAGCCAGAGCAAAGCCAGCATCCCTGCCCACACACAGAGGAAGGGTCACGCTCACCCCAAATTCAGCATCTGAACATGAAACTGAGACTCCAGGATGAGATGGGAAGGTGGAGAGAGCTCCCCACAGGCTCCTGAAGTGATTCAGGCAGGGGATGCTGCCTGAGATACAGGATGCCCTACATACAGGGGATGGGAGCGGGGACAGAGGAGCAGTGGGGGATGGATGATCTGTGCCTTCCTTGTGCCTATGACCAGGTTATGTCAGGTGCTATTAAGGCACGAAGCATGAGCACGCGTGTCTGCAACCCCACTGCAGACTGCTCCAGCAGCCTTGAAATGAAACCTCCTTTAAAAAAAAAATGGACTTTAAAAACAGAAGACCAAAAACAACAACACACCCTACGCAGCAGTTAAGGGAGAAAAACATGTGCCCAGAGGTGCCCAGGGGAGCAAACCAAGGGGACCTGTGCCTCCGAAACCACCCTTCTCCCATGGGTCGAGTGCTGCTGCGGTTTCGCCTGCTCAGCTCCTCCGCCCGTCCGTGTCCCCCGAAGGCAGAGCCGCAGCCGCCGGGGAGCTCCGCCGCGCCTTCAAAGAGCCTAAAGTGGGTCAGCGGAACGGAGAGAAAAAACCTGATTAAAGCATGAAGAAAGAGAGCAGACCTGCTGGCTGAGAGACAGCAGAAGGCAGGGAAAGGCACTCAGAGGCTCCACATCTCCTCAGAGGCACAGAAAGACAAGGACTGCTGGTCCCCCCTTCCACAATTGCAGGGCGGGAGCTGGGTTTCTCAAATCTGTAGTGGGATGCAAGCAACAGAAACACATTTGGGGATAGGGGAGTATAAGAAGATAAGTGTGTCCCTCTGTCCTCCGTTCCACACTTCTAGTGGATTTATTCTCATTTAAATCGAGCAAAACAATTTAAACCCATGCAAAGCTAAAACCCTTCATGAGCCTTGTGGCTATAGTTTGCACCATCCTTCTTTGTGCCTTAGTAAACCCAGAGACACTGGAGGAAGAGTCCCAAGAGTTGCCAAATTCAAGCAGCATCTTTTGGATGCAATTAAAAATGCTAAACAGAATAAAAAGGACACCACAAGGAGGAAGGTTTGTTTTCTTCATTTCTCTGACAGAGACTTCTGACCTTAAAATAAAACAAGCCAAAACCACTTCAGTGTTGGTAGGCAGAGCATAGCAAATGGATTTGGGGGCTGCCAAGTTCCAGGAGTGAGGTGGACCCTTAGGAAACATGAGTGCCAGAACCATAACTGGGGTGACGTTTGAAAAGAAAGTTTTGCAAACCATGAAACTTGGAGCAGCTGAGAGCTCTTACTGGGACTAAGGCTTTGCTGGTGTCCAAACCAGGCGATGATGGATAATAGAGACCTCATTATCCCCCCATGCCACCAAAACTTCAAGAACTATCCACCCCGCCTCCCCACCTGGGCTTTCTGAAACCTAGCATAAATATGACCTTGCTCTGGAAAACACCCTCCCAAGCCACATCACTGAACAGACAGGCAGGTTTTTCTCCACAGATCCTGGGTAAAACAGCTCAGATCCCTCTACGGAGCTGCACACCCACCAGTGTGGTCTGTGGGCCCACACAAAACCATTGCACTCTTGTCCTGACCACTGGCTCCAGGGTGGGCTGTACATTTGTTTAAAGACTTCCAATGAAAATATCAGCTTAAGAAATCACAGCAGCACAGGATGGGTGGGGAGAACATTCCCCGCGAGAAAGAATCTGAGCTCTGTAATTGCACATATCATATCTAGATATTGTTGTAAAGAGCTCTGCCTGCAGAAGGAACGGGAGATTTGATCTGGTACGCAAATAAAAATCAGAAATCTCTCCTGCCAGCCATGAAAAAGGCTATCAATAATTCATTTTAACAAAAAAGGAGATCAAAGGAAAATGTTGTGTTAGTTTGACATTTTGATATGTTGGTTCAGGATTCTTCTTTAATGTAATATGTAACAAACAGCAGAGTTCATCTATAAATGCCAGACATGCTTGTAAATTGTTGGATATAGCAGGTCCTATTAATATTCACTTAGACTTTTTAAATTAATTCACTTTGACTGCCTTTACATCATTTTTACTGCCTCTACCCAGCAGTTGTAGGTCAAGTGGAGCTCTCAGAAATGCTACACAGAGTTTCCAAAGATAAAGTTTCAAATTTGTAACCACATTTCCATTTATTTCTTCGTATTACCCACCACAAAGCCTAATGTCCAACCCAACTTGTTTGACTATTACGTACTTGCTGTGAATTGCTTTTGAAAATTGTAGAGTGAAGAGCCAGAATGAGGTGCTTGTGTCCTAAATCAACTGTCTGTGCAAGTTCACTCTCATATATTGTGGTTTGATTTCACTTACAATTTCCTTATGGGCATTTGGTGGAGTGGATGAAGTATATTATACGCCAGAAAGCACAGGCTTGCAATCCACAGATTTCAGTGTTATGTTGCAAGAGGTATTTATTGCAGCGGAAAACTGTTGGCAAATTTAAGATATATTGCTCAAGCTCAGTCTGCATTCCCTTTGGTGTGCAGGAGATACAAGGGGACTGACATCTTCTAAATTTAAGTAGGGTAGGGCAAATTTCTTGCAAGATAAAATCCCCTCTAAAATGCAGAGAATGGTTAACTCTCTGTGACTTCTCTATTCTGGGGTCAAGCAGAAAAGTAAATACTCCTGTTGTTACATCACTTTGATTCAGGATTCTCTTTCAAGTAAAATTTTTAGGCAATATTCAGGCAGCTCTTTTTAAACTATTTCCCCAGAGGAAAGTCCTTGATGGTAATAACCTTTGTTAGAGGCTGACACTGCATGTGCTGTCTTTGGAGGGAAAGCAGTTGTTACTCAGGTCCTGAGCATGGATCTTACAGCCTCTTGGTTATAGATTTGTAGGTCCGTGGGTTTTATATGTCTTGTAGATTTAAAACTACTACTTACATTGGCTGCTCTACCTAGAAAAGAGCTGTAGTTTGAAGGAGGGGGCAAGTTACTGAATGTGATGACAGTACAGATGGTAAAGCTATTACCTGATCCAGATGATAAAGTCATATTATCTTTGTTATATCCAGTCCATTGTGAACAGAAAGAACTAAAATGACTTTTATTTATTTTTTCCACCAACTCTTTACAGAGTGCCATGCCAACACTCGCATCCACTAGAGTCCTATGGCACTGCTGACGCTCCGAAAACAATGCTCACAAAACTGTGCATCCTTTGGTGGACTGCTTTTAGCCATTTAGGCAATCAGGGGGGTCATCTTCCTTGCCAGAGATCAAACTGTCAGAGGTGAGCCTTTTCCTCGCACAGTTCAACCCCAAGAACTCCCATCCCCAAGAACTCTCATCCCCAGGAAATCCCAGTCCCAAGAAATCCAACCCCAAAACCTCCCATCCCCACATACAAGGTCTCCTGGTTCAGCACTATTTATAGGGAACAAAGTCTTCAAACCTGGGCCACCCACACCTCTACACCCACCTGACTGTCTCTTGGGCATCCCCCAGACCATGCAGGTGTTGCACCATGCTGAGGAGAGCAAGTCCTGGCCATGCTTGCACATGATATACCTGCAGCTGGGACCAGCTGGTCCCAAAGGAGGCCTTGGGTCTTCCCTTAATAACATGTGGAATATGCACAGGGATTAGATAAAAAATTTTTCAAAAGTAAAGACAGTTCTTGAGTCCTGCTTAGTCTGTTTTTGCACACGTCAATAAATTTGTCAGATCACCTGGATGCTTTCGGAAATTTTAGTCGCTGTTGGAATGATTCCAGAAGAATCCCAAAAGAATCCCAAAAAAGCCACTGCCAGTCACGCAAAGGCTACAGTATAAACCACAAACCTCTGAAACCTGCTCAGAAAAGCCACTCCAGAGCAGGAGGTGAGGAACGGCCACAGCCGGCTGGCATGTGACAGACTGACATGAGCAGGGCCCCATCTGGCAGCACAAATTTTATTTCTGACTACAAAAAACATAGCCCAGAGGGGTGGTGGCTGGACAAGGATCTGGCAGCTCAGACTGCAGCCCCCCACCAACATGACAGCTCCCAGACCTTGGGATGAGAGTCTGAAGCAGGTACCCTGCCCTGGGCCCACCAACACCACAAGATGGAGAAGAACAGGAGCACTGAGCTAAATTTGTTGGTGTTCAAAGCACAAGACAAAACTTTACATAAGCCTGACCACTGTCAGATCTTCATTTGTATCATGAAATCAGGAGTGGGGGAAGACATTTCCCTGACATGCAGTATGAGCACAAACATGTTATTATTTGAAAGGCTGTACAAAGGTTAAGTCTTTAATCCCTTTAATCCAGATGACAAACAAACAAAACCCCAAGAATAGGACCCTGTAACACAGCTGAGCGCCTTCCAGGTCTCTTGTGGGGGCTCTCTATTCACATTGCTGCAGCCATTTATGAGCCTCCAGCTAAAAAGTTGCTGCAAAAGAAATAGATGCAGGCATGGTTTTATTCCCGGTTCCTTAAAGCTTATCACGGGCAATTTGGCAGCCTGGGCTCATGTTTCAGTGAGCAGGGTTTAATCCTCAGGTCAGTGGGACCAGGGTTACTGGATTTCCAGGTCTGGCTGCTGTTGCCCTCTTACTGACACCAGGGCTCTTGAGTGCAGTGACTCCTTTTACTTGTTACGCATGCACAGAGAAAATGCAGATTCTGCTAAATGATATCAAGAGTGGTCAAGGCAGGGGAGAAATTAGATAGTAACAGAGAACATCAGAAGATAAACCACAGAGCATTTGGGACTGAGGAGAGCTCCTCTTTTGGTACACCCTATGGAAAGAATTCTGATCAGTACAGTGCATACCAGAATTTGTACCACTCCCAAACTATAGTATTGTGGTAAGCAGACAACACAAAGGGTTACTTGGATTTAGGACCTGACCTGGCTTTATCAGAATACTGGGAAATTCTTTCACTTATTTCATCAGGACTTGGGTCAGCTGCAACCATGCATCCTAAATGAACCACAGGAAGAGTGTCACTAATTTCAGCAGTAGTATTCATGCAATTCAAAGTAGACGTGTGGTTATGTACCTGAATCAAGTCTACAGGAAAAGTCTAAGCCAGTGGTATAAGCAGCACATTTAAAATGGCACTATCCTTTCTGCCATACAGCCAATCACAAACTGGTGAGCTACCACAGATGAGGTGCAAGAGGCAGTAATCAAAAACCACATTTCCTCTCAAACTGTTTCTCGTCTTATCAAGTATGAGCCATTCAGAGCAGATTCTGTCAATGTAAAGGGAAGAATGTTTGGACGTGATCTAAATGTTCACTAGTTCAGCAGTACACAGATGAGCCAGCAGAAGAGTTAACAGCACTGTTGCAGCCCAACCCTCAACAGGAATTTCTAACAGTCTTTTTGGAACCAAAAGAAGTCCCCTTTCTTTTCGTTTTGGATGCTCTCTGGGATGCTGCAACAGCTCCCTAAGCCTCACGCCACTTTGCTTCAAGTTGAACTGGACCCAATCTCTCACTCTGAGCAGAGGTCAGGCCAGTCACGCTGGCAGAGCAGCAGAGCACGTGAAGGCTGGAGGGCTGTGAGATGTTCTCTGGTTGTTAGATCAGTCACTCTGGTGTGAATCAAGCACGCCAGATCCACATCAACAGTTCTCACAGTGGTACAAGGCCATCACTGCAGTCCTGCTCACTGTGTCCCCACTGCAGCCAGAGCTGCAGATCACAGACAGAAAGGAAAATGCAAAAGGCAATTGGAAGATGCAGATACAAATTATGTGATCCAGCCTCCACATCTCAGCATATAGGGCAGAAAAAGGAGAATGCAAAGGATCCTACCCCAGCTAATGGGACTAACCAAATTCAAAGGGATGTGCAATGGCACAGGGTACTACTGCTCTGCACAAGCACATGTCTCTGGTCTCAGCAAATTCTGCTAAAGTAGAATAATGTATAATATCCTTTTGATATTATACATGCAGTGAGGGGAAAAAGTAGATGGGGGGCAGGAAAGAAAAAAAAAAAAAGATACTCAGTGCAGATCCCCATTTGTAACTCGGTCCTGAACGATGCTCTCTCTGCCATGAGGATGGCAAGTGTCTGATCTCATTTTGTAAAACTGCAAAGGTCACTGCAAAATTACAACTCAGTTCTCGTTTTATTTGAAAAGGTAGAACATTCCGTGGTCCATTTAGATCATTTGGGAGCAGTCACCTCTCTCCCAATTCTCAGCACAGAAGCCCCATTTCCCCAGTTTTTCATCTCACTTTCACAGAGCCCATCAGCTGTGTTTTAAGATTTATTATAAAATCAAAAGAAAGGGGGCAATGACCAGCCCAGAAAGGGTGAAAAGCACTATGAAGGCCAATAAAACCCCTTATTTACATGAAGACCGCTCATGCCATACGCTATCAGGCTGCCAAGCTCCCTGAGTGCTGACAGCCTTTCCATCCCTGACAGTTCACAAGGTCGTGGTCCCTGCAGACATTTCATTCCACTTACCAGCCTGGTTTTCCTCAGCCCCACCAATTTCAGCTCTGATCTCACAGCCAGTCGCTCAAGAATACAACAATTAAAGATTAATGCTATAAATGCATGGAAAGTTGAAAAATCCAGATTTTTTGAATGTCATGTTAGACATATTCATTTTTCAACCTTCCCCTTGTACTTTTAAGACACCAGGCCAGGAGTGTTACTTTTCCCCAGCAGACTGCAAATGCTTTCTTCCTTTCAGCTGCCAGCTAGTTTTTGTAGGCTTAGATATTTTTCTTTATTTAATTATTCACTGTAACACATGAAACATTAAGCAGCTTTTTTCCATGAAGAAATGAGTGCTGTTTCTCAATGACAACATGCTAAGTATCCTTAATAGCAGGAATAAGGAAATGAGTTGACTAGAACAAAGGGGGAAAGGGCAGGGAAAATGAGAGAAGCTCTGAGTAGCTAGAATTTACTAACACCAAAAAAAAAAAGCAAAAAAAAAAAAGCTGAGACTTCATTTCTAAGACAGTAATCACAGCCACAATGAGCTGATCTGGGAAATAAAAGCAAAGAGAAACAGACTTTTAAAGCATAAAAATGTTTTCTGATATGACTTTCGGGCTAGAATTTTTTCTCTTTCTCAACGCTGGTGGAGATCAGTGAGAAAGAAGCCACAGATGCAATGTTACGATATGTAACAGTTGTGTTTCCTTAATGGTGCTAAACCTCTGATAGCTGTGAGAAATGTCTGTTCTTCCAAAGAACGGAAAGTTAAAGGCTGATGTCATTAACAAACGCCATTCCAAGCCACAATTTTTCCTGTGCAAGCAGGACTGCATACACAACTTTCAGAGTATACTCTACTCATTTGATTCCTTCTGCAGCAGCAGCAGCAAGAGATGGTCTCATCAGGTTACAGAGCATCATGACCCTCCTGAGAGCACCCCACACCATCGATCTAAGATGGGACAAACCTGGTGACCTTGACACCTCTGCAGGCTTTGATGAGAGTCCTTACTCCGTCCTTGAAAGCCTGGGTAGGATTGTGTGGCGAAAGGATTTTTCTTGATTCTGGTGTTTATTTGTTGGGTCACAGAGGTAAAATTATCTCTGTTTGATTACTTAAAGCTGTTGGCTGTGGAGATAATCTGTGCATTAGCAGCTGTACAGTGGGTGGTTAGCAGTTCTGAATCTGTAGTTGGAAGCAAAGAAGTAATTTTGCACAGCACTGTAAAATAGAAAACTGAGCACACAGGGCAAAAATCCCATCGTAACTCCATGCAAAAGTTGCTTTCCGCAATGAGAAATCCCCTCATTTTCTCGGGAGGTGGAGGGCGAGTGCCCAGCCGTGTCCTCCTGCACTTCCCCACTTCCCATGGTTGCACCCACGGAGAAAGAACACCTCGAGCAAACACCAAACAAGGCTTAACTCTTGCAATTGCAACATCTGTGTCTTTATGTTTTCACAAAAGGAGACTGATTACCAGAAGCACAGCTTAAAACAGTAGATCTCAGCAACTCAGTTTAAGAGCTGCAAACTTACTATCGTGAAGCTAAATCCCATTTAGCCTTGGGATAGAAGAGGCATCAAACCTCCTACCTGGGCATGACTTCTCTGGGAAAGGTGGAACAATGCTCCTGTGCACTGTGGATAAATATTTAGAGTACAAACACTGCTGGAAAGAACTATCTAGACTCTCAACCTGCTAATTCACCAAATAGCTACTTGTTGCCCATTTGTATCTGCAGGACAGCCATAGCAAGACACTCCTTTCCAAGCCAGTACAACTTCGGTTTGGACATTTTGTTCTGAGAATTGGCAATTTTTCTCCTCCTACCCTCACTTTGTCTGCAGCTGCTGAGCTTTACTCCTGGCAAAGAGGGCTGGGAACCAGGGTGGGGTCAGTACTGGACAGATTTCAGGCTGGAAGGTTTATGAAGAACAGACATCAAGACCAAAGCACAGGAAACTGATAGAAGATAGCAAAGGACGTGAAACTTCCCAGGGATAGGCATGACAAGAAGCAGGGATGCATAGTTGTTTTATTAAATATCTGCATATGAAAGCAGAGGGGAGCATCCTCACACACAACAGACCTGCCCCATGCTATCTCTATGCTTTGGCATGGCCTGAGATGGAGCAGAGACACACAGCTTACGTCAGAGTTTAAAATATCACCTACACGTGGCTGTTTGGGGGGTGGGTTTAGCAGTTTTGCCAGCACTCTACGTGCAAGAGCTTTGCTGTGGTAGATGACTGCACAGACACGGGCACCCTTGACACAGCCATAACTGCACCAAAGGTCTGTAGGCACAATTGATAATATCTGGAACACATTAAAAAATCAGAATATATAGTTCCCTCAGCAGCTGTACTACTTTTCTCACAGTCTTTACTAATTAGCATACATTGAGGAGCTACCAACCATCACAGACCCAAGGTCATGTTTAGTTTCCTTTTTAAGCAAGGCACAGAATAATACCTTCAGCATTGACAACACTGCAGTGTCACATGTCACAGAACTAAAACTTCAGAGTTTCTTTGCCATAAGCTCCCCCGTTTTCTTTCAACCACATAAATTAATCAAATATGTCATATTTGTGGAGTAGTCTACCACCTCTCTTTTTCCGAACTCAGTTCAAATCCTGACTGACTATGGGAGTAAAACTGAAGTAAATTCATCCATGTGTATTTTATAGTGCAAATTATCACACACTGAAAAATGCATATCAAGGAAGGCAGCCAACAGACAGCTCATTTTCGTGAAAGGGGTGGGAATGGAGGACAGGGAGGTAGTCGGGGCGAGAAACTCCTGAGGTTTGCAGATCCCAAAGGCAAGCATTAAAACCCATTTTGAGGCACTCCCAACATTCCCACTGCCATCTTTCTTGCTCTTTAAAAGCTATCTCAACTGTGCAACCAATTTTTGTGTCTTTTAGTAAATAACTTAAGATAGCTTTATCTGCTTAATACTTGAAAGAGTTAAAAGTTACATGGTCTGTATTATCTTATCATGAGAAAAGAGACAGACAAGGCAAATGTTTTATTTACACTTTAAAATTGGATGAGGAAAGATTTATAAATGGATTAATTTTAATTAGTGTCCTCATTTCATTTTAAAAAAAACCCCAAACCTAAAAAGCATGCCTTAAAATTAATGCATTGCTACCCTGAGTATTAACAAATATGTCAAGTCTTTGCTTTTTTTAAAGCCCCTTTGTTGCTTAGAGTTTTTTTATTATATATCAAAAGCAGCCTCTGATGAGTAATTTTCAAAACCCATGCTGGAATAAAGCATGGGACAAACTATTTTTTTTTTGGTTTTTAGCAAGGCATCCCCCATAAGCATTATCCTATGGGGTGAAGGTTTGCACCTTGGCCTTTGTGTCCTAACTCACAGCATGGTGGAGGCAGGTTCTCCCTCCAAACCCCTCCCGAAGAACCTCTTTGATGTTTGATAAGTTAAAAGTAGGTACTGGCCCCAGATCAGAAATATCTGAATAATGGCTTTAACATTTGTATCTCCTTGAACTGTTTCTCTAGTGGCTGCAGAAATTAGATTCCCCACAGATAAAGAGCAGGTATGGTACCTGGGAAGATTTTTAATAAAAGACCACATTTGATGTCTTGGTATTTGCATTATGTTTCATTAGAGGCACCAAGAGAAATGCAGTCACAGAATCACAGAATTACAGAATATGCTGAGTTGGAAGGGACACACAAGGATCATCAAAGTCCAGCCCTTAGCCGTGCACCATCCCCAAGAGTCATATCACGTGCCTGAGAGTATCATCCAAACACTTGAACTCTATCAGGCTTGGTGCTGTGACCACTGTCCTGGGTAGTCAGTTCCAGTGCCCAGCCATGAAGAATCTTTTCCTAATATCCAACCTAAAGCTACCCTGACACAACGTCAGGCCATTCCCTTGAGTGCTGTCACTGGTCACCACAGAGAAGAGATCAGTGCTTGCCCCTCCTCTTCCCCTCATGAGGACGTTGTAGAGTGGGATGAGGTCTCCCTTCAGTCCCCTCTTCTCCAGGCTGAACAGACCAAGTGCCCTCAGCCGCTCCTCACGCAGCTTCCCCTCGAGGCCCTTCACCGTCTTTGCTGCCCTCCTTTGGATGCTCTCTAAGAATTTAGCATCTTTCTTGTATTGTGGCACCCAAAACTGCCACAATATTCAAGGTGAGGCCACCCCAGTGCAGAGCAGAGCGGGACAATCCCCTCCCTCAATCGTCTGATGATACTCGCTTAAACCCAGCAAGGCCAAAAGTGATGAGTTTGTTTTTCTGGGGCTCAATAACCCAGATCCTGGCCATCTGAGTTTCTTTTGCAGATGCCATGATCCCAGACAACAGAGTTGCAAACCATCAGCCTTCAGGCCCATCTTCTCCACACAGACTCCTGACAAATACAGAGAAGTGTCTGTCTTAGAGGGTTTACTTTCAAGTACAAACCAGGCAAGAAAATCTCAGGCCATTTGCAACCTAAAGGATACCAAGGCTCAATCCCCTTTAACACAAGTTTGCTTCTTGCCTTTTTGACATTTTAGGACCATCTCTGAAGGTATCCTCTCTCCTAAACATAGAGTCCCATGAGCAAGCTCTCTCATCTGAGCTACTTTGTCCTGTGTAAGCTCGCTGAGATTCAGCCTTCCCCCACCACCCACACTGGCAGCACCCACCATCACAGTTCTCCTCATCTCCCATTTGGTCGCCACAGCCTCCTCCCTCCTCACAGTTAGTCTGATTTGGCCCCTCTACATCTAGCACCACAACTGAATTAATTCATTTAAAAAATGAACATCGTTCTATTCCTGTTTTTTCCTTCTTCAACTCCTTGCTGCAACATTTCCCACCGTGAACCTTGACATATATTTATACACACCTAGACTTTGCATATAAGCAGGGCTCGGCCCCTCAATCACAGCAGCCCATTTCTCAATCAAACCCCTGCAATTCCTTCCTGTGCTGGAAAGGGCTAGAGAGGAGCTCCCACCAAACACTCCTACAGCTCTGATGTCCGAGGCCTCCATGCCCACCGTGTGCTTCCCTATGCCCCTGTCGTGTGGAGGGGACCAACATCTGACATGATGCCCACGCCCTCACAAACCGAGGGGTTGTGGTGCTTCCAGAGGGCGGACGGGACCTCTAGACACTACTACATTCCCCTCATTGTCTTCTTGTCTTCCATGCTTCTCCTGTGAGCACCCTGCCTTCACTGCACTGCACAAATACGTCAGTGTGACTACTCTCCAGCTCCTGGCAGCTTGACTTCAGACCTCTGTTCCTATTGTGGTAGGCATGCGGGCAGTCCAGGCATGAAATGAAGCCCCTGGCCTTTCCAGAGGGTGTGCTGCTGTTGTGACATCCCCAACACAACCCGCCTGAGCATTTTAGGATATCACAGCTGTGAATGATGGGCTTATGAAGGATGAAGTCTGGCACCTTTCTGTGCTCCAGCCAAAGAAAAGGGAGGAGGAAGAGAGAGAAGTGACACTTTCCCCTCCACTTGATGAAAGCAAAATCTGATGGAGGCAGGCAGGGAGAAACAGTCTGGGCACTAAGCCCCTTATTAATTAATGGATGTTTTGAAAAAAGAAATGCAACAGTGCACTCATTTCAGCTGGTTTCTGGGAGCTCTCGTGACCTTAATAATTGATGTTTATGCAAGCTGCTTATAATGTTAAGCAGTTGTTTTGTGTAGATTTTGTCCATTGCATTTAACTGAGATGAATAGATCAAGCTGTGAAATGAGGTTGGCCATAATACTCACAGGGAAGCTTTAAAAAAAAAAATTGGAGTGTTTTTAGAACAAACAAAATTCACAGCTTTGTCTGAAATAATTTTCCATCCATTACTAATACACACAATGTAAGTAACAGAAAATATTTCCCCCCTCCCAGATTCATCCTTTCCCTTTCCTCTTCAAGTTTTGGCAGCATTTCCAACACCATTTCATTGTTTCTCAAGCACACAATCAGTGTCTCCTGCCCATTTTGCCTTTCTTCATAGCAACGGGAGTGTAAAGGGAGGATTACAAATACCAAAGTGATCAGGAAAACTAAAAGGCAGGTAGAACACATATTTGGATAGTAATTTGGGCTCTGCAATGCAGAGTGATAAGCAGCAAGAGGACTGTTAGCATAGGGAGAGGGTTCCTTCTTCCAGGCTTGTGGCCATTCCCCATGGACACGCAAGTCCCCTAGAACATCACTTCAGACATGGCCTGGATTGGCAGCTTATACCTGACCCACCAGGTAGGCAGAAGAAAGCATGCCAGCAGCCAGAATAAGCTGCTCCTTATTGTCCTGAATGTTTTTATAAGTCTTTCCCAATGCACCAGATATGACTATCCCTACACGCCCTTGATTGAAACAAACAGGACCCTGAAAAAATCTGCATTCATTTTGCATCAACACAAGCTAGAACACTTTTCTCACTCTCCCTTCAAAACTGGGCCAGATTTAAGGGAAACTGAGAACCTGCTCTTTTCTGGGCAGCTTCGAGAAGGAGACAGGGATGCCCTTGTAATGGGTCACTGCTCCAAAACGCTGCCAAGCTCATGCACAGCCCTGCCAGGCCATGTAAGCCCTTCCATAAAGACTCTTAGTTGTTTTTTAACCTGATTTTATTTAAACAAGTTCTTATTTAAGAGAAACAGTGTTCATTTAAACTGAAATCGTAGCTTGCTCCTCAATGCAAACTGCCAAATGCAAGGTACAGTTGCACCTCCAGCAAAAAGAAAGTTTCTGAGCACAGTGGAGGAAGAGCAAACTGCCCCTGCAGTGCCAGCAGCTTCATAAAATAAATGGAAGTGGGAGCTGAAAGAAAAAGATAACTATAAAAGACACAGAGTTTTGTTCCAGGTTTTTTCTGGCTCTAGTAGAAATGGGCCCCAATGGATCTTCTCTTTTTTTTCCCCAACAAATAATGGATGTTGTCTCTTAACACAACCTGCACACACACTGACACCCAGGCTGTACACAATGACATACCAACCACTTTTGGCAGTCCATGCAGCCAGGCAAACTCCAGGCAATTACAGACCAAAATGAAACCAGGTGGTTTTAAGGCAAATATTAGGTCTTTCACAGAAGAGTTCAAGTTCAATTTTGACAGACTCAGTCATTACAAATAAAAAAATAATAAAGTAATCAGTCTTAGCAATTTAAGTAGTTTTTAAAACAGCTCTCTCCTACCTACCCACAACAAAAACCAATGGATCCAGGCAGATCTCTACAAGTATGAGCCCATGGCTAAAGTAATGTCCACTGTCTTGACTAATAGTACACAAAGCTCAGAAGTCTCCTAATTTTTTTATATATTTCTTTGTGTACTTAAAGGACTCAATCTAATAACTTACTCATTATAGATTAGAGGCCTAAATCAGTTGGCATCTAATCCAAGCTCCATCAAATTTAAGGCCATCCCCACCCCAAGGTAGGATTATCACCAATGAACACTGAAGAGAGACACTAAAAGAGGCCATATCAAACCTCCCAACCAATGCTCCCTGCATCCCATCAGAGAGATTACCTCTGGGCTATCATCTCATCTATACAAGGTATTAAAAGGCTACAGACATAATCGTTAATCACAAAGCAGTCTGTTTCAAGGCAAGGCTTCCTACTCGCAGACTCCATTTTTCCAGTCTCTGTACATGCTGAAAAGCCAGTTCTATTAGAGGACTACTCAAAGCAAGAAATATCAATTCTAAACAGTTTTCCAGTTTAAAAGCTCAGCTACCATTTTTGATGCTTGCCCACATCCGTGAAAGAATCACGCAGGACATACAGGGCTTCAGACTGACAAATAAGCTTCAAAAAATAGTTCTTCTGGGAAACTTGCAACTGTGATGCCTAAACCTTTTCCTACCTCATGCCCCAGGACACACATTAAAAAGAGGGCAGTTGCCACCTCCTTGGCAGCATACAACCAGTGACTGCACATCCATCAGACTGGATCACTCAGGCTGCATCCATGCTGGGAGCACCACCACCAACCACAAGGCTCTGACAGTGAGCCTTCTCTTCTGCAGCTGTAACTACAGGCCATTACCTTTCACATAAAATACATTTACAAGTAAATAAATGTATAAAATACCAAATGATTTAGTGGTATATTCTCCAGACAAACACTGCTATCTATCCCCAAAAATCAAAATGAATTGGAGGAGGAAGAATCTTCTGATTGATATAGCCCTATATTGTAAAATGGCACTTGAGTGACAGGCAATTACACTTCAAGCAATTTCTATTATATAGTGTGTAACAGAACAGATACAGCAGAAAGGAGAAAAAGGCAAGCCTAAATACCCCAAGAAATAAAATGTGTGCACTGTCTGTGTGATCAATGCAAACATAACCACAAACATTTGCATTACAATAGTGCAGTAAATAACAACCTCACAGCTGAGACATTTACAGCCACATTAGTAAATACACTTTAATGTCTCACAGAGAGGATGGCAATTTATTAAACCACCCAAATAAGACGTTTTGCAATCACCAGTTGTGCTTTAATTAGGAAGGATCCTTCTGAAAGCAAAGCAGAGGGCTAGGTGAGCCAGCAGGCCCTTTCCACCCTACATATCCAGGAGCTATGATTCACCCCACTTCAGACTGCTCGCTGCATAGAGGTTTAAATCCTTTGATGAGCACGTGGACATGGCCTGAAAGACAAGGCTGCAGGCCAAGACAAGCCCATCACACCCTGCTCCCCACAGCCCCACACCTCACAGCAGCGACAGTGCACCAGCCGCAATAGCTGCGTTTTGGAATGGTGCCACTTTGTTGGTGCAGTTTGTTTGCTGCATTTATTTATTTCCAGCTGAGCTATGGGACAGATTTCCCATACAGAAACGCTTGTAGTTTTATTCAGAAGAGAAATAGGAGGATGTCTGTTACTCTGTAAGAGAGGGGAGATGGATTCCTGCTAGAATATGACGTGCCACATGTCACCTCACAGCCCAAGCCCCATCACAGCAACAAAGACATTTCTCTACTCAGCTCCTCATCCCAAGAAGTGGCAGATCCAAATACAACCCATATGGAGGAAGATTGCTCAGTGGTACAGAAGAATAAAGATTATTAAGGGAAGGGGAATATGATCTATGCTGCTGGCAGCCTGGGAAGCAAATTGAAAAGTGGCCTGAAGTGAGCCCACCCACATATTTGTATTCCCAGGTAAACAAAGTGAGCATGTTCCTAGCAGAGACACCTGTGAGGAGGGCCTGAAAGCTGGAAACTGGCACTGCAGATCTAGGATGACCACGAGATAGATATTCATCACTCATGAAAGTCTTCAAGTCCTTCAAACCCTAGGAAAACAGCTAAGAGCCAGGATTAGTATTTTGAAGATGAACAGCTGGTTAATGTTTAATACCTGTCCCACATGTCATCTGGAATCCTTCCTGAAGGGAGCTGAGTTCAGATGAGACAGGGACTTTAGTCTTTGACATGAGGTCAGTTGCCATCAGAGCTCCTGCCAGCCCTGATTAAAGCTGATGGGTTGAGAGCCAGGCACTACAACAAGCAGAGGTGGCTGCCACAGGTCCCACCCACCCTCCTCCCCCAGCACAGGGGACATGAAAGAGCTGCACCATGTGCATCAGAGTGTTAGAATGGCATCAAGTAAGGAAAGTCTTTGGGGCTTGTGCTTTGGTACAGACTTTGGACAGAAGCTCTCTCAAAACTCATGCCATTTTGAAGTCTCTTTTTGATCTTTGGTTGTACTGAGAAATAAACACCCCAACAGATCTTGGTCATCAGTTTTCAATGGCAACCTCTCTTCCCACATCTCTCAAGTAAATGAAGAGCAGGATGGGAACTGGAGGAGCAAAGTCCTTCCCTCTGTAAGAGAAGATCAGGTTCATGACCACCTGAGGAACTTGAACAGATGTAAGTCTATGGAACCCCATGACATGCATCCCACAGTCCTGAGGAAACTGGCTGATGTAGTTGCCAAGTCACTCTCCATGGTATTTGAAAAGTCATGGCAGCCAGGAGAAGTCCCAGGTGAGTGCAAAAGGGGACCAGAAGAAAGGAGGACCCTGGGAACTACTGACCTGTCAGCATCACCTCTGGTCCTGGAAAGATCATGGAACAGATCCTCCTAGAAGATGTGCTAAGGCACATAGAGGACAGGGAGGTAGTTTGAGACAACCAGCACAGCTTCCCCAAGGGCAAGTTGTGGCTGATGAACCCCGTGGCTGTGCACGATGGGGTGACTACATCAGTGCACAAGGGAAGGGTTACAGATGTCATTTATCTGGACTTCTGTAAAGCCTTTGACATGGTATCCCACAACATCCTTCTCTCTAAATTGGAGGCAGATGGATTTGATGAGTGGACTGTTAGATGGACAAGAAACTGGTTGGAAGGTCACATCCAGAGGATAGTGGTCAATGGCTCAGAGTCCCAGGGGACCTCAGTGAGAAGTGGTGTCCATATTGGGATCAGTGTTATTTAATATCTTCATTAAAGACACAGACAAAGGGATCAAGTGCAGCCTCAGCAAACTTGCAGATGACACCAAGCTGAGTGGTGCTGTTGACACACCTGAAGGACAGGATGCCATCCAAAGGGACCTGGACAAGCTCAGGAAGTGGACTCATGGGAATCTCATGAGGTTTAACAAGACCAAGTGCAAGGTGCTGCACTTGGGTCAGGGCAACCCCCGGTACCAACACAGGCTGGGGGATGAACAGATCAAGAGCAGCCCTGCTGAGAAGGACTTGGGGTGCTGGTGGGTGAGAGGATGGACATGACCCGGCCATGTGCACTCACAGCCCAGAGACCAATCCTGTCCTGGGCTGCATCCAAAGCAGGGTGGGCAGCAGGTGAGGGAGGGGATTCTGCCCCTCTGCTCTGCTCTGGTGAGACCCACCTGGAGCACTGCATCCAGCTCTGGGGTCCCCAGCACAGGAAGGACATGGACCTGTTGGAGTAAGTCGAAAGGAGGCCACCAATTTGATTAGAGGGATGGAGAACCTCTCCTATGAGGAAAGGCTGACAGAATTGAGATTGTTGAGCCTGGAGAAGAGAAGGCTTCAGGCTGACCTGTTTGCAGCCTTTCAGTACCTGAAGGGAGCCTGCAAAAAAGATGGAGAGAGACTTTCTACAAGGGCATGTAATGACAGGACATGGGGGAGTGGCTTCAAACTGAATGAGAGTACGTTTAGATTAGATATTAGAAAAAAATATTTACCATTAGGGTGGCATGGTACTGGAACAGGTTGCCCAGGGAAGCTAGGTTTAAGACCAGGTTGGATGGAGCTGTGAGCAACCTGGTCTGGTGAAAGATGTCCCTGTACATGGCAGGAGAGTCGGAAGTAGATGGTCTTTAAGGTTCCTTCTAACCCAGACCATTCTATGATTCTAAGACCAGCACATTTAGTAAAATACACTGCTCAGTATTAAAGCTAGACTTTCCCCACACTGCCGGGCAACCACTTTTGCCTAGGGAGCAGAGAGAGAAGCAGCAGTGTGTTCCTTTAGTTCCTTCACAATTACTGATTTATAGAAGTGTTGCATTTGCATACAGCTGGAGGAGTGGGAAAACCCTGCTCCAGCAGGGAACAAGCTGTCTTTTACCCATCTGGGAAGATGAGAGCATTGCTAAACTTAGACAACATGCAACAGGATGGTGACACTGGTAAGGGGATACCTACTGAAGTACGAAGTATTTACAGAAGACCAAGCAGCTGGGCTGCCCTCACACAGATCTGTAGCGCCAACAGGCAACAACAGGATGTTTCCCCTGGAAGGCGACAGTGAACAAAGTGGGTTTGGCATCTGTTTCAGTAGGTCCCGCCTCTGTCAAAATTCTGGGCAAAGCCTGTTTGTCTGAGACTTTGTGAAGAGTGCAGCAAATATCAAAGCTCTCTTTCATTTTGTAGGTCAGGAAGGCTTTGGGGTTGGCAGAGTGTCAGCTCACAAGTATTCTGCAAAGTGCACTTTAATTTTTCATTGTAGGAGCACCTACAGACTTTGATTGAAATAAATAATGAACCAATTTGTATCATGAATCTAAGAATCACTCTCTTCTGGTGCCCATCATGGAGAGGATTTTCTTCCCAGTGACAAGTGTTAATGCATTTATGCCCTAGTTTCCCACAGTGGGTGTCACTATTGAAGTGTCAGGAAGGAAGGTTAGAGCTGCTTTTTCAGACTGTTCCTGTCAGCCTCAGCAGTCCGTTTTGGATGAAAACATCCCGGCAGAACACAGCCTGAAAGAAAGCTGGATTTTAAACAGCACAGCAAAAGTCTTTGTGTTGTATATGATTAAAATGTAACATTGAATAGGTCTTTCTCCCAGTCTGAGTCAGGGAGGATGGCTCCACTGTGCAAAATTACAGGGTTTTTTTGCAGAACAGCAGAAGTTTCACAAGTCTTTAATGTAGTTAGAGACCATTTTCTATGCTTTTCTCATTTTTCAATGCTGTTCTTTCTGACAACTCCCCCAGCACAAATCCTGACAGGTACCGTTCCACTTCTGAGAGCTGACAGAGGACAGCTGGTCGCTCGCCGTAGTGGGACCCCAAAGAGGTGCCTACCTTCACTTCTCACAAAGCAAAAATGGCCAAAACCAAAACCCAGTGGGATCCAGACACTCTGTTTGATTTGAACCATTCTGAATCTCTGAATCGTGATAATTTTAATAAATACAGTTATTTACGGGGGGAGAGGGGAGTAAGTCAATTATCAAAAGCAGCCCTACTGTAATTTCAAAGTTTTGTCAAATTATTTTAATGCAATTCCACTTAAAGAGAAATTGAGGTTAAGTGCACACAATAAGTGCTGTAACCCAGCCAGGCAGTAAACCCCTCTGCAAACTGTCTAACACTGCAGAGAAAGTGAATAAAATGCTGGCCAAATCAAACAGTAATTAAATTAAAGCACAATGCTGTGGCTTACAACAATGCTCTAGCAGCATCTTTGGGAGGCTGCACCAAAGAGGAGCCATTGCAATTAGGCAGGTATAACAGGAGAAGTATTAGGTTGCAGAATTAGAGCTGCTCCCACTTCCCTTGCAGAGCTTTACAATGTCACAGCAAGGCAGCAATATCAGTGTGCTGATACTAGATTAGGAGCCCTTTTTAGACAGAAAAGGATAATTATTTTCTCCTGGAGAGTACCCATAAATTAATTTTATTCACCCAGACCACCTTTGTCATTGCTGGAAGCTGATGCTGAAGGACCACAGACTCTGCCCTAGATGACACCACGTCGCATGCAAATCTCCAGCTCAGAACAGTGGTAACTGCATGAGATATAATGTCTTGTGACATGGCGAAGGTCAGATTAGACTATTTGACCCTCAGGCGAAATTTATCAATTTACTGAAATATTAATAACACAGTTTTTAATTAAGACAACATAATACAAAGAGCAATACTGCTTGGTCCGTTGCAGATCTGTGTTAAAATACAATATGCATGTAATCACTTTTGTACATGATCTAGTTAAAATTAGCCGGGAGAGCTGTTACTGTAACACGTGGGTAATACAAGTAGAAAGCTGAGACTCACCAAAGGAAAGCCACTGCACTTCATTACAACCACAGCAGCCTCAGCAGGGCCAGGCATGCCAGTAGGGAATAATGCAAGAGGGAACGCTTAAGGATCATACATCCTACAGCTCACAGACCTTAAGAAGCAAAACAAACTTCATTACTCTGGTATTGTTTTGACAGAAACGAAACCCAAATTACTCATTCACTGCAGTTATTTTTACTCCATCAGCAATCGGGTGCAGCTGAGTCGGTGCTGGACACACTGCCCAGCACAGTGTAAAGCAGTGCCAGGCTTTTCCAGGCTCTGTGCAAGAGCCAGCTGACACAGGGACAAGGGGGCCAGACTCAGAAAAATACTCTTTTCTACTCCTTCTCTGCATACATTAATCTACATGCTTATTCCTGTTTACATTATGAGATGTATGTCATAAAAGAGCTTACAGGATGTGTATTGCAGCCAAGTTAATATTGCTGTTGGAGCCTCAGCCTCTGTATTTCCTGACTTAACATTGCCCAGTAAAACCATTTTTTTACTTTCTTTTTTTTTAAATTCTGCATTTGTCTAATGGATTTTTTTAGTGGTTTGAATCCATTTAAGGTAAGAATGTTGCACAGAGCACCTAGTAACACCTGCAGGAAACCTAGCAAGAGAACAAGTCCTATATTGAAGACAGTAATAGCATTCAGAAATATTATTTACCTAGTATAGAAACATGTACAAATACAGTAAAGTTAATTTTAATAACAACATTCAGACACAATTAAGAAATGTGCCTGCATTGTAAGACTTTTTCATGTGTTACTCAGGCAAAACCCACAGCTTTTCATTTAGGGCATCTCAACTGCCCTTTCAGGAGACAAAGTGTGCTGTGTACAAGACCTATAGTTAGTAACAAACAAAAGAAAAAAAGGGGGGTTTTTTGCAGACTTGGATGTCATGGCTTGGATTTGAAAGGTGGGAAGCATTTCCCAACCCTTGTGCAGATGAGCTAAGGCAGATGGACCTTACATTAAAGCCTTTCCTACATCCCAACACCCAGTGTGCGCTATTGCACCCAGACAGACTCCCGCCCAGAGATGTTTCTTATTTCATAAAGCTACTGAAAAGCTAGCAAAACACCTATGGCAATATCATGAAGACATGCAATACCTCTTAAATTTGGCTCTTACAACACAGAGGTTTGATGTCACCAGCATTGCCAAACAGCCCCTGCAGTAGATACCTGCCATACAAGATAGCTGCTGCTCTCTGCCTGCCTAGGAAATCCATTACAATACCACATGGACTTTGACCCTCTCTCCCTACTTCAACTCAATTGAGATAATCAGTGCCCTGGGACTCCTGAGCATCCCTGGCTGGACTCAGCCCTGCTGTGCCCCAGGCAGAGCTGCTGGCAGCTGCCTTTGTCAGCTCAGGAGCTGGTAAACCAGACTAAACATCTACTCACACATAAAGTTTCTTAGACTAGCAATCCCCTGTCAACATCTAAAAGGTAACACAGAAAAGACCTCGTGTCATGAAAACTGAAAGACTTTTAAACAAAAAGGAGAAACAATAAAATCACTTCCCGCTTCTGTAAAATACTAGTGAGTTTAATAAAAGTTTAAAAAAATAGGTTTCCTCCAGGCTAGGCACTGAATAATTTTAAAGAAAAAAGACTTCAAAGACATGTTTTCCATTCTATTTGCATTCAGGCATTTTGTTTTTCAGAAAATTATTAACTCAGTAATATTGCAGGCTATTCTTCCACGCACTATGAGCTTTGGCTGCCCAGAAGATAATTTGTCCAGTGCAAAAACCCATGCAAGAGAGGCAGAAGACATTCTAAAAAAGGCAAAGTTAGTGAGTCATCTCAAGGGATTAGCACAATATTTGCAAGGACATGCATCCTGGACATGAAAGTGAGAGTTGCAGAGGGTGTACAGGTATTGCAGTTTGCCTCAAAATGAAGGCAGAAGAACACAGACCAAAGTGGTTGAGCATTCTGGTAAGATGGCCTGCTCACAAGCATTCCGGCTGCCCCTTTGCCAGGGGCAAAGTGAAGCCCAAGACTTTGATGTCTCCCCTGCCCTGGGAGTGCCCTAAAATCAAGATGCTGATGCAGGGACAGTGCCTGAACCCATTGCCACTGCACTGGCCAGAGTGCACCAACTCCTTGTGTTGATCCTTCTGGGAAGCTCTGGGAAGTCTCCCCTCACACAGCCTAGCCAAGCTCTCTCCAGCCAGAAGCAGAGATCTGACAGCCCGTTGAGAGAAATTCACGAGCCGTTCATTAAAAGGATACCGAGGGAAAGCACTGAGGTTAACGGGATGGGCTATATTAAGCCCATTTACAGCTTTATGGCACCTTCAAAGGGGCATCAGAGTTTCCTGCAGCCACGTGTAATGGACAGATAGTTACAGACTGAGACAGGTTTAAAAGAGTACCCCAGGCCACCCGAAGGAGAGACAGCACAGTTAACTTTGGAGTTTGAGGTCAGCTCCTGTTGTTTTCCGATTACACATCTCATCCACAACTGCTCCCGGGCTTACAACACTGCATATATCACAGCCTGCTTTGTGCGGACATGAGTATTTAATGACACAGAGAACTACCTTCTGATGATCGGGGGGAGGGAAAAATCAGACGCATGCTTCATGCTGTCTGATTTTATTAAACCGCTGCATATAGCGAAGGGGGGTGGTTGCTGTTTTTTCTGCAACTGCAACCCCTCTCCTCATATCCCCGGGCCCTGCTGCACTGCAAGACAGTAACAGGCAGTGTCACGGCATGACCTAATCCGCAGCGCAGGGTGATGGCACAAAGTGTCACAGCATGCCCCTTGCCC